>NC_054873.1:13876195-16376195 GCF_018320785.1 Cheilinus undulatus
TATCAGAGAAGTCTTCGTTTATATAAACATTTGACCCCTTGAGAGTTTTTGCTTTGGCAAGCATGGATAGTTTGTCCTTATGCCTTAAGAGTTTCACAGTAACAGGTCGTGGTTTAGTACCTGCTGGAACAGATTTTCCTGAGCGATGAGCACGTTCAATCTCAATCTGTTGGTGATCTAGCTTCATCTTATCTGCAAAAAGGCTTCAAATTTTTTTCTCTGTTTCAGACCATTTTTCATTTGGAGACTCATACAGTGATGTTGTTCCATCTTGTGTAATTCTCAATATAATCCATTTTAGTAGATATATTGCGAATAGATTCTTGAAGTGAGATGAAGTCAGCGTTAAAGGAATGAACATTTTCAGATGTTTGAGCATGTACTTGTTTTAGCTCATCAAGCTCATTCTGAGTTAATTGAAGGCTAGTTTTTAAGTCCTGCACTTCTCTTACAAGTCCATCCAGCCGTTTGTTAGATGAATCTAGAATCATTTGAACGAAATCTTTGAAACAATTTTCTTGTTGACAAATCAAATCTCTGTAGAATGTTTTTGTTGCTCCAAAAGTTCATGAACCATCATAAGTGATACAGTATCTTCATCAGGTAACTTTTTTATACAACTGAGTGTAATTCATTTTGTTTACCCCGTGCAAATGCACCGCACCAAACACTGACGTCATGGGGTAATTGTGAATAGCACTGAAGACTATAAGAAACAGCAAACCTTGACTGTCTTAACAAAACACCTTTTCATCAGTTAACCCAACCCTGACAGGAAGTCCATTGCCTATGCTTTAAGATGGTACAAAAATCCAACATAAAACAAAAACATTCTTGCAAAACAGTGGAAAAGGAGATCATGATTGGCTATAATATTTCTGAGATTAATTGTGAGTACACATTTTTATCATTTGACAGATCTAATTTCATTTTAACAGCTGCCACCCTGATAGATGCTTTCATAAATGATGCTGTTTAACACATAAGTGCTGGATTGTTTAGCTTAAGAAACTACCTTTCTAACTCCAGGTTTATCTCTGTCTCAGGAGGCTCAAGACAACAGCCCAGCATATGAAATCCTTCTGTAAAGACTCAAGCCTGAGTGGGTATTCTTTGTGTTGTATCAGAGGTCTATCCTTTCCACCTGGGGATCACCACAAAGCTTTTCAAACACACAGAACAAAGGCAGAGCTTCTCCCGGGCATGATGCTTTCCACGTGTAGACCAGGGCCCGCGGTCTCCACGGCCGCCCCACACAAGGAGCAAAACAGCAGGGAGAGCTCTGGAGGAGGTGGGGGGCCTTGAAGGCATCGCAGGTACTGACCTGGTTCTGAATATCTGCACAGCTTGTTCACTGTATAGAATATCCAGGGACTCGCACGTCATCCCTCATCACACCTCTCTAGTTTATGATTGAACTCGTGTTTCTCTGAGCCTCTACACTCCTCATGTGTGATGTAGTTTCAAGATAAAAGCTCCTTAGCCTCTTGTGTTTATTTTAAGAGATGTAAGCCCACGTTTGGTGGCTGTTTATTAAAGATTTGGTCCAATTATCTGTCCTAAATCAGAAACAGAACCTGACACATATGTTGCCAATTTTAGACTATTAAATGTATAGGGATAAACAAATAACCGCACATTTGGCCCAACCGCTGTGACCAAACAAATTGTTTTCCTTCATTTTGCTCCTATTAGAGCTGAACAGTGAACAAAATTGGGAGAGCAGATATGCAACTTAAGCGGTTTCCTTTGCACACGCAGTGAATGTATTTTGTGAGGCTGCATTTAATGGCACCATCCCAGCAGGCAGTGAGTATCGTGTTCCAATAGGTTACAGAGTAGGTTATTGAGTATTTATGTAGTCTTTACTGCTTTGGCAAACTAAGTGAACCTTCCCACTTTAAAACCCGGCTTTGATGTATGTGTGCCATTTCTGCAGGGGAGTATTAGTGTCAAACCTGAAAAGATAAAGAGAAGAGAAGGATGATGTGATTTTTTTTAGTTATGTGCTTAAATGTTAAGAAAATCCAAAATGTTAAGAAAGACAAACTGTTGTAGAAAAATGTAGAATCAATTTTTTGTAGAAAGATATGTGGAGTGAAAAGGTTAGAAAAAGTTTTAAAAATAAAAAGTATTAGCGCAAAAGATTGAAATGTTGTGAGGAAAAATCATACAGTTGAGAGAAAATTTGAAATTATGAGAAAACGTTACAATGCTGAGAAATAAGTAAAAGAAAAAGTGATAGGTTGAAATATTCTAACTCTAAATGTTTGGGAAAATGTAAAAAATGCTCAAAACAAAAGTCAAAATGCTGAGATAAAAAGTTTAAAAGCTGAGATAAAGTCAAAATGTAAAGAAAAAGATCACAATGTTAGGAAAAGCTGAAATGTCAAGAGAAAAGTGTAAAAGTCAAAGAAACTTGACATGGGGAGGACAATGTCAAATATCAAGGGCAAAAGTCAACCTTTAAAACAAAGACAAAACGTCAAGAAAAGGAGACGCTAAGAAAAAAGTTAAAATGTTTAGAAATAAACTGAATGTTGTGGAAAGTCATTATGACAAGAAAAAAAATGTTGAGAAAAATACAACATTTTGAGAAAAATGTCAAAATGTCAGTAAGTCAAAATATCTAGATGAGTTGAAAAGCTGAGAAATATGGCACGTGTCAATGTACAAGGAGATGTTTAAATGTCAAGAAAGGTCAATTTATCAAAAAAAGTTAAAACACTAAGTCAAAATTGTAATGTTAAAGAAAAAAGTCATAATTTTAAGAAACAATGGCAAAATGTTACAAAAAGACAATGCAAGCAATGCAGGCTTAAAACTCGAGAATAAACAGATATTACACAGAACAAATTCCAAATATTGAGAAAGAAGTTAAAATAGAAAACATTTTGGAAAAAGGTCAAAATTTCGAAGAAAAAGAAAACTTAAAAAATAGTAGAACATTTCAAGAAAAAAATGGTAATTTCAAGAAAACAAAAAGAAAATTTTGCGAAAAAAAAGTTCTGTTTATTTTCTGGAAAAAAAAAAAAGTTCAAAGTCATGATGACAACAGCCAACATGTTGAAAAGTCAAAATTTGAAGAAAAATGTAAAAAAGGCAAAATACATAAAAAATTTCAAATGTTTTGATTAAGTTACATTTATGAAAGAATTATGTCAAAATGGAGACAAATGACCCAAGATTTTAAAAAAATCAAAATCAAAATATTTCAAGAAAGAAATGCAAAATTTATAAAAAGCCCAAATATGAATAAAAGACTAAATCTACTTACAATTCTTTATCTAAATTTAGAATTGTAAGAATAAACAAAATATGTAGAGAACGGTGGAATGGTGGAACAAACTCAAACATTTTTTATTTTAAAAAGTCCAAATTAAAAAAGGCAAAATATAAGGAAAAATGTCATGTTGACAAGAAGGCTTAAATATTGGGAAAAAAAAGTCAAGATGTTAAAAAGCCAAGTCTAATATCTGTGACGAAAGTAAAAAATAAAGGTTGAAATGTCATTAAAGGGTCAACACAAATGGACAAAAAGAGTCGTAATATTTGGAAAGTTAAGATGTTGAACCTCAATGTCAAAGTGTAGAGAAAAAAGTCAAGATGTTTTTAAAAAATGCCAAAATAAAAGTTGTAAAACTGAGGAAGAAATCAACTCTTAAATTGTATTTTTTTCTTGGAAAACTTCAAAAAAAGAATCTTCCTCCTCTCATTTTGTCTTTCTCTTATACTCTTCGGTTCACTACACAGGAGTAAGATTTGCATTTTTTTAATGATTAAGGTTTGTTCACATTCCCAACCTTTTACTGACACAGGATTTTAGTCACAGAGGCTGCATTTCTAAATCATAAATTTCTGTTTGACCACACTGACGATTTTTTGGTGACCATTAGATGCCCTTTCAAAGTTTATGAAATATCTAATTGGCTCTTTGAGAAATGCTCTTTTCTTACACTCACATTCATATTACAGTTTGTCCTGAGTTATTGTGATAAATGGTGTTCTTATCAGTGCAGACAAAGAGGCTTTCATATAAGCAGCAGTACTCAGGAGCAGAACAACAGTCTGCCTGCTGAGCTCCACGACGCTCGCTCACTGCTGCTGCTGCACCTCGTGGATATCATTTTGAAATCATCATCAGAATCCAATTAGGCTTCGTTAACGTGGACAGGGTTCTCCTTCACACAGATTCCTGGGCTTGTTTAAAGTGGTCATCTGCCTTCAGCCTGTCAGTAGCATCTTTGTCACTCAAACTCCTGAGCCCCACGTCCTCTGACAGAAGGGCCAGTCATTCTTCTCTGAAAGGACTGAGAGGGTTTTTTTTTCTTACTGCCCGCTTCCTGTCAGAGGAGAAATTCACGGCACTCTGTCCCCGGCTCGACCTTGTGCCCCCCACCTCTCCCTCCTTCCCCTCTCGAAGCAGTCGACCGGTGGGCTCAGTCTGGGCTGAATAAGCAGCAGCATTTATCCCTCGCTCTGCAACCTCAGGTCTGTGTGATCCAAGACTTTTGGGTGCAAGTGTGCAAACACTGAAACATCTGTGTATTGGTATGAGCTGAATGTAAAGGTATCTACACGCATGCAAAGACATGCACACAAAAAATCTGCAGCTTTCTTAGGGAGAGGTATGACTGCAGTGATAACTTCATGTTTATACCAACATACAGGACAGTATGTCTGCATACAGGAAAAATTATTTATGTGCAAGTAAGCTTGGGCACTTTATTATGTTGGTGTATATCATATGCTGATTTAAGGAATTATATTAAAGTTATTTCAGCTTGCTATACTTCATTTCATTGCACAATTAAATGGTTATCTTAAAATAAGAGTATGTTGAAAGTTTCAGAGATGGGATTTTCTAATAATACAGGACAAACACAATGCATCTGTGTGCATATATCATGCATATGCATAAAAGTTTGAAATACTCGTCAATTTTCTATTTCTGTGTTAAGAATCAGTATTGCCAGCTTAGAGAAGTAACCCAAGAGTGCAACAAGGCTGGATTAAGTGGCTTGATTATAAATCCCATCCCAACCACAAGTTAACTTGCTATCTAAACAACATAGGCATTGGGCATAAAAATGACAGCTGCCTCAAATGAAGCTTGCTTTCTGCTGGGCATGCAACAAAGCTCACAATAAATGGCAACTCTATAGACCTGTCGCTTCTGACATCACACAGTCTGTTCCGTCCAACCCTGTCCACTTGAATGGCAAAAGGTGCATGGTACTCACTTGGTGCTAGTGCTTAATAAATACCCCTGTTAGCAAATTCCCCATGGTAATCTTTGTAGTGCAAGTTTTGTACACAAAAAATTCTGAAAGCTTGACATTTCAGAATGAAATACCTGCGAATCACTTCAAAAAAGTAGAAATTGGGCCATGTTTCCCATTGTGTGGCATCCCCTCTTCTTTTAACAACAGTCTGTTAAAGTCTACGAATTGAGGATACAAACTGCTGGAGTGTTGGGAGAAGAATGTTGTCCCATTCTTGTCTGATGGGATGGGATTAATAATGCCGTAAAACCTCTATATACTTTTCACCATTGATAGTGCCTTTCCTGATGTGTAACAATCCGGATGGTCCCTCTTTAGTCTGCAGGACACAGCGTCCGTGGTTTTGAAAAAGAATTTCTAATTTTGATTCTTCTGACCACAGAACAGTTATACATTTTGCCTCAGTCCATGACAGCGTTTCTTGGTCGTGGCATCTTCTTTAAAGATACAGCTTTAACTAGCATTTGTGGATGGCGCGGTGAACCGTGTCGACAATGATTACTGGAAGTGTTTTTAGATAGAGTTTTCACAGATTGGTGTACCTCTGCCCATCTTTACTTCTGAAAGACTTTGCCTCTTTAAAATGTTACCAATTAACCTTATAAGTGGCAAGATGATCCCCCGGCTGTTTTTCACTAGTATGGCTTACTTTTCCAACCTTTTTGTTGCACCATCCCTGCTTTTCTGAGATGTGTTGCTGCCATCAAATCTAAATTAATTAATATTTTTCATGAAATGGTAACATGCTTCCGTTTCAACATATGATATCTTATTTTTGTTCTATTGTTAATAAAATGTGGGTTTATGAGATTTGCAAATCATTGCTTTGTATTTTTTATGTACATATGCGTCATATCCCAACTGTTCTGGAATTGAGGTTGTAAATGACACTATAATCATTTACTTGGATCAAAGCTATGGCTTCATAATATATGTTTGTTCTGGGATATAAACTGCTGTATAAAGAGATGCAGGATATTGGAATTTTTGCCAATTTCTGACAAATCTATTGTAGCTGGTAGCTGGATACTGACATATAAATGTAGTTCAGACCTAAAACTTCAGTCATGAGAACACACATTAAAGTTACAGAGAAAAAGACTTCAGCTGACGAAGGTCTGTTGGGCCGGCCTCAAACTTAATTATACTTATTCGTACATATGGCCCATATTCACAGCTGATATATAGGTCTTATATATATATATATATATCAGCATAATTTTTTAATTGATGTTTTTTTATTTTATTCTGTTTGCAAAGGTCGGTTGTGAAAATGAATGTGAAAAAAAGATTTAAGACTATGAGGTTCACAAGACTCACTTTCATGACCCAAAGAGTTTCTGCCAGGATAACAGTTCTCTCTGCAGGGTCGAGCAGCCAAACTGCTGTTGGCCCACAATCCACTGGCATGATGTTGACGTTCTGTGTATCCCAGATCCGCCTGCACGCACCAGACAACGACACACAAACACACACATTAATGAGGCCCAACATTACACATCTCACGCGAGAAGTCTAACATTCTGAAAAACATTGGACGAGCAGCGGCTCTGCAGTCTGTACGTATCTATGACACAGGAGGAAGGGGGGAGGCTTCTGTTGCCAGTGGTCATAACTCAAAGTACTCTATAACTGCATGGGGAGACCTGCAGTTTCCCACTTCAAAGACCAAACCAGCATCAGCACCGTTCTCAAGCACAGGCAAACTGCTCCAAAGTGACACTGGGATTTCTGCAAGTAAAATGAAGAAATTGCGGCTGGGTGATCCAATTGAAAGTGTCACTGCAGAGCTGAACCTCACCCTCTCCTCCCCCCTTTGACTCCTTTAAATGGAAGCTGATGAGACAGGCTCCAGGGGAGGGAACATGCAGCCAGGACGTGACTCTGACTGCTGAATGTAAATACTGCATACCTCTACATGCATGCAACTGCTCCCCCAGAAAAGATCCAAATCAGGATTCACTGTCACTCACTAAAGTGAATGAACTGCTGGGGTAAAACAGGAGGGGTTGGTACTTACCACAAGCTGCACTCTGCCTCCTTGCAGGATGTCTGTGCTGATCTCCGGTAAGAAACGAACACTAGGGGTAAGAAAGAAGAAAAAAACTAAAGCATTTAGGCTGTTAGCACTCTGCATATTTCTATCAATTTAACCGTTTCCTTTCTTCATTTCTGCAATTCCCTCTGACATATCATAAAATAAACACAGATGCTCTGTAAGATAATCTTAATGTATCTTTATAAGGCAACGGGAAGATCAGGCCTGAAGGCTTATTGCCTGTATTCAACACATTGTCTCATCATTTGTTTCAATATAAGAACTTTATTTCTGCTTAAAAATATGTACTGTATGTTTAGGACCATCTAGATTCAAGGTATCTTTATCAGTGCCTCAAAAGATACAGTATATGTTGTGAAGACAGAAGTTTTAGCATTGCAAAGCTTACACAGCATGTAAAGCAGTTCAAGCCATAATGCCCACTGCAGGTCATTACAAACATGCCATAGGCCCATATGTGATCTTTGTAATGGTGCAGCACCACTGAATCTGTGACGGACCACTGGGGGCTGCTGACCTCCACGGCAAAAGGTGTGTTCACTAATCAGCAAACCACCTTTTTCATTTCATGGATGCCTTTTACAAAAAGAAAGAGAAAGCCATTTTAAAAGGTGATGCCTTCCCACATCATGCTATGAGCGATTCCAGGAATGTTTTCCAAGTAGCTCGCTGCACAAAGCTGGAGCGTATTACCACTTTTAAGCAGCTTTTCTCCCTTATTACGCAAAATTCATCCATGAAACAAAAAATGTGATTTACTGTTTTGTAAAAACACCCTATGAACTTGCTTGAAATTATGAAAAACCTAGGTTCTGTTTCAGAACAGGAGCCTGTTTTGTAGCAGAATGTTTCTGCAAAGCTTGGGAGAAAAAGCAGAATGTACTGTTTGATACTGGGCTGTTAAAGGAACATGTAACTTCGTAAATATTTGCTTGAACACTGCTTTGGTGTCTTAAAAATACACAAGGATTGGGCACTTTTGTACGTGACAAATAAATAAAGTACAGTAAAACAGTTCTATAGATACTAGCCAAAATGTGTGGATGGTTAAAAATTACATTATATACATGGGTGAATCTAGAAAATAATACATAAGTAGGTTAACCTTGCAAAGCAGATGGATTTTCCAGACTTCATGTCCATCAGGCAAACCCATCTTGAAAAGGGTGGGGGGGGGCCTGTATGAGCTGCCATGTGCAATGGCTGCAGTGAAGCGATTAGCCCGGATATAGCCATAGTGGCAGTTTTATCAGAAATGGACCACATTTCTTTAGAAAAACAAGAGCAAAGAGCCACTGAAAGATGTTTCCACTCTTCTGCCGACCTACTTCGGCACAAGTTTATGATTGTTATGGGTGTGGTTAACTGGTACTATAAGCCAGTGTATACAACAGCTGCTACCACTGTAGCTATTAGCTTGGATGCAGCTGTAGAAAAGTGTCAGCGTAGCAAGACCTCTACCACATTTCTTTATTAAAACAAGAGCAAAGATGGTTATTTCAGATTTTAGCATGAATTTTTGCCACTGACAAGCTCTGCTTTTCATCAACTATGCCCTGTACAGCTCAGGTTAGTGCAGGAACTGTGCATGTCTATGTCGCTCTGATTGGCCTGTGAATGTGACAGACAAAATGTTCATCCAATCACAAGTCCTGCCCTTCCCTAATGCTTTGTATGGGAGGATGAATGTAATACATATCCATGCAATGGCAGGTCTGTCTGGCGTGTTATGTTACACAGAAGTAAGTAAAATTTATTCATGTAGCACTTTTAACAGACGACAACCCATCTTGTGACCCACATGAAGTGTCTCACCTCTCTGAATTGTTGTCGGAGTGAACAGCCTGAGTGAGCTGCCACTGCTTCTCTCGCTCCGTCTTCTCTGCCTGCTGAAGGCTCGGCTCATTTTCACCAACTGACAAAAAAAAAAACTTCACATTAGAGGGAATTATTTTTTACCACCTCCCTTGTCGGCAAATTTACTGGCCTGATGGAATAAAATCAGAAAGGGAAAGCTGGAATGAAGGTGGCGTGTTACTAAATGACAAAACAATGTAATCAATCCAACAGAAAAGAGCGGTGCTCACAGATGTTGAAGCTTTACAAACAAACAGCTCATGAAGCTGATTTGTGGAAATGTTTAAAATGTTTCATGGTGATTAAAACTGTCTGGGGATCTCTGCACCAGGAGAGCTCTGTGGTCGAAGCTTTTGGTGTTTATGTTTGGGCTTATGTGTTTGTATTTGGAAGAGTCAGAGGTATTGCTGTTACACATTAAAAGCTGCTAAAAGATGCAACAGGAGAGGATCTGTTTTTGCAGCACCTGTTAGGGATTTGTTTTTTTTGTGAAAATTTAATCAAAGCTAAAGTTTGTTAGGGGAAGAAATGTGAAAGCCAGCTGATTTACGAGCTGTACTGACATCCCGTAATAAGGCTGTAATTCAAAGTAAACATTTATGTTGTGCTGACAGTAATGCCGCCGTAGACGGGGGTAAACTGATAATGAATTTTGACAGCCCAATGCTGGAACTAATGATGCATTTATTTAAGCCATTTATTTGCTTTTGCTGAGCCGTAAAAAGGAGAAAAACGGCTTTACAGTTTTCATGGGTTAATTGCAAAGCCCTCCTAAAAATGTCAAGTGATAGATTCTCCCCTCGGGGCAGCAAAGGCCAGGAAACGGCCACTCACACTTCCTAAAATACACACAGAAGCAGGGCATTTGTAGACCAGAAAAACTCAATAAGGTTAAGGACTTTTCTATGGATAAGACAACTCTGACTTATAATAGAATAAAAAAGGATTAATGCATATCGTGGCAAACATGGTGATAAAAGATGAGCACTATGAAAACAGCTCGCATCAACGTTTCTCTCCAGGAGCACAGGGAGATTTCCCTCTCTCTTTTCAGCCTCGAAAACCTCCACCAAAGCCCCCTTTTGACCCCTCCAACCTCCTCAATCCCCCTCCAGTGCTCCTCCAGGACATTAGGAGGGGGCCTGTAGGAGTCACGCCTGTTAAGAGAGGCTCTTAAGCACATTAAGCAATCTTGTCTCTTCAGAGGAGGACAGCATTCTGACTTTTTATCAGAGTTTAGGATGGAGAGAAGGATGATGGCTTTGGCCTGCAGAAAATCAGAGTTTGAAATGCTCGCAATCACAAGAATCATCACTTTCTCATGATGTATGGTATGACACTTTAACGCAGCAGTTTTTTAAAACTATCACGATATTAAGGGGTGGACTGTCTGACTTTTATAAGGTTTTACTGTTAACATTAACTTCTGTTAATTTTGAGAAGTATTACGGGATTTACTGTTATACATTCTTGTTCATGAAGCTGTAAGTATTTTAGCAGAGCTTACGAAATTTAAACAGGGACAGCTCACTGCATACTGACAACAAGAAACAGAGTTTAACTAACAAGTTTGAAGAGGTAAGAGCTGGGACAGCAGAGGGCATCTATGTTACACTGAGCACAAGTCTTAAGGAATCTCATAAGAAAACATTGTTAACAGTATCTATACAACCATGGCAAATTATGGTGGATAGAGTCAACACTGTTCCACTTGCATTGTTTTAAGATAAGATGATCCAGAACACTATTAGACATCTGAAAGGATATTTCTAGGTTTTTTTTAAAGTATGTTTGAGATATGGTAACAAAGTGAGGCTGAATTAGATGGACAAGGCCTGGACTTTAGCCAGATTTGACTGCTTTTACATATAAACCAGAAAGAAAGCTCAGATGCAATGTTTCTAAGCATTATCAGTAAGCATAGGCTAGCTAAACCACAGTCGAACCTCAGTATAAGATGTTTTTCAGGAGAAACCATAACGTCAATAAGAGGATTTGAAATTAAACAAAACGTTTTAATAAGGTCTAATGCTTAAGAAATACAAAAGGAGATCGAGTTATTTGCAGTAACAGAAAGAGCAAAGCACAGTGTGTATGTAATTAGTATGGTCACTCTGACGACCACTCAACAGTAACAGAGTCACTCTGATGACCACTCAACAGTCCCAGAGTCACTCTGGTGACCACTCAACAGTCAGAGTCACTCTGACGACCACTCAACAGTCCCAGAGTCACTCTGGTGACCACTCAACAGTCCCAGAGTCACTCTGATGACCACTCAACAGTCAGAGAGTCTCACTGATGACCACTCAACAGTCACAGAGTCACTCTGATGACCACTCAACAGTCACAGAGTCACTCTGATGAACACTCAACAGTTACAGAGTCACTCTGACGACCACTCAACAGTCCCAGAGTGACTCTGATGACCATTCAACAGTCACAGAGTCACTCTGATGACCACTCAACAGTCATAATCACTTTGATGACCACTCAACAGTAACAGAGTCACTCTGATGACCACTCAACAGTCAGAGTCTCACTGATGACCACTCAACAGTCAGGGTCTCACTGATGACCACTCAACAGTCACAGAGTCACTCTGATGACCACTCAACAGTCAGAGTCACTCTGATGACCACTCAACAGTCAGAGTCACTCTGATGACCACTCAACAGTCACAGAGTCACTCTGATGACCACTCAACAGTCACAGAGTCACTCTGATGACCACTCAACAGTCAGAGTCACTCTGATGACCACTCAACAGTCACAGAGTCACTCTGATGAACACTCAACAGTTACAGAGTCACTCTGACGACCACTCAACAGTCCCAGAGTGACTCTGATGACTATTCAACAGTCACAGAGTCACTCTGATGACCACTCAACAGTCATAATCACTTTGATGACCACTCAACAGTCACAGAGTCACTCTGATGACCACTCAACAGTCAGAGTCTCACTGATGACCACTCACCAGTCAGGGTCTCACTGATGACCACTCAACAGTCACAGAGTCACTCTGATGACCACTCAACAGTCAGAGAGTCATCCTTATAATATTTTATTTTGCTGCACCACAATCACTTTGTTCACTCACTACTGGTGCATTTTACATGATCCTATTTATCTATCTATCTTCAGTTGAAATCTTGGTGTCTTTTCACCAGAACCATTCTTGGCTTTCAATTTTTACTGTAATTGTATAGCTTGGTTAATAGATCTACTTACTGTCAACATGTCAGGCCTAAATGTTAAAATCCTCTGTTTATAGTGTTCATTTTTGTATAAAGACATTCTTCTACTGTGTCTGTTTTAAAAAAAAATTCTCTTGTCTTTGTCTTTTTTTATATTTACAATTATGATTTTTTTTTTTATTAGATTTCTGTTCTTTGCTTTTTGTAATGCTGCTGCTCTAAGTGCCATAAATCTCTCTCCTAGGAACAATTACAGTTTTTTTATTAAATATAATTAAACTGAATTGAAAGAAGTGCAGCTTCTGCACTTAAATGCTAACAAATAATACGAATAATGCAAACCATCACTCGGGATGTTTTCCTGAACTACTATAGCACATTTGTGTTCCACCAATTTGCATCTTTGCATATTTCTACCTCAATAAAAGCTTTGTTTTTTCAATTTTACTGATGATTTTGCCATTAGCATACGTGTCTGATAATTTGTTCATTTTGGAAAACAAATAAGTTTTGATACAGATACCGTTCAAATTCTTTAGTCTGTGAAGACCTTCATTTAATTCATGCTCTATAAACTTTTACTTTTTTAAACCCATATGTTGACCAATGTAAACGCAATGAGCTAAACAAAAAAGGAAATTTCAACCAAGTCCAGTTTCCTCTTCAATTAAGATTTAAAAAAAAAAATGACAAAACATGACAAAAATGTTGGAACAAAGTGTTTAAATATGTCCTTCTACTGCATTTTGAACCTGTTTTTGAATCCTCTTTTCATGACATTTGCAGAGTGACAGGAGAATCAAAGTGTGCATGAAACTTGACTCTGTCTCTGTGAGTGACTGACTGGACATTGGCTCTGTATGTTTTTTCCTTAAGTGTGCGAGTGCATCTCAAACATACACTGTGGAGAGAGGGCTCCGCTGCCTGGCATAAATAGAAGCTCTGGAATTAAGGGGGGGAGAAATTGAATGCACATGAATGGTGGTAAATAGTCTGACATTAGGTTATTTTGGATGATGGATGATAAACAAGATGATTGTGTTTCAGCCTGACTTTGTAGATGACTTGAAGTGTGAAATCGAGTTAAGTGCTCAGGAGGTAGGGGTTCCAGGCTGAAATAAAAATATATACCCTTGTGTCCCTCTGACATGAGGACGGATGTTTGCTGAGGCTCGATCCCAGTTTGGATGGAACAAGGAGGTTGGAAGAGTGTGTGAGTTGGAAGAGAGCGGGGGGATGTGTGGAAGGCGTTGGTGGAAAAGAAAGAGAAGAAACGCTCGGAGGCAAGAAACATCTTCAACATCTGCAGCCACCAGAAACTTGACGATACAAACCATGTGGAAAAAAATAAGGAAAGTTTATAACTATATTTTTTGCTCTTAAAAGAAAATGTCTTGTGGCTCTGCTCCATTCTCTCCCTCTGTATCTCCCTCTCTGGGTATGTAAGGCGATACCCATTTCAAGTGGGTTACTCATGTCCAGCACATCCACACAAAGAGCCCGGATAAAATAAACACGCCGCGTCGGATATCTTGGAAAGAATCTGTCATGGGTTTGGGGCTAATCACCTCCAGAAGGGGCTTGACTCAAAGCCTGAAACGTTAGCCCCTGTCGGGGAGCGCTGGCTGGGCCGGGCTGGGCTGGCTAGGCCCCGGGCACTGAGGATGGATCCGGAGGTGGGGGTGCCTTCTACAGGTCAAGACCAGGGGAGCAAGAGGGGAAGCTGGCTTTGGCCCACTGAGAGAGAAACCATGATCACAGCACTATGAGCAAGTGTCCAACATACAAAAACTTGACATTTCATTGCTGCTGTCTCACAGCCAACCTGTAAAAAGGCAGCAGAAGTCAAGAAGTAGCAGCCTTGTTAAGGTTACCCACGATACAATCAGGTGACAAACTCAGTACGTTTATATGCAGTTAGAAAAAGTCGAACTGTGAAATGTAAATTTAGTTTGATGGCTTATACAAGTCTGGGCTACGTCTTTGATCAGAAAGATACATTTCTAGAAGTAGGAAGTAGTATTTAGGAAGTAGTAGGAAGTAGTAGGAAGTAGTAGAAGTAGTATTTATTCCTGAATGTATGCACCTTAGATGAACCCAAACTGGACCAGGCATGCTCCACAGTCCATGCAAGGATTAGGATGAAAGGATGATACCACCACAACTGAGCAGAGATTAACCGTTTGATATCGTCCAGATGATTTGGTATACTATGTTTCATGTTGCAATTTCAGCTCCCAGTCAAACTGAGTCCCAAGGACTATCAGGTGTGAAACGACCTTAGTCTCTGAAGAGCAGTGGTTGTTAAATGCTGTGGCTTGAGGCAAGCCTTGGTGTGCTGTGGGAATCTGTGCAAACATACAGTATTACTACAACCATCCAACACCAAAAGCTACTGGAACATGTTCAAGAGACTTGGATAAAAACATGAAAAAACATGAAAACTACAGTCATAGAGTACCCACAGCCCAGGTAGTTGAGGTATAGTCGGTCATCTCACAACCAGAAGGTTGTAGGTAGTAGACGAGATTGGTCAAGAGAGATAAGGACAGTGGAAAAATCAAAGCTGGACACAATGTAGGAATAAATAGACTGCCAGTTGACTCTTGGCATTCTCAGACACGATCTTGATGGAAGTAAGTAGAGTTATGAAAAGCCAACTTAAAATCCCCTCAGTCCACAACAAAATTATAATTGCCACTTCTTTGTCAGCTTAAAAATCCAACTACTATCCACCAACTCCTGTTTGTCATCACAGTCCAACTGTTTGTTAATAGCTTGGAAATAACATTGAACTAATCAAGTATCAATTGACAAAAATGTGAGAAACTTTGGACTCATTGAAGACACTTTGACAACTCACTGCTTGATCTTTGGCAGTAAAGAAAAACACCAGTTGTATGGGTACAAAAAAATAACAAGATGAACCATTCAAATGTAAAGGGGAAATAAAATGAAGACCAAAGCCAAAGGTACAAGTTACTTTGCTGATTTTAACTTTAACTTGAAAGGACAAGCCAATGAATAGCGTTTCACCACAGGTAATTAAAGGTATTTCATGCTCATGGCAGCATTGGACTTGGACCAGAGAGAGTCACTTTACTCTCTGTTGTTGTTACAGCGTCTCTCTGACTGCTGGATGACCAGGAGCATGGTGCTCTCTGCATTGTGAGGCCTTGACCCTGCTGGGTGGAGGTGGGGAGGAAAGATGGAGACAGACCCTTAGGATAAAAGTCGACTTCCCCCCATCCTCTGCCCTGCCCTCCCTTTAGCCCTTCCTCCCTTTTAAGTCTGTCTGTGGATGTCACAATGTCAAATCATCTCTCCACCTCAGGGCAGTGAAGGAGGCCACAGCAGGAAAAAGATGGTGGGAGAAATTTGCCTCTTCTTTGCAGTGCTTTACACAGGAGTCAACATCAACACTCTTTAGAAGACGGTAACAAAGAAATCAAACATTTAGACCTTGTCCACTCAGAGACAAAACAAATATATTTCCATTTCATTTTGAAATGTTTTCTGTAAACACAGGATCGTTTCAGTAAATGTCTGTGTAAACACAGACCCACTGAAGACGCTGTAGAATATATGCCAAGCCTGTAAGTGGCGCTGTAACGCTGCCATGGAAATGCACCTTAAATAGAGAAGAAGATTACAGAGCATGCCGTGCATGCAGCTTAAGTGGGCTATTCTATAACTGATGTAAAGGTTTCAAGAACGATGCGACTGGCTGTCCACACCGAGATGAAAAGATAGGCATATACAGATTTGTTTACTCTGGGACCAGGTTTAAAAAAGTAGTGTTTACGGCCTCCCAAAATTTCCATGTGGATGAAATGCCAATACAACAAACTGGACTGAGCCTGAGGAAGAAATGATATCATAAAAGACCACTAAAAATTCCCTGTAAGAAACCACTTAAACAGAAAAGTGGAACCATAACAGGTACACAGGTTTTTTTCCTGGACCATTAAAGCAGCTTAAATCTTAGCTGTTGGTGCACCTACACATAAAGGGAATTTAACCACCTATGATGTGGAAGTCCAGTCTGTTTTAATGTTTTTTAACTGATACAATCAATTTTTCAATGCATGTTACTCTGACCAAAAATGCTGACCTAACCATGTCGGCAGTGCCCACATGTTCCTAGATGCATTGCATGTTAGCAGCCACAGAAATCCTACTATTGCTGGTATCCTGGCCTTGCACTGTGGCTAAGATCATATAATAGTGAGCCTAAACACTGTAGTGTTTCCTCCTCCATCATATTGTCTATTCCAGTTAGTCACAATCTATTCTCCTTGAAGACTGCCCCATCTTCTGTCTTGGAAAAGCTAATCCCCCATGAAAAGAGTGACAAGTCTCTTTTAATACTTTTCAGTGATAAAATCACAACACAATAGGGTTTTGCTTGGTATTAACAAAACGTTGTTTTATAAACTATCCTGTAGTTGTGTGACCATTATTTAGTGATTATGTGTAAATTGAATTCAGTCCATTAAGAAGGATTTGTATCTATTTTGGGCACATGTGGTAATCCTTAATACTTTATGTGGATGCGCCCCAATACATCCTGAAAACAGTTTGATATCTAATAGCTCAGAATGCATATGGAGATGGTCTGGGATGTTTTCATCCAGATGGAGCTTGTTGTGTAGACCCGCATTTCACAACTTTTTTCTGTCAAGACACCATTTAAAACCTTAAATCTCAATTCACCCTTGACAAAATGTATCAATAAAAACATCCAACCTCCCTATGACTGCCCAGGAAATTAATGTAGTAAAACAATTAATATGATAAATCTCTAAAGCAAATGTGTAAAATATTAGAATGCCTATATTTTCACTAAATAGTCTAGAACACCTTAAAAACACACCCTGACAAACTGAAAAATAAACAATTTATTATTCTTGCACAGTACGCACTGTTGCATCATTCGCTGACCCCTATTGGTCTGCATGTCTGGGGTAATTTTTGCTGAACTTAAAGCATTTTGAAGGATGATGCCTGAGTGCACCCTGGTCAAAACAGGCTAGTGGACACACAACACACAGTGGCACCAAAGACTGCCTGAACCAACTGACTGGTAGTATCCTGCTAGCATACAAAAAACTTGGCTTTATCTATATCCATCCAGCCTTACTTGGAGTAATGGGAGATCTGTTTTTTTTATAGTTCAGTAAAAATAGACAGTCCTTTGACTCCCAAATGGCTCTTTGCTTGGTCCCATTTAGCCTTTTTTTATGTCTTTTGAAGAACAACAAAAATGGAAAATGGGAGCTGCTTCCTGTCCTTCACAAAGAGAGCTGGCGCTTTGAACCAGCTCGTCTATGAACGTACCATCACAACTCCCTTGTAACCTGTCATCTCGAATCCATGTGCCATTTCAGTTGAACTAGAACCCCTTTGCTAAATATAGTATATCACTTAGGGGTGTAAAAGACATTTATTCAGGGTAACAAAATGAGAGACAGCCCTACCCTTCATATTATTTCTGTTGTGCTTTGCTGGCCCCTTTTGTGCCCCCACTGGATCCTTGTGGTAACTGCAGTTTCTGAAGAGGGACAGATGGGTGGAGGGATCTAGGAGGGTAAAAGAGAAAGAACAGGTCAAAGAAGGACAAACCAGGCCTAAAACCAGAACCTAACATTCGGAAAATATTGAAACAGCGCTCTGGTTCTACTGAGGCCGATGCCATTAGGAGTTAACATAGACATAGACCTGTTTGTTGGTGGAGCGAGATGACAGGAGCCCTGCTATTGGAATCATGCATTCACAATTCTGATCAAAGAGCAGCCTTCCTCTACATGACTGTGGCATGATACCCGTGGCAGGACTACTGTTTCTTGGAGCAGAGCAGAGGTGAAGTCACCTTTTACCGCAGCTGTGCTCAACCACTACAATGAATGTAATGGAAATCACCACAGGATGGCTTGTCAAGAGGTTTTCTTGGCAAACGTGATATCCTTTGCAGGATCTCAAATAAGGTCCAATGAGAGACGACAGGCATGGGCTTCTGCTGTCTGTTATGGCTCATTAACATATAGAGGGTGGAAAGGTTTGCTGCTGTTGAAGCATGGATGAAGAACAAAGCCAAGACGCAATAATTCCAGCTGAGTTTTCCCTTTTTGAAAAACAGATTTAATGTATGATTTTAAAGTTACTTCTGTGCTTTAGAGGATATTTAGGAAGGAAACGGTGAGCACTTTTAACAATATCTGCCTTTCTAATGTTCTTATTTCTACATTTTACCAGCAATATGTTTCAAAATAGTCCTGTTTAATCTGAGATCAGTGTACACAAGGAAAATGGCAATTAAAAAACTTTTTACAAATGCAATCAAAAACTCACTTTTCTTCTGCTGTTGCTTCTTGGATTTCATCTTCTCAGCCCGTTTTAGCATCAGAAGAGCTGTGTGGCTGTGAGTGAAGCCCCTGGAGAAAACAAGGACATTACCTCTCAAAAATAGCACACTACAACATAAAAACCATGCATAAATGACAATAAATGACAATAAAAAACCCTTACAATAATTTATGAGGACTACATAAAGTATCAAAATAAAATATTATTTACCATTCCTCAAGAATCTTTTCCGATCTCTCAGTGAGACCACTGAGCACTGGTGCTGAAGCAGGAGATTTGCTTCTGAAATAGTACATAAAAAAGTATTGACAGATTATACGAGCTGAATTAAAGACCCTGTAAAGTGAAAAATAAATCCGTATTTAGGTTTGCTGTATGATATGTCACTGTGTTATGAACCATTAGTTCAAATTTCAGTCAAATAAAACATCTCCAAGTTTATAGAATTAAGCTTCAAAATCATGAAAAATAAGGTAGTAAATTCTGCTCCAGGATGGTGTGGGCATGTCTGTTGTCTGGGCCCACTGAGGAGAAATACAATCCTCTCAAATTAAAAAAAATGTTACAATCTGAATGGAGGAAAGCACTCACACCATACGCCTGCCCCTTGACCTTATGAACAGAGAGCAGCAGCCTGGCTCTGTGCCAGAGAAGAGACAAAGTCCTTTTTCTGGCTCAAATCTCTGTTATGATACTTGAAATGTTCCATAGACCACTGTGGCTGATAAATTTAGCAAATTTACCTCACAGTGAACAAAAAAACAGCATTTACCTGACTATTAACTTTCAATAGAGGCAGTGTCATCAGGTAACATCAGACTGTACAAACATAAACCGCTCTGTGATTTTATATTGTAGGGGGGTGGGGTCATTCCCTACTGTGGGCTCGTGACATCATGAGCCCACATATTTGCCCCGCCCACATGAAACCAAGCAAGGAAAGAGGTGAAAAACTGTCTAATGGACTAAGTCCAACATTCGGTCACATGTAGATTTAAGTGTTTTCACATGTTAACAGGAACCGTATTCCAACATATCTAGTGTGTTAAGACAAAAACTTTGGATTTTACTTTACAGGGTCTTTAAACACAACAGCAGAGATTAAAAACTTGAAAATATCCTTTAAATACTTGAAAATATCTTACACACGTACATCTATTGGGTCGTGTTCTATGTGATTTTATTTGTTTAACATTATAGTTTCTCCTTTTTCAACTGTGTCATCCTATAATCCCAAAACATGTTGTTCTTATTATTATAAATTTACACTTACATTGTATTTCTTTGTTTCCACTGCCCTTATGTCTGAAATAATATTCCACATTCTGTACATATGTCTTTATTAATATTGATATCTATTTATGTTTATACCATCCAAATGTGTTTTAACCACTCTAACTCAGTGATTTCCAAAGATTGGCCCCTCGGAGAGGCCTGAAGCAATGATAGTGAGGGCTCAGCAAGACTAAATAAAGCAATGTGTGCTATTGCACTGCTATGAAAGCATGGCAAATTTTGTTGAAGAACTTCCAGATAAATGAAGGATTAAGTTTGATCACAGTTTGGATCAATAAAGTCTATCCATTCATCCAACTATCCATATCTGTCTATATTTCTATCAATCTATCCATATCTATATATCTATCTATCCATCTGTCTGCTCTGAATGATGTTTAAACGCATTTTAGAAATAGCTATGCTGCTCTCGTGAACTACTAATAAACAGTATTGACAGCCCTGAGGAACCAGTATGTTGACCACTAACGAAACCCATCTTGACAATGGCTGAGTAAATCTGTTTTTTTTTCTTTTAATAAAGTAAAGGGGATTTTTTTCCACCACTTAGATTTTATTACCAATATTTTCCCATGTTAGTTAAGAATTTTATTTTTATAAACCTTGGTGTTAATTCACATGCAGTTTTTACTTCAAAATGGGTGTGTTGTCCTACCTGTTGGAGCTTTCTGGTGAAGCTCTCAGCTCAGGCGACACCAGCTGTTCATCATCCACCCAGGCCTGCTTTGACCTCAATACAAGCGATGGAGGGAGGACATGCTGGGAGGCTTCAAGAAAGACCCCAGAAGCCTGAAATACACATATGAATTGATGCAAACAATTTGCAGCTTTTAAAAATCACTTTAAGTAAAATTTTATTGCTTGTTTTTAGCTATAGTAGCTATCCTTCAATTTATTAAGGAAATCAAAATTTCGAATGTATTTAAGGACAGTCTACATGACTTGGATGTTTTAGTTTTTTAAATACACATTTTCAGATTTGGTTTTACATCTTTTTGAGTAAAAGAATCCTGATTTGAGGTGTTTTCAAAAGTTTTGGTTGCTCAAGCTTCAAATGGAAAAACTTTTCTTAAAAAAATTAAAGTACTACTTGTGCTCTACTAAAAAGATGAGCAAACAGCAAAGAAATCCCTGAACCCGGTAAAAACCCAGTGTTTTGTTCACTTAGTCCCATGAAACCTCCAGATGGCTGAACAGTGATGTCCAGCATCCCAGAGCCACCACACTCCAAGCAAAAGTAACATCCTTTATGTTGTGAACAGTGTGTCTCGCACACTGCAGGGCTCCAAAGTCCAAATTACTTATTGCACCTGGGAAGTGTCGTTTCAAGCACTGCTGCTGTTCATAAGATGGATTTTTCTGCAAACATCCTTTATGTTACCAGCTTTACAACATGGCAATCACACCCCAAAGGGATCACCCCCTCCAGGCTCAACCAAGCTCTAGGTAGTGACAAAAACACGACCTACCCTCACACGACTCGTAATTACCCCCACATAAAGACAACTATTCCTGTTGCCAACATTACACATATGAAGAACTGAGAAAAGAGAAAACAAAAGACAATGGAAAGACAGAGGAAAGTATGAAGAGAGAGCTTAGCAAGTGGATGGGGGAGGCAGAGACAAGATGAGGTGCCCTGGGCAGTCACCAATGCCTGACTGGGTTGATGCTCTACCTCCCCTTACTCCCTCAATTTTTAAAAGAGAAAAACAGAGGAGTTGGGGGGGTTTGTCAAACTTTATTTTGAATTTCAGATGGCATTCCTCCTCATCCAACCCCACTGCTCTAACTCCTAGCTCTCTAAGTAATGAAACTTCTGATCTTCAACCCCCTACATCCCACTTCTACCAGACAAACCCTACTTTTCCAGCCTCGCTGTTCAACTTCTACCCCTGAATCTGCAAATCTCAGCTTTTCAAAAAATACATTCCTTAGTATGCCTTTGGGAAAATAGCATACAATGTATATCATAATGTCCTGCCACATGTAATTCAACTTCATGTTTTCTTTTGAGGTAAAACACTGACACTTTTAACCACAGAAAGTTTACACACTCCAGGAATGCTCATATTTAAGTCTAACTAACAGCTTAATTACCCTCAAGCTCCTGTTTTTCTCTGTAGAAGCTCTAAATTGTGCATCCCTGACTTTGATGTGTACCTAAGTGTCAACACACTGAGGCAGGCCGTGACAGCAGCTGCACCACATCAGCTGGCCTAAAGCTTCCACCATGATGTACAGCCCTGAGCGCGCTCCAAAGAAAAGATCCAACGAGAGGTAAATGAAGGGAAAAACACACGACAGTCCGCCTGCATGAAAAATGACATCTGCTAGTGCAAAGCAACCTTTGGACCTCCAGGAAATAATCTTGTTTTCTAAAGGAATAAATTTGAAGATCAATCAGGGCAAGTGAGAAAAATCCTGGAAGGGGAAACAATGAAAATGAGGGAGGCAATGAAAATAACACTTTGACATCACACAAGGATTGGTGATTCCTGAATTTCACGTGCGACTTTCACAAGCCAGATCGGTTTAAAACATTACATCGTCTCTAGGATGTTTGATTTACCTGAAGAGACAGCTGCTGCTCTGATTCATCATAATGTCTGTGAGGTGGGTCTTCACACAGCGGTGTCCACTGTTTCTCCAGTGCTACCTTTTTCAATATGAAAACACATTTTTAAAATAAAAATGTAATAGCGGACAGCAAAAAGTGAGAACACCAAAGGAAGATGTATGTGGAGCCAAAAGGATACACTATCTGTAATATACAGCTTGTACCTTATAGTGGATATGATATATAATAGTGAAGGGAGTCCTTGTGTCAAGAACAGGTTAAATTAAGAGCTCCTAAATATTTGCAGCTATGTCTTTTATAGTGTGATTAACTGTGTATGTGTGTATGTACTGTGTTATCAGGGCCTTAGATACAGAAAAAGAAAAATGAACTCCCACCCACACTGGCAGAGAAAGAAATTCTCCAATGTCACTTTCATCAACTTGCAAATGCCTTAAAGTTACCTTGTGGCAGACTATATAAAACTCTGCTGTAGTCTCAGTGACGTCGCCCACTGGTTTCCACAGGAGCATCACGAAGCTCAACAAATGCTATCTCAGCCTAACTTTGATCAATTTAGACACAGGCAGAAAGATGGAGCTGAGCTGGCCTACAGCTAAACCATACCAACCTGTCAGTCAACTTAGTCTGCTTCTAATGATGCCAATTTACTGTATGCACAACTCTCAGCTTCAATATCGTCAAATGGATGAGAACTGGTAAAAATTCAGCCCCTTTCAATTTTTAGACATGAAAAGTTTGGCTGTAGAGTGACCCAGGCTGTTAACACTGTTGGATTATGTTGCTTTAAAAAGTAACTCATTCAATTACAAGATTACTGTCATTACAAGTAACTGTTACATTACTGCATTACAAACTAAGGAAATGCATTAAAGTAGTTTCGTGTTACCAAAAATTAAAGCCCTTTTGTGACTCATCACAAAAAATAAGTGATATTTTCCACACAGTAGTTTGTCTACCTTTGAATGTGTCAACTCTCACTTCATCCTAGTGCCTCATTTACTGCCAATAATGTGTAACTCTGCAGCCTGAGAACAGCAATAACATACATGACAACCTTTACAGCTCTTTGACATGCTAGCAATCTGACAATGAACTTGGTAAAGGAATACAACAGACAGACAAAGCAGTTTCAATAAAAACAATACATGATGTAAACTTACATTTCATCATATTGTTTGCCCTGTCTCTTTCTCTTAAAAACTCAATGTAACACTGATATGTCTGCAAAGTAAGTACTGTCTTCAATAAGCTTACTAGGCATTAACATTAAGACAGTATGTTTACTTTATGGTAGTATGAAGTTGGAGAGAAACAGAAACTGTGCAGAAGCTTCAGGGACTTTTTCTTTTCTTTTTTTTCTTTTGCAAAAAGGCAGAGAAAATATGACAACTTTTTACTGGAACAGATCACTTTTATGAAAAAGTAACTATATATTGGATTATTTAAATTGTAGAATTAACATACAAGGTTACTTGATACTACAAATGCCATCAGGGAAAAACAGGCAAAAAAAGTCGGAAATTTCCCCTACGCTATTGTCAGAAGTCCCACCCCTTCTTGAATTTGATTTGCAAGTAAGGAGTAGTGACAATGAAGAGCACGGTTTTCAACAAAGAGCGCTTTAAGTGCGGCGACAAAATCAGCTGACGCTAAGGGTGTTTTTTTTCTGCTCAGGGTGTTGAACACCCAGAACGCTGGATTACATTAGTTTTGAATTGAAAGTAAGTGCTGCCAACACTAAAAAAAAAGCTGGCTATAGACACAGATTCTTATTCATCATCATCATTCCTTACACTTTTAAAGACTGAGACTTGTTTATTTGTTAATCCTCAAACTTTGAATTGTGTGTTTTGAGGACTGGAGTTCAATGTCTACATTCAAAGATTGTATTGATATCGGTATTGGTTAAGATTAATTTGTAAATATCGGCATGTCAGATAGTGGCAAAAATCAAACATTACGTATTCGTAACTGTAACACATTTGCATAAACATCAATCTTTTCTATCTGCTGTAAAAATGTGCAGAAAAAAATCTCCTTTTGCACCCAGCTTCATGTGGAAACTTCTGGAACTGCAGTTATATGCACATTTGCACTGGCTTCAATTTTAAGGCTGCTGCTTGGTTGTTTCTGAAAGAGCAAAGAGCAAAGAGCTGAGAACTATGATCTTATAAGCACAAAAGTTCAAAAACTTACACTCTAAGAAATGAAATGTTGATTTTACTTAACTAAGTTATGTCAACGGGTTCCGCATAACTGTGTTGTTTAAAATGGAAAAGCAAAGCACGAGTAATGTGAACAACGCATATTAAGTAAATCTAACTTAACTATCTTACTTTAAAGCTACATGATATTACTACATTGCATAACCACAACAACATTATTTTGGATTTACTGACACTACATTAAGTTAACTTAATGTGATTGAGTTCAACTAACTTAACACAGATGAATATTATTTATGTGGTAGGTTTGTGTTAATACAACACCTCAGTTGTACTGGTTAAATGACAAAATTAAATATGTACAATAAGTTGCAGGGCTTCACGGTGCACTGATAAAAATGTTCTGCTGTTCCTACTTAATTTTATTAATTTTAACAGTTGCACGAAAGAAATTTGCTTAGATTCCACAAATGTTGTCTATATTATCATTTCATCTAGGGTGGACCAACTTGTGCAGACTTTTGCAGTTATGACTGTTACTCTTCCACTAAATCAGAAGGTGATGTTCCACCAATGTCAATGTGCCATCTTCCATTCATTAATATTAACAACAGTAGCATTGCCCCCTGTAGGTGGGACCTCTTTAATTGAGACAGCAACTTCACTCATGGTGCACTATATTTAAATATTTTATTTAACCTTATTTAACCAGAAGAAAACCTCTTTGAGATTAAAATCTCTTTTTCAAGGGTGTCCTGGCCACGACAGCAGCAGCACACTGAGTGCATAAAGGTTTAGTGCCCAAAGGCATTCTGGGAAAACTGCAGATTTGTCAAAACTCAAATAATTTGAGTAGTAACCAAGTGTTGGCTACAACTTGATATCTATAGCTATAACCTTATACAAACAAGCAATATGTGATTAAAAAAATACTGTTACACCACTAGCGCTGCTACATGGTGCGCAAGTGGCGAAGGTTGTTTTGCTCCATAGTTAATGCGTCATAGTAGAGTATCTTTGCATGTGTGTTGGATTTAAGTGAGATGGTTATGTTCATTTTAATCAACTGTGTTTTGTAGCCTTGAAATCTCTTACTATTAAGTTATTCCAATGAAATCTTGTTAAGTTTTCCGTAAAAACTTAAAAAGTTATTGTAATTTTAACACAACAAAGTTACGTAATATGAACAACATCACTATTTCATTTCTTAGAGTGTACTCTTAGAGGGTATTAGCAATACAATGTGACACATTAGAAAAGAGAATAGGAAACTGAAAGATCCAAACTGTAGGTCAACACAGTTTTGGTGCATAGTGCAGCCAGTCAGTAAAGGGAGTTCTAAATCTTTTGGCCTTACTTCAGAAGAGTTGCTGCACTGTTCATTCGATTTAACAGTTTATGCGAGGAACAGTTCAGTGAGGTAAATTCTCCACAAAGGTAACAATAAGGAAAGAGGATACTGAGATAATAATGTGTTTATCCTCAACAGCTCTTTTAGGTAGACATAAACACTAAATAATCCTTCAGTTCATGAAATCTATTTTCTAACCTAGCTAAGAGCATTTGTTTACAGTAGGATGCATATTTCCTTCTCTCCTGTAGGCATGGATTTCAGTCTTAATGATGTTTTTCACACTGTTTGCCTCTTATTCCAGTGCCTACATGTTTATACCTGTTAGTTTAAACCGATATGCTTTTTAGTTCAAGTACATATATCTATGCCTACATATGCTCCCTTGCATTCTAGTGCTAAATTTTGTGTGTATGGAGTGACTTTTAGGATTATATATCACTGCATTTTGTAGTTTTTAATATATCACCTCTATGCAGCTTTGAATGTCTGACTGGTTGAGGGGTAAGGAGTCGCTGAACCATAAACGTGAGAGTGAGGATCACATGAACTTGAGTGCATACCTCATCAAAGACAAATTCATCTACGTCCACCTCCTCGAAGGTGTCATCCTCTCCGATGTCCATGCATGTGACGGCAGCCAGAGCAGATGTGAGCCTCCTCCTCAGAGTGAAACCCCTCCAAACAGCCTGGAGGTACAAAGAGAAAAAATGGCAGAAAACCTAGCATGAATCACAGGCAAACGTAAATATTGTGTGTTATCCCATTAGGGAGATAAAACATGTTAACCTCTCTTTTAATTGCTGAGTGTTCTGCTGTCTGAACTCTGCGTGACTCTGGGCTGCTCTGAGACAAATGGAGCACCAGTGTGCCTCTAAATCCTCCAATTCCCAATGGGCTTGGGGAGTGGGGGGGGCACACTTCACTTCAAGTTGAGCGGAGCAGGAATCCTAAAACTCTTACTACCACACGTCTTTGGAATCTGATTAATCACTCTGTATCCCCCAAACATGCACATGCACTACCCCACTACACCAGAACCCCCACTCTCTACCTAAGAGAGCCCTAGAGGATCATCAAACACTTTCTGTGTTCAAAAGGGACTTGGGAGAAGTGGTGAGTAGCATGTTTTTCAGAACAGCAGCCTACACCTACAGTGTATGCAGAGGATTAAGCCAGTAAGACTCCACAGCATGTATGAGGCCTGAAGATGAATGTTCCAGGGTGAAAAAGTACATTTACAGATACCCAATATGTGGAAGTCACTCCAGTCATCAGCCACATCATTAAATATTTTCAGTTGTAGCATTAATGTCCAATGCTATACATTGACAGGATAATAAGCAGTCTCTTGTCCATCCTAAACTATGCTGTTAAATACTGAATTATTTAACTAAAACTTCAACCCACAAAGAATGAGTCAACAAATGTGATAACCTTTATTTATTAATTTATTCTGCCAATCATGAGGCAAAAGTGTTAAACATCCACCCATCAAATTTACACACACATTTTTTTTCGTTTTGATTAACATAAGTTAATGAAATCAGTTATTACTGGTATGGTTGGAGGAAGGATTATTTGTGGCTGTTATATAGCATGAAAGCAAAGACTGACATCCTACACCATAAGGCATGGAAAACTGTGATGAGTATTTTTACTGACTTTTCATAGACTCCATTATTAACCAAAACACTGAGAATATTATACAAATATACATTATTTGCAGCTTTAAGGAGGATGGCATTTAATCTTTATGGCTAGACAGACTCTAGTGCAGATTCTTGATCATTTAAAACATCACATTTGTGCCACCATCTTACATTAAGAAATATGCTGGAGTGCATTTACAAAATGACAAACATGTTCAATGATCTGTGAGTATGCTGTACTGAAAACAAAGCTTTAAAAGAAATCCATGAAAAATTTAGAGACACATTTCGTTTTTTGAAGCAGGCTGTAAACCAGTTTACTACTGGTGTAAAAAGGCTTTCTAAGATGTGTTGTGTACGTGACTTCCAGTGTTCCTGCAGCCAGCCTTAAGTGAACACTCTCTGTATTGCAATTTTTTGCACTTCCACATTGGCTTTATTTTTCAGGACCGGAGGTTGCCGCTTGGTTTTGACACTTTGTCATGCTCAACCGCATATTTGATAGCATGTTCAAAATGTAGTGCTGTCAGCCGGTTTACAAGAAAAAAAAATCAGATTAATCATGGGCTTTGTAATTAATTAACACTAATTGATCGTATATATCGATCATTTTAGAAAGACTGCACTACTGGTAGATTAAAAAAATAATAGTAACAAAACAATCAGAAAGGACATGTTTCTGAATAGCATCAAAACTTTTTATTAGCTGAGTGTGCAGACAGAGGGGATATTGTCCATTTACTAATCAATATGGGTTGGTGTTAATCTTTAGAATATGGATTTTAACCATAAAAAAAAAAAAAAAAATAAGAGTACAGAGAATTTTTACATGTGTTCCAATCAAAGTGATGATGGCATCAGAATGTAAAAATTTTTACAACATTACTAAAAACTATCTTAATTTTCAATTTCATTTCAAATCACACATCTTTAAGTCTATAATGACCATGTCAGGCAAGTCTTACCAGTGGCTAAATATGGGAATCAAATTAATGCAAATTGGTGTATTTTATGAAACTGACTTTTAGATTTATTTATTAAATTTGCGCTGCATTGGCATGTAAATGTGGTCTGAAACCAAAACTTAGAGGAAGAAGACTGTTTCAAAGAGCTGATTCCATGAAATACAGTGTTCAACACTGTTAAACATTAAGAAATACGCAAAAGTGCATGTACAAAATGACTAAATGATATTCAGTGACCCCCAGGTAATGTGACAGCATGTACACATCTTCAGATCAGTTTAGTTCCTCTCTTTTAAAAGTCAACATTAAGCTAAGAGGTTGTCTAAACAAAACTTCTTTGTTATGCTTTTATTTTGTAATTTCTACTATCTTTAGCTAAAGGTACTTTACTTCCTGCTTGAAAGATAATATGGAACTTCTGGTAGATCAAAAGTAACAACTCCAGCTTAACTATGGGAAATAAGAATTTGCTACAGATAGAAAAATAAATAAAGATGACTAAAAGGAACAGTAAAAGTGTGAAATGCTTAATATCAGAAGGTACAGATTACTTCAGACATGTCTGCCTTAATTGCATCATCATTAATGATGATGGATGATTAATGGTGACTGTTAGCATATCGTGGCACAAATCTGCTAATTGGACATAAACTCCTTTAAAGAGGGTTAAAAAGGAGGTTCCAGTTTTTAAAGTAATATTAATCGTATTACCTGGATGATAGTTGCTGCATAATGTTGGCCAAGAACGCTCCTGTTATTAAAGGAAGGTCCTGACTCTGGCTTTCCTCCATCTCCTCCTCCTCCTCCTACCCTCTCAGCTGTGGATGAGCCGCCGATGTTCCCACATCTCTGCCAGTATTTCCTCCACATCTGCTGAATCACGACTGCTGCTCTGCTGCTCCAGAAAGAACACACACATGGGCAAATACACACACAGAGAGGGATTTACATGATGTCATAACACCTTTGTCTTTCAAAAACAAAAATTTATTTCTGAGCCGACATCTGGAGTGCAGGACCCTGGGGAGTTAAAGCCTGCCAGAGTCACCCTTCACATGAAAGATCTATCGTCCTCCCAAAGATAGCGCAGTGTTAATGATGAAGCTGCGTGTTAAAATGAATAAGATGTTCAACATCTTCTGCTATAAATCACACAGAGGAGGTTCCAATGATGACAAATGCTCCACAACAGAAACTAATAAAATGCTGAGCTGCAATAAAAAGAATGATATAAAAAAACAACAAGGCTGTAAGCCAGTAGTGTCTACTCATGTTCTGTGGAAAAGAAATAACTTGGAGGCTTTCTGTGAAAACACAACAGCGGCTGATCTCTCTTATCTGCTGTCAGCAGTGTAATGTTTAATAGAATGGACGCACGCAAGAGGACACTGTCAACTAAAAACATTTTGTGAATTACTTTTGGAGGTTGAGGTCTTGATGGTTGGAGACAGAATCCACTTTGTGTTTGGATGAAGACTCCTTTTCTTTTATTGTTGAGGAGTCAACACTGCCAGAGTTGGCTTCACTCACTGTTAGCCTTGTCTTCAGACCTGTACTAACAGTACTCAGTGCATCATGTGGCCTCTCTGCAGCTGGATTCTCCTCTAAAGTCCAGTAGCTGCATCTGATATTATCCTTTCTTGGAATGAACACTGGAGGTTTCTCAGTATCTTCCGTTTCCGTTTGTTTCTCAGTACTGATACAGCCAACATTAGCAGTCTCCTCCAGTGTTGTTTGGCCTGCAGCCTTGTGTTTGTCTGCCACAGTGGCGTCACCATATTCATGGGCGAATCTCTGGTCCTCAGCCAGCTGCAGAGCCTCAGTGAAGTGTCTGCAGGAGATCTTGACAGCACCCAGGAGAGATGAGGCCTTACTGCAGATAAACAAAAATAAAAAAAAAAATGTTTTAATTTGAATGCTTACTTACTTCAGTGTATTTGAATGTAATGTAGACCACTGATGGTTCCATTAAAGGCTCATTTATGCTTCCTTTATGTACACTCTGACTCAAGGATGAACTAAAAAAATTTTGGACATCTAAGGTCATGGTCATCTTGCCTCATGTTCCACTCTGACTGAAGGTAGAGCAGAATATGCAAAGTTCATTGTGAAAGATAAGACTGATTTGGTTTTGGAGGTCAAAGGTTATAATCTGGCATGCCAGATAGACTGTATCACAAATCAAGGGAGTTTTGCAGGAAAAAAGAGAAGGCAGCAGGTGGGCTGGAGATGGCCAAGAAATACTGGAGAAACCTGGAGTGTTGGAAGGTATGGTCTTCCCTTACTTTCGCTCCTTATATTTTCTGTCTTATCTAATAAAGGCAAATGCCAAAAAAACAATCTTTAAAACAATCTAAAAAAAAAAAAAAAATCAGTGTCGTTCATTTTCAACTAGCATGACCAATTCACAAATGGCACAATATACGGAAGAACTGAGAGTAATCAGAGATAAAAATGTTCTTTCTTTGTTTCAGATCATACTAACATTATTGATCACCCGTTGAGAAAGAAACAGTAAACATCTTGCTGTGATGGTTGCCTTTAAAGACCCTGTAAGGTAAAATCATTTTAAGTATCATAACAGAGATTTGAGCCATAGCCAGGCAGCTGCCCTCTGCTCATAAGGTCAACATTCATTTCGTAGCATTTTTTAAACCTGAGAGGATCCTAAGTGGGTGTGGCTTCAGCTCACTCAACAGACATGCCCACACCGTCCTGGAGCAGATTTTACTGCCTCATTTTTCATGATTTTGGAGCTTAATTTATAAACTTATAGATGTTTTATTTGACTAAAATTTGATTTAGGGGTTCATAACACAGTGACCTATCATACAACAAACCTAAATACAGATTTGTTTTCACTTTTCAGGGCCTTTAAGTTGTTTGTTCCTGGGACCTCATTCAAAGCCCTTGAATGTTAAATGTAAGGGGATGGGTTTTGAATTGATTTTTGGAGAACAGTAATTCATATGACAGTGGCAAGATCATTGTCCTGAGCAATACTTTAGTAAAAAATCTGAGTTTTGAATCACTGATTCAGAAAAAGACTAAATTTTTTACTCATAAGAGGTGAATTCATTACAGTTCAGATATCATTACCATACAAAAAGCAAAATAGTTTTTTTAAAAAGGAAAGATTTTTGCTATAATCAGGAAACTACAAAAAAAATCCATTATCTTTCCTCACCAGGCTGTAAGTAAACATTGTAAATCAGTAAATTTGTAGCGTAGGGAATCCAATCATTAAGGAAAACAAAATAGAAACCTTCTGATATCAGTCATGAGTCATAGGGTAGCCAGGTTTATATAACACTTAATAAATAATGCAGAGAAGTTTAATTCAGCTTTTTTATTTTGATGGATAAATTTAATCATTCTGCTGCTGCAGAGAAATTGAATAATGAACTTATTGGATATCAGACTTTCTGACATTTACCCCTCATGTTGATGAGTTCATCCGAGGTAACATGAGAGATCTAAGTGAGTGCATCCCCTTATACCATATAATGTCTCTTTCACTGAGGGGATAAACTGACTACAAAGCCACTTCAATGGAAACTTAATGAATCTATTACCAAAGCTCTGCCCCCCTCCCCCTCCTGAAGCCTGAGGGGAGCAGAGACACTTCAGTGCCCAGCCAGTCTGGAGGACCACTAGCCTCAGGTAGTGGAGCTTCTTCTCTACAAAGACACAGCTCTTCAGTCTCAGTGGGACAAGAGAGGGAGAAGTCGGGAGGTTTGAAAGGATTGTGACCCCCCCTGACCCAAGCTTCAGTACCTGCTGGTTCACTGCAGGGTCACTATCAACATGTAGCCTATACCCCTGATACAAGAGCTCAGGAATAAGTACAAAGAAAAGAAGCTCTTAAAGCTGCAGGGGAAATGACCTGTTTAGCATGCATGGAAACAGGGCTTTTGATTTCATATGCATTTGTCTTTGGCTCATGTGATGGTCTCGCCTCTCTGTTGTGTTCTGTTGTTGTTGTCGTTATTACTACTGTGGTAAAATCTGCATTATAGCTATTATTTTTTAATTATTAGCACATTGTATTCCTCAGAGCACTTGGTGGTTCATGCCTACAAAAGGGCCGTCAAAGGAAACTTCACTTTACTTCCTTGCCATATTGATCATTACAAACCTGCATTTAACATTTATCGGTGCTAATTTAACACCCACTGCTGTTAATTGTGTTCTTGAACTGCTTTTTATACTGTCTTCTCATGTTCTAATGATGTTTAAACCACCTTTTTGTCATTTTTCTGCGTTTTAGGGCCTCAGAAAAGAGGACAGAGAGAAGTGGATAGAATAAGAAATGGGGATGAGAGAGTGAGATATGCAGGAAAGGAACCACAGGCCAGAACTGAACCTGCACCACCTGTGTACATGGGACAAAGTGAAAACAGAACTTTGATTTTTTTTGCAAATTAATCAAAATAATAAAACTGAAATATCACATTGACATAAGTATTCAGACCCTTAACAACACTTGAAATTTAGCTCAGGTGCCTCCCATTTCCCTTAATCTTTGCTGGGACGTTTCTACACTTTGACTGAAGTCCACCTGTGGTAAATTGAAAGAAGTTTGGCACAACCAGGAGTCTACTAAGAGCTGGTTGCCTGGCCAAACATGCAGAATTGATGCTCAGTGCCAGCATAAGAAGCATCGCCTATTTTACAAATGGAGGTTTGGGCTGGGTGTGAAACAAAGTCAGCATTCATGGAAGAGGAATGCCAGTCATGCTCAGTCAAAGATCAACAATGTCTTTTTGCTGTACACAGCATATGCAGTCTTTGATGTGTAATCTGTAAGAATGTTTTACATCGCCATCTAAGGTATGTTGAAGCAAAGGGCCAGAAAAGAACATGGAAGATGATTTGTCTTCCACTGCACTTATGAGTGCTGGGCATTTGATTGAGTTTCAATTTCAACTACAATTTTGGATTCCCACAATCATGAAAATAAGATAATTGTGATCAAACGATTACCATGCCACACTTGTTTAGGCCATAGGTTTTGTTATTTTGTACATTTTTATGCGTTTTTTGTGACATTTTGGCCGTGCAAGCAATTCAGTCACTCCAGAACATTCACCTTGTTGTCTTTAAACTATTTCTGTGTAGCTTTTGCCCTATGCTTCGAGTCATTGTCTTTCTGGAAAATAAATCTTATCCCAAGCTATGCAGGCAGGCTGCCGAGAAGCATTCCCAAAACATGATGCTGCCAACACCGTGCTTCACAGTGGGGATCGTATGTTTGTGGTGATGTGCAGTGTTTGGTGTCTGCCAAACATAGCATTTTGTCTGATAACCAAACAGCACCATTTTGGTCTCATCAGACCAAAGAACTTTCTTCCACTTGACCATGGAGTCTACAATATGCTTTTTGGCGAACTCTAGCCAAAATTTAATGTGAGTTTTCTTCAGCAGTGGCTTTCTCTTTTCCACTCTCCCATAAAGCTTTGACTGGTGAAGAACCTGGACAACAGTTGTTGTATGCAGAGTCTCTCCCATCTCAGCTGCTGATGGTGGCCTCTCTCAAAAGTCTCCTTCTTGCACGGTCACTCAGTTTGTGAGGACTGCCTGATGTAGGCAGATTCACACGTGGCATATTCCTTCCATTTCTTGATGATGGATTTAACTGAACTCTGGGGGATTTTCAGTGGAATTTTTTTTGTAGTCATCCCCTGACTTTTACTTTTAAATAACTTTTTCTCTGAGTAGCTTGGAGTGTTCTTTTGTCTTTACGGTGTAGCAGTAGCCAGGAATACTGACGAAGATGATTTTGGCTATAATGTAGCAGCCCTGGCATTTATTCTTCAGTGTGTCTTTAAGAAGCTTTTGCACTGTTAGGTGGTGAAGGATTTTTTAAAGATAATACAAAATATCACTTAGGAAAAGCAAGATACCCTAACAACTATTTTTTTGTACTTTCTCACTTTATTTGGTGTGTTTCATTATCACAGTCACAAAATTATTTGTTTTAGAAGATTTGGTTGAATTTGTCTTAAACAAAATAGTTTGCATTGATAGAGACAGACATCTTGGTTGCCTTGCCTTGATGCTTGAATTTTGCCACATCTAATAAAACTATATCTGTGAGTAACTGAGGTATTTTGTAAGGACCTTGGGTTTAAGCCTCCGCCCTACACCATGTAGAGAAAGCTGTGAAACCATACGCCTGACTAACCCCATGGTTCCCCACCTTACAGTCTGCAGCAGACTGACGTGTGGCACTCTTCTCACCTCCTCTACACCCCAGTCAGACACGAGGTCAGGCCGGGGGTTAAATGGCTGTGTCGGTCCTTGCGAAGCCGCCAGAATGGCTTATTGTCCAGAGGCCAGGGGGGTAGAGGGCACACGGTGAGGGGTGAAGCAGAGAGAGCGCCACGCTACCCCTAAGCCATAGGAGTCCTCAGTGTGACCCGCACGGGCGGGGGCAGCCACGTTTCATCTTTTGTGCTGTGTAATTTGAAGGGGTCATGAAGATAAGCAGAAAGTTGACCACTGTTTTAAGTGTTGGTGGTCCGCCCTGCACAGCAGTGTCAATGTGTGTGGAGGCCGATGACATCGAAGGAGTAGTGAAAATAGATGGACGTTGTCTTTGGGCTCACTATGCCCTGTGTATCAGACATAACAAGAGGATAGCTAACATTCCTGACAGCGTGTCTGTCTCTCTGACAGGCTGATCAGCCCAAGATAAAAAGAGCAGTAAGACCCTTATTAATAGGTCAGAAGTCGTGTTTGCCCTTTGAATCTAGTGATGTGTGCAATTAAACCTTTCTCATGATTATTTGTTGCTTTTTCTACCACTTTTTCTTCTCTATTATCCTTAGAAGTTAAATCAATCAAGAATACAGTGATGTTAAGATTTTTTTTGTTTATTGTTAAAAATGATGAAAAAGGCAATGTTTTCTCTTTCAAGGAAGAAATGTAGATTTTTTCGCCACAATTAAGTGTTACTCGATGTGGAGAAGTGTGACGAGTCACAAGAAGAGACAAAGATGTTGAAAATACAATTATAAGTTGCATTCACAACTCCCTTTTCTCTATAAGCAGAACCAGAAAATAATTTTTAAAAGACAAATTCCCTTTTCCTTCCCATCAGCTGCTTCCAAGAGGCTTTAAAAACCTACCCTCTAATGTCTCAGTTTACCAAGACAGATGATGTAAGTGTGTTTTCTAACTAAGCGTAAAATCAGCGGTACAAATAGTTGATCCCTGCTGTCAGTAACAGAGAAACTATCATGATGAAAACAAGGCTATATGAGTAAGCAACAAGCACCTAAAATCACAGTTCTCCACTCAATTGTACCACAACTTTAAAAAATTAAGAGTTACTTTTTGGCTCAGACAATTTTTCTGTCAATCTGGAGAAGCAAAGCACCCCGACAGACAGTACATCTACACAAGCAGCAGTTGTTTATCCCTTACCTGAGCTCCCTGCAGAGCTGCAGCTCTAAATCATGAGTCTGTTGAATCTGAGCCTGACAAAATGCTAGGAAGCTGCCTGAGGCCAAGCTGACCTGCTGAACAGCAGGAAGCGATGTAGCGGAGCCTGTCTCCTGGTCATCAGTGGCTCTCAGAGCAGGAAGCGCTTTCCGAAGAGTGGATCTGAAAAAGACAGCAAAATAGAAAAGATATCTGAGGTCAAACACTCATTATTTGTATTTTTTCCCATGATAAACCGAATGTTTTACAGTAGACTTTGGTTATGCCACTGCAACTTCTCCCTCAGGACATATAAGGAAATCAAACAGTGAAACAGTTATGTGCAGATTTTGTGCAGATTGTAAGGTAAAATGTGACAACATAGTCAAGAAAATGCAGATAGTATTTGTTACTGTAATATGTAAATAAAGCTTTCTTTTGGATGCTAGCAGTGTTAACATTAACAGACTCTTTAATACACTTGACAAAGGCTTCACTGCAAAGCTGCTATTTATCTGCAAAATCCTGTAAAATGTTAACAAGTATCAGCCCAGGCTTCAGCTTCAACAGCCTCCTCCTCCACCACTTCTAAGAAAACTTGCATTTAACCGTCACTTATGTGCACACATCACTCAAACACTTAACTTGCTAGTTAGGGACACAGTGGAGCGCACAAATACTGTAGCTCAACAGACCAGAACAAAAAGAAGCGGGCAGACAGATGTCAGATCAGGTGGAGTTTATTAGGCATCTCACCTTCCCTGCTTGTGACTAAGGATAAAAAACAAAAACAGAAAAAGTAGCCCTCAACCTTTTTTTGCCAAATATAAAAAAACTGAAAACAGCTACAAAATTAAAGACCTTATGGTCTTGCATCCAAGCCTTTATTTTTAGCTGCACGCTGAGGTCAGCCCTTCATATGTGTCTGTATGTGACTGATACTTTCAGAGCTATACATCCAGAGTTGCGCTATGGGCAGGGTTTCACTGTACTGAAAGCCATCTGTAATGGCTGCCTCCACTGCAATGATTACCTTGGATCAAGCTTTAGCAATGCATTCATCTTTCTAGAACTGGACCCCGTTTCTCTATAAAATAAAGAATAAAAACAACCCTAAAAGCTTTCCATATTGTAAAAGCTTTCAGTGTTGCTCTCAATGCTTGTTTTAAAAATAAATGCTGTCCAGTCCTGACAAAAGTGCTGCTGTGGCTAATTCCAAGCTAATCACTCCACCAGCAGCCATTGTATACAAGCATTCACACAAGAAGTTACTCTTTCCCTGTAACTTTCACATAGTCATGCCAAAGCAGGTTGGCAGGAGAGTGAAAACACCTTTTACAATATGGAAAGCTTTTAGGGTTGTTTTTATTCTTTATTCTGTGGAATGAGCATGATGTGATAGTTATGGGGGAAAGGGTTAGTTGTTTTCAGTAGTTGCATACAATGCCTGATAGTGAGGTGATTAGCTCAGACTTAGCCACTGCGACAGTTTGGACAGAACTGGACAACATGTCTTTATTAAACCAAGGGCAGGGAGCAACACTGCAAGCTTTCTGTGACAGAAAAGATGTTTTCGCTCTACTCCCGGTCTGTTTCAGCATGGGTTTGCGACCGTTACAGTGGGGTTCTCCAGTGTTTCCAGGGGCTGTTGCCGTGGAAGCCGTTAGCTCGGATGTAGCTATAGGAAAGCAGCAGAATAATAGGAACTGGACTGCATTTCTTTTTAAAAAAAGTGCAAAAAAGTCACACCAACAGCTTGTCTTGGCACAGAAGTTGTTTTGGCCCGTCTTCCAAGCGTCTATGGTATCAACTTTACATGATGCTCCGCCATTAACAGTCTAAGGTAGTGGTGGCCATGACAAGTTCCTTTTTCCTGCAGTTAAGCTAATGAGACATTCTTTGACTAACCTGAAGTACATTATTTTCTTTCAAAATAAAAGTAGGCCTGTATCCAAACAGGAATCAACTACCCTAAGTTTAAGACAGTACAAAAATCCAAAATTAAAACACAAGTAGTTTTTAATGCAAAACAATGGAATGTAACAAAAGATTAAATTAATTGCAATTAACTACAGAAGGTCTGGGATTAACCGCAATTAACAATTGGTTTGGTCCCACTGTGGCCCCTTATCCCAAATGCTGTCTAGTGTACGGAGTTCACTGTTTAATTTTTCCTCTATACATTCATCTATTCTATAAGAGTTGCTGCTGCACCCTCCCATCTAATCTACCACAAGTTATTAACTTTCATGGTAACTCTTTTATACAAACTCAACAAATGGTCATTTTAATCAGCCTTTCCAGTGGCTGGGATCCCTGAATGACTGTTAGTCCAGGGGAGAGGTAAAGGCTGCCTGAGGCTAAGGATGTCCACACAGAGGAATCCCAACTATCTGCCAGAGAAACAGACTCAGAGCGTCCACCAGAGGAGGCCAAATGTGGTCTGCGTTCAGTGGGAAAATGTGGAGCTGGAAACTCCACAGGACACTGGGGAGCGGCAACAATAAAATCTGTAAAAAAAAGATACAAGCCTTCAGGCTATGAAGGCGAATTTTAAAACATTTTGAGCAACTGTGTTTTTCAGAACTGATTCCCAGAGCAGCATATGCTCTTAAATGTTGTCTGCTGTGTCACCAGATGAGGAGAAAACATGTGTTAAGAGCTTCTGAGCAGCTTATTATGTGTTCTTTCTAAAAGAAATGGACTCATACTGCATCACTTTGTGTGAATGTCTCATAATATTTAAAAAGTCATTTAGATTTTCATGGGTGGATTTTGCTTTCTCTGAAGTCTTTCTCTGGTTATTAAAAACATAGCTCCATGTTATTGTTAGGGTCAGTTGGTCCCTATTGTCGATGCACTATAAACTAATAATACAACTAATACAACAACCTGAACTAGAAAAAAATTAAGTATTGTCATTTTGCTTCAGGTGGCCTTTTTGATTGAGTTTTTTAACCCTTGCAGAGGATTTAAAACCATATAAATTGTTAATGTACTATTCTGAGAGCATGCAGAGTTCTCCTGACCCTCCTGCCACCATGAGAAAAAGACATGACCGCAAAAGGACAGGATCTGTGTTTTCTCAGAGGGTTTTTGATGTGGCCAACTTGGTCTTTCTGACACAGATCGGGATTAGATTCCAACCCTTCGGGCATGTAGTCTGGCTGGCTGGATAGCTGTCTTCAACTGAAGCTCCAAACCCAAATAGGACCTTTGCATCGTTTCATGAGCTCATTGAGGTGGGAAAGTAATTCAATTCAGGGTTAGACGCCACTTAGACACACTTGGGAGAACGCAGAGTAGACCTGTGTATTTGTGTAATAATTAGACGGCATCAGCCATGGATGCTTGCAGTGGATGACTCTTTAAAAAAAGGGACAGTGAGTTCTGCATGTTTTACTGCTATAACCTTTGGACTGTGTTCAGCCATTTTAATAATATTTCTGAGGCATAAATCTGTTTTCTGTGGGGTATAGGGCTGTGCAATATGGACCAAAAATCATACCTCAATACATTTACCTGACTGACACTAAAACAAAATGTATTAATGTTTATAGATTTTCATTTTCTGTTAAGAAGCAAAAAACAGTCATTACAGTTCCAAAATGACCAGATTTAAATACAGATCCAAATACATAGAAACTTCTTTAAAACCACAGCAATAAAAATAAGTCTCCGACCAAACTCCTACACTCACACTGTCTAAATTGGATTTCTACATATTGATCTTCACTACTTTAATGATCAGTGCTATCAACAAGAACTGAAATCCCATGATCTTCAGTCACATTTTCAACCAAAACAGAAAAACAAAATGCCTAAATTGCACAAATGCATTGGCAACATTTAAAAAATCCCTTGCTCCTAACCAGTTCTACCCGCTTTTACAAATGCTGCCAATGTATCTGTGCAACATTGACAGTGTGCAGGACTTTTCTTTCTTTTATCAAAAACAAAAAACTATAAACTACAGAATATCAGGTGTTTTGCCAGGTTTCTTTTTTATTTCTATGGACTCAAGCAGGTATAAAAATCATTTGTTTTTAACCACTAAAATAAAGGCTCCCAAGTTTAATGAACAGTTTGTATATTAAACAGCCTGTTGGCTCTCAATCAAAACAATTACAAAAGGTGGCAAGTGTTTTTGAAATGTGGACTCTGTTCAGCAGCAAAGGGCACTCCATAATGTGTGTAGTAAATATTTAACCAGTGCTTTGGTTTCATAGATGAATTTCACAATGAGGGAGAAAAACTGTTAAAAGTGCCCTTCCTGGTTGAACTACACAGCCAAAACATTTCTCGTTTGCATCACAAACCAGAAAGGGCAAGAAGCAAGCAGCTGAATTGGGCACACTGAGAGAGCAGGCATGGTCTCAACTCAACTTGAAAATGTTTAGTGGGGCCACAACCCAATGGTGCTGGGACAAAAGGGAAGCTTTCAGTAGCAGGCCCACCTGTGTTGCATTTCATCAGGAAGTCTTCAGTTCCCCTTCACTTTTTGCATATTTTTTATGTTGCAGCCTGATGCTGCAGTTGAAAAAAACAATATTTTATTCTCATTATGCTACATTCAGTACCAGAACGGGCAATAAGCACCTTCCACCAGCCAAATGAGGGTACTTTCAAGCAGTGTCAGGGGGATTTGCTTAACTTACCAGCCACTGCAGCAGGTACATAAAAGTAACCTGACCTAACAGAGTGATTTTGCTACATTAAACTGCATAAATCAAACTTTTTTTCTTGCTTGTTCCCACTGGCATTAAAGGTAAAGCCTAGCAAACCGACCTGCTCTCTGACCAAAAAAAAGCCTGGCTCCTCCTCCCATGGCAGAGCTGTCAAATGTTAAAAGGTGGTTGTGTTGACTCACAATCACGTAAAAGTTGTTATCCAACTACTATATTTGCTGAAGATGTGACAGACAAACACAAGTTGGTTCAATCACAAGTCCAAGAAAGTCCAACAAAGCCTGAATTTTGGCATGAGGCTATTGGAAATGCCATAAAAAATGTATCAAATTGTAGCAAGTCTAAAACTTAAACCGCAGGAATTTACATGCCCATGTAGAAAGCACAGCAAAACAAATCATGGTTGAATACAGGACAAACTGGTCAAAAAAATGCGGTTTACAATGATCAACAGTTTGGATTTTTTTGTGCAACAACTCCTTTTTCTTTAATAGCCTGTAACTTGAATACTGTAAGCCTTGATTTTGCTATTATGCCTCATCTAATAATACTGCTTGTTAAAATACAGTGGCTGTTTAGAAATGTTAGTGGCTATTAGATATCTGTCTTATCCCCACACAGGATCTCTTGATCACTAAGAGTGATCATCAGGTTCTTGGTCACCACTCTTACTTGAGCCCTCCTCTCCCTATTGCTCTGTTTGGCTCGCCAACCAGCTCTTGGAATAGTCCACGTTGTGCCAATCTTCTTCCATTTCAGATTTATGGAGGCCACTGTGCTCTTGGAAACATTCAGTGCCACAGAATGTTTTTGTAGCCTTCTCCAGATGTGTGACTTTCTACAATCATGTCTCTGAGCTTTGCAAGCAGATTATTTGACCTCATGGCTTGGTGTTTGCTTTGAAATGCATTGTCAGCTATAAGGCCTTCTGTAGAGAGGTGTGTGTGTGTTTTCAATTCATGTCCAATCAATTAAACTGACTCCAGTCAAGGTGTAGAAACACCTCAGCAAAGACTAAGAGAAATGGGAGGAACCTGGGCTAAATTTCAAGTGTTTTTTGCAAAGGATCTGAACATTTATGTCAATGTGATATTTCTTTTTTTTTCTATTTCAATTAATTTGCAAAAAATTCCAAAAATTAGTTTTTATTCATCATAATGGGATACTGAATGTAGATTAATAAAAAAATAGATTTTAATGGACTGTAGCATCAGGCTGCAACTGAATACTTTCTGAATGCACTGTATGTAGCAGTCTCCAGTCAATGATTAAGAAGTTGTATTTGTCAGAGTGGCTCCATCATGACAACCACTGTTAAAAGACTCCTCTCATTACAACTATATGAATAAAGAATTTCTTTCCCTTTGAAAATTGTTGGAGATATTTGAATTAATATTTGAATCAACAAAAACTATGACATATGAGTAGTCTTTTATTAAGATTAATATAGATGTTTCAGTGTAAAAATTCAGCATTTTGGGATGTATGGCAGAGCGGTTAGTTCACATCCCTTGTATGTAGGCGACCCAGGTTCAAGTCTCTTTCACTCCATTCCCTCTCTCATCCCCGTTTCTGACTCTATCCACTGTCCTATACCTACAATAAAGGCAACAAAGCCCCAAAAGTAAATTTGTAAAAAAGATTCTACACACTATAGCTGTGAAGAAAATAAATAGAATTATAATTTCCCCACTTAAACTAAACATTTCAGACAGATTAGCTTATTTTCAGTAAGCATGTAACTGTGTTTCTCTATGAACCCTGGCATCTATTTCTTTTACCAATCAACATGAAGTATATCAATACAAAAAATATTGTTTTATCCTACCTCTCATTTAAAACTATACCGATATGTCTTAAAAATCAGACATAATTCCCAGCCCTAGGTACACAGTGTATGTGCAGAGACTGGTTAAATTTAACCAAATATATGAACCTCATAATTCCTAAGAAGAAAGTAAAAGTGTCACTTTTAAATGCTGTTAACCTTTCTTTCCATTTCTCCTTGCATCTATTGCTACACTGACTATACTTGGACATGAACATGAACCTTTCTTAAATTGATATAAATGTCTCTCCTCCTTTCTGAGGGAAACACTGTTCTCTGCTCACATTCCTCCATCCTCCTTCTCCAGCACAAGTCCGTATTTCATTTAGTGAAGACTTCCTCCAAAACACATGCTCTTAAAGTGGCCTCTGATTAATCAGGCCTGGTGTTTTCTTCTTCCACGTCTCCTGGATCAGGGGCAGCCTACGGGGAGTGTAAGTCTTAGCGCTTGCCTTTTGGTGCTTTAATTTAGCCGGTGTTTTCACTGGCTCAAGATGAAAGGGCTGGGGCATGAGGGTGGAAATACAGAGGGTTAATTCCACTGTTGGCACTGGGAGGTTAAGAAAAGTTCAATGAAATATAAAGGTAATGTTTCAGCTAAGGCTTAGGACGGGTCTAAGAGTAAGCCATGTTTTTAGGGACAGTGATTTACCATGGAAAAAAGAATCTACCAAGAAAAGGGGGATTTTTTTCTTATTCAACCTGTAAGCATTGTTGAACCAAACGGCCCCAAGTTCGCAAGAGAAATGTTTCTCTTGTCTAGCTGACCTTAAGTCTCCTCAGTTATTGTTTTGATAGTTAAACTTTTTCAAAGGTCCAAAAAATGACAGAAGAAGCCCTCCCAATACAAAAGCATAGATGGAGTTCTCTAAACAACCAACGACTTTTCAAACCAAAACACTTACTGGATATTTGGAGGGGCGAGTTAAGTATAGTTTTTCATATTTTGCCGTTACTAACTGGGCGTGAGTAGCTCTGAGGAGCCAAACAATTTAGCGAACTAGTAACAGCTGACATCATAGCTCATGACAGGCCAACAGAGGCATGAAAATTGTAAGTGGTCATTGCATATTTTTCATGTAAACTCACAGCAACTGTTGTAACATCCCTAAAATATTTGGGCATGATAAGTGAAAGAGCAAATTGAACTGGAAAGATAATTGATTTTTCTGTTGTATCAATATTTTGGGGAATTACCAGCACTTAGAGCGAAGTGCGTACACACGGGTGTCAGTGGCACGTTGCAGTAATCTAATAGCGGACGCGGATCACAGTGCTAATCCAGGGAAGTGGACAGGAAGGCCTGCGTTCTGCTGGAATGTTTAGACTACCTCAGCCAATAGACCGAATTTGTGATAGAGAAATGGAGGCTTTTCATTGGTATGCTCCTTTGAACATCCGTCACAGTGAGTGAGTGATATTTCAGAGCAAAGGAAGCTGAAACTAAAACTTTAGTTTAAGGAATTTCCCAGATAGAACTACGGAAATTTCTTATTACACTATCTTGATTTAAAGCTGAGTAGCAGGCGCTGCGGAGGCGAGAGAAAGAGTGCTAATGTTGGAGTCAAGAAAACTATAGGGAACGCTTCAAACAGCTAAATTTGTTTGACAAACATGCAGATGAGTGAAAAACAATGCTTCTGCTCCCAGCAAACAGCAACCCTATCAATGCCTTACCTCCAACCGTTCTCCTGCTGGAGAGGATTCCCTGTGAGGTGGAGCTCTCGGAGGAACTGACAGCCCTCCAGACTCTCACACACGTTCTGGAGCTCTAAAAGAGAAAAAAACGTGACCTAGTCAGAGTGGATTTTTCACCAGCTTCACATCTAATTATGTAAAGATAAATCAACTTGGTAAACAAACAGAGAGGTATTCCAAAGACCCAAACTCACTAACAATACGGGTATATTATGATGTACTTAATTAGATGCTATGGAATATGTAGCCAAACAAAAAGGTTTTAATTGATTGCATGGGATCATATATTAAACAAAAAAAAACATTTTATTGATGCAGGATGCCTGAATTTTAAAGATATCTTATATGCTGATATTTACAAATTCCTATTAGCCAGTTCTGATATATCAATATAGTTCAGCGAGAGAAAGATTTCACTGTTGTAGCCTGTTGGTCCTGCCTAAAAGTCTACAAACGTTTTCACATAGCTAACATTAACAGAAAATGTATTGGCTTAATAAATCAGTAGAAAAGTCATATCTGCCAATACCAACAACATGTCATTAATATATTGCTTTATAATAAATTTGCAGCAATTGTAATTTTTCTGTTGAGATGCAAATAGCTGATTTCACAAAGAGCTAGTGTCACATTAACCTCCTGAGACCTGAGCTTTTGTTTGGAATACATTTTTAGTTTTTCCCACTTATTTGGGATCAGTAGGACCTGATAAGTAAAACACCTAAGCCTTATCTTTGAAAGGGAAGTATTTTTTACCAAAAAGGATGTCTGCATAAGAGGACAACAGGCTTATCTTACAACACAAAAAATGTAGCTAGATTTTTACAGTTATTCTAATACATTGTGGTGGTGCTTTGGCCAGTTGGTAGGGGGCCATTTAGTCAGTGCGAAATAGTGTCAGTCAATGAGAGATGTATGGTGTAGTCATTTTGCTAATGATGAACCACAAGAACCTGTTAAGAGCAGGTATGAAGTAAATTTCAACTAAAAGTTCTGAAGGTTGCAGAAAAATTCCTTCATACTTATTAGATTCCAAAAACCTAAACAAATACCCTAAATTCCCTAATTTTTTTTATCACAGTTCCAAAAATTTCTGTAAAAATTCAAAAATTAATTTAAAGAATACCCCAAAATGTCATATTATTTATTTATTCATTTATTTGCTAGTGTTTGTGCATAAGAAATTAGAAGTGACATAACCACAATATTCCCAAGGGAAGTACACAAGTGAGTTTGTGCAGGTGAAGTAAGGCAACCCAAGGTAGGCTTATATTAAAACCTCACCATGTCATGTATTAATCATTTTAATACAAGAAATGGTTGATACATTATAAATCCTCTGATATTTTCCTCAAAGATGTCCTCAAATATTTTCTAAACGTTTCAGTGAACTTTTCTGAAAAAGCCTAAAGATTTCATAAATTTCCTAAAAATTTCAAGCAAATTCCCCCCAAAAATTTATAAATAAATCACCTCAAAATTCCATAGGAAATTCTGTAAAATTTCCAACAATTTCACCCAAAAATCCAAACAAATTCCATTAAAAAATCCATAAAAAATTCAGGAAGGATCTTGACCCCCATCGCCCGAAAATTATGAGAAGTTTCCAAATAAATTTCTCAAATTCCCATAAAAGTACCTAAAATTGACATACCAAGCCACTGCCTAAAAACAAACTTCAAAACAAACAAATTTCCAAAAACTTTCAAGAAAATACTTGACATTTTCAAAGCAAATTCTACAGATATTTCAAGAATATTTTTTAAACTTTTATGGAAATTCTGGACGATTATCTCTAGAAATCTAGGCAGAAATATTTCTTCTAGAAAAGTCAACATGGTACAAGGTCCTCATTTGTACATGCAGAGTCTCAGAAGGTTATATTAGCAATGATCGTTATGTTCCAAAATTTAAATTACACATGGCTTGACACAAGAGGGTACTGAAATTGAAATCAGCAAAACTAAAGGGAAATTGAAATAAGTAAAATATACATCATATCTTTACATAACATACAAAGAAGCAGTTGTTTTGCTTTAACTTGAGGATTTTGATTTAATATCAAACAAACCTAGGTATTCTGTTACCTGACAAGCAGTTGAATCGAAGATCAAGATTTTGAAGAGACACAAAATCCGACATGGAGGGCAGCTGGGTAATTCTACAAAACACATAGAAAAATAATAACCAATTTGAAACAACATTAATGCAACATTGATGCAGCTGTTGAGCACAAAAACATTCAGGAATTACATAACCGATTCTGAAGTTTCCTCAGTTGCAGTTTTTATGTACTATTTATCAATAAAATAGACAGCAAAAAATTTAAATAATTCATTATTCTTTTCTATATTTAAGTATAAAATACAAGCCTTATGTTAAGGATGTTAAAGGACTTGGATGCAGACACATCTAAACATAGATCTTCTGTTTGATATGTTTATGAATATAGTCATTTTTAATACATACGTCATGGTTTACTTCTTATCTATGTATTAGAATATATTCATGTTAATTATGTTTTATTTAGATTTGACCTGCCCTTGACTAGGATTTTCTTACAAAAAGGTTTATTTTGTCCCAAGTTTTCCTCCTGGTTGAGTAGAGGTTGAATAAAAAACATGGTACAGAGGAGACAGATGTAAAGTAGTACAGTGGGATACAATGTACCTGTTTTGGGCCACAGAGAGATGTTGCATGAGTGGAAGCCAGCAGGTATTAAGGTCCAGCAGGGAGGAGATGCTGTTGTCTTCCAGATGCAGCTCTCGGAGGAGGACGTGGTTGTTCAGACTGGGGGGCTGATGGACAAACAAGGTGAAGATGTCACTGTGGGATTAGACTAACTGTGCGCTGCTGTTCTTGCTCCTGCTAGACCAGCTTTGCCAAAATGACCTCGTCCATCTTCATCAGCTGTCACAGTCTTGTTGTGTTTACAGTCATTAAAGTAAACCTCTGCTCCGATGAAGGAGTTTATACAAAATACTTAGGATGCAGAAGGTAACAAACACCCTGTTAGTGTTTGTATCTATTCCTTTTGACGTTCATTCTTATTTATTTTCTTGACGTTTAGCTATCAAGCAACATGTTAGTATCCCCCAGGAAAAGTATAAGTTTGAGAAATTTGATTTCTCTTTTTCATTTTCTTAAAATATGAATTATTTACAAAAAATAAAATTAAGAACGCATTTATTTAGATTTGCCTGCGACAAGGCCCAATCTATTGTGGGTGCTCTTACTATCTTATTTATTATCATTCATAAACACTTTTCATGCTGTAGTTTGATGTTTACATAACATTTAAGTCCAACTACAAATTGACTAACTTGTAAATTGAATTAATATGGTCTTATTGTAATTTATGTAGGGAAATATTCAGGTTGGAAAAACCTGTGGGACATCACATATATTTATTGTATGAAGATATACTTATTTGAAATACATATTTTACAAAAAGTGAATTTTCCTTTTACCAAGTGTCTGCTAAATGAGATTAAAATCGTTTCCTGCTGTTTTGCAGATCTTAAATGGGAGATCTTAAAAACAAATTATTGAAATGCCTACAAGATGAATCAGATGGATCAAGTTCATTGAAACCCATTGAGAATGAAGCCTATTATTTCCCCTAAACATCATAATCCATTTCTATAAATATCTCATAGTGTCAGAGCCAGTGATCAGCTGTTTCACCTCTGTGAGGCTGTTGGCTCTCAGGTCCAGTGTGTTGAGTAAAGCATTGTTCTCCAAACCCTCCACCCTGACCAGGTGGTTGTGTGAGCAGGTCAGGTGGAGAAGGGTGTAAACGTCTCTAAGTCCTTTAGTGCTGATCAGCTGATTATGATCCAGAGACAACTTCTGCAGTCTCCTCAAAGACTCCAGACCAGCTATGGAGAAGAAATATAAAGCACATAGAAAAGTATGTAAGCAAATAGCATGAAACTTAAAGATGAGATAAGAATCCAGGAGCTGTTCTGGTTCCAGAGTAGGTCAAAAAAAGTGCTCTGCTGACTAAATGTACTTGTCAATGTGTTTAACCTCCTGTCTGGCCTATAACTTTTTATGACTTCAGCCTCAGGGTTGACCTAAAGTAATAAATCACTTCTCAAAGCATTTTGTGGTAAAGCCAATATTTTCAATGCCCGAAAAGAAGAGAGATGCTGCCCTCTTGTGGATTGACAGGACCTAGCAAGAGATTCAGCTTTATCAAGACGCAGCCACAGGACATCTATGGCTGCTATCATAGACATCGCTACATCTTTTTTGTTGGGAGACTGTTCCTCAGTCTCCAAACAATAATTACAGTATAAATAATCATTTGGGTTTTTTGAGACCACCGGGGGTGATAAACAGCACTTTTTTAGAGGGTTTCCAAAATGTTTTGATCAATTTCTCCATGTTTAAATGAGAAACATGGTTTGAATGTCCTCTGAATCTACAGACTCTACGCTTTCCATTCTGCCCTCTCCTGTGTACGGTGTCCATTTTAGGATATCCTCAGGTCTCAGACTCAGGTTTCAAATCTCAAAAAAAAAGCATCAGGTCTCAGTAAAAAGCCGACAGCTTTCATGAAAACATGAGTCCGATCGATAGATATATACATGTAGATGTTGAATTTTTTAAATTTTGCTAAGTGCATTAAGGGATAGCACCACCCCAAATGGGATAAGCAGCATGTAGGAGGGATGTATGGATGGTTTAATGGATATGTTTTCAAGCATCTTGTACATGAACTCACCCAAGCATATAGACTTCTAAATACCAACTCGTAAATTGCTTGGACTGAAAAAAAAAGGAAGACCTCCTGAAGGCACAGGAAAGAATAGGCACAGGGTGTTCCAAAGAAAGCAGGGAAAGAAAAGAGAGCAAGCCAGATAAAAGGTCCTGATAAATGCTCATCAACTAATAATAAGTAAATACATTAATTAAGTCTTTTATGGTATGATAATAACATTTTGGAACATGCTACAAACATGCATTACCTGCAACCCTTGAGGCTAAGCCCCTCCTGTCTTTCAATCCTTGTGGCATTAGTGGCTGCTACAGAAACATTAATAGATAATAATAAATACACTGTAACTTTCTAGAGACTCCCATATGGCACAGTCACATACAACAAAAACTCTTTAAACTTATGCTAATGTTTCAAAGACATATAAGTGATTTCTCACCAATGCGTGTGATGGAGTTGTGTGAGAGCTCCAGAGTGTCCAAATTCTCTGCACCAGTTAAACCATGGATGGACGTTAGGTTGTTGTGGCTGAGTTTAAGAACTCTTAAACATTTCATGTTTTCACAGTCCACAAACGAGATGTCATTTTCCTGTTAAAAAATAAAAGATCTTTAAACACACAAAATTTTCCACTGATATTTTCAATTTAAAAAAAAGAAGAGATAATGATTGTTGACTTACATAATCACAATCAATGTTATCTTTAGTTTTATTGCAAGCTAGCTAATATGTTTCTGTAAAGTAGTTTTTGATGCTGGTTTACATATGTGCTTTACAAATAAACTTTACAAATCAAATATTATTTTTTATATTACAAATCATTAGGCAAATGGAATGAAGGCAAAACAGTTAAGACTCTTATATTAACCTGCACATCAATGTAGCAGAGCTGTAGCAGCTGGTTGATTCCTTCCAGAGATTTAAGGCCGCAGCGTCTGAGAGTGAGGGACTGAAGTTGCATACACTGAGAAAAGGAGGACAAGCTACAGCCAGGCAAGTCCTCCAGGGTCACTGTGGTCACCTGGAAAAGAGGGAAGGATGCTTCAGGTTTAGCAGCACGTCAGCATAAATGGCCAGGTGAAATCCCATTTTATATCCATAATCAAACATGGACTAGTTAGAAATGAGTATGTGTCTGTTTAAACAAAGACCGGGGAAATAAATATGCTTAATTTTCCTTGCAAAAAAGAGTGAAATTGCAATTGTTTGTGTATTAAATACTATAGTTTTTACTGCAGGTGTATCAATGCGTTATAGTTCCTCTCAATTCTATGCTATTCGTCAGCACTGTTAAAAGAATAACCACTAACCTGCAATAAATTTTAGCATTTAATTATAATGTCACTACAATAAAAATTTGCATAAAAAATTAACTGAGTACTACAAAGACTAACATTTATTCCATGAACGCTTTGGCACTTCAGGTCACATTTCCTAAACAACTTCCTTATCCTTAAAATTTATTGTCAACGTGTTTAAGAATTTGCACCATGCTACCTCTTTCAGGGATGTGCAGCCTGTGGACTGAAGCAGTGTATCTGTGGATAGAGGTGGCAGACTGCTGGACCCCATAGCCCTTCTTGTCCCCCTTCCACTCTGGAAAGATCCTTTCTGCTTCCTTTTGTTCTGTAGGGAGAGTCTGGACCAGGGGACACACTCCTTCATCCATGACAGTCTTTTCTGCTCTGTGTGCTCTGGCAGGAACACCGGTAATAATTCAGACCCAGATGAAGGCTCTTTTGCTTGATTTTCACCGCCTATACGTTCATCAGCGGAAGTTGGATTGGTTTTTCTGCCTTGGTCATATTGTTGTTGTATGGTTTCAGGGCTGGAATTGGAAGTTTCCCATTTATCCTTAGGATTCTTCTCATTTAGACATTTTATGATGTGGTATTGCAGCTTTTCTTCCACCAAGACTGGCTTCTTCCTCTTTTCCACCATTCTTGTGTTTTTGTCCTCCAGTTCTTCCAGTTTTATTTCCTCTCCTGTTTCTTTGTTCACGTCTTTCTTGCTTTCCATCTCCTCTTCCTTCTTTGTCTCTACATTTTTCCTTCCTACCTTCACTAGATTTTCATCCTTCTTCTGTCCCTGCTTAACCTCGCTATCTTTTGTTTTGTTCTCATTTTCCAGTTTTATTTTGTCTGGTTCATACCCTTTAAGCTCTTTATCTTCCTCTGTGTAATCCTCCTCGTCTCTTTGCCTCTTTTTCCACTCCTCTTTTATTTTGCTCCCATCATTCATCTTCCTCCTCTCATCCTCAATAAAATGTCCCTTTCCATCTTTCCTTTTAATGCTTTCCTCTTCATCTTTTCTTACTTTTTTCTTCTCCATCTTCCTTGCTTCTTCTCTCTCCTCCTCTTCTTGTTGTCTCCTATACCCAACTTTTAATTTCTCACTTTGGGTTCCGTTTTCCTCTTCATAGCACTTCCCTTTTGCTTCATTCATAATTTTATGAGTTATCATTTTTCTCTCTTCATCCTTTCTTTTAAGAATTATTCCATCCTTATTATTTGGTTTCTCTTTCTCTGTCTTTATGGCCTCTTCAACCCTTTTTCTCCTGTTCTGCTCCTTCTTTATTCTCTCTTGCTCCTCTTTCATTTGCCTATCGTCTTCCGCCTTAACTTTTCTCATATCCTCCAAACTCTTCATTTCCAAATATTTGTTTCTTTCTTCCTTCCTCATTATTTTTGCCTTTTGTCCTTCCTCTTCTTTCAGTTTCTCTTCTTCTATTTTTTTTGTCTTTCTCTCTTCCTGTTTTTGTTTTCCTTCTGCATCTATCTCAGTTTCCTCCTCTTTTCTTTTGCAGTCTTCTAACCTTTGCTTCTCTTCAGTTATTTTCCTCTCATTCTCCCTCTTCACTTTTTCTTCCATTTTATTCATGTCTGTCTTCTCCTGGACCACTTTTTCCTCATCTTCTTTCTCCACCATGCTTACCTCTTGTATCCTTTTTCCATCTTTCCTAATTTTTTCCTCCTCATCATTCTTTATCCTCTCTACCTCTTTCTTTTTTCTCTCTTCTGCCTTTCTAATTCTCATTTCATCCTCAACCTTCTTCTTTTCCAAATAAAGTAGTTGTTTCTCTTCTTTCTTCTTTCTCCCCTTTTCCTCTTTCAACATTTGTTCCTCTTCTTGATCTTTCATCTCTTTTATCCTCTTGTCCTCCTCTTCTATCCCTCTTCTTTCCTCCTCCTTTTTTCTTCTCTCTTTCTCTATCACCTTTCTTTCCTCTTCCTTTTTCCTCTTTTCCTCCTCTTCCTTCAGTCTCTTCTGCTCTTTTTCTATCCTCCTCATCTCCTCCTCTTCTCTTCTTCTCTGTTCCTCCATCACCTTTCTCTCTTCTTCCTTTTTCCTCGCATCCTCTTCTTCCTTCAGTCTCTTCTGCTCTTCTTCTATCTTCCCTCTCTCCTCCTCCTCTCTTCTTCTCTGTTCCTCCATCACCTTTCTCTCTTCTTCCTTTTTCCTCGCATCCTCCTCTTCCTTCAGTCTCTTCTGCTCTTTTTCTATCTTCCCTCTCTCCTCCTCCTCCTCTCTTCTTCTCTGTTCCTCCATCACCTTTCTCTCTTCTTCCTTTTTCCTTGCATCCTCCTCTTCCTTCAGTCTCTTCTGCTCTTTTTCTATCTTCCCTCTCTCCTCCTCCTCCTCCTCTCTTCTTCTCTGTTCCTCCATCACCTTTCTCTCTTCTTCCTTTTTCCTCGCATCCTCCTCTTCCTTTCGTCTCTTCTGCTCTTCTTCTATCTTCCCTCTCTCCTCCTCCTCCTCTCTTCTTCTCTGTTCCTCCATCACCTTTCTCTCCTCTTCCTTTTTCCTCTTGTCATCCTCTTCCTTCATTCTCTTCTGCTCCTCTTCCATCCTCCTCCTCTCTTCTTGCACCTGTTTCTGCAAGTTGCTGATCACTTCCTAATTAGCAATAAAAACAGTGGTTAAAACAAAGCAAAGCTGGCATATCATTAGAAATATGCAATTGTAAGTAGCAAAACAATCCACATTTTTCCACATAAGTTTAATGTAAAGGGGGCACAATTAATCCTAGTAGTTATGTCTGCATGCTTCTTGTACTGAGACTGTTTGTGGCTCCTTTCCTGCATGCCATTCCACACTCTCCTAAGCTTCAAGCTCTGTCAACTGTCTGATTTGAATGAAGGCATAAAAGCAAAAAATAAGGTCCTACTTTTCAAATCAAAGAATAATAATTCTTCCATCTTAGGAGTCCCCATGCTTAACTATCAAGCAATGAACATGTCAGGGAGTGATATAGGGGGTTTCAGGTCTACCCTCTGTAGGAGAAGCTCCTGTTCAAGTTTCTCCTGAGCTTTTTTCTCCATCAGCTCGAGTTCCCTCTGATGAAGCTGCAAAGAGAGAGCAACAAGAAAAATCAAAGAAAACATAACCTATGTAGAATATTTGGCCACTGTGAAGCATGGTGGCCGCAGCATCATGCTGTGGGGATGCTTCTCAGCAGCCAGCCCTGGAAGACTTGTAAAGGTAGAGGGTAAAATGAATGCGGCAAAATATAGTAAATATAGATATCTGTTTTCCCTTTGACATTAAAGAGATTTTTTATGGTGACATTTTCATCAGATAAATTTAAGTGGCTGTAAATTTACAGAAATGTGGGTCACAATTTCTCATTAGCGTGTTGGTGCTGAGTCAAGATGCAAATTGAGAACCACTACCCTAGAGCATGGTCTTTCTTGAAAAAGTAAGGGGGTATCTTTTTAAGAGCCCTTGAAGAATGCATCTGTTTCCTTAAGATGAATATTATTAGACATTTTTGATGCACAAGTTTGTATTTTACCAACTACTAACAAACATAGACACAGAATTAGAATGCTCACCTGAAAATATACTACAAACCTGCATCACCTCTGTCAGGAAAATACACACCACAAGTAATCATGAAGAGCAAAGAAAGTCTTGAGTGACTCACCTTCTCGGCCTCCATAATTCTATCCAGCTCCTTTTGAAAATCACTCTCTATTTGTCTCCTTTGCTCCTCCGTTTTCACCTCCTCACAGCACCGTTTCTCTCGCTCTGCCTCATATCCACTTGTGTTCAGGCTCTCCTCCTCATCTAGTGATATCTCAGGGGTCCTCTTTTCATACGAAGAAGGTTTCTCACTCTCCATATCTATATCTGCTACAGCTTCATCTGTGAGAAGTAAAACAATATAAAGCGTTTGAAGAAGTTAAGCAGGTAGAGAAGAGAATAAAAGAAAATATGCCTTTAAATGTGTCTGTCATCCCTTCGTGGCAAAAAATAGTAAAAAATAGTCGAAGCAGTGCTTAAAGAATTTTTGTAATGATTCAGCAAATGTTGGGGCAAGTCACTATTTTTTAACTCTCTTATCCAGAGCTGTGGCAATAAGTGTCTTTAAAGAGTTTAAACTTAAAAATAAAATCCATTTCCATTATTTCAAAAGCAATACAACTGATTTCTTTATTATCTAGAGCAGGGCTGAAACAATTCCTGGAATTATCCGAGTGATTCGATTCAAAAAATTCCTTGAGGCAAATTACCTTCCTCGAGGCGTCGCTTAAATCACTCAAGTATCCATATATGCTCATGCTTTAAGCTTGGACATCGTGCCATGTGTTGCACGGCATGCACAGACGGCTATTTGTGTGGCGCAATGAACTTGTTTTCGCTGTTACTATAACGTAACATGCATGATACGAGGCATGAAAATCCTGAGGGAAGAGAAGTTGATACAGTGATGTTTACAGGTACTCGTGCTGCATTTTTACACATCCACTGGCCGTGGCTTCATGAGTACTTTTACTTCTACATGAGTAATCATTATTGTTAAGTAACAGTACTTTTACTTGAGTACTGTAACTGTGTACTCTACCCACCACTGCTGGGGAGCCCCTCTGTACCTGAAGGTAGCTGAGCCATAGTTGAACACAGCAAAGCGCAGTCAAGTACAGTCATGTTCAGACTTACATTTGAAGGCTTTTTTAACTTTTAAAAAACTTTTTTAATCTCAGCAAATTACTGTTTTTATATTAACAATTTCATACATATATTTTATCAAAAATTGATAAAATATAATATTCAAATAATTTTGAAATATTCCTTACTTCTATAAGGCATCTAGCAACCCCCTCTCCGTGTTTCGGGACCCCCCAGGTTGAGAACCACTGGACTAGAGGAATGGGCCAGTCTCTGGGGCTCAACACTTTACAAGTTTTGTTTACACTTGTCACACTGAAAATATAGATGTTGAATTTGGTGTTAAAGCATTCTGGGACCAATTCTATTTTCTCTTCATGTGTTTCCTCTGGGTGAAATAACAAGCTATCACAATTATTGTAATGCTGATGATGCACAACTTTATATCTCTGTGTGACCTGACCACAGCACATTAAGTTTTGTTGTACTGTTTTCATGATATTAACAGTTGGACAAGTAAAAACCTTTTAAGCTTAAATACGAGCATAGCAGTTTTTGATAGTCTGTCTTTCAAAAGTGTAAAACTAGTTATAGATTTAAGCATTATAGACTGTGACCTTAGTTTTTATTGCCCATTTTAACCAAGCTGCAAAACCTCATTTTATCATCATAGGAACATTGTGGAAATGAAACGATTTTTAACCCAGCTGGGTGGAGAAATGTTGATTCATGATTTTTACTAATCATCTGGATTATTGCAATTGTTTATTTCCTGTTCTCACAAAAAATACTCTAACAATTGCATTTAATTCAAAATGTAGCTGCCAGGAAGTAGTAAGTAAAGTAAAGAGATCCTATTACCTGTTTGCTATTATGAGTGCATTGGCCGCCTGTTACTTTTCAGACTGATTTTAAAATCCTTTAACTCAGCTTGAATATTCAATTTGACCATGCCATTCATCACTGACTGCCATACATTTTATATCCCCAAAGTTGTGTTTTTTGATCACTTTCTATCCATGCTTACATGTTTAATCTTGTTTTTAAATGCAACTCTTTACAATCATGGATTTTTTTGTTAAGCACTTTGGCCTGTATTATAAATGGAAAGGGTCATATAACTCTAATGCAAATTATAAATTTTGAGAATATTTTGCCAAAAGCTTCCCCAAAAAAAACAGATGTATCCTACTGAAAAACTGACTGTTAGGTAGGATCATTTACATTTCTTATCATCAATTCTCCACTCAACTAATTTATGGGAGCAAAACAGGGCCCGATAGTGACCTCTTGTGGGCAGCTGCTCTATTACCAGAGTAACAAATTTTACCAACAAAAAAAATATCCCACCTATTTAACGCACCATATTGATATAGATTACTTTTAAAGTGGTATTTGCAAGTTCAGCCATATTTTTTCAGTTAATAAACACTTAATAAGGGCATTTCAAAATGCTCGTCTGATGTTTTTAGGATTTGTTTTTAGACTTTTTTCAACCTATGGACTTTGCAGTCCAGGTTTTACAATTTTTTTCCTCCTGTTTCTCAACATGCATGCACTGTACCTTCATTCCTGGTGCACACTGACACACTGGGAGTGAGAAGTTTCTTTGTGGTTGCATGAAGGCCCATGTCGGTGGAAATCTTATTGTCATTCGTTTCTGAGTCAGAGTCAACCTGTTTTGGGCAAAAATGACAAATTAGAGTTTTAAGCCTCAATCTGAGAATCAGACTTATTCTGGATAATCCATAGAGTAGGGAATTTAAGATTGAAGATCGTGCAGAGAGACATTTACCTGCTCTTTCAGTTTCATTATGTCCTCTTCCAGTTCAGTAGGAAAGTTTATCTTGTCCTCAGTGTGATGTGATTCAAGGAAGTCTGAGATACAGTACAAAGAAAACTCAGGTATAACCCATCATCACAGTCAAGCCATAATCAGAAGGACTTTTTTATAGTCATTTAGATACTCAGAACAGTTCTCTGATATACCCATAAACGTGCCAAGTTTGATGAGCAATTGGGCAAAATTTTCAGAAACACATGAGCTGTCTTTATGTACTTGTACCCCCCAAAGGATCAGTGCCTCTTGAAGGATGAAGTTTCATGAGGTGTCTCACAAGGTGACATACCTTCAGCGTTCTCAAGGATGAGCTTCTCACACACTTCTGCTCGGCTTTGGGAGCTCTCAAAGTATCTGAGCAAAGATGGTGGAATAGCATCTATGTCCTATTTACCAGACAGATGGTTGGTGTTAGTAGGAGCTTATTGAAAAGGTGTTTCAATGTTCAAGTACAGAAGTTTTTGGTCAATTGAGGCCTTAATAAATATATATCAGAAGAGGAATGTGTTAAACATTCCCTCTAATAACATTTAATTAATAGGTGACCCACTGACAGCTAGGATCGACTCCCAGGTAGAATGGATGGAAGGCTAATAATACTGAGGGAAATTCAAGCAAGTGGTGACATGAAATAAACAGCATATATGGTTATGATGATAAATGCAAATGTTATACTTATGGTGGGTCTTCTGATGGACCTGAAATGATCCCAAGTTGTCTATTATCCATCCATTATCTTTACTGCTTATACTACATGGCATCCTGATATTTACACTTCAGCTGCATGCAGCATAAAATCAATAAAACATGATCTAGTTGCAGTGTATCCTTTTTTATCATTGAGAGTAAATTAAAAAAAAAACATCCATTGCTATCATCCTCCATCCTTTAGTTTGGTGATTGTAACGTTCTGTTCCCTTAATCTTTAATTTTATTTGTACATGGTTGAATGAACTGAAAATATTTTATTGCTTTATTTTAGGGGTGTACAATTTTATTGGCATGCTGCTGGGATCGGCAGATATTAGCTTAAAAGTTAAATATTAGTACTGGCAGATATGAAAACCCCTGCCGGTATTTAAAGTCGATATATATTAGCTGTGGTATTGGTCATGAAGTCCAAAGCCGAGACTATGAATATGTAAAACAAAGGCTAACACCCATAGCTACTTTATTTCAGGCTTGTTCGTAGAAACGTCAGCTACTTGTGAGCTACATTAAGCTAGCTTTCTGTCAGTAGCTATCACCTGCCCAGCTACTGCCAACACCTGTGAATTCATCTTTTTTATTTCCATGTTTTGTCCTCGGCAGACTTGTTAACTCACCGTTTCTTCGTGAAATGAAATACTTTTTTCTTCAAGTATAGCTTGCTCATTGTCACAGACAATGACATTATTCAGCTCCTTCATGATTGTGTCAAACAGGTCGTTAGCCTGCGCCATGGTTTAAAAACGTCAGCAACTCGTTGGCATTAAAAGTTAAATAACCACCATTTGTCGTCAAAAATATTCATAACTACTGTTTATCTGGCTGCAATGCTCTATGGCTCTATGACATCTTTAAAATGCCAAAACGCGAGGTTAAAACTTGCTATTTGCTCAACAAGTCACAAGAAAAGGTCTTTCCGCGTCTCGATGATACTTCTGTCTCCATGGAAACATTGCTGCTGTGCTGGGGGCTGTGTAGTCCGGCGAGGGACAAACCGTGCGAAAAGCGAAGTGAAAATCCATGGACCTGAACAATGCGTCCTTGTTGATATGAACTTAGCAAAAGAAGTTACCAGTTTCTGATATTATTTGGCAGTCATTTATATTTAACTTTCTATTTACATGAAATCACTCATGCTTACAAAAACGTATTTCGTTGATGTGATTTAATGATTTGATTTCATGTTATTATGTGCTGTCCTGGACGGTTGTGAATCAAAGGGCAGGACAGATTCCTCAATGGCAATAAATATTTAATTTTTTCATATATTAAACATGTCACTATCAAAAAGTATTTTGTTTCTTTACAAGCAAAAAAAAATCTTTATATAAAACATCACTATTGTTTTTTTAAAAGGCAAAGCTCTTACTCTAAATTCATGTTTTTTATATTTGAAAGTAAATACAGCATTCACTACATAATAGTGAAATGAATATATACAGTGCTTAACGAATTTATTAGACCACTCTAACCCTAACCAAAGTAAGGTTTATGCCACGGCTGCCCTAAATTAACAGCATTGGTAATTACCAAAATCATTTTTTATGTTTCTGCAATGGTTAATACACCAATATGTAGAAGCTCTTTAACCCAAATGATATTTTTAATGCTAAAATAAAATTATTATTGTTATCCATGAATTTTCAAATTAACTGATTTACAAAAAAACTGAAAAAATAGTAAAGCATATCATTATTTCTTGATTAATATGTGAAATTATAGTTATTTGGTTGCATTCCTGAACAGAAAAATTAGCTTTAGTGCTTGAATGTTATGCTTGATTAATTTCTGACTTCTCAGAGAAGCCCAGTGAGCCGGCTCAAATTTGGGTGAATTCAGTTTGAAATCCCTCATTCCTGTTCAAAATGGTAAAACGTGGAGAGCTGATGCATATTTAGAAGTTTGTCATGTAACCATAATAATACATAAATGTAAATGCATTTAACCCTTTATGACCTAGCATTGAACAAGGTTGCCAGAGCATGTGTTTCCATTTTTACATGCTGTAGTGCCATTTTTTGGAGTAATTTATTTAGCTACACATCGATACAACCCTTAAAACCCAAATTCTAATGATATGTATGTGATAAGTCTACAGTAACACATTAAATTGCTCAAAAGTGCAACAAAACACTAGATGAATGAAAAGTGTTTTTTTTTTTGTTTTGTTTTTTTTACACATTTTCCTAAGTACAGAGATGCCATAGCTGAATTCCTCAAAATAGTGATTGTAAAAAAAGTTGCACAAGATCATTTTTAAACCACAAAAAAAAAAAAAAAAAAAAAAAAAATTGAGTATGGTCATAACTTCATTTTTGAAATAAACTGATCTTTGTAAACTGTGGCTCAAACGAAAATAAAATGAAATTGTGCTCAGCTTGCAAAAAGACGGCATCTTTATAAGAAATAAACTATTTTCAGTAGTGAAATCAAATCTCTAAGCGTGCCATACTATTGAGCATGCATGTGTTTGCAGAAGACCATGTTCAAACTATAACAAGTGCAACTCATAACTTGTTTTTGATGTGTGTGCTTTGTACCACATTTCTGCAAAAGAAGGAAGGGTATTTCTAGAAAGAAACAGAACTCTGGAACACATTGAATGTGTGTTATGTTAGTATTACTCCTCTGGTTTTATATGCAAAAAGAATTATTGCTCTATCTTATTTGGTTACAATTCTACCCATGGTTGAAAATAGATATGCATTTGGGAGCGCTGGCGATCCCGTAGGTTTTAAAGGGTTAAAGTGAAAACCATTGACTGAATCTGAAATCATGACCTGTTAGCAACAATAAAGTTGTCAAAAACCTTAATACTTTGATACTTAGATGCTATTTGTTAAACAATTGTATAATCACTACTTTATTGATCCACAAAATGAATTTAAAAAGAAAGTCTTCAACCCAAAGCTGCAACAAAAGAGAAAAGTGAAGCAGCAGTGGTCCATTCAAACTCCTAGTTTTGAAAATGCTGATGCATCTCATGTTCTTTTGGCATCTCATAAAGATGAATTAGCTACAAACTTACGGAGCGTAAACAAAAAATGCATCAGAAATCACATTAAGCAGTTATAATATCTGTTCAAGTTGTCTGCTGGTTAATCCAAATCAGAACAGGCCTTACAGGAACAGTGAAGTGGAGATCTCAAACCTTTGTCTGCTTTTCTTCTGCCTCATCAGGCCGCAGCTTTTACTCCCACGGGATGGGCTTCCTGGGTGGAGTATCATGGGCAATACTGGTGGCTAGAGTTTGCCAAATGTATCCAAGAGCCTCAGCATCAACTGTGGTGGCCAAATTTTTCATGGTCTACAGTAATTGGTGAGATGTCTTATTTCTGATATTCATTTAGATAGAAATAGATCTTACTTGACAATGAATGTGACTAGATAAAATCTTGTTTTGCATGTTAAGATTTTCTAAGAAATGCTCTAGAGAATCAGATGATCTGAAAATTTTCCATCAGGAGGTGGCCACTCCCAATTACACTAAAGAGAACAGTAGACCCCGGTTTTGGTTTCTCTGTGTGGAATCCGAGGGTAAGTCCTCAGCAGAGCTTCTATTTGCTTTTTCAGCTGCAAGTGTAAAACTGTCTGCCATTTTATCATCACATTTCCTTAAAGGTAATAGGTAACATGAAAATGGTGTCTTTTATCTGCATTTCCAGGAAAGCAAGGCTGACCGCGCTGGCATAATGCCAGTCATCACTCCAGCATATCCAAAGCAGAACACCACATTCAATGTGACCCCCTCCACCATAGCGGTGATAAAGGAGGAGATAAAGCGAGGTTAGTAGACACTGATCTATGTTGTGTCTTAAATCGCAGAAGGAGTGTTTTCTTTCTGATATTAAATCACTCAGTCATATTTCCAAAAATCTGCTTTTATTTGGAATTAAGTTGCCAGGAAACTATGTCAGACTGGTTGCTGCTCATTCTACAAATCCTGAATACAAAGAAATCAAGATTTAAACACTTTCCTTTCCTCTACTACTGGCTTTATCATCACTGGAAAGACCTGGCAAAAGAAAGAAGAGTGGTCCAAACTGTTTGAAACATGCAACTTTGTAGATCAGTACAAGTATGTATTATTTAGGCCAATAAGGAGAATGAAGATTTACCTGTATAAAATCTCAAATATACACTTTCTACAACAGCGGCCCTGAACTGGTCTAACCTCGGGATCAACTCCCTCATGAGAAATTACAGCCCAGATTTCTGATCTTTTTCGATTAATCACATTTATCTAATGAGATATTTACTGAGACAGTGCTGTTTGAATGTCAGATTGTGGAAAACATGACAGAGGGCATAACAAAACATGATAAAATAGCTTTTTGGGGAGTGCAGATGGTCGAGTGGTTTAAGGCGCCACCCATGTACGCGGGCGGCCTGGTTTCAAGTCCGGCCTGTGGCCCTTTGCCCCATGTCGCTCCCCACTCTCTTCCCTGTTTCCGAGTCTATCCACTGTCCTTCTTCTATCAAATAAGGTCGTAAAAGGCCCAAAAACAAACCTTTAAAAAAAAAAAAGAGCTTTTTGACATGGTTTTTGGCCCCATAATAAAGTAACTGTAAGCCAGGGTGCTAGCACCAACTGATCCAACACACACCCATTTATACTATCAATGAATCACAACTTAAAAGGGCCCATTCACTGTTTTTTTTCAGGGTCCAGCCAATTCCATGGGTAGGCCAGTATCACATGTACATCTATCTCTTGTTAACTGATAAAACTGAAGAAAATGTGAAGTCAAATGATAAGACTAAAGCTGAAGGTTTGATGTCAGCAGATTGTTCTATTGCTGATTTGAATGTACTCTGCTGTTTTGCGTTCTGTCTAAAACAAATTACTTTATTCACATTATGTAACATTTATGCACTTTGTTTTGTGTATTACTATGACTTTTGTAGACTCAATCAAATATTGTGCTGTCATGAATTAAGTATGGACGTTTATTTTCTTCCTTTTAAAATGAATCTAACTGAAATGTGTTGGGTGTAATAACTGAACATATTTGTGTCTTCCCTGAGTTTGTGGATAGCTGTGCCTGTTGTGTTTTAAAAGTGCAAAAACATTTTTTTTGCTGTTTTATTTATTGGTGAATTGTTTTTCATGTACTGCTGTAAAATATGGACTTGTTTTGACTTTTTACAATCATAATGACATGGACTCTTTGTGTTTGTGTGGATTTGAATATTACTGAGCATCAGACCTGAATGTTTGAACCAAATAAAACCGTTGAATATTTATTGTTTCATGGATCTGGAGATCATTATGACTGAAAATATAGACTGATAAATGCTCAGTTGTCGATAAAATGGATTGATGAATAATTGAATTGGTTAGTGTGATGTCTGACTCACAATTGTTTCTCTGGACTTGACATATAGATGAATCTGAAGTATCTGTGACCTTGTTTGCTTTTATTAAATTGTCCTGTTTGAATTAACATGAACTGTGTTTGGAGCTCTTAGTACTGATACTGTTTATTTTCTATTAGACACGATTTTAACCATCATAGGATCAGAATAGACAGCATGTGTTTATTGTAGGGATAATGATATGGTTAACAGCATATAGTAAGCAGTCATTTACAGACTCCGGTGGAGATTTTTATAATTACGCTACTGAGATTGAACCTGAAATACACAAAAATTGAGCTAGACACATACAAAATCAGACGTTTGCAGCTTACCCTGCTTGAAATATGGATCATACATTTCTTTGACACTAAGTAAGATGAGAATAAGAATTATACAATATAGTTTAGTAAGACTCCAGACTTGTACGATTGTTCTGCCTCTTTACGTTTTAAGGCATTTCTTTGTGCTGGAACTGACTTCATCTGTACAGGAGCACCATCCCAAACGGTGAGCACACAGCGAAGACATGAGAGGCCAACCTTAAGACAATCTCACATCTTTGGATCTCTTTGAAAGAAAGTTTAATTATTGTATTCCAGCTACTGCTCTGCTTTTGTCTTTATGAACATCATGTTTTGTTCTTTAGGGTCTGCCTGTGTGCCTCTAAAATCAAAATCAAACACCTGGTGAAATTCATGGAGATGAACTGTCAGATTTCTAAGGCCCGTGTGAACCTGCAGTCTTGTCCATCTCAAATTAGTGATGGAAAGTAAGTCATGGTTCCATGATTGAATTGTAAAAAGTGGCAAGAAGCTGCTTTGAGAATTAGCCTTTAGGTCAAAAATGTTCATGATACCCAAAAGGTATTTATGTTTTGTTTTCTTGTCCTCTCATTGGTCTCTGTCTGTTTCAGAATCACCAAACGTTGGCTGATTGGACTCGTCCTTAACATGGACATGTATAATTTCATGAATGTGGACTTGGACGCCCAGTTCCAGTCATACAGAACTCATGGTATGTGTTTTTTATAATATCCCTTTAACAATACAGTAAATTGGGTTAATGTTCTGTGACATTCATGACCTTTTAACTTGTGTTGCTGCAGTTTTTGAATGTGCGGAATGCAGCAATATGTGTACTGAGGACGATATATGGGGATAGAAGACCTGACCTGGCTTCCTGATGAGAGGACAGAAGTTTCCAGACCAGTCCAACATGTGTCACACGCTGTGGTACCACAAGGAACAAAGAGGCCGCTTGCTGCCCAAGATCAAACCTCAACGAAAAGGTTTAAAAATGAAAAAGAACAGAGCCAAAACACATTCAAAGAGTCCTGTCCAGGTTCTGTACTCAAAGAGGGAAAAGAAGTCAAATCTTGTCCTTCTCCAAGAAACAAGAGACCCTGCAGCCCTGAGCCTGAGACAACAAAGAAACCTGAACTTGACCTGGTATGTCAAACTCTCTTTTTCTTTAAATCATCTATACACGGTAAATCTTCTCAGCTTGATTTTGGTCACAAGAGTAACTGCTTACATAGAGAATGTATTATGTTTAATAGAGTGCTCCAACCTGGCCAACCCAGACTATCTCTGATGAGGAGCAGTCCTGCAGACGTCCTGCAGCCTCCAGAACTGTCAAACCCAAATTCAAACTTGACAGGTACAGCCCAGAATCACCAACACAAATTAATACATACTGCCCTCACACTCTTCTTCTCTTTTTAAATGTGTTTCTTCTGGCTGAAATCCTGATGAACAGTATTCATGGTGAGATTCATGTTAATAGAACTGCATGAGTGTGACATTTTTCAGCCACCAGAGGGCAGTGATGCCTCAGAGCTGACCTTTAACTCTCAATGAAGCAAGAGGGCAAATCCCCTAGTGTAGATTAGAGTTAAGGCAGCATTTATACTCTGTTATCTTCTATCACTGATTTATCACAGAAAGGAAACAAGTGTTTTTGCACTCAAGATAATAGTTGAAAGTCACTGATTCATAATTTTGTCACTCATCTGTGAATTTTCGTGTGTTGTTTGATTATTTTTCTGGAAGTGCTGAAACCAGAAGACAGTTTTGGTTTTCATTTGACCTGTGTGATCTGGTCACAGAGTGAGGGTTTTAAAATAATCTGTGATTAACCTTGATTAAAGACAGTGTAAATAAACATCACTCAATATCGCATTGAATTGTTTTTAGGTCATTGTTGATGAGGAGGATGATATCAAGTGTGCTTCTCACTCACATTCCAATAAACTTGGAAGTCTCACATCCATATTTCTCTGTATGTCCTCTTCCTTTCAGACAGTTATTCAGTCAAGCTCTGTCCTAAATGGAGACCAACAACGTCACCTTCCCCGTCTATGTCCAGGCAGCCCACCATGACCCAGGCGAGAGGCAGGGCGCACCCTGGCCAGTCAGTCACAGGAACAAATATACTCCCAGCATCACCAGTTAACCAAACAAGCTTGTGTTAGGAGGAAGCTGGAGAGAAACCATGTATGCACAGGGAGAATTTACAAACTCCACACAGAAAGGCCTCGACCAGGACCCTTGTTGCTGTTAGGCAACAGTGCTAACCCCTGCACCACCATGCAGCCCCGCCTGTATTGTGTTTACAATATTAAACTAATAATTGACATTTAAAGTGTTGAAAATGTACTTCTGTATTTTCACAGTATAAAATGCCAGGGCATTGTCATCCACTCTTATAGAAAGCTTAACAAAATTATTTTTATATGAAAATAAAGATTCAAAAATACAATTCTGCATCTTTCATGATTTGAGAAAAGAGTATCTCTTGGGGAACCGCCTGAACTAATATTCTCAGCGCCTCCAAAAAACTGTGAATGGTATCCAAAAAAGAATCGCCTTTGACTTCATCAAAATAACAAAAGAAAAACACAGAAAAGGTGATAACACCTGGTCAAGGTAATGAAATGCATGTCACCTCTAATCATGTAAGTAAACTTGACTAGTCCTTTGCCTGCAGTCTCACGTGATTGATGAGAGTCAGTGATTTATAAGGAAGCTGTTCTCAGTGGATGTTTAGTTCAGTTTATTAGGATGCCCATTAGCTGCTGCATTCCTGCTGCTCTGCTGTCTGGCAGAAGAAGACCCTTAACAATATTCATGGAGATTTCAGGAAAAATGGCTGTCTGATGCCAGTCTGTTTATACAGACCATTAAACACAGAAAAGAGAATAAAAACATTAAAACCAAGAGGACTTGTTGAGAATATAGGAAAGGTTTAGGTGTAGAAATATAATGTTAGAAATGATTTAAAAGTGTTGTCAAATAAGTCCTGGACCAGACGGATATACTGAGAGAAAGTTTTGAATATTTCTCTCAAAAAGTATCAGTATGATGCATCTTGAGAGAAAAATCAAGCAGAATTACAAGACAGTATGAATGTATTATAAAGCATCTATCTATACATTTTTCAGAATAACTTTTACTCAATATAGTGTTTTCAAGCAACTCTGAGGGATCATTTTTTACTCCATGAGGAACAAAATAAAAACAACTCTACTGCCATTATGCTCTATACAGTGTTTTTTTTATTTTTAACTTTTTTACAGAGTATTTTTTTTACTTATTACAGGGTATTTTTTACTCTTTACCAAGTATTTTTTTACTCATTACAGTGTTGTATTTAATCCTCCAAGAGATATTTTTCATTCTATACAGAAATGTTTTCCACTCACCACAGATTATTTTTTTCTTCCATAAAGAAATGTTTTTTGCTTCCTAAAGAATTTAATTTTCTCCAAACAGATCTATTTTCCACTTAATATAGATCTACCTTTAACTTCAGTAGATTTTTGTACCCTCTCCCTTGTTGTATTTGGTGGAATAAAGAATTGTTCATAACACCACATGTAGTACAAAAGCAATTATTTTCATCAATGTTTGTATTAAACACCATAACTTACATTTTCTTTCCTGTAAATGTAATAAAGGGCAGTAAATCCAAGATCACTTTCCATTAAGATCACTTTATTTATCAATCATAAAGGTACTTATAACCATTTACAGGTCAGCAGACTCCATTAATATGAAATCATATTCTCTCCTCAGTACATTTTTGAAGTATAAATCTAAAACCACTGCTGCAATTCAATACATCAGTTTTAGAGCTTACAGTTTACACTTCCCTTAAAAGCACAGAGAAACAGTAAGGCACACTCTCTGACATTATCTTAATAAGATTTCATGAACAACTTTGATTGCATAGAAATGGTCTTTGGAAATGAAAACATAAATTTTGTCCTATCTGACTCCTTTTAATACATGTCAAAAACAAAGCCACTGCTGGATTGAGGTAAATCTGTTTTTAAAGGAAGCTATACATATTAAGTCATATCGACCTTATTAGGTTAGTATTAATGCCTTTTAGGTTTATGTTGTAAAGACAAACAGAATTTCTACACTTTGTGAAAATTAAAAATCAAGACTCACATATAAGCTGCTATTGTTGTGATATACGCTCTGAGTAGTGTTAAAAATGCTTTAAAGATAACATTTTTAAGGAAGAGATGTGAGATAAAGATCAATGAAACCTTTTGGCATCACTCCCTGCATGTCAACAGCAGCCTGCATGTGAATTTAATTTTCTACATTTTCTCAAGTCAAAGCTTGTGGGTTTCTGTGTACAAAATATAAACAGACACTAATGTTAATCTAACAAAGTAAACATGCCTCATTATGCAAAGTAGGGCCCTATGATATCCCTCTATTTTTTATTTCCAAATTCCATTTTATTTTTTCCAAATTCCGTTTATTCCGTTTTAATTTTTTGGAATTCTGTTTTTTAACCTTGCCACTAATTTTACCATTAAAAAAAAAGAGTGTCCAGTTTATTTAAATGAATCAAATGTTCAATAATTAAATAGAAATAACCTTAAGTTTATTGAAAAGGGGCCACTGTTGGCCCAGGAGCCATTGTTTGGATAACCTTGATATAAAATAACTATAACCAGTGTAACAGCCAGATGTTTCCAACATTTTAAGACACACGCACATGTATAATCACATCCTAACTGATGTTTATAATGTAAATGGAGAAATCCTTCTGTTCTCTCAAACACAGAGTGATAGTAACTTAATAAGAAGGTTACGTTGAAATTGAATGGTTAAAAGTAAACCTGTTACCTAAACTTTTCTTTACTCTCTCAGTATGTAACAGTGCATGCAGTTTGATGCAGCATTGTTCTACTCCTGACTGTAACGGTTCTCTCCTCATCTCTCTCCATCCTCGCTGTCTGTCTGTCTGCCTCATATCAGAGCGTTACATTAATCCAGACATGTGTTGGCTCGTTAAGCAACAAAAGGGAACTACAGTACAGGATGAATTATTAAGCTGACTGTTACTTGAATTTAGCATATTCTTCAGATATACATTTGTCTTTCTAAAAAAAACACAGCATTTCAGTCAAATTCATTCAATTTCCATGATTTCCACATTAAATTGTAAATTCCGTTTTTATTGACCAATTCCACGATTCTGTTAAAGGGATACTTCAACATTTTTACGAATTCGTCCATTGCCATAATTCCTATAGTCTTAGTAATAGGTTCGTTACCTTCAGTTGTCGGTGAAAGCTGTTTCTAGATCGCCGCTGCCGAGTTCAGACCTGCTGTGCCAACTCAATGTAAGCAGATGGTATTCTACCTTTCCCTCATCAAACTCATGAAATACACAATCCAACAACTCCAGAACACTCTCGTGGACAAGTTGTGACCTTCACATTCACCACGCTATGAAATAATAACATATAATTATGTAACATTACGACGCATGCAATAAACATGAATGTGCATTAACCTAACTACTATAAAAATCAGGCCGAACAATTTAAACTAACCCAAAGCAAATATTTCAATGTAATACAATTAGGGAAAAAAACGCTGTGCCAAAAGAGGAACATACCAGAATGAAAAAAGAAACAGCAGGCTCAGACCATAGGCTGTAAAAAGAATTGGACAAACCCCGTGTGACATCAGTTGTCTGCTTACAAAAGGCGGACTCAAACGGCTCTTGAAGTCAATCCGCGGAGGCTTCCATATTGAAATCGCGGTCTCAACCGAACTTTGGATCAACCCGCCCATTAAGCACGACTTCCTGTCAGCCTGCTAGCTAGCACTCCGGTTGACAGAAACGGAGCCTCTGCCTGCCGAGCTATCTGTCAATCAAATGAGACGCGCCAATCAGCTTTCATCCTAAATATAATCCAAACGATCGTGGTGCAAAAAAATTCTCCCCCCCCCGTACAGTGGGAGCACAATAAGACACTAGTTTATTTTGCATGTCAAAACCAACTGCTTAACATGTGTGCAGATGGATGGTGTTCCTGCAGCCAGCCTCAAGTGGACACTCGTGGTATTGCAATTTTTTGTACTTCCATATTGGCTTCATTTTTTAGGACCAGAGGTTGCCGATTGGAGCTCCACTAAAAACGAAGCTTAAGCAGCCTTTCTCCGACTCATTTCAGAGTAATAAACACGTGCTCCGCTAAAAACGAATTAGAGCCATGCATCGAAGGTCATGAACATATACTTCAGAGGTTGCATACATTCTTCACAGAGATCACCATGTCCATGAATTCAGACAGATTCAGCACCAGAACCACTTGCTCCTCTTCCAAAACATGTACGTTTAATAAAATGCATTAAAAGATGTGCACTTGCTCAAAGCTACAAGGTGTAAAGGAGAAATAAACACAATTCCTGACACCTGGGGCAAGTCTCTGGTCCAGGTGAAGCTGCATGGGAGCTCCTGATTCTTGATGCCAAACCTCCATCCAAGTACAACGAGGGTTTTAGGTACACTGACCCTGACTGGACAGTTTCACCCATTTCTTCAGTCATGGTTTCAAACGGGAAAACAAATTGTGAAGGAGCATGAAGTCCAGAAAGCCACAGGAAAAGTAGATGACCATTGCCACGTTCTTTTCTTTTATGCCCACTGGATGGCGCTATCTCACCCTTCCGAGGAAAACCAACAGATACTGTAACTCCTTTATTCCTTCAGCTGTCAGGCTGCTGGAAGCTGGCAGCTATGATTGATTGATGGTCAGTGCATATTTAGAGAATCTTTTGGGTTAATCTATGTCTTAATTTATTTTTACATTTCAGGTGTTGCATTTATAGTGTGTCTATTTTATTCTTTGGTGACCCTTGCTTCTACTTGTGTGCTGTCACTGATGTGATTTTGATTGTTCAAATGCTACAGCAGCTGTTTGCTTCCCTGGTTTATCTGGATTTCTTTTAACAAGATCTGGTAGACTTTAAAACTGAATATATATATATATATATTTTTTTTTTTTTTTTAAGTTCTGCTCACTGTGGTTTATTTTTTTTCATTGACTTTTAATGCACCATATTTGGAAACCAACCTGATTCCTATTCTGATACTGTTCAACCTTGTTTGTTATTATGGAGCAAATATTGAATATTTCCATCTAGTGTCACACTTCAGAGCAAAAAGTCATTTGGAAACTTATCGTTTTTGTGTCACAGTTCTGCTTCGTGAGCATAAAATGCAGTGTTGTGAACCTGTGTGGGCATTTTGGGCAGCCAGACGGGGTCACAGAGCCTAAGACCTTGTAGGTGAATCACACGACCAGAGGAACAAAAAAGGTGTTTGGCTGTGAACAATGCACAGTATTTCCACGCCAATGCTGATCACAAAGGCCGGTTCCTCTCTCCCGTGGTGAAGCTCTGCGCTCATACTGTACTCCTTCCCTTTGAGCAGATTCCAGTAGCCCACACAGGTTTTCCCATACACATTCCCGAGGGCTTTCTAAAAGAAACCCAGTCTCCTTCCTCAAAGTTTCAAAGAAGAACAGCATGTCCTCCATACTTTGGAGACACTCCAGGGCCTGTTCCGCATCTCGTGATGTCCCAGGACAAAAAACAAAACAACAGAACGGCGCCATATAGGAGCAATTTTTCCTTCAAAGGCCTAAACTGAATTCCACAATGACAATGAACGGCAGCACATGTACATCACTTGTGTGGCCTACAAGGTCAACACCATGAGACTCTTCACATGTCAAGCGCTGAAGTGCTTTCATCAAGGCCATCACGGGTCATAGCACGACTTCAGTCCTTGGTCTGACGGGCAGAAAGGGGACACTTTGGTGCTGCCCCCGTTGTCGAAGTCAAACTGCCTGTCCCTTATGTTTCATTAGGTCCTCTAAGAATCATTGACCAAGTTCAATTGCTTAAAAAGGCTCCATCAGCAAGCCTTGTCTACTCCGATTAGGGCCAGGCCCTTTGTCGGTGGGCAAGGTGTCCGTCCCTTTTGTCCAAGTGCACGGAACCCAGACAGCGGCCAGACAGGGCCAAGCTGCAGATTTACACAGCAGATTACGCCAGTCAATGGCGGCTCCGGCCCAAACGCAGCAGAGGTTTGGATAGCAGCCGTGTGTTTACATTGTCAAGGGTTTTCTGTTACTCGTCTGTAGCCATTATCTTGGCAGCCATTGGACATATCAAGCCTATCATTTCCATCTGGGGGCTTTGACGAAAGAAGGAAGTGGAGGGAAAAATTACCACCCAACCCAAGCTACCATTTTACCCTCTCTTATTGCCCATTCTGAACATGCAGGTTGCAACTCGGATTTTTGACCCTAAAATAATCAAAAGCCTATACCAAATCAAGGCCCATACACTTCTAGCCTGGTGCTACTGCACATTTTAACAAATAAAGGCAGGTCTTAATGAGAGGCCTCTATGTTTTCAGTGTGTCTATGTCTGTGCAAGACAGACAGAAAAATGCCAGTGATATCAGAGTGAGAAGGAAGGGAAGAGATTCATACTGTATGTGGATGTGCATCAACAGTAGAGAAAGAGCTTGGTAAGAATTTCCTGAATCCTGATAAAGAAACTTGAACTTCAGCAAGTGACAGAAGGGTCATGTACAACTCTACAGCTTGTGCTTGCTCTAGAGATGGAAATAAACCTTGAAATTATGAAATCAAATTATCTTTCTCCTTTTCTTGTGCAAAATCGAAAAGCTATAATATGATTTGAACTGGGGTTGTCCAACTTTTATAAGCTGAGAGACATACAGAAAAAATGAGGATGGCTGGATCACGTTGATATACAAGTTTAGGTTCAAGCTTACATTATTTGTAGAAAACCAAAAGTAATACAACAGATGAAAATGATTACAAAAAATTTCAAAAAAAATTACAAAGTCAGGGCATGAAAAGCAAGCAAATACCATCCCTGCTGGAAATTTCATCATCAACTGTAAGTGATAGTATTAGAAAGTGGAAGCGTGTAGGAACATCAGCAACTTAGCTATGGAGCAGAAAACCATGTAAAATCACAAAGCAGTGTTAGTAACTGCTAAGGCGCATGGTGCATAAGAGTAACCAACACTCTGCTGATTCCATAGCTAATGAGCCAAAATTCCACTGGCATTAGTTTAAGCACAAAAAATGTGCAGCAGCAGCTTCATGGAATGGGTTTCCATGGCTGAGCATCTGCATGCAAGCCTCACCTGACCAAGTCCAATACCAATGGTCAGATGGAGTGGTGCAAGGCACAATGACACCGGACTGTGGACCAGTGGAAAAGTGTTCTGTGGAGTGATGAAACGTGCTTCTCTGTTACGTGTGTGCAGTGGCGGACAAAGAATTCAACTCCAGTACTTGAGTCAAAGTATTGATACTTGTGGTCAAATCTTACTCAAGTACAAGTAAAAGTTGCTCAGTGAAATTTTACTCAAGTTAAAGTACTAAAGTACTTACTTTTAAAAATACTTAAGTATTCAAAAGTACAAAGTACATGTTCTAATATCAGTACATTGCTGTATTGTTTTCTCAGTGCTTCTCCAGAACCTTGTAACTCTCTGAAACCACCTAATGATGTACTGACTTACATGTAGAACCACTCTGCTACAAAAATGTGTATATGAATGATATGGATCATTCCTCATTTCTGAAATCTCAAACATCTAGCCGAAATATGGCCATGGGTGCGCTGGTTTTTCAGCTTGAGTTTCTCCTGCCATCTCCATTGCCGGGTTTTGTTTGAATGAAGGTGGGAGCTACATAGCGAGGATGACGTAGACTATTTCCAAATCCATCCCAGGTGTGAGCGGTGACTGTGATTGGTTCCCTTCTGTGAGGAGCACAGCATGTGGCCAATTGCATTTTAGAAAAGAAAAACACCAACATCTGACTACAAAGCTATGCTGAACCTAAAAGGAACGAGTAACGACAAGCTTCCTAGAAATGTAGTGGAGTCGAAAGTACAATATTTGTCTGTGAAATGTAGTGGAGTGAAAGTTGTGAGTTTCCAAAAATACAAATACTGAAAAAAACGTACTCAAGTACGGTACTCAAGTAAATGTACTCCGTTACTGTCCACCACTGTGTGTATGACTATATTGTGCCAACTGTGAAGTGTGGTGGAGGAGGGGTAATGGTAAGGGGCTGTTTTCAGAGTTTGGGTTAGGCCCCTTATCTCCAGTGAAGGCCAATCTTAATGCTTCAGCATACCAAGACATTTTGGACAATTTGTTATGCTTCCAACTTTGTGGCAACAGTTTGGGGAAGGCCCTTGCCTCTTTTATTCAAAATGAATGTGTCCTGCAGTGCACAAAGCAAGGACTATAAAGACATGATTCGATTAATTAGGTGTGGAAGAACTTGACTGGCCCGCACAGAGCCCTGACCTCAACCCCATCAAGCAACTCTGGGGTAAACTGGAAAGGAGATTGCGAGCCAGGCCTTCTTGTCCAACATCAGTGCCTAACTTCATAAATGCTCTACAGAATGAATGGGCACAATTTCCCACCGAAACACTCCAAAACACTGTTGGAAGCCTTCCAAGAAGAGTAGAAGCTGATATAGCTGCAAAAAAAGGGGGCCAACTCCTTGAAAAAGTACATTTTTCATTACAATGTCATTGCCATCCCTGTTAGTGTAATGGTCAGCTGGCTGGATACGTTTGTCCATGTAGAGTAGCTCTCTATCACTCCGCCATTACTTAAAATAAGTGGGATACCTGCATTGATTGTATGTAGCGTGCATATTGCTCATCTCTGCTTCTGTGCATGCATGAGCAATGGTACCATGCCAAAGCCCACCTCTTCCATCCATCCATGCCAGGACCAGGGATGTGTACCCTGCTTCACTAGTTAAACAAACTAGACTTTTTTTAAATTACTGCAGGCCGATTAAAAATGGACCACTGGCCACAGTTGGCCCTGAGGCAATAGTTTGGACACCCCTGCTTTAAACAGCCAAAGACAGTCAGATATGTTTACACAGCTCCATATACCAACACAGCACTCATTGGCGTTTGTACTAACAAGGGTCTCTCCCTCTCTATTCTCAGTGCAGTTGGCAGAAAGGGGCTGTTGTACCAAGCAAGATTGCATAATTGATTTATAATTCAAATTGTTCATCAACATCCTAGTTTTATGCACAGTTGAACATTTTTTTCTCGAGTAAATTAACCAGTTTTGTGCAATTTCCCATTTTTCCTTTGCACTATGGCCATCTCATACTAATGCCTGGCCTACTGTATGCTGCAGTATGGTACGCAATTAAATGGATCACTAGGTTGCTAGTGCTTTTGTGTTGCCCTAAACATTAGTTCTCACACATTAAGACCTTGCTGAATCCACCAAATCAAAAGAAAAAAAATGCACTAGAGAAATGAAATACTTCTCATGCATGAACTCCAGCTGACATTTCAAACCCCAGAACTGGAAAGTAGATGATTCTTCTCAATGCACTGATCCAGATTACAGGCCTCTGCAGGATAGACCACTTGTATGTAGACCTGATTGTAGTTAAAACATATTAGTTACACGTGAGGGGGGAAACATATTTCAGTGAACTAATCCTGCACGAGCCCCTTTATAAGCCTAATCTCTCTTATCTTATCAAATTCTTGCCTGCATGAGCAACCAATATCTCACGCTGATTCTTCACTGGTTTCCAGAGCCAAATGTGCACTACTCCAAAGAACACTGGTGAAGTTCAACCAGTTCAACTCGACCACCCTCCTAACCGAGATTATGTCTCTTTCAGCAGGATGAAAACAGATTTGGGTTGTCTTTTAAAGTTATCATTATGCTGTCAGTGGGATCTTAGTGCTTCTAAATCTGTTTCAAATGACTGTGGGATTACTGGAGTCAGAATTCCCCCCTAACAAGCTGGGGGCTGCACGGGACCATTATGCTGCTGGTTTACAGTGACAGCTCTACTGGTTTCATTCAATTATGTGCACATACTTTTTCACACTTATATAAATCTCTAAAGCCACTGGAAACACCAAATCATAATAGGCAAGTCTTATCATAATGAAGGGTTGAAGCTGTATGATAAAAATCCAAAATTTGCAATATCATCAGTTAATTCTGGTCACAATTTTTAATACTCTTGTTTCTGCCTGGATCAGTTAAGATTTTGAATAATGTTTCTCGTGTGGGTTGTACAATAACACCATGCTGTTCATTTCATCTTTTTTAAAATATATTGTATCGTATTGTTTCATATCATTTCCCATCTTATCCAGTCATTATCATATCATCATATAATATAACCTGTCATATCTGCTGTTTCCTATCAATTTGGTTCATATCTTATCATATTGTATTGTATAGTTGTACAGCATATCATAGCATGGTGTATCCTAGCATAGCATATTGTAGCATAGCTTATCATATCAGATAGTATTTAATCGTATTGTATCAATTATTTCATTTTGTATTGTGTTATACTGTATCCTATGGTAGCATAACAAATCATAGCATACCTTATTGTAGCATAGTGTATCACAGCATTGCATATCATAGCATTGCATATCATAGTGTAGCTTATCAAAGCATGGTGTAAGTAGCATAGTGTATCATAGCATAGTAAATTGAAGCATAGCGTATTGTAGCATAGGATGTTGTAGCATAGTATATTGTAGTATAGTCAATCGTAGCATAGCATATCTTAGCATAGCGTATCTTGGCATAGCGTATTGTAGCAAATCATATTGTAGCATTGCGTATCATGTCAAATAGTATTTCATTGTACTATATTGATTATTTCATTTCATATTGTGTCAAATTGCATTCTATTCTAGAATTAAAGATTGTAGCATATCTTATTGTAGCACAGTGTATCATAGCATTGCATATCATAGCACAGCGTATCTTAGCATAATGTATTGTAGCATAGCGTATCGTAACATAGGGTATCATAGCATAGGGTATCATAGCATAGTGTCTCGTAGCATAGGTTATTGTAGCATAGTGTATCGTAGCATACTGTATCATAGCATAGCATAACGTAGCATAGCGTATCGTAGCATAGCATATTGTAGCATAGTATATATTAGCATAGCATATCGTAGCATAGCATATCATAGCATATCTTATGGCAGCATAGAGTATCATGTCAGATAGTATTTTATCGTATTGTACTGATTATTTCATTTCATTGTGTCATTGTATCTTACTGTAGAATATCGGATTGTAGCATATCTTATTGTAGCACAGTGTATCATAGCACAGCATATCATTGCATGGCGTATCATAGCATAGTGTATTGTAGCAAAGTGTATCATAGCATAGTGAATTGTAGCATAGTAAATCTGAGCATACAGTATTAGAGCATATTGTATCCTAGCATAGCATATCACAGCATAGCATATCATAGCATATCATAGCATAGAATTTGTTTTTGTGTTTCTGTTAAGCCAGGGAAATGTGTGAAGTACTTGGAGCTCAGCACAAATTTTCCTATGGGACAATTAGGTCTAGCTCTAGTGTGTGGAGGGGCCCCAGCAGAGAGCGCTCATATTACACAGAGTACCAGCCCCAGTGGAAACTAATAAAAGCTTATAACGGGCAGTATTTCCACAATCAAAGCAAAAAATAAGCAAAAACTAAAGCCACTGATGGCAAGTGGAATCACTGACATCTGTTCCATTAGCGTCATCTGTTAGTTGAACTGCAATGAAGGAGAAATGACTGCTTATGTTATTACAAGATAAGGTCCAAGAATTCAGTGTCTTCTTTGCAAATCTCTGAGTCACACGATGAAAAGCACACTTATCCTCGGGGCTATCAATGGTCACATTGACAACCAGGAGTAAAATAAAATGAGCTCTTTTGTTTACATCACTGAGGGTCAGAATACAGATCATGTAAAGAAAGCAACTGAGCCACGGTCTCTGTAAAAACAGGCTGTGCAGAGGCAGAATGTCTATGTGCACTCTTTGTCAGTTGTTTCAGATTATTAGAAACATTAAGTTTTGAAAAAGTAACATATAAAAGTGACACTTCTTTTAAGATGAGGCTATTATCACTGTATAAAGTGTAGTTTGCGCTAATATGTGGTTCAGTGTGAAGCTGTGAAGATGAGCAGTTCAGTTTGTTATCGGGAACAGTGCATTCATTTATGAGGAAGAAGGGCAGAATGGTAACTGGACTGCACTAATACTGAGCCCCGTCTCCCTCCACTCACAATGCTTCACACTACATGCCTTTAACTGCAGTAGAGCACTAACATTGGTCTGAAATCCAGTCTTAGGATGACTTTTACAAGTCCTCAGTCTTTATCTGGCTTCAACATAATTAGATGTCTTGTACTGCAATTAAACAACAAAAAAATGCTGGATTTTATTTCAAGATCAGTCAGAAAAACAGCTGCAGGGACATGACTTCATACATTTCAGTCAGGAGAGACAGTAAATTGATGTAGAAATATTTACAGTGCCTATAAAAAGTATTCACCCACCCTTGATGTTTTACCTTTTCATTTTAGAATTCAATCATGGTCAATATAACTTGGATTTTTTTTTTTTTTTTGGTCAAGAAAACTATTTAAAAACCCTCTTTAATGCAAAAGTGGGGCATAGTCACCCTCTTTAAATCGACTGACCTTTTCCAACAGAGGTCCAGCAAATTGGTGCTAGTAGTCTGGTTCAAACGCCTCCTACACACAAGGCTGGTAATACACTGGATTTGATTCTAACTCGCAATTGCTCCACGGCTAATTTGAGTGTAACACCACTTCACCTCTCTGACCACTACTTCATTCAGTTCTCACTTGGCTTACCTGAACTTCAACAATCTACTACTCAACTAAGATCATACCGCAGAAACCTTCAGTCACTTGACCCAACACAGCTGTCTGACGAGGTCTCAGCTGCACTAGCCTCATGTAACGAGTCCTTCACACTCACTGTTAACGAGGCCACAGACACATTCTGCTCCTCACTGACCTCCTCTCTGGACAAACTCTGCCCTCTGGTGTCTAAGCCTATTCTTAATACTCCACCTTGTCCCTGGCTCACTGAGGTCATCAGAACCCAAAGGGCAGGGCTCAGAGCGGCAGAGAGAAAATGGCGTAAATCCAAACAAACCACTGACTTGAGTGCTTATCAGCAAAAACTGTCCTGTTTTACCTCTGCTCTAAAATCTGCTAAGAAGGCGTTCTATCAATCAAAGATCTGTGCTGCCACTGATGCACGCAAACTCTTCTCTGCTTTTAACTCGCTCCTCTCTCCTTCAAACCCACAACCCTCCAGTATGTTGACTCCAGACATGTTCGCCTCCTACTTCACTGACAAGGTTTCTACCATCAGCAACCAATTCTCTGAGCCTGTCCAACTCAGTTTTCTGCCACCAGCTAGTGATGCATCACTTAGCTCATTCTCTCCACTAAGTGAGAGCGAGGTCACCAGGCTTCTGCTTGACTCTAAGCCCACAACCTGTCCCCTCGATCCGATACCATCACATCTCTTGCAGGCGATTGAGCCCACAATCAGCCCTGCTGTGAGTTGTATCATTAACTCCTCTCTGTCCACAGGTGTTTTCCCAGCTGCTTTCAAGCAAGCGCGGGTTATACCACTGCTCAAAAAACCCACTCTCAACCCAGCCCTGGTTGAAAATTACAGGCCGGTCTCACTTCTCCCATTCCTATCAAAAATACTGGAGCGCACAGTCTTCAACCAGCTCTCAGAACACTTGCAGAACAATGATCTACTTGATCAGAATCAGTCTGGCTTTAGGCGGGCCACTCTACTGAAACTGCACTTTGTCGGTAACGGAATCACTTCGCTTGGCCAGAGCAGCTGGTCAGTCCTCAGTTCTCTTACTGCTGGATCTGTCTGCTGCCTTTGACACAGTAAACCACCAAATCCTCCTCTCCACACTCTCTTCACTTGGTATCTCAGGATCTGCCCTACAGTGGTTTAAGTCCTACCTCACAGGGAGATCTTTTAGAGTATCATGGAAGGGAGGAGTGTCTAAACTGCATGGCTTATCAACAGGGGTGCCTCAAGGGTCTGTGCTTGGTCCCCTACTTTTCTCAATATACACCACCTCACTTGGTGCAATCATCCGCTCCCATGGCTTTTCTTATCACTGCTATGCAGACGACACACAGCTATTCCTGTCCTTTCCACCAGATGACACAACTGTCTCAGCTCGGATCTCATCCTGCCTTGCTGATATTTCTAAATGGATGAGGAACGTCACCTTCAGCTCAACCTGCCCAAAACGGAGCTCATTATCATCCCAGCCAGTCCCACTGTGGAACCGCAGATCAGTATCCAGCTTGGATCAAATAATCTCTTGCCCACTAAGTCAGCCCGGAATCTGGGTGTCATGATTGATGACCAGCTAACCTTCAAGCTCCATGTGGCCTCGATTGCTCGGTCCTGCCGTTTCGCCCTCTACAACATCAAGAGGATCAGACCCTACTTGACAGAGCATGCTACACAACTCCTAGTACAGGCTCTTATAATATCACGTATTGACTACTGTAACTCATTACTGGCAGGCCTACCTGCATGCACAGTTATACCTCTGCAGTTGATCCAGAACGCAGCAGCACGTCTGGTCTTCAACCAACCCAAGAGAGCTCATGTCACACCTCTTTTAATCTCTCTACACTGGCTTCCAGTTGCAGCTCGCATTAAATTCAAAACTCTAATCATTGCTTACAAAGCAGTAACTAAAACTGCTCCTGTTTACCTGGAGTCCCTCATCCAGGTCTACACCCCTTCTCGCCCACTACGCTCAGCCAGCGAAAGGCGCCTGGTACTTCCAGCACATCATGCTCCTAAGTCACTAGCTCGACTCTTCTCCTCTGTTGTCCCTAAATGGTGGAATGTATTACCCAACTCCATTCGATCTACAGACTCCCTGTCTACTTTCAAGAGAAGGCTAAAGACCCAGCTCTTCAGAGAACACTTTGCACTTAGCTAGGCAATTCTCTACTGTTGTCCCAAGTAGTAGATTGAGTCTCAGCCAGACTATTCTCCACTGCTGCCCCCAGTGGTTGAATGAGTTTCCCAACTATAGTTAGCTCGCACTGTCCTGCTCTACTTCTGGGATTTCTTTGCCCAGCTCTTTGGGAATGATCCAGCACTTGGTACTTGGTAAATAGTTGTTGTGAAGCCTAATGAATGGCAATTAGTGATCCCACATTTTCCTTGATTCATTGTTGCTGTCTAAAAACAAACAAAAAAAAAACATAAAAAAAAAAAAAACAAAAAAAACAAAAAAAAAAACAACGTATATTTTAGGTACTCTGCCTTAAACTCTACACGGCAGCACTTGCGTCCAATTGAACCTGAAGCACTTGATGGCACTTACTGATGTTGTTTCTTCTTGTCTAGATCATTGCTTGTGTTGTTCTTGCTCTCAAATGTACGTCGCTTTGGAGAAAAGCGTCTGCTAAATGACATTGTAACATAGTCTCACAATTAGTTAAATGGGAATCACCTGAGTGCAGTGAATGTGTCACAAGTTATGACAGTAGAAAGACACCTGTTTCTGGAGGGTCCAGTCACTAGATCATCAGCATTCCTGGCTACCATTACACCATGAAGACAAAAGAACACTCCAAGCCACTCAAGGAAAGAAGTTTTTGAAAAGTCTAAGTCAGGGGATGGATGCAAAAAAAGTCCAATGCACTGAATATCCCCAGAGTCCAGTTAAACCGTCATCAAGAAATGTAAGAATATGGCACAGGTGTTAATCTGCCTACATCAGACCGTCCTCAGAAACTGAATGATTGTGCAAGAAGGAGACTAGTGAGAGAGGCCACCAAGACACCTATGACTATTTGAAGGAGTTACAAGCTTCAACAGCTGAGACAGAAGAGATTCTGCATACAACAACTGTTGCCTGGGTTCTTACCAGTCAAAGCTTTATGGGAAAGTGGTAAAGAAAGAAACTGTTGAAGAAAAACTCAGATTAAATCTGGACTGGTGTTCACCAAAAGGCACGTCAGAGACTCCATGGTCAAGTGGAAGAAAGTTCTTTGGCCTGATGAGACCAAAAGGGTGACCAAGACGTTGGGGACGTTTCTTGGCAGCTGGAAGGCTTGTAAAGGCAGAGGGTAAAATGAATGTGTCAAAATATACGCAGGGAAATCCTGGAGAACAATCTTAGTCAGTATGCAAGAGAACTACAGCCTGGGAGAAGATTCATTTTCCGACAAGACAATGACCTGAAGCATACAGCAAAAGCTACACAGAAATGATTTGAAGGCAACAAGGTCAAGGTGAAGCCCAGACTTCAATCCAAGAGGAATTCTGTGACTGGACTGTTCACACCTGATCCCTGTGCACCCTGACAGAGCTTGAACAGTTTTGCAAAGAAGAATGGAGTAAAGTTGCAGTGTCCGGATGTTTGAGCCTGATTGAGACCTATTCACAAAGACTCAGTGCTAAGATTGCAGTCCAAGGTGCAACTACTAAATACTGACTTGAAGGGGATAAATATTTATGCAGCCATTTAGTTTGTATTACACATTTGTATTTAACTGGCATTACTTTGAAGAAATCTGTTTTCACTTTGACACTGAAGAGGTTATTTTTATATAACTGTAGTAAATGTTGTAGTTTTGTTTCACCTATTTTCACCTCTTTTAAGGTCCAAATTAATGTAATAAAGCGTTTAAAAAAAAAAAACACCATTGCTGTCAAAAGTACACATAAAAATTCATTGACAGTCATTGAACTGCAGTGCCTGAAAAGTCCAACCCACATGGCGCCTTAGAGGGATAAAACAAACCATAGAAACAGCGCTTGGCTCAGGCTGAGTGTTAGCGCTGTGATGTTCTCTGTTGGGTCTCATGACTTGTTCTTGGCCTTGTGTCACAGGACAGTTCACAGTGAGAGAGGAGACGTGGCTTTACTGGGGCTAATCCCCTCTTTGAAAACGCATCTCCTCCTCCAGCCAGCGAGCACCAGAGGTGAGCCAGAGCCGCAGAACAGCCATGATGATGTTTAAATGAGCCTTGTGTGTCTGTTTGAGCACTGGATGCCCTGTCATATGGTGTGCAAGCTCCTGTAGGGATGTGCAACAAGTAATATTGGTCATTATGTAATCATGTAGTTTTAGTTTATATCAAGATGTGTTGGCGTATACTTCTCTAGTTTCATTGAATAATATTACCCAAATACAGCTGAACTTATAAAATCCATCCATCCATCTTCTTCTGCTTATCTGGGGTCGGGTCGCAGGTGAAGCAAGTCAACCCAGACGTCCCTCTCCCCTGCAACACTTTCCAGTTCCTCCAGAAGGATTCAAAGGCACTCCCAGGCCAGATGGGATATATAATCCCTCCAGCAAGTTCTGGTTCTGCCTCAGGGTCTCTTCCCAGTAGGACATGCCCGGAAGACCTCCACAGGAAGGCACCAAGGAGGCATCCCATCAGATGCCCTAACCGCCTCATCTGGCTCCTTTCAACATGAAGGAGCAGCAGTCCTACTTCGAGATCCTTCCGGATGTCCAAGCTCCTCACCCTACCTCTAAGGCTGAGCCCAGCCACCCTCCAGAGGAATCTCATTTCGACTGCTTGTATCTGCGATCTCATTCTTTCAGTCGTTACCCAGAATTCATGACCATAAGGGTTGGGACATAGATCGAAAGCTTTGCCTTCTGGCTCAGCTCCCTTTTCACCATGACGGTACGGTGGAGCACTTGCAAAACTGCTGACGCTGCACCAATCCGCCTATCAATCTCATGGTCCATTTTACCCTCACTCGTGAACAAGACCCCGATATACTTGAACCCCTTCACTTAGGGCAAAGACTTACTCCCCAGCCGCAGGGCTTACAAAATAAGTTTTTAATGATAAACCTTGTGATTAAAACCATCCGTCTTAAATCTAAAGGCATATTTTTTATGTTGGGCTGTATATGTTACTTGGCGATAGTAGTGGTTTTAGCCACTAGTGATTTCAGTTAGAGTTGCCCCTTCAAACGGGGATAGGCTTGGAGAAGCTAGGCTATACAGCGTGACAGAAGGGAAGGGAACTATGTACTAATCACAGATAAGAAAACCTTGGTGAATGTCAGAATCTTAGTAAAAACTGCTTGAGAGAGCTTTAAGTACAATTTCTCCTTATGAGTGGTTGGTGAATGACGACCTGTGTTTTGTAACCAGTGATGTTACAAAGAATGAAGGTTTTTCTTCCCAGTCTTCCAAGCTATGTCTGCTTTACAGTCCAAGGTGAAAGCTCACAAAATGACATAAGAGCAGAGGGACACTCAAGACACAGCTGTAACAGAAGATGAGGGTAAACCAGAGCTTGAACTATGCATTACAGTGCAAATAGATAAACCAATGTAGGACGATACAACTCAAAAAAAGGGAAAACCAGAGGGATAAATGTCATGAATATCCCTCTTGTAGAAAAAAAAAAACACCCTGAAGTAACCCACAATTAAAACTGGAACACTTTGACTCAGAAAAGACACAACATGGTGCGAGCAGATAGCATTTATCATCCTCTTGTGTTTCCATTCTTATAAACCCATCTGAACTGCAGCCATCGGTGCTTCTCATGGCCTCGCTGCCTCATTTTGACTCTTGTCCTCACCAGAAAAAAAAACACACAGAGGTAGATCAAGGCTATACGGCTGGACGTCACTGTTGCATCACGGCTGACTGTTTTCTTTTGTTTTATCAGAGCAGGTTTGAGCCGAACTTTGTCTATCACAGCAGCACACACAGGCATTACTGCGCTTCAAAGCTGCTTCACACAGCACATGAAATACGCTTTGTTTTCCTCGGGGAGAAATTGATGCTTTTCAAGACAATAACACACTAACACATACACAACACACACATATTTTCTGAGTTTTGGAACTAAAGGAGTTTGGTGTGAAGTTATAAATAGTCATTCTAATTATACATACATCACGGGATTGGAGAAAAGATGCACTGCTTGACCTCTTTGAGTTCATCTTCCACTGTTTTACTTATTCTATTGAATTGGGAGGTGTAGCTGTTATTTAGGTGAGTGTTTCATATGTGGAGCCCTGCATTTCTACTACATTAAATGTGTCATACAACTATGTAAACTTAAAGGAAGTTAGAATAACCAATCACATTTAAGGTACTGTGTGGAGAAGTGCAGATGGCCTTGTGTTGAAGTTGCTTGCTTTGCAAAATAGTACCAAACACAGAGCCTTTTGGGTGAAAAATAAACACTTCAAAAACATTTGATACAAAGTACAATTGATTTACAATTGTTTTTTGGCCCATTTTCACCTAAAACTTTCTAGATTACACAGAGCAACGGTACCCATCTGCTACACTGTATAGTATGGTCATCAACTCCATTCACACAAGGGCCAGCTTCTTCTTGACAGACGCTGTCAATAATTTGGTTGAATTGACACATTCTTGTAAAACTGTGATTTCTTTTAAAAATGAATAGACCTGTAAGCTTTAAAATGTGAGGCAATATACTTATCACCTATACTGAAGCCAGCCACAAGGGGGCGATTGAGAATTTTAGCTACATATTTCTGGAGCCCTCTTGATGTCTATCACTGAGTTTGATCCTCATAAGCTGTGTCGTGATTGGTCAAATACACATGCAGGAAACAAATCTTGTGTGTAGATTATCAGAAAGGAAAATTTCACTCTAAAAAAGCCTTTAAAAAATGCAGCTTTAATCAAGACAGGAAGTATTTTGACCATATCAAATTACAGAAATATATTACCTATTCGCTTCTTTTTTGAAAAGTTGCTCAGCTGAAGGTTTTACTTAAACTTATTTTTTTAAAGTTAAAAAAATAGTATGCCATATTTTTTCCTTCACAAATTTTCAGAATTTAATTATCCTCCGAGGGCCGGATGGGAAGACATCGGGGCCTGATGTGGCCCCCGGGCCTCCACTTGATAATCACTGCTGTATAGCCAAGCTTCCCCTGGCGTGTCCTATTTGAAGGGACTCTCTCGATATCACCTCTATTGCCAAGCACTTTATACAACGCATTGTTCCTAAAGAAAATAAACTACTGCTCTATGCTATTAGAATATGTAGGGTGAAAAACTCAATCAAATAAAGACCTCTCATTTAAAAGTTCAACGTAAACATTGCAGCCACCAAAATTAACATAAATTTGAAGTGGTGATGTCTACAATCCACTAGAAAAGAGAAAGATTGGTCAGACTGTCTTTTGTATCTGTTAAAGCAAAACAGCAGGCCTGTAAAGTAGCACCCTGCATCATCACATGCTAGAGATCAGCATGTGTCCAGTAGTGATGGGAATTTCAGCTCTTTTCAGTGATCCAGATTATTCGGCTCAGCTCACCAAGAAGAGCCAGTTCTTTCAGCTCCCAAACGGTTCTTCATTCGGATACCAGTTAAGTTTTGACCTGCCATATTTAGCAATGCCAAAACACCTTGTGGGTCATATGAAATCTGCTCACTGGCTGTGCTGTATGACACACCTGATATAAAACATTTACGTTATACCATCAAGCTTGTGCCCCTAATGTGAGATGTGCCTGTGGAAGTGTATGTAGAAAGGATCATTCCTGCTAATCAATCACAGAACACACAAACAACACCCATAAAAATAATACAAGTAATAGTTATAATGATATAAAACGGCTCTCAAACAGGATCCGGCTCTTTTTGTTCACATAAATGAGTCAGCTCTTTGAACCGGCTTGTTCATGAACGACCCATCACTTGTGTCCAGGTTGTGGCACATCCACAAAAAAACTGGACTCAACATGAAGTTAGAGTGCACAGCGTAAATGTCAGAGAAGCCGGCTAGGATTATGCAACACAGGTCTTAATGAATCTTACAGAAAGGTGGCGCTATGACATCTCGCTAGGAACATATTTGGATAACAGGATTATTACCACTGTTTGTTTCCTTAGCATTTCATTCCAACCATGTGACTTGAATACGAAGAATCCAGAATCAAACCAAGGATCGGCCCATTCATGCCAGCTCTGCGTGATTCCCATTGGCTGAGAGCATACGTCTCCGTGACACATTGAAAACCAATCTGCCTCTACTTTCCATCAAAGGTGTGGGAGGGGTGAACTCGTGACAGCCGGACGGCATTGTGTTACCAAAGTCAGGGTGGGCTCATGAAGAATTCAACAGGTAGGCAAGGTAAGCCGCCATCTGTGACTGAGTCTGTGTTTACCATCACAAAATCAAAACAGCAGCACAGAATGGAGGACAGCGAGTACCTGCATAACCACAATGTATGAATTAATCAATTCACTCTTATTTCACAACAATATCAAACACAAACTTTACTGCTAAATCTGAGTTCAACTGAGGCTTTACTTTATGTCACCTAAACTCTGGATGTGAGCTTGAGGTCATTTCTTTTCCCCAGCCCTACCCTTTCTCTTTATTAAAAAGTAACTCTATATTTTGGGTTATAATGTCAAAGCATGGACTCACCCACTGAGCTGTCAACAAGTTGACCTTCTGATCCAAAAGCTCCATCTGGCACAGCTGTGTTGATCATTTAAACAGCTGTAAAAATACCAAAAACAGGTTCAGATAAAAAAACAAGAGCAGGCTCAAAACAACAGTGATGAGTCAGATGGGTCAGAAAATGAGACACAGCATGATGAGGAACAGCAAAGAAGTCATAAACAACTTTAAATAAACATTTCATGATAATCCAAGGGGTGATTTGAAAGTAAAAACTGGCTTGTGACTATTTAATGCATGCATCCAATCGACCCTTTATTTTCTCTCTGATTGATCCCACTAATCAGAGAAACCCACGCTGCTGCTAGGTTGGACGATCGCTCATCCGGGTCAAGTCTTTTCAGAGAGACCCTAATTTTGTTATTTCATGGCTGAAAGGTAGGTTTGGGGTATTCACAAGACATGGCAGCAGCTTTCTGAATTTGATGCGTGCAGTATGTTCCAAAAAGTTGGGACAGGGGCATGAAAAGACTGGGAAAGTTGGGGACCACTGGGAAGAAAAACCTGGATTATTCCCCAGGTTGACTGATAGCAGGGGTAGCATGATGTGACATAAAAGGAGCATTCCTGAAAGGCTCAGTTATTCACAGTCAACGATGGACTGAAGTTATTCACTTTGTCAAAGACTGTGTAGGAAAAATAATCCATTCAACAACATATTTTAATATGCGGTAGTGAATCTCGAAACCTCAGGCAAAGGAAAAGGAAATTAGAAATTGAAACAGGTCGTCATAAAAACTGGAAACCAAGAGACCAAAGAATTTTTAAACATTGTGATTTGGTAAAAACTGAAGATGAAACCCACTTTCTCCTCATCTGCCCACTATGTGAAGCAGTAAGAAAGAACTTTTTGAGCCAGCAGCCGGATCACATTAAGAAATAATGAGACTGTGTCTAGCTGAAGAACCTAAATATATACACCTAGCTGCACTTTTTGTTTCTGAATGTCACCAGATTAGAGATAGTAATAAGTTTTATAACAGTCAATAACTTTGTATTTTGTTTTGTTTTTTGTAAATATTTTATTATTATCAGTTGTGTTTTAGTGATTGTCATTATTATTATTTGTATTGTTTTGTTTATGTACTCTGCTTTGGCAACAAAGGTTTTAACCATTCATGCCATTAAAGCATATTTTGAACTTTGAACTTTGAATCTACAGTCCATAATATCATCAAAAGATTCTAAGACTCTGGGGAAATTCCACTTGTAAGGGGCAAGGCCAAAAACTGACACTGAATGCTTGTGACCTTTAACCTCTGAGGCAGCACTGCATCAAAACCAATCATCATCCTGTAATGGATATTTTAATGTGGGCTCAGAAAACTTCAGAAAACCATTGTCAGTTAACACAGTACGTCACTGCATCAAAAAATGTTAGCAAGGAATACCGCACACAGCTGAAAAGCATTGCAGGGTCCTCTGGGCCTGAGCTCCTTTAGAAATGGACAGACCTCCACCGGCCCCCTGATTTTGTTAGATTTCATAAAAGATTGTTTTAATTGATGCAAAATATATATATATTTTAGACACAATTTTGAAGTCTTTTATGCCTTAATTTTAGAAAGTAGGACAGTGGAAAGAGTTGGAAATAGGGATTAGAGATTGGGGGACATGTAGGAAAGAGGCCACAGGCCAGACTTGAACCTGGTCTACCCACGTACACAGGGTGCAACCTAACTGAAATCTGCGCCCCATTGTTAAATCTTATGATAGATGAATTTCCTTGTAAATTTCTGATCTCTTATATATCTACACCCCTTGCAGTCCCTGAGGTCTGCTAATCACCCTTCATCATCCCTAAAACCGGATTATAAACGCAAGGAGAATGAACCTTTTCCACGGTGGATCCTAAAATAAAGACGGAAATTTCTATTGGAATAAAGATGTTTTTTTTTTTTTACTGTTTTTTAGAGAGGATCCCAGTGGATAGAGCCAGAAACATGTACTAGTATATAGTGCACGATCTAACCGCTAGACCTTCTACACCCCTGTTAGTGCTACATAAATAAAGTGAATTGGAGTGGGTTAGATCTAAGGTGAAAAAGGTCTCATACATGCACAGTTAAGAGAAACTTAATACTTATTTGACACTAATTTATTTTACAAATTGAATGAAAGAGAAGTATGCAGGATGAGATGAGCAGAAGGCCTGTGGGGATCTGGTCTAGACGCTGATAAACTGAATTGAAGTAGCTGGGGTGGAGGAGAGTTGAAGCATCCACACTGAAAACACAGACAAGAGAGAAGGACAAATTTAAAAAATGACAGGTGCATGATGATTGGTCAAGCCTGGTTGTGGCAGAATCTGATTAGCTGAATACACCCATAATAAGCCAATCACCAGAGCGAAAAGAGAGAAGAATGGAAAAGGGAGAGATATGAATGAGCGGTGACTAATAAATGAGTAGAAACAGTCGTCCTGCTTGAACTTTCGCTTAGCTCCATATTTCACATTGGTTTTGGAAACAATGGCTGTCAAGTCCTCATGGCTAAGGAGCAAAAGGACCATCCAGACTGTCAACAATGCAACATTTTAAAGCCAGCATCTGTGATAGTATGGGGACGTATTAGCGTCCATGCCATGGGTAACCTGCACATCTGGACGTGCACTTATTCTTCCATACAGATGATGTGATATCCAGCGAGACAATTCAAAGCCACATTCTGCATGAGTTACAACAGCATGGCTTCACGGGTAATGCAGGAGTGCAGACTGGCCTGCATGCAGTCCAGACCTGTCTCTCACTGAAAATGTATGATGCATAATGAAGTGCCAAATATGCCAATGGGCACCTTGCAATGTTGATCAACTTAAGATGTATGTCAAGCAAGAATGGGAAAGACTTTCACAGTACAATACCTCAAAAATCAGCGTTTAAGTCCCCAGACGTTCACAGAGTATTGAAGAAAAGGTGATGGAATGGTGGTTAGCATGCCCCTGTCCCAACTTTTTTGGAATGTGCTGAAAGGATCAAATTTAGAATGTTTGTAAATTCCCAAAATCCATCAGTCAGAACATAAAATATTTTGTCATTGTAGTGTTTTCAGTTGAATGTAGGTTGAAATGGATTTGCAAACTAGATTGTTTTAGTCACATTTTACACAATGTCCCAACTTTATTGGAATTGCTGTTTGTACTTTTTTTTGATACATACTTTTCCTGCCATCTATCATAATTGTCGAATCTACTTCTGAACAATAAAGACATTCGTTTTCAAATAAAACATCCGTATTGTTTCTCATGTTATCCCATGTTTTAATGTTTTATGAGGTTGACCTTTGATTATAAGGGGTACCTGTTTTCTGTCAGTCTGCTTTTTAAAAAAACATCAAGAATGACTAGATGTTAGGGCTTAGAGGCTCTGTCAGCTCTCATTTCACTAAAATGTGAAGTGATCATTTTAGATTTTGAAATGCAGCACACTACGCAATCAGTCTCATGACAATACTTAAAGCAGGAGGCGTTCTTCTAGACAGACAGTTACATAACCACTTCTTCGAAGGATGACCTGATTCCCTCGTAAACCAGCGTCTATTAACACAGAGAAACACACTGTATACACACATCCTAAAATCCCTATCAGCACCATCCCGTACATAATTTCAGAGCTCTGGTGGATCTTATCAAATCAATACCCTTTAGAAAACTGAAACAACAAGCTATGTAGGTCATTGATGACAAGATGGCATGAGTGAATGTAACAGCCATGTGGCTGTTCTATAAGAGACAGAAACTGTAAAAGATAAAGTAATAGATCTGTAACTAGCTTTGCAAATTCAACCCATATCCTCTGTTTGGTCAATCAAGATGATAATACACTGAGACAATGACATGAGCTAAAATACAACTCCAATTCTGGGGATGTTTTTGAGCAATGATACCATGCTTCTTCCTCTTAAACATTTTCCCTCCTTTGTGTATTTAATACCACAAAATTCAGCACTTCACCACACTCAAAATATCTCAACAAGAAGTCTTAGAGTACAAGAAACTCCCTTTTTATCTGCAACATTCACTGATCATACATCAGCAAGCAGCACAAACCATTTATATCAGTGGCACTACTTTGTCTGTACATTGAGCACAAGCTGATAGCATTCAAGCTGCTCAGATTAGCCTCAGAGAATTTCGTTTCAGAAGTGATCTTTCTGGGACAATTTGATATGGAAAGATAAACTGGGTAAAATGACGGTCGGAATACTATTTCTCTGAATGTTGTGTTTGACTTTCAGTCTGAATGTGCACCCTCTTTGATTGTGTTTCTTTAATTTTCTTATATTTGGCATCATAATATTTGTCGTCCTAGTTGCATCCCTAATAATCTAACAGGAATGCAGCTAGGATGGTCTACAACAGATTTAAAGTTATATGCATAAGTCTAAGGCATGTAAGGAGTGAAAGATTCCCCATGGGCCAGACTTGCCCAAACCTGGGGCCAGAGAAGGGGCCAAGGGCAGCCAGAGTCAAGCAGAGTCAAGCTCAACACGTTAACACATGTGTGTCACTCGGCGGCCAAAGTTAAGCTGGACGGCATCTCTTTTAACCAGGCCTTTTCACTGCTGGTAATACGCCCGGACACCACTGGTGGTTTCCAGGCCCTTGAGACATCCAAAACATGACCAGGGGCTTGTGGGAACCCTATGACCCAATCAGATGGTAGCTTAGGCCATGCTTAATAACCACATCCACTTTACTATGCCCTAAAGGTGTGGACTTTTTCAACAGATCATTTTCCCATGCCCCCTGGTAATATACAAAGACATCCAGAGCACTACCAGGGTTGTGCCAGTCCTCTTCCCTGTCCATTATACCCTCAAGTGAGCTTACTTGCCACAACTATGCTTTATTTTAGCCTCAATTTTTAGCCCAAACGTGCTCTAACTTTTGATTTCATCACAGCATAAAGGCTTTTTAGGTAGGTGTCTATGATAGCCTATCTGGACTTGGTAAATTAGTAGGGATGCATAACATTGTCATGATGTGGTACTTAGTGTTGATTAAAGAGGGAATAATTAATTGAACGATTGTAGCATCAGGCTGCAACATAAAAAAGTGAAAAGGGTAGAAATATTTTCTGAAAAAAATATATTTTTGACTTCGGCTAATTGAATATCTGACAAAATCCAATATTGCTCAACCTTAAAAATTTGCCCTGCTCAGAACCTGTCCTACAGCATTTCTTATGCACTGCTCTCTTCAGGCTGAGCTCTGCCTGGACCATCCCAAAACTTTTATTTTCTTCAAGTGAAGCCATTCTTTTATCGATTCAGATGTTTGCTTTGAGTTATTGTCACGCTATAAGGTGAAATTCATCTTCATATTCAGCTTTACTGCAGATGCCTGAAGATTTTGTGCCAAAACTGGCTGGTATTTTGAAATGTTCATTATTCCCCCCAACTTAAAAGCCCCACTCCCAGCTGAAGAAACATAGCTCCAAAGCATGATGCCATCCCACCATGCTTCACCATGGGTATGGTGTCTCTTTTTAAGCTTGTTTTGTCATATTCTTCCCAGGTCTGGCTATGGGGTGGGGTGGAAGGGGGTAGGGAAGCCTTTTCTTAGGAAGAAAACATCCAAGCAGGGCTAAATTTAGCAAAAACCCACACGAGGTCTTCCAGAAACAAGTGCAAAGATGTGTTATGATCTGATGAGACCAAAGAAACTTTTTGGCTATCATTCTAAAAGGTATGTTTGACACAAAAAACATTTCACATATACAAGAAGAGCTTTGTGTACGTTGCTTTGTTTCAAGGGGCAAGGAGGCACTTGAAAACTAAAGTGAGTAGGGATAAAAGTTAGAAATAGTAATGAACCTAAGTGTCATCATGTATTCACGTCTAGGAGAACAGTATCCTGATACTCTATTCAAAAGTATCAGGATTACAGTATCCTGATACTTTTGGAATAGAGTGGTCGGGCTAAGAGTTCATGGCCCATCAAACAGGAATTTTCCAGAAGCACACTCCAAACCAAGTGTTATAGGAAATCTCTGAGAATGTCAGTGGCAACATTTAAAAATTACAACATCCATCCATCCACTTTCTTCCACTTGCCCAGTCAGATCAGAGTGGCAGCAGGCTAAGGAAGTAAGCCCTGATATCCCTCTCTCCAGCAACATTCTCCAGCTCTTCCCTGGGGATTCCAAGGCATTCTCAGGCCAGATGAGATCATCTGGTTCCTGGTTCTGCCCTGGGGTCTCCTCCCAGCTGGACTCACCTGGAAGACCTCCACAGGGAGGCAACCAGGGGGCATCCTGATCAGATGCCCAAACCCCATAAGCTGGCTCCTTTCTAGACGAAGGAGCAGCAGCTCCACTCTAAGCTCCCTCCGAATGTCAGAGCTCCTCACCCTATCTCTAAGGCTGAGCCCAGCCACCCTCCCGAGGAATCTCATTCCAACTGCTAGAACCTGTGATCTCACTCTTTCAGTCATTACCCAGAGCTCATGCCCATAGGTGAGAAATGGGAAAAAGATTGACCGGTAAATTGAAAACTTTGCCTTCTGGCTCAGCTCCCTCCTTGCCACAACGGTCCAATACAACATCTGCAACATTGCCAATGCTGCACCAACCCACCTGTCAATCTAACGGTCCATTCTACTCTCACCTGTGAACAAGACTCTAACTTGAATTCCTTCATCCTCCCGGATGTACCCCATAAAAATCCCAAACAGACTCGTAGATAAGGGGCAGCCCTGGCAGAGGCCAACATGCACCTGGTGCCTGTCCGACTTTGGGCCTAGGATGTGATCGAAGCTCTCACTTTGTTATACAGGGATCCGATGGCTCTCCACAGTGGCCCCCATATTTCTGCAGTACTCCCAACATGAACACAACCGTGGAAAGTTTCAGCCAGATAGGACCATGCATTGGTGAGTTATAGACAACTTCCTGCTTCATGGCCACACCCTTTGAGTTTTGTAAAAAAAAACTACATTCATTTTCATCATTCATGTCTCTTCTAGCTGTATATCAAAATTCAGCTTGATTGGATGAACCAGCTCGTACAAGTTAGTCCTCAAAGGACCCTTGAAAATTGCCAAAAAACCTCTCAATTTTACATTTTCATTCAAAATGGCAGACTTCCTGTTAAGAATTCGCAATGACGATAAGTGACTTTTTTGTGCATCTCGGTAATCTGTTCAAAATTTAATTTCTCTAAGTAAAACGGCCTAGAGGGGCTGAATTTGAAGCTCAGTTTCGGGGGCGCTAGCAAGTCAATTTCCATCACCCACGTTCAAACCTACTCAAATATAACATTTTTCACCAGGCCCCATGCATATGCCAAGTTTCAAGACTTTTCAGATATGTTAACACTGCCAAATTTGAAAAAAAAAAACTCACGGAAAACTTTTGACCAAGAGGAAAACAATAGGGTCCTTCACACTCTCAGTGCTGGGGCCCAAAACAACAACTGCGACATGAGCTGATACCATGCTTAAAGCAAATCAGCTGGCCATCAGCTGATGAGGGGTTGTGTGAGATTCCATGGCCTGCCTGAATTAACAGTATATGCTCGATTTCTGTCATTCATTTAATGCCTGATTTTATTGTAAAATTCTCAATTGTTCTTTGCTGCTAATAATTCACCGTTAGCATGCTAGCAACCTTAAGAGGTCAATAAAGTAAGCATTTTACATGCCAAACATAAGTTGCAGCATTGCCATTATTCGTATTCATCTCTAGCACCGCTATATTCCTTTAGCCTGTATTAATTTGTTTTATGCATGTTAGCATGCTAACACAGTGAAAATACACTGCTTCTGTCTGAATAGATGGTGATTAAGTCATGGTGTTGCCTTTAGTGGTTTGTGACAGTGGGTGCCTCAATAATTAATAAGCAAACTGGATCGTCATTGTCGGCCAAAATAATAATCTGTGCATACACTAATAGAGTTAGCATTAGCATTGGTTTTCTGTCACAGCTCTTAGGGTTTCTGTGCTGTCTTGCTAATGAGATGGAGGCTATTAGCAGTAATCAATATGTTTCTCCTTATGCTGACCTCACTGAGGTCCTGCAAGAAGCAGAAAAGTGCTGCGAGCAGACAAGATCATGGACTTTTAGTAGGATGAGACGACAGGCCATGTTCAGGGATATTCGTCATCCTTCTGCAGAGAGCAGTGAACTGGAAGTAATTGGATTTGTGTGTGCATCAAATACACAGTCTAACACTCACACATTTTGGCATATAAAAAGAGATTTCTGTGATGATGACCTCGATGCACCTGAGACACTGTGTGTAGATGTTATCTCACTGGGAACAGGGGGAATTCAGGACACAAACATGGATGGGTTTTGGTGTTTTATTTTAATGAATTTAATCTTTAGGTGTGAAATCATAAAGATTTCAAGAAAAGCAAGGTTGTTTGTCTGTCCATGGAATTATTTTACTGAAAGGACAAGCGACTTAACTCATTACCTCTCAGGTTGTTGTCACCTTCAGTCTTATTCCTCAAAGTTTTTTTTCTCCTACATATTTTGACCATTACAACATGAAGGACAGACTGTTGCAGTGTTTGCAACTTGGAAGTCATGTTGTTTAGGTTACACAATAAAGTTCACAGCAGCATAACGGCTGGACTTCATTTTCCATTTGTGCATATTTTATCACAGTGACACAAACAGTTATTTTTTACGCTAAGTCAAAGGGTGCTGTTTTCACGCCTTTTGATAGTCTTGAAAATCTTCCAGATACAAATTCCTTTTTGTTACTTCTTCTTTTACATCTGGTGCAAGATGCATGTGTTATCATCTTAAAATTATATACAAGGGTTAAGTGATAGACTCACAAAGAATCAATGTTAAGTTTATAACAGCTATGTGATCACAGTAGATGTTTGAGTATGCTTATATAGATCCTCTCCCACGACCCAGTTTCAGTTTGAGTCATTGCTACCACCTCACTAAGTGTGGTTTCAGGTTGAGCTCAATGTGAATGAATGCTTTCAAACTCTAACCACATAATAAAATGAGACTTAACGTTTTACCGCCTAAAGTCTCACCTTAGACAAAACTTTTCTGTGCAAAGCTTGACGTCTCACACGGAAAAGTTAGATTTGTTAAAACAGAAAATAATATATGGATAGTGGATCTACTTAGAAAACCAAGGCAACTTTTTGCCTCAGTTTTTTTTGTAGATTATTCATAAAAATCTTTGTTAAACTACTATTCTATTTTAGTTCAAGAACAAAAAAATCCAAGTGAAATTTACTTACATTTTCAAGTATATTCAACAAGACTAATCTTTGTTTAACTTATTTTTTTCTTTGAAACACGTATTTTAAGTATTCTCAGCTTGTAAATATGACTCATCTTCTTTGCATTAATACAGTTCAGTAAGATGAAAACAATAATTTGTGGTTTCCTCCCACTAGCGGTATTCATCAGTAATACCTGTAACAATGCTTGTACATGAAGTATCTGCAATTGTTTCTTCTTGAATTTCCTTCATCAATGAAATAATCAGAGAATAGTTAAACTTCTGACTACAGAAGTGAGTCAGGCAGTCAAACTCATTTTCAGGAATTATTATTTTCACTCATGGTGCAAAAATGTTCACTATCAAAAACAAAAATAATCTATCAGAAAGATCAACAAAGGAATTCCAGTAATCTCTGTACAACATTCAACACCTAAACTCACCTGACCACATTTAAACATATCTAAACACATATAAACACTCTGCCCCAGGGCGTCATGGGAAAATTCTGTCTACATATCCCCAGATTTGTTTCCCACCAATCTGATCTATCATCACTGCCATGTCTTCAGTTAGCAGTTCATCTATTCCTGATGTTAGAAAGCCATTTATCACTAACTTGAGATACCCACAATGCATCACAGGGGGCATTTATTCATGAATAATGTAGTTTTTTGTAGTTTTGAAACAGAATGAAACTGAGTAAAGGTAACAAAGTCAGGGTTAATTATGTGGATAAACTTTGAAAGACTGGCTTACATTACCTAAATTATTCTTGTTTGGGAAAAAGTTCATAGTGTCTTGTATTTTTAACAAAAGAAACTGACAACAAAATTAGATTTACTTATGTCAAGCTAGAAACTTGGATTTTTATTGTTGATATGGAAGGTTAATTAAGTTAAATTTACTTCTGCCAAGACTCATTTTTCTCAGTGCAGCAGGTGCCCGGTATTTAGTTTTGCCCCCACCCCTCAAACATCCTGAGTCCACCACTGCTTTGTATGCTCCAAATAAGTGGCTCATAACTTCTTAATGAGTGCAAAACCCTTAATTTAAATAAATAAATAAATAAATAAAAATCCATCATGAATAATTTGGCTTTCACTGTGTTTTGCCTATTGCTTCCTGCTACAACCCAAATGTCATTCTGGTCTATTTTAATCTAATACATAGCCTTACCACAATGAAATTTTAATTTCAAACACCTAGTTAATGCAAATGGTTTTTTATACAGGAGAACTGGTTAAGAAATAAAGCCTTAACCAGTGATTAAATGTGCTGTCAGCCAAAGAGTCTATCCCTTCCAAAGAAAAAATGTTAAAGAAACTATTGTTTTGAACCAGTTTCCAAAAAAAGGATACAGTTTCTCCTTGGAATATTATAAAACTTTGGTTTATTCTGTAATGTATGAGTGGTAAGGGAGATGAGATAAATTTGTAGTTAGTAATTTATTAGTACTAGATAGATTAATTTATTTTAGCTGGTAGTTTCCGATAATTTTGGCAGAAGTTAATATTTTTTTGCATTGAGAAACCAAGCATATTTAATTTATTTTAAATAGTTATCACTGATAGCATCATCTACACATTTTAAACGGAATTGTACCTCTACAATGTATTAAAAATATTTTTACGGTTATTCCCGTTTTGTCTAGTCTTTATGTTGACTTCTTTCTCTTTTCTTCTCTTTCTCCAAGTACAATACCCACGAAGATTGCGCGGGTGGATGACGCTTGATTTCCGACCTTGACCACAACTTTAAGTTTCCTCTCCTTAAAATCAAAAAAAATAATCTAAATTCCGATATAAATGGCAGTATAGATTTTTTTTCGGAGTAATGTCCACTTTTTAACCGTGTATTAAAAGACACGATGGCTTATAAACAGAGGCACATTGCCCATCATGCATGCGCCAGCCCATTTCAGTCTAGTAGTGGACTGTACCAAGTACAGTGATAGGGGGCTTCGAGAATACAAAGATGCTAATTTGGACTTAAATCATCACTTTCCGAAAAATTACCCATAAAGTGATGTATGATGGTTATTTTTAGCATATTTTCGGTGAGATAAGGCATGACTAAGGTTTAAAATAACCTGTATACATTATACGGATTTTGGAGGCGGATCCCCCCTCCTACAGCGCCGTGTCTCTGGCTGAAATATAGAGGAGACAGCCGAAGACTGAGCAACACACGCTCACCGGTAGGATTGGTTCATAAAGACCCACACATTCATAATGTCTGCCCCGTGCATGTGCTCTCACAATTTCATTCCTTGAGACTCATCATTTCAGAAAAGGACGTCTGTTATTCAAACTGGTGAGTACCAACCACAGTATTCTTAATTCATTGAATATTAGGTGTATTTTTCAGGCATGGCATGATGATGTGCGCATGTATGAGAGGCTGGCTGAGGTACCAGTGCGCAGGATGTGGCCAGTGAATGATGAAACATCTCACATGGATGTCATGAAGGCAGGGCGGGAGGGACGGAGTAATGATTTATTGGTGTTCCTGTGGGGACAATTTGTGCCTGGGTACAACAACGAGCCACATGGCACTGATGTGTATTTTTTAAAATTAACTTATTGTTTTACTCGCATTTTTCCTCATTGAGCTGAATCGTCCGCCCGTTTTTTTTTTGACTCACCATTCCTGAGTCATGTGCAGACCCTGAAAGCTCAGTTATCCTCAGACTGACAATAAACCATAATTTAAAGCTGCAATTGTGGTGCCGTTTCCCACTACAGCCTCCATGAGAACTGCAGTGAAGGTTACTCAGCATCCTCATTCATTTTTGGCTGCAGTTTTGCGTTCACTGGATTATGAAACGACGGCCTTTGCCTCGTACAAACCAGGCTAATCTTGAAGCGTTAAATGAAATCTATTAATCACTTAATCCTATGCATGGAGCAAGGCGAGAGGCGTGTTGTATTTCTGCGATATGGCAGAATATTTCTGGCGTTTTTGATGAAAAATGTAAAAGGGGATAATAAGTAAAAAGAATAACTTTGACGCCACATGATGCTGAAGTGAAGAAGACAAGGATTTGGCGCACCTTAACCCGCATTTGGTCGAAAGGATTGTCCACACCCTTAAATGTTATTCATAGTAAAATCATTTAAGTGCTACGAGATATGAAAACGTCATGATAGCGCCTTTAAAGAACATAAAACGAGACGAATAGTCCTATATCCTCCGTCCTTAGGTGAACTTGTCGCGCATGTCTGCTAGGGATGGGCAGCATGGACCAAAAATCATATCTTGAGATATACAGTATATTATGTAACAGTTCCTGATTTATATGTCTTTTTCCTGGAAAAAAAAAATAGTTTTCATATTACCCGATTTATAATTGTTGATTTGTTTCTGATAAAAATCATACAATATTTATATTTGTGTAATACCACAACATATTAAGAAGTCCTAGACCAGCAGAATTGGCAGTTGTTCCCGTCAAATGGTCCAAAAATTGCTGACAAACTCCTACATCTTGTCTAATTTGTCAAAAGCATTGGCAACATTTCCATAAATTCAGATTGTCATAATGTGCCATACTGGGGCGCGCCGGTAGTCGAGTGGTCAAGGCGTGTACCATGTTCGTGGGCGGCCCGGGTTTGAACCCGGCCCGTGCCACCATTTCCCACATGTCTCTCCCCACTCTCTTCCCTGTTTCCGAGTCTATCCACTGTCCTCTTCTATCTAAAAAAGGCCCCAAATTTTTTTAAAATATGTGCCATATTATCAAACGTTTCAAAATTTCAATTATTTCAATGATCGATTGTATAAAAAGTAGAGAAACTTTAGCCTTGATTTCAACCAAAAGCTAGTGAGAGCTCTGTCAAAACTACTGTAGTTGGCAACTTTTGGTAATAAGCATTATAAGACCGAGCAGTAGAGGGTTGTTAAAAATATGAGTTGTGTTTACTTAAAGACTATGTCAGCCCTATTTTTACAAGTTAATTGAAAGCATTTTTAGTTGTAAGTAAACTGTTCTTTGCCACTTTGAGTATTTTTTGTAATTGTACCCATTTTTTTTTTGACAATCCTTTAACCTGCATAGTTTTCCCAGAATGTCGTTGGGCATTGGACCTTTCAGCACCATGAGTGAAGTTACTGACTCAGTTAGACAAGTCTCACCTGTGGGGTTCTAAACATAAGGTAGATGCACTGAGTTCTCTTGAAGCCCGCTTCCTCAATCAAACACACTCGTCAGTCTTTCACTGTAAGACTGAAATGTTGAAGGTTGGTATAGAAACTAGAGATGTTAACTTAAAAATCCAAAACATCTATTTCAGCTCTGTTTTTCTGAATCAACAGAATACCTTTTTCCATTTCAAGCAAACAGTACACAATAATTTAGGTATAAATATAATTTTGTATTTGCACTGAATTTATTTGGCAGTCATTCCTTTATCTGCAGAGTTTTCCCAGAATGTTTTTGGACATTAGACACTTTTGCACCATGAGTGAAGTTACTGACTCGTTTAGACAAGTCCCACTATGTGGGGAGCAACCACAACATACTATGGATGGTATATTCAACATGATGGAAGAGGACTCCCTGGTTCTGTTTCCCTCCTTAGTAACTGTCACTTGTCATCGCTTAAGCTGGCCTACCTTGAGTGCCATAAATGTTCAATATTAATGGATGTGATAGAAATAAGGGGAAATTGCAGTAGTGAAAATGTAACTCTATGGGAAATCCTTAAACATGTTGCTCTGAGTTGGATTTAAACAGACTTTTTAAGTGTAGGAAAGTATCATGAGTGTAGTTTAACTGGACAAAGTTAAGTAAACCCAACATAAATGGACGGGTAAAATTGTGTTGATAAAAAATAAAAACATATCCATCCATCTTAAGAACCTGATGTGTTTCCCAGCCCTACTCATGCTCATATATGCTATTTTAGTCGTGAAAGTTGATCTCCTTTCTTATATTTGGGGGCTTTTCCCATTCAGTGAGCTGCGGTGAAAAGAAGTGTTTGGGTTCGTATGCAAATGTCCTTCTCCCTTCAATAATTCAGGAGGCTGGAAACACGATAGTCAGCACACCACGACCTGTCACTGTCCGAGTCACCGTCCACCACCAGGCTAATGTTCCCAGGCATTTTTTTATCCCCTAGAATAACCAGCTGCTATAAAATTCTCTCTGTAAATGTCGCTGCCAAAGCCAGACATGTGATTTTCATGTGAGAAATAACTCTGCATTCTCGGGATACAACAATAATTCTCCTTACGGACTTTTGTCAGACTCAGATAAGGTTGTTTAGAATGAGAGGAATATAAAAATGTATAATATATGAATATATAAATGTTTATATTGTTTTCATTTGTAAGATTTTCACTGTCTTTTGTAATGAGTTAGGAGTTTAGGCTTGAATTTAAACACAGAAGACAGCTTTTACAAGAAGTCCCTTGTTGTCCTCCTTTACCAAACATTGCTGATTTTGGTTATACACAGTTCACTTGGAGTAAACCAACCACAGAGCAATTTAAAGGGGGGAAAATTAGAGGTTACCACACACAGAGGCAAGAAATCAAATTAAATTAGTGACTAGATTTGACCAGAAACTCATCCTTAATGTTTTATCAATGACAAAACACCCACAAAACCCTCCTCAGACTTTTTTTTCCCACTGTAACATTTCCTGTTTCATTCACAGACATTTGGTGATAATGAAGAAGTAACCACTTCCTGATCATCCTCAACCTTCAAAAGAACTGTACTCAAAGACTGAACTGTAACTCCTTCAAACTTGCAGCTTTGCACAGCCAAAGTTTAAAAAAAAAAGTGACTTTTCACACACACCTGGCCTTGCCCTTTCAGCTCAACGACCAAAAAGACGTTCCACCCCTTGCACTTGTTTGCTTTATCAAATGCCCAAAAACAGCAAGGCCGTCAAGAGAGAGCTTGACGAGGATGTCACAGAGTCTCACAAGGACCTGCTTTCCAACGAGGACGCCTGCGACGATTCCTTCAAGAAGACCTCGCTGATTGTCAACAACCATGACGGGGATGGGAAAGAGTGCGATGTGGAGGAAGGGGGCTCGGACGGTGAGGAGGAGGAACGCCCGGCCTGGAACAGCAAGCTCCAGTACATCCTGGCCCAGGTTGGCTTCTCTGTAGGCCTGGGCAACGTCTGGAGGTTCCCCTACCTGTGCCAGAAGAACGGAGGGGGTGAGTAGCCATTAGAAAATCACTGACATTGTTAAAGCCGAGGTTGTCAGCCAACTTTAAACCATACATTCTGTTATTTCAAAGCCCATGTGATGCCTTTTAAGTGGTCATAAAACTGCATAGAATTAATAGTGAAGCCTTTTTATGACTTAAAAAAGCAAATCAGCAAGATTGACGGCATTCCCTTAGGGTAGGTGTCAAACAAAACCGTTAACAGCACCTTGAAGAAACTGCCTTTTTTATCTTGTTCACAACAAATGTTACACTTAAATGTTAGAAGAGAGATTTTTTTTTTGCCAGAAAATCCTAGATACATAGGTTCAAGAAAATACAAGTAATGTGAAAAGACATGTCACATTGTCAATAGAGGGCACCAGAATCACCACAGACTGAAAAGTCCTTACTGGAGCTTTAATGAACTACAGGAGCTAAAAGTGCCAACCTTATAAAATTCCCCCATTTCAAAAGATAGGTGTTTATTAAAGGAAGGTATTTATGAAAGGAATTAAATGTTTTTATTGATTAAGTCTCAACATTGTAGGCCTTGACCCTCTTTTTTTAAGGTTTATTTTGCTGCCTTTATTGATAGAGGAGGACAGTGGATAGAGTCAAAAACAGGGACGAGAAAATTGAGGAGAGACGTGGTAAAGGGCCACAGGCCAGATTTGAACCCACGCCTCCAATCACTAGGCCACCTGTGCCCTGACACTCTTTTTTTAAACTATCTATTAACTGTGTCATCATAATTTCTTTTTTGATGAGAGAAAATCTACTTCAGAATCAGGCCAAAATAAAGAAAATTTATGGCTGAGTCGAACAAAATGCCAATCTATGCTTGGTTTTCTTGATAGTTCTATCAAGCGATGCGTGTTTGTGTTCAGGTACTATTCTCTTCTTCATTTACAGTTACATTTTTCTCGCTGTACAAAAGCTTTGTACAGTCTTGAATGTGAAAGCACGGCTTCACCAGTGACTGGAAAGATCAAGAAGCACAAGCATTAAAAAAAAAGATGGGACTGATAGTAAGCACACTCAGACAACAGGTTTTACCTGAAATAGAGAAACGAAAAGTGAGCTCACACTGAATGCCAGTAAACCTACAGGAAAAATGCAAATGTAGTACAATGGCAGCTAAAGTGGGTTGGAGTGGCACAAGCACAGTGCAATGATAAATGTCATCTTCTTTTGTTCTTTTTATAAAATAAGTTTGGCTATCATGAAGGGTTGCTTTTAATAGATAACCTACACAGTTAGATAGCAGCAAGGTTAGAGAGTACCGTGTTATTTCAAATAGCAATAAATACAAAACTAAAGCAAATAACTCTCATTTAGTATAACAGAAATTACACCTCAGAACAGTGGAGTAGACTTTGTTGAAAGTACCAGCTAAGGTTGTCATGTTACCAGAAGTTTTGACTTCAACAGCATAGTTGAAAAAGAAAACAATTTTAATACCAGTTTACATATCAAGAATAGAAGTCTTAGGCATCCATTACTGGGCAATTTTTTGTTTTCAATTATTTTATATTCCAGGTAACTGCTGCCCATTTCATAAATTGCACATGAGTACTAAAAATGCCTCTTCATGTAATATTTCTTCAAATACATGTCTGATATATGAGTATATTTGACTAAAAACCGTAACAAAGGAGAAGGATGGGCAGACTTAAAGGTTTTTACATGCTTTAACATGACTTCCTGCTAATGGGGAACATCTCTTAGCCCAGTTTTTGCAAGTTTTTCAGTTTATGAGCACCCTCATGGTGGTTCATGTCATTTTACAGAGTCAGTGACCTTTGTGGTAGGATGGCTAATTCCGTTATGATACTTTTTGTTACTTTTTATGGCTCCCAAATACAACGTGATGTGACATGTCTGTAAGAGGTAAACTTTGCAAAGTAACATTTTTAATGTTAAAAGAAAAAGAAGATTAATCTGGCTTATGAAGTCCATCAAAATTACTCGGCGACATTCAGGATTGGCCTGAGTGGTCATCTGACCATCTGTATCTCTGTCAGTGTGCAGCCTATGATCTATCATACTGACAATAACAATTACAATCATATTCATAAACCCGTAAAACTCCTGCCAAAATCTGGGAAATCATCCAGTTGAAAAGCTATTTGAGTCTTCTAAAACAACTCAGTGCTCCAGTAAAACCACATTTCCCAGAATAGAGCATATATACTCTTTGGCATTTCCTACATTTGTACTACTACAGTGCTGTTGGGATATGATGAGGAGTCATTGCAGGCTTTATACTCTAAAGTGTTCTGGGAAGGTGATAAGGTGTTGTACTTCCCACCTGGAGATTATGTAAAGCTCTCTCACTAAAGCTGATTAAATGAAACCATCTCAGACAGGTCGTCCAGACAGGATAGAAAGTCTACTTCCAAGCTGATTGTATTGCCCATTAAGGTTGTCCAAATTTTCTATTCTATATGATACAACATGTTTAAAAACTGTGCATTATCTTAAGGATTGACAGTATTGCAAAGTACCAGAACTTTAAAAGTTACATTTAAATCATAGGACAGTGCGTAATACTTTCGCAATATCTCCATACCACAATGTTGCCAGCGTATATGTGAAATTATGCCAGTGTGCCAAAGTTTGTCAGTGATTTTGAAAAGCTGAAATCATGTCATTGTCATTTGTGTCATGACAATTTGTCATCGTCATTGCCATTGTTGTGGTATTTAAATAGGTATCCATACTGTTTGATTTTTACTAGCATCATATTGAGGTCTAAAATTCTTGCATTGTGTCAGCCCTGTTGCCTATTATCTTTTTCATTGTGTAAGAGGCTTTTCAAACTACAATAGTAATGTTTCCTGTCAGGATCAAAGTCCCTACAACACCTTTATTACATAAGAAAACAATGTAAGCAGACAATGATTATTGAAATACAATTCACCTCTTTGCACGGCTTTATGTGGAAAAAGGTGCTTTAATAAATTCTTAAGTATCACATTTTTCAGCCTTTCCCAAGCATTCAATAATTTTAAATTTAAATCACCTAATATGTTCTACTTAGATTCGCAAATATAACACATACTGTAAAATCAGATCAGATGGGTCATTATACAGGATTATTAAAGTGTGAAATGATTCAGGTAAGTTATTCACTTAATGTTGGGTGATTTCATGTTTTTAATTACCAAAACGGCAAGCAAGGCACATGTCTAATCTACATGGCAATATTTTGTAACTGAAATGTTGCCAAAGTTTTTTGTGCAATTGAGACAGATGTTTCTTTTTTAAGGCGGCTTTCCCCTTCATATGCATCCTTGAACTGTCTTATCATCCTCATGATAATCTAAGAAGTTGTATTAGGGTGAAAAATAGAAAAATAAAAAGGATCCATTCATTCTCAAGGGAAAACAATTTTGAATTTTCTGAGTTTATCAAAATGTATATTTCAAAAAAACAAACTCCGAATTTTTGAGTTTATAAAGTCTTTAGGTTTAAAAAGTTTTACATATTGACTATATACATTTGAAGATCTCAAGTTTATAATGTCAAAAATTAACAGAAAAAAACAACTCAAAACACTGATTGGATCAGAGTGGTTGTTTTCTTCTGAATAGCCCCACGTTACTATAATGCCTCTTTAAAGTCTGGATGCTAATGCTTTATCTGGTAGGATTTTCTTCCATGCAATACATTTTTGACTTTATAACCTAAAAAAATCTGAGTTTTGGTTTTCATAAATTTACAGACTTTTAAATGTGACAATTTTGAGGTTCCTCTTTAATATATGACTTAATAAACTTTAAAAAATCAGTTTGTTTCAGTGTATGTTTATATACTGTTGAAAATAAAAATGGCAGATAGTAGTTGTTTGAAACTCATGGTATATGCAATTCCAACGCCTTAAACCTGCATTCCTCTTAATGGCCTGAATCAAGAAGTCTACATCTAATGCATGCTTCGATAGTCCCTTATTTGTGACTGTATGTGTAAAGTGGGGGAGTTCAGTCCCAGTCAGACCCTCTCTTGAGCCTCTTTCATGTTTTCAGGTCTGTTCTAATCAGCTCTGGTCACCCTGCTGTGCTCAGCTGTAATTACATTAAAATGGGACAGGTGTCTGTACTTGTGTGATGGTGTGTGCTTTATCTACATCTTCTGTCTGACTCCAGGAACCTTAGTGACAAGAATAAACTCTACATTTGCAAGCTGAATATTGAGTTTGTAACAACTCTTGGCAGTGCATGCAGTTGTATTTTTATGAGGTTTCCATCAACACCTTGTCTGACAACTGGGAGTTACTGGCAACTCTTCGTAGCCACACCTGCTGTGTGATTTTTAAAGGAATTATGCATATTGATTAAAAAAAAACTGGGTGGAAAAATATGCCCTATGATGTTTTTTTTTCTTATTATTGTGCACATGCAAATTATCCTTGTCTGTATCTTTGACAGGTTGCCACATACCAGAATTTACACTTGCTGTGTGGTAATCTAAAAGACAGTTTCATGAGAGAATTGTGTTTACCGCCATGAAACGAAACGAAAACTTAACAAGTGAAAAGCTGGCTGGACTTGAACTCTGGCTGCCCATGTACTCGCAGCACAACCTTACCACCAGACCGTCTGTGCCCTGCAAAGACACATTTTTAATTTGAAATAACTTTATTTTAAGATGATACAATGTTAAAATGGTTAAAGTACAGGAAAAGCAGGTTAGAACTTATTAGTGACTATTTTTATAAGTCAACATCAGGAAAAAAGTAGCAGGCCGTCATTAATGAGCAGCCGGCTGTTTGGCTGACAACAGGCTCTAAAGGAAAACTGTCCCCCTAAAATAAAAAGTAAGAAATGAGGTAAAAGAATGAATGCCAAACTAGTTTCATTGGGAGTGTGCATTAGTACGTTGGATCAAATGCTACCTTCAAATGGGAATAGTAAAACAATAGGAAGAAAGTAGCCTGCTGTGATAAAGTGAGTAGTCAGCTGTTTGGCCAACAGCTGGCGCTTATGAAAAGCCCCAGTAAATCTTGAGCAACCAACATTTTTTTGTGCAAATTTGATTATGTAAAAGGTAGCCATAGTCATTAACGCATTATTAACCAAATGATTCAGCTACTTCATGCATGAAGCTTATGTTGTTGCAGGTATTGATCTGTAATTTTTCTGATGGTTGCTTCAGAAATGAATGGTTAATGTTAATGACATATCTCATTAGTAAAATATTTGTTACTGCTTTAAGCTGCGAGATAAATGAAAGCTTTCTAAGTTTGAAACCTTATATAACAGCCACACTTGAACTCTGAAGTTCTTCCCAGTAATAAAGGATTTCATTTTTTGTTTAAAGGTGCAATGTGTAATATTTATTTATTTAACCTAGTAGCATTTAGTAAAACAGACAAACTTGGTTAAATGAAACATGATGTCTATAGGTAGGTCTATCCTAATTAGTGTTTATCCACCTGAACAAAAATGTTTTGTTTTTGTTTTTTTTATGTTAACTCAGAATAAGCAATCTATTCATACATGGGGAGGGTCCCCTGCACGGACGCCGCCATCTTGAATTTTTGCATTTTGCATGTATCTATGGCACCACAGAAGCGACCAAATAACATATACACTTTTTTTTTTTTTTAATTCCCCTGGTTGCCACAGTTTTCACCAGAGAAACATGCAAAATGCAATAAATTCAAGATGGCGGCACCCGTGCAGGGGACCCTCCCCATGTATGAATAGATTGCTTATTCTGAGTTAATATTAAAAAAAGCACATTTTTTTTCAGGCGGATAAACACAAATTAGGATAGACCTACCTATAGACATCATGTTTCATTTAACCAAGTTTGTTTGTTTTACTAAATGCTACTAGGCTAAATATTACACACTGCACCTTAAAGTGGCAAAGAAACATTTTGATCAAAAATAACTTAATTTTCAGTTGATACATTGTTAAAATAATTATTAAATGTGCAACAATAGGAAAAAGTAGCTGTCAGTATTTGAGTGAGTGGTCTGCTGTAATTAAGTGAACAGCTGGCTGTTTTGCCAGCAGCTGGTGCTAACTGAAAGCTCTGAAGTATTGGGCATTTTCTTGTTTGCAAAGTCTAAGTTGCACATGTAGGTCGAGAATGCTTTGGTGCTGAAATGTTGCCAATGTATTTGTGCAATTTAAGTGTTGTTGGATGCCTTCCTTTCCTGAGCACCTGTTTTATGTTGGATTCTTTAAGGATTTAGGACTTCTCAATGCAATTATTTGTTAAAATAATGCAGACTGTATGTTTAAAATGCGATATAGTAAAGTTACAGTGGCAAAAATTTTACCAACAGTAGATCATTGTACATTGCAATGATGCTGCTGCAAAAATTGCAGAATTGTCTCTGTTCTGTACAGCGCCTCAACAGAACAAATCAATTTTTACCTTTTATGCTTTGCAAGTAAAGTGATCTGTGAAGCTATTTTAAGAAAAAGATGAAATGAGCTCTCATCAGGCTGTTTGCTTTCTCAACGTGCCATCAAAGTGCTCGAATGTCCAAAGGAGACGGTTGGAGGATTTAAAAGACAATGGAAAGCAGAGGGGGTTTTTGACGCAGGCGGATGTCAGTGCCTCCTCTCAGAACGAACCGTGTACTCTGTGAACCAGAGTTAGCTGTTGCAATATTAGCAACCTAATACTTTACTGTCCACATACAAATACACTCACTTAAAACAACAGATAGACAAACACATCCTGTCTGTGACCACTCCCAGCTAAGCCAAACCTGGGAGGGACAGCAGGAAAGGATGTCAATGAATGCCCCGCTAGATGGAATAATAAACTGTGTTGAAAGGGTAATGAAAACGTCTTAAAAACAATACACCTATGGTGGAAGTTTTGATGTCGTCATCAACAACACAGACATTACAGTAAGACTTTCTTCCACCATTTTATGTGGTTGTCAGAAATGGGGAAAAGGTTACAAGAGGGGATTTTTAGATCATTTTCATGGTGTGAATGTGGTACCACTGCTGTAGAACCAAACGGAAAAAGATCGTTTTTCTATCGGTGGAGTGCAGGTTTAAAATGATGCAATGGTTTCTTGTAGAGTTTCCATGGTTGAGCGTCTTAAAATCTTGCATAAAGGAACTTCAATTTCTCCGCTGCTTGCTGAACACATGTAACCACAGGCCATATCTCTTAAACAAAGACTTCAAGGTTCTCTCAGTCTCTTTTAGTCGTCATGTGCCTGGTTGTCTGTGCTCACATGTACTGTTGTCTGTTACAAGAGACATGCGCCTCTGTATTTTATTTCACTGCTCTATTACAGCCTGCCTTAATGTTAGTCATCTACCCTGAAACCTTAATTCTAGAGAGGAATTCCATCTTTGTAATGCGCCTCAAAGTAATCCCACTGTAATTTAGGTAATGTTAGACTTCAGCATCTCTCCTGGTTTGCAGAATTATTTGATTGCACCACACACCAGGAGGGGATGCATGTTTGAGGTGGAGCGACAGATGCCTGTGTAGTAATCTGCATGTTGGTAAATGATGCAACAGATCATTTTAAAGAGGCTGTGTTCTTTTATGTGCCGTTGGGGATATGCGTCTTCATTAGGGGGACATTTAGTAGAAGTGTAATTAAAGATTATTATGTTAAGAAACGTAATTTCCAGGAACTGAAACGGTGTCATCTCGCTGTTATCAGATGACAGCTCCCTCCCTTGAGTGATCTTTGTTTAAGTCTCTTGTCTGTATTGTTTTGACTGCTAGGAGCGTACCTGGTGCCCTATCTCATCCTGCTGATACTGATTGGCATCCCGCTGTTCTTCCTGGAACTCGCGGTGGGACAGCGCATCCGCAGGGGCAGCATCGGGGTGTGGAACTACATCAGCCCTCGTCTGGGCGGCATTGGCTTCGCCAGCTGTGTGGTAAGTGGGCTTTAATCAGCTCTCCTGTGACATGAAGTGTGGCAAGAGTGTTAAAACTGAAACAGAAAAGGCATACTGCTGTAATGAATGGTAAACAGACACCGGCTACCTCATCAAGTACCTGTTCAACTGCTCGTAACACAAATATCTTATCAGCCAATCACATTTAGGCAGGAAGCAGTGCATTTAGGCATGTAGACACAGTAAAACCTTCAGCTGAAGCTCAAATGACTTTAAGCATACCATAGTTGTTGGTGTTAATCTGAGTATTTCAGCTGATCTACTGGGATTTTTATGCCCATCTTCCCATTCTGAAGCTTGGTTTGAGCTTCAGCATTATCTTGAACATGTCTACATGCCTAGATGTATTGGTTCCTGCCAGCATTGGGCTACTACTCATGGATGACAGTCCCCTCTTGGTTATTTTTTAAAGAAGTTTTCAATAGCAAAGAGGCAGAGACAGGCATCTGATGTGAAAAGATGGAGAGAAAGCATCTGTTCCAATTTCAGTTATTTTAAAATGACCAAAAACAGAGGTCCTCAAGAGTCCTCCTGTTGATAGTTTGCTCAGGACTACAGGAAAAAAAGTCCTTTCCTGGCATTTCTTTTAAAAGTTGTAAAAGCACAGAAGCAGTTTTACAGTATATGATATGAAAAGATAAACAAAATTATCAATTCCTGATTCAGTAATTTTAAAATGATCAAAAACAGAGGTCCTTGGATGCCCTTTTATGACAGTTTACTCGAGGACAAAAGTCTCCTCTTGGCAATTCTTGAAAAAAATATTTGTAAAACACAGAAGCAGCACGAGTTAAAGTATTTTATGTAAAAGGACTGAGAAAAAAGTCCTTTTTCTGGTTCATTTATTTTAAAATATTCAAAATAGAGGTTCTCAGATACCTTTTTGATAGTTCACTCAAGGACAAAAGTCCTCTCTTGGCAATTCTAGGAAAAAATGTTTGTAAAGCACAGAAGCAGAACAGGTTTAAGTATTTTATGTAAAAGGACTGAGGGAAAAAAAGTTATTTTGCTGCTTATTCTGTTTCATTTATTTTAAAATAATCAAAAACAAAGTAAGATGTAAGATTTTTCTCTGCCTTTTTCTTTTAATTAAAAAAAAAACAACAAAAAACAGTGGATAGAGTCGGAAACGGGGATGAGAGAGCGGGGCCACAGGCCAGACTTGAACCCTGGCTGCCCGCATGCATAGGGCACAATATCACCACAAGGCCATCTGTGCCCCAGATGTTCTCTTTTTGATAGTTTACTCAGGGACAAAAGTCCTCTCTTGGCAATAATTTAAAAAGTTAAAAAAGGAGAAGAAAAAAAACATCTACAGTCATTCATATGAAAACACTTGTTTTTTAGTTGTTTTTTTTTAAATGACAGTGAGATGTGCATTTTGTAAGAGTAAAGGTCTTTGCACACTGAGTCTGTTATTTTAGGATGAATGTCACACCCAAACCTTGCACAGAGAGTGTGCGTTTTATTTTAAGTCACTGAGAAGATTCATAAAATGTAGCAGATTTTTTTCATACTGCAATGAGAATAAGCTGTGAGGATGGGCCTGTGGCTCTGTCACTCCTTAAAAATCCCCCTAGATCCATCAATCCTGACAGAAATCTTCATATGGCACCAGCTCGTACGTCACAGCTGTGCAGAGTTGGAGAGCTTGAGAGCAACTTTTAAATTCAGTCTTTGTTTGATGACTGTTAGAATAAACTTATGCCTTCATCTGTTATATTTCCATGTGAATATCCACATAATACACTGTTAAATCACAGTGTTTAAAGATGGGTTTCAGTGCATGAGAGAGAGAAAGGGAGAGAGAAGCAGGTGCTGTTTTGAGTCATCAATCCTCCATCTAAATGTCTTGGGCTCATGCAAAAATGTTCATAGAATTGAACCTGTTCTTGAAAAAAATGACAAGCGAAAGTTTCAATGTCAATGTACAAGCATGATCAGAACAACATGAGATCAATGTTCTTTTTAAATATGTGAGAAATTAGGACTAGAAAAAACTGGCTCAGTGTGCAAAGGCCTTTAAGCTATACAGTAGTTACACCTAAAACAGCCTTTCTTTACCTTTCTTTGTTGTCTTTTGATTGTGCATTAATAATATTTTTAGGAAAGAAAAATCTTGAATACAAAAGATATAGTAATAGTTTGTGTCTGGCACAGCAGCAGCACTTGCTGTGTGCAAATACAGCCTTTCATCTCCAAATGATCCAAAAATAGAAGAGACACTTTCCTTAAAAGTAAAACTTACTACTGAGACCAGTTTCCTGTCGCTCTTTTTAATATCAGCATCTTTTTCTGTCATCTAATGTTGACTTGCCTCTCTCTCCTGCAGGTGTGCTTCTTCGTGGCTCTGTACTACAATGTCATCATCAGCTGGAGCCTGTTTTACTTTTCCCAGTCCTTCCAGCAGCCTCTGCCATGGCACGAGTGTCCACTCGTCAAAAACAAGACCAATACTTGTAAGACAGTTAAATATATTATAAGTCCACATACAAATGATCTATTGGTTCCTTTACAACGGCAATGCTGGGATGTAAATTTTACCATTTTGTCTGTAGATATCGAGCCAGAGTGCGAAAAGAGTTCGGCCACTACCTTCTACTGGTATCGGGAGGCCCTTGACATCTCTGACAGCATCTCTGAGGGGGGTGGACTCAACTGGAAGATGACTGTGTGCCTGCTGGCTGCCTGGTCTATCGTCTGCCTCGCCATGATCAAGGGAATCCAGTCTTCTGGGAAGGTGAGAATGATTTGGAGATCTCCTCGTCACGCTTCAGGTTTCCACTTGCAGAAAGAATTGCGAGATAATGTATAATTACAAGTAGGGAGAAGATGAGGCAGTTCGTGAGAGCGCTAAAGGAAAAGAACAAAGGAAATGGCTTACTACAGCTGCCCTGAAATCTTGGCAGCTTGGCCTACTTAACTACTCAAACACAACTCTTGTACCCTGAAAAATAGGGAACAGTGACAGAAACAAAAGGCCATTTCTTGCCAAGTGTTTTGGAAAATCCTCTCACACATAATTAGCTCACTTTTAAGGTAGAGCCTCATAAAGTGTGAATGCCTGCTTTAAAGACACTAAATGACTACTGTAATATGACTTGACAAATTTTTCTAATGATATAGCTCCAGATACAAGCCTGAGACCTCATGTGATCCCATGTGGGATTTCTGGATCAGCTTACTTTATCTCAGAGCAGTAAAGCTGACAGTGGCGTGACTAGCATCCGGAAGGGATTAGCCCAGTGGCTAAAAGGTTGCCGTTTGCTTGCATACTCAGCCCACATCTCTCTTTTTTACAGGTGATCTCTATCATTCCACACTTTCCCATATCATATGACAAGCATTAGCCTGGTGTGCTTCTAAGGTCAGAGCCAAGCTTGTGCTAATTGGAAAAAATGGAGAAACTTTTTAATCTTCCTAGAGAGCGAGCTTTGATGGAGAAGTCATTTGATTTGGGTATTATCCCTGCGTCTTATGTCAGACCTGGGCAGGGTTACAGCTAAGTCTTAGGTCAAGTTTGATACAGTATATTTGATTATTTTCTTATGTTCTTACAGAATTCTTCAGAACTTTAGTGGCTTAATGAGTCTATGTAATAGAGCCAAAATCATAGAGAATTAACTCCTTTTTGATTTTGCTTGTTTTTTCACCTCCTTCAGATCATTTATAAGTGGAAAACAAGTTTGTCCTGGTAGTAGCTTGTCAATTTGAGGTGACCAAACCAAAGACTATGCTTTTTTGAAATTTTAATATGGCCTTTAAATGACTACATTACCAAAACAACCATTTTGTGTAATAAAAATACACAGTTGCATTCTAAGAAAATTGATTGATATTGAGATGATAAGCTGATTTAAATTTGTACTTATTTTAGGGCTGTCAAAATTAATGCATTAATTTCAATGCAATTACAGTCCAAAATTATTGTAACCAATTTCTTAAAGCACATAAATAACATCTTATTTTGTTTTATTATAGTTAAGCTTCTGTACCAGGTTACCAGCTAAAGACTACTAGCTTCTGACTGCTCTTACAGTGATGGAAAGTAGGATGCCATGGCCCCTTTTCATGTCTAATTTCATTTTTTAAAAATCCTGCCTATAGTGGATGCATCAAAAAGGGTTTGCAAATTGTGGAGAAGGATCTGGCTGCAGTCTGCAGATCTCAGACCACTAGGGTGAAACGCTGCATCTGTTAAAACGAAAAGGGTGGTAATTTACCGATACGTTTTAAAAGTTTTTTTTTAATTCAACTCTATTCATAGAGTCATTCAAGTCTGACGGTTACATTCATAAATAACCTGGGATTAATATTCTGGGATTAATTTCGTATGGAACCATTCTGCAGGTAGATACACAAATAGTGGCTCGCTTTAGCTTTGATAGTTTTAGCTAAAGCTAACATAGCTTTGCTAGCTACATAGTTAAAGTTACTATGTAAGCCAATGTAGCTAAGTTAGCTTTAGCTAAAGCTAGCATAGCTAGAGCAAGCGTCCTTTCACTCCTGAAACAGGTAATGTAGCTTTGTTTTCTTTAGCTACATTAGTAATGTAGCTGCGTTACCTACATAGCTTATGTAGGCTTGTTAGCTTTAGATTTAGCTATGTTAGCTTCATAGCTACATTATCTACCTTTCTACCCTGGCTTTGTTCACTTAAGCTGTACCTATGTAGCTATGTTTAAGTGTTTTAATGGAGGGTTTGCTTTTTCCCTGCAAGCAGACTGTCTACTCTGATTTTGTAATCATGTTGTGTAGGTCAGGTTTTTGACTTTAAACTTTTGGTGTCCTAACCCTTACCTACTCTTACCCTAGATTTGACTGGAAGTTAAATCCAATTTAATTTTAAAGTTTTAGCATGCATTTTTGTTCTAATAAATGTGGCATTTCACAGGAGTGGTGCAGGCGGACTGTGTTGTAATTAATGTGCCTTTAGCTGTTTTCTTTCACTTTTCAATCCATAGTAAGATATTTTTTCTTTGGTATAACTAATATAGTAACTTTAGATCTACTGGAAGTTTCTTTCAAAATAAATCTGGTTTTGTTAGAGATGAACTATATTGGATTTTTCCTTTGTCTGATATGTCAAAATTCATTTAGCCGATAACAGTACTTAGATGTAGTTCAAACCTCAAACTTCAGTCCTTAAACTGAAGTTAAACTTTAAAGTTTAAATGAACAATTGAACTTAATTCCTTGGAAGACACTTAAATTGTACAGACTGTAAACTTTAATATCTGCCAGTGTCAGTAATTAACTTTCTAAGCAAAAATCTGCCAGAGATGATATCATGTCGCTGATATCAGCATCGCTAGGTTTTACGCTTGGCTCAAGAAAATATGAACTAAAAGCACAACATAGAATAGTATTTTAGCATCATTGTCAACCTTAACTATATTACTTGAAGAGAGTAACTATATATGAGCTCCTGAAAAGCCATGACATTGTTAGGTTTTAATGAGTCATTTTGTACATGCACCCCTGCATGTTTCTTAATATATAACCATGTTAGACAGTATATCTGCCTCTCTTTCCAGCTGCTACTTCTAAGTCATGCTTTCAGATCACTCTGATATAGCAGTGCAGAATCCATTTAACTAAATAGAAAGCCATAAAATACATCAGTTTGCACTCATTTGATTTACAAGTCAATGGTGTAGCAAAACAGCACTGTCACTAGCTAAAAGAGTTTTCCCGCCTCTGCTCTAGATATTGTCCTTAGCCCAAGTCTTATCCCAGCAGCTGTCTACCGTTTGCCTGGCTCTAACCAGTCCTTGCCTTTCACGCCGTGTTCATCACAACAGCTGCAGACAAAACAAGATGGACGCCTTGAACAACAAAGGTGCTTTAATCTCGACCAGTGCCACAGCGGCTGTGCAGAGCTAGACGGTCTCATTTCCCCTGCCAGCCACATGCTGCAGCCTGGCAAGAAATGCCACTGATAACCACAATCACTGTCAAAATCACTATCATCACTGCTGTGCTATCAGAGAGTAAGCACAAAGGATGTTCCAAGTCCTTCTGCTGACAGCATGGACTCAGATGAACTGCAAATACAAAGATATACTGGGTTGAAAAAAAAGAGAAAAGAAGCCACCCAAGCTGCTTGTTAATGGTACAGTTTTAGCCAGATGGTTCTCCTCTGACTACCTGGCATGTCTGGATGGTCTTTTGAGTTGGCCCCCATAGAAATGGGCATGAACTTTCCCTCAAGGGGCCAGCTCCAAGTGTCTTTGAAGTTTAATCAGCACTGTGCGGCACAAAAGAATATTAATGCCCTCACCATCCGTGTTCACAAAAGCCTTTTCCTAAAGAATATCCCTACAGCGATCTGCATTTCTCCCGTTTTTCTTCTTCTTCTTTTTTTGTGCATGGGTGGGCGTGAAAGGGATCAGACCATTTTAGTTACCATGGATATACGCGGTCTTTTGGCTTGGCTTGATTGTCAAGTGTGTCAAAAAGGAGAAGGGGGAGGGAAGCCATTAGAACATGATCAAATCCAAGTGTCTAAAACTTCCCTGACACCATTTAGAGTATCAAAAAGTGAAAAATGATAACTTAAGATATAAAGTAGCTTTAACATTACTGATTCAAGGCATGAAGACAGCCATAAGTCTGTCTGTAATCATGTTAACTTTCTCTATCAAGTCATGAAGATAACAGTACAGTTGACAGAATATGACCTTTGCAAGCAGCACGTTATCTGCCATGACATATAATCTTTCATCCTCCTTTTGATATATAAAAAAAAAGAGGTTACAAAGGAGTAGATATCTGCATAACATACAGAGTAGCAGCTTGTTTGGCTTAGTGCTCACCAAGGCCACAGTGACTGTGTCCTTAAAAAAGGGCTCAGTGCTCACAGGTTTAATCAGAAACAGGCTTACAAGGACTAGAGATAAGAACACAAAACTGCATTTCCATTATGACACTTAACTTAAAATGTTAAGATTTATATCGCTTTAAAAACTATGTGGTGTTCCCGAAAGCATCTAGGACTAAATAATTCTGTGAGAAAAAACTTTGCTATCTTTTCTTTTCTGGAATATATATGAGACGATATGTAAAAATACAGGACGCTATTCCAAATAATGTATGTTCTGTTTAGGGATTGTAAGGGGGACCCACCTCACTTAAGAAAGCCTTGTCACAAACTGCAAACAAATTACAGTATTCATTAAGGATGCTCAAGTTCAGCAATTGGTTAAGTGATTGGCCAGTCAACTTAGCTTTGTAGAGTACTGAGACCTCCAGCAGATGGCAGTGTAACCTGATAAAGTCTCATTCAGTCAACTGACTTTGTTCAACAGAGCAGGCCATGAAGCTCCAAAGGAGCAATGCAACAAGGATCCTACAATAAGAAGAGGGGTCTGGCTGCAGCCAACCACTGGGAGACGCCTCAGTCAGAACAGAAGTCACATTATTTGCCAGTACAACACATTTCCAGTCATAGATTTTTTTTCAGAATTCATCTTTGTTCATTAGCAAGTCTGGCTAATCCAGGATTAATTATGTATTGACCCATTTTAGAAGAAGTTAGATCACATTAACTAGCTAGTGAAGCTAACAGAGCTACACTAGCTATGTAACTATGTAAGCCAAAGTAGCTATTTCAACTTTAGCAACATGAGCTTTAGCAAATGCAGCCTAAGCCAACATTACTACGTAAGTGACATTATAGATATAGATTCGTATATAGATATCATAACTAACATAGCTAAAGCAAACCTAACATAGCAAACGTCGCTCTGTTAACTTTAAATTTAACTACGTTGACAATGTAGCTATGATATCTACGTAGCTTACATAATGTAAGGTAATCTATGGGAATTAATTGACAAGATTATAAGCAGACAAAAAAAATATTGAGCCTATTCAAAAAGGCCAAATAATCTAACACATAAAGGCAATAAAGAACATTTAAGTCCAATAATGTAACTAATATAATTATTTCATAAGGCTGAGAAAACAAATTTCATCCAAAAAAAAGAAAGAAAAACACACATTATTTCAAGCTTCTTCCCAAATTGAAATTTTCTCTCCTAGAAGTTGCACACCATAATGACATTTTATTTACATTTGCCTACTTGTTATTTTAACTGACTGGACATTAAACATACCAGGATCATATAATACATTTCAAAACAGAATGACCATAGTGCTTTACAGACAAAGACACAGAGAAATGCAAATATAGCATACCAACTAAGGATGCACGATATTATCAGTGCGACCATATCGACAGATATTAGCTTAAAGGTCACATATTATGCAAAATACACTTTCAGGCTTTTCTAGCAAAAATATGTGCCCCTGACCTGTCTGCAATTCCCCCAAGAATCAGAAAAATCCATTCTCTCCCCCCTTCTTTTTCTCCACCTTTCAGAAAATGTGTGCTAAAACAAGCTATTCTCAGATTTTCCCCTCATGATGTCACGTGGGGAGTTAGCATCGCCCCCATGTTCAGTTGGTCCTCCCCACTTGAAAGAAAGTTCCACCCTTCTTTCCTGATAGGATCCATGAAGTCACATCCATTTCCTAAGAGGGGGCGGAGTCAGACAGCTCATTAACATTTAAAGCCACAGACACAGGGGTTTTTAGACATACAAAAATCCAATACTGGAGTGTTATTTTCAGCAACAAACTTCACAGGCATGTTTTGTGGGCCTCTGAGACCAATATAAACTTGTCTTAAGGGGGTAAAATATGTGACCTTTAAAAACTGAAGTATCGTATTGCCAGATATCACAATTTTTGCCGATATTTACAACTGTATTTTTGGCTGTAAAAATCTGCTTATATCAGCTGGTAAATATTGGCTGTACAAACAAAAAGTGATTTGAGCTTTAGCCTGGACCAACAACCCTACATCATTTAATCTTCATTTATCATCATTGCATACACTTTTGTGATATGGACCAAAAATTCTTGATTTTGTTCATCCTCAAACTTAAAATTGTGTTTTGAGGACTGAATTTATAGGTCTGAACTACATTTAAATATCGGTATCAGTATTGACCAAAATTGATTTGTAAATATTGGCATACCAGAAATCTGTAAAAATCCATTATCATGCATCCCTAATATAGAAAAAAAATATAAAAGAGGCAGACAATAACACCAAGTAATGTTAACAGAAACGTAAACAAAAGATAGCTTCAGTTATACTGAAGGCTAAGGGAAGAAAGATCATCCGATCAGTCAGGGCATCTCTAGAATTAACATAAAGTGTAAAAGCAGGAGGGGTTGACACATTAAGCAATCAGTATTTTATAAATGTTAAATTGTTACAATCAACAACTATATTCTGCTTTTAAAAGCAGTTAAGATCATTTTCAAACCCGCCCAAAAGTTTGTACATCTCATTTCAAGACAATTTCACTTTCACTATTTTTTTTCTTTTTTAATAAAATGTTTATCTAGACTTTTTAAGAATAATGTGGCTTATCATAAGTTTACTATGGAATTTAGTGAAGAATTTCGACAAATGCTCTGGCTTGAATTTGAGTTTTTTGCACTGTGTTCATCCCTCAGACACTATACATTACAAAAGGACAAAGCTACCTTACTCCATCTCCTCCAGAGCTTCATATGGACCACCATGTTAGAGCCTCTATGTCTCTGAATCACTCTGAACAAGCGTGTGACTCAGCCCTAAACTATCTCAATGCCTGCGCCGAAACCACACCGCCAGTCATGTAAAGCAACGTGTCACAGTTGAGCGTCTGAGTCAGGCCTCTCAGTCTTTAAAGTATTACCTCGTCTGCACAGAGGAGGAGGGGGGAAATGCAGGAGGCCCACTGTCTAATTAGCAAGATAATTGGACAAAGGGTCTCGCACAGGCTCAGCAGCTACACAAGAGAAGGCTGGGGACCCTGCTGAGATCAGTTATACAACTTTTACGCTGCATTAAGTCATCAACACGTGCACATTAACTGTTACTGTCAAAGATGCATGAGGAAAGTTTGAAAATGTGTGCCAAACTTTTCATTCATCTACAGATTGACATTTTATATGACATATACTGTATATGAAAGAAAAAAGATTAACATCCATTGGTTGATCCGCAACCAACCATTATCTTCAGATTTTTGTTAAAAATAAGTGATCTGTAGATTGGAATGATGCTTTTAGTCACTACCACTGAAACAGGTTAATAGTCTGGTTAATACTCTGTTGTCTGCAGCTGAGAGAAACACTGTGTGTGCTGTCATGTACTTACGAAGGCCTAGAGCTCTTCAACTTTTCTGCCACGCCCCCATGTGGAAGAAGGAATATATCACATTCCATCGCTCTCATACAGACAGTCACAAAGACAGCGAAGTTTACAAAATTGTCACTACTAATTTCCCTGCTGATATTCACCACCCCTTTGGATGTGTTGCCCTTTTATTAATTTTATGAATCAGTCATGATCGATACAATTTTTATTTTATTTTTTTTTACAAAAAATGACAAAAACTCTTTAATATCCAAGTGAAAACAGATTTCTACAAAGTAATGTCAATTTAATAAAGATATGTAATGTCAAATAAGTGACTGCATGAATATTCACCCCCTTAAAGTCAGTATTTAATAGATGCCGTCAACACTGTGTCTGTGTGGATAGGTCTCCATCAGGCTTGCTTATCTGGACACTGCAATTTTACTCAATTCTTCTTTGCAAAACTGCTCCAGATCTGTTGGGTTGCACAGGAGGAACAGGAACAGCGCTTTTCAAATTCATCCCTAAATTCTCTTTTAGATTGAGGTCTGGGCTTTAACTCAGCCATTTTAATTTTCTTACTGGAAAATAAATCTTCTCCTATGCTGTAGTTCTCCTGCAAACTGGATAAGATTGTCCTCTGGGATTTTCCTACACATTGCCACATTCATTTTACCTTCAACCTTTACAGGCTTTTAGGAGAAGGCTGCTGAGAAGCATCCCCACAGCATGATGCTGCCCCCACTGTGCTTCACTGTGGGGACGGTGTGTTTGCGGAGATGTTTGGTGTCCACCAAACATAGTGTCTTGTATGATGGCCAAAAAGCACCATTTTGGTCTCATCAGACCAAAGAGCTTGATCATGGAGTCTCCCATGTGCCTTTTGGTGAACTTTAGTCAAGATTTAAAGAGGGAGGACCCAAGCAACAGTTCTCATATGCAGTCTTTCCCTCCCTTACTCCTTCAGGGCAGTCATAGGTGTCTCTTGGTGGCTCTCTTAATAGTCTCCTTCTTGCATGGTCACTCAGTTTTGTAAGGATGGCCTGATCTAGGCAGATTTACACATGTGCCACATTCCTTCCTTGATGATGGATTGAACTGAATTCCAGGGGGGTATTTTTTGTATCAATCTCCTGATCATACTTTCAATAACCTTTCCTCTGAGTTGCTTGTAATGTTCCTTTGTCTTCATGGTGTAATGGTAGCCAGGAAGAATCATCACATTGTACAATTCAGTTGTCGTGATACCTACGTGATGCCTCCTTCTCTGGGAAGTTTTTCTACTGCTCTGTTGAATAAAATTAGAGAAAGTATGTTGTTGACTGAATAAGGCTGACTTTTGGGCTCCTTTACCAGGTTACACTGCCACCTGCAGGAGGTCTCAGTCCACAACAAAGCTACAAAGCTAGGTAGACTAATTGACCGCTAAACCTACCTTCTATTACAAAACATAAAATATGATCTACATTGGTAATGGACAGTCTCACTCATATAGCTGTGAATCTTAGTAGGAAATGCAAACAAATGTGACTTTGACTTAATGCTGTAACTGGCATTTAGCAGAAGCACTAGTTACAGACAGAAAAAATGACTAGAAATAATCAATCTTGATGCTGATGGTCTCAGTAGCTTTTACAGGTTATGAAGAGGTGGTAGTTTTAATATGTCTTTTCATAAGCAGTCAAGAACTCCTCACTGCAGCTTTAAGTTTCACCTTTAATCATTGCTTAGTTACCAAACTTCAGTGTGTCGCATTTAAAGTACAGTTAAGGCGCAATGATCCATGAGAGGTGACCTTTTGGCTGCTGCTGCTATTTATAGCTAGGTGTTGTGTATTAACAGGACGTTTGATTATCTTGCAGGTGATGTACTTCAGCTCCCTGTTCCCGTACGTTGTGTTGATTTGCTTCCTGGTGCGGTCTCTGCTGCTCGAGGGCTCCATGGATGGGATCCGACACATGTTTACACCCAAGGTAACAAACCACTGAATTTCTAATTCAGAGTGAATAGGTTATTTTATTGTGAATCCTTCACATTTGGACACATTAGACTTTGCGCATTCCTAACCAGACAGTCAAATGAAATCCACAGACTGTTGTTTAAAAAAAAAAAAAAAAAAAAAAAAAAAAAAAAGGTGTCTGAACTCAAAATTAAATCCATGCTGTCATTGGTCGGCTTCTTAGCAGTAACAGGCCAATGGCACCTCAGGCTGTGGAATCATATCACCATGGAAACTGCAGGAGTCAAATGAGGTTTTATGTAACCGAGCACCCGAGTAAAGAAGACGCTCACTCACAGCAGAGCGTGTCCGTCTGTCTGCGTCTGCTCCATCTCCATTTTTGACATCGTAGGACTTCAAACGACATGTTCTGCCACCATCTTCTCCTGTGTACTTCAAAGTCCTGCTGCATGTGTGATCTGCTTTGTCTTCCTGCTCTGAACCATTGGAGAGCCTTGTAACTGAAAACGAGCATAAGGAAACTGTCAGGATGCCAGCTGTCGTCTAGAAAGATGCTGCACTGAGAAGCTGCAAGACACAGACTTATATATAAGCATTTACAGATGAACAACCTTAAGGGTGAAAAATTGATAGTAGATTGAAAATAGTCCCTAAAACAACCTAGTATAGCATTTTTCAAAGTGGGCGTTGACTAGAGGAGTCATAACAGTGGAACTTAAGTTGAAATCAACTAATTCCGTTAATTGTGACAATTAGAGTTTAGTATGTCTTTTTAGATAGTATTAATCACTGCATATTGAATTGTAGGTCTTCTTTTAATAGTCCAGTATTTCAATTTAGCAAAATAACAAGCACCACATTAGCACCTGTCCCTCTTCAAATGGAAACATTTCAAAACGTAAAGACCATGAGGTAACAAGACTGAACATGACTCAAGTGAAAAGACAAAAAAGGCATAATAGATGTAATAATGGAATAACACATTTGAGGAAAAGTTAGCTTTAAATATAATTGTTTTTAATTAAGATGGAAATTATAGACTGTATAGAAATAAGACTTAATAGAATTAATAAATATCAGGATTTCTAATTATTAACAGAAATAAGGAAATACAGTATCTCCAGAAGTTACCTGTTAAAGTTTTTGGTGTCTGCCATCATCAAAAAACTTAAGGCAACATTTGGGAAGCCCTGAACTTGCACATAAGTCAGAAATCATGACAATTTGGACTAAAATTAATTAAGAACTTTAATGTTGAACTCTGTTTCTTTCATGATGCAAACCTCTCTGAAAGCTCGGGTGTCAACAGCACGACATTCACAGACTTCAGCAAAAAAAGTGAAGCATTCAGCAAAATTTTAAGGCATTCCAGGGCTGGACAGGGCCCCCAAAATCCTGAAAATGATTTTCCTTTTTAGCTATTAACTAGCCATTTGAACATACTCATCAACTTTGCATATCTTAACCTACAATAGATTGGTTTTATTGGTTTTAAATATCCTCAAGGCGAGAAACATGAAATTGGACCCATCATTTTTATATATTGCTGTATGTGGCCCTCAGTGTAAAAAGTTTGGACGCCCCTGGGGTAGAGTAAAATGAAGTGTATGAATGGCAGTCCTGTAAGGGGCTCCTAAAATTTACTGAAATCAAGAAACTTGTGTTGTTTGCAAAGTGTTTTTCTGTATGATGCATAAAAGGCATAACGAGCCTATAAGACATCAGGGCCTCCTGAAGTTAATGATTATTTTGTTAAATGTTGTGTACTTTAGTGTATATAGTCCCTATGGGAAAGTATTTGTGATCAAATAACCTTAAATGTTGACTTTTTAACCAAGCTAAGTGCCTGTGTCATGCTTTCAGTTGGAGATCATGTTGGAGCCAAAGGTCTGGCGAGAAGCTGCCACCCAGGTTTTCTTCGCCCTGGGCCTCGGCTTTGGCGGCGTCATCGCCTTTTCCAGCTACAACAAGCGGGACAACAACTGCCACTTCGACGCCGTCTTGGTGTCTTTTATCAACTTCTTCACGTCTGTGCTGGCCACCCTGGTGGTGTTCGCTGTGCTTGGCTTTAAAGCCAACATCATGATCAGCAAGTGTGTTGACTTGTGAGTATGAGCTTCTTCTCAAGCTGAGATATTTGTAGACTGCAGCTGTGTTTCCTGTAGAGCTGAAGAGTTTTTGAGAATTCAGGTGTAAAAGAAACTCTGGGTTAAATGTGGCTGTGGCTTTTGAGGGACTTTGATTCTTTAGATATTAGAGCCCAATGGTCTAGGAGAGTTGTTAGGACATTAAGGTACACAAAGTTACATCTTTGTACATGGCTACTCCAAAGGATTTCAAAGTATGACATCCAATCAGCCAACTCAGATAAATCTCCCACTGTTTCTAGCTGAAGTTGCACACATGCAGCATAATAATGTCAAGTTTAACACCATACCTAACAACGTCAACCCTCATTTTAGGAACACTAAAAGGATTGTGTCATTGCTGGGAAATGGCATTGAAGAGAGCCTGATCCCCCACCACATCAACCTCTCTCAGCCCGCCACGGTCAGCAATGAAGACTACGCTGAGATGTTTAAGATCCTCAAAATGGTGGAGGAGAACGACTTTGCTAAACTGGGACTGGACCCCTGCAGCATCGAGGTCGAGCTCAATAAGGTAATCTACATAAAGCTACTGTTGGATTATTTCTTGGTTTGGTAGAGTGATTTCCTGGAGTATTTTCTACAGCTTGTAGTTGCGTAACGTTTGTACAGCTCCCCCACATTTGATGGTCTTCTGGCATGGACCTTGGTCTTCAGTTCACCCCACAGATTTTCAAGTCACGGCTTTGTGCAGGCCAGTCTGTAATGTTCACTTTGGTCTGCAGCAGTTAGTTCTACACCAGCAGCCACATATCTTTTGAGTGATTGTGGTATTGGGAGACAGAGTGTTGGCTTAGACCCAGTATTGTCACTGACTGCATAAGGTTTTCTTTCTAAATCTTCACATATCCGTCCTGGTTCCTTCAACCTTTACAAGGTTCCGAGTTCACACTGACGCATCCCCACAGCATAAAACTTCCTTGCCATGTTTCACGGTGGGGACGGTGTTCTTTGGGTCTCATCTGACCAATGGACATTCTTCCAGTATGAATAATTATTTTCCAGGTCATCCTTAGCATACTTCAGTCTGGCTTGAAGGTGTCACTTCTACAGACGTGGGGTTTTACTTATAGTCTATTCCTGTGCAGAGCTCTAGTGATGGTCTTCTTAAGGGCTACAATTCCTGGCTCATCAAGGTCATTCACAAGTGTCTTGGCAGTTCTGGGGTCTGGGGACATACCTCTCACTAGTTTTCTTTCCAGAGTCTTTGTAATCTTTGTCTTCCCTCCTACATCTGCCAGGCTTGTTCTAGACTGTGTGGCTGACTCTGAATCTCTTGACGATACTTCTCACTCTGGTTCTTGACAGTTGGAAACGCTGTGATAACTTTGTATATCCTTCTCCTGACCATGGGTTATTTACCTCTTCTTCTTCTTTTCTGTCTAACAGGCGGTCCAAGGCACAGGTTTGGCTTTCATTGCCTTCACAGAGGCCATGACCCACTTCCCAGCCTCGCCCTTCTGGTCTGTCATGTTCTTCCTCATGCTGGTTAACCTCGGCCTGGGCAGCATGTTCGGCACCATTGAGGGCATCCTCACACCACTGATAGACACTTTCAAAGTCCGCAAGGAATTTCTTACAGGTTTGAGCTCATATTACTTTTATTTCTTTGTTGAATAATGACTGAAGCCTGCTGAGTTACAATTAAATAGTTTTAACAATTTTCAGTGGGTTGAAGTTTGATATATTTGGCTGATTTGATTCCAAGCCTGCAATCTGAGGGTTTTCTATAAAAGGTTTGAGTGCATATGGATCATAGAGGCCTAAACAAATCTTGAGGGTGTAGATGCACAGAAGCATCATTAGTAAGGTGTCTTGCAAAAGTGGGCGGGATACAGGATTTCATAAGTATCCCTGTATGTTGAATATTGAGGTTTGCGTTCTTAAGCATAATTCCTGGATGTCTTCTGAATCTGAGGCAATATTTACATTGGGAAACGAAAGCCAGTAGCCAGATATTGCAACTTATCCAGACAGTATTTATTATGTAATGCTCTTTTAAATACTTTTCATTAGGGTGATACCAGAATTCTTATGCTGATACAGGCCTTGTAAAGATTGAACGATATTGCTACCTGTTGTAGTACAATGGCGGCAAAAAAATAGAAATTCTAGACATTCCATGAAGTGTAGTTTCTTATTTAAATCACCAACATTACAGGCAAACAAAAGCAAAACCTAATTTAACTCAAATTCTTTGGCAACTTTTCAGAACAAAAACATGACCCATGCCTTGGCGCAATTCAGAAACTGCTGTATCTTTACCTTGAAGAAGCTTTTGGTTAAAACATGACTGAAGATGTGCAGTCGTGAAACATTATTTTTATTTCCACATAAATATAGCTTTGCATGAATTATCTAAATTTTGCCAGTTTCTTTCATAACGTTGGAAGTCTCTCCTGGTATAACTTTATATACAGACTTCACACCACACACTTTCTAATGAACCCGCTCCTCTCCTGCAGTGGGAGTCTGTGTTTTGGCCTTCTCCATTGGTCTCCTGTTTGTTCAGCGCTCAGGGAACTACTTTGTGGCCATGTTTGACGACTACTCAGCTACTTTGCCTCTGCTCATTGTGGTCGTGCTGGAGAACGTCGCAGTTGCTTGGGTTTACGGGATTGACAAGTAAGTACACCATGTTATCACCAGTGTACTGAAAAATTTTGGAATTAATCATTATTTGATGCATTAAACTTGATTTATTTAGAGCACAAACTTTATATGGAATCACAACATTGATGAGTGCACCACAGAGTCATCTGCATACGGCAGATTTTTAAGAATTGCTCATTCAAGCTTAAAAACTTAAAGCAAAAACATTTGACATTAAAACTTGACTTACATTCATAGGATTTACAGGTTAACCACATTATCTTCTGATATTTATGAACATGAAGCATAAAAATCTTAAAGCATAAAAACCTTGACAAAAACTTTATACCCTCAAACATCTTGACTTTTTGAAGCAATTTAACTAGACTTGTCTTTAAAGGCTCGATAAGCTCACTGTGGTTTCATCTGCATATTGGTAAATGTTTGAAGTATTTCATTTTTTGAGGCATAAAAACTTGAAGCATTACATCTTGACATTAAAATTTAAAGCATTAATACATGCCTTATCGTTATGGGATTAATAATTTCACCACACATTATCTGAATATTTCAGATTTTTTAGGAATAACTCATTGGTGTATAAAAACCTAAAGCAAAATGATGTGACTTATGTGAAACATTACAAAATAGATTTACATGGATTTACAATGGATTTACATTTTCAGGATTAATTATCTTTGTAAAATGAATTTCTTAAAATAAGAAAAAAAAATCTTTGAAGCATTAAAACCTAATATGTGTGTATGTGATTAGAAAGTACAACACTATATCATCTGCATATTGACGTTTTTAAATAAAATACTATATTACTTGCATGAAAATAAAGTAAAAGTGTATTATAAGCCTCAAATGGATAGGAATGATCTTTAATGGCAGTTATATTGAAAATAGAAAGAAAAGTTAAGTTTATCTAATCAAGTCTACTTTTGAAACGTGTCAAACTAAGAGGAGAGTTGGCTTTAAATGCTGATTTAAAAAAAAAAAAAAAAAAAAGGTTATAAGTGAAAATCAGCATTCTTAGTTTCCAGCTCAGGTTTGGCTGTTCAACTCGTGTCTGGTTCTACTTTAGGTTCCTGGGAAGGTTTTCTTGCCACTGTAATGTTGCTTCGTGCTGAGCTCATGGTGATAAATGTTGGGTCCTTAAAATAATATATCAAAGAGTATGGTCTAGACCTGCCTTCTTTGTAAAGTATCTTGAGATCACTTTGGTTTCACATTGGCACTATACAAATCAAGACTGATTAATTGATTAGTTTGACATTCTTAGGTTCTGTAATTTTAATGCAATGTTATTTATCTTGATTGACCTTTTATAGCCTTACAGTCTGAACTCATGGCTTGTTATATCTGCTTATACACTACATGCTCTGAATATTACTTAAGGCTCCTATTTTTGGATCCATTGATTTTGTATCTTGTTGAATGAGACAATTACATAAAAGCCATATAAATAGCATACAAAGGCCATCATGGTTAAAAAGCAGAATTATGAAACAATTGTGAATTCTTTACCACAAACATCTGATCTCACCTCTCGCTGTGTCGCTCTGTGTTCTTCCCATTAGATTCTTTGAAGACCTGAAGGACATGCTGGGCTTTACGCCGTACCGTTTCTACTATTACATGTGGAAGTACATCACACCCATCCTGCTGCTGGTCCTCCTGGGCTCCAGCTTCGTCCAACTGACCATGACGCCCCCCAGCTACAGTGCCTGGATACAGGAAGAGGTGAGTAAACGTCTCTGGCTCGTCTCTCCTTGAACCAGGGTTCAATGGAGGTGGAAGCTCTCCCACTTGTTACGAAACCTGGAACAAATACAAAGCAAATTAGTGGGTTCAAAGTGATGACGCAGTGGCTGAAAAAGAGGGGAAAGGCAAAATTTTCACTGATAAACAAATGGACAATAGGATAGGATGAGACTATTCAAGAACATCAAGAGAAGCCAGTCATTTAAAGAGCTTTGGCAAGAATAGCAAAGCCCAACTGGGACAAAATGTGCCTGTATGTCCTTGTTCATTTTTATCCGGTGGGGCTAACACTCACCACACCAAAGCAGCTAATTAAGTTTACCTGCAGCTGTGAGATGAACTTAAACAGGATTGGTGTTATATGGAAATTAATGTCATGTTGACATGAGAGGAAGATTCAGAAATGTCATGGACACAAGACTGGCTGGAGATCTCAAGAGTTTAATTCACAGCTGAGCTGGGTCAGTGACAGAAGCAAAGACAGAGAATGTGCACACTGATGGTCAATTTATGTTCTTGACATTTGATCCATGGAGGCATCCCATGTGATACCTTACAAGTACATTTGTCCAAACACTCTTTCTGGATGCTTGCCCAAATTTAACTTAAACTGTGTTACATGATTCATAGAAGGCCTAATATTCTCACACTAACAATTGGTCATTGTTTATCTTACAGTGTTTTTATTCCAGGAGAATTCAAATAGACACCTAAAGGAAGAGGTCACATCTGGGCAGCAACATTAAATTATTTCCATTTTCATCAGTAATGTTTTTGATTTATCAACCCTGCTTTCAAAAAAAGTTGGGATGCATGTAAAACATCTGCTGTCTCCAATATGGTTGGAAATTGAGTTTTGCTTTTCTGCTGCTCTGACTAAAAACAATGCAAAGATGTTGGGATAGCCCCATGTATGCAGGCGGCCAAAGTTCAGGTCCAGCCTGTGGCTCCATGTCATTCCCCAATCTCTCAGCCCTCTGACTTAATCCAGTGTTCTCCTGTCTGTATAAAGACATGAAATGCCCCCAAATAAAATCTAACATAGTACTAGCATTGGTAAATAGTAACATCAGATCAGCTTAGACTGATGACTGGTGGTCAGAACACAGTCTAGACTTAATTTCTTCAATATTTTCATCTTTGCAGGGATATAACGCTTACACTGTATTGCTTTGATCAGTGACCGTGTTAACTGGTGACTTTCAGCCAACTGTGTTCATAGATGTGGTTGTCACAAAAGGTAGAGAGTCCTTATGAGTAACCCTTTGCTTAGTTTTTTTTTTTAAATTATGCCACAATATCCTTATCAGATATACATTTAATGAAAATCTAAGCTAATACAAACAACTTGACTAAAAGTCAGAACTCTCACTATTTTCAAAATAGAATAATCTGTCCCATCTGGTTTGAGAGACATGTTTGTGTCTGTGTAGTAACAAGAACACAAACACATAATTGTTGATTTATCAGTGGTTTATCAGTTTGTCTTTAAAGCTTTGGGCCGTTGTTGTCTCTGCTTTGACAGTCACACCTCCTCCTCTAGCATATGTGTGCATATTGTGTTATTATAACACCAAGTATATTTCTGGCCTGTCACATCAAGTTTGTGTATAATATTGCTCTTGATAGATAAGTACATGCTGACTGTTTTGCTAATGTTAAAATACTTTGATACTGCAGAATGTTTGGAAGCAGCTTTAGCATGGGTGCAATAACTGTGTCATCTGCATACATGCTGAATGTGTAGCTTTGTGCGGATAAGGGACAGATCATTAATGTACTGTTGAAATAAAATTGGTCCCAGGATTGATCCCTGCAGAACTCCAATGTCACAGTCAACAATACATGTTAAACATCCTTTTTTAAACTATTTTTTCTGACTAAATTTGCACAAAGAAAAATAAAAAATGTGTATTGCAGTTTCTACAAGCCCATACTGCTAATCAATCCTGTAGTCTACAACAAGATTATTATAGTTAACCAAGCTAACAAAAATGTAAAAATCATTTAAGTTAACAGAAGCTAAAAAAAACAAGGCTTTATAACTTTATTGTGTGCTTGTAAAATTAACAAAATCTCCTTGGTTTTATTCTGGGACAGCAGTATACTGACTGACATGAACAACCAAGTCTGGGGTTGGCCTGATTTGAAGAGTACAAATTTAAATAAATAAAACGTGGAGTGCATGTCCCATATCACTGACAAAATTAACACTAAAATAAACAAAATCTAAACTAAAATAAAGCATTTTACACAATAAAAACTAAACTCACAAACCAGCGTTGAAAACTAATAAGGCTAACCTAAAATTCCAAACAGAAAGAAAAAACACTATTAAAAACAACACTATTTTTTATCTTGGTCTGCAACCTTTCTTCAATTTTATTAGAGAAAAGCAGAAAAAAACACCTACCTGCATGAATGAAACTGCAACTTGCAACCTGTTCAGCATATTTTCATAAAACAATACAGGAGACGACTTTTCCTGAAGACATACAAAGTGACTTTGCACCAAATTCCAAATATTTGAATCCTTCTTAAGTGGGCTTTTGTTCAGGCAGTCCCTTACTGAGTAGACTGATCACAAGATGTAGAAGAAGTACATCCTGGCGGGCTAAAAACCCTGCTTTATTCCGTTGTTGGCCTGCATTCTTGCCATTTAAACTCTTGATCATCTGCACTAGAAAATGAATAAATTACTTCACAACATTTGAAATCAGTTGATGTTTACTTTGTCCTCCAGGCCAAGGAGCAGACCCTACGTTTCCCTGTGTGGGGCATCGTGGTCTGCATCTCCCTGGTGGTGATGGCCATCATGCCCGTGCCCGTGGTCTTCGGCCTGCGCTACTTTAACATCATTGACGAGAACACTAGCGGCCTCTCCACTGTCTCCTACAAGAAGGGCCGCATCATCAAGGAGAGCGCCCGGCCGGGAGAGGACGATGACACCAGCCTGATCCAAGGCAAGTCGCCCAGCGAGGCACCCTCGCCCATGCCTGGGAACAGCATCTACCGCAAGCAGAGCAACGGCACTGCTCCGGATGCTGACACCGCCCCAAATGGCCGTTACGGTATTGGTTACTTGATGGCCGACATGCCGGATATGCCCGAGTCGGACTTATAGACTGACTGTAAAGTAAGCCCTGCCCGGTCATACCGGCTGGCCCTCCCTCCCCTCCACCCCTCCGCGTGCGTTTAGTTGGCTGTTATGTCGATGTATATTTCACTTGTACTGTATATTCCTTGTAGATACCGTAGCTGCTATCTTATTTGTCATCTCTGAACCTTAGCTGACAGTCTGCAGTAAAAAAAAAGAAAGTGTGGGAATAAATGTCATCCTTGTCTTACCCTTGCTTGAATGTGTCCCAAACTCTCCTCTAGCTCCTTCTCCCTCTAGCTTTTGCTCCCTCATCTTTGCAGATAAAAGAAAAAAATGTAAGCAATAAGGTGGACACACCACCAGGCCTACTTGAACAAAAAATCTGCAAAGGAGACAGCAAATAAGAAGGTGAAAGGGGTTAGACGTGAGAACTGGGACTGACCCTGTGTCTATGGGCAGTGTAAATCATGCCAACCTCTAATCCTGCTGTAAAATGTTTTTGTGTACATTATGACTAACCAACTACTGGCCAACAAGTACTGAGAGTATTAGCAGTGTAGCCGGTCCGGATAGCGTAACCATGCAAGAGAGATGAGTCCAAGCAGCAAGAGGAAGGCCTTTGAAACCACTCCCATGATTGTCTGCGATAAAGTGTGCCTAAGTAATTTATATTTGTTTATAGAATACATGACAGATGTTGTATATTTAAGGTATTCTGTAAATACAATATAAATATTATAAATATATTTATCTTGATAGTTTGGATATCAGAACATCATGTTTATAAGGTTCAGAGGTACTGCAAATCCTTAACTCTCGTGTCTTTGTTTTTTACTAATGTGCTGTCAATGTTTGAGGACTGAGTCCTCCATGTAAATATTTTTTTTTCCATGAAATGGCTTCAAATGCAATGTCTTTTTTTCCCATCAAGATTAAAGATCAAATATGGTCCAGACCCTGAAATCATCTGTTTCATCATTTTTCCTGTGAATAATTGTCCTTGCATTTTTTTAACACTATAGAAATCCTGAAGTGAATTATACAAAACAAAATAAGAACGATTCAGTCATAAACAAAATAAAATAATTAATATAAGGAAATGTACATTGATCTACAGGGGTAGTTTTATACATTTGGAGGCCCCAGGAATAAAGCAATGGGCCTCATTCACCAAGTGTTCTTAAAAGAAAATTATTCTTAAAACAGATAGAGGTATAAAGATTCTGACATTTACATTTAAGTCCTTTAACACAGCACCCAACACCTACTTAAACAATTACGACCATATTTTGGAAATTATTCAATCATAACCAGTGGTGTAGTGCAGGTTGTACTCAGGTATATACACACTTTTTTGTCACCACAGAGAATGCCTGCTTTAAAATGAAGAGTATACCCACATGGATAGAGTATATAAATTAAGAGTACCCCCACTTCTGCATACACCACTATACCACTGATCATAACAGTGTTTTTAATGATGAATGTTGCAGTTTGGACCATAAATAGAGGAAAACATGAATGAACATAGAAAAAGGACAAAGCAAACATGTTTGAAAGTGCATCATTTTAGAAAGACATGCATGCATACATTTTACTCTGCTCAATTTTCCTCATGGAAAAAAAATGTATGGATGCCCTGTATGTCTACACATCTTTAAAGACCATTGCAATATTTTTTCCTGGCACCCATTCGTGACCCCCTAGAAAGGAACTTTGTGACCCACTTATAGATCCCAGCCCACCAACTGAGAACCACTGCTATGTGTTTTTTTTTTTTTTTTGATTTGTTCTTAGCAAAGTATGAAATCTAAGATAAAGGAGCACTTTTACAAAGATTTCGTGCTGACATGATAATGAAGAGAGAAAGTTTGCACTTATCTTCATTCAAATATGCCAGATTAACAAAGATAATGAGACATAATTACACTTTAATTATATCTAGCTGCATTTTAATCAACTCTGCAATTTTAAATTGATAGTGGGGCAATCAAATGGTTAAAATTTTTAATTGATTTTCATTTTAGGATTTCTGTGTTAATCCTGATTAATGTGACCTTTTGTCACATTTTGAAATTCCACTATTCGGCAATAAAAAACCTGCTTCTGTTACATTTTATTTTTTTCATACAGTCTTAAACTAAGGGTAACTGACTTCCTGTTTTGGGTACAGGTCTGCTTTTATTCTAAAATAAAATAATGAACTTCAGGCAGTTCTAAGATTATAATATGAACTTTACCATAAAAAAGGAACTTGTTATGGGTCAAAAAGGAAATAATGGAGTAGTAAAAAGGTAAATGTTTGACGTGCAGATGACTTCTGACTTGTTTACTAAGCTGTCTTTGAGGGTTTTTTAAGTGAAATGAGACATTAAAGAGCAGTGGTGGACTTACTTTACGTAACTGTGGCTGCAGGGAGACGCTGCAGTGGCTTTACCAAAATGTGCTAAAAGCAATGATGAAGCATGTAATTAGTTCCAATTCAAACCCTTCAATGCACTAAATATGGACCTAATTAAATCACAAGTAATGCATTATTGCTGATGATGCTTTTTATGCCTTTTTGGAACCTTGTTTACATGCTTAATACTGAATACTAAATATTGAATTATTAAAATAAGTTGATGCTTACCTCACATTGTATACAGACCTTTGCCACATGCCTTGAAATCCCCAGCCTACCTTTAGTCGTGGTAAAACCACCTCTGTTGACCAGAACAAAGGAGATACATGTAGATACAATTTTAGGATAAATTTATGTGGTTCACTCCAACAAAATTACACGTATTTTTATCCTTCTTGCACTTTACTATCAGCAAATAAAAAAGAACACATTCACAGAACGTATAATAATGTTTACTCACCATCTTTTCATCTTTAAAAAACACTTCACATAAAAACAGTGTACAAAGCAGGCAGCATTGGAGAAATCCTGTATTTGATTGTGAAGCAAATGTAAGCTCAAGTAAACACAGATGAGAATAAATAATCAAATATATAATTAAAAATAATTCAGCTTTGGCTTTCTTTACAGTTCCTGTTTGTTTTCTCTGTTAAAGTACGCGTAAACAAACATTCATCAGGAGTCAGAGGTCTTTGTGAACATCTGCACTGCTCACACACAAATTAGACCATCTGTGTCCCTTTTACTGAAATGTCTCTTCATATTAAACAGTCCTCATTTAGTGTATCACAGCACATTGTTTCAGAAATGTGCCTCTTCAGGAAGAGAACATGAAAATCTTGAAATTCTTTCGGCTGTCTCATTGCAATGTGCTCCACTCATTGTCCTTCAGCATCAGTGCAAAAGAAAAGTTCATATGGCTGTTAGAAAGCGAGGTACACGTCCCCTTCACTGTGAACCGCTGACACTTCATCCACCTGAGCTGATCCCTTTTAGATGATGTGTCTGCAAAAAAAATACAGAAATGTTTGTTTATTAAACCCACACTCTATTTCTGTTTCTAACTACCATTATAAATCAGTGTAATTTTAAAAATAAATCAAATTAGAACCAAAAGTAAGGATATTTTGTGACAATTCTTATTGGTAAAAATCTTATACCATTGAAAGTCTGTTTCTGTTTTAAATGGTGCCACATTTGTAAGGAACATGCATTCATGGGATGAGCAGCAGAGCTGAGTATGAGGGTTGCCATCATGCAAAATGTGCCAAAATCTTCACTGTCTGGCACCTGACTGTCAGCGCCTGTGAGCATGGGCCCCATTTGACTGATCTGGACAGGGCCTGTGCGATAAGGCAACCTGAAGCTGGTGTTCAAAACCAAGTTGCAGCATTGTTTGGAGAGAGCTCTAGAACATCTCCAAACTGAAGGCCAAGGTATAACAGGATGACAGAGACAGGCCGTGAAGTGGGCGTCCCAAGAAGAGTAAATCTCCAGTCCAGTCTTGTAGGGCTGTATGACAGCCCTTTCCCGACAGGCCTGTTTACGCTTGTGTCACTGGAAACTGAACATGAGCAGGAACGTTATGTTTAGTGATGAAGTTTGGAAGAAGAATTTTGGCACAACCAGTGCCACAACAATCTCTTCCAAGAGTTGGTGACTCTACCAAACTGAGCGATCAGAGAAGAAGGGCCTTAATAAGAGAGGTGACCAACAATTATGGAGGCCACTGTGCTCTTGGGAACCTTTAGTGCAGCAGAATTGTATTTTTGCAGACTTCTCCAGATATGTGCCTTGCAACAATCCTGTCTCTGAGCTCTGCAGGCAGTTCCTTTGACCTCTGCTGTGAGGCCTTCTATAGAGAGGCGTGTGGCTTTCCAAATCATGTCCAATCAACTTAATTTACCACAGATGGACTCCAATCAAGGAGTAGAAACACCCACAGAAATGTGGGGAACCTGAGCTAAATTAAGGTGTTTTTGCAAAGGATCTGAATACTTATGAAATTTGATATTTTAGTCTTTGATTTTTGAAAAATTTGCAAAAAAATACAAAATTCTGTACCTAATATCAAATCTTATACTGAAAGGCACAGTGAAGTTTGACGGTTGATTGTAGGAGTAAATTACTGACATCTTTCCAACTTTGCTTAGAAATACTGTGAAGAGAACTGTGGAACCATACCCCTTTGCCACTTCAACACTTCCCATATCCCTCTTAGCACAAACTGCTGGCTTCATTCAAGGTGCTTTATAGTAAACATTTTAAGATATCATACATTCTACATACATAATACAAAGACTACATACATTGATGCGTGTGGGCTCAGTCAGGATGCAGCTGTTCTCTCATTTTGGCAGCGATCTGCTCTCTCTTCTCGCAGTGTTTTTTCAGGTCTCTGACCTCCATCGGCAGCGTGCTGTTCCACACCATCAGCACCGACTCCTCGTCTGAGACCACAGACAAAGTCACACGTGAGACCAACGTGGAGACGCCAACAGAGCCAGATGTGGGACAAATAATAAACCATCAGACTCACCAAACTGATTCCTGTCCTGTGGGAGTCTTCGGCCCAGAACCAGCACCACATTCTTCCAGTTTAGGGTTTCTGTTTATGAGAAAAATATTTGTTATAACTGCTGATATCAATCATTGTCAGTTCATTCAGATACACTAATCAACATTAGGATGATGACATAGAATAGAAAGCATGAAATAGTCTAATGGAGTGGCAAACTCTGAGGGGTTGTTTCCAAACTACAGTGCATTTTAAAGCTGTGACATTTATCCCCCTTTGACTTTACCCCCCACACCTGATGAAAGAAAAAGAATTACACAGCTTTAATACTCAGTGATTCAGTTTCTTTCCTTTTGGTTTATTCAAAATACTTCTTATCTTGTTTCTCTCTGAATTTCAAATACCTATGAATACACACTCCTTGGCCATCTGATTAGGTAAACCTGTTCAGCAGCTGTGCATTGATGATTGAACTTTAAATCGGATGCCTGTTGAATGGTCTTAAATAGATTTACACAGGTTTCATCAAAACAAGAATGCCTTTCCCTTCCAACTACATAATATCATATTCAAGGGCCATGCAGATGTAGCATAATGATGGACTCATACATCTACGTAAATTATCAAAATTTAAGGGCCCACCTATAAGTGCAGAAGCGATGCAGCGGATAGAATTGCAGCTGGGGCTGATGACCTGCAGGGTCTGATGTTTGGAGAGCTCCAGCAGCAGCAGGTGGCCCCCTCTAGTGCCGATCCAGAGAGTTGCAGCGCTCTGCACCAGCAGGGCTTTCACTCTGGCCCAGGAGGGAGTCGCCTCAGTGGGCAGCTCGGCCTCGTTGCCCTGCCTGCCTCTGCAAACAGAGTCGTGTCTGCAGAGAGAGGAGGCAGTGAGACTGAAGCTGAATCATAGGAAAAACTCTCAAATCTCCAAAATGTCACACTCTGCAGGGCTGTGAGACTTTAATTACTGGCTGACATGTTAATAGTTAACTGACATTTTAAGAGCTCACAGCTGTGTTCATGCTGACTGATATTTTAATATCATCTATTAGTCAAACACTGCCACATCTTTAAACCTTTGACTGATGGTAAAAAACATGTCTGCCTTTACCCCCATGGAGATAACCACCTGAATATTTGTATACTTAAGAGGGATTTGATTTTTTAAAATGTCAAACATACAAATAAAACAATTCCAATGTGTTAATCTTAAACTATTCTTTTTCTAAATGTAAATAAAAATGCATCAATAGAGGAACTTTAAAGATTTAAGTCCATGCTGAACTGCTGAGCAACCTTTTTAGCTGGATCAGCAAAATTACAAAGAGCTGGTGTACTCTACTCAAAAACTCTGTTAAAGTCAGTGCTAATTCAAATGTGTCAGAAATCCTAGTGCTGAAATGCCTTCCTTTCCTTCACCTGCTGCAGAATAATCATGCCAAAATTCATCTTGGCTAGACAGATCAGAGCCACTGAATCCTGATCAAATATACATATAATTTATTTCTGTGTGCGTGTTTCAGTGTTTTACCTGATGATCTGGGCACAGTCAATGCAGTCCACCATCCTCTCACTCCTCTTTTCCCAAACTTCAACAGTCGATGCCCCGGCTTTGCTCAGGTAAATGTTTTTATCCACAACCATTCGAGACACAGAAGATTCACTGCTCAGAGATCGCTGCCTGAAGGGGACACACAGAAATTAAAACAACCAAAATATTCAACCAATAATGCTTATAACAATCAAGTCATTTTTTTACCCATAAAAATATTTCCCCCTTGGATGTTTAACCCTTTTATTCGACAGCTGCCGAGAAGCATTCCCACAGCATGATGCTGCCTCCACTGTGCTTCACAGTGGGGATGGTGTGTTTGTGGTGATGGTTGATGTCAGCAAAACTTGGCATCTTTTCTCATGGCCAAAAAGCAACATTTCAGGCTCAGCAGACCAAAGAACTTTGTTCCACTTCACCATGAAGTCTACCACATGCCTTTGGCAAACTCTAGTCAAGGTTTATTTTATGTTTTATTCAATGGTGGCTTTCTCTTTGCCACTCACCCATAAAGCTTTGACTGGTGAAGCACCTGGGCAACAGCTGTTGTATGCAGAGTCTCTCCAAACTCAGCTGCTGAAGCTTGTAACTCCGTCAGAGTAGTCATGGGTGTCTTCGTGGCTTCTGTCACTAGTCTTCTCTAGCATGCCCCCATCAGCTTGTGAGGATGGCCTGATCTAGGCAGATTTACACATGTGCCATATTCTTATATTTCTTGATTATGGATTTAACAGATTTTTTTTTGTAACCATTCCCTGACTTACACTTTTCAATAAGCATTTTCTCTGAGTTCCCTTTAGTGTTCTTTTGTCTTCATGGTGTAATGGTAGCCATGAATGCTGATTAACCAGAGACTGGACCTTCCAGACACAGGTGTTGTTATACCACAATCACTTAAGACACATTCACTACACTCAGGTGATCCCTATTCCACTAATTAATAGACTACTAGCAGCAATTGGCAGGACCTCTGTTGAATTACATCAGTCACATTAAAGGAGTGAATATTTATGCTATTTATTTGCTATTTATTAATTGACTTTATAGAAATCTGTTTTCATTTTGACATTAAAGAGGGGTTTTTTGTCATTTTTGTCAAAAAGCCCAATCATATTGACCATGATTGATTTATAAAATAAATGAAAGGGTTAAACATCCAAGGGGGTGAATACCTCTTCAGGCACCACATTGTCTCTAAACCACAAAGCATCTTCAAGTGCAAATACCCTCTATTTGTTTTATTTATTTATTTTTTTTTATTTAGGTGGGACAGTGGATAGTGTAGAAATTTGGGAGAGCACAGGTCAGACTTAAACCCTTGGACATACAGGGCTCAACCTTCTTTAAGGGTTCACTAAATAAAAATGTTTATTTGTTAGATCCACCCAGCTCAACGTGTAGGATAAAAAGCTATTTCAAACCAAACTCTGCCCTTTTCAACACTATTAATTTCATCCACATGCTGCTTTCTATTTTCCTAATTTTCATGGACTCACTGGGAGATGAGGTTTGGTCTTGTGTCGATGGCCTTGCAGACGTCATAGTCGGCTGTGAAGGAGAGGATTTTGGTTCCACAGCCGGCCCACACGCATCTGCTGTCCAGTGAATGCACTGACTGGCCCAGACACATGACGGGCGTGTTGACATTTCCCACAGTGACAGTTTTAACTGGCTGCCCATTCGCCTGCTGGAAGGAGGAACAAGAAGAGTGTGGATAGAGAATCTCTTCCTTTTAAAGTTTGGGAACATATCTAAACGTAGTGCCAGGATAATCTCATACATTATACATCATACATTAAAAAAACAGGATCTTTAATCTTTGTATTTACCTTGAGAACTGAGTCTTCATAGATAGTAAGAATTCCATCAGCTGTCCCAACCAACAAGTAATTCTTCCTCTGACTAACAGAAAGAACAACATTAAAGACCCTTTTTTATATTAATAAATACTGTACTATCATTGAGCACTATTATCTTTGCAAAGATCAAAAGTACAAATGTTTCAGAAAATGTAAAAACTAGTCAAAATAATGAGAACACATTGATTTAATTGGACCTTTTCTTATCATTCATTTTAAGTCATTCACATGAAATCAAACATCTAGAAAGACAAAAATCAATTAAGCAAAGCATTATGTTTCTATAATTGAAATCTCTTGAGCAGAGGGTTACTTAACAAAATAAATCCTGTGATTGCCATTTGTATTTTAATTGTATACATAAAAAGTCCATTTATAAAGTGCTTCTCAAAACACGTTAGGAGATGCTGTACAAAACAGACGAAGAATAAAAAACACAATAACGTCAGAATGAAACAAGAAACCTTATTAAATAGCAAATCGTAAGAACAACTACTGACTGGTGGTTATAGATGCACCTACTGAAAATTAGGGTCTACACCGATCCGGATGTTTAGCATAACAATTTAGCTGATGTCGATGCTGACATCAGTTTTTTTTCATTACAACTTTTGGTGTAAGACTCCTAGTATGCCAACATTTTCTCTCACATTTGACCATGAAAACAGATCAGAGTTTTTGTAACTGCTCACTTTTTCTGCCCAGTAAGAAATTTCTAGTTCAACACAGCAGCTAGATATGTCAGATGCCAAGACAACAACAACAGATAAATACTGATAACTTATCTGTTCAAGCCCCATCATTTGGGGGCGATATTAAACTGATGCATTGGTGCATCTCTACTGGGGGTTTCATGTCTCTGTGAGGTATACAACTGTTATTATGCAGTCAAAGTTCAGTGGTAGGTGAAGAAGAAGGACTGAGGCAGTATTTGTGGCAGTGTTATTCTTGGAAATCTTATACTCAAGGGATGAGCATAAGGTTGAAAGACTTTGACCTTTTACCTCAAAAATGACTAAAATCCTTGAGTCAGAGGGGACATTAGTGGATGTATGGATGGATGCACCAGGGATGCATGCATGGATGGATGCATGAATAGATAGATGGATGAAGGAATAGATGGATGCATGGATGGATGGATGGATGGATAAATGGATGGATAAATGGATTGATGCCTCGATGGATGGATGCATGGATGGATAGATAAATGGATTGATGCCTGGATGCACCAGGTATGCCTGCATGGATGGATACTTGGATTGATGGATGGATGCGTGGATGGATGAATGGATGGATGGATGGATGGATGGATGGATGGATGGATGCATGCATGAATAGATGCACCAGGTGTGCATGCATGGATGCATGGATGGATGCATAGATGAGGGATGAATACATGGCCAGATAACGGACAAATGTAATGTTTCAGGCTTAGCTATCACGGTTGCAGAGGCATAATAAATAAAGACTGACCAGCTTCAGACAGTGGCTGAATAAAAATATAGAAGAGGGACATGTAAAAAGAATTAAAAACAATGGCTGGATGAAATAATCAATTCATAAAAATAACTAAATAAATAAACAACATGGATAAATTGAAGAAACTACTATGTATTTGGGAGATTTAGGAGATAATCACGAGAGACCATTTTTAACATTTTTCCTCCAAGCAAGCTGTCTTCTCATCAACAGCTTGTGATGATAAAGGCCGCTCACTTACAAGGTGGCAAAATCTGTCCAGACCAGCAGGTGCTCAAAACCTCAAAAACTCATAGTAGGAGAGGATGACCTCTGATTTACAATATCTTCCAGCACCTCTGTCAAAAGTTATTCTTGAAAAGTCATCTAAAAACTATTTATTGATCTTGATTTCCTGAAGATAAATACGGCTCTCAAGAATTAATCCAGGTGTTTTTTACCCATGCCTTTTTCTGCTTTGGGGGAAAAAAATCCACACAGTAAAGAAGAAGTCTTAAAAGCACATAACAGTGAACTTCATGAGTTCCATCTGCAGAGGTGTTCAAAGCATCATGACTGATTTCAGTGTTTTTAGAGAAACTTACTTGCGCCGAGGGTGCACATGGAAGTACAGAGATGTGACAGCATCTGTGACACTCTGCAGGTGGTGCCATGTAGATATGTCCTGAGTGCTGATCACCACCAAGGAGCCAGACTGGGTGCCTGCAACCAGCCAATCACAGGTCTCGTGTGGGATTTGGACGGTCACAAGACACAAGACAGGGCTGCTGTTGACCTCCTGTAGGAGCAAGAGAACCACCTTGTTAAGATGATGCATGAAAATTGCAATTACACACAAAAAGTTGGCCATTTGGTTTGAAAAATATGAGGAAAATTGTTTTTTATATACAGTGCTATTGACAAGCTGGCTACAAGCTCCTCTGGTATCTTTTGTTGCAGCTGGTAACTGAAAATAAAACAGAACCAAACATGAGGTGCTATAAGTGCTGCTGGTACCTGTGTGGTGACTATGTTGGTGTCCAGGTCCACAGCAGTGATGGAGCCGAGTCTCCGGGCACTGCTGCCTCCACCCAGCCAGGCTCTGTTGCCGTTTGATGGGCTGTCACTGCTGTCAGAGCTCACCGTGAAGCACTCAGCGTTGAACGCATGAGGAACCACCAGCTCCCTCATCAGGCACAGCATCTCCCCTGAATTCAGCCTGTCAAACACCTGCACACATCACAGAAGACCCATATTTTTTACTGGTGAATGGGTGTTACAGTCTAGAAGTTTTTTGCTCCGCTTTAGCTTGAATTTCCTTCTTCAGCTTACTCAGTAAAAACGAAGACACCACTATCCCGTACACCAGTAGTTTAGCCTCAGCATCCACCATCTTATTATTATTAAGAGATTGTGACTCACATTTCTGAACCCTTTAGACCACTTAAGTTTAACTGATGAAAAAGTTTCAGTTTGGACCTTTACTGTTGGAAAAAGTGAGAAATCTGTCATGGGCTCGTCACCTATCCTAAATGTACTTGTTACAATGGCCAGTGTAAAATGAATTATAATATTTCTGCTTAGGAGTTAGGTAAATTCTAGACTTCTTGCCCAATCTCCCTTTTTCAGGAACACATTTGTGACCCACTGAAAACCGGTCTGCCACTGGCCCTGACTCACCGGTTTAGAACCAGCGCTCCAAACAAAGTTCTAGGACCTAACCTGAGCAGACGTGGGTCGATTCTGAGGGTTTTCTCTCAAACAGTCCTTCATCAGAGCCTGGAAGCCTGGCCAGGGAGAGCAACCGTAGTGTTTCACTGGATCTGTGTGCAACATTACCAAAAACAAACAGGTGAATGTTAAATACTAGCTGTTTTCTGTCAATCATTTTCATAAATTCCTGCTGCGATTGTACTTGTTTTTTATACTTTATTTTTAATAATTATCGCTGCTCTTTTCTGTTATCGTTGTTTTTAAGATTCTCTTCAACTCTTTGTTTAATAGATGTCTTGTTATAAAGGCTCTGTATGTTAAGAGTGATGATGACATTACAATGAATTTATGATTTTCAACTAAGAGTAAAAAAATTAATTCAGAATGTAAATCTTAATGATTACCTGGTAGTTTTCCCTGCACAGCAACCTCGTCAAACTCACTGGGGAACTTCATGCCATCGGAGATTCGTTCACCACAGGTCAGAAGGTCGTAGAGAAGAAGGCCGAACGAAAACACATCAGCCTGCTGGTTATAGATCACATTACCCCGGGCGACCTCTGGTGCTCGAAACCCTGCAAGACATACAGTAATATCTTCATTTTCTTTAGGCCATGCTGTTATGTGCATTGCATTACAGAGAAACATTAGGATTGGGCTATAAAGAGATGAGACATGTAACAAGGAAATAAACTTCAGGTGTTATACAGATATAAAAGATCTGAGAAGGTTTAAGAGAACCTATACTCACCTGGTGTTCCCTCTGAGCTCCTTACTCCCATGCTGCAGCAGTACTGAGCGATGCCATAGTCTGTAATCTTTGCAATGATCTCAGAGTCGGTTTTCAGGTTGAACAGAAGAACGTTGTGAGGCTTTAGATCGCGATAGATGATCATGACTGAGTGGAGGTATCTGATGATAAAAGATTAAACAAAGACTGACTAATCTTCATATTCTACGCTGCAGAGTTGCCATATTTTTATCTGAATTTTGAGATGATGACGATGCACAACACATAATGTGAATCAACAAAAGACTCTCGGCACACTTTCTAAAACGTGTTGTCAAACTCCTAGCAAAAGGTAAAATGTAAACTATCATCCCTGACTCTACCTGAGTCCGTCGGCCACTTGTAGGGCAATTCTATGCTGCAGCTTTTGGTTGAGGCTGCCGTTCTCGTGTTCAAACAGCGAGTCCAAAGAGCCTCTCAGAGCCAGCTCCATCACCAGGACCTGAGGCGCTGAGCCTGCTGCCAGAAGACCTACCAGGCTGGGGTGACGGAGACGACCTAACACCGCCAACTCCTAGAGAGATATGGAGAGTGAGAAGATGGGAGATGGTACCTAGAATAATCATCACCTCTGTTTCTTTTTAAAAATAACTAAATTATCATAGTATTGTCTAACAACATGACAAATCATATCAGGAAATCATCATACATGCATATTTCAATTAAATAATGTATTCATGGGCGCAGCATTCGATTAATGTATGCAAGCATGTAATGTGATCTGTATCACCATTTTAAAATGGAAATAATGATTAAGAGACACTTTTCAAGTTCTGTCCAGGATCCATAAACCAAATTAATCTTGTTGTCTCTGATATTTATTTTTCAGCATTACCTGTCTGAGGAGTCTATAGATGTAAAGCTCTGATGCATGCTTGTTGAATATTTTTACAGCAACTTCTTCATTTTTGTAGAAACCTCGATAGACGGTTCCAAAACCACCATCCCCTGTAAACAGAAATATATCTAATTTATCAGTGTGATCCCTTACATATTAGCAATGCATCATAAAAAAGGTGTTTTTATAGCAAAGACAAGCATGATGTAAAGGCAAACACAAATGAGGAAGCAATTCAGACTTTCATCTTTTATGTGTAATAAAACAAAAAGCAAAAGCAAGTTTTGTATCTGCATGTGGAAATAACAGGCGTACCCAGTCTGTTCTCTTTAGAGCCGTCCACATGCAGCTCTTCACCGTCCAGTATTGTTCCTGCAGGCTGATCACTCAGCACCAAGTCAGGAGCGATCTGAGAGATGGGAAGTGTGCAGCGGGGATCCTCCGGATTAAATAACAGAAAATCTATGACAAACAACAAAATCAACAATAAAAGAGTTAGATGAATGGGTCTATGTAGATGGAATGAATACAATTATAATTCATATGGTTAGAAAAGGAACATGTCACCTAACATATCAGGATATTTGCTCAGATGGTGGTATTTACCATTGTCAAAGTAGGGGAATAGGTCCTCAAGCAGAATCTTTCTCCACTCCTGACCGTCCTCAAAGCTGTAGAGAGCCCATTTCTTCAGCAGAGCCTCACCGTTGCCATGCATATCCATGTTCAGCAGGCCAGGAAACCACTCCTCCAGGAGAGAGTCGATATGATCAACAACCTGACCAAGCAGCACCCGGCCTGAAGAGCAGAGACAACAAATCATCAAAACATGCCAGGATGACTGGATTTTTAAAGTCTTGGGTATCAAAAACCTGTGCAAGTTGAAAACATAATACATAAGTTTCTTGCTTAAAAATGTTGCTAAGGTTTTCCTTATGTTTATGGTGGCCACATACAGCATAAATTTTCAGCATGTAGGGTGCTAAGGATTCTTCACAAGGTCTGTTGTGCCACAACCCAGGGCTAGAGAGAGGGAAGGGCGGCCGTAGTCAAGCTTGGCACATCAGTCGCTCAGCAGCCAAGGCCAAGTTCAACCGCATTTCTTCTGTCTGGACCTTTTCCTGCCTATTGATATGCCCAGAGACCACCAACATTTTTCAGGCCCTGGAACATCCACAGCTGTGACAATCCTTCACGCACAATGGTGCCCTCAGGTGGCTTACTACCAACATGGCTACATTGCACGCCTTAGTGCAGCCTTGAGTTTTGGACCCAAACATGCCTTAAACTTAAGCACAGTGCTGTGTTTTTGTTAGAAAACTAGGAGAAATGTATCAAAATGGTACCCCATTGTACGTATTTTTATTTTAAAAAAGCTTAGAATGGAAAAGCTTCATAGTTCTTGTTCCCTACAACTTCCTATCATTTTATCAGAGTAGTAACACAGTGTAAAACTTTCTTTGAACCCAAAGGATCACTACGTGACGTCACAATTCTACAATAATATCCAGTTTAAAAAAAATCTTGAAATCTTGAAGTGACATTTATAATTTGATTAATAAACAGATGAAAGTAGCTGCACCTTTGCGTGAACATGGCACAGTTATTCGGACAAAGCTGGAGGGATTCTGTTCCTCTGAAGCCGCCTCCACCAGACAGTACGCCTCCGGGGACCAGCTCAAGTACACGCCTCTCCTCCAGTAGATCCTGTTTGGTCTTAGCACTTTTTCTAAAATTTACATCAAATAATTTAAGTTAATCAGTGGCCTCTGACTTTAAATCTACAGTATATCTACTAAAATGAAGCCCTGTTGTAACACATAATCTATGTGCTATATATTTAATTCACCTCTTCCGCAAAGCAGATAAGAGGAAAACTCCAGCAGGCGGCTGATCTGACGAGACCAGTAATCCATGGGGAAATACGGCATCTCATAAAGACGTACAATCACCTCAGAGTTCTCACAGTGGGGCAAATCTATCATGGGTCTGTGCTTGGACAAGCTGTAAAAGACAAAGATGAAAAGTTTGTGATGTTTTTATTCATCTGATCTCCATACATTAGTACAATCCAAAAAATATTACAGTAAGAATACTAGTAGCAGCTAATTTAAATCTTACCTGCTGGGTATCAGCAGCTGGTCATCACCGAAGGGTAGAGCGATCTGAAACTTCTCCAGTAGTTTGAAAAAATGCTTCAGGTGGATCTTGGGGAAAAATTTGGTCTCAGATAGGAACTTCTCCACCACTGAGCGCTGAATGATTCCCTTTGGATGCTCCCAGATACCACAGCTCTTTGAAGTGAGTTTCTGAACAGGCAAGAGACACATGAGTCAGTGCAACATCAGACAACTTCGCTTACCATTCTGTATCTTTACATGAGTGTTAATAAAGGGGTTTCATGATGCCTAAGGTTAGAGGGTTTTCATGTCTGTCTGAATCTCTGAATCAAGAATTAGCCATTTACTAAAGCAGAAGTATCGTTGAGAATTTCCCATGATTTGACAAATTCATTCAAGTAGCAACTGCTTGTGCATAAAAAGCAATATCTGAGCATGTACAATGCATGAAAGCCAAGCTGCAAAAGTCAATCAAATAATCTCCCTGGGTTGCAGTCACATTTATTTAGGCAGTTTTTGCTCTACATCTGTTTGGATTTACTTCCTTACTTTATTTTGAACAGAGGTATTCAAAACAGATAATGTGCGATTGTCTCTGAGTGTTCAAAATAGGTTACCTGGGAGATGATATTACACAGCCATTGTGGGTCGATAAAGTAAAGGTCTTGGAGTTGAAGTGCAGGATCGTCAAAGTGCAGCAAAACTCCTACAGTGATGGAAGAGAAAGCATCGAGACTTGGTCAGATAAAGTGTACTTAGAACATCAAGTTAATCTTGAATTTGATGCTTGGCTTTAAAAAAGGCAAAAAGAGTCATTTTGGAGTCATTCTGTCCTTTAAATGCTACATGTACCATAGCGTAATTCAATAAGTAGAGTACAGCTGTGACTGAAGACTTTATATTTAATTAACACACATCAAAGATGTCCATTTAGGGTTAACAGGATTCCTAGGACTGTGTAGAACTGATATGGATTTCCTTTAAAGCGTTCCTGAAAAGAGAGACTGACCTGCTTCACTGAGGAAGTGGACGGCGTGTGGCAGCTCAGCCTCCTCCAGCTGCAGCTGACTCTCCTGAATGAGCTGCATGATCTCCTGATGCCTGAGAACAGGGAACTCTGGAGGAACCCTGGTTCTCTCCAGGAGAACCCGACGCTCCAGCTCCACATAGCTGTCAGGAACCAGCTGACCCATGACCGGCTGACCCTGGATCTGTGAAAGAAAGAGGAAACTAAGTTATGACAACAGAAGGAGAAGTGAAAAATGAAATGTTAAATCTGTTGTTTCTGTCCTTTACTTTGAAGCTGGTGACCTCTCTGGCGATGGTCTTGCGAAGTTTGTTTAGGGAGTCTGAGTCCTCACAGACGGAGACCATGTGGTAGTCTCTGATGGTTGGGAAGCCCTGATGGCTCAGCAGCTCCTCTCTGATCTTTGTGAGGCAGGCTTGAAGCTGCAGCTCGTCGCTCACATCTGTGTGGGTTCCCACCAGGATGACTGGAGACAGAGGAGCTACTGCCTGAAAAAAGTTATTATAAAGAAAATTTATAAGCTGGTAAAACAATCTACAAGTGTATGATTAAATTGAGCTTAGTTTGGGGATTTTTTTATCATCAAAACTTGACACAAACTTGTATTATTATGCGTAAAATGAAGGACTTACTACAATGGAGACTGGACAAACGTTCACCTTTAAGGTGCATTAATTCCCAGAGTATTCAGTATATATTGTGATAAATGTTTGCTGTAACACACCAAATGACAGCTCGCCTAAAATAAACAAACCATTATTATGGTTGTAAATATACAACCCCAGTTCCAATAAAGTTGGGACGCTGTGTAACAACTGTGATTTGCAAATAAATTTTCAGTGGAGGAAAGCACAGAGATGATACTAAATGCTCAAACTGATAAACTTTTTTTTTAAATAAAAATTTTAAAAAAATCTGAAATTGATGTCTTAAACAAGTTCTAAAAAAGTTGATACACAGACATGGAAAGACTGGGAAAGTTGTGGATTCTCAGAAACCAGCTCAAAATATAATTGAAGATGAGCTTCAGGATCAATCAAAAGCTGATGCTGGGGCACAGATGGAATAGCAATTAGGTCCTGCCCCGTGTAAGCGGGTGACCTGGGTCAAATCTGGCCTGCAGCTTCTTTCCCGCATGTCTTACTCCCACTCTCTCATCCCCATTCTGACTCTATCCACTGTCGTCCTCTCTAAATAAAGGCATAAAAAGCCCCCAAAAATGACAAAAAACAAAAACAAAAAAGTTGATAGTTTGATTGCTTTGAGATGTTTTATGAATTACAAAACTTATAAACAAATGACCTTAGGTGGTTATGACACAAACAAATCTTAATAGAATAAAGCCTTTGCATGCGACCACGTACTTTGATGTTGAAGAGCCAGGGTTTGAGGGCGTCCACCTCGCTGGCTCCTTTGCTGAGGTTGTAAACCACCAAGTACAGAGCTCTGGAAGTCAGAAAGTGAGGGTGAGAGCCGCTGAACTCCTCTCCACCTGTGGGACACAGAAGCAGAGAGTCGAGAGTGAGTCACTAAGGTTACATCTGAAATGTGTGATGAACATAAACTATCACCTCACAACATTAACGTCTTTAGCAAGTTATGCATCTTGTTTGAATTCTCTAAGAATAATCAGCCTTTGTGAAGTTTATACTGATTTACAGTGCACTGAATTTTTCCATTATGAAGAGTCTGGATAAAAAACTAGGCAAAAATTTAGAGATGGTGATGTGAAATTAACTTATCCTTATCTAACTTCTCTGTGAAAAGAGAAACCCAACATGAAGAGTAGTAAGTAATAAAGCTACATGGAAATCTGCGAAGTGCTCAACACCTATGCTCTTTTCTGCAAACATGCTTTTGTCTTTGTTTAGGCTTCTGTGAGGACCTTTCAGTCTGTGTGGATTTTGGCAACCCAGTGGACAAAGTTGTATCTTATTTCCTTGCTGATCTTGCCCTAAGCATACATAGTTTGTGTTTTTAAACAAAAAAGTCCCATCCTACTTCCTTTTAAAAGTCAAACTTATGATTCACTTTGAATCCTTACCATGGGAAATATACAGGCTGTTTCAGTAGGATACAACAATCCCAGGGAAGCAGTTTTGGATGTTGAAAATGACTGTTTTTAAAGCACAATATTCATTTAAAATAGTGCAAACTTATCTAAAGAAGGATTCTTCCTATGTTTTTTTTTTTTGTTTTTAAATCTTGCATGGGTTATTTACTAGCCTTGGCCTGATGACTTTGACCTGAAGACCTCAATCTCACAGTGCTAAATGTAACTTACATTCCATTCACAATAAGCAATAAACAGAATTTATATTACATGATGCCTACTTGTAAAAAAAAAACAATGGAACTAGTTGCAGCTGTAGCTGCTGCTGAGTAAATGCTGACGACTAGTGGTAAAATTTGGTACAGCAGATTAGCCTTAAGATTGGCTCAATATTAAACCAGTTTGAGAATATGCAAAACGTAACCTGTACCAGGAGAACAAAATAACCTGTTCATCCTTCTAATAGAATTCAGAATGCATCAAGGTTTTTTTGTCATACTAAAAGAGTGTTTTTCTTCCTGACATTCATATCTGGACTCAACATCTGACAATGGGCTGCACTGATGCAATCTAGACAATACCTGGCTGATTTTGTGTCATCTGAGCTGCTCTTTACTTGGCGATTGTACCTTATACAGAATCAAAAAGTCACTGATATCAAACCTGAGAAGTCCCAGACGTTTAGCACCATTTTCTTCTTGTCCCGTTCCCTGATGGTCCAGTCCCTGACATCAATGCCAACAGCGGTCACCTTTGAGTTTACTTGGGAGCGCTTAAGCTTCATCATCTGCTGGATCAAGGTGGTTTTACCACTCCCTGCATTCCCCACAACGATGAGCTTCATCCTGTAGTACGGGACAGCTTTCTTCAGACGCTGCTGCAAGAACCTGGCAGCAAAGGTTAAGGAGAAAAAAAAAAAGAAAATTATTCTGCCTTTTTTTCTGTTGCATTTTACTGTTTCAAACCATTCAGAAGCTGTGATGTTTGACCAAATAGATGGTAATAAAATGCACATTTTACTTGCAAAAACCACCAGACACTGACCTGACAATGTCTTTGGTCTTGTTGCCGATAAGTTTGAGGTCCAGCTGGAGTTTAAGGCCATCCAGTGGCAGGTCCCATAGCCGGCTCAGTTTTCCCATCTCATCAGGGAAAGAGCGCAGGTTTGTGTTACGACTCACATCCAGGGAGGTCAGGCCTTCTAACAGGCCGATCTGTGGAGGGATCTAAAAAGAGGCGATACAGCCATGAAGGAAATCAGTGTTGTGGCATTTACACCAGGAAACACTCTTCATCCACAGCTTCATTGGTTTGATCTAGGATTGGGCAACATTTCTAGTTTTTGAGATGTTTTCCTATATTTTTAAATTAGGTACACGCTAAGACAGTATATGTTATATAAATATAGTTTATGCTGATGTTGATTCACCCACGCAAAAAGTAGATACCAGGTCTATTCTCAGTAGAAAGACTGTTTACAGTTGCTGCTCTTTACCTCAGTGAGTTTGTTGTCACTCAGGTGAAGTTTCTCCAGTCTGGCCCACCTGTAGATCGGTCCGCTCAGATCCAGAGCCGTGATACAGTTCTGACTGAACATAAGCTCTCTGAGGTTGCATGATTCCCATAAACCCGGACCGGGCAGAGCAGCAATGTTGTTTGTTCTCATATCAACTGACCGCAAGCTGGACAAACATAAGAATGAGTCATCAATAACTGAAAAAGAAGAAAAAATGCACCAAAAATATACCTGTGGCAGAATCTAACTCACTTTGGTAGATTCAGTATCGCCTCTGGAACGTCAGTGAAGTTGTTGTTTGCCAGTTTTAGTGTTGTGATCTTGGATGGTAGATTTGACAGAGAACCTGCAGAGGAGAGGAAGTGGAGATGATCTTTTTCTGCTGGTCTGACAAAAAAATAACAAACTGACAGAACCAGGGGTTGTCTGTGTAAGCACTTTGGGGTACACCACCAAGCAGGTTCAACATACCCAGAACTTCTATGAGAAATCTGGCTTGACAAGCTTTATGATCCAGCAAGTCACAGTGGGTAGATCTTATTAACAATGGCTATGTTGCTGAGAACTGATCATTGAAATTAAACCTGTTCCTTTAAAATATAACACTGTTTTACATGACACCTGCATGTATTATAAAGAGAAGGCACATGAGGACTGATTTTCACATAAGTGCATTGTAACTTCTTACTGTTGAGATGCTGGTTACTCCTTACTGATTGACTTGGATATAATATCTATTTGAAGATAAGGTGCTCACAGATTTTGTTCATAGAGGCGCTGAAAGTTTCCAGTTTGGGGCAGCCTGTCAGGAAGTCGGGTGAAATATTCTCCACGCTGTTCTTGCTCACATCCAACAGCTTGATCTCCAACAGACACAGAGGTGAACTCAGCTCAGTTATACTGTTACTAAACAGAGAAAGAAGACAATAACTGGTTACTTTCAACAATCAAACAAAATAATTGCTGATAATGTTTTAAAGGAAGAGTCTGGGAGTCTTGATTAGACAAGCAAAAAGGTGTAAGAGCAGAGAAGTGACTGACAAAATAGTAGAGTGATAAAAAAGATGTGAAAACAAATGCACATTATTATGAATTCAATAAAAAAATACTAAAACAGTGGGTGATATGAAAGATATAACTAAATCTGAATCAGTTTTTTTTTTTTTGAAACACAGATCTGATTTTTCATCATACTTTGAACAACACAAGTCACACTGAAATCAGATCTTTTCAAATCAGATTCAGGCTGCTTTCTTATGTGAATCTACTGAAGAGAATGGAGGGGTTTTATACAAATCACACATTGAAAAGGAATTTAAACAAAGCCACAAAAAAAAAAACTGACTGGAGCAAAGACAAAGAAAGAGAAAAAAAATCCTAACCTTGGTTTCCTGTAGAGAATTTGAAAATGACTACAAAGTGTTGTTCTATGTCACAGGTACCATATTTACCTTTTTACCTCTGTTGTTTTTATCTGTTTGACGCATTGGTTTGGTTGAGCTGTAGGAGTTATCAGTTCTTAGATTACAACCGCGGTGAACCAACACCAGCAACATATCCGGACATTATTTACCACCTTGTGGTATAAAAAAAATCAAACATTTTCCCTGTTGATTTATCATTCATATTATGCATTAAGTGCACATTGATGGTGGGGCTTTCTGGTAAGTTTCCTAATTGAATAAGAATCTATTTTGACAGCTAATTTCTGAGTAAAATTACTTCCTACAATTCAGATTGACAGAATAATATCTCAGCACTGATTGGCTACACTTACAAACAACAGAAGTATTTATGGCAATCATTCATGTGTTGCTCCATGTTATGAAATAACCCTGAATCACTGGAATTTCTTCTATGCGATCATGTTTAAATTAATTTTAGGATTTCATTATTTTCCACATTTCTAAAATAAATGCCCTTAAGGTTATTTGTCTTTTTGTTGTTTTTATATAAAACAGCACATCAAAACCACCAAAAGGGCCTTAAAGAGAGTGCATGCGTTCAAGTTTTTCTCACTAAAATATCATTGGAAATTCTCAGAAAGAAAAAATAACACAGGTACACTCTACTATTATTGCAGCCATGCTGATACCAAACTTTCTCTCCTAATTTTTAAACCAGCAGTTGTGCCTACCCTTCCATAAACAGCTCTTCCAGGTGACTCATGACCTGGCCCAGATCATGAGGAAATGTGGTGATTTTGTTGAAGGACAAATTGAGCTGCCGCAGTGATGGACAGCTGACAGCAGGGTCAAAGTTCAGAAGGGGTCCGACACAGTTACGGGAGACGTTCAGCATACTCAGGGAAAGCAGAGACAGAAGCTCCACCGGCAGCGACCGGAGCTGATTTCCCTGCAGGTCCAGTCGAGTAAGACTCTTCAAACTCTAAATGAAAATTACAAACAAAAAAACTTGAGTGTATGAGTCCCCTTAAACTTTTAATTTGGTTATTCCAAAAAGATTGAAAAAAAATACCGTGCAGAGAGCTGAGGGAAACTCTAACAGGTTGTTGTGGCTTAGATCCAGGCGGAGGAGATGGCCCAGCTGCTGCTGGACAAAGCCGTCATCCATCAGACAGGATAGAGAGTCCAGCTCGTTACCAGACAGATCCAGCAGGCGGATCCTCTCCCTCTCTTTAGGCAGAGCAGCAGAGTTCTCAACAGATCCAAGCACTTAAGGAGACATCATGAGATTAATTTATTCTAACAATAACAAATTAATCTCAAAAATAGAAGAGGGGATAATACATACATGAGGCAAGATATTACCGGAGCAAGACTGTCTTTACCTCCATTAACCTATATGCATTATAACTTCAACAACCAGTACACAAGGACTTTTCAGAATATGTTTTAATTTCTTATTCGGGTTATACAAGTAGCACATGTCTGACTTTACTACTCAGTTTGATACCTCTGAATCACACACCAAAACATAATGTAAAATAAGTGACTGCATAAATATTCACCCCTTTCAAATGAGTATTTAGTAGATGCAGGTTTGGCTGCTATCACAGCACTGACTCTGTGTGGATAGGTCTCCATCAGGCTTTCACATCTGGACATTGCAATTTTACTCCATTCTTCTTTGCAAAACTGCCCAAGCTTTGTCAGAGATTGGGTGTGAACAGCTCTTGCAAGACCAGCTAGAACATTCACGTAGTTGTCTTTAAACCATTTCTGTGTAGCTTTCGCTGTATATTTCAGGTCGTTGTCCTGCTGGATGATAAATCTTCCTCCCAAGCCGTAGTTCTTTTGCAGACTGAATAAGATTGTCCTCCAAGACTTCCCTTTACTTTGCCACATTTATTTTACCCTCTACTTTTACGAGCCTTGCAGGGCTTGCTGCTGAGAAGCATCCCAACAGCATGATGCTGACAACACCTTGCTTCACATGGTGAGTTTGTGGTGATGTGCAGAGTTTGGTGTTAAACATAGCGTCTTGTCTGATGGCCAAAAAGCACCATTTTGGTCACATCAGACTTTCGCCCACTTAAACATGGAATGTCCTACATGCCTTTTGGGAAACTCTAGTTGAAATTTAATGAGTCTTCTTAAGTTGCTTGGAGTGTTCTTTTGTCTTCATGGTGTAATGGTATCCAGGAATACTGATTATCCAGCGACTGGACCTTCCAGACACAGGTGTCTTTATACTGCAGTCACTTGAGACACATTCACTGCACTCAGGTGATCCCTATTTCACTAATTGTGAGACCACTAGCAGCAGCTGGCTGGACCTCTGTTAAATGAGGTCAATCACTTTAAAGGGGGCGACTATAATGCAATCACTTAATTTACCTTGTGCATTTTTATTCAATTGACTTTACTTAGTAGTAACCAGTGTTCACTTTAACATTAAAGAGGGTTGCTTTGTATTTTTCTTTATCAGTTATTAATTATTTCTTATGCTAATGTTAGTTGCTTGTATAACTTGTATAAAGGCAATGTCACACTTGTGGGAGCTGCGTACAGCAGTCATTTCACTATTGATGGCACTCAGTCTGTGACTGCATACATTTGACTGAATCCCAGCAGTGCTCTTATTCAGTACAACACCACTCCCTCTCGTTACATAATTTCTTAAAATCGTGCTAAGAATTTGTTTGTGAAATGTCACATTGGTATGCATTTTATATATATCTTTAATATTTATCACTGCAAAGACAGTATAAACACATATGAAGGCATGTTTTTAATATGTGCTGTGTATTGTTATGCTTGTGCTTACTTCTTTTTTAAGCGTTTTAGCTCCTGTGTTTGTTACATTAACTTAATTTTCAAAAGGGGTCAAGTTGCTGTCTTTTTATTATGCCTCTATATTGGCATAAAATAAAGTATCCTAAAAATATACATGTATATCTCTCAATTTCTTACCTTTTTGGTTTGAGCCTATTCTTCCATTTCTCCGGTGAAGAGGCTCACTGTGGTCCATCTCTGTTAGACCACTCTAGACGGAGAGAAAGAAAAAGACACAAGAAAGAAAACTGTACTAAGACAAAAATGGTGTGCATTTTGTAGTGAATGACAATTCTATCACTAAATAAATGTTTAGTTTAGTTTATTTATTTATTAAGGGACAGTGTGTAATGACATTGATCATTCATACAAAGTAAATGAAAACATGGTTGCACCAGATTTGGTGAGTCACTAATTTCCATCTGTTGTCCCACATAAAACCTACACAAAACATACATAAAAGTCCCAAAAACAAGGGCAGACACCTAACAAGACCACAGCTGAGATGCAAAGTACAAAAAATACATGAGTGATCATTATAGAGGACGTTAATAAGTCCTACTATGTACAAATTGAATAAAGGTAAGAAAGTAGTCTAAAATTTTCACATACGTATTTTAAAGGCTAAGCCCAAACATACCAGATAAATAAAACCATAAATAGACCATTATCATAAAATGACCAAGATAAAGTAGCAGCAATACAGAAATACAGGAAGGCAATAGATATATCACGACCATTACACATTAGCAACATTAAGTAGTGCCTAAAATGCGACACTGAAATAAAAGAGTAACCAAAATTCATCAGTAGCATGTTGAACAAAGAATATGTTAATTTTGGTTTTAAAAAGTACTAAAATTACTAGTGATTAAATTTCAGAGTGCTGATGATGACAGGTTTACCTCTGCACTGGCATGTCTGCGACGTCCATGCTTCCTTCTGAATGAACCTCCCCTTAACTCCTCTGATGAATTATTATGTGGCTTTGGAGACAGAACCCCAGACAGTGAATCACTTCCTACAAATAAAAATCACATACGGAAAGAGGTGAGGACACGATTATTAGAAAATAATCTTTATTGAGAGAGTCTACATGGAGATGTAAACAGCGGGTGTAGTACATTTATAGTCTAAGCTGCACTGATCATCAGGATTTGGTTCCTAAAGATCAAACACTTATAAAAACACAGTATCCTAATGATTTAGTCCTCTTTATAAACAATCATCTTTTTAAATGCAGCTAACAATCCATAATAGATCACAGATTTGAGATTTGACTCTATGTATAAAGCCAATGAGCAGACTCTCACTGCCTGAAACATTTCAGTTAAAAAAGAAACTAAACCCTCTACAAAAAACACAAAAATTCAGTGCTGTGTTCTTCTCCACTAAGAGACAGACCTGATTATGCTTGGGCTTGTATATTTTACAGATCTTCATCATGACTGGTTTATTGTGGAAACAAAATTCAAAACAATTGTGAAATTATAATATTTTAATTAGTTACTCTGGGGTTATAAAGCTGGAGAGTCAGCTTGTGAAGCAACAGGATCAAGTCTAGTGTGGACTTGTCATTTAGAGTGAGTAATCATGCACTAAAATGTGTACTTTTTTATGCTATGTAGTCACTGTCAGATGATGAGCCCCTTTGAACTGAATGTTCAGGCACTAATTGAATAAATTACTACAGTGATGAAGAATAAACTGAGACTAATTGCAAGTTAAAACATCCCTAACTAATCAATGTGTCTTCTCTGATGTACAGCAGAATCTAAAGAGTTGAGCTAATTGGCTTAAATAGAAAATACAGGATGTTACTGTGTATGACTGTCATGCCTGTTTCAGTGAGGACAACATTACATGGCATGATGTTCCCACTCCAGCTGCTAGAGCACAATAAACTACAGTACAACAGATAATTCTCCTTAGCTTAGTCTGTTGTAGAATCACATTGTTTGTCTGGACAGTGCAGCGGTAATTCAGGCGTATAAATCTCATAAAAAGACACTTTATGAATATGAGGAACCAGGGGGTTTTCCTGCATTTAAAATATGATGGTGGTCACCACCAGCCCTCATCGGTCGTACACGTGCTTTCATGAAGAGAACACCTCTTCCCAATTTCCCAAATTTTACGATTCATAAAGATGCTAGTAAAGGTGTTCAGCTGATCCACAATGCACATATCACATGCATGTGTACACGGTAAGAAAAGTGCCATCATAGCCTCATTTTTAACCAGGAAAAACCCTAGGAACATTTTCTTCATGGAAGTTAATCAGTTGCCTTTTAACAGATTTCTACTCTGTAAGGTTTATGGTTGATGTCAAAGTGCAGGATGAAACTTTACCATCACTCTCCATATCATCATTGAAAAACAAGCTGTCTTCCCCTGAGACGAAGCTGAAGTTTGAGTCGTCGCTCTCTTCAGAGATGTAGCCGGATGTCAGGCAGGGGTCTGCTAGAGATCTTGGAGGACCGCTGCTGCCCTTGGACTTCTGCAGAGACTGAATATACCTTGCCAAGCTCATACCTTTACCTGAAAGACAGTACACAGGATTAAACCTTGTGATTTTTACAAACCCAAAGAAAAAGCCACTGAATCTTTCTCCTACCATTGTGTCTCAGCGTGACATGACTGAGTCTGTATCTTCTTATAATTACCTTAAATATTTAAATGATAATTCACTGTTCTTAAGCTTCATATTGAGCAGCTAAACACATGCAGACTTAGAGCTGTGGCTGCATTTAATTCAGAAATAAGTGCTTTTTTCTTCCTGCAAAAAAGACTTGTTCCAGCTGGTCCCTTGAATCTTTTTAAAAGTAAATTAAAGGTGTTGAAGGGGGAAAATGTTTTTGGTTTCAGATGCTTTAAGCTCACTGACTTAGAATTAGTTGATCTGTGTTTGAAATTGCTTCATGTTTTATGTCTGTAACTACTGTCTGCTGCTACCTGTTTCGCATATAAGATTTTTAATCTTGACAAGGTTTTCCTGTTTGAATAAATATTAAATACAAACAAGATGAAGAGAATGCTGTAATTTAAAGAGAGGGTATTGTGCTTTTTTTCAAGGCTTTACACCATCTCTCTGATACCCAGGTAGTAGCTTCACATGGTTTACAGCTCAAAGAACTCATGTTTCTCACACTGGCGTCCTGAAAAACCCTTATTTTAACCTCCGTCTGAAACGCTTCATTTTGCTGCTGTCTCTTTAACAGCCCCCCCTTCATGGACCTGCTTTCCTCTGATTGGCCAATTTTCCAGAGGCTGGCCAGCAGCAGGACTCAATGTTTTGTGCCCACCCCCTCCAATGTGGCTATGTTTACATACTTGTAAACTTTGACTGAACCGGTCCGACTGAGTAAAATATGGCGAATTTTGATATACATCCATACATGTTAGACCCGGAGTCTGACCCTGATAGTTTGGAGAGAGGGGGAAGAAAACCAGCAGCAGCGAAGGATAGAGCAGGACGTATCTGTTTGGTAAGTGTTGAATTACTGTGTTACTAAATGGCTAAATAGCTAAAAGGCCTTGTGGGGGCGGTCTGTTCCGCTTTGCCGGCAGCACAGACAAACCAGTCAAGAAATCCTATTGCGATGACCTCATCAGTTCACTCCACTGAAATCTCATCTTGGAAGATCTTGGAGAGATTCCCAACAAACCGTTTTCGTCAGTTTACACTCTAATTCCAAGATTACTGCCACATATGTTTATCTCGTGGTTTGAAAATTTGCATACCTTAAGTATGGACACCCAACATTGTGACTTTATATTTATGTTTTAAAAATCGTTAACGTATAATACCCCCTCTTTAAGAAAAAGCAACCTCACTTTTGTTGTAACGGAAACTGCATGCTCGGCTTCTTTCTGCCAGCAGGGAGCTGAGCCAGGTGGAGTCTAGACGGCCCAGCCTGAATCCCCCGAGGCAGAGGGCGCTGTTGTTGAGGTCCAGACCCAGGCGACCCAGCAGCTGGATAACCGTGGGTCCGTCCCCTCTCTTCACGCTCACAGCAAGAGCTCGGCGGAGGTACTGCTCATGGGCTCCCCGGCTGAGTAGGAGCTCTACAAGGTCCAATGGGCCTCCTCTCTCACACACCTGGAAGGGAAAGCAGAGAGGCCACAGCTGGGATTGAACCTATGATTGCAATCGCTTAAAAATGTCATTCTGCCTCTTAGCAACAGTCAAAAATATCTCTTAGTGTGAATCTTTGCTGCAGCAGATGTCAGAAAAACAAATTTAATATTCTACCTAATGGCTTGCTTTGTAGGTCATTTAGAAACATTTGTTGTATTTTAATCTGTTTCATAACTATCTAAAAAATCTTCATTCCTCAGTGCAGGTTCAGTATTTACAACCTTTTAAGCGTGTTAGCACACTAACCATTGTAATACATCCTGTTGTTTCAGGTTTATAAGTCTAGTGGTGGATCAAGGATACATACACATCACCCATAGGTGTAGCTCACAAAAGATACAAGTTATAAATGACATCACTGGAACAATGACCTCTCTTAATGACATTAATATAACCTGATTAAACATGTGAACTAGTGAATTTTTCCCCTCAAAGCTGGCCTTTGTTTTCTTCGTGCCCTCTGACCTGGTAGATGAGAGATTCTGTTTTGGTCTTCCTGTTGACGTCAGCGCCCAGTTCAATTAGACACTCAGCTAATGTCGTGTCTCCGTCCTCGCAGGCCTTTTCCAGCATACCATAGTGCAGCTCGGAGTCGCACCACATCTTTGACAGAGCCAGGCACACTGACTTACGCAGCTTTAGGAAGACAGAGAGAAAGAACAGGAAGTTAATGTTTCTAAATCTGTTTAATTAAGTTATGCTGAGGTTCTCCTGCCTTATTAGCGGGGCTCTTCTAGGAACTTTAATAAGTAGATGAGTAACCTACATGTTAATGCGAACAGAAACAAGCCTGTTTGGTATGTCCTGCGCAGTCTTTTGTACTCTATGATACGATGTTTATAGAGTGCAGCTTGTGTTTGAATGCCAGCTCATTGACAGGATGTGATTAAGACTGATATGGAAGATCAAACCGGGCAATCTGAGTTGCACAATGCTTTTGTAATCTTGTTTGTTTCTCTGAAACTTGATCTTTGCATTAAATGTTGGAAAGGAAAACCCCTCTGTAAATAGGGGGAGAGAATCAGAAAAAAACGAGGAAAAATAGGAGTACGTGTAACTCACTGGGTTGTTGTTCTGGTCTGAGTTCTCCTCTCTGAGTTGTTGGAAGATCAGCCTGTCCAAATTTTCTCTCTGAAGCTCAGCAGCTGCCCCTGAACACGCATCAAGCATCCTTAAAGCCACCTGAAAACCCTGAAGGATACAACCAGAGACACTTTGACTAATCTGATCACAGTTATAACCAGTAACAGCAAAGTAAAATTCACTTTTAGTGTTTAGCCACGAGTCACAAAATAACTAGAAGTACTGCCTGGCAGTTATACCACCATGGAAGGTATACAATTGCAAGACAATATGCTGAAAGTACAATGTGTGTCAAGAAACTGCTTAAATTAAATCTCTATTAGGCATGTGAGACATTCCATGTTAAGTGGGAGAAAGTTCTTTGGTTTGATCAAACCAAAATGGTGCTTTTTGGCCATCAGGCAAGACACCATGTTTGATATTAAACACAGCATTTTACCACAAACTCACCATCCCCACTGTACAGCATGGTGGTGGCAACATCATGCTGAGGGGATGGCAGCCAGCCCTAGAAGGCTTGTAAAGGTAGAGTTTAAAATGAATGCGGCAAAATATAGAAAAATCCTGCAGGACAATCTTATTCAGTCTGCAAGAGAACTATGGTTTTGGCGAAGACTTACTAGTATCTTCCAGAAAGACAATGACCTGAAGCATGAAGTGAAAACTACACAGAAATGGTTTAAATGTCAACAAGGTGAAAGTTATGGAGTGGCCGAGTCAAAGCCCAGACCCTCTTGAAAAGGGTTGTTCACACCTGGTCAGCATGCAACCTGACAGAGCTGGAGCAGTTTTGCAAAGAATGAAGTAAAATTGCAGTGTCCAGATGTGCAAGCCTGACTGAGACCTTTCCACACAGACTCAGTGCTGTGATTGCATCCACAGGTGTATCTACTAAATGTGACCAAAGCTGGTAAAAACTCCTGCAAGTCGTCCGAGGTCATTTTTGAGTTTTTTACACATTATGAAAGCATAGATTCCAAGCTTTCTAATGGTGTATCATACACCTTAATCTGAGCATATTTTACAAAGATATGCTCATTTGAATGTTAACTTCTAGTTCCTGTTTGCTCTGAGAAAACCAGGCTCAAAGTTTCAGGACTTTTCCTACCTTCAGGCAGGCCAGGTAATCGGCGTGAACAATAAAGCCACATTTACAAAGTCCACTCAAACCAAGCTTCTGGATTGGACTGGTGACGCTCATCAAAATATTCCGCCTTCATCAAACTTTCACTGTCGAGTGATCCTGAAGTCGTCCCAAGTCTGTTGATAATTCTTGCTGCTTCTTCATCGTCTCTTCTACTTTTCTTCGCTGCAGGGTGCATCTTGAGGCTTGTTAATAAAAGGTGATAACTAGAAACAGCTGGAGTTACGTGCCGGGGTGGGGTGGCGTTTGAGCCATGCGGTGTTTGTTATTGTCCATCTTAATGGGCGAAACTGGGAACAATGCCAGGCTGAGTGGCCAGCAATATTGCTTTCCCCTCCCCTCAATCTCCCTGTAGTAACTTTGAAAACAGGGCATTTTAAAACACAAAATTAACGCTTTTAAATGTCACATTTGTGTTACTTTATTCATCGAATGAGTAGTTTAAATGTCGGACTTGCCTAAAATGAGAAAAAAACGAAAAATGATCATTTTGAAGAAAAAGACTTTGTATCCATTTTTCTCAACCACCGGAATGCCGACTTGCAGGAACTTTATCTGGCTTCGGTCACAAATACTGACAGGAAGGGGGATGAATATTTTGCAGTCACTTATTTTACATCACATATTTGTATTCATTATTTGTAGAAATCTGTTCATCACTCTTCAATTCACTCTGATATTTAATAGTTTTTTTGTAATTTTTTGGTAAAAAAATCCAAATTATATTGACCATGATTGTCTTATAAAATCAATGAAAGTTTTTCACAAGAAAAAGAACAACATAAGTTGTTTTCCATGCTGTGACAAATTATGAGGATGTTATTTATGGGCATTTAGCATTACAGTGTCTTACTGAAGAGGCCAGAGTTTAAACTTAGATAGTGTTTGCCTCCTATTATATGTTGTGTGCATGTATTGTCTCTTGATTTTTTGTCAGCTGGATGCAGTGTTTTGAAAGGGAATTCCAATAAAGTCTAGATCTGATTATACCACGTAGTTTACCTTCAGGAGCATCTCAGAGTCTTCTTTGTACTGGATGAGTGAGGCGACCAAAACAGACGCCAGAACGGGTACGATCATCCTTGACAGCTTCTTCTTGGATACGAGGTAGTTGAGCAGGGTGAGACCCCAGTAGTGTATCTCTGGAGGAAGGCAGGGAATTAGTTAAGTCCAGATCAGTCATTTTTAATGCTAATTTAAACATTCAGATGCTCTCCTGGATTTTGTCATCACTCAAAACAGCAAAAGCCCATCTAACCCCACCTCCGTTGGCTCAAGAGGGGGGACAGGATGGAGCAATCACTATTAAACAGACATGCTGCTGTTCATCTCATCTAAATGATTAAGCAGCCACAAGCCCCAGACTATAATTGGAAAGACCATAATGTGATTAGCAGTTGTAAATTCAGTCTTAACTGCACTATTTGTTGGTCATTTGTACTACAAGCCAATGATTAAGCAGTCCAAACTGTAACTGGGGTTAGTAGGTTCATGCTTGTAATAAAAACAGTACACTGAGCAATGAGCAACATTATTACTATCATACTTCTACTATTTCTATTTTAACTGTCCATGTAAATATCTTACATGTCCTGAACTGCTACAATCCCTGATACCAGTCAGACAAATCACTATTAATTAATACGTTGTTGTTGCTGTTCTAAAATATAATGTTATCAATACTGCAGCATGACATTACAGTCATAGACCTCTCTCTGCTGCTGTATCTCCCTCAAACACGCTTTCTCAGCTCACACACTTTATAGGATGGCTGCACATGAATATGACTGGCACTGCTCAAGGTTTCAGCCTGGTAAACAGACATTTTTCTTTTGCCAGTGTTCACCAAGTGCTTGGCTTGGGATAGACTTATGGATTTCTAAAAAGGATCACAACAAGTACAGTCTATCCTGCTCTTCTTGTATGTTGTCCTGAGATAGCTTTAATTACTTTATAGTGCTATTTAATATAAAAATATGTATTTATGATTGAGTGGTACCTCGTTCCTGTGGGAACATCTGTAGTGTATGCAGCACTGTGTCTATCGCCCCCTGCTGGCAGAGCAAGTCCACAGCCCCGGAGCAGTCAGCCAGAGCAGACAGCACCTTTAATCCGCACTTCTGTATGGTGGAGCTGCTGATAAACTGCACACAAAAACAAGCAAATCTTATTGACATGTTTGTTAAAGATCTGAGTCAACATCTAAGCAACAGATACTGTTATAAATACATTAAGCTGTAGGATTTGTTGTTGGCTCATGCAGGAAATCATCTCTTACAGAGATCTAGATCATATGGAACAGTGGAGCTGGTTGTTTGACTCCAAAACGGCTCTTCATTTGGTGGCAGTTTGGCTTTTCAAATGTGGATTAAGTAACGACAAAGGATGGAGGAAAGAAAATTGGCTCTCAAACAGGAGCTAGATACTGTGGCTCACTAAAAGGGAAGTTTTGTAGCAAAAGATCTTTGGTGAAAAGCACATCTTCACTCGGTCATTTTCCCCACAAGGCTTAATCAGTTGACAGCATATCACTGTTTCAATTGAAAGCATTTTTGTGAGAAAATGAGGATTTTTTAAATTTATGTTTAAGAGGCACAACTAGTCTCTTAGCACAGAACAAGACTCCCGTCTCCCTACACTAGGCTAAACAATGCTCGGAGGTCTGCAGGACTGTGGTTAAACTGTGGAAGAAAATCACTGTTTTGTTAAGTGTAGGGATCATACTCAATGAATGTAAAAAACTTCCTGATGATAACTGCAGTGCACAAGCCTACTTAGAGCTTTAAAGTGCAAACTTTCCTCCATTCTCATTCATTCCTAATGGCTGTCCCACACTTCTGACCCCTAACAGACTTTGGGGATCATGTGATTACAAACTACCTATTACAAAAAATAAAAAAGACAAAAATTAAAAACTCTACGGTAAAATAAAATCATGCTGTTAGGTCTCCTTTGTTTTTGGCTCCCTTCGAATCTGACCCAGCCTGGGCCTGAGGGGAGTTGTGGGAATCCTGGCTCAGAGCTTCATACAAAAAACTCTTCTTGCCTTGCCTTCATGCTGGGACATGTTTCATTGCTCTCCCTAACCTAAATATTATCTGTAACTTCATATTCCTAATGTATAACAACATGCATTCATATTGACCTACATTAAGACTTGCAGACACAATGTACCATGTTTGTAACCATGTGCTGGCTGTTGTGAGCATCCTGCTCTATGGCACATACCAAAAACCCATTGAAGAAAAATACTCTCTATTCTTCCAGTATGCTAACTGGAAAATCCTTTATAAAAATGTAATTAAATCTTTTTCCAATGTACTGTTTATGGGAGGACATACTGTAAAATTTCCACAATGAATGGATTAGCTGTTCTTTAATCTATGTCATAATTAAGGAGGACTATATGTGCCATGGCTGTGTATTTGAACACTGTGACTCAGTGTGTGCAAATCAATAGTAAAGGGAGTTATACAATTTTTTTTGCATGTTTTTTGTGTAATTTCATTGTATCACAACCAAACATATTTTGGAAATGCATATAAGTGCGAAAAAAGTAATGAAACGTAAACGACAGAACAAAACAGAGATAATAATGATGTTGTTTGGTGTTTTTACCCTGTTGAGAACCTCCAAATAGAGCGTGTGAGCTCCTTCCACCACACACTGGTTTTTCAGGACCTTCAGGGAAACGTCAGCCATGTCGGGATCAGAGACAGAGACGCCGTGCTCCCTCAAACTCCTGTCTGGGAATTCACAAAAACCAAGGGAAGAAGTGAAGACAAAGAGGGGAGCAAATACAAACACAGCCGCTCTGTTATCAATAACTAATCTAATTAGAAGCATAACGAGTGCAGCGCTGGGAGCAGAGAAACGGCATATAATGACCCTGTGTTGATGGACTTTCAAACAAAAACAAACTGCTCCACTAAACCAGTGTCCTACATAGAAAATATGAAGTTACTCTGCTGATCTGGATGAGCCACAGATGACAGATACATGCAAAGAAAACTTTGATAAACTGATCAACACTGATATTATTTTTCCCCGTGTTATCAGCTCCAAGAATATACAATGACTGTATTCTAAGCTGTTCCCTTAACAATTTGTTTCCACAATATTTGACAACACAGAACTTCACATTACTTAAATGATCCTCTGTTGAATCTTAGCCCTATTTCCAGTCTCTCTTTGTCTTTGGTCTCTGAAGAGAGACAGGAAACAAAGGTTAAAGAGAGTAAAAATGAGCCAAATCAAAGGGCAAAGGGTTCAAGATGAACTCAAGCAGCTGAGGCCAGTACTTGTGTTTCCTGGCCTCTGTATGTGTGCAGCTGCTGCTTACATGTCAGTGAGTTGATGTTAGTCTTGTAGATCAGATGGAAACTGGAACTTAGAGACAAACTTAATATCATTTGAGCTCAAAAAGTTCAGAGAATTATATGAAGAAGAGGGTGCCTTGATTTCACAATTGCAATAGAACTTCTTGGCCTCTTTTTCACAACTCACAATCTCAATTCTTCTATTTTTGGCTACAACAGAAATAGCAAACAAAAAGTCCTCCTGCAGTCATGTGATCCATAATGTGGCTCAAGATGTATCAGTGTTGAGATTAGGCTACTATGCTTTTAAAGTCAGGGTCAGATCCCACTGTTTCTTGTCCATCATGATTTTCACAGTGTAAGATGAGGTGATCACAGTGCTATTAATTCATGCCCTCACTTGACTGAAAGATTTGACGGATGAAGGAAGAGGGGTGGGGCTAGACGTCACATGGAAAAAGGACAGTAAACAATCATGTTGTGTTTACTTTACAATTAGGGAAGCATTCTGTATTACTGGCATCATATCTGTATTGGTAGATATAAGCTTAAAAAGTTAAATATCAGTATTGGCTGAAAATATCAGGCAATATCTATAACAAATATATCTGCCTTAATATCAACCAAATATATGTACCATCAGGTATAGTTGGCTTCCTTGGTGGGTGCCAAACACTCAAGGAGGTCTGCTGTTAGCCCTGCATACTGTGACAGAAGCCCCAAGCATAAGTGATGGGAATTTTGGCTCTTGTCAGTGATCCGGCTCATTTGGCTCAGCTCTGCAAAAGGGGCGGCTCTTTCGGCTCCCAAACGGCTCTTCATTTAAGTACCAGTTTGGCTTCATTTGACCTGCCAATTTAAGCAATGTTATAACATATGACTGATATTTGGGCAGGTGTTTTAATCCAACTGTACTGTCTATACTGTCTGTACTGTCCCCCCAAAACACCTTGTGGGTCAGATGAAATCTGCTCACTGAGTCCTTAATGCATGGTGTGCCTGAAGTAGAGGATAAAAGATCATCCATACTAATCAATCAACACACAGACTCACACAATCTATTTAAGGTAATAATAATAGTTATAATAATATAAAATGGCTCTCAAGCAGGATCCGGCTCTTATCGTTCAGGTAAAAGAGTTGACTCTTTGAACTGGCTCGTTCACGAACAACCCATCACTACCAAGCATAAAACAACGACCATGCCTATTTACTATTCTGTATTTGTTTTTCTATTTAAGCAATCTAAAGAATGATGCTAATGCTAATGCTAATGCTAATGGCAGTTTTTCACAACATCATCAAGGATGACTCATACTGTAGTAGTTCTGTCCTGAAACACCAGCATAATTTTTCTTGTACTACTTTCCCATTTGGTTTGTTTACATTTGTGACTTTTGTCCGTGCAGACTGTTCTGTGCTGCCATTGGTCAACTCCTCTGATGTGAAAAGAGAAATCAGAGAAAACAAAAATAAATCATGATAGACTTTGTTTCAGAAGGTTTAGAGTAGTCCATGAATAGTCCCAAATGTGGCCTTGATTGTTGTAATAACACTATATAAGATGAAAAGACTGTCAGACTTGTCAACAGTCCTGCAAAAAGCATGTAGTCTGACCTCAGAATTGGTTTTTATTTATGTTCAGTGTTGATTTTGGAACCATAAAAGTTACATAAAATAGTCCAATTCACACAAATGTGAGTGACTCTGTCCAGTGAGTCACCTCGAAGGTGCTCAAGCACAGAGAAACCTGCAAAGACCAGAAAAAAAAGAGGCATTTCTCTGTTCATAGGCAGCGCTTTTAAAGCATACAGAAGCCCTGATGTCTACTGAGCTGTCCAAATACCTCTTTGTTTAGTTTTCACTGAAGTGTCAAAATATGCTCATCAGATGCGTATCTAGTTACAATTTAAGCTTTCTAGGCTTTCCTTACACAAAATGTGCATTGCACAATCAAGTGCACTCAGTTTTTCTGATGTGATCCAGACCTTTTGGATTGGATAGAAGGTTATATTAGCTTTGCCTGTCTTTATTCTAGTGAAAAACAGGAGATAACCATGCTGGAATGTGTATATTAAAGATTACCACAGATAATTTGTGGACAAGAGTATTTATTTAGCTCTGGCATGCACTAAGTAACATGACCCTTTTGCCATCTGGGATGGGACAGCACTGACATTGCGATATCAGATGCAAAAGGTCTACTGCTGTCAACAAAATACCAAACCAAAAAGATCAATATTAAAAATTCAACTGGGAGGCCAGCTTTAGGTTTGCACTTAAGCTGGTGAAATGAACATATACAACACAATCGAGTGTACCTGGGCAGAGGAAAACCAGGCTGGCCTTCAGAGCCTCCAGCTGAACCTCGGGGTGGAAATTGTGGACTTTCATGGTGCTGAGGATCTGACTCATGGCCATGTTCAGCTCATCGAGACTGGCTGTCCTAAAAGCATAGAGGGAAAAGTTTTAATCTAATATATATGAAAGTCATTGTTTATCACTTTTGGAGGAAAAAAAATAGTTTTCCTGCAAGTTTGAAAATTCAGAGATCTGCATTTCTGCACACAGATGTAAACAAGCAACAATCTACAGCCAAATGTGTCTGTTTTAAAATCTCCCTGTAGGCAATATCTGGGAACCAGAGGCATTGTTTTCATGTTGTCAAATAAATTCTTTTGAACACGTTATTCAAGAACACTTTGAGGGGTTTTCTTCAAACTTTGCACAAATGTGCTGAACTGAAGGACAAATTTAATGCATTTTGGAGGTTCAAAGTCAAAAACCACCCCAGCCCTTCTTGACCCACCACTGTCCTTCATTGTCTCTTAACTGTATACCTCATAAAGGCTTATAGCCATCAAGCAGTATTTCTGGTTGCTTTACACCCTGCCGTTGGTGTAATATCTAAAAACAAACAAACATGGTAATCATGAAACGGTTTCTGTATTTTCACCCACCTTCCCTGGAAGAGCAGGTTGAGCAGTTTGCACGCACTGATGGAAACTTCAACAGAGGTCGAATGCCTCTTCATCATCTCCACTAAATTTACATGAAGGCCACTGGAGAGCAGCAGGGAACACATTTTACCTGCAAAAAGAGCAAAGCAGATCCTCTCAGTACATCCAGCAAACCAGTGTAAACAGTCAGTGCTGACCAGGGGCGTGACATGGGGGGAAAAGGGGCTGTGATTACCCGGGCCCTAAACCAAATGGTTTAGTCCAACCCTAGCGCTGTGCAGCACAGTGATCCTGGAGGAGAAGAAAGAAGAGCTGAGCAAGATGAGGATGATGGAGGAGAATAAAGCAAGGAAAATGAAAGATTTTTTCTGAGGGCTGTGAATATAATGAGAGGTTCATAAAGAACCAAAAGTCATGAAGAAATACATTATCATTTTCCTAATGTGGGGGTTAGAAAGCTAAAATTTTTTACTGTGTCGTACTTTGGGAATATGCTTATAAACATAACATAATGTGAAGGAAACAGTACAAAGATATTTTATCCATCCATTGTAAAAAAAAAATGTTGCTCAGAATACAGGGAAATTATAGTCATAAATAAATCAAAATACATGGATATTCATAAAATGATGCAAGATTTTTTGCTTGGCTGGCCAGCTAAGGGCGCCCCGTGTAATTTTCTCTCTGGGGGTCCAAAATCCATAGCTATGTCCCTGGTGCTGATTATAAGAAAAGAGGTGTTTTAATTTACAAGCATCTTTCAGAAAACTCTACTGAAACTTTAGGGTTACAAAAGGTTACGCCAACCTGAATCTGCTCTGTGCTGTTCCTGTTTTATCAACAAATATTTATACATGAAAAAATCATGTAAAAGATGTAGTTTTCCAAAAACCTGTGGTAACCAACAGTAAAATGTTGCTTACAAGTTTGCATCTATAGATTTTTTTAAAATATCATTCCATTATTTATTATCTTTGAACTCAGCTTTCATCTCCTAACCAACTCTTAAGGAAAGCATAGAATACGATACAATGGCCTTTTCTTTTTTTGATTTTTCTGTTATTGTACAAGTCAGATGAGGCGAGGCAGGAAATAAGGGGAGAGAGTTATACATCAAACAATGCTAGGATCAGGATTTAAAACCTGCAACCTGATGCTACAGTAAAAAAAACAATCATTTTTATCCTCATTAATTTACACCCAACACCTCACAACAGCAAAGTGAAAACTGAAATTTATAATTTTTTGCAAATGTGTGAAAAATAAAAAACTGAAATATCACATTGACATAAATATGCAAAAACACTTTAAATTTAGCTCAGGTGCCTCCCATTTCTCTTTATCATTGCTGAGATGTTTCTACACCTTAATTGGAGTCCATCTTTTGTACAGTAAATTGACCGGACATGACTTTGAAAGGCTTCACAGCTGACTTATGCCAATGTGACAGTTCAGTTTTCTATCTTTGATACATTTTCAAGAATTTCTAAAATTCTGTTTCCCCTTTGTCATGGTGGGGTACTGAGTTTAGATTAATGGGAGAAAAAAATGAATCAACGGCTGTATCATCAGGCTGCAACAAAACAAAACAAAAAAAGTGAAGGGGGTCTGAATGCTTTCTGAATGCACTGTAAGCTGTACGTCTATATCAAAGTCTGATGTTACCTTTTGTCTTGACCACTGCTGCAGATCTAATTTTCTTGAGGATAACAGTAGATCTGAAGTTAAACTTGGCAACCATGAAGTGAAAAGCAAGATTCAAGAAGTTTTTGCAAACCAGAGAGCTAAACAATGCGTTGCAACTAGCTTACAAACTCTAACGTTGATAGGAGCTGTATATTCAAGGGCTAATTTTAACATAATTCATCTATACAAATATACCCTTTCAGTTTTCAGATGAGATACGCAACACATTGATTGAGACTCACTGTTGTGTGTGATGAGTGTGGCGATAGCACTGGTAGCAGCTTCAAACACACGGGGAGAGGAAGAGTGGAGCAGCATGGCCACCATCAACTGTCTATGAACAGGAGTCCTGAAAACAACCAAACAATACCAAAACAACAGAAAAAAATACATGACTTACATGTCCTTAGCAAAGCAATAATTCCCAATTCTAAATCATTCTAGTTAAATTCTGGCATTACTTCTGTATTTCACAAGTTGTTATCATGAAATCGGGTTCTTCTGTTTGGCTTTTTCTAAGAAATTCTCTGTATTACCAACAGTATCTAAATATTTTGGCCTTTCAAAGATTGGTATGTGTGTTTTTATACTAATTAACACTGGAACAAATGTCAAACAGTGTCACACATCTCTGTGGGGTGTGTATGGGATTTAACGGTTACCTCTCATCCTGCTCCTCTTCTGATTGGTTCACTTCCGCTCCATGCAGTAACAGATTGTGAATCGCCCAACTTGCAGCTTCCTGAGAGAGTCGGAAAGATTTACAAAGACTCTGATTATTGAACTGATTCTATTTTAAATATGTAAGTTGCTTAAAGGGCCAGAGGACTGACCTGAACAGCAGGTTCAGCAGCGTGGAGCTCCAGTGCCATACAGCAGGCCTCCATCCAACCAAGGCCCATGTCATCCACCTCCTCCCTCCCCCTGTTCTCCTCCTCCTCTCCTTCCTCCAGACCCTGCTCAGCCACCGCCTTGTTCTGCACGATGGTAGCAGCTGTTAGGAAAGACATGCGTCACCATCAGATTATTTTCATGGTCTTTATACACAGTATGAGGTCTTCTGTTTTTAGCAACTGCATTGGCTTTTAAAAACATACAAACTAGACCTTTCAAACTCAGACCGACGATCACTCTGCTAGTTTTCTACAGAGAACTCATTGTGCATCCACTGACTCTTGTAACCAACCCTGTTGTTCAGCTTGATTTTTTTAATCAGTGAATAACACCATGACCTTAAAAAAAACTTTATTTTATTTCAGTGAGAACGTTTTCAAATTTACTGGGTTATATTTTGAGGTAGACACCATGTTCCTTCGACAGACTAATTCCTGGGTCAACTCCAGTGTTGAAAAGTAAAGCCAATGCAGAAGTGCATAAACTGCTGTTCTAGGAGTGTACACTGTAGGCTGTTTGGTAATAACCCATAAGTGCCATACCTAAACTCCATCGCTACAGCAGATATAAACATGCTTACAGCACACTGAATGGGGGTTAAATTTATAATTTCATCTCATCAGATTTAAATTTGAGAGCATTAAGTTTGGGGTGTAGCAGATACGACAGACAGATTGGCAAGATGTAGGAGTTCACCAGATCCCTCTCTTTGTTTTCTAAACTGTGCAAGGATTGCAAGGACTTAAGGCTCTGTCAGCTCTGAGGAAGTCAACATATTTAGTGCACATATCAACTTAAATTAAAACAAACTACTTATTGCATAATTTGTGCAAGGGTCTTCTGATAAGAAATAAAAAAAATAACAGAGAGCTTTAAGACAACCCTCATACCACTCACACAAGCACCAGGGAGACAGCTTTCTGTTTTTATGCACCAAAACTTTGGACACATCTAGATATTCTTGCTTCATACTAAAAAAACTGGCATAAAACTTAAATGTAGAAAAAAGAAAAATAGAAAACATAACTATATATCTCCATATTTAGAAATTTAAAACAGATGAGTTTAGAAAAATAATCACTTTCAACATAAAAAGGGCTATTCAGACCATAACTGCTTTATTAAATATGTTTATCTAAGCTTTTAAATGGGCGTTTTAACCACAGACTGTAGAAAGAATTGGACAAACCCTGTGTGACGTCAGTCGTCTGCTTACAAAAGGCGGACTCAAACGGCTCTTGAAGCCAATCCGTGGAGGCTTCCATATTGAAATCGCGGTCTCAACCGAACTTTGGATCAACCTAACGGCCCGCCCACTAAGCATGACTTCCTGTCAGCCTGCTAGCTAGCATTCCGGTTGACAGAAACGAAGCCTCTGCCTGCTGAGCTATCTGTCAATCAAATGAGATGCACCAATCAGCTTTTATCCTAAATATAATGCAAATGATCGTGGTACAAAAAAATTCACCCCCCGTACAGTGGGAGCACAATAAGACACTAGCTAATGAGACACGTTTGGTGTTTTGAACCAGTCTGTAAACCAGTTTATTTTTAGTGTCAAAACCGGCTGTTTAACATGTGCCCAGATGGGACTTCCGGTGTTCCTGCAGCCAGCCTCAAGTGGACACCCGTGGTATAGCAATATTTTGCACTTCAACACTGGCTTCATTTTTCAGGACCGGAGGTTGCTGCTTGGATTTAACATGGGTGTTAATGGGCCTTCCTGGACCTTTGCAGCACGCCTTGTGTGGACACTTGATGAACTGCAGTTTTTTGCACTTCTGCATATACTTCATTATTTTTTTAAAATGGTTGCCACTTGGATACAGCAAAGAAAATGTATTAAGATTTATTCAGATTTGGTTATCTCAAAAAAGGCCCATAATTGTGTGGATGTATTACTGTTTTTTATATCAGCTGAAAAGAGAAGACTTCCATGAACAGTATGGTAAAATTACACCCAAGAACAGCTTCGAAACAAGGTGAGATAAAATAGTCAGTACTTTTAATATCCTCTTCCAGTGGCTTTGTTTTCAGGTAGGGTGAATCTAATTCTGTTTTTCCCAGACTGTTACACAAAGAAGAAACAAGTATACGCTATTGATGTCCACATTTAGCTCTCTGGCTGGTTGTACGTGACTGCTGACTTGAGGAAATCAATCGGTCATGTCAAATAAAGAATGAACTGTTTTTGTACCCTTTTGTAATTTATCTTGTAAGGCTGCGGTGCGCCAGTGTAGAGGTGGGGGCATTGTTCTGTTGTCTCCACTCCTTATCCATCTGATTCTATATAAATGAATGAGTTAAATATAGCAGGTGTGAGTGTGCAGCCTTACTGAGGTCGGCCAGGCAGGAGAGAGTGGCAGCTTGCAGAGTCGGGTTGTCAAGGAAAGTTTGACAGGCTCTCACTGCGACTCTCTGGGCGCCGTTCAGTACCAAGATGTTGAAGTAACTCTCTACAAGCAAAACAAACAGATCCTGGATTAAACCAGTGCCTCTATTGACCACTTTAATCTGTATTTGTCAACTAGCAAACACATTTACTTATCAGGATGAAATATATTAAACACTATTGTATTGATTCATTGACTTCCAACTGTGCTATCACCACTGAATGTAAACAAATGAGATACTTGGTAGTTATTTATTGACAGTGAGTTTAGAGTGTCAACTGCACTTTTACCAGTATGCAACACAAGTCTATAACCCCAAAGAAATGAGGGAACTAGCATTCAGCTAAGTGTGCACTTCTTTATATCTACTAAACATGAATCTGTCATGTGCAAATGTGCAATAAAAGCAACAGTACTAGAGTGAGAGTGACCATGAAACAAGTTTCCACCATTTTTTTTGTATAAAGGGTTTTTAATGCAACTTACTCCATGTGTCACATTACAACTGACAAATGACAACAATTTCTTTAACACAAAAGAAGAGCATAGAACAACACTGAAAGCTTTTATTGGTGAGAAAGATGATCTTGCTCTTCTCCTCCTGACTGACTTTGGTCATAAGGGTGAAAATTGTGGTCAAAAAATTGTTTGCTGATTAATCACCTCTCTCAAACACCATCTATGAGCTGTTGCCCAGACAAATGTGATTTATATACCATGCAATGGATATGTCAAATAGTCTGATGCTTAACAATCAGAAGGGATGCATAAGTTAAACTTGAAAATTGATAAATGTTGTTGAACTCTGATTCAATCTGGAAATTTGTAGAATGTAATCTAGATATCTGACCTGATGTTAACTTCCTGAACAGGCAGCAGGCCGTCTCCTGCAACTCCTCCACCTCAGGAAAAGCATCCATAGCGGCTATGATTAGACTGTAGCACCGAGCGCCTCCTGACATCAACACCTCCACATTACTGCCTGGAAGGGAAAAGCTAATAAACTCAGAGCAATGGCACAGTTTCACACTGTCCCTGCTTTTTATTATCTTTATGTGACAACTTTACCATATAGTCACTATCAGATGGATAAAACAAGGAAAATAAATGAATGCTAAAAGAAATGAAAGACAAACAAGTGGTCAGAAAAATGGTCATCACATGTAAACTGGGCTTGTAGTAGAGCTCGGCATAGACTTGAATCCTCCAAAGAGCATGATGAATCATACATCAGTGAAAAATCTAATTACAGTATGAAAAATGTTTATGGCTGACTTCATGTCAAAAATAGGTCATTTTATGTGTTTAAAAGAGAAACCTTGGGTTATGATGATGGCCTTCTTCGTTTTCAAGTGAAAAAATAAAGTGGTTCTAATAAGATGCTTACCAGTGTTATGTGTTCAAGAAAAAATAAACCAGACTGAATAAAATATCAAAATTTGCTGGATCACAAAAATGTAAATACTACTAATGGGATCTTACTTAAAATAAAATATTTGTAAAACTTAGTTAAAAACATATTTTTCCTATCCTATTAACTCAAGAAAAATCTTGAATGGGATAAATCTCCATTTTTTCATGGTCAATCATGTATAAAGGTAAAAATACCACAGATATCTTCAGTCATGTTTTTAACTAAAAGCTACCATGATTAAAAAAACACAGTCTAAATTGCAGAAATGCATTGAAAATAAGTTTTTATGCAAGTTTCGACTCTGAAAAGAAACAAAGAAACTAACCATTATAGCCACAAGTTCTGTTTTTGTTGCTGTGGTATTAAAAGTGGTATTCATATTGTTTGACTTTTTCTAATACCATAAAAAAGTCTAAAAATCTGCTATTGCAAAAACTCTAATCTTAAATGAACATCAGCTCACAAACAACAACCTCATTTTGAATAGTTTTTCATATTTTCATACTCTGATCATATCGAGTCAGCATCCTTGCACCCTTTTCCCATCTTGTAACCGTTCAATCAATGTTCACAGATTTGTATAAACTAGATATAACCAACAAAAGCTTGTACATATTTAAATCTTAATTTTTATACTTTGATAGTTTATTTATTTTTGTACTTAATGTTTAATTCCTGTACATTTCTTGTTGTGTAAGCATACTTGGCCATAAAAGCTAATTCTGTTTTGTTTTTTTATTTTTTACCAGTCTTCCGGTTATATGAACAAAAATCCTTATAAAAATAAAATACAACAAAATAAACTTTAAACTGATTAAAGGCATCTTACCATCTGTTAATTGAATTTACTGTTCCTAAAATCTAAAGTCTACTTTCATGGAAATGTTAAAAAAAAAACCCTTAAATCCAATTATCTATGATACCACTATGCATTTTATAGTAGCTACAAGCAGTAGTTACTCAAGGGGAATTCCACATATATTGTGCTATTTTCAGCAAACAGTGCTCTTCTGTTGTTCTGACACAGCAGCAAGCTATCAGCCATGTGTACAGCCATTTGAAGTAATTTGATTTACAACAGGGGTGTTTAAAAGTCACAGTGACATCATAGTCTACTGGTGAGGCTCGAAATAGAAAGTGTGAAATAAAGAAAGAAAAGGATTGATGAAAAATGTGTTTCAAACATGATAATCTACCAAGGGGGTTAACACATTAACTGTAACATTATTAGAGTGAAAGTGTGCATTCCTTTCCGCACGTAAAGATAACTGCACTTACAGGGCATTTAGACCCTCTTGACTTTTTTCAAGCCTCTCATCAGTGCAAAAAGCATGAGTTTGAATGGATAGACTGCACTTACAGTCTATCTATTAAAACTCACCATACCTCCATACAAAAAAAAACTTCTACTCTTAGTACAGAGAATTTACAATCAACCTTTCAGGTCAACTGACCTGAAAGATCTCATACGTATTCAAGGGATGTAGTGAGATATTACCAGGTCGAGTCAGCGGAAGGAGCACCTTCATGGCCTGCTGGAGGAGCTGAGGGTTGTCCAGGAAACTCTGCAGAACTGCCAGAACCGCAACATGATCCTGGTTCTCCACAAACTCCACAAGATGTTCATCACTTACTAGATATACAGATGCAACAAAGATTTTCAGATTCAATGAACAAGCTTATAGAAACATGTTGAAACAGGGCCTGCTTAAATGCCTTATTTAAAGAGTTAAAAACACTTGCATGTAAAAATGCCACAAAATATAAGCAGTAGACACTGCATATGAATATGCCAACAGTATGGAAGTCAACTTGTGAAGAAAAAAATACCAGCAATTTTAAATGTTTAAAATATTTCACTCTGTGCTGCATACTAACAAGTGACTCTAGAGAAGGACTTGCCTCAGTAAAATCTGCCACAGCAGTATTTAGTAACCTCCTATGTATTTATACTCAACAATATCTACATCTTGTACTATGGCCATATGCACTACACCTTGCAGAGTTGTTCTTTTATGTTGTTTTGTAGTTAACTGTTAGAACCTGCTTTGTTGTATGCAGATGAATGACTTGACTTAACTTGACCAGGCTTCTGAGATGGGTGCACATAAATGCAGTTAGCTCGTAGCTTGGTAAATATTTGAAAATTCAAATTATTCAGCAGGCTTAGGCTGTATAGAGGGGGTGGGGTCTGCTTACCTTTCTCCAGGAGTAACTCCAGAGCTACACAGCCCTGCAGCTGAACCTCTTCACTGGTAGGAAACGTCTTCATCCCCTGCACCACCAGGCCAAAGACGTCCTCCTCTTCCTCCAGCACCAGCAGAGGAATCGCCTCTACATAACCATGACAAAAGTAAGCGTCAAAACACCCAACACCTTAATAGCATTCATTAAGTCATTCTTTACATTAAAAACACAAAGACTGAAGTAAGAGTTGGGCGGCTGGTTGGCCAGGACATTAGTCCAAACACAACATGAACAGAGGTCACAATCCTTGAAGTGGGCAGTCTAGACTCTAGAGGCTGGATCAGACTTAAAAAAATGTTATCTTTTTCAATAACACCATGCCAAGCTATGAGACAATGGTCTTGTCCTGTCTTGGGCAACAGACTGACAACACTACAGATGTGTTCCTGACCAATTATCATATATAGCACTATGGTCATGACTGTCTTTGCAACTGTGTGCAGGTTCATGTGTCACCAGGGAGAAAGGGCAAGGAGTGTCAATCACAACTTCAACAAAAGTCTTCTGTGTGATGGTAGTGGTCTTATGCTCTAAAACAGTGCTTCTCAAATAGTGTGCCTTGAGGCAAGTCTAGGTGTGCCTTGGCAATTTGTACAACCATGTCCGATTCCTATGATCATAAAAGCATCAAAAAATTGGTCAACCTCTTAGAAAATGAACATTGTTTGTAGTATTTCTGTTATTTTCTTACTTCGTCTTTTTTGTATATGCATTTTCTTTTATATTTTTGTGACTTACTTACAAGAGGTACAAAAAGTTTTGGGTTTGCTACAGCAAAAATATAAATTCTGGCATGTATTCGTAAAATTCTGTTGTTCCCAAATGGGGTTGCCTTGTGAATTTGAACAACCATGCATTCTTATTACAACTATACATCAACTAAAGATACTGTAAGAAAATTTAAAGAGGCTATTTTTCATGGATATAAAGATGGTGTGCCTTGAGATTTTGGCTTTATCTCAGGTGTGCCAAAAAATGTTTAAAAAATCACTGCTCTAAGAAGAAGAAAAAAGAAGGTGGAAATTATTGTAGACTCGTCCGTATGTATCAAGAAGAAAATATGGACTGGTAATCCTCCTGAGAGAACCTGAAATGCAAATGTGACAGCATCGAGAAAATTAGCCCAGCTAGTCTAGCTATGCAAGCTTCACTGTATGTGAAAAGGAGATCATAGGAGGAAAAAATCTGGTGTGGTAACTTGTATACTGTAACTCTTATGAATGACTAAATAAAGATAGAAAGCACATGCTGTCCTATTGGTAGATGTAAGGGTTCCCATTGTTGACACCATGTCAGAGTCAAACTAGATCGAAGATAAAGAAAAATTCTTCATTCATACAACAAGTCTTGTTGAATCATATTTCAAGAGCATTTGTCATTCCTATCATCCCATATTATGGCCTATCATTTGACCATGGGCTGCAACTATGCGGTCAGGCTTAAATCTGCCTAAATCCTTGCAATCTGATTCAGCCCTAAGTGAAGCCATTAGTCTGGCTCTGGCCTTGGCTTCTTTACTGCATGCTGTTCCCCACTTACTCTCTTCATTTCCCATACTCTATTCACTGTCCTTCAAATGACGGCATCAAAAAAAAAGCCAAGAAGAAGAAAATCCTTTTTAAAAAGTGCTCACGAGAGTTTCAGCTAAATGCAGAAGCAAAACTTACTGTTAAGGAACTAAGTACTTTCAGAGCCACCACTCAATGCTGGTACACCCTATAACCATTTTGTCATCTACAAATAAGCCACAATGTTGTCTCCATACTTAGTAGTGAAAGAGCCTTTTTCTCTTCTTGTGATTATGTGATTATGTTATTTAAGTTAGAAGAAATAAGTCTTAAAGTTAAACAGTACTGTGCAGAACTTTTAGGCATGTTTGGAACAAAAGTTAGGGCTGAGGTCAGGTGCATATGTGGCGAGTAAGCCGCCTGAGGGCACCACTGGGCAGGATGGCATATTGTCAACCCCAGTTGTGCTCTGGATATCCTCGCATATTACCAGGGGCATAGGGAAATAAGCTTTCAAAACAATAACACAGTCCACACCTTTAGGGCAGAGTAAGGGGTGACTGTGACAAGTAAGCATGGCCTAGGTCTAGGCTGTTGTCTGGGCGGATAGTAGGTTTGCCCCTGATCATGATGTTGATGACCCAAGGGCCCAAATCTGCCAGCAGTTCCCTGTGATGAATTCTTAGTGCCCTAGATGCCTAAATACATAGTTGTATGTTATACAGATGACTGTGTATTCAATCAGTTAGCAAAAGCATGTTAATTTAAATTGTGCTTGAGGTTGCTTTGACTTGGGAGGTGATAGGATAAAAACAGTGTCAGAACCTTAACGTTAATATGACTAGAAACAGTAATAACAATATGGAAACTGTGTAAATATAGCCCTGATGTCAGCATCATAGCAGGAGTAAAGTCTTGATGATATAATACATCCTCTTTGTAGTCATGTACCTGATCTGAGCAGGAGAGCCAGAGCTCTCAGTCCAACCATGGTCACTCTGCAGTCTGTGCTGAACTGAGACAGAGCTTTCAGGATCTGCCTGCAGAACACAACCAGAGTAAAAAAAATTACATACATTACAGCTGTTTTCAAGACAAAGCACTTCAAGACTTAACGATTCCCTTTTGCAAACTTAGACTACTGCACATCACTTACATACCCATGGCCCAATACATTCCAACCTCTCTCCTATGTCTCTACTTCTCCTTGTGCAATAACTCATTACAATAGTGCAATTTTCTGTATATTTTCTATCTGTACTATATATACTTTCTTTCTGTGCAACAGATACTGTATTACCTGCACAATGCATACATATGTAACGGTAAAATGCATGCTTATGTTCCACTGCAGAATAGATATTTATGTGCCTATGCAATATTCACCTCCTCTGCCTTTGCACTATTTATATTTCTGTTGCAAGTTTTTTAACTGTGAATTCCTAAATGTTGACCCTTGAGATTAAGCATTTAAAATTTCATTGCACAATTTTATGATGACAATAAAGACTTTCTATTCTATTTATCAAAAAAAAAACTATAAACATGATGCAGATTTATAGGCCGGTTTATCATGAAGTAAAAACCCCCTATTGTGTGAGCACAATTGTGTAACCTCTATCACTGAGGACTGCAGAAAAACAGCAGCCTGCTGGAACATTGAAAAGTATTTGGAGTAAGACGTCAAGTCAAAGGAAGTGAAAAAGGGCAGGTGGTAAAAGTAAAGGTGTTAGTGTATGATTAAGTAATATGGTCAGGGCTGTTTAAGCACAATGAACAGGAAGTGAAAATAAAAATGGCATCAGTGTACTTTCAAGTCTTAAACATTTGAGTGCAGATACCGTCAGAGAAAGCTTGACATAGAAAAGTAGAAACTTATTCACAATATGTACAAGGGTGCCAAGCCTCTGATGTTAAATGATGGTTTTACATTTAAATGTGTTCTTCTGGAGGCATTTGCCTTGTATAAGATGCAGTTATTCTTGTTTAAAGTAGCAACACAAAGTTTTTAGCCATGATAACTACTCTCTGTGGCTTTATGGAATTAAAAGATTGAGTCAAATGCAACATAAGCAAACCAATGAAACAATTCCCCTGCTTTAAGTAAAGATTATTTACAATAGTCAGCATCTTAATTTAAGTTGTTAGCAGATTTATGTTTGGTTGTTAGCAAGAGACAAAGCACAGCTAAAGCTGATTATGATGTAATTTCTTTCAGAGGTGTTATGGCCATAAACAAATGCATTACAGAGCTGTAATTCTGACTTGATGATTGCTGGATGGATGTTCCTTATCATCAAAGTTATACTGTTTCATCCAGGATTGTGACAACTTCTTTTATAACTCGATTTAACAGCTGTCCACACATTTTCATTCAAAACCATTAATGTCCATCTAATGGTGGCATTACAGGAAAAATCCAGTGATTTCAAAATTGAGGAGAAGACTTTATCTTAGAACCAAAACTGTCCAAAGATGACCAAAGGAAGTCATTCTTGTCCTTTTGGGACTACTGATATCCATATTAAATTTCATGGCCTATTGATACATCAGCCTCATAGTAGCATAAAGGAAAAGTGACAAAATCACCACAATCACAAAAATTAATCCACTGTGGACCGTAAATATCCATGAGAAGTTTCATGACATTCCCTCTAAAATTGTTGAAGTATTTCCACAGTGGTCGACAGACCAATAAGCAGACTGATCATGCCACTTCTAAAGCTATGCCTCAAAACTATGCTTCAAACATGCAGCAGTAGAGCTACAATATGATATACAGCACAAATGTATTCTGTTGGATAATGCTGCTATGTAATCTTGCTATATCGGTATGATTCTAAAGCATTTTCCTGTGACACAAATCCCTAGTGCAGTGATCATCAACTGGTGGCCCAGGGGCCATATCAGGCCCCCCACAGTTTCCATCTAGCCCCCAAAAGACAATTAAATTCTGAAAATGTATGGGTATCTTTTGTCTTAAAATCTCTGTAGCTAGTAAATCAACTCTAAAAATGATCAGTATTGAAATAGTGTTATCAGGAATGACTTACTTTTGGCCCATCTTTACAGAAATCTGTCTGCCAGCCATTATTATTAAATATGATGCATGATAAATATATACTCATCATTCAAGTCCAAATTAAATCTGCTTTTTGTGTCAACTCTCCAAACCAGGCTCTTGGTGAGTGCAATTTTTGCTGCCTGAGCTTAAAAGAAAAGATTTGTTTCCTGCACATGTTTCTCACCAGTCAGTACACAGCATAGTGGTGTCAAACCCAGTGATGGACAACATGGAAAACCCAGAGATATGGAGCTAAAATATTTCATTTCCTTGTGACTGGCTGCAGTATGGGTGGTAGGGGCTGATCTCATTGTCAATGTAAAAAAATTGAAGGAAATACTAATGCAACTACATTTTGATTAGATCATAATATTTATTTAATTAAGCTCATTTGAAAGTCTGGCCCCCACAGTGTCCATCAAAACAAAATCTGCCCTATGTACAAATGGAGTTGATGACCCCTGCACTAGTGGTATAGTCATAAAATATGAGTTTGCGCCTGCACAACTAATTATCAGCATTATGTAGCATCACAGCTACAGTCACAAGTCACAGTCATTACTTACTGATGCACTCCCAGGGTCCCCCAGTCCTTGGCCGCCTGCAGAGGTCTGGTCAGCTCGTCCAGTGTCCTCGGGCATATTTCAATCAGCCTACACAGCAACGACCAACCAGACTGTAGAAAGACGAATGAAATGAGTATGGTCACCAAGACACATAAAATTTCATAGATAGATGCCATAGGAAAATGCGATTTCTAACCCAAATTTAAACAGAAGCTCTTTGGTAGAATGTTGCAGGAAATGTTCAAAATAAATTCTAGATCACTTTTCGCATGCCACTCCCCATTTTCTCTCAATATTTCCATTGTTTGTTTTATTTTACTGAACTTTCATGGAGGTAGTAGCCGTGCTTTTTTAGTTGCTTTCCTTTTTAAATGTACTATTATGCAGAAAAAGCCCCAAAAAGTACTTAATGTGAAAAACCAACTTGACCACTACCCCAGATTCTGACTCTTCCATAACAAATATAGAGCTCATGATGCTACCCAATTTTAATGGCAACAACTGAATCATTGTCACTGTAAGTAGAGCAGACTGCTCCATAAAAATACACTTGAGAGTCCTACAAAGCGGTAGTAAATGATTAAAAAACAATATACCCAACATCTCCTTACAGTGGATGTAAGGGGGGCAATTCTATGCATTAAGATTGCAGTACTGTTAGCAAGGTGACACAAAGAATAGCCTCTGCGGCAATTGTTACGCATGACTTATAAAAATAGGAGCCATGTTCTTGATAAATCAGGATAGATTCCTATCCCACTGAACTGTGGTTTTGTTTGATTTGTTTGATCTATCAAATGAGTCTGCCTGTCATGATGAGGCCTGCTTAATGATCTGACTTCCAGTTTCTGTCAAAATGCAGTGTCACTTCTGATAAGCCACCATACACTGCAGTCATGGGATGCCACAAACATTTTAAATTAGATACAGGCATGGCAGCTGTGGATGACTTTTAAACTACATTACAAACAGCAGAAACTATCTTAGCAGGCGAGCAAATTAAGTGTCTTTATAAGGTGAATCCGTTTTGTATGCAATCATATTATTTGTGTTGTCCTGCAGTACCTCCTGGACTCCTCGGCTTCTCATATGGGATGACAGCACCACCATGAGGGGGACGTGGACGTTTTTGTCCTCGAATAGCTCAGGCGCTGAAATAAATAACAGTAGATAAGAGGTCAGTTGGCTTTAAAGGAAAAGGCAAGATCAGCCCTGTCTTAAAATGCACAATATGAAGGCATAGAGAATACCTTATCTGACTTGAGTTCATTTACAACTACTATTAAAATGAGCAGTTTTAAAACACAGACAAAAACCCACTAATAAAAGCGATGATATGAATAGTAAAAGTAGTGAGAATGTATTTGAATAATGTATTACAACACAGTTACAAATGTCCATTGTTTAAAACTCTCTAAATCTAAATCACACAAATTGGAAAAAAAAAAAAACTTTGACAATTGAGAGGCTGCCATGGGATTAGTTTTTATGTTGGAACTATTAAAAAGAATCCGTTAGCTTCAAAATATTTTTTCAGCAATGTCTACATCAATATTCAAAGCTAAGGTACATTGCCTATAAAAAGTAATCAATCCCTTGGATGTCTACCCTTATATTGATTTTATGAAACACTCATGGTCAATATAATTTGGCTTTTTAGAACAAAAATATAACAAAACCTCTTCAATATCAAAATGAACACAGGTTTCTCCAAGTCAATGATTAATATAAAATAAGTGACTGTATGAATATTCACCCCTTTCAAGTGAGTATCTAGAAGATTCACCTTTGGCTGCAATTAAAGCACTAAGTCAGCGTGGATATGTCTCAAATCAGGCTTGCACAACTGGACACCACAATTTTACTCCAGCCACAAATCTAGAGGGTTATTTTTTTGTATCAATCCCCTGATTATACTTTCAATAACCTTTTCTCTGAGTTGTTGGGAGTGTTGTTTTGTCATCATGGTGTAATACTGGACCCTGGACCTTTCAGACACAGGTGTCTACAAGAATCACCCAAGATGCATTCACCGCACTTAGCTGATCCCAGTTCCACTAATTGTGAGACTACTAGCACCAATTGGCTAGACCTCTGTTGAATTAGGTCAGTCATTTTAAAGGGGGTGAATATTTAAACCTCCTTTACCTTTTCTCTTTTGTATTTTTTTCCCTAAAAGCTTAATTATATTGTCTATGTTTGGTTTTTTAAATCAATAAAAAAAGGTAAAACATCCAAGGGGATGAGTCCTTTTTATAGCCACTGTATACCTGAGCACTGACAGTACTCAGTACTCACTCACGGTTTAAAACAAAGTGTTGCTCTGTTGGATTAACACATTATTCAACCATCATCTTATACCGCTGGCCCCGCTCAGGGTCACAGAGGGCTGGAGCCAATCCCAGCTGTCAGTGGGGCAAGTCCCAGACGGGATTCACCATTCCCATCCCCTGAAGAGGAACTAAGCATGCATGGGAAGAACACGTAAACTCCACACTATTAAGGATTGTCTGACTGGAATTTTTGAACCAGGAACCTTTTTGCAGTGAGGCAATGGTAAAAACTACAAGCCTTAACCCATCGTATGAGACTTTAAAATAGTGATATGGATGTGTCCCTATTTGTCACATCATTATACAATGCAAAAACAGTAAATTCGATGTTGATGGATATTATCTCAATCATATTTTTGGTTAGATTCTTTAAGTGTTTTGGACTCTGCTGATGTTGTCAGGTGTCATTTGTTCTGTCTTCTTTGTCCTTTATTTGGGTTTGTTGCTTTGTTTTTCTGTTTGCTTCTACACATGTCAAAGCACTTTGTAAACCTGTTTTTAAAAGTGCTATACAAATAAAGTTATTACTATTATTATTATAAAGTAAAGGTACATAAGTTTAAATTGGACCATAAGAATATATAACAGGTCCTATTTGTTAGGTAAACTCTCAAAATAGGATTGGCAACCCAGATTGACATCTAAAACTGCCTTGATACCAATCAAACCACTAACTATTATTAACATTTTAGCAATATACTTCAATCTGAGCATTCAACTTAGCAGATAACATAATATAATAGGGATATTGCTAAATTAAGGGATAAAGATTTGAACTTCTACTGCTGCTGAAGTAATGCTGACAGCCCTAGTTTTCAAAGCACAAAGACTTAACATACATTTCAACATAAAAGTATCCCAATGGTAGTCTTGGATTACTGGTATATATTTTGTTCTTTGCAGAGAGTAGTAGATATTAGATGTTACTGCTGTAATTTTTACTGTACAACTCTTTAATGAAGCATTATTAAACACATTTGACATAAAAATAGAAATGCAAGTTAAATATAATAAATTGTAAATCCTCTGTTTGATGCATGACATTGCAGCTTTAATTTAGCTTCAGATCTAAGTTAAGTAAATTACATTAAGCATTATCAAGCATTTGAGTTTCAAAACATGAATGTTGGTATCCATGTAATTTCTTGCTTTATAAATTAGTCTGTCAAATTAAGAGTTTCCTACGTTTGGTAATAATTTGGCCCTCTGGCAGAAACAAAATTGAATCAATCTCGTCCTTCTGGCAACATAATAGTTTTCCATCCCTTCTTTCATGGATCAAGAATGACGGGGATATAAAAATTAAACATTAACGGTGTGCAATACTTTGCATAAATGCATGACTCATGCTACTATTAGTATTAGGATTTTGGGGCAAACCATCCATGCTTTAAAATGATCGAGAATGTCTTTATTGGGAAATTGCTGCTTAAACTCTTTAATAAAGGTCCCTAGTACTTCTTTTCAGCTAAGCAACAAGTCCAAAGGAGTTGCTGCCTATTTATAAGCATGCAGTATCATGCATTTATACAGGAAGGCTGTGTTTCCTACCATTGTCGGTGTGCGCCAGGAAAAGCAGATCCTGGATAATCTGAATCAGTGTGATGAGCTGTCTGTCCTCTTGAGGGGTGTTGAGCCTCACTAGGAGCCTCCTTAGCCTTTCTTCCAATTCCTCCTGGTTAACCATGGTCTTTGAAATATTGTTTTCCAGCTGACGGGTTGAGGTGCATTTAGGTCAATCAGCAGCGCCCCTAAACCCGAGTTGAAAGCTTCGAGAGGCGACCACACTGTCGCAGCATTGCTACGGTAGCATGACTCGAAAAGTGCCACTTTTGCCACTCGTACCATTACATCACAATACTGAATACTAGCTGTGTTACATCATATAACATTGGCTAAAACAGCTAGCCGGTTGTCACTACGAAGGAAGCTGTCAGTGTCTTCTTCTTTCGGTTACCACGCTGACATCACCGTCCTTGGCTAACTTTCCCCTAGCACAGAAACATGTTCCTCTTTGCAGAGCTGGACACTCTCTTATGTGGTTTCCGTAGAGGGAAAGCCTCTCTGACAGGCGTGTTCCTTCTTCTTCAGATTCACATCATATGACTCCAGGCAGAGAAAACTTCCCGTTTGTCAAAGAGGAAAGTGGACACGGTCACCGCGGGCAGCACCACCGGAGGAGGGGGGGACTCAAACACGAACCGCGTCCCAGTTAAAGTCCCAATAAGCTATCATATTTAGCATCCGCTCGTCTTTATTATAAAAATGTTACCTACTGTTTTCGTTTTCAATGACGAGGAAAATCCCTCCCTTACCGGTGTCTGTTGTCAGTTACTGATTTACTGCGAGCGAGATCAACTTGGCACCGATTTACGCCGTATTTCCTTTCACAGTTCTTCTATTTTAAAATGTGATTGCCGGTTGGTAGGTATACTTAATACAAACAGCCAGGACGTAAACTTTCGGAATTGCAATTTGAGCTATAAAACTGTTCGGCAAACATCTCATGAAGTTATAATAAATAAAACAAAAATGAACCTTTTTATAAGTTTTTCTCCTCGCGTCAACGGTCTCATTTTGTGGTGCGCATATATCAGCGTAAATACGGTTGCCATGGTGATAACGAGGAAGGAGGGTCTTCATGCAGCAGATCAACACTGAATATAAAGAGGAAGACTAAAATTTCACCTGTTTATACTTGTTCAGTGGTTCGATTTACAATAACTCAACCTCATAGTATTGCTTTCATATAAAAGTTGTACAAGCAGCAGGAAGTATCAACAACAAAGTTGTTCTCCACAAACTCATCTACTCCAACATTTTAACTGAAACTACACTTTTTCAGCCATTCTACTGCACTCTTGATAGTCTGTATCCATGATGACCACAGATCAGTTACTTTGTAGGATAAAAAGTTATCTGTGCACTGAAATTAATCAATTTCTTTAAAATGCCAATGAAACTTATGAAAGAAAAAAAAAATTTGAAAGTTAGGTAAGTAGCCAATAAAAGAATAAAGCTTGCATCAAAATTACTTGTCTCTTCTCCTAAAAATTTTTAACTGAAAAAACATTTCGAGGCTTATACTTTGGTACCCTGGCCGTGAAGTAGGTACAAAAATGTTCCTGTCTCTAAACGACAGGGGAAGAAACATGTGTAGCTTTTTGGCTCCCTCCAGCGGTGAAAAATACTCACTACTGACATGATGTATTCTTAAATGGCCCAGAATTAGAGAGTAGTGCCTGTAAAAAGCATTGAATGTTTTACTCTTTAATTGATTTTATAAATCAAATAGTCATGGTCAATATAATTTGGCTTTTTTGAAAAACTGTTTGTAAAGGCAAAAACAAATATCTACAAAGTAATATCAATAAATAAATATATGTAATGTAAAATAACATTATTTGTATTAGTATTACAGTATTAGCAGATGCACCTTTGGCCGCAATCGTAGCACTGACTCTGTGTGGATAGGTCTCAGTCAGGCTAAAACATCTGGGCACTGCAATTTTACTCCAATTTCTTCACAAATTGGAGGAACAGGGGGCATGGGGTATCAGGTGTGAACAGCCCTTTTCAAGTCCAGCCACACATTCTCTTTTGGATTGCGGTGTGGGCGTTGATTCGGCTACTTCAGAACATTCACCTTGTTTTAAAACCACTTCTGTGTAGCTGTCGCTGTATGCTTCGGGTCATTGTCTTGCTAGAAAATAATTCTTCTCCCTAGCCTTCAAGGCTTGTGAATGTAGAGGGGTAGATATTGGGGTAGGCATTGCTGGGAAGCCTCACCACAGCATGATGCTGCCACCACTGTGCTTCACAGTGAGGGTGTGTGTGTGTGGTGATGTAACTGAATTTTCTAATTGGCTTTTTCTTTGCCACGCTCCCATTAAACTTTGACTGGTGAAAAACATTGGCAACAGTTGTCGTATTTAGAGTCTCTCCCATCTCAGCTGCTGAAGCTTGCTGTTCCTTCATAGTCATAGGTTTCTTGGTTGCCTCTCCCACTAGTCAGCTTGCATGGTGACTCAGTTTGTGAGGACAGCTTGATCTAGGCAGGTTTACTCATATGCCATATTCTTTCCATTTTTTTGATGATGGATTTGACTGAACCCCAGGGGATTCAATTTTTTTGCACCCATCCCCTGACTTATTCTTTCAATAACTTTTTATCTGAGTTGCTTGGAGTGTTGTTTTGTCATCATGGTGTAATGGTAGCCAGGAATACTGATTAACCAGTGACTTGACCTTTCAGATACATTTGTCTTTAAGAATCAGCTGAGATGCATTCACTGCACTCAGGTGATCCCTATTTCACTAATGGTGAGACAACTGGAACGGATTGGCTGGACCTCTATTGAAATAGGTCATTTATGCAAATTAGGATAGTTATGCAATCACTTATTTTCATTCAATTGACATCACTCTGTAGAAATTAGTTTTCACTTTGACATTAAAGATGTTTTCTTGTATTGTTTTTGCAGCAACATTAGACAATTAACAAACATGATTTTTGACCACTGTGCAATGATCCAGATATTTTCCTTCTTAGCCCAAGTGAGACACTTATGAAGGTGTCTGTGGTTCAGAATTGTCACAACACTAGAAATATGACACTCTAGCCCATTTCCTCTGTGTGGTGACTCCAGCCTCAGTCTACTCCTTGTAAAGCTCCCTTAAGTTCCTGAATCTGCTTTGTGTGACATCCTAAAGATTTTGTAATACTTCACTCTTTATTAGATAAATCTAGAATTTAGAAAAGTTAAACTTTTTTGTTTATTACAGAACGTGTTACAAAAAGGATATCTGACGGTGGCATTTGTAATATTTTTAATATGTATTCATGTCTAATGATTTATGTCTCACCGCTGTTTTAATGCATGTCATTTAATAATATTTGCTGTGCTGACAGCAGCTTCTGATCCACTCTTCAACAACTATCAAACACATTTATTTGACTAAAGGTCTGCAGCTATTTCAGTGTATCTGCTTTGATTTTTAATAAATCCTGCTCTAGTCTGGACGCATTAATGATGACACATCTAGGCTTTGTAGATGTTTTATCTTTTGAGAGTTGATTGCAGATGACAGCTGTTATCAGCTTGCTTTTATCTATGGAAGTTATTTTTCTCAATAAAAATAGAACAGAAAAATCATCCTTTAAAAAACACATTTACAAGAGATATATAACAACAACAACTAGAAATAATAGCCCTTTTTGGCCAGTAAAGACATTTGAGAATGTGAGAAACTATCTAGGCTACGTACCAAACTTATCATAATACTCATACCCTTTACTTTATAGTCCACATTCTTACTCTACTGCTTTGAAGATATATTTTTGAAAGATCACTGCCGACAGGACACTGGATGGAGTCAAGGGTTGGGGAGGGAGAGTGGGGAATGACATATGTGAAAGTAGTCACAGGCCAGATTTGAATCTGGGCTGCCTCTGTTGAGGACACTAGCCTCTGTGCATGGGCATAGAAGCAAGGCTACTGGTGCCCCTTATTTACAGGGATGCACCAATACCACTTCTTTCAGACCAAGTACAAGTACTTACAATTGGGTACTCACTGATACCACACACCTGTGGTGATTACTCAACAATAACTTAATAATAGTGTGAAACTGGCCAGTTGTTTTCCAGGCATCACATGGTGTTCAGAAGCACATAGCATGAGAAAGACACAATTCCAATTCAAACCTTGCCCTTTCCACAGCCCTCCACCTACATTCTGTACATCTAGGGTGCTCTGACTCTTGTTGGAATGTAGCAGTATAGGGTAGCGTGTGGTTAAACTGTTCGTTTATCAAATTAGCCGGCTTGAGATTTACAAGTCATTTAGACAATTATCTATATATTTTTTATAAATACAGGCTTGAAATCACAGTCTATACTGCTTGTTTAAACTATAATGAACCTCCCACCACTAGATGCTTTGGTGAATGGCCCCTGCCTTTCTGTCTGAGCTTTCCCCTGGCACTTCACCATCCATCCATCCATCCACCCATCCATTCATCTTCTTCTGCTTATCTGGGGTTGGGTCGCAGTGGCAACAGGCAAAGCAAGTCAACCCAGACGTCCCTCTCCCCCACAACACTTTCCAGTTCCTTCTGAGGGATCCCATGGTGCTTCCAGGCCAGATGGGATATATAATCCTTCCAGTGAGTTTTGGATCTGCCTTGGGGTCTCCTCCCAGTAGGGCGTGCCAGGAAGACCTCCACAGAAGGCGCCCAGGAGGCATCCTGATCAGATGCCCGAACCACCTCAACTGGCTCCTTTCAACGTGAAGGAGCAGAGGTTCTACTTCGAGATCCTTCCGAATGTCTGAGCTCCTCACCCTATCGCTAAGGCTGAGCCTGGCCATCCTCCTAAGGAATCTCACTTTGACTGCTTGTACCCACAATCTCATTCTTTTGGTCATTACCCTGAGTTGGGACATAGATCGACCAGTAAATCAAAAGCTTTGGCTCAGCTTCCTCTTCACCACAACGATACGGTATAGCACCTGCAAAACTGCTGACGCTGCATCAATCTGCCTGTCATTTCATGGTCCATTCTACCCTCACTCATGAACAAGACACCGAGATACTTGAACTCCTTCACTTAGGGCAAAGACTCACTCCCCACCCAGAGGGGGCAACCCACAGTTTTCCAGCAGAGGACCATGGCCTCAGAATTGGAGGTGCTTATTCTCATACCAGTCGCTTCACAATCCGCTGCAAACTGTCCCAGTGCCTGCTGGAGGTCCCCAGCTGAGGAAGCCAGCAGAACCACATCATTTGCAAACAGCAGAGATGAAACTCTGAGCTCCTCAAACTGGAAAACTTCTTCCCCCCGACTGCGCTTCGAGATCCTGTCCATGAAAATCATTAACAGCATCAGACGCAAGGGGTAGCCCTGGTGGAGGCCAACACGCACTGGGAAATTTTCCGGCACAGGGGTTAGCGCTGTTGCCTCAAAGCAAGAAGGTTTCTGGTTTGCTTCCTGGTCAGGGCTTTTCTGTGCAGAGTTTGCATGTTCTCCCAGTGAACGTGTGGGTTCGCTCCGGGTACTCCAGCTTCCTCCCACCACCAAAGACATGCTCATTAGGTTATTGGTGACTCTAGAATTGGCCGTAAGTGTAAATGTGAGCGTGCCTGATTGTCTGTCTCTATATGTCAGCTCTGCAATTGACTGGTGACCAGTCCAGGGTGTATCCCTCCTCTCACCCAACGACAGCTGGGATAGGCTCCACCCCCACGTGACCCCGAACGGGATAAGCAGTACAGAAAATGGATGGATGAAATAGTAAGCAACCCCTGAGCACTATTGGCTATGAGAGTTGTGCAATCTGTCCTTTAAAATTCCTTTTATTTATTTATTGGTATTCTTATTTGCTTTTATAACTTCTTTCTAGTATTTTATTTTCTGCTGTTTTTCTGTTTTATTTCTGTGTTTTAGTCACTTCCAGAGAAGATCAAAAACCAAGTCTGTTTTGCAATAATCTTAGAATGTGTATTATAAAGGCATAGAAACTGTTAAGAATGTGATAATACCTTGTAATACAATTAAAAATGTATAGAAATATGGACAACTTAAATCAATCTGATTTGGATCATCAGAGTTAAGCGAGATGAGTGTCACCATTGATAAGGAAAGTAGTGGCTCTTAGTGAAGTATGTCCGTGCGTTGAGCATAAAACATCATGAGATATTTGGTCTTTCAAAATACAACATTTGATTACAAGCACTAAATTTTCTCTTTACTTCTGGCCTAAATTCTAGTTACACAACAGAGAAATAAATGTGGCGTGTGTTGTCAGGGGTTTTCCCAGATGGAAAATTCAGTCTCGAGGAGAATCTTCTCAAAGGATCTTTAACAAGCAAAATATGGTGATGCAGTCCTAGCAAAGGTTATGGTTGCCTAACAGTAACTTCTTTTAAGGCTCATGTAAGTTTCACCCACAGTCACTGCGGAAAGACAGACTGAGGTAGTGGCTTCATACCTTGCGGTTTAAGGTTGCATCATCTGTGGTTAAATCAAGTCATCGGAAAAGTGGTGAGTCTAAACCGCCGACTGACAGAAATTATATATTTGGCGTCTTTCATGTTGAAAAATACCTAAATCATTAGTGGTTGAGCCTGTAAACGCGGTGTGTCTTTTCAGGGAGTCGTGGAAATTGTGTGGAGGACTTTAACATTACTTTAAATTTGAATTTAATCACCTTTAAATCAAATTAGCGTTTCCACTACCTTGCAGGAGCTCGTGAGAAGGATTTCCTCAAGTGAATGCACCATGCTTCTACTGTAGCCGAGAAGAGACAAACAAAATACCGTTTTTATTTTCGCCACCTCATTGTGAATGCAGGTGTGCGCGCACTGAGACGCTAATCAGTTAGTTGCAATGTGTAACCTTATCGCTAGATGTCACTAAATTAACAAGCGAATGGAAAAAGTATCAAAGAAAATTTACTAAACCTTTAGTTAGTTATGTTTATGATTTGATGATATCTAACTGTTAGCTGTATTGGTACTCAATAAAATGTTTAATGAAGACTTAATCAGTAATAAGGCGTGGTAAAAAAAAACAAGCTTACTCCGGCTGATTAAGATTACACTTTGAAGACGGATAGGTCCAGTCACTGGAATATAAGAAAGCAGAATAATACAAGTGATGTTGGCAAGTATGTGGAAATTTAGAGAAACCTATCTCCCCTAATGTATTTATCTAATTATTTTTGTTTCATTTCATTTTGTTTTATTGTATTTTATTTCATTTTCTCTTGATCATTTTATTTATCTCCATTGAATAATGTTAATACGGTTATGGTAAACTGAAAATAAAAATAAGCTGTTAAAAATCCACAATAAAATAAAATAAAACTCCACAAAATTATTAGAACAGGTAGCGAATATTTATAGCTGATTAGCTGATATTAGGAGCTGATATATCTGTTGTTAATGATGGAAAAAAAATCAAATCTGTTGATTCCAAAATTCACATTTTAAGCTGCAATCTGCAAATAACAATATAATTCGGCTAAAAAAATGCATCCCCAAAGATTTTCAAGGTTTCCTTACTTATGAAAATTATCGATCCCTATGATAACAGAGATTATTGTGTTAAAGGAGCAGTATTAAAAAGCATAGAAGCATCAACTTTACTGTGAAGTTGATTGAACTCTACTTGCCCCACTTTTTTTACATTTGAAGTTTTTTTTTTGCCACTGTTTGAAGCTTTGTAGATTTTCTGCTCCTATCCCATGACCGCTAAAACCTCTTTATTTATACAACAAATTTACAAAAAAAAAAAAAAAAAAAAAAAAAAAAAATCTAAAGGAACGATGAAAACAAGGAACTCATTTTAAATGTTATTAAATAGAGTGCTTTATATAAATTTAAAAGCCAGTGATTATGACATATCTTAATCAGATCTGGATGTTCTTATGCTTGATAATAATTCACTTTGGGATCCTCTTTGTAAATCTATATTCTATCAAAAAAATTTCTGTACTTTGTATGTTAATTTTATGTTTTATTTATAATTGTATTGTTTTTTGCTTTTATTTATTTTTATTGTAAATGACGTCTAAAGGGCGAGCCCACAGGAAGTGACGACACACAATTACCAAAACATGTAACCACGTATTTTTATTTATTTATTTTCTAATCCGAGCATGCTTTTACAGTGCAGTGTATTGAACCGGAATTGCGGTGGGGATACTGGTGTGTTCCATTCACTGTAGTTCACTGGTTGTTCATTTTTATCTGTTGCAGTTAAAAACGTATAATACGACCTCAGCTAAACCCGCCAGATAGGTCAGACCAGTTGATACCAGATAGTTACGGAAAAACTCTAAGTAAAACTTCCTCTGTGCAAATGAGAGCTTCAAAATAAAATGTTTCTAACGGCTTGCAACATCAATGCCTTTTACTGTGAAGGAAGCAGACCGGATGTTGTATTGTAACACCGCCAGCTTGAGAGCGAACATACTTCGTACCCATGTGATGTGTGTGTCTGGAGTATAGCCTGTACAGTGTATCGTGTAGCGCGGTTTGTCTTTTTGTTGCTGCAGTAGAGGCTGTCTGTAGGCGGAATGTGACACAATTATCGGCTGAAGTGTTTTTTTCCTTTCTGGTAGCTTGTTAATGAAACCGTTTGGGACGTTTGTACTAATGTAGCTTAACGTTAGCATGCCCTGAACTCATCTCGGACTTCTGTTACTAACATTTATTCCTGAAATTCGACTGGTAAGTAATTCCGCCTTAAATTTAAAGCAAACGCCAACCTGAAAATATCCTTACGCTAATTTTCAGCGCATACATTGAAGCAAGGTGTCTAGTAATGATAGTTTCACGTATCTTAATTGTTAGCAAGCTCCTCAGTTAACTTAGCCTCGTTAGCAAGGTCAAATAGTCAGAAAATAGCCAGCTACAAATAGCTATAGTGGTTAGCCAAGCTGTCTCATATCAAGGCTTAGCATGGCACCTTCTGTGATTTGTTTACCACCTGAGAGGCATTGATTAAGTCCCTGCTCAGTGGTTCTGACGGATAGTGGTCGCCTGGGTGACATATACCAGCAGTGCTAGCTCGGTTATGATCTATATGAGGTGGTGACTGAAGTACGGTTGCTTACACATCTTGCATGTATGTCTGAAATGTGCTGTGCCTTTGCTGGGCGGTGTTCAGCAGTCAGCAGTTAAATATACTACAGGACGTGATTTTCAGGTTATTCTCCCCCCGTCATTACGTCTTAGTAACTCTAACGTTCATTTTCTCCGACCACCTCAGGATGCTGACATTCACTTGGGTGGGGCTGACACGGATGACAGTAGACGGGAGCAGAGCCCAGGGATAAACCACACCGCTCAGGATCAGGGTTAAGAAAGGAGGGGGCGGATTGTCGGAAAAGCCATGACCAAGTCCGAGTCGAAGAAAAGCAGCGTGGCAGCAACCAGCGCCACCGGCAAGTGCGCCACAGCCGCATCCGCCGCCGACCAGGTGAAGAACGGCTCCGTGGAGTCGGGCAGCCCGGATCAGAGCACTCAAGCCAAAGGCAGTGTGATGAAGCAGACCTCCAGGGAGAGCCTGCACCGGAAAAACACGGAGTGCGAAGTGTATGACGACGGGACCAACACCTTTTTCTGGTGAGTGCTTTTTAACAATGTAAAACAGTAAACGCTCCATCCTTCTAGGTAGTGCTTCGACTGGATGAAAATACCTCACAGTCACTGCAGAAAAATGCATATGTTTTGGTGTCAGCAGAATGTATCATAGCTGTCAAGGTGAACTGAAAGACAGGCTCATGTGACCTCCATTTATCACAACAAATGTTCTAACAAGGCTCAAAATCTTCAGGTCTCTCTCAGGTCACTCTTCTTAAGACAGAATTTCTTAAGTGATCTGCTAATGTGTCTCTGGCTGTAATGGATGCTTACAATGCACATCTAGGCTAAGAGCTTGTTGTTGACAAGCCAATAGCTAATTTCCCAGCCTGCACCTTGCGGAGAGTTACATGACACACTTGAGGTCAAGACAGATATTCTGTTGGTGCAGTGAACTGCAGTGGTGAGTTATGCATGACCCCGTTGACACAAATACATTTACAGGCTCTGACAGAGCTTATTGGCTTGTTCAGGATGCATGTGTTATGATGGAAGTGTGGGCATGTGGAGAGTCAGGTAAAGTGACATTCCTCTCTGCAGCCGTCTAACGTATAGCTGCACTGACCCTTCAGCTTGTCGCTTCAGGAATATTTAGGCCTGAATACGTGCCTCTCTTCTCTGTGAGCAAAAGCAAGCAGGCAGGGAGAATCTGCTAAGATGTACAATATCTTTGACAGCAGAGGAGCCTGGTCCTCCCAGGGAGAAACCCTAATGAGAGTTTCTCATTATGGCCTTGGCACTCAGGTTTCCTGATATTGTTATACTGAAAGCATTATCAGGAACAAAGATCCTGAGAAACCTTAGTTTAGCCAAGTATAGTACCATCCTGTGGAATTAAGATTAAGATTCTATATAGCTACTCTATTTATATTAAAAATGATTGACTAAATGCTAGAGACATGCGGTAAAACTTAACAGCATCACAAACATTAGCAGCATTCAAAACAACAGAAAAAAAGTTTAATGATGACTTTAGCTTATCCTTTTCAGGCCATACTAAATAGTTTAGCTCTGATGAATGCAAGGGTTTTTGTATTAAACTTAATATATTCTATCCTGTTGCAAGTGGTAGTTGCTTGGAATTATCAGCCCCATGAAAATAATTTTAATAACAAGATAAGAGGTACTGCAGATATACTTAGGTGTCTTTGAATATTCCAGGATGGTCCACCCAGGTATTGCGAATGTGTGGGAAAGCTGTCTTGTATCACCATTCAGGTAGAAAATAGGGATATATGCTATTTGGTGCATATCACACATCCCTACTCGACTTTTACTTTTGTTACAAGAAAAACAAGAAGACAGCTGTCTCTTATGCTGATGGATAATTACCTGAATATGGAAAAACCAGGTCATTATATTTGTATAATCACCTTAGCATTTCTCTATAAAAGCTATAAAACTAGATACAGTCCTGAGATATTGTATCAAATTTACTTTCTTCTAATGATGACTGAAACTCACAAAGAATTTCTTTACTGTTGTGATTTCATCATGGGAATTTGACCATGTGGATGAAAGACAATGAAAAGAAAAAGCAAGAAAGCTTTTTTATGTAACATACTGATCATGATATCCACTTTGAAACCATAAGTTGTTGCTAGTCTGTAAGCGTCTCTATTATTCAATCCGTGCAATTTAGACATTACAATGTTGAACTTAATTATTTCACATTGTATCTGAATGTCATAGTTCAGGCCCATTGTGCCTGTGCCTCAGATTTCTGAGCTTTGACAGCTCTGAAGCTGTAAAAATTAGATTTTCTCATGCTAACCAAAATCATGATAACACAGGTTATAGTTTATGTAGAAGTCTTTCGGTAAGATGGTTTTCTAAGACTATTTTATTTGGATCAGCTATTTAAATCTACTCTAAGTCTTAATGTTTAGATTAAGATATTCTTTATTTGTTAATATTTTTTGTTACTGGTAATTGATAAGAAAAAATAATGAAGTTAATCACATAAATATGCTGTGATTAATCATTATTAATAATACATTTAAAATAATACCATTAACCTGCATTTTGGTTTGAAATAAAAAATTTACAAGTATGGTAAACTATAGTTTTTAAACTGTAAACTGCCTGCCCTCATCTTCAGCGTTGTTGATGGGTCTGTGGTCTTTGGCGACCCATTTAGCAATTACATTAGTCAGCTTAGTTGTTGTCATTTTGTTGAAAATCCAGGTCTGCTTCACTCTGTCAGAGTAGCTTGACGACCACGGCTTGATCCTGTGTTGATGTTAGCGCCTTTGCTAGTACGCAACTTTGATTTGATCTAAACTCCCATTTTGGCAGCTTGTTTAAATCAAAATTGGCCATTTAGCAGACCTGGGTCTGTCTTTTCACTCATCATCACTTTAACCCTTTCACCATCAGGCACATAAACATCCACACGGGAGAATTACATGAGGAAGTTGTGGTCAGGATTGGTCATATGATTGATTGATATGTGTTAATATTTTTTGATACATTAGAGTTTCCAGATAAATCGTAAGTGTTAGTGTGTTAACAGAAACAGCCCAAGTATTTTAACCTTTTCAATCCGAGTCGACAAAATTCCCAAACATTTTAGTCAAGCTTTGGTCAATAAAAAGTCCTTATATTTTTGTCTTTACTTTTAGTCAATAAAATTACTCTCTTTGAACTAATTTTATCAGCCAAACTATACAGTTTTTATCAATGTAAAACACTCATATTGGTGCACTATAAATACTTAATTTAAAATACACTGATGAAAAAACTGACACGCCTTATTTACAAAATATGATGGATTTTTATGTCCAACAGTCCAGCATCAACGTTTTAGTCTCCTTGATGAAAACTCACCTTACTTATCAGAGTTTTTATCACCAAAGATCTGTTTTAGCTTGTTTTAGTTTTCTCATGGAAAATGGTGCTCATCTTACATTTTAGTTGACCTTTTGGTTAACATAAGTAAGACTGGCTTGGATTTAATCCAAACCCACTGTAACTGTTTACCTTGCATTCATGTTGCACACCTGTTACTAGTATTTTTAAATAAATCTATAGAAAGGATTTTCTCAGCCAAAACTGATAAGATAAATGAAAATTCCCCCATGTTTTAACTTAAAAATGTCTGTTAACCGTAGCGTATGCACAGCTGAGGGTAAGAATGCCTAAGGCATTGTAAGAAAAAATGTAATTTAACCATTGCATATCGTTCTAAGTTGCAGTTGTGAGTTACAGCTGCAGGAGCAATCATCATGTTAGTTTCTTATTAAGTATCTATTACCACATTATGGGGTATGGAAAAATAGAAACTATCAACAGGCACATATTAGACCCCATAAAACCTCTATTGATATATATGTAAAGAGTAATAAGGCATACCATGCATCCCTTGCTTTGAATACATGTCTGTGTTTGTTATCAGTCACTCACTACATAGACATATTGTCTGTACTGTGTTAAAGAGATGCACCAAAGAGCAGTCTGTTGATGGAGGCAACTTCCTCTGGTTGTTCAGAGAGGTAACTATGTGTCATGCAGCATGCCTTATTAGCTTACAGTGGAGTTGTAGAAGTGTTTCTATCACATAAGAAAGGAAAAAGCTTAGATAGACCTTATAAAGAACTCGGCTAAATGAAGCAAACATTGTGCTGGCACTCCACTTGTGGGTTTTTCCTTAAATAGCATTTTGTGCCCACACATTTCAGCTCCAAGGCACTTGGACAATGCTCTCAGATTTCTAAAAATATCTTGGAAAAAGTTTTATTTTTAAATGCTTTTTTGAAGACTTTAGTCAGAGTGGTCACTACTCTAAAGGAAAATGCAGGTGATAACTGGATTTGATGTTATCTAAGTGTCAGAAGGACCATGAACTTGTGACTCTTACCCTACTGACATCATGGAAACCAAGGTCCGTTGTGGTCAAACATTGCAGGCAGTTAAGCATGGTACATTGAATAAAGTCAGATTTCTTTAGCCCTTTAAAGTCACAATCTGTATTGCCAAAGTGAATTCAGCCATACTGTCTGCCTGAGGACATGCTTTGATTGGACCATTTTCAAATGGTTTGTTGCTTGTTTTATGTAGAGGCTTATCCTCAGTCTGTGGTTAAGTTAAGTTTGTTGCTCAGTTACAGGCTGGTATTTCCGTTGCATTTTTCCTCTCCTGGTGGTTGTGCGTGGTTGTCAGGCAAGGGAGAAGCCAAGCCCTCCCTTGTGTCTCCTGCCAAACAGGTTGGATAAGGAGCTAGAGCGGGAAGAACATGCTAATGACACCTGGCTCACCGTCTCTGTGACTCAGACTTCGAGCCAAAGGACTGGCTGGCTTGAGGTGACATTTGTTAGTATGACAGCTGTGGCCTCATTATAAATAAGTTCTTTTCAGACCACAGCCTCAAGCCTTAAGTAATAAGGCTGACTCTGTTTTACTTATGATTTTCATGTAACTGCTATCTTTTGTGTTGCTACTGAGGAAGCTAACGCCTCCAGGTCACAGGCCTTGTTTGCTCTTCCAAAGTGATTAAAAAACATAAAAGAGATGCACATTTTTCTGCCTTTTATTTCCTTAATGAAATGAAACGTGAACAGTTAATATATTCTGAGGCAACTCCATGACCACACTTTCTCTGGAGAATCGCTCTGACAGGCAAATGACACAGATGGTGCTCAGCGGACATTGTTTCGCGTCTTTGCCTTGTTTTGCTAGTTTGATGAGCTGAGAGGGAAAAAACTTGCTCTTCAGTCATGTTTAGTTCATCCTCAAGAGCACAAGTCTGTAAAATCTGAAGCTCTGAGATGTTGCAACTTAGTCCTGAAGTGTACTGATCACTCTTTGAAATGAAATGAATTTAGGGAGTTTATTTGCTTTATTTTTAGTGTCAAACTTGACTCCTAGGCCACTAACTCAGCAAACTGATGTTCTGAATGTGCTCATTTGGGTGCTTTTGACAGCTCACATGCCCCAAAGCAAACAAACACAGCATCAACTAGAGGTCAAGCCTTTTAAAAGTGCAAAGATCAATCGTAAGCCCAATCCCATGGATTGCCCGGGTCATCCAGAGTACAGTTAATGAAAACCATCTGGCTACTAATGGATATTCTTGATGTCAGTTAATCTTCTGTAGATTCTTCTGTTTGATTTATGGTTGTTTTGTCCACAAAATGTCAGAAAATGTTTCTCAATGCCCACAAACAAACCACAAATACATTTAAAAACTCGAGTTTGTTTAATATTTTATCATGTAAACACCATACTTGTACTAATTTATCTCAAACAAAAATGCAAGTAAATAGTAGTATTTTAAATGTTAATTTATAAATCATAATGATAATAATAATAATAATAATAATGATAATAATAATAATAATGATAATAAGAATAAATACATTTTTTAGTAAAAAACGCTTTCAAAGTGCTGTACATAAAGTTGAAAAAATGAAAATAAACACTTTATAATAGGAACGTTTAAAATTGTACTAAAACTAAAGAAATGTTGCTATTAATCATGATTAATCACAGCATAGTGATGTGATTAACTTGATTCATTTTTTTGATCAACTGACGGCACTAAAAACACAATCAGACATTGGGTGCATTTACATGATCACCTTAATCTGACAAGTAGCAATAATCAGGTAATGGTAATTATCTGAGTTGACACATCTACATGCTTTTTGGTACTGTGTTCTTAGAAAAAAAAAGTTTATATGAATAAAAGTTGGGTTTCTTTCCTCATTTCCACAAGTTTGGATCAGACCCACTCATGTTGTTTTTTCCCTTAGCTTTTTAGTTAATGTGTCCAAGCCACACAGCAATGACCTGCTCAGTCTGCTCAGTAATGGGTCTTTACTATTTAATAACTATTGTTGTTATTTCAAGGATGAATTTCACACACTGAGGGAGTGATGCTGTCTTGAAAATGGTGATGCCCTCTGGCTTTGTGACATGAGCAGGCATGAGGTACACGCAAAGCATTTTGGGAATGTGTGGCAGTGCAAGACCTGAAGGCCTTGCCCCTTTTTTCCCAATGATTTTTGGGCTTTTTTGCCTTTATTTGGATAGGACAGCTTAAGAGAGGAAGGGAATATGGGAGAGTGGGGGGAAGACATGCACCAAGCAGTGTAGAGTCCAGGAATCTATCCCACGATTCCTAGACCTGTTGAGGACTACAGCTTCTTTATACAGACGCCTGCTCTACTCATCGAGCTAAACCGGTGCCCAGGCATTGCCACTTTTAAAGCTGTTGGGCTTCCATAACACATCCATGACTGTTATCCATAATTGTTTTTTATTTTCCTTTTTTTCTGAGCAAAAGACCGCTACAATCACTAGAATGCTTCTGTTGTAGAGTGACAGACACTCTTTGACCTGCCCCCCGACAACCTGTGAACTCGCACTTAGTTGTGGAGACAGTGGTGACGTCAGCATACGGTGAGCAGTAAGGATCACTCTTGTAGTATGGCCAGGCTGTCGGCCAAGACAGGACAAGATTTTTGTTGCTTAGTCTGACATGGGGCTGTCTTAAACGACCAAAAAATTTGTGTAGTCTGAGTCAGCCTTTAAGTAGTTTTCCTTTAGCCGGGTTCACCTGGTAAACTAATTATCACAGGTGTCTAAGATTGATTTCAGTGATACAAAGAGCTCTGAGACACAATACTATCCATGATTTTAATTGAAAACAAAAAATTGAAAGTTTATGACACTAAAATCCAATTTACATAATAATTTTGAACGCGGCGTATGTGATAATTAGGGCTGACGCCATCCAGTTAGTCGGTCACTTGGTTGGTTGAAGAGCTTTAGTATGATCAAGACTACTTTGGTTGACCAGTCACGTGTGCACAAGTGAGAAACTACGAGAGTGCACAGCAATGCAGTGCTGGGCATTTCCAGGCAGAGAGAGGCACACCAAATGATGCAATATATGTTGCTCTCTGATTGGTTTACAGCGGTTACGCTGAAACAACACATCTTCAACTTGACACAAAGATGCAGGATGTTTGTGTTGAAATGGTGCTGTCTCTGCTCTACCCACTGTCAGCCTCCCCTATGCCCTGTTTAATTAAATGGTTGGCAAATACGTTTTATTTAGTCCTTTTATCATTGCATTAACATATACACATTAAGGTTAGGGTCTGTTTCAGACAGAGCAGAAAAAAGAGATGCAATGTCCCCTGATCCTAAAGCCCTGACATTTTCCACTTCACCTCAGTCGATAAATGCTGCATGCTGTCTTGTTTGCTTGTAAATTACATAACACTGGCAGGAATAAGTGATCCTGTTAATATTTACCTCCACCAAGGAGGTTATGTGATAGGCAGGGTTTTTTAGTTAGTTAGTTTGTTTGTTAGCAACATTACTCAAAAAGTTACGGATGGATTTTGATGAAATTTTTAGGAAATGTCACAAACGGCATAAGGAAGAACTGATTAGATTTTGGGAGTGATCCGGATCACTGTCTGGATCCAGAAATTTTTTAAAAGATTCTTACTATTGGGAGATAGGGCTAATGGCAGAGGTCTGCGCTGTTGCCACTTTACACCAGGAGATGGCGGACATGAGTTACTTCAATCCCAGCAGCATGTTTTTGGTGTGTTTCTATTCAAAGTTTTGGAGTTTATAGAGTTTGAAAGACTCAGTTGAGGAGACGAGTCGGAGCGTTACAGAGAGAAAGACAGCGAACTGTAGCGAGAATACTCACAATGCTGGGAGGAATAGAGGAATATTCACCCTCTGCCATGACTTCCAGTTGTCATGTGAGACTATGGGTGAGACTGTCAGTGCATCTATTTTTTTAAACAACCTATGAATTGGTCTGTTCATGGGTATAATTTCATTTGACAACTTTTTTCTCGCTTCTGCTTGTGTACTTTGCTTGTGCAGGAGCAGGTGTAAAGAATGAAAGAACCAGATGAAATGGTATACATGCACCTAATAAAACATTACTTAGTGCAAAGTTAACTTAAGACCATAAATAATCATTTTGTGAAGGCTTCAGTCATCAAGTCAGGCTATTTTACACTCTACAAACTTGGGTTTACATATCAGTCAATATGCTTCTGTGAAAAACTAAAATAATGATATTTTGTCCCTAATTTTAATTTTGTTTTGTTTTGTCTTAGTTGGAAAAGCTACAGTTTTTTTGTTTTAGTTAACTGAAAGGATTTTAACATTGTAGTTGTAGTTTTTCGTTACTTTTAGTTAACTTAAACTGTTGTGTCTTTATCCAATTTTTCATCTTCTGGTTATAGCCCTTATTGTATAAAGTAGATCACATTCTGCACTTTGCATAAAAACCTGAGTAACTGGGTAACTCCAGGAGTCAGATAATGATTGGTTTATAAGTGTGCATGTAAATGTATTCAGTGTTTTTTATGATTGTGTTGCAATAAATCGGTTATCACAGAGATGCTTTATCCTGATATTATCTTTATCAAAGGCAACATATCCCTTATCATTCTGTGACTCATACTGATTAATCAGTTTTCAAAATACTTGTCATGATGTTTATTTAAAAGCTAATGAATAAATTATTGCATATTTAAAAGATATTACAGTTCAGTTAATTGTAGGATCTAAAGTGTAGTGTTAGAGCTTGAGCTAACTTTGCCAAAGCCTCCAACATGTAGCTACACAATTGATTTCTCTAAAGAATGAACTTATCCATGAACTTTCCAAAAACTGTTGGGATCTGTTTTTTTGGCCATTCTTTGCATACACCATGTCCTTGTAACTCATATCAGTGTGTGGATTGATAAAACTTTGCCCTTTGAGTTGAGATAAAGCCTACAGATAGCATGGATGTATATGAACTACTATACTATGAAACCATCGTACGACAAAGGCCAAGGTATGCTGCCTGTCGCATGTGAGATATGAGCCTGCATGGTCACTTTCATGGCCTTCATACTTAAGTCAAAAGTAGACAAATATATCAGAGGATTTTCACAGTCCATAGTTGTGTTGGTCATGAACAAATGGATACAGAAGTTTGTTTCTGTCTTCTAGTCTTTCATTTAGATATAACAATATGTGGAAGTGACTCATATTCAAACCTCCTGTGTATTTCATGTTTTGTTTGTTACAAACTTTTTTGAAAACTATTTCCTGCTGCAGTAACCCAGTTTCTCAACAGAGGTTTGTTTCAACTCAACTGTTTTATCCCATCTCTTCTTTGTTCTTTGTATTTAGATTGAATTATTAGATAAAGGTAGCGGCCACAGACACAGAGTCTGGCAGCTTTCAAAGACTTTTTCTTGGCAGCCAATTTTGACTTCCCAGCTCCCATTGCAAAACTTTCTTATTCAGTTACATCTGACTTTAGCAGTGTATGATACTTACTTTTTATTCAACTTTAATCGTCATTAATCTCCTGTTTGTCCCCTTTCTTCTTTTTCCTGTGCAGGAGAGCCCACACTGTGACCGTGCTGTTCATACTGACCTGTGCTCTGGTCTATGTCACACTGTTGGAGGAAACACCACAGGACACGGCCTACAACACTAAGAGGTCATTGGGCTAGACACGTCACTTCCTCTGTTACATGTAAACCACTGAGGACACTTGTGTTTATTGGGAAATTCAACTTATAGTTATGATTGTTCTTTTCTTTTAGCTTCTGAGTGTTCAGTCATGCAGGGGCCAGGCTTTTGTATGTTATAGCAAGTATAACCAAATTAATTTCCCTTGTATTTGGAATATAAGTCATAGGAACATACTCTGGGTCATGATATGACATGATAAAACCAGCCAACAAGCATCAAGATGTTTGTCTGAAGCATGACTACCAGGCCACAGTGAAATGGCTGAGGTTAAGATTTTAAATTTAATGGCTTCCCTTTTCTGCAACTTTCACTTTAAGCAAAGTTTCCACTTTTTATGAGTGTGGCAAAATCTTACAGATGAGCATAAGCAGTTCCTTAGTTTTTTCCCAACCTGGGCAGTTTGAGTAATTTATAATGAATAACTGCTTTCAAATTCTAATGAGATACTTTCATCTCCTGGTATTTTTGTACACTTCAACTATAAGTTATTAATAGTTAAAGGATGTTGATCTGTCAGAATCTCATGAAGCAGAGCACCAAAGCTGCAGTATATCAGTAATGAGTAAATTAACTTTTTTCTTTTCTGGTCAGTTTTCTTTTTTTCCCTATATGTTGCCAGTACTGTGTCAAATGTGCTTTGTAACTATTTTGTTAGTGTCTAAATGAATACAAAAAACTGTAATATCTGTTTTTATGCATCTGATTCTGAAATTCATGGTTTTTTAAAATCAAACAGTGCAACAGAATTACTTGATTTTGAATGGATTTGCTCTTTTCCCCCAAAGTCTGAACACTCAGATGGTTAAAACGGCCTTTTTTAGGTCTAGTTTCATGTGAGAGATCAGTAGAAATAAAGTGCACAAGCAAAATTACTGATTTAAGCATTTTTTTTATCAGTCTTACGTCCCTTTATGGTATGATGCAGGATTGTAGTTTGTTCCTGCTTTTGACTGCCTTGCTCCAGATTCAACTTCTGCATTTCAGCATAACTTGATATTTCCAGTTTTTAAACATAGCCGGATTTTCCTACTTTGACTTTGCATCAGTCAGAAGTTGATATCTGTTTCACCGTAGTCTGATGACAGGCTAATACAAGCTCCATATTGTAAAAACAGACTTTGATGATCTTTAACTCCATGGAAAAAGAGTTGAAAACAACCATTATGTGAGCTAATAGTGGGAAAAACTAGATTTTATGAAAAAAAAAATTCATATGCTAGAGATGTATTTGTTTTTCAAGAAGCTGAAGGTTTTTTTTTATATTTGTGGGAGTTTAATGACACAAAAGAGACTAAAAGACAGTCAGGCTGCAAAATCACGTGCAAATAAGTGTCTGTGTTGGAGAGAGTGAGTGATTGGAGGCTGTGTGAGGGATTGTAGGATGGTTCTTAACAGGATTTGCTTTAGTCAGCGCAGTCTGGCTCGCTGGGATAAAGACCCCTGGAGCTTCTTCCTGGCAGCAGACGACTCTTACACACGCACATACACATTCACCAGCATTCATGGAGTTTAAATCTTACTAATGTTTGCATTCACACACTAATGGCTACACTTATCCCCCCACACTCCTTTTAAAAAATATCCTTTAACTATTTACGGACTACACACAAGCACAGTCATGATCACAAGTATAGATTTCACAATCACTCCATCACTCACACCGACACTCCTACATGCCAGAATCTCATTGTGTGTCCAGTTACTAAGCCTTCTGTTCATTTCTAAGTTCAGGGCAGGGTTATCGTGTGGTCTCCTGGTTTTCAGATGTCGACACAGACAAGATTAAAGGCAGCTCACACAATGAGCATCAGGTGCAGATTCATCTCATCTCTGAGTAAACACAGAAGGAATCATAATGAGGTCAATAGCAGCGGTCAGCTCCTGAGAATAGCCTCCAGGTTCATTTTAAATTATTTCACATCACATTACAACCCCATTCCTGCTCTTTGTAGCTGTGTTTAGACCACAAGTGTTTAAAGCAACTTTTAACTTATTTCAGTTGATGGAAAACAAGGACAAAATTTTAGGGCTGGGTGATATATGAGGTTTTTAAGATTTATTAGTATATTTTCAAACAAGATACTAGTAAGGCAAAATTGTGGATTTACCAAGATATCTCTGCCTTAGCTGTCAGCATAGACATGTTCAGAACCACTATTCCACTTCAGTAGTGACAAAGAGATATCCATGTAGGTTCTCATTCATCCAAATCTTTGTTAAAGGGGCAACTGGATGATTGACTGTGGCCCCAGTCACTTTTAGAACTGAAGAAACCTTTTGAAGGAGAGGCGTAACGTCTTCGATAACCTCAATCAAGTCCAGTTGACCCCTTGATGAAGACTTGGATACTGGTAGAGTTTAAGAGCCACTATAAAACCTAGCAGCCAAATTTGCAGTAGTTTCTGGTAACATAGTGTAACATAAAATTAAATGTCCCTTTTTGCTGTACTTGTTGTGCTGTAGGGGGATTGTAGCAAGCATCCTGGTGTTCCTGTGTTTTGGTGTTACTCAAGCCAAAGATGGACCCTTCACTAGACCACATCCAGGTAAGAAAAAGCACATTTATCATGAATAATATGCTGCTTATAAAACTTGCTTTTTTTCCCAGTTTAATGGAAATACTTTTATCTTTTTTAAATCTAGTATTTCCCTCAAAATAATGCTGGGAATAAGTGCAGTAGTAGTCAAAACTTTAACGGACTTTTCCACTTTGCATCATGTCCAGAAAAAGTATAGTGACATTAGTTTGCCCTCCAACAAGTTTCAGATAAGAGGAAATGTTTCAGTGCATCACAAAGTCCTCTTGTTTCAAACACACTTGTTTACAGACTGATTTATTTCTGCCAGAGCTGTAATGGACATGAACTCGACACTGTTCCTAACATGCCATGCTATTATCAGTTTAACTTTTTAATGCCCCATACATTGATTATTCCTCCATTTGTTTCTCACATAGATGGGTGAGAGTGCCTGAGAGGGGTGACCACTTACTTGATCAGCTGCATCATTTGAGAAGCTACTGTTGACTCTAAGTGCTAATCAATAAAATACATACAATACACAGAATGCATAGCAAAATGTGATTGTCAGAGTAAGAACAAATTAAACTAGAGTAAATTAAGGGTTTGGGAAGGAGGGTCAGATGTTTTCCTGACAGTTTCATTGTTGGTTTTAGGGAGAGGAAAGGTGCCCAAACATGCCACAATGCCCTCACTTGTTCATACAAGTATTACACAGTTACAAATTAAAGAAGCTCTTTTATGACCTAAAGGAGTTTGTTTGTGCTCATGTACCTGCAGTGACTAAGATTACTTTAATTAAGGTCAATACTCAACTTGAACTATGATGTCTTTATAATAGCAAAAATATACAGTATTTGATGAATCTGAATTAGCCTTTTATGGCTTTTTATTCTTTTTAATAACAAAGAAATTAACATATTTTCACTCACTAGACGAGGGCATGATGGGTGTTTTCCATGTTCATGGTGATAAATTACATTTTGACCCATTTTTGACATAACTGAGTGCATCAGCCAAACTGTGACTCTGTTTCATTTTAACAGTGAACTTCTTCAAAAGTAGTTTGCTATTTATTTATTTATTTTTAACCAGGCCAGTTGGGCGAAGACTCATCCTGTTGCTCTCACACCATGTTTTCTATTAACTCCAGAGGGAAACACAGAGAGGAAGGAAGATGACAGGGTGTGAAGGTCATATGGAGACGTGTGCTGAATGTTTTCGGTTATTGAAGGCGTGAAGTGGCCAGGCAGGAATTTGGGCTGCTGTTGGTGCATTACTTGTGCCCTCTTGCCCTTCTTCTTATGTGATTCAGGAGACAAGAGGGGTTTGTTTAGCAGTGTTTGTGTATGTAGTGTCTGTGTCATAACTCCCTGACCTGTTGAGCCTGCCAAGTAGGTTCAGTGGCTGTGTAGCTTGTTGCATCACACCCCTGTATCCTGGGAAAAGATCCATAGGGACTTCGAGTTTACAACCTGTAACTCCCCATGGAGCATCGGCTGGGAGTGTCTCAACAAGCCAAACTTAAACACATCAAAATTCAGAGAATTACAATAACAAAAAGAGTTTGAGTTTATCCCTTTGTTTGATATGCATTTCAAATTGCTGTATGAGAGCTTTTGGCTTCACCACATCCTCTTTTAATCTTTAGTTAAACTTGAATTGAAGCCGGATTGTCTTTTATAATCCCTCTGATTGTAGTATTAAGTTTGAGCTGAATTTCCCTGCATCATTGGCAATAGAAAAAATGCCCAGGTTTTTAATGTGCACTATGAGTCTAGCTTGGTAAAATCAAAAAGCATTGCTCTTAGGGGGTTAAGCTGTAGTAAGATGTAAATTTGTATCTTCCATTTAGTCTTTTAAAACAGCAGAGGAGCTAAAAAATTTGTGCAATTGATAATGGGTGTCATCCAACATGTTTTCCTCTTGTTTTAGTGACAAACTTTTTAAAAATGTCTCTATCTGTTACCTCCTTTCTCACCATCACTCCCTCTTTCTGTTTCTCTGCAGCATACTGGAGATTCTGGCTGTGTGTCACCGTCGTCTATGAGCTGTTCCTGATATTTATTCTCTTCCAGGTTGGTATTGTGATGATATTTAAGCATTTAGGGACTGAAACACTCAAGTTAAAACTAGGGATGCCCCTCTTAGGTTTCTTGCAGCCGATCATCCATGAGTGAGATCGGCTGACCCCTGACAAAATACTGATACTTTTGATCAGCTGGTTTAGTGGTCGGTCAGGGTACTTTTCTTTGTAGTCTACTGAGACCTCATGCAAGTATCAGGAAGAGTAACCTACTAAAAGGAGCACAAAAGTCATCCTTATTCATCTGTATGCAATTGATATTAGACAGAAAAAAGCCTTTTCAGTGGTAAAACAGTGCAAGTAGTCCAATGAATTAAGGCAAAATTCTCAATATAGTAACTCAGTTACATTATGGTACTGATACATTTATTAATCATCTACAAACAGCTAACCTCACACACTAGTTAGACAGTTTCATAAATCAATTGCATGGATATATTTCACATTCATCTGGGAAACCACCCGTAGAAAGTGTTTGGGAAGGGCAGGACTTTAAAAAATAAAATAAAATTCTCGTAAGGTGATTGGACAAATGGTATATTTGTCACATTCATGTGCAATCAGAGCAACAAGACAAAATGAGATAGCAGGCACCATGCAGCTTCGGTCAGTAAAGTGAGCTCAGCAAGCAGGTGCTGTTTAGTTTCTGAATGACAGTCCTTGTTGGTGGATAAAACTCATACCACAGCAGGTCAGTAGAAGAGTGAAACATTTGTTTATGTTTAAAAATGTTTTGATCAAGAAATGTGGCCCAGAAATATCACCAATATCCAGTATTGGTGTGTGGTCTCCTTTTTCTCGTCTTAGTGAAGTGCAGTTTTTTTTTGTTACACAGAACACAGTTACTAATTTAAACAGCAAAATTTAATAATTTCACGTTTTAAGTGCAGTGAAAAATACTAGATTATCGGCTTGCTTTTGCCTTCCTCATTCTCCTCCTCATCCTTAGTGAACTCAATGATCTGCCAGCCCTCTTCTTAATCTGACTCTATCTCTTCTTCCTCCTCCTCAATGCTCAATCCTCTTGCCTAACACTTTTGGACTCTTAAAACTTCAGCACATGGCAGAAGTGTTCTTTCAGGAGCAACATGCACTTAACATGAACTTTCTCAAATTTATCCTCATGTTCACCCCTTTGTTAGTCCAGCACTTAAATACATCACAGAGGCCTATAACAGCCAAACCGTAGTTCTAGTCAGTGTATAAAGTACTGTATGTTAATTTCATTAGATATTTTTTTCTGTATTTTTTTTACTGTACCATTTCAGAAAAATAGTCCTCATCCCTACAACAAAGCAGGAATACTTCAAAAATCTTGGATTTATTCATGTTCACAAACCAAAGCAAGTAGCACCCTGAGAACTTCAATGAATCTTAGAAATCAGACCAAACAGCTGCCAAAATGTGGGATTTTGTTCAGAGCTCCTCTCAAATCTTCTCTTACTGCACATCTTGAGCCACTGTGATAACTGCAAGTATAATTAAAGGACTAATACTGATCCAGAGCCTTCAAAATACTGTAGCAGTTCTCCACAGCTGGCAGAGTCTATTTTAATCTGGTTTGGACTTTGTTCAAAGAGGTTGAAATGTCTAAACCAACTTTTACTTGAGCAACAAAAATGTTAACTATGTGGAAGCTGATGTTGGGACCTGCAATTCATTCATCAAACAAAACAACAGCTTCAGAGAAAGAACGTCTTTGTAAAACTGCACAAATATATTTAATCCATTTTCCCTTTTTTGTTTGGTTAAATGTTGAATCCCATATTTTAAACTTTTTACAATTAGATCTGCTACAGATGCTGTTTTTAAACCCATTTCCACACCCACAGTGTGATAGGATTCGCTAATGTTCCCTCATACTCTACTCTGTCTTTTTACCTCTCTGTGTCTGCATGAAAGCATTTAAAGGGGCATTACAACCTGTTAGCTCTATATCTCTCTAAACCTAACTCTGTCTTTTTAGACTGTGCATGATGGCCGACAGTTCATGAAGTACATTGACCCAAAGCTTGGAGTACCCCTCCCCGAGCGCGACTATGGAGGAAACTGCCTCATATACGACCCAGGAAACACCACAGACCCCTTCCACAATCTCTGGGTAAGACGCATCGCATTTTACTTTACTCCAGCTATATCTTCCCTATATATCCTAACATAAGACTTTATTAGGTACACCTGTTCAACTGCTCATGAATACAAATACCTGATGAGCCACTCACATCGCAGAAACCAGTGCTTATAGACATGTAGACGTGGTCAAGATGATCTGCCATGGTTGTTAGTGCCAGATGGGCTGGTCTGAGTATTTCATAAACTCCTGACCTATTGGGATTTTAACCTTTGGGTGGCAGTTTTATGTGACTGATTGTTGATGGCAGAGGTCAGTGGAGAATGACCAGACTGCTAATTGAGAAACAACAGTAACTCACAGAACCACTCACACCAAGATATGCAGAAGTGCATCTATGAATGCAGAAACACATAGAACCTTGAAGCAAACAGACTGTAGCTGTAGAAGACCACACTGGATGTCACTCCTGTGACAGGAAACTTAGGCAATACTTCAATCCAGTTCACCAACAATGGACAAAATAAGACTGTATAAAAGGTTTCTTTGTCTGATAAGTCTTGATTTCTGCTGAGACATTGGGATGGTATTGTCAGAATTTTGCATGGCAATGGCATGTTCAAAATCATTCAGGCCACCTTTCCCTTCATTCTGATGCTCAGTTTGAACTTAAGCTGATTGTTACAACCATATTTACATGCCTTAATACACTGGTTGCTGCCATGTGATTGGCTGATGACCAAACTCTGAAATACTGTTGAAGCCTTTTCAAGTCTCTGAACAATCATCTGCATTTCTTCGAATTTTACAGACTCTCATCTTAGCTTCTCTCATTCGTTCATGCACTCATGCTGTGTTTGACACCAGTACTCCCACCCTTGTCTCTCTCCCACAAACACAGTTGTTGTGTCTGTGTGCAGACTAGCTCCTGAGGCATCGTTGTCTGGTACTCATTCGAGTCTATCAGCTGAACCAGCCCCTCTTTGTCCCCCTGAGGAGACAGTCTGCTGCCACTGCCATGACCCACAGCCCATCTCTACTGTTGGTCTCATTTCAGTTTGAGAGTGGGTCGAAACACTTCTCTAAATTACAGCCAATCTGTGTAAATAACCCTCCTTAAAGGTCAAATTAAGACCAGGTATTTAAGGATGCATTGCCTAAAACGAAACAGATTTCTGCTAAGGTTTAGTTTGGATTTGTAGGCAAAAGACCATAAAGATGACTAAATAATAGCTGATGGAGATGCATTAAAAGGCCTCTTAGAGGATGTTAAATAACTAGGAGTATTTAATTTTTTTCCTCCATGATGCCAAAGCCCAATTTTGTTATGTTCAGTGACCTAGTTTTTACTGTCCTCATTCATAATTGATAGCCATATGAAGTACATAATTAAATTTTATTTGTAATAAGATTATTAGCTAAGAGAAGTCCTGCATTTTCTGATTATTGTTACTGTTGAAGAATCTGCTGATAAGTGTATTGATCAATTGTTTGGTTATGAATGTAAAAAAAATAGTAAGAAAAAAAGAAAGTGTTTTCAAGGTTACACAGCCCAAGGCAGGGAATTTACTTCACTTGTTCATTCAACCAGATGTTCCAAGACACCTAAATACATGTAATCCTTACCCCTAAACCCACAACAGGCGTGAATGTCTTGCCTTCCTCTGTTCTACAGCTACCTACTTGCTCACTACCAACTTCACCCACTGGGTCTGTTTCTAAAGAGTGGTGCAGCAGAGAACAGACCAGCTAGATCACAACTTTATTAGGTCACTCAGTAAAAAATAGAATAGTACTCAAACGACCCATTCCTTTGCCTGTGCGAGGCTGATTTGCTGTTCTTTTTCCTTCTGTTTTGATGTAAAGCTGAAATAATGATGGCATGAACAATCGACAAGCTATACATGTAGTTTTATTTTGTAATTGACCAGATGCTCTGTGCGTCCCTGTGTCTGACTTCCTGTTTGAGTCAATCCACTCTGTTTAGCTTGATGTGGGCTGGAAGAAGCTCGATCAAAAACAGACTTAAATCACAAAGACACTATCTTTTAGACCTAGCATTAAGGGCATCAAAGAAAAGAGACTATTAATAGAAAGAAGAGACTGGTTTTCATAACAGGAGATTTAAGCTGGGTCAGCCTGGTTTGCTCTCGACAGCGTTGCAGAGATTGGCAAACCCAGGCTTTTTTCAGTCCAGTTTTTGTTTGGCTGGGCTTTAACTGAAACAATAATGATTAGTTTCTTTCAAGTCCTTGGTTAGGAGTCGGCTGTAGAGTCTGGCAACATGTGAGCTAGGGTCTTCTCATGAGTGGCAGCCTTACCTCAGTCTTGTGACATCATTTAAAGGTGACTTTGAGTGCACTGCTGTAATGGTGCATTCAAGACTATCGGGATCCGGCAACCAAGGTCAAGCTCAATGGCATTTCTGGTGATATGCTCAAAGACTGATGGCAGTTGCCAGGCCCTCTGGTAGTCCACAACATACCATGGGCTTGTGGCAAACCTACCCTAAAGGTGTAGACTTTTTTCAACAGATTATTTTCCCATGTCCCTGGTAATATGCAAAGACATCCAGAGCACAACGAGGATTGTGTCAGTCCTCCATCCTGTCCAATGGTGCCCTCAGGCAGCTTAATCACCAAATGTACACCACACTGCAGCCTCAGTTTTTGGCCTGAAAGATGCCTGAGTGGAGCAGAGATGAGTGGTGCTTCTAGCATGGGCCAGAGCTGGATGGCCACACGTTATGAAAACACAAGCACTGACTAGGATTGGCACGATTAGCTCCAGAGTACACCATGCAGACAGACCACTACACAGGCTCTATTTTAGCCATGGGAGATTAAGATTAGATTTTAAGACACGTTAGATTAAGAATAAATTAAAAAATGATTGATTTGGTGATTGTTTTTGCTGAATATATTTCTGTTTTTGAAGTACTCACTACTGTTTTTTCAGCAAAATTTTGTTTCCTGGATATTTTTATGTTTACTTACTCTGGCAAGCTGTTTTTAATTTACCCAGCAGTTAGCATAGTTAAATGTATTTCAGATAAACTTCTTTACAGTGCTCCAATGTTGCCAGATGATGTTAAATGTTAAAAATATGCTACTGAATGATTGTATGAACTTCCTTTTACATGACAAATAGGAAGGAAAACTTTTCATACTGTTGATTTCTCTCTGCAGGACAAGATGGATGGCTTTGTTCCAGCTCACTTCCTGGGATGGTATATCAAGGTAGGTTTGAATGAAGTAGGCTGATCACCTGTGTGTGCTCTTATTGACTGGCTCTGACTCGTGTTACTGCTACTGACACAAAGAGCAATCTGTAGCTGTGTCAGCTGCCAAATCTAGGCTGAATATCTGCCAGTCACTGTGTCTTGAAGGCGTTTGCCTCATGATGCAACAATGATGCCTTGGCATGCAGGGAATGACAACAAGTCAACAGTTCTTCACATGACTCATAATTGAAAACATTTGGAGAGCCAGAGATCGGTTTTGCTCTGCAAGATTTTGGCCATCTGAATATACCGTTACCAACTAGAGTTTAAAAAAAAAAAAAAAAAACTCAAATTTATTGGCGAATAAAGAATCTTTGATCCTGACAGGGAGGTCACTTTGTTTAAAAATCTATCTTTTAAACTGATAAGCGCTTTTTTTAATAAACCAGTTTTCTGCCTGAACTCAGAACCAGCGCTCTGTTAGATTTACAGCAATGGAAAAATGTGAAGCATCTTTCAGCGGTAATTCTCTGACCTCCTCCCACTCCCCACTACTCTCGTACTCCTACTCACCCTCTCCTCTGCTCTCTGCTCTTCCTCAGACTCTGATGATCCGAGATTGGTGGATGTGCATGATAATCAGTGTCATGTTTGAGTTCCTGGAATACAGCCTGGAGCACCAGTTACCTAACTTCTCTGAGTGCTGGTGGGACCACGTACGTATAAATAATACTGCTATTCTCCTCTGCTCACTGATGATGAACAGCTGTGCCCTCCAAATAAATTAGATTTTAACAAGAGTTTCATTTTAAAGGGAGCTTACAACATAAAAAAAAAAAAGAAAAACGTTTAACACATGGTGCATTTTCACTTGTGTTATACCAGCTTGACTTGGCTTGATTCTCCTTGGTTTTGGCACCGGGCTCTTTGTTTTCTATTTTAGTATATACTTTGATTGAGCCTCCTCAGTGTAGGAGTGGCTGTCACAGTGTGGCTGCAGGAAACTGCTGTGATATCAAATGTGACAACAATGAAAGATACTGAGGCTTAGGATAGTCTGCCTGATTCTTGGTCTGCAGCTTTTGTCAGTGCAAGGAGACGAGTTTTGTCTTGGAGACAGCTGTAAGCAGTGAGACAAAACACTTTTGAAAAGTACAGGAGAGTTAAGGGATTTGTACAGCAGTATGAAGCTGACGAAGAGAGTCTCGTCTTGATAATAGTTTTGTTATAACAGTTGTTTTGACTGAGCAGTCTGGTTCAGTTTATCACATACTTCAAAGGGGAGAAAAACAGACTCATATCCGCTTAAATTAGGGATATTTGGACTTGTCAGAGATCTATACTGTTTCCTTAAAGACACAGTGGACCTTTGACATTGATATGTGACCACAAATCGAGTTTCCTGACATTATTTGGACCTGATTTCAAGCACAAAAATCAGAGCCTGAAGGCGCACACAGCCTGGTTCATCAGTGTTGGATGTAGAACTGAATTAATGTCAAAGTTTAATAATTACGAAGCTTTAGATCAGTTGTTTCCTAATGTTGGAGTGATTCATTTACTTCTTTTTACTTTAGGTAATCTGTTAAAAAAAAAAAACATGGGAAAAAAAAACACCAAATGAGGATACGGGTGTTTGTTTACCGGACCAAACCATATTCAGTCAAACCGGACCACCTGGTGGAAATGCAGCTATATTGAAGTATTGGCTCTGCTCACTTGTGACCTCACCAGACATTATACCATTAAAAAGAACAGGTATGATCCCTAAAAAAGATTTGTGAAGACAAGTCAAAACAGTACCACATAGGGGACAAATTCCAGTAGATCTAGAAAATTATTATGTTAAAAATAGAAAATAAATCTTTCAAAGTCTAATAAAGTAAAAGCATATTAAAAGTATTGTGAAGATTAAATAGATAATGATAAATGCAAAGGTCAGTAAGATCAAAAATATAATTTGAAGAAACTTTATCTTTGCTAATTCAAGATTAGTAAATGAATGACATTTATGTTACACATGACGCACTTCTTTTCTCCAGACAGAATTTTTTTTTTATCATATATTTAGTGATCCTGCGTTCATCTGATGAACAGATTGGTGTTAAATTTGCTGAACTTGTACTAAAGTCCAGTTTGTTCCAAATTAGCACAGTAGTGTGTATGTGTGATTAAGAATTAGTTAATAAGACAGCAATTTGTACATGAAGGTGTACAGATCATAAAGACACTTAAATGCATGCACTGATAGTGTGTTTAATTAAACAGTGGGGAAAGTAATTAGAATTTGGCATGTTTTCACAGTGGTGATTAATATGCAATGAACAAACATCCACAAAGTCAGTGTGACTGCAGGCCAGGAGTCAATTTCAAAACAGAAACGAGAGATGAGAACAAGAAAAATGTTGTCAAACTGTTGAAGTGAATGGACAAAACCCCATATATACAATAAGATACACCATGTCGCAAAGGTGTAATTGTCTTGAACTTCAAGTGCTACACAGTAGAGTCCACATGAAAACAGAAAATCACAACAGCATACAGTATGTATTGCACATCAGATCACAAGCACACAAGTGCAGGTTGTAAACAGAACAGTGCAGCTGGTTATAGTTCCAGTTTCTTTATGAAGGACCTATCCAGCATTATGATTTTATTTTTGCACTGGTACCTCATGATACCTGCTGGCTGCTGCAGTTTTAAAACAGTTTAATTTGTGCTGTTTAGATTTGTGAGAGTAATTAAGTAATAAGTTAAGTGATGTTGGAAACCAGGCGTTCTGATTCTGACACAAATAATTGCAGGAAATAAAACTAGAAAAGCACTGTGAGAGTGCAGACCTCCGCTATTAGCTCTATCTCCCAGTAGTACAGAATCCTTTAAAAAATTCCTGGATCCAGACAGTGATCCTGTTCACTCCCAAAATCTAATCAGTTCTTCCTTATGCCATTTGTGACATTTCCTGAAAATTTCATCAAAATCCATCCATCCATTTTTGAGTTATGTTGCTAACAAACAAACAAACTAACAAACAAACCCTGCCAATCACATAACCTCCTTGGCGGAGGTAATAACACCGCAAGAAAACATAGAGAAAACTAACAGAATGCACACAGATGAATATTTACATTGTGAATAAAAAAAGAAGTAAACATTGTTGCTCGTTTACAAGAGATGTGGTAAAGGTACACGTTTTTATTAATAGGATTAGAATTATCTTCTAGAATTATAAAAGATATTAAAAAGATCTTAAAGCCAAAGGTCATGCTGCTCAGAGGATAGATGAAACCTGGACTTATTCTGATTTAAAAAAAGAAAAGAAAAAAAAAAAAATTCTGACAAACCTTTCTAGGTTTAAGGTGTCATCAGTTGTGCATGATCAGTTTAAGCAGTTAAAATCTACACACTCACCAGACCATATTGGTTTATTTATATATGGATCACAACAGTGGGGGTCTTCTTTTCCCTTTTTAAATTCGTGATTAAATTATGTTTTATCCCTCAAGTGGATCATGGATGTGTTGGTGTGTAACGGTCTGGGAATCTACTGCGGCATGAAGACTCTGGCTTGGCTGTCGATGAAGCCCTACCAGTGGCAGGGACTCTGGAACATTCCAACATACAAGTAAGACTTTCAACGAAAACTGCATAAAAGCCTGAAAACACCCGTCTCTTTGACACTAGACTCTGTATATTTAAAATGTTATGAACCCACTATCACAAGTCCAAACTTACACAGCTAATAGCAGACTTTTTCAGTGATGATCCTTATATTTAAAGTATATATTTTGATGGCTGTTGTCCTCGATATAGCCAGCAAGGGTTAAAATCTGGCCTGTCTCATCAGTGTTCGATTCTATCCCCTGTTCTATCTATAAGAAAGGCATAATATAGCTTAATTTATATATTTATTATTATCTTCCACCTTTATAAAACTCTAACTGGGGTCATGTCTTTCAAGTATCCTTGATATGTTGCTCACCTCCACTTTAGAGTGCTTTAGATGTTTATTTCTAACCACATCCCTGCTCTGTCTGATCTAGGGGGAAGATAAAGCGTATTGCATTCCAGTTTACACCGTACAGTTGGGTGAAGTTTGAATGGAAACCTGCGTCAAACCTTCGACGCTGGCTTGCTGTTTTAGGTATCATCTTCATGGTAAGAGCTGTTCTGGTGTCACATTTATAGAATAGATTGCAGAATCAAACACTTAAAATGTATGTAGACCAAAAACACAACAAATTAGAAACCACAAATTAAACCTACCCAGGAGCAGAGAGCATGTTACATTTGTTCATGATCATGGAACAGAAAAGGAGAACAAAGACAAACTAAAGACTAACTAAACAGATTATTTAGTCTCCTTTTCAAGGCGTTTGAGACAAAATTAGCAAGCCTAAACACAAAGAATTTAAAGGAGTATTTTATAGATCTGCCTCCCTATAAATAGAAATAGATATAAATTAGCTGCCGGTAGGTTTTCAGCAATGAATCACAGGCAACTGGAAGAAAAGCAAATAAATGAAACTTTCTGACACAGACGTGGAGGTGTTTGTGAATGAAAGAGTGGTTCGACAACATGTACTGTATATACGTGACAGCAGGAGGGTAACAAAAAAGAAAAACAGGCCTACATCATGCTGCTGCTGCATTGACTCGCTCCTTTTGCAGTGCTAAAAAATCCATTGTTTGCCAAGTTTCTATTTTTATCCTTGTGAACCCAGCCTGAGCTATGACTGTTAATTATGTTTGAAGACAAATATTCCCATTAAAAGAAAAATATTGTCAACTGGACACACATAAAAATGAAAGTGTTGGTTTTAAGGTTTATGCTGGCATTGATTGTAGTATAAAGTTTGCTGTTTAGTGGAATGAGATGTTTCAGAGGTGAGGATATACAGTGCTTAACAAATTTATTAGACCACCACCCAAAGTAAGGTTTATGCCAGAGCAGCCCTAAATTTACAGCATTGGTAATTACCAAAATCATTTTTATGTTTCTGCAATGGTTAATACACCAATATGTAGAAGCTCTTTAACCCAAATGATATTTTTAATGCTAAAATATCATTATTATTGTTATCCTTGAATTTTCAAATTTACTGATTTACAAAAAACCTGAAAAAATAGTAAAGCACGTTATTATTTCTTGATTAATATGTCAAATTGTAGTTATTTACTTGCAATCCTGAACAGAAAAATTAGTTTTAGTGGTTCAATGTTATGCTTGGTTAATTTCTGACTTCTCAGAGAAGCCCAGTAAGCCGGCTCAAATTTGGGTATAAAAAGGTGAATTCAGTTTGAAATTCCTGTTCAAAATGGTAAAACGTGGAGAGCTCACTGAAAATGAAAGAGTCTGCATTAAAGCACTTCATGATGCTGGATGGTCTCTGAGACAAATATGACAGGTGCTCTAATAAATTTGTTAAGCAATGTACAATCAAGCTTTAATTCACCTGCTCAAATGTGGACAATTTCCCTCTAAAATGTTGGTGATCATGTGTCAGGGTTTACTTACTGGTCAGCATATTTTACTATCCGGGTTGTTTTGATGGATCTCATACTTTGTGGCTCATGGCAGGTTCAGGCTCCATTTTATGAGAGCCCTTTTCTCTTTATAGTCATAAACAGTTGGACTTTATTCATACACTTTCTACCATAACCACAAACAAAAATGCACTGCCTTTTTACTCATAAATGAGTAATTACAGGGTTTAATAATGTTATATTCTTGGGATGGTTATGTTGTCTCTTCTCAGTTCCTCCTGGCTGAGCTGAACACTTTCTACCTGAAGTTTGTATTATGGATGCCTCCTGAACACTACCTGGTGCTGCTTCGGCTGGTCTTTTTTGTCAATGTGGGAGGTGTGGCCATGAGGGAAATCTACGACTTTATGGATGACCCGTGAGTAGCGGCAGCCTGAAGTTAACTGCTGGGGTTATATGGGTTTGTTTAGTTTATAGGTTGTGAGTCAAAAGATGCATACAGTTTATTTACTACTGATTCATGACAGAGCTATAGAGATGTACTAAATTTTGTTTGGTGCTGACTCTCAATCGTCAAAAAGACAGTGCTGTGACATTCCCAAAGCATTCAAATGTATTTGCTTGAAACAATCTCAGATTGTTGATTTTTCCCTGAGAGTTTTAGGCCATGATGAACTGATAGTTCAGGCTGTAATTAAAACTGCAAACAGAAGGCAAGCATCTCTGCCTGTCTCTATATAAATGGCTTTTTACATCTCTTTGTAGGGAAGAGAGTTATCTGTGAGTTATCTGAGAGTTATCTGCAGAATCTAAAACTGCACAGCAGAAGATAGGTCTGTAATTAAAAGAGTAGTTAGTTTTAACCCGAGTCTTTTGCTGTTACTCACATCAGGATCAAATGTTGTAGTTAAGAAACTTCTTTTACAATGCTTTTTCTCACTCATCAGGAAGTTCCACAAGAAGTTGGGTCAGCAGGCGTGGCTTGTGGCGGCCATCACAGTGACGGAGTTCCTTATCGTGGTCAAGTATGACCCCAACACCATCATGCTGCCCATCCCTTTCTTCGTCATGCAGTGCTGGTTTTTAGGACTTGTCCTGATCTTCATCTGGACTCTGTGGAGGTTTTTCATCCGGTAAGAAGCCATTGAGGAAAAAAAAGGGAATCAGACTGGCTTTCAAGTGAATAAAAATTAGTTTTAAAACAACTTTCAAGTCACGAAAGCCCACAATTCCAACCATTCCCTTAAAAACTGCTAGGACAGTGGTAGGCAAACATTTTCTGACCTGGACTTAGTTTTAAGCTGCAGATTATTTTAGCATATGAGTGTTTTTCTTTTATTAGGGTGGAAATCTGGAGGTTTTTGGTGGTGATTTTTCTGATACCTGTTAATTGATGTACAATAGATTTGGAGACAGAAAGGGTGTAAAAATCAGTTCAGCTTTTCTGCTGTTATACAGACCTTTAATTGAAGTTCTTGCTCTTTGATAAACATTTTTTATAGGCAAAATACTGTTTAAATTAGGTATGCACAATATTATGAACAAAATATTGGTATCTGCAAGGGATGTAACGGTATCAGAATCTCACAATATGCTAAGACCTCAGTAACAAGTCCACTGTGGCATTTATTGAAGTCTCAAAAAAACAAGCAAAACAAAGCAAATGAAGATTTTGAAAAAGTGATGTTTGCATTTATTAAACAGCAATTGCACTTAAAATATTACAATGTGTGCAAAAAAAAAGTGCTGTAAGTGTGCATTAGGCTTAAAATAGGCATAAGGAATAAAGGTTGGGAACCACTGCTCTCTGACTTTGTTGTCCACTGAAAATAGATGTAGGTCTCTGGCAGTGTATTCACTGATATATCGTATCATTGTGCTGGTATTAAATATGCTGACATTTACAAAATAGTTTGAGCCAATACGTTACTACCAATATTTAAATGTAGTTCAGACCTTAAACTTAAGTCCTTAAAACACACAATTTAACGTTTCAAAATGAGCCAATTTACAATTTCAGATCTTAAAACACACTTTAAGGTGTAAGGAATGACGAGGAACAAAGAAAAAGACTTCAGCTTATGTAGGTCTGTTAGTCCAGCCTAAAACTCCACCAATTTGCTCATTTGGCCAAAATTTACAGCTGATATAGACAGATGTACAGTGCTTTACAAATTTATTACACCACCTGTCATATTTGTCTCAGAGACAATCCAGCATCATGAAGTGCTTTAATGCAGACTCTTTCATTTTCAGTGAGCTCTCAGCGTTTTACCAATTTCAAACTGAATTCACCCAAATTTGAGCCGGCTCACTGGGCTTCTCTGAGAAGTCAGAAATTAATCAAGGATAAAATTGAACCGATAAAACTCATTTTTCTGTTCAGGAATGCAAGTAAATAACTATAGTTTGACATATTAATCAAGAAATATTAATGTGCTTTACTATTTTTTCTTTTTTTTTTTTTTTTTGTAAATCAGTAAATTTGAAAATTAATGGGTAACAATAATAATGATATTCTAGCATTAAAATATCATTTGGGTTAAAGAGCTTCTACATATTGGTGTATTAACCATTGCGGAAACATAAGAAATGATTTTGGTAATTACCAGTGCTGTTAATTTAGGGCAGCTGTGGCATAAACCTTACTTTGGTTAGGGTTAGGGTGGTCTAATAAATTTGTTAAGCCCTGTATATATACATTTACAAAATATTGGTTTAAAGTATTGGCAGAAATGTTCATATCTGCTGACACTGATATTTTGCTGGCAATATCGTGCATCTCATAAAAAACAGTGTGAGTGTATCGTGTCGGCTAAATGAGATTGGAAAAATTGGCATGTTGGGATATCTTCTGACATCCAATAACCTGCATCCCTAGTTGAAATGCAGCATGTTTTTTTAAAGTTTACCCCTAGTTCATGAAGTTACCCACTGTGATTTATTTTTCTTCTTCAGCTCATGATCTTTTACAATATACCAATTTCAGCTATATGTCTGTTAAGTTCTCCCTCTGTTGAGCCCTGTATCCCAAGCATGCTAAGCTTCTTGTATATTTTCTTCCCATTCTCCCTCCTTTTCTCCTCCCCTCCTTCATAATCCATCTTTCTCTTGCTCAGCAGTAATGTCCATGTCCAGTGAGGTAGGTATAGGAGAGGTGCTTTGCTCCATCCACTCCATTTTGTCAGCAGTGCTACATATTTTCTTTTTATGCAGCACTGTTTAAATCTTGACTCAAACTCAGGTCATCTTTGGCACCATCATCACAAACAGATAACCCTTCATATAAACCCTCCTGCTGCATGGCACTTTAAAGTTCCTGTCTCCGGTCTTTAATCATCATTTTTACAGTTTACCTTCACATCCTTTTCTCTCAGCTGTTAGGGAGCACTAACAGCCAGCTTGTGCTGACGCTCTAGAGGTGACCATTGAGAGATTATTGAGTGAAACCCAGAGGAAGTGTTTAACTTACACGCACAAACACCCACTGACTTACTGCCAGTCAGCATGCCAGCTCCTATGATGGACGTAGCCATAATATTAACCAATATCTCACAGTGCACCTTTTTCATTCATCCTCAGTGAATCATAGACACAGAAGCATGCCATTTAGGTTCTCTTAGGTCTGAGTGAAAATATTTTTGCAGAACAACACTAATTATTTGGACAGTGTCATAGCTGGCGGTGTCTTGTAAACATCAGGTTGTTCATTTTTTTTCTCACTGAGGATTTCCTAACCTGCTCTTGGAACGGAAAGACTGAAAGTCATGTCGCTTTGAGAAAAGATGGGGAAAGAAATAACAGAAAAAATTCTCATCCTCTTTTCCTTCAATTTTTTGAGCATATACAATCTATTTGCAGAGGAATAAATCAAAACTAAAACAATAAAGAATTTAATCACCACTGCAGAATTTCTAATAGTTAATCTGCTCAATTATTAAAGCTCCACTGGCTCTGTACCTGTTTCAAAGCTAGTCCGAGTTAGTTGGAGTTCTAGTCTGGTCACCTGGCCAAACTGAGAAGGGGGAGAAGGGCCTTAGTAAGAGAGGTGACCTCGAACCTGATGGTCACTCTGTCTGAGCTCCAGAGATCCAAAGATCCTGTATGGAGATGGGACCAAGTTCTAGAAGGACAAGCATCACTTCAGCCCTCTGCCAATCAGGGCTTATGGCAGAGTGGCTAGATGGAAGTCTCTCCTTATTGCAAAATGCATAGAAGCCCCCTTGCCCTTAAGCCGAGGGCCATAACATCCACACATCCTCCATGTGCCCCACTGCACATAAAGATGTTATTTTTGCTTTATTAGTGCTGCACAATTTGAAAATAATGTGCAGTTGGGCTTACAATAACATACACAAATGATATCATTGGTCTACTTGCATGGTTATCAAGGAAAAGCAGAGAATAGTAATAGTTTGAAGTGTGTATTTCTATTATTAAAAGGGTTTGTGCAGGCCAGATAGTTGGTGATGATGGACTGGACCAGGCCCATGGAAAACCATTCAGGTTTAAAGTTAGTTTTCCATTTACTTAGTTCATAAAAAGACAAAACACAAAGGGCAACAAACTTATAGAACAGAAACCCAGCAGAGAGGAAATGTAACCTGATTTCTTAAAACTTTTCCTTAATCTTTTCACAGCGACATCACACTCCGTTACAAAGAGACCCGCCGACGCAAACAAGAAGCCCCCACAGACCGAGAGCGCCCCCTGGGCAATGGCAGCGCCTCCACGCCATCAGGGCGGAGCAAGCTGAATGGCAGCTCCGACACAGTCCGGCAGAGGAAGTCGTGAAGAGTGACAGCTGCAACCGTCCAGTCAGCTGCAGCTGCAGGGAGAAACAACAAGGTTTGAGACGACTGAAAGAAGCACATGTAGAGGCAAACAGACTGACACAGGAACGTGCTGTAGACTTTCTTTGTGCCTACATGAACTGAGTAGTCATTGAACGGTGAGGAGGGGCTTTCATTCAGTGCATTGTATAGTTATTGTCTTACTACAGGGATTTACCTCATGCTATTTTTTAAGAAGGTTGGGAATTATACACAGGACAACGTACATTTTTTGTATTATTTATATGTTAGTTTGGATGCTGGGTGACGAGGGGATAAAAAGGAAAAGCTGAATCAAAGAGATGTCAAATATAAACATGGACGGAGGTATTTTGACCAATAATGTAGAGCGGTTTTTATTTTCTCAGCTGCCCTTGTCTTAGAAAAGAAGACATCTGTAACATGCCCAGCTCTGTAAATAGTCTTTCTTCTGTGTTGTTCAGTCACAGCAGTGTAGGTGAGACAAACAGAAAATTTGGAGCATTCAGGAGATTTTGAAGGTCATTAATATTCTGTATAAAACCCACATTTTGGTTGCGACATTGCAAAGCTGCAGATAACAGCTAAATTAATAAGGATACATTTCTCTTTTGTTTTGTTAGAAGATACACATTTTTGTGTTAATTTTCATACATTATTGACTGTCGAGATTATTGAGATGATCATTATGAATGTCTAGGGATACTGTATCAGCTTTTATTTACAGTTCAGGGTTCGCATTCCCGCAGAGGTCCTTATGACTACTTGGGATCCTCCTCTCATCTTACACAGAAGAAGAAGAATTGCCCAAAGCCTTTCTTTCCTTTGTCCTTGAAATAACTGTTTAAAAAAAAGAAAATGCAAAAGCTGAAGATGTACTATATTCTAGGTATTTAAATGTTGATGTTCTGGGATAAAGTCTGGGTGATTTTTGTAGATGTTTTGTTGTTATTGTTGTTACTTTCTCTAGTTTAAGTCAATGATGAACACTAGATTGTATCAAGTCCCTTTTTTAAAGCTAAGGTGCTGAGCTGCACGCTAATGAGCACCTTGTGACAATCACACCATAGGAAGCTTTGCTCCTATTGGCTGAGACATGTCGGCTCACATTCAGCAGGATTTAGGATTTTTCTTCGCTTTAACAGGACTGAATAATTCTGGGTTTGACTGACGACTCATTCAGCCACATCAGAATGTTAATTTGATCTCTGATTCCTTTTACGCCAAATGTTTTTATTTAACTTTCATTTTAATCAAATCAAACATTGTGCAGTGTCTGAATGAGCTTGATTCAGCTGGAGGGGAATGAAGGTTTATGTTGATGTGTGCTCCAGTTTGGGAAACATTCAGCTCTGTAGAGCTGCCATATTGCACATGCAACAAGCCAAAGCTTTGATTTTTGTTCTTGCTGAAGCCATAAATGCCACCAAGATTCACCTGAGCTTTTCAAACCGCTGCTAAACCTCATGTAGAATTTCAGAAGTCTCAAACCCAATAGGACCCCTCATGTCAACATCCAGAGTTTAGGTTCCAAAATAAAAACGTCATGTTTTTAACGGCACCTTCCTCATTTCTGCATATTGAATGCCTCTCAGTCTTAACATGGAAACATCTCAGTGATTTATGAGTGTCATAGAGGTCAAAAAGTTGTTCAATGTAAAGTTATTATATTTATCATTAAGGAAAACTTAACGATGATCACTGTCAGATGAGGCGATCACAGAGCCATAAATTCAGATTAACAGACATGACAGACTAAATGGAGGTATGCAATCAATCACTCAACATTGTGATGTTGGAAGGAAGAGGGACAGGGATAGATTACACCCAGAAAGAAGACTGTAAACAAACTGAATATAGTGTATATTCTGATAAATGTGTATTCTGACCTTGGTTTAAACTGGACAAATATGTTCTCCAAGACAGTCCTGCTGCAGACCAATCTTTTCCTGATGGCCACTCTCAACCGCTTGTCCGAGATGCCGTATATCTAATAACAGAACACACACCAAAACTTCAGAAATAAAATCAGGTTAAATTTCCGTTTAGGGTAAGGGTTAAGATAACGGTTTGGATACCAAAAGTTTAAAGTTCAAAACCAGACCTGCAAAACCTGATTACAAAATGTTTAAAAAGCTGAGTGAACAGTCTGCAAACAGGATAAAATCTTGTCCTCCATGAAAACACTCTTACTCAGTAAACATAGTTTACATAATTCCAGTGGCCGTATAAGCTACATAGATAACAAAGCTAAAGCTAAGGTTACAAAGCAGCCACGTATATATATGTTATCTGCATGACTATGTTAGCTTTAGGAACATTTTTTAAAGCTTATGTTGCTAAAGCTAACTTTAGCCATCACGTTACTAAAGCTAACTAAATTTGCTTACATTGGCTTATGTAGTAACATTAATTATATAGCTAGCAGACCTATGTTAAGTTAAGCTAAAGCAAACAAAGCTAAAGTAAGCCACCATTCGTGTGACTACTTCTAAAACAAGTCTATACATAATCACAGATAAGACCTCTGATTTTTTTTTGTTTATAAACAAAGTTGAATTAATAAAAAATCTACAACTGGAAATAAGTTGTACCAGCAAATTACAGCACTTCCTTTCGGAGGTATTCATGTATATGCTGTATTTGTACAACCCAACCCATTCAAAGCTAATGGTTCCTCGAATAAAAATGACTGGTGTTGTCATTCTCTGACCAGGATCATCAACTTTGTAAGGTTACACTTCGTATCTAAAAACAAGGAATTATCCATAATTGGATGCACTCACACCTAGCACCTACATTTTTTGCCATGAAAATGAACAGCAGGTTGGTTGATAATGTTTATAATAATTAAATGTACGCTTTACATTGAACAACAGAAGAGATTATCGCATTCCAGTCCAAAGACTCACTCGTCCTTAATCAGCTCCTCAGAAAATTTAGTCACATCGCTGTCAGTGAATAAGTTTGATCTTTCTTTGTGTTACTCATTGCGTCCCTTAGGCAGATCTGCTCATCTAGCTCTAAGATGTCCCATTGTAAATTAGGCTAATGTTTAATGACCATGTTGTAAATTTCTTGTGAATGTAAGTCCAGCACAATCTGCTGTTCAAACAATACTCTGGTCAACATAAATTGCTTTATTTTGTTGTAAACACTAAAGTGATTTGTGTCATTTATGCAAATTAATTTTGTGTTCATGCAGGCTTCAGATGTCTCCGTCTTTCACTTGTCTTTTCTACATACAGAAATTCAGATCCATGTTAAGCAGAGATGTCAGAGTTTGCTATTGTTATCCTGTGCTGTAATGATCCGAGTACTTGTAGAAGTTCAGGCATTTTGTTTATTCCCTCCTTTACTGGAAATTAAGACCACAAACCAGGCTTCAACTTTGCACATCAGCTCTGAAATCACTAAAATTGACTGCAGAAATTTAACTCCCGAATGAGCTGTGGATGGAAACAAAACCTGGCCTCCCCTTAAGAAGAACTGTGCATAGTAAGATATATTCCCTTGATTACATTAAAATTAGTACAAAGAAACTCACTAGATTATACTTTTTGAGGAAAAATAGAAATAAATCCACCTTCAGCCTGCTTTTTGTGCAGTTCACTCTGAGTAGAGATGTCAAACTGTTGCATTGTGCTTCCTTTGGACTGTCATCCTCAAAGCCTTTAAAAAAACTAAATCCTAGCGCTGTTAGTGAAGGCAGCAATATGAAAGAAGTAAATGTACTGTAAACAAAATAAGCACAATGTTGGAAGAGCAATGCAACCATTTGTCATCACTAACCAGAGTGCACTGGACAATACTGTGAAGTTATTGTGTATTAAAGTGTAACAAACCAGTGTGTTTAAGTTTAAAACTACATAAAAAGATGATAGTGTAAGACCTTGTCCTTTGGCCTTTTTGCGGGTTCGTTGTAGTTTGACCTGCAGCCACATGGGGGTGGTAGAAGCTCTCGATTATGATCATTCACAACATGCTGTAAAAGCCATTTTCAACCTGGTTTGTGTAAATGTGAACATGTAAGAGATCATATGAACTGAAATATGCTGCTGCACCACATACTTTTGTAATGTTTTCAATAAAATCTATAAGAAACCCTGAACTCTGGCTGATCGTTAGTGTAAAATTGTTTACAGCACTTTTAAACAGCATTTCTACTTAGCTTTTAGATGATACTGTGTATGTGCAATGAATGCTTTTTAACAATGTTAAACTTTCTTTGAAGAGACATCAGCTCTGACAGAAGCTGTATCCATGCAGGGGGAGTTTTTAAGTATTTTCTGTCACTGCAGGAAGCTGATCCCCTCTTAACAGGTTTTACAAGTTTAACACACAAACAGGAGACTGTCATGAAATTCCAGAGTTCACTCCATTTTGATCATATATTTTACCTTTTCACCCTATTCTTTGACACTTTTTACTTACCAATAGCCTATCAAGAATCTAAGAAAAGGCATTTAGGCTTCCAGTCTTTACAGTAGTGAAATAATGTCCTTATGTCTTCACCAACTGGCATCCCGACATCTTTCCACAGCCTCTGGTTAAGGTGGTAAGCAGTTTACCTTACTCTTGTGGGATTTAACCTGGCACACCAGATGGATGTGTATGGGCAAAGCCTTTGAAAAAAAACTCAGAGGGTGATTGGGTGAACATTCTGTCTGTCACATCTTTACAGGCCAATCAGAGCAGCAAAACACGTGACGCAGCCGTTACCGAGGTTCGCCTCTACAGAGCATAGGCATAATATTCCTACGTATATACATATGTCCATGCCACCGAGAGTAAACTCCATACAGAACTGCATAATGTGAACCATGGTGACTTTGGACAGGTCAGTACACGACTTTTATCGTTTCTGAAAATGACTCAATCTTCTTTTACGAAGAAATGTCAAGCTCTGATAAAACTGGCGCTTTAGCAGCATCCACGCTATTATTTTCCCCAATGATTGCACCGGCCTCTTGTTGCTGCTTGCTTACATCACGATTCCGCCACACCTGAAAAGTACTGTCCCTCGTCGTTGATTGGTCCTGCCACTTAATAACCAGGCCCAATTTCCCCTTGTTGGACTAATAAAGGAATATCTTATCTTAAACTGTTCAGATGGGAGCTTTGCAAGATGGATTTGCCAGTAAGACACACGAAAACAGATGAATCCATCTGCTTTGCAAGGTTATATTGGATTAGCTCAATCCTAATTTCTATCTGTGTATCAATATATGTGAACTAGTTACCAAACCAAATGGGTCATGACGACATTTTGTTTTTTTGCAAAACTGAGTGATTTACCAATCCAAAAAAAATTTGGAATTGAACCTTTGTATTTTAGCAAGAAAACAACCTTATTACAAAACAATGCCATTTGCAGTAACAGAGCCAAATTTTGAAAAATGAATCTTTTGGACAAAATTTTTATAAGATACTAGAGGGTGCTTGAAGTTTAAAGGTAGGGCTGAACGATTTGGAAAAATAATCTAATTTCAATTTTTCCCCCAATATTGCAACTTGATATGCAATTACTTCTTACCAATGTGATTCTCATATTTAATAAGAAAAATGTACAAAAATGAAGAAAGTAGGATTTTTGTAGACTACTCTTAAAAAAATGGCACTTGAATGATTGCATATTATGTAATGCATAACATTTCTGCAGCAAGAAAAAGTTTTAAACTGGCATTTTGACACTAATTTCAGGTTGAAGAAATATTCACCTTCTGCGATTTGAAAACTGCAGCTGGCCATATTGCGATTTCATCCAATTTTCGATTAATTGCCCAGCCTTATTTAAAAGTGATTCAAATGAAGAGTCATTGACATAGTTAAGCAGCAAAGTCCTACTTCCTCTTTATTGCATAGTTTCATACATGTTCTGTTGCTTTTCTCACCACAAACTCTCAGCAAACACATCAAACCCATCAGAAAACATTTACATATCTCAGTAAATGGCATTAAACCCCAGGGAGGAAACTAACCCCCTCATGTGTTGCATTTTTTCCAGGGTTTATTTTGGCGTCAAATACTGTAGTTCTCATACATGTCTGCTTGTAGTGCAATCATCAGTACAGGACTCCCTGAAGCAGCTGCAGAGTATTTATAAATAACCCCTAAAAGCTTCACAAAAGGCAGTTACAACAGATGCAAAGCAGTGCATTGACTCAAGGCTTGGAGTGTAGGATGCATAGTGCAGTATAGAGGAGTCAGTTCACATCCAAATATAAAAGAAATAATAAAACATTTAAACTATAGAAATAGACAGCTTCAAATATATTATTTATGCCTGAGATCTTCTGAAAATGTACCTCGGCCACTTTGGTTAAGGTTATAACGATCAGCTGGATTTTATAACAAAAGGCACAAGACGAATGTTCTTCAAATGAAGGTGGAATCATGTGTGACAGTATTTGTGACACAACTGTGCAAAATGATTCACTGTGCTTGTTTTACTCCCACAGACAATGACAGGTATGTCTGGATTTCTCAATCAAAGCTAGAAACAAAAGTATAGAATGCTTTGGGGAGAATATAAAAACTGGATCTAAAAAGACATTTTAAAATGCATCAGTCAGTAACTTATTACTTTTAAGTAACTGACAAACAGCTAGTTAGCAAAAAGTATACAATCCAATAGCTGCCTATTAAAGGGTCAAAGGAACTCGTTAATATAAAAAAAATATTTTTATACATTTAAAAAATCCTGATCATAAAAAAGCCCTTGTACAATATTTAGGATCTGACCAGTTTGAAGCCCTGCCCCGTGTCCAGGATGGCCGGTGGAAACCAGTTGAGTTTGACTCTCTTCAAGCATCGCAGGCAGACGCTGCAGAGCCCCAGCAGGTTCAGACTGCCGCACCATAGCGCCAACTGCACCACCGGGTATGTCACCCGAGGGAAGTACATGCTCCAGTGGTTGGTGACGTCACTTCCTGTGGGCAGGTGCAGCGTGTAGTCGCTCCACTGTTTGGAGATGCCGTAGGTGGCTGAAATCGCCCGGCCCCTCTCCAACCACTGGATGTTGCTGTTTGAGTTGCAGTTGTACTCCACCCACTGAGCGGTGAAGTCTCCGAGCTGAGGGGGGTCCTGATGCTCCACGTCCGTCACACGTGCGAGCGTCGCCCCCTGCACCGCCACATAGATGCCCTCCACCCTCCTGACCTCCCTCGCCCACTGAGATGAGTTGTCGCAGTCGAGAACAAAGATGAGGCGTGAACAGGCGCCCCCGTTCTTCTCCCTCCACCACTCTAACATCTGATCCAGACGCAGAGAGTCTCCTCCTGATGGGACAGGCACAGAATCATGAGCATCAGAAAGCATGATGAATCAGACCCTCAGACAACTTTAGATATGACAAATGCTCTGATTTGCATTGCCAGCTGCAAGGCCTTCGAAAGAGAGGGGTGTGCCTTTACTAATCTGTCCAATCTTTTTTTTTTTTTTAACACAGGTGGACTCCAGTCAGACTGTAGGAATATCTCAGCAAAGATGGAGAGAGCTGAGAGGAACCTGAACTAAATTTCAAGGGTTTTTGCAAAGGGTCTGACTACTTTTCAGTGTGATATTTCAGATTTTTCTTTTTAATCAATTATGGAAAATCGGTGTAGCTTAATGATTTTTTTCAATTGTAGCATCAGGCTGCGACATAATAAAAATGTAAAAAAGAGAATGGGTTTAAATACTTTCTGAATTGTATGCTCACACTTGTATCCTTTAAATCATTCCTTTTGATTGGTCATTTCTACCCAAACTTATAAAAACTGCTTTAAATAGATACTTCTCTGACCTGCTAGCGCCCACTCTCCAGAGCGGTGACAGTGACCGCTGTAGTAGATGATGTAGGTGTCATGTCGAGGCCCATCAGGCGTGCGAAGCTCCAAGAAGGATTTGATTTTGGCCTGTAGTGCCTCAAGGGTCACGCCGCTGGTGGAATAGTCACAGCCGAAAGCCTCAATGAGATGATGGGCGAAGAAGCGCTGCACGTTGTTCAACATACCAGTAGAGCGCTTGTTCAGCTCCTGAACCTGGTCAGGCGGCAGCAGCATGGGCTGACCGTCAGGACTGAGAAAGAAAACAGAGGAGGAAGGTGATACATCATGTATGCCAAAATCAGGCGATAAAGTGGAAGAAGAGCATCACATGTAACTCATTTAAAGTAATCAGCCAACACGTGGTGGGGAACATAAACACCACATTTGACTGGTATTTACTTCCCTCTCTTCCAACATTAATGTTCAGTACCTGCAGTAGTTGGTAGGAATGACCACAGCGTAGCCCACACAGGTTCCTCCTAGGCTGTTCCCGAGTTCATGGAAAAGACCGTGGAACAAAGACTCAAGAGGAAGGGTGAGGAGAAACATGCTGACAAACAAGCTGCTGGAAGCCTGCAGAAAACATTCAAGAATGAAATATAAAAAAACGCAATGACAAGAATCTGCATAGTTTTGAATGATACCATAAATTAATCCAGTACAGATATACAGCATGGTCCTAAGACAAGAGTTAATGCAGTGGGAGGATAGGAATAACCACAAGTAATATACCAGTTGGTACTGTATTGTTCAATTTCAGTGGGAGACAAATGAGCATAACTGTAAAAACATAAAATGCAAGGCCTTCTCTCAAGCTCCACAAGATAATTCTAAGGAGTGATAAAATGATTAAAAGGGAAGGAAATAGAGAAACGTCAGTTTTCAGAAGGTAAGATTATATTTACTTTTATGACAACAGTTTTCCTGTGATTTTAGGGGAATATTTTAGACAGCTGCAACACTCATTTGAGTGGCCAGTTCTTGCCAAAAAAGGCTGGAACTGCTGAACTGAAAGGAAACATCAAACCACACACTGCTGTCTTTGTAACCTCAGTTATGACTATTTTATCTGCATGAATATGAAAACACCATAGCCATGAACGGTAGGGATGCAATTAGAGCTGAATGATTTGCTAAAATAATCAAATTGGTTACAGTACAGTAAGTTGCCTTTCTGCACCTACCTGCCAGCAAAGAGCAGCCACAGCAACAGTCGATACCAGCGTGAACAGCACCAGGCGTTCAGAGATGAGGCAGAAATGTCTCATGCCCTTTGAAGCCATCACTTTGTCCAGACCGTTGACCCCTGGCCCCTGGAACAAGCAGAGTCTCTGGCAGTCACTGAGTTTGCTGTGAAAGCCCCACACTGTGATAACAAACACCATGTGGCAGATGAACCAGAAGAGCCCACAGACCACAAAGCCTGGGATCATCAGGTACCACTGGTCCAGGTCCATCAGCTTCCGTGAAGCCAGCACGATGAAGGTCACCTCCAGCCCCAGCAGAGGAAGGAGGGACAGCCTGCGCCAGAAGCCCCGCCACACCAGGAAAGGCTGCCAGCGCTCAGTCACAGAGAGGCCGCTGAAGTAGACATCCAGGAGAGGGTCGCAGATGAGCTGACTGAAGAAGCAGGCGAGAGCGAAAGGGTTGGTGGTGATGTCCAGAGACTTGAAAAACAGCACGCCAGTGATGACAGCAAAACAGACCAGGTTGGGAAGTGCGAGGAGAGCCTTCATCCGGAGGGCGACCATGACCGTGCCGAGAGCCACGACCAGCACCATCACACTGAAAGACTTATGGATGAGCAGAGCAGTGCTGGCGATGGCAAAACCTGCCAGCTCAAGCCGCTCTGCAGAGGTGAGGAAGGCAGGATGGTACCTTGACAAGAATTATAATCATGATTAATCTGATTTCAGATCAAGATTATTGCACACTATTGTTAATTTTGGCAGCTATTGTAGTTGGCAGGGTTTTTTTGTTTTGTTTCAGTCTATAGATTAAAATCTTTATTGGTTTTAGTAAAAGCCTCCCATAGAAAGGTATTGAAAATTAGCACTTTGCTATAAACACTTTCAGCAGTGCATCTATGACCTGTGCATAATTAAATGTCATAGCATCACCTTTACTGTGTGTCCATGTTAAATAAATGCTAAATAATGCCCTCTGGCTGCAGGGAGACGCTGCAGTAGCTCCACCAAAGTGTGTTGAAAGGTGTACTACATCATGAGATTTATCATGATTTTCAAATTAGTGCATTAACTGATTGATCAAGATTAATGCGATTAATCCTAACAGCACTGATAATGTATAAGCAATATAAGCATCTCCAGTACCGATACCTGGTTTTCATGATCGGGGGAAACCAAAGTCCTTACTGAAACTGACACTCGATCAATCGCCCATACCTTGTGCATCCAAACAGCCTGTCCAGCAGCGCCCACAGCGTCCTCAAAGCCACACTGACCAGCAGCAGATAGTTAGCAACCTGCTCCTTCAGGTCAGCCTCCAGGGCGGGACTGTTGAGGAAACACTGGAGCCCCAGCAAGAAGCCGAACCACAGGTGTAGGAGGCTCAGGCTCAGCCTCTCCAAGTTGAAGTAGTAGTACACTACACTCGCTATCCCCAGGACAATGAGAGCCAACACGAAAAGGACAAGAAGAGTGGACTCCGCTGTCTTCTCCCACCGGGTATAAAGCCCCAAACACAGGGCGACAAGCAAGTTGAGACCGGACAGGTAGCCCAGCCCGCGGACAGACGACCACATGTTCACCTCTCCGTTGACCTCCTCCAGCCGGGTCATCGCTGCATGGAGGCAGTGGCTGACACAGTACCGTAAAAAACGACACATTTTGTCTTCAGACTAACCGTTTAAACCAAAACAGGCACTTTGATAATCTTTCGCCGGTTAACGGGCCGTTAAATTATACAAAATCTCGCGACATTAAAACTAAGTTAAGCTAGCTAACTTGTTGCAGTGGCTAGCTTAATTACAGTTAGCCGTTAGCGATACATCTTTACGCCGGTCAACGTCATCGCAGATAAACGCTCACATCTTTACTATCAATGTCTGCCGTCTTTTACGTTGCTGTCCGATGCTAATTTGAAATGTGTAAAACGAACCGTTCGTCTGTTGGTAGTTGACATAACAGTTCTAAAAGTTTGTCACGTCAAAACTTTGTAGTCACATCACAGACGCCATGTCTGTTGCTCTGACTACGGCAAGCGCAAAGGGTCAAAACTGTGCACAAACGGGAAAGGCCACATCAATATTTTTAACCCCGGGTATCTGAACATGTCTATTCGTCACCGGTCTGTATTTTACAGTCATGATCTTCCACTTTAGGCCATCTGAGAAGCTGTATTTCCTCTCCTTACAGTTTTAAGCGCATCTCACATGAAATTTAGGTCATTTTAATTATTTAAGGCAAAACATGAACTTTTACCCTAATTAGGATGTTTTGCCGAAGGAAAATAGGACCACCTCTGGTCATTCTGGCCCTTGTTCAATGTTGTTTGATTTGACAGATTTTTCAAAGGTGTGTCTGCTTAATGCTGCAGTAGTTCTGACAACAGCACGTGAGCAGCAGCAGGCCCATTCTTTGGTCAAAATTTGAATAAGGATTGAAAGTTTATTAATTTCTTCAGAAGCCCATTACATCCACTTTAAAAGAGCAAATACTGAAGTCAGGCCATTAAAAAAAAATCTTAGGTGGGTTTACAAAGCATATCCATTCGCCATAGTTTATACCCAGATCTAGAGTACATAAATTAAGAGTGTAGCCAGTTTTGCACACACCACTGGTTGAACCTGTAAAAGCCAGCAGCTGGTTAAAGTTTATCTTTTTGATCTACTGTATCACTTTATAAAATGTAATCCTTCTTGTGAAAAAGTATGGAAGCCTTAGAAAGACATACATCTGTTTTGCTGTTCTGCTTTGGAAATGATGGTTGTTTTCACGAGTTTTTTTTTTATGTCAACAAAACAACAGTACAACTGCTGGGAAACCAGTGCCATTATCTTGATATGAGATAAATAAGAGATTTTCAGAAAGCAACCAGAATGTATTTTTTATCAAAGGAAAATGAAGTAAAATAAACATGTGTAAAGTCCTGTTATGGCTTCCATAGGAAAAGAGCTCACACTTTGCTCACAAAATGCACTGCTGCAAATACAGACCTGAGTCTTCATTAATTTTTTCCTACCAGTTGTAGTCCTGATGTATCTCCTGAGTCATTCCATACATGCAACCCTAAAGTTTTCAAGGTAACCTACCCTGAAAATGTCCTGATGCTTTGTCATACTTGTCCCTCAGCAGAAAGACTGGGAAATACTAGGGTACTTGCAAGGAAATTTCAGGGTAAAGTCTGCAGAAAAACTGCTGTTTGCATCTACACATGCAGCTCACCCAGGTAAATGCAGGAAAAGTTCAGGTGTAAATTGGATTTTAATAATGTCAAAGCTGTAGAATAACAATTTGATTGTCAAAAAATAAGAGGCAACACCAATAAAAGAAAAACACGCAGATACCTTATGTTTACATTCATTTATAAAAGAGAAATACAACCATACTATAAGCACACATTGTTCTGCATTGATGAAAATGTTGATAATGTTGATGAACCATCTCATGCAAATGGGCCAAAAGAAACACTGGAAGACAAACGCACCATTTAATCACAAAACACGCTTCTTCAAAGTCTGAATATGAGTCATCAGTACTGTAAAATGTTTTTCTTCTTGCTGTTAAAAAAAAAAGAAGAGATCAGCAGAGGGAGGGGTGCAATAACTGGAAAATGATATGGGAATGGCAACAGCACACTGCATAACACCAAAACTGGAAATATTTTTTGTTATCCATTAAAATGACAAACAGAAGGGGAGTTTGTGTATATTGTTTGGCCAAAGTAAATTGATATCTTTTGTGTAAAGGTGTTCGTTTCACTTTCTGCAACATACGTTTCATAAGAACAAAGAAGGCACCTTAGAATTACTGGTATTATGATACGGGCCCCTCATACTGGTTGTAAAACTGTCATATAGGAAAATAATAACATTTTGTGGCACCCTTTGGGATCAATTATAAAGTGCCACTGACAAAAAACAATTCATTCCTTCATTCACACAGACAAACTGAACCACAGCCACACACTCATTCTGTTCAGAGACAGACATAAACACTCTTACATTTCCCTAGGTAGTGTCTTTAGCTAAAATCTCCCCACGTAGGATACATCTCAGATCTGGTCTTTCTTATATTGCTAAAATCTGGATTATCACCTGTTTCAGAGGTTCTATATGACAAAACAGTGAATTAGTGCAAATCTCTTCAGTCAAGGTGAATTTTCTCACCGTGGGGAGCTTTTTTGGAGGCAGAGACCTTGCTGTACTCTCACATTGAAGTTACAAAGTTGTGTCAAAGGATACTGGTGCAGTAGGTTACATTTGATATGGGTCACTGGCTTGCAGTGTTGTAGTTTCTCTGCCTGATGATAAAAATGTGTCTGAAATCTAATGGATAATAATTCAGATATATCTGCAAAGACAATAAGGAGGAAAAAGTGTAATACCTACTTTGAAACACTCGTACCTTGTTACACATGAATCAACACAGTTACAGTTTCACATTAGTAAACTAGTAATACTCCTACTGTATGGTTCTGAAAATGTTTAAAATGCTACAAATACCACTTTCTTGTAAAAGATACACAAATCATTCAGAGGATGCCATATTAAAAACGGCATTGCCACACTCAACACTGGACAACACCATTGTTTTGACAGTTGAGAATATATTTCAAAACCATGAACTTATTTTTTTTGTCTTGGAAAACTAAATGCACATCAAGAAGTTTCAGTAAATCGAGCTGCATGGCTGTGATGAAAGCAAGCGTACCAGTCCAGTTACTTCATCTCAGTCTCTCCAGTGCAATCAAACTCCTGTCACTGCTCAGGTTGTAAGTATGTATATGTCTTTGTACGAAGCCGCCTGCCACACTAGCTTATTCAAAGAGCGTACAGGATGTAGACAAGCTGACTTTGATACCAAGTGCTGATTGGAAGATGGGATTAAAATTAAGGAGAAGGGAGTTTTGATATTCTTAAGGGCATTCACTTTCCAACTCTTAAAAAAACCTAGATATTTATCAAAATATATCCATCTTAGTGTGTGTCGTATGTATTCGTATGTTGGTGTTTGTGTGTATACTCTCAAAGGAGTGTGGATTTGAGAAAATAATCTGTAAACTTTGCTCTTTCACACTGTGCAAACTGCATTATTTAGAGGAGACGGGGGGAGAAGAATGCAGCAGGTTAAATTTGGCAGCGCAGCAGTTGAAGGGGAGGTGGCAGTTCTTCAGAGACAGGGAGGAGGAGGAGGGCAGAGGGAGGGGAGGTTAGCTGGTTTAGCCTAGCTCTGCAGCAGGATGGGATCTTCTAGCTCATGGAAGCCAGGCACCGAGCTGCTCTGGCTCTCCCCAGAATCTGAATCGTACGGTGTGTCAGGTAGCTCCGTGAAGCCCCAAGCCAGCTGGTCGTCCTCAAACTCGGAGCGCACCTGCACGGGCACGTCGGCACACTCCTCCTCCTCATTGGAGTGGAAGTCCTGAGGGATGTACAGCATCTCAGGGTAGTTGCGTGACACCAGGTCGCTAGTGGTGGCCAGACACACCTTACGGAAGGCAATGAGATGCATATGGGAATACTTGACGTATTTGTAGCGCTTGAAGCCCAGCGATTCCACAGCGACGCGCCAGCTGCGCATCATGAGGGCGTGGCGGTTTTGGTGGGAGGAGTCAGGCGTAATGATGAGCAGCAGGCCGTGCAGCTCCAGCAGCTCATGGGCTTTCTTGCAGCAAATCCAGCGCTGGTATGGAGAGGGGAAGTAGGACAGGAGCAGGGAGAAGACCACCACATGGAACAGCTGGGCGGGGAGAGCGTCGATGGGGTTATGAAGCTGGCGGAGGAACGCCTCAACCGCGTCACCAGCGAGCTGCAGAGGCTGCTGGAGCTGGAGGTTGAGGAAGTCACACTTGTACACACTCTGAAAGAGAGACCATATGCAGAGTCAGCACTTTCAAGTGGTTTAAATATGTTTTTTGTACTCTCTTCATGAGATCTAATTGTCATCGCACACAAGTTTCTTGGTGCAGCTGCGGAATGCAGGCTGCTTTCTTCTGCTGAATTTGTTAACAGACTGTGAAACCACAACAACGATACCCCTGCATGATTCGTTTCTGGAGTTACACTTGCTTTGTAATGCCATCTCTGAGTTACCAAACAGGAAAAGCTCATGCATCTTATTTGTTTCTGCTAATCTAAATGTTCATGTCAAGAAGAAGTGAGAAGATTGAATAAGAGCTCTTACCTCAACTGCAGGCACTATGTCAATCCCAACGGTAAGGAATTCATCAAACTTCAGGAAAGGGTTGAAGCAGCTTCCAACATCTAGAAGGCGCATTTTTCCCAGCTGAGAGATTGAACTACAACACAAATGCAGGAAAAGTTTCAACATCAACATTTTTTTTTTTTTTTTTAAAGATTGTTTTATTAGCAATTGCAAAATATACCAACAGTATCCACTTCTGGCATATACAGTTTTTGCATGTTTAAAAAAAACAACAAAAAAACAAGATAAGTAACTATATAAGAAGTTAAAGAAAATGGACAATTGTACTACCAACTAATTATAAAAGTGCACTTATAAAAAGTAAACCAATTTAATATTAAAATATTAAATTACAATAATTATAATAAAGATAACAAATAAGGGACAAAATTAGAAAAAAACCCAAATAAAAATAAATAGAAATAATATTAAATACACAAACATGCAAGACCAATATGCGTCATCTAAAATAATATCTTTTGCAATCAATGTTAAAGTTGCATTGATCCATTTATAGGAAAAAGAAAATTATAACAAAGAGAAGGACTAACTAGAACAAAACAGAATGCACCCACCCCACGTTGGAGCTGTGGCTCCACAAACAACTTATTCCAGAGGGTAAAATCTTGAGAAAGGGATCCCAGATTTTATTAAAGGTTTCGGGTTTTCTCCTGACATCATATAGTATCTTTTCGGGAGTACAGTAAGATGTCAATTCATTGATCCAATGCCTTGTTGGTGGAGAGTCTTTAGATTTCCAGTTGGTTAGAATGCATTTCTTTGTTGCAGTACTAGCAAGTAATATGAAATATTTCAGTGAACTAAATGTGTTAACAGAACTCAGATCTCCCAGAATCCATATTAACATCAACATTTTACAGTCAAACAGACATGCTAAAGTTTAAGAAGTGGGCCCAAGGCTGGCTCTGTCTGGAACAGCATTGCCATGAATAAATACTGTACAGTATCTTTATACAATTTTAACAAACATAGACCACATTACATAAAAAAGCTTGATAAAGTACAATGTCATGTAAAGCCGTATCACAAAGAATGAAGGAAAACTTGAGGATTTTGGTGATGAGTGAGAGTCACATTTGATTTCAAACTGTACTGATATAATACCCAAAACACTGTCCATGTCCTGTGAGTAGTTTAAAACAGTGGTTTCCAAACCATTTCTGCTGGGCTCCCCTTTGACAGAAGAAAAGTTTTTCAGGCCCCCCTACCCCTCACCATACAAATCAACATGTAAAATATGTAAATGTGCAAAAAAAAACCTCTGTCAGTCCCGCTTTTGCGAACAAGTTCCTATTTTTTTTTTCTATTTACCACAACTTGGATCCTCAAAATTTTGTTTTAAAAATCTGACTCTCTGAATATGAATGATTCCCTGAAAAAAGTCAACATTTTAACAGTGGGCTTGTTTAATGCTACAGATCTTCTGTGGTCCTGGGTGCAGTTGTGAGACTGCCACACTCTATTTATTTTCAGTGTACAGCTATCTGTATTTGGTCTTAGATGACATAACAGAGGAAAACCCCATCTCACACTGGTAGGGTGTCGCAAGTGTGGCCAGGACTCTCCTTCCTAGAAGTTGGTACTCTGTTCTCTTCTCCTGTGCTAAAATCATCAGATGGTCTTGCTTTGCCTGGCCCCGCCCCCCTTCATGACATTGCCCCCCTGAGGGTGGCCCACGGCCCACTTTGGTAACCACTGGTTTATATGGTTATTAACAGACTGAATTGAGAAATCTATACAGATGCATTGTCATGAGCTACAAAAGCAAATTAGACCACCATTGGTAACATTTATTTTTACTATATCACGTCATCTTTAAAAGCTGCTGCGTGGCGAGTGTAAGATGAAGCCATTCACACTACGCTGCATTAGCAGAGTTTGTGTACACTTTGTGAGTCTTTTTAAACCTTTCTCCTTATTCTGCCACAGAGAAAGCAACTCTGGCTCTCCTGTTAAAATTTACTTATGAAATTCATAGAAAATTATTAAGCTTGGGATTACAAAGAAATCAAATGTAGCAATACATTACTCCGAAACAAATATCAAGTGATACGGAGAAATCATAAATACTGTACATACTGCTCTATACCAAAACACAGCTGTGTGTAACAAACCCTGAGGACTGCACTGCATTGGGTACAAGATAACTTTAAAATTTCAGATTTTTTGTAATCTAACAGTAAAATTCAGAGGGCTGTTCTATCTGCATCTATAATGAGATGCATTAAAATACCATCACAGCTTTGATTAGTGAACAGTCTTGTTGGCAGAAATGGCAGCTTTTCAAGGTCTACAGATGGCAAAATTTAGCAGTGTTTCGCACGCTTAAAACATGCTTTAGATTGTAGGCAGCTTTTGGCTATGTTCAAAGTAGTTTCCATGTAAAAGTCAAAAGAGCAGAGTTGATTCAGAACACAGTATTGTCTAACTGCTGGTATAACCGCTCAGAAAACAAAGCATAAGTGATCTTAAGACCTTATTTCTTATATTTTGTGAAATTTAATTCAGTTGCAACCGTTTAAATGGTACAACTTGTGTAATTCCAATTTCAGTGACTATGTATTATCTTCAGCCACAGGATGCAAAGGGAAAAAAAACATAGAAAAGGGGCAGCTATCACTGACCAGTACATGACACTGCTGCACAGGCATTTTATTCTCTATCTTTCCAAAACGATACATCTACATCATGACACAACCGCAGAAAAACTGACATTATGATTTAAAATGCATCTTTTAGTCATTTTAGCACCTGGGACACTTAATACATCATGGACACCAGAAAAGTCAGAGCCAGAACTTTGTTTCTGTGTTGTTTACACACCAATATATCAACCCAAATGGAAAATACTTCTTTTTAAACTGTCTCCAGGATGAAAGCCTTCAAAATTAGGGACAGTTTTATACATTTTCAGTGTGTTTGGTTCAGTAATGCTGCTGTTTGGGAAGTGAAGGGCAAGAAATTCCTCATCATCAAAGTACACAGTACTCTGCAGAACTTTTAGGCATGTTTGAGCCAAAAAGCTGAGGCTGAAGTAAGGTGTAATTGTGGCGAGTAAAGCCCACCCGAAGGCACCACTGGACATGAAGGAGGACCGACACAACCCTTGATGTGCTCTGGATGTCCCTTCATATGACCAGGGATACGGGAAAATAATCAGTTGAAAAAATAACCAAGTCCACACTTTAAAGGTGAGGGGTGGATGTGGCAAGTAAGCATTGCCTAGGGTACTGTCTGAGCTAAAAACTCCCCCCTGGTCATGTTGTGGATGTCCCAAAGGCCTTAAAGGTCCTGGCATTCTCCTGGCATATCACCAGGGGAGAAAAGGCCCTGACAAAAGAAATGCTGTAGAGTTTGACCTTGGCTGCCGAGTCACACATATGTGGTGGACTGTGTAGAGCTTGACTCTGGCTGATGAATCCTTAGCGCCCTACATGGCTTAAACTTGGTATTGGTAATTAACTAGTTACTTGACCATCACATCAGAATCACTGTCACTTTTAACCATTGTTGTGGAGCTGTGAGTCTAGATGTCAAGATTAGTGTCAAGATCAGGAGAAGTCATTCCAGTGCTACCTTCTATCATAACCTACAGCAGAGCGTTAAACAGCATTAATCCACTATTTGTTTCTCTCTGGTTTTTCTTTCTTCAATGGGGCTCTATGAAAGTATAACCTGGGCTTATTTTACATGTCAGTTAGAGCATCCAGTTGAACAACAGCTTTCTTTCATTCAAAAAATAAGAAATAAAACTTGCTAAAACATGTAGGTGGCAACTGAGACACTGTTCCATAGCGTACAGCAGTAGGATGTGGTTCCATGCGTGACCTCTTATGAAGGCTATGAATAAAATAGTAAAGTATGTTGCTTTTTGCATACAAACTGATAGAAAACATGGCATGCATGGTAATGAAGTTCACACAGGAGCTTACCTGGGGATGGTGCTTTGCTGTTGGGCACTCACAGACGCTGCAGTCAGACCCATGGCAAGTGCAGCACTTTTCTCATCCTTCTCTAACATTCTTTTCATCCCACCGTCCAAGAAATATTCTTGACATACACTGTGGACAAAGGACTCCAAACATAACTCAGCCGTACTGTAAAAGGGACTCTACAAGGTGAGAACGGCTTTACAGTCAGAAGGGTTGAAAAGGCATCTGAGAGAGAATTTAAAGACACTGAAAGTCAGACTCACCTGCGACACCACTCGATGCGCCCCTCTCCTTCGCAGTTTTTGGTCCAGTGGTTGTCTGCTAGATTCTTCATGGCGAGGGCATACTCACTCAGCGTCTGCTCGTCCTCACAGTGCTCTCGCCAGATCTTGTCAAAGTCGCCCACTGAGAAAAAGTATTAATAATTAATACATAAATAAACAAAAACAACCTATAAACGACTTGGAAAAATCAGTCAAGGTTTAAAAAGCCAGCTTACACTACTTCTGTTATCAACTTTTAGCCTGACCTTCCATTCACAGGAGAAAGAAACCACAATCAACACAACTTACTAGCCAACTTTGTTGCAGTTCTCCTGTGACAGAACTAGCTAAAAAGGCTGAGGTCACATTTACTTCCAGTTGTCTACATGTTTACTCCTCTGTGCAGGCACACTGGAGAAACTGTTTCTCTATTATATTAATCACCAGAAAAACTCCCTACAGCATATCTTCACAGTTACTGAGAAGTTTATAGCCCATAGCAAAGGCAAACATGCTGCTGAGGGAGAAATCCCATGACCACAAGGAAAAAACTCTTTATCAGATTTTACAGAAATGAAAGCACAACAACAGGAGTGGTGGTAAACAGCAGCACTCTGGAGGCATGACCGCTGTGATTCAATGCCAAGCCTACCAGATCATGCTTTACTTATTAACCAATCATGAGGTCTGTTCAACTTCTGTTCTTGTCTGAAAAACCACCAACTGGTTTCTCAGAGTTTAAATCTCGTCAAACCAAAAATAATACATTAACAACGTGACATGGTCAATTATTTTTTTTAAATATATACTGCTTTATGATTGTGCAGGGAGTGGGAGTAAGGGACAGAACCAGCATAGAAAGCAGCAAAATGTTATCTGACTTTATAAATGACTTTGCTACAGCATAAAAATGACTCTGAAAACATTCCTGGAACTTTTTTTTTTTTCGAGCTGATGCAATTAATATTCATATTTTGCTGTTTTCTTTGATCCTGTGAGCAGTGAAACAGTCAAATTTAAGTTCATTTGCATAGAGGTTTCCAAATAAAACAGAAATACCCATCAAAATGTTTACATGCATAGTAAAGTTGAGCTATGGTTATAGTCTGATCAGACAATGTTTGCAGACTGCAGTCCTTGTCCCAGCCTACATGCATAGCAGGAGAATCAATTTATTAATGGGAGCATATCCAACCCTGCTGTGGTAGGAGATAATATGCCCCTTTCAGCTATTTACTGTGGACTATTTTCCTGTTAACCTTGCTATAAAAAGCAGCTTACCTTGCTATAGCAGTTGCTATAGAAGTTAAGTTAACTTGTAAAATAATTCCAGGTGTCTTTCTCTTAATAAAGATTTAGTTCCATCCATTTTGAATGTGCCTTTTAGTTTTTCTCCTCATTCACAGGCTTAAGTAGGACTTATTGTTTCCTTGAAAATGTTCTGCATAGGCAGGCATTCAAAGTTTTTCTTTAATCCAAGGTACCTCAGTGTTTCTGGTAGGCAGAATTAACCAACAGTAACCACAGCAAGTCTTTACCTTAAACTTCAAGCTGAACTAAAGCATCATCAACAATCAACCATCAGTGCTCTTGTCTAATATGTCACTCTAAATGAACTTGGACATCATACATCAGCGCTGAGTATTGCAAAATAGGTTTTTTTTTTTCCCAAACTTCCTATTTCACTTCATACTCTTATCCGGACTGACTCATAGAGAAAAGAAAAAGACAAAGGTATTTTCTCTCAGTCAGTACAAGAAACGTTTTTAAAGGATCATGGACAGTTGTGAATATATAACCCTGATAGTTAAGATCCTTTCGCTCCTTCTGTTTCATTAACCAGAGCTTAGCTGTATTTTGTTTTGTATTTCCTTAAATCAAGACACTAAGGATATGCTATTGCTTATTTAATTTGTGAATATTTATGGGTGGCGACAGCAAATTGAGAGCAAAGGGAGTTCTTCTGCTCAACTTTTAGTCCCCCCCCAAAATAAATAAGTAAATCAAAGCCCAAAGGATGGAGTATCATCTGCTTCTACTATTCAGGTTAATTTTGGGCTTTTCTGTACTTCCCCAAATCATAAAAGCGGAACAAACTCCTCCCTGTAGGGCTATCTAAAGTCTTTGGACTTTAGACCCTGTCTTAAAAGTGACGGTAAATGAAAGAAAGATTTTTTAAAAGTGAGGAAAGTTTCCAGTCACTGATACTCACGTGAAACTTTCACCATCTGCCTCTTATAGAAGCCTGTCAAGGACAATGCTGTTTCATATCTTTATACAGCTGTGCAGAGTCTTTAAAATTATTTCTAGACATCCTGCATGAAAGAAAAGTGAAAAGCATGCAGTAGAAGATCTACTTAAGGATGTTGCCATACCGCATGTGATGTCCACATGGCTTGTGTTTTTATAAAGTTTAAACTATCTCAAGATGAAGTTAAGTGGAAATGGGAGCCCCGTGAATAAAACACTAAATCCGATTATGTTAATATGTTCATACTATTAACCATCTGAAAATATCAGAACTGAGCAGAATAATGAACCAATTGCCTCAAACACAGATGCTCTCATGGAAGCTTCACGTAAATCTTGGGAACCACACAGGGAGATATTAAACCCACTTATTGTTTTTGCAAATACTTATCAGTGCAGACTGATAAGATGAAAGCAAAAGCAACCTTTTGTACATCATTTGGCCATATCTGGCAAAGTTTCAAATCAACCTGGCAATACTGCAGAGTTTACACAAAAAATATATTAAATTCAACACTTTTTAATTCCTTTTTCAAGATCTACTTTGTACAATTAAGAACATATTACATCTACAAATTCGAATCCGCTACATTACTAACAGAGTTATGTTTAAGTATGCTTAAGTGCAATAGAAAGTCATTTGTTATCAACAGATAAGGTCTGCTAGTATCTCTTTTAAGTAACCTACCAATGTCTCTTATTAAATATTACATATATTTTTTGAAAATATGTATGTAACACTTGTTTATCAGAAATAGTTGCTGTTTGTAGTGTTGTTTAAAGTTTCCATTTAAATTATTTCTGATAGTGCAATAGTAAATCAAAAATTGCCCTTTATTTTAATGGAATAATAACTAAAAGCACCCAAGCTTCACAAACGTGCATATATTTCCTAAGACCGGCAAACTGGAGAGGAATAAGTCCATCAAAACTTGAAGTTATTCATGACAAAACAGGAAAGTTCCAGAAATTAGGTGCTATAGACTTCTACTTTTGTTTCCGTAGTGGTAATATTGTTAAATAATGCCTAACATCATATCAAAATTTAAATTCTGGTATCATGACGAGCCTTGTGTTGCTGTTAAGCAGCTTTAAAGGCCTCGTTTGTTGAATGTAACCCTGCCTACGGTCTGACTCCACAGCAGCCAAACAGCGTCAAAGCAGGACCGTTAGCTTAGAGAGCTAACGTTAGCGAGAGGAAAACGGTGAAGCTACTGAGATTCTTTTTGAAGAAAATAATTCACTTCAGTATGGTAAAATTAAATGTTAGCTACTCCGTCTGCCGGGCCACAGAGAAACAGGGGGCCCACCGAGGCAGCTTACCCTCTCTGTATTTCCTGCGCAGTTTTCTGTGGACGTTTTTGACGACCCCCGACAGCTTCTCCTGCTCCATCTTGCACGGTGCCTCATCAGGGATCGGCATGTAAAACAGCTCCCGGTGGTTTTCCGTCTCCCCTGTCTCAACATTGTCCCTGAGGTCCATAGCACCGTGCCGCCGATGCAGACTGCCTCCGCCAGTGTCTTCCCCTTTCCCCCAGCTGCAAACGGACCGGCGAACCGGTGCACCGACCAACAACAAGCAAGCTGGTTGGCTGATTATGACAGACACCCTTAGGAACTGACAGTCCGTCGACCAATCGGAGACCTGGAAGAGTACCTGCGTGCATGCCGTGATGCGTTTAAGTAAGACTTGTAAATCTCCCGATTCTCCTGAAGCTAAACAACGTATGACACATCAGAAAGTACTAAGTTTGCTGCTTGCCTTATTTAATCAGGAAAAACCTAATTGAGATTAAGAATCTCATATACAAGAGTGTCCTGGCCGGCGTGTTGAAACTATTCAAATATTTCATCTCACTGGATTGAAATAAATAAATAAATATATATATAAGTGATATATATATAAGTGAATACAACGAACAGACTGTTGTCTCAGACTCGTTTCTGTTAACATTTTAGCATTTCATATTTATAAAACCAGTATTTATAATCTTATTTGAATATTTATCTTATACGTTCCTACATTTATCTTCTAAATGGTTTCCTTTTTTCATGGTACTCTTTAGCAAATAATGCTTTTGAATCATTATGTAGGGTGAGTGTTTATCCTCCTAAGACCCTGCATGCACCATAATTCCTGCAGTAAAAATGTTTGAGATTACTGACCAGAGTACTCATTAAATTTTAGGTAATTTGAATGAAATGTTGGTAAAATTTGCTATGAAGTTTTCAGGATGGACATTTGAGAGATATGTTTCTATTTTTGGATAGTTCATTGAAAGTTTTGGGGGAAATTTAATTAAAAACTATAATTTTTTTTCTACATTTTTTTATTTAGAATTTTTTGGGGGATTTGGGAAATTTGTTTGGATGTTTAGGTAAATATGATATATTCAGTTATGCCCATGTACATCTGGGAAATATATTTTTTGGTTTTTGGGGATTGGATCTGAATTTTTAAGGTTAATTTCCTTTGATTTTCTTAGAGATATTTCCATATAATCTTGGGAAATTTACTTGTAAATCTTTGCAAATTTGGGACAGGAGTGGCCTTTGAAATTTCAAGAATTTTTCTGGAAATTTCAGGGAATTTGCTCAGATGTTTAGGTGAATTTTCTGTAATTTTCATGGAATTTGAGGGAGATTATTTGCATGTGTTGGAATCTGAAAAGAAAGTTCAGGGGGAATCTGTTGAAATTTTAGAGGAGTTACATGGAATTTTTTTGTGAAATTTTAACTGGACCATTTAGGCTTTATGATAAAGTTTAACTGAAAAATTCAGGGAATACTCTTTATGTGTTACTTTTAAATTATGTTTAGGAATTTTGTAATGTCAAATATCATTTAGCAGATGCTTTTGTCCAAAGTGATGTATACCTGAGAGCAAATACAACACAAAGGTACTGCTATGCAGTATTAGAGGCAATGCACATGGTGAACAAAAGCTTTTTTCACAGAAATTTCTTTGAAATCCCAGGTAATTTATGTTGATTCTAGAAAGAAAAAATCAAATAAATTCAAAACTTTTAGTGTAACCTTTCTTTATGCTAGGCCTTAAAAAGTCCCTGTGATTCATCATCAAAATAAGAAGAAATATGACTCCACAATACCTCTCTCAATGACTAACACCATTTCTTACTGACTGAAAACGCCCAGCAACCAACCAACTGGCTGACACACAGCCAAAACATATGCTCTAAAACCTATTAAGTGCTGTTTTTTTCTGCAGAGACACGAGATTTGAGGATATCATTTTTTGGGAAAAAAAACTAATTCCTGATCAAAGGCAAAGCTGAGCTTTTAAACTTATACTGGTCCCACTAATCCCTAATAAGTGGGAGAAACTAAAAATGCATTAGAAACAAAAGCTTACTGTATATGTCAGCACAATTCACCATGCACATAGTGAGTTAGATGTTAAGTTATTTATAAGCAAAGCAGTCAAGACCAAAACCATGCTTGAACATGCAAGAACATGTTAACAACCTACATTTCTTGGGAAAAGACATAAATCATTCAAACTTTATTTTTAAAGCACCAATTCATAACAAAAGTTATATCAAGACATTTTACAAAAATAAAAGGTCTAGTCTATACTCCTTGTTATGTTTTATACAAAGATCCAAACCATGAGCTCAGCACCAAGAAACATTTAGCAAAGTTACAGTCACAAGAAAAAGCCTTTCAACAGGCAGAAACCTCGAGCAGAGCAGACCCCTGTCTACCATACATCTGCCAAAACTGTGTTGGGGTTGTGACAACAACACATAAAACAAGCTCAGCTTCCTGCTACATCAAATGAGATAATCTGATTAGACTCTCAGGAAGGATCTAGTCTGCAAAATAGATTTGTTATTTTAGAGAGATTGAACATAAGCATGAGGGCACTGGGAAAATAGTCCCCCGAAACAGACCAGACAAATATCTATTTAATAGTCAGATACTATTTCTTGTCAGGAATCTAAACAGCTGTGTAGTCTGTGGAGCTGCGTTAAACAGTATATTTGTCATTCTGACAAAGAGCACTTAATTCCGGTATGGGATGTTTTTGGCTCATAAAAACCAAACTACCATTGTCAAAACACCTTTGCAAGCTGTCTGTCATTTTTCCTTAAGCACTTTGGAATTTAGACAAAAGCTCTGTGAATTGTTAACAACACTGAACATCCTCGCTATAAGTCGACTCTTTCAAGGGAAAATGCAACAACAAAGCTGCATCTATGTAAAACAAAGATGTATAAGAGAGGTTTTGCACCAAAGGCATCAAATATAATGGAAAAACAGCAAGCACTGTTATGCTTTAATAATTAACAATCTGGACTCCACATTTCCCAAGACAACTCCCTGTAATCTATGTACTTTATTTATAACTACAATTTTAACTTCAACACTTATATGGATTTGGCATTATCAAAAGAACAACATGGGCAGAAGTAATTTAAAGAAGTTCAGCTGTTGCACAAGAGAAAGTATATCCTTTTAATATATTTACTCTGATTCAACACTTACATAGATCTATGCTGAATATATGTCACTTAGGATAATTATAGCCACATTCAGGGATTTGTTTTCCAGACTGCTGTTATAAATTCTTTGAAACCCTCTGCAAGAACATGACTATCCCTCCCCTCCAAAAATAACACATAGCACATGTTGCTAACATCAGTTTGCTTTAACTGTAGCAGCAGCTCAGCCTGCTTTATGCACTGATACTGTTATGATCTCTCAGTAAATAAACCATAAATCTGCATCTATACAAGTCAATATTCACAAAACTCTTGAACAGGACAAATTTTGTAAGGAAAAAAAAGCCACAAAACATGTAGTTTCTTATACATACTCTCTTTCTCTCTATGGTGTCACTGAAGAATTTATGCGTCTTAATTTGTATAATAAACAGTATTTTCATTCATATATCCTATCTAATAAGACCTTATGTGAAAACACTGCTTTTTAGTTATATTCTGCATGGCTTTAGAGGTTATTCACCTACTCACAGTGCATTTCGTTCATCACTGCCCTCGAGTAATACCTGTCCTAGAAAGAGGTCAGACTGGCATCTATGTGGAGATGAAGACATTGAACGGGCTGCTATGCGATGTAGCTGTTATCAGAATATGTAGTTGAACAGGTGCAGGGTTCAGCCAGGACAGTCTGATGATACAAGGCCAAAATAAGCTCCACCTGCACAGATAATAAAATCAATTGCATTTGCACTCTTACGTGTAGTTAAAAGGGAATAAAAGGTGGTGTCATGTAAGCAAGTAAACAAATTATATAACCTTTCTGAGTGAAGTATTTGAGCATATATCCAATCTGTTACCAACCTTTGAAACTGCATGGTCTCATTATAATCCCCACGAGGTAGTCATAAATCCATGTTCCTGGCTTGAATTTGCATGTAGGGAAAGGTTAACTTTTGCACAAACACACATACTCTTATAGTCCTTGTGTTGTCTTCTGGTTGCTAAAAATGCTCATCTAGGAAAAGTGAGTGGTAATCCTCACTGTGGACTGCCTGGAAATTCCCTGGCAAGTGCATAACTGCAGCTGTGTGCAGCTCAAAAACACAGCTAAAAGACAAAGCTCATCATGGCAGCAGGAATGCTACAGTGACTCTGATGCTTAACCAAAAAATGATTTCAAACAGGCATTACAAGCTGTCAGCGTGCTTAGCTAATTTTAATGTCAAACTAAAGATGGCAGGACAGAAACGTGCCTGAATGTGGATTAAGGTTTGCTCTTTATTTAGACTTAGTCATGGTAATGAAATGTGTTATAATGCCAAAGGAAGTAAAGTCCTCAGTGGAGAAATGCCCGTACTTCCTCCACACTGCCTGTTTTATAAATAAAAACTTATGACACTTTTATTCCTTGACTCTTGGCTTTGCTAATAGATGGCTTTATCTCTTTCCCTAACAGTTGTACTGTTGTTTTTACTTTGGTCTTCATTCTTGTTGTGATTCTACAACACTTTGGTTAACTTTCAACATTTCACAATGTGCTAAAATAATTGGATTGGTTTAGTTTTGATATATTCTGCTCATTTTCTCGAGGTCTTGATTTACTTACCTTGTATCACCAGAGTTTCAAATGCACAAAATAAGACAAATTCAGACAAGTAAATTTTAATACATATGAACTTAATCTACCTCATAAATGGCAGCTCAATAAATGATGGTCTGGAGATCTCTGGGCCTATTGTTTTGTTTCCCATTGTGCCAGAAAATGATATTGTTATCACCAGGAAATAATTTTTTTCTATCAAGATAATGGGATAACTCAATCAATTATTGATAAAAGCTGATATGTTATCCTGAAATGAGAACATTTAAGCCAGTATCTCCAGAAAGCAACTGGACTTTACTCTATCACATAAAATGTATGGAAGCATTTTCAAGTTTAAGGCTTTCATGGCTAAAAAAAACAGAAATACTAAAAGAAATAACCACTCAAGAAGTTAAACTTTGTCCCCAGACCGTTTTGTTTGTGCATAAATATTTATTCTCAAGCTACCCTTGAAAACATCACACAACATCGAAACAGTGCAAGCTCACACTTCCGCTGGTCTCCTTGATGCCGGACATATTTTAATACTGATAAGTGGTGATAACAAACCAAGATAAGAACATTTCAACACACTGGAAACACAAACAATAATCCAAACTGTTGGGTCAGGATTCGGATGTTTGTGCAGTTTTGTATGACCACAGATCTCTCACATAACATACCCCTGATGGTAGTCATGTCCCCCCGCTAGACCCCAGGAAAGAAGGGTGAAGCCCTGTTAAGCAAATTTTGACGTGATTTTAGGGAATACAAATAGAATTTCACTGACTTTAAGTTTAGATTCACCTCAAAGAACTTAAGAGCAGCAAAGATGTTTACTATAGCCTTGTCAAAAATTTATATGGTGAATCAAAACAATAGGGCCAGAAGTGTAAAATATTTTACCCAAAGCATTTGTGCAAGTCTACTATTTATACTGTAAATGTGAATGGAATGAAAAAGTCATTTAACACATCACATCAATTGTCAAAATCCATTTATTCATCCCAGATGTTACTAATGACCTACACAAATAACACACAATACACTGATGACTTTTTAATTACACCTGAAATATGCAGAGAAGTGCTGAGCAGAAGCAATCAGTGTGAGCAATGGTCCATGACATTTGTCCACACTAAGCTTTATGTACATTAAAGCATAAAAAACTGGTTCATACTCTTGACAACAGAGAGTTAGCATCCTCCCATAGGGATTATAGAGAATTTATTTTGATATGTGTCATATAAGCTTTACAGCAATGCCCATCATTATTCATTAGGGTATGGCTTTTCTTCTTTTTATACCATTTTTTCAAGTAGACTATTATAAACTAGATCAGACTTGTTCAGATATCTTCAGATAAAAATATCCAGTGAAGTAATAACGTTGTGCAAATATGGATTTGTGTAAAAACTACAAAACCTGAAGAGTTTTGTGGGTGTCATGCAAGCACTTTAGCTGTGTCTCAATTCAGGGGTAGCATTCTTCAAAGACCACTCAGGTTTATCTGAAATGAGACACTCCTGGTGCTGGTGGTTCTGGTGTCACCTGATCTGACTACAACCTGACCTTATAGTTTCGAAGCTCTGCTTCTAAGGTCACCCAACCTCAACAGCAGCACTGGGACTAGCTAACCTACTAATTTTGAGTAACCTTTTAACCAAAGTTAATTCGAAGTTTGTAGGTCACTTCAAGTTTTTAACATTTGTTCTGGTAGCTACTGGACTGTGACAAATCAAACCCCGCGAGGCACTTCAATGTCAGTGTGGCGCTTAAAGGTGGGGCTGGCTTGCTTGGGCAGGGCCACTTGAGTGTGGCGTGGCCAAACTTGTCATGGAAATGCAAACAGCACGGCTTGGTTTGGCTCAGCGCAGCCAAAAGCCGTAGTGGAAACACCCCATACATGAATTCCTCATAAGTCAGGGAAAGAAGGAAACTTGTTCTGGCCACATCTGAAGGAGGCGTTGAAATGGGACAGCTATTGACGCTTTGCTATGATGCAACTGGTCTTCAAATGTGTCCTCTGAAGGATGGATCCACTGATTTGGGACATAGTTACAGTTTACTCTTTACCTTAAGAGTCAAAACAGTTAAAACTGTTAAAGTTTTACATTTAAATTCAACCGATCCTTTTTCTGTTTTTAACCGGCTGCCTCTCTCCTTGAAACCAAAGCCACACCAATGAAATCAAGTACAGCCCAAAACAAGCAAGAAAATCATAATGGTAGGCCACAACTAAAAATACCAAGAACAAGGTGGCATATAAAAATGCTTTCCCAATACTGCTACAGGAGAAAGTCTCTTTCCACCATGAGACTTTTCTGTTGATGCTTTCCTGTTCACTTTTTTCTGGTAGAGCTGCAATGCTGGGTTGGAAATCTTCTGTCTCTATGTCTACAAAATTTTCCTGAAGGCAGCTGACATTTTGATCTTCATCCAGAGATTCACTGATTGAGGGCATTGGTTTTGACAGCAGTTTACTTCTGTTCACAGGCGGCCTTTTGCCGATGCCAAATCCTGCATCTTTGTTTCTGCTCTTTTGGGCCTTTTCTCCAGCATGAACAGCCTTCAGACAGTGCATGTACAACTCCACTTCATCGTCTGAGTCCGACTCTGACTCTGATGAAGCATCATGATGTCTTTGGTTGATGTCAGGATCATCGAGGAAAATGCATGAACCTCCCTCTGCGGCAATGGATTCATCCTCATCTACCTCAGCCATTGGTAGGTCAAGTGTGGCTTTTTCATTTCTCTTTAAATCTGCCTGTTTGTAAATTTCAGTTTGGAAGTGTGTATTTGTATGTGTATTTTCTTTTTCAAATGCACTCTCTTCCTGCACATTGTTCACCAGAGTGGATAAACCATCGACCTCTTTTTGGGTACTTTCTAACCCCTCTTCAAAATAGACTACTTCATTTTCCCCGTCATCTATTTTCGTGCTCTTTGACTCTGTATCTCTTGTCTTGGAAACTAGAACATCTTCGTTGCAGTCTGTGTTTTCCTCCCTTGTTTCTATCTCTGTACTTGCTTTATCTCCATCATTTAAGTCTGTTTCTTCCTCTCCCTGTCCTTCCTGAACAGTTGTTTGCTTTGTATCGACCTCTTGTATCTCTCCATGGTGTTTTTCTTTTTGTAACACTGTCTTACGACTTACAGCTTCCTCTCCAGGTGTCTTTTCCATCTCAGAGGCTTGAATATTTCCCTTCTCAACCTCTTCTCTATCTTTTCCTGCAACAATTCCCCAAATTTCTTCCTCAACAAACCTCTGATTTTCCACAAAAGCAACTGCAGCATTGTTCTTTTTCTCTCTCGCGGCTACAATCTCCCACATGAGTTCCTCCTTCATTTTCTCTTGTCTTTTCTCTGCTATATCTCCATCTTGTATTTCTAATGCCACCTCAACCCCCTCATCCTCCAACTCTTCTTCATGGTCTTCCTCTACAGCTTCAATATCCCCTGCTTTCAAACTAATTTCCTCACTTTCTTCTTCCCCGATAAAAATGTTTATCTCCTCTTCTTCAACCATCATTTCCCAGTTCTTAATCTCTGTAGCATCTCCTGAACAAAAGTCCCCCAAATTAAGATTCTCACTCTTTTCTGGAACAGTAATTCCTTCTTTAAGATTATCCTCAAGCTCCATAATTATGTCACCATGTTTCTGATGGCCACTCAGAATCACTGAATCAGCTTTCTCATCAATTACCTCAGTTTCAGTGGGCGTTATTGTTTCCTCTGCATATGATTTCTTCACCTCTTTATTCTGCTCTTCCACATCCTCAGTTTCCTTTTTAATTTCAGGAGAAGTCTGAGGTGCTGTGACATCTTTTCCCAGCATTTCCAAAGAAGAATCAAAGTTATGCACTGTGTCTTTAGTATATGAATCACTGATGCAGTTAGGAATCAGTGCATGCAAAGCTTCTAAAGCTGTATCATCCTCTGATGCAATGATGGTAATTGATTTGGTTTTGTTTTGGCCAAAATCATGGTCATCTTTTGCTTTGGTGCTGCTGCTCTGCTCCTTAACTTCATCACTAAAATGATCTGATTCACTTTGAGAGGGTTCAAGTGGCATAAAAGATGTTTCCAGACTGGTCATGTAGTTTTGTGTTTCAATTTGTTCAAGTAATTCATCAAAGTTGGTTGTCATTTGTTTACATGTTTGCTCTGAGGGTTTAGTTTGTTCTGTTTCTACTGAGGGTTGGAAGTCAAGGGTGAGATTGTCTTCCTGTTTTTCTCCTTGGAGATCTGCACTCTCAGTGGACATTTGTGGGTCCAACACATCTGTATCTAAAATCTCACCAGTATGAGGCTGTAATTCTGTCCCTGCTTTTGGCTCTTGAAATGAATTTGTGCATCTCTGTATCTTGTTTGAATCCTGATAAGTTTGAGCATCGACCAGGATGACATTTTGTGCTCCACTTAAAGATGTCTCTTCTTCCATGGAAGGAAAATGTACAGAAGCATCTTGGCATTCTTGATTTGATGATTCAAAAGTCTTGTCAACATTCCTCTGAGCTTTGTCAACAACAGCACAAGCTTGGGTTTGAATGATGCAGGTGATGTCTGTTGTTTCAGTGTAAGTGAAATCTTCAACATCTGGTTTAGCCTTTACTGGATCTTGATGATCAGCTGATATCTCATTTTCAGTTCCTGCTCTGCCAAACACCTGATGATACAGCGGAGCTACCACAGTTCCAAATGTGAAGCTGTTAGATTGACTCACAAGACCTTCACTGCTTTCTGCTGCCCGCTGATTCAGCTGTATGGCTTTTGGAGCAGCGTTGTTTTTACATTCACAATACAGATTTTCCTTCTGACTGCTCTCCTCAGGTCTGGTGACCCATTTCTCAAGATTCTGGCACTCTGCAGGAGCAGGCTCGTCATTAGACTGTAAAGTGTTGTCTACGATATCTGAGGCACTCTCACCTCTTGGTAATGTTGATGAGTCAGCCAAATTGATGCTCTCAGATTTCTCTGTCTGGCTGTTTGAGTTGAAGTCGTGTGCTGGTGACATATTCTGCAGCACATCATGGAGGGGGTTCTTGCTTGTTTCCAGAGACTCCAAAACCAACTGTGAACTTTGGGTGATGCTGCTCCCTTCAGAAAATGTCTCCACATCGGAGCGCTTCTCCTCTGGACCTGTCTGATCGGTTTCTGCAGATGATTCATCACTCTCAGCGTCAATGCCTCCATTTCTCTGAGCAAAATAGTCCCTCACCCGAGCCATCCTTGCAGCCTTTCTGCGACTTCTTCGGCTGCTGTTCCGTTTGCTCTTGGCCTGTCAAACAACAACAGGGATAGTTTTAGTTTACTTAGCACACACAATAGGTATGCTGTTTAAAAAAGCCAAGAAGGATGACATTTAAAGCTGCATACCACACAGTAACATGCTCAAACACTACAAACACTATCCTTGTTTGCATTTTTGATAAAATACAGAAACATTTCAGCTAAGAAAAATGAAGGAGAATAAAAATTGTATGCAAATGAAATAAAAGACACTTGTGTTTGAAGAAAAAGAAAAGTACAAGGTGTCCTTTAGGTGTACAGTACAGCATGTTACAGTAGTGCTACCCAAGTCCTGCTCATGTGACATTCACTCAGAAAGTGCACCGAGGTCATGTTAATGTTTCTGTTCCTCCTGAATATCACAGACACACATTGGCATTTTTAAGAGCCCTAAAACAACAAATTAGTCTTCAGTATTGTTTAAAATACTTTGCAGTGTCTAGTGAGAAGGGTTTATAAAATGTACCTTAGTAATGCTAACTCTACCTTCAAACACACTTGTTTTGCAAGCACAAATTCATTAGAGTGGCAATTTAAGTCAGCATATAACAAATGGAGGTCAAACACTAGCTGTATAGAAATGTTTTGGTCTATTTGTACCAAAAATGAACGCTCACACACTCACCAGTGTTTTCAGATCATCTTCCTCCGATGTTCCTGACTGACCTTCAGAGATTTGTTTGACCTTTACTGTGTCCACTTCCTCTATATGTTTCGACACATCTGGAGACATATATTTGACATTTATACTGATTCTGCACTACACAGCCACTTTTTCTTTTTGATTACTTTCAAGTTAATTTCACAACATGCAACATGCGTATTCACCTGTTTTGTCATTTTCCTGAAGTGACACTTCCATTGCTGAAATGTCCTCCACAGTGGAGAAGTTCTGACTGTCAATAAAACAGCATCAGTCAGTCTTAATCCATCTGTCGTCTCAGAGTTCTCTCTGTGACTGTAACCGATCAACAAATCAAGTATGGCTGTAGTACTAATAGACATTTTTTCATTTCAGAGGAAACATTACATGTGGCTTGTTTGATGTTGCTTATGACTGTAAATGTAATAGCTCATGTTTGATTAAAAAGAAGACTTTAAGATATTTCTCCATTCAGAAACCACCTGAATTAGTTTCACTATCACCGCAAGTGATGATAGGGCTGAATGATTTTGGAAAATAATCTTATTGAGATTTTTTTCCCCCAATATTGCAATTGTATACAAGGGTTTTTGTCATTCTTATATCTAATAAGAGAAAAGTACAAAAATGAAGAAATTTGGATTTTTTTTGTGGACTATTTAAAAGAACTGGCACCTGAATTATTGCATGATATGTAATGCATAACATCTGCAGCAAAAAAACTCTAAAACTGGTACTTTGTCACAAATTTCAGGTCAAAGAAATATTGCACCTTTTGTGATTTAAAAATTGCAGCAGGCAATATTGCGATTTTATCTAATTTTTGATTAATTGTCCAGCCCTAAGTGATAACACTGCAAAAACTCAATTTAAGCAAGTGTAATGGTCTTCTTTCAATTCCAAAATACCCTATTAGCCTTGTATAGAGCCAGTCTTCCATTAATTCCTCTGACAAGCCCAGATAAATGTCTTGTTTCAATGTACATAAAGCATATGTTGAGAAAATATGGCAATTGGTTAGCAAAATAAGCTTAAAATATGTCTTAAAAAGGCAGCTACTGAGTAATCCTTTTTATATCTTTAAGTAGTGTTTTTATCTCAACTTTCCAGGTAGCTGTGGCTCTAATGTACTGAGATATTTTTGACAAGAAAGAAAAAAAAAAAAAACAAAAAAAACAAAAAAAAAACAGTTTTACCACTTATAGTGAATACATTCATGATTTTCTTTAAAAAGAAAGTACAAAAATCAGATAGTTCAGAGAGAGAGAGAGAGAGAGAGAGAGAGAGAGAGAGAGAGAGAGAGAGACACCCACAATCTTAGGGCTTTTGGTAAATGTCAACTTCATGAAATAACATCAATATTTCAAGTTTTCTGGGGCAACTAAATCAGATTTTACACTAACCATTTTTTTTATATAATGGGATTTGGTCAGTCTACTAAGATTTAAGATTCTCAAATATATTTTGACAGCATTTTGTCTAGAAGCTTCCACCTTTCAATTTCTTCAAATCCATATCAGGATAAAGCTTTACATCCTCACCTGACAATCTTAAGACAACTCTTCTTTTTCACTGTTTCATTCGATGGTTTTTCTCTCTCCTCCTTAGCTCTCTGGTGACAGACCAGCACGTAGTTTCTGTTGTTATTGTTGGCCCAGAACGTCCCCACTGAAGTCTCATACCGCAGACAAAAGTCTACCCTGGCTCCCTGTTCCCCAAATGGGGGAACTAGGGTGAGTTTAAATGAGAAACAGTCCATCAGACCCTCACTTGAGCCGGGTATGTACTCAGCCAGGAGGTCAAAGTGGGTGGCCCAGGAGTCCAGTGAGGTTCGGATGTACACTGCCTTATCAAAGGAGATGTTGAGGACACGGATCACCCCTTTTAGTATCGTGGTCCCTGGGAGTAACTCGATGGTCTCCAACTCCACTTTCTGATCCCGAACTTTGGCACACAACTCCTCCAGAGAAAAGGGAAGAGAAAAAGTGTGGGTAGATATAAAATACTCCTCTAAATCTTTATCCTTTCCCTCGGGGGAGACGTATTCTGGCAGCTTGGGTACATCCCAAATGTCAAACTCCTTGACTTGCACCAAGTTGAGGCCTTTAGCGTCTGCAAATGACACTCTCCTGGAGCCGCACAGAGGTGGCACTGGCTCTGAGTCCTCATCACCGAGAGAGCTCTTTCTTCTTGGTAAAGGAGAAGATTTTGGTCTGATGCCGATCACTATATCACCCTCATCATCATCCACGTCCACAGAGATGAAGCCTGGCACTCCTAAGAGGTTGCAGGCCCCAGAAGGGCTCGGCTGTCCCACAAACTCCATGGGCCTCCCTGCGAGCGACTCAGCGGGAAGTGAGCTGTACTGCTTCTGCTTCTGGCAACTGACATTCAGCATGCTCTGACTTAACAGATGGAGTCGAGTTACGGATGACATTGTTGCAAGGGCCAACACTATAAATAGGCAAGAAGGGTCTTACACTATGTACTGTAGTCTCCGCTTAGAAGAGGAATAGATCATCCATGTAATTAATATAGAAGATACAAGAAATGATAATTTCTTATTGCCAAAGAATTGCAACACCTTAAAACATCACTGACATAACTGTTGTATAACGGTTCAAACTGTTCCCTTAAGAGTTGTTACACTATTTATATAAAAAAAGCATGAGATTTATCATGGCAGCTGTTTGTGTTTGGTTGTTTTTGGCCCACAGTGTCTCACATGAGATTTGAAACAGAGCAAATGACCTTTACAAGCTGTTTAGGCCTCAAAAATAATTCCTAAAAGCTAAATGCAGGGACATGGCCTAGGCCTAGGCCTTCAAACTTGCCCCTTTTCAGCTGCAGTTGAAAAATCCAGAAATATTTTCATATTTCTTTTCATCTTAAACATCATTAAGATAAAGAAAAATGTGAGGACAATTCAGCAGGACTTCATAACAACAGCTGTGTGCTCAGAAAATCCAACAGCACAAGTTAAATTTTACTAATGTCAGGAAAGTCTGCTGGTGAAGAAAACTTGTGAAGCCCAGAGGTAGAAAAAGTACTTGATTATTGTACAAAAGTAGAAGTAAGTTTACTCTGTTTATATTTTACTAATGTAAAAGTAAAAGTACTGGTCTTTAAATGTACACAAGCAAAAGTCAAAAGTATTTCATTTAAAGTTTGCTTCAAGTACTGAGAACTGAGTTTCTACTGAGGAGTTGTACAGTAAAATAAGATCTTCCCTTATTGGTTTTATCAGGTAAAATCACACCTGTATAATAAATACACTTTACACTTTAAAAATAAAAAAACACAAATACACTATACACTTTAAAAGTGTCTATAATAGCTACACTTTTAAAGTCTGAAGTGTTTACATTATGACAGAGCTGCAGTAACTTTTGAAAACCTGTGGTTAGGCGAGGCTCCTCAGGTAAGAACAAAGCAGAGAGTCAACTTCATAGCAAGGCAATGCATTCTGTTGAAGAACAGGCATTATAGGAAAACACAAAAAGTCACAGGTTGGATATTGAACTCATTGTACAGCTTCACTTGTGGTGCCTCACATCAAAAACAACAACAATCCACCAGAAAGATGAGCAAAAGAAGCCCAGCAGGGATCACTGCACAACAACGACATCCAAACACAACTAAACACATATAAAACACATTTAAACTCTCTACCCAAAGGCATGATGGGAAACTGCCAACACATCCCCTATATTTAACATAACGGTGCAGGGGCTTAAATCTCTACTGAAGTGAACCAACACTGGCGGATCAACGCTGTCAAATAACTCCAATACTAAAGACCATTTCACCCAGAATGCAGTTAAAATTATTTTTAGGGTTTCTCTCTTTATATGTTACTGTGTAGTCAACAGAGTCGGAAAAAGTACAAGAGTATTGTACTCAAGTATGGTACAGTTCCTCTAGTTAGAACTAACTACAGTAGAAGTAAAAGTACTGATTTATAAAGGTACTCAAAAAAACAGTTTTAATCAAGAATGAACTGATAAGTGTGTGTTTATCATCCATAATATTTGCTAATAATGGCTGAAAGGTTGATTTCTGTAAAATGGAAATGTAACTAATCAAGATTTTTTTTAATTTTAATGCTTTTTAAATAGCTTTAGGAAATTTATTAAAAAAACACCTGATATACATCAACATTAATAATAATAATCACTTACATTATCTTATTTAACATCTTCAGCTGATATACCTGGCTGTATTCTGCATTTTGGCCCAGAGAAAACTGCAAACTCACTGACTCCCTGATGGTGCAATATCTGCGAAAGCCTAAAAGCATGTTAAATATTGTTGTAAAACCTAACATAAGCCTATTCTTTAATCTGCTTATCACATAAAAAGATTTATCTGCAGATTTTTTCATTGGCTGTTATTCACTGTTCTGTCATACTTCCTGTGTTTATCTCACAGCTGTGACAAAGTGGCATGTTCAGTTCAAGCCATGACCAAAGTGGTTCATTTTTAATCTTACTGAGCAAATAAAACACATATTTTAACCATGAGTAAGAGGAGTTTATCGTAACTGTAGGGTGGTAAAAACCCCTGAATTTGATATGAACAGTATAAAAGAACCAAACTGTTGGATGATTTGGTTACTGATGTGAATAGGATGCTTCAAATTTCACCAATGTGCAAAGATTTGGGATGTACACTGAATGAAAACAAAGAAAAGAAGATCAAATTCAAATGTGCCACATGACAGAAGAAAAATCAGGACGTGATTTATGTAAACCTTTCAAGATGGAAGTTAGAAGTAAAGAAACTAGTGAAGAAGAAATGACAGCTGCTGTTAAGAGCCCCAACACCAACCTAACACTTTGTCAAGATAACTCCCCTGGTGATGCACGCCTTCTCTCTAAGCCTACGCTCTCTTACATTGCACTGATCTCCAAAGTCATCCTGTCCTCCCCTTCCCAGAAACTCAACCTGGCATCCATCTACAGAGCAATGGAGGAGCAGTTTCCCTACCTGAGGAGCCGGGGCCCAGGCTGGAAAAACAGCGTGCGCCACAACTTGTCTGTGAACAACTGCTTTGTGAAGGTGAGTCGCTGTGAGGACGGTCGTGGCCATTACTGGGGCATCCACCAGGCTCACCTGAGAGACTTCCAGCAGGGGGACTTCAGGCTGCACAGGAAGGCCAGAGGGAGGAGGCAGAGGGAGCAATGTGACAATTCAGCGCGGTGTCTGGTATTCATGGATACCTTCCTGGGACGGTTTGGAGCTTGGGTGGATGCACAATGCCCTCTGCAGGAACAAAGGAGGTATCAAATGTGTTCTTGGGACTTGATCCAACCACAGTATCAGCCTTGGAGTTTCTTTACAGGCTGGGTAAAATCCCCCAGTCTACCAGACTCAAGTAGCTTAGCTACAAGTGTGAGAGGGCATGACACCCAACCCTTGAGATCCCCATTCTGTTGGGAGATATATGACCCAGTTCTCACAGCCATAAAAGAGTCACATGACGGCAGATTCAGGACACCACCAGTGCATGCCTTCATGCCTCCTGACTGCTGGTGTCTGCAAGGTTGTCAACAATTGTGATACTTTGATACTTCTTCCACACCGTGTGTTTTAAATTGATAGAATCTCTACTTCATTTTAATGATCAAACGTAATGAAAAGTAATAAAATAAAATTTAAAAAATCAATTTCAAAATGCAGATGTGTAGCAGAGAAATGTATTCATCAAAATTGACAGAGGACAGCTTAGGATGCCAGGACCTCTATTTTTGTTGCTGTGGTATCGAAACAGATATTGACATTGATTAGATTTTACTAGTATCATAACAAAAAATTATTAGTGTATTTGACAACACAGAGGGTTTCTAGAACCACACCACTGAACTGTCAAGACCCAAAATGAAACTGGGAGGGCTTTGTGTCTCTTGGCCCACCTTTTAAAATCTTTCCTTTTAATATGTTTAAAGACAAGTCTATAACCACAGATTTTACACTGACCTTTAACAATCTTGCTGCTTTAGCTAAAATGTGTGTTTATGTTGTTTTGTGTTTCTTTGATTATGCTTGAATGATGATGTCTAGCTTATTCAGTGCTGTTTCACACTGTGATTTTTTGTTACTGTGGCAAAGGGACTGCAGTTGAAAATGATTTTTAAAGTTACTCCAGTACAACTCATCAAATGGTAGCATTTATATTAAATATTACACACAGTCGGCTTCCTATCAGTGAGAAATGGGGAAGAGCCACTTTTAGGGCCCAAGGAGGCCAGACATGGAGTGGTTCATCCTAAATTTAAACATACAGCATGTTAATTTCGCTGTCAGGGGACCATATCAAAACAGTAATGCAATACGGTGAGTAGAGACCAGCACTGCTCAAATCCACCTTTCTCCACTTTTAATGTCTTGTTTTAAATGAAGGGCCCTGTTCAACTCTCCTGGATCTGGAAATGCCAAGTGAGACCGCAGGTTATGAGTGGATTAAACTTGCAACCATGGCAGAGAACAGTCGGAGTACATCACCAGTTAACGCACAAAACATGAATGAGATACAGCAAAAGATTGGCATCACATTGGCCTCAGCACCATACAGCAGTCTTTCATGTAAAATTCAGTGCTTTCATGTCTATCATATGCCAGCTCCACCATGACAGCAACCGTAACAAGACATAACCCGTGACATTTAAATGCATTAATATCTCTAACTCTGCAAATGTAGGGGTAGTCATTTTAATCAATATAGATATTTCAGTGCAAGAATCTTTCATATATTTACCTTTGAGAAAAATAAATTCTAATTTGAACCCAGATACTCACAATTTCTTCTTAAATCAACACAAATGTAGATTTTTATAAAATACTTTAAACTTGAGAATTACATTATAGCTAGGCCTATTATGACATTACCTGCTAAGATAATTATAAATTCATATAAAGAGCCAGTATTGATTGACTAAACAGATGGACTTTAATCCATGTAGACAGAAAAGATTCCTAAATGGGAGAGAGAGTGTAAGCTCAGTTCAAAGATGTTGTATTTTTAAATAATGATATAGTTTTTATGCATGTGTTTGGATAGGAGCAAGAGAATGTGTTTGTGTTGATATGATTAAATAAAACCAGGGGAAGGCTCACTGACTAAGCTCTTTTAGGCTCCAGTCAGGGTCCCTTTACAAATGAAATTAAAGGAATAAAACACCAGGACAGGCAATTACTATTCCAGTAGGTGGCAGAAAGTTACCTTGTTAACAGTAGCTACAGTTTGATCATTACTACCCTTCCTTAAGACTTGTATTTTAAAGAAAATATGCATTTTATTTCTGTGCTCATTTCTCACTAATGTAAAAAAAAAAAAAAACATTCTTATGCACAGCACTCATCTGTGTTTAACTGTTGTAAATGGTTTTTAATTTCTCTCTGCATTATCCCACATTATCAGTGTGTATATGCATAGCTGCATGACACATAATGTCCTTATTGTTATATCAGTACAAGATAGCTATTTAAGATTTTGTGTCTGCAAAATTATGCAAGAATCTGAATACTGTAGATATGTTTTACCTTTATATTCCGGCAGTTTGTGAGCCTTGCCTTTGCATCTTTGTTCTCCATGTGCTAAATTTTCAACCTGAAAAGCATATTTTACAATAAAAAGTAGGCAATACAGGGTGTACATTAAGGAATGCCAATATTCAAAAAAATGTAACTAAGAAGTGTTGCCACAACCGAGCTAGATCTATTCCTTTTCTGCCTGACATGTTATCTTCATTCTAAATTGTTGGCGGTTTGCTGTCTTCCCATATCCTTAGAAGAAAAAGAAATTGATATAAACCACAGAGTAAAACAAACTATGCTGGGGTGAGCGTGCAAAAACGTCCCATATAAAGTCAACAGCGTCAGAGTCATTTCAGGTTTTCTTTGACAGCTTGTGTTAAACTTCTACACTCCAGGGTACACTGCATTTATGAACAGCCAAAATTAAAACGCTTTTATTTGTTTTTTAACAGATGTACTGATATGCTTTTCAAATAAAAGTACAGACACGACTGTAAATAGCTCTTTGATAACAGTTTGACAGTTGTGTGGCTGCAGAGCTTTGTTTGTTGTTCAAAACTTGCCGCATATCTAAATAAAGTCGCGGACAACTATACTTGTCTTTCCTCACAGAGGACCCTTTGTTTTAATCATGAAAGATAATAAATGATGCTTGTTTTCACACATTATGTTTTTTATTGGACTGTGTACGTCTATGAATATCAACAAAGGAAGTTATATCTCCAAAGAAGCCTTCTTACTTAAAATAGGACAACATCATGTTTTCTTTATATATTTTTTGAAATACACATTATATTTTTATCATAATGTCCTACAAATTTAATATATTGACTGATTACAAATGTGAACGCTATAACAATTAAAGCCCTGCTACTTAGAGTAAAATAAAACTGATAATAGCTCTATCTGGTGACAATACTTTACCAGATCCTGCTTTATTTTCTGTCTGATACACTGAGTGACACGATGACTCCTCCCTCTCAGGTAAGCACACAACTCCATCAGCTCTCTCTCATCCTCACTCCAAACTGCCTGACTTCAAGACATCAACTCTGCCTGGCTGCTCAGACTTTGACTACTCATCTAAAAGGTATGTTTGCAATTCTGACACATATAAAAGGGTCAAAGATCTTTCATCTATCTTTGCTGCACTGTAGGAAAGAAGGACTTTGCAGTATTTGAATTTAAACTTATATAGCTGTGTTTATGGATGTATTTCCTTTTAAATAACTCTACTCCCTCAGAATTAGTGTAGTTTCATGGTCGCTCTATTTACATATTTATTTCCCATTATTAGTCACATCATTTTCCACTTACACTCCTATTTTATTGTTTACATTTTACATCTTATAAATGAAATTTTCAAACACCTTTAGTCTACTTTGCACTGTCCTTGCTGATCCTGATTTAGCTTCAGTTTTTTGTATTTGTCATCATACTGCTCCAAGTGCCCTTTAAATTGTCCCTCAGGACAAATAAAGTTTTTGTTTTACTTAATGTGAAAATTCTCTTTATTTTTTATTTATTTTATTGTATTTATGTTAATGCAATAATTAAACTCCTACTTGTGACAATTTTACTTTATTTTACAGCTGTGCAAAGTTAACTAAACGTGCACTCTTGTTTTTCTGTTTTCATATTATTTCCACATGTTTTTCCATGTTTGATTACTACGTGGTGTGCATACTGTTTTTTGATTAGATTTCTGTAACTTATTCCTAATTATGGAGAGGGTTTTTAATCCTTAAATTCCTACCTTCAACTTAAAGCATACAGATCTTACTTGAAACAAAAATAGAAATAAAAAGAAATGCTTTTGCCCTTGATATTGCAGTCAATAAGAGGCCATGGATAGATAAACAGATAATATTTTGTTCTAGGTAACACCAATTTCAGTAAAGATAGTCGAAGATATAATTGTGCAGTGAACAAAAAGCATATATCTTGGTTGTTTTAAAGGATGCTTTGAAATTCTGAATATTTTAGAATATATATGTTTTTTCAGTTTTACTAACATGCACATTTTAAAATGTTATACCAAAACAGAGATTTTAAAATCTAATCAAGTCTTTAAAATTGCATCTTTATATTTTCAATGGATTGAAAGCTTTGCATATAGAGGGAGAATGTTTTTTCCTTTGTTTTCTCTTTCTTTGGTATGTCTTATTTTGCATCTCCACCATCTTTTACATTTTTAAAGAATGCTCAAGTCGGTTTTCTTTCTTGACACATTTTCACGAATGGCCATGTTCAGCAACTATACTAAGTTGCATCTACAGTGTTTGAATCCTAGAGCTCATTTAGTGTTGATTGTTTTCTTTCACGACCTGAGCAGGGATGCCTGAGTCTCCTCATAGCCCCCCAGCAGCCCGTCAGACCCCGGCCAGCAGTCTCCTCAGTCACACAGACAACAGTGCAGGAGAAAAAGCTGCTAATGGGGACACCTGCAGTGGAGTGAATGCTGAAAACTGGCAGAATCTCCACCATAAACAGGTATTTTCTTTTCTCCATCTTCTATTCCTTCCAAACAGAACTGTCTTTAGCAAACAAATGCTAAGGGAAATCCAGCAAACGAGCTCCATAATGGAATCCTCTGACAGGACACCAAAGCCAGGGCCTGTAGCTCTGTTGACAGTGGTGGGATTTTATATGAGATCTGAGCTGAATGGGGAGCTGACACACAGAACTCTGTTTGTCCTTCAGTATTAGTTTGGCAGGCATAGCTAGGGAGGAATAATGGTCCACGGACCACGGCCAAACACATGCAAGTGAACAGCAAATAGGCATGATTCATCTCTGAGAGTGTTTATCTAGAGGATCAATGGAAAAAATGAGATAATAAACTTGTGGCTAACACTTTCTTGCTAACAAATGTGTCAGTTGTTCTTGCTCTTTTCTCCTCTGACAATAAACAGAGATTTTACAAAATGCCAAAAAACCCTGGCGCTGTCTGCAGTTAGGTCTCTGCCATCATCTGCGGCCGTGAGCTGAACTTTTGAAAACAAACATATTTGTAAAGCATGAAAACGACAGCACTTTCATGTCAGTGTTTTTTTTTAAAAACACGTGCACAGGATCAATCTAGCGTGAAAAGGTTAAAGGACTGGAGCTGCTTAAATAATCCCTGGAGTATTTCTTTTTCTAAAATATACAGATTGTTTGCTAAGTTAATCGTCAGAACTTAATTAAAAGGTCTTGCATTTATACGATTTTAAGGTGAGGTGATGACATACTGGCAAGTTTCATTAATTAGTGGTACAGATGACAAATAATTGACATACAACCTTAACTGTCTGGTTCAATACCTATAATGTAAATCTGCTGGGTGTTTAATTTGAGTTTTTATAGTGAAGATAGAGTATACAGGATTAGTTAAACTTCCCAAGTTTTATTTCATCAGTTTGGTCAGAATGATCTGGTCTTGTCCCTCTTAATATATTAAACTTTTCTGTTAGTATTTCATGAAGTTGAATAAATACTGAAGATAAGAAATATAGAAAGGTTGTAACTGCTCAGTTTTGTCTTTTTCCTTGTCTAATAAAATAACAACATATCATAACCTAATTAAATGTAGCCATATGATGGGAAATAAGAAATACGGAGCGCTACACCTGCTGAGCCAACATCAAATTTTTCATTTATTTCCTACTGTTTTGTTTTGTTTTTTTTTTTTTTAACTTGTCTTAGTAGTTTGATTGAAAACACAGGAGGAATTATCTCAAAGGACTGTCAACAGTAATGACAACCTTTAGGTCCCCTTTGACTTCTTCTTTCATTTCATACTGCAAGTTATTGCTCCAGTACAGACATAAACCTCCAGTGAAACCTAATATAACATAGAGATACAGCAAACAAAATTCAATTTAATATAAATATACCTACCAGATATTCTTCTTGGTTTATTATCATTTCTTCAAGCCACACTTGTAATTCAAAGTAATGAATTATTTCTAAATGCAGTCATGGCAATTGCTGTTGCCTCTGTTTGACTTCAGACAGATACAATCACTCTATTATTTGTCACTCCATCAGTAACATCACAGATCAGTTATTATTCTGTGAGTGTTTGCCTTTATTAATACCCATACACTTCTATCAGGAGTCACAACAAGCATGTAATTGTGTTGCTAATTAGCTGGTCAGCCCATTGGCCATCCTATTTAGGGTCAATGACACAATCCAGCATGATTGTGCTCACAAAGGGCTGACCGCACTGTTTTGTAATTTGACTGGGAAGATTTCCCCTTCTGCAGTTATTGCTGTTTAATACTTACCTCCTCTCTCCTAGGCTTGTCATCATGTCTTTAGTCTGAAGACTCTTGCACCTTTGTTGTTTTGTCCTCTCTCTTTTTCTCTCAGATGTTTTTAGCAATGATGGCTTCTCAGCAGATGCAACAGATCCTGTCACCAAACCAGCTGCAGACTCTGATCCAACAGAAACAACAAGCCCTCATGCTCCAGCAGGTAATAATCCAACAATATTAATATCCTTTTAATGACTAAAAGCACTGTGGTTAAGTGGGTAAAATATTTCAAATAAGGTCATCTTTTGTCTTGTATACAAATATTTAACTTAAATTACAGTTGAAGGAGGAGTAACAACAATATCAATTTTAAGGTAGCCATTTATGTGTTAGTTTGCTGATCTGCCTAGTTGTATTCAATTAAAAGGTACAAATGTAAATGGTATTAAGCTGCAGATCACCTGTAGACTGTTTAAACTGAAAGGTGATCTGCCTAATGACGTTTTTAACAAGTTAAAAAAGTAGTTAAATTTTAAACCTGTGGTTGCATAAATTACATCAGTAAGCTAGCAAGTTAGTAGCAAGCAACCAATCAATCAGGATGTTAATACTCCTTGTGGGAAAAATATGGCATGGTCCCTGTCAATAATAATTATAAAATAATTTAAACTTTAAATGTTTAAAAAGATAGGTAAGAACATTAGCTAACATATAATCTTCACTGTAAGGCTAAATACTTGAGAACACGGGCCAACGGTTAAATAACTGTTCATTTACAGTCGGTAAACTAACCGTCAAGGATGCTAACCACTTCTCTGCTACTAAGTTAAACTAATTTTTCAGCTGTTCTGCACTTGAGAGCTAGTTTGTAAAAACAAATACGGTATGAGCAGACGATGCCTTAAAAACTGTTAAGTTGTAAATGCCTACCTGACCACCCCAGTTCAAGTTGAGACGGTATTTCAACAAGTGGAAGTTTCAGCTAGTCACAGCATGAAAACACCTGCGTCATCCACGTTTTGAATGGAGGGTAACAGCATTATAACATTAATGCCATTCATGGTTTGAGGATGTACACAGCCTATTTTTATATATCTCTTCACAATAGTGTTTATATATTAAATTCCTTGAAATTATATTGCTAACTTTTTGACGTTGTCCAACCTTTAACAAGAAGTTATTGCTTAAATGTACTAAAAAACGCCCGAAGGGGAAAACGAAGGGGTAGGAAATTAGCTAATTGCATTTGCTCAGTTTACTGTCACTGAGTAGCTTTTTGTTTCCTATTTTTTTGAGAGCTTTTTTAAAGTCAGTAGTTTTACTTAAGTATATTTAGGGGAAGTATTATACTTCTTAACATTTTAAATAAGTACTGAGGAAAAATAGGCACTAAAAGCCAAAACGAGGAGGTTTCTACCAAAAACTGACTGGACTCTCATATTATCTTGTTGTTATTGCACATTAAGGAAAAGACAGTACCTTGGGTATCAAAGGTTGCTACTCAGTAGACAGTACGTTGAATAAACTTTGAATTGCCTACTTTTTACTTCAGTAGATTTATACACCAGTACTTTTACCTCTACTTAAGTAAATTTTTTACCAAAGTAACTGTTGTTTTACTTTAGTACAATAGCCAACACATTGTATATGGTCTAAGATGCTTTGAGACTGTGATGATTTTAAACATTTAGAAATTAAACGGGTGTTTGTTAATTTTTTAGCAACATCTGAAAGACTTTTACAAGAAGCAGCAACAGCAGATTCATCTGCAGTTGCTTCAACAGTCCAACAAGAAGGCCAAAGAGGTAAATCAATGATTCATCTTTCTTTATCAGTTTTATTTATTAATTTGCAAGTAATTTGACCATTTATGCAAATACGTTGTGTTATCATCTTTACACAAAATTACTTACTATTAACATAAACTAAATGTATCAAGAATATAATCTGGAGTAAAAGTGGCATGAAATCACCATTTCTCTTGGAGTCAGCAAACTTGCATGAAAAATGTCTCTCTCTTTTGTTCCTGTAGCTCCCTGCACAGCAGCTTGTCTTCCAGCAGCTTCTCCAGCTTCATCAGCAGCAGCAGCAGCTCCTGCAGGTTCAGAGACCGGTCCTGTCCTCTCCTGCTCTCTCTCCAGGTCACTTAACACGTCTTAACTTTAAACACAAAATTTTCTGAGTTTCCTCTTCATTTCAGGGCATTAAACACACTGTATGTAAATTCCACCACAAGAGGTCTCTCAATCATTACAATAACAAAAGATGATAAACAGAGCTGCGCTGTTGTGGAATAAACAGCGCAGTGAGGACAAAACGAGAGAAAAAAGTGTCTTTTCGAGGTTAAAGCCACAAGCAATGCTAGAAGGCTTTGCAAGTAGCTCAAAGTATTGGCAAGGAAGGCATTTTTAACTGTTTTTCTCCCTCATTATGTGAAGTTAATCTATGTAATACTGTGCAGCTGAGCACTGAATGTCTATGCACCCTATAAATGTCCAATGGGACCACAATGTTATGGGATCAAGAGGGTGGAGGGATGGAACTGTGCATTGCAAGGGGAGCTTGGGCGAAAAAAACCCACAGCCAGTGGCAGGAAATAACCATGGTCCATCAAACGTAAGCAGCACAAAGCATGAGTGAGATACAGCAGCAGAACAGCAGATTCCAGTAGCAATTTATTCTTTGCCATATGGCAGACTTTGACATAACCTTTTGCATTTTCATGGCAATGATAAACATATTGTATCTGTCACATTATCTCTGTCATGATGGTTGCCACCATGGGAAATGGATCAGTACTACTCTAAAAATAAAACATGTCTCTGGCTTTTGAATCTGTTGGAAATATTTGAGGTACTGTAACCAATCCACTGAGATATATATGTAACATAGAATAGTTATGTTGAAATTAATGCAGATATTTAAGAGCAAAAATTTTATTCATTTAAAACCTTTGGATAAAAAGAAACAATGTGAATCTATTGAAATCTAAAAGTAGAAAAATCATCCTTTCCCATGCTGTAACTTCAATAATTCCTATATTATAGCGGTTAAAGTAACATGAAATATAAAATGTCAGGAGCTGCATTGATAATGAAGCATATCATGCAAATATAAAAACATTTTTACTGCAAAGTAAATAAGAAAATATGCAACATAGCTACCTGCAGCTGTCTACTATCTCTAATGTGTTTTATAGAAGTAATAAACCGCCAATCCTTTCTGTTTTTGCAATTAACATGTAAAAAAAATGCTTGAAGTAACAGTGTACTGTGTTTTTGCCATGTTCTAGGAGGTTTCAGTCCTGCAGAGATGATGCAGATATGGAAAGAGCTCACAAACGAAATAAGTGAAGAAAAAACCTCATCAAAGATTCACCAGGAGTCATCTTCTAACAACATAATGTCAGCCAAAGTCTCAACAAAAGTGAAGGTGGACCAGCAGCAGACTTCTCCTCCTCGCAGGGCAGAATGGTATGATACGTCTGTTTGTGCTTTTAATGTGAGAGCTGAGATGATTCTGCCTTTTTGTAAACATCAAAGCCTTGTCATCTGTAGACATTTTCTTTCTCTCGAGGTGTGGGTTGGGAGGTGTTTGCTTTTGCAGCGAGACTTCACTTTTAATTCCCCTCGGGACGATATATTTTGTCTTGTTTGTTTGCTTTGTGTGCTGCCACCTGAAGTGGTTCAGCAAAAGAAAAAGTTTACACGACTTCATGTCCCAAATCAAAAGTAAATAGTTTTCCATTTATTTTCCAGTGCTCCCTTCCACCTCTCTTTTGTCATTTTCTGCTACCTGTGAAGAAAACAAAACACACTTGTATCTGTTGTACTGCTGTTTCTTGGATGGGGTCTGTGTTTTTTTTAATCATGGTGAAACCTTTGCTTTTCTCTCCTTCATCCTCATCTAGTGCTGTTAAAGCTGAACAAGCTGCCACACATGCTCTCTACAGTCACGGTGTGTGTAATTGGCCTGGGTGCGAGTGGGTGTGTGAAAACATCAGCCAGTTTATGAAGTAAGTTTTTACCTTATTCTGAAGCATATTTACCTTTTGATTTTAAAAACATCTCTGTTCATGATTCAAAGCTATACCCTGAAATCTGTGCACCCATACCATCCCGACATTTAGATTAATGGGTAATGTATCCATCATGCTGAAATTGAACTCTTGTAGGCCAGTTATCCCTGATTGTTACTATTTTCACAGTAATTTCAGGATCTTAAGAAGTCTTTTGTAAATTTATAACCAGTCTCCAGGATACAGTTTTGAATTGTCTTAGCCCAGGTAGTCATAAATTCCAAGACTCCTGGCATATTTTTTGGAAAAAAGAAAGATTTAACACCTTTTCATGCACAATTTCCCAACATTAAAGTTTTGGAGTTTTTGCAGTACGTGTATTCTGCCACTAGGGGTCAAAAATCAAAACAATAACAAAGATGGCACCCACCTCTATTGCTTGCTTCTTGCTTTGAAATGAGGACTCTTTTATTTAATAAATACTTATTCAATAAAAATTGTACTCCATAAGGTGTATTTACTAAACAGTGAGTAAACTTTACATTGCATGGATGGACTTCACACAGTGAGGGGAAAAACTGTTAAAAGAGGCTTTCCTGGTTTGCACTGCAAGCTTCCTGCAAAGCAATGATAACTAAATCAATCACTGGAGCAAAAGCACTGTTTTTGTTTCACTGATGAGTTGCACATTTTCTTGAGTGCAAATTTTATTGAAGCCTCCTCAGTTTAAAACTACAAGAAAGCCAGGAGGTGGGTGGAGCTGAGCAGTGTGTCTCTACTTCTGCCTGAATTTGAGAAGTCTATTGGGGCAACAACATTACAGGGATCAGGGGGTGGGGGATGGAGTAACACGGTACAGGGAAGCTTGGGCAACAGAATGCACAGTAGATGGCATTTGAAGCAAACACAAGGCACTGTGCATTACAGAAAGGATAAGCACTCAATGAAGAACCCTAAACCCAGTTGAATCCTTGCTCCACAAGTCAGAAAATGTTGAGGATCTTCTCAAGTAAGCTTACAAAAAATGAGAAATATAAGCCCAAAAGCGGCTTCCATAACCAGTTTATGCTTCATTATGCCGCAGTCTTGCACATAACATTCAGCGTTTCTATGTAGATGATAAAAATGTTGTCATATAATGGCTCTGTCATGGGTGTGACACTGCACAGACTAATAATACTATAAAAATAAATAATTTTTTAGGCTTTGATAACTGTTGGAAATGTCTGAGGTAGTGTGAGTACTCATGCAAAAGTATATGAAACATGGAGCGGCTATTTTTTAGTTAAAGCTGACATTTTGGTGTTGCAATTCCTCATCTTGTATGTGAGTACAGTACTTCTGGCTCTGCAGCCCTCACAAATACAGCAATGGACAGAACTAGACTGATCATTATTGTGCCAAAAAAATTGAATAGTTAAAAGCAATGTTATACTTTATATTAGCTGTTACACTACATGGCTTTACTAAGCAGAGACACTGTATTCCACCTCTATTTACTGCTTTTGTCATAATTTGTGGGACAAACATTAGAATTCCCGTGTGTTGTGCAGCAAAGAGATTATTGTTTCATCCACATGTAAAAAAAACTGTATTTCTGCAACCTTTTTTCGAAGACGGGAGGAGATTTATCTTTCAGTAAAATTGATTTATCTTTTGAGAGGCAAATACTGAGATGAAAATGTCAGTGAGCCTGAATTTAAAGTAAATAAAATGTATTTTAATGGAAAGGGAAAAAAACAAACACAGAAAGCATCCTTAGAGACTTTTTAAACTTCTCCTGGGAAGAATCTACATTTCTGTGGTGATAGAGACATTTAATATTTTAAAAATGATACACAATCCAACAAGAAGTTCCTAAAGTGATTCCTACACTGAAGTTTTCATGTAGATTTCATAAATATTTGGCCAAACTCCATCCCTTTTTCCAAATGTTTCTGAGTCTGAGAAAGACTTAATTTTACACTTCGTATAATGTTTAATTTACATCTATATTTATTCAGCCTTTATTTAACCAGGAACATTTCCATTGAGATACAAAATTCTCTTTCATAAAGGAGTCCTGGCCAAGAGTGAGCACAAATAAAGATTACATCAATCAACTATCAGCAGCTTTTAGCTGTTAAAAATGGTGGAGGGATTCTTAATTTCAGTTTTAAAATGGTCAAAACTAATACAAACTCATCCTCTGTTTGAAGACAACCATGTAGCTCAGGCTAAGATGATGGACTTCCCTTAGTAGTTATTATTCAATATTGATTAGACAGATTTTTGGTGTAATTGTCCTTTATTAACCTTGTATTTGTCTCAGACATTTGGGCAGTGAGCATGCTCTGGATGACAGAAGTACAGCGCAGTGCAGAGTCCAGATGCAGGTGGTTCAGCAGCTTGAGCTTCAGGTAGGAATGACTCCTGTAAAGATTTCCAAGAGAATGTCCAAGATTTGTTCACCTAAACTCCTTCCCCCTTATTAATATTCATGTTGGCTTTCTTCCTGGTATTGGATATAGAATGATATTGTTTTTTGCACATCTTTTTGGTTCACAGCATTCCCATTTCAGTTGTCTTTTTGCTGTTTTGGAAGCAACATCATCCACAACTCCTCCCCCCTTTTATCTCCTCCAACAGCTCTGCAAAGAACGGGATCGTCTGGGAGCGATGATGGCTCACCTTCACCTGCCATCTTTAGAAGCTCAGTCTATCCCTTCACCTGCGGGTCTACAGTCTCCACAGTCTGATGCAGCAGCTGACCCATGTGATCTACAGGTAGACTGTGTTCTGTAATGGCTGTTTGAGCAACAAAATTAATGATCCATAAACTAAATGTCATGTTGGAAATGTAAGTGAAACTAACATAATGTGGCAGCGGAGGATGAAAATGTAATTTTATCCCTTTTAGAACTTATGAAGAATATCTGTGGATGAACTGATAGATGTGCAAATATATTTTTTTCTGTCAGAACCCCCCTGATTACCTCATACCTTTTCTGTTTGACTCCCAGCATGATGTGAGTCCCAGTGCTATCTTTCCTCTGGATGCCCAGCTGTTGGCACCAGATGTCTGCCTTTGTGTTTTCAGACAGCAGACATGCTCTGATAATGTGAGAGCTAATCATTTGTTAATCTTGCAAATATTGCCCCATAATCACAACACTCACCAAACAATTTCACCCTATAATTAACCATAATTGGTTTCCTCCCCCTGCTGATATTAGTGGGTTCACCTTCGAAGAGGCGAATCAAATCGCTCTGTTACACCCCCACCCCTCTGTTTAATTTCTCCATCAGTCTTTTCACTCCACTTGTTTTATTGTGAGCTGAAACATCTCCTCATGTTGTTTCAGCTCAGCTCAGTCTCCGTCACCAATAACCTGCCCTCGATGAGCCCATCAGACTCATCTCACATGCCCCTGCAAGCTTTGGGCGGATACCTGAGCACACCAACTCAGGGGTGCGAGGAAAAGTCACCCTCTCAGACGTCCTGTGCGGGGGCCATAAGACGTCAACATCACCCTTTGGTCTACTTGCTGTCTTCAGGTAAACTAGCAAATGATGTGGTTTGTTGATTCAGAAGGTGAACGCCTTTTTATCTCTTCTGGTTATTATCCTCAACTAAGGTTACATGGTTATTTTTGGTCCTAACTGATGCATATTCTCTTTTGCAACAAATGAAATAAACATCATAATTAAACTATTTGTCCTCTAACCCTGGAATGACAATTTATACTATGATAGGACTTAATTCAATCCTTTTTGTAACTCATTATGTCTGCATTATAATGGCCATATAACCATAACGCACATGCTTATTTACATGGCTGCTCCAGGTTAAAAATAAAATATTGTTATCTTAGCTTAGTTTTACAATGGACCATAATTTTGCAGGCCTTCAAGGGTCCCCAGAGGTCTCTCCTTTTTTCCCCTCTTATGATCAGCCTTGCCCATTTACAATGCAGAGGGTTGTAGCTTAAATTAAATAGGAAACCAGAGTAGCCAGGTAAAATACTGCTCCATATTATAAGTTCAGAATTCACACAGAGAGAACTGTATCATCAACCAATAACTGAAATAGGCCAGGGTCAGTCAAAACAAGCAAACAGGCCTTACAAATAGGCTTATACATGCCTTGAATTTTAACCTCTCCATTCAAAGGAAAACATTATGATTTAAGAGATTCCATTAAATACTTTTTAAAGAAATATATTTAAAGAAATTTACTAAACCATTTATAATTAACAAAAAACTACAGGAAGACACAAGGAGTTTAATGGGTCTAGTAATTTACCTTTAACATCTGATTTATCTTTTATGTTGCAAAGGAGATTAATTAAAATCACAAGAATTAATTCCAGAATTGCATTAATGAGTACTAACAAGTTGATATTTGTGTATGCTAAAATAGGCTGTGAGTCATGATTTATTTGGAAAAAAATAAAAACAAATCTGTGTAAACTAGACATTTAACATCCCCATATATCTGGAATAGTAGGATCCTTGTTTTACAAGCAGGTGTTCGACTCTGGGATTGGCAGTCTAATGAGGCTTCTTCGAATGAATCCTTGAATAATCAGCTTTTTGGGGTCATCCTGAGTTTCCACTGCCTCTGTTTTGTCTTGTTTCAGAAGATGAATACGAGCTCTACAAGAACACGGATATCAGACCACCATTCACGTATGCAACCCTGATAAGACAGGTACAGTGGATGGGGAATAACATCTATGTGTTTTCTCCTCAAAGCTAACTTTTTTATTGTTTACTAGTTTGCATTCATTTGTCTATAACTGGTATTTGATGTTGGAGGTGGTGCTGCAGTTAATTGATATTTTTTGGTACCAGTCATTTTCTTAGTTAATTAAATTGTGGTTTGGTGTTGATTAATGTTTCCTAAAATCAAAGATAAAATCCTTAACTGTCTCGTTTTGATCACAGTTAAGATATTAGATCAGCTGTCAGAAGCAGTATTTGCACAGGATTAGTATTACCTGGGATATTTGTGAATTACCCTCTTGACATCAGTGTCAGTTGCAGTTACATAGCGAATCCTGTTATATACACGAATTTACTGACATTTCTGAAAGAAAACATGAAGGTGCCACTGCAATGAAAACATACAGTGAATGATAATTTTCATACTAAAGTGTAATGTTGGGCACGCATTTTGCAGGCAATGTGTCCTTCATTTATCCTACACATTCTGTTAACCAGAGTTTACAATAGACAGATAATATGGACCAGAGTGTTATGATTTTTTTCTTACATTTTTAGAATCTCTAGCAAGGTTCCCCTTGCTCTCCCATTATGCATCGAGATGGCGTCTGTCACCTGTTGTATCTAGAGATGATAAGACAGAGAAGAAGAGGAAAATAAAAAGTCAAGCACTTTTATATCCCTCCCATTAAAAAAAAAGTATTAATCACTTTTTATGTGTCAAAACTTTGTTGACAATGTCATGCATAGCCTTTCATTTTTTGGATCAGGAAAAGGAGTAGAAAAATCCACATGAACAGTAAAAAACACAATTACCATCCTAGATTACAGAGATGCTGATTGACATGGGATTAGTATTACCCATGGACCTCTTTGTGTGCTGAAATGTGGTAGGTAATTTGTCCGGGAATTTTTAATTGTAGACATGGTCGATTCACACAGGATTGAAAACACAGATTTCCTACTCAATTATTACAAATTACCAGAGCTCTCTAGGTAATACTAATCCTGTGTAAATAGCGGAAAAGAGGGTAAACAAAACGAGGAAATCAGAGTATTTGGATTGCAAGTAGGCCTTGTTGTTATTTCTGCACACATCACGTGCAGATGCTGTACTTAAAGCGGGCAGCTTAGGTTCAAACCCTGCCTGCCATTCCCTGCTCTCTTCCTGATTTTTTACAACAACCTTTATCTTTTCTCTCTAAATAGGCCATGAAAACCTCAAAATAACCCATCAAAAAATTATACAATTGAAGGAAATAATCTATTCTCAAAATAACTGCCACCTATTTATTGACTAGCTGATCTTTGCTGCTCCAGTTTGAAGACTTTCCTTGGAGTAAGAGTAAAAAAGTTAGAGCTTAAATTTAATCCTGTGATGTACTTCAGTTTTTTATTCCCCCTCCATCTTCAGGCTATAATGGAAACACCAGACATGCAGCTAACACTCAACGAGATTTACAACTGGTTCACGAGGACGTTTGCTTATTTTCGACGAAACGCAGCTACATGGAAGGTAAGACACCTTTAGATAATTACCTCCCTGATCCTGGTGTGTTTCCTACCTGATTTATGCAGCATGTATCAGGTAATGATCCTCTTCCTTCTGATTTTCTCTGTATCAGAACGCAGTGAGACACAACCTGAGCCTGCACAAGTGTTTTGTGCGCGTGGAGAACGTAAAAGGTGCCGTGTGGACGGTGGATGAGGTGGAGTACCAGAGGAGGAGGTCTCAGAAGATCACAGGGTGCAGTAGATGACTCACTCTTTAACACAGTATTCACATCACAGAGGTCTGCAAAGATATCAAGTTGAAATAAATATTTACTGATCCTTCATTTGGGGAAATTTGGTTACAGCAGATCACAGTAGAGGGCATAAAAGAATCAACACTATGTAATAAAAAGTAAAAGAAATATAGATACAAGGCAAAATTAGAAATAATAGTATTTAAATATTTACATATTGCTTGCAAAACATTCATTTTTTCATAATCAAGTGCTGTTGGTCACCCTTTACATCTGTCAGTTGGTTTTAACTATTTTTAAAGCAATAAAACGTTTTAAAAAGATTTTGACTATGACAATTCAGTGTTAAATTATTTGAAAGTGGTGATTTTGGAGATAGGAGGTTTTGGCCTGACTGTAAAGTTTTGGGCACCTTCACTTTTGAAAGAATAGAGATCAGTTAAAAAAAACAGTGTGTGAGGCATATTCTTATGATAAAGTGACTATACTGCCAAATAAAAATTAGGCATGTAGAAATAACATCAATTTTGATCATTTAATAATTTCAATTGCAATTTAAGTGCACTTAATGGCACTTTGGGTGGGTAGCTGACACATCTGTGCCACTGTGTTCAAGTGTTCATGCACACAGTGCACAAATTTACACACATATTGTGGATACACATACAAATTAATACATATCAGCTCAAAATACTGACTTTGAAGGCATTTTTCAAAGTCATCTAAAACTTTCTATGACACAGTTTCTTTGCAAAAAAGGTCATAAATCTCTAGATAAATCCTTGCTAATTATCAGTGTTTTGAACATTAAAAAAATGATGACAACAAGAATAGAACATAAAACTTAGTTTGACTTATTTTTCTCTTCCAAATAATTGTATTTTAATTATCTGTAAATCAAGTTTTTAGAATTAAAAAACAGAGAAGGAATTAAGGTCTGCACACTAGTTTAATTCAAGCAATAACTCAAAGTCATGCCTTTTTGCACAGACAGCAAAGCAAGATAAATTTTGTTAGAGGATTTTTTAACTTTAGGACTAAGAATGAATCTACAACAGACATCAAAATATCTAAAACAAAGACAAGAAGTAGTATGAGTCATAATATCATGTGCTGAGTTTCACCTTTAAAGTGATGGGTCATTAAGAAGGGAGCTACAGTCCCTTTTTTGCCTCAAGCTATCTGCATGAAATAATCTTTTCCTTGTTTATCAAAAACATTTAAGTGTTAATGTGAATTTATTTATTTATCTTTATTTAGACTTGAAAATCATTGAGGGTGATCCCTCATTTACAATGAGATTGAGCATATAAAGAATGAAAAAGCAATCAGAAAAGGCATATCAAAGTCAGTTGAAACGAGTGCAATCAGAGGACAAGAAATTCAGCATTAATGATCTGAAATGCCCCAGAGAAACCAGTTCTTTGATTTTTAAAGTGCTCTGTAGTGAGTTCCAAGCAGATGGTACAAAGAAGCTAAAGGCAGATCTGCCAAGCACAGAATGAACTTTTGGAACCTGGAGCGTAAGCCGGTCACTAGAACGGGTGTTATGCATTCCAGAGGGCCAGGCTAACAGATGTAAGAAGAGATTTAGGGAGGAAGCATCCCAAGTAGAGCTTTGTAAATAAACATGTATGCAGGTTGCGTCTCTCTGAGATCGATGACCATTCAACCTTACTGTAAAGGATGCAGTGGTGAGTATCACAGGCATCTCCTGTGATGAACCTAAGTGCAAAGTGGAAAACTGCACTCGGTGGTTTTATAGTTGCAGCCAAAGCATGCCTATACAAATCATCACCATAATCCAACACTGATGAAAAAGTTGCCTCAACCAGGGTTGAATGGTAAGGGTTGTGGAGGCAGTAATTTATTCCACTGCCAAAGGGGTAGCAGGAGAAAAGGTTTTGTTTCTGTTGGTGTTATGGCTCATTTTATAAATAAGAGGCACTGATACGACTCAGACATGGACTGTGCTTACCTCTGTTACCTTTGTTATTCTGCAGGAGTCCATCGCTGATGAAGCACGTCTCCTCTGGCCTTGATTTTGGGACTGTTCTCAACGCTGGTCTGAAGGTGAGAGAATTTAAGATCAAGAGTCAAAATATAAACAAAAGTAAAAACATAAAATGAGCTTAAATTTAAAAAAAAAATACTCACTTATGCCAAAAAATTAGATACTGTTTATGAAAATCTTTCAAATAGTAAGTTTGCACATGACAGCAGTGATTTAGGGGTGTGTTGCACCCCTATATATGCACACAGGTGCACACAGACATCACCTGTGCATTCAGAATGTCCTCTCAGTGCTACAGTCTGTCAATGGAGATTATTTGTAGTCTGTTTCAAACCTTTTTCCACAATAGATAATGTGTAATCATGTTTCTTATTTGTTTTTTTTAAGCCAGTGTTTGGAAAGGTGAATTACTGAGTGTATTATGGCATTATCTGTTTAAACAACCTCTGATATTTCTCCGGGCATGGGCTGAAAGTCTTGGATCCCCTGCTTTACAGGCTTCAGCTTCTTGATATCAGTCTTTACCCGGTTAAGGTCATTGATGTTTATTATTCATCCTCTCTCTGTAGACGGCACTGGCTGAGGCTTCGTTGCCAGGATTTAAGAGGGAATGTGTCAGCAGAAACTCTAAGAATCAGATAAAGGAGAAAAAAGCAGGAAACAAGAACAGCATCCAGCAGTAAGTTTTGTATATTTTGAACTCCAAAAATCCACAAAATGGCCAATGGGCTTCAAGTTCAAACGTTGATGTCTTCCTTTTTATCTTGCAGTTCTCTTGGACTTAAAGATGAAGCGCTGAAGTTGATAAACCGAGAATCTCTAGTGTCAAAAGTGAAACCAGCCGACCTTCAGGACAAGATGGAAAATGACCCAGACAGTTTGTTTGACCTTAAAGAAGTCTGACTTAAACAACCATAAACAAGGAAGTTAATAAATCTTTTAAGAATTCAGGGATGTAGCCCAACGTTTACATTTTAGTTTTGGTTTGTCTCAAAATCCTTGACCAAAATACAAAATTATTTTGTCAAATTCACTTTAAATTTGCTCCCATCGGAGTAATGCTTCATTATAGGATTTAATTATTTATGTTTATGTGCATGGTAACTGATCTGAATCTGTGATCTGTGGATGCCTGCATATCAGCAGCACTTCACTGTTAATTTTTTATATGTCATGGGAAACAGAAGGACCTGAAATATGCTGTACTTTATATCAGCTAGAAACTGAAATCAAATTACATTAACAGGTTAGAGGTTTGATAAAGGGACTAAAACCATTTTTAGTTACATAAAATACATGAAATTCATTTGCAGAAGGAACAAGAATGACTCAGCCAGATAAGGTAAATTAACTTTTTTAAAGCTGAGCTTGGTGTGAAAATTACATCTTTTAAAATACCTCATTTTATAATTAACCTTTATTCAACCAGGTAGTTTCCTTTGATTAAACCTCTTTTTCCAAGACAGGGAATAATTGTTAGGTGTTATTTTAGGGGGGAAGTATTTTTAACATGAACATTCACATCCTTTTGTGTACATTACTAGCGCCAAATTAAGTGATTTAGAGAAATATTTAATAATTGTGCTGGGAAAAAGCAAATCATTGCTTTGTATGTCTACTGTGATAGCTACACAGGCTTAAAGTGGTTGCTGCATCACTTCACTGCAGTGACAGAGAGAGGTGGAGATTTGATGTTGTTGATATTGACAAACATGTACAGTTTATGCTGTGGCATCTCCTCATTGTCTGCACACTTAGATAAACGTTGCAAAAGGCATTATGTGTCTGTTCCTGTGTCTCTGTGTAAAGTGTGTTGTTAATACAGCCCTGTGTTCCTACTAAAATAAGCAATACTTTTAACACTTGACTTTGTAATATTTTCAATGTTTATGAGAGATACTGTGCAGAAAAACGCTCTGTCTTTATAAATCTGTGCTTGTCTGTAATGATGTGTAACATAAATACATGAGCTACTTTTGAGCTTTGTAAAATAATGTGTGGATAGCAACACATTTCACATTTAAATGTTAGTGAATGGAGTCAGACTTCATGCTGCAACAGTTCATGCTGGGAATTTGGAATATTTACACAGGAATTAAAAAAATGATTTTGTTCAGACTAAATTTCCCTGTTGTCAAGTTTATGTCTCCTAAATACTTGATTTGACAATTTGGATTTCGACTTATTTTCACTTTACCTCGGGAAAGCAAAGCTGTCTCCCACCATCACAGGATAATTGATCTCTTTATCTCAAAATTATTATTTCTGAATGTTTTTATGTAATCTTCAACCCCAATCCCAAAAAAGTTTGTGCTCTGTTTAAAATGTAAATAAAAACAGTTTGTTGTGATTACAAATCTCATAAATCCACATTTTACTCACAATAGAACAAAATCAACATATACGATGTTAAAACTGAGATATTTAACATTTCATGAAAAATGTTAGCTCATTTTGAATTTGATGGCAGCAATGCATCTCAAAAAAGTAGGGACAAGGCCATGTTTACTACTGTGTAGCACCCCCTGTTTTTCAAAGGTCTTTAAACATCTGGGAAGTGAGGAGTAAAGTTGCTGGAGCTTTGGGAGAGGAATGTTGTCCCTGCAGCATTCTTTGATGCATTTTTTTGTTTTACAAAGTACCAAATGTTTTCTGCTGTAGGCAGGCCGGGTCAGGCCAAATCCTCTGTTATGAAGCCATGCTGTTGTGATTGATGCGGTATGTGGTTTAGCACTGTCTTACTGAAATATGCATGGCCCTCAAGATTCTCTTAAAATTTTGATTATATTATTACCTCCGCCAAGAAGGTTATGTGATCGGCAGGATTTGTTAGTTTGTTAGTTAGTTTGTTAGCAACACAACTCAAAAAGTTATGGATGAATTTTGATGAAGTTTTCAGGAAATGTCAGAAATGGCATAAGGAAGAACTGATTAGATTTTGGGAGTGATCCAGATCGTCGTCTGCATTCAGATTTTTTTTAAAGGATTCTGTTCTATTGGGAGATGGGGCTAATGGTGCAGGTCTGCGCTCTCCGAGTGCTTTTCTAGTTGATTATATTATTTTCATTAAATTTTTTCTGAAATTGTTCCACAATTTTTAGATGCTTTTTTTTTGCAGATTGGTAAATCTTCTGAGAGATTCCTGCTGTCTAAAATGCTCCTGATATACCCTGTCATGTTACTGACCTGTTGCAAATTAACCTTATCTGTTGCAAAATGCTCCTCCAGCTGTTTTTCATCAGAATCATGAACTGTTCCAGCCTTTTGTTGTCACATTCCTACTTTTTCTTAGGTGTGATGCTACCATCAAATTGAAAATGAGCTTAGAATTTTCATGAAATGGTAACGTCCCATCGTCAACATCTTTGTTGTTTATTTTCTACTGTAAATAAAATATGGATTAACGAGATTGCAAATTGTTGCATTCTGTTTTTATTTACATTTTACAGTGTCCCAGCTTTTTCAGAATTGTGGTTGTACTGTCTTGCTTATCAATAGATAGTGTGATCTTCTGGAGACAACGATCTGCTCTCTGTGATAGGCCAGATCCAGATACTCCATGCTGCCATTGGCTGCAATAATGAGGTGTATATAAAACTGATTTTTGCTTTATAATTTTTCTACTGTGGGACACATGATAAATACGTTGAGATCTGAAGGGGGTAAAAAAAACAGAACAGAAACCACTCAATATGATAAAAAAAAAATACAGTAAAAATTTAGAGTGTATGCATGTCAACTTGGGTCAACTGTAGCTGCACGTTTCACACTAACGTCATTTATAGCTCTATGCAGGAAGTTTCACTAAGTTGGCGAAATAGTGGTAAAATGGATCCAGCAAAAGTGGCAAGGAAAAATAGCAAAAAAAAAAAAAAGGGGGGGCAAAAATTGGGTACACTTTCAAAACAATGGCAAAAACTGTTTAAATGACAAAAAAACAAAACAAAACAAAACAGAACAAAAACAAACAAACAAACAAACAAACAAATGGGTAGAAAAAGAGGGGTGAAGAGTGGCAGAATAGGTTAAAGGGGCAAAAAAAAAGTGGTGAAGTTGGTAGAAAAGTGGCAAATATTGATTGCAAGTAGCAAATTAAGTGTAAAAACGGACAAAAATAGGTTAAACTGGCAGAAAAATGCAAAAGTGGTTAAAAGGCTGTCAAAATGGGTTACTAAAGGGCAAAAATGGGTTAAAAGGGACAATAAGAAATGAAAAAGAAATTTGCAAAAACAGGTTAGCAGTGGCAAAATAGAAATAGTAAGTGTTGAAAATGGTTAAAAAGTAGCATGAATAAATAATTCCAACCACAGAACCCAGCAACAGTTTGCCACATTTTTCAGCTCTAAATTAAAGCAACTGGTCGCCAGCACCAATGCTTCTGATGCAACACACATGCATTGATATCATTAATAAATCACAACTGTGGAGGGCTCATTCACTGGGTTAGTCAGGGGCCCAGCCAGTTCTGTAGACAGGCCTGCTAATAGGTTAAAGTGGACCATTGTCTGGGGCCCTGTGCTCCAAGGGCCCCAAGATAACATCATCATAGGTGTGCATCAGATGTAAGGTATATGTGTAAAATTGGCCTGTATTTGAATGTGTAAAACCTGGCTTCAAAAAAGTTTGGACAATGTGAGACAAGATAACAAGTGATAATGATTAAGTTTAGATTTTTACATTCAAACTGATTATTTAAAGTTTTTTCCCTCCTTTTAAAAAATCTAAAGAGCATCCTGAACCTGCCCCTTTTTTAATCCAGGCATTGCTCCTTCCTGCATGTTTAGAGTGAGTTTCCCCAAATGTTAATATTCAAAGTTATTTGTGTCTTGATGCTGACATAGAGGAAGTTTTAAGTGTGAAATATTCCCACATAAACACTCCTGTGTGCATCATTTGGTCTCATCCTCACTGTGAAGTGAATCTGTTTCTGAACACTTGACAATCAAAATCAGAACAAAGGCCCCACACACTGTTCAGCTCCTTGTTTTGACTAATGTCAGTAATTGTCTCGGCTGATAACCGGTTTGTTTTAAGTTTGCTGTTGACTCTCAGGGCTTGCTTTGATTCGCTGTCAGCCCATTAGATGACATTTTTCTTCTGATTGCCTCTCCACGCTGTGTTCACTGACTGAAAGTTAGCATGCTGCTCGACAACTTCAACAGCTTCACTTATGTGTTGCTTTGATGTGCCGTATACTCGCTGTGAGGCGGGCGAGTCAACATGTTTTCTTTTTAACGCAGCTCCTCTGACAGCACTTAGTCAACAGCCCCTCAGAGAGGGTCGCTCTCTGTTCATCTTCTTCTTCAACATGCAATCAGGGGGATGATGCTGACATCTAAATATAATGCTTTATTTCTCATTTATACAAACCTGCATCTGTGGAACAACAATAATTCAAAATATTGAGATAAAGAAGAGCTCTGTTTGTGACCTTTACTTCATTAATGCCTATATTTTGTTTTGGAACTGGATTGATAAACATCTTATTTCAAAGATATTACAAGTAAATATTAAGTATGATTTATAGTTATAATGAATTAAATATCAACATCTGCTTTCTTGAAGTAAGATCATTTTCCATTTTCTCATGTGTGATGGGATATTTTTGACAAACACACTCCATTAGATCTAAGTTTTTTTAATTTGAAATGTATGACCGTGAATTTATTCTATTTAATGTTACAAATCAAATGTATTTCTATAGCACATTTAAAACAACAGCAGCTGACCAAAGATCTGTGCATTGCAGAAGAAAATACAAAAAAATAGAAACAACCACAAAAAGGGAAAAATACATGACAAACAAATATATATCAGAGAATTACATACGTGTAAATAGATCCAAATACAGTACAGAACTGGGCGATACTAAATCTTTAAAATTTGATACAATACTGATACTTTTTTGATGTGATTTGACAGATACAGATACTTTTGAAGAAGAATAGAATTTTTGACTATCGAACTTTTAAAAGGAAAACATTTCAGGCAAATATAAGGATGTATCCAGGTCATTCTGAAATTGTGCAAGCAGGTAAAAAGTAAACAAAATATATACAAATAAATAATTAAAGCACTAACTTACTTTTCTTTTAAAAAAAATTCAGATAGGAGAGACAGATTGTCCAACTACAGCCACAAGTTTCAAGCAAAATTCAAGAAAAACAAGTCGTCCAAGTTTTTCATAGAAATAGTTATCTTTTTATGTTTCTATGATTTGGTCTTCATACATTTTGTAGAACGGGCATGTGGCCTCAGAGTACTTTTATGCATTCTTAAAAATCTGAGATTGATTTGTGGGCCACATCGACTGAGAAGGACAGCCAGGTACATAGACGCTGAGATCTTTTACTCGTGTATGACTGGTCCCTAAAGTCACATTACGGTAGGATAGACATGTCTGATTTGTCTCCAAAGTCATGTGACACAGGGAAACAGAAGTGGTGGCATCTGCATTTTAAAGTACTCATTTGGTAGCAATACTTTGTTAAAAAGATCAATACCAAAATGTAAATATCAATTTATCGATACTGAAGTATCAATACTAACACCACTAACTTACATGTTACCAGGGACCAAGTCCACACCTTTACAGCAGAGTAAGGGGTGGATGTGGCGAGCAAGCAGGGCCTAGGGTACTGTCCAGGTGGGTATCAGGGTTGCCACAAGCCCCTGGTTGTGCTGTGGTTATGCAGGCGGTCTGTGGGTGTATCACCAGGGGTGAAACCTTGGCTGCTGAGCGGCACACACATGTGCTCGCTGTCAAGCTTGACTCAAGCCGACCCCTCACTCTTCAGCCCTGGGTTGTGGCGCACTGGGCCCTGTGATGAATCTTATATGCCTAAAAGCTATGCACATGACTGTATATGTGCACACATGTATGCACATGCACTAACATCCACATAGCCATATACTGTAGTATGCAGACACATACACAGATTCAAGGATACGATTCAAATACTAGCATATGAAAGTGTGTCTTGAGGTGTGGAAAATGTTTAAATCATGTAAAAGAAAAGCTTTTTAAAATGTTGGTTGAAAAGGATGAGATATGGTTTTGATTGCATGTTTCCCTAGAAGTTGATTAAATAAAGTTTAATGTCATGTTCACAGTGTGAGTTGGTATTGTTTGCTGCACATTTGTTTGCATCCTGTTAGAAAGTATGCATTTTTAACAGCTTTGTAGGAGGGTAAGTGTTAAAAAGAGGGCAGGGGAGCTTGCATACATTCAGAGTTGCTAACACACTTGTGGGGTATGTGTCTTCATTGTGTTAGGTGACTAAAAGCAGGACAGAGAAATCTTAAAGTCACTCACCCAGGCCTCGCCGTCCCCGCTGTTCTGTGATCACCATGTTCAGAGTGAACGCTCACAGATCTGCTGCAGGGAAGGGGAGTGTTATTAAACCCCTGAACAACAATAAATACACCCACACTCTCACACACCCAGATCCACACACAAACTCAGAGTCCAGCTCACAGTCTCCTGAGCAGTGACTCAGGCCGGCATGTTGGGTGTTGTTGGAGGTTTCCTGACCTCTGTGTGTGAAGGGAGCGGGAGGATGGACGATGTGAACGGTTGAAAAAGTGAAACAGAGGTCCTGAGCAGTCATGAGTCTGAAACATGTTACCAGGAGATCATTTATCTGTGGATGAGACGGAGGGACAGAGCAACCCGACTAAAGGCAAGTACCAATGATCTCTTACTCACAAACTCCTGGACGGAAATATTTCAAAGATGTGCTGCTAATTCTCATTTTTAATGTTTAAAGAATTTATCCCTACATTTTGAAAGGTTTCCCCTTTAAAACTCTCACTTGGCAGGATTATAAAATCCCAAGTCTTTGACAACATGAAACTTAAGACTCCTAAATTAATTTTATTTAAGATAAAAAATTGTTAAGGTAGAACGATGTAGTTTTAAACTGAAGTAAATTTTGAACTTTTCCCTAATGCTAATCAGTCGTAACTTTTATAATGCATTGTTGGTTAGGTGGTTTGTGTAAAATACATGAAACTGACTTAGACGTACAGTATTCTTCTTCCACTGCCAGGGGCTTCTTTATCAAAATGAAAACAAAAGATCAAGAGTGGAGACATGCTTAGCTATGCCCAGCTATGTTTCCTACTTCTTGCTTTGACTCTGTTCAACAAAAAGTGCACTTCATAAAGCATATTTCCAAGTACTGTCAAAAATGTCAGTACTTTTAGATTAGTTAATCTGAAGGGGGGGAATGTGATTAAAGGGGACATATTATGCAAAAATCACTTTTTTTCAGCTTTTCTAACAAAAATATGTGTCCCTGGCCTGTCCACAATGCCCTCAAGTACCAGAAAAATCCATTCCCTCCCCTCCTCTCCTTCTTCACCTTTCAGAAAATGTGCTGAAACAAGCCGTTCTCAGATTTCCCCTCATGATGTCATGTGGGGAGTTAGCCCCGCCCCCAGGTTTGGTTGGCCCTCCCTGCCTGGAAGAAATTTCGCCCTCTTCTCCTGATCCTCCTCTCAGCTGCCAGCTGAGAGGAGGATCGGGAGAGCCACATCCATGTCCTGAGAAGGGTGGAGTCAGGGGGTGGAGCCAAAGAACTCATTAACATTTAAAGCCACAGACACAGAAACGGCTCATTCTAAGCAGGGGTGAAAAAGGTGTTTTTAGACATGCAAAAATCCAGTACTGGAGTGTTTTTTCAGCAACAAACTTCACAGGCATGTTTTGGGGATCTCTGAGACCAATATAAACTTGTCTTAAAAGGCTAAAATATGTGACCTTAAAGAAATGCAGAATAATTGATTGCACTCTGCAGTCATCACATAACTGTCCTTATAGCTTTGCAAATTTGATGAGAACACATGCAATAATTCCAGTTGCTCTCAATTTTCAATTCCATCCACCCCACAAGCAAACACAATCTGAGATCCTTGAATTAGTGGGCAATCTGCCCTCAGTTTCCTCTTCTTATGCCTGTCTGCATCTACAAAGATCTACACATGTGCAATCTTTGCTATAAATGCTGCTTTTACAAAGACTTGTTAAAGCTACAAACGACATTCAGAAGCATTGTTTTCTTTCTCTTGTTACTGCATTACTAATTTTATCAAATGTATCTGTAATGCATGAACAAACGTTGTAGGACACCTGACAATTACACCAATAGGAACTGTAATGCCCTGATATCCTAATGCATATAATTTAACATTGAGTTGGCCTTCTTTTGCAGCTATAACAGCCTCCACTCTTCTTGGAAGGCTTTACGCAGGATTTTGGAGTGTTTCTGTGGGAGTTTGTGTCCATTCATTATACAGAGCATTTATGAGGTCAGGCACTGATGTCAGATGAGAAGGCCCAGCTCACTATCCCTATTCTATTTCATCCCAAAGGGGCTTGATGGGGTTGAGGTCATGGATCTGTGTGGGCCAGTCAAGTTCCTTCACACCAAACTCATCTAACCATGTCTTTATAGAGCTTGCTTTTTTCAGTGGGTCAAGTCATGTTGGAGTAGAAAAGGGCTTTCCCAAAACTGTTGCCACAGACTTGGAAGCATAGCATAGCATAGCATAGCCAAAATGTCCTGGTGTGCTGAAGCATTAAAATCTCCCTTCACTGGAGAGAAGGGACCCTGAAAAACTGCCCCATACCATTACCCCCTTCTCTACCAAACTTCACAGCTGTCACAGTGCAGTCAGGCAGGTAGTGTTCTCCTGGCATCCCAGACTCATCCATCCGACTGCCGAACAGAAGAGGAAGTGTGATTCATCACTCCACAGAACACGTTTCCAGTGTCAGTATGATTTTACTACTCCATCTGACTTGGCATTGGACTTGGTGTTGTGAGGCTCACATGCAGTTGCTCAGCCATGGAAACCCATCCATGAAGCTCCCTCTGCAAAGCTTTTGTGCTTACATTAATGCCAATGGATATTCAGAAGTCTTCAGCTATGGAATCAGCAGAGCGTTGGCCACCTTTACCAGGCACCTTAACAGTCACTGACCCTTCTCTTTGATTTTACATGACTGATTTGCTCTTGTTCCTAAACGCTTCCATTTTCTAATAGTATCACTTACAGTGGAATATCCAGGAGGGATAAAATTTCACAGCCCGTCTTATTGCAAAGGTGGCATCCATTCAGTACCACACTTGAAGTCACTGAGCGTTTCAGATGGGATAAATTTGTATCTTCTTTAAAGTGCACAGAATGATTGAGCTAAAATGTAAAAAATCCAAATTAAGATTCTTTTATGTGTGTTTGAGGAGGTGTAAGGAGTCAGTAGTAATAATTTTCACACCAACCTTGATCTCTTTTGATGTTTCTTAAGGCAGTGCGTCCTTAAAATCCAAACAGGAAGTCCATCCAGCACGTGACCCTGTTAGCAGAGGAAATACCATCCCCGCTGACCTCATCAGCAGTAAGTGGAAACCTTGAGACCCAAACAAAGAACAATACAGAGACAGAGAGTGATTGTCATGACTTCAACAGGACTGTAAAAATAATCAGTGGAGGGAAGTAGTGTTAGTGAGAAAGTACAGAGTGGGAGCTGACCACATTATCAAAGACTTCAGCACAGCAGTTCCATTCATCCAGATCTGTTTGGGGCTGCTTTTGCTTGACTTTTTGGTTGGCTTTAATTCAATAAAAATAAATGTATGTTCAAAACTCCCCCCTGATGCTTCATCTCTTATTCTAATAGATAAATATTTTTAATCTGAATTGGTACATAGCTCACAACTTGAATTCATAATCTAAACTTTGCTGTCTATGTTCTGTGATGATAAAGTGAGACTTACTGTATCTACTTGCTTTATTTCTCCTAGCTCAGCCTCTACCTGCTGCAGCTCCACCATCAGAGGCCTCACAGGAGGCGGCAGAAAGTAAGAAGCCCACCTGCCTTCGATGTGGCCTCACGGTCTCAGACCACAGACCGTCCCCTGTCCTCCCTGCAGTGAGTCGTCTGCAGGGGTCCAGCCTGTCGGTGCACAGCAGCAGCAGCAGCAGGAAGAGCAAGAGGAGCAGGAGCAGTGTGGCTGGATCACAACAACATGCTGCCACACCTGCTGGTGAGCACAGTAATGAGTCTCACACTAAACCCTGTTTTTGGACAAGATAATAACATTTAAAGGTCAAGATCATCCTATTGTGGATGAGTAGAGATGTCAAGCCTTCTCAAAGCGGTTCATTTTCAGGTTTGTCTGAGGTAACAACCATATAAAAATGCCAGCATTGGACTAACCATTGGGCATGTTGATCAGAATGAGAGTGATTAAATGGCTGTCATTTAAGTTTATGTGATTTACATCAACCATTTTAAGATCTTATTGGAGGCTAGGGGTTAGCGGGTAAGAGTGAGGGTTAGGGTAAATTACAACTTAATTACCAGCAGCCTGTTGCACCAGCTATGCATGAGTTCCATGGTAAGTAATGGTGTAAAGTCCACACTAAACCCTACATTCAAAATATTCAACTAAGAACTTAAGTTGTGTCATTGTTCAGTTGCACCATGGAGATGTAAGGTTGATCTTAACTACTTGAGATTTATGTCCAGACTAACCAAAACACTGTCACAGATATGATGTTTTCACTTTATTTAACCAATCACTGAAAAGCATTTCTGAACCCAGTTTGTTCCAGAGGCTAACGGCTTAAAGCAACTTATGCTAACCACCTTTATCCTCAAACAGTGATGGGTGTGGATGAAAAATATGCCAAGGCATTTTGCACAGGAGATTATTAAAGCCTACAGCCTAAACTTTAGATCCAGTGTAAAGTAACACTAGCATCGAGTGGTGAAATCGCTAATAATGCAAGATGATTTAACGGTGGTTGGTGAAAACGATCTCCTTTCATGGAAAACAACAGTGTTACTGATCATTGAGAACGCACTGCTAACACCAAAATCCTCAGCTCCTCATCATCCTCATCTCTAAGAGCTATCAGTATGACAGCCTTATTCTACAGAGGACTTTACACCTAGTAGGAGGGGTAAGATTAAAGTTATGACTTAAGCCTATGTTGAACCTATCTCAACTGGTGAAACACCTTAAATGTTAGTAAAGTCTAAACTCTAATGTCAGTAAGAACTTACATTCAAACAAGACTATGTTTGAACTTAGGCACAGCTGGTGCAACCCATAGCAGGGAACTACCACAGTATTCAAGGGTTAGGGTTAGGGTCAGAGGTTTAGATGGTTAGGGTAAAATACTACCTAATTACCACAGAATTGCCACAATATTCCAGGGGTTAGGGTAAAATACCACCTGTTATCCAGAGAACTGCCAAAATGATCCGAGGGTTAGGGTCATGGTTAGGGGTAGAGGGTAAGGGTAAAATACCAAATTATTTCCAGAGAACAGCATCAACATTTCAAGGGTTAGGGTTGGGGGTTAGATGGTTAAGGGAAAATACTACCTAATTACCAGAAAATTGCCACAATATTCTGAGGGTTAGGGTTAGATGGTTAAGGTAAATTCTCACCTAATTACTAGGGAATTACTGCAATATTCTGAGGGTTAGGGTAAAGAGGTTAGGGTTAGGGTAAAATACCAGTTGATATCCAGAGAGTTGCCAAAATGATCTGAGGGTTAGGGTTATGGTTAGGGGTAGAGGGTAAGGGTAAAATACCACGTTATTTCCAAAGAATAGCATCAACATTTCAAAGGTTAGGGTTAGAGGGTTAGATGGTTAGGGTGAAATACTATCTAATTACCATAGAATTGCTGTAATATTACTAGGAAATACTTGAGTAATTCATTTTTACTTGGTAAATACTACGGGTGCAACAATACATGTATCTGTATTGAACCATTCAATGCAGTGGTGGACCGAACCGAGACCACTGAATCGAACAATACACAATTTTATATTTATTTTATCAACTTCTGACAAGGCACTCTGTGCTGAAAGCTCAGTGGATATGTTCTGCACAGCAAAACATGTGTCAGGTATAGCACCAGATACATTTAATTTTTCATTTGATGTTTTTTAAAATATTCTTATAGAATTGTACACCACAGAACAGTGGTTCTAAAATTGTTTTCATGTCAGGGATTGAGTGTGTTTGTTTTATATTCTGCCAAGAATAGAAAATACACCATCAGGGACCCCCAAATGATACAGTACTGTATTTGGTTGATACTGTTTTGTTAGAATGTTTCAAATGTTTCAAAAAATATATAGGTAGCAACTTATTAGTAATATATACTCTGCTGCTAAGAATGCACCACATAAGATGAGTGATTTCTCCATCAGATAATTTTTTTAAAATATTATTATTCTTTTTACATGGTGCTGTTTTTGTTTTATATGGTGCTAAGTATGCACAGCAGAACATGTGTCAGGTATAGCTGCACCAGATACATTTAATTTTGAATAAACAAGTAAAAAAAGGCATGGAAATGTCTCTATTTTTGTATCGAAAAAGTATCGAACCGTGACAAAAACGTATCGAACCGAATCGAACCGTGAATTTTGCGTATCGCTGTACCCCTAGTAAGTACCTCTTTAGTTTTTCGAGATTTCCAATTTATTACTAGAACAATGTAAATTTTTACTTACACCTTGTTCTTGAGAAATGACTATTTTGTTACTGTTTATTACTGTAGAATCATTAGGCAATTAGGGCCCACTAAAATTAAGTGCTACTGCTAGATTTTTATAACCTGACACTCCAGATGGATTGTTTCACACATCCATCTGGGAGAGCTTCAATAGGAAACGTTTGAGAAAAGGCAGAGGCTTTGAAAAAAACTTTGATTGTGATTGGATGAACGCTCTGTCCGTCACATCTCTATGGGCCAATCAGAGGAATAAAACGTGATGTAGCCGCTATCGAGCTGTGCGTGTGCAGCCACTGAGGAATAACACAAAACATGGTGACTATAGACATGTAAGTACTTGACTTTTGTCGTTTTTGAAAAGAAAACAACTCACTGCTGTTCTTTGTTCCTCTTTTAATGAAGAAATGTCATCAAGTTCTGATAAAACTGGCGTTTTAGCAGCATCCACGCTAATCTCTTCCTCCATAACTGCACCAGCTCTTGCTGCTGCTTGTTTACGTCACGGCTCTGTTGGGCCTAAAAGTACTGCCCCTCGTCGCTGTTTGGTCCTGTCACTTTCTAACCGGGCCCAAACGGTTCAGATGGGAGCTTTGCAAAGATGGATTCGCCAATGATAAACAAGGGAACGGGCGTATCCATCTGCTTTGCAAGGTGAAGATTTTTAAGACTATCTTTTATTTTATGAAACTGGAGCTCTGAAAAGTTTCCCTTGAAGACTTTCAAACTGCACTTTTATCCAGTTTTATCAAAGCGTACCACTCCTTGTTTATCATTGTGTTCATGTTGTTACCTCTATGAAGTTGTGCATTAAATCAATACAGTGGCCACACATAAAGCCTCTTTTTCATCTGCACACATATAGAGATATTAGCATAAGTTATGTGCAGGGGGTGTATAATTGGAGCAGCTAAGCAGCAAAATGTTGAACCCCACTCCCCAGGGAATTCTGCCACCTCCTTTTCATTTACTTCCTGGAGTAAACAGGATAAAACAGCTCCATTTGCATGAGCTCACTCTCTCTCTGCTCCTTGTGAGGATGAAGACGAGAGCTGAGTTATAATACAACGGTTAGGATCATGAAAGATGCACTGGAACACACCGGTGAGGTTAATATATGCAATTTCATCTGCACGTAATTTGGTTAGGAGAGCAATTATCTTATGACAGCTCCTTCCTCGTTGTTGTTCATCACCGGCAGCCTCTGTGGCCTTTTTGATTTTCCCCTGAGGACTGAAAACGCTCTGTGATTAAGTAAACACAATCACACTTGATCACTGCAGCAGACTAGTTTCTCTTTTAAGTCCTAGTTGGCACGACAAACAAACATGCAAGAGATTAATTTAGGGTTAATTGAATCATTAATCCTCATCTCTGATGGTGTCTGACAGGCTTTCAGAACAAACTGCAGCTTCTTTGAGAACTCAGATGTGATATTTTACTGAAAACGCTCCTTCTTTCTCCTCACAGACTCCTGTTTACACCTGCTGCTGGCGTGTCTCTTCTGTCAGTGCTCCGTGCTGCTCCTGGGTGTGTTGGAGGCCTGCTCCTCCTGCCTCAGCGGCCTCTGCTCCTCCTGCTGCAACGCCTGCAGCCGCTGCTGTTCGGCCATCCAGGAGACGCCGGTGGAGGAGTTCAACTGCAACGCACACTGCCACTCGGTGATGTTCGAGTCCTGTTTTGAGCCCACTGAGTGTCTGGAGTTTTGTTTGGAGTGCTGTGAGATCTGCCATCGAAGCTGAGGACTCAATAAGACAAGATGAGACTGACAACAGAGTGACAAGCAATGAACATTTTATGAACAAGACTTTAACTACATTCATGGCTTAAGATCGACTTCTCCGGGCCCTGAGAGTTGTCTGGAGCTGCAAAGTATTTCACCATGATTTTCTTTAAATTATTCTTATAGCAAATCCTGCCTTAATAGTTCTCTTTAATGGACCCAGTGGACCTGGTACCTCCAGGTACTAACTATCAGGTGTCTGATTGTCACCTGTTATGTTCAGCGATGAGTCCAGATGATGAGTCCACTGGTCAAAGTGTAGGGAAGACATGGAGAATTCTATGCTGATTGCTGCACTGACGTTGCAGCATCTTTTGGTGGAGGCATCACTTAGAATATGGGCTCGCCATCATTGGAGGAAATCTTAATGCAGGGGTGAGATTCTTTAACCAGTGGAAATCCCATACCTTCACAGTCTGGGACCAAGATGACAACGCTCACCCCAACAGAGCAGGGTTTATCAGAGACTACCTCCCCTTTGGGATCAGCTTTGGCGTGCTGTTTGTGCCAGAGTGACCAACGCAAGCACGTTGGCTGATTTTGACTAACTCTGGTTGAAGAATAGGATGCCATCCCACAGCAGTGTGTGACCAGGCTGGTGACCAGTATGAGGAGGAGGTGCCAGGCTGTTGTGGCTGTTCATGGTTCTTCCAGATGATACCGAGGTTCCTATTTGGTAAATGAATAATTGTTATATTTCCAGTTTGTCCTGATTTTTCAGACCTCAATCACAACACCAAACAAGAGCCAGTGGCACAATCAGCTGTTTGGCATTGGTAGAAAGGATTTAGCAAATTTTTCATAAGCACAGTCCACATACTCAGCTCTGCTGCTCATCCTACGAATGCATGTTCCTTACAAATGTGGCACCGTTTAAAAGGGAAATGAACAGGCTTTCCAACTCTCCATCCAACCATCCACCAACTTCTGCTTATCCAGGCCGAGCAGACATCCCTCTCCCCTGCGACACTTTCCACCTCCTTCTGGGGGATCACGATGTATTCCCAGACTAGACAGTATCCCTCCAGTGCATTTTGGGTCATTTCTGAGGTCTCCTCCAGTTGGATGTGTCTCCAAAGGGAGGTGCCCAGGAGGCATCCTGATCTGATGCCCAAACAACCTCAGCTGGCAAAAGAGCATTTGCTCTACTCCTGGTTCCCTCCAGATGCCTGAACTCCTCACCCTCTCTCTAAGGCTGAGCCCAGACACCCTCCAGAGAAAACCCATTTCAGTCGCTTGTATCTGCAATCTCATTCTTTTGGTCATTACCCAGAGTTCATGGCCATAGGTGAGGGTTGGGAGGTAGATTGACCGGTAGATCAAAAGCTTACACATAGGCCGGCACAACACCCACAGTAAGCACCCTTTTACCCTCACAAGCAAACAAACCCTGAGTTACTTGAACTCCTTCACCTGAGGCAGAGACTCAGGCCTTTGTGGCCCCTTTCCACCGGCCCGTCTTAGCCCTACTCTACTCGACTTGACTCAACTCTACTCGGTTTGTGTTGCGTTTCCACGGGCGCGGTACCTCGTACCAGACACAATTTTTTAGTACCTGCTCTGCTCTGGTTCCAAGCGAGCTGAGCCGATACTAAAAGGTAATGTCGATCAACTACCGGCCAATGATTGGTCAGAAAATGTCGTCACCAAAGAGTCATGAGCACAACAACAGGTACGAGTAGAGTAGAGCCGAGTCGAGTCGAGTAGGGCTGGAGCTGTGTAGTGGAAAAGCGCCATTAGATGACCAGACACATCAATATGTGGGACTTCAGTGTCTTGATCACACTGCTGTTTGTTTTCATTAAAATGCACATAAAGATGCTGCTTGTGTGTAAGTAAACGGTGCATTCAGCAAAGAAATAGCTTCTTTTTGTACATTACGTCGCATTTAAAAACTTTGACCCAACAAGACCCTGAATGAGGGAGGTCTACCTCTTTCTTCAGTCTTGTTCGGGTTCTCATGTTGTAAGATTGCTGGTTTGACTTCTCCCTGTGCGGCTCTTTGCAGCTGAGGAACAGGGCGACAGAAAACTTGTCAGCTCTCTCTTGAATCCCTTTTCATATTTGTCATATAAAGCACTTAGAACATGAAAGGATGCTTATTGTCTCCACATCTTGGAAGATCGGAGCGGGCTCCTTTAAAGTCGTCCTATGAGATGACAGCGTAGAGGCAGAGTAAACAGCCAAAAATAAAACAAAGCGCTGATAAAGACAATGCTGTCAATCTGTCCGGGTGTGCCAAGAGGCTCATTTAAATCACATTAGAGCGAGGAAATCGAATGTAAGTATCTCCTTTGCCCACAACACTTTTGGATTCTGCCAGTGACAAGAAACAGCGCTGACGTCTAATTTAGAGCACGGCGAGTGTACAGCAACAAATAAACACTCAGGTTTGTTCCACTTGTCCCCCTCAATTTGTTGTAGCCTCTACCCATGGCTGATGTCTCCCTCCACAACAAACAGCTGCTTCTGTCACAGAGAAGTCACGGCTGACACACATGGCAGCCACACGATAATCTAATGTTGGAAGGATGTATGTATTTGATTTGATTTCACAATAAAAAAATAATTTAAATGATGATGATGACACTGAAGTGACAGCTATGTTGATTTTTCATCTTATGGTGATCAAACTACAAACAACAAAACAATCTTCAGTCTTTACATGTCAGAAAACTGTTTAAATTTGCTTTTTACAAATCAAGACGCCAGTAGAAAAAATAATTATAGTAAAATCTGGTGTAAATGCCAAATCTCAATATGTCTTTGACCTGAAATGTATTTCAAAATACCAGATTAGTACTTTTTTGAGGCCTGGATGGTATGCTTTACACATATGCACATATACACAATTTGTAATGAGGCAAATAACTGCATTTAAATATTTTTTCAGTTTTATCTGCCAAATTTTGTGTTTTATATAGTATAGAAAGATTTTTTTCTAGTTTGTTGAGAAATAAATATGGGGAACATAAAAAATAATTGCACATTAAATCACAATATTGGGGGAAAAAATTGCAATTAGATTATTATTCCAAATTGTTCTGCCTGAGATCTAACATGACAGAAAGTACCCCATATTTACTGTGTTTTCAAGTTGCCTCTTTGTTGTCTAGAACATGCTAGAATAACAACACAAATCAGGCTAGCGGGGGTTTGCGCCACTTTTGAACAGCTTTTCTGCCACGTTATGTCATTATCCTGCATGTAACCTCCTGAGACCTAAGCTTCTGTTTTTAATGCATTTTTATTTTCTCCCACTTATTTGGGATCAACTGGACCTGAGAAGTTTAAACCTAAACCTTAGAACAGGAAGTAGTTTTCACCCAAAAATTATGCCTGCATCATCAACACAACCCCCCCCCCCACACAAAAAGACAAAAAAAATATATATAGATATTATATATTTCAGTATGTTTTTCTGAAATAAAAAAGCTTTTATAAAATTTTGACCAGAAATTTCAAGGAAATTTTCATGCTAATTCTCCACAATTTCGAAGTAAATTTTACCCAAAATTTCTGGTCAAAGTCCCAATAGTATACAAATAAAATCCCCCCAAAATTCCATGGAAAATTATGAAACCTTTCCAAACAAATAACCAAAAAAATCCAAACAAATTCTCTTAAATTCTATGAAAAATCAGGAACATTTTGAAGGAAATTCCCCCCCCAAAAAAAGAATTCCAATCAAATTCTCAAAAATCTATAAATAAACAAATAAATGTCATTATTTCCCATGAAAGTAAAAAAATTCAAAACACATTGCCCCCCCCAAAAAATCAAACTCTACAAAATATACAAACATGCCCCAAATCTTTTCAAGAAAATCTCTGAAAATTTCAAAGCAAATTTCCCTGATTCTGTAAAATTTTCCCTTGAGTTGTAATAAAGGGGAGCCTGTGCATTGTGTTGTATTTTGTAGTTGACTGGATGTTTTGCACATTCAGAGTACGAGATGCTGCACATCTAAATAGCTGCATACCCATGCTGAGCAGTAAAACAGTTAAACTTCAGATTTTTAAAATAATAAATATACAATAATGACTCCTCTTGTGCTTTAATCACTCGGTTTTCAGCAGTAATTGTGTGCAGACTTCACTTTACAACCCAGGCGTCATAAACTCAAGATAAAGATGCAGCTTGCGATCAATATTTCATGCACAGCCATTTTTAACCCAGCCCTCATTAGCTATGTTTTGATGTACTTCACTTTCTCGCCCCCCTCCTCTCACTCGCCCAAACACATGAAACTTGATGGTGCGGAGCTGGTTTAGAAAGCATTCCCCTCACTTATTAAAATGAGACAATGTGTTTATGATTGCCCCCCTCTGGTGTGTCTCTCTTCCCTTTGATCCGTCCTCTCTGCGTCAGCCTCAAATGGAACATATTCAAATCTGGTTACATTTATTTTTGTTTCCTTTACAGCAGATAGGCACATCTGACAGACTGACTATTAGGTGTTATTATTTCCCCTTTTTTTCTAATAGACGCCACTTCATACACTACACGTAAACCTTGTTTTGATTGAGGAGGTTACCACCGTTGTCAGAAAGCTTTGGAGGCAGACGTGAACACAGATAGACAGATGGTGAATAAAAGAGTTGTTTTTGAAAAGCGGCTCAGGTTTAAAACAAACCGCTCCCCACTGGGTCAGCCTCCATCATTGATGCCCAGTCTTTTTATCTCAGACTGCCAGGAGAAAACAAGGCAACCGTTTTCAACCTCAAGCCTTCGACGCATGATGAGGTTGTCATGTGAACATTTTATTTATAAACCTTAGAACAGTCACGCAGATGTGTGAATGCATCCCTCAAACTTTGACTGCCCATAGTATGACATGGAATAATCACAACATAGGAAGAGTCAAACATCTGTCATCCATCAGGATTCAGCTTTCATGAAAATCTGACCTGAAAAACAAATGCTGTTTATTATTTGACTGTTCATCTATAACTTATGCCAATTCTATTCCCAGAATGAGGCTCTAAGCCAGGGATATTCATCTAGACCAGTGGTTCCCAACCTGGGGTCCAGATATGGACACATTCAGAATGTGATGCCAGCAAAGCTTCATTATGTCCCATTCATTATGTTCCATTCATTTTGGTAGTAGTAGTAGTAGTAATAGTAGTATTGGTAGTTCATTTTTTAAAGATATTTATATTTTTGGGGGGCTTTTTATGCCTTTATTTTAGAGAGGGGGATAGTGGACATGTGGGAAAGGAGCCACAGGCTGGACCCATACCCAGGCCACCCACGTACATATCTGCCATCTGCCATCTGCCAAGTCAATAAATGAAATGCTAATCTTTGGCAAAAACAATGTTTTTCCTTATCAGAATGATAGATGTGTTTTCAGCAGGAGACAGATCTGCACTACATGAAGGCCAGTCTAGCACAGGCACTCTTACTGTGAAGCCATGCTGTTGTAACTCAAATTTTCCAGCTGAAATAAGCGGAGATTTCCCTGATAAAGACGTATATGTTCCGCCAAAACCTGGATATACAGTGCTTGACATATTTATTAGACCACCTGTCATATTTGTCTCAGAGACCAGCCAGCAACATGAAGTGCTTTAATGCGGACTCTTTCATTTTCAGTGAGCTCTCCACGTTTTACCATTTTGAACAGGAATGAGGGATTTCAAACTGAATTCCCCCAAATTTGAGCCGGCTCATTGGGCTTCTCTGAGAAGTCAGAAATTAATCAAGCATAACATTCAAGCACTAAAACTCATTTTTCTGTTCAGGAATGCAAGTAAATAAGAAATATTAATGTGCTTTACTATTTTTTCAGTTTTTTAGTAAATCAGTAACTTTGAAAACTCATGGATAACAATAATAATTATATTTTAGCACATATTGGTGCGTTAACCATTGCAGAAACATAAAAAATGATTTTGGTAATTACCAATGCTGTTAATTTACGGCAGCTGTGGTATAAACCTTACTTTGGTTAGGGTTAGGGTGGTCTAATAAATTTAATTACTGTACCTTTCAGTATTAATGGTACCTTCACATATTTGCAAGTTACCCATGAGCACCAATATACCCCAACACTATCACAGATGCTGACTTTTGAATTTTGTACTGTTTAATCGGGATAGTATTTTCCCCTCTTTAGCTCTGATGGTTGAACAGATATATTATTTCATAAAAGAAACCTGACATTTGGTCTCGTCAGACCACAGCACACGGTTCAACTTTGGGTCAGTTCATCTCAGATAAGACTCAGAGAAGTTGGCGGCTCTTCTGGATATTATTGATGTACGGCTACTGTTTTGCATGGCAGAGTCTTAACTCCCATTTATAGATGCAGTGACAGTGATCCTCCACAGTGTTCCTGATTCCCGATTCTCTGAATCTTTTGATATTATGGAGTGTAGATGCATAAATCTCCAGTTTCCTTCCAATTGCATGTTAATGTTATTTGTAAACTTTTGGAATATTTGTTTATACTGTCTTTCACAAAGTGGAGAACCTTGTACAATCTTTGACTGTGAACAATGGAGCTTTTCAGGAGTGCTCCCTTTACACCCAATCATAGTTCTGTCATCTGTTACCAGTTCACTTACTTACCTGTGTTATGTTTCAGGTATTTTTTTGGCATTGCAAAGTTCCCCCCGTCATTTTTTTTCTCCTTTCCAAATTTTTTGGAATATGTTGTGGCATCAAAATCAGAATGTGTGCACATTATCATAAATTAATATCAGCTTAAACATTATATATCTGTCTATGTGAGTACTTAATCAAATACTGGCTTAAAGTATTAGCAGATCAATGTGTTCTGTTTTGCTCACAATATCCCATCTTTTTGGAATTGGGGTTAAATCATGAGCAAGAGAACTCTGTTATCCCACTGGATGTTTAATGTTGGGGCTCAGGGAGTCGCCCCCTCATGCAGCCAATGGGGGGCATAAGGCTTTAGGCCAGGGGTGTCCGAACTATGGCCGGGGGCCAAATGCCAACAGCAGTCCATTTTTGATTGGTCTACAACAAACTCTGAGTATTTTATGAAATATAGCCTACATTAGAACATATGCTTGACTATATTGTACTTATTAGTTTTAGCACAAGGAGGTGCTGCTGTGTTAAATTTGTAAAATGCATGTGGACAAGAAGAATTTATTGATGTTTTTTTGAGACTAACCTGAGACAAGACTAAATGGTAAACATACTAGCAATTGAAATAGTAACATTTTTATTTATAATTTTATAATGCTCTATTGATTACAGCAGCAAATAGCAGTGCCAATGGCATTCCAGAGGCGGAGCCAGTGATACACAGGGCTGACCAGGGCTGGCCTCCCCAAAATCATTTAAATGATTGGCTATTTGCCTTTTTGGCCATTAACTAGCCATTAAGGCATGCTTAATCACTAAGAATAAAGGTGAGGTATTTGAAAGCGGCCCTGCTATCCTTATATATTGTATGTACTGTATATGACCCCTAGTGCAAGTTTGGACACCCCTGCTTTAGGCTGAATAACAGTGGTGTTTCAAGACCTGTTATTGACATTTTACTAGGTACATCTATCAAAATGTTAACCAAGAAAACCATCTTTAATGCAGGATTTTACAACCAATAGAAGCTAAATAACATATAGTCTGGTATTATTCATTGTTTTGGCTCCTTAAGTTTTATTAAACCCTGCTCCATTTTGAATTGCATGAGGTGCTCGAGAACTTGAGGTGCAATTGAAACACAACTTGGGGGAGAATTTAATAATAACTTAAAAATTTTCTCTTTTTTGTTTCATGTTTACTCAGTATTCACATATCAATAATTCACTCAAAGTTAAGAGTTTTTTTCTGTTTTATTTACAACTTTAGAGTCTTCTGTTATATACAGGCGTCATGTGTGTTTCCTATATGAAATCTATAATATTATCTGTGAATAATAGTAATAAAAAAGCAAAATAAACAAAATAAGTGGTTATTTTACTCAAGGTGGCCCTACAAATCAACCAAAGCTGAAATGAAAGTTGTACAAATGTAGTCACCCTGTTTCATTAGCCAGAGAGAATTCCAGCTCGTCTTATTCAAGTATATCATGTTCAATAAAAAATGAATAAATAAAATAATCATAAACACAATAATTCATAACTAATGAGGATAAAACCAAGACAGATATTGCACCATTTGATGGCACGTACCAAATGTAATATCTTGGCAACATTAATAATGATGCAGACGTTAAATACTTAGAAATTCAAATGAGCAACACCAATATGCACAAATTAAAATCCAAACCACATTTCTGTGTACATATATTGTTCTAATAGAAAACAAACAGCAACTTAATGAACAAGAGAAGTCAGAAGGAACAAATACTTTCAAGGTTCTCTCCAACAGTACCCTTCGATAACGAACATACATATGACTCATGCCCTTTGCTCCTGAGTGGTTAAGTGCAACGTGCATTGTGTTTGCTGTTCTATAAAAGAACAGAGAAAATACGCACAAAGTCTCTTTCTTTCTTTGACTTGGGGTGGCATTTAACGTATTTCTTCTGAATGTTATCGTCTTATGGCTGAAATACAGATGTGCATTCAGATCATATTGTTCTTCTTGAGTACCTCCAAGTACTGCTGCGTGGCCGTGCTGACGGGGTCCAGCTCCGCCCTGGAGACAGAGCCTGCTGTTGACATGCGGGCTGAAGTCACGTACAGCTCTGCAGTAGCTGAGGACCAGAGAGAAAAATGCCGCAGTTACCATCGGTTACAAATCAATCAAAGACTTCTGCTAAATTTTAGACATTTTCACAGCATCAGTGCACTCACCATTGTTTAATTCTTTCGATATGCTTCTATCCAACTCACTCTGCATCTGGAAACAAAATGAGGATTTTTTAGTTAGCTTTCATTCAGAATATAAATCTTACATAAACTCAGACAAAAGCATTGAAAACAAGTATTTTACGCATTTTAAAACTGGGGAGGCAACTTTAGAGAAAGCAGCAAAAAAACAAGTGACGAAGCGCTATAACCTGCCCCAAATGATTACAGTCTCTTTTTTTACTGTGCAAGATGAGTCTGAGAGAGTGTAAGAGGAGAGCAGCACATTGCTATCACCACTAACAATATCAAATTACAACCCCAACTCCAAAAAAGTTGAGACACTTTTTAAAATGTAAATAATAACAGAATGCAATGATTTGCAAATCTCATAAACCCATATTCTATTCACAATAGAACATAAATGACATACCAGTTGTTGACACTGAGACATTTTAACCATTTAGTGAAAATATTATCTCATTTTGAATTTGATGACTGAAACACATCTCAAAAAAGTAGGGACAGGGCCATGTTTACCATTGTGTAGCATCTCTTCTTCTCTAACAGTCAACAGTAAATGTCAAGGAAGTGAGGAGACCAGTTGATGGAGTTTTGGGAGAGGAATGTTGTCCCATTCTTGTCTGTTGTAGGATTTTAGCTGCTCAACAGTCCTGAGTCTTTTTTGCCAGATTTTGCATTTTATGATGCACCAAATGTTTCCCATTCATAAAAGGTCTAGACTGCGAGCAGGTCAGTTCAGCACCTAGACTCTTCTACTGTGAAGCCATGCTGTTGTGATGGATGTGGTTTAGCATTGTCTTGCTGAAATCTGCATGGCATTTCCAGATAGAGGTGTCTGGATGGGAGCATATTTGCACTAAAACCTATTTATACTTTACAGCACTGATAGATGTGTACACTAATGCAACCTCATACCATCAGAGATGCAGGCTTTTAAACTGTGTGCTGATAACAAGCTGAATGGCCCCTCTCCTCTTTTGGTTACCAGAAAAAAATTCTAATTTTGATTCATCTGACCACAGAACAGTTTTCCACTTTGGCTCAGCCCATTTTAAATTCGCTTTGGCCAAGAGAAGATGGCAGTGTTTCTGGGTTGTGTTCACATATGGCTTTTTCTTTGCATGACAGCTTTAACTTGCATTTGTAGGTAGAACGGCAAACAACTCCAGCTGTTTTTCATTAGTTTGACTTACTTTTCAAGCCTTTTGTGGCCCTTTTTGAGAGGTGTTGCTACCATTCAAATTCAAAATAAGCTTATATTTCTAATTAAATGGAAAACTGTCTCATTTCCAACATCTGATGTTATGTTCTATTGTGAATAAAATACAGGTTTGTGATAATTACCAATCACTGCATTATTTGCACAGCCGACTTGTTTCGGGATGGGCGTTTCCCTCCCCATACTATTCATTTGTAAGTAGCTTGCTAGCTCGACATAGAGATAAGATATCTAAACATTTCACTCAGTCTGAATATGATGAGGATGAAAAGAAAACTTCAATATGACAAAAATGGGTTACAAAAATAAGTTGCCTACCCAAGCTTTAAAAAAGACAGAGGTGACAGTGGTGAATTGCGACAAACTTTCAACACAGAGTGGAAGAATGGGAGAAAAAAAACACTCAACAAAAAAAGGAGTGTTACATAAAACACAGCAGAACATGCCAGCATGCAAGCTCTGCTTCAGTGTGCAGTGTCTGCATATCCTCACTCATTTCTTTCAGTCATTTTTGCCCAGTTGAATTCAACTTTAAACTTTACACGAGGTGGATGACTAGTACTTTTTGAATTCATGATCACATTTTGGCTTCAAAAATTCAAATCAGGAAGAGGAATGGACCCAGGCACTGCTGCTTTTACTGTATCTTAGACATTAGCATGCATCATATCAAGAAAATGGCATCTCTCAACAAAATTTACCCATTTAAGAGTTTGTGATTTGATTTTATATTAACGCCACTGGTTGAACTTCAACACTTGACTGCTAAAATCTTTGTAATAGGTCGTTTGCAGTCATGTGATCCTGATGATGCACTTAAGTCAGATAGGTAGCAAGAGGTGAAGAACACTGTTTAGGAATCAATCGAAATGGAGGAAAGTTCTACATCAAAGCCATACGTTGACCTGTACACTCCTATTATCATCAATCATCTAGCCAACTAGCTGTGCACCTTTAACAGCTTTTCTCCATCATTTTGCCATAAAAATACCTTTAACGGAAACACTGACATTCTTTTTAGCAGAGATGGAGATCTTTTTTTTCTGATAACGGTGCTAAATTGATACTTTTTATACGGTGCTGGTGCCTAAACAGTGCCTGAATCAATAGTTTAGGGAGGAAAAAGTGTGTTGAAAGTCAGCAGGAGACTAAACTCTCTCTAAATATCTGAAATGATTGACAGAGATATCATAAGATGCCATTCGAATATGGGATGAGAGAAAAAACTGGTTATAACATTAATCACACACAAGAAATCACCATCAACACAATGCAAACTGCAGGGTTCTTTCAAATTTAGAAAGTAAAATTCTTGAATATTGTTTAACTCTTGAATTTTTCCTTCTACCCAATCTTTCCCATATGATTCACAATTAACTACAGCAACATTTGTTCTGTTCATAGAACTTACTTTGAAACTTAAGGGTAAACTTGGAATTTAAATTCTACTTCAAGTAATTTGTTTCAAATTAATTTAACAGTACTAAATTTAAACAAACTTCAAAATAAACTCTCCAAATCTCAGCTAAAAATGTCATATTTTGAATGCTGGTTTCCCTAGAAATAAACTACAAAATCAGCAGTGTGTTTCCTCACTGTGTCAACCCTGAACAGCCTGATTTGCATGTGACCAGAGCGGGAACACACAAGCAGAGTGAAGCCAATCAGACACTGAGCTAAACATATCTACACACCTGGTTATGAGCCTGGCTGAAGAGAGGATAGATGAGAGACAGACTTTTGAGCTAGAAGCTAAAGAGTGAGAAATAGAAGACAGGTTAGAAAGAAAGTCCTGCAAAAAGAACAAAACCAAGAAAAAAAAAGAAAACATTATGATAGAGCGAAGAAGAAGAAACAATGTAAGGGAAGGAAAAAAAGAAGAAAATAAGGAGAAATAAATTTGATTTTTAGGGTTCTAGTGTTGAGAGGGTTTGAAAATGTGTTCATTTAAGCATATTCCCTTACAGTCAGTTTGATCTATGAGTTATAAAGTTTTGACTACTTACAATCACACTGACCTGCCCACACAACAACCCTGAACGCACAACTTTTCACACCATAACACTGACAATAATGACACCATGGAAATCTAAACAGCCCATAGTTCATGCACTTGAACATAAAAAAAGATGATTAATTCACGACTGTACAGACCTTGGCTAGGTAGTCCTCCACCCTACTATTCTGTCCATCAGTCACAGGGCTGAGTAGGGACAGTCCCAGGCCGAGGCTCCTGTTGAGGGGCCCCAGTGAGGTCCCATAGTGTGCAGGTGAACCCAAAGAACCTACGTCCAGCGAAGGCCCTGCAAGGCTACCGTTTGCAATGCTGCTGGTGATCAGAGACCTGCTGCGCTCGTTGAGCAGCTTCGAATTGGCTTCTGCTAGACGACTGTTGGCCCTGTTGAAGAAACACAACAGAGACACGGCAGCATCATCAGTGTCTGTACCTTGTGATGCCATGAAAATAAGGTTCTAAATAACTTATTAGAGTTTCTCTTTAAGAAAAGCTGGCAGTTTGAAGAACAAGCTGGTCAAACCTCTCCAGTTTGGCAGACAGTGACTTGCGGAGTCGCAGCTCCTCCGCGTATAGCTGGCGGTATCGCTCGAGCTCTGTTCGTGTTGAATCTCTTTGATTGAGGCTGTCGTGGTGGGTGGTGCGGGCCCTGCCCAGCTCCCCTTCCAGCTCCCGGACCTTCTGCTCCAGCTGGGTGCGCAGGTTTGCCTCATTGGCTGCTTTTATTTGATCCAATGCCTCTTGTGATGCTGCCTGAGACTAGGAAGCAAACATTTACAGTCTTAACCATAAAGTGATGATTGAGAAGTGACACATGCCACTTACAGTGGGGTTTCTATTTTTACTCAAAATAACTTTTACCTGCAGGAAGAGGTTGACCTGTTCCAGTTTCTGTGTAACCTCCTGACGGGCCCTCTCCTCTATGTCTCGGCGGTACTGGTCCATCTGGCTCTGCTCCATCTGAGCGGCTTCCATTCGGCGCCTTAGTTCCAGTACCTCCTCCTCCAACTGCCTCTTACTCCTCTCCTGCTGGTCGTTACTGTGGCTCAAGCTTCTCATGGAGGCCAGCTGATCCTTAAGCTCCCCGTTCATCCTCTCCAGTTGGCTGCGTCGAGACACTTCTTTCTCTAGCTGCACCTGCAGATCCTCCACCTAGTAACAAATGAAAGATGGGGGTAACGTCTCAGGCAGTGACATCCAAGTCAAAAGAATGGGTTGCAAAGAAAATTCCTCTGGAATACTCTGTTAGCTATAGCCGTTACAAACAAACCTTCTCTTTCATTCGCCCCTCAGCTTGGCTGTATCTGCCTTGGTCCAGTCGTAGACTGCTCATGGGAGAGCCAAATTCTGCTCCACCTGTGTCCTGATCCCGCAGTTTCTTCTTTGCAGTCTTCAATAAAGTACGCAACCTAGAAAGATTAACAAAGACTGCAGGTAAACAAATACATTCTGATTAACAAACACTGACACAGAACACAAAAACAGTCATTTTACAAGGACAGTCACGACAAAATAAAGTAAATCAAAGAATAAGAAATGTTAAAAAAGACATGTTTATGTGAGCAAAAACAACAAAACCACAAGCAGAACAAAAAGACTGCATAAACTTGAAAAGATACAAACAGTGGTGCACCACAGCCACAGAAGCCAGGAAAGTCTGCGCTCTACTGGATCCTAGTGGTGTCTAATCACGAGGCGGAAGTTCTGCCAAGGGTGAGAAGGGCGCAGGGAGGAGGGTAGGAGTCACCTGTACATTTCTTTTTGAAGATCTGAGTTTCTCTTCATCTCCTGATCCAGACGGTCGTCTATAGCCTTCTTCTGTTCTGCTATTTTCTTGGCTTTCTTCTTTTCTATTTCCATCTGAAACACAGGCAACAGGTTGACATCTTATGACCCTGACAGCGTTGCTTTGTCACAAAGGATTAAATCATAATAGACGAACACTAGTTTGAACATGAATGCTTCACTGTGATCACCTGGGTGCTCAGTTCTCCTTTCTCTTTTTCCAGCTCTGCCAAACGCAGTCCCAACTTAGAGCGGCTCTTCAGCTCCTCCTCCCATAAGGCCTGTGAGTCCTGGGCTGTGTGAGACAACATGCTCTGCTTCTGGACCTAAAGAAGAGGAAATCAGAGCATCAACCTTTCACTTGAAGTGAATATAGACATAAAAAAATCTTCGTTTAATTTTTTTTCAAAAATATTCCATGCATTTTTTATCATGCATGTGAGAAACTCTTAAAATATTTAGTGGAATTGCAGCCTGTTTAGTTCATGATATTTTTTAACCTGACCTAAGTTTTAATTATCACTGGAATCCCAGTAAAATCATACCTTCGTTCCTATTTTTCATGTACATGAAACATGCAATAAATAGTTATTATCTCTAACTTTTCTGAATTTCTGCTATATTCCTAATCTTTAATTTCTAAAATGTGGCAGGCAGCTTGAAAATTTAGAATCTCCCTGCTCAGCCACGTAAAAGGTGAAAAATGACTGACTGGAAAATTAGATGGGAGAAGGAAAGGAATCTAAGCTAAAAGTTTTACTTGTAAGGAAACAAAACATGCCACCAACCTCCCTACTGAGTTGGTCCTCCAAAGTCATCTTACTGCTTTGGAGGTTTGTAACCAAATCCTCCAAATGAGTTCTGACCTACAGAAATAAAAAGAATTTTAACAAATTTCAGATTTTTTTTTAAATTTCAGGAATTTTCTGATTCTTTTTTTTTTTGATGCTTTGAAGACAATTTGAGGACACTTTTGACCAGAGGAAGAAACATGCACTATGCAGCTTGAGACTACAAGAAGTGGAAGACCCCACATACCAAGATCAGGCTTAAGAGAGAAAACAGTAAGGGAAAACCCAAACAGACTCTGAGCTACTATTTCCTCCATATGTTTAAAATTTGCAGAAAAGCCCACAAAGCCCCAGAGAATTTCACTGTTTTAACCCACAGAAATTACTATTTCATACAATTAATAAATATATATATTGGAGAAGAGAGGTAACCCCACACAGAGAAGCTAAGCCTACATCCAAAATACCAACCCCTCCTTCCGGTGAGCAGTCAGATAGCTGGAAAAAGACCAGATACCTTAATACAACAATAAAAGCCTCATAATGTATGTATTCATACCAGTCGAGTTTTCTCAAAGACTCACAGCACTGACATATCGCTTTCTCTAGAACAAATTATGGAACCACAAATACCCTGTGTACAATGATCAACAGAAGATAGCAGTATTCATGATCCAGGACTTACCCTGACGGCTTCCTGAGCTCCTTTCTGAAGTGCATCAATCTTGTTGGACTGTTGCTTTGCAGCAGCCTCTAGCCTGGCATTCTCAATCTCCAGCCTAATATGACATTGACATGTGTCAGTGAATTTGTACTGTTGTCTTTGCATGGGAGTTGGTTTTCTATGATGTATTTCACTCAATGTTAAGATCCAGGGTTCCTACACACTTTTAAAGATCAAATTTTTTAAGACCTGAACTGAAAATAACTTAATATCACTTTTTGTGGGGCAAATAGTCAAAAACGAAAGGCATGTGAGATTTCTCAGTACACAGAACCAGGACTCAAATATCTGGTTTAATGAACTGCTTATAAAAAAGCAAATGGTATAGGAGAAGTATTTTTTTGGCCACAAATGCACAAATTTGAAGATTTTGGGTAAAACTGATGCCTCTATTCTATCTATATGTAGTATGGTGACATTTATTATAACACATTTTTGCAGGTGTTATAAGGTTATCCTAAACAGTGTAATAATTAAAAAGCAGAGTACCACTTTAAGTTGGGGAAGACATGTTAAATAAGGGTGGGCTACACAAATTATAAAGTGGGTAACTTGGTAGCCCAGATTCTAGAGGAAGAGTGTTTCACTACAGTACAGAGTTGATTTAATCACAGTCAGTACTATAAAATATGAGAAGGGTCTGGGGTCCTCCCCACAGGTAAATATTTAACATCCAACACTGACCTCTCTAAATTTTGAAGAGTATTTATGGGACGATTCATGGAGGAAATTCAGTTAGAAAGAGAAACACTAGTTCTGTAATAAATGTACATGCTAGTTGGCTTTTTTTTATTTTCAACATTGTCATTTTAAAACTAGTTTAATGTCAAACACAAACCACATGAGACAACCATGTTTACTGCTTTAAAACCTAGAAATTAAAGACTATCTAAAGCTAACCTTACGAAAACACAAGCATGAAATAGTAACAACAGATTTCACCAAAAAAAGGGGATTAACTTGTAAGTGTTGTACAAAGAGACTTATAATACATGTTTTTTTTTAATGGATCCACTTTCAAAGTTTATGAAACTTAGAATGTCTGATACTAGCATGCTGACACTTCCTGTCTGTCTGCAATGTGGACAAACATACACAAAAAAGAATTAATGGTATAAGGCTGGCTAGAAAACAAAGACTGGATAAAGACACGTCTTAGTCAATGTGCTTTCAAATATCTAAGACCTCTCACTGGTAAAAATCAGACTTTCTAGTCTTTTTGTGGCCTTAAATTTCAAATGCCCACTTTAAGACTTTTTTAGACTTGTCAGGAATCTCCAGGAACCCTGAAGATCTAATAAGATCAATCTTTCAACAAAATGATTTGTGTGTTTGTGGACAGTATGTGTTTACCTTTGCACAGCCTCCTCCAGCTGTTTGATTGTGGAATCAGAAGCTGCTGAGGTAGACAGCACCTCCTGCAGTTTCTGAGCGGCGGTGCAGAGTTCCTTTTCCCTTTCATCCAGACTGCTCTTCAGACTGTTAATGCGTCTCTCAGCCTGGACATACTGGTCTTCACTTTCTTCCAGCTAGAAGACAAAGATCAGCCACCTCATCAGTAATGTCACAATACACTTACAGTAAGTTCACTGGGCATGAATAGAGTGGCAGCTACTGTTGCTTATTATGATAATGAGCCATCTGGTTTTAATACAGTTAAAAGGTTTTTCATGATAATCACTGCTATGGCTGGTATCAGAGGTGTGGTGTGAATATATCCCCACAAGGGGGCAGTGTTTTCTTCCTTTACCTTTCCTTTGAGCCGGTCCATGTCTTTGAGGAGCCGAGTCTTCTCCTCCTCCAGGTCACTGCGGTAGCGTGTGTTGACCTCCAGAGAAGCCTCACTCATTGACAGCTTCTTAAGTGAGTCAGCCAGCTCTTGCTGCAGCTGCCTCAGATTTGTCTGTGCTCAAACAAAATCAAATAAAAAAGAATTAATGGGAATCTTTGTCAAGCATGACAAAGAAGGAAAATACTGAGTATGGAGGACAAAATTAGATAATCCTCTAACTCTGAAGTGTCTTAATCTTACCTCTCTTTCGCTCTTCTCTTCTTCTAACTTGTAGATCTGATCTCGGAGATCGGCAGCCTTACTGGACAGCTCCTTGTTTCTCTCCTCCACTAGCTGTACTCTCTCTTCACAGTCAGAACGCAGCTTGGACAGAATATCACTAAAGCGCTCTTGAGCATCTGTAACAGCACGGTCCTTTGCATTTCCTTTGTTTTGGGCCTCCTCAAGCTGCTGCCGTAATAACATTCCCTCACTTTGGGCTTGGACTAGCCGCTCCTGTGTGGCCTCCTGGCGTGCTCCAGCACGGCTGACCAGCTCTTTCTCGGCCCGTAGAGTCTTTTCCAGCTCTTTGATCTGTGCGGCTGCCTGGTCCTTCTCTCGCTGTAAGACGTCCAGCAGGAGGCCTTTCTCTGTCAGCTGCAGGGTGACCCGGTGCACTTCATTCTCCATGCTGTTTGCACGAGCCTCTGCCTTGGCCAGCTTCTGGGAAAGGCTGCTAACTGCTTCACGATGAGTCGTAGCATCACCTGTAGAATTTAAACAGGCAAAGGTACAATCAACTGAATCTGGCAGAAAGGGTTGCAAGACAAAAACAAATACAAAAAGGACAGGCACTTTCTTTAGGATTGTTTTTAAAATGATGTTTTTCACAGTTTTTACAGATGTATTTTGGTTGCCTGTTTTGTTTTCTCATATTTTTAGTTCCACAAAACTGTTCGCTTTGCCACAAAAATTGGTATTACTATTGGCCATTTTTGCTGTTGGTTTGGTTGGATCCTAAACTTGCTCCAATATAAAACAGGTTCTTCCTCTATCCCTGCTATGTCCTGCCAAGTTTAAGGCCAATAGTTTATTTGTTAATCCTGCTCACAGACAAACAACCGGCTTGGGAAACACAACCTCCAATGTGGAGGAAATAATCTCCTTAGCAGAGGTAACAAAAGCCTACTTATACAATTAAACAAGAGCCACCAAAGTCTGTCTATGCATCTTAAAGGGCAATTTGTTTTGTTCAGTCAGGGGTTATATCAATAAAGACAACTGGATTAATTAAAACAGTTGACGTTAATTCAAATCTGGTTATCAGTGACAGCTACTTTCAAGCTATGGTATCTGATCTTTCTATAAATACATAGGGATAAAGGCACCTCAATAAGGATGAGTAAGTGTTTCACAGACTGTAGCTGATTAGCAGTATGAGCCTTGGCCATCCATAAAGGTAAATCAATACTAACCTGAGAGTTTGTCTTTAAGACGCTGGTGTTCCTCTTTCTCCCGGAGCAGAGCTCTCTCTGTGTCTGTGTGAGATGCTAGACAAAGCTCTGCCTCCTTTACAGCTCCAGCCAGACGGCTACGAGTAGACTCAACCTCTGTCTCTAATGTTTCTCGACTCTGTCGCTCATTTTCAAAGCGGGTCACTGTCATGGCTAACTCAGACTTCAGGGCGGTCACTTGGTTATTGCAGTTGAAGACAGTTTGTGTCAGGGCTTCCCCGTTCAGTTTGAGATCCCTTCGAGCATCTTCCAGCTGTTCCTTTAGGGTCTCGTTCTCTTCTAAAAGGTGGCTCTCTTTGAGACTGCTGTTGGCCTGTGAGTGCTCAAGCTCTGTTCTCAGGATCGTCAGCTGCTCCTGTAAGGTAGCAGTTTGCTGCACCAGCTCCCTCTCCCTGTCACTGGCCTCAGTGAGCTGAGAGAGGGCCTATAGACAGCAGTAAAAAAATGTTCAGTCTGCAGATAATTATTTCATATTTCATTTTAAACTTTAACTAGAAGTTGAGGATTACCTCGTTGCTTTTGCTTATGTTTCTTTTGTTCTCATCCTCGATCTCCTGCTGCTTACGGAGATGACTGTTGAGCAGATTCTCCTGCAATGTCCGAGCGCTGCGCTCCTGGGCCAGCAGTCTCTGGGTCTCATTGTGGTCCTCTTCAAGCTGTTAAAATACAGTACACCACACTTTTAAACTATCATCAGCATATTACAACAACAGAAGAAGAATACTATCTTATCATATCACTGTATTTCCCAAACAAAATGATTATTTCTTACCAATCAAGCACAAACTGTGCGTAAAATGATCACAACATAAAGCTAACCCTTATACCTGTTATATTGATAGTTAGCATTTGTGATTAATTAGTCGTGATTGATCGCATACACAGATAATATGAGTCGGACTGGATTCAAGGTCCATTTACTGTACAACATGGTTTGTAAATCATTCTGTATATGATTTTATAAATAGAAACGTGTGAATTTTAATAATGTGCTTCCTATATTTTTCTCTGGTCTTCACATTGAAATTGAATGGTCAATTTACTGATCTTTTACTCTTTTCATACTTAACATCCTCCTTATCCTCCAACACTCACAGTTGGTGACCTCTGCTCTCAGTGTACACAAGGCTATCTGCCTCCTCTTTTTGTCTCCTTGCCTCTTCATTGGTGTTTACGCTCTAAAGTTAAGTTGTTATTCCTTGTGAACAAGATTTTATACACGCAATTGCATGCAGGAAACTTACAGTTAGTGATGTCATGAAATATCGTAACAAAAGAATGTGCTTCTGAGCAGCATCAAACCTTTTTACAAGGTTTTAAAGCAGTCACACAGGGGTAAACTTTTACACAGGAAAGTCTACACATCAGCAGATGAATTTGGAGTGGGCAGTCGAAGGGGGGAGAGAAAGAAGCTGCATTTCCATCACAGTTTTTCACAAAATAAAAGTGCTACTTCTTAAATTTTAACTTAGTACAATTGCGCTTTGAATGTGTTTCCATTGAAAGGAGTTTTGGGAATGTGCCTTGCAATTCTCGTAAAATCTCATCTCGCGTGACTCTGCTGGAAGGAAGCTGGACATTCAAAACCTGCTGCGTGTTGGTACAGTTATGATTACATCTACAGTGGTTTCCTTGATGTTTTTGAACAAAAGACAAAGGCAACAAATGATAGTTCAGAGGCAAAGTCCGTATGTATGACAAAAGCCCCATGTAAGGGTATAAGTATGATGTTAAGAAAAGTCTCCATCTCCTCTTCTGTCCACACATGTTGTCAGGGAGTGAATTGGCCACATGACACCATATGTTACATCCTGTGACTAGTAAATGAGGGAAAAGTGTTTCCATTGCACTTTTGTGACACATTTCTATATTGAAACGTCTGAAAAACCTCCTCATGAGAGTGTAAAAATTTTTTAGCATTATATCAGAGGTTTTTCAAAATTCAGGTGTTTCCATTACCAGTTTTTTATTGGGCTATTTAGATTTTGTGCATTTCTAAGGGTAATGGAAAAGCAGCTAGAGAAGCTATGATGTCCTTTTAATCAGTCCTGGACGGTGTGCCTCTTTCAGATGTATACAAATAATAAAAGATTAGATTAAAGATTAGTTTGTTTTTCATCAAGTTTACAGCCCTATGGTGGACAGCTGTGGAGAAGAGTGACGAATGACTCCATGTGATTAATTTGAGCAGTAAATTTTTTATTATTTCTGTGTAATTAATCAAACTAAATCATTTTTGACAGCACTAAAAAAATAGAATCACTGCAAAGTTTGGGTGAAACATCTGGAATTCTTAGAGGGGAATACCTGTTTCATGTTGTTGACTAGTGTTCTCATCTCCAGCTCCAGATTCCTGAGGGTGAGTTCCACCTTCTGCCTCTCTTGAACCTCTATCTGATGCTGCTCCTCCGTCCTCCTCAGCTTATCTTTGGTAGTGTTGTACATCATGGTGGCATTGCGGCGATTTTCCTGCTCCTGTTTCAACTGAAATCTATACAAACAAATGAATACAAAATCGTAGAAGATCCATAGAATTGGCAAGATATGATAAAAAATATAGAGGGCAGACCAAACTTAGGGAAAGATGTGAACACGAACCACTGGGAAATACGTAATATAGGTCACCCCAGTTTACAGGCCAAAGTCTGTCCACCTGTGTCATGATTTCCATTCTGTTCAAGAAAGTTCACAACGTGAAGTTTCTAAGTTTCTGTGCAGCAGTTCTGCTGTTTTAGTACCATGGGTTTTGCTGTGCATCTACTAGCTACAGCAGTGTTGAACAGTTGCAAGTCGCTTTGCTTTCTTCCGTCTGTCACTTATTGTTGCTAAGGAGTTTTTTCAGTGAAATTAGCACTTCACAATGTTTATTCACTTAATGGTATATTTCAAGTTTTTTAATAAGGCACAGTTCTGACCTAACTAGGAAGAAAAGCAGTTAAAATGTTGTGTCAACCCTGCCGGTCTGGTCTGTCTTTTGTTTTCCAGCACATTCTGAGCAGTGAAGCAATTTCTTGCAATAAAAGGGAATTGTTTAATTTTCAACAGCATTATAAAGCCTATTTTGGGTCTGCTGCTCACATTTGCAGTAATGATTCTTAGTGTCTTACATTCCATATCTCAGTGCTTTGTACTGATATACAAGTAGCCCCAGTATATATGCCACAGCCAACGTTTTGATGAAAATAAGGACAACTTCTGCTCCAGATTAAATGCTAAATTGAGCATTTTGATCAAAGAAAGTAGTGCTTACTTGACGTTTGTGACTTCAGTCTGCAGTTCCAACTGGTTGCGCTCCAGAGCAGACTTCATATCTTTAATTTCCTCAAGAGAGCTCTTTAACTCCACCTTCTCCATTTCCAGCTGGCTCACTTTGTCGGTCAGGTAACCATGCCGACTCTTGGCTTTTTGGATAGAGCGCTCATATTCATGGAAAATGTTCTGCAGCTTTACCATGCTTCTTGAATCTGTTGGCGATAAGTTGACAGTCTTTGAAAAAGTTTTCCATGTTTCACAACTTAATGAGCATACATCATCTACACTGATGCAATTATTGAGATGAAAAAAAAAACAAAAAAAAAAACAAAAAAGCCCCCCCACAAAAAATTCTAATTTACACAAAAAATAACAGTTGAGGGGGCTGAGTTCTTACCAAAACTGGCTGAGTCGAGCTTCTGAATTAGGAGTGATGCGTGACGATAGCCTGAAGTAGGAGAGTCCACATCTTCTGTTGCTGTGTCTGATGACTGAGTAAGTTCATCAAAGTCTTCAGCCATTTCCACTTCCTCTGGGTTCTAAATATGGAAACAATATGCAGTATTACAATAAACCAGTTGTTTATTTTGTTCATATACTTAAAAGTAAACGGCTTATAAACATTTACCTCATTTTTCTGTTGCCCACTGGTTGCCAACCTTAGCCAGAGAAGTAAGAGAAGAAAATCAGGTTATTTGGAGCATGTTCTCAGGTTAGTACAGCTGCTTCTTTAATGGCTATTATATTTGAAGAGTTGAGTTGAGTATAGTGGCATAATGCAATTTAATTTTCTAGTTTAAGAGAGCCAGATGTTAGTCAGGAAACTATGAAGGAAGGAAAGAAAAGAGAAACAACAACCTAATCATCACCCACCACCAATACAGTTAAGGTTTGCTTTGCCTGAACACAAAGTGAATTCCAGTCCCTGTGTATTCTAGCCATTGTTTTTTATTCATTTCACAAAACTCTTTTCAGTTTCTTTTTATCTTGCTTCTCTTTTCTTTTTTCTTCATACATATCACATAAGGTATTTTCATTATCAAACTGAACAAATTTTACACTTGCAGAGGCTTTCATTGGCTTTCTTCAAAGCAAATCTCTAACCGTCTTTGTACTAACTGTGCAAAGCAGTTCTGTCTGCATTCATTCTTAAATTCAGTTTGTGTTCAGTCTACACGCACCTATAGGTTAGTGACAGAGAGGTTAAAAGAAAGTGGCATACTGCATATATACCTTCCTTCATCGTCGGACACATCACTTAAAGTGCTATCATCAAACACTGAAAGAGGATCTCCATTAATACGGGCATTGGTCTGAGGGGCTCTGCTGCGCTGGGCCCCTCGGACCAGCTCCAGCTGTTGGGTCTCCTCTTGTTTGTTGCTACTGTGGGTCTGCTGGAGTTGAAGATGCAATTGCACTGGTGCCTCGCTGGTGCTATGGAGAGCAATAAACCTTCATTTTGGACCCCTTGGAGGTATTCCCAAATTATCAAAGAAATGTAAATGAAAGCTAAGACGGGGCTTTTTGGGTTGAATGTGTCATTTAAAGAGCATTTGTTTAAAAAATAAAATGATTCAGATGACTTGTCCACAAACAAAAACAAAATTCTATTCATTTCTTGTACATAACTTGTACTGACTTCTTATTTCAATAAAAAGTTTGGGTGTGTTGCTCCAAAATGTGGGTGCTAAGATTTGCTGATGAAAACGGTTTCAAAATAAGCAAACAATGCATACCTCTGGTTAGCTCCAGACTGCTGCTGCTGGGGAATTGCTCCAGCTTGACTTGACAGGGATCCCAACCTGCTCTCGGGTTTCTCAGTACTCACTACTTCTTCCAAAGCCACTTCACCAGTATGCAGGCAAGTTTTGGATTTTTGCACGTCCATTGTAGTCTTTGTTGTCTCTTGGACTGCCTGAAAAGAAAACATTACATATTTGAAAAAGGTATGAGAGAATATTTGTATCCAAAACAGCTTGAGGCCAGCCTTTTAAGATGCATGTTGGAGCAGAGACTTGTACTCTTTCTCATGCATAATTTAGTGTCTCCCCTCCCTTCAGAGACCTAACACCTGAGTGTGGTTACTCTATTTGATGTGGTATTTTTAAAATTAATAACAAGGATGTATGTTTTCTGACATCCCAATGCCTGCTGTGCCATTCAAATTACCTGAAGTGGGAAAAATCTCAATATCTGACATGAGAACATCCCTAATAATAGTAGTCACTTTGCCCAGGGTAGACCTTTTCGATAGTGAAGCAAAGATTGAACTCAAATGAACATTTTTCTCTATTCTTCTATATGAAGAGACCCTCAAATGCTTAAAAGGCTGACCAAGATACAAATATATCCAACTCATGTGGACCAGTTCTTAAAAAATACTTGCATGAATGAAGACAACCTTAATCAGCAACTTACATCATCAAAACAGCACTTCTTTTTAGAGTAAAAAAGAAGGCTACTATTTGTACAGTCACATCACAAAACCTAAAAAGACATTTTAAAAATAACAAAGAGTCATGCAAAGTACATGCATTAGTTAGAGCAGGTTGCTACTAAGGAACACACAAAGAATGGGCCAATATTCGTTTCTTGTCTGCAGAATAAATATCTTTCACGAATAGCAGTTCAGATCCAAATACAGTCATGGATGAAAGTAGTGGCATCCCTGGAATTTTTCCAGAAAATACACCATTTCTCCTAGAAATTTTTGCAATTACAAATGTTTTTTGTATCCATATGTTTATTTCCTTTATGTGCATTGGAACAACACAAAAAATCTGAAGAAAAAAGACAAAATTGACATAATTTTACACAAAACTAAAAAAAAAAAGGGCCGGACAAAATTATTGGCACCCTTTAAAACTGTGGCTAAATCATTTTATTTCAAGCATGTGATGCTCATTTAAACTGACATGTGGCAGTAACAGGTGCTGGCAATCTAGAAATAGAAATCACACCTGAAGCCAGTTAGAATGTATAAAAGTTGACTCAACCTTTGTGTTGTGTGCCTGTGTGTGTCACACCAAGCATGGAGAAGAGAAAGAAGAGCCCAGATTCATCTGAGGACTTAGGATGCAAAATTTTTCGAAAAATATGAACAATCTCAAGGTTTCAAGACCATCTCCAGAAATCTTGAAATTCCTTTGTTTACTGTGCGTAATATAATCAAGAAGTTTATAACCCATGGAACTGTGGCTAATCTCCCTGGACGTGGACGGAAGAGAACAACTGGTAAAAAAATGCAACGCAAGATAGTTGGAATGGTGAATAAACATCCTCAGTCAACTTCCACACAAATTCAGGCTGTCCTGCAGACTCAGGGTACAAAAGTGTCAGCTCTGACCATACGTCGTCATCTGAATGAGATGAAGTACTATGGCAGGAGACCGAGGAGAACCCCACTGCTGACAAAGAGACATAAAAAAGCCAGACTGGAGTTTGCAAAAATGTACCTGAGTAAGCCTCAATCCTATTGGGAGAACATTTCATGGACAGATGAGACAAAGGTAGAGCTTTTTGGAAAAGCAGGTCATTCTACTGTTTACAGAAAATGGAATGAGGCCTACAAAGAAAAGAACACAGTACCTACAGTCAAACGTGGTGGAGGTTCAAGGATGTTTTGGGGCTGTTTTGCTGCCTCTGGCACTGGATGCCTTGACTGTGTGCAAGGAATCATGAAATCTGGAGACTATCAAAAAATTTTGGGCCGCAATGTAGGGCCTAGTGTCAGAAAGCTGGGTCTGCATCAGAGGTCATGGGTGTTCCAGCAGGACAATGACTTGAAACATACCTCAAAAAGCATCAAGAAATGGTTGGAGACAAAGCGCTGGAAAGTTCTGAAGTGGCCAGCAATAAGTCCAGATCTTAATCCCATTGAACACCTATGAAGAGATCTTAAAACTGCTGTTGCAAGAAGCACCCTTCAAATCTGAGAGACCTGGAGCAGTTTGCAAAAGAAGAGTGATCCAAAAATCCAGTTGAGAGGTGTAAGAAGCTTGTTGATGGTTATAGAAAGTGATTGGTTTCAGTTATTTTTTTCCCAAGATTGTGCAACCGAATATTAAGTTGAGGGTGCCAATAATTATGTCTGGCCCATTTTTTAAAATTTTGTGTAAAATTATGTCAATTTTGTCTTTTTTCTTCAGATTTTTTGTGTTGCTCCAATGCACATAAAGGCAATAAACACATGTATACCAAAAACATTTGTAATTGCAAAAATTTCTAGGAGAAATGGTGTATTTTCTGGAAAAATTCCAGGGGTACCAATACTACAACAGTTTGTTAAACAGTTTGTTAAACACCCAAACAACCTAAGAGGCATGCAGGAGTGACACGTCTATTTGAAATCAACACTTAATAAATAAAATAAAGTTAAAGAAAGGAGCATAAATAACAGAAAGACACAGGCCATGGTGTAAGATCAGTTTTGGCCCTCTGAAACTGATGATTAAAAGAAACGAAGAAGCACATGGATAAAGTGAAGAGAAAGGGAGGCAGTCTAGAAGAGACTGTTTGAGGGGCGGCCATCCTCTACCTCTTTCTGGAGTTGGGCCTTTTCTTTCTCCAAATCCAGGAAGACAACTTTCAGCATCCCTACCTCATGTTTAAACCTTTCCATGTCCTCCTCGAGTTCTTCATCAGAAACTCCTGGGAATGATGCTGAAAGCTTGCACAGAGATGGGTTATGGGATTCAGGGAATTCCTCTGGATCCTCTCCTGGACTTGTATTGTTCTTGTGCTCTTCTTCACAACGAGCGCTGGTGTCTTTACTGACATGGTGAAGATCTGTGTTTTGGATCCGCACCAGTTTGGCCTCTTCTTTTAAGTATTTGTGATGGTCAACATGAGATGTGGGTGTGTTGTGTCCATCAGATAAAACTTCAGGAGCATTATCAAAGCTGTTTCTTGGGGCTGTGGTTATTCTTGGTGAAGGAGACCTGCTCTTCTCAGGAGCATCATCAGTGAGAAGATCTTGCTCATGATACATGCTGCTCTCACTAGCAGGACGCTCACAGACCTTCATCCTGTCATCACATGCTGACCTGTCAGGGGATTCAGTCACCGAGTCCTCCAGTCCAGACTCCCTCTGCTCTGGGATGGTGAGGAGGACTGTACTCCTTGCTCTGGCTGTTGGACGTACAAACGTTTCCTCTTCTTCTTCATCACTTGAAGAAGAGTCAGCTGTTCCCTGCTCATCTTCTATGATTTCTTCTGCTGGAACTCTTGATTTGAGCAGTTCCCCAAACTTCTCTTTTAATTCACAAGCTACATTCTTGAAAGTGGATTTTACCTCCCTTTTCTCCACCTCTACCCAGAGCTTCTCATAACGTTTCTCCCATGGGATTTCTTCACTGGCTTTTTCACTTTCTTCAGGACTGTGTCGATTTTTACAGTCATAATCCTTTTCTTCACTGTCACAGCCTGTATAGCCTGGTGTGCTTGGGCTGTCTAGATCTAGCTGAGGAGTATCTAAGGATCTTTCTTTCTCCTTTGATTGCATGGATGGACACGGAAAACACAAGACAGACAAGACAAAAATGCAACAATGGACTTTGAATAAGAAACAACGATCAACATTGCTCTTTCATAACCCAATTTTTATAATGTTAACAGATTTAATATCTTGATTACAGAACAGAAAAATGCTGGGGAAAGTAATAGGTTGTAAAATGGACATTTACAACTAATGACTCCTATTGAAATTAACATCTGTCCTGTGAAAACATATGCCAGAAGGGAAACTATTAAACTGCGCTCGAGTCCCAGCAAGAAATTACAGAGATCTGAGCTGAAATCAAAAATAGTTTCCTCCCCAAAAATACTATGCCAATAAAGCTGATTCTGATTTCCTTTTTAAATTCTACAGGGAAAACACAGATTTCATGGATCCCTAATGCCTTGAAAATTAATGTCGAAAAGCAAACGGTGTTATTTATCTTTGAAATGGTTTATAAAAATGGGCTTTGGAATAATACATGAGGTATGGCTGTTAAATACTGAGACTGCTCTTACGTAAGTTTCCAATAAGTGACGTCTTTAGGTCACTGCTAGCTACTGAATTGAAGTGCACATGTTTTTGTGAAGGCGTCAGAAAATGACTAGCTCAAAGGTTGAGCAATGCATTAACTTAAAATTTATGGTGAAATCAAACAAAACAACAGCCAAATCTTTTCGTACATTAACTGAGGTGTATGGAGACACTTCATGTCACATGCAAGTGTGTTTAAATGGCACAAAAGATTTTATAAAGGCAGAAAGGATATCCAAGATGATGAACATTCTGGGCGCCCATGCACATCAAAAACTTCTGAAAACATTCAACAAATTCAACATATCGTTCGAAATGATCAACGACTCAGAATAAGTACCATAGCAGAAATGGTCTCCATTCATAAAGAGCCAGTTTGGCAAATTTTGCATGAAATTTTGAACATAGCAGAAGAGTGTGACAAAGTTGTCCCATAACTTCTGACTCCTGACCAAAAGGAAAAATGCAATCAAATTTGTGGAGATATTTTGAACCGATTCCCGGTACCTGTGAACCGATACCGGTACACAATGGTACCCATTTTCGGAACTTTTGAGTGTGAATAACATGCAATAATAAATGTTATATCACCTCAAAACTTCTGAATTTTCAATATCAAAACACTAACAAATATCAGTGTTTAAAAAAAGTGTTATGAAAAAATTACTCCAACATGGAAAACCTAAACTACTATCACTACCCAGTGTTTTTTTCTTTACATTGCACAAATTAAAACCCAGCCCACTACCTCCTATTCCTCCAATTTCACCTGTGAGGTGACTGAGCGAACAAATGTGTCCCTTTATCTACTATATTCCCATGGTTGATATCCACATGATAAGCAGAAGCAGAAAGACACTGAAAATTATTTATGTTAAAAAAAGGTATAACAACATTAGTCTCGTTTTTCAAAAGCCATACCTCACATATGTCTTGATTATGAATTCTAATTTTGCTGTGACTAATCAAAGCGTAAATGATCATATCGGGGGAAATGGGCAGTATTATGTGGATTTTCTCACCTTTTGTTGCTGATGGTCAGAGTCTCCATAATTTTTTCTGTCACTGACCATTGGCAAGAACTCAGGGGAACCTAAGATGACAAAAGTCTTCATTTAGAGAACAGGACCTAAGCACAGTAAGGACCAGATAGGATTTTAACTTACTAGTGGGCCTTACCTGGTGTTACAGTGACCTGAAGCTCAGAAATGCTCTGACTGTCAACTTTATTAATTTTGCTGGAAGATGCCATGTTGTCGGGCTCCCAATCTGATTCTAAATGAGAAGAGAGAAACATACTGTTAATATAAGCTTTGGTTAAACGGCACAAATGTTAATAAAGATTAGGCCAAACCTTCTTCACTCTCTGGTTTTTGAAGCACCATTTTCCTAGCCCGAGGCTGGGGATGGGGCCCTGGTTGTGGTATTTCTTTGGAGTTGATGCTTCTCTGTGGCGTCAGTGGTGCTTCTGGAGCCACATCTTCGTCCTCCTCTTTAACTGGTGGATTGGAGCACTCTGGGAACTCCTCAATGCCAGGGGAGGGCATTCTGCGACCAGGAAGTGTTCTCTTACTGGTGGTACTGGCTGAATCCCAGTCTGATGCATCTGTGTTGTGAAAACAGGCAGCTGTAATTAAGTAATTGAAACTGGAAACTTATTCTGCTGATTGATGTACCAGTCGACATCACAATAGCCACTACATCCCCATGCCTGGTGCTTATTCACGCACAGAGGAAGGTACACTGCTGCATTCTATCTAGCTGGGCTCTAGAAGAAAGACTACAACTACAAATATGCAAAGGTGACTCCTCGAATCAACTAGTCCATGTTTACTGACCTGCTTTGTGAGCTTCAAAAACAATGACAGAAACATACAAAGGGTTTTAAAGTCAATGTTGCATGCAGATAGATGAGCTTTATCAAAAGATTAGACCGTAAGTGTTTAAAGAGAAGACTCTATAGCACAAAAAATAGTTAATTTAAAGGTTCTAAGGGTCAGCTCATAAAAACAGAGAACTGTCATCTTACCTTCAAGATCATCAACATCTCCTAGACCAAGCTCCTCCATGAGATCTGTTATAGCGAAACAAATAAAAACACAAGTAGTTCTTCAAGTAATTCTTTCATTTTGGACAAACAGAAGCCATGACGCCCCTGAATTGTTTACCTGTTTGCTCTTTTTCTCCTTGAATTTTGCTCAGAACATTAAGTGGTTCCCATTTGGGTTTCTCAGTCTGATGGAAAAGAAAAATGACCTTGATTTCATTTTTTCCTGACATTTTTAAGCCTTTCATTGCAATTAGGGTGCTCAACCTACCTCTTTCTGTGGGGTACAATCCTGATCAACCCCCTCCTCTTCCCCTCTATTATCATCATCTTTGTAATTTGCAACTGCAAGAGATAAAATATGCTTGTAAGGCTGTGGAAAGCATTGTTAGCTGTAAAATATGATACAATACTCTGATTAAGCTAGATGAGTTTGCAAAAACGTAGCACAAAATATTCTCATGCAAATGCGTTGATGGTTATTAAGCACAAAGATGCATGGTTAGGCATCAAACGAGCAAACTGATCCAGGGTTCAGCACCAGCCAAGAATGCTGTTAAATGCCATACTCATCTATCAATACTATCTGAGCCACAAAATTAAACAACAGAGCAAGCTTAGAAGAACTTGTAGCCATTTGAGTATTAGGTTTGGGATAAATGGCAGGTTAGGGGTAACAGGCAGGTTGGGGTAGTAGATGGTGATACATGCAATCTCTTACAGTGCTCATGAGCTGATGGTCAAGCTTGTGATTGATTAACATGCTGTTCCTTATACCTATGAGTTAAGACATTCATACCCTCTCCCTGGCTGCCTTTTTGCCTGCCTATACTCCTCCAAGGTTCTAGATCTGCCATCATTTTGTCTCTTCTCCCTCTTACAAAAGAGGGAACATAAAAAAAGTCTACAAGAGAAAAGTAACATATTGCTGGAGAAGCTGTCTTTGATTGATGGAATGATGTCAAACACGAAAATTCTGTCAACAAAGTGCCTGAAAATCTCTCAGACTTACTTAATGCATTCATTCATTACTTAATGTTATTTTCTATAATTAAGGTCAAACATATTCTGCTGCATGAAATGGTGCATGGAATGATGTGACTGCTTCAGAAAACAATAAAGAAAATTAACCTACTTTCATTACTTCCGTCCTTAACAGGAGACATTATTTCTTGATCCTGAGAAAGCAGTTTTTGTTTCCCTTCATGTGGCTTTTCGGGGCTTTCAGAACGGGACTAGAGAGGAAGAATATATTAGGATCTGTACGACAACCATCTGACCTTATTCCAACAGGTAATCTTTACTGTACCTCAGAGTCCCAGGAATCCGGCTCTTCTTCCTCCTTCTCTAGACCGAGCTCAGAAAGGAAATCTATTCAAAAAGATATAAATAAATGGCACTGGAATTCTGTGTCTTTACAGATAACAGCTTACATGCTGTTTGTCATTTCAAGATGAGAAACATCGAAATATCACAAGCACATGCTTTCTGTTAATTAAAAATCAAAAGATGATAAAATTATCATTCATTTTTCACTTAACTGGTTATATCTCCTTTCTGATTTTGAACACACAGAAGTTTTTGTATTTAAAGGAATCAGAGTGAACAGGCTGTTTGATGTTAAGATATGTGGCACTTCAGTCAGACAGTTCATTGCTGTTTAGACACAGTTTACAGCCCCTGTTTGTCACAGTGTCATTTGATCTCAATTCTTGTTAACCTGACACCACAGAAAGACAGTTTCATATATCCACTGCATGGGATATATGTTGCAATCATCTGCAAAACTGCTCATAGTCTTTGTTAAAGTAAGAAAAACCTTTCAAAAAGATCTTGGAGGTTGATTGGACAAACATTATGTATATCACATTCATTACCGACCAGTCAGAGCAACGAAACATATGACTTTGGAAGCATGCACAGCCCTGGGGCTAAACTACATGAGCCAGGTGGTAATAAAACTCTTGATGAAGACAGCTGGGAGAACAGCAAAAACATCAAGATAAGCTCTGGATATTTCTCTGCTCTTCTTTAAATAGAGAAATGTAGTCCAGTTTATACTGAACTGAGACAGCTGCATCCAAACTTACACTTCACTAGTTGGCATTGTTTAAAGGCTTGCATTAAAACGAAACCCTGCCAATAGCTACTGCTCTTGGTGTCAAATGATGCTGATTGGTCAATTTTTTCTCAGTCCAGGCACAGCTTGAAGCTGTGCACCTAGTGACAGGCAGTAAACCTGGCCAATCTACCTGCTTTGTAGGGTTGAATTCCTTGGAAATGCTGTCTCCAACTAACTTGCTCAGTCTAGTATCAGGCAAAGAGCTGGAAGAGGCAGGCCTTAAGACAAACCGCTACTAAGTGTCTGCCTGCAGTGTGCTTACTCCTCAGTAAGGAAAGTAGCTATTGGCCATCCTAAAAGTCCCTAAATGATGTCATTGACTAATTTGCATAACTGTCCGTAGGCATTTAATTGTAATGGACGCTGTAGAAGACAGGAATAACATCATGAGAGAGACAAGAAGTTGTTAAAAAAAAGACCCTCAGTATGTTTAGTTGCAGCTTTTTGCCATTCCAAAAAGGTTTCATTGTTCAGCACTAAAGGTTGTTCCTTTTAGCTTGATGCATTCAGATGTTTACTTGCTCTAGATTTTTTAATTTAAGAGCACATCAACTATACTATTCTTACAAAATTCTGCTAAAGTATACAAGCTTTAATTCTAACAAGTACTATATTCTTGACTTTATTGGGATAAATCACTAGTCCTCTTATCTAGCTTAACTTCCCATTTCACCTGAAGACTGTAGCATTTAAGTTCTCAAAAGTTGATGGTCTAAGAGTTATTGGACAATACATGTTACTCAAACAGCTCTATAAAACTTGTTTGAATGCATATAAATTGTCTAAACATTGTTATAATAAAACTGTATTGCAGAAGTAAGCATTTTATGTGGTAATGCATTTGAAGAAGACAGTGTTTCAACCAGTTATGGCACTTTTTTTGTTCTAAGACCACAGTTCAACAAAGTAAGTTTCCATTTTCTCTTTACAAACCTCTCTTTTTATTTGTAGAACTTTCTGTCTCAGGCACAGGCACGGTGGCTTCAAGGGACTCTCCACTTTCTTCAAGTTGATTTTCATCTGATATGTCTCCTTCCTCCTCCTCATCATCATCCCCCATCTCATGTTCTCTCTCATCCTCATCCTCAGTAGACTCTTCTTTCTGTTTAAAGCAAATAATTGAAGTTTTACTCATAATGATGTACTTCAAAACTTCCTGTATTTGGTCAGCTTGTGCACCTGCAAGATATTTACAAACTGACAAGCACTGTGAATAATCATAGCACAAAATGATGGTGAGAAAATTGTTGATAGAGCTAGAATGCTCACTGAGGCCACATTAGACAAATGGTTACACTCCAAAAAAAAAATCTACTTTTCTATTTCCAGTTTACCTGCATCACATGTTCTTCAACAGTTCTGAGCTCTTGACTTGCCATGTCATGCATACCCTCTACATCAGGTGAGTCTAGATCAACATCATCAATGTCAGTCTGATGTAACTCTTGATCAGACAATGCGCTCCTGTCTGAATCCAGGTGTTGTCCAGCAGTGGCATTATCTTTGGTGGGAGTGTTTGAAAAAATATTTTCCCTTAGTGGCTCATCAACAGATTCTCCTTCCAAGGGAACAATGGCACTTTTACTGTCTAGTGGAACATATGCAGTTAATTTTGCCCCATCTTCATCATTCACCTTGGCGCCTTTGCACAGACGCCCATCATCAGACCCTTTGACTGTTGCACTTGCAAAATCGTATTGCAGCTTTTTGTCCATGCTGTCAGAGTCCTCACTTGTTTCATCGTCTTTGCTGGCGTTGTCATTCTGCACATCCATCAGCTTTGTCTTCTTGTCAACTGTTGCATCATTTCCTTCACAATTGCGTTCATCTTCTGATTCTTCCTCTAACTTTGTGTCGATTGCACTTGAGGGCCTAGACTTTGGTGACAGCACTTTGGAAGGAGTAGTTGGACATGTTAAGATGCTACCAAAGTCCGTCTCTTCATTCTTTGTCTTCAACGTCTTCTTTTCAGATTCACCATCTTCATCTTCATCATCCCAACTATTGTTGCCTTTTTCATTATCAGAGACTGTGTTTTCTTCTCTTTGTGATGGCTGACCAACTGGTTCCACATCATCAATGTCTAGCACTTTGTCCTCAGGTACTGGTGACGCTTCAGGGGAAGGGCCATTGGAGTCTTTGTCTTTCTTTTCATCTTCCCAAGAGTCATTAGACCATTGCTGCTCCCCAGTCTGGGTTATTGTTAGGATATTTGTTTCAGTGACTGGAGAAAATAAATCACCTTTAGTGACATTATCATTTTGGATGTTAGTTTCAGACACAGAATCCCAATCTGATTCATCCACAGCTGTTTTTTCTGGTCTACTTTTGGATTTTGGTGTGCTTTTTGCAGATAATGTAGGTTTATCCTTCACTGTCCCAGGTAAGGCACGTTTTGGAGATGGTGCCACTGGTGATGAAGAATCCCAGGAAGTATTTGGGTGGTCTTCATTTGGATGAGGTAATGCACATGTTGAATGCAGTAATTCTGATGCTGGAACACCACTTTTCTGTTCAAGCATATCTTCTTGTACCTCTTCTTCTTTGGGCAGGTCAGCATCACTGTCCTCCAAGGAGGATCCCCAGGACGATCTGCGTTTTTCTTTTTTGCAATCTTCTTCATTGGATTGAGGATCAATAGAACCGTCTGTATTTTCCTCTTCATCCATGGGCAGTGGCTTCATTCGATAAGCAAGGACGGTGTTGCGACTTAATCTCCCTTTTTTGTTCTCCTCTTCATCATCACTATCATTCCACACCGTTTCACCACTGTTTTGTTCATCAATCCATGAGTCATCATCTTCTTTTTCCATATCTTCCTCTTTAATGGGGCCTCCAGTTAAACCCGAGTCTGGATGCATGCAATGGTCTGATGGTTTTACTTGATCTTTCCCTAGACTATCATCTTCATCAGAAAACTTTGATTCTACCCTAATAGCTGACACAACACAGTCCTCTGCAATATCTAACGTTGCTGGTATTGCAAAACTTTCCGTTTTGGCTGTGCTATCATTCTTTAGAGTCTCTGTTTTGGCATCTTTCTCTGAGGCCTGCACGTTCTCACCGGCAACACAAGAACCAGCATCAGGTATGCTTTGAGTATTGGCATCAGTAATTTCAAGGGCACCAGTGACAGACGGTTTTTGTTTATCTTCAAACTCTGTAGTGTTGACCTCAACAGAAGCCACATTGTTGTCATCCTCTTCCTCTTCATATTCATTATCTTCTTCATCCTCTTCTTCACCTTCCTCTTCACTTTCCTCATCATCTTCGACATCCTCTTCTTCCTCTTCCTCCTCTTCTTCTTCTTCTTCCTCATCCTCCTCGTCTTCTTCCTCTTCTTCCTCCTCAGAGTCCTCTTCTTCTTCGTCTTCATCTCCATCTTCTTCCTCAGAGTCCTCTGGTTCTGGGCTTCCCTCTTGAGATTGGGATCTTGCCTTACTGCTTGATGGCTGCTCTGAACGTTTGCTTTTCTCCTGCTCAGCTGCATTTTCTGCTTGTTACAAAATTTTCAGAGAAAAAATAGAAGGAGGGAAAGATGACTTAGACATGCAAGTGTGAAAGCTTCAACAAAATATATTTTACCTTTCTATAGCTTGGAAGAGGGGTAGAAGTCATCTGGGGTGTTTTGGAAAGGAAGGAAACAGGAGAGGGATCTACTGGGTGCTGTGGAGCTTTGCTTGATGGTAAAGCCTGAGGGAGGGATGGGATTCTCTGGACCCTATTTTCACTCTCTGGCTCTGACTCTGTACCACTCAAGGATCTGTCAGGCAGCGCAGATGCTAAAGGCAGGGAGAAGAGATTACTAACACAAGATCACAAACTATGGGAGGCCAAAAATATAACAATGTTTAAAAATGATCAGTACCTCCTTCTCTTTCCGATGCAATCAATCTTCTTAAGTTTACCTTCTGTGGTTTCTAAAAAACAACATATCCCATTAAAGCCAGAAAGAAAATTTTTCAATCACACAAAAACATATGACCTTGCAAAACATCATGCAAAAACATCTCTAATCCACGTCTGTAAGGAACCAATTCGGACCAATCAGCAACATTTGAGGGGAACGAGGTGGTTGCTAAGGGTGACATCTAGTTGTAGTAAAGTCAATAGCAATGTCTGCGCAGCGATTAGCTCAGATACAGCCACGTATAGTGGCAGTTTTATCAGAACTAGAACACATTTCTGTATTAAATAAAAAAGTAAAAAACAACACTCAAAGCTTTTCATGATGGAAAAGATTTTTTGCACTTCTACCAGTGTGAGTTTATGATCGTTCAGGTGGGGTTTCCTGGTGACAGCAATGGCTACTGCTGTAGTAGCTTTTAGCATGGATGTAGTTGTAGCAAAGCAGGAATTTAATCAAAACTGGACAACATTTGTTCATTAACACAAGAGCAAAGAGACACATCGAAAGCTTTACTTGGCAGAGAAGATGTTTTTTCATGCCAACCGGCTTCAGCGAGACACTGTGCATGCCTTGCTACTAGGGATGTGCGTGGTTAATCATTAAACATTTAAATTTGTGTATCAAATTAGCCGTTGAGGTATTTAAAAGTCGGTTAAATGAATTACCCATCATTTTTATAAACACAGGCTTGAAATCCCGGTCTATAATGCTCATTAAATTGTAATGAACCTTCCGCCACTAGAGGCTGCTGTAGCTTCATTTAATGGCTGCTGCCTTCCTGTCTGACACTTCGCGGATGTAAACATGAGAAGCTCAGCAGTGGCTTAGCGGTTAGCTGCTTTTTTAAAGTAGTAAATGGAAAAAAATGGTATTTAGGCTGTCGAGGGTTGAACTCACGCATAACTTCCATCCAAAGTAAAAAGAGGCCACATATCGAAGTATAATATTAATCTGCAAAGAGGAATGAACACTGGTGGCACTAGCTTGTAATGTTAGCCTTGCTGTAGAAAGTATATCAGGCTAACGTCACACCTGCTGACACAATGACCTGTGAGGAATTTGACTGTTTTCTGAGGATTTACTCCTCTTTAGACTAGTCAGTTCAACAAAATTTAAATAAGGGTAAAGCCGAATACGGAAATAGACACTTAGGAACATCCTTACTTGCTACATCATTTTGTCTTGTTGCCCTGATTGGCTGTTATTGAATGTGACAGACAAAACGTTCTTCCAATCACCTTCTGAGAATTTTTTTGAAAAGTACATTAAGATAACAATTGATGCACAAACCTTTTCGACTAAAACAGACTCATCATCATCATCTGTTGAAGGCCATTCATCTGCAGCACTTTTTGAAACTCTATTGGGAGGAGAAGAGCAGTTTGAGCTCTGATATCAAATACAAGTATAAGAAGCAGATCTTTGGAGGAAAGTTGTGCTCACCGACTTAGTGACTCTGACTGAGAATTGTCTTCAAAATCTGCAACAAAGCAGAGGAATTTATTTAAAGCAAATCAACTCTTTGCCTTATGAAAAGGTAAGACTGTCAATAATAAGACTGTCAATAATAAGACTGTCAAAAAATGAAATCTTGAGAGCATCTACTGTAAGTCTGAAAAGAAATGCACAAGACAACACATCTAGCAGCACAACAATTGTTTCTTGCAAACAGGAGTGTGTAGAGTATCCATCCTAAGTGTTATTGGAAAGAAATGGACACTCTTTAACTGACTTTGCAAACAAAGTTCATCTAAGCAAAGTAATACCTCCCCCTGCTTCATTTGATCCATGCTCTAGATCCAGTCAAGAGGTAACGCATGAGGGATGAATGAAATAGTCAAAGTCAATAATGAAAAGACAAATACATCCTCACACCACAACTTTCACCTTTATGCACTTGAGAGCTTTATCTTTACCATCTTTGTCAGTTGCCGGTCCTCCCAAAGAGAAGCCTGCTTCAATGTCCTGGGAGGGACTGCCTAGCAGGGTTTTTTTCTTCTTTTTGCTTGGACCTTGAGCTGATATGGAGGGTCCATCATTCCTTTGGGTGCTGTGCTCAATGATCAGGAGGGAACATCTACAAGACAGTGAAGTCACAGTCCTTTATGGCCTGCAATCTAACTTACTTCTGCAGTTTTAGGTTTGCAGATCTGACAAAAGCCTGTCAACGAAACTAAAGCAAACAAGGTAGAATAAAACTGAACTGAAAAAGATTTCTTAAGGATATGTTGCTTTTGTTTGAAGAGAAGGATGATTTAAGACACATAAATGCAAGGATAAGGAGCAGAGCTTACGGATGATGGCCATTCATCACTGCATAGTCATCAGCTGACCATCCTTTGGCATCCTTCAGAGTGATATCTGCATCATACCGCAACAGCAGCCGCAACATACCAATCTGTCCATTACCAGCAGCTATCATTAATGGCGTCCTGTGGGTAAGACCCATGATACCAACATGACCAACTTCAAACTCTGAATTAGGAAATACCAAGAATGCTGAACAAGTATCACAAATGAGTCACATGTTTCAAACTAACCTTTGGTCTTGGCCAATCAAATTCACATCAGCACCCTCCTTCAAGAGAAACTCAGCCATCTCAATGTGATCCTCACGGACTGCCACAGACAATGGTGCAAACCCCTCCTTAAATTCAGATTAGAATGAAAATTATTAGGCAGGTGGCACCATACAATGAATATCTCACTGTGAACTGAACTGCAAAGGGGCACATGCATGCTAATATTCTGGCCAACAATAAATGCTAATACTCTCAAGTACTTAACCCTAAAAAACCCTCCTGATGGTACAATTAAGGCTGAAAAGTTTTAATGTGGCTGACAAAAACAAAGACAGACTCACCTTATTTTGTGCGTTGATTGCAGCCTCATGCTCCAGCAGCAGGACAGCAGTGGAAATTGATGGAATGTTTGCTGCCAGATGTAGGGCTGTATTGCCATTGATATCCACCAGATTAGGCTCAGCATGATTCTCCAGCAGTATGCTCATACAGCGTTCATGCTGGCCTTGCACTGCCTGAAATTGTTACTGTAATCATTACAACATATTCAATACTATATTTAAAATCATTATGTGTTGGTTGCTCATCATAAAGGATTACCTTCATCAAGGCGGATCTGTTTTGATTGTCACAAAGGTTAAGCTTGGCTTTGCTTTCAACAAGGTATTGCACCACCTCAACATGTCCACTGGCGCAGGCAATATGAAGTGCGGTCCTGTAACAGTAAATAGGAGTTATATGTAAGCATTCATGCTTTTACTCTAACAAGATCAGTTACCTTTATAGGTATTATACAGATATTTTAAAAGTCAGCATTATTTTGCTAGTACTCAATTCAGTCAAGTTCATATTTTTAAAGTTCTGTGCCTCTTATACTATTTAGAAATAATGTTTGAAGTGTGACTCCGTCATGCAAAAAAATCCTCCTAAAATTCCCTTGCAGCTGTAGAAACAAAATGACTAACCAACCAATAGATGTGGCAGGGAATTTTAATCACTTCAATCACTTGTCAAGGAAAAAACACGAGCAGCTTATTTAACCCATGAATAGAACTTTCTTTACCATTAATTAATGTAAATTAAGACAGTTTGGTTCTTGGCCATTTGCTGTCTAAAAAGGTCTCTTTGGGCTCTTTGAACTGAATTTAGCCTGTCTTTCTTCTTTTGCATTTCTTCAGACTAAAAAATTAATTGCTGCTACTTAAATAATAATCAATTTAACAGATTAATAAGTAACAAAATCAGCAATTAGTTTATAACTTTACTGTCCAACAGGGGAAATTTAGTTTGAAGATGGTGAGGACAGTTTAGGTACATCGTCATAGCAGCATGTAACCAACATTGATTAAAAAATATTCCTCCAGTTCTCACAAAAAGTATTATAAAGTGGCATAAGAGAAAATCTAAAAAACAAAAAATTTTAAAACTTTAAATTGATCACAGCCATTCCAAAAATTTCACTCTAAAAACACACTAAATTCATCAATGCCAAAAGGGAAGTTCAAAAATTCCAGGGCTGTACAAGTTAAGTGCATCAATTGCACATGGGACGAAGGAGACTTTGTATCTGTTTGTTCTAGCTCTTGGGAGGGAAGAGGAATGACTTCCTCCAGAGGAGAATGGTAAGAGCTGGACAAGATTGAAAATGCTTTCTGCAAACTTGTTTGTCTAAGACCTTTGTAAGAGAGAGCTGCTGAAGGCCAATTATCTGGCTGGCTTGTGAAACAATTCTGGACAAATAATTTCTGTTTTGTTGCAGCTTGATGAAATTTACTGCTAGGTATTTCTAAAGAGTCCACTCCAATATCAACTTGTAATTACTAGATAAAAATTGACAATTTTCCAGCTTAATATTTGAAGTGGTCTGAAAATTGTTGGTTTTTTAATGGTACATTTCCAAGGTTCTGACAAAGCACCTATATTTTGTTACCTCTCACAAGCATTCGTGCAAATTGGCTCCATACTGCTCAGTCACTTCTGACATACTTAGTGTGTTTGGTAACCTGATCTTAGCTTGAAACATAAGTAGAAAAAAAACACTAAGGTGTCATTACATTTAACAGCCGTTAGTGTGCTGTTTAAAGTTTAAATAGTGGAAATAAATTTATCACAAGCCAGCTGTAGTAGGCAAAATTATTGTTATACTGCAAACCACTCTTGATTACCTTCTTAAGTGATTGGTTTTTTGAATAGCAGCATTCAAGGATAATAATGTTCATGGTTGCATTCATATGAAGTGGAATAATAAGGCAGAATCTAAAATACACAATTAGTTTTAAAAAAGAAGAATTTACATAAAACAAACACTTTTGGTTAAGATATTACTCCATACATTTAGAAAGACTTGGATCTACATTAATTAAAAATTTGTTAAAGAAAAATGCCAAATATGTTAAAGGGGACCAGAGGATAAAGTGATCATGTATGCCAAGTTATCATAGTATTTCAGGAACCACTCACATTAGACTACATGCTAAAGTGTTTGCAGTATGTAGTAAAGACTTGAAAGAATGAGACCAGTAGCGTTTATGCACATACCTGTTTTCCTTATCAAGCTGATTGATGTCATTCTTTTTAGCGAGCTGCTTCAACTTTGCCAAATCTCCCACTGAGGCTGCCTTGTGAACTTTCCCGAGGTCCTTGTCTTTTAGTTCATAACCCACGGAAAGCACACTCCCACTGTCAGGGGTACCGGACGGGTGTTTCTTTTTCTTGGTAAAGCTGAATATCTTCTTCATTGTACGAGGCAGAACAGCATTGCTTTTTGCATCGTCACCACCTGACAGTCGTCTGTTGCTGGAGGATCACCACAGGCGGCTCTTCCATCCCTATAAATAAGACGTGCAAAGCGGATTAGTAGCCAATAAAACCTTACTGAGAAAGCTGTAGTGTCACTTGAATAAATATTGCTCACTAAATTATGCCCCATATGTGGTGAGGCAGCTCCAGTAACGATGCGGCAAGTAAACAACTGCATTTATGGAGGAATTTAAATACTGTTTAATATTTAGGTAATTACTTGAGCATAGCATAAGGTGAGGTTAAAACACAGCTGTCAAGCTAACGGTAGCGGTACAGTAACCATCATATGTACCCTCATTTACTAGACATTACCTTATAACAGGACGTCCTTTACAAGGTTATTTAGATCCGTAGGGTAACAGAGAACGTAAGCAGCACATTAGCATCCAACATTTGATATAATAGACGATGAAAATTAAGTCCCCGCTTACTAACGTCGCTTGGGGTTGTTTGTATGAACGTAGTTGGGCAAGCGTTATATCTTGTGGCTTGTTGCCATGGAAACTGACTGTATGAGAGGTATGCTTGAGTAACTGCCAGATAATATTCAAAATGCTAAAGCTAAATTTCATAAAACATTATTATTTTTACATAGTAATTTAGACCACATCTTTGTCTGTTGCCGTTAACAAGAAAGATTTGATTCTGTTCAACATTATTTTATTCATTTATCTTTTTCTGTACAACATTATCGTTAGCTTCAGTTGGCTCGCACTGCGCCTCCCACGTCGTCACTTTACAAATGAAGCAAACCGCCACATTTAAACCGGATCTGTAACATTAGCGGAGCAGAGTCCTACGGCGACTGTCACTTCGGTCACCGCAGGACTTAAGAACTCTTCTCGGTTTAAGACACGTACGCAGGCTGTGGACGTTAGCAGACGCAGGGCTGGACGAGACAATCTTATCCCTGCTAACTCAAAGCTAATTAGCAAGCTGTGAAGTAAATGCCAAAGTGTGTACCAATTTACTACACTACGAAGAACGATAACTTTAAGGCCGAGACAGGGGAGCTATGCAAGCGTATAACAGTCTTAGTCTCGTAAGCATGTGTACTATTAATGCTAACTTCAATATAGTATCCCAAACACAAACCTGTTGATTATCGGACTCAGACCATTATCAAAGAGCAAGCTAAAGCTAACGACTTTATGTTGGGGGAAGCGTGCTGGCTGTTTGGGTTTTCAACACCCAATCAGAAATCAGCTTGAAGGAACCCCGGCTTCCACTAGCCAATAGGCGACCTAAATTTATGTAGAAGGTTGGTTTACAAATCACGACTGTTGTTTAGTGTCGTAGAAGATGTAATGAAAACGGTTCCCCAGCTGGTGGTGGTATTTGCTTTGGAATCATAGTTTGTGTTTACCATCTGTAAGTGCAGGGACGGAATAAGTGGTCAGACCTTTTACATGCAAAGTTTTGAAATTAAGTGATTACATAAACAAACAAATAAATAAAAATATGACAATGGTCCAGTCTACGGAAGCCTGTTTTTGTCACTTAAAAAAAGGGGACAAATTATGAAAGTTAGATCATTATTGGGGAAACGGGGCAAAAGTCGAAATTCTGAGACAATAAGTCATAGTGAGAAGATATATATATATATATATATATATATATATATATATATATATATATATATATATATATATATTACACAATTATGCCGTACTATCTTATAATTATGCTTACATTCTTAGATTGAATTTGTATCTCATTCGACTGTTTATTTCACAACTTTGCTTACTGTGGCATGTTTTTGAATTTTTAACCTAAAATTATGCTTACCATCTCATGATTTATTTATTTTTTTAATCTGATCATTTCGACTTTTTATTTTATAATTCTAACTAACAAAACAACTAACTAAATCATAATTACAAATATTTTATTTTTTCTTCATTTTACTTATCTAATAATTTTGACCTCTTACATCATAATTTCGACATTTTAATCTCTTAATTATGCATTTTATCTCACAACTGCGACTTCTTATCTCAGAATTTTGATATTTCTTCTTCTTGTGTTGCCAGTGAGAACGTCAGTAACCCACCCCTACTGTGGATGTTTTTATTCATGTAGTTGATGTCTTTAGTCGTGTCTAACACCTTACTTCATACTGATTTCTTATCCAAATTAATGCTGTATCATAGTCTGTAAAACAGTCACGTTTGTGAAGTTGCTATCTTGTGGGAACCACTAACAATAGCCCCATTTTTAGCTTTGTGGCATTATCTAACTAATCCAAGGATAGGTTTTAAATTGTATGTTGTTAGAAGTAGGAGAATTTTCTCTAACCACAGAAGAACACTTAATCCTTCCGTTTCTCAGAAGCTGTTCTTATTCAACTGCCAAAATTGGAAGCAGGCATTTTTTGTTTTTGTTTTTTAGGACACAAGAAGGGCAAAACTGTAACCAGAGAAGTGCTTCTAGACATCAGAGAGATAAAAGACAATCGAGTACAATTTTTTTTCAGCGAGATATCAGAGAGTTGAAACAGCTGGCTTGAAGTTGTACCTGTCCCAGCATATCACCCTTTAATTTGAATGACTAATTTTTGTTTTACAATATCCATATCTTTATTTAATACAAATGCAGATTTTTAATGTTTGCACCTAACTAAACTTACCCGTACCAGCAAGGCCACTGGATACAGGACAGAGCTTTCTGGGGCCCAGCCAAATGGGGCCCATGGAGGTCAGCAGAATCATGGTCCATTATAATGTAAGTCTGTGTTAATCATATTTTATATTAAACCTGAATTATACCCACTCTCATCAAAGAAACAAAAATGAATTTTATTTATTTATGCTGTAGTATAATATATTCTAGCCCTGCGATTGACTGGCGACCAGTCCAGGGTGTACCCCGCCTCTCGGTCAATGACAGCTGGGATAGGCTCTAGCCCCCTCACGACCCCCAACAGGATAAGTGGTATAGAAAATGGATTGACAGATATATCCTTTTTCAAAATGTGAAACCCTTTTCTTAAAACAGAATTACCTTTTGGTTTGAAAATTTGGATGGGCACATTAACAAAACCATTAGCAAAGTACTGAAAAGCAGTTAAAATGTGGCAAACATGGGTTTAAAGTGGCCAAAAGCTGCAAAAATGTGCTAGAAAGGTTGATGAAAAGGGGTTATAAAGTGGCATGAATAAGTAATTTGAACATCAGAACCCAGTAGCTTGAGGCTAGCATAGCCAGGAGGCTAGCATCAATGCTACTGATCCGACACATATGCATTGATATCAACAAATCACAGCCCAGGAGTGCCCATTCACTGGGTTTTTCCAGTGAATGGGCAGACCTGCTTACCTGTGTCAAATGCAGTTTCCCATTTTCATATTCAAAGTTCAGGAGGACTAGTGTGTAGAAATTTGATTTAAGAGTGTATATGTAATGTGTGTACATCAGAGAATGATACTACCCAGTAAGGTAAAATATTCAACAATAGCTCTGTACGCTATTATAGCCCTGAGAGGAGGAATCCAAAGCATGATGTTGTATCATGATATACTTTTGAAAGATTAAAAAAATTGAGAATTGAAGACAATTTAGTCCATTTATAGCAGGATGTAAAAAAAGCCCTTCTGCTCAGCGTAGTTCAGGTGTCATATGTGAAATGGTAATGAGATGGTAGGATTATAATAGAACAAAATGAACCATATAATCAGTATATTGGAGTTCTTTTACCTTCACTGGAGCATAGCACAGAAAGACTTTATGCTGCTTCTGAACATATTGTTGCAGCACTGTGGGATATTTGACAATGTGGAATCATCAAGCATTTGTATTGTCAGACCAGGTTATATTGTCTCAGAAAGAAAGTATGTGAGAAATTTAATGAAAGTAAATCAATAAATGAAGTTTGTTTGAAATCTTTGTAGACATAAAGATCAGATCCCGTAGTATAACATCAGCCTGCGTCTAAATAAAATCAAACTGAAGACATAAAAAGTGATAAAAAAAGCAGACACAATTGCAATGCATCCCCTCCCCCTTAATAGATGTGTGAAATACTTTGACATCTCACTCTAGGAAAATACCAGCTGCTGAGGGATGCTTGAATTGTGTACAGCAGGCCCATTGTGATCCACCATCCTGTTATTGGAGGCAATATTTCAAGCAAACACTTAGTAACGCCCCATGCCACGAGTTGCTGGAATTTGGGATATTTTTAAGCCAAGCATCAGTGAGTCAGTGCCCTTTTTCAATCCAAATGCCAGGTGCCTGTTGTTGGTGAGCTTCTGATGGATCATTGAGACGGTACATTGTCAAGATGCATATCTTAATCACATATGACTTGACCCTTCAGTGGATTTGGCTAATGCTAAAGAGTCATTATATTGTGTCCTCCAGTTTTCATTGAAACACAATAAAGGGCTTATTTCAGGCAGTTTAGAGGCTATCTTTTATTTGTTGTTAAGTCTGAAATGATCCAGATTGTTTCTCTGCAGATCCTCAGGTCTGTTAAACACATGTCTTGGCCCTTAACTGCCATTATTATCCTCCTTCTTATGTAACATATCATATCAGAAAAGAACAAAATTCCTTGAGGCTTTTCTGCTGTATTAGTTCTGACAGGTGACGTCAAAGTCACAGTCTTTGTGCAACAATAAATTTTCTCCTAATCCATCTGTAAATCAAACTCACCGTCAAATATTGACTCTTAAGTTATGGAGGATCCACCTGCAACCACCATCACTGAGAAGCTTGCTTTCCTATATGCTGCACATGTTTGTCTGTCAGTCATTTAACTGTTAAGGGTTTAATAAGTATTAAAGGTTAATTACCATGTAATCTTCATGTCTCAGTCTGCTTATGACTGACAAGCAATTATCCTGTTATGACCCAGTTATGTTACAGTAAATTAGAGGCTTTTATGAGGATAAATATGTTGTCAGTGCGGTACTTCTTAGTTCCTCCTACAGGTTTGATATGATATAAGTTAAGATAACGTAGGATTGCAAGTATCAGTCCAAATAAAAATTCTAGTGCCTGGCTACTCTAAAAATTACAGTATAATATAGGGAAAACATCAGGATGTATTATGGAGTGTGAAGTTAAAATTCAAGTATGATTAACAGAGTAAGAAAAATGCAACAGTCAAGGCAACATCAACGAGAGGAGTTTGGCTGGAGAACCTACATCACTGATGGTCACTCTCATAGACCGTTCATCTGAGACACTGGCTGTGTCCTAAACCACTCACTCATTCCCTACTCCCTATCCACTGTATAGTGAGCATAAAGATAATGGTCTCATGTCTTGTAATCCTCAGAGTTACTCCGTTTTGAATCCTTAACATTTTCTTACAGATTTGGCAAAAACCAACAAACAAAAAAGTATTAAATCAAGTTATTATATGTGTTGCTCTTCTCATTCGTCCGTCATGTTTGAGAGAAGCAACTGCGACACATGATGGTAAATATTGCTGGGCCTTATTGCTTGAGCCTTGGTTGTTCACTACTTTTCAAAATGCACTGTGGGATAGAATGAGTGCACTATGTAGTGAATAACAATGGTCACTCAGAATTCGGACACCACAACAAAATGGTGTATTCACTATGTAGTGCACTACATAGTGAATAGGGGAGTGATTTCGGATACAGCCACCATCTCTTTCAGAATGGAAATACATGCTAAAACTTTCAAAATAAAATCCGATAAACAATCTGCTTACAGGATAAAAGCTTCTCCGTCATGAAAACATTCTAACACAGCAAGTGTAGCTCCCCTAGCTCAACTAGCTGCATAAGCTACATAGCTAATGTAGCTATATAGCTAATTTAGCCAAAGCTAAGACCACAAAGGAAGACTATGTGGTTACATTCTCTACATACCTACATTAGATATAGCAACTTTTGCTAAAGCTCACATTGCTAAAGCTAACAAAGCTACACTGGCTTATGTAGTAATGTTAATTACATAGCTAGCATATCTTTGTTAGCTTTAGCTAAAGTTAACAGAGCTAAAGTGAGCCCCCATACTTAGTCTTGAGCTCTGCTTAGGATCCATTTATGCAGACCCCAGGTAGTGACCATTAAGATGAACATACTTCATTATGTTAAAGAATGGTGATATTGCAAATAATAATGTTAATGTGAAGGAATGTTGCACATGGTATTTCACTCATTGAGTGCCAGCCCTTTTATAAAATGGAGAGTGGCTTGTGCCACCGTTTTTGGCCATTTTTAGTCCTCTTTCAAGACCCACAGAATATTTTCTGCTATGATTCTGAAAACACCAAATAGCTCAAATGAAAGAAGGAACTCTCTATTTCATCATGGAAAAAACATTTGTTTGTTGCTTGTTCCGTTCTTGATTTATCTGGTTGAATAGAGGCTAATTTCACTGGCATTCTTCAGTCTCTTTGCTGGCCGAGGCAGATCAATAAAAGCACCGATCCTTGGATTCACTGTCGTTAAGTTCAGTGTCGGTTTCAGTGAGTAAGTGATTTCTCAGGCAAAAGTTTAAAGTTTCATCCAGCATCTAAGTTAGAACTTTTAGCTTAGATTACCTCCGTAACAATCGCTCTGCTCTTTGAACCCAGGGTCTCCACCTCTGATGTTTGATCTACCGTCACTTCTGACTGTAGTGTTCCGACTACGTATCCCAGAAGCCCCAAAATTACTCACAGGGAGCGTGAGAGCACCCCCTTGTGCCAGCTGCTGAAAAAACACTTCTACGTATATATACGTCAATGGCACTCAATGAGTTAACATACTAGAGTCAAATATGGGTTTGAATCTGGCCTGTGGCCCTTAGCCACATGTCTCTCCCCACTCTCTTCCCTGTTTTCTATCCACTGTCCTTCCTCTGTCAAATAAAGGCATGAAAAAGCCCAGAAATAAATCTTAAAAAAAAAAAAAAGAAAATTGTTTCAAGGTTATTCTTATGCAGTCTTTTTCAGAATTAATAACAGTGACAAGATAGTTACCCTCATATGTGTGATTGAAAAAATACAAGCAATACTTTATCATTTTTATAATGCATAAGAATGAAGGAGATATCAACACCAACGTCTTTATCCTGTCAGGTTGTTCCAAATGTCACTCAACAATATTAGTTTGTGTTGAAGATGGCTCTAATCCACCATAATCCCAAAGAACATAGTGTACACCCCATTATATTGCACTGGCTACAATATCCTCTTAGTTGCATGCCTGTCGGCTTTTCAGGATGCTTCATTTGTTCCATGAGTTGTATAAACATTCCCATGTTGACATAGCACATAACAGACATATTAACATCCTTATTATTTCAACCTATGTCTCACAAATTATTCAGGGTTCGTCATGTTGGATGAAGATGATTAGGAACAGTATATGTGGTTATTTCCTTGAGCTACAAACTTTTACCTACAGATCCTTTCATCCTTATAGGTCTTCAGCCAACATTGAGAGTATTCAGAGGCAATATACATATGGTGTATATGCAGTACACAGAGTAAAAAGACTCAGGCTCCATAACCCTGTGAGGCAATACTAAGTTAAAATGGTGGTTTGATTTAAGAGCTCACTTCATTAGGAAATCCAGAATAATATCAACATTTTGGCAGATATGTTTACCACAAACATTAGTTCAGCATAGCAAATTAGCACTGATAGCCAACAAAGTCATCATGATAAATCCCCTGAAAATCTTGATTTAAAATGTTTGAGGTTATTTAAGGATAACTGAAAACTTTGCTGTTGAAACCATGGATATGGCTAAGGGATCACAAGAGGATTTATTCAACGGGGGGACCAATACACCTAACCTGTGATATATGTATCATGATACTGTGTTCACTTTGCAATTTTATAACAGTTTTTCTAATGGCATTGAAGTAGCCTATATTAAACATATGCCTAACAGAGAAGCTAGCAAGCTAACTAGCATAGTTGAGTTGAACACTGCAGGGCCCTTCAGGCACCTGAAGCCAGGCGTCACATCCAGCTACTCTCTATGCTGGTAGCCAAAGTGAGGCCACTCACACCGAGAATAAACCAGAGGCCGGACTTCAGGCCCCAGCACACCTTTTCACAGCATACATTTTTGTCAGTGTGCTGTGAAAAGGTGTGTCCCACCCACCCAGCCATATGCAGCCCAGCTTTCAGCCACCACTGAAGATGGCCCTGCAGAACCTTGTCATTTTCTGGAAGCACGTCTTGAAGAAGCCGGTCTGAGTTGGCTTCATCAGGCACTCCTTCAGTGTCCACTGAGTATGTGATGACAAATTTTGTCTGCTGCAGCAAGCAGCAAGCCCCTCCTAAGAGAATCTTTACTCAGGTCCTTGGAGAGTTTTTTGTAGACCGTTGTAAAAATCTTTTGCTTATTCTCTGCGTTCAGATCACAAACAGCTCCATCACGGTTGTGATGGCAGCTTTGCAGGATTCTGTGGTCGGATCTGTCATGACATTTCTAAAAGTCCTCTGAAACAGCCCTGTCACCATAATCTCACAGGTGAGTTGTCTTCATCAATCTCTTCCCCTGAAGCCGGCTGGTCATCTGGATCATCTCTGACAGAAGCACAAGGCTCTAAGTAGGCAAAGTTATCCACTTGACTGTCCCTGAACATGAACATTCGACACTGGTCGACGACTCCCTCCATCTTCTCCATGGCAGCAGTGGCATAGCCTTTCCTCCTCTCATGCCTCTGTGCCTGCTGGTCGAGCCAGTTCCATGAGTTTCATGCAGGAGTCCACTTCGGTGCGAACAAAGTCCATCATGCGTACCCATCGCTTCTTGTCAGGGGAAAGTTGGAGAAATATAAATGCAGCCAAGCGCTGCTCTGTCAGCTCATAGTTGCCATTTGCCATCTTTTGTGCCATCCTTCCGTACAGACACATGACATCAGTGCCTTTTTCCCACTGGCTTGTTTTCAATCAGGTCCTCAACAATTTGATCCAAACTGTCAATTACCTCCTGCATAGAAGCTCTGTCTTTTCTGGGCACAAATTTGCTCCTAAGTTTCACAATGACAACTAAAAATGTTTCCACTAAAAAATCCTTTAGCAAAGAAGGCCTTTGTCCTGGTTGTTATCCTCTCCCACAGGGACCCCTCAACAGAATCCAGAGATTTTCTATAAGGTGAGGCTTCTGACTTTGATTGAAGTTCATTTTCAATCACTTCAACAATATCAGAAGCTGCCTTTCTTAATTTTTTTTTCTGGCTGGCCTCAAGCATGTCTAATTTCTCTGCTGTAAAATCAGCACTGGCCTCAGATTGAGTCATATTCTCAGCCTCTTCCTTGAGGATGGACTTGACTGCCACTGAATTACAGAGACTTTCCATTGACAAACGTTCTAGTGCTTCTTCCTCCATAAAAGGAGCTTCAGGGGTCCCACAGGCCTCGACACCCTCCTCCACCCACTCCATCTGTACTATCTCACCTTTAGTTCCACTCTCATTGCTTGACTCAGATTCAAATAACACCATTTTCCTTATCTTTTTCAGTACCGCAATCAAACGATCTGCCATCTTCTTCAGTATTATTTTGAATTTCTTGGGCTCAGAGGCAGAATTTATCCTCCGGGCCACCTCTTGGGCAACAAGTCCGGTGACCTCCTCTGTGCTAGTGCAGACAATGTATTCTTGCTTGACCCCGACTGACTCTGCAAGCACTTGTGAAAGAATGTCCCCTAGGCACTCTTTAACGTCCTTTTCTGTGACGCTAGTTATAGAAATCCTAGAACTGGAGGAGCCCCTCTTTGATTTCAGATGTCTCTGTTGAGACTCCCTGACCTCTAAAGCCATTAAAATGTGTCAATAGACCACATTTATAATATTGGCACATATTGCTGCCAAGAACTCTCTTGTGCTCTCCTTATTTTTGTCAAACAAAATTGTTCCATTCATCAGGAGACAATTTCATCAGATAATCCTCCATGGTAGGAGGAAGGGTTTCTGATGAAATGGCTGGGAAGATCGGCTCCATTTTTTGCTTTGACTGTAAGCTCTACATTTTTTCCCTAATTTTCTGTTTCTTTAAGAGGGTAACCTGTTTGAACTGGTTAATAAACTCATTTCCTATCAGTATTGATGAGCACAATTGAATAAAACAATCCCTGCTGCTGAGAATGTCACTCACAAATATCACAACATAACCTGTGGGGTACCTGCACACGGTGCCTTTGATCTGTGACCACAGACTGTAGAAAGAACTGAACAAACCCCGTGTGATGTCAGTCGTCTGCTTACAATAGTCGGACTCAAACGGCTTTTGAAGCCAATCTGTGGAGGCTTCCATATTGAAATCGTGGTTTCTACCGAATTTTGTATCAACCTAATGGCCCACCCACTAGGTGCGACTTCCTGTCAGCCTGCTAGCTAGCATCCCGGTTGACAGAAACAGAGCCTCTGCCCGCCAAGCTATCTGTCAATCAAATGAGACGCGCCAATCAGCTTTCATCCTAAATATAATCCAAACGATCGTGGTACAAAATATTCAACCCCTGTACAGTGGGAGCACAATGAGACACTAGCTATTGAGACATGTTTGGTGTTTTGAACCAGGCTGTAAACCTGTTTATTTCGTGTGTCAACACTGGCTGTTTAACATGTGTGCAGACATAACTTTGGTGTTCCTGCAGCCAGCCTCAAGTGGAAACTGGCGGTATTGCAATTTTTTGCACTTCAGCATTGGCTTCATTTTTCAGGACCGGAGGTTGCCACTTGTCTGTGACTTAACCCCGAGTTCCAGTTCCTTTGATGTGTCATGCAGCTGCGCCATATGGCTTGATACGACGGTAACTGGCTGATGATTGGATGAAAACTTAAGCTCATGACTTTACCTGATTGGAAGGCAGTTAGGGGGTGGGACGTGCCTTCCAGGCAAATTTGAGGACACAAAACACCACTGACAAGGAAGTTGGACCGTAATAGAGGGTATGCGCGTAACGTCACCGGAAGCGGAAGTCACTGCAGTTTTGCCCACTGAGTGGCAAAAAGAAAGGACTACAGACAGTGTTGAATTCCGCCAGAACTTAAAAACTAAAATGGGTAAGAGCTGTTGTGCGATTAACTGTACCAGCAGGTTCAATAAGCAGTTGGAGCTATCTTTTTTACAGGCTACCGAGAGCCAAGGAAAAGAGACAGATGGATTGCTGTGATTTGCAGAAACAACTGGAATCCAGGCACTGAAACCTGGATTTGTGGTTCCCATTTCGTCTCAGGTAATGAATGAATGAATGACAAAGTTAAGCTATGCTGTATTTTTTGGATAAAAATCCTACTTTAAGCTAATACCAACGTCACTTATCAGTAAAACTCTTAACCTTAGCATCTTTCATTCAGCTGTATTCATCATAACTGAAACGTTAACGTCTTCGTTTGTTGAAACACATGATTGTGAACCTACATGATTTGTAAACCAACTCAAGCCGAGGTAAACCCAGTTTTCCAAATAAATGGGTGACGTTAACGTCTAGCACAAAGCAATTGTAGCTGTGTTGTATAAAGTACCCAAAGTCATGCTTCAGTAAAAGTAAAGATATAGTGTTAAAATATTACTTGTGGTAAAAGTGACAGAAACTTAATAAACAGTGCTTAAGTACAGCAAATTTCTGATATGAACTGCACTAAAATATCAAAACTACAAGTAAATTATGCATATATTTACTTGTGTCAATATACATAAATGCTAATAAGTGCTAATCTAGCTCAGATTTCACATAGAAACTTTTAAATTATGGAAAAATTATTTACTTAACGAGTCATAATTATGGCAAAAAAGTCGAAATAGTGTATGTGTGTATATATAAACACAAACACATTTATAAGTGTGTGTGTCTTTGTGTATGTGGGTGTGTGTGTCTGTGTGAGTGTATGTGCCCTACTTTTGTACCCTGGATGTGAGTAATGATGACACCACATGGATGATTTTTTTTTTGTTTTTTTTTTCAGGAAAAAAGAGCGATGATACCCTACACCTAGACTACGTGCCAAGTTCATTTAGTTTCACCTCCACTGCCGATAGGACTCAGGCTGTCAACAACCTACAAAGATATACATGATCTCAACAACTTTCTGATAAAATATTTGACAACAGAAATAGAGGGCTAGCTGCCACAGCTCTTCTGAACTTGCATCAAAGTCCTTCGTTGGAGCAGGGGATACATGCAAACCACGCAGAGGTACAAACTGAAATTGGAGTCTAAGGCACTGAGGTCCAGACAGAGGAGACACACAATGACATTGCCTCATTATATCAACAGATTGAATCTTTAAACACTGAATGCAAATCACTCAGAGATGAAGCTCACAAACTAGAAACTAAGTTGAAACATCGTACCCTTGAAACATTGTACCCTTGATGCTTCACAATAGCAAAATGAAATTTTTCACAGCGTTACCCAATTTAAAGGCTTTCATGTTATTGTTGAGCTATGTGTCCTCATAGCTGCTGCAAAGCAGTCCCTCAAGCCTACTCAGGAACTATTTCTTACACTGATGAAGCTGCGCCTGAATCTCTCAGAGGAATTTTTAGGCTACCTCTTTGGGATTCACCAGTCAACAGTATCAAGAGTCTTTCACCGTTGGATACATGTCATGGCAAGCAGGCTTCATCCCCTGATATTGTGGCCAGAGAGAGAAGACCTATGACGCAGCTTACCAATGTGTTTTCGGACATTTTTTAAGAACTGTGTAAGCATAATCGACTGCTTTGAAGTGTTCAAAGAACGCCCTTCTGACTTAAAAGCTTGCGCTCAAACTTGGAGCAACTTCAAACAACACAGCACTATAAAGTTCCTTATTTCAATCTCCCCACTAGGAAGTATCTCCTTTGTTTCCAAGGCCTGGGGTGGACGTGTTACAGACAAACACCTTACAGAATATAGTGGGTTCCTTGACAAGCTCTTACCAGGGGACTTGGTGCTGGCGGACTGAGGTTTCATGATTGAGGATAATGTTGGCCTATTTTGCGCAGAATTAATAACACCTCCATTCACACGAGGGAAGAAGCAGCTGAGCTGAAAAGAGATCGAAAATGCTCGAGAAATTTCTCGTATGAGAATCCATGTTGAAAGAGTAATTGGAATATGGAGGCAGAAATATACAACTATGACTATTATCATCAAAATGGTTAGCTTACACATAAAAATGTTGAGATTTTGCCAAAACAAACTTCAAAAGGCAATTATTATCAACATCATCCATTTACCTCTTCTGAGGCATAGTGTGGGGTTCATATTTGGTGGTTAAAATTGCTGAATAACCATGAACACCCATCAAAATATGAAGCTAACACTTCGCTTCAGACAAAACAACAACTTACGTTAGTATTAGCATATTAGCACCCATTGTTAGAATAACATTACATTAGCTAAAATCCTTAATTAAACAAGACTTTTGGAAGGCTACAAAAAGTCCTGAAATATCCTACTAACTAAGTTATTGATGGTAATTTCAATCAAAGTTCAGCAATAGCAAGGGTAAGATAGTTAACTGTCAGCGTTAGCCACGAATCTTTGCTAAGCTAACATTAAAACTAATATTGTGTTTAAGATTGACGAGCGATCACGCTTTAAATTACATCGTAAATTTGATTCAAATGTGTTTGTGAAATGGTCATCATTAAAATGTCAACTGTAGCTTCCTACATATAAAATAATTTTCGATAAATGCGAGAAACATATCTTCGCCATAGGAATCCTATTGACACGGTCCCATTGTTTAGAACTATCAGGGTCTCCCATTATCCACCATTGCTGTAAAATTATTGGCCCATTGGCGTCTGTGGAGTTGACAGAACTCTCTCTCTCACCTGCTCTGGTAGGATGTAATGTTGCACCTTCAAGAAAACTCATCCGTGCTATGAGTTATTTTACCTCACCACATCACCTGAGCAGTGTGCCTCACATGACCTCTCGGAGGCTCAAAATCAAGTTGGACGGACTTGAGATTTTATGAAGTCCCACAGTCTAAATGATGTTAAATTCGAGTAACAGTTAGCTTAATAATTCATCCTGTAGATACTGTAGGTCCCTTTGGTTGCTTAACAAGCCAACATGTGTCTGCATTAACGTGGCGGTCTGATATGAGGCAGATGGACAGACAGCGAGGATGGAGAGATGAAGAGAGAAAAGTTAGAGTCAGAAAAGTTTAGGTAACAGGTATACTTTTAAACATTTAACTTTAATGTGACTTTCTTATGAAGTCACTATCACTCTGTGTTTGAGAGAACAGAAGGATTTCTTCATTTACATTATAAAGACCAGTAAGGATGCGATTAAACATGTGAATGTGTCTTGAAATGTTGAAAACTGACTGGTTATAATTATTTTATATCAGGGTTATCCAAACAACAACTCCTGGGCCAATTGTGGCCCTTTTTTCAAAAGAATTAAGGTTATTTCTATTTAATTAGTGAATATTTGAATATTTACATAAACAAGACACTCTTTTTATTGTAAAATTAGTGGAAAGGTTAAAAAACAGAATTCCCAAAAATTAAGACGGAATTTGGAAAAAATTAAAACGGAATTCGGCAAAAAATAAAACGGATTTCATAGGGCCCTATAAATGTGACCTTAACGGTGTTATGGCGATCAAATCACACTGAAAATCCATCATTCACCAGCAGGGGATTCGCGTGCAGGGGGCGCAGCTCCTTATTTTGTTTTTTGGTGCGGCACAGAGCAGTGCAACTGCAAACACAAGCTCAGCTACGAGCACAACTATTGCGTATTGGTAGTAAAAAATATTGTAGAGGTAGTAAAAAAGTCGTAAATCCAACTCTAGGATTCCTGTATAAACCCTGATCAAAATCCACTTAAAGTGGTCAGCTGAGTGACCTGAGCAGTCAAAAATGTGAACTCAAATAACCTCAGATTCACTTAGAGGTGGTGTAACAGAGTCAATAGTCACAATAATATATGAATTCAAAACATCGTGATATATGATAGTATGCTGTCACGTACTTGAAAAAAGTCCATGAGAGCGTTTTGGAGTTGTTGGATTGTGTATTTGATGAGTTTGATGAGGGAAAGCACAAAATACCGTCTGCTAAAATAGCGTTAGCTGTGCAGCTGGTATATCTGTCTCCCCAGATCTAGAAATAGCTTGCACCGACAACTAAAGGAAACGAACCTATTACTAAGACTATAGGAATTATGGCAATGGACGAATTTGCCAAAATGTTGAAGTATCCCTTTAACATCTCACATCAACTACTAGTGTTGTTTTCAGTGTTGTTTGCTGTGGGGTTAGCTCATAGCATTAACTTGTGGCGTTAGCTTGTGGCTTTAGCTCACGGCATTAGCTTGTGGTGTTAGCTGGAATTATGGATTAATTTGGGAATATTGGAATCCTTTTAGCAAAACGGGCAGGGGTCGTTTTTACCACTCTCATTTATTTCATCATGTTTACACCCGTTGAATGTAAACTGAATAGCAGTGAACAAGAATTGAACACAGCTACATCTTTGCCTATGTCATGGGAACTAGGACGTGCTTTCCTGTCAAACATAACTGCACTAATGGACCAGGACTTTGGCTCACAGCAGCCTTCTCTTCTGTGAAGCTAATCAGCTCTGATTGATTGACAGTCAACAAATGGTCCCTCTGAAGGGGCTGTGAAAGGTTTTAGTGTTACGGAGGGAGGGGGAGAGGAACAGCCGTCACATATAAATTCATCAGTAACCTTTTCAGTGATTCACATCATCTCTGAACAGTGAGGCGCTATAGGAAAGGGGGACTTAAAAGGTCGGTTTTTGATCCATTAGAGGCAAATTATTTGTAAATGCATTAAAAAAATAACATCCAGGATAGCTTATGCACCGGTAAGCCATATTCAATATTAATTAATCCTATTTCATCCTCTCTTAAATGCATACATTTGCACATTTTCATTTTTATTTATTCCACCAGCCACTTGACATTTCCGTGATGGTTCATGAGAGTGAGTGAGCGATATTAAACTGGATAACTAGAAATAAACAGGGACACTCTATTCCCATGGAGGTAGCTTTTGTTTTTAAGGCTATTTGGTTGAAAGCAGGAAGTCAATTATTTCCCTTATCTGGGCCATCTGGTGTTTGTCATTGTAGGGCTGATGTCATTCATGTTAGAAGGCCATTTTGTGGTAGGGTCAATTAAAACAACCAAAGAGTCTTTACAGTTAAGGCCGCTTTATTTTTAGCTCAAGCTGGGGCAAGCTTAAAGGAAGTGTACGCAGAAATATCCCCTTCCTGAAATTGTCTCCTATTGCTCTCCATGTGACCCCTAGAATCCACAGCAGGATATACTATGAATGGTCATGTATACAGCATGTGGTGAAATAAAGGGCAAAGATTCATCCACAGGACACACTGGCTGAGGTTATGGAATTAGTGCAGCGCTGCAGGGAGGAAAAAGGTGAAATCAATATCATGGAAAGGCTGAAGTGCCCCTTCTATGCACCAGGAAAAACTTAATGGATCAGTGCAATTGGTTCTCAGGAGAACAGCCAATCAGGTGTAAAGCCCGCTGAATTGCAAGTGGCCTTGTTATGTGTATAGTGACCTTTCAAGTCATGTCAACTTCATTTATATAAACCGCATTTAACCAAAGGGGGCCAAAGTACTTTATGGTTGCATTAAAACAGCAACATCCAACCTGTCATAATAATAACAGTAAAATCTGTTGGAATCATAGTTTTTTGTCTCAAAAGAAGGCCAACGAGAAGCAATGTGTCCACACCAGTGATTTAAATATCCAAGAGAGTTAATAAAAACTTTCTTAATCATCGCCAGTGCTCAAAATACACAAAGATGTTGAAATATATCTGCATACTTATTAGAAAAATTAAAAGGTTTTTGCTCAATATTGGATCACTTTTATAATGTTATCTCATAAAATGTCTTAAAAAATTCTAAAAAAAAAAAAAAAAAAAATTGAATTCTTAATAGATGGCAAGACTATTTGAAGGGATTCTTAACCTACATCCACCTGGCATGAGATGACTTTACAGTATACTTTTTTGAAAAAATTATATAAAAAATAAATAAATAAAGGGAAATTCTACTCAACTTACAATGGAATGCTGTGATGCTGTAATACTTAGTATTTTATTTTGAAAATTTCCTAATACCTGGTAAAAATATTTTAGTGGATTCTTAATCTATATGCCCCTAGCTTTGACAGTACTTCAGTACTTATTTTGTAATACAAATGCAAAAAATAAATAGGAAATGTCATTATATGGTAAGAAAAAAAATATATATATATATTGGAAAAATTTCTTATTAGTGACAAGAATATTTAAAAGGATTCTTATTTTGTACCTGCTTCTGATCTTGTAAATTCTTTTCCTGATATTTTCCCCATATTTTTGAGAAAATTGGGAAATTTGGCTCAAATTGTGAGAGAAATGTTGATTATATTTAAAATTTTATATCTAACTAATAGATGATAATAATAAATATATATTTTTTATTCTCATCCTACATATTCCTGCCATTTACGGGATGATTTAACTGTATACTTTCAGGGAAAAACTAAAGGGAAATTCTGCTCAAATTTCATTGGAACAATCCGATAATGTAGGCTAATTTAAACTTTTATTTTGAAAATTTTCCAGTAGATGAAAAGATTATTTCAGTGAATAGGCTACTGCAAAACTTTTTACCTTGTAAATCAATATGATAAATACATGAATGTCATCTAATGCTCATTTTTTCCACTAAACGTTTATGTTTTGAAAACCACTTTGCCAAAATACTGGGTTGCATTCCTTTAAGGGTGCTTACACCTGTACTTTAGATCATTTTATACTCAGTGACTGGTGTGACTGGAGCTTTGCAAATGCTTTCCCTGCTCACTTTAAACTGTATGGTACCCTTTCAGAGGGGCTTTTATAGCTTTTATATTAGAAGATTAAATTTACTAACACTAATAGTGAATGAGAGACACTCATATATGCTGAGCTCTAAATTCATTCACAAATACAAAATCAATCTTAGTAGAGTGGAAAAACTGTCATTCTTCTGATTGGACAGCTTGAAAGCGAAGTTGCCTTTGTACAGATCTTTACAAAATAGAGATGCATTATTTGAGAAAACATATTAGGAAAAGTAACAAAGACATAAATACCTACTCTCTTTTCATTCTCCCTTCCCATTATGTTTCAATTGATATTAAATCATCCTAGTGATTTTGAAGCTCTGGTTTCCTCTGAAAAAGCAGATATATTGACACAGAATCTGCATGTGATTTCATACCTGTCAGACATGCTTATATAAACTAGGCAGGTGTGAGCAGTTATCTCTACTCACAGGAGTGTATTTCTGTCATGACTGAGATTTAGGGGAAAAAATATCAAACCAGCCAGCTGCAACCCCTGATAATCCTCCTCATTACTGGTTCATTTCCTGACCAAAACAACCGCTGAAACAAATGTGTTATTTCTTATGCGAAAACACCTCTAGACAAAATTTAATGACTCTGTGTAAGCAGGGCTCAAATTCAGCTAAATGCGAAATAAAGTTCAAGCAGAATATAAATGTCAAGTATCTCTGAGAGAGATCATTTACAAACTGCAAGAGGGAGAAAGTCATGCAAGTGGTTTTTAAGGTGATCACTTATTTAATAGAACTATTTTTTAATTGCTTAATTTATTTCTTTTTAAATCTGAAAGGAAAGTGAAGCAGGGTGCTGGTGGCCTTGTGGTTATGCCATGTGGGCTTCAAATCCAGCATGTGGCTTCTTTCCGCCAGGTCTCCCCTTTTCATTCTCCAACAGTTTCCAAGTCTCTCCACTGCCCTATCAAAATAAAAGCATAAAAACACAAAATAAATCTTAACAAAATAGGCAGTAAACCAAAATTCCACTTTGATGTTGAATCATGTGTGGCAGGGCTGGTTAGAAAACTCTAACTTCAACAGTCCAAATATTGTAATTGTACAGCACCAATAAAAATGAAATATCTGGAAAAATCATCAGATTCTCAACAGGATCTCTGGTTATTACCCCTCAGACATTGAAACCAGTTAGTGGTAAATCTGGTGTGTTACTGTTGCCTAAATACAAAACCAAGGAATTAAATTTAAGGCTGCCCCAGTTAAATAAATCTAAGGCAAATAAGAAAAAAGCACATTTGTAATTACACATCTTTACTTTGTCACAGCTTTTAAAATACTACTTTCCAGATAAAACTGATCTTAGTCAGCCCAGAGATGATTAACAGGCTTTGCAGGCCCACAACCAGAGGAAGGAAAGGGGCTCTTTTTATTTTTTTCAAAAAAATGGACTTTTCAGTCATTTCTTTTTTTCCAAGCTTCAAATTTGAGGACTTTATTAAGAGTGGAGCACAAATCTTACAGGAGCTGGCAGATTTGCCATAGCTGTGAGCGGGAGCAGGTGGCCAAAGAAATCACCAGGGGTCCCAGGTGGTCCTGGATAACCGCTGCTTATGATTAAATTAACAAATGATGTGAATGTATTAGTTTGTTTCACAACACAAAGACAAAGCAAAGAAAGTCTCACATATTGGCAAATTTCTCATTTACAAAAGGGATAAGTAACTGACAAAGATGGACAAAAAAGGGTGTTATTTGTTGCAGCAAATGTGAAGAAGCTTTGATAGACAAATAACACAGATCTGGCGCATTTAGAAAGTATTCACACCCTGTCTGTTTTTTTCAATTTTGTTATGTTGCAGCCTGATGCTACAGTAAAAAACTCATTTCCTACACTCAGTACCCCATCATGACAAAGCGAAAACAGAATTGTAGAAAAATATTGCTGTCTAGCCACTCCGGGCTTTATGGCAGCCTCTCCTCCATGCGAAACACATAAAAGCCTGCTTGGAGTTAAAGATAACTTCCATGTGGAGCCCAATCATGCTTTTATGTATTGTGCACTGAGAAGAAGGTTCCATCTATCCTCTCTGCCAAAAAGCCAGATCGGTGGAGGGCTGCAGTGATGGTTGCCCTTCTGGAACTTTGTCCCATCTCCACACAGGATCTCTGGAGCTCAGTCAGAGTAACTATCAGGTTCTTGGTCACCTCTCTTACTAAGGCCTTTCTCCCCTGATTAATTGGTTTGGCCAGAAAACCAGCTCTTGGAAGAGTCCTGGCTTTTCCAGAATTCTTCCATTTGAGATTATGGAGGCTACTGTGCTCAGGGTAACCATCAGTGCAACAGAACATTTTTGTAGCCTCTCTCAGATCTGTGCCTGCAGCAAACCTCTCTGAGCTCTGCAGGAAGTTCCTTTGACCCCTTGGCTTGGTTTTTGCTCTGATATGCATTGTCAGCTGTGAGACCTTCTAGAGAGATGTGCACCTTTCCAAATCATATCCAAACAATTATCCAAAGGGGGACTCCAATCAAGGTGTAGAAACATCTCAGCAATGATCAAGAGAAATGGGAGGAACCAGAACTAAACTTCAGGTGTTTTTGCAAAAGGGTCTGAGTGTGATATTCCAATTTTTCATTTTTCTTAAGTTTGAACATTTTGTCTTGATAGATAGCTGAGTGTAGATTAATATTTTTTTACTGTAGCATCAGGTTGTAGGATGACAAAATTTAACATAAGAGGGGTCTGAATACTTTCTGAATGCACTGTGTGCAGCACTTGCATCTGTCATTGACAAATATATATTGATGAATATTTAGATACGGCCTGAACATGGGCCCTCAGATACAAGAGTAAATAACATTTATCTGCCATGTTTGATTTCACCTAACATATCGAGATAACTCTTAACAGTTAAGTATCCTATAGGTCAGTGGTTCTCAAGAGAAAGCATAACCCAAATAAAAAAAAAAAAAAAAAAAAATTTATGACTGTTGGTTAATTGGTTTTCTTGGCTACCATTACACCATGAAGACAAAAAAACACTCCAAAAAAATTGTGATATTTGGACCCTAAATTGAAAAACTTATTAAACAAAGAGATGGGACATACCAAGCATGATAGAAAAGCACATCATTACAGAAGGATTTGCAGATTTGCATACGTACATCTTATTTTACTCCACTTTACTTCATTTCCCAAGATAGCATGGAAGATTGTTATTTCTGTGGAATTTCCTTGTTATCTTGGGTAAAGCAGCTTTATTTCCCAACAAAATGGAGATATATATATATATATATATATATATATATATATATAAATCTTGAGAAAAATACTGAGTTTTACTTGCCATCAGGAAAACCTAATAAAAAAGGTGAAAATATGAAATTAATGTATGTCCTCTTAGGGCTTCTGTAGACGGAGTCCACAATTTCAAACACTGATGCTATGAAAAATTGTATGAAAACTGTATCAAACCCCTGGCCAACCCATGGACACACCTTTGGTTTAGCTGCCTTTGACAGGAACAGCTTTTTTTAGTATTAGTTCCACTGGTTTCTGCTTTCTGACATTTCGTATGACAAATGATTGATGATTTTATCTCTTGACTATGTTACACAAAGAACAAGGATCTAAAGATGGAGTTTATTACCTGCTGCCATTGCAGCTTTGCCAGGCTTATGTACTTCTGTGCATTAATGGAGACTTTGTCCTTATCTGTATTCTACTGTGCTTCTTTCTATTGAACTGGCTTTGAAACAAGCATCCCTCTGAGACAGCTGTGTCTCTAATATATTCATGACTGGGGTCGAAGAGGGTAACATTTGTTTGATTATTTGATTACATGCAACGAGAATAACAGTTTACTAATTAGAAAAGCAGTAGTCATAATGAGGGGATTGCATAACAGATGCAATGAGATGTTAATATTGGCATAGGTTGTGCTGTCTGAGCTGATATAGGTGTCACACAGAAATGAATGATGGTGTTTGCAGCAAGTGTTGCTGAAGTATCTCTGCGGGTTGCCGTCCAAAGAATGATGATAGAAACCAGTGGCAGCTTCGCTGCTGTTTGAATGAGAAATATGCTCGGACACTTTGACCCTCTCCAGATGATTCCTATCATGAACATCCTGACCTGAACTCTGCTTAGTTTCTCCTTGGAGTCTGTTTCTTTTCTTATAAAATGTTAAGAGTAACTAAACCCTCAGATCAGTTTGTTTTGTCAGTCATATGTCAGTACATATTTGGCTTTTAAGTAGTGTTGTCGATCATTTTGGGACAAGATTTTGACAGCTTGGGTGAGTACAGAGTATTACATTTTACATAATTCTTTGGAAAATGCATAGTTACTGCCCTCTACTGGTTGAAATCAACCTACTGCCAGTTAATTTTTCCATTGGCTGCTTGGGCGGCAGTTACATCACCCAACTCCCTCTGGCTCAGCACTTGCTGCTGATGCTGATGGTTCAAAGTGATATGGCTCTGGACTTCCATGGTTGTGGCCTACAAGTGACCGGAGCAGTGGTGGAACCAGGATGTCTCAGGGCAAGGGCAACAATGATCAAAAAGGGCACCTGCTGTTTATTAGGGGCATTAGCACACATAAAGTTGTCTTTACAGTGAAACAGTTGGAAACTCAGGTTAATATTAATCATTTTCCTTGTAAGATAAATGTAATGAAACAGAAGAGAAATTATCACTGAATATTAACTCTAATTATTTCTCTGTATTGCACATGTGCTATCTAGAGGGCACTGTATCTGGTTTCTTCCACTGATATGGCACAGAGAGGAAGCTTTATCACATTTTGTCATCTGTAAAGGAACCTTGGATGGTACTTTGTCAAATTTGGACCATTTAGAGGGCAACCAGAGAGCACTTTGTCATGTTTATTTTCCATAAGAGCCTCCAAGAGGGTGCCAAACATTAGGGCACTCCTCTGAGTTCACCAGTGCTCTGAAGGAGAAAACTTCTCCACTTCAAATGACATTTCTGTCACCAAAGAGCCATTGCTGCTTCTAGATTCCCCATTCACTTTGCTAAACTTGTTTATCATTTAATTAGTGCACTGCATGATGAGGTAGCCGATGGTGATGGCACAATGGAGTGCTTTACTGCATGTCCAAATGGCATATGGCATGATACAGTGAGATGCAGTGCTTTTGGTGCACTGTTTTTGCTCTATTACTTGCATCGAGATGGAAGAGGACCAAGAAAAAGGGAGATGACAAGGTCCCAGGAGTATTTTCATTATTATCTAGTGTTTTTATGGGAATGGGAATATCTTGCCCATACTCATTTATATGCCACTGATGAAACAGTGGGAGAAAACTGGGGTGAACTGTACTGCCCATGGACATGTTGATGTGTGACTGCAGGAGCTGGGAATTGAACCACCAAACTTCGAGTTGAGAGACATTTGATGCCCAGCTGACTTGTGTTGACATGGAGGCAAAAATGTTTGGTTTCTCAACGTCAAAGAATTTCCTTCACTTTCAAAATAAAAGCACAAGATATTAGCCTAAGGGGGAAACTGAAATATACAGGGCTATGAATGAAATACTGAATGGATGCAGTGTAGACAGTGTATGATGCTTGCATGCTGTATTTTCAAATTATTGGTGTTTTTGCAAAAGGTCTGAATTACTTTTGTGTGTTATAGAGAGGCAACAATCACAGTAACCATGCATAAAGTTGTTAGGCAACACAATGAGTCATTTTGTTTTCAGTTGTATTGCTGATATTACCAGGTTAACTCAGCCAAGGCGTAGGTGTCAGTACCTGATAATGAGCCCCTGTTTGCCTCTCAGATGTACCCCAAACACCCTCTCTGCTCATCCTGCCCCATTGGTCTACACAATACAATAACGCTGGGAGTGTTAGTAATTGTGGTAAATTTATTCAGCCTCTGAGAGGAATATTAGCTGGTTATGAAACAGATTAATCTTGATGTCATACAATGACCCACAGAGGCAAACAAGACCTTCAGGATGAAAATGTATCATTTCCATAGTTATATCCAACACCTGCTATCCCTGCCACTGGGTTGGGGTCATAGAAGTGATTAATACCACACAGACAGGGGGGCCCAATGTTAACATTTCCACAGAAAAGATTAAAGGCTTAATTATGCTCTATATTGGAAACACATACAGATAAGGATGAAGCTTTCTGTCCTTACAGTGTGTTTATTTTGTCCATTTTTCTGCACATTCTCCCAAGCTTAGGGATATGGATCTAACATTGCAATACCGTTGGTAACTGTGGGAGAATATTGATAGTATAATAACCTGAATGCAAAGCATTATGATGATATCATTTAAATGTCATATATCACGGTTGTATAAATAAAGTAGCAGCAGTGATTTCCTTCAACAGGTGCTGTTTCTGATTCACTTTAAGGCCACTTTTCAGGCTGAAAACAACAAACATTTAATTTTCCTTTACTTCTCTGAGCTGGAAATAGACACAATAATATGGCGGGGCAGGATTCTTTGCTGTATTACGTATCTCCATGTCTAAAACTTTAGGGGCGAGGCCGGCTGAACTATGAATATAGACTGTATTCTAAAGTATTATGCAAATACAATTACAATTAAACGAACATTTGTTTTGCAGTTTTTTAAATTAAAGTTTCCAGTTGTGCTTCTTGTCCTGTCAGTTTCCATCACTGACATCGATCCCAGACAGGTTTGGTCATTAGTTTGCCTGATGAGCCTAAAAGGGAAACTACTTAAGAAGGTTCTTCCACATTATTAAGCAGGTCACGGGCTTCATGCAATATGGGGGAAAAGAAAGATGTTTCTGCAGATGAAAAGCATGGAATAGTGCAGCATTCTGCAAAAAGGATGAAAATACTGGATATTTCAAGTAAAATTAAGAGAGATCATCGTACTGCGAAAGATTTGTGTGTGAATCAGGAGCAGACAGGTTCTTTCAGATAGAGGCGTATTAAGGAAAGTTTCTGTGAGGCAAATTCTTTGTATCAAGCGAGCAGCTGTAAAAAATCCACTAAGTAGCAAACAGTTATTTGAAGCTGTGGGTGCCTCTGGAGTCCTAAGAACCTATCAAGGATCCTCCTGAGCCTTGCTGCTGTGCCGAACGCTGTATTTCAGCCACCCTTATCCAATGCCCACAGGGAGAAGCAATTGCAGTGGGCAGAAATACATATGAGACCAATATTCAAACTGTTTTATTCACTGATGAATGCCATGCTACACTGGATGAACCAGATGGATGGAGTTCTGAATGGTTAGTGGATGGCCACCATGTCCAAACATGGCTGCAACTTCGGCAATGAGATGGTGGAATCCCTTTAAGATGTTTGAAAGTGTCAAAATTATCTCAGCAAAATATGTGGAGTTTCTAGCTGCTCATTTCCTGCCATGGTATAAAAAGAAGAACCATTCCTTATGGAGTAAAATAATTTTCATGCAAAACAATGCACCATCCCATGCTGCAAAAAAAAAAAAATCCCACTGAGGCCTTGGCTGCCACGCGCATAAAGGGAGAAAAAAAATTCATGGTGTGGCACCCTTCATCCCCTGACCTCAGCCCTATTGAGAACCTTTGGAGCATCATTAAAAGGAGGCTAAATGAGGAAGGATGGCAGTTTACATTAGAACAGCAGCTCTGGGAGGCATCATCAAATGAAACAGAGGCAGAAACTATGCATAAACCCACAAGTTCAATAGATGAGAGAGTTGTTGAGGTGATATCAAAGAAGGGCTCCTAGAAATTGCTCTGATTTGAGAAAAAAATTACCTCATAATGCAAAAAAATACAATAGATTTGAAACTCTGATTTGTTAAATAATTTGGAACACTGCATGGTAAGTTAATTTGCAAAAAATAAATTGACATCATTTATAATTTTGTTTAAAAAAAAATCCAGATTACAATATAATTGTTGAGGAATGAAAAACTCTATTGACTTCCAATTATAGAGACTATTTATGAAAAAAATGACCAAAAACAGTACACTGGTAATAACTTGGACACAGTGTAAGGTCATGTTATGTAAATGATAATTGTTTTTAGCAGCAGCATTTATCAATTGTGTTAATTGTGTGCTGTGATTTGCCAGATATGCACATTTCAGAAATCATATATGGACCTTGTCATAAAATGATTTCTAGACAAAAATATGTGCTGGTTTCTACACGAGTTTGATAAATGAGGGCCAATATGCCTGTAGACATTTCTCAGAGACTGGCAGTCACTGCTACCCAGCAAACCAATCATAGGGCTTGCATTCAGCATTGTTTGGATGCATACTTACCGTTGCACACTTGGACAAAAACAGGGACTTCCAGGTTTGCATGGGTTTGTTTAATAAACTTTTGACTGTAAATACAAGAACACAAGCACATCAGCTTAGCGTGGCATCATACCAGCAGGCATCCAGGTCTACTGAACCACATGCACTTACTCGCTCACTGACACATGCTGCTAATAAATGTCCGTATCTTCCATCATTCACACTCACACTGAAAATATTCTGCACACTCACACAGTACAAATTAAAGCAGGAAGTCTGATAAACTACTGGCATCTTCGTGGGCAAAATACATCAGTTGCAGCACTTCAAAGACTATCAAATAAGTTGCAAACTTCGACATAACACAACTTATTTGCAAGGCAACCAGTGCCTGTGTAACCTTTACTTGCTTTACAACAAATAACCCTGCTAAAACTCTTCTAATGTTTTGTGCATGAATATATCAGGTTGGACCTGAACTTTGTAATTTACAAATTAATATAAAAATAAAATATACTGAAGGGTGGTGTTCCTTGAGTCCATTTAAATGCACAGAAGTGTCCATTAACATGCTTCACTTTCCTATGGGTCCTACATTACATTTCTGAGGATGTTGGCTGTGTCAAACATTGGATAGGCCTCTTTGGAGGGTTCAAGATTAGGCAGCCCTATAGTGTGGATTGGAAGCAGAAATATAGATCAGACTTTAGACAGTTAAAACAGAGGGTTTTATTGGGGAAAACTACATATCAAGACCTCAGCATACTGCTTTGTTTACAGGGGTTTCCAAAATCAGTTGCTTTTCCGCTGCTTTATGATAAACCTCTGCTAAAAGTTTTAAAATGTTTAACTCAGGACAAAGTCCAGAGAATTGTTCTGTCTGTGCTTTTGATCATAGTACATGGGCTTCATTAGCACAGAGCTGACCTTGTTATCAACAGAGGTGTTAGGTATGAGTCTCCTGTCCAATCAGCTCTTTTAATCATTGAGATCTGTGAGCAGAGAAGAAGGGTGAAAGTATTCATAACAGCCCTCATCTTCCCCCCTAGTGTTTTTGTCACACCAAATATTTTCATAGAAGATGCTCGTTGTGCTTCATTAATAGACAGATCAGAGCACTGAATTCTTGCTCATTGTCCTCACAAGATATAAGTTAAGGACACTGACTCTTTGAATTATTTCCTAATAATGGTTTTTATTATCCTAATACTGCTCTCTTTGATACTGTCAGAACTGCAGGTGAGATATTGCTGCCATACACGCAACAAGAATACATTTGAGCAAAAAAGTCATTTCATACAACAAATGGGTGTAACTATCATCAGATAGATCGTTCTCTAATGATGGGAAAGTGATATTTTCAGCCTCTCTGTGCACATTTACTCAAAGCTGGTTTTTTGGCCATGCATTCATTAGCTGCAGCTGTGTTGACTTAAGTCTGGATGATGTATTTAACATCTTTATGTTTTTCTCACAGTTTGCTTTAAGTTTCTAAATTATGAAAATCCACTGAGGGGAGGGCGGCCCTGTTCATGTACTGTAACCGATCGGTCGTATACATTACTAATCCTGTCTCTTTTTTGAGAAAACTCTGGATAGACTGATGATGTTGATAAGCAGCTTTGCCTGATCTTCTTTGTTAGGGTTGGTGGAGCTACATAACAAAAAGAAACCCTTGGTATGTCAAGCTGCCTGTCTAAAGTCCAGTGGGACCTGTAGGAATGAGGATCATGTTTATGGATACTTTTGTGTATTTAAATACACTCAAGAAACACCCCTTTTAACATCCATCCATTCATCGATGTATGTTGTTACATCATCTGGTTGACTAATTATCCAATCAGATCGATAGGGAGTCAAAACTTTGATTAATATTGACTTTCAAGCTTTTATTTTGAAATTACCCCACACACCTGTTGACAGTTTAAGCCCACAGGCAGCGTCCTCAACAATTTAGCAGAGGCAGCAGTTGCTTAAAGTTTGCAGCTGAGGGAAAGATGATATCCACTCCCTCTCAGCTGTGTGGACACATTTCAGACAAATCTTTTTCCTTAAATTGTTGTACATCTGCATTTCTATCTGTAAACCACTGCTCTATGAGATCGTTTGGATAAAGGACACTCTCCTCTCCAGCTTGTTATCAGCACACAAAAAAAGCCAAAAGCCTGCTTCTCTGATGGTGTTGTTCTCAAGACCACACTATCCAAGACCAAGCCTTGCCTGAGACCAGAGTGCACGGAGACCAGACCAAGACAAGACCAAGACTTTTGGGGGTCGAGAGGGAATCAAGGCCGAGATTAAGACAGGACCAAGATCATAAAAATTTGTTTAAAAAAACATGACAAGGTTGAACAGATAAAGAGCATTCTCTCTTTCATTTTAGTTTTCTTTTAGATAAATCTGACAGATAAAAACAAGGTGTCTGCAACTCTTTCCAAGCACAGCATGCAAAAATCTCAAATCTTAACAAATTTGTTCAACTGACTTACAACAAAACGTGATGTAGCTGCTATTGAGCTGCGCGAGCACATCTAGTGAGGAATAACGCGAAATATGGTGACTATAAGAACTCGAATTTTGTCGTTTTTGAAAAGAAAACAACTCACTGCTGTTCTTTGTTCTTCTTTTGATGAAGAAATGTTGTCAAGTTCTGATAATACTGCTGCGTCCGAAGTACTGCCCCTCGTCGCTGATTGGTCCTGTCACTTTCTAACCGGGCCCAAACGGTTCAAGATGGGAGCTTTGCAAGATGGATTCGCAAGTGAGAAACAAGGAAACGGGCGTATCCATTTGCTTTGCAAGGTTAGGTCTTGACCGGTATTGATGGAAAATCCCATGTCCGGCCAGTCCGAGACTGAGACAAGACTGAGTAAAAATGCGAGACTTGTTCCCAAGACATTCAAAATGTAGCCTTGAGACTGGTCTCGAGACCAAGACTGTTCTCAAGTACTACAACACTAATCTCTGATGGCATGCAGCTGCATTAGTGCCTATGGCACTATTGAACTATCAATGCTGAAAATATAGTGGTTTTAGAAGCAACATATGCTCCTATCTAGACAACATCTAGGGAATATTTGGCATATCATGAAACAAAAAAACGTGGCCAGAAGACCCAGGACTGTAACCTCGCAAAGCAGATGGATATGCCTGTTTCCGTGTTTCTCACTAGCGAATCCATCTTGCAAAGCTCCCGTCTGAACAGTTTGAGCCTGGTTAGAAAGTGACAGGACCAATAGGCGGAGAGGGGCTGTACTTTTGGGGGCAAAAGTAAGCAATCAGCAACAAGAGGCCGGTGCAATTATGGCAGAAGACATTAGCGTGGATGCTGCTAAAGCATCTGTTTTGTCAGAACCTGATGACATTTCTTTGTTAAAAGAAGAACAAAGAACAGCGTTGAGTTGTTTTCTTTTCAAAAATGACAAGGGTCGAGCACTGACATGTCTTCAGTCACCACAGTTGGCCCCTAAAGATGTGATACACAGAACGTTCCTCCAATCACCCTCCGAGTTCATTCAAAGGCTCTGCTCTTTCCCAAACGCTGTCTATGAGAGGTTTACTACATCCATCTGCTGTGTCGGTTACCAGGTTACTGCTGAGCAGCAACAAACCTACAAAAGACTAGAATGGGACAAGATTCCTCTTCCAAAACTCCAGCAACTGTCTTTTTATGTCCCAGATGTTTATAGACGGTTTTTAAAAGAAGAAAGGTTGCTCACTGAATGAACTGTTATGATGTTGGATGCTTTCAGGCACTTTATATAGTGTTACAGACTGTATTTTTCTTAATCTTGATGTTGTACGCCAGTGTATGTTTGAGCTGTGTACGTTGCACTACTGCCCAAAGCAAATTTCCCCTTGGAGACAATAAAGTATATCTTATCTTATCTTATAAAATAGTAAGGATGGCCCTGTCCCTATTTTTTGAGATGTGTTGCTGACATCAAATTCAAAATGAGCTCATAATTTTCATGAGATTGTAAAGTGTCTTACTTACAACAGCTGATATGTTTTTATGTTCTATTATGAATAAAATATGGGTTTGTGAGATTTGCATATCATTGCATTCTAAATTTTTAACTGAATTTAACACAGTGCCCCAACTTTTTTGGAATTTGGTTGTTATTTTGACTGGCATCATCTTCTTGCAGACTACTTAATAATGGAGGGTTCAGCCAGACCTTTCTTAAGCAAAATGTGCAAATCTAGCAGTGCAGGAAGGGCTATGAATTAATTTAATTCCTCCTCTGTAAGAGTTACCCACATTCAAAGCAGACATTTGTTATTTTAATTGCATGAAAACTTAATGCTCCCTGGCCTGACAGAAGCATGGTGGCCTGCACGTGTGATATAGGAAAAGGCAGTAACACGAGTAGACAGCTATATTAATGCAGAAGTCTGAAACCACAGGGGCACTAGCCACAAATTCTCGGTTTATTTTTCTATTACATAAAGTCGACTTCTCTGTTGGGTCAGACAATATTCCTTTCATGAAGTGAAGATTCAATCTGATTTGATGGTCAGATGTGCATCTCTCTTTCCCCTCTTTATTATGTAAACATATTCTCTTGGTAGCATAAATCCAAGCCCTGTGCATTGACGGGTTAGTGTTATTTCAATTTATGAGGCATCCGTAGGGTCAGCGAGTAAGGTCACGAACGCAGGCGTATATTTTCACCGTCATTCTGGGACACCAGGGACGAGCCCTGCTGCTGTCGAAGGAATGGAAATCAGGCCTCTGTTTTCGGTCGATAAATGAGGGCCGTCGGTCGAAACATCTGGAAAGGATTTGCCTGTTTCTCATCGTCTGCACGGCTGGGAACCTTGGCGTGCCGTCAGGAAAGCAGAGAAAGTCACATCAGCTGAGAATCAAAGAGGTGGGAGGGGGTGTAAAGGGCCTGAAATCACTCCATGGAATGGTTCATGTTTAATGAGTCAACACCGACCATGAGAAAACACTTTAAGGACAACTGGAGCAGCAGGGTCCCACAGCAGTCAAAGAGGCCATCTTTTAAATGGACAACCCTGCTGTAATTTGACCATCAGCATCATCAAGTGTAGTCCTTGGCAGCTTGAGTAAAAGTCTGTCAAAATTCTTCGCCTTCGTACTCCATATTGATTAACGTGGATCACTATTTGTCCTTCTTTACCCTTCCCTGTCCTCCTGGGAGGTGTTCATTGCCTCCTAATGATGATGTTTGCCAGCAAACTACAAAGAAGTAGGCTAACGCTTGCTAGCCAGCTACTTCTAATAGAGTGAGTATAAACAACAGGAGGTCTCACTCAGTGCCGGAAAGAACTCGCAGAAAGTAATTGCTAATCTTATGGGATGTAGAAAGTGACTCTGGGGCTTTGGAGATTGGTGGTTTGTGGCAGGATTTGCACCCAATTGAGTATGCTTTAGGGAGACACTGGGCATTTTTGTGCTCAAGATGCCCAAAATGCTGAACTGCATTGGTTATGTGTAGAAAGTGGGTGCTGTAGTGGAAAACTGCATTTGTGGCCCTTACAGACAACCTTGCCAAGCATATGGACTGGTCCATGGCTGTTGTCAGGCAGATCCATCTTCCAAAGCTATTATCTCAGATGTAGCTACAGCAGTAGTTTTTTTGAAAAACTTTGGCGTGAGTTTGACCCATCCACTGGTTCCATTAAAGCCTTGTTTACGAGACAACGCTCTGTTTTGTTCTCCGTTTTTAAATAGTTCCAAGTTACAAGGCCACGTTTTGAAAACCATTTCTGTCTACAAGAGACTGCAGGAAACACAAAAACACTAGTAAAGTGATTTGCTGCACAATAAATCTGTCTCTACAACAAGAACAGTACTGCATGTTCACTGTTTTCATGTGTTTTTGATAATGTGTGACATTTTCTCATAAATGGGTGCACGAGAGTAATTCATCACTAAATCCTCCTCATCACCTTTGTAGCACGGCATTGAAGCAGCGCATATAAACACAAAAATGCTTAGCTAGACCAGTCTTGTTAATAAGGAAGATATCCACTAAGACCAGTTATTTTTACACAAATTTTTCTCCTGCAGCCTTTAGTTTCTTGTGGATTTTCACAGAAAGTGCAGCGCCTCCTGCTCAAAGCGCAGCAGGAAAAGAAGAGCCTTTTCAGAACTGTATATCTGTTTCCTCTTTTTTCAATTTTATCTGCTTCTTAGAAGTGTTTGCAACAATCTTTTTCAACTTTAACACACATCATCAGTTGCGCACTGATGTGCAGCCGATGGAAGAGGAGACAGAAGAGTCTACGGGCTGAAGTTTCCCTTTTAAAACTTTAAGAAAAAAAAGAAAGGCTAAATAATTTCCAAGAAGCAGATAGATTTGAAAAAAGGGGAAATAGAAATATCATTCTGAAAAGGCTTGTCTTTTTCCAGCTGTGCTCATAAGCAGAGCTGTGCTTTATGAGAAAATCCCAGAGGAATTAAAGGCTAAAGGCGCTACGATGGTGATTACAGTGATTATCATGATCGATAAACTTTTACTTTTTTTCACATTTATCCAATTGCACCGCTCTAAGTCCAGCTGTTTGTGACCTGACAACCTGAATCACAGGTAACTACAATAGACAACTGACTGCAGCCGTAGCGCACATGTGCATTTCAGAAAGTGATGTTTTCCCTGTTTACATGGAGACGGGTGTTTCGAAAAACTCTCTCTCTGGAGAGTTTTTCAAAACACCGCCCTAGAGTTCCGTTTTCAGGCACCCTAAACGCCATTCTCATGAACATGAACAGCCAAAACGCTACAAAAGTTTTGCGTTTTCACCTGAAAACGCCATGTACACAGGGCCTATTATTTAGCACCGACAGCAGATATTCTGTCAAGTTCAGAGCTGCACAGGCCCACTGTGTCATTCAGCTGTTTTAGGTGCTCAGTGCTCTCAGCTGGTTAAACATTCAAGACACAGTCACACTTGTCAGTGCCACTTCTCCCTAACTGACCAATAAATATAAAGTGGGGCGGGAAATCTGATGGCAATTTTGATGACGCTGGTGGATGAGAAACTAAGCCAAGTAATTGTTTTTTTTTGGTAGCTTTCGAGCCGCTGTTCATACCAGTACTGGAATCCTTGCCCATGTTTTGATGTTTCCATTGTGACTTTTCCTTGAATAAAACAAAATATAAAGGATTAATCTATTAAAAATAGATTAATGGTCACTACTGAAGGAAGTAGGCAATGAAGATAACTTTCATCATCTAGCAATGGTAAGCGATGGCAAGAAGTGCTCAGAAACTGAAGCACTGCCAAAACGTGGCATTAAAAGTCCTATATAAGCTATCTCTTACATATATAATCCACTCTTGTCCTGAAATTTGACCTACATAAATTAAAGTTGTAAAGTTCAGATTGTGTTGCTGACATCTTAATAAGGCATTGGTACCATTGTGTGGTTATTTCCTGGGCTGTAATTTATGCTGAGGTTAAATTTAATGTGTTACATAAGGAAACTTTGCTGATATGTTCCCAGTAAATTAAACTGAGGGAAGACTCAACAATAGAAACACTGTCCTCTGTTTGAATGTATGTTACAAAATGCCACCTCATTATTTCCAAATAACCAAACCATATGAAAATATTCATGACATGCATATTATTGTGTTGTGGATGAGTGCAATTATGTTTCCGTGTTCCCACCATTTTTCCTAACAAACCCCTGTGACCTACTGATTCATAGCAACAAACACAGAAACAGTAAATCCCTGGCAACCAAAACATACCTCACATCCTCTCAACATAAACACGTCTGATGAAGTCCAACTGTGCCCACCTGTTGTGCTAAGTGTTGAGGGAATCATTCATGGCAGGAATCCTGGCTGAGTGAAGGAGCCATTCATCCTCATACTTTCTCATTGGAGGCCAGTTTGCCACTTAGCTGCCGTCTGCCAATGTTCTGAGCTAAATTAAGAACATATGGAAGAAGACAACAAGTCAAGAAATGGGACCCAAGTGAAATCCCATTTTGTATGATGCCTGCAGGGACACTGGGGAGAAATAAACACCATTTTAACTTGGATTTAGTCCTTTTTTTAGAAGTTCAACAGGAAAACATTAATCAAATTTAAAAAAATAAACATCTTCATTGAAAAAATGTCCTCCTTCTGTTATTGAACTCACATGACCATTTAAATCAACACCGGATCTGTTTTGATTAGAGTTTTGCAACGGCTAACCAGATTCACATGTAGTTTTTCAGAAGTCAATTCTAAATCTTTAAGATTCCCCGATGAGTTCTTATTTAGATAAATACAACCATTTTACACCGCTAAAGCAAGAAAGCTCAACTTTGTGTTTGAACTCACTGATCACTTTATTAGGTACACCTCTTCAACTGCTCATTAATGCAAATATTTAATCAGAAAATCACATGGCAGTGACCAATGCATGAAGGCATGCAGACATGGTCAAGTCGGTCTGCTTAAGTCTAAATAGAGCATCATGGCTGCCTCAAGCTAAATGGGACACCAACCTCCAATCACTGCTACTGATTAAATTAATGCCAGATAGTCTGCACAACTACTGCTGATCTATACAAAACCAGGATAAAGAAAAAAAAGAGCTAACAGAACTTCTTTTTTTTTTTTTATATCAAACAGTATCATGAAACTGAAAGCAAATGTACATATAAAGTCACATATATGACTTTTGTTGTACCTGAAGTGTAGCCTGGCTGGTCTTGCTATAGTTTATACTGCTTGTGAACATTCACTTCCTCACTCTTGGGGGCCCTCTGGTTGCAATGGGGCCCTAAGCTGCTGCTGGATGGAAGGTGGTGAGAGAGGGGATTTAAGTTTTTTCAAAGTGAAGGGCCTGCCCCTCAGGGGGGTTCACCAAAAAGGGGTGGGAGGGGAAATGTGGGGAAAATAATATCAACTATTATCTCAATTTTAGGCAATTATATTTTTTTTGACTTTTTTGATTGTAAGGATTGCTACCCTTTTACTTTTTCTAATTTACTGTCAGTCACTGATAACTATTATCAAGAGGAATTAAGAAGATTGTCTATGACATGCGAAAGACTATATGGCAAAAGATTTTTAAAAATCTAAATATATTTAATCAGAAGAGACCTAATACAAGTGGATAACAATTATTTTCCATGTCTGGAAATATGAAATGTCTCTGGTGAATAGACTCCATCGTGATGCCTACATGTACTTGAAGAGGAAGTGAGGCCAACAGCAGGATGGGATACCCCTCTGTGAGGTCTACTGATGGTGGTGGGAGGATGTAAGATGACGTTAGTGGACGTCTGAGGACCTGGATTTAGGTACAGATGAGATGTGATTGAAGTAGCTGGGGTGGAGGAGGGTTGTAGCCATTTCACTGAAGCAACAGACTCACTGTGGAGGATAGGAGAACAGGTTTTAAAATATGACAGCAGAAGGATGACTGGATCAAGAGGAGTTGTAGCAGAATGGGATTGGTTTGGGACTTGGAGTGAGTAGGCGCCCATACCAGCTGATTTCCAGGGCAGTAAAAGGGAGACTTATGAACAAGTGATAATGAACGAATCGATGGAAATGTAAGTCTTCCTGCTTGAACTTACACTAAGCTTCATTTATGTTTACTGTTACCATTAATGTTGTTAATGTTCAGATGTATGGTCATTGCATTAGCTCTAGGCACTTAAGGCATTAAAGGATCCATCATGTGGCCTGATGCTCCACAACCAAGGGCTGGAGATTGGAGGAGGGTTGCCGGAGTCAAACTCAACACAAGTTGATACACGTGTGTTGCTTGCCGTCCGAGGTCAAGCTAGACAGCATCTATTTTGTCCAGGCCTTTTCACCCGTAGTAATATGCCCAGAGACCCCTGGTAGTCTCGGCCCTTTGGGACAGAGGGTCCCCTGGGCCATGCTTACTAACCACATCTACCCTTTATGCCACCCTAAAGATGTAGACTTTATTGTTTCAACAGATTATTTTTTCCATAGCACTGGTAATATGCAAGGACATCCAGGGCATGACTGGGGTTGTGTTAATCCGATGGTACTCTCAGGCAGCTTACTCGCCACATCTTCGCCTTACTTCAGCTTCAAATTTTTGCTCAAACATGCCTAAAAATTCTGCACAGTACTGTAAGTTTGTTAATAAATTAAGGCCATAACAGGCAAATCCAGCGTTTGTTTTTCACCATGCAAAAGAAGGGGAGGAAAAGAAATCCCAAATAAAGCTCAGAGATGGTTTGGTCCAACCCTATCCTGTGTACAATCAGGTTTTCAACTCAAAATCTCTGTCCAGTCACTTCAATGTGGAAACCTGGTCGACAATAACTCAAAAGGTCTTCATCCTAAGTTTGGGTTGCCACTGGAATCCATGCACACTCAATCCCATCTGATTCCAGCTGATGTCTTTCAACTTTTATTTGTAGGGCCAAAACACTTCCTGCTATGGAAGTGAATGTTTCCAGTACACATTTATGCATGCAAACCCGATGAGGGAAGATGATTGTGGTGAAATCTTTACGGCAAATCAGATACATCTGCTTTAGTACTATATATATAAAACATGGGACTTTTGGATACAAATATTAATTAATGCATCCCATAGAAAAATAACTGTTAAAATAGCCTAACAATTAGGAATGTCTAAGCCAAATATACTGCATGATTACCTGTGGTTTTCTTCCAGTGCTGCATCTTTTACCACATTAGGGTTCACTTTCTCTGTTTAAATTACGTTACCGTCTTGTACTGCTTTAGCGGTTTCCACAGGGCCAGGAGTAAATCATCACCATTTAATACTGGGTTGACAGACTGGGAACAGACTTTTCTTTTCTTCTCTCCTTTTTCTTTGAGGGAAAATGTCACAGCTCTTTATGTGAGGAAAATGGCTCGTCTGAATGATCAATAAGCTGGCTTACCAAGAGACAAAGCTTGCTCACACTGAGAAAATCACACCTCTATTCTCAGACAAACCGGCCAGGATAAATATGATGCAGAGAAAAGGGCACAGAAACATACAAAATTCACACTAACTTTAGGTCTGTTTAATGCAACTTTGAAAGCTACTCTCAAAAAGTATTGATCGCTGAGTTTTGGTGCCTGCTGTTGTTTAAGTGGTAGATCTGATTCTGTTCTTGTCCTGTAATTTGTGATTTCTGATCAGAAACTATTCTGTCCTTTAAAGGGGACATATTATGCAAAAATCACCTTTTCAGGCTTACCTAACAAAAATATGTGCCCCTGGCCTATCCACAATCCCCTCAAGTACCAGACCCCCCACCCCCACCCCCCACAAGCTGCAAAAGTTCCCCTCATGATGTCACATGGGGAGTTAGCACCACCCCCAGTTTCAGTTGGCACTCCCTGCTTGGAAGAAAGTTCCACCCTCCTCTCCTGATCCGCAGCTGAGAGGAGGATCAGGAGAGTCACATCCATTCCCTGAGAGGGGCGTGGTCAGGGGCGGAGTTAGACAACTCAGTAACGTTTAAAGTCGCAGACACAGAAACAGCTTGTTCTGAGCAGGGCTGAAACAGAGAGGTTTTTAGACATACAAAGATCCTATACTGGAGTGTTTTTCAGCAGCAGATTCCACAGACATGTTTTTAGAATCCTATTTTTAATTCCTAAAATTGTGATTCAGTTTAATCAGCCAAAAGTGTTTCCATCCATTCTTTCTTTCATCATTGAAAGATTAACATTTTTATTGCTAGGAGGTTTATCTTGGCCTTATTGGTGTATATTGTAATTGCAATTGTATTGTCATCATAATTCTTGTTTTAATAATGAATTCAACAACTTGTATGTTTTTTCTGTTTGGACTTTTATCATCGTAATCTACATGGGTTTTTAGTGTCTTCCTTTGTGGACCTCAGGAAGAGTAGTTGCTACTTAGCCAGTGGATCCAAATAAATAAATCCAAAGTCAATTTGGCTTGTCAGTCAGGATGCAAACATTACCTTGGTCTTAGCGTTGGTGATGTATCACTGTGTCTCATGCTAACATACCACCTGTGATGTCTTTCAGGTCTGCCCACAGCAAATACTGGCGCAACTCTGTCAGGCTCTGAAAGTATAGTCACTCAGTCAGTCAGGCAGGTAGTCACATACAGACCCATGTGGAAGGTCAACTAAAGCACATGAATCAGCAACATTAGCCTCCTGGCTACCACTTGCCTTTCAGACCAGACCAAAACTAACTGAGAAATTTGATGATGAGTCATGGATTGTTGCTCAAATTAAGGACATACCATCTTTTACTTACCTATGGGCCCTCAAAAGAGGCTGGGCTCCAGAAAACCTTCTCCTGTATACCCTCTTGATGTCTATGAAACAGTATGATTCATGACAACAGTATGATTCTCTGCATGACAGAAGTATTTTGCCACACCCGTTAATCATAGAATTCAGGCGTTTCAATCAGACCCATTGCCACAGGTGTATAGAATCAAGCACCTAGCCATGCAGTCTCCATTTGCAAACATTTGTGATACATTCATTTTGAAGAGCTTAGGACGACCCTTGCAATAAGATGCTTCTTGAAATTTCATCAGTGTTGAATATTGATCAGTGAACTGTAAGTTATTTAATTAGAAAGAGGAAGTGTTTAGGAACAACAGCAACTCAGCCATGAAGCCCCTGGGTCAATGACTGCTGAAATACATGGTGAGTAAAAGTTACTCTGCTGATTACATAAATGAAGAGTTCTGAATGTTCACTGGCACTAATGTAAGCACAACAACTGTGCGGTGGTGGCATCATTGAAGGATTTTCCAGAACCCGACTGGCCTGCAAGGAGCCCTGACTTCAACCCCATCAGGTACCTTTGGGATGAACTGGAATGGCGATTGTGAGCCAGGCCTTCTCGTCCAACATCAGTGCCTTGACTTTGCCAGTCACAGTGACAAAACTAAAAGAGGAAGCAGGCATGTACTGCTCCATTAGGTGAGCTTGGCAGTGAGGCACTGTTGTCGTTGTTGAGGCTGGCCAGTAACAGTATACCCTATTTGAAACTGACCGTGCAGTGGCTATGACAGGCATTAGCAATTACCAAGTGAAATCATCAGTCTACTGACTGATAGTTTAATTTTCCTTTGTATGGCACATAGACGCATCAGAATTCAATTCTGTCTTTTTATATCCTTAAAGACGCTCAAAACATTTTTAAATTCAAGTACACCTTTGGTTCACTATGGCTTTGTCCATTGACAGCAACCAGGGAGAACGGTGTAGTCATGCATTAAATATGCAGATGCTTCCATTAATGAGATTTATCAGCATCTGTGACCATAGCTCAAACTTCATTATCATCAAAGGTTTCCTCAAAGACTTTTCGCTTGAGCTTACTGACCTGGAAAGTCCAAAGAATAACATGTAACTCATTACATAAGAAGAACCTTTTACATGTTGGTCCCTGATTACCGTGCCATTATAATCCATAAGAATACCACAGTGTAATCTGTGTATTACCACACCTCTGGTAAAAGTAAATACTTGGGGATTAGTGGCTGTAAGGCAGCTGTTGTGTCCAAAGTCACTGAGCTGGGAAATGGGACATAGGGATGTGTTTTATGTCAATGGAGGGTGAAGATTTGAAGAGACAGGACCGATCGAAGACATTACCTCAGTCTTCTGGTTTCTCATGAGGATAGGAAGCAATAGAGCTAATAAAATTACAGCATAAAAACGTGATATGCATCAGAAGGATGCATTACTATCTGTTTTTCAAACAATGAAGAGTTTCAGAATTAGTTTAACCTTAATATACTGCAGAAAACCTGAGCCTTTTAATCTTTTGGATTACAGGAACCACTCATTTTTGTTTCTCCATACCAGCTGTAACCATGGCAAAATTCATCATGTCAGTCCACGTCTTTTATTTTAGTCACATTTTTCATCATTTCCACCCTTTTAAGTTTTAGTCTAGTTTTAGTCAATGAAAACTCAAAAACATTTTAGTCTTGTTTTACTCCATAAAAAGTCCTCACATTTCAGTGTTTATGTTTAGTCCAAGCATGGGCGCAGCACCGAGGGGGATAGGACTGATTACCTGGGCCCCCAGTAGGGAGGGGCCCTTGAGAAGCCGGTAATGAAAAGAGTTTTTTAATCTATTTTTTCTCTGTAATTGGTGTCATTATTGACTCAAAAGTGATTAAATCAGTTAACAGACTTAAATTTGTATAAAATAGAATAGAATAAAATACTTACTCGTAAATGGAGAAATTAAGGTCCAAAAATACATTCAAATGGATAGATATTTGTAAAAATGACCCAACATTTGTTGCTTGGCTGGCTGGTTAAGAGGGGCCCTGTGTAATACTCTTTCTGGAGCCCTAAATCCCCAGCTATGCCCCTGAGTCCAACAATTTATTTTCTTGCCTGAATCATGGTAGTGTGTTCTATTCACCCTGCCAAACTCTTCTCAGTTGCAGTATATAAAAATGCAGAGGAATATAGTATATAAAATTATCATGAGTCTGCTTGCTTGGTTATCAGGGAAAGAAAGTAACAATGATGGTTTTTGAGCGTCTATTTCTCTAACACTACTGCTTTCATAATTAGTGGGGATGCTGAGTAAGCATCCACACTATTGTTATTCACGTCAGCCATGTTTATTCTTCCGTGTCCGCTATCTACTTCTTCATACTTTGTTGTATCAATGCTGTTCAAACGTTTTAAATTTCAGCTCATTCCTGGGTGATTGCTATGACTTTTCTCAAGTCTAACTTTTATAATTTTCAAAATATTTAACTTTGTTTAACGATGTTAAACAGATGGCAAAATTTCACAAATTTGCACTTTCTTAAACTCCTCATAACTTTGGCATTCCTTGTGCTATTTCCACTGTTCTACTATTAAGCTTTTCAGCATCTTATGCTCTTTTCAGCTATATTAAATACTTTTTAATGCTTTATATTTTTTTCAACTATTTGTCTTTTTCTAAAGCTAAAATAACATTATTTCAAATGGGCTAGACATGCCATGTCTGCCTCCTTTGAATGTGATAGCTGTAACACTGAAGGATTTTATGTCTCTATTGAACCTAAGGTTTGGTTTGAACTTAGGAGGTTTTTTAGGTTTCTACCTCACCGTCTTTTACTGCATCTCCCCATTGTCCCACTCCTCCTTATCACCATCATATTCATCATCTAATAGGACTCTGTCTCCTCCCCCTTTTCCTCCAAACCCTTGGTCTCCCCTCTATTGAGTGCTTTTTTAACCTTTAAACATCCATGACACCTCTATCAAATTTGTTTTTTATCTGCCATTACTACCATTGAAACCAATATTTCTGGGCCTCTTTGAAGACTTTATCCTCAGATTCTTCATCAGCTAGTTCTGCGTCTTCTTCTACTGTTTCTGTTTCTTTCTGTTGTCTCTGTTTGTCATAATACACTTCCAAACTACACTCACACATGTAGCTTATATTATAATGGATTTAAAACTGTAAACGATATCTCCACCATCTTTAGGCACCATCTGACACACTTTCAGCTTTTAGAGTCTATAGGCTATGTTGGTAATGAAGCAGTATTCAAGTATTCAAAAGTTTTCACTTTTTCATAAATCATGTATTGTACTCTTCATTTTTATGCTATTTTCTGCTATTTTTATGCTACTCTCAGTCATATTTATGGTTTTTTTCAGCTATTTTTATACTCTTCAACAATTTTTATGGTATTGTCAACTATTTTTATGCCTTTTCAGCTATCTTTTATACTATTTCAGCTATTTTTATACTCTTTTCAACTATTTTTATGCTTTTTCAGCTACTTTTACACTATTTTCAGCTATTTTAATGCTATTTTCAAATATTTTTCTGCTTTTTCAGGTATTATCATGCTTTTCAGCTATTTTTAGCAGTTCTGCAATTCTGACAACAAATAGCATTTTTATCTAGTTACTTAATTGCTTGTTCAAAAATAAAAGCCTCTCCTTGTTCGAAAATAAAGGTACTTTATTGTTTGTTCTAAGTGGAATGTGGTGGGACTATTGGAAACTGAAAGGCCTTTCTGCAAGCCCTTTTGTTCATAGAAACTGAGTGCAGCCTTTATGTGGTTAAGTTATTGCACAGACTGGTATTACAACTGATTAATTGTGTTTCACTGCTACACATAAGTATGTGGTGCCCACAGTGGTGTAAACCACTATGATGTAAAAATATAAATCAGGCTTTTGGTAAATTACAAACAACAGGAAAATCTTGAAGGACAATCTTTAGAACCGTGCAGAAATCTGGACTTTGCTAAAGTTTTCAAAAGTAGGTAACTGTGCCTAAAACCAGCTTGATAATGTCGACTAGCGTACCCTGATTTTGTCAGTGTTATGCCAGACTATGAGGGAGTAGCCTTGCAAAAATTGTAATAATTAATGTGTTTGAAGTAGGTTTTAATAGCTGAATGAAGGCTGTTAAGGGTGAGATGAGGTTTTGTTATTCTACTACTTTATTAACTTACTTTATATTTATAATGAAACAAAGTTTGGAGCTGCTCTAAACTCATCTTTTTTATCTACAGCATCTCTGTTGTGCTTTCTCATGCACACTGAGGTAACAGCCTGTTTGGTTTGGAGTAGTTTTGACCCAAATTATATGGATCATTCACTTCAGCCATATACTTTTAAGGAAGAGTAATGTGTCTGGCCTAATGCCTGACACTAATTTCCTCCTAAATGTGTGCTATCTATGTGAATTTTAAAGACATAATTGGACAATATTCAGATCTAAATTGCACAAGACTCCAAACTATGCGCTCACTTGTCTGGTTTCTAAAGCACGTAACTGATGGGAATCACAACTGAGGGTTTATGTTTTTAAGAGCTTGTTTTTAAAGAGACATTTCCTGAGGTATACACATGAGGCAGCCTCTGTGGACCAGAGCTGAGGCCTCCTTTACCGCTAATAACATTGACAGCTTAGTCAACACTGACCCAGCAGCTGGGAAGTACAACACGTAACTTATGGGCATCTGTGTTTGGCATTTTTTCCACATCCTTTAACAGACATGTGACAGGAAATAAACCACAAAAACTGAATAGGATACTGTAAATATAGTTGAGCAGCAAGGGGGATAATTCAACCCCATTTGGAGCTTTATATTTATGGAAGCTAATGGAACCTCTGCTTATTTTAGGTGTTAAATATTCTCCTCTGGGAGGCCTCTTTTGCAACATGAGTGCAGGAATTTGCTTTTTTCACTCTGTAGAGTATACGGTAGATTGAACACTAATGTTGAATGATAATGCCTGGCTGATGTCAGATTTCTAATTTATTCCAAAAGTGTTGGCTAGATCCCCATAAATGTATATTACATGTGCCAGTCTGTGAGCTGGAGCCAACCTTGGCTCACATGGGATGAGATCAGGGTACACCATGTACAGGTGGTTAGTCTGTCACCAGGCAAACACATTAAGATAGACAGCATTTAAAACCGATTTGTAGAGAGTGAGGGAGGGTCAACATGTGGCCGATAATGCAGCATGCTTTAGAGTAAAAGCAGCTTAGGACAGCCGTTATCTGCAACACAAATTTAGAATACTTTTTATTTTTATACCTCTTTTTTGTTGAAGCATACCCCAAACTTTTGGCTTAAAGTTGAAAGGATTGTTTATGCACATGGTGTTACAGTCTGCATGAGTCACTGCAGTTCCAGCCGCTAAGTGACAGAAGAAAAGGAATCAGTCGAAGGTAAGCTTTAAATGGCTTTTATGCACATGCAAGGAGCTGTGTCCTCACTGATGTCTCAATGACATTCACTGTGGACAGTATAGATCCTCCAATGATGTAAAATGTTTTCAGAAACATTTGCCTTTGTAACATTATAAAGCTACAAGACAACACTGTGCAGCTACAGTAGCACAGGCAGCATGCATCATTTCCCAGAGTCCACATGCATTCAGTCAGATATGAATCTAATCTCTTGTTTTTAGTGTAAAGTTAAGACTGTAAGGCTTATACGGTAAAAGAACCATATCTGAGATGACAAGGCATCCAAGGTCAGCCGATAATGTTTTTTTTGTACTTTACTTGGTAGTAAATCCCTGTGAAGTCTGATTAACATAGCTGATTCTGCAGGTAGCCCCATTTCAAAATATTTTTTTACACTCTCTGTCCCCCTCGGAGGAGACGTGGTCCTACAGAAAAGTGATGTCAGTACACACCCTGCACTGAAACCTCAGCCCAAAGGTATGTGGATAAGAAAATATTTTTGACCATGTGTATCCATATGTTTATATATGTTAGTAGCTGCCTTGTGCATGGTTCTGAATCAAACTAGAGTTTAGAGGCAACAGGCCTTTGCATTTTGGTGCAGAGGTGCAACTGCAGTGAGTGCAGCTGACAGCAAAGTGCCAATACTGTTTCAAAACTAGGTCCATGTCAAGCAGGCCTGCCCCTGTCTATATGCAGACTAGGCATAGCTAGTAGGACCTCATCATAGTGGGGGGCCTCACTCTCAGTGGTTTTTCTTTTCTCTCTCTCTCTGCACATAAGTCCAGTATTTTATGATTGTATACGACTATTTTTATACTCTTTTCAACAATTTTTATGGTATTTTAACTGTTTTTATGCCTTTTCAGCTATTTTTATACTATCTATTAAAGTTGTGATGAACATAATTAATCTGTGGTGATTATCTTAATAACAACGAAGGAATATGATCATTAAAAGCAAAGATCAATTTGTGACAGTGTTGGGGGCCTTATACCAGAGTCCGCGTAGGGCCTCACTTTGGCCAGGGGTGGCCCTGATGTCAAGACAACTAAAATACTTAACTGCACATTTGACTTAAAATTCTCCACTCTGCTCTTTTCTGGTTGGTCTTGTATCTCCTTCAAGCTTAAGTCCTCAACCAGAGCCTTTGAGCCAGAAAGTTCTGACTGTGCTTGCCCACTGCTGCAATACATCAGTGTGTCCGCCATGATGGTAGTGGCAAGTCTACTCCATAAGAAAATACAAGCTGACTTTAAAACTGAGATTAAATTGTTAACACTCACTTAAACCGATTTGAATGAATTATTTTCATATTCACTGATTCAAATGATTTATGTTCATATCAATAATGGGTGTCATTCTGAACAAAAATGAACCAGGGAAAGCACTGCAGAGCCCGTCATTGTAGCTTGCACTGGGGCCTGTTGTTACTATCTTATGACTGTGTTTATGGTGATCAGTAGTTATAGAAATACAGTGCATTTAGAAAATATTCAGACCCTCTTCACTTAAATTTTATGTGGCAGCCTGATGCTACAGTTGAATAAAAAAACAAGTTTTTCACTTATCAATCTGCACTCAGTAGACCATAACGACAAAGTGAAACAAAATTTTAGATCTTTTTTCAAAATAAAAAAACCCTCTAATATCACATTTACATAAATACTCAGACCATTTACTCAATTCTTAGTTGAAGCACCTTTAGTAGCAATCACAGCCTCAAGTTGTTTTGAATATGCTCTGCATACCTGGATTGAGATTTTCCTCCATTCTCCTCTGCAAATCCTCTCGAGTTCAGTCAGGTTGGATGGTGACCGTCAGTGGACAGCCATTTTCAGGTAGGGTTCAAGTCGGGGCACTGGCTGGGCCACTCAAGGACATTCACAGAGTTGTCCTGTGTAGTCTTGGCTGTGTGCTTAGGGTCATTGCCATGCTGGAAGTCGAACCTTCAGCCCATTCTGAGGTCCTGAGCTCTGCAGAACAAGTTTTCACTGAGGATATCTCTGCCTCCCAGTCCCTGCTGCTGAGAAACACCCCCACAGCATGATGCTGCCACCACCATGCATCCTTGTTATGATGGTATTGCGTAGGTGATGAGCAGCGCCTGGTTTCCTCCAGATATAAAGTTAAGAAATGAGGCCAAATGCTTGAAAGGCAGCTGCCAGTTGGTAAATCAAACTTATGCCGAAGCAGATCAGGTGAAGAGCGGAAACATCTTTTCTACCAAGAGAAATTTTCAGTTCAGTTCTTTTCTCTTAATTCAAAAAAGAAATGTTGTCTAACTCTGACAAAACTGCTGCTAAAGCTACAGCTTATCTCTTCACTGGCAACCATTGTTTACAGTACAGCTAAACTACAACTAAACCACACCTGCAGCTATCACCTTGCTCTCCTTGGTCCTTTCATTCTTAGGCCCCGTTTATACGACAACGTTTTAGAGTGAAAACGCGAAAGTTTTGTAACATTGTGGCTGTCCGTTTAGACAGCAACGGTGTTTTGGTGCCTGAAAACGAAACTTTCTGGAAACGTGCTCCAGAGTGGAAGTTTTTCAAAATGCCCCCGTCTCCGTGTAAACAGGGAAAACAACATTTTCTAAAAACGCACATGCGCACTACGGCTGCAATCAGCTGTCAAGCACGAGTGTTGCAGCACTCTGAACCCAGCCGTGGCAGCTTGAGCCGAGCCGTCTGATGTAGTTTACTGCTTGTCAAGTCACAGACAGCTGGAATTAGAAAAAGGGACACATTATTCTCATTTAGAGGGCTATCAATGCCAGTTTCTTTAGATAAAGTCATGCTATTAATTTTGGAAATGTCTACTTTTACCTCTTTTATCGATCATCATGATAATCACCGTCATCATCATCGTAGTGAGGCAGAGAAATTTCACAGCTCATATTAACACAAAAATGCTTTGCTAGATCAGTCTTGTTATAACGTAGATATCTGCTGAGAATAATTAATTCCCCACGTACAAATTCAGCTCCTACAGCCCTTAACTTCTTATGGATTTTCTCATAAAGTGCGACGCTGCACATGAGCACAGCTGGAGCCTTTTTTTCAATATGATATTTCTATTTTCCTATATATCTGCCTCTAAGAAATGATTTAGACTTGTTTTTTTCTTGAAGTTTTAATAACTAACTTCAGCCTGTAGACTCCCCTGTCTCCTCCTCCACCGGCACATATCAATGTGCAGCTGACGGAGGAGACAGGATTAAAGCTTCCGTGTTAAGGTTAAAAAAGATAGTTAATCACTTCCAAGAATCAGATAAAACTGAAAAAGGGGAAGTAGAAATATTGTTTTGAAAGGCTATTATTCTTTTGCTGTGCTAAAAGCAGGAAGCGCTGCACTTTTGGAAAAAATCCATGAGAAATCAAAAGCTTTAGGAGAAAAATTTGTCCCTGGAAAATCAAACAGTCTTAACTTAATTTCGTTATAATAAGACTGGTCTTGTAATGCATTTTTGTGTTTATATCTGCCGTAAAATTTCGCTGCTGCGCTACGATGGTGATGAGGAGGATTTAGTGATGTATTACTCTCATGCACATGTGTATGATAAAAATGTTAAATATTCTAAACACATGAAAACACTGTCCTGTTGTAGAGACAGTTTTATTGTGCAGTAAATCACCGTACTAAGGCGTTTTTCTGTTTCCTGCATTCTTGTGTAGATGGAAATCCTTTGAAAACTTGCCGTGTAAATGTGGAACTTTTTGGAACCGAAAGCGGAAAACGAAGCAAAATGTTGTCGTATAACCAAGGCCTTAGACCAAATAGAAACAATTTCACATGAATCTTTGCAAAGATTGACAGACATAGAATCTGGCCAATCCATCTGCTTTGCAAGGTAAAGTGGTAGTTTGCCTTTAATTGGGCTTATATGTTTGTATCTGTTAGGAATAGGGCCATTGCTAGACTGGGAACTTGAGGAAATTGTGTGAAAGGGGCTACAGGTCAGACTTGAACCTGTATATGGAACTGCTTGGCCAGCAGCAATTTTTATTTTGGTAATTAAAACAAGAAACCACTCTTTATTGGTTGCATAGGACTTCCAAATAAATGTGCAAAAACCGGGTGTGTGATTTCTGGGTTAAATAGGTGCAGATGAACTGAGTGATTGCAGACTCTGGAATTTTTTGTCAACTGTTGTTACCTTCAAACCATATTTTCACCTGTTTGTGATTACTAATAATCGTAGGGAAGTGTCCATGCCAACAAAGTGATGTATGATGGTGAAATATTTGCTACTTTCGCTGACAGCAGAGACACACGTGTAGAATGAGTCATACCATTGTCACACAAATAAACGCTCCAGAGAGGATAATGAATTACTATAGTTCCACATTTGTGTCTGCATCCATTCATCTCTCAAACGGATGAAAGAATACGGCGGCTTGGGAAAGAACAATTTATAAAGGGACGTCAGTCTGGTATTCATTGAGGAACAGCTCGGCTCATGCAGAGAAATGAAAGTCAGGCCTTGAGATTCAAACTGAAAGACAAACAATTATTTCTTCAATGGAGCAACAGCGTAATCCTTATTTTTCTGAAGCCATCCCTGACACTTATTGTGCACACATCAAGTACACATTAGCTATTAATTCTTTATGCAGTAGAGACAACAAAGCAAAGGTCAGGAATACATCACATTGATTGGCCCAGATCTCCTAAAAAACTCAAACAGGCAGAACCTGAGCAGGCCTGTTCAATGTTAAGGCTTCTGTGACCGCAGACAAATGAAATCAATACAGCAGCCAATGATCCTTTCACTGCAGAGCACTTCACAGGATGTCGGCTTGGTGTTTCAGACCCCACTGAGGCCTTTTTCTTGCCACTGACAATGCTCTAATCTCCTCAGCTGCTCTAACAGCTGGCGAAATAAACAACATCCTGATGAAATCTATTTTCGCCGTCCATTCAAGGGAAAAGCTGAGGTGATGTAGTTGAAATGAGGTCACTTTTGAAGTTCGCAGAAATGGTGCATTTTGCAAATTCTGGTGTTTCTGCTGCCTATTATCCAAGCTTCATGTTTATAAAATTTCAGAATATCTAAAGTTTGGTGAGTTTGATGTTTGCCAGAATTTCAGTGTCAGTCTGGATCAGTCAGGTCATGGATTTATTGCAGTAAGGGAAATATGGAAACTGCTATCGGGGTATCACACTTCTCAGCCTCCCCGGAAAAGTTTACTCAAGGGTACTGGAAAGGAAGCTCCATTCAGTTCCGGTTCAGGGACCTCAGAATTCCATCCCTGCTTTTTGCAGATGATGTGGTCCTGCCGGCTTCCTTGGCTGGGGACCCCCAGCAGGCATTGGGACAGTTTGCAGCTGTCAAGCAGTCGGGATGAGAGTCAGCACCTCCCAATCTGGGGCCATGGCTCTCTGCAGGAACACGGTGGATTGCTCCCGCCAGGTGGGTAGTGAGTTCCTGCCCCAAGTGAGGGAATTTTAAGTATCTTGGGGTCTTGTTCATGAGTGAGGGGGAAAAGGAAGTGTGAGATTGACAGGTCAATTGGAGCAGCATCAGCAGGACTGCGGGCATTGTGCCGAACTGTTGTGGTGAAGAGGGAGCTGAGCCGAGAGGCAAAGCTCTCAATCTACCGGTTGAGCTATCTCCCAACCCTCACCAATGGTCATGAACTCTGGGTAACCAAAAGAATGAGATCATGGATACAAGCAGCTGAAGTGAATGTCCTCCTGAGGGTGGCTGGGCTCAGCCTAAGAGATAGGGTGAGGAGCTCAGACACCCAGAAGGAGCTAGGAGTAGAGCCGCTGCTCCTTTGCATCCAAAGGAGCCAGATGAGGTGGTTCGGGCATCTAAACAGGATGCCTCCTGGTTGCCATTCCATGGAGGTGTTCCGGGAACATCCAGCTGGGAGGAGACCTTGGTGAAGACCCAGAACTTGCTGGAGGGATTACGTATTCTGTCTGGTCTGGGAACACCTCGGGATCCCCCAGCAGGAGTTAGAAACTGTCTCTGGGGAAAGGGACGTCTGGGTGGACTTGCTTAGCCTGCTACCCCTGCGACCCGGCTTCGGATAAGCAGATGAAGATGGATGGATGGAAATATGGAAATACAGATATGCTCAACTGGGGGTCTTCAGGTATAGCTTTGTGTCGCTGCCTTTGCAGGTGTTTGGACAGATTTGATGCAGAGTTTAAGGTAGTGGAGCGTTATTTCTGGCATAGTCACAGTTTACACTTCACTGCCACATTCTCATCCTTTTGTGCAACAAATCCAAAGTAGTGTGCATATTACAGTAATGCAAAAAATAATGAGATTATTTTGAAGAAAATGTAATGTGATTACAAGGCTACACTACTGTGCTGCAGATAAATGTTATGTCACTACAGGTATGCCTTACTTTGCAATGGGTCACATCCAACATAAGTGCCAACTGTGCTAAAAGCACAGACTGAAACACACTATATTCTTCTAACGCACATTAAATGCAAAGATACAAATTGTAAGCTAGATTTAACATCATATGAAATGGTACCCACTAATGCATGAGATGCTTTCAAGTATTAAAAACACATTACTTCAAATGAGAAACACATTAAATGTTCTGCATCATTAATGCACATGCATATGCATGATACTGCACCATAAGAGTGTAAGCAGAAACTTTGCATATTAAATTTTAATGCACCATGGATAACGTTGCATTCCACATAAATGTTGTTTAGTGTTAGATGTGACTCTTGTTGTGTTTAGAGTTCACCATTTGATGGTTGGTGTTTGTTGTGGCAGTGTTTCTATAGAGTTCGGCTCTGAGGTAAAAAACTTTCAGGGCCCTGAAACACTGTCCAGATGGCAGCAGAGGAAAAAAGAAGTTAAAATGGTGAGTTACTTCCCTCACAACTGGCTCTGCAAAGACGTCGTGTTCTGATGCAGTCCTCCAGGGCAGGGGGGAGTCCAATTATTTTTTTGAGCTGTGATGATGAGTCTCTGTAGAGCCTTCCTGTCTGCCGCTGAGCATTTTACATACATGATGGAGTGCAGCATGATATTACAGGCTTTGATGAGCAGATCACCTCTGGGGTTAAAACAAACTTTATTTCCAGTCAAACTTTTTCTGAACTCAAACCCTCTAAACGTTGCTTTGAAAGAGCAATACAGCCTTCATAACTTGAACACAACTGTAATATTTGTATGCTTGTTTGAAATGGACACCTTTGTAATGTTGGTAGCTTGTGCAGAAGGATTCCTCACTGGGAAAAGGAAGCATGGCAATATAATTCCAAAGCTCTCTTAATTGACTTCCTGTGAGATTTAGGATTGATTTTGAGATTAAATTTAGTGATTTTAGGGCTTAAAATGGGTTAGCCCCATTGTATCTTGTTGACATCTACACTATCACCCCTCAGCTTGACCACTCAGGTTAACAAACCAGCTGCTCTTGGAGGTCAAAACACAAAACCTGAGGGGATCGAGCCTCTGTGATGGCTACTTCCAGGTTACAAAACGGTTTTCCATTCATATAAGATCTGCCCAGTCTATCGACATTTAAATCACTGCTGAGGAGTCACTGCTGTTAGGTAGCCTTTAGCTCTAACTCTGTCACATCCCATTACTCCCATTATTTTATATTTCATATTGACCAGATAGTTTTTTATCTCTACATTTAATAGTTTTATCTCACTTGTCCTATTTTGTGTTTTATTGCATATGTGTGTGCTCTCTTATCTCTATAGAGTTGTGAAAGAAAGAGAGGAGCAGCTTTGCAGACAGATTTGCTTTCCACAGAGTCCTCAGGGAGAAGAGCCACTTTTAGTCCTCTTTGACGAGAGCAGTTAACTTTCCCCAAAAGGTCCTCTTTTATTTAAGTATCAGTCATTCTATCAATCTATTCTCCTTGTAATTGGGTGGGGCATTTAGGCAGACAGGCTTGGTTAAGTGTCTACCCCAGGGTCCCATCATGGTTGGACTTGTCCAGAAGGATCCTCCAATGAGAGGTGCCAAGAGGGCAGAGATGCCAGTTACATTAAAAGACCTCTTTTAATGTGATGTGAAAGGTCCTCTTTTTCAGTTTTGTTATGTTGCAGCCTGATGCTACAATTGTTTACGTTCATTTTACCCCAAAGTGAAAACAAACCTTTTTTTTTTTGCACATTTAGAAAAGGAAATCTTCAATATAACAATTACATAATTATACAGACAGTTTACTCAGTACTTTGAAGCACCTTTTGCAGCAATTTCAGCCTCTAGTCCACAGGTGTCAAACTCAAGGCCCGGGGGCCAAATCCGGCCCGTGGTGCAGTTTTACCCGGCCTGCAGGATCATATCATATTCTAATTAGAACTGGCCCGCAGGTCTGAGGTCTGCAGATTTCCTCCAGTATAGAAATGAGAATTTAACCTTGAAGATTTAAAATACTCTTCATGAAGTCAGAAAATTTTTAAAACGTAAAGAGTAAAAATAATGAGATAGAAAGTAAGGAATAGAGGAGATAAATTAATTTGTGTTTTCATTTAATATTTATTATTATAGCATTTTGACTTTTTATCTTATATTGTGAACTTTTAGATTCCACTTTTAAAATTCAAGTCATATTTTGAAATTTTAAGATCATGATTTCAAATTTAATCTCATATTTTGCCCTTTTTAACGCCTAACTTTTAACTTTAATCCCATATTTTGACTTTTTAAACTCACAATTTAGAATTTCATCTCATATTTTGACCTTTTAGATTCACAATCTTAAATATTAAGTCATATCTTGACCTTTTGAACTCAACATTGTGATTTTTTATCTCATATTGTGACCTTTTTCAACTCCTAACTTTGATTTGTTATCCCATATTTCCACCTTTTAAACTCATGATTTGTATTTTGTGTCTCTCTTTTCACATTACTTTCACTTTTGATTTCGTGTTCTGACCTTTTTAACTAATATTTTGACTTTTAATCTCAGATTGAGCCTTTAAACTTATCATTTTTAATTTTTTTTAAATCTCAAAATCATTTATCATCAGTTTTTCTCCCCCTAAAATGTATTACCCGTGAAAATAAAGTTTACGGTTTATGGTTAAATGTTGACCCTTTTAGGCCCTCAGGTTAGACCCAAATTCAGATTTCGGCCCCTGCTGTGGTTAAGTTTGACACCCCTGCTCTAGTCTTTTCAAATTTGACTTGAAAAGCATTGCACACCTGGATTGGGGGATTGTCTGCCATTCTTCTTTGCAAATCCAAAAAGCTCAGTCAGGTTGGATGGTGACCATCAGTGGACAGCCATTTTCAGTTCTCTCCAAAGATGTTCGCTTGGGTTTGAGTCAGGGCTCTGGCTAGGCCACTAAGGGACATTCACAGACTTGTCTTTAAGATGTGTGTTACGCAGTGCCCAGTTTCCTTTAGACATATAGATTTTAGACATTTAGATTTGAGACCAAACAGTTCAATCTTGGTTTCATCAGACCTGAGAATCTTGTTTCTCATAGTCTAAGAGTCTTTCAGGAGCTTTTTTTTGCAGACTCCAAGTAGTCTTTCATGGTTTGCACGGAGAGGCTTATGTCTGGCCAATCCGCCTTAAAGTCTACACCAGGGGAAGGCTGCAGTGATGGTTTTTCTTCTGGAACTTTGTTCCATCTCCACACAGGATCTCTGGAGCTCAGTCAGCGTGACCATCAGGTTCTTGGTCATCTCTCTTACTTTGGCCCTTCTCCCCTGATTGCTCAGTTTGGCCAGGCGACCAGGTCTTGTGCCAAATTAACATGCTAAATGTGGCCTGTATTTAACACTATGATAAGTATTTCAGTCCCTTTGTTGCTTCCCACTCCTGCTGTCATCTCATTTATTTACTATTGGTGTGGGTTCATCACTGTTTGATATAATTTGGGAAATATGCACTAATTTGATTGCTGAGGAGACATTTTAAATGGGGATAATTTCATTGTCTCTCCCTGCAGATCACGGCCAAGTGTCACTGAGAGTTCAGGCCTTGGCAGGGACACCAAAAAGAAATAAATGATCATTAAAGTCCTTGCAAAACAAGTACTGAGATCGCAGAATGATTCGAGGAACTTGGCGAAGTTTTTGTTTATTGCAGTCGAGGACGTGAAAGCCTCCTTTTCCTGGTATTGTTTCACAGCTCTCAGAGAGGAAAAAAAAAAGAAGAAAAAAGAAAACACACAAATATGAATATAATAGCAGCCAGTATGATGCACATGCTTCGGTCTTAGTGGTGCAGTAGCTACATTCAGAGCAGCAGCAGGTAAATCACATCATGTGTCATTACCTCCTGCTGAACCAATCTATGATTTATGCCAGCCCTGTGCTGACCTTTTTCCTCTGGCTTCTCTACATGGCCTCTGCATGTTTAATGTTTCAATTGGAGTTGAGCAATACCGCAACAGAGTCCAGGATTCACTCAACAAACTCTCAACATCATAAATTCGCATTGCCTGTGGGGCTCTGCTGTGTTGAGATGGAAAAGAGAGTCAGTAAAGCCCATTTCAAATCCTTCAAGAACCACATTAAATGTCCGTGCTGCACTTTTCTTTAATGCGTTTGGCACAACTGCTGTTCAATTATCATATAAATGAGGCTAAGATGACCCTCCGCAGTAAACATGGGGAGGTAAGGGGCATAAAATGAGAAGATGATGAAAGCCAAACTACTTCCTGTGCTTGCTTTGTTGCAGCGCTGCTATGCTGAAGACAGCTGCTGTCTCCTCTAGATGGCTCATCAGGAGTGATGCTCGACCTGGGGAGCCTGGGATTAAAAGGGATTATGGGTGAAGAAGAAGGCATGCCAAGTTGGTGTACATGTTATCGACTCAGGCATGTTTCCCCTTGAGCTTGCCTCTTTTTTTCTGAAGGAGAGAGAACTGTTCAAGACAGTTTGCAGCACACTGTTGGAATAAAATCATCAGCAAAAACAACATTTCAGATGGCAAGGCAATATGATGAAGCTTCACGACAGCGCTGTCACAGAAATTCAGCATGAAAAGAAGCTACAGTGCAGTGAAAAAGTATTAGCCCCCTTCCTGATCTCCTGCTCAACCAAGAAACAGCTTAAATAGATCCTGTCTGATAAAATGAATAGGCTACAAGATCTCAAAAAGCAGCACATCATGCAGCCATCTGAAGATATTCAAGAACTCCAGCTAACCACAGAGAGAGCCATTATCCACAAATGGAGAAAACTTGGAACAGTAGCGAGCCTTCTCTCCTGTCAAAATCTCCCCAAGAGTGCATCGAAACTCATCCAGGAGGTCCCAGAAAAACATCTAAAGACAACAGTCTTTGGGCAATAGTCAAACATGGTGGTGGTAGAGTGATGCTCTGGGGCTGCGCTGCTGCTTCAGGACTGGGATGGCTTGTCATAACTACTGGAACCATGAATTCTGCTCTAAATCAGAGGATCCTGAAGGAGATTGTTGGAGCATCAGTTCATGACCTCAAGCTCAAGTGCACTTGGGTTATGCAGTGACTGAAAGACAACGGCAGGTCCACCTCTGAATGGCTTAAAAATATATATGGCTGAATTAAAAACAATGCTGAAAGAGCCATCAACAGAAAACTAAAGGGTGGCACAACCAGTTTTCAGGTTTAGGGGACAATTACCTTTTCCACATTGGGTCAGGCCCGCCCACAGATTTGGCTGGGCCCCTGAAAATCCCACAGAATGGGCCCTCCTCTGTTTTGATTTATTGATGATGCTGATGTTTGTGTGTTGGATCAGTAGCATTGGTGCTAGCATCCTGGCTAACAGTTACCTCATGTTGGAGCTGAAAAGTGTGTCAAACTATTATTGGGTTCTGATGTTAAAATTATTTTTATACCATTTTTTTCCATTCATTATTTTATTATCTTTCCGACACTTTTAACCCTTTTTTTGCTGCTTTTTACTCATTGTTGCCATTTTTTTAGAACATTTTTGCCACTCATCCTGTTTTTTGCCCTTTCCATCCATTTTTTAACCTTTTGCCCATTTCTGCAACATATTTTCACCTGTTTTAGCCACCTTTTCTATTTTTTAAGCAATGTTTGCCCCTTTTTTCCAAATTTGCCACTTTTTGCTACTTTTGCCCTTTTTTTTTTTGGCAAATTTTAGTTAAATTTTGCCACTTTTTTCTGTCTTTTTGCCCATTTTTGCAACTTTTTTTGTGACCTTACACAATTATGCCCCTTTCCACATATTATTGCCTGTTTTATCACTTTTTGACTTTTTTTAAACTTCTTTTGCCACTTTTAACCTTTTTTTTTTGTCTGATTTTACGATTATTCTATTCTTTTCTGAAAAAAGTTGTCTCAGTTTCTTCTGCTTTATGCATCCTGACATTTGTGCACATTATGATCTTGCCATGAGTATAACAGCTTTTCTAATCATTATGTTTAATGTGCCACATTGTTTACATCACTAACGAAAAGGTATTTCTATTTAAGGAAAGTGGTTTACATTCTAAAAAAATGCCTATACTGCACAACAGCATAAATAAATAAATGTTGCTTTGATAAGAGTGGTTATTATCCAGGTGTAACTATGAATATTGTTATCACAGCTTAACTTTAGAATAGATTATGATTTTGCTGATCTCCACGGGCCTCCAGTTTGTCAGGGCCCCTGAAAGCTCTCCCCTTTGTCCCCCTTATTGGTGGTCTTGCATAGGGCAAGGTAGGTTTGGACAGTTTTTTTCCCTTCACAAATGAAATCATCATTTCCAAAATGAACTTTGATGATCTGAAACATTTAAGTCTAACAAATATGCAAAGAAAAAAAAAAGAAGAAAAACAGAAATCAGGAAGGGGGAAATACATTTTCCCAGCAGTGTTATTCAGCAGCTCTTGAAACAATTGTTTTTGGCCATTTTGCACAGCGGCCAGTAAAGCTTAGTATGAAAATATGTTATAATAATAAGAATCTAAATTTCCCTGGATGAATATATGCCATTTTTGCAAAGAACACCCCACTGGCAAATAAAGCAACAGGCACCAATGTCAATAGCCAGTTTGCATCTGTTATGTTACATCAATTAAAAGTTGGCAGGCTTCTAAACATAACCAGTGAATCAGAGAAAGAGGATTTTATGGCCATTATTATAAATGCACCAATAATTTATTTATTGTTTATTGTTTAGTACATCTGTGAGCAGAGCTGGTCGGATGGGAAACATAATGTGAGCAGTGTGGAAGTCTTACAAGAGACAATGACAGTGCACATCACGCTGCCAACACATTACCCTTTAAGTCCTTGCACAGCAGATAATGTTTTTCACAATAATAACAATACATCACTGATATTCTTTTAGAAAATAAAGGACCAATCAGATAAAATAGACTATAAATAGCTTTCTGACTGAAATTAATCCTTTTTTTTTGTTTGATCAGTAATCTCAGCCTGTGAGTTTTCTTCTTATCAGCTGTTTTAAATAAGAATCCCTAAATATGTAACAAACTCATGCTTTAATGTCTGGCTGAAGCTCCATTTCCCACAAAAAAAAAAAACAAAAAAAAACAGCTCTTTAACAGCAAACACCTAAAAAGAAGCACTACTGTTAATTACTGTAGTTCTAGGCTATTATTTCATAAGTAATTTATTCTGACTCAATTCTGTTTGTTGAAATGATGAAGCTGATCATTCTGATTAACCTCAAGACTTAAGTGTTTGTCAAACATTTTACTATCTCAGTATTAGCTGCAGCTTCTGAAGTGCCAACTCAGATCAGCAGATCAGATCTGCTAACCCTGATCCTTATCCCCCCGCTGAGTCTAATAGTATTACTCCTAATGGTTTTGAAACATTTTTACAACATGACCTTTAACCCTGCAAATAAATGTTGGGATTTATCCGAGCTGTTGCTGTCTTTATTGTGACATTAGCAGGCATTAAAACAGTACAAGAGCTATTTCACAGATACTTTACTTGATGCATTCCTCACACTTTCACCTCTGCTAAATAAACCTTGTTTTAATTCTGTTGTTTGCATGATTATGGTAAAAAAAAGACTCAAGGAGCTTGTTTGAAGGATCAGACATCAGCCAAGGAAGAGGCCATTAAGTTTAGGCAAGCAATAAAAGTGGATCCAGCTCAGGAACAAGCTATAATTCTAAGAAATTAGACGCCATTGGCTTTAACAGATAAGCAATCAATAGTGTCACATTTAGACAAATATAGGGCCTGAACTCACAAATTCACGTTATGTAAAACCTGGCTATTCCCAAAGGTGGATTATGACGTACGCTGGATGACCTTATCAGTCCCTACTTTATATCATTCTGGGATTCAGCAACTTCATGCACTTTTGTTGCAAAAAATGAATGCTTGTGTTGAACCTGCTGAATGATCAGAGGCTGCACAACAAACTTTCCACCAATCAGAGGCTCTGTTTCAGAGTAGTTTGCACTGATCTCAGAAATTTCGGTGACATTTCAATCTCTGTCTCTGGTTTTATAACAGTGCAGCACCTTTAATAACAGTGCAAGTATCCAAATAAATAACATGTTCATGGAGTGGTGCAGGAATGAGTTAGCATTTCACCTCTTCCGGTTCCCTTGTCTGGATGTCTGGGATTTTTGACTGAGTTTTCAGTGAAATGCCTGAAACGAGGTCTGTGGTGAGCAGAAGCTCAAGGGGTATTATTGTTTTTTCTTCAACATAGATACATCTGAAAAAGGCCCCATTTTAACATTTTCTATCTGTTTTGCATCTTAGTAAAGGTGGTTGAAGAAGTGCAGCTAACTAGGACTACAACCTTTAGAACTGATCACTGTGCATGCAGTCTCTGTGCTTTCCCCGCATGTGTACTGGGTATTTCTGGATTAAATTCAGGTACTTGGAAGCCTGCAATGAAAGGGTTGTTTTGATTTATTATTTCTTAGACATTAGTGTCATTATTGAAACAAAAGTGACCAAAATAATCAGTCAACAGACTCAAATTTGTGCCAGAGTAGAATAAAATACTGGGAGGCCCCTGCTCCTCTCTTAAAAACGTCCAAATATGCAAAATAATGCAAGTAAATTTGTTTTGACTATAGTAAAAATATTGCTCATGAATGGGGAAAATATGGTTCAAAAATACATTAAATGCATAAATATTAGTAAAAAAATAATGCAACATTTGTTGCTTGGCTAGCCTGTGTTATATTCTTTCTGGGGGCCCAAAATTCCTAGCTATGCTCCTGCACACAACCACAGTCATGGGGAAGACTGTTGTCCAGAAGACAATTACTGACACCCCCCAAAGGCAGGGTAAGCCACAGAGGAACACTGTTGAAATGGCAGGCTGTTATCAAAGTTCAATATATACAATGAAAGATGACTGGAAGGGAAAGGTATAAAGGGCTGGACTGCTGCTAAATGGTTCAAAGGTTCAAGACAGCAGAGAAAGATCATTATCCAAGGTGCTTGAAATCCAGTGTTTCTAGTTTCAGAGGTCTGTGATAGTTTTGGGTGCCATGTCATCTGCTGCTGTTGGTCCACAGTGTTTTATCAAGTCCAGAGTCAACACCGTCAGTCGTCTACCAGGAGATTTTAGAGCACGTCATTCTTCCATCTGCTGAGAAACTTTAAGGAGATTCTGAAAGGAGAAGCAGAGGGACACCAGACTCCACAATACAGACAAGCAGAAGGCTGCAACCTGGGCTTCACAACACCCCAGCAGTGCCATAGACCGATCACCTCCATGTCATGGAGCATAGATGCAGTAATTTGTGCTAAAAGAGCTCCGACCAAGTACTGAGAGCACAAATGGGCATAGTTTTCTAGAAGGTAATAACATTTACCAGGCATGTGTTGCTGCTTATTAAGTAATGCTGTAAGAAAAAAACAATAGCATTGAAATTAGTTGATTTACTTGAAAAACAAACCTAATGTTTCTCTCTTTGTGGTTTTGTAACAAATAACCAACACTGCTTTGGTAAAGATTTATTTGAAAAGTGAAATTTGGCCATGAATGAAAAATCTGGTTTTGATAAAGCCTCCCGTTTGGTAGCTGAAATTCTTCAACTGTTGCTTCAGGATTTTCCATGAGAAAACAGTAAATCTGTCCAGCAGAGCCTGAGTTATTGTTATTATTTACAGATGTGTGTTAATAATAATTTATCGGTTTGTCTTTGACAATGGGTGCATGAAATTCAACATGGGATAAACAGTAACTATCTTTCATCAGAGAGTTTGAATTCGTGTTATAGATCATTTACATGGATGCGATAATTGTTCTGCCAGATGTTGAGCTTTTTGTCCGTTAGAACTCACTCCACAGCTCCTCCTGCATGTGATCTCCAGCCAGGAACCAAATTACCCAGTTTTGTTTTTTAGTGCAAAGTGTTTTGGATTGTGAAATATTGTATTATCCTCAGAAGACATCATTGATATCCTAATGGGTCTCTGCTGCGCTGTATTTCACCAACATGTTCAAACAGAAAACAGATACTCAGAGTCACTGCTGATTTTGTTGCAGTGCAGAGGTCGATAAAGTTATGGCCTATTTTATGCCTTCTGAAGGGTTTTATTTTGAGTGCAGCATGTGGTTGAACTTTATAAAGAGCAGATAAAATGCATTATTTTATTTTATCTGGAGTCATCTAAATCAAGTGTTTTAGTACAGAGTTATTTCAGATGAAGACTGTTATGTAAAACACATACAAAACACAGACATAATACCAGGATCACTACTTTATAGACTGGGTGCTTCCATGAGCTCCAGACTGAACACAGGATTTAAATCAGTTATTTGAGTTTTGTTTGGCAACACTTTTAGTTTCTTTGTCGATGTGAAAAAAACTCTTCAATATCAAAGTTGAAAACAGATTTCTACAAGATATGGCAATAACAATATTCACCCCCTTCAAGTCAGTATGTTGTCGATGCACCTTTGGCGGCAATCACAGCGCCGAGTCTGTGTGGATAGGTCTCAACCAGACTTCTTTAACTCCATTCTTCTCTATAAAACTGCTCAAATTCTGTCAAGTTGCACAGAGATTAGGCATGAACAGCCCTTTCCAAATCAAATTCTCTGCTGGATTGAGGTCTGGGCTAACTCGGCCACTCTTTAGAAAATGTCTGTGCTGCTTTTGCTGTCAGGTCATTGTCTCGCTGGAAAATAAATCTTTTCCTAAGCTGTAGTTCTCTTGCAGACTGAATAAAATCGTCCTTGAGGATTTTCCTATATTTTGCAGCATTCATCTTACCCTCTACCTTTTCAAGCCTTCCAGGGCCAGCTGCTGAGAAGAATCCCCGCGGCATGATGCTGCCACCACTTTGCTTCCTAGTGGGAATGGTGTATGTGGTGATGTGATGCCAAGCATAGCGTCTTGTCTGGTGGCCAGAAAGCACCATTATGGTCTCATCAGACCTTTGTTCCAAGAAGACGGTGACCGTGGAGTCTCCTACATGCCTTTTGATAAACTCTAGCTCAGATTTGTGGGTTTTCAAAAGTAGCTTTCTCTTTGCTACCCTCCCGTAAAGCTTTGACTGGTGATGAACCCTGGCCTCTCTCACTAGTCTACTTCTTGCAAGAACACTCAGTTTGAGGCCTGATCCAGGCTGATTTACACATGTGCCATATTCCCTCCATTTTTACCTCCGCCAAGGAGGTTATGTGATTGGGTGGGTTTATTCGTTTGTTAGCAACGTAACTCAAAAAGTTGTGGATGGATTTTGATGAAATTTTCAGGAAATGTCAGAAACGGCATAAGGAAGAACTGATTAGATTTTGGGAGTGATCCAGCTCACTGGGGGGGGGGGGGGGGGGGTTTTCGGTTAATTACGTGGTGGGGGCACATGGGGACAGATTCAGGAATTTTTTAAAGGATTCTACACTTTTGGGAGATAGGGCTAATGGCGAAGGTCTGTGTCTGCGAGTGCTTTTCTAGTTAGATGATGGATTTAACTGAACCCTGGGGGTCAGGAGATGGCTCTTTTATCCATCTCCTGACTAAACATTTTCTCTGAGTTGCTTGGAGTGTTCTTTTGTCTTCATGGTGTAATGGTAGCCAGGAATAGTTATTATCCAGTAACTGGAGCTTCCAGACACAGGTGTCTTTATGTGACTATCACATTCACAGGTGATCTCCGTTTCACTAATCATGAGACTACTAGCACCAGCTGGATGGACCTCTGTAGAATTAAGTCTGTCACTTTAAATGGGGTGAACATTTATGTCACTTTTGACCATGACGGATTTATAAAATCAATGAAAGGGTAAAACAATCAAGAGGCTGAATACTTTTTATAGGCTCTGTACCTACGGTCAGAGAACTTCTTGGGTTAAGTGTGTTAGGATTTTTTGAAGCAGAAACAGTGTATTCTTTTGTTTATTTGAGGTCACAATCAAAGTTTGTGAACAACTGCTCCAGCTGCTTCCCTTTTGCCCTTTCAGTGACTGCACCACATGAACTCTTTTGCCTCCACAGCGTTCATAATGGAAGTGTAATGAAAACTGATTGGATCAATTACAGCATCAGCACTGACTCATGGGAAGACGAGGGACTGTCTGCGCCTCCGCTCCTCTGGGTTGTTGATCATAGCTTTTATTGCAAAGAATACAATTTTTAATAAAGGCAAAAATGTAGCAGAGGACAAATGAAGGCTTGTCCTCTTATAATACTACTTTAATGACGACAAATGAGATAGCATCAGAAACCTGACTGTGTATATAACCCCCTTCGTTAACTCACAGATGAATCCAGAAACAAAGACAAAAAAAAAAAAAAACCTAATACTTTGCTGCAGGTTTATTGGATTCTGGAAAGGTTGGCCATTCTCATGAGGATTCAGAGCCTCTCAGTTGTGCTTGCTGTGTCTTAATGACTTACTCTCTCTGAAAATGAGACAGAAACTTTTTAATGGGAAACAATTCCTGGGATTTCTTGTCATGTTTTTTCATATTTCATAAATGAAATAGAAAAAAGTTCAGAGGTCAACTCCAGGATTAAATTCCATATAAACCTGTTTTAGAAGTAGTTACATGAACGGTGGCTTGCTTTAGCTTTGGGAGTGTGAACTAAAGCTAACATTGCAGTGCTAGCTATGTGATTAAGGTTACTACATAAGCCAGTGTAGCTTAGTTAGCTTTAGCAATATGAGCTTTAACAAATACAGCTAAAGCTAACATAGCTATGTAGATAATTTAGCTTGTCGCTTAAATAATTGCTTTGTGAGTTTAGCTTTAGCTTTGTTAGCTAAGCAGCTTTGTAAGCTATGGAGCTAACAGAGCTCACAAAGCAGCTATGTTAGCTGTGTAGCTCTGTTATCTATAGCTCAGTCAACTTAAACAACATTAAGCTTTAACAAATGTAGCTAAAGCTTACTTAGCTACATAATGTATATTTTCAGCTCACGTAGATGCTTGGTGAGCAAAGTTTTTGCTACGTTAGCTGCATAGCTCCATTATCTGCGTAGCTTATGTAGCTAATGAAGCTACGTAGGCTATGCTTACTGCATTAGAGTGTTTTCATGGAGGATGAGTTTTTGTCCTGTTAGCAGACTGTTTACCCGGGTTAACTGAACTTTTTGTAATCAGGTTTTTCAGGTCAGGTTTTCAACTTTTACATTTTGGTATCCTACCTTAGGCTGACCAGACATCCCTGTTTAAAGAGATCTGTCCCCAGCTTGTGCTTGTGCTTGGAAACATCCCCAATTTTTACCATGAGCATGAGCTTCTTCTTGTTACACTACGTACTGGTTAAATTTACTGTTGTGGCAATAACACGACAGCACCATGACAGCTCTTGATGGAAAATATTCTAACAAAAATTAAATAAAGCAAAATAAAAACTCCTCAATCCAGAATTTAGGAAAGAAGAAAAAATACATAGTATAAAAAGAAAAGGTAGTCATCCTGATGAACAGTAGCAGAGTAATGTTGCCTACTGTATTTGATCACTGGCTCTATTCCAGTATTTTCTTTTTTTTTTTTTTTAAGATTTATTTTTGGCCTTTATTAGATAGGACAGTGGATAGAGTCGGAAAAAGGGAGGAGAGCAGGGAGAGACATGCAGAGAATAGTGCCATGGGCCGGACTCAAACTCGGGTCGCCCGCGCACATGGTGTGCGCCCCAACCACTCGACCATCGGCGCGCCCTATTCCAGTGTTTTAATTATTGATGAACTGTTAACACAATACAGTCTCAGAATAAGGCCCAAAGGCTATGCTTGATTTCTTCAGCTAATTTTCTGTCAAATACATGAAACTTTAAGTGTCACCTATTGGTATGTCATCATGACAGTATTTAGTGGTTTTACTCTGCCAAACTTGAAATGTCCCATTTTCACTTCAGAAATCTGGTCACCTAATCTAACTGTTACCCTAACCCTAAACGAAAGTTCATTTTGAAAGTTTTTGCGATTTTTTCTGGTTCAGAGATAAACAGCGTATCAGAAGCAGACAGTTTGTCTGCAGCTAGACCGGCTCTTGAATGCTGCCCTGTGTTTATGTTGCTAAGCTGCCTGCAGTCTTCCAGCTGAATGAAGTTACCGTCTAACTTCAATATATTATAACGGGAGTTTAGCTTTCACAGGCATATTGTTGATGTTATGGTCTACCTCAGATATTTTTCAAACTTTTCAAGAAATCAGATATTTCCTTCAAAATATTCTGTAATTACACAGTGGAAAACTCCATATTCAGTATTAAAGGTCACATATTTGACCCCTTAAAGACAAGTCTGTATTGGTGTCAGAGGTCCCTAAAACATGCCTGTGAAGTTTGTTGCTGAAAAAACACTCCAGTATTGGATTTTTGCATGTCTAAAACCCCCCTCTGTTTCAGCCCTGCTCAGGACGAGCTGTTTCTGTGGCTTTAAATGTTACTGAGCTCTCTGACTCCGCCCCTCTCAGGAAATGGATGTGGCTCCTCCTCTCAGCTGGTAGCTGATTCTTGGGGAGATTGTGGACAGGCCAGGGGCACATATTTTTGCATAATATGTAACCTTTAACCAAGAGTGTGTGGCTTAAAAAAGGGTCAATTAAGAAGTGTTTTTAAAGTTGATTGCCCCCTTATGGGCAGCCTTGTTGTAGTAATATAAAGCCATTAACAACAGTGATTACTAAAGACTTCTCCTTCTTTTGTTGCTTTAAGCTGCTCAGCCCAACTCAACCAAAGTATTTTAGATTATCTCCCCATCTTGTGCATGTGTGAATGTTATTCGATGAAATCCCTGGAGTACTTTTCTTAAAGGGGCTTGAGATAATGCTTGAATCGAAAATCCAAAAGAAGCAGGACCTGGTGATAACCCTGCAGTGTTTGTAGGCCAGACAACATGCTGGCCTGGATGTTTAATTGTAACATATATGACCTGTTGTTTTCCTCTCAGTGTATCACAAAAGAATCCACAGGGGGGAAATCTATAGCTCTACAGCTGCATGTACTTTAACTGAGACATGTAAGTATTTCAGTGATGCTTGATATTCTCTGGCTGGACATCAAGGAAGCTTTGGCAACAAGAGAAGGTCGAATTTCTGTGAGATGGAAGGCAGCCCAGGATCTGATGTTTCCCGAATGTTACTGTTGTATACATTGTTGAACCGTGTCAGCAGCTAAACATGAAGTTGATTTAAAATTCATACAGTTTCTATATGGTCTCTTCCATTATTCATGAACGTATTAGATGTCACTTGGGCTCTGCTTTTTTACCAAACCCTTGTCAGATAATAGCAGTAAGATCACAGTAAAGCTTTACTTGGAAAGATGCCCTTGATTTAATATGTCCTCTCTTTTCCCCTCCTGTCCTGATTGGTTCCAGCCCACACAAGACCATCTGTGAGATTTCTGCAGAATGTTTTATAGAGGAAATTACAGCAGTTTGTGTTGTCATGGCCTAATAATTATATCATGTCTCTGCTATGTGGAGTGTGGCAGTGTTGTATTCATGCTGAATTCTTCTCAAATGTGATACTTCTCTTCAACGGGAACTTGAAGTGCAGCATTATTAGTTGAGCCATCAGCCGTGGTTGGTCCAATAAACATGTAAATGGAAGTTTGATAGACATTTGTATTCAGCAGTGCTATTTCACCAGCCCCGCTGTCAACCGTGGCAACAAAAGCAATTGTGTTCAAGTTTTGTTCTTTGGTCATCATGTTTCTGGTTGCAAAAATAAAGCTTTTATGATGATGTTTGACGAATGTAAACCCAAAAAAAGCTGTTAAAATCCTGACACACACTCAAAGATTTTTTAAATCTTTGCTGATTCTGAAACTGTGAGACCTCACACAGGATGAAAAATAATGACAGAGTTATCCATTTTTTTCTTACAGAGTACGGCGTTCCTGGACTGGTTGTCAGCCAATCAGAAGGCTGGCATATAGAGACAGACAACCAGGCAGGCTCTCACTCACACCTACAGGCAATTTAGAGTCACCTATTAACCTAACAAGCATGTCTTAAGTGGTGAGAGGAAGCCAGTATGGAGCAAATCACTCCCATTCTCTAGTCCAGTGGTTCCCAATACAGGGGTTGGGACCCCCTTGGGGGTCGCAAGACAATCAGAGGGGGTCATCAGTTGCCTTCTAAAAATAAAATATTTTAAAATGATTTCAGATCTTATATTTTCCCATTTTTAAAAAATAAAATATTTGCAAAAATTATTTTAATGTAGAGCAAAATCTTGGACATTTGGTGAGATTCATGCTGAAATCAACTATGCATCAATCACCTTGAGGTAGAGTGGGGGCCCCCAGTCTCTTGCACCTTTGTTCAGGGGGTCGTATTGCACAGCACAGCATCGCTCTGCTCTGATAAATGCTGGGTCTTTTTTCATCCGAAGATGTTGCCAAACAACGAAGAGAAGATTGACTCAAACAGGAACGAGAGCTCACAAAGCATCCAGATAACTTCCAACAATGCAGAGAGACCTGATAATCAGTTTGAGATGAAATAGAGCATGAAGTACATGTGTGTTGTCTTGGCATTGTGAAATATGTTCATATATTTAAGCAAAAAGTTGGACAGCATTGTTATATAAAAAAATAGGTTAGCCTGAATGCAAACAAACATTTAAATGGCTGAAAGAGTTAGCTTGGCTTAGCTCTTAGGTACACTATATGGAGTAAATTATTCGCCACACCTGATAATTACTGAATACAGGTATTTCAATCAGACCCATTGCCACAGGTGTAGAAAATTAAGCACCTTGCCATGAAAACACCTGTTATACAGAAGTGTCATTCTGAAATGCTCTGGTGGTACTGAGATGGATGTTACCTTATCAAGAGAACAGATTGTAAAATTCATCCCTGCTGGATATTCCACGGTCAACTGTAAGTAACAGTTCTGAGCTTCCACTGGCATTAATGCTAGCACAAAAACTGTGCAGCCGGAGCTTCATGGAAATGGTTTCTGTGGCTGAGCAGCTGCATGCAAGCCTCACATCAACAAGTCCCATGCCAAGTGTTGGATGGAGGGGTGTAAAGCACACTGACACTGGACTGTGGAACAGTGGGAACAAGTTCTGTGGAGTGATGAATCACTTCTTTGTTTGGCAGTCAGACTGGTGAGTCTGGGTTGGGAGGATGCTGGGATGCAATGTGCCATCTGTGAAGTTTGGGGGAGGAGGGATAATGGTGTGGGGCTGGCCCCTCATATCCTAGAGCAATCCTAATACTTCAGCACAACAAGACATTTTTTGAAAATACTATGCATCCGACTTTGTGGCAACAGTTTGGGGAAGGTCCTTTTCTACTCCACCATGACTGTGCTCCATAAAGACATGGTTCAGTGTGGAAGGACTTCACTGGGCCTACACAGATCCCTGACCACAACCCCATCAAGCACTTCTGAGACGAACTGGAACCAACATCAGTGCCTGACCTCACAAAATGAATGGGCACAAATTCCCACTACAAAAAAAAAAAAGATTGTGGAAAGCCTTCCAAGAAGAGTGGAGGCAGTTATAGCTACAAAAGGGCGCCAACTTCATATTAAAGTTCATGTATTTGAATACACAGACTCTTAAAAGGAACGTTTGCCTTGCACCTTCTAATCACAGTGTTCAAGGGTGTAGTAAAGGAACAATGTGACCAGGTGTAATTGTCACACCTTTAACTGGTTGTCTGAATAGAACAACAGCGGCTACCGAAAGTTTCACTGCTGTCACTCCATGAGTGTACTCTCTTTACTCAGTTTTAAGCACAGTTTTGCTTAAAGTCAACCCCTGTCATATTTTGAAATCTACATAATCTGTATTTGACATTTTGACTACATACCACCAAAGGCAGGATCTCTGGAAAACATGCACTTCATAAATAGGATTAGATCTAAGCTGCACTAAAGGCATCAGCATCAGTGAAAAGCTCTGCTGTCTCTTTCTGTTACTGCTGCTGCCAGCCCTTAAAAATCAAACCTCCTCTTTAGAGCATCCACCTGTTGGCTCTAAATTCACTGTCATCCCTATGTATAAGAGAAGTCTATCATCACTCCCCTCTGTCTGCCGTTTCCTGCAGAGGAATGAGGTCACAGCTGAAGAATTATGCTGTAAATATTCAACATTTACATGATAATCTATTCCATGTGACTTGGCAATCAGAGCTGTCTTCATATGACCTTTAATGTAAATTGATACAAGCAGGCCTGGCTGGGGAGCGTAAACATGTGTGCATTATTCCAGGAGTACAATACAGAATTTCTAGGAATTCACGAGAACATGTTTTTACAATAACAGTCCAACATGGACACAAAGGACCACCTCAAGCTTGTGGGTCATTTTTAATGTCTGTCTTTATATTTTACGTCAAGCCTGGTTGTTTCACTTCATGTATGCTCAAAAACAAAATTCTGAACATTTTTCCCCAATATGTCATGATATATTATCCTGGCTACCAAAAAGGAAGTTCTTCATGAGATCTTTTTCTATGCTGTAGGATCTAAAAACTTTAGACTGGCTACACACCAGACTGTTTTTGAATCTTGATCAGTTTTTAAAACACTGGCGGCCACAAACATAGAGATTGTTTCCACCAACTCTTAGTATCAAATCCTCCAAATACAAGCACAAGATTATTCAGCTGAACCAGAAGACCACACATCCCCCTCTTCCTCTTCATCTCCCTCTTCTCCTTTTCTCTGCAGCTCTCTCCTCTTTTTCTGTCATCCTCTACTTTCTGCATCTCCTTTTTCTGCAGAATCTCCCTCTTCTCTTTTTTTCTGCATTTTGACAATTTTTTTTTACATCTCCCTCTTTCTTATTTCTGTATCTCCCTCTTCTCTTTTATATGCATCTTCTGCACCTCTCTTTTGGAAGTTCTCTGTTCAGTTCTCTTTTCTGCATTTTCCTACTTTTTATGCTTCTCCTTTTAAATCTACATCTTCCTCTTTTGCCTGCATCTCCCTTTTTTCCCTCCTTATATCCCTGTTCTTCTTCCTCCTGCAACTCCTCTTTATAAATCTCCAGGTCTTTCTGCATCACTACATATCCATTTTCCCCTTTTGTCTGCTTTTCCTTTCTGTCTTATTTTCTATAGCTCCCCTTTGAATTTACCATGGGATTAATAAAACATCAGTTTTTGCCTGGATGTCTTTCCTCTCCTTCCTCTCCCTTTACTTTTATCTGAATTTTATCTAAATTTGAACATGTAATCCTCTATTCTTCTGCTTCTCCCTGCAACTCCTACTCTTTTACCAGCCCAACACAGCTTCTGTAGATGGCTGTTCCAATGTGGGTCTGCTTCTGCTGAGGGAAGTTTTTCTCTCCTGTAAAACTTTGTAAATGTTGCTGAGCTCATGGTGGATTAATAACAGCTCTTCAAAGATAATGTAACAAAGAGTATAGTGTTTTGGGATTGCTTTGATTATGAATCGGTGCTACCAAATAATTTGTTTTGATAGATTAATTGATTGGTTCTTATGTTTCAGAGCTGTAAAGATGCAGAATCTGGTTCTTGATGCTACACAGTCTGCTCGCTGTCATTGGCTGTTGTACGTTCTCCACTGCAGGCGGCCCTGTCTAGAACCGTGATGTAAACAATCCCAGATATCGGATACGTGATTCAGTCAGGAGCAGCAAAACAATCGCAATGGCACCACTGTCAACTGTGACAAGCCTCAGATCAGGTCTCTCCTCCGATCATTGAGTGTTGGGAAAATCTGGCCTAAAACTGGACTTAAAATCAGTCTTGTGTGAAGCCGTCCGTCCAGAACAAAACATCTTGTTTGTGTTTTTCTCTCAGTACTTCAAGCACTCGGAATTCCAGCATCAGGCTTTTAAAAGCCTCCAGAGATCTGCACAGCTTCAAAATTCATACTTCATAAAACTGACAAATCATGTTACTGCACTGCTCATAAAAATATTAAAACATGGTAAAACTGCAGCCTGTCACACAGAGTTCAGCTTAGTTCAGTTTACATATCTGAAATTTTAGAGTGTGCTATTTTCTTTTTTATAGGATATTTAGAGATCGACTCATGAAGGGGGTTCTCCAAAGGGCTCTCTCCAAAAGTTGTTTGAATACTTTTTAAAAGCAGTTCTCCAGTAAATCTAAGTTTTTCCTCTTCCATTTTCAAAAAAAATCCTGTACAACATTCACGAAAACATCTTTGTCCAAATGAAGATGTGAGAACACACTGTTCTGTGCTGTTAAAACCCCATTATGTGGTCCACAACAGTGGTCTGTCTTTAAATGAAGCAGAGACAGAAGCGATGTTTTTAGCCTGATTCACTCACGATTAGTATCACCAAGGGACCTCTGGTAGTTTGTAATAATCACGCAGGACCTCTAAGCTTTAAATCCCGTTCAAATCGATTATGTCTGTAGTTTAAAGAGTAAAAATTCCAGGGTAAATTACTCCATATTTCAGTGAACGCAGAAGTCCATGGGTAATAATTATCCTATATGAATCAGCATCTCTGTAATGTAGGGGGGTAATTGTGGGTTTTAAAGATCTGTGCTCTTTTTTTGCTCCCTTTTCAGATAGAAAAAATAGAAGCAGCACAGGAGATTGTTAAAGTTTTGCACATATGGGTTATTCATGGTGCTTTTTCTGTTAATTTCATCTTATGATCTAAAAAGACTTTAGTCTACTTCACTTATTTATTCAAACTCTTCTGTGCAAATGCACCACTGCTAATATGCACAGCACTTCTGCTTCTCCTCATTATCTAGTTTATTATCAGCAGTATTATTTAGTCATACATTACATGCATAACATAAATTACAATTGAAATGTGTCCCTAAACATTCAGTGATCAGGCTTCAGCAGCTCATCTGACAGGGAAGGCCGTTGTTTTGTAAAACAATCCCAAACAGCATAAAAACGTCTGAAAATAACAGATAACTTTTATACTTAACATGAGCTATCTCACTCTCATATATTAACGTGAGGCATGCTCCACTTTCTCTTCTCGGTCTGATCACCTGCAGATACACATGCACCTTCCTCGGGATTTGATGGAAAAAGTTAAGAGAGATTGCTCATAAGTTTATTGGTCATGGACGGCTTACTATGGATGTAAAAATGTTTATATGTATAAATAGTGAAGAAGCCCTTAAGAACATGTTGTCTATTAAAAACTGGTTAACAGACTGTACACATGAAGGCAATGTCACCTCTAGAACATATTGTGCATGACTTTGAATTTTTGTATTGAATTTAGAAATAAAAATGTACTGTTTTGTTTGCTGATCCCTGCTGCATCGTCCTGGTTCCTTCAGATATGTCTGTAAATTTGAGTACTTTGCATATCCTGTGAATGCACATCTGGGGGTAATTCACAAACTATCAGGGGCACTAATCCATTGCAAAGAATACTTTTGACATGAAAATTTTATCATTATTCCTCTGCAAAAATGTCCCTCCGACCAGCAGGTCTCCTCCAAAACACTGACACTCAGGGTGGGGTTTGTGTCTTTGGAGTGTAGTTTGAAGCAGTGACCTCTGTAGTCTGTAGGCTTAGACCTCAGTTACAGGCCTTTTAGACCGACAGGGCTCGGTGCTGGTTCCAGCTTCTGAACCTAATTTTGGACCGGCAGGTACGCTAAAAAAAAATGGTTCTGAACCTGAAAAGTTGGTTCTTTCTTGGGAACCATGACATCATCAGTAAAGCTGCTGCTTCACTTCCAGAACAGGAGAAAAAGCCAGGTCAATAAATGTACAGTGACCATTGCCGGATTATAAAATGTCTATTTTTATTCATTTTACTTGATGAATGATTCCAATGCAGCAGGAAACAGCCTTTTGAAAAAACAAACAAATAAAGAACACTAAACAACTCAAAGTCATTTCCTTCTATTATCTAATGCTCAGGATGTATAGTCCTTTATGATAACATGTAGCAGTCGAATATTTCTGCATGGCATCATAATTGAATTACTTTAGATTAAACAATAAATTTGAAGCAGTGTGAAAGTAGATTATCGCAGCAGCAGAGACTAGAAATAAAACCATGCAGATTCTCTGGTGAATGGAAATTATATTCCTTTGAACTGAAAACTGACAAAATCCTCCTGTGTTTTTATTGGGTGTGTTTTTAATGTGTTTTTAATGTTTTTATTTGTCCTTTATTTAACAAGAAATGGAGAAAAGAGGAAAGAAATACCCGCTCAAGAGAGGTTGAGAAAAAGCATCATTTAAAGACTGAAATAGAAAGTTATAAAAAATATATAATTATACTAAAAGAGACAATAAAGAACCAATACACTGAGTGACTCAAGGACCAGAGATATCAGAGAAGATTAAATAATGACAACTTTTGACAGCATTAACACACTCTGGAAGTATTTCATCACTGCACAGTCCTCTGAAATACAAGCAAAAAAGTATGCAAATGTCCAGGGGGCCACAGTTTAACATGTTTCCTGAAGCTCTGCATTTTAAACAGCCAATAATGCCTGTATTCATAGCATAGAAAATGGTGGGGGTTAAAAAAATGTCGTCAATATTTAGAAATTGTAGTCAGATATACAGTGTTTGGCTTTTTTGACAAAAAAGAATACAAAATACCCTCTTTAATGTCAAAGTGAAAACAGATTTCGGCAAAGTAATCTCAATTAGATAAAAAACATTTTAGTTAAAATAAGCAACTGCATAAATGTTCACCCACTTTAAGTCAGTATCTATTAGAGTCACCTTTGGCTGCAATCACAGCTCTGAGTCTGTGTGGATAGGTCTCAGTCAGGCTTTCACATCTGGGCACTACAATTTCCCTCCATTGTTCTTTGCAAAACTGCTCAAGCTCTGTCAGGTTACAAAGGTCAAGTGTGAACAGCCTATTTTAAGTCCAGTCACAAATTCTCTATTGGATTGAGGTCTGAGCTTTGACTTGGCCTCTCCACAACATTCACCTTGTTGTCTTTAAACTAGGCCTGTTAATATTAACACTCGTGATTAATCTGGAAAGCTTAAAGCGTTAAAAAAATAACGCAGTTTAATCATATGACTAAGTTTGACTGCAACTTCCTCCAGTAGTCCTGCACGGGTGTTTACTTCCCTGGGGTGAAATGGTTAAAGGCAGGTCAAAGGCAGCCAGCAGTGATGAGACAGACCCAGGTCGGCTTCATGGCAAATTTCGATTTGAAAAGCTGCCAAATGGAAGTCTGGATGAAACAAAAGTTGTGTGTACATAATGTGTTGATGAACTGTCTTTACACCAAAGTACAACGAGTCTAAAGTAGCCTACCACCTCTGGGCAAAACCCATCTTTGCTAATATTAGCAAAGACGAACAACAACACAGGATCAAGCCATGATAGCTAATATTGCTAATGTTAGCAAAGACGCTTACAACAACGCGGGATCAAGCCGTCAAGCTACACCGGCGCAGTCCAGCAGACCCAGATTTGTCCCCAAAACAACAACATCTAAGCTAACTATTGTGTTCGCTAATGGGTCGCCAGAGACTGCAGACCATCGACATTGTTGACGACAAGGGGCTTCAAGACATCATCCGGGTCGCCTGGGATGACCTGTATCACAGAACACCTACGAGAACTACTGTCACAAGAGTCCGTGAACTGTATGACAGCTAAAAAGGAAACTAAAGTGGAGCAGCTGGCCTGAGCTACGTTTATTACACTGATGAGAGACCGCTGGACATCAGTCAGCAACTTCAGCTACCTCGGGGTAACAGCACACCTGATCATTCACTTTACAGCAGAAGTTATTTAGTACCTGATGGATTTGTCATCTGGGCTTGTTTGCAGTTTTTAATTATTATTGCTCAGTGAATTAAGACACTGATTTACAAACCACAAATACGTTTAAAAACTCAAGTTTGTTTAATATTTCTTCATTTAAACACCATTCTTTAACTAATTTATCTCAAGTTCCCCATTCTGGTGTTCAGTCTTTCACTGGGGTTATAAAAGGCCTTGTGCTGGCTGCTGTATAGCACATTGGATTGATATCAGGCTGCATTAAAGCCATATAAACAGTTTGTAAAGCTTAGTTTCACTCATAATGTCTTTAAGTGCTTTTCAGGCCAATTATAGCTCGACTTCTTGACCCTGCTCTGCTCTCCCAGATATAAAAATTCCTCCAAAAATTCTGGAAATAAAGTAAACAGAAAAAAATCCCAGGAGAAGCAGGTCAGTTCTTTGACATACTGGTGTTTTGTGGTTTTCCTGTTATCAGTTTTACCAGTTTCTCGTCATCCCACAGCCAGTTTCCTGTAAGCACTGCTGAACTTAATTATAAGACTATTACTATTGGTCAATAAAATTACCAAACACACAGAGACAGAGAGGCAAATAAAAGCCCTGCAGCCAATAAAGCTGAAACGTAGCCCTAACACATGAACGAAGGCCCGTTTTATACACATGTGATTGTGTAGATCATCACACAGCTATAAAATGGACAACAATGGCTGCAGGCGAGCGTCTGAGGACCGGAGGCTCCGGGTTGGGGTATATGGATATGAAGGAGGTCAGAGAGGTAATGAGGGGCAAGGGCATGAAGGGATTTGTAAGTGAGGAGGATTTTGTATTTGATTCATAATCTAACTGGGAGGTAGTGGAGGTGGATGAGGGTGGGGTGATGTGCTGCCAGGGCCTAGTGCAGATGAGAACCTTGGCAGCAGAGTTCTGGACATATTGGAGCCTGTCCAGGGCTCTGTGAGGTACAGACAGGACTCCATTACAGTAATCCAAACAGGAACTGATGAATGAGTGTATGAATGTCTCTGCAACTGAGTCTGTGAGTGATGATCTGAGTCTGGAGATGTTCTTTAGATGGAAAAATGAAAATGCAAAAATTCCCTTACGCTGCCAAGGCTGATGAACAGCTCCACAACTTCCACTCTCTCATCATTCACAGACAAAGATTCGATGGCATGTTGGAACAGGAAGGAGCCATCTCCAAACTGTTCCCACAAAGTTGGGAGCATGGAATTGTCCAAAATCTCTTGGTTTGCTGAAGCATTCAGAGTTCCTTTCACTGGAACTAAGGGGCCAAGCCCAGCTCCTGAAAAACAACCCCACACCATAATCCCCCCTCCACCAAACTTTACACTCAGCACAATGCAGTCAGACAAGTACCGTTCTCCTGGCAACCGCCAAACCCAGACACATCCATCAGATTGCCAGATGGAGAAGCGCGATTCGTCACTCCAGAGAACACGTCTCCACTGCTCTAGAGTCCAGTGGTGGCGTGCTTTACACCACTGCATCCGACGCTTTGCATTGCACTTGGTGATGTATGGCTTGGATGCAGCTGCTCAGCCATGGAAACCCATTCCATGAAGTTCTTTATGCATGGTTCTTGAGCTAAAATGAAGGCCACACTCTTAGAAATAAGGGTTCCAAAAGGGTTCTTCTTGAAGGGCAGAAGTTCTACCCAGAACCATTTGCTTGAACCAACCAGAACCATGTCTGTGTTCTCTGGGTGCTTTTCTACTTTCACGTTGTGGTGAGCAGTGATGAGGAATGGCTCCCAGACAACTTGAATGACTTTGTCAAACTGTCACACATGACGCATGAGCAGGTATTTTTTATTCTGAACCAGAGGTACAGTCACATACAAACAGGGTGGTCTGCAACATTGACCCCCTCACTCATGGTGTCACACTCAAAAAAAAAACACTTCTCACTAAAGACACAAACTAATAAACTAAACATGCGTCATTTTTAATAATGTTCATGTTCATTGCAAAGTTGTTATTATGCATGTTTAGTCTAGTTGATGTTTTTGCCTGATCTGTAGAATACAATGTGGTTCTTCATATAACCATTAGAAGACAAGAGGGTTATTGGTGAAACCCTTAGTAAGTGGTCCCTGTATGGGTTCTAGATGAAACCCTTGAAATATAAAAGGGTTCTCAGTGGAACTCCCTGTGTGGGATCTAGATGAAACCCTTAGAGGGTGAAAGGGTTCTGGATTGAACCCTCAGTAAGGGATATCAATGAAACCACTACACCATTGCAGGGTTCTTTGTAGAACCTCGCATAGAGGGTTCTGGGTGGAACCTTTCACAGATGGTTCCGGGTGTAACCCTCCGGAGGGGTTCCCAGGTGGAACCTTTATAAGGGGTTCTAACAGGCACCAAAAAGGGTTGTCCTATGAGGATGGGCAGAAGAACCGTTTTTGGTTCTATTCAGCACCTTTATTTCTAAGAGTGCACATGAAGTTTGGAGGTCTGTAGCGGAAGTTTGCAACCTCTGTGCACAATGCGCCTCAGCATCCGCTGACCCCGCTCCATCATTTTACGTGGTCTACCACTTCATGGTTGAGTTGCTGTCATTCCCGATCGCTTCCACTTTGTTATGATACCACTGACAGTTGACTGTGGAATATTTAGGAGTGAGGAAATTTCACAATTGGACTTGTTGCACAGGTGGCGTCCTATCACAGTACCTCACTGGAATTCACTGAGCTCCTGAGAGCGACCCATTCCTTCACAAATGTTTTTAGAAACAGTCTGCATGCCTAGGTGCTTGATTTTATACCCTGTGGCCATGGAAGTGATTGGAACACTTGATTTCAATTATTTCAATGGGTGAGTGAATACTTTTGGCAATATAGTGTATATTGATTAGGTTACCTGTGTGCTTCAGGGGCAGTTGGATTTTGCATGCACACTCTTGAAGCAATCAATAAAATGATAAAAACACACAATAAAACCCAATGAATCACAACATGAAATAAAATTAAACCATACAATAAAAGGGAATTAAGAAACCAGTCATGCATGAAACAGTGCTTTTTTGTTTGCACAATGATCTTCACCAGGTGTAGTGTATGGATGAGTTTATTTTAAAAATGGAGGAAAACCTCAGTTTTCAAAAATACTCACCTAAGTGTGGACTAGGTCTAAGTCGAGCCCCATGTCCACAGGCTTTAGTCCAGATTCAAGTCTGACCTAAGGCTTCTCTCTATACCTTCCACAGTTCCATACTCTATACACACTGAATTGAGGCTAATCCCAGCTCCAAAAAAAAAAAACAAAAAAACCCAACAAATGTTGCTCTGAAGCCTCAAAAGCGACTATAAGTGCATTCCATTTAGCAAAATAAGTCTCACTGTGCAGTGTAGCAGTGCTTTAATGGCACTGCTGCATTATTCCAACTGAGTGTTAAAAATCCTCAGAACCATAGTAAAAGGCTTTCTATAAATCTGTCATGGTTGTAGAATAATCATTTTTCTTGCATCCTCTTTACTTAAAATCCAAGAAGTGGATAAGATTAAAACTAAAAACCAGCTAGAAATGAAAACATTGCTCCCACTCTGGGTGGCAAATCTTCATTTAGAGCTAAAAGCAACATTAGCATACTCATTCACAGCCACGACAACCGACACAGTACTTGTCTTTATGGCGGTTCAGTGTAAGGCCATAAATGTCTCTCATTGTCTTGCTTTATTTGCTTTTGTGATGGTTAAAGTAATATTTATCTGCAGGGGGGAACATGCTGTCTTATTGCTATGAGATGTAAGCAGACAGGCTGTGCTGTCCCGGTCTGCAGCACCTTCAGCTGACCTATTTTTACTGCGGGCAAATAGTGCTGTCCCCTACCTGTTATTCACAGTGTCAACACGGATTGCTGTAATGTATTTACACAGGATCTATGCCAATGAACGGAATGGGAACAGAGAATAAACACAGCAGGAGTGTTCATTATCATGTCTGGCTACCACTGTTACCTCACACACCAGTCTGGTGCAGGTAGAGGGCGATCACACTGTAGACGTCTCTGAGTTTCTGTCCATTATCAATGGATTTGAAAACAATCTTTTGCATGGTTCAGTTATTTTTTTTTGTCTGAAGTAAGCATCATGTTGTTTGGAATAGACAGGATGATAAAAGTCAAAAGCGTTAATTACATTTTCTGGCCCCTGACTGCTGCAAGACTAATATGTGAATCGCACTAGTGTGAAAGCAACCTGAAAGCTTAATTATTGACCTTAAATGGGTAACTTACACAGAGAAAGCAACTAAGCTGGTACCAAATAAAAAATGCACATTGTGTTAGCCTGGGAGAACTGGATATCTGAGTCATTTTGTACATGCACTCCTGCATACTTCTTAATGTATAAAGGCATTAGACACTGTATTTAACAGAAAATGCACTTTAAAGCCATCTTGTAGCTCTAAATCATGGTTTCAAAACACTTTGATGTTGCAGTGCAGCACTCATTTAGAAAATAAATCTAAAAGTACACTTCCAATTAAATTTCTTTGCCTTATCTTGATTCACATTGCCAGTAAAGACATAAAAATGTATGTTTTAAAATGCAAAATAGCTCAATTTCAAACATGTGATTACTTGTGATTAGATATAAAAATACAGCAATTAACCTTTTATTTCAAAATTATTTTTGAAAGGCTAAATATAAAGTTGACTGTTAGGTTTGTGTTAATAATTTTATGAACAAGAACAAAAAGAGCAGGCAGGGGAAGTGCTGGCTCATTGAAGATTAAAGACAAAAATTTGATGAGAAAACACGGACAAGACATCACCAGCAGCAAGGTACAAAAATGCTTATAACAAGCAGAAACCAGAGTTAGTCTCAAAAACACTAACAAAAGAGTCGAGCACTAACAGATAGAGCAGGGTTATCAGACCGGGCTTTTAATCTGAGTAGATGAGCTGATTGAACACAGGTGTGCCTCGTCAGCTGCAGCAGGAGAAGCCGACCACGCCCAGTGACACAAACATGCTCTGCTGAGGGGCAGAGAAGAGAACCACACAACAAAAAACATCTAAAACACACTGATACCATGTTTATCTATTTTATTTAGCAGATAGGAAAAATAAGCAGATATATAGTATCATACCACATGATGCATTGCAATACACTTCATCCCCCCTTAGAATATTTTTTATTGGACTCAAGTGCTAAGAATAATTAAGAAATCCATATCTTCTATCAAAATAAGCACTTGCCAAAGAAAACCATTACTGCATATTACCCATTTTTCATAAAATCTATACAGTAAAAGAACACAGCAGTGAAAAAACAAAGAAAAAGCCAATAAACATGTTTTGTATCCGACCAGTTGATGAACTACAAGTACAAATTCTGTTTTAAACATTTTCACCACCAGCCTCTGTGAAAGTCCCGCCCACTTCTGACTGACGGCATGCTTTGCTGCGTGCAGCTGCCACGCATGTCTGCTCCGGCACGCACTGTCACACCAGACGTGGAATGGCAGTGCTTGTTGGCTGCATCTCCATGCTGTTAAAGCACTGCCATTCTTCACAAGTCTTCCTTCAAAAAACCTCCTTAGAAGTGAGCTGATTCCGTGTACAGCAGAACTATGCAGGAAGAGTCAAAATAAAAGCATTCTCTACTAATGGAGATAGTTCCTCCAAGGAAATGCTAAACCAGGCCTTTACTATGAAAAGCACAAACTAGAAGTATACATGTACTGTGTTTATCTTTCTTTGACATGTACCAATGTGGAAACAGAAAGCTTCACTAATAGAAGAAGTTTACAGAACAGATGTATCATATAGACCCTTATAAGCTTGTGGCCTTCAGCAGAGTCATTAAGAAGCAGATAGCAAACATGTTCTATCATTGTGGACATAAATATGCTACAACGAGGAAAATGTGGCTCTCTGTTGTTTTTCTGTCTGTTTTGGCTGCAACACACGGAAAACTTAGGCGAGCCCTTTATTCTCTACATTCCTCGCTAATAAGATATGAGTCATGCAGGCAGTCTGAAAGCTCTGATTTTTAAATGTGCAAACGAAAAGAAAATCCAGCCATGACATGGCCAAGACATGCGTCTGAGTTGGGCCTAGCATCTGAATTTTTAGCAACACCACAGTGTTCAGTCCGTTACTGGGTAGCGAATAGTTAGCACACAGACTGATTTACCTGCTCTAACTAAAACCGTGAGATGTATCAAAGTGCTGCAGACTGCATACTGTCCTATATGAAGCACACATCACTTACGGATACACACTGATTGTTTCTGAACCTAATGGTGGAAGTTAAATCTCAAATGATTTACCCTTAGTGATCAGACCTGGAGGTAGTTCTTAATCAATCATATTCTATTCTGCATGTTGCAAAGACTTATGGATTACTGTTTTACCTGATTATAGTGGACTTTTTTTTCTTTGCTTAAACTTTGTGAATGAAACCTATGGAAATAGGGTAACAGTGAGTTGACATATATCAAATCTAAAAGATGATGTGTTTTCATTCTATTTCATTTTATTTCTAAGGCTTTCCTGGAGCTTCAAAACTTTTTAAAATGACAAACACAGTCCTCACTGTGTGCACTGACATCCAGACATAAAGATAAACATCACTCTGTCTGGCAAAAATTCCCCTCCTGTTCTTTCAGGACCTGCCACTGCATCTTAAAGAAGATCCATCCTCTCTGATGTTTTTACTTTTCTATTATGCTTCTGATTTTATGTCTTTTGTCTATGACTGTGTATGTTGCCACAGACATCTGCATGTTAATGATGTTTACTCTGTCATCCAGTATATAAATAAATAAATAAATGTCATTGAATGAGCTTTACAATCTGGATCAGATGACTGATAAAGCGCTGAGATGGAGGCTAAATATTAGCTGTCATTAATCATGTTTGTCAAAGGACTTATCAAAATGCCTTATCATGCATGTGCACAAAAACCTTTTTTTCCCTTTTTCTCTGGTTGTAAAACCTTTGCAATCTGTTTAGCTGCATTTCATTAAGAGAGAGAAAGAGAAATCACCTCAGCTATTTTTATTAGAATAAAATAATGAAATAGGCTGTTGGATTGGTAGAGGGGTTTAACAGGCCTTTTTCTGGCTTTATAAAGTGCGTAGACCTGAATGTGATGTCAGTGCGAAAATTCATGTAAGTTTTTACTTTTGAAAGCTATTAACAACAATCTATTAATTCAGTTGTGATTTACACTGACATTTAATTTGATTTATACAACCCAAATTCACAAAAAAATTCAGCAAAAGCAATTTAAAGTGGACATATTATGCAACAATCCCTTTTGTAGGGTTTACTAACAAAAAATGTGCAATTGGCCTGTCCACAATCCCCTCAAGTAGCAGATATTTCCATTCCCTCCCCCCTCTCTTTCTCCAGCTTTCAGAAAATGTGCGCTGAAACAAGCTGTTCTCAGATTTTCCCCTCATGATGTCATGAGGAGACTTAGCACCGCCCCCAGGTTCGGTTGGCCCTCCCCACTTGGAAGAAAAGTTCCACCCTCCTCTTCTGATCCTATCAGGAGAGCCACATCCATTTGCTGAGAGGGGTGGAGTCAGACAGTTCATTAACATTTAAAGCCACAGACACAGAAACAGATCACTCTAAACACGGCTAAAACAGAGGGTTATATAGACGTGCAAAAATCTAATACTGGAGTGTTTTTTCATCAACAGACTTCACAGGCATGTTTTAGGGACCTCAGAGACCAATATAAACTTGTTTTAAAGGGGTAAAATATGTCCCCTTTAAAATGGTATTATGCAAAGACGAAGCCAAAAACATGTAATCTCTGGTCCAAAGCTCATTTGAAATGGCCTGAGGCAAAATGGAAAACTGTTCTGTGGTCAAATTAATAATAATTTAAAATTTCTTCTTGGAAACCACAGATGCCATGTCCTGCAGTTTGAAGAGAAACGAGGCCATCCAGCATGTTCACAGTGCACAGTTTAATAGCTTGATTAATTGAATGCTTTGTTACCTCCAGCAAACTTTGGTTGAGCCGCAATATCTTCCTGCAGCCACCATGCTGTAACCACTGCTCTTTTATGTCTCATTTCACTTTAAAAACTCACGAACATCTCAGTGGACAAGTCAAAAGTCACCTGTGCCTTGTGTTTTTTGAATATTGACCTTTTTAGTGTTCCTTTTTTTCCTTTTTAACATTACAAGTTCCTTCACAGTGCTAAAGTTCATGTCATAATCTTCCATCTACCCACTTGTTTTCGTTCAAAATTAAAATAGGTCTGCATCCAGACTAGAAGACATACAGGATACACATGGGTACTTCTCAGTCATTACTGGTAGGTCTCAAAGGCAGAGTCTGTCATAGGAAGCACAACCTAAACTGGGCTTTGTTAGCTGTTTATTGTTGGAAAAAGTCAGAGGGTTGTCTGCTACAAACTTTATTGCAACCTATCTGGTATTTGCTGTTATAATTCATTTAAATCAGTGAAGTCAGACTCACCGTGAAGCATCTTGAAACCAGGAATACGCAGAATAAATATCTGTTTCTCAGAAATCCACTAAGTATTAGCTCAGGTATTTAAGTGGTGGATGTTTAGACTAACAGACTGACATTTCCAAACCTGAAGAAGAAGGGTCCAAGCTCTTAAGACAAACTATTCCACCACAAACTCATTAATATTCAGTACACGTAACTCTTCGTAAACAGATACTTCAATGCTAAATCACGTCTGCATGCTTTGCACGGTTACACATGGACGACGCCTGTACTAACAGACATCTTGACAACCGATCCATAACAGACTGAATCATGATATCTGGCGGACCAGGTCTGATGTCTGTTAAGATCTGAGGTTGATTCATTGAGCCTCAGGTGGCACACGCTCAAACATGAAGACAAAGTAACCGCCACAGCAGCCATGACCGCAATTTATGTTCAAGAGGTGTATGACAAAAGAATCTGTGTTGTTTTTCATCTCTCCAGCTCAGACGCTGTGATTTTTAAAGCCTGACCCTCACCAGGAAACTCAGACGCACAGATGCTAACGCATAGTGTTCCACTGCCTCATCCATCCTCTTACTACACATCTACCTGTCCTCAAACTGTCACAGCTAGAAAGATGTATGCCTTTATGACAGCTATAGCAAAAACAATCTGTTAATAATAGTATCTGCACTGTAAGGCCCTAAGATATACAGGTAGTATGCTTATGCAACTGCTTGAAAAAAAACAGCATAGTATAGTATTGCACAGTGGGAAAATATGTACAGGTAGAAGGTTCAGATTTATCAGGATATAAACCAAGATCGCTGGAAGCTTTGGTAAGTAGGATGTCACAGGTGAAGACCAATTTGCTAGAAATCTGTTCACATTTATCAAAGCCACATAGCTTCAGTACAGGCCTGCCCACAGAATTGGCTGGGCCCCTGAATAACCCAGTGAATGGGCCATCCCCTGTTGTGATTTAGTGATGATATCAGATGCATGTTTGTTGCATCTGTAACATTGGTGTAAAAGCATTCTGGGTAACAGTTCCTTAATTCAGCAACTTAAAAGTGTGTCAAGTTGTAATTGGGTTCTGATGCTCAAATGACTTGCTCATGACACTTTTAGCTCCTTTTCACCACTGTTTCCACCCTACTTTGCCACATTTTCCCTTCTTTAATCAACTTTTGTCCCTTTTTAACTGCTTTTCACCATTTTTGGCCCATCGTTTCCGCTTTTGCGCCTTTCTTGACTCATTTTTTATTCTATTATTGCCCTTTTTTGTCCATTTTAAATCCATTTTGCTGCTCTGTAACCACTTTTCACCATTTTTTTTCTGCCAACTTTTTACAACTTTTCCCTTAACCTTCTTCTTCTTCTTCTTTCGTCTTATGGCGGATTGCAAACAACGTTCAGGTGCATACCGCCACCTACTGTACAAGAGTGTGTAGCATCATTTCCTCACCTTTAGATTCTACCCATCAATTGCGTCTCTTTCAGAAAACTGAACAATGCCTTCCTCACATCTCGGATCTTTTCTCTCTCCCCTTCTGTTCCTAGAATTCCAGCCATACTCCAGTCCTGCTGCGCTGCTCTGACTTTCCTCTGTAGCCTCTCTCTCTCTGAAGCATAATTTATACAGTGTATTAAAATATGTTCCACGTTTTCCTTTACACCACATCTCTCACACTTGTCAGTGTTCTTTTTCCCTATTAAATTCATTGTCATTCAGACCAGTATGACCAACTCTAAGCCTCATCACTATGATTTCTTCTCTTCTGTTCCTTTCTTTAAAGGTTTCTGTTATGACCAATTTTTGTATGTTGTGATATTTTCTTCCTTTCTGATCATCTTGCCATCTTTTCTACTAAATTTCCTTACCTATTGCCCTTATCATTGTGTTACCCTCTCCTTTTCCATAAGGTATTGTGACTGTTATATTCTTTTCCTGAGCCCTTTTTGCTAGGTTATCAGCAACCACATTTCCCTTCACCCCTGTGTGAGTTGGCACCCAGCAGAACTGTACCTCAATTCCACCCCTGTGAAGTCTGAACAAACCGTGCTGTACTCCAATGAACAAATCTTCCCTGATTATGCTTTTTGACCATAGACTTTCCAAAATAGCAACTGAATCTATACATATCACCACCCTATCTGGTCTGACCTCCTCCACCCACTGTAGACTGATAATTGCTGCCACCATTTCTGCTGTGAATACTGACAAGTGGTCTGACAGGTGTTTTGAAATTCCCTTAACGTTATTTCAATCTCTTCTTCTTAATTCTCCCACACCCTGATGTTTTTGTCGATCACAGATTAGTTATGAATTCTGGCATTCCAAATGTTTACGTCAGTATGGCCATCCACAATGCTAACATTAGAAAAAAGCCATACCATTTTAAGAAGATTTACATTTCAAAACAAGCAACAATAAATAAACAGTATATTTTTTTTGTTTTAATGGTTAGTATTTAGATTTAGCATCGGAGGTAGTCATTATTAAAGACGCTGTAAAGTGAAATCCAAAGTTTTTGTCTTAACACTCTAGAAATGTTGGAATATGGTTGCTGTGAACATGTGAAAACTCTGAGATCTACATGAGACTGAATTCTGGATTTAGGCCATTTCATCTCTTTCCTGGCTGGGTCCATGTCGGCGGGGCCAATATGTGGACTCGCGATGTCATGAGCCCACAGTAGAGAATGACCCCGCCCCTCTAACACTACAATAAATGTGGAAGGAAGCAGTCACCTGGAGCAGGGATTTCTGGTTCATTTTGTGCAAAGGAATTCAGTCTTGTACTCTTGAACCGCTCTATAATGTTCATGTTTCATTGCAAAGTTATAGTTATGCATGTTTTGTTTATTGGTTCATGTTTTTAGGGGAAAATATTTTTCCAAGTATGACACCATGAGTGAGGGGGTTAATGCTGCAGACTACCCGTGTCCTGAGTGGGCGTGGTTTCAGCTCATTCAACGGACACGCCCACACCATCCTGGAGCAGATTTTACTGCCTCATTTTTCATGATTTGAAGCTTAATTTGATAAACTTGGAGATGCTTTATGTGACTGAAATTTGACCTGGGGGTTTATAACACAGTGACCTATCATACAACAAACAAATACAGATTATTTTTACTTTACAGGGTCTTTAAGTTAAGGATCACCATGCCTTTGCTACCCTCCATGGGCACCTCCGTTATCCTGGGCCCCGGGGATTGAAACACCTCCCACCCTCCAGGGCAGCCTTGCCACAAGAAATACCAAAATAAGAGTGAACAGTACTTTCTCATCACTTCTTATCTGGTAAAACCTTGACTAAGAATATCATACAAATAAAGTCAAACTTGTCTCAAGGAAAAGAGCAACTTATAAAAGCAATATAACTATAAGTTCTTTCTGCCACAAATCATGATTATTGAAAATGTCTCTTAAGCCATTTTACCCCACTGTTTTATCGATTTGATATTCATGGTTCTACCTTAAAATGATTACTTGAAATGAAGACATGATGGGGCTTTTTGAGGGATTCAACCTACAATAGTGTGGAGCAGGCATCTTTCCACTGGACTTTTTTGGACAATCAAAGTCTATTTTTAAAACTACTAATGACTAATGATTTTTTTTTAACCCAGTCTGGGTTAACTTGCAGATATTATGTGTGGAACTGCACTCCAGGCAACTTTGAGCACAGCAACTTGAACAAGGACTGACTTCTAAACAAAACAAAATGTAATACTTTAAATGTCTTGTAATTTATTTTTGAGGATTCAAATGGGTTTGTGAATAAGTTGATAAAGCCTTTGATGTGGATTTCATCATAACCCATCATGGCTTCTGATAGAAGATGATTTTGGTCCAGATCTTTCTGAACCAAAGGGTCCATACTTTTCCTACCACTAAAGAATTAAATAGATATAAGACCAAATAAACCGTCCCAAAGGACGATTTCTGAGTTTGGGCAATCCAAAGTTGTTTATCAATGTATCTCTAAAAGACTTTGCTTCCTACAGATGAGCCAACTCAGCTCAGCTCTTAAGGCCTTTGCACAGAGTCTGCTTTGTTCTGATTCATTTTTTGGATCTGATTTAAAACCGCCGTGCACACTTTTTACCAACTCTGCACAGCACCATGGCACACAAGCTTGTGCAAATACTCATTTGATGGTCCCTGTTGGGAGTCGATAGACTATGTTTTTCTTTTTTTTTAAGAAATGATGCAGCCACAAAATCATATTCAGTGTTTTCTTTCCTTCTAAATACGAGACAATTTTGCCTCATACTGCTAATTTTGGCAGCAATCAGAAAAATAAACGCATTGAACTTGGTGTGCAAGGTTTGTGCATGATTTTTTTCTTAATCAGATCCCAATTTCAAAAAAATATTGGACTCAAAGGCCTGAACTACCAAGGCGTACAGCTCCTAATTGTGTGACAAACACACTTGGTCCAAACACACTTGATACACTTTGAAAATGGTCCTTAAATGCATCCACTACTTGCTCATGCTTTAGTCCAGATCATAACAGCAGTTATCCCAGACAACTTTGTTTTCTTACCAGTCCTTGACCATACAGATGGTGGTGTTATTTACAGAGATGTGACAAATATCCTCTGTTGGCTTGTTAAGTAGACCGTTCCCAGCACGGCCAGTTGAACCCCTGGTGCACGCTACTACCTTCTTTCACTGACCTTATATATCTTTGACTTCCTTACTGGGTTTGGTTGAGTGAGGAGTATTAAAGTGTTCAACATCTCGTCCGCTCGATGCTCCTCCGGCTTGGTTGCATCAAGAAAGCAGCAGATGTCGGTCCAGATTACAGCCTCTTTATGTTGTTAGTGCTGCTTTCCTCTTCACCCTCAGGCACTTGTTCATCTCTGTCACCGGGAGATTAGAAGAAGTCACCAGTCTGTATGAAAACACTGGAGCTGAACAGGAAATAAAATAACAAATTTTTCCACCCCTCAGGGCCAGAACCTTCTTTTTTCCAGTCTTTTTTTATTAGTCTGTCTTGCTGTAATGACTCACAGACCCTTCTGAACAACAGCTGGAGCAGAGGATTGCACAGTTTGACTTCCTATACTCTAAATTGTTCTTTAATGGTGACCAGAATAGGAAGAGGGTTATGATGAATGAAATTCCTTTCATTTTTCTATATCTCGTAGTTAATAAAAGTGCCCAGCAGGCTTTGCTCACTGAGCTTTATTGGGTTACTTCTCTTGACACAAGGGAGTCACTGCTGGGATTTGAGAGTATGAATCAGAAGGATTTTCTTCAATATGAGGTTGGCCGGGGCTGTTCTCACCTAAGTCTGGAGCTATTTTTAGTTGAAGCCATGCCGTAGAACCAAGGTAACCTAATCCTGCAGGGAAAAACCTTATATAGACATTTCTATGCAATCAAGTCATGCTAAATATAGCATTAGCACACACGTCACTCATTTACTGTTTTTTGTCACATTTTAAGGCAGTGTGTCCCCACCATTTTTCTTCGGAGCTCACCCTGCCTGTACCTAAGTAAAGTAGAGCCCCTTCAGGACCTAAGAGAGAAGAAAAAAAATGACATACTTCTGTCAAAAATCAATTTATATTTTAATTTTTTCACTTATAAAACCCTAAAAAGGCCTATGCATGCTTTTCTTATTAAAGCTTTATGTATAAACTACTTAATAACTGCTTTATCATGGTTTTAGTCAATATTTGCAAATCTAATTTTGGCAGCCTCAGAGCAAATAAAGCATCATTCCTTTCTAAGTAACTAGCTAGTCTATCTGCAACGATACCAAAGAAAAATGTTCCCTCTTTGTTTAACAGTGAAATGGTTCTAAACTGACACACATCAGATGACTCCTTCTCCTTGGCAGTCAGGATTTCCACTGCTCTACACCAGGCTCTTTGGATAGATTGTTTCTTCCATGCTAACCTTAGAAATGATCACATCCAAGGACATCAGGCACACTTCAGTTACCACTGAAAATCTGCACAATCAGTCACTGAAATATTTTTTTTAAAGAACAGCACGCTTCAATTATGAATGCAAACCTCGAAACTTAAGCAACCATGCAATGGTAAACACAAAACCTGTATAGGTGGCTTGTTGTTCAGTTGAGCTTATATGCTCTAAAATGAGCATTTAGTGTTTTTTTTTAATAAACAAAACTTAATTTCTAAGCAGTAAGCTTTAAGATGCTCTCATTAAAGCTGTCCATGCCCTTGTGTAATGTGGGAATACTGAATGAGTCATGCTTAAAAGACGTTCGGTTAATGATCAAAACATTGAAATTGAAAGTGTAACAGTGGTCATTTTCTGCCCTTAAAAGGCAGCCAGGCACAAAACAGTTTTACTAACGGGTAAAACGAGGGAGGATGGCTGTAAAATGTAGGGCATACAGAGTGTACCTATTATGAAGCAGCATCACATTAAAAGGAGTGATATACTGAATATCAGCACCCTTATTCTTGGCAGCACCTAGTCAACTTGTTCGACAACTCAGCTGAAACTGGACTGTTGCCAAGAATCCAAAACATGCTGTGCACTCTGCTACTTTCTGTTTTACCAAAGGCCAGCTACGTTGTAATATGAAAGCTTTTTTTATTTCTAATCTATCATGCAGACAGATTCTAAAATACCAGACCATTAAATACAGATAAACACTGTCTGCTGTAATGTTGATACCCTGTATTCAGAACACATTTTTGAGCCTGAGTGATGCATGTTTAGAAATATGTGATCTGATCTTATCCACTCAGATTACCAAGTCAAAACTGACAACAATGTAAAATAACATACATGCAAAAATCTTAATAACCAGCTGTACTGCATAATGTGAGGTTACGCTCTAATGTGATTTAAACTAGAAAAAGTCATATATTGTGTTGTTTACTGTGGCTTTAACTTGCCAGAATGCTGAAATGTAGCTCCAGCAAAGGTCCAATAGGGAGGCTATATTTTGCCTGGTGGTTGTATGCTTCATTCTCCTACTACAGTATGTTGCATGGAGTCCTCCACATATCCTCACTTATTTTATGTTATAATAAGCTGTTTGCATCACCTAGTTACATCATTACAGCAGCATTACAACTGCTCCATTCCCTTAACTTAGCTTGTTATATTGATGCTAGGAGCACAATCGTGCAACCCCTGTCGTGCTCTGGATGTCCTTGCATTTAACCAGGGGCATGGGAAAAACACAACAAAGTCTTCACCTTTAGGGTACAGTAAGGGGGAGTGGCCTAGAGTACCATCTGGCCAGGAGCCAGGGTTGCCACGAGCCCCTGGTTATGGTTTTTTTTTTCTTTTTTTTAATACAAATAGCAGAATTTTAAGAATGCAACAAAAGGACAGATTGATTAGCAAATGAGTCAAAGATTACTATTTTACATAGGGATGTCAAACTATGAAACATTTAAATCTCTCCTGTTTGAACTACAGTCTTGTTTTATGATCTTTAACATACTCTGGCATAAACATAGAATCTAACACTTCACTGCTTAACCAAGGACAGGCTGAAGCGCACCAACCAGGCAAACTAGTTAAAGAAGGTAGGACGAGGGTGAGGTGATAACTATTAGTATTAAAGGTACAGTCACTCTTCTAACTCCATCCATGTTTAAAAGCCAATAAAGGACAACAGTGAAGTGTATGCCTTTAAGAAAAGTCACAACCAGGGACTCCAGTTATCATTATTAGGATTGTTGTTATTCTAGCTTTCTTATTCTGTTCCACTGCTGCACATGGGCATGAACTAAAGGTAGGAAATATTCTTATTTTAATGATAATTTGACAGAATACAACTGTTAGACAAGAATTTATATTTGATATGAATGTAAACAGCATCAGGGTTTAGACTCTCACCTTTGATGACTGTTCCAGAGGCATTAATATGAAAAAAAAAAAAAAAAAAAAAAAAAACTTTTTGGTGAAATATTAAAAGAAAACATAGATATATCTCAAATTTTCACATTTTGAGGAAAAAACAGATATTGGCTGAAGAATGCCATTCTGTTTATGATAAAATATATCTTAATTAGAAATATTTCATACCTGCTTGAATTAAAAATCACAAACGTCCAAAGCACATCTAGACTTGCATCAAGGCACCATTTGGAACCACTGATCTAGATCAGTCATTCCCAAACTTTTTTCTGGTGACTTGCTTTTTAAAAGGTACATTATTGCTTATCCAGTCTGCCTTCTGCGCCGTCTGCAGCTGGTTGGTTGAGCTGATGGCTGCTGCTAGCTTAGATAACATGAATTCCAAACCAAGGCAGCTATGGTTTGTACTACAGAAATAAATGTCACATTAAATACTGCAGGGAACAAATTCTGAAAACACGTTTTCCCGTAACCCATCTGTGGATCCTGACCCAGACTTTGGGATTGATTTTGAGCATTGATATTTATATGTATAATCTGTACACATGTCTGTTTATATGTATTTGTGCATGTATGTGTACAGAGGTGTACATATAAATATCTCCACCATATCCAATCTGTAAAACATCCAACCTGTACATAACAGCTGTAAATACTCTTTCTAATTTGTAGATTTCATATCTTGTATTTATTCATTGTCCTTACTGCAGGCTCTTATTAACTCTATTTTTTCTCTGTCTCTAAGGAGTATTTTGTTGACATCACTCTTGCTGCTGTAAATTTGGATTTTTTTTTTTTTGCCTTGTGGAACTGATAAATGAATATCTTATCGTATTTTGATTCCTAACCTGTGGTCTGGGCATCCATGTGGGGCACCAGAGATCTCAGGGGGGCGTGGGGCCAGATGTACATGTATTTTTCAAACCATGATTAGAAACATAATGTTTAACAGTGAATGAGGGTCAGCTTAAAAATGAAAAGATAAAGAGAATCTGTTTATTCTTGAGAGAAAATGTCAAAATAATGAGATCAAAGTCTTAATTTTTGAAACCAAACTGAGAATAGTGGTTTGAAAGCCCCAGTTTACCAAAATGTCTCTTCTAAGTCTGGATGATAATGGTAAAGAGATTAATCTGGGCTTTTACGTAGGCCTACTTCCTTACTGTACAGTCCCATTAAGATGCATCATTTTATTCAGCTCTCAACAGCAGGACTTGTGGAAGGAAAACAGCCTTATCTGGTGTGGTTGTTCTCCACGCAGTCACCTACTGTTGACTTTATGACCTCAGAAATTCTGAGATTTGCTTCCCATAAATTCAAAATATATTAAAGTCAAAATTAATACTTTTTTTCTTTTAATTTTTGGCTTTTTAACTTGGAAATTTTGAGTTTTATCAAAAATGAACAGAGTCTATTTATTTTTCATTAGCGAAAGAGCTATATTGACCTTGTTTTTAGCAGATATGACTGTCCACACTGGTAGACTGTTTGCAGTGATTCTTACTGAACCTGATGAAGGCCACAAGCTAAACTGCATCAGTCTAATAAATATTTTTTTTGAACTTCAACTGTAACAGAAGTTATATGGTGCTAAAATAGTAGAACAAGAAAAAAGAAAAAAATGTATGACTTTATGTCTAGTTTGTCTAGTTTGTCAAAGTAAAAGCCCATGTGGAGAAACTCCCCTTGTTTGTCCAGGATTCTTCTGAATTTTTCATTTAATGAATCAAGTCACTTTTAAATGGAAAAGACAGGAATATGCAGCATGGAGATGCAGCCAGCACACAGAGCACATTGATGGCGCGAGCCAGAGTGGACACCCACAGCATGGTGTGTCACATGCAAGAGGGTGTTTTATGTCTGTGAGTTTATCGGTTGGTAGTTTTAGATGATGGGACTCAGCTGCAGGCAGTCTTACTGCTGGCTAAGCGCCATATTAACAAGTGACAAGTGGAATGAGTGGTTACATATTTTGGAAATGCAAAAGCACTTAATTAAGTTTAAAAAAGCAATGCTACCCAACAGTGGTAAAGAGCTCTCTGACAGGTGGTTTAACAGGCATTTGAGTTGTCTGAAACTAAATATAATAACACATACCACTTAAAAATATTATTCAGAAACAACAAATATGTAAACAGATTATGAGGACATGTAGATTTCACCCTGTTGATATCTGATGAGCTCTCACTTCCTTTTTCTCTAGATAATGGCGGGAATTGACTTGTTTGAGATTGAAGACATTCACTCACCTCTTGTCCCTCTGTCTCCAACTGTCCACTCCCCCCCCACTCTAAGAGATGGTGAGAGTTACCACGTCTTCATCAGCTACAGCAGCACCGACTACCAGTGGACCCACTCCGTCATTGAACAGATGGAGTCCTGCGGCTTGCAGGTCTGCTACCACGAGCGTGACTTCACTCCAGGACGCACCGTGTTGGAGAACATGTCCGACTGCATCCAGGAGAGCCAGAAGGTCCTGCTGGTCCTCAGTCCAGAGTTTGTGAGGAGCCGCTGGTGTCTCCTGGAGGCCAACATGTCTCTGTTCAGGGACTGTCTAGAGAGGAAGCCCATCGTCCCAGTGCTGCTGGAGCCTGGAGTCTCTATTCCTCTCCACCTCTGCCACCTCACCTACCTGGAGGCCAACGACACTGACTTCAAGAACAAGCTGCTCAAGGTGCTCTGCACCCCCAACCAGCAGCTCCAAAGCTCCACTGTGGTGCCCTTCCAGGCGCCCTCCATCTATAATGGGAAGGCCCTGCGGCCTTTGACTGCTGTTAATGCAGAGGGGCTCCACCAATGGAATGTTGGTCGCTTTAATGACATAGAGGTGCCGGACCAACTGCGCCCGATCATTGAGGACCATGACAAGTACAGAGAGGCTGTGAGGATCATCAACAGCATGTTGTCTCAGACGCAGGTTTGCTTAAAACAGGCCAGAAGACTACAGTACTTTGGTATTGCCATGTGTATTTTTCTTGCATTAAGTCTTCTTGGGACTGTGCCAGTTATATTTTTTGCAGCATATATTCTCATACCATTAATTCCATGTGTTCTCTTTGTTGAAGTGGGGTTGATGATTCAGTTGGGCTTATGGCACAAGGATGAAGGGAATTACATCAAGAGGGAGATGAAAAAAGCTATTGGCAGAGCAAACCTGTTGCTCCATGAGGACAAGGTGTTAATGGGATGTGTGTCCAACTCAGAGATCTCCCTGGTGTATGTGTGTCTGGAAAGCTGCAAACAGGAGTTTGCAGAAACATTTTCTGATCAGGCAGAAGAGATGTTTGAAAGAGCTCTGATGTTCTTCTCATCAGGTTACTCCTGCTGTCTTGCTAAAAGAGACTTCCCCTTTCCTTTCCCCAGGTCTACTAGTCACCTGGATGTAGCGCCTTGTTTCTGTCAGTATATTTCCCAGCAGCTCAGTGCGGACAAATGGGAATAACCAATGTATAAGAAGATGGGAATAAGTCTATGAGATATAGGACAAACAACATCCACCTTTCTCATAAGACCCCACCTTAGGAAATTCAAATTCACCAATTTTCTGTATAAAACATTTTACTCTAGTTTACATCCTGGTTTATGTTCTCATTTCAACCTTTATTGTCAGTCCAGTCAGGGGGCACAGAATATTTGCTTTGGTCTGTGGTGTTGGTGCTCTTCAACTTGATATACTAAAAGTGGCGTATTTTAGCCTTTAGGGCTGCAGTGTCCTTTTTCTTCAATTAAACATTTGCCTCTGTTGAGTACAGCTTTTATGCTTCTTAAACTTGGTTCTTTTTCAAGCTTTGTACATATTTATTGTATCAATAAAGCAAATAACATCTGACTAGCTACAGTGTTTCTTTTCTACATTGTTCATGGAATGTAGTTCTATCTGGCTATAAACAGTATTGTGTGGTCATAAAGAGTTTGAATAACTTGGCACTGGCCTTTTTAGCCCTTCAAAACCAGTCAGATATGACACAACCTTCCTTTGCCCCCTTAAACAAGTAGATCTACCAAACTTTTCCTCCAAATGTCAGTAGTCAGTGCCACAGACAAATCTAATGGTATGTCTTTACTCTGTTTTGACTTACTAACTTGTGGTCAGAGTTGAGTATGATGGACACAATGTCCCTGCCTACTGTAGAGCAAAGGTTCTCAGACTCCACAACCCCAGAAATAAAGGTGCTGCAGAACAGAGACCCCCACTGTGGATGAAGCTGGTTGAATGCAGGCAGTGCATATTCAAGAATAGTAATGTGCAGACTCCTGGTTTAAACATTACACCGATTTCAGCATACAGTACATCTCACTAAATTGCCATGTTTTTTTTTTCTAAATTCAATTAATTTTATGCATATATTCTTTTAAAAATTTGTTAAATATACATCCTTAAATCATTTAAAAATATTTGTTTTTAGAAGGCATCTGGCAACCCCCTCTCAGTGTCTCAAGGCACCGAAGGGGTTCCCAACCCCCCTGTTGAGAGCCACTGCTATAGTGCCCCTGTGCCTTGTTGTGAGAGGCTGTGTTAGCAGCTTGTTGTGCTGGTCTCAAGGACGAGGCTGCCTTGGTGTTTCCCAGAATACCTTTGGGCCTAAGACACTTTTACACCATGAGTGAAGTAACTGACTCAGTTAGACAAGTCCCACCTGCAACTAATTCATTACAAGGGCATTGGGCTTTCTAATATTGCACTCACTTGATTAAATGCACCCATCAGTCTTTCATTGTAAGCCTAAACAGTTGAGGGTCATCAGAAAAACTGAGCATGTTAACCTTAAAGTCCAAAACTTGTATTTTAGATTCATTTTTCTGTGTTATTAGAACACTTTTTTAGTTTTAAACGATTTTTAAACGGTTCTCAATCCCTCAAAGTATTTTTGCAATTTTACTAAATCTATTTGGCCATCACCCCATCATCTGCAGTCTCCCAGAATACCTTTGGACCTAAAACACTTTTGCACCATGAGTGAAGTTGCTGACTCAGTTAGAGAAGTCCTGCCTGTGGGAAGCAACCATAATATACAGTGGATGGTACTCTAAACATGATGGAAGAGGGCTTCTGAGTTCAGTGTACATCTTTCAGTCATTGTCACTCGTACTTTTGTAGCTCTTCGGGGTCCATGATCACACCGGCATGATTCATCATGCGCTACTTTTGTCACATGACAGCATGAAAACAAAGCCACATTTTACATTGCAATTACTTCATACGGAAAGAATTATCTTTAATCTTTCTTTCAGTTTTTGTTTGATGTCAATAGGCCAAGTAAAACAGGAAATATGATCATTTTAATGTGATATAAAAATTCATGTTACACATAGAGGACAGTGGACCATGCTGTACAGGACTGGCACTTTCATAATTTTAGCATGTTGTAATTTCTTTTCAAAAAATGACAGTATATTGTTTAAAATAACATTTTTTAAATCCATTTTTGTGGGGTGTTGTGATTTGGAGGCCCTATATTGAATAAAGTAAATTAAATTTAAAAAATATACATTTCATTTTATAAAGTTGAAGTAGTACCGAAAAAGATTAAACCAAGCATGAGCATGGTTTACATTTCCTGAGTGTTTTATTTTGTCAAAAGAAAATGAACAAAATGAAAAAATAGCCAGTGGGCCTCTAAGGGTTAAGTTGGCCTACCCTGAGTGGCATAAATATTCAAGATTAAAGTATGTGATAGAAATGTGGGGAAACCAGGGACATAATCAGTCTCTCGCAACAAAAGGTTTTATTATTCTCAACTTTACAGTGTTACAGTGTAGTAAAATTTGAAGATTCATATCTCTTGGTGTTTTTGCACTGCCCATGAAGGAAAAAGCACATTTTAATTCTTAACCCCACCCATGGTCTCTGACTAAACAAAAGTAGGGAAGAGTGCACCCTAGTAACTTTGCTGCTACATTCACAAAGTCATCAAAAGCCATGAGCAGGCTGTTGGTTTCAGGATTAAAAGAGCAGAAACCCATGCTTATCTACAACAGTGGAGCTGACCCAGGTAAGGGGTCAAAAATTCTTCTGTTATGACGGGTACAAAGATCAATGTACCAACTCTGTATGTTATAAAGCCACCAGGGCAACACAATGAGGTGTACTGTGCCTTTAAGCAAACTCACAAACAGGGAGTGTAGCTTTGATTTTTTCTTCCAGCTTCCTGGCTCTGTTGTCGACATCCCATTGAGGAACTGATTCATGTGTCTAACACCAGGTGAGAATGTTGGCTGGTTTCTATCTAACTTTTATCTGTCTTTCTTTGATAATAATGATTCAGCAGAATACAGCATTGGGAAAGAAAGATTTGGATTGTATCCACGCTTAAAACAATGTCAGGAATCTGATTCTCACTTCTGTTCAAACATTTCAGAAAGGTGGGGTTCTGAAAACGAAACTGAGATCAGGATTCCTTTATTTGTCATTTTTATGCCTCAAGTAAAACCAAAAATGTGATTCAAACCTCCACCAGTCAGAAATGTATTCCAAGGTAAAAGACAATTAAAAAGGTAAGTTAATGAGGCTTATTAGGCCGTTAGCTCTGCACACAGTATTCAGTGTAGATATCCCACACGGCAAGGCACTACTGTTTTTTCAGCAGTCCTCTCAGCAGTTCAGTTTGTCTCTTCTCCACTGTGACCAGGCCAGGAGGAGATACAGTGAATGAGAATTCTCTCAGTTGTGCTTCTGTAGGACAAAATCAGGTCTGGGATGGACACCCAGGAACCTGGTGCTGTGAATCCAACTGAAGCCTCTGATAGTCAGTGAGAGATGGTGCTGATGATCAGACCTACCAAAAAAAGCCATGGCAAAAAGGTTGCAAAAAACATACGGCATAAACATGGCAAAAAATGAGTTGAAAGTACAATAAAGTGGGACACGTGGGTTAAAAGTGGCAATGAGGTGTAAAACATAGTAAATGAATGAGGGTTGAAAGACAAGAGATGCAGCAGAACTGGATTCAAAGTGGCAGAGAATGGCAAAAATTGGCAAAAGGTTCGAAAGCAGTGGCAAAAAAGCTGCAAAAAGAGTTATAAAGTGGACAGTTAAGAGCTCCATACAAACCTTTGTGGTCATTACCATGGTTGTTTGAGATATTATGCTAACTACTCTGACTGCCTGCCATCTCTCTCCTAAAAAAATCCATCTGCACATACCAGGATTCACCATAGGCAACAGTGAGCTGCTGGGGCATGTTGACTGCAGAGCTGAACTCGATTAATAAGAGCCTGGCATAAGTGTCTTTGTTTTCCAGGTGAATCAGACTCAGAGAGAGCAACAGGTCCAATCTGGTTGAGAGTCATAAACTGATGTGATTCAGTCCCTCAGCACACAGCCTACGATGTGATCTGGACCAGCGGCTTTCTGGGGTTGGATGTTGGAGACAATCCTCTTCACTATGTCTGCTGCAGTATTTGGTTAATAGGAGTCTACTGTCTCTAAATAAGACCATGGTTTCATTTTGAAAGGAAATGAGAAAAGACCATACTCCAACCTTTGTATATGGGAACCTGATTCACCAACTGAGCTCAACCAGTGCCCTGTGTGTGAATGTTTTTAATGGTGAGTGAGGTAAAGGGAAAGGGCAGTAACACACTTAATTTCCATCACTGTTCCTGCAGGGAGACATTGCAATGTCATAACAAATGTAAGCTGAAAGCATGCTATGAATGCAATATTAAAGAGATGACTGCACTAATTATGGACCTTTATTGCAATGCATTGATTCTGATGGCCCTAATGGTGACCGTTCATCACTGATACAAACCAATTTACAGGAACTGATGCTATAGCCAACAATTATTACAGAAACCACTCATAATTTCGTAATCTTTAATCTAATCGTATCTTTCAGATGTTTGTCCTCAAATGGCAGTAAAAACTCACATGAGTAATACATATTGTTCTTCTAATGTTATTTCTACTCACTGAATAGTTTTTTTTTTTAATAGAGTTTGAAAATGAATCATGAAACCATCTTTGCTGAACATTTATCATTGTGATGTTCCCATCTCTCTCTTTTTCATAGACAATGGAGGAAATCAGCTTACTTCAGGACCCTGAAGTTCAGCCACTGTCTCCCTTCAGCTATGTTCTTCCCTCTCTGAGAGATGGTGAGAGTTACCACGTCTTCATCAGCTACAGCAGCACTGACTACCAGTGGACCCACTCCCTCATTGAACAGCTGGAGTCCTGCGGCCTGCAGGTCTGCTACCACGAGCGTGACTTTACTCCAGGACGCAGTGTGTTGGAGAACATGTCCGACTGCATCCAGGAGAGCCAGAAGGTCCTGCTGGTCCTCAGTCCAGAGTTTGTGAGGAGCCGCTGGTGTCTCCTGGAGGCCAACATGTCTCTGTTCAGGGACTGTCTGGAGAGGAAGCCCATCGTCCCAGTGCTGCTGGAGCCTGGAGTCTCTATTCCTCTCCACCTCTGCCACCTCACCTACCTGGAGGCCAACGACCCGGACTTCAAGAACAAGCTGCTCAAGGTGCTCTGCACCCCCAACCAGCAGCTCCAAAGCTCCACTGTGGTGCCTTTCCAGCCTCCCTCCATCTACAACGGGAAGGCCCTGCAGCCTTTGACTGCTGTTAATGCAGAGGGACTTTACAAATGGGATTCTGGTCAGTTCAGTGACATGGAGGTGCCGGACCAACTGCGTCTGATCATTGAGGACCACGAAAAGTACAGAGAGGCTGTGAGGATCATCAACGGTATCCGTGAAAATAGAGTGTACACAGTCTGGACCAGAGCACTCATGGCTGTTATTGTTACTATAGTACTTTTGCTTACAATTTTTATTCCTTCATTGTTGATGGGTTCTAAGATTGCTGACCTTATAATGCACAAAAAATTAGATCTTTCAGCAGCTATTATTCCATGTCTGTACTGTGTTTCATTAGGTGCCATTATTCAGCTTCGTTTGTGGAAAAAAGATGAAGTGAATTATATTGTTAGGGAGATGCAGAAAGCCGTAGGCAAAGCAAACCTGCTACTCTCTCAGGAGAAAGTGTTGATGGGATGTTGCTCCAACTCACAGATCTACCTGGTGTATGTTTCTCTGGACGGCTGCAAACAGGAGTTTATACAAACATTTTCTGATCAGGATGTGGGGGAAGAGATGTTTCAGAGAGCTCTGATGTTCTTCTCATCAGGTTACACCTGCTGCCTCGCTAAAAGGCACTTCCCCTTTCCTCAGCCCAGCTCCTCTGGTCACCTGGAAGGAAGGGTGTGTTTCTGTCAGTATGTCTCCCAGCAGCTGAGGAAGGACAAATGGGAATAACTAAAGAAGGCCTAAATATGATCAGTGTGTTTTGGTTTTACATCAGGCAAACACTGGGCGCCACAAGTGTATGCTGCCATGAAATACACCTACTACGCTTTCATGACGAAATTTACCTTCTGTCGGGGGCAAGACAGTCTAGCTGCAGACCAAAGATCTCAGACACCCCCCTATACAGACCACTAAAGTGAGACGCCACCTCTGTCAGATCAATACATGCTAAATCTTTCAGAATAAAATCAAAGGTTAAAATTAAAAAACCTGACCTGATAAAACCTGAAAACAAAACCATTAATAAAACCAAATAAAAAGTCTGATAACAGGAAAAAGCTAGAAAACACTCTTATGCACATATGCAGCAAAAGCTAATGAAGCTACATATGTGACAAAACTACATAGCCCATGCTAAAACTAAATAAACTACGTATATTTAATAAAAACAAATGAAGGCTAATTAGATGTTAGCTTATACTACATTTACTAAAGCTAACAGAGCTACGTTAATGTTAGCTATCGCTATAGTAGCGAATATGTAGGTGTGTTCCCCGCATTGCTAGCTCTTGCTTTGTTTGCTAAAGCTTGCATTGCTAAAGTAAAGGTTATGTAGCTACATTGCCTTACCTTGTGATGTTCATTTCATTGTTAGCGTAGCTTTGTTAGCTCTAGCTAATTACCGAGACTAATTCAAGTCACTGTTTGTGTAACTTCTCCTATAGCAGGTCTATACATTTTTAATCCCAGATTACATTGCTGACATGTTCTCTGTTTAATTAATGAACTATATCCATGGTGTTACATCCAATAATAAGGCTCTTTTTGTCCATTTTTTATCCATTTTTGATCATGTACTTTGGCTTTCTTTGGTGGGTAGCACCATATTTGTTGAGAGCAATGTTAACATGCAATGCATTCTGGGAGGGGCTGTCCTCCAACAGCAAGATGTTGCGCCTCTACTGCTTAAAGCAGTGGCACAAATGAATGCAAATGCAAAAAAGCACATTTTTTTGTTTATATGTAGATATTTTGAAAACCTTTAGTCTCAAAATATACATTTTTTTTAATGTCTTGTCCCCAGGAGATGGGAGAACAAGTCTGTGTAAAGAAAATGCTTAGTCACTATTATTTACTTTGTGTTATCAATAAATATCTTTGGGTTTCAAATTCCAATTTTTTTTTCTTTTGTCTTTAGAGTCCTATAACTTTTTTAAAAAATCAAGCGACATTACTGTAGTAGATATATATTCCTGAAGCTCAGGTTGTCCTGAAAAAAAGGGATATGTAGAGCTTGACTGTGCTCCACAGGGTTGATATTTTACAAGCTTTTTAAGAAAAAAAAAGTCCAGACGAGACTAGCTGTCGGCTCTGAGGGTTAAATAGAAAATATGGAAATCAAAATACCGGTTGATTTTCACTTTCATGGTCAAAAAATGATGTGCAACTTTGAAAAAGTTAGATTTTCATTTTTTAAGTTAAAAAAAACAACAACAACAACATAATAACATAATATATTGCCGACAATGGTGGAGGAACCCATGAGGACAGTGAAAGGTATAAAGAAAAAAAGTACTATAACCACGTTGCTCTGTAATGAGATGGCTATTGCTGCAGCCTGGAGACCTCTTGTCTTATCCCCCCTCCTCTTATCCCCTTTTGTGCCACATCCCCTTATGTCATTGCCCGGGTATTTACAGCAGTAAGTGCATACGGATCATAAAGGTCAAGGGTTAATATTATTTGGAAATCATTATTGTTAATTGTGCAGTGTCATACGTAAGTACACATGGATGCTGCCTGTGTTATTACTGTTCACAGAAGTGATAGGTACAGCCTCAGCTCATCACTCTGTTGTTGAGGGAGGTTTATCCACAACAAACGTGCTCATTTTTTACTGTGCTGGCAACATGAGCTTGACCAGAACAAATCAAGCTCTTAAAAACAAAATTAATTAATCATTAATATTTAAATTTCTCATGACTATTTCCTAAGATATTCAATTACAAAAAACAGAAGCAGACCCAGCAGCTGGTAGCTTCACCGACACTCCACTATTTATATTTTTTCTTTAATAAAAGTCACCTTATCAATGTCCTCAATCTTCCTCTGTTGGTTTAATAAGACTAACCGAGAGCCATAAAGGTACAGTCTTGTTTTTTAGCCCTTCTAACACCGGTGCTGTCGCTGCCCCTTTAAGAAACTAAAAAGCACAGGAAGCAGAAAGCGGAAAACACTCTCAATGCTCTAACTTTCAGTTCTGACTTTTCCTCTCAATGTGACCACTCCTCACATGTTTGCCTGGTTCTTATGATATCATGGACAGGTATGATGTGTTTTAGTTGTTCTTTTTGCTTCAAACAGGAGTAATGTGTATTTTTAAGACAAATAAAGAGATGTTTAGAAGGTAACCTAGTGCTGTCTCAGGGCTGTTTATTAATTTACATCGATAGTTTTGTCTGTTTTGTCTACATGCTAGTACACTTTTAGCATGGGCCTTTATCTCTCTTAATAACTAATAATAGCATGTCTAATACTCAAACTTGTATTTAATAGGCCACAAACACTATCTATAAGAAGGTTTTAAAGGTCATCAGATAGTTGTTAGAGTATTGATTATTCTGCAGAAGGATGTGAGGTCACACTTTGTAGTTGTATTTGTGAATCTTTGCTACCTAATTTTAATCTGACAAAGTTTCTTGCCATCTGGGTTTGTGGTAAATAAATCTGACAACTGAAATTATTATTACAAAGTCTTTGTATTGGTGTTAAGATGAATTTTTAAGTAGAATAAATCTAAGGAAGTTGGAATACATGCTCTTATCATTTAAATCCTTACTGCTGATTAAATGTGACTGCTGGATTTCTTATTCATGGAGCTATTATTGTTGAAAAATAATAGCAAATGCATTCACAGATCTGTACTCAAATCTGCAAATGCAAAGATAGATTTGCAGATGCGTGCACAGATCTGCAAATGCATGCAAAATCTGCAAATTTAAGTACAAATCTGAAAATGCGTGCAATGATCTGCAAATAGATGTAAAGATCTGCAAATGCGTGCAAAGATATGCAAACAAGTAAAAAGAGTAAATCAGGTCTGAACTGCTGCCTAACTCAGCATTAAACACTGGTCCATGTGCTGTGAGGTAGACAGCCTTGCCTATGAGCCTGCACTGAGGGCAACAAAACCCAGGGCTTTGCGCATTTGCAGATCGTGCGTAGCAGAAGTGTTGCAAAAGTCACGTGTGTATGACAGTTAGTCGAGAGGCAAATGAAATTGTAATTGATGTCTTGTGAGTATTTTGACAGCTTAAAGCAAAAAGAGTAGGTTTCCTAAACTATTATACCAGTACGAAATTAATAAATTAGTCTACACATTTGCAGATTTGTGCATGCATTTGTGGCTCTTTGTAACTATTTGCAGTTTTAAGTATTTGTAAATAGTTGCACACATTTGTAGATCTGTTTAGCATTTGCGAGTAGTTTTGCAACAATAATAACTCCATATAAAGTAATTCAACTTTGTTGCTCAGAAAATGATGTGATTTTCGTTATTTTCTTCATTCTTTTTTTTTTCAAGACAATTGTTTTTCACAAAAATATGCAAGAGGATTACAGCTATTGAATGAAACATTATCATCCTGGTTATGACATTGTTTATACATGTTTGTCATATATAGAGTATACTTTTGCAACCCCAGTTTCAGCAAATGAGGAGTGCTGTATAAAATGTAAATAAACACAGAATGCAACCATTTCCTTATTTCATAAACCCATATTTTATTCACAATAGCACATAACATATCAGGGTATAATAGGTCATTTCCACCAAGCAGTCTGGCTCAGTTCGGTGCGGTACAGCACGCTTTTTTTGGCGTTTCCCTAGAGAAAGGGTCCCAACAAACCGACCCGTACCGTCCCACTTTTCGGCACCCTTCTGTAGGGGTGCCAATCTTACCTAACTGTACCAAAAAGGTGGAGCTACACACACAATAGGGGCTGCACTGACATCACATCAGCCCGCGACTCAGCTGCTCGCCTCCGGGCTTCAAACACGGAAGTCTGCGCTGTGAGAAGCGGGCGAAAATGGGAGAAAAATGGACCAATATCTGCCTAAATGGGAAATATTTGGACTCGACGGAGATCCAAGCTGTTTCCTAGTCTATGGATATTGGTATCTGGCCACAAATCAAGTTTCCTGACATTTATCTGTACCTGATTTTAAATCAGCCCAAAGGCTCACATCAGCCTGATCCATCCAGGATGGATGAGAAACTAAATTAATGCAGAAGTTTTGTGAATATGAAGCCTTTGAACAGTTCATTCTCATCTGTAACTAGTTATTAATCTACTTCTAATCTTAGGTAACCTGTGAAAACATCGCTCTGTGGTTGTTGAACAAGCTCGTAAAACTTCACGCTGCAGACTATTTTAAAATGAGATCAGCGCACCCCAGATTTCTGACTTAATCTAGCTTGATTTTAACACCAGCTGAACTTTTACTTTATTTTTAATTCGGCGAATTCTCACAGTACAGCTCTAAACTTTCATATTTTGTCGTATAAACTGTTCTAGACTAGATATATTCACATATTAATGTAGTGTTACGACTTAAACCGTCAATGTACGCGTATTCCATCAGCTGAGGATCTTTACTGACAGCGGTTAACATCATTAAGATATAGTTGTTTTTTTTTTTTAAAAGCACTTTCAGATGAAATAAAGCTGTTTACTGCTTATTCCCGACTGATTTCGGTCACTCATCCTTTCTATAACTCTGCAGCTGGAACAGCTGACTCGCGCTGTCTGTGACTTTACATGCAGGCTTTTACAGCCCTGCCCACCCAAGTGAGAGCACGGGTGTCTGTGGAAACGCAAACTATGTTGGGATTTAGCATACCAAACCATACCAAACCGAACTGAGTCAAACCGGACCCCCTGATGGAAACACGGCTTAAGTGTACAAGTGTGATGTTGAAACTGAGGCATTTTACCATTTCATGAAAAGAAAAGTATTAGCTCAATTTGAATATGACAGCAGTAACACATTTTAAAAAACTAGGGAAAGAGCCACAAAAGGCTGGAAAAGTAAGTGGTACTAATGAAAAACAGCTAGAGAAGCTTTTCACAACTAATAAATTTAAATGGCAGCATGTCAGTAACATGACTGTGCAGAAAAAGAGCATTGTAAAGGTGCAGAGTCTCTCAGTAGTAAATAGGACCTGCAAAAACTGCTTCTGAAAATTGTGGAATAATTACAGAAAAATTTAAAATTGCAAAGACTTTAAATATCCCACAATCTATCTACATAATATCATCAAAAGATCCAGAGAATCTGGAGAAATCTCCGTGTGCAAGGGACAAGGCCAAAGGTCAATAGTGGATGTTTGTAATCTTCAGGCCCTCAGACAGCCCCACATTAAAAACAGCCTTGATTCTGTACTGGAAATCACTGCACTGGGTTCAGGAACACTTGCCATCCACAAAAGCAAGTTAAAACTGTTTGCAAAAAAGAATCAATAAATGCCACTGTCTTCTTTGGGCCAAAGCTCATTTAGAATGGATTAAGGCAGAATGGAAAACTGTTCTGTGGTCACATTTATCGGAATTTGAAATTCCTTTTGGGAACCACAGATGCCGACCCTGCTGAATAAAGAGGAGAGGGACCATCCAGCTCGTTATCAACACAGTTCAAAGCATGCATCTCTGATGGTATGGGCTTACATTAGCGTCTAGGGCATGGGTAGCTTACACATCTGGACAGACACTCAATGCTGGAAAGTGGGTTAAGAGCGAAATATTAACCCATCCAGACAACCTCTCTTAGGCCTTGCACATTTCAGCAAGACAATGTGAAACCACATACCACATCTATTACAACAGCATGTCAGCACAGTAGAACAGCAGAACTCCAGCAAATGGTCTCTTACTTACCAGACGTTGACAGACTGCTGTTAAAAGAAGAGGGGATGTTACGTATTGTTAAGCATGGCCCTGTCCTTAGGCTTTTAGAAGTGTTGCTGCCACAAATTCAAAATGAACTAATATTTTTCATTTTTCAGTTTTAATATCTGATGTGCTGTTTATGTTCTACTGTGAATAAAATCATTGCATTCTGTTGTTTATAAACATTCAACACAATGCCCTAACCTTTTTGGAAACTCTGGGTGTACATTTCACACTTACAATATTTCTGAAAAACTGATTTTGATGATAACTAAAGTGCTGAGATTGGATTAATAGAATTTAAAGCAGATTAAGCGAGGGAAATAGACTTCATGATTGTGATAATTGTTGTCATATAAAGATTATGAGCACGGTCTGTTGTCCCACTGTCTCCTCACAGCTCTGATATCCCCTCTCTGAGAGATGGTGAGAGATACCACGTCTTCATCAGCTACAGCAGCACTGACTACCAGTGGACCCACTCCCTCATTGAACAGCTGGAGTCCTGCGGCCTGCAGGTCTGCTACCACGAGCGTGACTTCACTCCAGGACGCACCGTGTTGGAGAACATGTCCGACTGCATCCAGGAGAGCCAGAAGGTCCTGCTGGTCCTCAGTCCAGAGTTTGTGAGGAGCCGCTGGTGTCTCCTGGAGGCCAACATGTCTCTGTTCAGGGACTGTCTAGAGAGGAAGCCCATCGTCCCAGTGCTGCTGGAGCCTGGAGTCTCTATTCCTCCCCACCTCTGCCACCTCACCTACCTGGGGGCCAACGACCCAGACTTCAAAAACAAGCTGCTCAAGGTGCTCTGCACCCCCAACCAGCAGCTCCAAAGCTCCACTGTGGTCCCCTTCCAGGCTCCCTCCATCTACAACGGGAAGGTCCTGCAGCCCTTGACTGCTGTTAATGATGAGGAACTATACAAATGGGACTCTGGTCAGTTCAGTGAAGTGGAGGCGCCGGACCAACTACGTCTGATCATTGAGGACCACGACAAGTACAGAGAGGCTGTGAGGATCATCAACAGAGTCTCTGAAGACAAAGTTTGGCTCTGTTCACTCTGGATTAGAGTACTTGTTTACATTGCTAGTGTAGGATTTTTCGTACTCTTAATTGCTTTTTCTACAAATTTACTAGTTATATTCATTCATGCTAATATTTTGCCTTGGGAAATAAATACTTATGAAATGTCTGGGCTTGTTGTTACTAGTCTGTACTGTGGATCACTTGGGTTTATCATTCAGCTCGGACTCTGGAAGATGGATGATGAGAAATATATTGTGAGGGAGATGCAGAAAGCTGTAGGAAAAGCAAACCTGTTGCTCCATGAAGACAAGGTGTTGATGGGATGTAGGTCCAACTCAAAAATCTATCTGGTGTATGTTTCTCTGGACGGCTGCAAACAGGAGTTTGCAGAAGCATTTCCTGATCAAGCAGAAGAGATGTTTCAGAGAGCTCTGATGTTCTTCTCATCAGGTTACACCTGCAGCCTCGCTACTAGACGCTCTCTCTTTCCTCAGCCCAGCTCCTCTGGTCACCTGGAGGGAGGGCTGTGTTTCTGTCGGTATGTCTCTCAGCAGCTGAGGAAGGACAAATGGGAATAACTAAAGAAGGCCTAAATATTACCAGCCAGGAGACTTCTTATCTCTTTCGGGGAATTGATGTTCAGATATCAATGCCATTATTCTGCTTGACAAGCTGGGAAAAAGAACTGAACAGTGGAAGCCCAGGCATCATCTCCATGTAGACATGTTTGATACCATAGGATGTTGTTTGTGTGGTACAGTTGTATGAATCCCTGACCCTTTCGATCCTGCAATCTTGTAAATGCCCCTGCACTGCACTGAGGGGACATGGCACTAAAGAGGAGCTACAGAACTCTGCACCGTTGATCACCACTGATGACTACAGAAGAGGACTGGGACTATCAGGGAAAAAAAAAATATGTTGGACTTTTAAATTACTGTCAAAATGATGAGAGAAAAAGGTAAAGTGGGGAGAATAATATTGAAATAAAATTTAACCTTAATTTTGCCACTATAATTTGCCACTTTTCATAAATTTCAGCACAATTTGGACTGATTTTGCCTCATTTAACCCACTTTTGCCACTGTACACCAATTTTGCCAAATTTTAGATGGTTTTATGACTTTTTCCCACCATCTTTTGCCAGCTTTACACGCTTTTGCCACTTTAAACACATTTAAAATTTAACCCCTTACCACCACTTTTTTCTACCTCTTGCCACATCTAAACCATTTATTACCACTTTCTGCCTGTTGTTGCCTCTGTTGACCCATTATTGCCACTATGAACCCATATTTACTGTTTTTTATGCCCATTTCTGCACATTATATCCACATTTCTGCCAATTTCTGCTTACATTTCTGCCTCAGTTAACCCATTTTTATAAGTTTATTCTACTTTTTCCACTTTTAGATCCACTTTAACCAAATTTTCCACCCATTTTTGTCACTTTAAACCCCTTTCTACCATTCTTGAATCCCCTTTTACCACTGCCTGTGCCCATTTTTGCCAAATTAACCAATTTTTGCTTATTTTTTTTGCCACTTTTGTCTTATTTTTGCCACCTTTAACTGTTTTCTGCAACTTTGAAATCACCTTTTCCATCAGTTTTTGCCATTTTTATCCAGTTTAATTTGATTTTTATGGATTTGCATTTAAGCTACATTCTACAGCACAAATGAATAAAAAAGATATTTGATATTTGTTGCTTTGATAACAGTGGTTATTATTCAGAATAATTATCAAATCTGGATCTCAAAGCTTAACTTCACAATGAATCATGATGTTGCTGACCCCATGAGCCTCCTTTTAACTTGGCCCCAGAAGGCCCTCCCCTTTATCCTGCCTTGTGGGCGGTCTTGGAGACACATGACTATTCTTGAATGTGCATGGCTGTGTTCAACCACCTTCAGGCACAGTGGGGGTCCCGTTCTCTGGCACCTTTATTTTGGAGGTCACGGGCTGAAAAGGTTGAGGACCCCCTCAGTAGATGACAATATCTGGTGACAGGAAACCAAAAGAACTGACTTCCTGTCTTGTAATTATTTTCCTTTTTCTTTTCTGAAATGAAAAATGAAAATTAACCCCTTTCAAACTTTTGCTCATGATTGTTTTTAACCTTAAAACATACACAAAAAGGTAGTCTTTAATTTTCATTTTTCTGTTTTAAAACAAAATTTAAATCACCCATTGTTTTTAAAGTTTTAAGATCTGTTTCCTACATTGTATTCAGCTAACAAAAGACATAAGAACCCAGCAGCTTATCCCGGGAGAACTGAGGGAAAAGAGATGATTCACTGTTGAAGCTATGTGGTGGGACTTTTCGGGTCCACATAACTAAACTATGAATAGTTTAGTATTTAAAGGAGAATTCACAGAAGAAGCACTTCAACACATGACCAGGCTCTGTGCGTTTAATGTTTTTAAATAAGACTGACTGAGATCCATAATGGTACAGTCACTTAATTTGTGTTTTTTAGCCCTTCTAACACCAGCACTGTCGCTGCCCCTTTAAGAAACTAAAAAAATTCCCAGGAAGCAGAAACTGAAGAACCACCTTCATCGCTCTAACTTTCAGTTCTGACTTTTCCTCTCAGCACGACCACTCCCTACATGCTTACATGGTTTTTACGATATCATGGACAGGTATGAGTGTTCATGGCTTTGCATTGCATGTATGATGTGTCTTTAGTCTGCACTTTTCTTTCAAACAGGATCATTTATTGATTTTTTAAAGACAAGGATGTTTGGGAGCTAACCCAGAGCAGAGCTGTATCAGTGAACATCAGTAGTTTTGGCTGTTGTGTCTATCATCTCTCTCAGTAACCAACAAGAGCATGCGTTTTGTTCAAACTTGTACTGAGTAAGGCACAAACCTTATCTGGTGGCAGATTTTTTTTTAGGTCACCACAGATTATTTGAGTATTGATTTTTCTGCAGAGATGGATGTAGCATCACTGTTTTTAGACTTTTTTTTTAAACTGAAAACATTTGTAGACTTTTGCTACCTATGTTTGTTTGACAGCATATCATGTCATCTGGGTTTGTGGGAAAGAAATCTGATAACTACAATGATGATTACACATTTTTATATCAATGTTTAAAATTATGGGGGGGTTAAGTAAATTGAATTCAGGGAGTTGAAAGGATGGGACTCACTATTTGAATCCTCAATGTGGTTTTAAATGTGAGTGTCAGAGTTTTTTTATTTGACTTTTATTTAAATGTATTTAACTTCTTTCAACTTTAAATTACATTTGAAAATTGTTGTATCCCTGCAGTCACACACGTCTAAAGAAAGAAAAAAGAGCAGTGGACACTGAAATAACTTCAAACTGGCAAAAGTAATGAAAAATTAAAAATGTATTGAAAATTCAATAATCAGTCATTGCTTTTGAATTGTGGTTCAACTGAATCATTTTTTCAAATTAAACTAATGAAACTGGTCCGGACAAAATTGATGGTGCCTCTTGAAAGATAAAAAATAATGTGACCATTGGGACATATTAAGCTAAGGTGTGTCCTGTAATTAGTATCACAGTTGTCTTCAAACTTGTAACCAGTCAGTCTGCCTATTAAAAGGGTCAAAGTATTCGTTGTGCAATTAGGTATCATGGTGTGTACCATACTGAACATGGATCACAGAAAGCTAAGGAGACAGTTGTCCCAGGAGATCAGAAAGAAAATGATAGACAAGCATGGTAAAGGTAAAGGCTAAAAGACCATCTCCAAGCAGCTTCATGGTCCTGTGACGAGGGTTGACCATATTACTCAGAAGTTTAAGGTCCAGAAGACTGTAGCAAACCTTGGCCCAAAGAGGAAAACTGATGACAGTTTAAAGAGACGGATAATATGAATGGTAACCAAAGAGGCCAGAACAACTTCTAAAGAGATTAGAGGTGAACTCCAAGGTCAAGGTAGATCAGTGTCAGAACACACCATCAGTCACCGTTAGAACCAAAGTGGACTTGATGGAAGACGATCTAGGAAGACTCCACTGTTGAAAGCAAATCATAAAAAAAGAGACTTGAATTTGCCAAAATGCAAATTGACAAGCCCCAAAGTTTCCGGGAGAATGTCCTTTGGATGGATGATACATATCTGGAGCTTTCCGGAAGTCACATCAGCTCTCTGTTCACAGACACAAAAATGAAGCAAGCAAAGATTACAACACTGTACCTACTGTTAAACATGGAGGAAGCTCAGTTATGTTCTGGAGCTGCTTTGCTGCATCTGGCACAGGGTGTGTTGAATCTGTGCTGGGTACAATGAAATCTCAAGACTATCAAGGCATTCTGGAGTGAAATGTGCTGACCAGTGTCAGAGAGCTTGGTCTCAATTGCAGGTCATGGGTCTTCCACCAGAATAATGACCCACTAAAAATGCCCAAGAATGGATACAAACAAAACATTGCAAAACCCTGAAAGGGCCTTCAGTGTGCCCTGATCTAGATCCTATTGAAAGGAGCTAAAACATGTAGTTTGTGGAAGGCACCCTTCAAACCTGAGATAGCTGGAGTGGGCCAAAATACCTGTGGACAGGTGCAAAAGTGTCACTAAGAGTTACAGAAATTGCTTGATTGCAGTGATTGCCTTAAAAGGTTGTGCAACAAAATGTTAACTTAAGGGTTCCATCATTTTTGTCCAGGCTAGCTGCATTAGTTAGTTTTTTAAAATGACTCTGTTGAATTACAATTCAAAAGCAATGTCTGATTTTCATTAGTTAATTTTCAGTGTTTTCGTTTTATTACTTTTGTCAGTTTTAAGTTATTTCAGTGACCAATGTGTGCTTTTCTTTCTTTAACTGAAGGGCATCAACAGATTTGTCCCCGTTTGCATTTGCTGCACAGAATGTCCAAAACTATGCGCTGACTGTTAAAAAAAAAAAAGCAGATCATTCAGGAGAGAGGATTAGTGTAATTGAATAAAATACTTTTATCCTCATTCTGAAATAATTTCTGTATTTTTCTTTATTCATGTCTCTCATTTAAACAGTAATGCAGTGCTTTATAATTGAGCTCTAAAAACAATAAATCTACTGAAAGGTACAAATGTTGAATTTTTTACTGAGATATCCATGTTCATTAAAAATGACAACTCATATGTAATAACCACTCAACTACTTAAATTGTCTCAAACATTTCTGAATGTTTACAAAAGCAGAAAGAGCACAGTAAACTAGTGGGAAAACTTATTAATTATAATTAGTTCCATGTAACGATTAAGAGCATGGTCTGTTGTCCCACTGTCTCCTCACAGCTCTGATCTTCCCTCTCTGAGAGATGGTGAGAGTTACCACGTCTTCATCAGCTACAGCAGCACTGACTACCAGTGGACCCACTCCCTCATTGAACAGCTGGAGTCCTGCGGCCTGCAGGTCTGCTACCACGAGCGTGACTTCACTCCAGGACGCACCGTGTTGGAGAACATGTCCGACTGCATCCAGGAGAGCCAGAAGGTCCTGCTGGTCCTCAGTCCAGAGTTTGTGAGGAGCCGCTGGTGTCTCCTGGAGGCCAACATGTCTCTGTTCAGGGACTGTCTTGAGAGGAAGCCCATCGTCCCAGTGCTGCTGGAGCCTGGAGTCTCTATTCCTGCCCACCTCTGCCACCTCACCTACCTGGGGGCCAACGACCCGGACTTCAAGAACAAGCTGCTCAAGGTGCTCTGCACCCCCAACCAGCAGCTCCAAAGCTCCACTGTGGTTCCCTTCCAGCCTCCCTCCATCTACAATGGGAAGGTCCTGCAGCCTTTGACTGCTGTTAATGATGAGGAACTCTACAAATGGGAATCTGGTCAGTTCAGTGAATTGGAGGTGCCGGACCAACTGCGTCTGATCATTGAGAACCACGACAAGTACAGAGAGGCTGTGAGGATCATCAACAGAGTCTCTGAAGACAAAGTTTGGATCCGCCCACTCTGGATTAGAGTCATCATTTACATCGTTGGTGTAGCATTTTTCATGCTCTTGTTTGCATTATGTATGTTTTGGCAAAATGAAACCGTTGATGATTTTATTCGTCAACCACGATTAATATTTGACATTTGGTCGACGACGACATTCAGTGTCTACTTAATTCCGATTGGGTTTATTATTCAGCTTGGATTCTGGAAAATGGATAATGACCGATATATTTTGCGGGAGATGCATAAAGCTGTAGGAAAAGCAAACCTGTTGCTCCATGAGGACAAGGTGTTGATGGGATGTGGCTCCAACTCAAAAATCTATCTGGTGTATGTTTCTCTGGACAGCTGCAAACAGGAGTTTGCAGAAACATTTCCTGATCAGGCACAAGAGATGTTTCAGAGAGCTCTGATGTTCTTCTCATCAGGTTACACCTGCAGCCTCGCTACTAGACACTCTCCCTTTCCTCAACCCACCTCCTCTGGTCACCTGGAGGGAGGGCTGTGTTTCTGTCAGTATGTTTCTCAGCAGCTGAGTAAGAACAAATGGGAATAACTAACATAAGTCTAAATGTAACCAGTCAGTTTCAGTTTTAACTCATGAGAAACACATTTTTTGTGCCATTTCATCATTGTTGATGGTGCCTTGTCAATGCTCTGTGTTCAAGTTGAACTTTTGATCTGTTTTGGTAACATTCAGATATCAATGCTATAATGCTGGGTAAAAAAAAACAACAAACAAACATTTGCTTATTTTGAACAGTGGTGGCCCAGGCAGCATGAACCTGTACATATTTATGACAACATACAAGTAATTATGATGATAATAAAACAGCATTAATTCTTGACCTTTTAGATTCTGTGTTCTTAATGTTGTAAACACCCTGGCAATAGTGATGGGAATTTTGCCTCTTTTCAGTGATCTGACTCATTTGGCTCGGATCTGCAAAAAGAGTCAGCTCTTTCGGTTCCCAAAAGGCTCTTCATTCAAGTACCAGTTTGACTTCATTTGACCTGCCAATTTTAGCAATGTTATTACACATGATTGATATCTGGGAAGGTATTTTACTCCAACTGTGATCAGTTTTTTAAATTGATGAAAATATGACATAATTATTTTTTTCAAAATGTACTGTCTCCCCAAAACACCTTGTGGGTCAGATGAAATCTGCTCACTGGCTGGGATGCATGAGGCACCTGACATAAAACAAATCTTACACCATCAAACACGAGTCCTTAATGCATGGTGTGCCTGTGGTAGAGGGTAAAAAAATCATCTCGAGTAATCAATCAGATAACACACAGACACACACAATCTATATGAAGATAATAATAATAGTTATAAAAATATAAAATGACTCTCAAATGGGATCCAGCTCTTATTGTTCATGTAAAAGAGCCAGCTCTTTGAACCAGCTCATTCATGAATGACCCATCACTACCAGGCAATGTACTGAGGGGATGTGATGCAAAAAAAAAAAAAAAAAAAAAGGGTCTGAGAGGAGAGGTGACGAGACAGGAGATCTCAAGGCTGCAGCAATACCCACCTCGCTGCGGAGAAATGGGACAGTCTGCAATTTTTTTCTACCCTTTTAAACACTGCACCAACAGAAAACCAAAAAACTGACTGACCACGAATTATATGAAAAGTTTCGGTCTGGTTTTAAGCCCTGCCATAGCACTGGAACTGCTCTTTTAAGAATTTTTAATCATTGGATTTTGACAGTAGACTAAGGAGACGCTGCTATTCTGGTACTGTTAGATTTAACTGCTGCTTTTGATACTGTTGACCACGTGACCCTGCTAGCTCATTTGGAGACTTGTGTAGGGGTTAAGCGGACTGTGTTGAAGTGGTTACAGTCATACCTAACAGACAGGACCATCTCTGTTCATCTTGGGGATTTTTTCTCATCTGAGAAAGCCACTCAGGCTCTGTGTTGGGCCCCATCCTATTTTTGCCGAGTATGTTGCCGCTGGGGTCTATTTTCAAAAACTATCATGTCTTCTTCCACTGTTTTGCAGATAATGTTCAAATCTACATGCCTCTTAAATCTAAAAATAGCCTCTATTTGACTGCATTAAAGATTTGAAAACATGGATGACCCTGAAATTTCTAAATTTGAATGACAGTAAGACAGAGGTCATCGTGTTTGGTCAGCCTGATCTGTAAGTGAGCAATCTGGGCCCTCTTGCTTGCAGTGTACGTTTCTCAGTTAAGAGGCGTGGTGTTTATTTTCAGAAGGCTTTTAAATTTTATAAGTAGATCTCTTCTGTAGTAAAGTCGAGCTTTTTTCAACTCAGGCTGATTACCAAAGTAAAGTCCCATCTCCCTTTCAAATATTTAGAGAGGCTGAGACATGCTTTTATATCTTCAAGACTCGACTAATGTAACTCTTTATATGTGGGTTTGGTCCACTCCTCAGTCCAGTGCTTGCAGCTGGTCCAAAATGAGGCTGCTTGCTTCCTAACAGGCACAAAGAAGAGAAGAGACCACATTACCCCAGTGTTGCTGTTTCTGCACTGGCTTCCTGTCCTGATCTTACTGTTAGCTTATGAAGCTCTTCATGGTTTGGCACTATCATATTTGTGTGAACTGCTTCATGTTCACACTCCAGCTAGAGCTCTGAGGTCTGCCACCCAGTAGCTCATGGATGTGCCCTAAATAGGCTCAAAACCAGGGGAGATCAAGCTTTTGCAGTAGCTGCCCTGAAACTGTGGAACAGCTTACCCTTTCATATAAGATCTGCCCCAATTCCCAAACATTTCAAATCACTGCAAAAAACTCATCTCTATATTTGGCTTTCAATATAAGTTGAGATTATATTATCCCAACAGATTTTAAATGTTACTATTATTTTAACCATTATTTTATGAAGTTCTATTTTGATTGATTTTATTTTTTTTATAGTGATGTATTCTTGTTTGATGTTTTGCTTTTATACTGTGAAGCACTTTGGTCAACCCTGGTTGTTTGGATGTTCTATATACATAAAGTTGAACTGAATTGTATTGAATGATTGAAAAAAAATGTTTAACATTTGCTTATATGTCATTGACCAACAAAAAGAAAAAAATCAAATAGTATCTAACTACATTTTTTCCATTTCATAACAAACTCAAATAAATAGTCATTTCTTAAAAATTGTAATATCTTTTTTCTAACATAATGTTCAATTACCAAAAGAGACATGAACCCAGCTGATGATTAGGGCAGAATTTAAGGAAAAAAAAAATCACCATTTTTGTTAAAAAAAAAAAAATTCACTGCCATGTAGTCAAACTACAAATACTTGAGTACATTCAAAGAGAATATCTACTGAAGATGCACCTCAACACAACCAGGCTCTGTGCTTTAATGTTGGATTTAACACAACCAACTGAGAGGCTTAAAGGTACAGACACTTAATACGTGTGTTTTGCCCCTATATCTTCAATGCTGTCACTGCCCCTTTAAGACTAAACAATCACAGGAAGCAGAAAAAAGTGGAAATCATCCTCACTGCTCTAACTTTCAGTTTTGACTATTCCACTCAGTGTGACCGCTCCCTACATGTTTACCTGATTTTTGCGGTGTCATGGACGGGTATGGATGTTTATAGCTTTGTGTTACATTTATCATTTGCTTTTCCTTCATGAGCATTTTTATAGTTGTGTATTTTTGTGATGGGTAGAAGAATGTTTAGAAGCAGGCTAGAGCTGTACAACAACTGTGTCTGTATCAGTTAACATTGGTAGTTTTATCTGAATGTTTAGATCTATCACAGACTCTCATCACTCTCTGTGACCAGTAACAACATGTCTGATGCCTAAATTTGTATTGACTTGGCCAAGAACAGTATCAGGTCTGTCAGCAGATTTTAATGTCAGCAAGTAGTTGTTTCAATATTAACTATTCTGCAGAGGCTGATGTGACATCACAGGTTTTAGACGTTGAATGCTGTTTTAACTGAAAACAAATATAATCCTTTGCTACCTAGGTGTCATTTAGTTAGTTAATAAATCTGATAACAGAAAAGGACTATTACGGATTCTTTTGACTCCTTGAATTCATGTTCAGTACTAAGAAGATAAAAGAAACTGACTCATTATTTTATCCTTAATGTGGTTTTTAATGCTGGAAATAGAGTTTTTATTTGACTCAGTCAAAACATAACAATGAGGAAATGACATTTTCGAAAATGTTGTAATACTGGGGCTCTTTGTTACCAAAAATGGCATGCTTGCTCATCAAGCTACTTTATGGTTTACCAAAACTATGCATTACTTGTTTTTATAAAAAATATACAGAAGGTTCAACAGGAATGATTAGTGACAGAATAACACATTTTATCCTCTTTCTGAAATAGTCAATGTGACTGTTTCTGCATGTTTGACATATAAACAGTAGTGCATTTGTTTATAACAGGGCTCTGGGCTTCACATAACGAATATTTCACACTCTCTGTTAACGATGCTACAGACACACTCTGCTCCTCTCTAGCCTTCTCACTGCACAAATTCTGTCCTCTGGTGTCAAAGCCTGTTCCAAATAGTCCACCTAGTCCCCGGTTCACTGAAGTCATATGAGAGCAAAGGGCAAGGCTAAGGGCAGCTGAGAGAAAGTGGCATGGATCCAGACAATCCATTGATTTGACCAATTATCAGCAGATAATCTCTTCATTTACCTCTGTTTTAAAATCTGCTAAGAAAGCCTGTTATCAAGCCAAGTTTTGCACATCCACTGATGCAGAGAAATGTCTATGGCATTCAGCTTGCATCTCTCTCCTTCTACCCCACAACCCTAAACCTACATCTACTGAGAAGGTTGCTACCATCAGCAATCAATTCTCTGAGGCTGACCAACTCAGTTTTCTGCCAAGCTAGACCCATCATGTTCACATATACTGCAGGCCATTGTGCCTACACTTCACCCTGCAGTTACACACATCATCAACTCCTCTTTGTCAACTGATGCTTCCCCGCTGCATTCAAGCAGGCGCGGGTCAAACCACTGCTCAAAAACCTACCTGCAACTTAGCCTGGGTCAAAAATTACAGGCTGGTTTCACTTCTTCAATTCCTGTCTAAAATACTTGGAGTGTGCAGTCTTCAGCAGTCTCTGACTGCATGCACAACAATGACCTACCTGATCCACATCAGCCTGGAATTAGGCTGGGCCATTCTACTGTAAGTGCACTTCAGTACCAGTGGTTCAAGCCCTACCTCACAGGGAAATCTTTGAAAGTATCATGGAGGGAAGGAGTGTCCAAACCACATGGCTTATCAACAGGTGTGCCTCAAGGGTCAATGCTTGGTCCCCTCCTTTACACCACCTCACTTGGTGCAATCATCCACTCACATGGCTTCTCATATCACTCCTATGCAGACGATACCCAGCTACTTCTAACCTTTCCACCAGATAACACAGCTGTCTCAGCTCGGATCTCATCCTGCCTTGCTGACATTTCTAAATCAACGCAGGAACGTCACCTTCAGCTCAACCTGTCCAAGACTGAGCTTAATGCCAACGCAGGCAGTCCGACCATACCACAGATCAATATCCAGCTTGGATCAAATGAACTCAAGTCTTCCTGGAATCTGGGTGTCATGATTGATGACCAGCTAACCTTCAAGGTTCATGTGGCCTTGATTGCTGGGTCGCACCAATACCCTCTGTGAGGTCAATCAGACCCTACCTGACAAAGCATGCAACACAGCTCCTGGTACAGGCTCTGGCAATATTGCATACGCTTCCAACTCATTACTGGCAGGCCTCCCTGTATGCACATTTCAAGAATGCAGCAGTCTGGTCTTCAACCAGCCCAAGACAGCAAATATCACTTTACTGTTCATCTCTCCACATAGACTTCCAGTTGCAGCTTGCATCAATTTCAAACCCTGCTTTCTGTTGACAAAGAAGCAACTAAAAATACTCCTGTTTCCCTGGAATCCCTCATCCAGCTCTAAATTCCTTTATGCTTGGGGTGGGGGGCTTGTTAATGATTATGATTATTGTTGTCATGTAAAGATTAAGAGGACGGTCTGTTGTCCCACTGTTTCCTCACAGCTCTGATATCCCCACTCTGAGAGATGGTGAGAGTTACCACGTCTTCATCAGCTACAGCAGCACTGACTACCAGTGGACCCACTCCCTCATTGAACAGCTGGAGTCCTGCGGCCTGCAGGTCTGCTACCACGAGCGTGACTTCACTCCAGGACGCACCGTGTTGGAGAACATGTCCGACTGCATCCAGGAGAGCCAGAAGGTCCTGCTGGTCCTCAGTCCAGAGTTTGTGAGGAGCCGCTGGTGTCTCCTGGAGGCCAACATGTCTCTGTTCAGGGACTGTCTGGAGAGGAAGCCCATCGTCCCGGTGTTGCTGGAGCCTGGAGTCTCTATTCCTCCCCACCTCTGCCACCTCACCTACCTGGAGGCCAACAACCCAGATTTCAGGAACAAGTTGCTCAAGGTGCTCTGCACCCCCAACCAGCAGCTCCAAAGCTCCACTGTGGTCCCCTTCCAGCCTCCCTCCATCTACAATGGGAAGGTCCTGCAGCCTTTGACTGCTGTTAATGATGAGGAACTCTACAAATGGGACTCTGGTCAGTTCAGTGAATTGGAGGTGCCGGACCAACTGTGTCTGATCATTGAGGACCACGACAAGTACATAGAGGCTGTGAGGATCATCAACAGAGTCTCTGAAGACAAAGTTTGGCTCCGCCCATTCTGGGTTAGAATAGTCATTTACATTGCTGGTGTTGTATTTTTTATACTCTTGGCAGTATTTATTTTTTATTATTTTTGGGATACGACAGACATACCTCAAGTTATAATGTCATCCTTATACAGCATTATTTGGATGTTTATTGCTCCAAGTCTTTTTTGTGTTCTACTTGGGTTTATCATTCAGCTTGGACTCTGGAAGATGGATGATGAGAAATACATTATGAGGGAGATGCATAAAGCTGTAGGAAAGGCAAACATGTTACTCTTCAAGGAGAAAGTGTTGATGGGATGTAGGTCCAACTCAAAAATCTATCTGGTGTATGTGTCTCTGGACAGCTGCAAACAGGAGTTTGCAGAAACAATTCCTGGTCAGGCAGAAGAGATGTTTCAGAGAGCTCTGATGTTCTTCTCCTCGGGTTATGCCTGCAGGCTCGCTAAAAGACACTCTCCTTTTCATCAGACCAGCTCCTCTGGTCACCTGGAGGGAGGGCTGTGTTTCTGTCAGTATGTCTCTCAGCAGCTGAGTAAGGACAAATGGGAATAGCACTTCCTGTGTGGACCAGCAATCTCTGAGTCAGTGCTAGTGGCAGTTCAAGAGTAACAATTCAATTCCAATCCAGTTCCTCTCTTTTTTATTCTGACAAATGTAAACATATCCTAAGCAATCAATTTCCTGTCTATCATTCATTATTTTTCATGGATCAGTTGAGGTTGCTATTTATGTCATTGATCTAAATGAAGTCAGTATTTCATAATTTGAATGCAAGAGTTAATTTTGTCAAATTTGCATACATGCATGTTAATAAATGCATTTTGGTTTGCGAATTTATCACAAAGGGCCTTATACCTTATACCAGAGTCTGCTTAGGGCCTTACTTTGGCCAGAGGCAGCCCTGTAAACATCTTCTCTTTTCATGGACGACTTCTATTTTGAAGGAGCAATATGAGGAAATCAAGTGTATTCAGTCTCATATGAACACAGGAGAGAGAAATGTCAGATCACATAGCGCTGAAAATTAATCATTAGGTGGCCTGCAGTTTTGACATGTGGAATGAGATTGTCTGACTTCTAATGATCTCATGTTGGGTCTTCAGATGCCAGAGTATGCCTTGAGCTCCATGTGTGGTAACCTGGCCCTCTCAAGCCTTCGATTCGGTGTGCTTTTCTAAGAGGCATGGGATGAAACCTGCTAACAGTTTAAAGAGTGTCTGTAAAGACAAAGAAGGCAGACTGAGTTGGCTATAGTTGTTAACCTTCCTCTTGCTTCTGCCAGACTTTAATATAAAAATTGTTTACTTTTTCATAAAACATATCAAATGTTTTTTTACATGTGCATATGTCACATTGCTTTAGAAAAACACATACATTCTTTTACTATCCCTTAAAGCCTGAGTATGTAACATTTGATGAGAACCATGTAGAATCAACTCTACTCCCCCTCCCTTCCTGTTCTTCTCCCTGTTTTGAGCTCTTCTCACATACCTCCTCGCGAATGTGCATGTCAGCTGAATCGAATACTGACGGTGGCAAAGCTCTTGTGGAGTGATTTTACTCTGCTTTTCCACTGAAATCAATGGCCGAATCACAGACAAGAAAACACTTTGTCTCAGCATGAACAAATTCTACACAGGACCGAACACCGCCGGTAACGCTGCCATTGTATCAACTTCTCCCTGGGCTGAGAGGCTGAAACGCACCCACTACAGCGGCCGATTGGAACGCTCTCTCTGACATCTTGCTGGTTTTCCTCAAGTGAGAGAGCAGCGCAAGAAGGCGTTGCAGAAGTGTGTTTTTCTGTTAGATGGCTTCATTAACAAGACGGGTTGGGTTGTTTCAGTGGGCATATGACACTAAAAATAAATCGCTTACTACAGCTTTAACACATCAATGTCAACCTAAATTCATCCTGGTAAAATATTCCAGTTTAACATTTGCTAACAGGCCGTATTTCTAATGAGAAAAAAACTCATTTTACCTGACAGAACAAGTAAATTAAGATTTTGATGACACAAACAACCTAAGCATGTACATACACACACTAAAAATATACACACAACTAAATTTACTTTTACATTAACATTATCACTGGAGCAGCTTTAACCAACCAAAATCAACAGGGAGACTTAACTAAACTTAGCTAAAAGTTAGTGATCATGCACGAGACACTGCACTTAGCACTGAGCATGTTAGCATTAGTAGCATTCTTTTATCCTTTCTTTTACACCAATAACAACTGACAACACGTTACAACACACATAAAAATATTTGCAGAGTTTACCTCTAAATCACTCTAAAAACATTTTAGGTCTGCTTCTTTTCTTACTAACCTGTAAAGACAAAGAAAGCAGACTGAGTCAACAGTAGTTGTTGACCTTCCTCTTGCTTTTGCCAGACTGAAGCACACAGCGCAACACAGACCGTACCCAGCCAGTCGAACTGGGGAGGTGCTGCCCCCTTTTGGCACTTCAAGGAATCTTACCTCTGATTCATTGTATGTGCATTTTACTAACATTTGTGCAAAATCTATACAAAATGAACAAATATAAACTACAGAATGGGACAACACATTACTGTGTGTCACACTTTAATAAGTGAATTTTTGACATCCCACTCTGAGAGCTGGTGAGGGTTACCATGCGTTTATCATCTACAGCAGCACTAACAGTGGACCCACACCACTGGTGGAGGATTTTTATCACTCTTGGTGGCATTTTTTGTGTGACCGTTATATTCACCAATGGTCAGTTGTTGCCCAAAAACGTCTGGTGGTATTTAGGTGTTAATTGTTTAAAGTTTTTCTGTATTCAAGTTGGGTTATTATTCACCTTGGACTCTGGATGATGAGAAATAATTTATATTCTGAGGGAGATGTATGAAGCTGTAGAGAAAGAAACCTGTTACTCTATGAGGACAAGGTGATGATGGGAGGTAGGTCCAACTAAAAATAAACAACAACCACAAAAAAAAAAGAAAAACGACTCTCTGACTGTCTGTCTTGCATGTTTTTAACTTTTCTGTAATAAAAATGAAAATAAACCCTTTTATGACTTTTTGCTTGTGCATTTTTGAGCATTTTAAAAACTCTGATATATGTTTTCTAATCGTATACTTAATTGCAAAGAGACATGCACCTAGCAGCTATCAGGGGATAATTTAAGGAAATTTTAAAAAAGATATTAAAAATATTAACAAGTGAAACAATGTGGTGAGACCTTCCAGACTCAGGTAACTTAACTAAAAATACTTAAGTACTTTTAAGGAGAATTCACAGAAGAAACACTTCAACACATGATCAGGCTCTGTGCTTGTAATGTTTGTTTAATACGACTGACTGAGATCCACAAAGGTACAGGCACTTCATTTGTGTTTTTTAGCCCTAAGCACATCAGTGGTGTTGCTGCCCCTTTAAGAATCTAAAAAAAAAACACAGGAAGTAGAAACAGAAAAAAAAAAAAAAAACACCCTCACTGCTCTAACTTTCAGTTCTGAGTTTTCCTCTCTGTGTGACCACTCCTCACATGTTTGCCTGGTTTTTACGATAGCATGGACAGGTATGAGTGCTCATGGCTTTGCATGTATGACGTGTTTTTAGTCTGCACTTTTCTTTCAAACAGGATCATTTATGGATTTTTTAAAGACAGAAAATGGACGTTATGGAGCTAACCTAGAGCAGTGTCTGTATCAGTGAACATCAGTAGTTTTATCTGTTATGTCTACATGTCATTTCATTTTCTATCATGGACTCTTGTCATTCTAAAATAACTAATAAGAACATGTGTTATGCTCAAACTTCTATTGTGTAGGTCACAAACGTCATATGGTTATTTTTTTCAGGTCAGCAAGAAATGTGTTTAAATATTAGATCTGATGATAAATTATAAACAGTCCAATATGGAAGTGGAAAAAATGTGTCTTTAAGTATGGGTGGTAAACATAACAATCTGACACATTTTAATGTTTAATAGATGAATAATTGCCAAGAGTTGTCTAAAACAGCTGGCAAAAGTTAACTTTGTCCTCAGCATCCCTTTATTTACAGCTAATTAGATGAATGCAGTGTACAGAAAGTGTCAAGTCATTTATCTCAGAGTACCCACGTTTCCTGAAGGCAACGTTATTGCGGAAGGCTCTGAGCTCACAATTTCACACTCTTCTCAGTCCAGACCACGCCCCCAACGCCACAACAGTGCCAAAAGTGTGAACCCTCAAAAAATATCATCTGAAAGTGAAAAAAGAATGTTACACGAAAAGATGTGACTCTGAAAAAAATAACTTAAATGTGAAAATATATTTAAGAGTAAAAAATGAAAATGAATTCTTTCATAATATCCAAGCTAAATCAAAAATATATTTAAATTGAAAGAAACTTTGCTTATGCTTATTCTTAGTTTCAGTTTGTATTTTTTTTTTAATTCAGGAACAAACCATAAACTTTCAGTTTCAAATAAATTTTTCTCAGTTCATATTTTTTTTTTAAATAAACACAACTTTTGGCATGGGTTTAGCTCCACAGAGAGTGATGTAACATCACACCTGAAATGCTGATTTCTTGCCTTATATTTGTCTTTTCATGTCAAACCCACATGTTTTTAGTCTACGGCAAAAATAAAGGACTGGTGTCACTGTTCCAGGACCTTTGGAGGGGAGTGTATTTACCATTGCACTACAATGCCTCAAACATTCCTGACTGTTGACAAAACCAGAAAAGGCACAGTAAACTGGGGGTTTAAAACTTACAAGTTTTAATGATTGTTAACATTAAAAGCACGGTCTGTTGTCCCACTGTCTCCTCACAGCTTTGATATCCCCTCTCTGAGAGATGGTGAGAGTTACCACGTCTTCATCAGCTACAGCAGCACTGACTACCAGTGGACCCACTCCCTCATTGAACAGCTGGAGTCCTGCGGCCTGCAGGTCTGCTACCACGAGCGTGACTTCACTCCAGGACGCACCGTGTTGGAGAACATGTCCGACTGCATCCAGGAGAGCCAGAAGGTCCTGCTGGTCCTCAGTCCAGAGTTTGTGAGGAGCCGCTGGTGTCTCCTGGAGGCCAACATGTCTCTGTTCAGGGACTGTCTGGAGAGGAAGCCCATCGTCCCGGTGCTGCTGGAGCCTGGAGTCCCTATTCCTCCCCACCTCTGCCACCTCACCTACCTGGAGGCCAACGACCCAGACTTCAAGAACAAGCTGCTCAAGGTGCTCTGCACCCCCAACCAGCAGCTCCAAAGCTCCACTGTGGTCCCCTTCAGGCCTCCCTCCATCTACAATGGGAAGGTCCTGCAGCCTTTGACTGCTGTTAATGATGAGGAACTCTACAAATGGGACTCTGGTCTGTTCAGTGACATGGAGGTGCCGGACCAACTGCGTCTGATCATTGAGGACCACGACAAGTACAGAGAGGCTGTGAGGATCATCAACAGAGTCTCTGAAGACAAAGTTTGGCTCCGCCCACTCTGGATTAGAGTCGTCATTTACATCGCTGGTCTAGGATTTTTGACAGCATTACTAGTATTTTGTGTGTATGTGGCATTTCTATCCTATGATAACTTAAATTTTCCCCCTGTACGAAGACTTGATATTTGGTGGTCAGTGGTGATAAGTATCTCCTTTGCTCCACTGGGGTTTTTTATTCATCTTGGTCTCTGGAAAATGGATGATGAGAAATATATTCTGAGGGAGATGCAGAAAGCTGTAGGAAAAGCAAACCTGATACTCCATGAGGACAAGGTGTTGATGGGATGTGGCTCCAACTCAAAAATCTATCTGGTGTATGTTTCTCTGGACAGTTGCAAACAGGAGTTTGCAGAAACATTTCCTGATCAGGCAGAAGAGATGTTTCAGAGAGCTCTGATGTTCTTCTCATCAGGTTACACCTGCAGCCTCGCTAAAAGACACTCTCTCTTTCTTCAGTCCAGCTCCTCTGGTCACCTGAAGGGAGGGCTGTGTTTCTGTCAGTATGTCTCTCAGCAGCTGAGGAAGGACAAATGGGAATAACCAAAATAAGCCTATATTATCAGTCAATTTTAGTTTTCTTTTTTGAACAACCTTTGAACCTTTATTTAAAGAAAAACATTTCAAAGTGTATACATTACACTTATTCACAACAGCAAAAACTTAACAAAACAATTAACAGATCAGCAAACATTGATACATCACCAAAATCATGGCATTAAGCTATTTTGCACAAAAGGAAGAAAGTAAATAACCAACCGAGACTGCTACATTCAGTCATTCCCTCAGATCCACCTGTCCATTTGGCCTGTCATACCCCCCTCCCTATCAACTTACACAATACAACTAAATCTGATAAATGTAGTAGGAAAGTAAAAATAATAATCATAATAATAATTATAATATAAATATATATATGTATATATATGATGATAGTACATTTGCAAAGACACACCTCTAAATATATACACAAGCATCCAACCACACACACATAAGCCTCATACAAAAAGGGATACATACACAAAAAAGTATGACGGAGGGCAAATTAGGTACACAAGTGAATGAACAACCATCTCCCAATCTCACAAATCCTTTGTACTCATTTGGTTGATAATTTAAAGTAAACAATTACAGAAGCCCATAAAACCAAAAACTCCTCCAATCTCACATTGACTTTAGCTGTTGTTTTTTCCATCAATTACACTTTCTTCAACCTCTCTCTCCATTGGTGAAGGGTGGGAGGCAATGGTTTGAGCCAGCAAAATGTTATCATAAGAAAATACATAAAATCTTAAGATTTCGCCTTTCCGTTAACACTATGTGGTATTAAACCTAAGATGTAATACGATGGATCCAGTGGTAAGTCAACATCTAGAATGGAATGTATTTCTGATTGAATACCTTGCCAATAAATCTGAAGACTTGGGCAGTCCCAAAAAATGTGTGTGTGATTTCCGACCTTTTTACAGTTCCTCCTGCATAGGTTTTTCTATCATATTTGATACCGTTAAAGGCGTCTTAAAATATCTCATCCTCACTTTCCATTTGAATTCTTTCCATGTTGGACTGCATGTTACTTCATGACCCCTTTCACACACTTCTTCCCACTTTTCCTCTTCGATAACAACATTAATTTCCGGTTCCCACCTTTCTTTTGTACCCAAAGAGTTCCCTGCTAACTATATTTATAAATACTTATAAATGATTGAAACAGTCTTCCTAGTGCTTTTTTCATCTTTACACTTCAGCAAGAAAAGTTCTATAGGTGCAGGTGGCTGTTTCAGCCTATTCCAATCCTTAAGTGACATCAAATCAAATTCCTCAGTTGCAAATATCCGTAAAAATCTCTGGCACCCAGACCACATGTGTCCTGAAACTGTTTAAAAGACTTAAGAGCAAGGGTGTCAAACTCATTTTGGTGTGCGGGCCGTGTTTGGACAGTAACATCAGTAATGATTTTTGTATTTTATATTTACATAAAAAAAAGTAAAACTGTTAAACTTGCTCCTAAAACCTAGCCAACTTTGGCCTTTGCAAGGACATCAATGTCTTTCTATTTTAATAAGATAAAATAAAACAATTACCAGCCTAAAGTGCATCAAAAAAGTGTACTAATGTTTTTATGTAGTATTTTGGAACTGAACAGCTTTATTAGGCCACTGTCAAACTCAACTAGACAGAAAACTTAAATAATCTCATTTATCCACCAGTATTGCAAAGGTTATCGGAAATTTAATTAAAAAAAAAAAAAATCCCCTCCGAACAAATCAGCAGAAAATCTTCAAAAACAAAGGCAAACAGGATTCCACCATTAGTTTTTCAAGCTACAAGACTGATGCACATTTTTGTACAAAACTGTTTGACATTATGTTGTATTATGCTCAGCTATAACAACATGGCAACAAATATCACACTTCTAGCCACAATATGCCAACGTAAAAGTCTGTAGAGCTGCATTTTACATTGAGAAGGCTACTTACAGTTTAAGTTCCTCCAGACACCTGGCACCACTTAGTGGTGTCATAACCTGAGCAGTTGCCAGTCTCATAATGTCATTTAAGTGTTTGTGTGTGAGCCTGGATTGCAGTTTCGATTTGTTGATGTTCATTATAGAAAACACGTGTTCACAGAGATAGGTCGTTCCAAACATGCACAAAACTTTCACTTTTGGATATCAGGGTGAAAGACACTGATAAAATGTGTCCAAGCCCATTGTGGAGAACTTGTTCTTCAAATCTGAATCGCATTTCAAGTCTATTATCTCCAGTTGGATGTGCAACAGCAGGACACAGGCTTTAACGGTGAACAGCGAGCGAAAAACCTAAAATTCAGTCCTGAGTTCACCAAAGACTAGAAATCATTGCTGAAACTCTCTGTGTCAGTCCTGTTATTTTGGTTTTGTACCGATCCATGTCAGCATCAGATCCAGAGGCACACAGACTTCGGAGTCCGAGAAAGTGAACAGCATCACGGTTTGACAGCTGCGTCTCCCACAAAGCCAGCTTTAACCGGAAAGCGTGTATGCTTTCATAATACTGCGTTATGACTTTGTTGCAAGCTTGCATCGTTTTTTCAGATTATTCAAATGTTCTGTAATGTCAACCATAAATGCAAGGTCCTGTAGCCATTCACTATCATGTAATTCCACCACAGGGTGCGCTTTTTGCTTCATAAATTGTCCAATTTCCTCTCGTAATTCATAGAAGTGTGCCAGCACAGCTTCCTGGCTCAACCACCTTACTTTGGTGTGGTATGGCAATTCATGGTTAATATTTTTGTCTGTAAGGAGGCTGGCAAACTGACGATGAATCAGATCTCTGGATTGGATAAAATTAACAGTTCGGACAACCACTTTCATTACCTGATCCATTTTTAACGTCTTGCAACACAACGCCTCTTGGTGCAAAATACAGGCAAGCCCAAGATTTTCGCCCTTCATTAGCAGCCTGCACTTATTCTCTGAATTTTGTGACAACTTTGGCCTTTCTCCCTGTCATTGACAGTGCGCCATCGGTAGCCAGGCTGACGGCGCGTTCCCAGTCCTCTCTGATCCTATCAAGTGCACCAATGTGAGAGCTGACAGTGTCATCGGCTGTTGTGGTATTGGTCATTGGCACCTATCCAGTGAATTCCTGTGTAATGTCAGGGTCTCATCAACATCACGAATGAATATGGCCACTTGGGCAGCATCTGTAATGTCCGTGCTCTCATCAATTGCAACTGAAAATGCAACAAATGACTTAATTTTCTCCTTAATTTGACTATGAAGATCTCCTGCAAGATCCGAAATCCTGACTGCCATACAGTTCTTGACAGGCTGATGTTGGCAAAGCCTGACGCTTCTCAGGGCACACCATTTCTGCATCCTTTAACATGCATGCTTTCACAAAGTCACCATCAGAGTATAGCTTACAGGCGGATGCTATTTCATTAGTGATCAGGTAGCTAGCCTTCACAACTGCATCACTGGCCTCACGGCTACGACCGAACACAGACTGCTGTTTTCTCAAACCTGTCAACAGTTCATTTATCTTCTCTCTTCTCTGTTGTCCTAGTATTATAATCCTTGAGCACTGAAACTTGCTGCATGCACACCAAGCACACTGGTTTCCCGTTTATCTCAGTGAATAAGTACGAACTGGTCCATTTCTCCTGGAAAACCCGGCATCCACTTTCCTCCTCTTTGACACGCACTGTAGCTTACACTTTTGCCGCCAGCTTCATGAAAAGAACAGCACCATAAACAGCACACACTTGACAGTGTCCCATCCACTCGTCCCTGAGTTGTGCTCTCATCGCCTTGGTGGCTGGGCTCTCTCCGGAGTCTGAGTTAGTCGTGTTTACCCTCTTCTCCACAGACCCGATTCTGTTGACTCTTTATCATTGCAGCCTATGAAATGTCATTTTAATTATTTTCCTCATTTTTGACAAATGATTCTCTCGTACTGTTTCTGTCCTCATTTGGGTTTTAATTTCAGCCCTTTTAATCTTTACTTATGTCCAGTTCTTTATAAGTCTCCATCTTTTCCCTGGATGATAGCTCTGATCTCTGCTGGATCCAGCTGCTGGTTCCTCCTCCTCCCCCTCTGTGTTGTCCATCCGTCTCGTGTCTCTCCAGTATGTCTCGTTCCTCCATTGCTGTATCAACACCCAGTTTTTTCAGTGTTGGCTGTGCCTACACCAGTAAAGGAAACACTCTCACTCCAGTGTCCAGAGTAAGCTTGCTTTATTCAGATATCAATGCTTTAATGCTAAAAAACATTGGCTCATTTTGAACAGTGGAGGCCCAGGCAGCGTGAACATGTAGATATTTATGACAGCATACAAGTAATTGAGATGATATTTAAACAGCACTGATCCTTGACCTTTTTGAGCCTGTGTTCTTACTGTTGTAAACGCCAGGGCAATGCACTGAGGGGATGTGATGCAAAAGGGTATGAGAGAAGAGGTTACAAGACAAGTGGTCTCAAGAGGCTGCAGCAATACCCACCTCACTACAGAGAAACATGATTGTCTTTAGTTTGTTTCTACCCTTTTATACATCGCACCAACAGAAAAACAAAAAAGCAAATTTGTCTTAGTATTTTCATTTTTCCCTTTTTTGAAATGACAAATGAGAATAAAACACTTTTGAACTTTTGCAATATGTTTCTGGCCATCAAAAAGAAAAAATCAAATGGTATCTAATTGTCCTTTTTTTTTTAAAGTTCTAACATCCTTTTCTAACATAATCAGTTACCGAAAGAGAAATGAACCCAGTTGAATTAAAGGCAAAAAATGTGATTTTAAAAAAATCATTCGCTGAAATAGCTACAGTACGTAGCCAAACTACAAATACCTGAGTACATTCAATGAGAATATCTACTGATGACACACTTCAACACATGACCAGGCTCTGTGCTTTAATGTTGGTTTAACAAAACCAACTGAGAGGCTTAAAGGTGTTTTTGCCCTTATTTCATCAGTGCTGTCCCTGCCCCTTTAAGACTAGAAAATCACAGGAAGCAGAAAAAAGTGGAAATCATCCTCACTGCTCTAACTTTCAGTTTTGACTATTCCACTTAGTGTGACCTCTTCCTACATGTTTACCTGATTTTTGTCATGGACAGGTATGGATGTTTATAGCTTTGTATTACATTTATCATTTGCTTTTCCTTCATGAGCATTTTTATAGTTGTGTATTTTTATGATGGGTAAAAGAATGTTTAGAAGCAGGCTCGAGCTGTACAACAACTGTGTCTGTATCAGTTAACATCAGTAGTTTTATCTGTAATGTTTAGATCTATCACAGACTCTCATTACTCTCTGTGATCAGTAACAACATGTCTGATGCCTAAACTTGTATTGACTTGGCCATGAACCTTATCAGGTCTGTTAACAGATTTTAATGTCAGCAAGTAGTTGTTTGAATATTAATTATTCTGCAGAGATTGATGTGACATCACAGATTTTAGACACTGAATGCTGTTTTAACTGAAAACAGATATAAACCTTTACTACCTAGGTGTCATTTAGTTAGTTAATAAATCTGATAACAGAAAAGGACTATTATGGATTCTTTCTGCTCCTTGAATTCATGTTTAGTACTAAGAAGTTGAAAGAAACTGACTCATTATTTTACCCTCAGTGTGGTTTTTTAATGCTGGTGCAGGAGTTTTTATTTGGGTCAGTCAAAACACGAGGAAATGAAATTTTCCACAATGTTGTAATACTGGGGCTCTTTGTTACCAAAAATGGCATGCTTGCTCATCAAGCTACTTGGTGTTTGTTTGTTCATCTCTCTACAATGTCTTTCAGTTGCAGCTTGCATCAAATTCAAGCCCTTACTCATTCTTGACAAACCTGCACATAAAAATGTCCTGGTTTCCCTTGAATCCCTCATCCAGGTCCACATTCCTTCAAACAAAGTAAACTTGGGGTGGGGGGCTTGTTAATGATTATGATTATCATTGTCATGTAAAGATTAAGAGCACGGCCTGTTGTCCCACTGTCTCCTCACAGCTATGTTCCTCCCACTCTGAGAGATGGTGAGAGTTACCACGTCTTCATCAGCTACAGCAGCACTGACTACCAGTGGACCCACTACCTCATTGAACAGCTGGAGTCCTACGGCCTGCAGGTCTGCTACCACGAGCGTGACTTCACTCCAGGACGCAGCGTGTTGGAGAACATGTCCGACTGCATCCAGGAGAGCCAGAAGGTCCTGCTGGTCCTCAGTCCAGAGTTTGTGAGGAGCCGCTGGTGTCTCCTGGAGGCCAACATGTCTCTGTTCAGGGACTGTCTGGAGAGGAAGCCCATCGTCCCGGTGCTGCTGGGGCCTGGAGTCTCTGTTCCTCTCCACCTCTGCCACCTCACCTATGTGGAGGCCAACAACCCGGACTTCAAGAACAAGCTGCTCAAGGTGCTCTGCACCCCCAACCAGCAACTCCAAAGCTCCACTGTGGTCCCCTTCCAGCCTCCCTCCATCTACAACGGGAAGGTTCTGCAGCCTTTGACTGCTGTTAATGACGAGGAACTCTACAAATGGGACTCTGGTCAGTTCAGTGAATTGGAGGTGCCAGACCAACTACGTCTGATCATTGAGGACCACGACAAGTACAGAGAGGCTGTGAGGATCATCAACAGAGTCTCTGAAGACAAAGTTTGGCTCCGCCCACTCTGGATTAGAGTCATCATTTACATCGCTGGTGTAGCATTTTTCATCCTCTTAGTAGCATTTTATTGGTATGTGATGGAAATATCTCCAGTGTTTATGTTTTACTTTGAATATGTCTATATTGTTTGGATTTTTATGGTTTTAAGTCTTTCTTGTGTTTTACTGGGGTTTATTATTCAGCTTGGACTCTGGAAGATGGATGATGAGAAATATATTCTGAGCGAGCTGCATAAAGCTGTAGGAAAAGCAAACCTGTTGCTCCATGAGGACAAGGTGTTGATGGGATGTAGGTCCAACTCAAAAATCTATCTGGTGTATGTTTCTTTGATTTGTTGCAAACAAGAGATTGCAGACACATTTCCTGAAAAAGCAGAAGAGATGTTTCAGAGAGCTCTGATGTTCTTCTCATCAGGTTTCACCTGCAGCCTCGCTAAAAGACACTCCCCCTTTCCTCAGCCCAGCTCCTCTGGTCACCTGGAGGGAGGGCTCTGTTTCTGTCAGTATGTCTCCCAGCAGCTGAGGAAGGACAAATGGGAATAATACTTCCTGTGTGGACCAGCAATTGCTGAGTCAGTGCTAGTGGCATTTAAAGAGTAATAATTCAATTCGAAAGCAATCATTGTGACATATGTAAAGGCATCATCAGCAATCGATTTTTCTGTTTATCTTTCATTATTTTTAACGCATCAGTTGAGGTTACTCTTATAGGTCATTGATCTAAATGAACTCAGTATTTCATTTTTTAAAAACAAGAGTGATTTTGTCTAATTTGCTTATGTGCATGTTAATAAATGCATTTTGGTTTGCAAATTGATGATAAATGCAAAGCAGGAGGGCTTTATACCAGAGTCTGCTTAGGGCCTCATTTTGGCCATGGGCAGCCCTTTATGATAAATCTCTTTAAAGTTCCTACGCTTCTTCTAATGGTAAATTAATAAACATGGAACACCTTTGTGCAGACCAGCTTTTGAATCCGATTGAAGGTGAAAACAAATAATGATGAAGTATATTTTCAAGGTGATTTACTAAAAGAAACACAGCTGATGAGAACACTAAAGTAGCCATACAGTGAGGGAGAGAAAGCAGCAAGACGGATGAGTTGCTGTGTGTGACTGAGGAAACGATGGGATGCAGGGGTGTGTGTGTGTGTGTGAGGGGGCTGAGCGCCAAGATAAGCTGATTTAGGTTTATTTTATTTTAAGGAAAAGACTTAATTATTACTCAGTGTTTCTTTTTTAATATCTCATTGTCTCTGGCTAAACAACAAATCGTTTTAATTGTTGTAATGTTGAGTGAGTATACCAGGGCAACGATGGTCTGTGAAGCAGGGGGTATCATGAATCCGTATCATGCAATGCAGGAGACCTATATACTAGAGACTGCTTAGGGCCTCCCTTTGGCCAGGGATGGCCCTGTAAATATCTTGTTTTCATTGACAGTTTTTATTTTAAAGGAGCAATATGAAGAAAAAAAGTATACGTAGTCTCATATGAACACAGGAGAGAGAAATGTCAGACCACATCATGCTGAAAATTAATTATAAAGAGGTCTGAAGTGTTTACATGTGGAATGAGCCTTTCTGACTTTCTGTATGCCTGTCATAATATAAATGTGACCCTGTAGCTCAGAGAGCTGAAAAGTCATGTAGAGCAGGTGGATGAGTCTTCCATTCATGTTGTAGTATCTTTTTTTAAATAAGGAACTCTCCATGTTAAAACAAATGTATCTTATTGGACTGACATTTGTGTCTCATGTATGTATCCTTAACAAAAACACGCTAAAAATCTGCATTTTGAGATAATTTAAGTTGAAAACTCACCAGGAGGCTGCCATGTTTCCACTCTGCCCTGCTCTCTGGGTGGTTTGACATCATGTGGCTCCATCTCTCTTCAGCTTATACATTCCCTGTGTGTTAGTCACCCATCAAAGTGAATGTAGTCATAGAGGCTGAGAGACGAGAGGGGAGGTCTTCATAGTGTCTGTGTTGCACAGTGCCTACCATGGCTGCACACAAACCGCTGTCATATAGTTATAATGAAATAGACTGAAACCTGTCATCATTGATGCCCTGTGTTCTTTTTTTCTGCATACACCAAGGATAAATTACACTTTGTACTGCAAATGACCACATGATTTGCATGGGCTGAGAATGACTGAGTGAATGAATGAGCACCCAAAACAGTAGGGGTGGGAGAAAAAAACCGATACAGCATAGTATCGCAATATTTTCTGTGGTGATGTGTCGTATCGTCTCATCCGCCTAGTATCGATTGTTTCAAATTAATTACTAATATGAACTGAAGTCTATGATAACGGAAAAGTGAAATCAACTGTTTGGACAGGTGTTTGTCCAGCAAGGTTGGCAGTGGTGACAGTCACAGAACAGGAGAAAGTTAGTACAACAAACATGGCAGCACCAGGGGAAGGACATAAGGAATGCAAGCAGGACACGAATGAAATAGACATGACACATGAGGTTTACAAGACGTGCTACATGAAAAAAAAAATACTGCAGAAATACGACAAACATGAGGGCAAGACTAATGCTAAATCAGCTAAACAGTTAAAAAAATGGTATAGATCACAATATATCGCATTATATTGTATTGCAGTACTCACTGTATTGCAAAATGTTTAAAAGAATCATGAGAATATCGTATCCTGGGGCAACTAGTGATTCCTACCCCTACAAGACAGTGGCATTGCCAGTCATGGAGTTGCATCTGACAACATAAGCCAATCAAAATATCTGCACCGCTGAAACACTTAAACATATCTTTGGGTGCACTGGGAAAGGTATTATTTGGGGTAGGAGACGGGGGCTCACTGGTGCCTTCTCCATGCTGTCCTCACCAAATTCGTCCCCAGTTTTACAGCTATATCTAACACATATAACAAAATTTAATTACTTTGTGCTACACTTATAACAAAATGTTTTGGTGGTTATAGTTTTAGACGTACATAAATGCAATTGTGTAAGTGCGCAATAGATTATAGTTACAGTCAAAATAACACAACCTGCACTTTATAACTTTTCTTTAGAAAAAATCTTCAAACAACAAATATGTGAGCAATATTTGAAAGGTTAGTTACCCTTGTGGAGCATAATGTGAACGCCATTTAAAAACCATTTAACTTGCTTTAAGGCGTTTTCCCAATCTGTTTGCCTCCAACTCTGGTGTGTCAAGAAATCTAGTGCTGTGAGTTTCATCTTTAAACAATAGTCAGGCCACTGATCAGTGTGCTCTGAGCTGATGGTGAGTCTTTGTGCTGTCCCCGGACGTCCTCTGACCTACTAGGTCTCACCTGACCTTGGGGCTCTGACTGGGTACTTGTTTTTCTTTTAAAAGAAGCTTTTCATATCAAACAATGGTACTTTTCTTTTGGACATGCCTCTTATCTCTGTTGTCCCTGAATGGAAAAAAAAAAAACAAAACAAAGAAGAAAAAAAAAACAATGTCACAATTCAGTGATCCTGACTACAATATTTTCCTTAAAGAGGCACTTCACCCTAACCTGACACACCAGATGGTTTTTTTTCACATATCCATCTTGAAAACCACTCATAGACAGTGTTTGGGAAAGGGCAGAGCCTTTGAAAAAAAAGCTTGAAGGATGATTGAATGAACATTCTGTCTGTCACATCTTTATGGGCCAATCAGAGCAACAAAACACGTGACATAGAGTTTACTCCATCGGTAGGGGCGCAGCTCGGTAGTGGCTACATCACGTGTAATGTGGCTCTGATTGGCCCGTAATGATGTGAAAAACAAAACTCATCCGATCACCCTCTGAGTTTTTTTTTCAAAGGCTCTGCCCTTTCCCAAACGCTATCTATGAGTGGTTCACCAGATGGATGTGTGAAATAAATCCATCTGGCGTGCCAGGTCACCGAGTTCCAGGCTCACTAGAAAATCTTCTGTAAAGGCTTCAAAGGCACAGAAAATGTCAATGGGACGGCTCAACAGCTAGCTTCAAATAAAAAAACAAGTAACAGGCTGCAATTTATGGTTCTTAAGTTATTCAACTCTTAATGACCTGTGCCACTTCTTGTCCCATACAACAACGCTAGTCTGCTATTTTTTTTTAACGAATACATACAGAAAATAGTTGTCATGAAGCCTCCAAACCTTGCCTTACCTTGCTGCAGTTGGTCCTTAGTTCTTGTTTTGTGTTTTCTGGCAGCAAAGAAGAATTGATTCATTTAGGTAAAGCAAAATATAAAGTTAAACATAATGCTATCGGATCAGTGCATAAACTCGTGTACTCACTAATACCAATACAACAACTACAACCACAACCACTGTCACTTAGCCAAAGCCAATGAAGTAAACAGTAGGCTAACATTATCCTACGCAAGTTTAGCATGCAAGCAAAATTAAATTTTTGCAACAAAGCTGACAAAGGCAAAAAAGAAGCTTAGAACTTACACTTACCTTATGTAAACAGTTAAAAATGTATTGCTGCTGGAGTCCAATGTCTGCGTGCCTGTAGCGTCTTCGTTACATCTCGCCGGCAATATGGATGCCGGAAGCTTCAAGGCATGTAGAAATTATGGGGTGGCATCAGGGGTGGCCAATCATATTTTAGGGGTGGCACTGGCCACCCCTTTAAAAGTGTGCGTGTGTCTATAAAGGTACAGGCACTTTATTTGTGTTTATAAGCCCTTTTCACATCAGTGCTGTTGCTGCCCCTTTAAGAATCTGAAAAAAAGCACAGGAAGCAGAAACTGGACAACACCCTCAGTGCTCCAACTTTCATTTCTGACTTTTTCCTCACAGTGTGATCACTACTCACAAGTTTGCCTGGTTTTTATGATATCATGGACAGGTATGAGGGCACATAGCTTTACATTGCATGCATGATGTGTTTTTAGTCTGCACCTTTCTTTCAAACAGGATCATTTGTGTAATTTTGAGATATATAAAGGGATGTTTAAGAGCTAACCCAGGGTAGTTTCTGTATCAGTTAACATTAGTAGTTTTATCTGTTATGTTTACACGTCTACATTTTCAATCATGGACTGTCATCACTCCAAATATAAAAAAAACATTTTTGATGTTATTTTTTAGACCACAAGCCTTATCTGGTAGCAGATTTTTAAGGTCACCATAAGTTGTCTGAGCACTGATTATTCTGCAGAGATTTAAGTCGCAACACACTTTTTGGACTTTAAATGTTTTGATAACTGAAAACAAATGCAAACCTTTGCTACCTAGGTTAGATAAAAATGATGATGGCAAAGTTTTTGCAGGAATATTTAAAGAATGTTTTTAGTAATATGAATGCAGGAAGTTGAAAGAAAGGGACTCAGTATTTTAATTAATTTGTTTTTAAATGTGAGGGCCAGAGTTTCTTATTAACCTTGGTCATAACACAACAAAAAGGAAATTTACATTTTCAGAATTCTTGTAACACTGCGGTTCTTTGCTGCTCAGAATGAAGTCATTTTCTGATCAAGTTAATTTGTGTTTGTTCAAAACCATGTATCATTTTTTGTCATAAAAACATGCAAATGTGAAGCAGACTGATTAATGAATGAATATATGTTATTCTTTATACATGCATGTCATTTAAAAAGTAATACAGTCCTTTATCACATGTACAGTCATAGATGAAAACATTGGCACCCCTGGAATTTTTCTAGAAAATACACCATTTCTCCCAGAAATTGTTGCAGTTACAAATGTTTTTGGTATACACATTTATTTCCCACTTTTCTGACACTAGGCCCTATATTGCGGCCCAAAATGTTTTGATAGTCTCCAGATTTCATGATCCCTTGGACACGGTCAAAGCACCCAGTGCCATAGGCAAGAAGACAACCCCAAAACATCCTTGAACCACCACCATGTTTGACTGTAGGTACTGTGTTCTTTTCTTTGTAGGTTTAGTAGAATGATGTGCTTTTCCAAAAGCTCTACCTTAGTCTCATCTGTCCACAAAATGTTCTCCCAGAAGGATGACTGAGGATGTTTATCCACCATTCCAACTATCCTGCGTTGCATTCTTTCGTCAATTTTTCTCTTCCGTCCACGTCCAGGGTGATTAAGCCACAGTTCCATGGGTTATAAACTTCTTGATTGTATTCCGCACAGTGGACAAAGGAATTTCAGGATCTCTGGAGATGGTCTTGTAACCTTGAGATTGTTCATATTTTTCCACAATTTTGTTTCTTAAGCCCTCAGACCATTCTGGGCTCTTCTTTCTCTTCTCCATGCTTGGTGTGACACACACAGGCACACAACACAAAGGCTGAGTCAACTTTACACATTTTAACTGGCTTCAGGTGTGATGTCTATATTTCCAGCACCTGTTACTGCCACAGGTGAGTTTAAATGAGCATCACATGCTTGAAATAAAATGATTTAGCCACAGTTTTAAAAGGGTGCCAGAAATCTTGTCTGGCCCATTTTTTGAGTGTTGTGTAAAATTATGTCATTTTGGCTTTTTTCTTCTGTTTTTTTTTTGTGTTGTTCCAATGCACATAAAGGAAATAAACGTGTATACCAAAAACATTTGTAATTGTAACAACTTCTGGGAGAAATGGTGTATATTATGGAAAAATTCCAGGGGTGTCAATACTTGCGTCCATGACTGTATGCTTTTTTTAAAATAAATCTACTTAACGGTACAAATGTAGAATTTTGAACAGAAATGTCTATGTTCATGAATAATGGCGACTTATATGAAATAACCATTGTACTACTAACATTGCCTCAAACATTTCTGGCTGTTTACAAAAACAGACAAAGGGGGTAAACTAGGGGTAAAAGCTTATCAATTATAATTTTTTCTTGTAGACATTAAGAGCACGGTCTGTTGTCCCACTGTCTCCTCACAGCTCTGATATCCCCACTCTAAGAGATGGTGAGAGTTACCACGTCTTCATCACGAACGTGACTTCACTCCAGGACGCACCGTGTTGGAGAACATGTCCGACTGCATCCAGGAGAGCCAGAAGGTCCTGCTGGTCCTCAGTCCAGAGTTTGTGAGGAGCCGCTGGTGTCTCCTGGAGGCCAACATGTCTCTGTTCAGGGACTGTCTGGAGAGGAAGCCCATTGTCCCGGTGCTGCTGGAGCCTGGAGTCTCTATTCCTTCCCACCTCTGCCACCTCACCTACCTGGAGGCCAACGACCCGGACTTCAAGAACAAGCTGCTCAAGGTGCTCTGCACTCCCAACCAGCAGCTCCAAAGCTCCACTGTGGTCCCCTTCCAGCCTCCCTCCATCTACAATGGGAAGGTCCTGCAGCCTTTGACTGCTGTTAATGATGAGGAACTCTACAAATGGGACTCTGGTCAGTTCAGTGAATTGGAGGTGCCGGACCAACTACGTCTGATCATTGAGGACCACGACAAGTACAGAGAGGCTGTGAGGATCATCAACAGAGTCTCTGAAGACAAAGTTTGGCTCCGCCCACTCTGGATTAGAGTCGTCATTTACATCGTTGGTGTAGCATTTTTCATACTCTTTGTTGCTTTTTGTCTGATTTTGCAATCTGCAACTGTCGATGAATTCAGTCTTCAACCAAAACGAATATTTGACATTTGGTGGACAACAACAATTAGTCTCTACTTTATTCCAATTGGGTTTATTATTCATCTTGGACTCTGGAAGATGGATGATGACCGATATATTTTAAGGGAGATGAGTAAAGCTGTAGGAAAAGCAAACCTGTTGCTCCATGAGGACAAGGTGTTGATGGGATGTAGGTCCAACTCAAAAATCTATCTGGTGTATGTTTCTCTGGACGGTTGCAAACAGGAGTTTGCAGAAACATTTCCTGATCAGGCAGAAGAGATGTTTCAGAGAGCTCTGATGTTCTTCTCATCAGGTTTCACCTGCAGCCTCGCTACTAGACACTCCCCCTTTCCTCAGCCCAGCTCCTCTGGTCACCTGGAGGGAGGGCTGTGTTTCTGTCAGTATGTCTCCCAGCAGCTGACGAAGGACAAATGGGAATAGCACTTCTGTGCAGACCAGCAAAATATGAGTCAGGGGTAGCGGCGGTCCAAGAGTAACAATTCAATTCAAAATCAATTTTTCTGTCTTTTATTCTGACAAAAATAAAGGCATCCTTACCAAAATTTCCCACTATTTTCCATCAATCAGTTGAGGTTTCTTTTATGTGCCATTGATATAAATGCACCACTCTGTTTTTCATTATTTGACTGCATGAGATATTATTTGAATGTATTAATATGCATGTTAATAAGTGCATTTAGTCATTCAGAGGAGAAATATCACAGGAAACATGTCTGTCTATGCAAGAAGGAGACTAGTGAGAGAGGCCACCAAGACACCTAAGACTACTCTGAGCTGAGATGGGAGAGACTCTGCAGACAACAACTGTTGCCCAGGTTCTTCACCAGTCAACACTTTATGGGATAGTGGCAAAGAAAAAGCCAGTGTTAAAGAAAACTCTGATTAAATCTTGACTAGAGTTTGTAGAAAAGGCATGTGGGAGACTCCATGGTCAAATGGAAGAAAGTTCTTTGGTTTGATGGGACAAAAATGGTGCTTCTTTGCCACCAGACAAGACGCTATGTTTGGTGGACATTAAACACACATCACCACGGACACCCCATCCTCACTGTGAAGCACAGTGGTGGCAGCATCATGCTGTGGGGATGCTTCTCAGCAGCCTGCTCTGGAAAGCTAAAAGTGGAGGGTAAAATGAATGCTGCAAAAAATAGGAAAATCTTGGAGGACATTCTTATTCAGTCTGCAGGTTATTATAGTTAACTATAACTAACTGAATTAAATAACAAAAACTAAAATTTAAAATCATTTTAGTAAACTGAAACTAAATAAAAACTAAGCTTTAAAAAATATAACTAAAACTAAATCCTGTGCTTAAAACTAACTAAAATAAATAAAAGTAAAGACAAAATCTCCTTAGTCTTTGACAGCAGCATAATGCCTGACATGTATGCCCAAGCCTGGAGAGACTAAAAACCCCTGATTTGATTGGAGAAGAATTCACACAATGGTAATATCTGGCTTAGAGTTGCATACAAACATAAAAAATTGAATAAATGAAATCAAAGTGATGAGCCCTTTTTGGGTCTCGCCCCTGACAGGTATCCGATATTGCCGAAAAACTGAAACTAACACTAAACATATTACAAACTTAAGTAAAATGAAGCATTTTTGCAAAATAAAAACTAAACTAAACTTGCAACCCAGCAGGAAAAACTGAGTCGAATTAAACTGAAATGTCAAACAAAAGGTAAAAACGGAATACAAAAGAAAAAAAAAAAAAAGAAAGAAAGTGAAAAACCCCAAACTATTATAATTCTTGTCTGCAGGAGAACTACGGCTTGGGAGAATATTTATTTTTCAGTAAGACAATGCCCAAAAGCACAGTGAAAGCTACACAAAGACATCAAGGTAAATGTTCTGGAGTGCCCGAGTCAAAGCCCAGACCTCCATCCAATCGAGAATTGGTGGATGGACTTTAAAAGGGCTGTGCAACCTGACGGGCAGATTTTCAAAAAATGGAGTAAAATTGCAGTGTCCAGATGTGCAAGCCTGTTTAAAACCCACCCACACAGACTCAGAGCTGTGACTTTAGCCAGAGTAGCCTCTACTAAATACTGACTTGAAGGGAGTGAACATTTAAGAAGTCACTTATTTTACAACACATAATTTTTTTAATAGGTGTTACTTTGTAGAAATCTGTTTTCATTTTTACTTTAAATAAAACAAAAAGAAAAGCCAAATTGCATTGACCAAGATTGATTTATAAAATCAATAAAAGGGTAAAACATTCAAGGAGGTGAATACTTCTTACAGCCACTGTATAACCACTGTATTCAATGCTGTGCTCTTCACTTATAACCAGATAATACTTTCACTCAAGCAGTCTACGTATGATTATGTCTGATAAGAATAGAGAATAGAGAAACATGTTAGCAAGAAATTGCAACCGGTGAGTCCCTGCCATTAGCATTAGCACCAAGCTAGCATTCAACACAACATTTGGATAGACAAACAAATACAGTACAAATATGTTTATCGTCTTCTTTCCAGGCGTTGTCTAGCCCAGCGCCTCTTTCTTACAACATCAACGTATCAGTCACATTGACTATTGATGGACCTTCATGTATTCTTTCATGTCTGTTGGTCAAGCCACAGCACAAATTTTTATTTACTTCAGGTCTATCAGCTTTATTCATGTTATTATTGCTTTACAAAAAAAACAAAAAAAACAAGGTGGGCAAAGAAATAAGGTTTTGGCAAAGTAGGAAGTGAGGGACGAAAACACGGAACAAATAGCGTCCCGTATTGTCTCAAAACGGGACGCTGCATTAAACCATCAAAATACGTGACGATTCTGTATTTCAAGGAACAGGTGGCAACCCTAAGCAAGGTTGCAAGGTCTAAGTGAAAACCAGCCCAATGGCTGATAAGAAGTAGTCCAAAACCAAGCACAATGCTGAAATTCAAAATGAGCTATATGCAGTAAAATATGTAGTATGTAAAAAGCAGCCGAATCCTGCAGGAAAACTGCAGACCTGGCGACCCTGGCCTACAAGCTGCAGTCAGACTATTTGGATCTGAACAGTTCAGTTTTCCACTTTAACTGCTGAACATGATTTCATACATTTTGTACAAACTGTTGCTTGTCTACTTATCAGTGATTAGAATAATAAAGCCACAGCCATAGATTGACTTGGATGATTGTGACAGAGCGGCTTCGTCACATAGCACCAAGACCAAGCGACACATTCACCAAACTTTTCCCTCTCAGCCAGCGTTTCTGATTGCCCAGTTTATCCTTTCCCATCCTTTTCATTTCATAGCATGACAAAGGGTGCATACTTAGAAGCTCTAGCCTTCAGTTACATACATTTACACATTTTCAAAATGCTCTCACCTTTTAGTTCCACCATGTCCTATCCCAGTTCTATTCAGCTCTTCTGATTGGGGGAGGTTTCTCCAATTTATACCTGGAAATTTGAAGAAGGTCCGTAAAACAATGCCATGTAGCGAGGCAGGGAACTCTGGATGGGGAGTGATGCAGGCTGCAGGTGCTGGTGAGCCGCTATCCTGGATCATTAATGTCCTGAAGGAGTGTTGTGAAGTCCCACTCCTGACAACAGATGCTCTCGTTAATTTTTGAATAGCTTCTTGTTGTTTCCTCTGTAGAAGCCCTCAGACCCAGAGCACGTGCCCGGTAGCCGAACCTCGCATTGCAAAATAGTGCCAACCACATAAAACGCATTAAAATGTTTGAAAAAGTGTACATTTGAGCCAAGATTGTTTTTTTGGCCCACTTTTACCTTAACCTTTAATTTACTCTAATGCCCCCTCAACCTAAGCACTCTAGAACCAGGCCTGTCCCTGTTTGTGTTTACTTTCAAGCCCTCTCCATTTCTGATGGAGTTTGTCTCTAACAATATTTATCTTGGCCACTGGTCAGATAAGAGTGAAAATAGGAGATTTTTCATACTTTTCTCTCTTCATTATGAAAGGTGGTTCATATCGTTTTAAGTGTTACGCGCTAGACCCATTACCAGTTCATACTACAACTTTCCACAGTCCTTTTATGGTCACATCTGATTAAAATCACCTAATCAGCATGTTTGTCCAGATTTATATGAGCCAGACAGAGTCACAGTTCCTCTTTCTGTGATTAAAACAGCTCAGACAAGAGAGCTGAATCTGTCTCTTTAACTGTAAGTTTGGGGAAGTGTTTCCTGCTTCTTCCTGCTGTGTTTACTTTCATTTCTTGCACAACTCTGTGGTTTCTCTTCTTGGCATTTCTTTAAATCAGCTGCACCATGGACAGGTAGGAATGAACATTACTCTGTACTTTGTGTTTCAGTGAAATTTGCTTTTATGCTTGCAGAGTGCATTCAAATGCCACCTTTGTTCTTCTAATACAGTTAAAAAAGCAAGAGGCGTACGTGTTTTGGAGTCATTTTCCCTTTGTATTTACTTTACTGTCTCAGTCCAGTCACAGAGAGGCGCTTGCTGATTACTTTGAACTGCGTTGAGTTGATGGGACACAGAAAATCGAAGGGATTTAACTTTACTCATGTTTAGATTTTGGATATTTTTCAGAAATGAAATCAATAAAGCATTTTGTTTGTAATATTCAGTTAAAGAGTTTTTGTTTTATTGGTAAATTGAATTATAGTAACAACATATCAGTCAGACAACTTGTGTTTTAAATGGGAAACAAAGAAAAAGCATGGTGGCATCTGTGTGGCTCTCCATATCCAAACCACGACAACTTCTTGTGTGCATCCTTTGGAAAGCAACATCTGTGAGTGTTTAATGCTGTTTACATGCTTCCGAATTTATATGTACACATTTTTTTCTAAGTTTAATTGAATTTCATAATTTATTTTGCTAAAGCTTAGCAAACAATTGTATTGTCTCATATTTACCTAATTTATACTTTATTTTGTTGCTAGTACTTGCATAATAGATGCATAGCAAAAATAACAACATTTAGATATGTAATGTCATGCTTTCTATATTTTACTAATGTTGTCACAGCTATCTACTCAGTGCACTAGATTCATAGTTTCATATGGATTCACTTTTGTCATCTTGACTTGTTGGCTATGACAGAAGTTATTAAAGGTCCAATCACTCTGTGGGCAACTGCTAAGCTCGGCTGGTAAAGCTAGAGGATTTAAAATGAACCCTGCATGATCAGAAAAATTCACCTTATTGAATAGATATATGTATCTCTCATATTTATATTGAAATGAAGAACTCACTAGATATCTGCAGATTGGGTAAATTTGAGCTTATATACTCACCAGTAGGCCGCCATGTTTTGGTCCGCACTTGCAGTGTGACATCACTTGGCCACAGTACTCCTCACTGTTGCTATGCCATGAGCAAAGATAAACACAATACGAAAACATTTATGGTTTGCACTTTTCATTGTAAATGTCTGCTTTAGCATGTCTTTGGAGAAACTCCCTTTATTTGTTTATAATGCTTGCATTTTAAAAAGTTGTAACAGTTCCACTATACACAAGTGAATAAAGTCACTTGTAGGGAGGCTTATTGAGGTAAAACTTAAGAGGAATGACAGCAGGGAGACAAAGCCAACATGCAGCAAACCCGTGCCTGGTATTAAAGTTATGGTGCATGTTGTAGCAGACACAAGCAGCAAAACATGCAGCAAGTCTGAAACGTTTACTGCGTTTATGTTTACGGCGAGGAGCGCTGTGGCCAAGTGACGTCACACTACCAGTGCGGACCAAAACATGGCGGCCTCCAGGTGAGTATATAAGCTCAAATTTACTCAAAATGCAGACATTTAGTAAGTTTTTTAGTTGAATATACATACGAGAGTTACAAATATCTATCCAATTAGTTGAATTTGTCTGATCATGTCGGGCTCCTTTAAAGGCTGCCTATGGGGGGGGGGTTATAAAGGGGGAAGCTTTCTGGGGGAACTTCACATGCAGGGAGGGGCCATGAAAGTCAGCAGAAAACATGGTTAATCTAAAACTGAGGCCATGATGGACAAATATTTTTATAGCCAAATTTATCTTTTGTTGCTTCAAAGAATGCAGACTGTTCTAAAATTAAAGGACCCCCTTAAATAGAAGAGGATGAGCTTTAATGCTTTGTGTAACAGGCGTGGCTGCACGCATTATGTTTTAGGTTGTCTATCCATCTGTCTGTCCATTCTTCTCAACATAATATCTAAAGAGCACTCTGTGAAATTTTCTTTAAACTTTGCCAAAATCTTCATTATGACTCAAGGATGATCTGATAAATTTATGGAGGTCATGGGTCAAACATCAAGGTCATCAGGCCTTGTGGTGATCCTTTGCTTTCCAGGCTAGTCTTGTGAAATGTTTAGACTTAATTAAGGGATTCAACTCAAACTCAAGCATTTTTTGCAATTTAGACCCTTTTTGGACTGCTGGGACACCCCTAAATTTCACCTTAGCATCCCTACAATAATTATAACCAGACTAGGTGCCCCATTAGAATTTAGAAATTTGACCCACATAAAAGTCAATACCTTAATTTTACTTTAAATCCCTTGATTTTAATCTCTTCTGCAATAACTGGCAGAAAAAACCTCAGTAGTCAATGACGGACAAGGTAAGAGGACTCATGACTTACAGTGGGAAAGGTAGTGATGGTACAACATGTATAACAGATCCTGCATTCAAAGATTTGTTGTTATAATGGGGCTAAAAATGGCTCTTAATGTTTAGCCTTAAATTATATCCTGTTTTTCATGAAATCAGTGGTTTAGCAGGAGGAATGCGCACTTGCAAGGAACTTTGCATGCCACAGTTTGATGAGGAACTGAGCACTCCTAATGATCTGATTGCCCCTTCTTGTGATCATATATCTAGAATGCTTGTAGGGATTTTCTTCAAACTTTTTCTCCTTTGTCCATGTTATCATTTCTATTTAGTTTGTGAAATTTGTTTTAAAAATGTAAAAGCAACATAATGATAAATGGTCATATGCCTTCTGACGACATATAGAGACTTTGAAGAGAGAGAGATGAACCAAAACAATTACAAGAACACTTGTAATTGTACATTTATAACACCCAGCCTAAAAAATAAGGCCTAAAAATAAACAGCGCAGTAAATAAACAGCATAGAAATCAGTTAGTGATTCCCAGTAAAGAGGGAGCTGAAAGTAGAATTCCTCTGCCTAATTTACTTCTAAAATTAAGTTTTTTTCTCACATTAGTTATTCTTTGTCGCCGATGGAGCCAATAAACAGCAGTCTGTCTCCATCCAGCTCTGATCTTCCCACTCTGAGAGATGGTGAGAGTTACCACGTCTTCATCAGCTACAGCAGCACTGACTACCAGTGGACCCACTCCCTCATTGAACAGCTGGAGTCCTGCGGCCTGCAGGTCTGCTACCACGAGCGTGACTTCACTCCGGGACGCACCGTGTTGGAGAACATGTCCGACTGCATCCAGGAGAGCCAGAAGGTCCTGCTGGTCCTCAGTCCAGAGTTTGTGAGGAGCCGCTGGTGTCTCCTGGAGGCCAACATGTCTCTGTTCAGAGACTGTCTGGAGAGGAAGCCCATTGTCCCGGTGCTGCTGGAGCCTGGAGTCTCTATTCCTCTCCACCTCTGCCACCTCACCTACCTGGAGGCCAACGACCCAGACTTCAAGAACAAGCTGCTCAAGGTGCTGTGCACCCCCAACCAGCAGCTCCAAAGCTCCACTGTGGTTCCCTTCCAGCCTCCCTCCATCTACAACGGGAAGGTCCTGCAGCCTTTGACTGCTGTTAACGATGAGGAACTCTACAAATGGGACTCTGGTCAGTTCAGTGACATGGAGGTGCCGGACCAACTGCGTCTGATCATTGAGGACCACGACAAGTACAGAGAGGCTGTGAGGATCATCAACAGAGTCTCTGAAGACAAAGTTTGGCTCCGCCCACTCTGGATTAGAGTCGTCATTTACATCGCTGGTGTAGGATCTTTCTTACTCCTAGTAGCATTATGTATGTATGTGACCATCATATTCAATGTTGGTAAATTTTTGCCCCAAAAAGTAAACACATTACCTGTTGGAATTTGGGTGTTAACACTTTCAAGCCTCTACTGTATTCCAGTTGGGTTTATTATTCAGCTTGGTCTCTGGAAGATGGATGATGAGAAATATATTCTTAAGGAGATGAATAAAGCTGTAGGAAAAGCAAACCTGTTGCTCCATGAGGACAAGGTGTTGATGGGATGTAGGTCCAACTCAAAAATCTATCTGGTGTATGTTTCTCTGGACAGCTGCAAACAGGAGTTTGCAGAAACATTTCCTGATCAGGCAGAAGAGATGTTTCAGAGAGCTCTGATGTTCTTCTCATCAGGATACACCTGCAGCCTCGCTAAAAGACACTTCCCCTTTCCTCAGCCCAGCTCCTCTGGTCACCTGGAAGGAAGGGTGTGTTTCTGTCAGTATGTCTCCCAGCAGCTGAGTAAGAACAAATGGGAATAATAGTGTTAATGTGCAATTAATGAGTCAGTGCTACAACAGCCTGTTTACACAGGGGACACTTTTTGCTCTGGTGCCCATAACTTTAATCTCACTAGCATTTTTTGTTGCAAGCAAAGTTGACTTCTGGTTTCCTTGGTTGCTCCTCTAAGTACCAACAGAAATGACAACAGGTTAGGAAGGACTTCAATCAAAAGGTTCAACAAAATCAACTGTGTAGTCGACATCCTTGAGATTTGGAGAAGAGGTCCCATCATGGTCTCAATCACATCTGTGAGTGTTCAGGGCCTCATAGTTCTTCAAGCTTAATATTATAAGCTTAAAATTATATCACCAAAAGAATCATGAAAAAATTAGAAGCCTTTTAGAGCTCTAAATCCAGAAACTGTATCTCCAAAAACACAAAATCAGGTCCATATCTTTCCCTGGTTTTTGTTTGGAGCTTACATCAAACGTCCCACTTCTTCTTGTTTTTTGATAGGTCATTCAGGGGGGAGTGAAACTAACAGGTGCAGAGCTGAAAAACTTTGTTTGCACTGTGAGGAAATTTGTCCACTCAGGATGATGAGTAATGAGATTGCTGTTCTAAACTCCAGTTACTGCTGAAAGCAACCATCTGAGGCCCTTATTCGTTTTACTTTTTACAAATTTTCTCATTTTCAATTCAATCAATTTTCCCACATTTTTTGATTTAGTCATATTAACGTCTGTGTTTGAATACACTGCAATAATGACCTTGATAATGAGCCAGGCTGATAAACGATGGAGCTGATTTGGTACACATTCTTACATTTTACTACTGAGAAACTTCTACAGTTGCATTCAGAGAATGATTTTCCAGGCAATATTACACGCATTTCTTTAAGTTTACATGATCCACACAGATGCCTTTGGGTTCACTTTCTCATTAAGTCCCTTTTCTCTAAAGTGGGGCAGAGGTATCATAAATCTAACCTGTTATATAATGTTTTAATATGTGTCCAGTCTGGGGCTTAGGACAGCCTGAGGTATAAGATTCTCTTATCTGCTGCTCTTTTGACAAAATTTTGTTGCCCTTTCCCACTGATGCCACCTTATCAGAAACAAAGACCTGCTGGAGATGCGTGCACCGCCATGTACCACAAAAGAAGAATCAATATTTGCTGTCCTTTACGACACCCAGTAACGGGATTCAGGATATGAAACAGAGACATGACACTGTTGCCCGAGGGGTCTGTGGCAACAAATCCTAACAAACAGTAAAAAGACACTGCTGGGAATATCACCAACTCTGAGATCGCATGTCACTGGGGGTGATGCCTGGGTCACACTGTGCACATTCAGTTCTCACCGTGCCTGATGAGAGGTGGAAATGTCCTCTTAGCGCTGCAGTTCAATTAGAACTCAATTAGGATGGATTGAGCGCACATGCATGGGGGAAAAAAAGTTCCTCACTGCCATGTAATCATGTTGTGTGCATGCATGTTGGAAGTGTAGCGTGGTGGGGTAATTGCTAACAGAAGCAGCGACATAAAGAGAACAATCAGTCTAATCCTCAGGAATGACTTTCATGCGAATCTAAATGCTATTTCTTTTCCACATTACACAATATAAGTGCATCTGCATGCTTATTATATATATGCTGGAAAATATTTCAACATTAATGTCTTCTATAAGGGCATTCTTATCAGAGCAACATAAATAGCTTTTTCTCACGTGTGTGTCCTAGGCTCGGGGAATCATATACTTTTCTAGATTGACTTTCACAAAGTCCCTCATAGCAGGTACTGTTACTCTACGGCATGTTATGAATTTCAATAGAGTTAATTAAAGCATTCCTCCACCATGGGGCTCAGTATGGAGACATGAAAGAAAAACAGCAGAAGGAAAAAATGACTTGCTGGGCTAATAAAATGTTCAACCCAAGCAAATCACTTGGTTTGTTATTATTTAACTGGTTTTCTTTTCAAGATCAAATGTTCAGCAGCCGACGGCTTCACAGGTGGCTTGTCAAAGTGGCCTTTTTTCTTCCATCCGGCTGCTACAATCAGCTCTAATTCTTGCTGTGATGCGCAGCCCATTTACCCTTTAGAAAAATATCACATACACTCTGTAGGTAAAAAAGTTAGCAGGTTTTCATCTGGTTCAGAAGCTGTGCACAGTTTGAGATCATTTGTGATCCTAGAGTTGTGGGTGAATCACTGACATTTCTTTCATCGTAGCACTTAGATGCCACTTCCTATGGAGCGGCTCTGTCTGAGTGCGGTTACCACTCTCTGTTCAGGAGAAGCGTAATGACAACTGGGAGCTGGCTCAAATGAAACTATTTTTCTTACTGAAATGCAGTTATGTCACTATTGTGTCATTGAGAAGCTATCATAGCTGTCATAAGGGAACTATTGTGGCTCCCAGCAGATCTCCAAAAGACAAAATTCACTGACAAGGAACAGAGAAGGCACAAAGAAATATATTTTACCATAAAAAAGCCTTACTGTTTTTCATTGTGCATTGACTCAGGGGACAGCTGTGAAGATGTGCCACACAAATTGTAATGTTGCAGAGGAATATTTCTTTGCAGTGTCCATGAAGATCATGCTGTGGGAGCCTAAAAATATCACAAATATGACTCATTTTGACTCAGTGGGGCATTTTTTTGATGTGTCATGACAGGAAGGAAGTCACAAATCCTGACAGAAGAATGGACAAAAGTGTCTCCATCTCCGCCCACTGTACAAAAGTAAAGCCAAAACACTCAACATGACAGGTGCTAGCATGCTGTGTTTTATGATGTAACGCCATGCTGGCAGTGTTAATTCTATAGACTATAGCTATGACTATTGACTACCTTTTTTTTCTGTGAGTAAAATGAGACGAAAGCCCAAAACACACTGGTGCTGTCTGAAGCGCATCAGTACGATCAGCTCCATTATTTTCTATGAGCAGACTTACACCGGCCAACACCCGTGGATGCGTCGTCCCATGGCACTTTAGGCCACTGCTCTGTTCCCGACGCTACCGGCCACAGCGAGTGTGGCAAGAGCAGCTGTTTTGTCCTTCTAGGCTGCCATAGAAGAGGCTCTATTTGAAGGCACAGAATAAGTGATTTAGCACCATCTTTTGTTCGAGGTGTAGAATAGCTAGGAGGCCTCAGCCACTGGTGAAATACCACTGCCCCATTGTTTTTCACTTACCCAGTGAGGTGATCCCCAAGCGGGACATTTGGCTCTGGTATCAAGTGCCTGGCCATGCAGACGCTATGTTTGGCAGACACCAAACACTGCACATCACCACAAACACACCATCCCCACTGTGATGCACTGGAAGGCTTGTAAAGGTAGAGGGTAAAATGTGGCAAAGTGAATGCTCTGGAGTGGCTGAGTCAAAGCCCAGACCTCGATCCAATAGAGAAATTGTGGCTGGACTTCAAAAGGACTGTGCACACCTGATCCATGTGCAACCTGACAGAGCTTGAGTAGTTTTGCAAAGTGTACAAACACACCAATCAGCACACCAATCAGCAACAGATCTATAACACTGAAGCAGTTTACAAAATAGCTATGCAACTTAAAGAATCTGCTCATAGAAACTATGGTACAGCAGCTCACGTTACTGCCAGTTCATATCTGCCTCCTCGCCGTGTTGTTTGGAAAGTCAAGACCAGCACGATAAGTGGCCTCCTGAGGAAACATGTCCTGTCAGCTGACACAGGAGTGGAAGCCACTTCATATGAGCTGTGCTATGTGGAGGTGCCTGTGTCTGCATGATAGGCAGAGAGGGAGATTAGTGCCACCAGCCACTGTTTTTGCATAAATTCCAGTTTTGCATTCTCATATTGAAGCCCTGAATGATAACAAATGTGCATTTGTTCAATGACTTTACTTCATCTTTTGCATCCTTGTGTAACTCTTCTCTGTTAAGGTTGTGTTCCTTTTATTCTCTACCTAAACGCATCTGCAGCATAACATAAATCTTCATTATCATAAACAACGTGCGCCCTGTCACTTGGGCCAATAATCCGAGGTTAGACCAACACCACATATCAAACCTCTGATGCTGAGCAGAAGTTTGAGCAGACGCAAGCTTACTGAGTAAACCAATGCCAGCCCCTCTTTGCAAAAATAAATCTCTTATCAGCAGGCAACCTTGTGGCATCGTCTGCAAGACCCCAAAAGAGAAAGAAAAGGGCGACAGCTTGGGGTCCACACCAGGGCCTTTTGTCACTGGGGCGCTGGTCATGTGATCCAGGATGACAGTTACCTAACGCAGTCGTTCATTTAGTAATGCTGTTGAGCAGCTTTCGTTTTCTTTTACCGTCATATTTCTATCATACTATGTAGAGAGTAATAGATCAAATACTTAAGGCATTAACTTGTCTTCAGCTGCAGATTTGCATAATGTAGGGTTTATTATAGAGCACTTTAAATCATGGCAGACTTCATGGAAAAACACATTAACGTGTCGTTTTGATGACAAGACATGAGTTTAAGGGTTTAATTGAGGAGAAGAGTTTTTAAGGTCTCATTGGATTTATGGAAGTGTTTGATCATGTGTGTGGGAGTCTCCTTCATGCACATTTACATTGTATTTTATAGACCCTAAGATCCCCACTCTCTGACTTTTATACCACTCCCATAAAGTTATTTAGGGTGAATACAGATTTGGAGAGTATGTAAGTCACAACATGAAGGGAAAACATCTAAATCACCCAGTTTTTAACCTGTCGCTTGGATTAATCAGCTCCTAATGTAGCTGAAGAATCTAAAGCTGTGTTTTCAGAGGTGATGGATCTGTATTGAGAAGAAAAGGTCTTAAAATTGTCTGGCACTGGAAAGATAAGAAAGCAGCAGACACCTTTACAGATTAGATCAGAGAAACTGGTCTGCTAATAGAAAATTCTGTCAAGAATAAACAAATCATCAGAGGCTTGTTTTTCTTTCTCTGTCCTTTTGCTTTGTGTGCTTCAGTCCTCACATGGTCATGAAACACAGCCTTCCACTCAGTGTCTTAAATATAAAAGCAAATACCATCAAGGGGGCTGGATAGTCATCATAGTTTGCAGGTTTTATTCTGCAGGGATAATTTTTGTGAAGATTAGAGTCTAAATCACTCTGGAAGGAATTTTTTAAACTCTTTAAGAACTCACTGAAGTTCTTTCTGATCCAGCCGTGAGCAAAACTGCTGCAGATCTACATGACAGACACAACAAAAGACAAACTCTATCCCTGATTCCATAAGACCTTTGTTTTTCCCTACATGCCAGAGGATGGTCAAAGATCGAGGCTTTCACACAGATGCTACATCTGGACACATGTTCATGTGGCGCTGAGCTTGGAAGACAATTTGGCTCTGGGATATTTTGGTATAAATCGGCATTACTACACTGTCTCCTTGTCCACTTTAACAGATCTACCAAATTATAACCCTCAAGATTAATGCAACCCCAATTCCAAAAAAGTTGGAGCATTGTGTATTTAAATCAGAATTCAATGATTGCAATAAAACAAGAAAATGGGAACAATTATGCAAGGCCTTCCCCTTTCAGCTTTGATAATGTCTTTCCAGATGTGCAAGCTGCCCATGCCATATGCACTAATGCAACCCCATACTATCAGAGGTGCAGGCTTTTGAGCTGTGTGCTAGACGGTCTGCAGGACACAGCATCTGTGGCTTCCACAAAAAAAAAAAAAATTCAGATTTTGATTTCTGACCACAGAACAGTTTTCCATTTTGCTTCACTCCATTTCAAATGAGCTTTGGCCCAGAGAAGACAGTGTTTCTGGATAATCTGTATTAAAAGACCATCATGTCAGGAAATATACCTGAGCCCATGCTGTATTCAAAGAAATACTCAAAGTTTTCATGATCTTATACTGAGGAATACTTTTTTGAAATTTTTCTTCATCTTGTAGCTTTTGCAGAATGATGAACCTCGGCCATCTTTACTTCTGAAAGACTTCCCTCCATTTAAAATGCTCCTTTTATACCCAGGCATGCTACTGACCTGTTGCAAATTTAACCTATTTAGTTGCAAATGCTGCTCCAGCTGTTTTTCTTTAGTTCTTTTGTTACTTTTCCAGCCTTTTGTTGTGGTGTCCCTTCTTTTTTGAGATATGTTGCTGCCACATAATTCAAAATGAGCTAATATTTTTCATGGCATGGTGAAATGTCTCTGTTTAAACATCTGATATGTTTTTTATGTTCTATTGTGAATGAAATATGGGTTTATAAGATTTGCAAATCATTGCAATTGGTTTTATTCACATTTTACACAGCGCTGCAGCTTATTTGTATTTAGGCTGGTAAAGGATGTGTTTTTTCACCAACTCTCTTTCTGCCAGAAGTGAACATGGTGGACAAAATATCCTTTCTTGAATGCATTGAGGGATTTTCCTCAAACTTTGCACAAATGTGAGAAGACTCAAGGATTAAACTGATTCGGTTTTGAGGTCAAAGGTCAAGGTCGTTAAGCATTGGCTAATGCGATCCTGAAGCATAAAAATACATAATTTAAATGGCTATAACACTGTAAATATCAGAAAACTGAAGTGAAAGTGGGAACCACTGCTTATTGCTTGTCAACCAAATATGCCGCTTCCTACTGAAAAGAGGAAGTTTAATCTTAAAAATAACCTTAGTGAAAGTGTCAGTAAGGTCATTTTTCTCTAACTCTTAAATTTTAAAAACCTTTCAGTATATTTGAACTCTTGAGAGATACAAATTTACTTTCCTTTATTCATTAATCATTTAAACATTCACTTTTTGCAAGCAAAGTTTGGTTTGTCTGTCTCTAATCCTCTAATTCACCTACAATGAATAAACCAAAGGCAAGAATGATGATAACCATTACATTTGTTTGCTTACAAAAACAATATTGTGTGCCAGTATCCATAATTTTATCTATTTTAAATCACGCTATAATAATATAAAATATTTGGCCACACCTGTGGTTTTTCAGCAGACCCTCTTCCACAGGTGTATAAGGTCAAGTACCTAGTTGTAGTCTCCATTTGCAAACATTTGTGATACAAAGTGGGTTGTTCTGAAGAGCTCAGTGACTTCAAGTGTGGTACTGTGATGGATGCCAACTTTACAATAAGATGCTGGATATTCCACAGTCCACTGGAAGTGATATTACTAGGAAGTAGAAGCGTTTAAGAACCACAACAACTCAGCATCAGAGATGTGTTAATGACTGCTGAGGCGCATGGTGAGTGAAAGTCACCAATGCTCTGCTGATGCAGATGCAAATATCTGAACTTCCACTCGCATTCATGTAAACACAAAAACAGTGCAGCAGGAGCTTCATGAAATAGGTTTCCATGGCTGAGCAGCTGCATGCAAGCCTCACACCAAGTCCAATGCCAAGCCACAGACGGAGTGGTGTAAAGCACACCGACACTGGGCTGTAAAGCAGAGGAAATATGTTCTGTGGAGTGACCAATCATGCTTCTCGGTTTGGCAGTCACATGGGTGTGTCTGGGTTTGGCCTGACTGCATTGTGCCGCCTGTGAAGTTTGGTGGAGGAGGGATAATGGCATGGGTTTTTCAGAGTTTGGGCTAGGCCCCTTATCTTGTCAAACGTCATGCTTCAGGATACAAAGATATTTTGGACAATGCTTTGCTTCCAACTTTGTGGCAACAGTTTATTCCAATGTGAGTGTGGCCAAGCAAGGACTATAAAAACATGGCTTGATGAGTTCAGAGTGGAAGACAGGCCTGCACAGCCATTGAGCACCTTTTGGAAGAACTGGAATGGAAATTGTGAGCCAGGCTTCTCATCCATCATGACCTCATAAATGCTCTACAGAATGAATGGGCATAAATTCCCACAGAAACAGTCCAAAATCTTGTGGACAGTCTTCCAAGAAAAGTGGAGGCTGCATTATAACTCCATATAAACTAGATAATGAATGCTGTACGTATTTGAATACAGTATTCTCTGTTGGTGTCATGGTCAGGTGTCCAAATAATTTTTTCCATATAGTGATTTTTGGAGAAATTTTTGGCTTGGCCTCTTGGTAATAAGTGTAGACAATCAAATAGTTGTGTAACCAAAAACATGGATACAAAAAGTTCCTGTTCTTGCTGGGTTTGTTCCAAAGAGGGCTGCTTAAAGTAAATCCTTCACATTGATGAACGTTTTTGTTTTCTTTTATATCCTTGGTTCATTTTGTTTGTATTGATTTAGTCTCTTTTTATTTGTGTTTCCATTCTCCTCTTTTTGCTCTGAAACTATATCATCAGAGCCTCATATTATCATTCTTTGTTCAGCCTCATTGTTTGGTTTCCCCCTTCGTATTTTTACTCCATCTGTCCTTGTAAGTTCTGTTTCTATAGGTGTTATATAATTAAAGTTGCTATTATTGTCATGACATTTTTCCAGTGAACTTGGGTCAAGGTGGGGTTGGAAGATGTTTCTTTGAAGACAATGCGTGGCGTGAATAGTGAGTAGTTTCCCCTGTGAACCAGACCTCTGAATCACCCTTATTGGGTGGCACGGTGGCTTCTTTTCCTGCCTGGGTCCTCTTATATCCTCAACATGTTTACAGTCTCACTCAAATCACCGCCATGCTTAGGAGGCCTCAGCATAAACCAGCAGTCTAAGACATAAAGTTGGTAGTCTTTTGCCATAAGGGAGATGAAAACATAAGTCCTGCTTTTGTATCATGTTTGAGGCCAGTCCAGGACAGTCCTGTATTATATACGGCCTCACATTTGAAATGTGGTGAACAGCCGAGCCAGTGGATTTTTAAAAACTCATCACCAAGCAGCCTGCAGCTCAGTGAGGGCCCGCTGGGGCCTTTTGGGCTGAAATACGACGGTCTCACATGTTGAACAGATGTACACGGAGCAAATGGGCCAGACTTCCTAAGTGGATGACTCTTTTTCACATTAGCTGTAGAAAGAGGCTAGAGACTGTAGAAAAACATAAACACAGCGTCTGTGTCAACACTGTGTGCTTGTTGATTGACATTTTAGATTTGTTTGCTATGAACTTTGCTCAGTAAGTGACCCAAAGAAACAAATTTAGAGATGAAGGAAGGTGCTAGGTACAAGTTAAAGCTACACATGTACATTTGTTTTCCTCATTTGTCTAAATTACTTAAAAAATGACCTTTCCTATCCATATTTATATTTAAGTTGAGAATCAAAATAACTTTGAGAAATTTGAGAACAGTACAATCCAAAAGATATGGAATGAGGAACAATGCAGGCATATGACATTTTTATTTATCTAATTTATTTTCAAATGTACAGTAATAAACATAAATGTTACTGTTTGATGCCTTGTACCAGAGTTAGCTGAAAGCTAATTTACATGTTTTCAGGCCTTTGTGTCAGCATTGACCTTGCTGTCCTCAAGCCACTTTGTAGCTATTTGGTGGCATGCTTAGGGTCTTTGCTCATTTGGAAGACCCATTTGCACCCAAGCTTGAGATGCTGCATCAATATTTCTTCATCATGTTCTTTCCTCATGATGCTATCTATTTTGTGAAGTGCACCAGTCTCACCTGCAGCAAAACACCCATTCAACATGAGGCTGCCGCCCCTGTACTTCACAATTTGGATGGTGTTCTTAAGCTTCAAGGTGCCCCCGTTTTCTTCCAAATGTAAGATGGTCATTATGGCCAAACACTTCCATGTTAGTTTCATCAGACCACAGGACACGTCTCCAAAAATTAAGGTCGTTGTCCCTGTGTGCAATAGCAAACTGTAATACATCTTTTTGTGTTGCTTTTGAAAGAATGTCTCCTTCCTTGCTGAGTGGCCTCTCAGCCCATGTGGGTAGAGGACTGGTTTCACTCTCAGCATATTCGCAAGGTCTTTTGCTTTTGTTCAAGGGTTGATACATTCATTTCACACACTTAACACATTCATCTCTGGGACACAGAACCCATCTCCTTCCTGAGTGGTATGATGGCTGGACATTTCTATGGTGTATATACTTGCTTGAACAGAGGGCATTGCACCTTCAAGCATCTGAAATTGTACCCAAGAATGAACCAGACTTGTGGTTTTAACTGTAAAAGACTCATATGTCAATCCAGTAAGGCCAATATGAATATGAAGGGCTCTAAAGAGGCCATTGCGCAAAGCACTTTAGGATTGTTTGTCTGACATAGAAATGTCTATTGAGGCCACAATGTTTTAGGCTTGGGGGTGGAATTAACATGTTGAGTTGGGGCTTTGGCAACAGAAAACACAGTTGACAACAGAGAATGCTTTGATTCATAAGTAAGTTGCAAAAAAGATGAATAAAATACAGCAACAGAACGGCAGTTCCCCAGGTGCAGTTAACCCTCTACTTATGCAACAGTCGCTGAAGTGGCATCCAGAGTCTCCAGCAGCACTAATCAACAAGCTGTGTCTGTCATGACGTCTTCACTCATCTACAGTGTCTGACCTTTCAATCTGGCATAAAGGTAACGACAAACTGAGTCTTCAGTTAAAAATCATGTCCATAAGAGCCTTAAGTGCCCACTGCTTTTACATGATAGATGTGGAGGTTGAATTGGTGGGTGAGTGGATAACCCATTAGACCTTTCTCACACCACCCCAACATACTCTTCCTTCACTCTTTCACTGTCATGCTTGCATGGAAAATGAAAACTGCAGGTTACATCTCATTCACAAGTAGACAAAACCTTTTTCTAGTCTTAAAATTGACATTTGATTAATTTAAGGTGTTTTAAACAAGGCTTTAAGAATACTAAACATCTTGTAAACATCAGCACAATGCCAGATGAGTTTGGTAAAACGTTAAAAGACTCTAAAAAGACTGACATCTTACACCCTCTCACATCTTAAGAAAATCTGTCAGCAAAATGCTGAGTTTTTAGTCTCAGACTAAGATTTTGCAAATACTGTTGGTCACTAAATACAAGACTAGAATAAAATTCCTCTTGAGATTATTTCCCATCATGCATCTGGTGGAAATTCACAGCCTTACACCTAACAACTGAGACCACAAGAGCGAGCTGCAACTTTAGCAAGACTGATATGATTTGACTCTAACTTTGAATTTTGTCTGCAACTTTGAAATCGCAAGAAAAGTCGTTAGGTGTAAAGCCGCCTAAAGTTGAAACACAGCCTTGTTTGACTGTAAGGTCCATCTTGTGATGAAGTTCACGCTCTTCTATCGTCTGGTGTAGCACCAGCTGAGATAGTTTCATAGCATAAATTACAACCTAAATCTCCTTGTAGCTGTAAAGTCTTCAGTGAAGTGCAGTTGTGATGATGTATCTGTTGGAAAGGTGTTTTGAGACATAAGGAGGAGCAGAGGGTTTTACTGGCTGTTTGATATCAGAAGTTCATGATTGATTAAACCCCTCAGAAATGTATGATGACTTTGTAATCACTAATGCTTTCCATGAGTGGAAATAATTTCATCCATCCAACAACAGCATACCATGAAATTACCTCATGGTGTCGTTGATGATTGTAACCGCTGCTGATGTCACTGCTGTTATTTTACACTGGCTGCAGATTAGAGCTGTAGGCTCTAGTTATCACAGTATCACAATGTTTTGTCATATTTTTCAGACATTTTCACCCAGCGTCTTTCCCCAGATTGAAGTTGCTGGAGCCTCTGCAATCTCAAAAACGTGTCAGTTGGTTCTCCCTTGCAACTTGAAGCATCCACCATGGATACGCAAGGGCTGATGGTAACTGTTGCTGCTTCCATTTGCTCTGCTCCGCTAAAAAACTACACTTTTGCCCTGACGACCTATCGTCCACGATGATGCTGAGATGCTTCTGTCCTGGTGAAATTTTCACAGAGGGAATATTCCAGAGATTCCCATAGGAATGAATGGACTTTTAGTTCACTTAGACCTTTTCTGATGACTGTGGAAACACAGATAATTGCTCACAGAACTGGTGATGGCTTGGTTGAAAAGCAGTTTTAGACACCAGAGGTAGCACAATGAAACACTGAATTTAGAGAAATGGTTTTGAAAACATCAGATCAGGGACATCATTTTGGTTAGTTACAACAAGGTCTGTCTCAATGTCCTGGCTCCTGCCATGCCTTGGACCTTATTAGGAACCCTCGCCGTCTCCCTCCTGATTGCTGATTTCCTCCACCTGCTCAGACCTGCACAGCTGCTCCACATCAACTCATCAAGCTCAGGCCCAACAGCATGTCAAGCCTGGTCCACCATCCACTCAGTGGTGGATGGTTGTTTCATCCCCAGTGGTAGACAGCTGAAGCCTACTGTTTGAGGTACATATTGGTTACTTGTCTGGCTTCTGTGTGCTCCGTGATTCCTGCCATGCATGCCTCTTCCTATCTGTTAACTCTGACTCCACAGTCAGCCAAGTGCTCTGCATTCACCTGCAACTCTACAATAACATTCATCACAACTCTAACTCTGTAAACAGACCTTGGGTCCAATCTCATAATCCAATCTCACGCAGTTAAACGCTTAAAATTCTTAATCTCAAAACTTCTGTAGTCAGTTGTGATTAATCTCTTGCATTTTGAGCATTTTTACTGTCTTACCTCCAATTTCCACATACAGCGAACGTGCCACAATCCACTGGTGAATCCTAGTACAGAGCAAATCACTCCCTCTCTTGGCTATCAGAGCAGTTCCACAGCCGGCGCTCCAGTCCGGCAGTGGCATGTCCCTGGAGCGCCACTCCGAGCAACTTTGTTCGAGACATGCTGCAGGTCTATTTTCAGTGCTGGCCGCTGCCAACCACGTCAACCCCTCGATCAGAAAACTCCAAACAGGAAAACACAAGCATAGAATATCCGGTTCTTTCAAAATTCAATACAATGCACGGACGCCCGATTGCAAATCACAACTATTTAACATTACATCTCACCCTGCAGCGAGAGCAAAGGGTCACTGATAGGTCAGTGGGTCACAGAGCTAAACCATTGACCAGGAAAAGTTGACTTTTGAGGACATTTAGCCAAAAAATGTTACATAAAACCATAGATCCTTGAAGCAAACGTCAGACAGAATGGAGGACTGACACAACCCCGGTCCTGCTCAGGATGTCCTTGCACATCAACAGGGGAATTAGAAAAACCTGCAAAAATATTTGAAAAGTACAAACCTTTAGGGTAGAGTAAGGGGTAGATGTTGTGAGCAAGCACCGCGTAGGGTAGTGGGTGGGTAGTGCAGTTTCCATGAGCCCCTGGTTGTGCTATAGATGTCCCAAGGGCCCAAAAACCACTACAGGTTAGCCAGTGGGTGAAAAGGCCTGGACAAGAGAGATGCAGTTGAGCCTGACCTTTGCTGCTAAGTGACAAACATGAATCAACCTGTCAAGCTTGACTCTGCCACCCCTACTACCTCGTGGTTGTGACACATTGGGCCCCATGATGAATCCTTAGCACCTGACATGCCTAAAACTTACACACAGGACTGTATAGCTGGTGGGACGGGCCACAAACTAACGTCCATTCATTTTCTACACCGCCTATCCCATTTAGTGTCGAAAGGGGGCTGGGGCCTATTCCAGCGATCACTGGCCAAGAGGCGGGATACACCCTAGACTGATCACCAGTCAGTTGCCCAGCTAAGTAATGACACCAAATCCTTTTTATTTTGTACTGTGAAGCATTTTTTGAGGGGGCTTATAATTTTAAATGTAGACAACTTATTAGTTTTGTAACCTAAACATGGCTACATAAAGTTCCTGTTTCTCTTAGGCAGTTTGTTCTGGCACATCTCACTCAAATCAAAGTCCTTCACATTTATAAAACGGTTCTTTATTCAGCTGTGCGTAAGTCCTTGATGTAGTAAAGATGGTCCAGTTTCAGAGAGGCATTGACTATAATGTAACAGACTTTCACACCCCCTCACAGACCCTCTGTTGATTTCTCCCTGACCTTCACCATGCCATATTACCAACATAAAGATACTGTAGAGAGAGAGGGAGGATTTAATGATAAACATGTACATGCACTTAGAAACTTGTCATATGAGGCCAAGCAGACTGCTTCAATGTTGACGTTCTTATTTTATGATTCTGTGATAACCTCTTTGACCTACGCTCAAACACCCTGCCTCCTAAAATCTCCAGATAACAGCATCCAGTAAACATTTCTGAACATACACGTCAATTTTCCTCACAGTATCTGAGCCTGGGTTTGATCCATGTAGCTTAACATGATGTATATATAAAACATTAGGTATGGGCTGTAAAAAACAGACATTTAGTCAGTACATTAAACCGCTCTTACGTTTACATCAGCTAGCATGTTTGGAAGAGACAGCACAGTGATTCAAGCTTACACAGTAAGAGTAAGGAGATTAACAAAGGAAGGTTATAATCAAGTGAAAGGCCATGCTTAAGTGCTCTGCGTTTCATTATCAGCACAGTGCTCCTGAACTTCTGTATGTCTATTTCAGTTTGACCTTCAACTCTGTTAACGGGTCATCACGGGGAAGGACGAATCACTGACACCTTCTGATCCTCTCATCTAGCAGGAGGTGTCAGAGAAATTCACATTTATCAAGGTTAAAGCATAAAAGTAGGCTCTTGAAAAGAAAAATTATTAGAATAAAAAGAAGCCCTCTGAAGAACAGTTCTGATGGCTTGTTAACAAAACCTGTATTCATATTTTGAATAAAACCTTTTAATTCTAAATAAAAGTACACTGAAGCTAATTTAATTTAATCCTTAAATTTGTAGAAAGTTCAGGATGGATCACACCTAAAATCTTTCATACATGTTCCTCACTGAGTGAACATGCCCCTCTTGTTCTTGCAAATATCCAATCAGTCAATCATGTGGCAGAAACCAACATATCGGAAGTTCAAACCAAGCATCAGAATGGAGAAGAAAGGTGAGTTAAAGCCAGTGTCAAGTAAAATCTTAAACCTGTCTTAACACACTAGATATGTTGGAATAAGGTAACTGTAAACATGTGAAAACACTGAGATTTATGTGTGACTCAATTTTGATCTAAAGCGTTAGAAAGTTTTGCACCCCTTTCCTTGCTTGGTTTAAGCCAGCCAGGGCAAATATAGCACTGTGTCTATCGTGTTTTTGTTCACTGTGAGGTAAATTTCCCAAATCTATCAGCCTATTGGCCTATTGGTCATTTAAAATATGACAGAAAGATTTGTGCCAGAAAACAGTAAATTTACCCCCCAGTTTCTGTCGCTGCGCTGGCACAGCGAGCCAGAGTTCACCATAAGGTCCGGGGGCAGGCTAATTGCTGGATTGTTTGTGTATTGTTCACTTGAACCAGATTGACTGTTGACTGTTGAAACTTATCAGGGAGTTAAGAAACAAGATATTACTTTGATTGCCAATATTTTTACCTGGTCTAGCGTTGTCTTAGTTTAGTCACAAAAAAACACATCAATAAGTTCTTGTTGAGATGTTTGTTCACAGAATTAGCATGGTAGCACCGTCTGATGCTGAAACTATGAAGTACCAAACTGGCCGGCGGGCCACATTTGGCTCCCAAGGCCATAGTTTGGAAAACCTGGAATAAGCCTGATCATCTTATTTGTGTAAACCCTGACTGGGTTATGAAATGTAAGAATAAGAAAAGCAATTTATGTAAAAGTAAAAGAAAAAGTTTTTGTAAAAGCTGTCGGAAATGTAAATACTCATGTGGTGCACTGATAACTGAAAACTGTTCAAATGACAAACGATTCAGCTTCTACCTGTTTTTGATGTAAAATAAGGAGGTTTTTATTTATTTCACAGGTGATTCATTGGGAATTCCACACATCCTGTTAAGGTTGGTTGAGGCTAAAATGCATGTTGATGCAGAAGGCCCCAGTCTAAATGCACACATATAAACTAACTTCTGTTTGATGGTTTTAGCTCACATGTTGCTGTGATTTATCGCTGCTCTATTGGCTGTTTCTTCGTCTTCATTTTTTTAACCCATAGTAGAGATTTATGTGCTCATTTAAGAATACACAGATTTATTACTGCTTATTGACATTTGTCAAAGTCCCAGTTACTGAGAAACCTCGAGAATGACGCACCAATTATCTAAAAAAAATAATAGACCTACCTTTTTTGAGTTACTGTTGTTTTTTGTCTTGGCCTGTGGTCATATTTTCACGGTTCCCCTCTGAGCTTCTGCAGAAGGCTTAAAGCAAAGCTGGGCTGTTTGTCTCCAGAGAGATGGGACTCAATATTTTCTGTTCAGCCACCGACTCAAAATGTGGACTGAATGAAATGCACTTACTGGCAGCGTGTGTTGTTTTTATGGAGGCCAGCCAAGAGAGGATAAGATAACAGAGGGACTGGTTTTATAATTTGATTTAGATTCTCCAATTTATGGAAGATATCACTTCCAGTTACAGTTAAATCAGAAGTGAATTGGCATCTGCATGGGTGACAGCATACCTTCCTGAGTGTCTGACTCTGGACCAGTATAGTGTGGTATGCATGAGTCTGTTTCCTAAAGATAGGCACTGGGAGAATGTAAACAAGGACAGGGATGTTAAGTGATGCTCTATTCAAAGTCTATTTTTGACAGCTATGCATGAACCCATGCAGCATTAAAATCTTACCTTATGTCCGTTTATTGCTTGTATTATTACAGCTCTGCATCAGGACACTTAAGGGTGCTATGTTTTTGGCACATTTAGTCATCTTACTGTCCATTCTTCCGGGCTATTCTTGTTACTGCAACTTCTTAAGAACCCTTAAAAGGCAAAAAAAAATGTAGGGACAGGGTAATTTTACAATTGTTTGAATGATGGTCTGTAAAAGTCTGGCAAGTAAGGAGACCAGTTTCTGGAGTTTTATGAGTGGAATGTGGTCCCACTCTTGCCTCCTTTGGTCTTCTTTGCCAGATTTTTTGTTTTATGATGCTCTAAATGTTTTCTGTGGGTGAAAGGTCTGGCCCCTCTACAGTGACTTTATGTTGTTGGGGAGGATACAGTATGTGGTTTAGCATTGTCTTGCTGAAATATGCAAGTCTACCCTGACAGAGACGTTGTCTGGATGGGTGCATATATTGCTCTAAAACCTCTTTATACTTTTGATCCTTTCCTGATGTATAAGCTGCACACACCATAGACACTAATGCAGCTCTGTACCATCAAAGGTGCAGTAATGTAATTTTGAACTGTACGCTGATAACAAGTTGGGTGTTCCTCTACTCTGTAGTTCCAGGGTACAGCATCCATGTTCAAAATTTAAAAAAATTAAACCTGCTTTTTTTTTATTCATTTGACCACAGAACAATTTTTTATTTTGCCTTAGGGTGTACTCACACTAGGCCATCCGTACTGTGCCTAAGCCCGTTTCAGCCTAAAGTCCGGTACGTTTGCCCAGTGTGAGTGCAATCGTTCCATGCTTCGGCACGGCATGCTTTGCAGCCCCGGCACGGAGGGACGAGGTGGGCATAAGCACGGCACGGATGCAAATGAAGGAGCACAAGCGTGGGAGTGTGACGTAGTGTGAAGTAATAACAAGAGGACCCGCCTCAGAGAGCCCACCAGGGAGCAGCTGCATGCTGGAGACAGCAGGATCCCAGTCCAGTCCACATTTCTGACCAGTTTCTGGCAAAGTCAGGCTTTAATGACTGTGAGAGGATTTTTTGGTTTGTAAAATAAAGCTTCTTCCCTTGTTGTAGTCACAAACAGCAGCTCACAGGATAACAAACACCTTTCATCCTCCGTGCGTAAAGGAGAATGCAAAATAAGTGCGGACAAGTGTGTGCCAGAGTTAATCACACGGCTGATTTAACCTTTCTTATTATAAATTTATAATGCCAAACTACCATCCACTGAATTAACTTGCCTCTAATTCTATTTCATGTCACCAAGAAGTGAAATTGTTATCTTGATCGCTGACATTTGAACGGAGCATCGTTTATTAATCCTGAGACGTTTTCACTTCCAGCTCTTACCAGATGGTTAAAATTGCTCTCATCACTGTCAAAACTGAACATTTAATCCTGCTCTGGACAAATGAGAGCTTGTTTGGTGCATCAGGCATCCAGGATTATGCTGAGAAAATGTAAAGGTTTGTGGCGCATAAAGGTAAACTCTCCACTATAAACCACTTTTTCTCTCTCTCTCCTCACTGTCTCTGTATAGTTAATGTAGCTTCCAGGTCAGGGGAAATAATACTGATATCGTATAAATCTGTAACTATTTTACAGCCTAAAAAACAACACTTATGCATACTGAGTCATCACCGGTGGATGCTTCGTGTAATGATGTTGGTGCGTGACGTATCCGTGCCCAGGCCTGGATGCATTGAGCAGTGTGAGTGCTGACAGGGGGGACGGGGAGGGGGTCAAATGGGCTTCAGCACGGTTAGAATACGGCGCGGTACAGATGGCCTAGTGTGAGTACACCCTCAGTCCATTTTAAATGAGCTGCTGACTAAGAAGACGGAGGTGTCAGCACCTAGTACTGACCTCTGGCCTTGTCCCTTGAGTGCAGAGATTTCTCCAGATTCTCTGAATCTTTGAAGTATGTACTGTAGATGGATGGATAGTCAAAGTCTTTGCAATATGTTGAGGAATATTTTTCTGAAATTGTTCAGGTTGTTTTCAGAAATTGATGAATCTCTGTTCATCTTTACTTCTGGACAACTCTGAATGACAAAATAGTCCCCTAGTTGTTCTTCATTAGTACCACTCAGATATTCCAGCCTTTGTTGCACTGTCCCTACTTTTTTGAGAAGTATTGATACCGAGTTCAAAATGAGCTCGTATATTTCATGAAATTTCATGAAATATTTCATGAACAGCTTCGACATCTGATGTGATGTTTATGTTCTCCTGTGAGTAAAACATGGGTTTATGAGTTTGCAAATCATTGCATTCTGTTTCATCTTACATAGCGCCCCAACTATTTTGGAATTGAGGTTGTATATGTAGACAGGGGGAATGAGTTTTGGTGTCCTACTGTGCATTGGTGTCTCCTCTGTTTGACATCACTGGTGTGCAATGTTATCACATGAAAATGGCGAACGCCAAACTTGTGCCAGTATTAAAGTTACTGATCAGACTTTTCCATGCTCACATAGTTACTCTCCCACTATACTGATGAGCACAGATGCCTGAAAGGACTATGGTGATCCCTGCTGCTTTATATACAACACTATAAAGACGCAAACCCTGCCGCCAATGTTGGTGGTTTTGGACAAGATCCTGTTTGGGCCAGTTGGACGACTTAGAAAATGAAATGGTCATTTCTGTTATGGAATGGTGAGGAAAGTTTTTACAGGTTTTTGACTTGGTAGCATGTAAAATGGGAGGAAAACCTCCATTTGGGCAAGGCCTTCAGTTGGGGAAAGCTTTTCAGTTTGGCTACTGATGGTTAGGCTTCAGAGCTTAAGAAACCAAGAGGGGACATCACTACATTCATGTTTTCTACAGTTACTGATGTCCACTCTCCCTTTGAAGACATCTGCACATCACAATTACAATTTCCATAATCTCCACAGAAATATCTCTGCTTCATTTGCATCTGAAGTAACTTTCTCACCCAGGCAGCATTCATATCCTTTTCAAATACATCACGCTGACTTTTTGATGCAGGATCCTGTGTCACAATCTGCTCCAACCTGTGAGCTTTCAGGTGTTTCCGACTCTATTTTCTCTCATACATTTAGCTTCGAGATCAAGGTTGGGTTTTTTTTCGCTTCGGATGATGTAAGAGTCTCTTTGTTCAAGAAAAAACCCTTTCGATCTTCAAACAGCCTCATTTATTTCTTCACAGCAGCCGTGGTTTCCAGGGAAATATAGCGGTGGATGTTTTCAAACAAAGAACAACGTGATCATACCTCAAAACAGATGTTCATAAAGGTTGGACAGCCACACAGGAGAGCACGGCTTGCTCATACTGCTGCTTTATTAGCTGTGGCAGTGGGTCAAGTACGATATATCAGACCATTTATCAAGAGCTCTTCAAAGTGCAGTCAATCTAGATCAATGATCTTTTTTTCCTTGTTACAGTAAATCAGATTAAGTGCTTACATTTGCCATGTGGGTGTGAGAGGCTTCTGTAAGGAGATAAACCTTTCTCAGACAGCTATATCACATAAAGGGTCATATGTGGCATTTAAGGACTGTTGCTAATGGATGGAGAGGAAAAGTTTAGCAACTGTGGCTGAACATTGTTGGAATTTTTGAAATGAATAGAAAGGAGATCTTATTGTACAGGGATTGTGCTCTGGTTTTGCCACAATAGAATTATGCAAAATTATTCAGAAAGCTTCTAGTGTAAAGAATAATTTTATTTAAGAATATTTTTGGTGAGAATGCATTTTTATCAAACTTTTGTGCAGATGACAAACTCTTGGATGGGATTTCTGCAATGTGTGGAGCAAAAGGGTTGAAAGTAATTTAAGAGTAGAGTGAGGAGGAGTGCTTGCCCCCTCAGGAGGTGGATTCAGGGTCTCAGGACCAACAGCGCCCTTTTCCAGTGTTGTTGGGGTAGCCTACACAAAGCATGGCTGGAGTGCACTCCAATCCTTACCATCTGTCTTGATCAGCGATACCAAGGGCGAAGATCAATTGGAGTCAGACATGCTTATATTAGTAAACTGGTTCTCCACCAATGCTGAGACAAACAGTTGTTTAAATTACCAGCCTTACCAAGCTTTAAAGCTCAACTTAACGGTGCATTTAATTTCATTCATTCCCCAGCTCACCTTTACAATCAAGAATCAAAGGTTAAGTCAACAGCAGGGAAGACCAGAGCCAAATGTCATCAGTTAGGATGCAGCTGGTGCCTTCATTACTATAAACATGCTGATCCAAACATAAGAGAAGCCTCCCATATATAGTCCTGTCCTGAACACCTTCCCTCTGCAATCCAAAGCCCAGTGAAATCTTCGATTGTTTCTCTGTCAAAGCATTAGGTTATGTTCCCTATGTGACTAAGTTTTGCCTGTTTTAACCCCCAGTTTGTCCTCTGCTGTTCTAGTGTTTCCAGCAGACCAGACTGCTTTGTCTATGAAGCAGCATGACAGTTAACTCGTCCTGTTTTCACTGAAGGCTGAGGGATAGGACACACTTTGAATCCTACAGTCCATAAGCTAAAAGCAAACCTGGCCCGACCTACTCCGATGAAAGCTCTGCAAAACAAAAGCGATGTACTTGAAAATTATTCAAATTTTCACATCATACACCACCACTGAAGTGAGAGGGACCTGGATGCAGCCGAGGAACTCCACTTCACACCAGAATTCAGACGAGCGCCGCCATATCTCGTCTTCTAATACCAAAGTTGCTTGAACTGAACGTAGTCTTCATTGATTTCTTTGTGCGTCAACGCCATATTAATATAGGCAGGTCCGCCACATAAGGAAATACAAGTAGACAAAAAATATGAGTTTTCAGACTAGCAAGCATAACATAACGATTACATAACATTAATATTAATAAATCGATCTATGATCCAAATTCAAGTATCACTTTGAACAGACATAATATGCAACAGGAGATTGGCTGGCACAAACTTGCACAATCCTTGTCTACTGTAGTGAATGACATAGTGGACTTGCCTCTGGCAACATGGTGGTAAAGTCGGTGTCCAGCCAGCCAGCCAGCCAGCTGGTCCACTCATTTAGATTTTGAGCCAATCCCTTTCTGCCAGTACCTCTCTCAATCCAATCATCCTGCTGCTGTCATATATTAAAATCCTGCCTCCTCTCCTCCACAGCAGTCTGTTGTGACTACTGCAACCCTCCTCCACCCCAGCCACCTCCATTACATCTCATCAGTATCCAGGTCTAGCTCCTGCATCCCTAGCTACTCCCAAGTCATCTCAGTGTCTGGATCGAGCTTCTGAGAAGTCCATCACAAACACAAGTGTCTAGACTCCATAGGGTGATATGGGGTCTGTTCGCCAAGGACATTTCACATTTTCAAACATTTACAAATCTGTAGGTCTCTCCTAATTGACCTTAACCTGAATGGTAAACAGCCTTGCATTGTTTTATGCCTCAAAATTACTGAAACCCCTGAGATTCGACACCTGCACCCCTACAAGAAGAGTAGTCTTTAGATTTATGGTCACAAGCCAATCTTTTTTTTCCACATTAAAGTATTTAGCACATTAGGAAAATTAACATCTTTAAGTGAACTTCCTCTTTGTGTTTTTATCATTTTGATAAGCTGACTAAAAAATATTCATGTAAAGGCTGTGTTGTCTTATAGATTTTGTGCTCTACTGACAGATAATCTGCAGCTTCTCAGTGCATAGCAGACTGGAGAGGATCCTGGAATTACCAGCTGTTTGCATCAAATCAAACACTGATTAGCAATCAAATCATGACCCCAAAAACTGAAATCAAAATGAAACTGAATCATGAGATACTGAGATGTTCACACCAATGTGTTTCAGGATGGCTTTAATTCCCATTTCACCTCCTCTTTTGCCTCCTCGAAGACATATTTATGCACTAGAAATGCAGGTGGGGGAGAGTGCTAGTACAACAGATGCAAACCAGAACACCAAAGATTGCGTCACCAGCCTTCGGAGACTGCATTTATAAACTTTAAGAATCTGGATTATCTAACAAGGATGAGCTTAGCAACTCTGCATTCAATTACCCTGATGAATAATTCAAGATGTCAAGGCTTCTGCTTCCTCCTATGACTAAGACATGCTGCATTGTTTAGAGCTGCGTGCACAACACCGATCCCCACACTCACTGTTGTGTGCCGAGCTGGGCAGATGTCAATCAAAACTAGGTCTGACATGCCCACACAATCATAAGAAATGGGTGATTAATGTGTGATCCCACTCTGATTTGTGTTTTTACAGAGCAAGACTTTACATTTGGATTCCAGTCAAAAATGTGGAGGTTTTCTCGGATGTATAATCATGCAGTGATTTCAACTAAAATGCAATGAAATGTAAAGGCAAATCTTTTGATGTGATACTAATGACCCGAGTGCCTTGCAGAGAAGCCAAGATCAGATGGACTCCCATGTACCCATGGCAGTAATGAAGGCGATCATTAAACGGAACACATGGACATGAGGACATCTGAGGTCCGCCTACAGCTGAGGAAATGGTCTCCAACATCTTGACGGGTCATTAGAATAGGAACAATTAGTTTCAGGAACACATTTTCTATGGCACTTTGGTGATATTTTTGGAAAGAAAGGAGCTTCCACGTTTCAATTTCCTATGGGGCACTTCTACCAACAGCGTCATAATACCTAATGTCTCAGTATATCTTAGCTCTGTCTTTGTTTTGTTTAGAGTCACATTAAGGAAACTCAATGCCAAAATTGCTGCACAGACAGTGAGAGACATGCCTATATTTTTATGAGAAAATAAAATGATCTTGAACGCTTGAATCACAACCACTTTAACATATCCTGCAGTAACATCACAATTCTGTCACATCGTCCTGAGTTTAAAAGAAGACAAAGAAATGAAGCTTTTAGAGGGTCGCAATGTGTCCTATTATGATTTTAGGCATAGAGTCTCTCTCAAACTCATTAAAATGCCCCCTGCAGCTATTAAAGAGGTTATTATAATGTCTTTTTAGAGCAAGTTCCATTCATCCTTTTATATTTTTGTGTCTCATATCTTTATTACTACCTTGCAGACTTTGTTATGTTGCTTTTTTGTGATTTCATTTTTACTTCAGCAAGCATAAACGAGAAATAAGTATAGATTCTATGAAAAGAAACCAATTTTTCCAATATTTTATTACTTATCCAACCTTTTACAGGCTTCTATAGTCTTTCAATTTCATCACAGCAGCTCTGCTCTAAAGCATCTGCACTCAGTTTTTCTTATTACATCTACGTCGGTCTCAGTTGCATAACCCTGTGTGTACTTGGTACGGATTTTCACAATTATAAACCTGAATGTCATGTTTACTGAAGCACTGATTTATCTTCAGCCTCAAGGCCAAAGGCGAGCATACAAACCTACATATAAACTTACATAACAAATGTATTATATCCGGCCTCTACAGAGGCCTGTTAATTCTCATAAGTTCATCCATAAAATAAACAGATAATTAAATGTTTCACTTGACCTTGTCCTGGGAAAAGATGGCAGTTGTCCCAGAGATAAAAAGAGATTTGAACTTTAATGAACACTAAAGAAAAAACAGTCAATTGCCATAGTAGTCTCACAATTAGTGAAATGGGGTCACCTGAGTGCAGTAATTGTGTCTCAAGTGACTGTAGGATAAAGACACCTGTGTCTGGAAGGAATAAGTATTCCTGGCTTCCATTACACCATGAAGACACCACAAGCAACTCAGAGAAAGGGTTACTGAAAAGTAAAAGTCAGAGGATGGATAAAAAAAAACTTTTCCAAGGCACTGAACATCCCTCAGAGCTCAGTTACATCCATTGTCAAGAAATGGAAGGAATATGGCACATGTGTAGATCTGCCTAGATCAGGCTGTGAAAGAATGAGACTACTGAGAGAGGCCACCAATACACCTCTGACTACTCTGAAGGAGTTACAAGCTTCAGAAGCTGATGTGGGAGAGACTCTGTGTATAACTGTTGCCTGGGTTGTTTACTAGCCAAAAGTCTTATGGCAAAGAGGAAGCCCAGTGGTGGCAGCATCATGCTGTGAGGTTGCTTCTCAGCAGCCAGCCCTGGAAGGTTTGCAAAAGTAGAGGGTAAAATAAATGCAGCCAAATAAAGGAGAGTCCTGGATGCCAATCATATTCAGTCTGCAAGAGAACTACAGCTTTGTGGAAGATTTATTTTCCAGCAAGACAATGACCCGAAGCATGAAGCGAAAGCTACACAGAAATGGTTTAAAGACAACAAGGTGAATGTTATAGAGTGTCCAAGACAAAGCCCAGAATTCAATCCAGTAGAGAATTGTAGCTGGACTTGAAAAAGGATGTTCATACCTGATCCCTGTGCAACCTGACAGAGCTTGAGCAGTTTTGCAAAAACCAAAGGAGTAAAATTGCAGTGTCCAGATGTGCAAGCCTGATTGAGACCTATCCACACAGACTCAGTGCTGTGATTGCAGCCAAAGGTAACTCTACTAAATACTGTCTTGAGGGGGATGAATATTCATGCAGCCAGTTATTTTACGTTATTTTTTTTTTTAATTTGGCATGTCTTTACAGAGCTCTCTTTTCATTTTGACATTAACAAGATGTTTGTGTTGTGTTGTTTTGTGGGGTTTTTTTGTGTCAAAAAAATAAAATTATATTGACTGTGATTGTTTCATAAAATCAATCAAAGTGTAAAACATTCAACATTATTTACAACACTCGTTTTAATGCACTCAGTATTTTAATAGATTCAAAATACATGGACGAAACTGCTGACATACCCTATATGCACAGTGGAGAATAACAAAAAAAAGCCCAAAAATATATCTCTACAAGAAGGCCCTTCATGTCAGCGCATTTTAATATCTGCGCGTCTGCTCCTCATCCTCATTGCTCTGGTTTAAGAACAATAATCAGCAACATCTGTAATGCATGAGCAGATTTCTGTCATTAATACAACTGAGAATTGAAAAGTCTACTTATTAGAACACATTTGGTTTAAATCTAAAACCCATAGAATTCAGTGTTTGAAGCACTGAGCGTCCTAAGAGTCTTCAGTATCAGCAGCTTTGGTTGCTACCTTCAGGACATTGGTTAAAATCAGTTCAGCTGCTGTAACACCGTCCTGCTCAACAATATCACTTCCCTAACCAATCAAAACCAAGAAGTGGTAGGTAATCTGCAATCAACTGTGCCAACAATATTGGCAGAGGAGAAATAAACCAGACTCACCATTAGAGAGCTAAAAGTCCAGGTCTAGAGCTGCTGCTGATGCCAGGGCACAACACCCTTTACATGTGTATGCCTCCACACAAGTCGTCCATGGCAGGAGGCATGTTGGTTTTAGGTTGCCCATTGTTACAGCCATTTATCTAGATCATTGTTGCCATTATCTCAATTGCTCAAATGTCAAGTCTGTCTCAGAGGTGGAACAAGTTAGGTATTTTAGGTCAAAGGTCAAGGTCATTTGGTCTTACTTGTAGACATGATATCATGAGGAGACTCTGAATGGATTTTCTTCAAACTTTTCTCAAATGTCAAGTCTGCCTCAAGTATGAACTGATTGGATTATAGAGGTAAAAAGGGAAGGGTCAAAGTCATTGGGCCTTATGGTCATTCTACAGTATATGAATGCGCTATTTTTAGAACATTTGTAGAGAGACTTTGCAAATGTCTAAAGGATCAGCTGAATCAATTTTCTTGTACATGATCAAGGCCACCTTCATTTTTTTTCATGCAGTCTTTCAAATATGCATTAAGGGACTTTTTGCAAGATTTAGCAGAATCTTTTCCTCAGACTTGAGGGTGCCCTGGTCAGATTTTGGAGGTCAAAGGTTGACCTTACATACAGTGAGGTTGCTGTGACCTTGTATGAGCTGTATGTAAGCCTGTACTTCCTTTCTGCAAGTCAGCAAATACAATGAATTTCAGCCTGTTTGTTTTGTACAAACAGGATGTACAAAATGACTTAAATCAAACCATCAAATAGTAAATACAAACATCTTTTGGTAAGTGCAACCTATGACAACCTGTTTTCTTAGAGTTGTAACAATGCAAACATTAAAATTGATGTCAATTTTTGTCAGTATTGAACTCTTTTTTGTGTGTGGGTCTTAGTGTGGCTCAGCTTTTAAAGGGAATAAAGGTTGTGAACCACTGCTCTAGACTAACATAAACAGACAAAAACACAGTCTAATATAAAAGGACAAAAGAACATCAGCATTAGTCAGGATGGTTGCAGTAGCATACAATGGCCTGTTCTAGATTTTATATTTACAAAGTGAAACTACCTTTAAATAAAGCAAACATTAGCACATAGAGCTATATCAAATAGACCTTACAATCACTACCAAGGGAAGCAGGACTGCTATAAGCGTTTGAAACCAGGCAACTGTAAGTACCAGCTAGAGGAGATGTAAATTGAGGTTATGAGCCCAGCAGAGCAACAAAAGCAATTAACTGGCACAATACCTTATTCCTCTGACATAATGAACCGTTTGTCTTTTTGCATGTCACGCAAGGATCCTCTCAAATGAATCCATAACCTTAAGTTTGTCAGACATCGTATTAAGTCTACAATATTCAGAAGGAAGAGAGATGAAAACCCTATAAATTGAAAATAAATCTGTATTAACGTCTGCTGTATGACAGGTCGCTGTGTTATGAACCCAAGTTCAAGTGATCATAATGAGATTCCTCAGGAGGGTGGCTGAGCTCAGCCTTAGAGATAGGGTGAGGAGCTTGGACATCCAGAAGGATCTCTAAGTAAAGCCACCTTCGTGTTGAAAGGAGCCAGTTGAGGGGGTTCAGGCATCTGATCAGGATGCCTCCTAGTTGCCCCCCTGTGGAGGTCTTCCAGGAGGACCCAGAACTCGCTGGAGGGCTTATATATCCCTTCAGGAGGAGTTGGAAAATGTTGTTGGGGAGAGAGGTGTCTGGGTTGACTTGATTAGCCTGCTGCCACCACGACCTGACCAGATAAGTGGATTTCTTGCTCAGATCTCTGTTATGATACTTTAAATGATCCATAGTCCACTGAAGCTGATAGATTTGGCAAACTTCCCTCACGATAATAAAAAACAGCATTTAACTGGCTGTTAACTTTGAAGGTAGTGACATCAGCTAACAACAGACTGTACTGAGATGAACTGATCTGGGGTTTTATATCGTTGTAGCGTTAGGGGGGCGGGGTTATTCCCCACTGTGGGCTGATGCCACCAGCAGCCCACATATTTGTCCCGCCCAAATTTAACCCAGCCAGGAAAGAGGTGAAAAACTTTCTAATGATCTAAATCCAAAATTCAGTCACATGAAGATGTCGGTGTTTTCACATCTTTACGGCAACCATATTCCAACATGTCTAGAGTCTTAAGACACAAATTTTGGATTTAATTTTACAGGTTCTTTAAAGCTGCTACACCCCATTCTAAATTATTATGCAAATGATATTTTTCTCTGACTTTCCTTAATAGTCGATGCTAATGACAGTCAGTATAGTTTTGAAGTTATGCCCATAGCAGCCAATGACACAGAGGAGTTCTCTGCAGCATGAGATGGTGCATTGTCATGCATGATGATAATTTTGCTACGGAAGGCACAGTTCTTCTTTTTGTACCATGGAAGAAAGTGGTCAGTCCGAAACTCTATTTACTTTGCTGAGGTCATTTTCACACCTTCAGGGACCCTAAAGGGGCCTACCAGCTCTCTCCCCATGATTCTGGCCCAAAACATGACTCCGCCCCCTCCTTGCTGACGTCGCAGCCTTGTTGGGACATGGTGGCCATCCACCAACCATCCACTATTCCTCCATCTGGACCATCCAGGGTTGCACGGCAATATTCAGTAAACATGGCTGTTTGAAAATGAGTCTTCATGTATTTCTAGGCCCTCTGCAACTGTTTCTGCTTGTGAGCATTGGTTAGGGGTGGCCACCAGCCGCTTTAAATACCTGTTTGCTGCTTTGTAATGGTATTTTAGCAGCTGCTCTCTTAATCTGATGAATTTGTCTGGCAGAAACTTTCTTCATGATGCCTTTATTTGACGAACCTGTCTGTGCTCTGAATCAGCCACAGATTTCTTCACAGTACAATGATCACACCTAAGTTTTCATGAAATATCTAATGTTTTCATACTTTGTCCAAGGCATTTTAATCAAAACCTAATTCAAAGTGTATGTCAGTAATTGATTTGGGCAGTATCTAGTTTTTCTACCATTAAACTTTGCCAGGATTTTTCCATCGTATACAGTATTACAGCTATTTGGACCTCAGGCCACCAAAGGAAACCCCTCTAAAACCAAAGTGATCTTTGCACATATACACATACATCATCTCACATACATATACCTAACATATTTTGTGACTTGTGGCCGGTGGTGGGCCTCTTTTTCCTGTTTTGTCAGGCCCCACAGTTCACTGCTAAGCTCCATGATGGTGGATGCTTGGTGGACGCTGTCAAACCTATCACTCACTTTGAATCTTTGAGGTTTAAAATGTAAATACAAGTCTTTTTCTTCAGCAGGGTGTTTGTCATTTTAAGTGAGGCCTGCCTAGAAGCAGTAAAGTAACATTAAACAGAAGCAGAATATAGAATTAATGGGTCTGTTTTATGGTGTTAGCTATATACTGATTATACTTCAGTCTGTTTTGAATTCAATTCCTCACAGAAGCCACACAAAAGACACATGTTAGACAAAAGAAGAAGCTTTTTAACACTGAAGGAGGCTCTCACAGAACCTTAATCCTCTGAACAAAGAGGAACAGCATATAAATGATTAAGACCGACTTCTCTGGCTACTGGCACATCATGCATTCCCATGATTCCTTGGCCCAGACACATTGGCCACACTTTAGGACAGAGAGTCTTCATGTTCTGACAGAACCAGCCTGGAGCTGTAATAACAGCAAAGGGCGTCTGCAATGAACATCTTCAAAAACAAGAGATGGGAGTAAACATGGTTCAGTTCACCATGAAGAGAGACATCCGCTATACTGCCCCCCCCCCCCCCCCGGGATAAGACAGGACTGTACCGGAGTGTAATTGTGTTAGAAATCAGTCACATAACAGTGGCTGCCATAGTGGGAGGTGGATAGGTGGTCAACAGAAGCCCACGGCAGCAGAGATGTTCCTCACTGGGGGATCTGATGAGAAGATTAGGAGAGACTAACAAAGGAAAACATTAGAAAAACTTCATTAAACCCGTAAGACAGGTCAACCGGCCGACAGGAAACTTTAGAAAGGGGCCTCAGTTTGAACAACTCGCTACAAGGCCTGTAGGAAATGAAAGGGAGCACGGTCCCAACGATGAACTCAGAGCGAACACCATAAAGATAACTGGGCACTGGGCTCACTATCAGCGCATGGATCAGGGGAGCTTCCTGACACACCGGGACACTTGGCAATTATGTGCCTTTGCAATGGAAACTGTAATAAGCAATTAGCATTGTTATGGCTCACTGATGTAAAGAAGTGCAGCACAAGTATGTAACAGAGGAGGCTAGAAGCTGTAATAAAGAAGACAAGAGTATGCAGGAAGCTCAAAGGCAGCTCAGTCAGGTCAAGATGGGATTTTAAATTAACCTCCTAAGACCCTCAATGCACATATAAGGACATTATATCATGGCTGTCCTAAAACATAGAAATAATTTTATTATTAGAATTATGAGACAGTTGTCCAGAATGTCCATTAAAGTTCAAGGAATTTGCATGTAATGTTGGGAGCATTTGCTGTTAGGATATTTTGGGAATATAAGTATATGTTTGGGGAAATTTTCAGGAATTTTTTATTTTTTTTTTTTTTTTTTTTTTTTTTTTGAGAATTTTGGTGAATTTTCTAAAGAATTTTGGGGAAAATTTGTTTGAACTTTTCAGGAGTTTACATAGAATTTTGAAAGGATGTTTAGGCTGTTTGACAAAATTTCATGAAAGGCATTTGGAAAATATTTGTTAAAACTATTTGATATTTTAATGGGGAACACTAAAGCTATATTTAAGTACTTTCAGGAGAAATTTTAGGAAATCTGTGTGGATTTTGGAAATGAAAATTTTCAAGAAATTCCTGTCCAAAGAGATGACTGATGTTTGAATAAATCAGGAGGTAAAAAGATAATCTGACAGTGTTGGCTGTAGTTTGATTAAATCTGACTTTACTGATCTTTTTTGGGCCTTATCTAAGGTTTGATTTTCCACCAGTGCACCATTTTTTCAAGATTATTTATTGGTCTTTTTGCCTTTATTCAGCTGAAGAGAGGCAGAGACAGGTAACATGTGGAGAGAGAGTGGAGGAAGACGCGCACCAAGAAGTGCTGAGTCCAGGAGCCGATCCCTGGACCAGAGTATCAAGGATATGGATGCCTGCTCTATGCTCTGAGCTTATTTGAGAGGCTTTTGCCGCTGCATTTGGATAGGACAGCTGAGACAGGAAACATGGAGAGTGGTGCCTACCCCTACCACTGAGCTAAACCAGCGCTCTAGATTTTACTTTAAGTAATTCTCCAAGGGGGGATATTTCTAAAAGCCATCCAAAGCGGCCCTCCTGGTAGGAACTTCAGAAAAAAGTAGAAAGCACTAACTTATTCAAAGATAATCATAACCAGCCTCTCACATTTTAATATTCCACTTTACATTTGAAGAACTAAACCAGAGTAAATGAAGCCAGGTGGTTATCTGAGCAAACTCTTTCATATAAACAGTATGAATCAGTCCACCATTACAGCAGGCTGTGCAAAGGAACACAAACAACATTCCTCCGTGTTGATCAATGCATTCCTGTCAAATTAAACAGAGACTCCTTACTTAAAAGCCAGTTTAGAAATGTATTAAAGAATTCCAGTTTACATACTGCTAACATCACAGTAAGAGATGCTCCATGTGAAAGAATGCTGGGCATTCATTCTGAGTCATTCACTGCGCTCTAGTATGGGGTGTCACTTCGTGTGTAGTTCTGCATTATCTTTAAAGTGTTCACGCAGAAGTCAGTGGACGTGTTCCCATAGAAGTGTGAACTCTGTGTTTTGAGGGATTTCATGAAACCAAAACAGCTTTCTAAACACGTGGCTCACACTCTGAGTGTGAAGTGCAGTGGTGATGTGGAAGGTGTGTACTCCATGGGGAAGAGCAGGACTGCACACTGTAAAAAATGAATTCACTGTCAGCGTGAGCCTCAAGTAAAACATACAGAGAAAATATTATTTCTTTCTTGTATTATTTTTATGCTCAGTGGTGAATGGGATTAAGCTTTGTTATGCTTTTCCAGCCCTCTGATCACTCAGAGTGTTTTAATACCACAGGTCACACTTACACATTTAACACTGATGGTACCGGCTGTTGTGTAAAGTGTCTACCGGTATTCATACACATTCAAATACACCGTGATGCCACCAGTGGGGCACTGGGAGCAACTTCAACATACAGTATGACTGCAGGAGCTCAGGATTCATTGGGATTCCAGCTAAGGTATTACCAACTGTTAACCCACATCAGCTGCAAATGAATATTATAATCAATATTATTTATGTTGATATCATATCTATAGTTTCTTATTTTTTAAGAAGTAGTCAGTAAAACATTTTATGGTTTCAATAAATTCCTCTGAAAACTCAAACTAGGAACATGATTATATACACAAGGGATGTCAAACATGAAAATCTTAATCATGATTATCCCTGATTTTTTTTAAATTAATCTCTTTTTTTCACATTTTTAATACTCTGTTTTGCATTCAACAGTTTTTTTTTCATTGTGGATTTTTGTCCTGTATTAAACTAAGTGTGACTGACACATTTTTTGGATACAGCCTTGCTTTTATTTTGAAAGAAAATATTGAGTAAAGAATTGACAGAAAAAAGGAATTTGTTATGGACTGGCTTTGCCCCTGAAAATCCCAGTGGATGGGCCCTCTATTTCACCCATTTATTCTACTTTTTTCTGCCTGTAGCATATTTTTGCATCTTATAACCATTTTTTCCCACTTTTTAACCACTTTTCACAGTTTTTTGCCCATTTGTTGCCTTTCCTAGCCCATTTCCTGCAGCTTCCACCCTTTTCTGTCTGATATTACCCATGTTTAGCCCATTTTTGCCACTCTAACCACTTTCACCATTTTTCTCCACATTTGTTTCCCACTTTTAACCCATTCTGCCATTTTTGCCTTATTTTTTCTGCAAATATTTCATTATCTTTACTGCAGTTATTTCAGTTCCTTCTTTTTTATTAACCCTGACTTTTTGTGCAGATCATAGCTAAGCTATGAAGACTGGCATACTTTCCACATGGTTAAGTCAATGATCCCATCCACAGTGGTAACATTAGAAAACTAGAAAAGCACTCAGAGAGCGCAGACCTCTGCCATTAGCCCAATAGTGCAGAATACTTTTAAAAATTCCTGGATCCAGATGGTGATCCAGATCACTCCCAAAATCAAATCACTTTTTCCTTATGACATTTCTGACATTTCCTGAAAATTTCATCAAAATCTGTCCACAATTTTTTGAGTTATGTTGCTTACAACAAACTAACAAACACTCCTGATCACATAACCTCCTTGGCGGAGGGAACAATATATTGAATTTACTCTGTTTGCATATATAAATATGGTTATCACAGATTAACTTTATAATAGACCATGATTTTGCTGACCTCAATGGGCCCTAGAAAGCTCTCCCCTTATCCCCCCTTATGGGTGGCCTTGGTAATGCATTGAAATGGAAAATAACAGAACAGTGAAAAGGCAAATATTTGATAACACAGGGTGCAGATGACTTTGACTTGTCCACTGAGCTATCTGTGAGGTTTTTTAAAGTGAAATGAGGCTTTAAGGAGCAGTGGTGGGCTTACTTACATTACTGTTGCAGCAGGGAGAAGTTGCAGTGGCTAAACCAAAGTGAATGCACTTATTAATTAACTTAATTAACTGTGATTAACGCTGACAACCCTAGTAAATATTGATATAATAAATATAAAATGTTCATTGATTATGTCATTGCTTCCTGGCAAAAGTTTTGTCCGACTAAAAAAAACTTTGACGTGTGAACTTTTTGCAGTGTATTCTCTTTACGCACACGCTGAATGAAATCTGACTCGGGTTTAAAAAGCCTTTGACAGCAGGCACATGTCAGAGAGCAGTGTGTTCCTCTCTATGAGCATCAGGTAGCTCCTTATACGGATCTGGGAGGCACTTCGCAGCCCCTCTGGCTCTGTATCTGCTAGGGCGCACAGAGGGGCAGTGCCATGCACACTCCTGACTATGCGTTGCTCATGAGCGGAGGGAACCAGTCCCTGGGCTTTAGTCCCACCAGTGACCTGACAATGGGGACGCCTGGAAACGACACCATCCACCCGAACGGATCCGACCCTTTTGCGCGGAACGAGGAGGTGGCCCAAATCGAGATCCTGGTCCTGAGTATCACCTTTGTGGTTGCTGTGATTGGGAACGTGAGCGTTCTGTTGGCAATGTACAACACGAAGAAGAAAATGTCGCGGATGCACCTCTTCATCAAACACCTGAGCCTGGCTGACCTGGTGGTCGCCTTCTTCCAGGTGCTGCCGCAGCTCTGCTGGGAGATCACCTACCGCTTCTACGGTCCGGACTTTCTCTGCAGGATCGTCAAACACCTGCAGGTGATGGGGATGTTTGCGTCCACCTACATGATGGTGATGATGACCCTGGACCGGTACATCGCCATCTGCCACCCTTTGAAAACCCTCCAGCAGCCCACCCAGCGCTCCTACATCATGATCATCTCCACGTGGATGTGCAGCCTGGTGCTCAGCACTCCGCAGTTCTTCATCTTCTCCCTGAGCGAGATCAAGAACGGCTCGGAGGTCTACGACTGCTGGGCGCACTTCATCGAGCCGTGGGGCGCAAGAGCGTACATCACCTGGATCACTGTGGGCATCTTCCTCGTGCCTGTTTTTATTCTCATGATGTGTTACGGCTTCATCTGCCACAGCATATGGAAAAATATCAAATACAAGAAAAGGAAAACGGCGGGTGGTGCTGCGGCTAAAAACGGGCTGATTGGGAAGAATTCAGTCAGCAGCGTTACAACGATCTCCAGAGCCAAACTGAGGACTGTCAAAATGACTTTTGTGATAGTTTTGGCGTATATTGTTTGCTGGGCGCCGTTTTTCACAGTTCAGATGTGGTCAGTGTGGGATGAAAACTTCCAGTGGGCTGGTGAGTGCCAGAATGTCTTAATAATGACAGAAATTTATTATATTGCTACAGATTTATTAGGAATGTGGCATGCAGTCCAAAAATAATTTATGAGAGCAGAGAGGAGGCTCTTAATAAACAGGAGACTCACTTTACGCAACCATTCCAATTGCGCGCAGCAAATACGCACGGATTAATTTGGCACAAAGACCCAACATGCGTAATAGCGCATGAGGGGTCAGACTGCAGGTTCTCCACATAAATTTGTACAGATCTTTTGTTTAATTTGCTTTAAATAACAAAAGGTGCGTAGCTATATGAGTCTTTAAAACATTAAAATCTTTTCCTTTTTAGATCTTTAGTCTTCCAACATTATAAACCTCAGAAAAAGACAGTGTAACTAGGTGATAGAGTTGCCTCTTGTGTCTTTTTTCCAGCTTTGCCAGCAGTCAGTGATATGATGAAAATAACACTTGATGTAAAGTGGCTTAAATAAATCAGATTACCAGTAAACTTACTTTTTGAACTCTTGAGTTTGGCAGATTTTCCCCTCTTTTAACAGCCTAAATAGATTTCAGGTTTCAACACCAGATTAATTGCATCAGGCAGGCATTTGTGCACAGTTTAGCCTGCACCAGATGTTTTGCAGAGCCATTATCCTTTTCCTCTTTCCTCTCTCTGTTCTCCAGATTCTGAGAACACAGCAGTGACTCTGTCTGCGCTGCTTGCCAGTCTCAACAGCTGCTGCAACCCGTGGATATACATGATCTTCAGCGGTCACCTCCTCCAGGATTTTGTGCACTGCTTCTCCTGCTGCCTCAGGATGAACCCCGACTACAAGAAGGAGGATTCGGATAGCAGCATCCGCAGGACCACTCTGCTGACTAAGATGGCCAATCGGAGTCCAACGGGGAGCACGGGGAACTGGAAAGAGCTGGACAATTCTCCCAAGTTGTCCATTCAGGCGGACTGACATTTGACCCAGCAGCTCTGTTTATAGGAGAGGGGAATAAGCATGTCTAGTGGAGGCGTGAAGGTTAACATGCAGGTTTAACTCAGCTTCTGAAGTGCCAAAAAAAGTCAGCAAATCTATCAGTGTGCATGGAAAATGGAGCAAGAGGGAAGAATTATGGTGTAGACTGAATATTTGCAGCACAATCAGAACACATGGACACCTTTTATGAGTCTTTTTGTTGAAATGTACATGCAAATTTTACATATCCTCAGCAAAAATGTTTAAAAAAGGCTTAAAAAAAGGACATGATATTGCAATGTTTACTTTTTTATATTGTTTGTGTTGTCTCTTTTAGTTCAAATACTTGAAAATCCAACAGCCTTAAGCAGTCGGAACACATTTTCTTACAGTCCGTATGTGATTCTTTTCAATGTTTTCATAAAAATCTCCTTTCCAGGAATACACATGCTTTTCACAGCAGTTTCTCCTCCCTGCAGTGCCACTAAACACCTTTCCCATAAAAGTGTCAACAAGGACAAAAAAAGAAAAGCAGAAATGAGGAGATGTGTTGTGAAAGAACTCCAGACGTGTCATCGAGGCAGCACCTCATCCATTGAGTTTAGCTGCTCCTTTCTGCCCTTGTGGTTATTAGGACCAGACTTTCTCATCAGCCTAAGATTGTGTTAAGTGTTTAGGCTCCATATGTTGACTTGGACCACCTCCTTTCTGTCTTTTCATGCTGCAGCAGGCGGTCCTTTTTGTGCCGCCTTCTTTCCCTTGACGAGTGCGCAGCATTCACCCTACACACAAACACAGAGAGGCAGATAATAGCCGAGCTCGGCAAAGTGAGATTAACCACAGCTGGCAGACTCTACCTACGGACTCCGCGGGCCCTCCCTCCTCCACATGGCTTTCACAAAATTGTTGGGCAGAAACTCAAACATTCCACTCATGCTACGTCAACACACTTCCTCTTTGCCCCCCCGACATCCTGCACTGCTGCAGGGGGTCTGCTGTGGTTTGTTTTGCACTCTAGACAAAACATTTTCTTCTCATCATTGTGCACGTACCACAGAACTGGTTCCCAGACCACCTTAACAACCCACCCAGCACATTGTTTGTTGTATCAAAACATTTGAATGTGACTCTTTTGTATATTTGTACATTAAAGGCACTTAAATATGTGTACATAGGAGTAATATATGTAAATCTGTACAATATTTGTCTGTACTTTCCTGTGCACAGAGAAAATAATCTAAATATCTATGAACTGTATGTTGAAATATACATGTTGATGCACTGTATGCTACCCTGGCTCTGTGTTCTGTTTTCACAGCCACAGCTCATTTCTCTGTTTGGGCTTCATTCAGCTGCTACATGACCGTAGAAAAAGCCGCTGTTATTGTTGCTTAAGATTGATTGAGCAATTTAAGCCTCAAAGTGAATCTTCAGCCAATCTAAGCACTCACAATCGCCCAAGATCAAGGATTACACAACAGTTTAACACAGACGTCTTGTAATGAAGAAGCTGCAAGTCAATAATCTGCACACCTTAACGGAAATCTAAACAATAGGATGTGAAAATAACTTCTATAAATGTAAATATGCCTGTTTCTCTATTAACAGATGCTTTAAGGCATATTTCTGCATCAAGTAAGTTCATGAAATTAAAGGGTCAGTACAACTATATAAGCAAATCAATGAAGCTGATTGTTTACACATTTAAACTATTAAAACTTAACTTTCTAACATTTTATTTCACATTGGAATATCATTGCCGGCACTGAGGCTGCAGCACTGAACTCATAATATGACACATCATAGGATTATCATGGTTTTCTAGGGTTTTCAAATATGAAGAGCATTTATGAATAAATATAATTCTTTATTTCAAACCTCTATCAAAATACATTTTAACTATTTCTCATCATTTTATATAATATTTTTAAGAATTTAATGTTGTATTATTGCTACAACAATGTTTTTTTTTTTTTTTTTATTTTCTTCATAAGAAATGACACTAATGAGTGCTCCAAAAATTGAAATTAAAAGCAGATAGTGCCCTCTGCTGGGAAAGAGGGAAATCTGGTGATATATTATTGTTTAATTGATTTAAAATGTTCATGTTTTATTATTATAATTAAAAAAAAACACCTATTAGTCTGCTACAAAGGTGGAAAAAGTACACAACTATCGTACTCAAGTAAAAGTGGTGTACCAGTTCAAAATTTACTAAAGTAGAAGTAAATACTGGTCTTTACGTAAAAGTAAAAAGTATTTAGTTTAAAGCTTAAGCACTGAGTACTGAGTAGATACTGAAGAGTTTTACAGTAGAATAAGATCCTTCCTTATTGACAAGAACAAGAGAAAAGATCTCCAACCTGTTTGTTCAGTAAAGTCAAACCTCCATAATAAAGTCAAACACACACCATTACTGACAGTCATAATTAAACTCACATAGAGTCAAATTTAACTTTTTAATAGCCTATATTATCCACACTAATCATAGTTAACTACATTTTTGAATGTAAGGTGGGTCCTCTGGTAAGAACAAAGCAGAGAGTCAACCTCACTGCAAGGCAGTAAACTGATGAAGAATATGGACCATGCAACCTTAAGACGCATCTGCAGTCACAGGTGGGAAACTCTAACTCAGTGAATAACTTCACTCATCGTGCAAATGTTACTCACAGAAAAACACAATAACAATTCACATTTAAACACTCTGCCCAAGGGCATGCTGGGTCCGGCCAAAGCAGCAGGCAGCTTTTAGATCAGCTGATTCTTCACAGAGTTCTGTGGTGGATCATCACTGAAGACCATCTCACCCAGAATGGAGTTAAAACAACACCTCCGGAGTTAAATCTGTTTTACCCAGAGACATCAGCACTCCAGTTTTTGCTGTTTATGGATGTGATGTGGAATCATTCTCTCTCTATGTGCTACTGTGTAGCCAACAGAGGTGAAATAGGTTAAAGTTCAAGCACACTTTCACAGCATAAATGATTTAAGTAGTAAAAGTACTGATTTAAACATATGCTCGAACAAGTACAAGTAAATGAAAACAAAATACTCAACAACAGTCATTTGATTAAATGTAGTCAGTAACTCTCCTCTGTAGTCGACACCACAATTACATGTTGGTTAAACTATTAATTAACATTTTTTTCATTTAAAGCTGTAGTAAGCGATTTATTTTTAGTATCGTATGCCCACATAAACAACACAACCTGTCAGGGTCTTGTTATTAAAGCCATCTAAAAGAATAACACACTTCTGCAACACCTCCTCGCGCTGCACTCTCACTTGAGGAAAACCAGCAAGGGACGATGGTCTAGCCAATGAGGAGGCTAGCACTCACAGCCAATCATGGCTCAGGTCAGAGGGAGCGTTCCTATTGGCCGCTGTAGTAGGTTGGCTTGCGCCTCTCAGCTCAGTGAGAAGGAGGAGTTACCAACGGTGTTCGGTCCTATGTAGGATTTGTTCATGCAGAGACAAAGTGTTTTCTTGTCTGTGATTTCAGTGGAAAAGCAGAGCAAAATCACTCCAGGAGAGCTTTGCCACTGTCAGTTTTCAATTCAGCAGACGTACACATTCACGAGGAGATACCTGAGGAGAGGGGCGGAGCTACGGACCTCAAAAAGGGAGAAGAACAGGAAGGGAGGAGTAGTAGAGTTGATTCTACATGGCTCTCATTGAATGTTATATACTCGAGCTTTAAGGTCCACATTTCCAGTCAAATGCTCTCTCTTAACTGCAATCACCCATCTCTGGTAGCCACTGTTGTACAGTAAAATTAGGTATATTATTATAGGTCTGAAAAACAAGAGAGTAGATCTCCAACCAGGTTGTTCAGGTAAAGTTACACCTCTACAATAAAGTCAAATGCACAGCAAAACGCTTGCTACTGGCAATGTCTTATTAGTGTTTTCTAGTCAAGTTTCATCTTTGAGCTTCAAAGAGCCAGCCTGCTCCTGGTCTCCAGCCTGCCTTTTTGTTTCTTTTTAGAGAATAATCTATTTACCTTTTGTCAGTCTCCTGCTTTTGCCATCCTAGTTTTCCAGAACAGCAGATTACTGAGTAATGAAATAAATACATTTATAAAGAGATGCGTCACAATATTTTTTTCAGCCATTATAATTGCTTTTAGCTAACTGGGGGTGGGCCTCATATTGGTTTTGGCTATGTGCGTTACACCCATAAAAAGTTTGCCAAACCTCCTCTTGTTCTCTTGTTATTCCCAATTTATTCATTTAACAAACAGGAGCCTCAGCAGCGTGTGGAAAAACCATACACAGCCACAACAGCCTGGCACCTCCTCATGCTGGTCACCAGCCTGGTCACACACTGCTGTGGGATGGCATCCCATTCTTCAACCAGTGCTTGTCTGAAGTCAGCCAGTGTGGTTGTTGAATCCCATCTTGATACCTCTCTGCATTAAGATTGCATCCAGTGACGGCCAGCCTTGTTTTTCCAGCGAGGGAGATGTCGCCCCACAGTCTATTGGTACAGCACCAGCATAGTATTCTCTGTACATTCTCCACACTTTGACCCTATGTTCCAGCAGCTGTGGGCAGAATCTGGACTTATGGCTGCCAGTCAGGCACCTGATTGGATGCTACAGCTTGTTAAGTAGCATATTTAGCACAAAAAACAGCCAATCTATCATCTTTATCCTCTTGATCCACTTACCAACACTAAAATCTACCTTTAAAAACCTGTTTAAAAGTTGTGAATTCAGTCAATAAAGAGCTGTAGACATTGAAATTTAAGGTTGTTCAGGCACATTGTTTGGATTTGATCTTGTCTGGCAGTAGAGGGATGGAGTTGTGTAATAATGTGAGCTTAAGAGTTACTGGTAGGCATCTGGGGTTATTTTAGTACAAATCCAGGCCCACCTTTTTAGCTTCACAACAAAATATAGGCATGATTGGTTTTCATCTCTTCATCTAACCCCTGATAGAAGGAAAGCTTGTTTCCTGGATTATTTCTGAACAGGAACCCGTCTTTCCAAAAACAACGTCTCTGTTTTTCTGGAGGATCTGCAGAGGACACAGTGGGCGGTTCTCACTGAGATGTTTTCTTTGGTTGAAAGTTCTTCCAAAGAAAAGTGGTCGTGATATCACATGTGATTGATTAAGAGTAAAATTGACACTTTCACTGGAAAGATTTTACTTTTTTTTCTGTAGTCTTACACAACAAACATTCACCACCATAGACTTGATGTGGATGTCATAGACAGACTGGTATCTGAAAACTGAGCAAATAAAACTCGATCCTTATAATTAGATACTGCTTAAGTGACAAAATATTTTTCAAAATCTGAAAGATCTGACACTTCTCCACCATGCACGAATCATAATTTCATTTGATTTTTAATGATATTAAAGACATTGAATTATTGCATTCCTCTCTTTTATCTAAAAAGTGTAACACCTCTTATGAAATCATAGATGTTTAATGTAATAATGCCATGTCCACATCAAGCTTTTGCACATATTTTGTTATAAAGAATAATAAAGTCATATTACACTGATGATGCACAAGTGTTTATGACATCATCCACATTTGTATGTTTCCTTTCCAGTGACAATAACCTCCCACTCCTGCACTCAGCTTATCTCTGCCCATCTGACCCTCTAACAAGAGTCTGGTAGTCGTATCAGGGAGACTTATGGTCGGGGAAGCCCTACAGGAAATTATATTAGTCTCTCAAATAGGGAGGAGGAAGGTAAGTCCTGCCATAAAGATTTGAGGTGGTCATGGTCAGCAATAAAAAAGAGGAATAAAATGAGCATGAGGCAATCCCGGCTAGAATCAACAGGGATTATACTGCCATGATTTCTACTTAGTGCGGTATCAAAGGAGTATCACTGCGGCTCTAATGCAAATATCTAAAATCCCCAGTGAACCTTCTCTGCATCTCATTAGACATGCCAATCATTAAGTTGCATACATCTGAAAGAGGGGCCATGCTTACATGATCCTAGACTGAGTAAAAGCAGCAGGAAGCAGTGATTGGGTTTCTCTAAAGGCAGCAGGAAAAACCACTGATCTTAATACAAGGCAGTGGGTCTAAACTGGTCAGGGGACTGGACCCAAAAGTGGATCTCAAAGCTGTTTTCAGTGGGTTACACATGAGTGCCAAGAAAACACAAATGGGGTAAAACTCTAAGATCTACAGATGCCCTAATCTGACATTTATATATTTTATTTGATCCCATTCACCACAGTAATGAGATGATTTTTTCTTGAGATCTCAGCTTATTTATCTCATTACCTCGAGTTATCAAAACTGGTTTTCCAATGATAATATGTTAAGTTCTCAAGATCTCTCTAGAGCCTTGATTCTCAACAGGTGAGTCAGGCCCCAAAAGTGGGTCACAGCACCATTTTCATTGGATCACTGATGTGTGGCCGGAAAAAAAGTGGCAAAAAAATCTAGGAAGTGCTTTAATTTAGAAGGATATGTCTCCATCTTTGTTCCATCTCAAGTCCAAACCACCTCATTTTAAATTAAGACATTTGGTTATGATTGAGAAATGTAAGACATCTGGGTCATATTTTAGCACTGCCATATGAAGGGACTTTCTACTGGATCAACACCACATTCTCTGCCTATTAAATGAGAAATCATTTTACTGTGTTGTCTTAAATAGCAAACTGATCCAAGGTGAAAATAAATGGCCCAGTGCCAGTGATTTATTTCCTTATTTCAGTCAGGAACACTCTTGTCATAAATTTGACCATTTTTATTGCAAAACAGCTCTATTCAAAAGATGCTGCCTGGGATAGTCAAGCAGCATGCTTTGACTTCCCAGGGAGCGCATAGCTAGAAACCCTCATATGGAAAGAAACATTATGACAATTCATGCTGAGTACAATAAAATTAGTTCAAAAGAAATTAATACATAGTAGCATCAATCTCAATATTACAATGCTACAAGCTTTGTACTATAAAGGAGGAGGCTGGGGTGGAGGAGGTTAAGCTTTGTCAGCAGCAGCAGTGTGGTGCATCAGCATTAATGCAAACAGGAAATAGTGTGAAGTATGTCATATTTAGATGGGCCGCTGTGTTGAGAGAAAGAGCTGTGATTGGCTAAGAGCGCTGGGAGGCGAAAACTGGGATCAGCTGGCCATCAGCTGATCACAGCTGGGCATGTGACTGTCATATCTTGCATGGAATAATGCTAGCTTCATTTGGCACAGCGGGATGTGTATAGTTGTGGACAACCTGCTTCAGCCCAAAAGATTTCAGTTAGGGGTAGGGGAGAGTGTGGTAACTGAACAATTGAATAGAGGCGCCAGAATTACTGTTAGAAAGTAACTGTCATTATTTCCATTAGGCCCACAAGGCTTGTTAAATGTTGTGTCTGAGCTGTAATGCAGCCATCTGCCACTAGGCAGAGCTATAACTGTGAATAATGGGCCTGCTTCCTCGCTCTATTGCCAGCACAGTGGATGGATAGATGAATGGCATCATGGGTATTCTTACTGGGTCTGGTATAGTGGGAAACAATACTCTGCCTGCATGGCAATTTTGAAGCCTGAGTTGTGTTTTTGAAAACTACTCCTGAACAAAGGGCCATTAAAACTGAGACCCATCATCCCAAGATACTTTGCAGTACATTCAGAGATGACCCATTCTCCTCTCTGATAGGAGGAGATCTGTGGAGAAATGCACGGGGTTGACAGGTAATTAAAGCCCCAGTGACCCCTCCTCACCACCTTTCCACTTCCATTCCATTACCTGTGTTCCACTGTGTGCTCTGTCCTCCCAGCTTCGCCTAAAAGTCTGGCACAGTCAGCCACCAGTTGGTTGAGAACAAAGAGTTTCCTTTCCTTCCTTCAATCCGGAAAGGAGTGCTGCATGAAGCCAACCGGTATCCGAAGAAGGACATGCAACTCTTCTTCCTCTGCCAGGAAAGTACAAGCCTTGCTCTCATCCTAAAGCTGATGCCACAATACTTTTCAGTTGCATTTGTTGTCTTTGCTTATGTGTTGTTGATTTACTTTGCTGTGTCCATTTATTTCAAGAACAGTTGTTTTTCCACTTAATCCATAACAGTGGCACCAGGGATCGACAGTGTGACCGCCTCCCTCGTGCACATACCTTGCAGTGGATGATGAGGGTCGATGGGGTAGCCGTCTGATGGAGAGGACAGGGTTGTGTAGCCATGTTCCTGGTGAGGTGTCTGTTTTTAATGGATCCTGAAGGTCTTTTCCCCCTGCTCCTATGGCGCTCTACCGTGTGGGTTGAGTTGGAGTTAGATTTGGAGATGGCTTGGAGCGAGGGAAATTTTGTCCAGAATGTCGTACCTGTTGTCCAGCTGAGGAGAGATGGTTTGGGATGGTGAATGTTGTAAGGCTTTTCACTGCCACACACTTGTTTACTACATAGATGCAAGTATACACCATCAGGGTTTTCTTGTTTTTAAAGCTTTGGTAGAGATTAGATTAGATTTTTTTCAGACAGGAGAATAAGTGGCTAGGGGCATCTCTAGTTAGGAGGAAACCAGCTGCAAATGAAAAGAAAATCTATCAGAAAAAAACTGGACTTAGAGCATTTTCCTGTCTCTAATTTATCTCTGAGTCTGTGAGTTCATCTTCTTGATGTTTCTCAGGCTGTATGCATTTGCAACATTTGCATCATTTCTGAATCTGAAGTTCATTTTATCTCAAGCATTAGGAATGCATTTGCAGTTGTCAAGCCTCTGTCGGTCTGTGAAGTGCCACAACAACACAAAGACTTTTGTATTTTTCGTGTGTCAGATGAGCCAATACCAGACAGATACACAAGTGGAGGAAAGAGACAGATCCAAACAAAGCAGCTGAATAACAGAGACATTGGCCGTGTATACATCTGTGGTCATTGTTGTCAAAAATCACTTCACTCATACTTCAATGTGTTACCTCTTGGCAAGAAAGAAGACTTTAGATTCAATTTGCTGCGTCTTGGTAAACTCTGTCCAAACTGTTTTTATTTTTGTTTTAGATATGCTTAATATGGCACAGACTATTATAATATTAAAAAATAAATTAAAAATTGTGGAAAAGTCCATTTTTTTGTCAGTTATTTCTCTCACTCTGGTTCAGTACATTCAACCACAATCACAGGGAAGACTGCTGACTTGACTCTTGTCAGAAGATGATCACTGACACCCTTCATAAGGAGGGTGAGCCACAGAAGGTCACTGCTGAATGGCAGGCTGTTCTCAAAGGCTGCATCAGAAATATTCAGACAAAGCTGTCAATAAGGGAAAAGTGTAGTAAGAAAGCGTGACACAAACAACAAGGATGAGCTCAGCCTTCAGGGGACTGTCGAACAAAGCAGATTCAAGAACTTAGGGGAGCTTCACAAGGAGTGGACTGAAGCTGGAGTCAGGGGATCAAGAGCCGCCACACATGGACAAATACAGGAAATGGGATAAAGAGATAAAGAGCTGGCCTGTTGCTCAGTGGTCCAAAGTCCTGTTTTCAGATTAAACTAGATTTTGAATGTCATTCTGAAATCAAGGTCCCAGAGAGGCACAGAATCCAAGGTGACTGAAGTCCAGTCAGTGATGGTTTAAGGTGCCCTTTCATCTGCTGCTGTCGGTCTACTGTGCTTTAATAAGTCCAGAGTCAACACTGTCAGCCATGCGCCAGGGGCTTTTAGAGCATGTCATACTTTCATGTGCTGAGAAGCTTTGTGGAGACACTGATTTTTATTCTTCCAGCAGGACTTAGCACCTGCCCACAGTGAAGCCAAACTACCAGAAACTGGTTTGCTGACCATGGTTTTACAGTGTTTGACTGACCAGCCAACTGGCCTGACTTGAACCCTGTAGAGCAGTGGTTCTCAACTGGTGGGTCGGGACCCAAAAGTGGGTCATGGAGCTGTTTTCAGTGGGTCGCGAGTTTGTCTAAGTGTCTTGTAAGTGCTTTTGTTCCATTGTTCAAGCTTTTGACAGCAAAGTATATCATTAAATTTGTATATTTTTATCCTGAATTATTAAAGAATTTTCATTGTGAATTTACTCAAACTTATAATGTGTTTTTTTCCTTATTTCTTTAGGGAACTTATGGTGTTTTTCCCAAAAAATTTTAGGAGTTTTCTTAAATTATTTGAGGGTTTTCTTTGGGCATTTTCTCCCAAACTTTCAAGAAAATTTCTTAAGGAATAAGAGACTTTCAGGACTTTTCCCAGAAACTTTCAACAAGCTTTTCCATTAGTATTTCAGTAATTTTTCGAGATTTAGGGGAGTTTCAGTTACAGTTTTGTGTATTTTATCAAGTATTTTTTTTTCCCAGAAGCTTTCAGGAATCTTCTACAATTCTTTCAAGAATTCTTTCTATGTCTTATTTTACTCAGTGTCTTTGTCCTGTTACATTTCTTTGTAGCACAATCTTTTATTAAACAAATCTGAATGACTGACAAAATCATCAGAAATTTGGGTCCGCATTTATTGTATTGAACATGCGGTGGGTCCAAAGGCTAGACCAGTTGACAACCACTGCTGTAGAGAATCTCTGGGGACTAGCCAGAGGAAGATGAGAGACACCAGACTCAACAATATAGACAAGTTGAAGGCTGCTATCAGAGCAACCTGCACTTTATAACATCTCAGCAGTGCCTCGGACTGATCGCCTCCATGCCACATCACATAGATGCAGTAATTTGTGCGAAAGGAGCCCCAACCAAGTACTAAGTGCATAAACGGGCATAATTTTCCACAAGGTCAGAGTTTGCTGTGGGCCAACTAAGAACAAACCCACAGACCGTAGTCTGGTCATCCCTGGTGTAACTGCTGGAAGAATGCATGCATATTTAGCAGAGTTGGAAACAAGGTTGCTAAAAGGTCTTCCATCCCATGCATTTTGTAGCATAGAAAAACATTTTGATCCTGCGTTAAACAGGCACAACCCAAAGAAGATAAACGCTTCCTTTCTTGGAAAGAAAACAGAATCCGCTATGTTTTCCCTGTAAGAAGTGGGTCCTGTTTTCTGTCAGTCTTGACAATTGCATCCACAGCTGGCTCCCATCCACCTGACATCCTGCTGTTTCCTCAACCTACAGACACCAATACTGATCAGCCAGCAGCAACAAAACAGGCTAAAACAGTCACAACAGTCACTATTCTGGGCCTGGAGGAAACATAACAGCCAAGATTAGTGGGGGAACAAATTAACAAATCTTTAATACAGGAAGTCCTCTCGGCACGAGGATCAGCGGAATTTTAGGAGACGCGGCTTTCAGCGTATCTCCAGCTGTTACACACAAGCTCCTGCTTCCTACTCCATTGTTCTTCCATCGTCCTTGAAACTAACATATGTTTCTTTTTACTATTGTGTTGCTTTTATCACTCCCAAGAGGTCACATATTTCAGTAAACAAGCCCGTCCAAACAAGCTTGTGTACAAGACAGTACTCAATCAAATGTTATTGTCCAAGACTTGCTGCATTCAGGAAGTAAAAGGGGAGCTGAATGGAGAGAACTGTATAGAAGAATATAAAATTAGCCACATAGCAGTTTTGGAAGATGGGTAAATCACCTTATGTTCACAGTTTGAGCCTCTTTAAGGAAAGAACTAACTGCTGATGCATAGCTTGTCCTGGTTTTCGATGGCAATCATCTATCCAGCAGGGGTTTGACCTTTCTTTTCTTGTTGAAACAAATGTATATAGTTGTTTGTCTATCGTCTACTTCCTCTTTTAAATGTCAGCATAGCTCTTTGGTCGTCTGAGTGTCTACAAGTTATTGTTTCCGACAAGCAAAGGGTTTAGTTCCTGGTATTTTTCTGAGGTTCCCCAGAGGATGAGCAGAGGAATTTGACTCCTTGGTAAGGTATTTGACCTTAACCTGAGTCACATTGCAGGAACAGGAGCACTGTATCGTTTATTTATTTATTCATCATTTATTCTTTTCAGGAAAAATATAGATTCACTGGAGTGATAGATTCAACTAAGCAGCCATAAAAGAATACCAACTCTGGAGTCTGAAACACTGAAACAAATAAAAGTTGCTGAAAATAAAAAGGTTGAAGGTGAGAGAAAAAAAAATGAAAAAACACAAAGATTCTCTACAAAGAGATATGATACAATAGGATACAATGAAAAAAAAACTATGTATGATACTGTACGGTACAGTAAGGTAGAATACAGACAAATATGGAACACTATACAAAGATATGACAAGACAAGATTAATCATGATTAATCAGAGCTTATTTTTTTATAGTTTAATTATATTTTTATGGGTACAGATTTTTAAAGGTTGTAATTGTCAAGTGTTTTATTTCTATTCTTTTAATTCTTTGTAAAGCACATTGAAAGTGCTTCATGAAAAAATGTTATTATTATTATTTATAAGTCATACATTTAAAATACTACCATTTACCTGCATTTTTGTTTGAGATAGAAGAAGTACAAGTATGGTTTTTAAATAAAAAAATATATTAAACTATAGTTTTAAACTTTAACATCTCAGCTTAGTTGTAATGGTTTGTAAATCAGAATTTATTCTGTGAGCAATAATATTTATAAACTGCAAATGAGCTGAGCAGACAAGCACATCAGGTACAAAATAACTTCTGCTGTAAAGTGAATGATCAGTTGTGCCGTTACCCTGAAGTCGTCTAGACAGATGTCGAGTCGTGTCTCATCAGTGTAATAAATGTAGCTTGGGCCAGCTGATCCACTAGCCTGCCGATTTTGTACCTCTGCCTGATTATTTTTGACCTCCTGTGTACCGAACCATTTTTTGATTAAACCGATTGAGACTTTTCCTGGTTGTCCTGAGTCTGCTTGTGGGTCCTTTTACCTGGCACTTCATTACATGGATTCTTGTGACAGTAGTTCTCCTCGTAGGTCTTCTCTGGTACGGGTCATCTGGATGATGTCTTGAAGCCCTTTGTCGCCTGCAGTCTCTGGGGACCCATTACTGATAGCATTAGTAAGCCTTGATGTTGTCATTGTATGGACAAATCCAGATCTGCTGGACTCCACTGGGGTATCTTGACTACCATGGCTTGATCCCATGTTGTTGTTAGCGTCTTTACTTACATTTGCAATGATGTGCTTTGTCTGAAGGTGGTACGTAAGTGTCGTGCTTCGGTGTAAAGACAGTTCATCACTGCAGTATGTACCCACAACTTTGGCTTTATCTTAACTAACATTTGGCAGCTTTTTAAAAAGAAAATTGCCTTTAAGCAAACCTGGGTCTGTCTCCACACTCATCACTGCTGGCTGTGTCTGGCCCACCTGACACCTCTTCACCCCCCAGGTCAAACTTAGTCATATGATTAAACTGAGTTATTTTATTGAACACTTTAAGGTTTCAAGATGTATCATGAGTGTTAATGTGTGAATGTTAACAGCCCAAATATAAACATTTAAAAAGATATGATTTGACATGATAATCTCCATTCTAAAGTCACAACTTTTGAAGATTTTACAGGCAACTCTTTGCTTGGGACAAAAAAAGGTGTACTTGCTGTCAAATCAACAGTCAGAGGCTTTGAGGTAAATACATTACTAGAGTAAGTTCAGAGATGTCTAGGTCAGAGGGAATGGCTTAAAGTCATGAAATGCTAAGGAACTAACGGTTGTTTACAGTCAGTTTAACTGTACATTGCTTTTGATAAAGAGACAAGTCATACATAATGATTGTTAACATGTAGTGTTGTGAATCTTTAAAGCTCTCAACATCATCTCTCAACAGTATTCATTTTATAACAGTCTGTTAGTTAAATAAAATGACAGTTACTGTTTTCTCTAATGTCAGAGATTGTGTTAAATTGATGACAGTGTTGTCAGAGGCTTTAAGCCTTTCAGTCTCCCCAGGTGCCCATAGCAGTGTCCTGTGACAGATGTCATGTCTGTGATTGGGCAAGACCGTGAGAGAGAGGTGGGTGTAAAAATCAGGCTTGGGTGCATGTGTATCCAGAAGTAAAGTTAGTTACCAGTGTGCATACAGGCAGCAGCTGCAACATTTGGTTGTTTTGGCGTTGGCTATGGCTGAAAGCAGTCTTGGGAAAGCAAAACTGGAAAACATCTCATGGCTTTACTGAACCAGAATGCTGCAGTCTGTCCCACTACATCTATAATAATCTTTTGAAAATGTTTGAATTGTTGAATCTTTTTATAACTTCAGAAGGATGTGGAGAGGGAGTTAGATACCAATCAACCACTCCGTCCTTTCGTTAAAAAGTTAATGCTTTATGATAACAGTATACTTTCAGGTATGCATCATTCGTTCAATCACAAGGGGAAAGGATGAAAATGATAATGACATTGTTGGCATTTAGGAAATATCCAGTAACATTAAAACCAAAAACACAGCCTGGTTTGAAGATTGGAGAGGAAACTAAGTTGTCTTTCCCTTTGAATCCATCAATCTGATTCACGTCCTGGTTTACATTAAAGCCCCTGCCCTGCAGGGCTGTAAGCATGTGTACAGGAAAGGTCATATCAAGACCTTATTAATCAAACATGTCCTTTGAAGTGCAGCAGGATCACAGCATGGCTTCATGTGGAGGCTGCACACAGATGATAGACTCGCTCTGTGCACATCCAAACCAGGTGGGAATCAAAAGCAGAGCAGGGGAGGTGAGATGAAACTAACGGGAGGGTTGTGTACTCCTTCATGTAGCTGCCACACCTGTGCAGCCTAAACACTCACAATACAAATACATGCATGACCAAGCTTATATAGTCATGCCATTGCAAGATTCAAAATATACAGTGCATAACAAATTTATTAGACCACCACCCAAAGTAAGGTTTATGCCACAGCTGCCCTAAATTAACAGCACTGGTAAAACTTGGTAAAACCAAAATCTTTTTTTATGTTTCTGCAGTGGTTAATACACCAATATGTGTGCATATTGCATTAAAACACTTTATGATGCTGGATGGTCTCTGAGACGGGTGGTCTAATAAATTTGTTAAGCACTGTATGTGTGCTTGTTTTCTGATTATTTGAGTCAACTCTAAAACACAAACACAAACCACAACCACTAAAATATGAGTGGCATGTGATGCCTTCTCAGCGCACTTGTTGCTTAGAGACCAGCAGCAGGTTCAATTGGCTCGGTGGACAATGACTAATGAGGCGTCAGAGCAACAGTTTCCCCCCACTCATGCCCACAGGTCAGCGAATAACTGACCTTTGCTTTTTATGAAAGCCTTGTTTGTGAACAGTGATGTCACCACAGGGGAGAGATGAGGTGTTTTCTCCTTTTTATACCCTGCCTGGTTAATGCTGCATGTTTCAGCATCTGACACAGGCGGCTGTTAACTTCACAGAAATGTTGTCTCTGTGGTTTGATCATCTGAAGGCTACATTTGGCTTTGAATGTGTTGATGTAAGTGAATGTCAAGTCCAAAGAGATAGTGTTGTGTTATTTCTGATATCTCTCCCTGGTTTCGCCATCATTTTTTCCAAGTGCCTATGCCAATGTATGCACATGTTTTCCCCAACAAAACTGCAAAAACCATTTTAAGTCTTTTTGGTCTCACCTTGTATCTTGTTTTCATTTAATTGTGCCTAATTTCAATGTGACCCCAAACAGACAGGCATAACTAACAATGTTCTTCACATCCATCCATCCATCCATCCATCCATTATCCAGCCTGCTTACCCCAATGTTACTCAACCCTGCTCTACCAAAGAGCCAAACTTTTGAAAACACCTTTGCAAGAATCACAATCTAAGTGGAAAAAGTGGCAAAAAAGGTAAAAGTGGCAATTAAAATAAGTTAAAGGTGGCAAAAATGGGTGAAAAGTGGCAACATGGGCATACAATGGGAAAAATCTGAGTAAAAAATGGCAAAAATTGGGAGAAAAAGTGGAATAAAAGGGCAGAAAGTGGCAACAATGGGTGAGAAGTGACAAAAATTTGGAATATGGGTGGCAAAAATGGTCAAAAAGCATTAAAAACGTAGCAAAAAATGAGTGAAAAGTGACTAAAATTGGCAAAAAACAGCATAAAGGTTGTTAAAATGGGAAAAAGGCATTTAATACCTAAAGGCAGCTTAAATGGGTAAAATGTGGCAAAATGGGCATACAAAATCTGGGTTAAATTGGCAAAAATTGGGAGAAAAAGTGGAAAAGAAGGGCAGACAGTGGCAAAAAATGGGTGAGAAGTGACAAAAAAATGAGTTACAGGTGGCGAAAATGGTCAACAAGCATCAAGTACGTGGCAAAAAATGAGTGGAAAGTGACTAAAATAGGCAAAAATCAGCAAAAAAGATTGAAAAAATAGGGAAAAAGTGGTTCATAGTAGCAAAAGGCAGCTTAAATGGGTGAAATGTGGCAAAAAAAGGCGAAAAAGGGGGAAAATAGTAAAAAGCAAGATAAAAGTGGCAAAAATTGGTAAAATGAGAAAAATAGGGGCAAAAATGGCAAAAATTGATTTACAGTGGCAAAAAAGGAAAAAAGTGGCAAAAAATGCAAATAAGGGCAACGGAAATGTACAGACAAAAAATAAAGGTTGACAATTACATCTGACAATTAAAGCCTGCTGTGTAAGTGTGGAAAACAAACTGATTAATGTGACTTGCAATGGATAGATCAAAGCTTCCCTTTTTCAAGGTTTTCTGTGGGATTAATATTTCGAATTAAGACATAAAGAGTCACAGATCATCACAAAAGAGCCACGGGTTGAGTAACATTGGCTTAGCCCATCTAGGGTTATGAGGCTGGAGCCAATCTTGGCTGCCATTGGCTGAGAGGCTGAACATGGTGAAATAGTAACTTTTCAGTCACAAGTCTCAAATTATATATGGGCATCACCATCTTGTATTGGCCATCGTACCTGCTGTGGTATTTCATTGGCTGCTGTTGTCATCTGACTGTGACAGCAGCATAAAAACATTAGACAGCTGCTTTCTTAAACAGGTGATAATAACTTTTAGATATTACATTTTAGACATCCTTTACAACAACAGTCTGATTATGTAATAAGAACATGAATAGAGCTTAACCACCTACCAAATTTTTGTGATAAAATGCTGATTATTCTTGCTTGTTGGCTTCATCTTGGTTGCATGTAATTATCAACGAAAAGCTGCATTGTAAAATATTTTTTATCAATTTAATTACAAACTTATTTATTTTGTGGGGGTCTTCAGGGGCCTCGAACTGGGAGAAAACCCCAGAATCTTTTCCTTGTACCTACTCTTTATCCGTTACATGGCTCTTTGATAATTCTTGCTAATAGAGGAATATAAATATGATTTCTTATATTGCATGCTCTGCTAAAACCTGTATTTACCTCTTAGTGTTAATGATGCATTCACAGATGTGCAAGTTACCCCAACACCACACACCACAGCACATCACAGATGCTGGCTTTTGAACTTTGTGTTTGTGAATCCTTAACCTACATGCCTATGACTTACACACATGACTGTATTTTAGGTATATAATTGTGGCTGATGATCTTTAATTTATTGTGATTCATTCATTTTGTTAATTCCTCTATAGTTCTTGTTTTCTAGCATTATCTCAAAGCAGTGGGGACTATATACTGTACCTCAAAACCTGATTTAACTGAACCATAAACTTTGGAAGATGACTGTTCAATGTTCAGCTTGCATTAAATGAGAAAAATATGAGTGTGAAATTACCTTTTCAAATTACAGTAATGATATGTAGTAGTGGGGGTCTGCATTGTAAAAAGGCTTCACACAGCAAGAAGGTTTAGACAGAGCCTTTCTGTGTGGAGTTTGCATGCTCTCCCTGTGCATGCGTGGGTTCTCCCTGGGTATTCTAGCCTCCTACGGACCAAAGACATGCTTGTTAGGTCAACTGGTGACTCAGAATTGCCGGTAGGTGTGAGTGTGACTGCTTGTTTGTCCTTGCATGTCTGCCCTGTGATTGATTGCCGACCAGCAGGGTGTACCTCGCCTCTCGCCCAATGCTTCCAACCCCATGCAACCCCCAGCGGGAAAGTGGTATAGATAATGGATGGATATATAGTAAGGCAATAAAGAAAAAGAATCATGTATGTTCATGATGACTCACAGTGGTGATGCCAATCTGCTTTTTCTTTATGTAACACAAAACTGTTTTAAAACTTGCTCCTGAATCCAAAACACATGCAAAAAAAACAAGCATTTTTCACCACTTTATTTGCACTGATTAGAGGTAGCAACAAGCACACCAACAGCAATAAGCAAAAATTCTAAGTAAGTTTCTGTCTTATTTAACCATTATTTAACCACAATAGATGAAAATATATGTATAATAAATACATTTTTTCAAGTGTCCTGACCTATGCCCACAGCCAGCATGTCCATGTTGGTCCAGTATGGATTATATAAGGGCTGCAAATTAGTTTGTTCCTTGGTGGTCCCAACTGTGATTGACCATGTGGACTTCTACTTGAGATAAACCCTCATATACTGTACAATTGCAGTCAAAAAAGATTCAATCCCCATTGCAATTTTGCAATCTTTCTGCTTTTTGCAATGGACAAATCTGATAAAAAGTAATTGAAATTGCTCAACACAACTAATGCTTCAAGTAGTTGTTCCAAATTCACTTACAATGACTTCACCAGTCTCAAAATTGTTCAAACTCTTCATGGCAAGTATCTTCAGAACTCAGTACAGCACCCTTTTACTTTAGTAGCCTGCTGCAAATGAGATGCATAGCCAGACAACAGCTTCTGGCAGTGTTCCTGAGGAATCTATAGCCCTGGGTCTGGATGCAACCGTCGTCTTCAAATCCCACCAGAGATTTTTAATGGGGTTTAAGTCAGGTGACTGTGATGGCCATTGTAGAATCTTCCAGGAATACTTTGGTTGAATAACTGTGGGAATGGAGAAGTCATTATAAGTTGCAATTTCAGTTGAGGAATCCACTTGCATCATTTATTGTGTTAAGCAATTTCAACTCTTTTTGTTTGATGTGTTCACTGCAAACACCTGAAAGTCTGTAAATTTTCACTATTAATCTAATATGCAGTGGGGGTTGAACAATTTTGATTGCAACTGTAGGTTTAAGTCCACATGGGCAATCGCAGGTGGGGTCACCATGCAGTCTGCTTATCCCATTTGGCCAATCCCAGCTGTCATTGACCAATTGGCTGGACATCATGAAATAGTTGCTTTCAGTCACACGGGTGACACTTAGAGAAATCTGACAGTGAACTAAGGGGCACAATCATCTTGTAAACCTGATGTAGTATTTCATTGCCTGCTGTTGTCTGCTGACTGTGACAGCAGCATGGATAAAAACATTACACAGCTGCTACCTCCATCAAGTCATCGTAATATTTAGATATTACATTTTAGACATCCTTTACAACAACAGTTTAGTTATATAATAAAGCTTAGTGTTAGTTCATGCAGGACACGATAGTCATACACCCAGTCGGAATCAACTTAAGTCCAACTGATCCCAGTTAATGCCTCCCAGCTCCCACAACCAATCACAGCTCTTTCTCACAGCAGTTTGTTTAAATATGATGTATTTCTCACTTATTTCTGTCCGCATTAATGCTGATGCACCACACTGCCGAGAGACAAACCCATGTGAGACCCACATGCATATCACCCATATGAGGACCACATGGACTTGCTGGCACTTGTTAGCAATAGATAATTGGTCTTGTTTATTAAAATTAGTTCATACTTTTGCATGTTTTATAGCAAATTGTCATGTAACAATTAATCTATTTCGAAATTAACAAATGAATAGGCAAATTCAGTCAGAAATGTTGATGAGAAAATACTTAAAACTGACGCACCAAAGGCTAAGCCAATGTACATGCATGAAACTCATGCTTCATGTGAGCATGTTTCCTATTTTTCTATACTGTTGGTGTTAATCTTTAACTGACAATGACATTTTTATGTTTGGTTAAACAGAGAACACACATGTGCATTTGGACCAACTCAACTGTTATCATATGTTCTGGGTGGGAAAACAGCAGCCCACTTCCTGTTCTATCACATTCAGCTATAGTCTTATCTCTTTACTGTGTGAGAAAACACTACAATAAAACGTGACCTGGATTTGCTAATGGATCACATGCCCACTTCTGCTTTACAATAATGTCTCACAATCAAAGCAGAAAAGACCTCAAGCTTATTACATCTTAAATCATATTCACAGAGCATGACAGAGAAAATGTCACATATAGTCCAATTTTTTCATATGATAATTTTCATTGAGTTTTTCTCACATTAAAATGTTTCTGTCACCATCATATATGTGAAAAAAGAGGCCTGAAAGTTTCTGACTATATTTAGAGAAAACTCTGTTAAACGTCTCTCCTAATCAGTATGCTTTGATTTGTCCTAATAATTGTTTGGAGACTGTCTGCATTTCTATTGTCCTGAGAAACAAAGAGGGGGTTATCTAACAGTGTCTTCATTATAAAGCTAAAAATGTACTTGGTGGTTATACATGGAATCCCATAACAGCGCTGGGATCCAGTCAGATGTATGAGGATACAATCATCATCACAAAGCTTTTCCTCAAAAGAATAAATGTTTATGACATGAGTTTTCACACTTTCCGTGCACATCACCTTCTTCCTGTCCTCCAGTGTCCAGTCTTTTTGCTTCATATTAGTAACATGATTACTTGGATTAGCAGCCATACTAGCAGAATGATGCAGAGGACTGACAGTTGCTAATAAATGTTTGTGAACTGTATGAAAATGTTTTTCTTTGGAAAACAAAGAAATTTACTGGTGATCCCAAACTTTTGAGTGGTATTGTATATTCATATGGCCTTCACACCAAGGTTATAATTGTTTTGGATTTTCCATTTGTTTTTTTTGTTTGTTTGTTTGTTTGTTTTTTGTTTGTTTGTTTTCACTTCCTGTGTTCAATTTCAGTTTAGTTTTAATTCTTTTTTTATGCTGGTTTGTCAGTTTAGTTTGGTTTTTTTATTTTGCAAAAATGCATTGGTTTAATTTATTTTTTATTAGTTTTAGTGTTGGCTTTAGTTTTTTTTTTTCTTTCAGATACACGCCAGGGCTGAGTGAACATCATACATTTTTAAAAACATAGACAGGCTACTCTTCACTTATCGTTTTATTTATTTAAAGATGATTTTTAATACAATTCCAGATATAAAACTACCACTGTGCAAAGTCTTAACCAATCAAATTATGCCATTTGACTTTCCCCAGACATTGTCGTAGGTGCCGGTCAGTATGAATCTGTCAAAGACTAAAATTAAGGATATTTTAGCTCTAATTTTATTGTGTTTTAGTTAATTTTGAAAGTGCACTACACAGTTTAAGTTAGTTTTCATTTTTAGGTAAAGCTTAGTTTTTATTTAGTCTATTAAGTTAACTAAAATATTTTCACATAGACTTTGAAATACATGGGGGGGGGGGGGATGCTGTAAATCAAATAACATCACAAGAGAAATGTAAGAATGCAAATTTGAAGTTCTCATAAAAGTTAGGAATTCCACAAAAACTGCCCTTATACAAGGGACTTCTTGTAACAGAAGGCACCAGGTCAGATCAGGTATGCCCACTCAGCACTTCAGCCACGACAGCTTTGGTCCTGTACCGCTCTGGCCTCCTGATGGCCATCGCCCAGGCCTACGACAGGCTCATACCCCATCTCTCCAAGTAGCCTCCTGGCTGACCTGTACATGACGCACACAGTCGTCTCCAGCATCTCAACCGGCCCCAGAGGTCCGTGCCACCCAGTATGTGGTGAGCTGGATCAGGCTCAGGAGGGTGCGCCAGGTGCATCTGACTGTTCAATTCTATAATATTATACTTGAACACAATATAACCACTTTCTTCTCACTATATATCTCAATGTATTTGCGCTGCAAGTAATGTCTAGAAAATATCTCATTTGACTTATTGCAGCTTTATCACCTTCTTTCTACCTTGAATTTTTCTTTGTTTTTTCTAATTATGGGAGTCACAGGAATTCTAGACAGAAATTTAATTTTCCCCATTTGAGACCATTCTTAAAGGGTAGATGTGTTGATCTTTGTATGTGTAACATTTGATTGAGTTTTTCCTTCATTAATATTGTATCATATGAAAGCTGGATCTAGTATTTCATGGTTTGTAAGCATCGTTGTGTTTATCATAATTCTATAAGACTGCACACCATAAATCTTTTCCCCCATCCATAGCACACTTCAAACAGTTGAAATGTATGAGGTCCCACTTGTGTAGTAAAAAATGTTCTTCAAAAACAACATGCGCGTGAGCATAACCTTGACGATAACATATATATCCTGTTTTCCGCATCCAGACACTAACATCCTAACTTTGCAGCTCAAACACATGACGCATGGAAGGCAGTAGCAGAGACAAATGGCCAGGGTATCAGACCATCCACAGCTTAACCCCCTGATGGGCCAGATGGTAAAGGAATCTGGGCCCACTGACACCCATAAATCACACTCTCACAGTTCAACACCAGTAACCACAATCTGTTGGTCGCGTGCAGTGTTATTCCCCACAAAAACAGTCCATGCATGTGTTTGGCTCTGTTTTAGATACAGTGACATAATGTTTACCCATGCAGGCATACTGACTTATTTGCATGTTTATATATGGGCCTAAAGCAGCACAAATACTCCTACACACAAAACAGAGGTCCAATAAGGGTTCCCCTAAAAGTTTCTAAGTGCACTGGTGGCATCTGCTGGCCATGGAGTATAATGCATGCAGAGTTGGGTTTTAGCATCTATATTTGAGTCCATGGTATGGAAGCCCATTTCTCCACCTAGAAATAAACATATGTAGAGGTTAGACAATTAAAAAAAAATCCTAAGTCATAATGCTGAGATAAAAAGTCAAAATCATGAAAAAAAAGTCAAGATTAGGACTTTTATTCTCATAATTTTTTTCTCATAATTTCAACATTTTATCTCATTATTATAACTTTTTATCTCACAATTTCAACTTTTTATTTCATAATTTTGACTTTTTTATCTCAGAATTATGACTTTTTGTCTTATGATTACAATTTTTAGCTCATAATTTTGACTTTTCATCTCATAGTTTCAACCTTGTTACTCATAATTATGACTTTTTATCTCATAATTTTGACTTGTTATCCCCTAATTTCTACTGTTTATCTCTGAGTTATAACTTTTCATCTCATATTTTTGTCATTATTTTGACTTTTTATCTACTAATATCTACTTTTTATCTCTGAGTTATGACTTTTCATCTCACATTATCTCAGTATTTTAACTTTGTATCTCCCAATATCTACTGTTTATCTCTGAGTTATGACTTTTCATCTCATATTTTTGTCATAATTTTGACTTTTTAATCTCATGATTTTGACTTTTTTTATCTCACAATTATGACATTTTATCTCATAGTTATTATTTTTTTGTTCCCATAATTATGACTTTTCAGCTCATAATTTCAACTTTTTATCTCATAATCATGATTGAGGATTTTTCTTTTTTTTTTTTTTTTTGTCAAGAATTGCCTTACTTTCACATTTTTTCTTTCCTGTTTGGTGGAAATGGGCTTCCATGCCATGCCCTGAATCCAGATGTAAAACTAAATAAGCATATTCTTATGAAATAAACACAATGCATGTGCTATAACTGATATTATGCCATCTTTCCAATCCTACCATGCAGTGTTGGGCATTATGTCAAACTCTAACTGACCTGCTAACACAGGTAAACCACAAAGGACAGGTGATGGCTGTGATTTTTTTTTAAAAAGCTAACACATTTACATCACATGTGTGATGTGTGACCAGCTGTGACCCTGAGTGTGGTTTTGGCGTCTGGGCGTCCTGTCTGTATGGAAGTACATTTATTCAAAAAATATGCAGTAAGCCTGGCTAATTTCCATAATTTTTAGCTATGTTTAGTTTTTTTTTTTTTTTTTTTTTGCATATTTATTCAAAATTCCTCCATTATTTGTAAAGAAACATTGAATAGGTCAGCCTACATTTCAGCATCATGATAACAGCTAGCCCTCGCTACATCATGTTAAGCTAGCACCTGTGGGGTATTTCTCATTAGGAGCACAGCTTTATTTGCTCATGTTTAACACCCTGAATGTGAAATATTTTGGCCTACATCGTAGTTCGATTTCACATTCAGTGTGTTTCAAGCTTATGGTGGATAACACAATGGCTGGTAGGTTGTCGTTAACAGTTGCCTTAGCTAAATGCAAAGCTAGGCTGGTATCTATAGCTGTTCATGGTGGTGTTGGCGTTAAAAAAGTGACTGTGCTTTTTGTCGACTCTTGCCCTAGTTGACTTTGAGTGGTGAAATCCCTAATAGCATGAGATAATTTAACGGTTGGCGGCCGAAGTTATCTCTGCTCATGGAAAACAACAGTGTTACTGATCATGGAGAGCGCACCAGTGTTGTCAACTCCTCAGTAAGGAAAATAGCTATTGGCTGTGCTAAAAGTCGTTAGAAGTCGCTAAATGACATCATCACCTAATCTGCATATTGTCCGTATGGATTTAATTGTAAAGGACACTGTAGGAGAGAGGAAAAACATCATGTGAGAGACAAAAAGTGAGTAAAAAGACCCTTATTATGTGTAGAACAACAAATGAACTTGCTTGTATCGATTCTTGTTTTTATAACATCACAGTTCCAACCCTCTTTTATCTGGGCTAGGCAAAATGACTCAAGAGATACTCTGGCAGTTACTTTGAATTATATTATTGGTTTATCATTTATTTATTGTTCTATTTTTCTTAGAAGTATAGTCTCCTTACGTTCGGTTTAGTTTTAAACCTTATGGTCCACATTAGAGCCTGCAACAAATCAATTTATTTTTTTGTTTACAGTCTTCATTAACAATCTGTGGACCAAAAAGAGAAAAGAAGAAGCTATCAAGGCGCCTTCACAGCGCAGTTAATCTTTAGTCCGGACATGGAGGCGTGAGCATCTCCTGCTCTGACCGCAGCTGAGAGGGACAGCTGCCCGAGGAGTGGGCTGCTTGTCAGTGTTTTGGGAGGGGGAAGGGCCCACGGCAGCACCCGCTGCTCACTGAGAGGCGCTACAACGATATGTGCTTTCATGTCAGTCTTCAGAAGTCTCCAGTAACACCAGAAAAAGTCGTTAGATTTGTCGCTAGTCGCTTTTTTGAAAAAGAGTCGGTAGAGGGGTCTTAAATGAGACGAGCCAATCAGCTTTCATCCTAAATATAATCCAAACGATCGTGGTACAAAAAAATTCACCCCCTGTACAGTGGGAGCACAATAAGACACTAGCTAATGAGACATGTTTGGTGTTTTGAACCAGGCTGTAAACCAGATGGGACTTCCGGTGTTCCTGCAGCCAGCCTCAAGTGGGCACTCACAGAATAGCAATTTTTTGTATTGGCTTCATTTTTCAGGACTGGACACTGCTGACACCAAATTGCCGGTAAAATCCTCAACTCCTCGTCATCCTCTGGCGGGTTATCCAGTCTCTCAGAGCTATCACGTTGGCAGCCTTATTCTATGGAGGACTTTACACCTAGTTGGAGGGAGGTGTAAGATTTCAGTCATAACTTAAGCCTACATTGAAACTATCACAGCTGGTGCAACACCTCAAATGTTAGGAGAGCGTAAACTCTGTTGTAAGAATGAAGTTGCTTTCAAACTAAGCAATGTTTGAACTTATGCACTGCTGCTGCAACCCATAGCTGTTCATTATTTGAGAGTTAAAATGCATCTTTACTGAACTGGTAAAGAATGCCTTTTGTTCCTTATTTTTGACCTGTTTGAAAATCAAAGTCTATATAGTGTCATTCTTTTGATAATGAAATCATCTCAGCCGCTGCTGTCCCTCTGCTTGGAATGTGCAGTGCTTTGCACTGACCAATGAGAAGCATCGAGTATCCAGTATGCCTGTTCTCATTGACCAATGAGAATCGTTTAGTTGTTGTTCCCCAATGGATGCTAAGATACTGCAGAGACATGACTTTGGAAAAACGTGGCTGAGAGGGAGACAACTTTAGAAATGTGAGAGAATGTTTATAAAGTTTTAAAATTGTTATTTTTACAGAATGAATAAAATTCTGCTAATGCAAATGTTATCATCCCCACTCCTTGAGATGAATTCCTCTTTAATTACAGAGGCATTAGTTTAGATGCTTCCCTCATTGACATCTGTTTAAAAAACAGTCACACTCTGCTGAAACACTCTAGCCAGCAGGGTTACCTTTCCAACCATAACACATGCTGGTGTCTTATGTCTGTATTAATATTAACTAACAATGTAAATACTTCATTCTGTCAACTTGATGTTAGCTAAAACTGCACACTCACTGTATGAGTTCAACCTGACTTCCTTGTCCACCGTTGCCACACTACATTAAATATTTGATTACCTGGCTGATAGATTTCAGTCTCCCTTTGTTCAAAATTGGCATGCATGTAAAATTTCATATCAGTGCTTTAGAAAGGGAAGTAGGAAGGCTGATGAGCATTTACAGGTGGCGATCTGTGTGTTATTTAGAGATTACCACCAAGTTAGACGTGAACTTTCTCTGTTAATTCAGGCATTCGGCTTGAAGCTGTGCGCCCTCTGAAAAATAGGCTTTTAGTGCTTGTTAGAACTTTTTCCTTCAAGCAAGTTGAAGCTTGTATTGAACAAGAGTTCATTACTCAGAGCTTTTCAAAATACTGCTCTTTGGTGGCACCTTGTGGCCAAAAGTATGAAAAGCAGCTTAAATCTACAACTAGAAAAGAACTGCTTCGTTATGGTAGCCCACTCTGCAGTTGAGTTGACAGCTTCTCTTTAATATCATGCAACAGTTCTGTCAGATATCGGGCTATCGTTGAACATGTTTTTTGGGGGAGTAAAAAAATACTTTTATTTTTATCTGATCAATAAATAATGTTGATGAATAAACTTTCCTTGTTTAAACATGTGCTATGGCGTGGTCTCCCTTTGCTTGTGACTTCTTGGCATTTTTTAAACATAATATTAAAAAATGATACATAATAGTGTACAACACAATGCTGTGCTGTGAGGTCCCTGCCTCCACATGCTTGTGTGATCAATCAACCAGTGGACAGGTATATTTATATATAATGTCGTATTTTAACTCATATTTATAGAGTATTTCTCTTTTTTAATTGATTTGAATCCTTACAAACATGGGGTTGAGATGACAGCAGTATACACAGTGTACTTAAATGAGTACTCAGTCAACCCCTTCCCCTCTTGACCCTCCTTTAAGTCTGAACCTTAAAGACCCTGGAAAGTGAAATCCAAAGTTTGTGTCTTAACACACTAGATATGTTGGAATATGGTTGCTGTAAACATGTGAAAACATTGAGATACATGTGACTAAATAATGGATTTAGACCAGTAGAAAGTTTAGTGAATGTGTGCAAAAGCTGTTAACAGCCAGACAAATGAAAGCTCTGCTGTCACAGAGTGATCACTAGCTGAAAGTCAATAAGAACACAGAGGTCCAACATTTTCCCACTTTACTCCCCTCTGATTCAGCCAGAAGACACAAAACTCTTCTTTGTCACTCTTCAGTCATTTTAGGATAACAAAACATGCCTTAAATTATGGCTTTTTAATAGTTTAAGGCACAAAACACAACAAAATGGCTTTGAATGGATGTTTTCTAACTGCCATTCAACCTAAGGGTGTGTTTTCCTGGGAGTGCAGTTACTTTGGAAAGCGAGAAGTAGCGTTGTACAGCTCTTATCCATGGGAACCAAAGTTACCTGAGTAGAAGCTGTAGTATAAAGTAGTGTTTGAGAGTTCATCACCAGGTGAGGAGATCTTGATTGCCAGTGCTTGGCTGCAGCTGGACACCTAACGAGCTGCAGCCGTGACGGTCTATGAGTGACGGCAGCTGAATTAAAACTTAAGTGGCTGTGGTTTAAGTTTTACTCCAGCAGATTTTCACCTGTTTTGACTGCAATTCTGGTAGTGGCTGGTAATAAATGCACTCAACAACAGTTAATTTGACTATTTTTGATCAAATATTTGTGACTGTTGAAAAATTACTCCTGAGATTTTCCTGTGTATTTCTTTGGACAGGTGAGTCGGAGGGAAAGGCATCCAGCAAACAGTTCAAAGAAACTCCCGCACACTGTCCAACTAGCAAGAAAAGTTTCTTTATTTGCAACATCTCAGTACTAGACCTTCATCAGGAAGTTTTTTTTTTATAAAGGACATCTTATATTGGTAGTGGCCACACGTAATCAACTTCTCACCATGAAATCAGAGATCAATCAGTAAATTAACAAAGCAAACAACAAACATCCGCTTCCTGACTCAGAGAGTAAATATGATGGAAGGCTAATAGATGCCTTCACTGCAATTTTCAAAAAGTCTGTCATTATACACTTAAACAGAAAACATTTACACTAAAAATAGGAAAATGTTGTAGTGGAGCAAACGCAGGGGGTTAATAGAGTCAATGGATCTACAGAGGCAATTATAGGTGGAAAGTGGCAAGAAGTGGTTTGGAAGTGGCAAAAAAAGCCGAAAAAAGTGGTGGTAGAGGTTAACAATGACAAAAACTGGGTTTTGAGTGGCAAAAATGTGTTGAAATGGTCAAATTTGGTGGGAAAAAGTGATAAAGATTGCTTAAAATTTGGCAAAATTGGTGGAAAGTGGAAATGTGTGATTTAAATAATATTCTTAGTTTATTTAAGGCATTTGGAGACCCCTTCTAAGTGTCTCGTTACCCCCAACAGGGTCCCAACCCCGCGTTGAAAACCACTGGTTTAGAGGCTCTAGAGTTCTTTTTACAAAACCCTGACAGTGCATCTAAACCTCCTAACTGATTTATCCATGATTTGGCCTAATTTGTCATGAAATACAACAACTTTAGTTTTGAAAAAGATTTTTATCTGCAAGTCTCAGGTACAAGTTTGTGCACCTAATTATGCTGATCTATTTGTTGGTCTCTCTGAAGAAAAATGTATCTTCAACCCAGAAAAAAACCCACACTTATCTAAGATAATGTTAATGATAAACATATAAAAGGTAATGGTTCAACTATTACTACACTTTATCATGGAGGATCTGCCACTCCAGACGACTTTGAGGAAAAGGCTGTAGATATGAAAGAAGATCTTCCCAGAGAGAATATCCTGCATCATGGATTAATCATGCATATGAACGTGCCCTCAAAAACACTTGAAAAAAAAGTGTTCATTCCTGCTGTTTGCTTCATTACCACTACAAGAACACAAAATCATCATGATAGAATCTAATCACCAAAGACTTTACTCATGTTCAGAGTAATGTTAATGAATCTGAAACCAGAGAATTTGCATTGAAATTTCCTGTGTTTGAAACAAAAATATCATCATCATCAACATAAATCTCATTAAATCTGTGGTTGCACAGGGGGTTTAATGGAGAAGAAAAATTTCAGAACTCAAGGTGAGCTGCAGCATACTGAAGTTTGGGAGGCTGCTGTACAGAACCCATGCATGCACAGGGAGAACATGCAAACTGTGCAGAAAGGCCATATCCAGCAGGGATTTGAACCAGCAACCCTCTTGCTGTGAGGCAAAAGCACTAACCACTGCTCCGCTGTGCTGCCCTTACTCAAACTTGATGAGCCAAAAAAGGGAAAAGAGCAAAAAAGGGAGCAATACACACAGAATATAAATGGACAATAGAGACAATATGACATAATAATAGAATTAAAGAAAAAATGACACATCTTTTTTATTTTAAATTTTACCTCATACATTTACAGGGCATCAGTTTTCAAATCATTTCCTTTAGACTTTTTGTTTTATTTTTCCTCAAATGCTGGCTTTGTGATCAAAGGTATGACCACACTTTCACCACAAGAGGGCAGTGGAAGATCTCTCTCTGCACTCTCCAGTCTTTGGCTGGAGTGCAAATGAGGCCAGAGGAGGAAACAGAGCCGATCCAAATCTCAAAGTCTGTGTTTCTATAAGTAGCTCAGCTCTGTTTAAAGACAACAGATGCTATAAATGGCTGTAAATCATGCCAGCTGTTGAGGAAAACATGTGTTGTCCTATCTCCAGTGTTCAACATGGACCTAGACTCACCTGTGATGAGAATGAATGTGGAAACACCTAAACAAGGTTATTGTTGTCTGTTGGTCAGAGTTTGATCACAGCAGGGTTCCTCTCCATCTTTAGTTCATTAAAAAAGCTTCCTGCCTAGACTGCAAAGAATTTTCATGTCAACACAACAAATATTTAAACATTAAAACCAGCATATTTTAGATTCTTTGAGTTGCCAAAACATGTTTGCTGTTTTTCCACAATAAAAAGGACTATAATGCATTAAAATAATCTTAGTAAGATACTGAATAGTTTCCTTATAATTTTCAAATTGTATTTGATTTTTTTTATCAGTAAATTCAGCGTCATTGATGAACAAAGTCCAACAGTTGCAATCATGAAATAATCCATCCGTCCATTTTCTATACCACTTATCCCGTTGGGGTCGCAGCGTGGCTGGAGCCTATCCCAGCTGTCATTGGGCGAGAGGCAGGGTACACCTAAGACTGGTCACCAATCAGTTCCAGGGCTGGCATGCTATAGAGACAAGCAACCAGGCACTCTCACATTCACACCTATGGCCAGTTTAGAGTCACCAGTTAACCTAACCAGCATGTCTTTGGTGGTGGGAGGAAGCTGAAGTACCCGGAGAGAACCCACGCATGCACGGGGAGAACATGCAAAAATTACAGATGAAGCAACATTTCTTAAACAATGTAGAGAAAAGGTTTAGGGGTCTATTTTGTATAATCTGTTGAGCTGTTGTCGAAGTAGTTACACAAACAGTGACTCACTTTAGTATCTCTAGTGTTAGTGAAAGCTAGCATAGTAACTCTAGCTATGTGAATGATGTTACTAGCCAATGTAGCGAAGTTAGCTTCGGCAATGTGAGCTTTAGCAAACATAGCTTAAGCTAGCACTGCTATGTAGATAACTAATGTAGCCACTTTTTAAGCTTAGCTTTAGCTACATTAACTATGTAGCTTTGTTATCTACATAGCTTAAGTAGCTAATTGAGCTGTGTAAGCTACACCTGCTGCTTTAGAATGCTTTCATAGAGGACTGTAATCAGACTGTTTACTCAGCTTTATTAAATATTTTGTCATCAGGATTTGCAGATCAGGTTTTTATCTTATGTTATCCTGTTACCTTAACTCTAACCCTAAATGGAGGTTTAACCCAATTTTATTTCAGAAGTATGTCTGCAGCCAGGCCCCTCTAAAAAACACCAGGTATAAGCTACTTCGTGAGTCCAATCATGATATTGAGGAAATATATCCAATCTGGGCAGACAGAGCCCCCTTAAATCTTTGGTGCCTCCCAACGGGGGGACCTGGACCCCAGGTTGGGAACCAATGCTCTATCCCCTTTTAAAGGTTGATGTACCATTAGTATTTCACCCTAACACTCCATTCCAACAAAAGACAGGACACAGTTCCCTTAAACAGGGGTGTCAAACTCAAGGCCTGGAGGCCAAATCTGGCTCGTGGTACAGTTAAACCTGGTCCTAAAGATCATATATTTTTATTATAACTGGCCAAACAGTATGAGGCAAAGTTCCTCCAGTATAAAAATTTAATTTAAAATACCCTCATATTTTTGATTTTGCATCTCACAATTACAACTTATACATACGATTTTACATTTTTATTTCATATTTTCACCTTTCCAACTCATAAATCTGACTTTTAATCTTATACTTTAAACTTTTAGACTCAAGATTTTAAATATTATCTCATAATTTGACCTTTAATACTCATGATTTTGAATTTAACCTCATATTTTCACATTAGACACTTGTGATTTTTTCTAAGTTTTTCATAGTTTGGCATTTAAAACTCATATATTTGTCTTTTAAAAACATTGTTTTCAATTTAAATTTCCTGTGTTGACCTTTTGAACTAGTAAGTTTGACTTTTATCTGATATTTTAAAGCTTTAAACTTATCATATTGACTTTTTTTTTCTATTTTAAAGTTATTCACCATCAGTGCTAAGTTTTTCACGGTGACAATGAGGTTGACACTTTATGGTTAAATGTTGACCCTGCTGCTGTCAGGTCAGACCTAAATTCAGGATCTGGTCCTGCTGTGATTGAGCTTGACACCCCCGGTATGGAGGCGCTACAGAGCTTTAACGGTGGCTACTCAAAAAGCTGAAATGATGCTAACATTTTGGAAGAACTTAATTATATATGTTAAAATTCTCCAAACACAATGGCCAGTCTTTCAGTTAAACACATAAAACACACTCATCTAAATGTGAAGGATTCGATGGCCTACCTTCCATTATGCTCTAGATATACTACTAGAGGTCTCCAGCCCATAATTAGTGCTTTTACAGCCCAAACCTGGTGACCTGGTTGCAAATGGGTAGCAGAGGACTGTAGATTTATAAAGTTAACAATGACAACAATGCACTGTGCTCCTCTCCCAAAACCCCTTACTTGGACTCAGTCTGCACTGTGAGAGAATCAGAGCATGTGCAGGAGTGTAGGAGGAGTTGCTTTCACATTTCTATAGTTGGATACTTTTAGACTCTAACTATCTGCTGCTGTTTTCCCAAGCTTTAATCTTCATGCTGATTTTTTCTTATATTTAAGATGCATTAACACATGAAGTTTGTTCAGATAAGGATCAAAAACTGCATGTTCAGGCAGAGGTCTGCAGTGTTCAGTGCAGCCACATAAGAAATGGTGACACTGCAAGATTTCTCACCGTTGTCTCTCAATATGGGAACCAGATGCAAATTCATTTGGAGGGATGGGAGAAGATAAAACTCAGGAAGTGTAAGAACATTGCAATGACAAATAGATCCCTTTTAAACATCTGTTACTCATCATATAAGAGTGAGAGCACAACTTTGTTCCTTAGAAATAACATAGCCAGCTCAAATATGTTATTGTGTGTATTATGCAATCTTATAGGTTTTATCTAGTAAGATTGTTTAACAGTTATGGCTTAATTTTTCCATTATTGAGACTGACACGTTTTTCATTTCTTAAACTCAGTATAGTATATTCCCAACTGGCAGAGAGCACATAGCTCCTCTGAGGTTGCATAATATTTCTGTTGTTATGATCGTAAACATTCTTGATATCTAAATGTTGATCCAAATCTGAATCAAAATAAACTCGGCCACTCCAGAATTTTCACCTTGTTGTATTTAAACCATTTCTGTGTAGCTTAGCTGTGTGCTTCAGGTCATTGTCTTGCTGGAAAATAAATCTTCTCCCAAGCCCTAGTTCTCTTGCAGACTGTCTTCCAGGACTTCTTATATTTGTCCACATTCATTTTACCCTTTTACCTTTACAAGCCTTCCAGGGCTGGCTGCTGAGAAGCATCCCCACAGCATGATGTTGCAACCACTGCTTCACAGTGAGGATGGTGGGTTTGTGACATGCAGCGTTTGGTGTACCCGAACACAGCATCATTTTGGTCTCATCAGACCAAAGAACTTTCTTCCACTTGACCACGGAGTCCACCACATGCCTTTTAGTGAACTCTAGTTTTAGTCTCTAGATTAAAACTAGAACTCTAGATTTAATCTGAGTTTTCTTCTGGTTTTCTCTTTGCCACTCTCCCATAAAGATTTGACTGGATAAGAACCTGGGCAACAGTTGTTGTAAGCAGAGTCTCTCCCAGCTCAGCTGCTGAAGCTTGTAACTCCTCCTGAGTATAGGCAGGGGCATAGCTCAGGATTTTGGGCCCCCAGAAAGAATATTACACAGGGCCCCCCTTAACCGGCTAGCCAAGCATCAAAAGTTGCATCATTTTTACAAATATCTATGAATTTTAATGTATTTATGAACATTAATTTCTCAATTTATGAGCAATATTTTACAATGATTAAACCAAATTTACTTGCATTATTTTGCAGCACTGGACAACACCACTTGGACATTTTTAAGGGAGGAGCAGGGGCCCTGGAGCATTGTATTTTACTCTTTTTGATACAAATTTGAATCTGTTGAGTGACTCATAGTCACTTTTGAGTCAATAATGACACTTATTACTAAGAAAATATAGATAAAAACTCACTTTTCATTGCAGGTTTCCCTACTGTGGGCCTGAGTAATCAGTACCCTTTCTCCCCCTGTGCTACTATGGTCATATGTGTCTTGGTGGCCTCTCTCTCTAGTCTCCTTCTTGCATGGTCACTCACTTTATGAGGACGGCCTGATCTAGGCAGATTTACACACGTGCTATATTTCTTCCATTTCTTGATGACGGATTGAACTGAACTCTGCAGGATGTTCAATGCCTTGGATTTTTTGTGTCCTTCTCCCAACTTATTCTTTTCAATAATCTTTTTTTCCTGAGTTGAATGGAGTGTTCTTTTGTCTTCATGGTGTAATGGTAGCCAGGAATATTGATCAGCCTGTGGCATGACCTTCCAAACAGAGGTGTCTTTATCTGACAGTCACTTGAGACACAATCACTGGACTCAGGTGATGACCATTTCACTAATTGTGAGATTACTTTAGCTAGATATTTGTTGAATTGGGTTAGTCACGTTAAAGGGGAGAATATTTATGCAACTTCTTTTTTACCTTACATATTTTTTTAAATTGACATTACTGTGTACAAATCTGTTTTCACTTTGTCATTAAAGCATTTTTGTATACTTTTTTTCAGCAAACCAAATTATATTGAGCATGGTTGATTTATCGAATCAATAAAAGGGTAAAACATCCAAGGGGGTGGAAACTTTTAAAGCTACTTTTGCCAGAGATAAAAAAGCCAGAGCCATTAATTGAGTTTTAACTATATTAAGGCATGTGTTGAACAATATCCTCGCGTTGACCTTATGGCAACAGATCATCTCAGCAAAGAGTGAAAAACAACTGTAATCTAAAAAACAAAGGACTTTGAGGTTGTATATGTGCCATTAGTGGGGTGAATATAAACACAACAAATGAGAATAAATTCTACAGCATTTCTGAAGGCAGTGGTAGGGAATAAGAATAAAGTTTTGTAACTTTTCCTGGGCTTGTGAGGCATAATGGTTGGGGGGGCTGACCTCCCCTAACATTTCTCCCAGCTACGCCCCTGCTCAGCTGCAGTCATATCACAGATGAGAGCCAGGGGAAGAAAGCACAAAGAGAGAAGGGAAGAGAAAAGACAGGGAAGGAGGAGGAGGAGGTCTGCGTAAACTCCGCCCCGGTCTCGGATCCCCTCGCAATCCTTCTTCACAGCCTCTCACGTTGAGGATAGAGAGAGAAAGGGGAGAAACGAGACGGGCACACGAAGAAGAAGAAGAAGACGAAGAAGAAGGGGAGTAGCACAACGAACCATGGCAGTATCCAAAACGTCTCAGCTTGAGATAGTGTCCGATCACAGTGCACCTCCACCTCCACCGTCGACCACTGCACGGAGCATGCATCCGCACAATAGACAGAGTCCAGATGAATGAGGAGCTATCTACCTGGGCCGTGGACAAAATGAGGGTCATCTTCATCCAAAACGCCGGTTTCGTCGCAGCTTTCTCGCCTTTTAGATGTGAGTTGGTGATGTTGGCAGCGTTTAGGACGACAGATAGTGTGAACGAGACAGAAATAAACACAACTAGGTCATGCCAGTCAATGGAGGAGTGAGGAGATCGATCTATTTAGCTAGTTTTGACTTTATTAGAATAGAGCTTGCACGTTCATAATAGTCCATTTATATCGAAAGTGTATTCAGCTTTTGGCATGCAGTCTGCTGTCGACATCTGAAGACATTTCTACCACAAAATTGGCATTAGAATTGTTATTATTTTAATCATTTATTATAGGATTATGTATCAGCTAATTATAAACCGATAATGCCATTTAGTGTTTGTGCTTTATCCGTAGTGATTGATTAAATAGCGATAAAACCATGAATAGGTAGGAGGAGTTATTTCTGTTCACTTTGATCAAAGCCTATTGATCAAGCGAGACAATCTGGAAATGTTCATTTCCACATGTAACAATATGACTAGTCTATGTGTCATTCTTTGTAATTTATTTATTTATTAATACTATTATTAGACCTATAAGTATTATCAATTTCTTTAAGGTAGCTAGTTAACGTATTAAACAGTGGGACGGTTGTTTAAACACCTCCCTAGAGAGATGGAAACCGTTTATTTATCCCCCCACCGGGGGGCAACACGGCCAGCAACCCAGAGAGGCCAAACCTCCGCGGGCAAACCGGCTGCTGCTGCTGGGGGTGACCTCTCCCCTCCAACCCGGGCTCCAGCTCCACCTCTACCTGCCGGCAGCTCACCTGAAGGGACCCCGGCGAGCAGTGATGGACGGAGAAACTCCGGCGTGAAGAAACACCACCATAAACACAACCTGAAACACCGCTACGAGCTGCTGGAGACGCTGGGGAGAGGCACGTATGGCAAGGTGAAGAAGGCCATCGAGAGGCACTCCGGCAGAGAGGTGAGTCGAATGAACACGGGCGTAGTGATGGGGGGGTGTTGGGCTAGCTTAGGGGGGCCATATTTTCAATCCTCCAAACATGTTTGAGCTCATGGTATGTGGTTTTATTTTGTCAGCATATTTTCTGACACCATAGAAAATGCCTCAGCAGGTGAAACAAAAATTGTAATTAATTAGCCTTAACTATTTAACTATAACTATAATTATTATTATCATTAGTAATAATGATGATATAGTAATAACAATAACCATAGTAACAATAACAATAGTAATAATAATAAATATTACCATTATTATAATTGTTGTTTTACAAAAACAAGGTTGGCCTGAAATACACTATAGCCAGTATAACTTAAACCATGACATAAAAACACAAAAATGTGTGGTTCTCACTTTTCTAATCTTCTGTACCGTATAGCTATATAACCTAAGGTTCTTTGCAGCCTGTTTAAGTTACATGCCACTTGTGTTGCTTCACTTAAGTAGTGTAACAGGGCATTTCTGCTAGTTTATGGCATATGTTTGAATATAAAGAGTTGATAAAGTGCAGCGTCTTCTTTACCTGGAGCTGACTTCCAATGTAAAATGACAGTTATTGTACCTGATGTTATGCAGCAGGTCCAGTGGGTGCTCTGAGATTTATTGATGCATATACTGGCAATTCAGGAAGGAGCTTTGACATGCAGTAATTTTATGTTTTTCTATTGGCTGAATAGCAGCCGTCCTGGTAACAACACTGACTGAGATATATTAAGACAAATGCAGAGTAAGTGTTGTAAGCATGCATGTTGCAGTGTTTTGTATTTAAATGGGCAGTGGTTGTTCAAAAACTGGACATATTGGTGTTTTACTGATTTTTGTCAGGACACAGAGCCTGGAAACAGGACTGTCCAGGGTAAATCTGGGACATATGGTCACACTATCCTCAACTCCCTTATTAACCCTGAAATTTAAAAAAGAATAGGGCCATTAACATTCATGCATAAATCACAGTGTGATTTCATTTTAGTGGCAGTAAACGTGTGCTTTATTGTCCATTTTAGCATGCTTGGTAAAGCAACTGCAACAGTGATGTGAAAAACAGACAGCTCAGTGGAGAAGTCAAAAGTCATCTGCACCTGTTATCAAACCATTTTAATCTGCCCATATTTCTTTTTCAATCCATGACAGGTTATTTTTGTCCATGGTAAAATCGATGCCCTTACCTTCGTTCTACCTTCTATTCTTTCAAAATGAAAGCAGGTCTTTACCAAACAGTAGAAATTTTCCCATAGTTTAAGACTCAATTGCACAAAAAACGTTTCAAATGTGAATACTAAAATTTCAAAATGCAACAAAAAGGAAATTAATCAAGTTTAACAACAATATTTCTGAGATTAATCACAGTAAAACGATTTGATTGTTTGGCAGCCCTTATAGGAATTAATGAACCCACCATTTAGATCCTTAAAATGATGCAAATGCCAAAAAAATATACAAATAATAGTTTCTCTCATTGTTTAATTTAAACTGCAATACAACTATTGAAGTATGTAACAAAAAACAAGCCTACAGTTATTCAAAGTGGTTTCAGGAATTTTGAGTTAGATATAATACTGGGAAAAATCTATGCAATTTGAAAACTTGTGTTGTAACAATCAATGCTAAGATAAAAACCCCAGGCATAATATACAAGGGACTTTCAAGGTAATTATCCCCAAAATATCCCAGGCAAACTCCTATACATGTTGTGCAGGTACATTGCCAACCGTTTTTTTTTTTATTAGACAGTACCAGAGTATTCCTGATGGACTCATTCATCTCTTATGGACTTTTCTCATGAAATATCCGAAGCGTCATTACTTTTAGATATTGTTGATAAGGGATTGTTTCCTGTTGTAATGTGTTGTTGTTGACAAGTATGAAAGAGCTTGAGATGAAGGTGTGGTTTAAGCAGTATCACAGGGTTGGCTGATGCTTTTGTGAAACAGCCCAATGTGATATATTTTCATGAAGCCAAGAAAGCCTCGTGAAGCCCCTCCAAATAAGAGACTTTTAACAACTCCCATGACACTGTTTTGATGGTGCATAGACTGCATACTTCGGAATTTTCTCTGACTTGCCATTACAATCAACACAAGTCCTAAAATAAGTGCTTTGAGGCTGTAAGAGGCGTGCGCGTGTCCTTCCCCCTGGGAATTCCCCCAGTGCTCTGAAGGGCCCATGGGGCCACTCGGTTGAGGCTGCACACGCCTCGTCCTACGCTGGGCCTCACCACCGGATGTCAGAGAGCAAATCCAGCTACTGACTGATGTGACTTCCAGTTAAGCATCATGGAAAACACCTAAACAGTCCACCAGAGATACTACTGGGCCCCTCACACAATTTTGTTTTAAAGCTCCGATGAGGGGCTTTTTTCCTGCTTATGTAACAGACTGAAAGGATAAGTGATGTCTCTGAATGAAAGACACAGTCATGTTTAATGTTTGTCACTGCTGCTACAGGGTAGCTGTCAGACAAAAGAAGTTATAGCATTCAAGCCGTAAAAAATTAACTGTACGGATATAAGTAGTCTCATTGCTGATGTTTTTGTTTCCTTTTGAAGACTTTACAGAGGCAGACATTTAAATTTAAGTCTTTTCAAAACCAACTCTTAAAACTTCACGTGTACGGGAAAATAAGCAAAGATATTTAAGGTTACTTTGTCCACAGGTGGCGCCAAAATCAGCATGGACCAAAGTTCCTCATAGCAGCTTTCATGGTGCATTTCCACCAAAGTTACAACAGAATGATTCAGTGGAATGGTTTGACTCAGTTAAAACTTATGATACCTGCATTTCCAAAGCCAATGTCCATCCAGCCTCACTCATAGTGATTGGCATTTCAGCTCTATTTAAGGTGCTTTCACACCTACGACTTTTGGACTTTTTGGTTCGATCCGAACCAAAATGATAGGTGTGAAACCTCCCTTGGACCGTGTTCTGGATCAAACACTCAGACCTTGGTCTGACTGAAAGTCCAGTTCATGCCCAGTGTGAAAGCATTATTTTTAAAGGTTCTGACCTTCATATTAACAACAGGAAATTACGACATGAGAACCAGAAAAAGGAAATCCGACGCAAAAACAGTGAGTCACGGAAGCACATATCAGGATCCTGCTGGAAAAAAGTCATACAAATAAGGGAACTTGCCAACTGTCATCTAATGGGAAAGCTCATGAGGTGAAGTCTGCTCAGGTAAATGTCCTAGCCAAACAATAATATGATGGTGGAAATTACTATTTCATTCTTTTCTTCTACATACAAGTTACACACAACTAACCAACTTAAGAGGCATGCAACCCATGTAGTTTGTGACAATATCACATCGATTTGTAAAAAAATGTCTGTTTGCAATAATTACAGTGTGAAACCAAAACCAACAGAACCAAACAATGTATCAAAAAAAAACTTGAAGACCCTGTAAAGTGAAAATGAATCTGCATATTTTTTGTTGTGTGACAGGTCACCGTGTTATGAGCCCCTATTGAAATTTCAGTCAAATAAAACATGTCTAAGATTATAAAATTAAGCTTCAAAGTCATGAAAAATGAGGCAGTGAAATGTGTTGCAGTATGGTGTGGGTGTGTCTGTTGAATGAGCTGAAGCCACGCGTGAAATACAATCCTCTTAGATTTAAACAACACATTACTACAGCTCATCTAGAACTGAACCGCCATTTCAATCAGATATCACCTCACAAGGTGTATAGCTTTTAATATACGACAGTTTCTTGTAAAAGCAAATTTTTGTCAGAATGAGGGAGAAAAGCTGTTCAGCTCTGTACAAAACAGCAGATTTTGTGATTGCTCAATTTTACAGCTTTTGCACAAAAAGTGAAAACTCTTTCAACCTATCAACAGACTGCAGTGAGTTCAGCTGCACTCTTTAGGGTCAGTTAAGTCTGCTTGGTACTTTGACAGAAGGGAAGTGAAAAGTTGGATCGTACAGACCATTTATTTTGCTATTATTAAAGTCGAAATGCAAAAATTGGCAGTGTATATTGGCTGCGACTTGTTTTGTGTCGTAGAGTGTTGAATAGAGCTGAATCAGAGCATTTGGTGCAAACACAGCTTCAGTGTTTCAGACAAAGCCTATACTCCCCTATCAGCTTGGGTTTTTTCCAACTGTGTGGGTGTTTGAGTGCGTCAATTCACAAATGTCTGTTTCCTTTAAAAAATGTTATTGGCTGTCTTTGCCCTCATAAACCCGCCATCTGCTGTTGTGTCCCTGCAGACCCGGACATGTCTCCAAATATTTTCACGTGTGGCAAAATTTGACCCCTGTAGGCTCATTCTGGCAGGACACGAGGAACTTTCCATGCGCACAGAATGCAAGGAGGAAACTTAGTATAGGTCAACAATGCCTCCTCCACCACCCCCAGTGGTTTCATAGCTCCTGGCGAAGGCATGCTTGATAGGGGGACCATAAACCCTCTGGTAGTGCGAACTCTCTCTTGGCCTGTCCCACTTGGCTTAATTTCCTGTCTTCAGTATGTTTTCTGTTTATCATTGCCATGGCAGTAGCTCTAGTGTGAAGCATTTAACTTTCACTTGCATTGCAGAATTGCACAATGGACATTGACTGCAGGGTCAAAGCATCCTATTTCAACACGGGTCAGCTTGACATACTTTCTTGGAGTTGGCTAACATTGTTTAATTAAGATGATAGATTGAAGACTTGTTCTGAAGAGCACAAGTATTTGACACAAGTTTGGCATTTCTTCACAGTTGCTCTGTTTTGAAAACCATAGAATTTAGTAAGTCTTGATGTTAAAAAACTTAAAATTCCATCTTCTAGGCAAAAATAGCTAAATACAGACTTACAAATAGCTCTTTGTAGGCCAGTCTCCGTGACCTCATGCCTTCCATTCCCCTGTAATCGCCTGTTATTTCCTGAAAATAGCTCCCAAACCTAAAATAGCATGTCAGAAAAGTATAGGACTTCCTTGCCCCACTGCGTTTCACGTGGGAGTTTGTATATCTCTGGGAAGCCCTTTGAGAATCCACTCCTCTGCACACAGCACCAGCAGAAAAGCAGACAGACAGAGCGTGACTCCTGGCCACCTCACGGGCCACGTGTGTGTCTGGCACTGCATTGCTAGAGTTTATATGACCTTTGACACAAAGCAAGTCCCTTGTGTCCACACAGCATGGCAGATACAGGAGTGTTATGCAATCATCGGTTCAGTCCACAAATTGGGAGAACAGAGAGGACCGAGTGAGGGGACAGACTCAGACTCTTGTGTGTGGACTATGGTTAATTTCTTTGATACTATTTAAAATGATTAAATCTCTTTTGTCTGTGTGTGTGTGTTGGGGGGGTGTCTTTACTTAAAAAGACAGCTGAAGAAAGACAGGAAACATGAGGAGAGAGATAGGGCATGCACTATACAGCCCCAAGACTGAGTCTAAGTCATGTGACCAGCGCATCAGGGACTGTATCCCCAATCTCCATTTTTAAAGTAGAAAAGTATAAAAAGTACAGAAGCATACCCACCTTTAGTCATATTTTGATCCAGAGAAGGAATGTTGAAAATATACTGGAAACATTTTGATAAAATGTTGCAAATGCATTTGTAGTTCATGTAGTAGTATTGGGCAATATGGCATACATTTTATATCACAGTATTTTTTTTTGCCATTCATAGTGATGGTATTACAGTAAATCATGCATTTAAATACATGTTACGAGCGATGATCCCTTTTTTCCACCTAAAACAGGTATGCAACAGCATACTAAAGGCATGTTTGAGCTTGAGATCACAGAAAAAATGTTTTTTTTTTAAGTCTAATACTGAATCTGTAGTTTTAAGTTTCACTTCACTTTTGCTGCTTGTGAAAACATCACATTTCCTGATGTGGGCCTTCAAAATAAAACCCAGTAGGTGCAATATTTCTTTTTTATTTCTTTATTTAAAAAGTGCAATTAGATTATTTTCCCAAATTGTTCCGCCCTACTGCTACGGAGTCTTATAGTCCATTTGTAGTCTTAAGTTTCATTTCTCTCCTGCTGAGGTGTGTTCAGCTGCTACTGACAATGCCACATGTCCTGACGTGGCTATTCATAATAAAAGCACTCAAGCAAAATAACTACAGGCTTTTATTGTGAAGAACTTCTTGGAAATAGTGTGTTTATCATTGATTTAACTAAGATGCCAATAAGTGTACAGAGCAACGGTGTTTACTGCTGCCACAACATGCTTCTTTGAACCATCATGGGCTTAAAACAAGCTAGTCATGAGTTAAAACACACCTTTAAACAGTCATTTCAGCTGTTGTAATACAAGCTGCTGCAGTGCTTTGCTAAAGGCGGTTTATTTTGAATCCAGCTTGTATTAAAGCCACAGATAGACCGACAGAGGTGCTGTGCAAGAGGAGTACTCGCTTCATGTTGCTGCAATTACACACATCAAACTTCGGGAGGAGACAGCACACCTTTTACCTCGTTACTGTGCTTCACACCAACCACGTAGACATTAATGGGTGACATTTGGCAACATATATGGTTGCTCTTTAACGTCAGAGCAAACATGCTAATATTTGGACTCAGGCTGAGCTGCTGTCCATCAAATATCACTCAGCTACACTAACGGCAACATCAGTTATGCCTTGTTTGTGTACTACAACCAGTTAAACCAGTGTGGTGGTGGCAGAAATTTTTACCAGAGACAGCAATGAGACCAGTGCACCACCCTCTTAACTTGTATGGCGTCTTAGCTTAAACTTTGGGTGTCATGACAACTCTAGTGTGCACAAGTGCACACTGAAGGCACATGAGAAAGATTGATTAGATGTGGGTACAGCGTGTCAGCAAAAGGGGAACTGAGTGACTGCCTGGGCTAATCTGCAAAGCTATACATTGTACCATTTGGCAGCTCAGTGGAACATTATACACAGTGCAATAGATCATAGACATCACACGGGGGGAAAGTGACACACGCACAGGCCTCTGTTTGTGAAAGATGTGTTTCATGTTTGTGAGAATTAAAGAAAGAGGCTGTCTATATGTAGTCTGTGCCAAGTAGATGATTAGAGCAGAAAGGTTGTGGTGACAGCAGGGCTCAAAATGGGCAGTGACACATGAAAGGCCATCCACAGCAGGCAATGAGATTGGAGGGGAAGGTTAATATCCTGTGTGGGGGATCCATCACAGACAGGGAGGGGGTTGGCATTTAGCACAGATATACACAAGGGGAACCCACCTCCATAACAAGAGAGGGGCAGCCTCAGTTAAAGGGGTTAGGGAGTCATATTAATATGAGCTTAAAGCACCAGATTACATCACTCCCCAACAATGGATTCACTGGAGGCTGGAGGGGTGCACAAGAGGGGAAAATACTCACATTCCTTGGTTATATGTGCTGCTGTTGATGAGGTAGTATGATTCCTGGATGTGTTTGAGAGTAAAATTCTCTGAAAAAGTGGCAAATCCCTCCATCCTACTCACATTCTCCGCTTCTGTGTCTGAGTCAGACACACAAGCGATGATCATGATCTGTAGAAAAAAAGAAGAGTGAGCTTGCAATGAATACTTCATCTATTTTAATGGCCTGAGAAAGCGCAGGAAGATGTCCTGCTCCAGTGAAGCGAGTCATGGACTTTCACTTCAAACAGGGTTAGTTTTGAGGGGGCACCCAGACGAGGCGGGGCCCACAATACCTGGCAGGGGCCGACGTGGGCAGCAGAGCAGGGCCTGTTTACTGTGAGTGACAGTAATAGGGATCCACTTAAGGACAAGCAGAGCTGTGTCAGCCAGCCAGGCCAGCTGGCAAGTGGTTGATCTGCAGGCCTGTTTAATGATCCACATCGAGGTCAGTGCAGGGGAACATGAGGAGATACATACAAGTTACCTGGCTCTTTCTCAAGCCCTGTGTGGGAGAGATGGAGGATCAGCATACAGTTTGGAATTAGGATCCCTGAACTGATTGATGATGATACAGTGCAATATGATATGATACAATGCATGTCACAGTATTGGGTACACCTAAAAAATAATGGAATCATGTCCAAATGAAGAGCAAATCATTCTCAGGAAGGCAAAATGAGCCACCTTTGGCTAGGAGTAGACTGATTATTGGCCTGAATGATTGTTGAGGCCAATATTTAGCATGTGGCCAGCGATCAGTATCAGCATTTTATTTTACAGATAAAATTAATTAATCAAAAAGTGTGCTAGTTTGGTTTCAAAGGAAACCATTTATCAAACAGGAACCCGCTTGTAGAACCAGCTCATCCTTCTATGATATCTAGTCTTGACTGAGTTGTCATTTTAATCCAACCATTCCCCCACAACATTTATTAGCCTCCATTCAATTGGCAGTGGCTTCATTGTGCAAAGCATTAGGAATACCAGGCCAAGGTAAGACAGTCACAGAAGTTATGTATGGGCCGCTGTTTGCAGAACAGGCAGGCTAGTGAGTTCAGATGTTGGACCATCACTGAAAATGCATTGTTAATGCATGACATGGACCCACACACTAAAGTGTAGTCTCATGGTATTACTATGCCCAAAACAGTTTACCCACTTTATTGTTTAAGCTCGCTGTTTCTTGGTTGTTGCCTAAATTAATGAATTCCTGAACAACTTCCTACGTTTTATCCAAGAACGTGACTCACGTTTGGCCTTCTACAAAACAAAGCAGACAAAAAGTACCTCACGTTTCAGTGGATGAGTGGTAAAATGTTAATGAACCTGATGAGGTAGAGGAAAACATCAGTGTTAAGATACAAACAACTTATAACCAATTAAGGGCCCAGCATGCAGACCTCCCTGGACCCCAATCTTGTTTATTATCGTGTCATTTCTTTGAATCCTGTGTAATCAAGGCATGCCCTGGAAGGGGAACTATTCCGGTTTGGGTTATTTTTATTGATGTACACAGTAATTAGCTTGGCACTCGCTACTGCTTGTGGTTTCTCCTTCATGGAATAAAAGCTGGGCTCCTTAGAGCACCAGCCACTCAGCTAGGAGAGGACAAAAGTTTAAACTAACAGGATTCAAAGCGAACGGATCCTATACAGACCTGATCAAAGCAAACTCAGGACTCAATCCAGAATGTTTAGGCTGCAATTACAGCGGCATGTGCCTGACCATGCGCTCGCCATTGGTTTATTTGGAAAAGAACGCCACATATCATTAAAAGAATGTATTGCTTAAAGTCATCACGTTGCAGCAGCGTTGCACTGACGAGGGTTGAGGCATCGACTGTTGAATATTTGACAGAGTACAAGACAAGGAAACTGAATCACCTCCTGCTTTTTCTTGTTTCCTCTATAAAACTTCCAGCAGGCGGCCGTGCTATTTCAAACTTTTTCAAATGCACATTAGCTGCTCTCAATCAGTATGACTAAAGTAAAGAGTGTGGGTAGTGATTTAGTATCGTCTCAAGGCTTTCTGACAGGGAAGGAAACATGGTTGTGAAAGTTAATACCGACATCTGATTTATGTATGAGCACCCTGACCTCTGTGCCTTTCTGACTTCCTCGACAAAAGCATGAAAATTTAACACCTTGCTCACCTCTTTTTTCACCTCACATGTGATCCTCAGAGGCCCTTACAGATGGGCATTCTTCACGGTTTACAGCCGTTTATATACAACACCTACTGAACTGTTTGGCGTGAAGTCTTATGTGTGTATGCAGTGAGTTTGTGGTGCTCACCTTACTTTTTCATTTGTTTTACCTTGTAATAATGCAACTTTTCTAATCATGGCAAGATTTACTCAACATGGCAAAAACTAATAGCATTCCCATCACTTTGCAAACAACTGTTAGCATGCTTAAAGACATAAATAAGAAGATTAATATGGTAAAGATCTCCTGCTTAACTACTGGAGGCACCCCTTAGCATGCTTACTGCCGAATGGGGGGGTCCCATGTAGGCCAGAAAAATCACAATCCACTGTAGAGTTAAGTTGTGATGACCATATTTTATTTCTTATCCGAATATTAATCAATCTTACAAAAACAAAAAGTAATTTTATTTATTAATGCTATAATGCTATGATATAGTGTTTTTAATATCTATATACTTTACAATGACCCTTTTCAGGTAATGATAGAAATGTGGATGGGCACACTGAACTAAACCATTTGAAAAATGATGTCAGATGTCAGGATGCCAGAGAATAACTTAGAGGAAACTGTGACAACTTTAGTGGAAAAATGATCAAATAGTTGTGGAATGAAGTAAAGATTGGGGACAAGTAGTGAAATGGGTTAAAAGTGGCAGAACTTGGTAAAAAAAAGTGGCAAGAAGTTGTAAAAATGGGTGAAAAGTGCCAGAAATGCTTTAAAGGTTGCAAAAAAGTGGCATGAATGCTCTAATAGTGGCAAAAAAAGTTGCAAAATGGGTTTTAAAAAATCAAGCATATAGCGTTAGTTTAGGCAGACCAAAGAGTCAAGCGCTGCCATAACTGAAATCAGCTGATTTGCTCTAAGCACAGGATTGGCTGATCACTCTCATATCAAATTGTTTAAAGTACTCTTGCATGGCTACGCTCTAACGCTCTCTCTGCAAGCTGCTCTTGTAACCCTCCTCCACCCCAGCTCCTCCTTTGTTCTGCTCCTGACTTAATCAGTGTCATTCTGTCGTCATTCATGCCAGCTCGTCTCTGTTGTTTCTTGTTTTTTGCTACTTCTATCCCTGCCTTAGGCTTTCCTTAATGGTATAGGAAGAGCAGGAATATGTTCTGTTCCAACTTAATACTTTTTACATAGGCTTTTGAAAGGGCAGAGGTATCCCAGAACTGCCACACTGTCAAATATGAATAATGGCAATAAGGGCCATTTAATAACAGCTATCACATCAAGCGTATCACATGTGTTTCTTAACAAAGAGGTCTTAGCTGAATTGGCTATAATGCAGTGGAAATGGGTTAAAAGTTGCAAAAAAGCGTCTAAAGTGGCATAATTGGTCTAATAGTTGCAAAAAAAGTGTTAAATGGGTTTAAAGTGGCAAAAAGTGGTAAAGATGGGTTGAAAGTTTAAAAAAATAGTGAAAATGGGTTAAAGAGGCACAAAGGTGATAAAAATGGGGTATTAAAGGCAAAAATGAGTGGTGAATACATGATGAAAAGTTGTTAAAAAGTGGCATGATATAAAAATTTCAACATTAGACCCAATAATAGCTTCTAATACTTTTAAGCTCCAAAATGAGGTAACTGTTAGCCAAGATGCTTGCACTAATGCTAATGGTCCAACACACATGGCTGGTCACATGTTAGGGCAGGTCTTAAAACATTTGATGGAAGTCTTTTTGGAAGTTTTTTTTTTCCATAAGGAGTGAAAAAGGTGAGTAAACTACACAGTATAAGACTAAGGTGACTCCCCCCTCATGTAAAGCACACACTGTTTGCATGGCTGTTAGCATGGCTGTTGTGCAGTCTGTGTAGAACCCCTTGAGAGAGAGTGGGGTAAATAAGGTTGATACAGTACATTAAGGAGAGAGAGATGTATCAGAGTAGGCTCACATGTTTTTACTGAGCCAGACATCACATGGTGTACAGTATGTACTCTAGAGAGCCATGAACATTTTAAAGCTCACTGATAAGATAATGAATGTGACATCAGTGTGTTGTCCTTTTGTTTCACTCATTTCCTGATATTAATTAAATCCATGTATCTGTTTATCATTTTAAATAGAAATGGGAAGGAAATGTGTTTTATATATCTACTCCTAATGCAGACAGGCTGTCTTTTACTTTGAAAAGTCTATATTTTAAGCAGTTAAACGTCTTCTGATCAAAGCATCTTCTTTGTCTCTGTTTCCAGGTGGCTATCAAGTCAATTCGGAAGGAGAAGATCAAGGATGAGCAGGACATGGTTCACATCCGCCGGGAGATTGAGATCATGTCATCCCTTCGCCACCCACACATCATTTCAATTTATGAAGGTGAGCGCACACACAAAACAGATCATGCTCATAAACAAAAACACACGTGTAATGGCAGAGCTTCAGGACTGTCATGTTGTGACATTCAGATGTCATAATAAGAGCCGGACTACAGCTCTGGGATGTTATTTATCTCCTCTGCTCTGTCTGGCTGCATGGGCCAGGAAAAGTCTGGATCCCTTTTCATGTGTGTGTGTTCGCACGTGCATCTTGGAAGTTTGTGTGTGTAAGATTGGTGGTATTCTAAGGGATTGCCTCTCCCACATCTGAGGGGTCTCATCTCTTGTCTTCTCTGGTCTTGATCTCAGGGCCAGACATCTGCTGATACTTAGAAACAACTGCAGCTGGGAACCAGACTGTGCTTGAGTATGTGTGTGGGTTCACATATAAGCCCCTGTGTATTTGTGTCTATGTATGAGCATAGGGAGGCACTGGATTGACCTAAGTCACCCGCAGGCATGCACCCTGTCTGACCCAGCGCAGCGCCATGAGAAGGATAGGAAACGCCTGGAGCAACGTCAACATATATCTACTCAAGAGAGAGACCCTCCAAATATCAAAGTCAGACTAAATTGGCCCACATATTGACCTCCTTATGTTGATGCGAGCCCTTTGAATGACCTTAAACTCACTGTAAGAAAACACAGATTAGAATTAATGGAGAGCGTAAAGGCTGAACAATTCCCATTGAATTCTTTCAACGTTTTGCTCTCAATTCATCACTTTTTATAATGTCGTCTGGGCCTACGTGCAGGCAATTAAAGTCACAAGGCTCTGCAGTGTGAGTAGGTTTCATATGATTTGTGGCTCGTGACTATTTTTTTTATGCCTGTGTCAACAAGGCAACGGTTTCAATGCCCTTTTCAGTAAATCTGGCCTGGCACAATAGCAGCTGCTTTAATGTACCACTGCCCAAACTGGCTTACCCACCGTCCTTTGTTTGGTGTCAAAGTCCTCAGGTTGTTATCAGTGATCTGTGTATCCCACAAACATTGCTATTTGTCATGGGAACGTGCCTGTAGTCGGCCAGAGGGCTGAAGTTCAATTGAGTTTATTGGGTTTTGTTGGGGAATTATTAAAGGAACACCCAGTTTTATGAACTCCGACAAAGCTGTATGGTTTTTCTCTGAGTGTCGTTTTCCTTTCTAAGCAGACTAATTCACCAACAATTGCAACCAGACTCATTGCCCTTGCTTTATTCTCCTCAAACCCACGGGTTTACTGCTGTGGCCTGGCCTCCGCCCAGCCTCACTCTACAGATATATAGGAGGCCCCGAGATTTGTGTATCCGGCAACACCCTCCTCAGCAGCCCCTGCTAACTGCATCTTGTGTGAAGCAAAAGCTGAACCAGATGTGTGAAGATTGATTTTTACCACTCCCTCACATTCTGCATTCATCAGCATGCTGTGCAGGGCATTTAAAAGTGGATTTCACCCTTTGCTCTCCAGGCATAACTTAATTCCAGCTTGGAGACAACTATCAGAATCATGCATCTAGAGTACAACTTGCAATGTAAAACTTGACCCAAGAAATTAGGAGAAAAGATTGATCAGATCATGCTGGAATTGTCCTATTAACCACACAGATGTATGAAAGATATCTGTCTGCTCATCCAACTGAAAGCAAACACATTTATTCCTCCAAAAATGCAGACCTTTTTCTCTATGAGGAGGGGGATAGGAAATAAAGAGATAAAAAGCTAAAACAGTCATAAAATCATTAATCCTGCTGTGGGTGAAAGGCCAACTCTTTTACAGCGTGCATTACACTGCATTCTCTGAAGGTGACATAAGCTGTGACGGTAAGTGAAACTCTCCAGGAGCCTTTATTTTGGTACCTCAGTTTGGTTATATAAGAGCAATTCAAGAAAAATCCTGCTGAGGTCATCAACATAAAAATACCTGCATGAAACAGTGCAGGTAGGCATTGATAGAACTTCAGAACTGTTTTACTGGAGGTGGTGTACACAAATGACACAAAGATAATGATCAGATGATCACTGACGCTGCAACAGTTGTAGAGGCAACAGCTACAATGACTATACAAAAGAAAAGACAAAAAAATCCAAAAAGCACAAAAATTAAGCTTAATAAAAAAATTAGCTTTTTTAGGTTAGGTTTAGAGTTTTTTTGCAATCACATGGACCTGAATGGACCTATCATCAGAAAATGTCTGCATACATTTTTACCATTTTTACCACAGTTTCACTGATTTCCATGGTGTGGAGGCAATCAATATCATAAACTACTCAGTCCTACAGACCTCCTACCGTCTAGTGTTGTGTAGCCAGATGAAGGGCTTTCAGTAGATGAAAGGGTTTCAGTAGTACATCACCGAAACAGTGATGCACTACTAACCAAATACACCTTGTGGGGTAAGCAACCGAGTAACGATATACCATTCATAAACAAGCATATGCAACACAACAGCCCTTTTATGTTAGATACAGTAGTTAGCTAAAGGAAGATAAGATAATTCAAGATAGTTGATTAGTGCAGAAAAGCATATGAGGTGATGCATTTTACCCAATGATTTGAGTTTCAGTTAACAGATTGAGTGTGTATGAGGTTTTGACCACAGTGAGCTTTCTTATAGAATTTGAGAAACAGCAAAGCAGTAAGAGACAATGGAGTATATTTTACATTAAGTTAAGGTACTTGCAAAATGAAAGTGTTCATTTCTGACTCTGTGACTGTTAAATGTTGATCAGAGTGCCTCCATGACTTTTGAGTGGTCATCAGAGTGACACCATGACTGTTGAGTTGTCATCAGAGTGACTCCATGACTGTCTAGTGGTCATCAGAGTGACTCTGTGACTGTTGAGTGGTCATCAGAGTGACTCCATGACTGTCTAGTGGTCATCAGAGTGACTCCATGACTGCTCAGTGGTCATCAGAGTGACTCCATGAATGTTGAGTGGTCATCAGAGTGACTCCATGACTGCTGAGTGGTCATCGTGACTCCATGACTGTTAAGTGGTGAAGTTTTATTGCTCGGGGGAAGAAGATGCTCCTCACGTGCTCTAAAATCACAATAAACAAAAAGGTTGACAAAAAATTGGTTGCATGATTTTGTTATAACCCATACAGCAAACATCCATACAAACCTGAAATCCACCCCTTACAGTCTTATCGATTCAGTCTACAGCTGACAGTCTACAGGACCAAAGCATGCTCCCTCACAAATCTGTATATTTGCACACAAAGACATTCTTACTGCAGAAGGCGTAACTGAAACGTATTGTTTCAAGAGTGCTTCAAAAGAAAGCAAAGCCCTGTATCACATATTGTAATCGTATTCCCCCACTTGTCCCTGGTGCATGCCTGCAACAGTGCTCTATCACCAGTGCAGGCAGTGGGACAATAGGTGCTAATTACTCCAGTGTGAGGGCTTGACCTGTGAACAAAAGCCCCAATGAGTGACAGTGAGCCTGTAGCGGTGGCTGCTGTACCCAGCGGGCTGTAACAAACTCGAGTTATGTAAGCCAGGTAATTACTCTACCACCAGGAGTCAAAGGTAAATGGGAGTGCAAGCTGAGAATTGGCTCTGCTAGAAGAAAACCCCACCACAGATCACTGTGAATATCACCCCAGGTCTCCTCTCTGCCCACCAATCAGAGCGCTGGATCTCTCTGTTTCTACCCGTTCAACCAGACAGACCCGATCAGGGAGCATTACCATCACTCAGCAGCCGTGTGCTTTTACAGGGGATTATAACTTTAAAAGCACCCCAGGAGGAGGGGGTGAAGAGAGGAGAGTGTGACAAACTATGAAGGTGCTCACTCAAGGGTGCAGAAAGCAGAGGCCCTAACCCCCCGTGACCCCGCTGTGTGGGAAATGTAGGCCGCACAACAGCAGAGCGACGTGGCGGAGCGTGTTGTTGTCATGTCTTTGGTTTTTCTCCTCTCTTTTGCACATAACCATTTTCATTCCTTTCATGCCAAAGCACTGGGTGGGAGACGCGTTGCCAAATCAAAATTACACAGGCTATGTACCAGCACAGAATGATATGTTTGGTGACTGCACATGGTGAGCTGCCATTTTCTGCAGTCACCAGATGTGGAACAAGCCACCATTTTTTGGCTTTCTGTTGAACACATTTTCCCAGAAGATATCAAACATACAGATCAGTACAAAAAACAACACCATTTACAGAATACACTACCTGTATAAAAGCATTGCATGATTACTGTACAGAATGTCATTTGGCATGATTGAGTGTTGAAATTTGCCTTTTTTTATTGTTATTTCCATGTTTCAGAGTCTTTACTATTTATTTGTTGCAGCTTTATTTAAATCAAAAGGACATGAACAATCATCTCTGCAAGATTTCAGGTGTAAAACATTTTCTTGACTTGAGAGTTTCAGGTCAGGTCAACTGGGTGACACAGTAGTCAATCTAGTGTGCCATTTCCATGCTCAAACACCAGTGATTTTCCCCCCGTTTTATCCTGTTGTTGCAACATCCACAGTGAAAAGATATAATGAAGTGCTTGCACAAGACACCACAATTTGTCTTTTACAATTTTAACCTATTTTATATAGGATGCCTCCTATAAATGCCATCAAAATAATCCAGAATAAATCCTGTCCTTGGACGGCTTGGTGCTGCAGTGGATAGCAGTGTCACCAAAAAACAAGAAGGTTATTAGTGAATCCTGAACAGATAGAGCCTTTCTGTGTGGACTTTACATCTATCTTGCCAGCTTCCCATTGCATGCATTTTAGGGTAGTTTGTGACTCTAAATTGTCCTTAGATGTGAATGTGAGTGCTCCTAGTTGTTTGTCTGTATGTCAGATGTATGATTTACTGGCGACCAGTCCAGGGTGTACCCTGCCTCGCCCAGAGTCAGCTGGGATCGGCTCCAGTTTCTCATGATTTTGAATGTGTCAAGCTGATCAGAAAATGGATGTTTTAGTGCCTTTTTTAATCCTATAACAGTGGCATATGTGTTTCTTGGCTTCCATTATCCACACTCAGAGACAGGTTAGTTTTCAAAATAACAGGAGGATGCTCTTGCCTGGTATTTTTCTCTGGGTTATTTGGAGTTTAATTGTGCTGTATCAAGAGGAAGTTACACAGCGTTTCAACACAATGTTGTACAATGTGATATTTCCTAATCATGCACATTTGTTTTGGTGGATAAGAATGTGACTGTGTGTTGTGAAATGTGTTGACTTGATGCAAGGGTGAAGTATGTCTATGTGGACAGCACATCTTCACGCTATAGTGTACTCTCTTTGTAAAATTCTCCGTTTTCACTGCTCTGCTGGTCTCTGAGGAGGGGGCTTGATTGAGTTAACAGCCCCTCCCTGCAGTGTTGTGAAGGAGCCAGAGTCCTGAGGTGGGGTTTGTGGTGATGTAACCTTGGGAGAAGTGTAAAGATGTTATGTGTTCTTCTGGAATTTGGATTCCTGATCCAAAACTAACGAGAACGTTATACGTTACGATGTCTGTTTGTGATTTTAATGTGATAGAAAGAACCTGGAATTACTTCATAAGGTTGTCCTCCCATTTTGCCATTAATATTGATGCATTTCCTGGAAAGTGGGTATTAATGGATCCAACTGTTTTTGTATCATTCCTCAGTGTTCGAGAACAAGGACAAGATTGTGATTGTGATGGAGTATGCCAGCAAGGGCGAGCTGTACGACTATATCAGTGAGAGGCGGCGCCTGAGCGAGCGGGAGACGAGACACTTCTTCAGGCAGATAGTCTCGGCTGTGCACCACTGTCACAAGGTAAGAAAGAAGCAGATGTTGCCTTCACACTTACACAAAACAGTGTAAAAATTAAAACATTGTCAAGGTGAGCTGCAGGTGTGGCCGTATGAGTGTGATTTTTTTCTGCCCCTTGAATTTTTCCTGCAAAGTCCCAGAGCAAAAATTTGAACATTCTATGGGAGATTGGGGGTTCAAATCCCAGTCGGAGCACGTGTATCCAGTGTGGGCCCTTGGGCAAGGTCCTTAATGCCAGGAACACCTGTCCAAGATGGAAGGTGTTCCGTATAAAAGCGTCTGCTAAATGACATTGTAAATTGTTACCAAACTGCAAAAATTACAGACCAAGAAACATTTCATAAATAAAACAGAAAAAAGGACAGCTGTCTAATCCAGGATTAAATTATGTATATACCCGTTTCAAAAGTAGTTACCTGAGCGGTGGCTTGATTTAGCTTTGTTAGCTTTAGCTACAGCTAATTTAGCTATGCTAGCTACATAGTTAACGTAACTATGCTAGCCAATGTAGCAACATGCAACAAGCTAAAGAATCTAAAACAGGCCACAGTTCACATTCTAAAATGAATCTAGCTTTAGCAAACGTAGTATAAACTAATGTAATTTAATCTCGGAACTTGGAAATTTCAGAGTTGCCAGTTGGATTCTTCAAAGTTGCATCCTGAACTTGGAATTCTGACCCAGAAGTCGCAGTAATTTCAGTACCTTGAGTTCCCAAGTCATAGCAAATGGAATGCATTCAACTCAAATGTAATGTCATCCCCGGCTAAGTTATCTTCACTTTTGGCTACATTACCTATGAAGCATACATAGCTAATGTAGCTTTGTTAGCTTTAGCTACATTAGCTACATCAGAGTGTTTTCCTGATGGAGAGGCTTTTTCTTTTTAAGCAGACTGTTTACTCGGTTTTATTAAACACGTTGTAATTGGATTTTGCAGGTCCAGTTTTTGATTTAACGTGTTATCCTCACCCTGATCCTTAACACTTACCTGAACTGGAAGTAAATTCCCTTTTTATTTTGAAAGTTTTAGTGTGTTTTTCCCCTTCTGATAGGAATGGGAGCGGGGCAGTTGAGATCTGCAGTCTTTACTGTAGTCAGACTGTCTTGGATTATTCTCAGTTAATTAATTGATAGCCTTTGTATGAACTCAGAAACTGTCATATCCTCTGCCATTTCTGTACAAGGCCCCTCCCATCCTATAGGAAAAACTTCACGTTGAGGTACATGTGTGAGCAGGCAACCCAAGAGAATCTCAGGGGCGGACTGTCCTGAAGTTTCCTCCAAATTTTCACGAGTGCATGTCTACTTAACATTGACAAAAACATGCACATTCTCTCTCCTGCTCACCTTATTTCCCTTGATGCCTCTCTCTCATTCACACACGCCCAGGCTTTGTTTTCCAGGCGTGCTTATTGTAACACTCACCGTCCAGCCATACAGCCGGTTAATCCACAGGCCCTCCACGGTATGCTTTTCTTGGCGCGCTCGCCTCAGGGAGTCATCTGTTTCTGAGTGAAGATGGAACACAGGCCAGTTTAATTCAACTTCTGCTCCGATTACAGCGCACCACCAAACAGGCCCCTGCATTAATTCTGTCCTCATCTGTTGACACACCAAAGCCTGTCCCGAGATACCCCCAAAGCTTTCTCCCCTGAGATTCAGCTGCAGCCACACCCACGTCAACCTACTGCTCCGCACCCGTCAACCCCTCCGCCCCCAAAGGTCTCCAGCTTTTGTTTGGATGAGCTCTCCTCTTGTCATGCTCCCAGCTGGAGACAGATATGACGTCATGGTCCTCAGATAGGAGAGTCCCAGACAGCCATGACTGATGAATCATCACCACCAAGCACAGCCTCGCGCCGGGTGGGGTGGTGTGACTCACTGACACAATAAGCAAGCAACCATTTCTCCCACATATCCACCAATCCGAGCTGTTCAAACGAAAGCTCTCGGCAAAACAATAACTAATGCATCCGTCTGCATACCACATGTTAATACCAGGTTTTGTTTTTTTTTCAAACCCAGGAATTGTTTTTAATCCCCAAGATGTTGTGAGAACATCATTCATACAAGGCGGTAATTACGGACTCATGTTTATGTGACACATGTGAGCTGAATTTAAAAAGAAAATCGCAGCAGATGTCAGCATAAAGACCCTAGAGGGGACAGGAGCAATTAAAGGGAAGTACACCAACAGGCTGCCTTGATTTCCCTCGAGAACCACAGGCTGGCTTTGTCGGGAGTAAATCATTTCTCAAACCAGTCGACTGTGTATTACTCTGCTCATGAAAAATGCATTGATAATTTAATTAATCATTACTTTGTTTATCATTGTCTTTCAGAATGGAGTGGTGCACAGGGATCTGAAACTGGAAAATGTGCTACTGGATGAAAACTGTAATATTAAGGTAAGTTAAGTTATCTGTTCCCAGCTTAGCTGCTCAAATTACTAAATAATTATTCTTTATGCATATTTTTACTTTCAAGACAGGAGTGCAGAGTGCTTTCAAGAGACAAATTCAAAAGACAGACTGAACCAAAGATATTAAAGCAGCAAAACAGTAGCAAAATAAAATCCTCCAACAAAAATAAATGTTGGTTTAGTTATGAATACATATTAGATGTAATAATGTTATGTGGTTATGAGGATGGAAATTATCCAGATTAGGTAATCCACTTTTTAATTGCCAGGGTTCACAATAACCCAACTTGCCATTATCCTGTTTAAAGAAAAAAATTTGGGGTCAACCTGATGTAGGTACAGACCTTTAAGGATTATCAAATCTGTTTTACTTTTGCGTAAAAGGGAACTTCACACTATATGCTTTGTCTGCAAGGGGCACTACATAAACTGAAAGATCCTTACAGTTACAGTGTTTATTTTGTCAGTTAAAATAGGACAAAACTGTTGCTTGACAACCCCCAAGGAAGACAGGACAAGCAGCTAAAATTCGAACTTTGAGAGTGAAACCTGACAGAAAGTCAATCTAAAAGAGTCTCTTGCACTTCAGCCCCTCCACAGGTGGAGATTGGTGCTCCAAGAAATGATCAGTAAATTATCAAAGACGTTTCAATGCATTTGATCTCATAGGCAAATCCAAAAGGTGCAAAGGGCTCGCGTTTCACCACGCACCTGATTAAATTGCAAAATGTGATGTGCATGCTGGAGTTTCTTCTTTAAATTTGTCTGTGAGATAGACTCCATGTAAACATCTTTCAAAAAGTCACTTTAGTATTAGATAAAGTATTTAATACTAAGTACTAGATTAAGAGGTAGGTAAAATAACAAAATAAAGATTTTTGATGTTCTCCCTGGAACACCTAAAGGCACTAAAACAAATATTCTTTTTAAACTCAACTCAGCCGCCCAGCCCTGCTGATTAGCGACAGCACTCAGCTGGGAGCAGCCAACGCAGGTGCACCCAGTTTTCTAACGAGCAGGGTGAATTCTGACCAGGTTTCTGTGGAGAAAATCACCAAATTATGATCAAATCTAGCTACTCATGACAAGTGTGCTTTTCTCACTGCACAGCAGCAACAATGGTTCATTAAGAATACCCATATCCATGTGAAATGTGCTGTGACATTAATTAACCTGCAGGCAAAACTATCTGGCTGACCATCATAAAAGACTTAGAAATGCAAAGTTCCACACTTCTGATTCTCAACCATTAAAAATAATAATTTCAAGACATAAAAACACTAGAAATCATGCAGTCTACTAGAGCAGTGGTTCTAAAAGTGGGGGTCGGGCCCTCCAGGGGGGTCGCAAGACAGTGAAGGGGGGTTGCGGGATGCTTTCCATTAAACAGAGAAATTTCATACTATTTAAAATCATAAATTGTATCTATTATTTTAAAGAATATTATTAGAATTTGTTCAAATTAAAATCAAAATGTAGTAATTAAGTTATATCTGTCTTTAAATACAAGTAAAAGTTATAAAAACTAGCTAAAATGCAAGTTTTTTAGTTTTTTTTTTAGTTTTTAGTTTTATTCATTATTATTTCATCGTGCCATACACCAAGAGAGGTGCCCAGCCCTCTTGGGCTTACAAGACACTGAAATACAAAACAAATAAGAGCAATCAAGCAAAGACGAGAGCAACTCATCACAGTACATATCAGACAGAAACAAATCAAGTGTTAACAAAATGTTGCTCATTAGCAATTAGACCTTACACTCTTTATTAGACAGCAGCTTTTGTCAAATATAAAGTGTCCTCTTACACTGTTGAAAAGCATTCAGCACAAATTGTGGGAGTTGAAACACTTTGTGTGTAAACAAAAATTTGAGTCTTTCTTCATCAGACATAGAAAACAAATCAGGACACTCTGCCGGCATTTTACATGGTGCTTTGTGCAATATCGTGTGTTTTATCCCCCCTTAAGGGAAGATGGGGTCCCCGATCTCTGATGCCCTTTTTGGGGGGTCACAGGCTAAAATGTCTGGGAACCCCTGTACTAGAGGAAACTGATAATGACAGAGCAGATCACGAGTGCAGTTGGACAGCGAGTGTTCAATGCTGTAGCAATATGTGATGCCCTGGTTAGTTATTTGATTTAGATATTGGAGGTTTAAAAAAAGTTAAGAGGGCACACACACATTATTAAGAAACATTTAAATCTAATTTTAATGACCTACAAAAATTAAAATATGCTACTTGAACTCAAATTTCAGTGAAATGATGTTACACACTGTAGCTTTATTGTTATGTATTGGTGCTACTTGTGATATAAAAGGCAAAAATATTCTTACTTTTAGCTCTGTTGTCTACTTCATAAACTAGCTGTCACATAGGCAACACAATAAATGGAAAATATATAAAATCTGTATAAATAGGGGCTACACGGTGGTGCTGGGGTTAGCACTGTGGCTTTCTCCCACCACGGTACAGGGTATAACCTGCCCTCGCCCAGTAACAACAGGGGTAGGCTCCAGCTCACTGCGACCCCCTAACGGGATAGGTGGTGTAGAAAATGGATGGATGGACGTCTGAAAATATCAGCTACCTTGCTGTATTTTATGGCCCATTTGATAGTTTTCTTACATTTCATTGTTTTCCCCCCTGTAAACCAGTTTGAATCCAGCACTCTTCTGGGATCAGGATGATCCTCATGGTCTTTTATTCCAGTTTTCCAAACCTACTCAGAAGTTTTAACCACAAACTGATTCATCCTGCTTAAACAACAAAATTTCAATACTTGATCCAAAAAGATTGCTCCCATCCTATAGGATTACAACCATTAGATTTATATCTCACTTTAGATCAGTCTTTATGATCTTGGAACAAATAAGATAAATGGAATAGCAATACCTTATTTATGATCAACTTCATGATTACTCCTACCTCCACAGATTGCTGATTTTGGGCTTTCGAACCTCTACCACAAGGACAAGCTGTTGCAGACTTTCTGTGGCAGCCCGCTCTACGCTTCACCAGAGATCGTCAATGGGAGACCGTACCGAGGCCCAGAGGTAAGACCAAGTCAACCAAACAGTGACAACGACTAAAAAAGCAGCTGCTCCCATGTGAAGTTAAATTCCAGGACATGATTATCTTTTTATGTAACCGTGATGGCTGTTATTGTCTTCCCTAGCTGTTAAATTTGGTGTGAACCTTCCAGATCTCCTGCCTTATACAGCTTTCATCATTATTATCTCACTAGTGATTGTCACACACAAAGAACTAGAAAGGCTTTATTTTCTCTTTCTTTGATGGGATTACCAATCAGGCTTTAGGCTCCAGTCAAAGGGGGGGGTCTCTCATGCAGCTCCACAGTGGGTCAGCTCAGATACCGTCTGCATCCCTCCCCTTCCTACCATGTGTCGATCCTTTGAAGTGAGGAACTGGAGGATAGTTTTCTCTTCATCTTAATGGGATCGGAATGAGCTCCACAGCCTTTAAAAAAAAAACACTCTCATGGTCAAAGTTGGATACTTTTGGTGAAAGAGAGTGAAAACGTCTCCCTAAAGCCACTCGTCTGGCAATTCCAGAGTCATTCTGAAGGGCGTTGTCTCTTAAATCGCATCAGTTACATAAAACAAAGCGACAGAGGAAGAAAAAAACATGCTTTTTTAGATTTCCAAGTCCAAGCGTTCAATTTAGAGTAATTCACTATAATTTCCTCCGGAGTGCTAAAAACTACAGCAGTGCGATTGCGATCGAAATTACAGAACCTCAGTTGGGGTGAGGCCACAAATTGCTGCAAACACATGCAACGAAAATAGAACACAACAATAGTGCGTGCCCCGTCTCGCCCTCCAAACATTCCTGATGCTCGTCAGGATCCTAAAGAGGAAGTACACTCGCTCTTAAATGAGCTCTATCTGATTTCCTCTTCCGAACCGTCTCAAAGCTTCATAACATAAAATTCCTTAGGACATCTCACCCTCCTGGTACTTCAGTCAATAAACACACATTTCCCTCTCTGTCACTTTCGCATACACAACCACGCCGATGCTGAATGGTGATGTGTCTCCAGCGAGTCCTCAGGGGCCGCGATATCTCGACTCTGCCATCTCTGCTGGACTCATTACCCTCCTCCATTCCCACCATTTCCCACGTCGCTCTGCACCTCCGCGTGCCCCAGACACAAAGTCTTATGTAACCGCTTACTTAGGAAGCCACATTGCATTAAGGGTTGGTGGTCAGAAAGTACTTTTGCTTCTGCCTGACAGAGCAGGAAAGAGTGGAGGGGAGGGGGGAGAAAGAGGATTTTTCTTTGTGGAAATAAGCCATTTCCCACAAACAGACTGGCATTTGTCATTATTTCTGTAAGGAGGCATTGAAGAAGCTCAGCAGCATCACAGACTCTTTAAAAATGATTCTCCATGAAGGGAAAAATGCGATGACTTAGTGAAATGTTATTTCATGTAAATTTTAATGCAAAGTCAGTGAGCAAAACACATTTGGAGGACTGTGTTACAGTAGCATTATACCACATCTAATACCATTCAAACGTGCTTTTATTATCATTTATCTTGTAAAATATGCATTTCATATTCATGTTTATGACAATTTTTCTCCCAAAAGGTTGACAGCTGGGCTCTGGGGGTGCTGCTGTATACCCTGGTCTATGGGACCATGCCATTTGATGGGGGAGACCACAAGAACCTCATTCGCCAGATCAGCAACGGCGAGTACAAAGAGCCCACTCAGTCCTCAGGTACTGCCGGATCCTGTTTGTATTGCTCATACTTATAAAAACACTTTATCCTAGGGTCCTTTGATACAGTGGCTCCCAACCTTTTTTCCAGCTAAGGCCCCACTGGGACCCAGCTGGAAAAATTAAACATCAATTTTAATTGTTTACATTAACAAAATCCCAACACAAGGCCTAAATACACTTGTTCTAGCCAAAAGAGCTTATAAGCTGTCATAGCATGTTATTGCTAATCAAGATTTTAAAAAATAATTCGCTGGTGTTGTGCAAAAACCTTGTATCTCCATTTTGTTTTGTATTTTTTCATGCATCAGTGCTATTGGTCACCTTTTGAATCTGTCAGTAGGTTTAACAAATTTTAAAGCTTTAAAATGTGTCAAAAAGATGTTGACTATAATCATCCGGTGTTAAAATTACATGAAAAATACATTTTGTTCTTTCATTCCCTGAAAATTGGTGATTTTGGAGATAGGAGGTTTTGGCCTGACACCAGCAATATGCACATCTAAGTTTGACATCAGAGCAGATATCCCTGCCCAGCACCCAGGGGGGCCAGTTCCCAGGTTGGGAGCCACTGTTTTAATACACACTCAAATCCTTGCAAGTTAATTTTTCTGGTCAGTCGGGATACAAACTAATAAAAAAAAATTTTTTTAACAAAAAATATAATGGAAATGTGTCTTAGCAGAAGTTTTGTGATGTTTGGACTCTATGGGGAGATTTTATGATCTGAGAATATCTTGTTCTGAGCGGCAGTAGATTAATAGTCCAGACACTAGGCCTAGTGGTGGTGGCTGAAAACTTGCAAAGATTGGATGGGTGAAGAGCTGATGGCTGATGAGGACAGGTAGATTGGGGAGGTGAAGAGGCACACGAAACGTCAGCATGAGAGCTGCTGGTTAGAAGAGGCTGGTGTACCAGATAGCTGGTTTCCCAGTGACAATGTCCCGACAATAACAGCCAAAAATTGCAAGAAAGGGATGAATTGAAAATGAGCTGAGTGTGTAGGCGAAGTCTTCCTGGCTGACATTACGCAAGAGCTTCATTTACTGTGACCTGGAATGTAAAAGCACTTTGAGTAGTCAACTAGAAGAGGGCCATACAAGCTCCAGTCCATTTACCAAGTCCAAATGAGATCCATGCATCCTTTTGCTTCCACTCCAGGGTCACATCATGGTCAGATCAAGGCTAAGCAAGTCAACCCAGACATCCCCTTCCCCTACAGTTTTTTTCCTTTCTCCTCCAGAGGTATTGTAATCCCAGACCAGATGGGAATGCAATAAGACATGATTTTTTTTTTTTTGTGCTAATATGATGTAATCAGATATTTTTGATACTTACACAGATGAACAAACTAAGTAGGGATGCACAGATAGTATAGATTCTTTGCAGATGATGTCACACAGCAGCAGAGATCATACCATAAATGATTTCTGCATAGAGAAACGCTACCAAAAAGCTATATTTTAAGTTGTTAACAACTATGGCAAACACTGAAAGTGCATAAATATTAACACATTTAATTCTTAAGCTGCTTTTGTGTCCCAAAAGTAGTGATACGACACATATGGTCCAATTATTTTATAGTTTATAGTTCCAATTGATCTAAAAAGTTCAATTTTAAAAATGCCAGAATTGATTATCCCTTGCAGGAGTTTCTTTGTTGTGGTTTGTACACATGTAATAAATAAAATTATTCTGACTGTTACAATCAAAAGCTATTCACAATCCTTCAAATTCAATAAGCCAGCTTATGTAAAACTAAAAAAGTGGCATTTGGCAACAATTATACTAATATATTTTTGCACACAGCTGTAACTACTCTACTATAAAACCTTCATCATGCCCTGGTTAGTTTCAGCTTATTAGTATCAAACTGAAACATCCCTTCTCAATTTAATGCTTTGTAAAAGTATATGGGATTGCCTTTTTTCTGTATGGGGGGTGTCATGATAGGGCAAAGCAGAAACAAAACACAGTGAGACAGAACAAACAAAAAGGTTCAAAAGTGATAAATGCCAGCCTGACACACCAGATGGATTTGTTTCACACATCCATCTGTGGAACCTTCTGTATACGGTGTTTGGGAAAGGGCAGAGCCTTTGAAATAAAAATTTGGTGGATGCTTGGTGACTGTTCTGTCTGTCACATCTTTACGATCAATCAGAGCAGCAAAACACGTGACGTTGCACGTGTGCATCGCTACTTAGGAGTAAACACCATGGCAACTGTAGACATGTCAGTACACCATTTTTGTCATTTTTGAAAAGAAAACAACTCAATGCTGTTCTTTGGTCTACTTTTAACGAAGAAATATTGTCAAGCTTACGTCACGACTTCGCCGCGCCAGGAAGTACTGCCTCTTATCCCTCAAACCATGCTGATTGGTCCTGTCCTGTCAAATCTGTTTACATAGGAGTTTTGCATGATGGATTCACCAGTGGGAAACAACGGAAACAGGCAAATCAATCTACTTTGCAAGGTTAGATAAATGCTATCATGTATGAGAAACCTTACAGATTGTTTTGGGTTTTTTTCCTGCTAGATGCCCGTGGACTGATCCGCTGGATGCTGATGGTGAACCCCGAGCGCCGAGCCACAGTGGAGGACATAGCCAACCACTGGTGGGTGAACTGGGGCTGGAAGAACAGTGTGTGCGACTGCGAGACCCAACGTGACCACGGGGGCTCACCCATGCTGGCCCGATTTATCGACTGGCAGAACCGCACTGAGCCACGTGGTTCTGGAGCAAAGGCTACTGCCATGCCACAGCTGCTGCGCCAGAGGCCCAAAAAGTCCAAGAAGGAGAACGTGGAGGTTGGACAAACCAACGGTGGAGCAGAGGACAAGCCCGGCCTGAAGAGACCCAAAGGTATCTTGAAAACCAGGGTGACTGAGGAGCAGCAGTCTGCCGGTCTGGAAGAAGGGGAGTGTGGTCAGGCTGTGCTGCCTAAAAGTGCTGAGGGTGGAGAAGAAGCTTCGAGTCCAGATCGAGAGGAAGAGGAGCCGATTTTGGGGGGAGGCTCTCCAGCTAAGATGGTGCCCACTCTGCCAAAGAAAGGCATCCTGAAGAACAACCAGCAGCGGGAATCAGGGTACTACTCCTCACCAGAGCGCAGTGAGTCCTCCGAGTTGTTAGGGGGCGCCAGTATGTCACTGCTAGCAACCTCTCCTCCTAAAAGAGTGATGGGGAGAAAAGGTATCTTGAAGCGAAACGGCAAGTACTCCACCTACAGTGGGCCCCCGTCAGCGGCAGCAGTGGCTGGAGTCCTCGGCGAGCCTCCTCCCTCAGCAGACTCTGGCCTGTCCCGCAGTCAGAGTCGTCCTTCCAGCATCGTTGGGGAGGACAGCTCCGTACTGTCCCTGTCGCCCAGCTCCCTCAGCGGGGCAGAGTGGCACCCTTCCACCCCTCATCTCCGCCCAAACATCAGGGCCTGCGTCTCAGCAGAAAACCTGCTGCAGCTTGCCAACTTCAAGGGCTTCCAGGCAGCGCCGCCGCTCCAGGGACCCAAGTTCAGCCGCAGCTCCAGAACGAAAGGCTCCCCAGGGGACAATGGCAGCTTCTCCTTGCTGGGGGACCTGGAGGACATGACTCAGGTGTACCAGCAAGCCTTGGACATTAGCAGCAACCTCACCTAACAGCCGGGCGGCAGAGAGAGAAGCAGCAGATGGGACTGAACATGACTGTGTGTGTACAGATGTATATGAATGGCTTTAACGACCAGTGTGTTACTGGGATACACCTTCTGGGAGGCTGTGGTTTTCCATATGAGGCTGAAATGTTGGAAATGATATGTCTACACACACACAGAGGTACACACTAAGATGCACTTCTCTGACCAGGGGGAAACGTAGTTAGACAGAGAGAAGGAGCTTGAAGGAGAAAATGCCACCCAGTCTGCTTTCTCAGCCCGCCCATAGACTTTGCTGTGTTCAACATGTTTACATATTCAGCAAGAAGGCAAGTTAGAATCACAAACGCAGCAAACCAGAAACTGGTTGGCTCTTTTCAAATGCCACCGATGTTGAGTTTGAGTTTACAAAAGCACCTTAAAACTCACACAGAGCACATGCTTTTGTGATCTTTACTTCCTTTAAAAAAAGAAACAAACCAGGGTCTTGTTCCAAAAAAACTGACATTGCTGATTATTTATTAATATTTTTGTAGCTTTTAGTTTTAAGTGCTTAACTGGTGGGTGCTGGCTTATTACTGGAAGAGTCCAAACTCTTTGTGTGGAACTGACATATATAATTATGTTACTCAGTGATAATGGGAAACATATATATACTCATCATATATAAGTATGCCTGTGCTTGTAAAGCTTGCAGGCAGATATACCTTCATAAAAGCATATCTCCTATATATGTGTATGATACTTGGGAATATGTAGGAAGTGCCTTTTGATTCTTACACATATTATGTATGTCATTTCCTAAAAGTGGAGGGAAAAGCCAGGCCAACCTGTCGCCAGTTGTGATTTTTTTTTTAAGTGATGATTGTGAATGTGGAGAGACCCAGGGCCTTCTGCACACGTTTTCGGGGTTCATTTGTTTGGAAAAGGGTTGCCAAAATGTTTTATACTTTTTGATTCCATGTGTTCAAATGCTACCATTTCAGTTATTTTAATTTTTGATTGTACCGAGAAGTACTAAAGCTTTAAAATAACTATCATTTTATGAGATGGGTGTGAAGAAGAGGTTTAGGTCCATAAAAATTGCTAGAAAATGAGAGGCATCTGAATGCAGACCTGTATGGTGGGGTTATTTGGCTCATCTGTTGCAGACCTCTACAACTGAGCATCCTCGATTGTGGGGCAGGAAATGATGTACTAACCCTTGTTGGGTTGGTCCTTAGTTTGTGGTGTGTTATTTTTAATTCTATCCCCCTTCCCGTCCCTCTCACTCTAACCCTAACCTTTAGGATTCGAGTGCCTAACCATAATCCTCTTTGGTTTTTCTTTAGTTTGTGATGTGTTATCCATGAATTATCCCCCTCCCCTAACCCTAACCTTTAGGGCTCGGGTGCCTAACCCTAACCCTTTTTGGTTTTTCCTTACTTTGTGTTGTGTTAAATTTAAAATTTGTCCCCCTAAGTAGATTTTTTAAATTTCTATTTACAAAGTTTAGCAGTTGTGAAAAATAGCCACACACCATAACCTCAGACAGCGAGCTGAAAACATGTCATCCAGTAAGTCATTCTGGTTTCAGCTAGAGAAATGTATGTCACTTCCTGCCCCACAGTCATTGTCGCCCCATTGTAGAGGACTGTAGCCAAATCCTCAACAAAGTCCTACACACTGTCTAGACTGCACAGAAATACTGGCAGCATTTCTGTAGCGCATGTGTTGTCAATGTTTTTGTCCAGTTTAGACATACTTCCAAGAGTTTCTCTGCATCTTTTAGCATGAAAAGGCCCAACATTGGGTGCCTTAGACTTCTACTTTTGTTCCACAATCACAGTTAAGTTTCAAATTCTGGTATCATGGCAGCCCTAGTCCATGTCAAACAGTCTTGTCTCCTCCGGGTTTCTTCCACACACAAAAACAGCCTTGAAAAAGAGCTCCTCTGTGTTCTTTGTCAGTCTTTAAGCCCAGTGTTTGGTTTGTCAGCAGTTTAGGTAGCTTGGTTGAGCACAGATTTGCAGGGGTCTGGAGGGACTCACCTAGCGGGACACTAAGTGAAGGGAGATGGTGCAGACACCATCTCACAGTCCTGGAATGTGCCTGGCTCTTTGAACCTTGGTTCTTCACATTTTTTAGCGCCTGTCTGCCAAAACAGGCTGTTTGTTGAGAGATTCTGTGTTTTATTTTCTACCAAAGACGCTCAACGTGAGGTTTTCATTGTCAGACGTGTTAATATTTCACCCAAATCTCTTCAAAAACAGCCAAGTAAGGCTGTTTGTTTTAGCCTGCTGATGACACAGCGAATTCCTCAGACAAAGGGCGGAGACGTGTTGGTGCTCGAGATCTCTATCAGCACCAGCCAGACTCAGCACAGGTGGGATTTGTGGTGCGTGCTCAGCCCTCCAGCTGTGTATACTAGTCCATTATGTCAACCAAGCACAATTAGCCAGCTATTGTTTTCATTTGACAGTAAAAGAGGGAGGGAGCGTGTAGATATTTACAGCTAGAGAGAGAAGGAAAGAGTGAGAAGAAGTGGTGCATGGGAAGATTAGAGTGGACTTTTGTGTGGTGCACAGGAAAGGTCAAGGTGTTAGATTTATTTGTTTTGAAGGAATCGTTATGTAGAATAGTGAAAGTAAAGAAAGTGAGTAGAAAGAGTAGATGGTAAGTTTTTGTTTGATACCAAAGATGTGATGAAGCTTTGGCAACGTGGGTTAAGGGACAACCAAGGGTCATTTTATGGCTTTTTCTTTAACTTTGAAATCCCCATTGGTGAAAGAAATCATCCCCACTTTGGCTTTACCTCACGTTTGTTTATTTTTTCTTTTTATTTGAGATGCTGGAGGCTGTTGATACAGCTTGTCTTTAGGGTCAAGTCAGAGTGTGATCTGCATAGGTCTCAGAAAGTGCATTACATTTTTAGGCAACAAAAGAGGAGATTGGTGACTGACATCATCCAAAATATCAAATGATGTGGATGGAAAAGCATGCAAGGAGAAGACCCGGAGGAAAAAAGATCATGTTGAATGTTTTTAGTGCTTCTCTGGTGTGAAGGAAAGGTCCTGGGTAATTGGTTCAAATGAAAGACCCACTGCATATTATATTGCATTTTATTGCCTTTTTTGTACTGCATTTTAATTGTCAACTGGATTTACAGTGAGAAAATTATACTATGTTAGTATTTTGTTTTATTATGCTTCTGTTTTTGATTTTCCAAAATATAAGAAACTTTATATTGCTTTATGTTATGGCAGAAGATACTTCCTTCCTTGAAGTAATGGAATATTTCTCAAGAAAACAGTGGGAGAAGCCAATGAAAATCTTCCAAATAGCAAAAAGAATACTTTTAATCGATTGGAGATCAAAGAAAATGGTTTGAAATATCAAAATCTGGCTCTAAAAAGTGCATTTCCACCTCTACCTATGCAGGAGAGGGGCAAACTGTTGGAAATGAAAAAAACAAATAAAGCAATGAAAAGGATCTCAAATTTTAGCTCTGCCAAACTGGAACTAAGTGGTGCATATCTGTTAGTTAGCAAAAAGTCTAATCATAGGAAAACTTGACTGGATATTGTTATGACAATAATAATAAAATAGTATTATTATGTTATTTAAGTATTATTTTGGTAATTGCTCATTACTATTGTCGGCTTTTGCCACTTTTTTTTTTTTTTCTTTTTTTTTTTTTGGTGATCCTGGACTGCCAAGGTGGATTAAGTTGCGTGCCTTTGGTATCTTTTATGAAACTTTTTTTTTTTTTTTTGATATTGAAAATTACTATCAATGTGTTTTTATACTTGTATTTATTGATGATCAAGCCATTTAAATCATTGTCAAAAAATACTCCCTGTTCACGCTTCGGCCTGCTTTGGACTGTGTTCAGGAAAAACTGCACAAAAAATGTGTTTGTTCAAATAGAAGTGGTATCATCTCATTGTGAAAGCAGTGGCCAAGTGGGTGTTTTTAAGAGTAACAAAACAGTAGGAGTTTCTCAAATTCCATAACATGTCTTAATTCATCCATTCGGGTGTATTTCTACTCAAAACAATGCCTCTGTAGTACTGTATCAACTCAAATAAATGGATCTGGAAAGTTACATGTGTTTGTTTTCATGGTGTGTGGGGCTATTTGTGTTTAAATAGCTCCACCAGTGAAGCCGTCAAGTCACTTTGAGGTTTAATGAGGGCATTCTCTTTAAGAAGGATGAATAAATATAGTTTTAGGTCTGTAAGTATTTGGAAGATTACATTATTCATCTTTTTGCTTGTATTTACCAGCACAATGGTTTGTAAATGAAACAGTTAAAATGTGACTGAATGGTAAACTTCCAGCTTTTATTTAAGTTTTTTCTTTATTATCCAGAGTATCTCCATTGTTAGTGGCTCAAAAGAAGAGTATATTGACAAAATTTACTTAAATCATATCTGTTGATTTTTGAAATCAGGTGTTTCAATCAGATTTCTTGCCACAGGTGTAAAAAATCAATAACCAAACCATGTGGTCTGCATTTGCAATCTTTGTGATACAAAATGGGTCGTTCAGAAGATCTCAGTTAGTAAGCATGGTAGAGTGATGGATGCCACCTATGCAATAAGACGGTTTGGGAAATTTAAACCCTGCTTGACATTCCACAATCAACTGTAAGTAATATTATTAGAAAGTGGAAGCATTTAGGAACAACAGCAACTCAGCCATGAAGAGTTAATGACAGCGCAAAGGTTGCCAGCAATCTGCTGATTCCATAGACATCCAAACCTAACCTGGCACACCAGATGGATTTGTTTCACACATCCATCTGGTAAACCACCCATACACAGTGTTTGGGAAAGGGCAGAGCCTTTGGATAAAAACTCGGACGGTGATTGCATGAACGTTCCATCTGTCACATCTTTACGGGCCAATCAGAGCAACAAAACATGATCGAGCTGCGCCCCTACCTAAACTCCATAGGGAACTGCATAACACAACTGTGGCGACTGTAGACATGTCAGTACACGACTTGTCATTTTTGAAAAGAAACCAACTCAATGCTGTTCTTTGTTCTTCTTTTAAATATCAAGTTCTGATAAAACTGGCACTTTAGCAGCATCCACGCTAATGTCTTCTGCCATAAATGCACTGGCCTCTTGTTGCTGCTTGCTTACGTCAGGACTCCGCCATGCCAGAAAGTACTGCCCCTCCATGCTGATTGGTCCTGTCACTTTCTAACCGAGCCCAAACTGTTCAGACGGAAGCTTTGCAAGATGGATTCGCCATTGAGAAACACGGAAATGGGCGTATCCATCTGCTATGGCCTGACCTCAACCCTATCGAGCACCTTTTGGATGAAATGGAACCAAGATAGCCAGCCAGGCCTCCTTGTCCAACATCAGTGCCTGACCTCAAATGCTCTTCAGAATGAAGAAAAACTTTTGTCCATATAGTGTATTTGGCCACCTAGCTGAGGAGTAGTTTCATTGCCAGTTGCTGGAAGTCTACACACCAGTCACACTTCATTTTGTTATTTCAGATTCATTCTGTAGGGAAAAGAAGCAAAATGATCAAAATTGTGTCACTGTTTAAATACCATCTGTACCTAACTTAAGGTATAAATGCAAACACGTTCTGTCCCGTTCACAACAAAGATGGCTTTCTTGGCCCTCTGCTCACTTCTCCTTAAAATATTTCCAGAGTTTAAGCTGACTTCCAAGGAGTGCTTTAAATGGGAAGATGCTGATCCAGTGCATAACTGAATAAATAAATACCCCAGAAGCTAGACCGGGATAGATTGCTCTTCTTGTTACAGTAGGGATTAGTGTAATTCACGCTATTATGGGAAGAATCGCCCCCATTTCTTTTCCATTTTAAGAACATGTGACCCAAAAACCTACATGAATGCATAAAGCAGGTCAGCAGCGGTTAACCACATTGCAAAGGTGTCCCATTTTCATCCTAACTCGATAAGTTCGACCATCAAACAAGGGCAGAAAGTTAGATTCAAGAGGCCAGGTCATCTCTTACACTTGGATTGAGAGAATATGTTAAAACCTCATGGCCTGCTTAAAGAAAGCAATCAGGCTGCCCAAAGCAGCCAAAGAGGCCAGTTTGGGGCAGCGAAATTAGCCAATGTTTCCACACAACTGCTGCCTTAATTTGAGCTTGATGGATGTAAAAGTGATACTCCACCCAAGGTCTATTTTTGAAGCATTTAAAAGTCAATCACAGAAGGCTTTAAAGGTTGCTGTAAAAGTTTTACGGTAATGTCCCTCACAGAAGCACAGCGGCTCTGATTACAGTCAAGTCTAATAGCTTTTGTTCAATGGTAGAAAAAAGATGTCAAACAGAGCTTTTGATGCCTCCAAAGATTACCAAAAATGTTGCTGGCCTCTTGGCTTTAATGACAATGATTTAGATTTATCATGTTTCTTCCAAAAAGGTCTCAAAGGTGCACCTGTTGTTTTGGTCCTCAAATATAAACTCTGGAAAGTTCATCTATTCTCATACACTCTGGTTCATTTCCTTTTTAAAGATTGTTTAGAGGCTGTTATGCCTTTATTATAATAGGATTTGAGCACCAGCTCCCTCTCTCTTTTTGACTAGGACTAGGCCATTCCAGAGGTGGATCACTTCAACAGGACCAACAGACCAGATTTAAGATTAGCAGGCTGGACAATGACTGATGTAGAATTTGAAGAAGGTGTATGTGCTACAAATTTTGCAAACTTACCTCAGTTAATATTCATAAACAAGGCCTTTTGACTTGGATCAAGTCTACCTTTGAAAAGCCAATGGACTGGCCAGATTCCAGGGGATTCATCTTGCAGAATTATCATGCAAAGCTCCAGTCTGAAACAGTTGTGCCCAGTCCAAGAATGGAGGGACCAATCAGCTTCATTTGAGGAGAAGTAGGTGGTAGCTACATGCAGGGTTTAGTTGGCCACATGTCTGTCTACAGACACCAAACAAAACCTATCATATCTTGGAGAAGCGCGATTCATCACTCCAGAGAACTCGTCTCTACTGCTCTAGAGTCCAGTGGCGACGTGCTTTACACCACTGCACCCGACGCTTTGCATTGCACTTGGTGATGTACGGCTTGCAGCTGCTCGGCCATGGAAACCCATTCCATGAAACTCTCTATGCACTGTTCTTGAGCTAATCTGAAGGCAACATGAAGTTTGGAGGTCCGTGGCGATTGACTCTGCAGAAAGTTGGCGACCTCTGTGCACTATGCGCCTCAGCATATGCTGACACAACTCCGTCATTTTAAGTGTCCTACCACTTCGTGGCTGAGTTGCTGTCATTCCCAATCGCTTCCACTTTGTTATAATACCACTGACAGTTGACTGTGGAATATTTAGGAGTGAGGAAATTTCACGACTGGACTTGTTGCACAGGTGGCATCCTATCACAGTACCATACTGGAATTCATTGAGCTCCTGAGAGCGACCCATTCTTTCACAAATGTTTGAAGGAACAGTCTGCACGCCTAGGTGCTTGATTTTATACACCTTAACCCAAAGCTTAAAATTCTGACTATGGTTTTTTCCAAAGAAAAATGGCTGCCATTTGAAAAATAGTCAGGATAGTACCAAACAAAATGTAACTGCCCATGATGATGGAACAAAATACAAACTTGTTGCTGATTTTAGGTCAAAAGAAATGTTTTTATGCAGAATAAAATGACATTTGTTCATCCTTCAAATTGACTCAGTTATACTGAGAATAAGCCCCAATAGAGGAAACTGAGATTCTGAACAATCCCTATAAATATTAGGCTGCCAAATACATGACTGACAACTCTCCACCCTAATGAGACGACACTCGCCAAAACAAACAGGCAACATGTGAAAAATGCTGAAAACTGTGAGGATAAAACAAATCCTCCGGGCAGATATGTGACAAAAGTGTTGATCTTACTTCTTCAGTGAATGGTTGTGTTTATTTGGACCCTGCATACCTGCTGGTAATTACTAAAAAAGTATACTCTGGAGAGAGGCCATTTTTTTAGTCATTAGAAAACTGACAGAGTCAAACAAACAGCAGCAGACAACATGGAGCAGAGAACACCACTCACGTCTGGCTCTGGGAAGAAACAAGAGTGTCTGTTTTTAGGACTTGGAGAGTCCATTGATTGTCGAGGGAGAACATTGCTTCTGCTGGGTTAATTTAATCCACATTTTTCTAGAGGGGGAGTGGGCGGTTGGCTGGAAGCTCTGCAGTCTTTCGGGGCTTTGGTTCTGATGAGTCGGACAGCATCCCGAGCTTATGCGGGCCAGACGTAGGCTGCAGGCTTTGAAAGAAGACAACATCAAATACTTTAACAGTATGGTGCAGAGCAGGATTTAGGTTTCCTCAATCACACATTGAAACTGTTATCCCCAGCTTGAAATTGGCCAGTCTGGGCCATGAAAGTAGCCCTTAAGCCTTCTATTTGTAAATCCCTCCTACATCAATATTCATTTTTGTCACACTGACAGAGAGCTGCAGAAAATCACATCAATCATCATCCGAAGTCATTATTTTTTTTTTGGGAAGTTTTCTGAAAGAGAGCTGGGTAATTATCCCTGGAACAAGCATGTTTCTCTTGTTTGAATGCAAATTCCAGTTGTCTAACTCAAAGTAAGCAAGAACAGAGTACAGATGTAGTTCTACAAGCAAACAGTAATAAAGCAATTATGCAATGATTTGAAAGCTTTCGGTAATCAAGTGCCAGTCACATGTACAGGCTAATAAACAGACAAAATAATGGACCAAAAAGATTAAAATCTTTAATATTTCAACAGCTGCACCCTGACATAGATATGATCTGAGTTTCAAAGGCATTTTTATGTCTTCAGAACAATTTCTGGTTCACTTTTTGACCCTTAAATAAAGTCCAGCTGCTAGACCCTCTGAACTGTTCCCTCCTTTACCCTCCTCCCTCCATCTGCAGAGGGTGATCCTGTTTGCCCTTGGAGGTGAGTGCTTTTTTGGGGGGTGGAGATGGCATACCCATCTTCCAAACCCGTCCCTTAAAACCCCATCCGGTCCCTAAGAATGACCCCCAGACTCCATGCCTTGCAGATATGAAGGTCTGCATAATGTTGGAGGATATTCTCTGAGCATGAAAGAGGCCTCTCTCTCTTTGCAAACCCCCTCAAGCAGCATGGGATAAAAGCAGTCACACGCAGGGGGGGATTTGGGACATTAAAGCTGAGCATCTAACACAAGCTTTGAATCAGTTTACAACTCCTTTTTTTTCTCCATAGAATTGCTTTGTATGAAAAAGTTAGGAGGTATTCTGCAAATTGAGCAGAAAGCAGTGGAAGATTTGGCGAGGTCAGTGCTGCCTTGGCACGGCTTGTTGCTGCTTCAGGCAGGATGTTCCACAGTGAAGGTTTAGGGTGGCTGTTGTAAACCGAGCTGCCTGTTCATAGCAGGAAAAATAAACAGAGGTCCGGGTCTGAAGAAAGTCCTGAGTACAGTGGAGCGTGTGTTCCCTGACTTAGCTGACACATTGTTTTAGGAATAACAGCCGAGAGGCCGCTTTTCGATGCTTTTGCACTTTTACAAATGCACAGACACGCTTGCATTTGTGTACTTTTCTAAGTCCTTCATTCTTTTCGCTCCCATGCAGGGTCTGAGCTCACATCCCTGTAGGACTCCTTTTCCTCCATGCTGCTGTGATAACATTATGACTGGATATGAGATGGAATAAAGCCACCCTCCTTTCCTGCTCTGCTTCCACTCTCCTATCATTCATGCTCCATCCAGCAGGGCCTCCTCTGCACACCCAGCTCTCCATCCCCTCTCCTGTCCACATGACTATTTTTAGCGGCAGCGCTGCTATTCTGGAATTTGTTGCTGACTGGCTGCCGCTGGGTGTCTGGGCGGCGATCTCTTCAGGAATGTCTGGCCCACTCTCAAACCACTCCAGAGTCCCAGCGCAGGGCGGACGGCTCGGGGCTCTGATTACAACTTTCAGTGCGCTGTAGCTGTAGTTCACTTTTCCTCCAGCACAGACACAAAACTAAAGCAAGAAGAAGCTACATTTCTATCCTTTACCAAGTTCTTTCTTTATCCCTGAACCTTTGTATGCTTTTGTAAATGTGTCGTACTGAGCACACTCAGACTTCAATCAAAGTTTGGGGTTGGCATGCATTTGTTTGCTTTTTACTTTTTCTGTGTGTGTTTTGATTAAACAATAGCTCATTTTTTAAATGGAGCACTGGGTCAATTTTGGGCATCTGTAGTTCAGTGGTACAATTTCCCCTTTCTCAGCCGAAAGGTCAGGGGTTTAATCCCCACCTCTTGCAGCTGAATGCAGATGTGTCCTTGAGTAAGACGTTTACCTTTCAAATTGCTTCGCTGCTGTTCAATACAGTATGAATAATACAAGTCAATACTACATCAATTTACAACCCTAAGTCCAAAAAAGGGATGCTGTATAAAATGTTAATAAAAACAGAATGCAATGATCTGCAGATCTCATAAACCCATATTTTATTGACAGTAAAACATGCAGAAACTAAGACATTTGACCATTTCATGAAGAATCTGGCTCATTTTGAATTTGATGGCAGCAACACATCTCAAAAAAAGCAGAGTAACAAAAGGCTGCAAAAGTAAGTGAAGGAGCATTTTGCAACTGATTAGGTTAACTGGCACCAAGTTCGTATTAAAGGAGCATAATAGAGAAGCAGAATCTCCCAGAAGTAACAATGGACAGAGGTTCACCAATCTGCAAAAAAAAAAAAAAAAAAAAAAAAAAAATGGATCCAAAAATTGTGGAAAAATTTCAGAGAAATGTTCCTCAACATGGGCTGCATGGCAGTGCAGGGGTTAGCACTGTTGCCTCACAGCAAGAAGATCTCTGGTTCACTTGGTCAAGGCCTTTCTGTGCAGAGTTGCACATGGGGTTCTCTCTGGGTACTCCGGCTTCCTCCCACCACCAAAGACATGCTCATTAGGTTAATTGGTGACTCTAAATTGGACATAGTGCGAATGTGAGTGTGCCTGGTTGTCTGTCTCCACATGCCAGCCCCGTGATTGACTGGCGACCAGTCCAGGGAGTACCCTGCCTCTCGCCCAAGACAGTTGGGATAAGCAGTATTGAAAATGGATGGACCTCAACATTAACTTGGAAAGATTTTGAATATCCCACAATCTGCTGTACATAGTAATTGATAGTCTGGGTGCAAGGCCAAATGTTTGTATGGCATGCTCATGATCGTCAGGCCCTGGAAATGTGGCACTGCAATGAGTAAAGGCATAATTCTGTACTGAAAATCATTGCATTGGGTTAGGAACACTTTCAGAAATCACTGTCTGTTAACACAGTTCTGAAAGCCGAATCATGCAAAGAAGAAGCCATGTGTGAACACCATTCAGAGACACTGCCATCTTCTCTTGGCCAAAGCTCAGGGTTCGGGACTCTGGGTGGAGGAACCATCTCTTTGTCGCTCAGAAAGAAGCCCTCAGTGGTGACTGTGTTCAGACGAAGAGAGATGTTAAAAAGAGTTTTAAGAGGGAGGGATGCGAAAGCAGAGTCAAAAGAATATAACTTTTAGGCATGTTTGGGCCAAAAATTGAGGCTGAAGTAAAGTGTAGATGTGGTTTGACACAAGGATTGAGGCATGACACAACCCCCAGTTGTCCTCTGGATGTCACTGCATATCACCAGGGAGCATGGGAAAAACAATCTCTGAAAAAAATAATAAAGTCCACACTTTAGGGGCGAAGTAAGGGGTGGATGTGGCAAGTACACATGTCCAACGGTATTGTTCAAGTGGGTAGCAGGGTGGTCATGAGCACCTGGTTCTGCTGTGGATGTCCCAAGGGCCCAAAGGTCTTGGGGGCGTATTACCAGGGGTGAAAAGGCTGAGAATTGTATTACTTTTTATGTTTAGCATTCTGTTTGCTGAAATCTGCTTGCTAGCCGCTAGCTTTAGCCTTATGTTATTAAGCCTATACTGAGAATGAGGCTTTCTAAATCAGAACAAGACTCCATAAAGAAACTAAATATAATTCCCACCAAACGTTGTCCCAATTCTTTAAGGGTTTGTTTTTTTTTTGCTAGTTTTGAGCTAAGGAATGTCATGGTAACAGTTGTAGTCCAGTTAAGCATTCAGGAAATGAATGAAAGTCAATGCAATGCCTTGCTTGCAGGTTTTGTTATGTTTGTGTGTATGTGGGGGTGTTTGTGCTTGTGTGTGTGGTCCATGAAAAGAAAATAAGCAGCACTAATGGGAAGTTTTTCCTGTCTTGGATCAGGCTTTAGGGGTTTCAAAGCAAAATTGTTTGCAGTGGAGAGAAAACCATCCAGGCCCACCTGTTGCTCATGATTGCAGAGATCCGCTTGAGCTGGGCCTTGTCGAGAGACATACTGCAGTATGCCACTCAGTAACATCAATGGAGCTGGCAGGCCAATTCATTCCACAGGATAACCCAAGCAGAGACAATGCACTTCAATGCAAAAGTACCTTAGAGGCATGCCTGAACTTCTAAGCAACGGGGCGAAAGCATTCAGTAGGGCTGCTCACGTTTCTTGATCTGTCATCCAGACATTTGACAAAGCTATTAGAGACAATGCTGCTGCCTGTCATTCAAATAAAACATGTCTCTGTAGTTATTTCCCCTCCAGGCTGCAATATGGATCCAAGGGGGTGTGTTTACATAAGTTTCCATGAGATTTAATGAGATAAAGTCTGACTTTCCAAATGGCAATGAGAGTTCATCCGGTGAGGGAGTGGTTTCCCTGAGGCAGAGTGATTAGTGCATGAGCAGGAGGGTGTAAAAATAACATGCCAAGTCTTTAAAACACATATTCACGCACCCTCAGAAGCCAAGACGGAGAAATACATCTATGGCATGTAACCCTTGCTGCGTAAATCAGTGAACTCTGCATCCTGTCGCTTCTACAGCTGCTGATAAGAACTCCCATCACAGAAAAACATCTTGCTCTGGTTAGTACACGGATGGACAACTGCAAGTATGAAAAGTGAACAGTCAGCAGTGTTAGCATGGATACAGCTAATTGGCCTTGGCTTGCAATAAGGGGATGTGGGTTTAGCTCTAGTATGGCGGGGCCAGGTCTGGGCCATGGAGAAGGAAAAGTAGAGACTTTGAGGAAGCCTGTCAGACGCCATTCGCAGGCTGTCCAGCTAACTGGTCAGCTTGGTGATTAAAAAAGCCTTCTGCACTGTGTATGGGAGCTCTCGGGGTGTGAAAAAGCTGGGAAGCAGAGTCGCTCTTGGCTAAACTCAGAGATGTGGCTGCTCTTGGACCAGATCCCACGGCCACAGGGTTTTAGCACTGCTGGTTTTAGCTCATCCTTCAATTTGGTTCTGTTTCGAAGCTTTTTCTTTTACCAACTTTCCCCTCACCCTCATCCATTTCACTCCAAACTTTAAGTAGAAATACAGCAGAAAGAGCTGGATAGTTGGATGTATCCCCCAGCTGGACAACATTCCTCTGGTTTCCACTTGTGTCTGCTTCTCCTCTTTTATGGGTCAGTGTTTCTGTGATTAAAGTTTCTTTTCCCTTTTTCCCCCTCCTTCTGCTTTTCCACTCTCTTTCCATTCATAGCTATTTTCCTCTCTGTCTGTCCTTCTTGTGAATTTAGATAGTCCCAAAAATGTAACCAGGGAAACTCCCGTCCAGTTTAGTCTTACAACCACTTCAACAACAAATTAAAGTTGATGGCTCCATCCAGTAATTATAACAGTAATTACTATGTTGTCTCTGTGCATTAGCTTTTCAGAGGTCGTAGCATCACTATCACTCATTCCCACGCTCTGCCACCCTTTAACAATGTCTCTTAACAGTGCCTTATCATCTGTGCCTACTCACTGGCCATCCTCAAACTGACATCACAGTGAGTGATATGAGCTCGGGTGTGGACTCCTTGTCCTGCTTCCTCTTCCTCAAACGCTCTCCACAAGTGGCTGTTTCACACGGAGGGGGGGCTTGATGAGACTCCAGAGAGCGGAGCAAATGACTTCAGCTGTTGTAAGCTAACAATACCAACTCATATCCAGGTAGAGGAGCTGTGTCTGCCTTTTTGGGCCCAAAAAGTCCATATTCCCAAATATACTTGACTGTGATGGCCTGCCCTTTCTGTCTGTATGTGATAGTTTCCTGGATATGCACACCTGAGTTAATCAGGGCTTATCTTATTTAAGTAGCTTCCATTCTACTGCATTCATGACTGATCTATCTGACTTACATTATAATTATTATTTTAACTTTAAAGGGGACATATTTTACCCTTTAAAGACAAGTTAATATTGGTCTGAGAGGCCCCAAAACATGCCTGTGAAGTTTGTTGCTGAAAAAAACACTTTACTATTGGTATTTTTTGAATGTTTAAAAAAAAACCTGTGTTTCAGCCCTGCTCTGAACGAGCTGGGCTTTGTTTTTTTTCACCCTCAGAGTTTTTTTTCAAAGCCTCTGCCTTTTCCCAAACACTGTGACACTCACTCTGACACGCCGGATGGATGTGTCTGGCGTGTCAGGTTATAATATGTCACGTTTGATAAAAATATGAACAAATTAACTTTAAAAAAAATCTTTGTGTCTGCACAAGGGAAATTAAATTGATACGCACAACTTTCATCAGGAAAGTGCATAAGTGAGTTTGTGCAGGTGAGGTACGGAAACCTGAGATGGGTTTATAATTAAACCACACTATGTCATGCATTAATCATTACAATACAAGAAATGGTAGAAAACCATATAAAAACAAAGAAAGTAAGGCAAACAGTAATTAAAAAGAGATAGGATAGGAAAGGGAAGTAGTGCAAAGTACAAGACATTAGTTTTCCATTACTGTGGTTTTAAGGTGAAATCCGTCAGACATTGAATTCGTACACTGATACTTTATATAGATATGTTTATGTATAGACATTCATATCTTTTATTGTTCTAATAAAACAGTGTATTGGAATTATTCTTGTATCCATCCCCTGACTTGTACTTTCAGTAATCTTTACTGAGATGCTTGAAGTGTTCTATTGTCTTTGGTGTAATGGTAGCCAGGAATCATGAATGACCAGTAACTAGACCTTTCAGACATACGTGTCTTCATACTGCAGTCACTTGAGACACTTGCAAATGCAAATCTTTCTCGCAAAGCTCCAGTGGGAAATGTTTCTACCAGCTTTGAAAACAGATCTGACCAATCAGTGTCATTTGATTAGAATGAGGCAGTACAAGCAGGGTTTTGTTGTGCTTAAGTTAATAGTGATGGCTGCTGCTGGTGTAGCATTCAGCTTGAGCTGTAGAGCTGCAGTTTTATCAGACCTGGACCACATTTTTTTAGCAAACCAAGAGCCACACTGAAACTTTTTACCGACTCCGATTAGAAATGGAGCTGCACATGCTTACTATCTCATTTTGTCTTGTCACTCTGATCAGCTTGTAAAAAATGTAATGTCAGGTCTAATCTGACAGTCTAACAGAGTCAAAATTTAACCAAAGACTGTCAACCTCATTTTCACCAGTAAGGAATTATAGGGGAAAAACCTAGCAATGATTTTGAGATTTTAAAAAAAATTTAAAATTATTAAAATCTGACAGAAAAGCCAAACTTATGAGTTCAAAAGGTCAAAACATAATAAAATGTCACATAATGTTTTTAAAAGGCGATATATGAGATAAAAAAAATTATAAATTATTAAAATTATAAATTGAAAAGGTCCAGATGTGGGATGAAATTTTAAATTTTGAATCTAAAAGGTCAAAATATGAGATAAAAAGTCAAAATCATGAGTTTAAAAGGTCCAATCATGAGTTTAAATTTAAAATGTGAGTCTAAAAGTTGAAAATGGGATTAAAAGTCAGAGAAAAGAATTGACAAAGTCAAAACATGACACAAAATTCAAAATCATGAGTTAAAAGGTCAAAATTTGACTGAAAATGTAAACTTGTGAACCTAAAGGGTCAAATATAAGATATAAAGTCAACATTATGAACACATTTAGGTGTAAGACAGATGACTCAGGACACAGCCCTACTGCATGTCTGACCCAATATCACCCAGAAAGGTTTTATTCCTGACCTCTTTGAACCGTCACCATATTCAGATAACTCAGGAGTTAAACCCTCATATATCATAATCCCTGTCCTGGTGGTCCATCTACCGTTGTCTCTTTTAAAAAGGGAAAAGGGAAAAAACACTTCCCAGGAGTATGAGGGGCCTGACATTTGCGATCCCATTACAGCCCACCTAAGAGACAGGCGGGCACATAAAACAATGTGAGACACAAGGTAATGAAGTGCTAACCGCTGAGGTAATCACTCTCGGAGCGGCGACCTTTTCCCCGTCCTGTCTTGCCCTTCTATCCCTCCATCCTTGTGTGCTTTTAATACTTTATCACTGGCAAGATATTCCACCGGATAAATGAAGAAGTGTTTTGTTTGAGGCATAGAGACAACTATGAGTTTTTGTGTTCTGCTCTTGAAGAGGGGATTAAAACCAGCCTTGGGGGGGGGGGGGTGCACTTCTTGGATTGATTTAAGAAGAGGAACATCCTAGACAGGTATCACCGTCTGTATTGGCTGCCAAGTTGAGGGGTGGGGAAGTTCTTCTGGGAATGGTTGAATGTCAAATAAAACCAACCACTCTTCGACAACAGGTGAGTCGTTGTTTGATGCTCACTTTGGGTGACATTTGAATGGTAGTGCTGTGTTTTTTTTCCTCCCAGGCAGAGATACAAATCTTCCTCTGGCAGCTGCGGTTTGTTGGGGTGGGGGGTGGCTGTTGGGCCGTCTTGTCTTAACATGGTATATAGGCTGGTGAGTCGTTCCTGAAAGATTTCCTTTATGAGTGATGGCCATCTGGGCCGTTTCTCAGTATGTGTGTTTGAGCATGAGCCTGGCTTCTTTTTTTTTCCCCTCTTCCTCCTCAATAGCAGCGAAACGTTGAAGAAAAACAAATGAAAAGATAGCGCTTTGAAAATGGATCTGTCCCAGCAGCCCCTCCACCTCCTCCTGCTCCCCTTCAATTCTGACCCCCTCCTTCCTCCGCTTGTGCAGGCTTGACGAAAGAGAATACCTCTCTCCATTGCACGCGAGGGTGGGAGGTGGGGAGCTGGGGTTGGGGTAAAAATTGAATGCAGAAATATGTGATGGAGGAGCAAGGAATGATGGAGACAAGAAAGGAGGAGACGGTGGTGGTTGGCATGTAGAGTAGCATGTAAGAAGATGGTTTTTAACATCAGATAGATGTTAAATTAAAGAGGCTAGTATATTCCCCAAACTAGGCACCCAAGGATAAACTCTGACCCTCAGGTTCTGTTACTTCCACCAAGGAGGTTATGTGATCGGCAGGGTTTGTTAGTTTGTTAGCACCATAACTCAAAAAGTTGTGGACGGATTTGGATGAAATTTTCAGGAAATGTCAGAAATGGCATAAGGAAGAACTGGTTAGATTTTGGGAGTGATCCAGATCACCGTCTGGATCCAGGAATTTTTTTTTAAAGGATTCTTTACTTTTGGGAGATAGGGCTAATAGCGGAGGTCTGCGCTCTCCGAGTGCTTTTCTAGTTACACATGTCATCCCCCTAACTTACCCTGATGTAATACTAACTGTTAAAACAACCTGACCTGCAAAACCTGATTACAAAATGTTTAAGAAAGCCAAGTAAACAGTCTACTTTAAAGAATAAAGCCCATCCTCTGTAGCAGGCCTCTAATGCACCTTGCATAGAAAAGACTAAAGCTAAAGAAGTTAGGTAAGTTAAGTTGGCTACATAGGTAACAAAGCTTATCTAGCTAATGTAGCTGCAGCTAAAGAAGTAAAACTAGTTTGCCAGCTTATGCTATATTTGCTAAAGCTCACATAGCTATGTAGAAGCATTACCTGTGTAGCTAATATAGCTATGTTAGCTCTACATTTGCTAAAAGCTCATGTTGCTAAAGCTAATGTACCTACATTGGCTTACATAGTACTGTTTAGTGCATTATGTAGCTTGCATAGCTACTTTGGCTTTAGCTACGCTAACAAAGCTAAAGCAAGCTGTACCTATTTAGCTAATGATACTATGGTAGCTTTAGCTACATTTGCCAAAGTTCGCATTGCTAAAGCTAAAGCTAACATAGCTACATTGGCTTATGTAGCTAGTAATGTTAACTATGTAGCTTTAGATAAAGCTAACAAAGCTAAAATGAGCCACCTTTTGTGTAACTACTTATTAAATGGGTCTAGGGATAATCCGTCGCAGATAAGACCTCTGACCTTTGTTGTCTGTTTTACTTATAAAGCAGCACTTAGTCTGTAATGTTTGTAATGTGGTTATTTCATGAAGCTTTTAGGCTTTAATCTAAATTTTTTTAAAAATTAAAATGCTGTCCTATGTAGCCAATGACGCTATGGTAGCTTTAGCTACATTTGCCAAAGCTCACATTGCTAAAGCTAAAGCTAACATAGCTACATTGGCTTATGTAGCTAGTGATGTTAACTATGTAGCTTGAATAGCTCCTTTGACCTTAGCTAAAGCTCACTAGGCTAAAGCAAGCCACTACTTCTAGAACAGGTCTATGCATAATTTGTCCCAGAAGAGACCTCTGACCTTTGTTGTCTGTTTTATTTGTTATACATTTAGTAGTCTGTAAGGTTTGTTATGTGGTTATTTCATGAAACTGCAAGACTTTAATTTGAAATTTAAAAAATGTATAATGCTGTACCTATGTAGCTAATGCTGCTATGGTAGCTTTAGCTACATTTGCTAAGTTGAACTGTAAAAAGCAAAAAAAAAAAAAGTCTAAAATGCTGTAGCAGTATAGTAGGTCACTTAAGCTCTGACATAGATGGCTTACATAGTGTTGTCTGCAAGAGTGGCATAACAAGCAAAACAACCAGCTAAAGAAGCTAGCTGTGTGGAGCTAAAGGAAACTCTGGCAAGAAAACATATTTTTTAAAGACAGAGATGACATATTTATCTTAATATTGAGTGGTGCATTTTAAATAAAGGTCATATCTTTATTTTAGTAGAGTTTTAAGGGAGTGTTTTGCATTACTTAATCAAGACAACACTGCTGCCACTTTCATGCAAAATCTTTTCCATGCTCTTACATTTCAGTTCAGATTCCACGTCTCAACATCCCTTACAAAACAATTTTTGTGTGATTAGCGGGGAGCTGTCTTAGCTTGTTCTTCTGACCACTGAAACATTTTAGACCAAGACATTTAGTATCTGGCAACATCAAAGTGGTAACAGACTCGTACACCTCCCACATGTCTTCTTCTCAAAGCACAAATCTTTCATAGGTTAATGACACACTATAGTGGTGAGCTGTGCACCGAGCAGGGTGGGAAAGATTAGTGAACTGACAGACATTCCTAGCAGCTGATGTCAACGCTCTATCACAAAATATGCTCAATATGAAGTTACAAACCAAAATATGAACCCCTTGGATAACGTGAGAGCTCATATGTTTGCAGGAGGGTGGTCCCCAACTTGGACGACCTGGAGGTCAAAATCATAACTCCTGAGGTGGAAATTCCTCAGACCCGGTCCAAAGAGGATCCCACAAAGGTGAGACGTACACCAGGAATCCTTTGTTCCCAGATTAAGGAAGCAACACAAGCCAAATGAGTGGTTCACCGGCCCGCTGACCACAAAGGCCACATTCCAGACATTCTCCCCTCCGACAGTGACGTCCTGGTGAGTTTACGGAGGACAGATGTCCTCTTCACAGCCTGTGTGGCAAAAGACAGGAGAGAGAGGGGATTATCAGAGACAGAACAGGGGTCTTTTGATATCATTGTTCTTTCCCACTTCCAGATTTGCTGTGGTTTGAACTCTGGTGAATCACTCTGTATGAGTCTCTGTGAAGCTCATCCATCTAAAGCCACCAGAAGTTTATTTAGACTCTGATGTTAGACCAGGAAAAATAACTTTTGAGTCTGCAGGCCTCACAGCTTGTAGTTTCAAGGTCGGGTCATCTGAATCAGGAACAAAGCTCAAGTCATCATGTCAGAATCAAACAGATGTATCTGCCTCATACTATCCAGCCAGTCAGTTGTTTTTAGGGAGTTATTTTCTGACGTTTTTCTCTCTATCAAGTGAAAAATGATTCACCAATGTGGTCAAGATTATCAGCTCTGATGCTCTATGAATAATTCTGTGTACTTTTGACCCAGTTGCTGCTGAACTCAGCTTTATGGAACACTGAAGTGTCTTTTAGCTAAGTATTTTTGTGCTGGTTTACAGTTTACTGCCCACAAATTTACTGTTCTGATTAAACATCCTGCCCCTAAAGCGCCTCATAAAGGAGAGTTACCTGTAATTTCCTCATACAGTGGTCTGTGTATGCAGCATTCATCCACTGTGTCAGCCATTGAAGTGGGAAACCAAGCTGAAGAACAAGTTTTAGTTTAGGATAGGTTGGATTCACTGATTCACTGCCTCACAAAGTAGTGCCAAACACAGATGCTTTCTGGATGAAAAATATAACACTTAAAAAAAAAATTGATATAGTGTACAACAGAGCCAGCATGTTTCTTTGGCCCATTTTTTACCTAAAAATCTAAATTATGCAGAGCAACTTTACCCATCTGTATAGCTTCCTTGGCACTGCTTAAAAGGAACCCTGCATGATCAGACAAAATTGGATAGATGTTTGCATCTCTAATATGTGTATCAAAAAAAGAAAACTCACCAGATATAGACTTTTGGAGTAAATTTGAGCTTATAAATTCACCAGGAGGCTGCCATATTTTGGTCCGCACTTGTAGAGTGACGTCATTTAGCCAGAGCCCTCCACAGTGTGCTATGTCTTAACCGGCTGTTTCAGACTGGCAGCCAGAGTGAGGGCAGCATCTCATATGCTTATACACACTTCTCACACACGGAGATTTTGATGGGGTTTGGGTTTTTTGGTTTTTTTTATTCCATGCACACAATCAGTTATGGATCAAAACATACAGGAAATGATAAAGAGCCATATTTACTGTACCTTATTGTAGCAAACATACATCCACATTGGTAGAATATCTGAATCTTGACAGTCCTCATGAAGGCCGCTCTTTAATGTAGTTGCTCTCCAAACTTCTAGTATTTAGGAAGCTTGCTATTTCCACATGGTACAATATATCACAGACAAACACAATACATAAACATTTCTGGTTTGTGCTGTCTTTGGAAAAACTCCCTTTGCTTGTACATAAAGCTTTTATTTTGAAAACAACACTAAGAGACATCCATCTACTGACACAGGTCTTTAATAAGCCTTTCTAATTAGAATAGGATAGAGTCTGCAAGTTGAATGGAACTGCTATTTTTTGTATGTTTTTGTAAATGTGGGCATTTTCGACCATGAACAGCTTATTAGGGTAGTGAATTTGAATGATACCACAGGATTACAAAGTAGTCCACTTGTACACAGTACTGACCCAAAAAAAAATCTGAATTTCATATTTTATTGAGGAAAAAAAAACTTGTGACAAAAAGTCCTGCCATCAGCAGCCACACAACCCAATGTTTGTAAAATAAAAGGTAAATATGACTCATTTGGACAACATTACCCATAATAGTACCAGTGGGTTAAGGAGGTGGCGTTGGGTCCTGAGGTTGGAGCAGCTGGTAACTACCGGTTTAAAGCAGTGGTTCTCAAACTTTTCAGGCCACGACCCCCAAAATAAAAGTGCCAGAGACCAGAGACCCACGCTGTACCTGGAGGTGGTTGAACACAGACATACATATTCAAGAATAGTTATGTGCAGACAACGCTGTGAAAAAAGGGGGAATAAATGAGAGAGTTTTTTGGGCCCAGCCAAACTAGAGGCCTATGGAGGTCAGCAAAATCATGGTTTATTATTAAATTAAGCTGTAATAATCATATTTTATATTTAACCAGGAAAATAACCACTCTTATTAAATAAATATCTTTTTTGTTTATTTGTGCAGCAAATAGCCTTCTTAAAAATGTAAATCCCTTTGGTTAAAAACTGAATTAAAATGGGTTAAAATAGCTAAAATGGATTAGACGTGGCAAAAATTAGATAAAAGTGCCAAGAAATAACCAAAAAATTAAAAAAAAAAAAAAAGGTGTAGGGGCAAAAACAGGCATAAATAGAGGTAAAGGGGGGATTAACCCTTCAAAGGAAAACACAAATTATTGCCAGAAAATTCTAATTTTCTGGAACTGAAATGTTTATTTCACTTTCTAATGAAATAAAAAAAAATCTAAATATCCCTAAAATGTAATACATATATAATCTCATTTAATATACCAGGTGTTTTTGGTTATTGATAATCCACTTGAGGGCATTTTAATCATTTATCAGATTGTATTCAGAAGCTTTTTTCAGTAATTTATGATCATACTGATTAGATAGAGGTATCATAAAAGTGTGTATCAAATATGATACAACAGGCTTTAAGGGGTTAAAATGGTTGTTAATGGAAATTTGGTGAAATGGGATGAAAAATTGATATGAACTGGCAAAAAAGGTTAACTGAGAGCAAAATAGGCAGAAATTTGCAGAGGTGTGTTAAATTTGCAGAAATTGGCATTTCAAACAGTGAAATGTGGTTAAAATGGGCAAAAATGGGTGTAAAAAGTGGTTAATAGTGGCAATAATGGATCAACAGAGGCAACATTAGGTGTGAAGTGGCAATAATCAGTTAAAATTGGCAAAATTTGGGAGAAAAAGTGATGAAATGGGATAAAAATTGGCAAAATTGAGGTAAAGTAGCAACAGTATAATTTTAAAAATATTTGTAGATTTTTAGGGGATCTGGAAACCCCCTCTCAGTGTCTCACAACCCCCAAGGGGGTCCCAACCCTTATGATGAGAACCATTGGTTTAGAGGATAATGAAAGCTTTATCAGCTATGAGGCAACTGCTTGCATCATGACAAGTCTGGAATTTTCTCGAGTCTTACATTTTCCTAAATGGTCAGCGCTCACCCAGCTTTGATTGAGTTCACCCAGGTGCACATACAGTATTTATATGTTATTTTCCTCCATCCAGCTCACATCCTGAAATGGCTGTTTTATCTGGAATTTTTCTCAGAAATAAAGCAGCTGCGTAAACAGGACAAGCAATTTGCGTGCATGCGCTGCTAAGCACCGAGGCTTCCTCTGCCACATTTGGCTCTCAGCAAAATGTCAGCAACAGTTTAGAGTTCCCCTCCTGATCCAGTTTCCCTCCTGCAGAGAGAAGACTTTCATTATGTGGCATGCTATAGAAAGACGATCTCACTCCAATTAACCCCAGCCTCCTGTGGATGGAGATAGACGCTTTGTGCTGCACGTGTGATGAAAAGCAAGCCTCATATCCCCAGTGTAAACACGGCAATTATTGGAGGGCTTTCTGCACGGAGCCACGGAGACTACAAAGGGTTTTGTCTCCCCAGTGGTGTGTTTGACTTCCTTTCCCGCACACATGATTTGTCTTTCAGTCAGGCACGACCATGGGTGGAGCAGCTTCTTCCTGTGAAAAGGCAGGCAACGGCTGAAGGGGTTAAAAGGGAGCCCACTGACCCACATAAACAAGCACTCTCATTCATGGCCTCTGTTACTCCCTCATTGCAAGAGTCTGACTCATGAGCGTTCAAACACCACTAAAGTGCCCCCCACCCCAACCACCACCCTGCCTCCCAACCCCATCCATCCCTTCTCCCACACAATTCACCCACTCAACTAAAGCTCTCTCTTGTTTCCTCCCCTCTGTTTAAAAAATCACAATACACATCCTACACACAACATACAAGCATAATCATACTGTGCTGTCAGCATAGACACAAAAACATGCACCCGCATACACAAAAACACGCCAGGAGAGGCAGAGGAGGTCAACAGAACTCTTCTCTCAAGAATGCAGAAGAAGTTTATGTTGCCATTGGAAAGGGAGAGAGGCGTCTTGTGTGAGCTCAGATGAGCAATTATCCTTTTCAGCACACAGACAAAAAAAAGGAGGCTCTTTTTCTGGGAACGTGCCTCCCACTAATATTTCTCTTTGCAGCCGCAGGAGTACAGCAACATTTGGACTAAATGGGCAAACGTAGATCTGTCACTCTGTAGGAATGTGTTATTTTTACCAGGACTATTTTTACCTCCTCCTATTTCCATGGCGCCAAGTCAGAACATTTTGTTTGGACACATAAAAGCGTAACCAGTAATGGTTCTTGAGGTGTTGGTTTTCACATGGTAATCCACTTTGTGTTCAACTTCAAGTCTGTATAGATGCTGGATATTACGTTTTGAATTACGAGCATTGGTGCTCATTCACTTTATAGTCCCAGCTTGTTAAGATGTGGTGACATAACATACAGTCATGACATTATAAACGCAGGTTTAATTAGCTGTTATATAGGCCTTAAAGTTAGAAAAGAGCCGACTAGTACAGGCACATGTCTGCTTTGATTAATAACAGTAACCTATCTGTGTTTGAAGAGGTTAAGAGAGGTTTATGGCTGTGGCTTCTGAGGTCATGTAAAGCAGCGTCTTCACTGTCTCCAGCAGCTCTTATATCTGCTTTTATATAGAGATGAAATAAACATACAGGGCACTAATTTAAAAGAAATGTCCACACCCATATATATGGACACAAATGCTCTCAAGGGATTCCAGAAACAGGATTTTATCCTGGTTTTCTAAATGACACTGAAGACATTTTTGAATAAATTTCTGTTTTTGTTCTGTGGAAATAAAAATGAAATAGACACAGTACCTATAAAAAGTAATTACCCCTTGGATTTTTAACCCTTTTATTGATTTTATAAATCAGTCATGGTCAATATAATTTGGTGTTTTTGAGAAAAAAAAATCTGTAATATCAAAGCAAAAACAGACTTCCATAAATAATGTTAATCTGGTAGAAAAAAATATGTAATGTAAAATACTTGACTGCATAAATATTCACCCTGTTTAAAGTGATTAGCCTAATTCAGCAGAGGCCAGTTGACCTATGGCTAAGTCCCACCCTCAAACGTGATGATCCAATCACAGTGCGTATAGGACATCGGCTGCCTGGACGTCCATTGAAATGAATTGGAGAAAGTCAGTTTTCATCCAGTTTTATGAGGTTTTTTGAGATTTTAAGTTAAAAAAAATGGTCAAACGGTGTTCATGAGGTACATGTGACTCCAACACAAGGTATCCTGAGAGGCTGGGCGACGGAGTGTATTTTTTACCCTTTTTTACCCTTCTAGATGAAATGTGATCTTTCAATCTCCTAAAATCATCAATGGCCTCCTGTAAGATGCTTCCTACTGTGACAACTGCAATAGCGTCTGTCACTGAATGTTCATTGTTTGTCTGAGTGAGTGGAGGGGGCGTGGCTTAGCCATAGGTCAATTGGTGCTAGTAGTCTCTAAATCAGTGAAAGAGGGATCCCCTGAGCGCAGTGAATGCATCGCGAGACACCTGTGTCTGGAGGGTCCAGAAGCTGGTTTATCAGTATTCCTGGCTACCATCACACCATGAAAATAAAAGAACACCCCAAGCAACTCAGAGAAAACGTCACTTAAATGTATAAGTAAGGGGATGAATTCAAAAAATTTCCAATGCTCTGAGCAACCCCCTTTTAATGTCAAAGTGTAAATAGATTTCTACAAAGTAATGTCAATGGAATAAAAATAAGTAAGGCAAAATAAGTGGCTGCATGAATTTTGACCCCCTTCAAGTCAGTCTTTAGTAGATGCACCTTTGGCTGTAATCAGTCTGGATAGGTCTCAGTCAGGCTTGCACATCTGGACACTGCAATTCTACTCTATTCTTCTTTGCAAAACTGTTGAAGCTCTGTCAGGTTGCATGGGAATCAGGCGTGAACCGCCCTTTTCAAGACAGCCACAGATTCGCTATTGGACTGAGGTCTGTGCTTTGACTCAGCCACTTCATAACATTCACTTTGTTGTATTGAAATAATTTCTGTGTAGCTTTCTCTTTATGCTTTGGGTCATTGTCCTGCTGGAAAATAAATCTTGTTCCAAGCTGTCGTTTACTTGCAGACTGAATAATATTGGCCTCCAGGATTTTCCTACACATTGCCCCATTCATTTTACCATCAACCTTTATAGGCCTTTCAGGGAAGTCTGTCAAGAAGCATCCCCACAGCATGATGCTGCCACCAATGTGAACTCTAGTCAAGATTTAATGAGTTTTCTTCAACAGTGGCTTTCTCTTTACCACTCTCCCACAAAGCTTTGACTGAAGAACCTGGGCAGCAGTTGTTGTATGCAGAGTCTCTCCCATCTCAGCTGCTGAAGCTTGTAACTCCTCCTGAGTAGTCATAGGCGTCTTGGTGGTCTCTCTCACTAGACAGATTTACACATGCGCCATAATTCTTTCATTTATAGGTGATGGATTTAAAGTGAACCCTGGGGGATGTTCAGTGTCTTGGAAATGTTTTTGTATCCATCCCCTGACATACTTTTCAATAACTTGTTCTCTGAGGTGTTTGGAGTGTTCTTTTGTCTTCATGGTGTAATGGTGGTCAGGAATACCAGTGACTGGACATTCCAGACCCAGATGTCCTTATACTACAATCCCTTGAGACACATTCACTGCACTCAGGTGATCCCCATTTTTACTAATTGTGAGACTACTAGCACCAACTGGCTGGACCTCTGTTGAATTACTTTGGCATTGAAGAGTTGTTTGTATTTTTTTTTTTAATCAAAAAGTCAAATTGTATTGACTTTGATTGATTTATAAAAACAATAAAAGTGTAAAAGATCCAAGGGGATGAATACTTTATCTGCCATATCATCTCTTACTCCTTAGTTTTATGTTGAACCAAAGAGGCTTAGTGAGGTATCATTTCATCTCACAAATGCAACACACATAAGCATGGACTCACATTGCTACAAACATAAGCCTTGCACCACTCAGCGATCCTTCTCTGATAGACAGTGTTTACAACTGGATTCCCACAGTTGATCAGCGATGCTGTCCACGCCAACATTTCAGCAGCCAGCCTGTTTACGTGCTCCTCGTCTGTGGTAGGATGGCTTCCATGGCACGCTTCCTCTTCACGATCCCTGTTTACATGTCCTAATCTATCTCCTCTCTCTCTCTTTCACCAAGTGTATGTGTGTTTATCCTGTTCCCTTCCCAGTCTTCCTGCACTCTGCCAAAGATTAATTGAATTGTTTTCTGGCATCTCCGCTTACAATGTGAATAAATAAGAGGCATGCATGTGTTTACAGTTCATTTCTCCAGTTGGCAACTGTAACAGACTCCATGTTTTGCCGTGCCTCTGCAATCCCAGAGGAGAAAATACAAGAGATAGTAGTCTAGAAGTGAGGGGGGTTAAACTTGTTGGGGGGAAAGAAAGTCATTACACAGATGTCAGAGAGTATTGTCATCACTGTTTTGTGAGATGGGTCATAATGTGTCTGCAGAAAATTGTGTGAAAACCTGCTATCATTTCCCTTAAGAACAAAGGATTACAGTGTACAGAAATGAAGATGAGTGTGACAAACGAAGAGAAACTGAAAATTAAAGGCACATCTGTGCTATGTGAGAAGTTCAGTGTGAGCTTCTTTATTTGTCACAGACAAAATATTCTGGAGCGAATGTGGTGTCAAATTATCTCCAAGTCTGATAGATACACAATCTTCTGTTTTCATTTCAAAAAGTCCTTACTCTACTGTTTGACATTTCTAAAGACTGTACATATGAGGCCTGCTCTCCTGAATGCTCATGTATAGTTTATGCTCACCCTGTTAAAGGTATAACACACTTTGGTGTCCTTTGTAAACCTTTGTCTCCTTCCCTTTTACTGCAGGGATGGCTGGCAGACAGAGCTCAGTGTGCAAAGAGACAAGAGACGAAAACCTCTCCAGGCAGCCAGGATAGGAGCCCTTATTTACTTTGCAGATAAGGATTGTGGGTAGTTGAGAAAGCGAGGCGTGCTGGCATGTTGACTTGTTTTCGGGAAGCTTCTGGGATGTCTATGATAAGAACACAATGCAGAACCAGGAGCCCTTTCCAAACAACTGAGAACGGTTATCTCATAGTATTTTTTTTTAAATGTCTTTCTCTTAAATATTCACACAAACGTGATCCCATGTGACTCAACCTGTCTTTATCAGGTCCCTTTAATTTATTGATGAAAAGAAGAAGAAAAAGAAAAAACATATTTCTTCAATTATTTTTGTTCACTGTGGATATTTTTGTCTATGAAGGTTTATTAGAGTAGTGCTTACGAATGCCACCGGAGGGTTAAGCTAATACTATAATACGCCTGCAGTAGGGGTCCTCCAATCTGTTGAAGTACAGGTAGAACTTAGAGGCATTTAATTACATCTTTAACACTAGATGTGCTTTAGGTCTAACTTGATTGGTTTTCATCAGCTCATTAGTTTCACTAAGCAGACTGTTGAAAAATTACACTTGCATACATTGTTCCAGTGTCATGCAAATATTTAATTTACTATCCACAAGTTTTGTTTGTGTTGGAATACATACTGTAGGTTGTTAAAAGCAAATTTGACTTCTGTCATTTTGAATAAGGTTTAAAAGCATTCATTTCTCCCAGATATTCTCATGTTTGTACATAGAAAAGTGAACCTTCACTAGGAACAGGATTTAAATGAAATCCTATAAGTATGTTTTTTCTGTCTTTCCTTTTTGTCCCATAGATAGGTTATTTGAGTTACTGTTGCCTTTCTATCATCTCGAACCAGTCTGCCCATTCTCCTCTGACAACAATAAGGCATTTTCATTGACACAACTGCCGCTCACAGGATACTTCCCCTTATTCGAGCCATGGTCTGTAAACCCTAGAGATGGATGTGGGTGAAAATCTCAGTAGATCAGTGGTTTCTGAACTGGTCAGACCAGCCCGTCTGGCACCAACAACCATGCCACGTTCAGTCACTACATCTACATGCCTAAATGCATTGAGTTGCTGCCATGTGATTGGCTGATAAGGTTTTTGTGTTAACAAGTTTGAAGAGGTGTACCTAATAAAGTGGCTGGTCCATGCATATCCATGCAATGGAGATATGAAACAGTCTATCTAGAATGCTGGGTAAATTTTCAACTACTATCGACAATAATATGTCAACATTTAAGATGAATACTTCAATCATTTCCAAACTTTTAACTACTGTAAAATACCAAATAATAGCCGGGGTGTTTATTTGTCTCAATCACTGAGCAGACCAGGCGTTTATTTGAGACCAGGCATTAATTCTTTTCTCACAAAAATCTTGCTTAGCAAAAATTGGAAAAATATGGTAAATTTAATCAAACTATTTATTTACACCAGGATGAATATCACTTACATTTTCAAGACAAGATTACAGTGCCATAGTTATACTTTTGTCTTCTTCTGTCAATTCAACACTCTCTAAACACTTTAAATACTGGTAAGGAACTAAACAAACACAAAGTTGACAACAGACAGTTTAAAGTTAATGTCATACTTTTTATTTTTTCGCTGCACCGGGGCATGGCGCTGCTATCTCACTTGAGAAAACCAGCAAGGGACGGGGGTGCCCCAGCCAATGAGGAGGCTAGTACTCGCAGCCAATCAGGCTCAGGTCAGAGGGAGCATTCCTATTGGCCGCTGTAGCTTCCGTATCTCAGCTCAGTGAGAAGTTGATTCAATGGTGGAATTACAGTGGTGTTCAGTCCTGTGCAGAATTTGTTCATGATGAGATGAAGAGTTTTCTTGTGATTCGGCCATTGATCTCAGTGGATAAGCAGAGAAAAATCACTCCAAGAGCCAACATTCTCAACCACCAGGAGGTATGTAAAGAGAGGGGCGGAGCTACGGAGCTCAAACAGGAAGAACAGGAAGGGAGGGGGAGTTGGGAGTTGATTCTATACGGTTCTCATCTCTGTTTCAGCCCTGCTCAGAATGAGCTGTTTCTTTGTGTGTGACTTTAAATGTTAATGAGCTGTCTGACTCTGCCCTTGACCACGCCCCTCTCAGAAATGGATGTGGCTCTCCTGATCCTCCTCTCAGCTGGCAGCTAAGAGGAGGATCAGGAGAGGAGGGCGGAACTTTCTTCCAAGGAGGGAGGGCCAACCGCACCTGGGGGCGGAGCTAACTCCCCACATGACATCAGGAGGGGAAAATCTTACAACGGCTTGTTTCAGCACATATTTTCTGAAAGGTGGAGAAATGGGGTGGTGGTGGTGGGGGGGGGGTTATCTGATACTTGAGGGGATTGTTTATTAGTCTTTAAACTTTGAAACAACCAAAGTAGCTAGCCATGTAGCTAAGCTATTTGCTATTTCACTTGAACATTAATAAGTTAAGGTGGTTTCATGATAATTTCCAGCTACAGGTAGTCTAATATTAGCCAAAATATGTAACGAAACCCATCTTTACTGTGTTAGCCCCTTAAAGTTAGTCAATTGTCCATTTAAAAAGTTTATGCTTTAGGTAAAGCAAAAAAAAATTTTTTACACTTTGCTATCTTTTTGAATAGCTACACTATTTTTACTGTCTTAAATTAATGTTAATAATTTAGATTTGGAGTTGTTTTTCTTATAATTTCTTTCTTTGAGCTAAATATTTGACTTAACCTTTCATGTGCCCTCTGCTAACATTTACCCACTGATGTAGATTAAATCCTGTTGTATCAAAACTTTGTATTCTGTAAGCCGACTCTGAGACTCTGCACTGTAAATCCCACTGTAAATACAGTATGCTGATAAAAGCAGACAGACGTGTCACTTCAGAGTAGAGTACACATAAATGAGCCCTTTAATCTTTACAGAGAGCAAAGCAGGAATGCATATTTATTGGCGTGGCGTGTCTGTGCCAGCCAAGCAAGACGAAGCTGAAGTGTTAAGTGTGTCGAGTTAGAATTACAGCCGTGTGTAATCACTGTAATTATGAAGTTCAGGAGAGCTTGCACTCTATTCATCATCACTTGGAGGTGGCTCATCTCTCTCACACACTGACTGATCTGTCTGATGAATGTGTGTGTCAGGGGCGAGAGGGTGAAGACAGCAGGTCTCCAGTCATGTTGTGTTTCATTTTTTTCAAAGTGGAATACTCTATCTGATCATTTCTTTAATTTTTTTTGTGTGCACAGTTTACCCCAGAGTGTAAGTGATGTGATGGGGTGTGAGCAGACTAACAGCTCAACCCTTGGAGACCAAAGCAACCATGCTGTGAATCACGAGTGCGAGTTAACCCCCCTTTATTTTTAAAGCTCACGCTCATATTTGATGAGCACTGGAGCACGCAGATGTTTGAGGTTCTCAAATGAGCCATCTCCCAATCCCATCCCCAAACATCCAATGTCTGCTCCCCAAAGATCCATAACACCACTGACTGGTATTTTTCCAGTCACTGTCTCTGCCTCTTCCCATCAGTTCCACTCTCTTTCTGCTTCAGATGCTGCTGGCATCCGTTGTAGGCATATCCATCACCAAACAAACACAAAGCCAAGAAAGTTTGATGGAACTGGATGAAAACAAGGCCTTTCAGATTTCCCAAACATCCTGGATGCAAATTCCTCAAATCCAAGATTCATCTGCATGTTAACAGACAAGTTGAGTAAGAGCAATGAGGACACCTGTGATGGGTGGAGCTTTAGGAATCAATGGTGTGATTCTTTTAACAGTAAGTAGGTTATCACAACTGGAAACCTGGTTGGTTTCCACATTCCTTTAACTGTGAAAAATTCCTTAGGTATGTTTTTATGTGTTCAGATCTTAGACTGCAAATACAGATGGACAATACGCCTGAACCTCCCCCCGTTGTTAAGGAGTGAAACCAACATATCCTCATGTTGGGCTCTGAAAATTGCTCATTTTGAACAAGAGTCTGAATGAGAATACTCATTTGTCTTACTGATACTATAGCATAAATCCCTCAATTTGGTACAGTCCATGCACTGTAAAAGTTAAAAATACTTAAAAATATTATTTTGAAACTGATTACATCAAAGTTAATTAGTGGAAATACATTTTTGAATAGACTCAAGTTAAAATATTTACGCTACAATTCCTTACAAGTTAATAGAACTTAAAACTTTAGAGGTAACTGATTACATTAAAAAATTAGTAGCCATTTTAAATTAAATCAACTCATTTTTACTCGTACATTTATGTTAGGTCAACTTTTAAAAGTTAAACTACACTTGGGAGACTTTTGTACACTTACACATATTTTCTGTAAAGCATGTTCCTCAATTTTCCTTTATTTCCTTCACATTCTTTAATCATTTATGCCATTCATGGTAGGCCAACTTAAAGGTGCAGTGCGTAGTATTTAGTCAAGTAGCACATAGCTTAGCAAACCTGGTTCAAATGAAACATTGTATCTATAAATAGGCCTGTAATTACAGTTCAATCACCTGACTATGTACAATATTTTTTATTTTTATTTACTAAGTTTAAGAATTTGTATTCATCTTGAATTCTGCAAGTTTATACAGTACCACAGAAGGGAGCAAATAACACATAAATGACTTATTAAATTCCACTAGTTGCCACTGTTACCTCCAGAAGTGAGCATTGCACTCTAGAATCTGATCGTTTTACACACTGCACCTTAAATGACTGTAAGTGAGAACGGATAAGACCAAACACTCCATAAAAATGAACAGCAGCCAATGGGAAACACTGGCTCATTAGGGATTTAAAGGCTTAAAAAATGAGAACTGTACGGTTAAACTGTTATTGGGAGCCAAAATCCAATGGCCAGTGAGATAAACATATAATGAAGGACATTTATGTCACAGTTTATGTCATAAACTGACATCAGATACCTTATTTTAACACTTGAATGTGGTTAAAAGATAGTGTATGTGTGAAAAAGCTGTTAACACACAGACAGACTACAGCTCCTGCTGTCACAGGGCTTGAGGTCTTTAAGAACACAGCACCGGCCCAACATTTGCCTTTTAGTACTCTCTGGTTTCAGCCAAAAGACACAGAACTTTTCTCTGACACTCTTTGGTCATTTGAGTAAAACAAAACATGCCTTAAATTATGGCTTTTTAATTGCTGAAGGACCATGAGACAACAAAATTGCTTTTAATTGCATTGTCACCCCTGTTTTCTAATCTACTGCGGTTCAATCTGGTCAATTTGGAAAGCAGGAAATGATGTTGGAATGGTTTTATCTGAAAGGTGCACAATGAGTCAGTAAATCCTCCTCCATCATACTCAGTAAACCATCCATTTTATATTGTGGTTACTCTCCACACGTGCACTTCTCTCACTGAGTCAGCAACTTCACTCATGGTGCAAAAGGTCTAATACCTAAAAGCATTCTGGGAAAAGTCTTAGGCAACACTGAGGCAACCCTGGTGCGCTTTACCTGAATTCAATTCTATGTGAAAGGAACAACCAAAAGGTTAGATTTAAAATAAAACATTATACAGTCTTAACTATACAATCTAAACTGTTAATAATCATCATATTGTCTAACAACCCTTGTGCAGCTGATTTATTTTGTCTTATGTCCCATCTGTTTACATGGAGGAAAAGGGGCTTTTACTCTTGACCTACACTGCAGCCAGTCAACAAGGAGAGCTGTACATATTTTGGCTTCACTGGTAGACAGTCACATTGTCTTTCTTTATACAGTTTATGATGCAGACAAGTCACAAAGGGCACAGGAAGAGTGAAAGGCTTGTTTGTCCTCACTTTCATCCTCACAAAAATTATTGTTTCCATGTCATAAGAGGCTCGCTTTGCCCGAGTTCCAGTGGGCCAGCAGTATTTCATTAACATCAAAGAGGAGTCAGGTGCACAGCAGATCAACTCCTGTTGTACAACAAATCAGCAATTAGCTCATTCTTGTGCTGATGCATCATCATCATCCTCTCTGCTTTAATTTAAGTTACATAAGAGCTCAGCAAGTCTGCTCTGTGTGGATGCTTTCGTAACTGACCTTGTGAATGTTTATACCCTGTTGTGTTTACGAGTGTGTATTTACGAGACGGCGGCTGTGATCACTTTTTGGATTAGATGAGGATGTATATCTTGTTGCAGCAGGCTTTCACATGGCAGCCATCTTTACAGAGCTGGTTCAGCAGTTAAAGGAGTCATAGGTGAGATTTCTCTAAAACAGGGAACGTTTTTCTGAAATGTTTCCAACATTTTTAGGGGTAGGTATTGGGGATTAGGGAACCTCGGTCCATCTTTATGTCTGAGAGACCCTGCCTTTCTATAATGCTCTTTTTGTATTTTTCTTTCGTTTTGACCTATTACCAATTAACTTCAATAGTGCCAAAATACTACTCCAGCTGTTTTTCATTTGTATCATTTTTCCAGCGTTTTCTTGCCCTGTCCCTACTTTTCTGAGATATGTTGCTGCCATCAAATTCATGACGAGATCATATTGTTTCATGAAATTGTAAAATATCTCAGCTTCAACATCTGAAATGTTGTTCATGTTCTATTGTGATTGAAAAATGGGTTTATGAGTATTGCAAAATATTGCATTCTGTTTAATTTACATTTTGCATCCCAACTTTTCTGAATTTGTACTGTGGGTTTTAAGCTTTTAAATTTTGATATCTGTGGAGGAATTTCTACAGTGACACTTCACTGTGAATTTTAATGGCGCACAAATCTTTCATACGCCTTCTTCACAGTAAACATTTAATTATTTTAATGATGGCTGCATCCCATTTAACTGCCAATAAGCCATATCAGTGAGTCTGCATGTATAGTAACAGGGCCCTGACACAAGAGTGCCTGAATGAAATATGATTATTGTGATAAATAACACCTGTGTTGACACCAAGAAATGTTTGTCAGTATTATATTTTTAGGCAGGAAAGCCACTGAACCAACAATTCAATAGCAACATAGTTTTGGTTTTCAAGTACCAAGCAAGATGTCCACGCCCATCGTAACATATCTTGCCAACTTTAAGTCAGCATCAGTAAGCTAAAAGTTAGAGGCAACACCCAAATTAATTGTATTTGGGGAAAATATACTAACAGTCACCTGCTGGGAAACAGCTCGAAAAAATGTACAGATGCAAAGATGGAGGAGACATTTCAGGCAACATTTCTCCTCCTAGAGTAAACCTTGCGTGACTTCAGTGTTTTGAATCACTATTAATATTTTAGGTCAGGCATACACTGAATAAATTGGGGCATTTACTGACCCCATTTTTTGAGTCTTACAACTGATTGTGAAGTTGGACAGAAATCTGCTACATTGTGAGTCATTTCCTTTACAGTGTACAGAGGGACACGAGGGCTGATCATGGCCCAGTCAGCTGCTCCCAACAAGTCAGATGGATTTCTGGCATGTCAAAATGTTGGAGTCACCAACAGCACACTCACACTGAAAGCAGAGCCATGAGCCTGTTCCTCAGCTGTCAGATAGAACCTGAAAGCACCAAGGTGACACAGAGAAATTAGTTACTGTAACCATCTATCCAACAGCTTGATTTAGCATGTACAGTATGAGCTCTCGGGGTTTGCTTAACAATCAGGGCCGTACAGTCCAAGCACATAATTAGTGAGTTTATGTTGTACATTGTCAACACTTCCTTTTACTGTATGAGCAGACAATCCACATAAAATTTACACTTTTGGACAGTATATTCCCAGCCTAGTTAAGTCAAAAACAGAGTTGGTGCTGCTCTAAACCAAAGTAATGGTTTAGAGTACTCAGATTACTTTTCCGTAGTGACAAGTAATGTAAAGTGTTAGTTTTGCAATCTAAGCAAACTGTTACTGTTTCATAAAAGAAATCTGTTATCGGAAAAGAGACTGCCCGATGCCCCTTTGGTTTTTGTCCCTGAAAAAAGGAAAACCCCGGGAGCTCATTTACTGTTTCTGTTTCTCTCTTTCTCTCTTGGCAAGTAGCTGCTTGCCAGTGAAAAGTAAGCACAGTTGTGTCTCTGCACATGTAGCTAGCTGATCGGCTGGGTGGCATTACAACTGCAGAAATATCCCCATTATGTCAAATTTTTGGACAAAAGGGACAAGAACAACATCATACAGTCAAAAGCTCATGTTGTATCGATTTCATTGATAGCTCTGCCACACAGACGTTTCAGTCCAGAGCCTCACCTCTGAGCCGAGCCCCAAAGGTGAGTGATGACCTATGGCTGGTGGTACACATCCGCTGAGTATGTGTTGATGTTATCAAAGAGGGCCAATTTCCCGGTCATGTCAAGGGTCCAGCCATATCTGTAGACTGGCCTGGTCAGAAACCCTCTAAGTAAACAAATCCAAGTTCATCATCTTGACTTTATGACTGTTTGGGTTGGAATCCACTTTGTGCAAGTGCCCTTATGTAAGAGTTTATTATTGCTCAGTGACTCTGTAGTCTAAACAAGTTAAGATTCCCTTTGGCTGTTATTGTAATGTTTTTGTAATCTACCTCCTTTAAGATTCTTTTTCAGCTTTATACAGCCATGTGTGTGGGTTTTAGGCTTAAAGGGCACTAAGGATTCATCACGGCACTTAATGTGGCACAACCCAAGGCTAGGGGGGAGGCAGAGTCAAGCTTGACACAAATCTGCTCAGCAGCCAAGGTCAAGCTCGATGGCATCTCTTTTGTCTGGGCCTTTTCACCTTTTCATCTGGTACTACACCACCGGCAGTTTTCCAATCAGTTTTGCAATCAGGGGCTCATCGGGATGGTGCCCATGCCTACTCAGCACATCAACCCCTTACTTTGCCCTCTGTTGCACAAACTTATCATTAAGGAGGTTAGTCAACCAGAAGCCCATTCATTCCAATGGGAATCTCTATGTTGTCTGACCTGCCTATAAAAATTCCTCCCTTCCGTAATATTTTCATCTGGAATGTGCCACAAGTAGTGCTTTTGCGGTAGATTTTGGAGAGACTGTATGGAAGCTGGCCAAGTTGCGAACTAAATAACAGGCTAAGATAAGTCATATTTATCAGCCTAATATAAGATGTACCACGGGGTTTTGTTCATGAGTGAGGGTCGAAAGGACCATAAGATCGACAGGCAGATTGGTGCAGCATCTGCGGTATTACAGACATTGTACCGCACTGTCGTGATGAAGAGGGAGCTGAGCCAGAAGGCAAAACTCTCAATTTACCAGTCAACCTTTGTCCCATCCTCACCTATGGTCATGAACTCTGGGTAATGACCAAAAGAACAAGATCACAGGTTCAAGCAATCGAAATGAGATTCCTCAGGAGGGTGGCTGGGCCCAGCCTTAGAAATAGGGTGAGGAGCTCTGACATCTGGAAGGATCTCGAAATAGAGCCGCTACTCCTTCTCGTCGTAAGGAGCCAGTTGTGGTGGCTCCGGCATCTGATCAGGATGCCCCCTGGTCGTCTCCCTGTGGAGGTCTTCTGGGCTGGCTTGGGAACACTTTGGAATTCCCCAGGAGGAGTTGGAAAATGTTGCTAGGGAGAGACATGTCTGGGTTGACTTGCTTAACCTGCTGCCACCTCGACCCGACCCGGGATAAGCGGAAAAAAATGGATGGATGGATGGATGAATGGATATGAGATGCAGTCAGAGTAACAACTTTGACATATCATGAATAATCAGACGATCTGAAGTGCTGTAAGATTGTTTAGGTAGTGTCATATATATTTAAATATTTAACTGAAGAGACAAAAGAGAAAAAAAATGGTATTTAGCACATAAACAAACATTTGAATGCCTAAACAAGTTTGCTATATGAAATATATGCTGCGTTCCTGGTTCACCAACTTTTGCAGTTATTTTTTGATATACAATATCAGACCTGTTTTATCACTGTAATTCCACTTAACACATATTCCAAGCTGCTTAATGGTGAAAAAACCAAACAATATTGTTCTCTCCCCAATTGCTATTTTTCAACAGATTATTTTCCCATGCCCCTGGTAATTTGTAAGACATCCAGAGCATAGTCAGGGTTTTGTCAATTCTCCTTTCATGCAGCTTCCTTGCCACATCTACGTCGTACATCAGCCTCAGTTGCGGTCTGAATATTCTGAACAGTGTATGTTTAAAAAGAGCATAATTGATTCCACTAACTTCATGCGAGCAATACTGAAAGCTGAACTTTAAATGAAGCAGGTAGGTGGGCCATGTGCAAAATGTTTCTCCATTACATCTAGCATCACTGAACCACAACTTTTCAAACAGGGCTGCAAGCTTATTCAAGTTTCTATCACTGTCAGGAACTTGAAGCCAGCCAAAAACTAATATTTTTTTCTGGCGCTAAGGATGATGGATTACAGTTTATCTCAAAGGGTCTCTAAATTCTTCATTCTATGAAAACTGGTTAAATATACCCTTCAATTGATGTGATGAAAGATTAACTACCTTGCATGGGTTCTCGCTGTTGAGGTCTGTCACTGCAATTATCGTGTTTTCAAATAAAGTCGGTTCATTATCGAAGGCAGATGTTCATTAAGCTGACGCTGCTAATTGTACGTCTCCTTCTGTGGAAAGGAAATAAATGTGTGATATGTGCATGTTCTCCAAACACACAGCAGGCAAAAATCCCAAAGAAAGCCAGGAGTGATCCAGTCTGACTCCAGGCCATCTGTCTCTGCCAGATGAAATGATAGAGGGAGCGGTGATAAATTATTTCTCTGCTTGTGATCTTCAGGGCAGCATTCTTCTCTTTCCACAGGCACATGTGACCCCTGTCTTCCTTTTTTTAATATACTGCCTTCCTCTTCGTGCACATTTCATCCTCTTCCAATCGTACCAGTTCCTCACCCTTGTTCTTCTGCGGTCGGGTGTGCGTGTTTCGTCGTGTGGCCGCCTTTCAGATGTCTCCCTCAGAGCCTCTATAAGCAGCAGATGGGTATAACAGGGACCATAAGCGTTTTGAGCTCCACAGTCAAGATCATGTGACGATGTGACACCCAAGAGACGGCGTAGGGAGAGACTGATCTCATCCGTTTTCCACACAAGTCACCTCCCTTGTTTAGGCTATGGAAGCCTGGGGAAAAAAAAAACAGATGCTGAAGCGATTTAATGTGGAGTTTGTGAAGAATTAAAGTTGGGAATTCTCTGTGGTAGCTGCACCGTAGAGCCAGGCCCACACTAGTCCCTCATTGTCAGATTTGTCTCCACACCACAGCTGCACCGTGCCAGCGCAGAAGAAAGGGGAAAGAGCTTGCAGAATCTCCATTCAGCGGTATTGTAGCTGGCAATAAATACGGGGTTTCCTACTGCTAATTTGCATACCCATCCTGTAACTTTTACATTAAGATTACTGCAATTTTCTTCAAGTCATGAGAACCATTTTCCACTGGGTAAAGCCTAACAAAAGTGCAGCATCAATGTCAGTTTAATACCACTGCAAGATGTCACATCCCAGCCTTAAGTGTAGTATGTTAATTGACACCACTTCTGTGGGTAAAGGAGTAAAACTGAATGGTTATTTACTTGCAGAAGTAAGGTTTAATAAACCACAGCCAAACCGCAGGACCAAAGTAATTTACAGTAGTGCAATAGGACTGCAAATTAATGCAATCGTTTCAAGTGATTTCACTTTGGAAAATATAAAAACTGTGTCCCATTTTAGGGTGGCATCCTCTGAATGGCACATTTCTAGATTGATAGCATCACAGCAACATATTTGGTTGTCCGATGTGGCTTCTGTCGAATCAATCAAAAATGGTTACTAAGCCATTTTGTTATGACTGTCTACATTACTTCCTCTCATGGTTTCAGCATCAGGACTACTACCCCTGTGTGGATCTATCATTTGTAGTGTTGTATGTATGATGTAGTTGAAGGGCATAACCCTGTGCAAGGGATGCCGACCCCCTTTCAGTGGTGTTGGCAACTGCCATAATACATTGACACGCTGACTGCGAAACTGAGATCAACCACAGACTTGTACTTGCACAGCGGGTTCGCTGGGAAAGACAGTGTGGCGCTCCTCATATCATGAGGATGTTGACGAAAGTAAGTCTTTCGGTCCTTGGTCCTTTCAGTCTCACTATCCTCTTGTGAGGCCTGGATGTTAACTGATGGACCAAAGTACCGGCTGAACTCCTTCGTAGCAACTTCTCTTTAGCTCATTATTGTGTTTTGTTGGCAAGTCTGTGAGTCTAATGCCAACATACTCAGGAGAATAGGGATCTGAAGGGTCAACTGCCTGATATGGGAATGGCAGCTGAGCTTTTTGGGAACCTGGCACACTTTCTCAGGCCTTATCCAGCTCACTGTATACTTGGTGCCCTGGACCTGGTAGGCTGTTCCAGATGCTGAGGCGACCACATGTGTCATGGAGGAGGCAGCTGGGAGGATACTTGGAGAGATGGGGCTTGGGCCTTTGCAGGCCTGGATGATGGCCGTCAGGAGGCCAGAGCAGTACAGGATCACGGTGCAGAATTAACATATGATTCCATACCTGACCTGACTGATTTAAAATGTGTTCTTTTCCTGGTCAGGAAGGATCTTTCCAGTGGCCAACCATATCCTGAGGTCATTGAATCTAAATTCAAACAAGATGACAGACTCTCAAGTGGCTGAGTACACTGAATCATTGGTTTCCACTCGTGTGCATCAAGCATTTAATCAAAATAAAAGCATTTAGACATGAACAAAGCTGTCTTGCCAGTTGTATCCAAAGAGTGACATTACTGGCATCTCAAAACTTGATTTTTTAAAAGATCCATGGTTGCAGGTTGGACTTTTTGCAGGGTTAAAACAAAAACAATCTTCGTTCCGGTCATGACCCAAGAGGTTGTTATCATAGCTTCTCCTTCTTACTCCTCCTGGTTTGTAAACCAGCTACATGGTACCGTGTCCTGCTGTATCAGACCGAGATCAAGCGGGCCCGGGCACAGATCGAGTTGTCGGTGTGAAAGCAAGCCAGAGGGGGGAAGGGGGAGGAATCGTAGTGTGACAGCACCCTTCAACACTTTTTGAAGCATAGCCCCTGACTCATGCATGCAGCATTTAAAATGTCTTTACATGTTTAGTGTCTTCAACTTGCTTTGCTTTTACATCAGAAGCTTTTTCAAATCAGTGGGGAGATGTTGACAAGAAGCCTTCAGGCCTCATAGCTCCACTGTACCTTCATGCTTGCTGCTATTGCATGCAAGTTTTCTTCCTCAGGTGATCTGTTGTGACCGCTTGTTCTTCATTAGTTGTTCACCCTCAATATTCATTAGCAATGCGACTACCTGGATTGGGTTGTGGAGGTTGTATTTGTTTGCCTTTTTTCTTTGTTCAGAAGTGTTTCTTGAGAAAAACAAATACTGTTGTGCCTTTAGTTTTCTCCAGATCAGATTGCTGTCTTCACTCTTGTACCTATGCCCGATATTTCATCATAGTACAACTTCAGCTTTTGAATAGGAGACGGTGTGTACAAATGCTAAATCAGGGTTGAATTTTGAATTAAAAGCCACATGAAACATTCATTTTCCAGTTTAATCTTCTCCATCGCCACCCCTCAGTGTCCTGTATGCCTTGGTTTCTCTCCTCCTTGATTTGTCTGAGTTCCTACCATCTTTGATGTGAAGTTGTTTGGCATTGCCTCCTGTGAATAGGAGCTGTCTCTGCCTTTGATCACACATTTGATGTAAGTGATGTAGCAAGGTTCATGTGGTAGCTGTCTTATACCATCCTCCTTTAACTCTGTCACAGCTGGTCCTCAGATTCCCCCTGCAGCTTCCTCCTTAACTCCGACACCTGTGTTTGGCTATGCTGACAGGTAAATCATGCCTAACCCTGCATAGCTTTCACTGAACTACTAAATCTACTGTACACTGCCAAGCCTGCATACCCTCCGTGTATGTCTGTCGCCACCAGTCTATGATGGCCAGACCCAGCGATCATACCAGTGATGAAATGCTCTGTCCCCATGTACAAGCAGCCTGACTGGGAAAATTAATTAGCCCATGCAGGATGGGGGTGCAAGAAAGGGGGCCTTAGGCGTGACTTTCGTCTTCACGGGCAGCCAGAGAAGCTGTGTTTACATAGGGGGGACAGAAAAACATACATGTGCATTGACAAGTGGAACTTTCATGTGTTGTAATGTTGTGTTAATGAGTAAAACAAGCGTCTCTGTGTGTGAAAAATGCAGCGTGTCACAAAGCGGGGCGCATTGAGCAGCTGTGAATTCAAACATAAATCCACATACATACTCCGCTTGTACATAAACACAGACAAAACCACATGTTGGTACAAGACACAAGCGACACAGCTCTGCACAGTGAGTATGGGCCTCACGTGTTGACACATACTCTGGTTATACGGTCAGAGCTTAAGAGAGGCAGGAAAGGTCACCTGCACACCTGCACACATCATGGTACCAGCTCTTTCCACTTCATCATCTCCACTGGTGAACTCCTACCATTAGGACTAGCTTAACACACAAGGAGCTTTTTTATGGAGGCGAGGAGGTAAACGAGTCTGTGTTTTCGGCTGAATATGGTAAGCGAGAGGCTCTATGCGTGCAAAGCCTCCATTCATCATTGTCAGAGGCCTTGTGTTGTCTGGCCAACCCTCAAAAAGCTCGAGGATGAACCACTGACTCCTGTAAAAAGGGGTTTCCACTTAGCCATGGCTCAATAAAAGGGCCAATGCACTTAGTGTGCTGTTAATTACCCCACTTCAAGTGATGCAAAACCCCTGTTAGCTTAGCATAATGGACTCTGTCACCACTTGTTCTGGGTAAACGGCAGGGTTGTTGTCTTTGCAGGACAAACGTATCTAAGCATTACTTGGTGATATATGCTTTGTTTAAACAGATTTTTTTTTTTTTTTTAACCAGGCCGTCCACATGTTCTGTGTGACCTCCAGTCCCTCTGCAGCTAGCCTCAAGAAGGCACTGCAGGAACTGCATATTCTGGTAAAACGTACTTTCAGTTTTAGATGTTTTTTTTTTTTTTTGTAATTCAACAATTTGCATAAGCATAGTCTGGAATAATGAAACAACCACATTGCAAACATTACAGAATAAGCAACACTTCATTAAAAACTAGCTGAGCTCAAGAAGAAGAAATAGAAATAGAATAAGAGTAGAAATAGGCTAGTTAAGCAAACAGTGGGGTGCTTTGGCTTTGATTGCTTTAGCTAAAGCTTTCTACGTAGTTCGTGTTACATAAGCCAAAATAGTGTCCTCAGATTTCATTTTAGTAACGTGAGCTTTAGCAAAAGTAGCTAACGCTAACATAGCTACACAGGCAGCGAAGGTACGTAGGTCAAACTAAAGCAAAAAGCTCAATGGTGTGTTGTGCCCTCAACTTCGCCTGGAAGGCAGTGTCTGCCATCAGGTAAAGTCATGAGTTTAACCCAAGTGGCAACCTCTGGTCCTGAAAAATGAAGCCAATTTGCAAGTGTAAACAAATGCAATACTGCGAGTGTCCACTTGAGGCTGCTAGCAGGAACACCATAAGTCCCGTCTGAATACATGTTAAACAGCCGTTTTTTTATTTTTTTTTACACAAGAAATGAACCGGTTTACAGCCTGGTTCAAGAAATTAAGTGTGTCTCATCAGCTAATGTCTTCATGTTCATGTAGCTTGACAGGCAGAAGCTACCTATCTGTCAACCAGAATGCTAGCGAGCTAGCAGGAAGTCAGCGTAGCTTAGTGGGCCAGGTGCAGACCAAAGTTCGGTTGTGACAGCAGTTTGAGTCTGCCTATTGTAAGCAGACGGCTGACATCACACAGGCTTCGTCCAATTCTTTCTACAGTCCATGGTTTAAGCTCTCATCCAATCACCAGTAACAATCATATCGAGCCAGACAACTATGCTAGATTTATAGCTACTATACCCTAAGTCAATTCTGAAAAATATCATTGATAAAATAACAGTTTTGTAGCAAAATATAACCTAATAGCTAATAAAGACAAAGCAGAATTTAAATCTAAGTTTGTACACCAGAAAGTTATTCTAGCTTCTAAATCAGTCACTCACTCATCGGCTAGAGGTCATCGTCTACTAGCTGTGTGCTTCAACTAGATATAAATATTAAGAAAAAAATTAAAAATTCTGATTTAAACATTTACTTGGAGTGCAGAAGGCCACATAGCATTGTGTTGACAATTTTTCCTCTCAGTATGAATAAGATATGACTTTTTCATTGCACCTGCAGTACAGCTAAGACACAACGTTCAGTAAGTTTATATCAATAAAAATATCTAAAATAAGTTCAGCTAACTAGTAATTGTGGTGGGTGATGATGTATAATCAAGTCGAGTAACTACACACAACTCCAGTTCCAAACATCTTTGCCTCATAATTTTGTGGAGCTGGGTTAAAAGTCAACTAAAAGTCAACCGGGGTATTTTATATGTGAATACTATAGCCTAAAAAAAGTTTTTCTCCTCATTATTTCAGAGCTTGGATGTATCAATCTGGACCAGAATAACAAACTGAACAACATTGCAACCCCCTAAGCCTCTTCACCAGTGAGGCTTAAAATGAAAGTGATCCTCATTTACACATTAATAGGAGCTGTTGTGTAGAGGGACTGACCCATCTCTCTTTTTAGAGGTCATATAAGCACACAAACATAAACTAATGACCAGAGGAGCGGGAGTGTGTATGAGGCTGAGAATATCTGGCCTAGTTCTGAACTAGCCTGCTCTAATTTGGCCAGCTTCTCTCAAGGGCAGCTGTCCTCGATGTTTATTGGTCTTTTTAAGCACAAATGTGTTTGAGTCCAAATGTGTGTTTGCCTCATGTGGTTTCCCTCATGACACCGAAACAGATATTAGTGAGAAAGCAAGCGCACGAAGACTTCTGAAAGTTTGAAAGTGTAGCAGCTAGCGAGTGGAGAAAAATGCTTGAGTCAAATTCAATTACCTTAAGTGGACTGGACTCAAAATGGAGTGGGTCTGTTTCAAATTGGGCCCGTTTTCAAACTCACAAAACACCCATTTTACCTCAGTGGGTGTAATATGAACTCCAAGGCAATGCCACTGAGATTGAGACTTTTACAGACAAAAGAGGCTATCAGCAGTCTGTGTTTATAACTCAACACAGCAGAGTCACTGTAGATGGCAAATTATCACCAACTGTCAATGCTGTATTTTCCAAGGCTCGGGATTTCTTGTGATTGTCTTCTTATTGGATAACATTTCACTTTGAACTCTAGAATGATAGTCCTAATGTGACAGAAGCTTCTGGAAATCCTTTTCCAACTTCAGACAAGTCTCTTACTTGCCATTATAGAAAAAAAAACCTGTAGGAGAGTAAAAAGGCCCAGACAGCCATGTGTCAAACAGCCCAAACTAATATCCGTGCTCTATTCATCTGCAGGAGTTCCTCTGACACAAGAAAATCCACTCACATGCAAACATGCACTCCATCTCTTCTAAGGCCGTGTTTTAAATCTAATTTATGCAATCTTTTCTTAAATCACTCCCCTCTTCTGTCAAAAATCTTACAGATAGTGAGCACAGAAGATGTAAAGAGGTAAATTACATAATGAGATCAAGGGCCAAAGTGTCTGTGTGACCCACTTTTAACAAACAGCGAGCAGACATGATCCGAGAAGCGTTATAGACTCTGACAGCTCCAAATGAATGGGCCAGTCCTCTAATGTGGAACAGGAACGAGGGGGCCTCGGATACTTCAAATGTTTCAAATTCAGCAAAACAGTGACCTCCCTTTGGAGAACTGTGAAAATAAATCCCTAGTCACACACTCCGACCACAGGAAAGGAGAAAAATGGGCCCTGTCTGCACGGCCCACTCGCTCAGTTTCTCACCAGCACGTGAGACAAAGTGGAAAAGTATGTGACCTTCTACTCACATTGTTTTGCATGTTTTTCTACGTGTTGCATGTTTTCTGTGTCTAAAATATAGCTGTCTTTCTAATGCATATGAATGTGAAAACAGAATGTGGATTTGAAATGAAATTCTTTCGGTGTGGGGGGTTCTCATGTGACATGTATTCAAAGACCACTTGTAGTACTATGGTGTTAGTGAAGTGCACCAAATGTCTGTTTTCTCCATTATCTAGCCCCCCTCTCCCCTCTTGTTCGCTGTATCGTCTCTCACTGTCAGTCTGCCCACTAGGCCAGCGTCTCTGGACCTTGGCCATGAAGAGGCCACTTTCTGGCTCTGGTGGTGTGCGCGGAAAAATCCCTACTTGAACTCGGCATACCCTCCAGCTCCATGAAAAGAGGGCCTCTGGCTGAAAGGAGGTCGTCTTGAATCCCAATGCTAGCTGAAAGAGGTGAAATAGCATGTATTTAAACCTGGAAACGACGCCAGATGGATGAAGCAAAATTAATGCAATTATCACCAAAATCTAAAGTTATTTGTGAATTTTTGTGTGTAAAGTTATTGGCTGGAGCCCATTAAAAAAGCAACATTCAGAGGTTTTTGTACTTTAATGTTGGAGCAATCTAGGATCTGAATCTTATCTTATCTCCTCTTATCTTATCTTATCTTGCCTAATCTTATCTTACTTTAACCTTACCTTTACCTATCCTAATCTAAACTAACATTACTTAACTTATTTTGTCCTGTCTCATCTTGGCTTGCTTTACCTCCTCATCTTGTCTTATTTTATTTTTTCATAACAAACATAACCTAACCTTACATAGCTTTTCTTGTCTTATCCTGTCATATCTTAATTTACCTGACCTCACATTAACTTATCCTAAACTAACCTAACTTACATTAACCTAACCTAACTGTACCTAACCTAACCTAAACTTACCTAACCTCACCTAACCTTAACAAACTTTTTCCCTTACCTCAGCTTTTCTTGTCCTATCCTGTCATATCTTACCTTACCTTAATTAACCTGACCTTACATTGACTTAGCCCAGCCTAATCAAATCTTACCTAACTAAAACTAACCTAACCTTGCCTAACCTACCCTAAGCTAACCTGACCTAACCTAACCTAACCTAACCTAACCTAACATAACATAACCTAACCTTAACTTTCCTAGCTTAAAATAACCTAACCTAACCTAACTTAACCTTAACTTTCCTAACTTAAAATAACCTAACCTAACATTACCTAAACTAACCTAAATTTACCAAACCTAATCTAACCATAATCTAATCTAACCTAATTTAAAGTAACCTGTCTTTACCAAGCCTCACTTACCTAACCCAACCTTAGCTTACCTAACTTAACCTGACCAAACCTAACATAGACTAAGTTAACAAACTTAACTTGATCTGACTTAACCTAACACAACCTATACTTTCCTGACCTGACATAAGCAAACCTGACCTAACCTGAACTAAACTGTTTACTGAACTAAACTAAACTAACCTAGCCTATCCTTACCCTAACCTGACCTAACCTAACCTAGCCTAAACTAACTTAACCTAACTTCACTTGAATTAAATTGTCTTATCTTGTCTTATTCTATCTTACCTTGCCTTATCTTATCCATTCTTGTCTTGTCTGCTCCTATCCTATGTTAGCTTATCTGGGCTTAACTTAGCTTAGTTAAAGTAATTTAGCTAAGCTTCACCTAGTTTAATTTAGCTAAATCTACTGGAACCCCTTTTGTCATAAAAATGATGTTATATGCCTGAAATCTGAATCAATTAGAATTAATATGCTACAACTTGCATTTGTGGTCTCAATGATAGTTGCTTTCAAAGTTTGCATCAAGGCTGCACTCATGACCAATACTTTTTTCATTCGCATCTGTCATAGTTTGTTAATTTTATTGACTTGTTTTGTAATTTTGTGTGCCATACATTTAAATTAAGAAAGTAAAATATGATTGTGTGGCTCAAACCTTTTCTTCTGTATATGCTGACTTGTTAACATCCACACCAAAATGATAACCAAGCTGTGACAGTTGTCATTGCAGCCGTACATCCAGCCTGAAACAGCCGTGACACACACTTGAATTTAAGAGTGAAACCACCAACCTTCCATCCCTTATCTTATAAGAGCATTAAACAAGGCAAACTAAGAATATGTCTCTTACTAAAAAACTGTGGTTGTGGCTGTGTATGGACAAATGCCTTAAAATGTGAAACATAAACATGGAAATTAAAACGCAGCCAGTGGTTCAGTTCTTCTTGTTAACAGAAAAGGTTGCAAAAGTTCACAGCACAGCAAAAAGTTCAACCCAATAACTCTTTGTCTCTCGCACTTGTACTCACATGTCATGCTCTCCAGTGCACGTCACTCAGTCTGCAAGCATGCCTGCAAAGACAAGGAAACCATAAAACCATGAAGTGCTTCTCTTCCTTCCCACCAACACATTTCTTTAAAGGCGGTGCTTTTTTAGCCTGCTGAGCAGGAGGCAGCGACGGCAGCAGGAGGAGGCTGATGGAGAGGGCCACCTGAACAAACCCAGTGTGGAACCGAGCAGCCAGGATAGCCAGGCGCAGCCAGATTTATGACTCTGCACTCATCTTTTCCCACACAGGGGCCCCTCTCTGGAGCTTCTGGATGTATTGGGCCCTGTCTAAAACTTTTGTCACCTTCGTCTAACGCTCCTTCCTCTCCCTTTCCTGTCCCACTTCTCCTTTTTTTAAAAGTCTATCCATCCTTCCCTTCACTTTTTTCTCTATCTTGGTATCTCATTCTCCCCCTCCTTTACTCCTCAACATCCTGGCCAGCTGTTCATGCAGACAGGGTGTCTGCAGCTGTCTGCATACGGTTGAGTTGCAGCTTTAGAGGTAGGTCGTGTAGCCTGCGGCGTGGAGCTCTTTCCCAACACCTCTGTCTCCTTTCTTCCCAGCATCCTCGACCTGAGCATGACCTTGACACCACAACTACATGTTTTCAGCAAAACCACCCACACAGAGATAGTCTGGAGGAGGTAACCTGCAGAATATGCAGCGGAGATATACCACAATTATAGACAAAAGCATAAGAAACACTAAAAAAAGCATTCAGCACACAAAAACTTTGCTCTGCGGCTTCAGCAATGAAAAACAGTCCTCTCAGCATTTCTCCCTCTCTTTTTATTCTTCTCTCCACCCAGAAACAGCCGAGCTTTGGCAAAGGCTTCACATTACCCTGACTAAAACTCAAACCACTGACTACAGACATTCACTAAATGGGTAAAGAATTTCCCTAGACAGGGGTAAACTTTGCTACAACAGGCTGCGAGAGAAGAAGCAGTAAAACCAAATGAAGTGTGCAACAAATTAGCCCTGCTTTGCTGCAGATATTGCAACAATTAATTCAAGTCCTGCACGCTTTTCTGCTGTGGTAATCTGCTCTGCAGGCCAAGTCAATCTCAGATGGGAGACTCGCTGAACTCACTTTTTTTCCACCCAGAAGAAGAACATTTTTAGCTATGCATTCATTATGTTGCTACGTTATTTGTCTGCATTGTGGAGATAAATGTCTCCTGAAAAGTTTACATAGCTGGGTTCCTGTTATTTTTCAGAGTTCCAGGGTAATTGTCCACATTGGTCAAAAACAACATTCCTGTCTACTTCAACAAAGGAAGAGTTCGATTATTGGAGGCAGCAGCCTGAAACACTTGAAACAACATCATTCTTAACTGCAAGTGAACTCAAACCCAGAACATACTGCTGCCACAAAGTTTTGACCAAATGTAATGAATCTTAGGAAGCATGGCGTGTTATGTACGGGGGGCCTCTAGTGTTTCTTGGTTGCTTGTTGCAGTAAACTGTGTTGCCATGTGCAGTGCACGGTAGAGACCTGAGAACTCGAAGATGGACGTGTTTACTCTGCCGTTAATCACCATGCCTGATGCGGCCTCTCTGGACGTGTGGGGGGGGGAAATGCTGGCTAAATGCAGTCACCACGACCTAATGGGGCGGTTTAGCTGCAGCAGCGTGCCTTCAGACGTACTCTGTAATTCAGAGACACCGACTCAATAGTTCCCGTGGTCAGCCTGCGTCACAAGTGCGTTCATCCGCATTGGCCGTGTCACCCACAACCCCGTGAAACATGTTGAACGGCTGCTTTAGGAGACCGGGGTCCAAGGGGCCGTCAATCAATGTTTGGTGTGTGGTTTGAAAATGGGGAAAATAGGGAGAGCAAGAATGCATCTGGAGAGAAAGGAATGAAAGTTTGATTGATATTCATGGGGTAAGCGTCAAACTTCCCATATGAGAGCAAAAATGTGCAGAAACAGTGCCGTAAAGCTCACACGCAGGAGGTAAAGCCTCCTCCTGCTCTGTCCTCGTGGCACAGCGGTGCTGTTCTTGGCAGGGCCTGGTGCTGCAGCTCCACTCTTTGCTGACGGTTAAACAGCATGCCTGTGCCATGCTGGCTAATGACAGGCTACGCTTGCTGCACTGAAGTGGCGCTTTTTCAGAGTCAACGGTGCACAAAGGAGCGAATGGAGCACCTCCCAGAGTAGCTGAGGTGCTGTGAGGACAACGTCTGCATGCACAAGAATGCACACATGTACTAACAAACACTCAGATGAGCTTAAACGAAGCAGGGAAACAGAGAAAGTGTCTGCTTACACCAGAGTCTGTGGTGACTTTGTATGAGGTTGGAAAGCCTTAGATTTTTGTTTACAGCGTTTATGTTCCAGCAGTTCCTTAAAGATCACTCTTTCTCAAACCACTGGAGAGGTTTCAACTTCCACCCTGGAGTCTGTTTCTCTCCATTATTGAGTATCTACACTCTTGAGACAGTGAACCACTTTGTTTGAACTTAAACCACGAAACATTGACCTTTGCATCTGTCCGTCTTGTTTTTTTGTGGTCAGTCAAAAAGTCCCAGAATGAACTCCTTCACATATTCTGCATATTTTACCAGGAAATGTGTCTTTGCTTTCTCAGAACCAAAAGTAAACTTTCTCTTGGGCCTATAAGCCCCTGGCACTGAGTTTAACACCTTTCTCATCCTCCCTTCACTGAACCATCAACAGATGAGAGCAAGCGTGTGTCTTTTGTTTATCTTTCAGAAGAGAAGAAGAGCCAATGAGGCTTGTTTCACTTGGCATTTGTTTAGCCATATTATTAGGACGGTAAACTTCCAGCATGAGTCGGTATGTGCCCCACATGTTTGGCCTCTATTTTTTATGTTTCCCATGAGGCAGCTAAAATGTAAGAGGTCCTCTACCTTTTCCCACGGGAGGTGATGTAGGGGAGGTAAAGGTCTGCAAAGTGTAGGAGAATTTCATGCACATCATCCATCATTCGCAGAAAGTAAAGCCTGAACATGTGCACTTGTGTTTTTGCGTGCATGTGAGAACGGGATTGTATGCATGTAAAGGTATGCATTCGCTCAAATGCTCTCTCTTTGGGTTATCTGACTCTCGAATCGTGACACACTTTCCCAGCATCCACAGGCTGGATCTGTTTCTGCCCCTCGGCGGGGCCCAATTCCACACTTCCTCAGCAGAAAAGGTGGGAGTGAGAAGAATGTGTCTTTTCATCAAGACTGGCGCTCCATGAATATTTCAAACAGGCAACATGATTCCTCTGTGCCACTCGACACAAAGGAGAGGTTTCACTGAAATCTCAGATTGGAACTTGGCCTCCAGGCATCACCTGCTCACAATGAAAGGCAAGAAAGACAAGGCCCCTGAGGTGGTGCCTGGCTGAGGTTTGGGTGAAACCTATCTGACCATGTCTGCATTTATAAGTGCCAACCACTGACTGTGTATTAAAATGGATGACACATCTCTATCTCTTTCTGTTGTACGATAGTGGAGCCAAATGGCTGTGACATTTTGCACTAGTGATACCATTTGGGGCTAGATATATGGTTATAAAAATTAATAGTCTCAGAATGGAGCTGGCCGACATCAACACCCCACTATGCCAGCTAACTTGTACTGCATTAACAATCTTGATACCAAGTGACTGCCATTGCATGCATCCATGCTATATGTCAAGAATGCATCTTCAATAATGTCCATAAACACTGGATGAAGCCTGAGTCCCATCAGCCATTTTGATTCTGAAAGTGCTTTTGAGTCCAATCAATACCCAAAGGACACATATTATGCAGAATACACTTTTTCAGGCTTTTCTTACAAAAAATATGTGTGCCTGACCTTTCCACAATCCCCTCAAGAATCAGAAAAATCAACCCCCCCACCACCCTCTTTCTCCACCTTTCAGAAAATGTGTGCTACAACAAGCCGTTCCCCTCATGATGTCATGTGGGGAGTTAGCACTGCCCCCAGGTTCGGTTGGCCTTCCCCACTAAAAAGAAAGTTATGCCCTTCTCTCCTGATCCTCCTCTGAGCTGCCAGCTCAGAGGAGGATCAGGAGAGCCACATCCATCAAGCTACATCCATTTCCTGAGAGGGGTGTGGTCAGGGGCGGGGTCAGGCCGCGATAGTGAGACACGAAGAAGAAATAATAATAACTTTTTGAGGAAAAGTTGTGCAAGTTGGTTAGAAATGCTGCCTCCGTTTTTGTCTTTTATGGAAGAGGTACATTATCAATATCTCCTTCACAGTCGCCATGTTTGTTTTTGAGGTTGTTGTTATCGTAAACTTTTGGCTCTGGGCTGCCCCCCCCCGGTGGATGTATTGGTTAACACCCATGCCAACGTAAAGGACGCATGGAAGTATGTGAGCAGTGACAGTAACATCGTTTGAAAAGGATGTATACATTTTCGTACATAAAGGGAGTATAAATGGGCCTTAAGACCAGGAGGAAAAAGGATCGAAAGTCTCTGGCATTCATCCACGTGTTCATATGCTGGGTGCACCACAGTCAGCCTCAAGAGGACATTCAAGGAACTGTAGTTTTTTGCAGTTCTGCATTACCAACATTTTTCAACCATGGAGATTTTCTCTTGGTAAAAACCTGATATCAGATCTCAACTGCCTGCCTCTTATGCAAACAAGAGCCACAAACTAAGAGGCTAAAGGCACCTCTTTAACAACTTTTCTCCCTTGTTTTATCATTAACATGCTTTTATGGGAAACAGTGATATTCTTCTTGGCAAATAACTCTTGTGGGGTACAACACAATTCAAAACCAGTTATGAAGGAGTCATGATGTGTCGTTTGCTAACATGCCGGTTGTCCCATCTGCTAACATGGAAGAGGTCAGGTTTATGACCTGTACTGCAGTCACTTGGAACTGGGAGTACTTCAGTCACCCTGTCTATCTTAATATACAGTCCAGGCAGTGCCAGCGTTGCCGCTGGAACTCTGCTGTGGAAAACCATCAGGACAAGCCCAGACATGTGCCTGGCCTTGTTGATTGTGTGTGGATGGAGAGGATGGGTGAGCCTGTGGACATACCAAGCATTCCAGGTCTGCAATAAAGCCAAATTGAAGGTGGGGGATAAATCCGGGATGTGCTGAGTGATACCTGGGCAGCTGGGACTGAGAAGGTGGGACTGGGAGGTTTAGGATGCTCGAGAGGTGCTGACACTGCTTGAGCTGAAAAGTGGAGAAAGATTAAGCCGGGGTGAAGGATTTGCCCCACTTTGTGGTCACACCAACATTATCTAGGTTGTGCTCCAATTTTGACTCAGAAATAGAAATTACACCCTGAAAAGTGGAGGATATTACTCTCTCTGGAAAGATATGATTTTGACCCCATTGTTCTCTCTCTCAAAAGCAGCTAAATTAGATCAGACTGGTTTAGCTCAGTGCTGTGTATCAAACATTTCTGTCAAATGGCACTGATTCCTGTGTCACTGCCTGAGCACTGTCACATTGTTATTGTACATGTTCATGGTGGTGACCCTGAATGTTACATTGGTATGATATCTCAGCTTTTGTTTGGGTTTAAAACCTTTCCAGTGTGCCAGTTAGATCTGAGACAGATAGCAGAAACATGGTTCAAAAACCTAGTTTTCAAACACTGAGAACAAAATGTTCTTTCAGACATACTTTGAGGGAGGAAAACACATTTCTGTCTGCCAAAATTGGTCCTTTGCCACAGTGGCGATGCTGATGGTGCAGATGTAGATGATGTGAATTGGAAACTTGCTTTGAAAGGCTACACCAACAGGTATTTGTTCAAAGCTGAATATTTTGCTGGATAAAATTATGCTGAGGTTTACAAAACTCTAGACAAGAGAAGGCTCACCTATTCTTTCCATGAGCCATGCACTTCTCTCAGCCAAAATGGACAGAAAAAATCTTACAGTGAGTCATATTGACCTTGTTTTGATAGATTCAGGGCCTATAAAAAGAATCCATCCCCTTGGACATTTCACCCTTTTATTAATTAAATTCATTTTATTGATTTAATGAATTTTAAAAAATGACAGTCAAAATACTCTTTTTACACACAGTAAATTGTAAATACCTGCCAGATATTAAAAGTTCTAAGTATTCTGGAAAAAAGTGCAAAAGTACTTACTAACAGAAAATTTTCTGGGCCTGTTATGGTTAAGATAAGAAAAAGAGTCCAGACAGGGTTTTTTTAGGCTTAGGTTTAAACAAGCTTTCCACAGCCAGCTGCTGAGAAGCATCCCAACAGCATGATGCTGCCACCACAATGGTTCACAGTGGGTATGGTTTGTTTGTGGTGATGTGCAGTGTTTGGTTGACCATGGAGTCTCCCACATGCCTTTTGGCAAACTCTAGTTGAGATTTAAAGTTAGTATTCTTCGACAATGTCTTTCTGTATCATCTTTTTCTATCTTTTGGTATTGTTTCTCTGTGGAGAAATCACCTCTTACCCCCTATCTAGAATTCTCTACAGCGTGATGCCATCTGCAAAGAACCTATAAAGCTGTGATAGCACAAGCTGGAGCAGACACACGTGGCAGCCGCCACTTAGCAAACACACCCAGTCTTATGCTGAAAATAGACCTGCAGCGTGTCTTCAGTGAAGCAAAGCGAAGTGGCGATTCAGGGACGTGCCGATGCTGGACTGGGGAGCGGGCAGTGGAACTGCTCTGATTGACTCGAGAGGGAGCGATTTGCTCCACAGTACAATTCCCCAGCTGATCGCAGCGCAGACGCTGTATGTGGAAATTGCAGGTAAAAACTGATGCTAGCTGTAGCAAGTCTGAGGGAGCAAAGTATTTTAAAGCCGCATCTTTATTAAATGTTGGTTTATCAGGTGTTGCCGTAACTCTGCAAAGCAGATGGATATGCCCGCCTATGTGATTCTCGCTGGCGAATCCATCTTGTAAAGCTCTCGTCTGAACCGTTTGGGCCTGGTTAGAAAGTGACAGGACCAATCAGAGATGAGGGGCAGTACTTTCGGGTGTGGCGAAGTTGTGACATAAGCAAGCAGCAACAAGAGGCTGGTGCAATTATGGCAGAAGAGATTAGCATGGATGCTGCTATAACAGCAGTTTTAGCAGAACTTGGTGACATTTCTTCAGTAAAAAAACATAAAACGTTCAATAAAGAAAAACATTTTCACGTGATTTACGTTATGCAGCTCTAATGGAGTTTACTCATTCGGTAGGGGCGCAGCTCGATGGTGGCTATGTCATGTGTTTTGTTGCACTGATTGGCCCATAAAGATGTGATAGAACGTTCATCCAATCACCCTCCGAGTGTTTTTTTCAAAGGCTCTGCCCTTTCCCAAACACTGGCTATGGAAGGTTTTGCCAGATGGATGTGAAACGACATCTGGCATGTCAGGTTAGTGTTGCTGGCTTATCATTAGCAGTGACATCAATAACTTTTTGGCCTCCTTGAAGGTTAATGCTTGTGCTGAATGCTGTTAAGCTTCTTGAACTCTTCAAGTTGTTATATACAGTACTATATATTATATTTCCTTTTTTTAAGAGTGAATATCAGCCAAACCAAGCTCCTCCTGTAAGATGCTATCTGTCCACTGTGCTTGTTTATATTCCTCTGGTAGAGCATGGAAGTACGGTACTATTCATTATCCAAAGCTAGTAGCCTGTGCTAGATGGAGTTTTTTGCTCATTCAGGCTTGAATTAATTAATAATAATGATTAGTTTAACCAGCTGGTAATCACAGTGCCAACAAACAAGGGTGAATGCTTTAATCAACACATCATTTAAAGGTTTTCTGTCTCCATTTTTATGGCATCTCCAAACCCAAGCAGTGGTGCTGCTGCTGGAAACTGACACTCTCCTTTTATTACATGCAAGATGTTCTCCTGACATAAATTAAAGAGATATGGTTGCTATTTTTAAATAACTTGGGATACTGTATTACAACCCAACCTCACCACAAATGTCTACCTGATTGTTACGCTACATGATTGAACTGTTGCATTGCAACATCTGGGAACCATGAACGTCTCTGCAAAGATTTGAGTCAATCCATCAAACAGAGGCTGACATGTTTCACTGGATAAATGAGACAAGTAGTGTTACCAATAAAAGAAAAGAAAAGAAAAGAAAAGAAAAGAAAAAAGATTTTAAAAAATCTCTCCTTATCTTTGCCTGTATATCATCTTTAGCCCCTCAAAAAGTTCTGTGACCCCTTAAAGACCTCTGCTTTGAAACTCATTAAAATGCAAAACAAGACTTCCCACTTTTTTTTTTCCCCTGCACATTTGTCCAAGTGAAATCATGAAAAGACAACAGTATATCATGCTGGAGCCAGATAATAACTCAAATAGCAGAACTGAATTGTGTTCTAAGCACTTAAATGCTCAGTATGTGTCTTAAACTGCTGAGGTATTACCCTCAGTGTTGAACATGACCTCATCTGTTAAGTAACAAATGTTCAACACTTCTACTAAACAAATCTCTGCACAGCCTGAGCTCTGGTATGTCCAGTTTTCTGGACAGCATCTTTTGAAATCCGCATGTTTGATTCAGCCTCAGAGCTCTGTTGGGGAGCCTGAAGCACAGCTAGAGCCATGGCTCATTAAGCCACAATACTGAAGCAATTAAAGCCAATTAACCAAAGCAATGGGCTCCCTGCAGACACAGGTCCTGTAACATTACACCAGGGAAGAATGGATGAAATGGGAGGTCTAGACAGGGGGGATACAATGTGGTCATATTAGGTCTGACAAGGAGACAATTTTACACATGTAGCTCTGAGTATTTCTAGAAAATGTTGAGTTGTTATTCACACTTGTCCCTCACAGTTGTGTAGGTAGGCCTCAGCAGGGAGGACATGATGTATAAACTAGTATCTTACACTAAAATGACCATTCATTGCCTTTACATTGATGCATGAATCCTTTCTTACTTGAGCTTTTTTTTTAATAGACAACCATAAACTTACCTGGATGATAAATTTCCTTTTAGCTCTTCTATATTGGGGGTTGGTTTCTCCATTTTATCTTCAGAAGGTTGAAGAGGGTCTGTAAAACATTGCGTTCAGTAAGGCAGGGAACTCTGGATGGGGAGTGATGCAGGCTGCAGGCACACACGAGCCACTACACCCAGTCAGGAATGGCATAAGGAATTCTTGTGAAGTCTGGATCTCTCCTGCTAATCAGTTTCCACCGGAGTTTCTCTCCTCTCTCTTTTGGCACTCTGAGTCTCTATCTGTTGAAGTTATTAACATATTCATAAAAGTATCCCCTCATATCCATAGTAAATGTCATGTCATTGCCACTCACTAGTCAAAATCACTAGTTTTTAGTTTTTCGCTGAATGTTGCATTGCAAAACAGTGCAAAACACAGAGGCTTTATAGGTTACACATTTCAAAAATGTTCAATAGAGTGTAGGTTTGAGCCAACACTGATGCTTGGCCCATTTTTACCTAAAACTTGCTAAATTATGTGGAAAAATTGTACCCATCTGTAGCACTGTATAGCCTTGCTTAACCACCATGTTATTTCTTGTGATCTCAAGATCCTAACATTTTTTTACAGCAAAAACAGCTACAGCCACAGCTGTTATCCCAAGAAATAGACATATCTTTACAGGAAGACAACTGCTATCCCAGGAGAAAATAAACTTTCAAGATACAAGCACATTATCATTGGAAAAACAGTGTTGCATCCAAAGAAAGGAAAAAATAAGTCAAGATCCCAAGAAATAAACATATTTCCACAGAGTTATTAACTCACTATCATGGGAATAAGAGGTTTACTTTCCTCAGATAGCAACACAATTAAAAATTTATGTTATCATAAAAATTATCGAAGATATTAAGATTTAACACAATATCATGAGAAAATAGCTTTCTTTTCCCAAGATAGTGAGATAAATATGTCAATATCTCAAGAAATAAACAAGCTATCATAGAAAATAACAGCTGTTTTGCTAAGAAAAGGAGATACATAAGACAAGACCTCACAAAATTTACATGTTATCACAAGAAAACCAGCTTTTTTTGGTGCAAGATTGATAAAGATAAATCAGATAAGATTTTGTATATCATACCAATTCAAATTTTATGTATGCCCACTGAAAGATTTCATGCATCTTAGATTTTAAGTCACTTTTTGTCAAGGCCTTCATTTGCGACCCACTGAAAAAATTTCTGTTCCCCATTCTCAGGTCCTGACCCACCAGTTGAGAACCTTGGACTGATTTGAATCCCAGATTTCTCACATACATGATTACAATCTCTCCCTCTTAATCACCAAACTGTTTTCCTTGCTGTTCACCTTCAGTTATCCTGTATTACTGGACATTTAACTCGCAAGCTTAAAAACAGCCTTTGTTGTGCTTTTGATGTCCTCCACAAGCCCTCGCTGTCACGCCAACCGCGCTCTGTTGTGGCGAGGACACAGAGTCCTGTTGAGGCCCAAAAATAGGCCCGCAGCTTTAATAACGGAGCAATTTCCAAAGCTGTGTAATAATAACTCAATGCCCACTGCGATGGCAGCTGCTCCATCTTGAGTCTCCTGACATCTGGATGCTCTTCACATAGTCTCCCTAACATGGCATAGTAAAATCAAAATAAGGCTACAAGACAAGGGGCTTTTGTCTCGTAGTTTGACAGGCAGCATGTGGACAGGGGAGCCGTTTTAAGGTATGTCCCACTGAAATTTGGGGCTCTTTTTTTTTACCTTTTGGACAGCTTAATTCAAGCCAGATTGTTGGTGCTTTGGGGAAACTATAGATCTCATGATTACCAACAATTGACCAATTCATTTGAGACCCTCTTTGACATGGCGTATGTGCAGCTGCATTCAGGACTGTGGTTAGAGCACGTCTGCGTTTTGAGTGTTTGAACTCACAATAATAAATCAAAAAAGGCTGGTAGATCTCGTTGGGCCCCATGTTTTAAGGAATAGATTGGCACTCAATATGGGCTGGAGAGAGTGTTTGGATTAGAATGAGCCTTTACGTTACACAGGTGGGGCTCAGTCAAAGTTAGTGTTTATGTGGCATGTTCTTTTGAATGCAGTTTTTCAGATCCATTCCATCCAGGACTGTTTAAAAACAGCCAAATAGTGTGGACAGGCAGCACGTGCAAGCAGTGGCTTTGAAAGCGCCAAAGGTCATGTGATGAAAAGTTTAAAGGCTCAGCTGAGATCAGCAGACTGTAGCTGGAAGTTCTTTAGCCCAGATAGCTTTAGATGGTCAGCAATAAAAATCTGGAGAGACAAAAGGAGGCAATAGAGTGACTTTACTGGCTTGAGATGAAGTGCTTGTGTACAAAGGGATTCCAGAAATGCCAGTCGAGCTGGAGACTGCCCACGGCCAGGTAGCTCTCTTAAAACATCCTTCCTTCTTTATCATGGAGCCGTTCACAGCTGGCATACAGCTGATTCATCGCATGACTCTGGTTTGAACCACTGGCACTGGGATTTTTACACTGCCTAATATAAAATGTATGAGTTTGGAAGCAGCACTGATAAGAGTGGAGACAAATGTGAAACTTCTGCTCTCCTTTTATCTCAAATGTATTTTCTAACAGCTGCTGACGGGTGTCATATCCTCTGGCAGTCTGAAAGAGGCAATAACAGCATCTGCAGTCATCTGTAGTCACTTATTAAAAATCCAGTTCAGTTTAATCTGGAACTAGGAGGATATAAACGAATGTATGGTAATAAGTTGTGTACAAGAAAACCCTGTGTAAGCACATGCATGTAAGCCTTGCTTTGTTCTGTTGTTGTGATTCAGCTGCATGCTCACTCTGGTCAAATTAAGCGCAAATGTTCATTGCATCACCATGCTGAGTGCATTAGATGCAGGCACAGCCATTTAAAAGCTCAGGAAAAGCAAACTTTCCTGTACAAAGTTTGAACGTAAAGACTCATGCTACACTTAATTAAAATAAAATCAGGTAAATAAAAGCAATTAAAGTCAAGTAAAATCAGGAAAGCCTCTGCGATAAAGCAAGATTTTTAATGAAGTCACTGATTCAGCCAGTCAGATTTCCTCAGGCAGGGCGTTCCAGAGGCCTTGGGGCCCTCACTGAAAATGCCCTGTCCCCTTAAGTCGGGCCGCTGGGACAGCCAAGAGAACCCTGCCCGAGCATCTCAGAGTACATGCTGGCTCATAAGGGGTTAAAGATCTCTGGGGTGGGAACCAGGCCATTAAGAGCTTAAAAAGTTACCAGTAAAATCTTTTCTGAAACATACTAGGAGCCAGTGTAGAGAGTGGCATGCTTAGATCTTCTGGTTTTAGTTCAAATTTAATAACATTGCATCTCTTACTCAAAGACTGGGTCTGTTATTTGAACAAAACACAGTCACAAGCTATTTCTGTGCATAACTTAGTGAGTTTTAGGTTAAAATGGGCCAAAAGCAATGTTGGTTCAAATGTTCGCTAAGCTACGTTTGCTGAATTCACATTGCTTAAGCTAACTTAGCGACAATGGCTCATGTAGTAATATTAATTACATAGCTAGCATGGCTATGCTAGCTTTAGATAAAACTAATAAAGCTAAAGCAACCTACCAATCATGTAACTTCCTCTAAAACAGGTCTATAACCTACATAATTAGACCTCTGACCTTTTTTGTTGTTTTGTTTATAAATGTTGCTTAGTGTGTAATTTTTATAATCTGGTTATTTCATGAATGTAAGTGCCAGACTTTGTTTATGAATACAGTTGATTTTATAGTTAAACCGTAGTACAATGTACTGGCAAATTATAGTAGTTCTTTTCTGAGATATATGGTGTTTTTAATGAACAGTCAGTGAGAGTGGCATTCAGAGATGTACAGTCGGCAGCCAGACCCTTCTCAAAGAGACTCCCTTGTCCACAGGGAACACCAAAATCTACTAAAACTGAAAGTTTCCATGTTTACTTTTAAACATAAAGCTAGCTAATCTGGCAAAACCTTCCATAGCCAGTGTTTGGGAAAGGGCAGAGCCTTTGAAATTAAACTCGGAGGGTGATTGGATGGACGTTCTGTCTGTCAAATCTTTACAGGCCAATCAAAGCAACAAAACACGTGATGTTGTCGCCGCTACTGAGGTGTGCCACAACCAAGGAATAAACTCCATAGCGTGAACCAAGGAGACGGTAGACATGTCAGTATACGGCCTTTTTCATCTTTGAAAAGAAAACAATTCACTGCTGTTCTTTGTTCTTCTTTTAACGAGGAAATGTCAAGTTCTGATAAAACTGATGCTATAGCAGCATCCACGATAATCTCTTCCACCATAATTGCACCGGCCTCTTGTCACTGCTTGCTTACGTCGTGACTCTGCTGCCCCTCATCACTGATTGGTCCTGTCCCTTTCTAACCAGGCCCAAACAGTTCAAATAGGAGCTTTGCGAGATGGATTTGCCAGTGAGAAACATGGAAATGGGGAATCCATCATTGTCACCATTATTTTCATTATGTAAATAAGGGTATATTTCAGTATTCAGAACTATTCTGTGCCCATGTTTTCTTTGTCCAGTATTTCTACTATTTTGATTGTGCATGCAGGAAATCTTGCAGAGAAACCTCTGATTAAACCTGTGAGTTTGCTCAATGACTTTTGGTTCATGAAGTTTAAATATTGTCATGGCTCATTCATATAACCCCATCTTATCACAAAAATAAGTAATCAAAAAACCCCATCAGCTGCGAGACTGTTTCCTTCCCTTTTAACTCTTCAAAGCTCAGAGCCTGTTGTTGGAGCGGCTGTTAGCGTGCGATTTCTTGATCCTTCTGTAACATGAAGCCTGAGTAGCGAGCCGGACCACATGCGGAGTGCGATGTTGTGAGGTGAGGTATTTTTCGACTGGGAGACGGATGTGTAATGCATTCCAGACACTCGGGCCGCACACAGCTTTCTCCCCTGCTACCTATAGGCATCAATCCTCTCCGCTTTCTCCAGAACAATAAACCCAGTGCCACTAAAGGAAGGACTCACTCAGAGCCAGAAACCAAACTGTCGCCTCCTGGGGCCTGTGCAGAGCGGTCCTTGTGTATTCTGATAGATTTGAGTTGGTTTCTAAACACTTCCTCTGACCCATAAACATCACCCCTTGACCCAAAATTTCAGACTTTGTCCACACATTTAAGACCTATAACTTACTGCCATTGACCTTCAGCTCACACACAAAGCTAACCAGGGCACTAAATCTCACACCCATTCAGAAAAAGATGCAAAAGATTCCCTCATACACGACCCCCTCGGAGGATCGCCTCTTATAGAGATATGTTGATTCTCCAACACATGGAGGTCCATGCTGCTCTAACTCAGTTGCATAACTGGGATGATACTCAGGTTTCTCTGTTCAATGAAGCCCAGATGGAAGATGATGTGTGTTTTTAAAAACATAAGGGCCCAATGGGACCTATGCACCTCCTCCTCCCCCTCTTTACCTCCTCCCCCCTCCAACTTTTCCAATCTTTTTCACACTGCATTACAGGGTATATAAAAAAGAGATAACCTCAGATCTTTTCAGTAAGAGATGCATGGATATATGAAACACAGCATGCTGAGATTAAACAGAATCAATGCTGCGGTCTGTATTTTCAGCAGCGTTTCAATAATGTTTGCTTTCTCTCTGACTCATTTTGTTGTTTTCTCTTCTCTTTCTGTCTTTATTAAATCAGTTTCATTGGATGCTATCATGTCAGGGCTGACTCACCCAACTAAGCCAGGAGCCAGTGGGGGGCGGCATTTTTTTTTTAAAGTAGATCTATCTACCGGTGCATTTTCAATCACAGCTAAAAAACAGAAATTGACAGCCCTCCCCGTGCTGGGCCAACGCTCCTGCTTGGCCTTCATTTTTTAGGAATGCATGGGTGGACGTCTGTGATGTATATGTGTCTCATCTTTCCAGTGTTGTTCCAATGTTCTTTCCTCTCTTGTCTCCCTCTTTTTTCAGTATTTCTGCAGAACATCTGATTCCATGGTTCTTAATGTAGAAGATAACAGGGACTTTTTCCTTTCCTGGTTGGAGAGCTTTGAACTGAGCAACATGAGACATATAGTAGGACCAAACTGAGCTCTAGTGGGCTGAGTTATTCCCATACTGTAGATGTGAACCTCCAGAATTATCAGCAGACTCTTCAGCTCTTCTCAGCACTGTTTTTATTCCTTCTTCTTCTCTGATATAGTTATTTTTGCCATACATTTTTGATGTTGACTTACCCAACAAAAAAAAGCACAAATCTAATTTGCTCAACATTAAATAGTAGATCCAAAACTTTCTTGTTGGATGTAGATTATGTAGCAGCTAAAGAGCAAGGCTGAGATCAACCACAGGATTGGACTCATTAATGGAGCAATGGGTTTGCTGAGCAGGACAATGTGGTATCTGAGAATGCAGATGAAAGTAAGTGTCTGAGTCCTTGGTCCTCCCAGTCTCACTGTACTCCTGTGACTGTGACTGATGGCCAAGGTGGCCAGCTGGATTCCTTCGAGACAGCTTGTCTTTGGCACAATTTTGGGTATGATTTATAAGACCTTGTGCCTGAAAATTCATGGCTGAATTGGATGAAATTTTCACAATTGTACAATTTGTATTGATATTTGACGTGTGCTGCTGACCTCTTAGCCAGGTCACTCTTGTAAATAAGATCCTGATCTCAATGGCATTTATCTGGTTAAATAAAGGTTAAATAAAATAAATAAAATAAAAAACAATGAATTCCAGGTTTACCACAGCTAATGTAGCTAAAGCTGAAGCAAACAAAGCCAGTTTAACTATGTCACCTACACAGCTAACATAGCTTGAGCTAAAGCTAACAAAGACACTGTCTATGTAAGCTACACAGCTAGTGTAGCTAAAGCTTACAAAGCCACTCTAACTATGTAAGCTACACAGCTAACATAGCTAACGCTAACAAAGACACTTTAACTATGTAGGCTACACAGCTAACGTGGCTAGAGCTAAGATAGACACTTTAACTATGTAAGCTACACAGCCAGGTAGGTAGGCTGTGTGTGTGGTGTGTAAATAGGCTACACAGCTGATAAAGCTAAAGCTAACAAAGCCACTTTAAATATTTAAGCCACACAGTTTAACAATTCCACTCTATGTGAGCTACACAGCTTGCATAGCTAAAGGTAACAAAGCCACTTTAACTAGGTAGGCTACACAGCTGATGAAGCTAATGCTAACAAAGACACTTTAACAAGGTAAGCTACATACCCAATACAGCTAAAGCCAATAAAGCCACTTAAAATATGTAAGCTACACAGCTTAACAAGGCCACTTTAACTATGTGAGCTATGCAGCTAATGTAGCTGCGTAGCTCACATAGTGCTTATGCTACATTTATGCCACATTTGCAACAGCTAGACCCATTTTAGAAGCAGTTAAGTGACTTGCTTTAGCTTTGTTGGCTTTAGCTAATGCTGATTGCAAACTCAATATGTCTCTAAACTCAGCACAAAAAGTAAGGAAATTTGTATTTGGTGGATTATTTTTTTGTCATAACAATGCTTCTTGGCAATACGTTTTATTCTGCTGGAAAGCCTGTTTATTTCCCTTTAAAATGGTGCCACATTTGTAAGGAACATGCATTTGTGGGATAAGCAGAAGAGCTGAGTGTGTGGGTTGCGCCCATGAAAAATGTGCCAATTCTTCTCTGCCAATGCCAAACAGCCTATTCTGCCATTGAGTCTTGTTTGGTGTTTGGTGGATTGGATGATTGACGTTTGAAGAAACAAGACATACTGGCAATTTAACAATTTATTCATTTAAGAAACAGGAGCCTCAGTAGCATGTGGAAGAACCATACACAGCCACAACAGCCTGGCACTTCCTCCTTATGCTGGTCACCAGCCTGGACACACACTGCTGTGGGATGGCATCCCATTCTTCAAATTAGCATTTGTCACAAGTCAGCCAACGTGGTTGTGTAGGTCACTCTGGCACGAACAGCACACCCAAGCTGATCCCACAAGTGTTCAATGGGTTTGAGATCAGGTGGTGGGCCAGCCCATCCTCTCCACTCCCAAATTCTGGAGGTAGTCTCTGATTAACCTCGCTCCGTGGGAGAGAGTGTTGTCTTCTTGGAGGATAGAGTTCTTGCTGACAGGGTGAGAAAACGGTCTTCATGGAGTGTTGTCTACCTGGGACGCCCACTTCGCAGCCTGTCTCTGACATCCCCTGTTATGTGGAACCTGGGCTTCAGTTTGGAGATGGTACTAGGGTTCACTCCAAACAATGCCGCAACTTGGTTTTGCGGAACACCAGCTTGAAGTTGCCCAACCGGCAGGCCTTATCCAGATCAGTCAAACGTGGCATGCCAATTCTTGGAGCAGACACCTACTGACCACTGTAGCAGGGCCCATGCTCACAGGCACCTGACTGGCAGCACCTGGGGGTACCAGAAGCTCAAAACAAGAGTCAATAGCAACAGCAAAATCAACTGTTTGGCATTGGCAGAGACAATTTGGCACATTTTTCATGGGCGCAACTCATACACTTAGCTCTGCTGTTCATCCCACAAATACATGGTCCTTACACATGTGGCACCATTAAAAAGGGAAATAAACAGGCTTTCCAGCGGTATAAGCCTTATTACCAAGAAGCATTGTTACAACAAAGAAAAAATCCACCAAACACAAATGTCCTTATTTTTGTGTAAAGTTTTATATAGCCTTCTCTTGTTAAAAACATGATATGAATAGATATGAACACAGTAGTGATGCAATTTAATTGAGTTTTAATAATTATTATGATTGAGTGACAATGACTCTTCCACATGCTGTGATGCGGTTGTTTTTAAATGGAGGCACACGCACACTCTCTTTAAAGCACAGTGAGTACCAGCAGCTTTGTGCAAGAACTCCCTAATTGATTGTATTTTTGGAGTACAGTGAATCGAACATTTCAAATTACACCTCATTAGCAACAATTTGAGCATAAAGCATACAAATGAGAGTTATCTGTGAGGGAATTTGCGAGGTAAGTTATTTCATTGTTGGAGTCACCGCGCAAAGTTGGACTAACCTTTCTCCAGGTCCCTATCAAACTTTTCAAAACAGACTGTTGGCACACATGTTTTTACCAACAGCTAAGCAAAGAAGGACAACTCCATCATCAATATTTTTAATAACAGCACCTAAACAACTCTTGCCATTCAAGCCTAGCGCCACAGATTTTACCTGGTTCTCACCAACAACATGATAAATCAAGACTTTTTCTGCCCTGTTAATCATTTCCTCTGGGGTTTCATGTTTGACCATCTCATAAAAGTGATATCATAACAACCTTTAGCAACAAAATCCCCTTGGTGAAGAACACTTCCTTCTTCCTTTCTGCAGACGACAGCCTGAAATTATTAATGCCACACAAGGGTAGTTCATGCTCACTGGCCCATTGCACATCCAACTACCTCTGAGACTTTGTCCTCTTTTAGTTTCTGAGAACTGCAGTCCAAACTCCCCTTTATTGACCTACTTTCGAGGTGGTGCACTGATGATATATGGCACGGGCCTATTTGGAGAGCACTGCTATAGCCTGGTGGAGGGGGGCTGTGGGTGGCTGCAGCGTTGCATACCTCTGTGTATGTACAAGGAGTAGCCTTTCACCTCTAAAGCTCTGTGCTGTCTTTGTCTTAGCACAGGAGGACATAAATCACCAGCACAGGAATCAGCAGTCACCCAAAAACTGGGAACAAATAAAGAAAGGCAAGGCGAGAGGTGAGCAGAGGTAGAGGGTCCGCAGAAAAATTGTGTTCAGTTTGCTAAATCCAGGGATTTGATCCAAAAAGTGAGAGCCAATTCACAATCCCCTGTTCCAACCCACATATGTATGCGAGTGTGGGGGCAGGATTTATGTTGAATCTACAACATGTTCAACTCACGAGTCTGGCAGAAGACGGAGCAAGGACTAGACGAAGACAGAGCCAGAGAGAAAAGAAGAAAAATGGTCCTGTCTTTTTTTTTTTTTTTCTCAGGCTGAAGTTTAATCAGCTCTGCAGAAGGAAAACACAGACAGGAGTCTTAAGGAAAAAGAATGTGCGAAAGTCAGTCTATTCAAAGAGAAGCCTCCGGCGTCATCTCCTGTTTTGTCACACAAAGGTGCAAATTTAAAGGGTTTTCTCTTGTCGTCTTGACCTCTGACCTTTTTCACCAGTATGTCAGAGACAACTGACGTGCACTCCTTTCAACTGTCAACAGGAAAGAGAGGAGTGCTGTCGTTTTGACTTTTCAGGCTGACCTGTGTAAACCGATACTGTCTTCAGGCTTGAAAAAATAAGAAAAGGATTTAAGTTAATTGTTAAGATGGTTTACTTTTAAAGGCCTTTATTCTTTCAACTTGATCACCAATTTTCAATGTGAAAAAAATGCTTCTATTTTTTTTCTTTTTACCTCCGCCAAGGACGTTATGTGATCGGCAGGGTTAGTTAGTTAGTTAGTTAGTTTGTTAGCAACATAACTCAAAAAATTATGGATGGATTTTGATGAAATTTTCAGGAAATGGCATAAGGAAGAACTGATTAGATTTTGGGAGTGATCCAGCTCACCGCCTGGATCCTGGATTTTCTAGTCTATCAATCCTTCTTGATTGGAATTTTTAAAAAATGTTATAACAGTGTTATTACACTGTAACAGTGAGGGAAAAACAAATGGGACAAAAGTGGGGTACACACTAAAGGATAATTACGCCAATTTTGGGTCAGACTCCCCTCTTGTGTCCAAAGTCAGCTAAGGCCAGATTTTCGTCTAGCGTGTGAAGAGTGAGATTTCCTTACCCCACCTGCTTGAAAGACAACCGAAGCTGCTATGACTTGAAAGTTACCTTGCAAAGCAAATGGATTTGGCCAGGATACATGTCTGTCATCAGGCAAATACATCTTCCAAAGTTCCACTCTACAATGTTTGTACCCGGTCTGAAAACTAACCTAATCAATCAGCAATGGCTGCTGCCAGTGTAGCTATTAGCTTGGATGTAGCTATAGTTTAGCAGCAGTTTTATCAGAACGTGACTAAATTTCTCCATTTTAAAGGAAAGTTTTGCTGGGGGAGAAGGTGTTTTTGTACTTCACCTTCTCAACCACGGCATGAGTTGTGTTCATCTTCAGGGTTGGAGAACCATGATAACCGTTTTCTGCCAAGTCTGCAGTCTACCGGAGCTGCATGTGCATCCCATTAATCTGATTAGCTCTTAATGAGTCAGACTTACAGAACATCCAATCACTTTACAAGAAATTTCTGAAAAGTCCTGCCCTCCCCAAATGGTTTGTAAGGAAGGTTTCCCCGATAAATGTGATATAATTTCACGTAATAGAAATATGAAACAGTTTATCTGGGGTGTCTGGTTAAGTTGAAGTTGTAAGTATTAAATATGTTCGGTATTTATGATCAGAAATGACTGCAATACATGGCTTGCAATACAACTAAAATCGATCCATAGCTACTGCTTTGTTCTGCTAAAATGGCACTGATTGGTAAGGTCCGTCCACAGACTCCCTACAGTTGCTTAAGAGTGGAACTTTCCAAGAAGGATCTGCCTAATGGCCGACATGGAATGTGGCCAATCCATCTGCTTTACAACTGTAGGGGTGCTTATTTAAGTGTGTTAGGTAAGAGAAATCACCATTTATTCACTTAAGGAGTTCCCACCCTATAGGCGCAACAACTTTTTATTTTCTTGTTGCTATATTTTTAGCTTTTTATTCAAAGTTGCAGTGTTTCCAGACGTTTTTTTTCATGTGACGATTAAAAAATGTGCATAAAACCTTGGGGAATGGAAAACTCTTGACAAGCACTTAGGCTGGCACTAGACTATTTTCAAATCTTAAATTATTTTGACCTTGTTTTTTGCTAATGTAACATTGTAGGTGGCCACATTGAGTCACCCTTCAACACCTACAGGAGCACTGGCGTTCCCAACACATTTCTATCTTTAACCCCGGGTAGAATTGCAACCAAATGTGATACAGCAATAATTTTTATAATTCACATACATATGACACATTCATGAAATCCCAGAGTACTGTTTCCTTCTGAAAATATTCTTCCTTCTTTTGCAGAAATGTAGTAAAAAACACACACATCAAAAACACTATACTATGATATAATCCGGACTGTGCCTTTCACAGCATTTTCTGTTTTACGTGTACATGATGACATGTGATGACATTTTGTCTGCACGAAACTTATCGCGTTATTTTCTTGCAGGTCACAACTCACACTTGTTATTGTTTCAACGTGGTCTTCTGCAAACATATGTATGCTCAAAAGTATCTAGCACACTTAGAGATTTGATTGCACTGCAGTGAATAGTTTACTTTTCATAAACATTTTGCAAATTGAGCACAATTTCATTTTATCTTTGTTTTTTTGCCTTCTATGGTTGGTCATAAAGGCTTTTAAACCATTTGGAAAGTCATGTCAGACCTTAAAGCTATGCCATGATCTGCACAAATGTCAGGGTGTCAGAGAATAGAGCAGAAGGAACTGAAATAACATTAAGGGAAAAATAATAACAGGAAAAGAAAGGCAAAAATTGATTAAAAGTGGAAAAAATTGATTGAAAAAGTGGTGAAAGTAGTTACAGAGTGGCAAAATGGGTTTAAAGGGGCAAAAATTGGTTAGGAATGGCAAAAGGGGGCAGAAATGGGCTGGGAAATGGTGAAAGCAGTTAAAAACTCTTTACATGGGGTAAAAGTGGCAAAAAAAATGCTTTAAAGAGGCTAAAACTTGAAAAAAAGTTGCAAAAATGTGTTACGAAAGAGAAAACGGGGCAAAATGGTGAAAAGCGGCTAAAAAGTGGCAAAAATGTGTTACGAAAGACAAAAAGGAGCAAAAAAGTGGGAAAAATGAGTTCAAAGTGGCAAATTGGTTAAAAAACTGAAAAAATTGATTAAAAGTTGAAAAAATGTGGCAAAACAAGCAGAAACAGAGATGAAAAGCTGTTAAAAAGTGTCATGATTAGGTATTTTGAACATCAGAACCAAATTATAGTTTGGCAAACTTTTAAGATCCAAAATGGATCAACTGTTAGCCAGGATGCTAGCAACAACGTGACCGATCCGAGACACATGCATTGATATCAATAAAGTACCACTGCAAAGTTCCCATTCATTGGGGTTTTTAGGGTCTCAGCCAACTCTGTGGGCAGGCCTGCATGTTGACACCACACGCTTTAGGACAAATAATCATTTGCGACGGGCTTCCACTTGGTATTCACTCCACGAACATCGAGGAGGCTAACCTGGCTTTAGTTTGCGTTCAGTCCTTGGTTGTAGTTCAAGTTTTTTCCCTCCCTGGTGACATTTAAAAAGTATTCAACATTTCATTTTGAGTCTACGGAAATACAACTGGTTTACTGTAAAAGTAAGAGGTTGACCAAATTTACCAAGTGAGCATGAAAATTTGTACTAAATTTCAGTATTTCAGTCTTGACCACTGGAGTCAGAGATTTTAAGAAGTTGCATCTTGTTGTAGACTCTCTTTGATTTATTCCTCTTTTATCTATGCATCCTGTAGGTTCTACTGTATATGTATAGTGTATTATAAAAGGTGAACATGTAATGTAACTTCCTGTCTATTGTGCATGTAATGGCTCATATCCAACCACAGCTGTCACTCTCAGCGCTCTGGATAAGATGTGATGATTGTTACACATCATTACACATACATAAACATATAGACATGAGCTGTAACCCACAACATGTCCTGACAGGTGTGGATCCTGTGCACACTGTCACGCTTTCATTACATAAGAGCTTTCAGAAGTGGGTAAAACATTCTTACAAGCTGATTCACAAGCCTAAAAACATTACAAAACATGAAATAAGTAGTCTGCTGAGCTCGACCCGGACAAGAAATCAGGGGCCTATAAATCTATTTAAGACCTGAGCAGGGTCAGGACAGGTGTGAGCAGCTCCCCAGGTGCACCTCCACAGGCCATGTAGCCCCAGTAATCAGCAGGCGAGGGTGCTAATGACAGGGTGCTGTTTTCATGAGCAGTACGCAGTCAGTCAGGAGCACAAACAGTTATAAGTCAGAGGGACCCCTCGCACGCACACAGTCAAACTTAGCTCCTATTATCACAACAGGCGCTTTGCTTTCTCACACATTCTCCCCATCCACCACTCAGACATGTTCACACCTCCGCACCAATCTTTCAGCTACTATCTCACAGGTCAGCACATACGCAACAAGCTCCAGCAGCAGCTGGAAGGTTATGTAAGCAACTCCAAACCTGTCTGCAAAACCTGCTGACCTTCAGCCACACGGGTCAGATCAGAAGTCATTCAGCACCCCCAAACAAAGACGGAGGGCAAAGCAAACTATCTTTGATGACGTAGTGAATAAGCACACTGGCGTTCATTATTTTCATCAGTTCAAGGTTAGAAAAATATCTTTTTTGTTTTGTCCCAAACTTTTTTTTTAAATTTATTTAGGGAAAACAGTTATGTTGTTGCGATTGCTAATAAAACACTTTTTTATATGTATGTGTGAAAACAGCAAACATGGGATTGACTTAATATTAGGAGAACAAGTCTAAATATGTACACCGATCACTTCATTAGGTACACCTGTTAAGCTGCTCATTAATGAAAATATCACATCAGCCAATCACATAGCGGCAGCCAGTGCATTTAGGCATGTAGACATGGTCAACACAATCCCCATGAGTGCAAACCAAGCCTCAGACTGGGGGGAAAGGTTATTTAAGTGACTTTGAAGATGCTTGGAGGCACATTTTTGCTGTTATGTCTACTTTGCCTAAGCAACGGCTGCCTCTTTACCAGGTGGTCTGGTTCACTTCGGTTTCACATTTAATTTTTAACTGTTAGGAGTTGTGAAAGGTACCAAAGCTACTGATCTGTTCCATGCTATTTTTTGGGACCATATTGTTTGGGTGCCAAGTATTACTATCGGGCAGATGAAAATATCTTAAGTCCCTGACCATGCACACATAATTGTACTCAGACATATGTGGCAGAAGGATGGAGTTTGACTCTGAAATAAATGGTGAGAAATAACCTGTTTTTTAATTTACCATTATGTCTGGTGTAGATTCATTGTAAGCCCTACATGTACCTGAAAGTCCTCTCCAAAGATTTGATGTGCTTGTCTGCAATTCTTGTCTGATATGGGATTCTAGCTGCTCAACCGTCTTGGGTCATTTATGCTGGATTTTCCATTTCACAATGCACCAAATGTTTTCTACTTATGAAAGGTCTAGACTGTTATCAGGCCAGTTCAGCACCTACACTCTTCTACCACCAAGCCATGCTTTTGTGATACATGTGGTTCATATGTGGTTCAGCATTGCCTTGCTGAATTCTGCAAGTGATGTTGTCTGGATGGGAGGATATGTTGCTCTAAAACCTCTTGATAATCTTCAGCATTGATAGTGCCTTTCCTGATGTGTAAGCTGCCCACACCGTAGGCACTAATGCAACCCAATACCATCAGAGATGTAGGCTTTAGAACTGTGTGCTGATAACAAACTGGATCTCCTCTTTAGTCCCCTTGACACTGACAATTTTTATTCCACTGACCACAGAACAGTTTTCCATTTTGCCTCAGTTCTTTTCACATGAGCTTTGGCCAGAGAAGATGGTGGCATCTCTGGATCCTGTTCACATATTGCTTCTTTTTTACATGACACAGCTTTAACTTGCATTTATAATATAATATATGATATAATATTACTGCATATTTCCATCTAAGCAAGATAAAACCTCAGCACAGTAATTCAGGTATGGTAAAACTAGAGAACAGTAGTGAATGTGGAGTGATTTGTGATCGAAAACTTGGTGGCTCTTTTCATTTTTGCTGTGCTTCATGACACTTTGGTTTGCACGTTTTTGATATGTGATTTCCAGTTGATTTGTTCATCTTTTGTCACCCCAAGAAATTTGATTTAATTTACTCTTTCAATATTAACCCCATCCTTTTGGACCAAACAGTATTATTTTTGTTTTATTTAATTTACCTTTGATGGAGTAATAAAGTGTATATTCATCTTATTCTTCCTCAGCCGGTCAACCAGAAGCAGAACAGAGACGAAGAAAATCAAATGATAGAACTTTATTTGGAAGGTGACGGTACACCTCGTAGGCTGTTCTTGGACTTAGAGAGGGTTCAAGTGCATGGAGCTTAACTGCAGGTGTGTCTCTGTCACGAGTCTGGTCATAATGTTTTCATACGACCAGACTGCCAAAATCCAGTGGAACTACAGTCTAGTAACCTCAGCAGTCTGCACGTTTTCCTGCGGTTTGAATCACACCATGGAGTAGGGAACGCTCAAAGCATGGGGAAACAACATTCCCTTTTAGCTGATTATAATTTTGGTAAATTTTGACCATATATAACTTTTAAAACACAAGGAAACCATCTATTTCAGTTTGCATGGAGCCAAAATTGTTTCTGAGACTTTGTGAAAGAGAAGTCTAACGGCAAAGTTCAGGCCTAGAGACAGATGAAATGAATATTTGCCACTTGTATGCTTTTATCCTGAGCTGCTGTTAATGTGAGAGGGGGAGGAGGGGGGAATCAGCCTGGCTGTCTCCAACCGCAGGTATGTTAAGGCACGCAGCTGTCGTCTTTTAACTGCTTTCCCTCAGTAGGGTGTGGAAACGGTGCCGGCACATTGTGTCCTGAGTTCAGAAAAAGAATGCAAATGATGCTCTCTGAAACCACCCCATATACTTAGCACCAGCATCAAATACCTCTCAACAAGCCATGGACTTTTTCCCCTTTAAAACTTCCCTCATGACGACGTCAGGAGTGTAGTGAAGCGAGGAGAGAGCGGATCTGGCCTGTGGTCCAGCCAGGATGTCATTATGTGATACCAGCGTCACCACATGCTATTTTTAACTCTGTCCTTTCCACAGTCACAGCCAGAGAGCCAGGCTCCATGTGTTTATGTACATCTGTGTGAACCTGAAGTTATGTATCGGGGTTGAATGTCTCGCAGCTCGTCTCAGACACATCTTCTATATGCTGTCTGATCACAGGCTCTGTCAGAACGGATTCAGTGCTGCAGAGAAGCTCTCATCCCTGAGATGCTCCGTGGTGCTCAGTGTGGCAGTTAAAACCACAGATACCATCCTGGGTGACCCTGCTGACTGTAAACTGACCCCAGGTCTAATCTTCAGGGCCTCAATAAGCTGCAGAGCAAAGAGGACCCCTGACATAGGAGCTGTGCTGCAGACATAATGAGTTGACTTAAGAGAACATACAGAGTGAGTGTGAAAGACAAAATACCAGAGTTACATAACAGACAAAAGGGACAGGAGAAAATATTGTTACAGCAGTATAGAATCATTGTCCTCACATTTATTAAATCGCAGATGCCAAATATTAAAATATGGCTCTCTAAATATATCTCCCGGCCAGTTTTACACATCATGTCGCTGCTTCAGGGTTCTTTATGACAATAATAAGGCTAACATGAACAGAATTAAAGTAAAGAAGAAACTGACATCAGGACAAAAGAAAAGGACAACAGAATCTCCATCATCATGACTTCATGTACTTCGGGGGTAGGGAGGCAAACGGCAGGAGTAGGCTACCCCCCTATGGAGTCTAGACACTGGTGGCTGTGTTGATGGGGGATGCATGATCAGAAGAGGAGTAGACTTCTGAGAAGTTGGCCCAGGAACCAATGAGGAGGAGATGAGCAGGAGACCTGTGAGGATCTGGACTAGATGCTTATGAACTGAATAGAGGTGGCTGGGGTGGAGGAAGGTTGTACACTGAAATGACAGGTTGACTGCAGGAGAAAGGACGACAGAGTTACAAAATGACAGGTGTATGATGGTCAAACAAGTTGTGGCAGAATTTGATTGACTGAGGACTTAAGAGAGTGAACGCCCATAATGAGCTGATCACCAGAGGGAAGAGAGAAAGAGTTGAAGAAGGGAGAGATATGAACAAGTTGTGACTGATGAACTTCCTGCTTGAGCGTTGCTGAGCTCCATAAAGTTGGACAATAGTTGGAGTGTGACTGGAGGTGCAAGTGGCACCTAATTAAGGTGAATAAATCCCGCACACATTAGCAGCACACAGTCCTGCGACCTAAACTCTGTTGCTGGTGCCCTGTCTCATTTCAAGTTCCAGAAATTCAGGCCCCAGAATCCAATCCTCATCCTGTTCTGGTCCCATCATTTTCAATCTTCAACAGCCAAGCTCCCTCAATACTCTCTACTATCCTTACTGGCTTATCGTACTACATATGAAATTCCTTTTCCTTCCCTGGACATTGTGTCCAACTGCAACTTCATCTCACATGCTCATCACTGGCTTTCACTGCTCTTCAATCTTTCATTCCCACATCACAATGTAGATCAAGAAAATAGGAACCTGCCACTACCACAAAACGCCTATCACTCACTTCTGACTCATTCAGTTCTCTGCGTTCAGGGTACTCACCCACCACGATAAATTCTCTCCTAGCAGATGCCTCAAATGTTCTGAATTTCACTTCAACCTCATCTGTCTTCAATCTGTCTCATCAACCTAAGCTCTCCGACATCTCCATACATACCTCAGATTCCCTCATATTCACGCACCGCAGTAAAACTGATCAGCTTGGAGTTTCTTTCTCCATTTACATCTTCCGTCGCAACTCCTATCTCAGCCCATGCAAACCACTGACCAGATACATCAGCTCTAGGTATGACGCCGAGCCTTCACCTCATGACCCACTCTTCCTCAAAGAAAGCATAAAAATAGCTACCCCATTCTGATTTCATTTTTTAAAATCAGCTTTTTTTGTGAGTTTTTTGGATGAAAACCATACTGATGATATCTGGTCCACTGGTGTAGTTGCTGGTGTAGGAGTTTTAGTGGGCAGATGCATGAATATTATGGTTTGACTGTAAACCACTGTTACATAAATGCACCTGGGAAACTGTATCCCTTATAGGAAGAGAAATACAGCACTCCTACACATGCACACACTAAGACAGCAGGCCTTCCCCTCTAATTATGCTATTCCAGGAGCCGTAATGATCACTCTCTCTCTTTCACTACTCCATAAAAGCCCTCCAATGCAGGACTATATAGCATGATGCTCATTGTCAGGCGTTCAGCCACAGAGTCCTTTGCCAAGCCATGACTGTCTTCCCCACATCCTCTCATCACTCCACCTCCTCCTCTTGCCACCCATAGCTTTCTTTAAGCAATCTTTACAAACATAACTGCCTGGTAACCAAAATCTCTCCTCTCCTCTGTGATCATTTAAAGCTGCCCGGGTCAGGCTTGGTATTGATGTGAAAGAGGAATTCAAAACAAATAAGTGTTGCTGACAGATGTGTTGTTTTGGCTTTGTGCAGGGACAAAAGCTTTTTTTTTCTGCAGTGGAGGTGGTGAATGGAGAATTTAAGGAGGTTATGTAAGATCAACGATGCCAATCTGACAGGAGTGTTTGCTGTGGCACCGAGGGCTGCTGAGGAGCTGTCAGCACCATGGGGAGCGTGTAGGATGGCCCTCAAGCCCAGTTATGTCTGCTACAGATTTAGCTTCACTTTTAGCATGACTTCTGCAAATGTATCAGCCAGCTACTAAGCTCACAGTGCACAAAAGTCCTGTAAAATTTCCAGGATTTTGGGGGATTTTGCAGTAAATTTTCCATTGTGAGGGACATGTTTGAACATGCAAGTCAAGAAATTTTCTTGGTGGTTCAACCTGAAATTTCAGGAGTGCATGTGTAAAAAGGGCTTTGGATAACTACAGTGAAAAGAGTCCTCAATACAAGACAAGACATAAGCAGTGAATGTGGATGAGCAGAGCAGTGCATTTACAGTGTTACAATGTCATTTAGCAGATGCTTTTGTCCAAAGCGTTGTCAGTAAGTGCCACAAAGTGCTTCAAGTCCAATTGGACAAAAGTGCTGCCATACAATACTTGAGCATGCATGTGTCCCAGAGAGCAATGTGATTTGGTACGAAATGTGCATATCAACCCTAGAACAAAAGCAAAAGAGCTTGTGAGGATGCTGAGAATGTCATTATCCACAGTGAAACCAGTCCTGTGCCCACATGGGCTGAAAGGCCACTCAGCGGGGAAGAAGCCATTACTCCAAAAGCAACACAAAAAAAGACAGATTCAAGTTTGTGAATGCACACAGGGAAACAGACCTTATTTTTTGCAGATGTGTCGTCTGATGAAACTAAAACTGAACTCACTGGCCAAAATGACCATTGTTACATTTGGAGAAAAAGGGGGAAGCTTGCAAGCCCGTGAACATCATCCCAACTGTGAAGTACGGGGGTGGCAGCATCATGTTGTGGGCGGGCTTGCTGCAGGAGGGAAAGGTGCACTTCACAAAATAGATAGCAACATGAGGAAAGAACATGATGTAGAAATATTGAAGCAAAATCTCAAGCTTGGGCGCAAATGTCTTCCAAATGGACATTGGCCAAATAGTTACAAAGTGGCTTAAGGACAACAAAATTGATGTTTTGGAGTGGCCATCACAAAGGCCTGATCTCAATCCTGTAGATAATTTGTGGGCAGAGCTGAAGAGGCATGTGCAAGCAAACCTGACTCAGTTAGACCAGTTCTATTAGGATAAATGGGCCAAAATTTAAGCAAACTCTTGTGAAGCTTGTGGAAGGATACCCAGAATGTTTGACCCAAGTCATACAGTTTAAAGACAATGCTGCCAAATATTAAAGAAATGTAAGTAAACTTCTGACTTTGAGGAAAGTAATAAAAAAAATCTCAAAAAAGATTCTCTCTCTCATTGTTCTTGCATTTAGCAAATAGAAATAATTTTGGTAATTCTAACAGACTTAAAACAGGAAAAGTTTAGTCTTATTTAATATCTGCAAGATTTTCTTTCATGCACTTATTCATGACCCAGTGAAAACCACAAGAAAGAATTGCTTCTCCAATTGGCAAAATGATCATGTTTAATGATATAGAAATCTAAAGAAGTCTTCAAGTAGCTTTTTCTATAAATACAGGAAACACTGGATCTAAATCACTGAAACACAGTTTTAGTCAGCCTTGATTGAAAACAGTACATTAAGTAATCAACAGACTGATAGAAAGCCTAATCACCACATCATCAAGAAAATCCGGTCGTGATAGCAGTTTAACACACATTAAGGCTGCGTTCAGGAAATAGGAAGTGAACACTTTGTGCAGCCGTGAACTGCAAATTGATTTTCTCCTCCTAACAAAAGCAGAATCATAGCACCTCCAAATGAAGTCCTGCTCTATTCCTGTTAACAAAGAGCAGATTAAAGCTTACAACTGCTCACACATACTCAGACACGCTTTTACACACCCAGAGCTAATTGCATACATGCATGTGTGTGTTCACGCTCACACCGCCGTTCTTTACCATCAGCTTGGCTCGATTAGCTGCCGCTGTGTGTGCAACCGCTCTGCTGATGAAAGACAAGGAGCTGGATCTGTCACAGGCGCGCGGGCATTACAAGCACAGCAGTTTACACAACAATGGAGCTCTAAAGTTGGCCTTCATTAGAGGGATTAGAAGCCTAATCTAAAACACTGTTCAAGTCTCTCATCCCAAACGCTAAACAGCCTCTCTAGGGGGGCCCTTCCCTCCTACACCAACCATAACATCTCAGACTTCAAACGCTCCATCTGTAACCCCAACCCCTGGGTGCGATCCCCTCTCTCATCGACCCCTATCTCAGAGCGAGAGGTTGCAGAGGGTGATGGACCCCATGTGATGGTGCAGCTGTGGAATGATTTATTGCCGGGTTAATTGTTGGGTGAACAGGAATTGTACCCAAAGGCTGCAAGCTCCGGTCTGATTACGGGTTCACCTGTTATCAGATCCTAACATGCAGTTCATTAACTTCTTAATGGAGCTCATAGAGACCCCCACCCCTCTTTCTGGACCACTGAGGGAAAGGTTAGAGTCCAGGGAATAAAATGAGAACTGCTCTATTGCAGCAATTAAGGGTTATTGTTTTTGCCCTTCCTGTGCTGGCCAGCTGCTTGGTGTCTGTCCGCAATAAAGCTGCAGTGATTACAGGGCCTTGTGCAGCACTTCTGAAATCTGTGACCCTCAGCCCACTCAGTCAGTCGTTGGAACGATATAAGACGATTCATCCATCAATCCATCCATCCATTATCTAGTCAACTTGTCCCAGTCAGGGTCACAGGGCTGGAGTCAATCCCAGCTGTCATCAGGTAAGAAGCGGGGTACAGAAACAAACAATCAGGCACAGCTACCTGTGTGAATTGATGCTATAGTGCAGGAGTCATCAGCAATATTTGTGCAAGGTCCAACTTTATTCTTAGCTGACACTTTGGGGGCTAGACTTTGAGAGGAACTAGTATGGACATTTTGGTCAAATTAAAACATTATTCTCAAAATATCTTCTTTTCTTTGAAATTTAGCCTTTTGTACTGAGATCACCTATACTGTAGCTTGCCACAAGGGGGCGACTGAGATATTTTTGCCACATTATTCTGGGGCACGGCAATGCAGGGGTTAGCGCTGTTGCCTCACAGCAAGAAGGTCCCTGGTTAGCTCCCTGGTGAGAGCCTTTCTGTGCGGAGTTTATATATTCTCCCCATGCATGCGTGGGTTCTCTCCGGGTACTCCGGCTTCCTCCCAGTACCAAAGACATGCTCCTTAGGTGAATTGGTGACTCTGAATTGGCGGTAGGTGTGAGTGTGAGCGTGCCTGGTAGTTTGTCTCTGTATGTCAGCCCTGCGACTGACTGCCGACCAGTCCAGGGTGTACCCCGCCTCTCGCCCAGTAACAGCTGGGATAGGCTCCAGCCCCCGCGACTCCCAACAGTGGCGGAGTACAAAATGGATGGATGGATGGATGGATGGATGTTTTGCTGGCCATCACTAGGTTTGATGCTCACATGCTTTGTTTTGATTGATGAAAAATCTTTGCAGGAAACATTACTCTGGTGCTGATTCTTGTGCATTGATATTGCACTCTCGAAGACCCCGACATGGAAAGTTGATGCAGAAAACGGTAGCTTTCTTTAAGAATGGCTGGTTTGTATGCATTAATCATAAATCGTGTACCAATGGCTGATACTTGGATTTTTGTAGAACTATCAAATATTGACTTATATCTGTTGAAATTGTTCCAATGTTTCGGGGGTATTTTTATAGCTGTGGTTATTTTTTTTAAAAAGAAATAGCAGAACATATTTTTTTCTCCTCACATTTCCTGATATTATTAAACTTCTAGGGGCCAGATAGAAGGCTGGACAAAGAGGATGGACAAGCACATGTGCTCTAACAGAGAGATGCTGAGGCTTTGCTGCCCATGAAGAAATGCCTGAGTGTTACTGGCAACTCCAGCTGCCAGACCAGTGTACAAGCATGGTCCAGCTGGAACTCAAACCAGCCACCCTTTGGTTCTCAACAAGTCCTTGCAGACTGAGCTTCTGGCCCAGTGGATGTATTCAAACCAAAGTGGTTTTAAAGCACAGAAAGAAACAAAGAATCTCCTCCTCATTAGCCCAAAAGAAATTAATGTCAACTTTAATTTTTACCTTAAACATGCACAAATCTAAACCAGACCCTGAAATCTAAGAGAGGTGGAGCAGTAGATGATGGAAAGTCAGCTGCCCAGTTTAACAGTTAGATTGGATTGATTTTGGACAGGCTTTCCTTGCACCGCCCTGGAATCTGTACCTTTTTATTACTTCCCATAATGTGGGTACTGGCGGATGCATACAGAGTAAGGTATCCCTCGGAAACAGTCTGAGCTGTGAAGTAATCACCCAAATATGCCTTGTTAGCCCTGACTCAACTTAACACTCACTGGGCTTTTACCCAAGCTAAAAATATGTCTCTTTTCCTTTCATCTCTCCTCCCTTTTCATTCTGCATGTGAGAGCTTTACTGAGTGCTGCTGGTCTGTGGCCTAACTGAGGCCTGAAGCCCCCCTCCTTTAAAGTAGTGGGATGCCAAACATCCTCTGATTTACAGCTTGGAGCACACGCTATGCCTTTGCTCCTATGGGCTATAAAAGGCAAATGAGAGCGAGATGTCCAGATCCCGCTTGCTATATTAACCTACATTCTTTCCAATAGAGTGGAGGGGCTGCATGATCTGACTATAACCACATGGTGAAAAGAGGCGAACCTTCCAGGCCCCAGCAGAGAGCTCACGTGAAGGGCAGATGGAGGACTTGAATAGCAGTCTGATAAAATCAGCTGCTTACCTGCTGTTGGATACTGAGAATAGAGTGGTCAATAACATTCCTCTTTGGCTACACAACGCTGGCTCCACTGCCTTGTCTGGCCTCCAATCATATTAAAAAGTTCCTCAGGTGTTTAAGGCAGGAACACCTGGGGACATGAGTGATAAGAAGTCAGAGAGAAGTTTCCCCATGATGGTCAGGGCCTCAAACTGAACACTGAACACGGTGCATTTCAGAAGTTAAGTTGCACCCAGTTGCAGCTTTGTTGCATTTTTCATTTTTCATGCATTTTGTCAAGGACACCAGAGCGGGTCAGATGTTGTGTGAGGTAGCCGTAACAGTGTTGGAAAAAATCTATTCACATTACAATCACAAATACTAATTCAAGCGATGCTGAATCAAATCAAATTTATTCAAAAGTTGATATTTTTAAACAAACTTACTCACTCGCGCACAGGTGGAGCTGGGTTGTGTTCGCCGCTCACTGCGCTGTTAGCATTAGCAGCACTAGCTCTCAGTGTCAGCCATGTTTACGTGGCTGTCTCTGACACACTAACATACTGCTTGCTCTGTCTTTGGAGCCATGACACACTTATCGTGTTTTTTGACAAATATAAGTGTGAAGACACTTTGGATTCTACAATCCAGAGAGCGTGGCCCAAGGTATATGTCAAACAGGTTAAACAAAAGTTTTATAGCCTACTTTAAGAACAGTTCATATGCCTGAGTTCACATCATACACGTGTTAACTGATAACTACATGTCAAATGCATCTGTGGTGGTCGTAATAACAAGTATCAAAAACTTATGTGCAGTATGTTAAATTCTGCCACTAGGGGGCTCTTAACTAAAATAATAACACAATATGACAAGTGCAGAGTGCTGCCCATCTTCGCCCATCTCCGCTGTTTATTCTTGTTTTAAAGTGAGAACTTACCTCATGAGAACAGCACCCGAAGGTTTTGTTTCAGTCATAAATTTCTCAATATTAGGGAGAAATGCACTTAAAAAGGCACTTCCGCATTCATGCTGGAAGTGGCCCAAGGATGCACATTTTATAGTGCTGCATCTGGCGAACATGCACATTGAAAAAATGTAGAGTAAAGATGCAATATTTTGAGGAATTGTATTAATGTCACAGTAGACTGGAGTGGATGCTGAAACAAGCACCTATTTAAATTGCACTTGCATGTTTGCTAGAACACTTATTCCAAAGCCTGGGTCAGGACCCACAAGTGGGTCACAAGAGAATTTCCTTTTTTTTTTTTTTTTTTTTTGCATCACCAAAGATTCTAGAATTTCTTTGCTATAGTATTTAATGGGACATACAATGGGGGGCGTAACACTTTAACATTTACCCTCTCCACAATAATAAATTACAAAACAAGGCTCTCCCTGTCACTATATGGCAAAAGAGCTAAGAAAAGCATTTTTGCGACCCAGATAGCCACTGAAAGCCCAAGAAGCGGAGCATGCAAAGACAGCCTGTGTATCAGAGGTAAAGTGGTCATTAAACGAAAAGTGCCAGGTCAGGACCAGATTGAGTTCAAAATAAATGTAATCCAAGCCAGCACTGGCCATCAGCTCAACCAACCAGCCAAGGATGGTGCAGGAGGCAAACTTGATCGGAGACAAGGTAAGGAAAAAAAAACTTGCTGGGTCACGATGGCCTCTACCTTCTGAAAAGTGTGGGAAAAAAATGTGGGAAACACTGCGCGGAAAGTAGTCCCAGACTGTTCGCTGGAAGCGAAGCTGGAGTACATGTGCATCTAGTGGCTGATTCTAGCGTGAACATGGAAGTGCCTTTTTAGTGTATTTCTTTCCCATTATGAGAAACATATGAATGAAAGCAGAACATTGTTTTTTTCTGTAGTAAATATGCCTTATGAGTTGCTAGTTTTGTTGAACAGAGTCCTTAATTCAAAACCTATGGTACTGAGAAGGAGGCAGGTAGCTGGTCTTAACTGGCTGGAAAGGACAAGTGTAGGGGTTTCCAATGGGAGTTGGGTGATTTAACATAAGGCAAATGTCCAATCGTTGTTCTAAATGGATGGAATTCTTGAGGTCTGCCAGCCATTTTTGATGGAGATGAAATATAGTTTAGCAGAAACCCTGGGATTGATTTTAAGATTTTCATGATTGTTTAAGGTTTTAAATTGGTTTGCACCACTGATCTTGTTGGCCTGCGATACCAAACCCTATCTCAACCTCTCAGGACAACCAACCAGCTGCTTCAGAAAGTGCTAAAATAAAATCTGAAAATGAGGGGATTAAGCCTGTGAAGTGGCCGCTCCCAAATTATGGAACAATCTTCCCTTTCTTATAAGATCTGTCCAGTCTTTCAGCATTTTTAAGTCCCCATAATTCCCCAGAAAAGGTCAAGGTTCCATGTGTATGGCTATAGAGTCTATGGTTGAAACCACCAAAGTTAGAGGATCGCTGAAGTCATGGGGGCATCATTTAAACGTATCAGAACAAAAAGCATGACCTAGACATGTCTTCATATCAGTGAAAAGTTTAGGCTGCTAGAAACCTTGAAAGGTCTGGAGATCAGCAGAGTCAACAGAATCATCTGGGGGCCATGAATGTCAGAGCAACATTTCATGGTAATCCATCAAACCGTAGTTGAGATATTTCATCCCAAATAAAAAAAATTAGAGCCGACAGAGGAAGTCAGTAGTCCCATTCAAGCAGCCACAGTGGCTGCAAGTTAAAAACAGGGGACAGTGTTGAGCAATAAAAGTCTAAATTAAGGCTAAAGAGACAATGGAGGGGGTGTTTCTGTCAGATCCTTGCAAAGCTTTGAAGTACAGCAACAGTTGAAGATACCACCAAGACCCTCATCTGTCTTTTTTTTTACTCCACCCGTTCCTTTCTGGATTAGCTCTACTATGATTTAGCGCCGTTTCTCACCGGCCTCTGGAATGCGATGGGTGACGGATCTATTTTCCTACATTGTTTCACCTGCTCTAAATGGAACCACATGCTGCACAGGACCGCCTCTCCTTTGTCTTTAATTGGAAGCACATGCACAGTGAAGCCAAAAGTAAAACAGAGTGAAGCTGCCACAACCGACAGCACCCCTCCTCCTCACCCCAGAGTCAGGGGTGCCACATTCTGGTCTGGGCCAAGTGGCAGGCTGCAGAGCATTTATTGAACTACCTGACCTGGCGTTGCACGTCAAATTCAGTTCAATGGGACGACTGTATCGTGTGTCTCGCCAGTCTTTAAAGCCTTGGGACTGAAATCTGAGTGGCAGTCGAGAGTCTGCAGAGGAAAGAGGCCTTGACATTGAGTCTGACGTGATTTGAGAACACAGGCAGTACTGTACGGTTCATTCGCCACGGTCTGCGATGTCTGGACGGGACGGGCCAGGAGTGAGGGGCAGAGGTATCACCAAGTCTTACATCACCTCCTTGTACCAGAGTGAGATTGCATAAGGGAAGAATGCATGATATTTATTAACCTCATCAGTCACGTTCATTTTACATGTCTGTCTCTGATGTATGGAAGAAACCAGAGATAACCAGGAGGGGGAAAGCTTTAGACTTTAGATTTAACTAAGAATCAGACATGGTGGCTGCTGGAGCAAGGAAGTTTTAGGAAAAGTTCAGAATTTCTTGGAAAAATTTCTTGGAAAAATTCACACAAATTGCATTAAATTTTAAGGAAATTACCTAAAATGTCTGTGAAAAATTCCTTTCTTAAGATTTTTTTGGGCTTTATACGCCTTCATGAATAGGGGAGGACAGTGGAAAGAGTCAGAAACAGGGATGAGAGAGTGGGAGAGACGTATGTAGGAGAAAGTAGCCACAGGCCAGAGAAGGGGCGCACATGAACCACCAGGCCATCTGATCCCCAGATTTCTGCCAAAGTTCTTCAATTAGTTTTTTTAAATATCCCATAAAAAGAATCCCAAAATTTCTTCAAATATTTCTCAATTTTTTGCAGCAAAACTTCATCACAAAGTCTAATTTCTTCAATAAAAATCTCCCAAAAAATCCATGTAAATTCCTGAAAATTTTGGAAGCAAACTTGAAAATTTCAAAACAAATGCCCCATAACATTTCAAAGCAAAATCCCAAAATTACTGAAAATTCCTCCTAAACATCCAAACAAATTCCCTGAAATATCCATGAAAATTCTAGAAAATTTTAAAGGACAACCGCCCAAGATCCAAATAAAAAAAAAACAAATTTCTCAAATTTTAATCAAAATGCCCCAAAAAAGATCAGAGAAGAATTTCTCAAACATTTAAATCGAATTCCTCAAAAATACAAAAACAGTTCCGAAATTTCCATGAAATGCCCAAAATAAATTTTGAAGCAGATTCCCATAAACATTCAAGTCAAATTCCACAAAGTTAAAATTACATTCCCAAATTTCCATCAAGAAAGGCCAAAAAAAAATAAAAATCCAAACAAATCGCCCAAACACCCAAACTTCCTAAAGTCCCATGAAAGTGCTGAAAAATTATGAGCAAATCACCCCCTAAACCTCCAATGAAACTCTCCAAAGCATACTGTGCAATCACCTCCCTGAACTGGTTAAATTATTTGAAAATTTCAAAGGAAATTCCCCGACATATCCAAAACGATTCCTTAATTCCCCAGTGCTGAGAAAACTGCCGCTGTGGCTACATCAGAGCCGATCACTCCACTAGCAGCCACTGTGTACAACCACTCACACAACCAACCCCTTCCCCCAGAACTCTCACAAACTCCTGCTGAAGCAGGACAGCAGAAGACTGAAAACATGAACGATCACAGCTGCACTTGTCAACGTAAAATAGAGAACGTCAAAGTCCTCCTCCTCTGCATAATGTTAAAGCTATTGCTACTTTCTTAGGATGCTCTGATCTTTACTGTGTAAAATGACGCCCAGCATGTGCAGGAAGTTTCAAAGAAAGACAAGAGAGGTAAAAGATTTTGACCTTGTTTATCCTTGGTTTTAACATTTGTTTCAGAATTCTGCTCTCAGGTCAAAGGTCACAGAGACAGACATTTTCAAGGCAGCATGAATTCATGTATGGGTAACAAAACAGCCAATCACATTTCTTGCATCTGCACACTTGGACATCTGGCTTATAGAGCTGCATTGAGAAGCATTGCTGATGTTGATTTTCTTCTGGTTTTATTGAAATTTATGCCGTTGTAGCTAAAAAAATCTGTCAAACAGTTTGTGTGGGGTAAAGGCAACACTGATATGAGATATCCTGAGACGATAAAGAATGAAATGTATTTTATCCTGTTCTCTAAACCTCACATAAACACGGCAAAGTGTCCCATCTGGATTCAGCCATGAGGCAGACCACATGTCACCTCTATGTAAAGATCAGCAGGAATGTCTGCATTTGTTCTTAGGTAAGGCAGAGTAAGTATAGAGGCTTTACATCAAATCATAATGTCTCTTGGTAGACATTTTTTATTTGACACATAAATAATTGAAATGCACGTTATATAACCAAGTAAGAGGGGGAATGGAAACTGGGACTCACAGCCAATTCATTGCAGTGTTTGCTGCCAGCTCACTTTGACTTCTTTCTATTAGTGCATGTCCATATATCCTCTTGGTGCATGTATGTATTCTTGACCTCTGGGATTTATAGCAATTTTCTTCTTCTTTTTGATTATGTCTATGAAATTTTAACTTTTGCAGTTAAAAGTGTCATTTTCAACATCGAAGGAGTCTTTATTCATACCTAGAAAGGTAAAGAAAGGTTCAAACACAAGTTTCAGCGTTCCAAAGATGAAAACAATGAAAGCAATACTAATGTACAGTTTGTGGTGCAAACAGGGAAAATATATAAAAATGAAGCATAAACAAACATCATTGATTTGATCAAACAAGTCATGATATATTTAGAGACACACTCTGAAGATGTACTTCATCGTTAAAGTGCATAATCTCTGCCACTTAAAAAATAAAAATCTGAAAGGTATGATATTCTTAAAAATGTTTTAAAAAGGAAGAAGAATCCTAAGTCATGATTATGAGATAAAAACGTCACATCAGTGTGTGGATGCAGGATTGTCTCTGGCATTAATGCACCTGCACAAACACGATCTCATGATAATGATTTTTGATATCATAATTTTGACTCTTTATCTCATATTGATTAGCCTACTTTTTAACTCATTTTAGATTTCTAAATCATAATTATTACTTTTTATCTCATAATTTTAAATTTCAATATCATAATTCTAATTTTGACTTTTTATCTCATTAATTACTCTTTATCCCATAATTATCCCTTTTATCTCATAATTAGGACTTCTTAGCTCATAATTTCGACTTTTGTCTCAAAATTTTTACATTTTATCTCATAATTTTGACTTATCTCATAATTTTGATTTTTTTATCTCACATTTATGATTTTTCTATCTCATAATCATTACATTTTATCTTATAACTGCAAGTTTTTATCTTATAATTATGACTTTTTATCTCATAATTTTGTTTTTTTAGCTCATAATTATTACTTTTTATCTCATAATTTTAATTTTTAAATCTCATATTTATGTCTTTTAATTTCGTAACTATGACTTCTTATCGCATAATGTCGTCTTTTTATCTCATAATTTTGATTTATCTCATAATTTTTACTTTTTATGTCATAATTTTGACTTCTTATCTCATAATTTCGAATTTTTTGTCTCATAATCATGACTTTGAATCTCATAACTTTTTATCTTATAATTATGACTTCATATCTCATAATTTTGTTTTTTAAGATCATAATTTTGAATTATGATCTCATAATTTTGACTTATCTCATAATGTTGACAATTTCTGTCATAATTATGACTTTTATCTCATAATTTTGATTTTTTTTTAAATCTTGTAATTAGTACTTTTTATCTTATAATTGTGACTGTTATCTCATATTCATGACTTTTTTCTCATAATTTTGACTTTCTATCATAATTATGGCTTTCCATCTCATAATTTGACTCTTTATCTCATTATATGACTGCTATATCATAAATATGATTTAGAATTCTCAGGATCTTTTTTTTTTTCTTTTTTAAATTGCCTAACTCTCAAACTTTTCTTTTTTAAGTGGTGGAAAAGGGCTTAAAATGTGGGGGTTGAGAAGGCGCTAAAGGAGAATTTAGCTCACCTTGAGCTGCAGCTGGACAGATCAAAGATCTGATTGCTCAAGTAAACAATTTGGTAGAGATAACAGAGTTTGTAATCCAGCAGTCAAAATGACTGTTTAATCATAAGTGAAATATAGAGATGGTCATAATGTTGATTCTTTCTGCCAGCTTGTTACATGAATTGTGATGTTTGGCATTAAAATCTGAAACTCCAGTCATTGACATAATGGCTGAGTTTTTCTGTATATTTGTGTAAATTCATTTGAGACTAATGAATGTATTTTTTTATTTCTTCTCAGTACATGGCCTGTGGAGTTACCACAGGAGTACTAGTCAGTCATTTTTAGGTTTCAGCCTCATTATTGTGAAAACCATAAAGTAGTCCTTGATTGAGAGTGACATCAGCTGTAAACTCATCAGAATGAGCACAAGCGAGGCTCTAAGTGGCCTGATTGCCATGCAAAAGCTGGCAAGGGTGTTTTTTTCCACCAAAACAGTGATTAGCACCCTGTTACAGCTCTGTGTCTAGATTAGCAACTGAGGCGCCAAGGATTACCGCTACCCTTGGGCTTCACTGATCATCTGGAGGAGTTTTTAATGAGAGCTCCTGTCTTTGAGTGCCCTGACACGGTGTGGGCTTTGTATTTTATTTATTTAGATTTATTTAACTAGGAAAGCCTGGTAACATTAACATAAAAAAACACTACAAAACACAGATGACCAATCCTGAATCACAGAGTAGAAAGTCATCAGTCAGAACATCTGCAGCCTGATGCATCTTCCTCCAATGCCTTCAATCTACTTTTAGACAACATAAAGAGAGCAGCTTTAATACATATTCCTGCAGAGGATTCCTGGCTGCAGGAGCAGCCCACCTGAAACTCCTTTTACCCATCTCAGGATGGACCTGGGGCACAGATAGTGACTGAGTCACAGAGCAAAAATGGTAACTTCCAGAACTTTTCACACCAATAAAATCACAAATATGATGGACGCAGGTAATAAAGCCTTATGAATAAGGATATGCCAATGATTGACCCAACATGTGGCCAAAGAAGGCCAATCAACTCAATCATACAGAATACAATGATGAGTTAAGGACTTAAGGTTTGTTATAAACCTCAGTGCCTCATGGTACGGTATCTAAAGATTGAGGGTATTGAAGAGATGCATGTATGTAGAGGACATCACCGTATTCAGTCAAAGGCATTTAAGTGCTCTATAGCAGCTGTAGCAGACAGAGGCTGTGAGGGTTACTGGTTATGGATCATTTAGAGTAAATGTACTCTACATTAACCAGTGCTTTGAGTGTCCAGAGCTCTGCTGGGTTCAGCTTTGACTGTGCTGTAGTGACATCTGGTGGTCATGAGTGGAGTTGCATGCAGTCTGCATAAGTCTGATAATTTCCCCTGACAGAGATAACGCGCAGAGAAAAACATTTCTAATACAATAAATCTATTTTTATTTCATAATGTATCCCATTGTTTAAAGCTTAAAGCCAGAGAGCAGAAAACTTACAGTAAAATAAACAGGAAATGTCAAACTGTATTAAAGGTAGTAGACAATAAATCAAACCTAAACCTCATGCATTATCTCAGTTTATTCTCTTACCTAGGGGTGGGCAGCTGGGGGGGCACATTTGTCCCCCTCCGTCACTACAAAATACCAAAGGATTGTTAACATTGAAAATTAATCCAGCACAGATAAAATGAACAAACATGAACAAATTAGAGCATTCAATAGAAATATTAGGTGTAATCTTGCAATGCTGTTTTGTGTTTGAGAGAAATTAATGACTGAAATTGGCTGTGATTGTAAAACTCTCTTATAGATGCATCTGGGAAACAAAGAAATGTAGGTAACATAGGCTGCAGGAGCTGGTAAATCTGTTCATTGCAATAGTCTTAATTTGCTTTAATTACTGCTGAGCTTATTAAATTAAGCATTCCTTTTTTTTTTAACCATTTAACGGGCAAGGAATCATATGTGGTCACTTCGTTGACCTTGATTTTTACCATTAAAATATATATATATGTATATATGTACTTGACAAAAGTAAAAAAAGTTTTGGGATGTCCATCAATAATATTCTAGGGCTTTAATTTCGAATTTCCAAGCATTTAAATGAGTTCCTTATAAAGAGTCAAATTTAATAAGATTTTCTACAGTTATTCTGCTGCACCATAATAAAGAATATTTGTGGATCACCATAAAAAACAACTTATACAATCTACTCAGTATAATTGAGGTAACAGTTTGCACTCAGTTTAAATGAGTAAATCTTAACCAATATTTGGTGTATATGGTTAACAACTACAGTAATCAAATGAATTAACCCCTTAAAGCCTATTGTATCATATTTGATACAAACTTATATGGTACTTCTATCCAATCAATATGATCAATGAATTACTTTAAAAAACTTTTGAAAACAAACGATAAATTATAGAAATGCCCTCAAGTGGATTATCAGTTACTAAAAACACCTAATGTTTGAAATGAGATACAAAAAAAATGTTTTAAATTTTATGGAAATTTGGGGTTTTTTGGATTTCAGTAGAAAGTGAAATAAACATTTCCGTTCCAAAAAATGATAATTTTCTGGCTATAATTTGTGTTTTCAGGTTTTAATGGGTTAAGTAAATATCTCATATAAGCTTCCAAACAGATTTTACAACTAATAATTCAATAAAAATCAGTTACAGTGACATTTTCTTTTGGAACATGAGGGATCTTTCTTCTGATGTGTTTGGTACTCATCAGCTTTACACAGTGATATTTTGTATCTCTGTTCCACTCAAAGGAGATGCAGCTGTAGTATGCCAGCTCTTTAGAAAGACAGCTATGGGAACTCTGAACTAGAACGGGTTCCTTTATTGGGGTTGAAACACCTGATATGTACGAGTCATAATCATCTTCACAGGTAGAATTTCACTTACTAAGTAGGTAACGCCACTCATGGTGCAAAAGTGACTCCAACACCAGGAAAAGAATCAGTGATTACCATAAAACAGACATCAGAACACATTGAAACTGTTTATTCAAATGTTTAGACCAAAAGTAAGATACCAAAGGATATGCTTGGAAAAATCTGCCCAGTGCAGTCTTTTGTCAAGGTGGCTGCATCGATAGTTGGAATAACTGATTGATAGAAATGTATTTTCATCTATTTTGATAAATCAACCATTAGAGCTGTTTCTAAAGTGAGTCTTCAAGCGTCCAGTGAAAGAGTTTCTGGAGTAGTTTCAGTTTATAAGTTAGACCCATTAACACACTGATGCAATGTCTCCAACATCACACAGAACTTCAGCGCCCTCTATCTGCAGTCCATGACTAGAGATGAGGTGGCATCCATCTGCTCAACACATACTGTAGATGCCAAGAATTACTATATCTCCCTGTTATGCTGCAGCATGCATCAGAATTTTTGGTGTAATGCTGCTAAAGTGTTAGATTTAAAGGATCCATGTATAAAGGTTCACCACACCTGCTGTCACACCAATCAATCCAACAACAGCCTCAGGACAAGAACAAGCCATGATGCACGCACTTCTGCAGCATATACACCATGTTTTTGGATTTACATTGTTTTTGTGTTGCAACAGTTACTGTTGAAAAACAGGTAATATAAATTAGTTGATTAAAACAGTTAATTATGTGGTGTCAAAATGAACGCTTATTTAGAATGTAATTTTCTTTCTTACCCTCATCAGACATCTGAAGAGTCGACACTTTAGAGGTGAGCTTCAGCCGACTGTCCAGAGAGAGCAGATCAAAGGGAAACTCTGATGTTGAATCAAAATTTCAGCCAGAGAAAAAGCAGCTGTGGCGTCTCGGTAGGCCAGATGCACAGATGATGTGATTAAGGACGTGCTCTCCATCACGTAGCCCTCACAGCTCACACACAGATCTTTATCTGTGGCTCGTACAAACAACACTGGCCTCACTCACCTGGAGGGGGTCTGCGGAAACTAAAGGTTGTTTTTTCAAAAAAGGGGAAATTGATGGCTTAGTTGGTATTGATTTATCACGCTGGTGAGTGGGAGTTCATGTTCTGTAATGCTTGATGATTTAACAGATCAATGGTTTATCAGGATTTAAAGTACTGACTATTTCAATTAAATATTTACACCCATGCTTTAGCCACCATGTAGAGTTAAGACACCAGAATTACACTACTTCACCATCACTGTCCCTTTATTCATGAAAATACATTGTTATATAGGTACTGCTGATCAGATTGAATATTCTAATACTTAGAGGAAATATTGGATTTGTTGCTTATGAGATGTACACATTGATCCACCCATCCCACAAGCCTTCCTGGATATATTCAGGTCATGCATTAGTGCTGAATATTGATATTATATGAGAAAAATGTTGAATGCTGATTTTATCTTTGTAAAATTTTGGACATTTTAGGAGTTATGTACAACATAAACAGCAAATACAGAATATGTGTGTAGAGAATGCTTGCCAAACAGGGCCAGGGACCCCAAATAAGGGGAGATAGAAGTCCAGATTAAGAATAAAATATTTATCAAATGCATAGAAACAACAACCATGGCAATTTGATTTAAGTCAAAGTCCCGAAGATAATTTGCAACTTTGAAAATAAATTAATCAATTTTTAAGGAAGAGTAGACTGAAAAGCTAAAAATCATTCAGATTTTGTGGCATCACAGTACTACACTTTCTGCTGAGTCATCCTTTTATGTGCGTCTCTATTGTTTGAGTCTGGCAACTTGAGACGTGAGAGTGGACTTGGAGTTGAGTGAGAATATCTAAGAGCAGAGACATAGCTGTACTTTCTCCTAAATCTGTTTAAAGGGTTCACAAAAGGTAAAATTGTGGGACATGTAAAATTTTACAAAGCATGCTGGCACACTAGTGATTAACACAAAGAACCCACAATTTTTAGAGTCCCTGTAGAGCAGGGGTGTCAAACTCAATCACAGCAGGGGCCGGATTCTGGATCCAGGACTAACCTGAGGGCCTAACAGGGTCTCCTATTTAACCATAAACCGTCAACCTTGTTTCACCGGAAATAAAATATATAAAATAAAAAACCTCAGTACTGATGATAAACGATTTTGACATTTAAAAAGTTAAAAAGATAAGTCAAAAGGCTCACAATCTGATAAAAGTACATTTATGAGTTCAAAAAGGTCGAAAAATGAAATTGAAATCGAAAAATTATGTTTTTTTAATTGCAAATATATTAGAAAGAAGTCAAAATCATGAGTTTAAAAGGTCAAAATATGAAATAAAATTTGTAATCATGGAATTAAAAGTCAAAATATGATTCAAAATTTTAAATTAAGAGTCTTAAAAGTCAAACTACGGGATTATGAAGTCAAAGTTTGGAGTTGAAAATATGAGATAAAATACAAAATAATTAGTTAAAAAGGTCAAAATATCACTTAAAAGTTAGAATTATGAATCTTAAAGCTTCAACTGTTCAATGAGAAGTTAAAACTATGAGTTGAAATGCTCAAAGCATGAAATTAAAAGTAAAAATCCTAAGTTTGAGTCCTAATTGTGAGGCGCTAAATTGAAAATGTAAAATTAAAACACAAATTCATTTCTTTTCCCACATTCCTGACTTTTTATCTAAGTATTTTTACAGCTTTCTTTGTCAGATTTTATGACTTAACAAGGATATCTTAAATCATTAAGGATAAGTTCACATTTTTATACTTGAGGAAATCTGCAGACTTCAGACTGATGGGCCAGTTAGAAATATGCGATCATCTTGTGGGTTGGATTTAACCTGTGCTGTAGAGTGATAATAAATCCGTGTGCAAGGATTTATTTTTGACAAATTTGCAAAGATCTGAACTTTTTGTATTGTGGGACTTTGAAAACAGAGTTACAGACGACTTGTTTTTTTCCTGTGAAATGTGATTAAAACAAACTAAAATTAAACAGAAGGTGCTCTTTGACTGTTCAACCTTTTGATGACTTTTCTTACTGATTTTTATAGGCTCAGTCTCGGCTTGTCTCAGTCTCGACCCCCATAAGTCTTGGCCTTGTGTTGGTCTCAGTGCTCTCTGGTCTTGGGGATGTCTTGGCCTCGGATATTATGGTCTTGACTACAACACTAACAGTGGCAGTGACACTGATTGATCTAAACCGATTTCAGCTCTGGCAGAAGTGTGGATTGGAGCTTTGCAGATGGATTGTGGCAAATCTATCTGCTTTTGCAGGATTACAAATTCTGACATCCATCTAACTTACATACCTCAAACTTACTGCTGTCACTATGGCTGTGTTTGTTGTGCTTCCTCCTTTATGTTATTGTTCGACAGAGCAATGTAGTCTTCCCTTGACAACAAGTTGTTTTCCTCAGATCTCTGGAAATTGAAAAAAATTAACTCACCACAGACAAACTTTTTCATCTTGAAATAATATATTTAAGTCAAGATATTGGAAAAAACAATCAAAATGCATTGTCATCACAGGAAATCTGAGTTAAACAGAATTTAATATATGCAAAAAAAGAGTGAACACTCCATAACTTCTGGTGGTCACCTCTTATTTAGAAACATTGAGTTTCTTTATGCTGTGCTGTCAGGTAAATATGCTTCCACACTTGTTGATTCATCTCTATAAGGGCCAATATGTAAATATTATGGTGATTATTCCATAAATTTATTTGCAGGGTGGAGCCTTTTCCTAGGGGGTTTAACATCATGTCAGCTCATCCAGCCCACATAGATGCTGGTGTTTCAAAAAAGTCCCTTGGTGGCTTATTACAGACTTCTGTATCTTCCTGTTCAGAATAGCATGAGCTGTTACTTTGACACAGCCTGTACTTTACTGTACCTCTTGTATAATAAGATGTGAGATCACTGCAGGTGCTCAAACCTCCACTGTGCACTGAGACACATACAGTGTTCCCCTCTGGCCTCCTGCCTCTTCATTCCTCTCCTCCACAAGCTCCCAGAGCAGTCAATTACAGAGATGGAGCAGTGATGGATCATGTTGCAGCAGTAAAAAGAAGGGCCCCCAAGTTCAATAATGATAAATGTTCTCTTTGGCAAATCCTCACTTGATTATGTCAGGGGTACTCACCTAGAACACATGTAGTCCCTACAGTCTCAGCGTTATTGATCTCAAAAGGAGGATACATTTCAACAAAGAACCACAATCAATAACCACAACTGTGCACGGACAATATAAAAGTCTTTAATCATAAATAATTAAATCAGATGATCTTAGATGAGTTTGACAGAGAGAGACACATTTTTAATCTCATGTCAGAACTGGTGATGAATTGTTGATGGTGCATGGCTATAAATGATGAGCAGAGTAAATGTGAGTCAAAGTCAAGACAAATCATACGAGAGAGCCTGTCAACCATTGCTTCACTCAGTCATTACCTCTTTAATTGCAACATCAAATAATGGTCCATAATGTAAAGTGGCACTGCACTGATTTTAATGACCACTCAGGGCCTTTTTAGTAGCATGAAAATAATCATAGAATTCACTGCTTTGATAGCAAAAAAATCAGCGAGCCTATGTGTCCAAACATGGGAGAGAATTTTGACATTTTGTAGAAACTCAGTTAGTTGCTTTTGGGTTTGATGAGAAGACTGATGCCACCTGCGTGAACTGATTTGCAATAACAAATAATAGCATGCTGACAAACTATGTTATCTCTAAACATGAAGAAATGCACAGGAATTAGACTTTTTAAACATTAATATTGCAGATTTTAAATACATTTAAATTTAAGGATCCTCCCTGTGGGTTTGTTGCTCTCAGCTCTGTTCACACTGACAGGATATTTTATTCTTTAGCTTATCATCCATGCTCAAGCATGTTTAATTTGTTTTGAACTCCTGATTGTCCCTGTTGAACCTTTTGCCCTGCCACCTTGTGGTGGAAGAGGAACAGTGGAGCAGTGGCATTGAAAGAACTCAGAACACACAGCAGGTCTATTCAATTAGCGACCCAGGGGCCCCATGCGGCCCAGAACCAACCCCCAAGTGGCCCAGCCTGTGGTCATGCCAGAGATGCAGAGGGCAACCTGTGTCGCAAGTTTTCGTAAATCCCCACAGTATTTCAGACCGTGAATGCAACACTGCGTTGTTTTGAAGCATGGATAGCGACGCTGACAGCAGTAGCCCCAAGGTAAGATGTGACCAAAATTATCATTTATAGAATTTCATTTTATTTTTTAAATTCTATTTATTTTGTTTTAATTAAAGTGAAAAAAATATTTCTGCTACCTCAGGTTATGTTCAAATACAGCTCTGTTGTTGTGTTTTTATGCACTTTTTGATGTGCTTTTGTCATGTTGCTAAATTTAAAAGAGAGACTATGAATAAAAAGTGCATAATTTTCATCACATTCATCTGTATTGGTTCAAAATTTGACATTACCAGCTGTTCACTGGGCGCTGAACATGTCTGGCCCAGCTACATTTTTTAATTTTAAAATTGGCCCAGTTGAATTTGTAATTGAACAGCCCTGACATACAGTTTGAACGTCTCAAATATTTAAAAAAAAAAAAAGGGGGGGGGGGTCAACTTTGAATGGGGAACAGTCCTATAAATAGAACACTGAGGGAAGGGTGTGAGGAGGAGGGGAAGTGATGCTCTGAGGGTCGGTGGAGAGTGGAGTGTTTTGTTCAGGGAGACCAGTAGATTAGTGCGATATTAAAAGTTTAAACAGATACTTGTGCCTTTATTAAAGGATAAACGCTTCATGATGAGACGCCACATAAGTGAGTGACACCGACAAAATCAACAGGTGTTTTCACAATGCACTTTTACAGAAGCGCCTAAGGAGCTCCACCTTAACACCTTGAGCCTGTGATGACATGATAACAGGTGTCCGCATCTGAGTGTTTTGGTGCTGCAGGAAAGCGAGGGTACAGCACAGCTGGAGCTCCATACACACATGCTATGCCTGTGCCTGTGCACTGCCCCGCTGGCTCTGCCGATCCTATTTTCATGCCTCTATTAATACCTCTGAAGCCGGCACAGAAGGGGATCATTAAGCCTCTGCAATGTTCATGATGAAGGCGTAAATATCACACCTGAAACTGAACTGTAAATTAGTCTATATTTTTCAACCCTTCCTCCATTCTTTTCCTTTCCTTTCTCTGACAACAGCAAAAAATGTGACAATTTCAGATGATGATTCCAGGGATCATTTCTTATGGAATCTGGTTGATTCTGGATGGCTCTTGCAAGTGAATCTGTCTTTTTGCTGTAGGCCAAGCTTCTACCTGAGGCTTTAAATTTAGCATCCACAAAAGTGGTACCAGTCTTCTCATCTCTATCATGTACGAAAGAAAATATAAGTATCCCAAAAGTGTTGATCTCCTTCTAAAAAATACATGGTCTCTTAATGCAGGCCATCTCTGCTACATTTGAATGGCATGCTGCTTTGCCCAGCCTCTTACAGCCATCCCACAATGCACCATTTGGCATTTTAATAGAGAGGGCTTCACCTTGGACTGTGTAATTCATCCACATTCTGCCCTATTGTTCCTTTTGGACTAATTGAATAGAGCAAAGGCAATGACATTCATCATCCACAGGAAGAACAACCACAAAGGGCAAACAGGGGTTGATAAAAGAGGGAGAGACAGGCGGTACAACACACTGTCACAGCCAAAGGCCTCCGGTGGGGAAACTGAGGCAGTAGAAGGGAGAAATGTAGACGTCAGGGAGGAGGGACACCAAAAATATAACGTCTCAGGTGGGTTCTTGAACAAATTGGTGCTACAACGCTGTAGGCAAAGGAATAATATGCGGAAAATGTTACAGTTCATAAGCAGCTCTTTGTATTTGAATATGTCCGCCACAGGTGACGAGTCTAAATGCTCCAACTGTAAGCTGACAAATGGCTTGCAATTATAAGACACTACATGAAATCCCTTAGTATTCATGTGGCAGACAATTACAGCTGAAGAGTCACTTTAAAAGAAACAGACAGTAATCTTGTGTTTAGGCATGGTGAAAGAAGTCCTTATTTTTTACGATTGGTCGTTGGAGGCTACGCACAGGCGTGTAAAGCATTTTGTGTAGCACGGAAAGAACATCTCTTGAATCTCAAGTGTCTGGCCTCCTTCCATCATCCTCTGGGGTCCTGCTGAGTGGAGGATGCTGTACATTCATCAGAAGTGAGGACCACCACATTCATAACTGGCAAATGGCCCCTTAAGACCCTAATGACCACCAGGCTGTAATTGTTTTTTCCTCAGGTAATACTGTGATGAGGTTTCTTGTGGAAAAATATGTCAGTGATGATAGATTTTTTTTCTTATTGTCAACAAATCCCATGAAAAAAAAATCAAATGGGTCTTCACAGATATAGAGCGGTCACATAGCAGAGGTGTGACATAAATCATCTCTCTGCTCTATAGACCTCTTATAAAACACATCAATGAGTCACATTGCACCACAGGAGGACTTGCCCTTTCATTACATGAATGAGGGCACTGAAGATTACATATGTTTCATAAATGGCTCCTTTCTACAACCTGCTTTGACTTCACTTGAGTTGTTAGCTTGGAAGATTGTTCAATTGTGTTTAGTTATGGTGTTAGAAATGGCTGTTTTACAAGCTTGGCCCCATTTCTAAATGGGAGATTTCACAAACCACAAGATGGTTACCTTTTGGATGTCAAGGCTGCAGAATATCTGAGGTGGGAAGTTAATAGAGAAAAGAAGTTGGTATAAAAAGCAAGGTGAGTAAAGCTGAGTTTAGAGATTCCATAGAAGAAGAGCCCAGACACAATAATGAGACTGTAAACAAACATTCGCAAGACAGCCTGGCTGCAGACTGCAGATCTCAGACACAGCCTCTTGCAGACCACCACAGAAGAGACAAGATATACACACCTGAACCCAGATCAGATTAGATTTCTAGGAAGGGTTATGGTTAGGGTTAAGGTCGGGGTTAGGCTACCAAAGGTTAAAAGTTAAAAAAACCTGACCTACAAGACCAGATTACAAAATGTTAATTAAAGCCGGGTGATCAGTATGCTGACACAAAAAAAACTAGAATGGCCGTCTGAGGCGGCAGACCCACGCCTAAGCAGCGCCACCGAGGAACTCACACTCCCATTGCTTACTATGGTGTTCAAAATTCGAAGTCCAAGAAAAAACGAACGGGTGCGTGGATCATCACCAAAATCTAATCGATTTTTCCCTGTCACTATCCCAATATTCCTTGAAAGTTTGGTGAAGATCCGAATTTCCGCTCTCAAGTTATCTTGTACACATACAAACAAAGAAACAAAGATGTTGAACCCTTTACATAACCCCTGCCCATTTCATCGGCGTGGGTAAAAAAAACATTTCCTTAAAGAAAACAGTCTAACAAAGCAGACATAGCTAATGTTAAAGCTGATGTTAGCAACCTAAGGTCAGAGGTAACAAAGCTACATAACTAATGTAGATAGCATCATCAAATGAAGCAATGTAAGCAACGTAGGTAATGTAACTACACGACTACAGGGCTAAAGCTAACAAAGCTATGTAAGCTATCTAGGACACAAAGCTACATAACTAACATAGCTAAAGCTAGAAGCAACGTAAGCAACACGGGTAACAAAGCTACATAACTAACATAGCTAAAGATAAAGAAGCAGTGTAAGCTATTGTTGAAAAAGGAAGGCAGTGCTACACAGGCAGCATGTCACGAAATGTAATCACTCCAGCCTTCTTCTTCTTCTCTGCTCATCAACAGGCTCTCCCTCTGCTGACTCAAGATAATCCAACACATATGGAAACAGTGCCATCTATTGGTGAAGTGAGACATCACAGCTATGTAGGTAATGTAGCTTTATGACAACAGGGCTACAACTATCAAAGCTACATAAGCTACTTAGGTAATATAGCTACATAATTACAGGGCTAAAAATAACCAAGATAATGAAGCTAACAAAGCTAGGTAGCTAGGAGGTAATGTAACTATGTAACAAACATAGCTGAAACTAATGTAACCAAAGCCAACAAAGCTACATGTTAGATGATGCTATGTTTGCTGAAGCTCATGTTGCTACAGCTTACATTGCTTAAGCTAACATAATTACATTGGCTTACATTGTAACATTAACTACGTAGCTAGCATAGCTATGTTAACTTTAGCTAAAGCTAATGAAGCTACAGTGCTTATCAAATTTATTAGACCACCACCCAAACTAAGGTTTATGCCACAGTTGCCCTAAATTCACAGCATTGGTAATTACCAAAGTCATTTTTTATGTTTCTTCAATGGTTAATACACCAATATGTAGAAGCTTGTCAACCAAAATGATATTTTTAATGCTAAAATATAATTATTATTGTTATCCATGAATTTTCAAATTTACTGATTTACAAAAAAACTGAAAAAAATAGTAAAGCAAATGAATATTTCTTGATTAATATGTCAAATTATTGGATTTTACTTGCATTCCTGAACAGAAAAATGAGTTTTAGTGGTTGAATGTTATGCTTGATTAATTTCTGACTTCTCTCAGAGAAGCCCAGTGAGCCGGCTCAAATTTGGGTATGAGAGGGTGAATTCAGTTAGAAATCCCTCATTCCTCTTCAAAATGGTAAAACGTCGAGAGCTCACTGAAAATAAAAGAGTCCGCATTAAAGCGCTTCATGATGCTGGATGGTCGCTGAGACAAATATGACAGGTGGTCTGATAAATTTGTTAAGCGCTATACATGTTAGATGTTGCCTTGTTTGCTAAAGCTTGTGTCGCTACAGCTTACATTGCTTAAGCTAACGTAATTACATTGGCTTACGTTGTAACATTAACTATGTAGCTAGCATAGCTATGTTAACTTTAGCTAAAGCTAGTGACGCTACATGTTAGATGATGCCATGTTTGCATAAGCTGGTGTTGCTACAGCTTACATTGCTTAAGCTAAAGAAATTAAACTGGCTTACGTAGTTACATTAACTACGGAGTAAGCACAGCTACGTTTACTTTAGCTAAAGCTAATGAAGCTAAAGTGAGCCCCTGCTCGTGTAACTATTCTTAAATTACAAACAGGCTAGGCCTCTTATCTCTAGTAGAGGGCAATCTCAATTCATCATCGTAAGACATTTTGGATAATGCTATGCTACCAACTTTGTAGTAACAGTTTAGGGAAGGTCCTTTTCCATCCCAATATGACTGTACCCCAGTTCTCAAAGTAAGGACTATAAAGACACGGTTTGATGAGTTTGGTGAGCTTTGACCTCAACCCCATCAAGCATGAACTTGGATAGAAATTGCAAGCCAGGCCTTCTTATCCAACTTCAGTGCCTGACCTCATAAATCTCATGAAAGCATTTGAAGAAGAGTGGAGGCTGGTATGTCTGCAACAGGTGGCAAATTCCATATTAAAGCACATGTATTTGAATAAAATGTCATCACTGTCCCTGTTGGTGTAACTGTCAATTGAATACTTTTGTTAATAAAGTGTATGTTTGTCAAATAGAAGGTCAAGAAGGCTGATGGTAGCAAACCCAGTACTCAACAGTACCTCCCAAAGGATTCCCCAAAACCGTTGATAAGCATACTGATGTATGATGGCATGATCTTTTTGGGCTGTTGAAACACGAGGCATGCCTTACATTCAGCTGTTGGTGAGTTGATAAACTGAATGGCCAGAAACACCGCCAGGGGGTCTGATTCAAGACGCAACAGCTCAGCTCATAGCTGCAACTGTCCCCTGAAAGGTCCCGAAACATTTTCATTGCATTGCAAATCCTTGATCTGAACTGGGCTTACTGTAAATAGCTGCCCACTACTTACCATGGCTGTAGGCTGCTACCACTGCGATAACGCTCTTCTGAGGATGTAAACCAGCAAAGTGGATAGGTAGCATCTTATAGGCAAGGTCACTCTTAAATCCAGTATTTTCATGGGGTTTGTTGACAAAAAATAGCCCTAGCTGTAGTCTTAATTCAGAACAAAGAGAAGAACACCATTCACACTGATGTATAAAACAGACACGTTCTGCTAGTGCTATGATTTTTTTTTTTTTAAAAGAAGGGAGGATGCTTCTTCCATTCTTGGTATTTCCTAAGTTTACATTTTTGGCAACTGAATATCATATTTTATCCCTGTTGTGTTGTGAGATATAAACAATTGCCTCTGATAAATAAGATAAGATTACTGGAGCTGTGTGATTTACCCAGAAGCCCCAGAATCCAAGCTCTTCAGTGGGAAACAAACAAAGAGCTGCAGAAAGAGCACATGTGAGTGACAGTCATGAGTCATATGGTGACGTTACATAACAATTCTAGGGCACAATTTCATGAGCAACACCAATGAAGCTGGTTTACACATCCGGAAACATCTGAAGACACCCATTAAAGAAGAGAAAAAAAACTGGCTACTTTGTGTGAAACTCTAGGATCTCTCTCTGGCTGTCTGTCTCAGCCACACAATGAATCATTGATGACGTCTCAGAGAAACAACTGAGAAGTGATTATTATTGCAGGGGGCTGCTGGGAGTGTGCGAAAGTCCAAGACAGTTAGTTACAGAGCTGGCTTGGGCCGCTGTCTCCTCTTGACAAAGACAGAGGACATCCCGGCGCTGTGACCAAGAAGCCATGATGGCTGTCACAAAGCACAGTGCTGCCAGTCCCAGAATGGCTGCTTGTCTGCTCTGATGCCAGTCTTCTTTTTTATTTTTGCAAAGTTAAGGGTGATGATGCGTGCCATCTTTTGACCTCCACACAGCACCACTGCTCCACCGTGCCACATGTGACTCCATAATGGGGTCCCCATAGAGGCCTGGTAAGTCATCCACATCCCAGCTCAAAGAGAGAGAAAGCCTGAGACTGTATAAAGTGATGGGATTGTCTCTGGGTAAATGAGGACACAGGATCCTGCACAAACAGAAAAATGCATTTGGTTTTCATATGAGTCATTTGACAACCATTCATTTTTCAGAAAAAGAAAATGATGACGTTAAGAGATGGAAAAGTAACATCGAGTACCTGTGTTGTGTTCTCTTCAATCACTGCTAGTCTGCATGTAAAAGGAAAAGTACATCACATTTCCTGCATGGATTTCTTGAATTTGTAGTCCCTGTATTTCTCCCTAAAAGATCTTTTCATAACTGGAAGGTAATAATATTTATTCCCCCTTTTAATACATGTCAGATATTTGCTGGTTTAGAATGTCCTTTTATTTCTCAGAAAGGTAACAACAGAAAAATGTAGCACTTTACAAACCTTTAAAGACTAGAAATGTCCATATTGATTAAAAAAATCTACTTCCTTTTTTGTTCTGGTACTCTAAATTAAATGCTTCCAACCATATACCAGCAGCATAGCTGTAACGGTAAAGAGGCCTCTCTCATTGAGATTCAGGTAAAATAAAGGCACCATTAAACCTGTATTGCTGCAGGCAGGCTTATTGTTTCATAAGGTGGTGGTTCAGTCCCAAAGGGGTGCTTTTTTTATGTCCCACCTGCTTGACTCCAACATGCTTATTTTCCCCAAGAGTGTTCAGTACTGTGGGTATTTATAGGTGTGTACCTTTACGAGTGGACTTAGATTGACTGGCAGCCACGGTGCTTAAGTCTGCAGGTAGACCCACGTAAACGCCGCCATAGTTCCTGAGAGAAGAGGAGAAAAATGAAACTGGTTAAGAACAGACAAAGACTGGAAGGTGACATTAGATTCATTTTAGTTCCCACAATGTTCTGAAGAGACACACCTCAAGTGATGACTGTGGATGGTGAGGATAACATCACCAAGATTTTCATTGTGACAAAAATCACATCCTATTCACTATATAGTGCACTACATGTCAAATATGCTATTTCATATTGGTTTCTGAATTCTATAAAGTGCTTATATAGACACTCTATCCCATTTGCCCAGCAATATTTACCATAATGCATCACAGTTTAAAACTTAAAGACACAGAGAGTGATTTTTGGCCGCTCTCATACATGACAGACAGATGAGAAGAACACAACCAGTGTACCTATTTTTGATTGCAAAAGAAAGCCATACACATCCTAAGTAAAAAAAAAAAAAAAAAACATATTGAGCCAACTACTCCACTACTCCTGCCACTAAGTATACTAAAATGTACAGATTGAGTAGAGTACAATACATACAATTAATGCATAAAGCTAAAACTGGGAAACCACAATTTATCCTGAGGTTGTTTATAATGATTTTTTTTTTTAATTCAGACCAAAAAAATGGGCTCCGTGTGCAAAGGCCTTCAAACTTCAAACAAGATTCTCTGGTCTGATGAAACACAGACTGATCTATCTGGCCTCAGTTCTTCATGTTGTGTCTGAAAGAAACCAGGCACCGCTCATCACCTGCCCAATACCAGTGAAGCATAGTGGTGGCAGCATCATGCTGTGGGGCTGTTTTTCAGCAGCAGGGACTGGGAAAACCTATTTTGCAGCTTTCAGGACCTCAGACTGAGGTTCTCCTTCCAGCCAGTGTTAATATTGGCAGCTATTTTTAATTTTAGTCTCAGTCTTAGTCTTAGTCTTTAGTCGTTTCTACCCTTTTTTTAGCTTTAGTCTAATTTTAGTCGACGAAAACTAAAAAATATTTTACTTTTAGTCCAAATATTTACTTTCTTGCCTAAATCTGGTACCAGATTATGTTAATGTGTTATACGCACTCTGCCAAACCCTGCTCCCCACAGCTGAGAGGCAGAATAGCTACAGCTGCATTGTTGTTCGACAGATTTACCCACTGAGGAGAAAAATCACAGATTTTGAATATCTGACAAAAATGAAATTACATTTTAGTCTAGCTTTAGCCACCTTAAGGAAAACTAAATTTACTTTCTGTCAGTTTTACTCATCACAGATCTATTTTTTTCAGTCTTAGTCTAGTTTTTGACATGGAAAAAAAGGCAAACATTTTTAATCATAGTTTTAGTCCATGAAATTAACACTGCTTCCCACATGACAATGCCCCCAAGCACACGGCTAAGACGACACAGGACAAGTCAGTGAATGTCCTTGAGTGGTCCAGCCAGATCCCTGACTTGAACTCTATTGAACATCTCTGGAGAGACCTGAAAAAGGTGGCCCACCGACGGACACCATGCAACCTGTCTGGGCTTGAGAGGATTTGCAAAGAACAGTGGCAGAAAAACCCTCAATCCAGGTGTTCAAAGCTTGTAAAACATATTCAAAAAGACTTGAGGCTGTAATTGCCACCAAAGGTGCTACAACCAAGTACTGATTTAAGGGTCTGAATACTTACAACCATGGGATTTTTCATTTTTTTTCTTTTCAGAAATTTTCTAAAATCTCAGTGTTCACTTTGTCATCATGGGGTACACGATGTAGATTAATGAGGGCTGGAAAAAAAACTGAAAAAAGCCCTATTTATCACATATATTGCAAACATAATATCAACATCATTTAGACGACAAATGATAGTTTGGCATCGTTGAAGATGTTGCTTAGCTTGATAATTCTGAAGTAAGGTTGTCTGAGGTGCTTGTCTATAATAAGTATATTAGCTGTCGGTCAGAGTGGCCCCTTTAAGAAGACACCGGCTGAAGGGCAAGAACGGAAGAGAGGCTTTACAGTTACGTAGATGGGGATCACTAACTCATTCGACCCCACTTCAAAAATACCAAACAATCCCTTTAAGTTATCATAAGAATATGATATATAAGTCATAACAGATGTTAGATATCACATCTTATGACTGTGGATTTGGTAATAGCAGGAAACAGAACTTAGCATCTGTCTTCCAACTAAGGGTTCTTCATGAATGAAACACATAAAACCATTTACACACTGTAGTTCATAAACTGTATTTTTTAAACAAATGGTACCAGTAAAACTGACAGAAGTACCTTCTTTTCTCATCGTCTGCTGAGGGATCTTCTGTCCTGATAGAGAGAAGAAGCACACATCAGGTCAGCTCTTAGGAGCACAGAGGACTTCAAAACAAACAAAGTGATGAGGCACTGGAAACACCAGGCAGTAGAGGAGCAGTCAGGTAGATGCACAACATTTGAGCTATGCAGAATTAGCCCCGCTGGGAACACTGCCAATTCTGTCTTCTGGAGCTATGAGCAAATAATCATCAGACTGACCTGCTTGTTAAAGTCTGGAGTCAGGCGGCTGAACGGCTAGTTTTCAGTGACCTTATCTTTAATTTCCATGTCGTTATTTGTTTTTGGGACCAAAGCTGCATCATCTAATTCATAGTTTAGTTTCTGGTGTGTGTTATTGTGTTATTCACGTAATTGTGTGTTTCACTACTGGCAGTCTGTGTGTGTGTGTGTGTGTTTTATTGTGTAGTTCAGTCCTAGGCAGCGGTGATTAGCCCCGGTGAGTCAGTAGTGTGCTGCTGTCAGCTTTCATGGGTCCAGTGCTGGCAGCTCAGATGGTTATCAGTGGGCAAATAGACAAAAATGTGTAGTTCACACAAACACACATTTAAACACATACACTGATTCCAGGAAAAGCGGCTCCTCCCTTTGCTTTGACGGACATTAGCCGTTCAGGCTGAGGACAACATGTCCTCTGATACTGGCTTAATGCTCAGTCAAACACTAGAAAAACTTTTTTGTACTGAGGTGTTTCAACAAAGTGGAGGACTTGACAAATAAATATTCAGTAACTTTATTTTTATTGATTTATTTATTTTTTTACCATACAGAGATGGTGTGATTCAGCAGTAGTGGAGGGTTTTCAGACAGCTCAGTGGAAGTCAAAGTAATCTGAGCCCTTTTAACTTTCTCTTATATTATATTCAATCCATTACAAGTATCTTTTTCTGCGATCAAGTTCATGTTGAAATTTAAAAGCGGGTCTGCATCTTAAAAGGAAGGCATTTACCCCTACAGACAGTAGTTTTTATTTTTCAAAAAAGTAGAAAAATGACAAAAATTACACAAAAACTGTTTAAAATGCAAAACAGTAGAATGTTAAAATGCGATACAAGGGTTCGGGTTCAATCAAGTGCAATTAACTACCAAAATTCTGCGATTAATCATGATTTAAAATGTTAATCTTTTGACAGCCCTATCATATATATATATATATATATATATATATATATATATATATATATATATATATATATATATATATATATATAGCCATCTGCACATGTGATGTGCTAAGGATTCATCACAGGGCCTGATGTGCCATGACCAGGTGCTAGAGGACACACGTTTTACTCAGTTAGCCAATGTCAAGCTCAATGGGGCATCTATTTTTGTCTTGGGCCTTGTAAAATGCCTGGAGAACACCATCGGTTTTCAGGCCTTTGGGACATCCACAGCATGACCAGGTGCTCATGGCAACCCTACTACCCTAGGCCATGTTTACATACCATATCCCCTCACAACTCTCCACATCTACACCTTACTACAGCCTCAATTTTTGGCCTAAACATCCCTGAAAGTCCATATATACATACGTATGTATGTACAGGATGGTTGATGTATGTATGTATCCATGTATGGACAGATGGATGGATAGATTGATGGATGGATGGATGTCGCAATTTTTAAACAGAAAAGGAAATTATAGCTGATACATGCAGTTACTTTTTATACACAGAGGAGTTCAAGGAGAGAGAGAAAAAAGTGGGTTGATATTTCTTCATAAATCTTATGAACACACTTGTTGCTTTTTATTGTGTCATATAAATATCATCAACCATTTGTAACAAAATTACATCAAAGTTACGTAACTACTGATTAAATGGGAGCTCACCGTGTTCAGCAGCTAAACCATAAATAAATAAGGTAAGTTTATAGAAATCATTCATATGTTAACCTACCTTGTAGGTAAATAGATTCGCCAATACTTAGATTATAAATAATTAAATTAATTGATTAATTTAATTTCAATAATTTTATCTATTCATTCCAGTTTTTTGGGGTGGTTCACCCCTTTTTCTGTGAATCGGTCTAAGACTATTTGTGAAATCGGTTTCTTCCTGCTGCAGTCTGTTACATCTCATGTAAAATTATTTGTTCCGCTTTTTTCTAATTTTTTGCATCTGGATACATCATACATATGAAGTATATTTACATATTCTCTCTCCCTCTCATAATTCCATACTGGTTTTGTTTCTAGTTTTATTCCCATGATGTATTTGGGGTTATAAATGTATTCTGAAAACCTCTTTTGTATTGAACCTCTATGCTGTTGTTGTGTCAGCCCTCAAGTCACATGATTCTTTTAAAAGAACCTCCCCTGTGTCCATGTCTTGTCCATGCCCTAATGAAGACCCTGGGTAGGTCAAAACCAGTCTGTATTTTCTTTGATTTTATTGACTTTTATTAGATATGCCCTAAGCTATTAAAGGCTTTTTAACTAAATCCTTGACTCGAGCGGGTGTGCCTGAAGATAGCCCTGTGGCTTCCCCTTTTTCATAAACAAATAAGAACTGAGACAAGGTGCTGCTGATGGTCAAAAAACAATAAAATATATATTTATAATATCTCATGTCCTGCGATGTAACTATTGCACATACACACATTGCTTTCATGGGTTTTAAATAATACATGATTCTCAAAAAGCCCTACTCCTAGTAGGGCTTTTTGGGTCATTTAGATATTTCAGGACAAGTTGAATTTACTTTAAGATTCATTTTTGAATTTACTGCGTCCTCTTCAACACACACAAAAGTTCATATCTTTCAGTGTCAACCATTTTTCAAATTTACTGTACCAGATTTAAAAGTTTGTTGAATTACAGCAAAAGGTGTGAAAGTCTTGGCAGTTTCCATATGATTTTCTATTTTTGCTTGGTTTTGAAATATTTTGAGATGTTTATTTTTTCCATCTTTACTGCTGTATAACATTGCTGTGCCAACTAGAGGAAGAATACCTGGTCATTTGATGGATGAATGCCTTACAAACACCATACGGTAGTTTATATATATATATAAAATGCTCCTTTGTTGAGTTGTATGTTTGTGAATGTATGAAGCCTGAAGGTCGCTTCTGATGAGCTTCATCCTTTACTCTGAATAGAAAGGAAAATGTACTTACACATCTTTGGAGGCTTCTGCTGGCCCTGAAAACACATGAAAAGAGAAGAATTAATCTTCAAAGTGAGTAGATAGAAAATGTTTTACCGGTAATTAAGTGCAGGTTGTTATTTAAAGAGACAGTACAGTCAACCTAAAGCCTCCTCCTGTAGTCAGGGCAGTCAGAACAGGAAACACACCAGGCTTCACAGCAGTTGAATCTGAAGGAAACCTGGATGTGTGTTTCCAGATATTGCAAACCTTGCTGTTCTAAATGTTTTTAAGCACTTGAGGTTGCAAATAGAACATCCAAACTGCCTTAGAGGTACGACTACAGGGTGAAGAAGCTTATAACATCTATGTTCGAACACCATAGTCTTTAAGCAAGAAATAGGATCTGAAATTAGCTAAACTGAAGCTTTCTAGCATATTCTTATCAAGTAGCAAACTTCAGAGCTGAAAAATAAAGCTAGTGAAATAAAAAAAGAGAAAAACTGCACTTCCTTGAGTATCCACCTGAGTCCAGAAGCAAAATCTTTTTAACACCTGTTTTAAAATACCCATTCTGACAGGAGAAAGAATGGGTACAGCCTTACTGGGGGAAAAAAGAATTGCTAATGTCTTAATTGGCACACACTATGCATGGCATACATTTTTATAACTCATCTGCTTTGATTTCCTGAAGACTTAAACTCAAAACACACCGGCACAGCACAGTTGCATTATGACATGCCTCAATTGCTATTCCTAGCACCAACAGCGATGAATCATTTGTCAAACTCCTCACCAGCCACTGGTGGGCCATGTGCTTGATACCAGAGCCGAGAGCCTGCTCAGAGCTCACCTTCCTACCTGGCTGGGAGAGGTGGTGGTGGTGTAAAGTGCTGCTGTGCAATGTGTCCATAAACATCTGGCTGTAGCTGGTGTGGGTTTTTTATAGAAGGTAATGGGGAAGTGGTGTCGGCTCCGGCTCTTTGCCCCATTCTGTTAACTGGCAGTGATTTTACTGCATTTCCAATATGGCAACCACCATCAAAGGTTTTTAAACCCTGCTTCAGAAACCAGTAGTCAGTGTCTCTTACAGTAGATCTTGTTCATGGAGTAAAGTGGATTCTACTGAAAATAAGATATATTTAAAATTTTCCCTATCAGTAAACTTTATTCTAATCTTTCAATATTCCCAAGTGGCAACCACATTGCTATCTGCTGGCATGCAACTGGTTAATAGGTAACAAAAGATCATGGTTTTGTTACTGAAAATAAAAGAAAATCAACACTGGTTTAAAGCACAAGAAAATTGTTTTCATTTTTTTTACTGTTTGTTGACTATAAAATAAATCTGTGCGTTCTGAACAATCCAACAGTCACTGTCCACTTACTTATGCTGCTGTTGCATTGGGGTGGATGTTAAAAAAATGCATCCACTAGGGGTCGTTGCTGGGTTTAGTGTCACATGTAACAATTCTATCTGTCGTATTCGTGATGGGCGAATCAGAGCAACAAGACAAAATGAGGTAGTAGACATAAAGGCTTCAATGCTTACTTGAGCTATACAGGCTAGCACTACTGTAGTGTCAGAATGGCGACGCCTGCTGGAGATGCACAAAAACAACTTCTATGCTAAGAGAAGCTTTCAGTGTGGCTCTTTGCTCTTGTTTTAATAAAGAAATGTGGTCAAGGTCTGATTAAACTACAGCTTTTCTATTGGTACATCTTAACTTGATGCTACCGTAGTACAGCTGGGTAAACTCATGCCGAAGCAGGTTGGCAGAAGAGCAAAAACATCCTCTACATTATGTAAAGCTTTCAGTGCGGTCCAGTTCTGATAAACTGCCGCTATCACATAGCTACATCCGAGCTAATCACTACACTAGAGGCAGCCATGGCTAATGGCTCATGGTGCAACTAAGCCCGCCTGTAGCTACTGCATTGCTCTCCTCAAATGACACGATCGATTTGCCTGATGACATTCCGTCAAATCCATCTGCTTCGCAAGGTAAGGTTTGGTGGGGACTTTACGTCAAATAGCTGGTGCAGCAGACTGTTGGTCTGCTTAATGTAGTGAAACTATACCAGTCCTCCTGTGCCCTGTGTGCTACAATCAGATGAAGCCTCCTTTCAAGCATATTAAGACTGAACATTCTAACAATCAGATTACAGTACAAGTGCATGTTCTGGTCTCTTTTTCCCTCAGTGGGAGCCCCCATCCAGTCCCGTACTCCTCTCTGTTTCCCACTCTGAGATGTTTAATAGTTTATATAACTCTCTTAGGCTGACCTAAAATCAAACAATCAATAAGTATTTTTATTACAATTCATATCAGATATTATCTCAAGACACTGCCAAAAGAGCAGATATATACTGCACCGTTTTTCTAAACACTTTAAACCATGGCAAGGAAATGCTCCCTTTAACAGGAGGAAAGCAGAACCAGAAGACCAGTATGTTGATTAGTCATCTGCTAAGACTATGAAGGGCTTCAAAAGTCCTCCTCCATACTCTCAACAGAACAAGGCCATTTAAACTTTAATTGAAGAGCCAATGACCCTGAAGCCTGCATTTTCTTCTAACATAACACTTCAGAGTGCACATCTGCAGTACTCACAGTGGTTGAGATGAATGTGTAGGCTCTAGCTGAAATAAAGCAGTAAGCAATAACAAGCCTCAAATGACATCCATTGTATTCGTCCTTGTGCTGTTGGATTCTTTTATGGTCCAATTACAGCTCATTCTATAAACCACAGGCAGTCTTAAAAACCTGATCTGAAGCAAAATAAGATCAGAACATATACAGTCTTAGTTATATAGTATCACATTCACAACAGCAAGGAGAACAAAGGTCTCGATTGTCCTCTTTGATTGTTTCGCCATGCCCTGCTGCATACTATCAGTGTAGAAATGTGCCTTGGAGAGATGCAGCAGAAAATAACATGCAACGCTACAAAACTGGAGAATCTACATTACACAGAAGTACAGTGAATTTCATCTTTGTTACAGGGACGCAGGGCCTTCTTTCACAGTGACTGTTTGAGTCTGCTGACATGACACAGGGGCCTATTCAGTAGACTGACAAAAGCTCATTCATATCCAAAAGTGCTCATCTGAGTGCATAAGACTAGGGATGAGCAATGTGATGTAGAGTGTGCTGAGGCGGTCACCACAGCTTGAAATTGAACATATTCTTCTGTGACATGACTTTAAGGCTTCCTGAATAACTTTAGATATACATTTTTCTGTGACTTGGTGTGTAACACTGGGTATAAATGGTAACAAATCAGTTCAGCATCTATCAGCACTATGTGGAAAAACCCTACTGAAAGATTAGAAACTAGATCAAAAATCACGACGATGTGGCTACATGTAGCTTTAAACGCAGGTGTAGTTAGTCAAAACTTTAAACTTGATAGCAGTTGCAAGGAGGGGTGATAATTGTTTGCTGAGGGTGGAGGATGGGGGGAGCGGTAAGAGCCAATCTCAGCTGTCTCTGCGTGTGAGGTCAGTACTCCCTGGATATACCGCCTGTCAATTACAGGGCTGAAAAATAGCTCAAGTTATGTAGTTCAACCCCTGTGAATATGTTTTGTTGCTCTGATTCGTCAGCAATGAATGTAGCAGACAGAAAGTTCATCTTATCTAATCTGCCCTTCCCAAACACCAAATGGACTGTTTCCCAAACGGATGTGGAATAAATCCCATGAGACTAATAGGGGTGCAATTTTTTACATGCACTGTTCAGTTTCTAACAAACTAAAGACTCATAATAAAGTTTTACACTTGTTAACGATTTAGCAGCGGCATATAAAACAGAAGCGTCTCAGCCTAAGGCTTTAATCAGCATCTCAACTGCACACATAGCTGTGACCCATTTATTAGCAGATGCATGAGCACAAATACCATCACATGATAAATGGAAAGAATACCCCTTGTCTGTTGTTATAAATCAATATGCCACTTCATCATCTTTTGTACCTGTAAGCAAACATGTTTATATCTGATGTAAAAATGGTCACTTTAATATGGGTGTTATCAGACTTCCCAGGTGTAGCGAGCCTCAAGTGAACACAAAACATTTACTGCAGCTGTAGAACATGTTTGCGGTTGGCGTCAGGCTCTGACCGCGTCACTCCTCACATATGTATTTTACATGCACACTTAGACAAGTGATGAGATAGTATCTTAAACCCTCTATCAGAGCCAACAGGTGGATGCTAGGGTGGTGGTGGTGGGGTTGAAAGCAACAGTGCAGCTCTAATTCAAAGCAGAGCTGGCAATAGCGGAGACAGAGAGACTACTGTTTATCTTTCAGCTTAGGTAGACGGCTGATTTGTGAGGATGTTTGTCAGGTGTTTGGATTATGATGCATGTAAGGTGTGAAATAAGCGTAGCTCAAGTTGTCTGGCTGAGCTGGCTCTCAGGTGTTGCCCCATTGCTTTTTTCATTTTTTTGCTTTGGCCTCATTTTCAACAGTGACCCTTGCTGGTTGTTGCATCAAAACAAGAACAAAGTGCGAAAGTAAAACAACATTTTTTTTTAATTCTCCCTTTTTTCCTTTGTTTTCGATCTATTGTAAACTTTGTTTTCACGTGGAGGACAACTTTAGGACATATATGAGTTTAGGGATATCTCAACTGCTTATCCTTTAATACATGCACTCAAAAAAAATACTCAAGCCTTTCTCAGATGCCAGGGTGTAGCTAGAACATGTCACAGCCCCCCCTAACTGGCTAGCCAAGCAACAAATTTTGCATCATTTTTAAAGATATCTATGTATTTTTACATATTTTTTAACCATGATTTCTCAAGTTATCACTCAGTTAGTGACTGCCACACACTGTGCTGAGCACAAACCTCCAAGACAAGGAGAAATATGGGTAAGACCTGCTGCACAGAAACGGGCATGGCTGCTGTGTGTCCTCCATGTAAGTCCATCACACAGTTTCCCTAGAGGAAACTGTGTGATGGCTTACACCGACTTACACCATTCCACCACCAAATGGCTATTTCTCAACTTTGGGGAAAGCTTGGTGAGTTTTGGGGCATGTTAAGGCCCCCAAAATAGACCTCAAAGAGGTGAAATAAACAAGTAAAGCAAATACTGTAGGGCTCTCACCCGACCCTTGGTCAGTGCTGGGGTCCTAATTATGTACTCTTCCTGATGTATCAAGAAGAGGACAGTATGATGTAAGATAAGAGCAAATGCTCTCCTATTGGTAGGGGTCAGGATTCACATTGTTGATGTTGGGTAAGGGTGTCGAACTAGACTGACTGGCTGACTCTACGGCCAATGCACACAAACCCCAAAGTGCCTGTACAGCCATAAACCTGTGCAAATTGCAAAGAACGTATTTTCTATTGTGTTCTTTGGGAATGACACTGCTTATAAATGCGAAATGGTCAGTACAATTTTTTTTTATCAAACCCACTGTGTTGAATAGACATCAAACAGGAGCAGAAGGTGCTTCCTTTTTGACACCCAATCTTGTAATAAACAGTGTCCCTCTGACTCTGGCCTGCTGTCAGCTGGCATGTATGAACAGTGCAGCCACCAGTGCACATTTGTCAAAGTGACAGCATGTCACACGTCCTTGACATTGTGCTGAACACTGACCTCTAAGACAGGGGGAATAATGGTTAGGATCTGCTGTGCAGAAATGAACACGGCTGCTGTTATGTCCTTCATAGACAAACAAGTCACTCTAGCAACAAACTCAGAAAAACCTTAAGAGACGTTGCCTACAGACAGCGAAGGCTTGAAGCAGATCAAATTTGAAGCCAACGACAACACCGAGTTTCATTTCCCAGTAGCTGTCTGTTGCTCTAATAACACGCCTGGCAAGCACTGATTAGATACCTGCAAGCACATTTCCACAGGCACAAACACACCATACTGCTTTAATGGGCAGTTATGGTGAGGTAATCCTGCAGATACCTTAATCTAATTATCACCTTAATTTGACTGTGGTGCTCACAGGTTGCTTAGTGTAATTTAACAGCCTAAAATAACAGGCAGATGTGTTATCTGAGGACAAGCCACATTAAGGTAGGAGATCTGGGTGAGCATTTGTAAAACAACAAGTTTACCCATTCAAAGGTGTCCTACAGGCTTTATGAATGAAACCTTGCCATTCAAGGAGTATTTCAAAGCTGCACAACCAGCATCAGTCATGAGGGGAGACAAAGGCGGTTAAATGCCACTGAGAGTGCTTGCTTTTCATCCAAAAGATCCATGGAAACCAGCACAAACACAGAAAGAAAGAGCACATACAAATGAAAAACACAAGTGACCTACCTACTTTCGTAAGCTTTCATTGTAATAACAGTATCAGGGTCATTTTATGCTGCCTGTTTTTGATGCTACAGGGGTGCCCTTACATGATAACATGGGAGACCCTTCTTGATGGGAACAAGCAGAAGAGTGGGAGCCTCCATGTTGCAAACTGATTAACATTAACAGGGGAAAATATGCATTTCTATAGACATTTTCAGAATCAAGCAGGTTTATTTACTCACATCATTAAGGGAAATGAAGATATGAAGAGCACACTGACAATCCACACATGGACACATCGGGGGACACCCTCAATGCAAGGGTAATCATGACATTCATTTACATTCAAAACACCTTCTCTCAATGTTGCAGATACAGTGACAACTCTCTCCCCCGCTCACCCTTTTCCTCACCTCCTCACACAAACATACACAAATGCACACATGCATAATCCTCAACATCACCTACCCCCTCCTGAGGTGCTGGTGGCTGAGGAATTGCCACAACCCATTTTGCATCAATGCAGCCACCGTCCACGCACAGCAAATACGTCTAAGAAGAAAACAAGGGAAACCCGAGACACATGTGGAGAAGAGCGGGAGAGAAAAGAAAGGGAAGGTCAAACAAATGTCTCCCACTGCAACACAGGGATTTCCTCTGGTCGTGTCCCCCCTCCTCCTCCTCCTCCCCTCAGTCTTGCTCCTCTCCTCTCACCAACGCAATGGAGAGCTTCAGGAGTGAAGTGGAAGCATGGAGAGAGGAGCTTTTATACACACAAACACATACACATAAATGAGGAGGGAGAATGAGAGAGAGAGGAAGATGCTATACCCTCACATGATTTGCTCTTTTCCTCCACCCTGACATGGTTACCCGGGAAACCAGGGGGAAAGGAGGCGGAGGGTGGGGTGAGACTCAACCAATAGGGCGCTCTGTTTTTACATAAAGGTAGGGAAAGAATAAACGCATTCAAGGGGTATCAATACAAGCTAAAGTGTAACGTCCTATAAAATCCTCACATTGTCTCTGTGTGCTGAAACAGAGAGCAGCTGCAGTCATGCTTTTTCTGATACAGCACACAGGGGATATAAGGACAAAAAAGTTTTCTGTAATACAACTCAGGTCAGTCTGGGTTACTGTAAAGAACACAGAGCATCTCAACAGATCTCTTTCCCCGTATTCCTCCGTCAGGCTGCTTTATGACAGGATAAGTGGAGTCATATGAGCTAATCTTACACAGCAGGATGCATTACATTAGCACTCTCCACCAGTGGAAATAATTCTCACATTTAGTCCTTGGTGTTATCTTATGATGTTAAGAAGTCTGTCTGGCTGTGAGTCAAGATGAGAAGTTTTCAGTGGAAAATGTTCTGAAAGAGCCTCAGGAAAAAAATGAAGCCAAAATTTCTTGGGTACAACAGGTATATTAGGATTTCTTCAAGTGTAAATACAGGTCAGTCAAAACATGTCGTCTTGTGGTTTAGTATTGTCATGTACTTTCATAAGACTAGGGTATGCAAACACTTCAGGATCAATTATCTAGGGATTTTCCTAGCATACAGCACAAATGCTGTAGTACAATTTTTTAAACAGGGACATATTTTACCCTTTTAAAACAAGTTTATATTGGTCTCAGAGGTCCCCAAAATATGCCTGTGAAGTCTGTTGCTGAAAAAACACTCCAGTATTGGTTTTTTGTATGTCTAAAAACCCTCTCTGTTTCAGCCCTGATCAGAATGAGCTGTTTCTGTGTCTGTGGCTTTAAATGTTACTGAGCTGTCTGACCCCACCCCTGACCACGCCCCCCTCAGGAACTGGATGTGGCTTCATAGATGTATCTCTCCTCCTCTCCAGCTGCCAGCTAACTCCCCACATGACATCATGAGGGGAAAAGCTGAGAACAGCTTGTTTCAGCACACCTTCTCTGAAAGGTTGAGAAAGAGAGGAGGGAGGGAAGGGATTTTTCTGGTACTTGAGGAGATTGTGGACAGGCCAAGGGCACATGTTTCTGTTAGAAAAGCTTGAAAAGGAGATTTTTGCACATGAACATTTTTCAGTGTCTTTCTCCTTTAGTATACTCAGTATACTGATCAAAGTAGTTCAGTAGGCCTTCTTCAGACATTTGTCTCAGAACCTCTGTGGTTCTTTTCTTAACTTCACAGTTAAGAAAAGACTCAGACGTGTTCCTCTGGGCACAGATTTGATCTTAGGAAAAAGGCGAAAAGGTGAAAGTCCCACAGTGCTAGATCAGGTGAATGGGGAAGGTGATCAAGTGCCGTGATTTGTTTTTGGGCCAGACACTACTTTACTGAGAGTGCAGTGTTAGTTTTTTCCACGATTGTGGTCTCCTTCTTTGGACTTTTTCTAGCACCTGTTTGTTGATTCACAGGTGTGCCTGCTGGAACCCGCTCCTCCAAAATAATACCCTTAATGTCAAACAAAATAAAACAATCAACATGGCCTTGAATTAAGACTTGCTTTGTCATTAAACCTTTGAAGATTTGGTCCATGATTGGTGGTTACTGAGGTTAGACCAGAGAACCACAAGTCTACAACACACGTTATTATTGAAAGATTTAGGGAATTTGGAGGCTTGAGTCTTTGAGGCAGGCTACCTGGGTTTGAGTTCAGCCTGGCTTAATTTCTACATGTCATTCCCTACCCTCTCTACAAGTTTCCTTCTCCATACACTTCCTAGTCCTAATAAATGCATCTTGGAATTGTTTTTAAATCTCTATAGTCACAGAAATGCTGGCATTCTCAGTTTGAATAACACTTTTCCACTTATTCGGTAATCCTTTTTGTCCATTTAATATATAAATGGAATTTTTAAGGATGTAAAACCTCTTGTAGCTTCCTCTATTTGCTCTTTCTCCTTTTGTATAAAGCCTCCCCTGATCCTTGTTGACTTGGCAGGAGTTAAAAGAGGAACTGCCAGTGATTTATTTTGCATGAAAGAACATACTTTGCAGTAAGTAGTAAACGTTAGTACGCTAACATGGTAATTGAAGATGGTTAGCCTAATAAAAATCGATTCCCACTGCTTCTTACCACGTTAGCATTAATTTAGGAGCATTTCAGCATTTTACTGTAAAAGCATGAAGCAACAGAGGTTAGTTTTGAAGCTTCAGCTGTGCTTAAATGGGGTACATCTTATTCCTATAGGATAAAGAAACAATGATTGATATATAACCAAGTGTAACATTATGTTCTTGCAGGCTACAATTTACTGTCTCAGTCTTAAACTTTAACTCTGTTGCAGTTTTTCTCTCCATTCTGCTGGGAAGTTTGTTTCCCAGGTCAGCTGAATCACTGCTTTGTTTAATTCAGGTTAGTTCCACTGACATTAAGCACCTCTTTTTATAGAGCAGACTAAGCCAAGCCAGCAAACACAATTAATTATCAAAGTCAGAAGTGAAAGGCCTTATCTAATTTAGAGCCTCAACTTTACCAATTAAAGCCTGGAGGCCCACTGGGGAGGGAGAGACGTGCTCCTGCTCAGGCTGCTTGGAAGAAGCAATGCTTGTCACAGCATGCCTAAATTATCAGGACAGAACACAAGATGTGAGCATCTTAAAGTTAATTAGATTGTTAGTAAGACAATAATTGTCTTGGATCAAGTAAGATAACATTAAAGTGTGACATATTGTGCAGGAGCGGCATTAGATAATTAATTCTCCACATCTGTAACAGCAGGATTCTCAAAATATGTTAGTATTGCTTAATAAAAGTTTTAAACCAAGTATTAAATCTTAAATACATTTAAATTCTCCTCTTTCTATAGGCCCAAACTGCAAAAATTTTTTAAAAGATTTACAAATGAGATGATCTTAACGCTCTGAAACAGTCGAACCACAAAGAGTGTAGTATGGTAAGATGGATGAATTTGGGGTAGAAGTCACAAAATTTAGAGCTCCCCCTGTTGACTGGCTTCAGTATAAGTCATAAATCCCCCCTCCTCCATGTTAACAGATGGGGCATGGTTAAAACTATAAAGTTAAAATGCAGGTCAAATACATTTTTGGCACACTCAGATTTTGTTGTGATAGTTATCACTTTACTAATTTATGACTAAGTGTTGAAGTAATGCCAAAACCAAACACTCCCATGTCAAATTCAGTTTTCTCAACTATAGAGTACAAAGCAAATTTAACACCCTCAGAGTTAAAATGAACACTCCACCAGGGTTCATATGGGAACCACTGATAAAGTGTTACATTTTAACACTAGCAAAGTGTTAACTAACAAATCTTACAGTGTAAAATATTAACACCATCATAGCAAATCATCAGTGTTAATTTAACCCCCATGGTCTCAAATTTAACAATTTTCCCGAGTTAACATGAGTTTCCTGGGTTCTGAGTCAATATGACACATTGGAAAGTGTTTTTTTTTTTTTTTAAGATTAATTTTTGGGCTTTTTAGCACCTTTATTTGACAAAGGAGGACAGTGGATAGACTCAGATGTGGGACAAGAGTGAGGAGAGCATGTGGCAAAGGGCCACAGGCCAGATTCGACCCCAAGCCTCCCACGTACGTGGGTCGCAGCTTAGTCAGCTAGGCCATCTGTGCGCCCCCAGCAGTGATTTTTTTTCACATTAAAGTGTGCTTTTAACACAATATTTTATTACCTTTCACATGGAGTTTAACTCTGTGGTATTTTTAAATCAATAACTCACACAGTACAAAGTGCTTTACATATATATTTATATAAAGTGCTAGCTCATGTTCAACTATTCAGGAAATATGAGGTGTCATATGGAAGTCATAGAGTGTCAGCATTTGCCCTGTCTTTATTTTTTTTTTTTTAAGATTTATTTTTGGGCTTTTTTGTGCCTTTATCAGAGAGAGGATGGTGGACAGAGTTGGAAACAGGGAGAGACATGTAGTGCCACGGGCAGGATTCGAGCCCTGGTCGCCTGCTTATATGGTGCACACCTTGGCCACTCGACTACCGGCATGCCCCAGCATTTGCCCTGTCTTGAAAATCTGCACTGCCCCTTCTTTAGTAGACCATTCATTACCACGGTCAGTATTTGACCAACCTAATAGGAGGAAAGGGGAGTAAAAAATGTACACTGCAGTCACTGAATTTTCCACAAACATGACTCTGCTTCAAAACTGACAAAAAAAATCTGTTCTGCTGTATTGACCAGAAGGGTCTTTGATGTTTTATTGTTTATCAGTTAGGATCCCTTTGTCTAGTGTCCAATGGCTTCACCAGCACCACGTGTCAGCATCACTTTTATATCCAGTCTGGTTTTTTTTATTATTCATAATTGGCTTTTATATGCCTTTATAGGAGAAATAGGACAGTAACTGGGGAGAGAATAGGAAAAGACATGTTGGAAAAGACCCGCAGGCTTGATTCGAACTCAAGGAGCCCAGTTCAAAGACAACAGCTTCTGTACGTGAGCCATGACCTGTAGGCCAGTGGTTCCCAACTGGTCTACCTTCAGCATCCACCAACGCCTCATCAATGCCAAATCTAGAGGCCAATTTTCAGAATTTTTAGCCACTTGAATGTATAATACATTCTAATACTTCCTTTCATACCCAGCCACCACAATGTAAAGTCCTACCACTCAAAATGAAAGGCACGATGTGTATTATGGGATTTGTGTGATTTATGTGTTAAGTTACACCAGTTTCCTTTTCTTATCCCATGTTCTTATCCCTGGAATCTTTTAAAGATAAATCTGCAGACCATTTAAAATACCCAGACATATTTTATTCTACCACTGATTTTTAATACACTTTTTTTTCTTTTAAAAGTATGGATTCAGGCACAGTTAAGGCACCAGCACCTTGTCAAAAGCATCCTTAATTACGGAAGGACTAGGAGGACATGCATGCCTGCATGTTATTTTCTGCACATAATGACATGTACATTTTAGGTTCCTTTTAAGGGATCTCAAGATATTAACGCATTATCTTTGTTACCAGCTTTGTTATCCCTAGATAATACAAGAGTTGAGATCTTGAGAAAACCACTAAAAGGTAATCGTTATCTTTTCAAAATAAATAAAAAAAGAAAAATGGATACGAATATATGTCTGCTTTGGGCTCCTGTAGATCACAGGTTTTTTCTACAATTTCTTTTCTCCAGACACACAATCACAACCCACTGAGAACAGCTCTGCGACCCACCAGGTGAGAGCCAGTGCACTATGCTATCAACGCCCCAACTCCAGTCTGTGGTTTTGATTGGGGATTCTTTTTTTTTTAACTTATCAGAACAAAGTTATTTTTTATACATATAAATCCCAATGACTTAAAAGTAATTCAGACTGTTAATCGTGAGAATGTATCCCAGAAAGCTTTCAATACTGGAGTCATAAGACATTGCCAGCCATTGCAATCAATCTCAGATACTCACTAAGTAAACATAGATTGAGAGGTCAAATTTGTCTTAAAGTGTGTCTCAATATAATGAAGCATTTGGTGGTATTTCTTTTAGTAAACTGCAGTAATAATGCCTTAATAATAATGTGTCTGTACTGATTGCAAATTAGGTTATTTTTTTAAAAAAGCATGAAAAGAAAAAATCCTACCTGTTGGTCAAAGTACCCGTTATTTGGAGAGCGCAACGGCATCGTGACTTCCCACTCAGTCCCGTAGGATAGCTTCAGTCAAGGAGAGGATGCTTTTCTCAGATGTGTGTAGACTCTTCAGAAAGTGTGAAGTAAATAAGAGAGTCTGTGAGTCCAACAACATTCACAACATCAAATGTTCTGCCTGAAATAAGGCCATTATAACCAAGGCTAAACAAGACAAGAGCAGGATGATGATTACTTCTCAGGAGGAAAGGGATTTTGAAATGGTACATTGAGCAAACCCTGCTGTATATTTTAGCCCATGATATTTTCCCTAATTTAGCCTGGAAGCCTCAATCCACTCAAACTATCAAGTTTATTTAGAGACCATTAATAGAAAAAAATGGATCTATCTTGTTATAAGGGATGATTTTTTCTGCTCTTTCCTTTATAGCCAGATAGACACATTGCTTTACTTTTAATGGACATGAAATGAAACAAATAACAAACAGGCAAAAAACAATGACATGATCATAAGTATTCAAACAAAAGGTTATTGTCAAAAATTCCAGGTTTTCATAGTAAGCAAAATGAGTTACTGACAAGTCTACAAATTAGGGCTGCCAAGATGAACCACACTAATTGCGATTAATTAGGGTCTGTACGAAGAGCGCCATTTTCTATTGTGATAAACCATATGATTTACTGTCCCTTTCGACACACTTTGGTTAAGCCACGTCAGCAACTCCCTGCAGCCACAGAGAAGTAAAAATATTCCACCACATCTCTTTTATGTCTCCACCTAAAAAACTCACAGACAGCCCAGATGTCATATCTACTGTAACCCTTAAATGGGACATGCTATGCAATAATCACTTTTTCAGGCTTTTCTACACACATCCATTTCCTGAGAGGGGTGGAGTCAGGCAGCTCATTAACATTTAAAGCTACAGACACAGAAACAGCTCGTTCTGAGCAGAGCTGAAACAGAGAAGTTTTTAGACATACAAAAATCCAACACTGGAGTGTTTTTTTTTTTTTTTCAGCAAAATTCTTCACGGGCATGTTTTGGGGACCTCTGAACCTTGTCTTAAAGGGAAAAATATGTCCCCTTAAGATCCATAACTAGTTCCATTTTCAGTGGTTAAATTCATGTTAAAATCTCGAAACTATCTGAAGTTCCTTATTTAATTTTAAAATAAAATCAGGTCTGTATCCAAACAGGAAGTCAAATACTCTAAGTTGAAGACAATACAAGAATCCAAATTAAAACAAAAACAGCTCTGAATGCAAAATAGTGGAATTTTAAAATGTGATAAAAAGGATGTGATTAATCACAATTAACTACATAAATTCTGAGATTATTGATTGATTAGAAATTGTGATTTTTTTGACATCCAAACTAAGAGTCATTTGAAACCTAAAGTGCCCTCAAAAATGCACTTAATTTTTTGTCACAATGCTTTAAAAGTATTTTTAAGGCTAGTTGTACTTATTTCTGATTTTAGAAGCCCCATTGTCTCTTATAAAAGAGACAATAAGGCAGCACTTATAAAATGTGAGTCTGACAGGGCCACTTTGATATAACTCACCTTTATTGTATAAAACTTTATTAAAACAATCTGTTGTGCTTAGTAATTGACAATGCTTGAGAAAAAACAGCCACATCAGTGGCTGACAACAGAAATCATTGTAAAGGATTTTTGGGACAGCTAATCAAATTTCACAGGGTCCCTGGTCTGCCCCAGCTACCTCTAGGTCTGCCCCATGAGAATGATGCTTCATGCAGCAGGGAGGAGAAATGCTGTCATTGCATCTCCATATGCAGACTCTAAACAAGAGCAAATCGCACAAAGTTGCCAAATTTTATGGATAATAACTAGTTAGATATGCTTTGTTAAATCAGGCTTTGAGATGGAGCACATAGTGAGGCAAAGGAGCACTGTTATTGGCTGCTGCTATTTTGTATCAACAGAGGGTTGTGATATACTTTGGTATCATTATTTTGCTTGTCAATGTGTTAAACATTTAAGCCATCATCTCAATTAGTCATGAAAAACTACATCAATGAATTCTTCTCATCAAAGTGCTGGTTTACAGAACAAACAAAGCAGCACTATCTGGTGCTAAAGTACAATACACTCAATCACTAGCTTCATGTTCAAATGTGGGCCATATTCATTTTAAGTGGGCCAATTAAAAACTGGACCACAGCTGCATTTGGCCCCCAGGCCATAGTTTGGACACCTGCACTCTAGAGTTTGATAGTTCTTATATCTCTATACTTTAGGATTCAGGGGCTACAATGAGACCTTTTAAAAAGTCAAATACATGCAGTAATGATGTAATTGGCAGAAGAGGCTGCTGTTTGATTCAAGTAATGCATGTGTATTCAGATGTAGTAGGCTTTGTGGGTATTGATCTTTTTTATTCCAATAACCTACATTCAGAGATGATAAAATTGCCATTGTATGTCTACTAGCCTATATTTAATATCATCCTACAAAAAATGTTATTTTAGCATTTTAAAATGCAACAGGTTTTAATAACTAGTAATGTGAGGGGGTCATTTACCCTACATATATATTTAGTAATTTCTATCTTATCCGATAATATTTCGGCACAGGTAAAAAAAAATACTTGTGCTTTTGATCAACCCTAAGTGGAGGGCCCTTGATAAATTTCACTGATTTATTTGTAAAGGAACCCTTCTAAGTATCTGCTACTGGAATTCGCCAAATGACCACAAGAGTTCACTGTTGACGCTAAAATAAAGGAACGTTTCCCGTTTCTCGACTTTGTAGACGTCTATGCATATGCTGCACCCACTCTAAGCGTCAATCTAATAACAATAATACCTTCTTAAAATATCTAAATTAAATAAGAAACCATGACAGTCCCTATCTCAAACATAAGTTACGCTGTTTTTTTCTTTTATAAGTCACTAGTTGCTCTCAACGGCTGTGGATGAGATCAGCCTTGGGCCCGCCTCCAACTCCTACGAATGCGCTTCACTCGCGCAGAGACCTCTGGGAAACCGAGTCCACGTACTAAATAATTCAAGCCGTTCCCTTTCCTCCAACGCTAACAAGATGCCGGCCGTACATCACAAACTGCTCCTGGAGGACGCCTTGCAGGACAGTCCCCAGGTAGGCCTGTCCTGGTTTTGAAACGTTTAATGACATAATTGTCTCATAAAGGACGTAGCAGACGCAGAAGTTAGCTTGCTAGCCCAGACAGACCTTGTTGTCGTTGCAGGCTGGTCGATGACAACCCTCAATTGACACTTTGTTATGGTAACATAATTCCTGAGCAAGGAGTGGCTGCTCCTTCCCGATGTAAACATTGTTATAGTCATTATAGCTAGCCATAATTACCGTTTTTAGTGAGTATGTGTTGAATTCATGAAGCTACCTTTCATCACAGGGCTTCTCTCTGTCATATTGTCTTGTGTACACCCACTCCCACCACTATTAACGATGTATTTGGCATAGCTAATATGCCATCTTCCTCCTGTTCTGTTATTTTCCACTGACGTGTGGTGTAAAATTCTGGGTTAGGACTCTGTTAGAACCGAATTGGGCCTAATAGACAGGATGTGGGAGGGGTTTCCATTAAAGGACTCCATGGGAATAAGTCAATATCCTGCAACAGGCCTATTAGTGATGGCTGTCAGTAGTGAATGTTACATAGAGTTTGATATTTAGTAGCCTGAAATACAATGTGGCAACTCTCAAGCCTCATGCAAGATTTTGTCAAGTAAAAAACATGACAGTCTTTGATGCTGTGCACATCTATTGCAGCCTGTTGTCTGTTACATCACTCTTTCATCAAAGAGGGCTGACCTCTTTAATTCTTCTGCTTAAGTGCAACATATGCTGCAGGGCCATTTAGTCCTTCATAACTCAGCTCCTCCCAAGAAGAAATACAGATGGGCTCTCATAACAGCAATATGTACATTCAGCCAGGTTGATTTTAAATGGTTATTATCTTGTGTGAAACAGCTCCAAATCTGTCTCCGAAAGTCAGCTTCAGTGAAGTGTAAACACACTTTAGCCGATGGGTGTGTTCTTCTTTGCTAAATCTGCCCTACCTTGCTGCACCTGTTTATTGAAGGGGGAAAACTACACCCAAACAGGATATACTAAGTTTGCATAGCCAGCCTGTAGTAAAATCTTGCAGCACTTTCTCCAGGAAGCAGCTCCTCATTATGCCTTTGTGCATAACGCTTGCATTTCCCGCTATCAGTGTCTTATGTCTTCTTTACATTATTGGTACAGTTGTGCATCTCTCTGTGTATGTAGGGTTTACAGGTTCGCACAAAATCTGATTTGAATTATTTGATTTTTTTGCACGTTGGTTACTATAGGGTAAAAAAAATCTAGAGTAGTCAATAACAGCACAATTATCATGCATATTTGCCACGCCACACCCAACTTTTATTGCTTGACCTCTTATGATAAGGGCCACAACCACCAAAGATATTCCATTTATGAAACCATCTCGACAAAGAGTAGGGATATCCACACATTGAAAAGCATGGTTTAACAATTCTTAATCATTTTTGCTTGCAAAACAATTACTGGATTAGTTGAATTGTTCAAAATGCTTATAAATATGTTCAAGATGGATTCAGTTACAAGTACTTTTAACATTATTAGTTACTCAAATTGACACTGATACAATTTTATTTGCTGTGATTATTCCTCATAGATAGATTAGGCCTTTTAAAGATATCGATAAAGAAATGTCCTACTTTCACTGACTATTAACCTACTTATAAGTGGTTAGTTTGGATGTGTAGGTTGTGTTCTATATACAATTATTGATGTTTGTCTTTGTCGGGTTTCCCTCTTGTCATACTCATTCAAATGTGATTCTGTTTTGTCTCTCAGACTCGCTCGTTGCTCAGTGTGTTTGAAGAGGATGCTGGAAATCTTACAGACTACACCAACAAGCTGCTTCAATCAATGCAGCGGGTGTATGGAGCCCAGGTAACTAAACAAACCACAAAAGAAATACACATGCGGACTATCAGTAGTATGTCTGTAAAAGCACCACAAAATTGAGATGAGGATGTGTTTCCTTTTTTACATTTGAATGGCAATTGTATTTGTATCTGCTTGACTGGAGAAGGATGATGGGAACATGAACTTCATTCAGATGTTTTGACCAAAAGGCAATAACAGAAACTAAGAAGAATAGGCACATATTTGCAAACTCAAACATCAAGTGATTTTTGAAATGTGAAACAAAGATTTTTACAAACAGATTACAAACGTTACTGGCTTGGTTAAAAAGATTATGTCTTAATTATTGACAGAATACTTGAATTTCTGTCTGAGGACTTAAAAATCTGCAATCTGTTGTCTCTTCAAGAGGAATAATAAATTTGACCTCACCTTGTGCCTTCAAGGAGAAATCTTCATGTAGAATCCATTCATAGGTTGTCTATTTACTCTCATTAATCAACCTGAGTGTGAATGAGCAATGTAAAGGCTATAGAAAAAGTTATCTCATCTTTTTTTGTTGACCTTTCCTCCCCATCTGCTGTCCACAGAGTGAGATGGGACTGGCTACAGAGCAGCTCTCACAGCAACTTCTGGATTACGAGAAAAAAGTAAGTAAGGGGACTTGGTAGGCAATGGTAACACTAGGTACTATTGCAACGTGTGTTGTGAGTTGCGCTTAAAGTGTTGTACAGCCTTTACATGAGCTGAGGGGCCCCTTAACAGTCTTAGCTTATTTCAACAGTGGTTTGGGTGGCATAAAAACGGACAGGGACACCTATAGGGTTCAGTTGTTCATATTAAATGATGGCATTTTCCACTTTGTGAAAGACTGCATGGGCAAATAATCCAACAATTTGGTCCTCAGTATGAAATTGCGAGGAATTCAAAGATTTTTACCATCTATAGTCTGTAATATCTTTAAAAGATTCAGAGAATCTGGAGAGAAAGCCTTTCATTTAAGGGCTAAGGCTAAAAACCATTGCATGCCTGCGATCTTCAAATCATCAGGCAACACTACATTAAAACCAGCATCATTTTGGAATGGATTTTACTGCAGGGGCTCCTGAACACTTTGGAAAATAATTATTATTACAGGACATCACTGCATCTACAAATGAAAGTTAAAATGTTAACATGCAAAGCTAAAGCTATGTATCAACAATATCCAGAAGTGCTGTTAACTTCTCTGGGCCTGGGTTTATCTGAGATAGACTGACCTAAAGTGGGATAGTGTGCTGTGGTCTGTTGAGTCCTCATTTTAACTTGTTTTTGAAAATAATGACTATCCGCTGTTGTTCCCAGTGGTAGAATGAGTTTCCCATCTACTGGTGGCTCGTACTGTCCTGCTTTACTTCTGGGGGTTTGCGCCTAGCTCTTTGTGAGTGACCCAGCACTTGGTACTTTGGTCATTATCTATTGGTGAAGACAATGTAATTGTTGGTGATGATGAGTAGTTGTTTCACTACTGATGAACACTGCGTGGACTTGAAGCACTTTGTGGCACTTACTGATGTTGTTTCCTCTTGTCTAGATCTTTGCTTGTGTTGTACTTACTCTCAGACGTACATCGCTTTTGACATAAGCGTCTGCTAAATGACACTGTAATATGGTAGCACTGTAACATTCCTCTAGCCTGAAGAGGAAGAGGACCACCCAGACCATTATCAACATGAAATTCAATTTTGTGCTTATAGAACTAACTAAAATGAAAGAAAATCAGAGACAAGATCTCCTTAGTTTTAGTCTTTGACAGCACCATCCTAACTGACATGAGGGCTCAACTGCTAGATTTGATTGAAGCCTTCACACAATGGTAATTTTAGGTGTTGGGTTGTACACAAGCATTAAAATTGAATAAATTAAATGAAAAGTGAACGATATCCCATATTGCAAAAAAAACTAAAACTAATAAAAGCTAAACTAAAACTAAGTATTGTCGCAAAAAAATGAAACTAAACAAACAAACCAGTTGTAGAAACGATTTAAAACTAAACTGAAATTTAAAACAGTAGGTAAAATCAAAATAAGATTAAAAACAAATGAAAAATCAAAAACTATTATAACCTTGCTGTATACAATCTCGATCCGTCTCACATTATAAATGTATGGCAAACTATGAGGCACAAAATGACAAAACTGTGAAACGAGCAATGTTGAGTGTTGTTTGAAGAAAATGTAATCTAACTCAGTGGTGAACATGCTCCTGTCCCAGCATTTCTGGAACTTGTTTCAGGCAAAAAACACAGATATACATTATTCTGTGTATTAAAAATAAAGTTTAGCTTTACAAGATTGAACATTCTCTATCTTGTGTTTGTGCTGTAATCATTGAATAGGTTGATTTACAAATCTGTTTTCTAAATTTCATGTACTGATCAAGAATTTTTTAAATGGAAAAAATCTCTGCATTGTATCAGCTTCACTTTTTGGCCCTTCAAAGAGGCTAAAAACTCAGCATCTTAACGTGGGGCCTACTGTTGGCCTTGTTCCATGAAAAATTATCCTTTTCAGACCTTTTTTTAGCCCCTAGTTATGCTAGAATGATCTATGAAAAATTATGCAATTTAATAGTTGGAACTTTTTCCTGCTCTCTTCTCCTTCTGTGTAGAATTTTGCCCTTGGAAAAGGTGATGAAGAGGTAATCAACACGCTGCAGAACTTCGCCAAAACCGTAGGGGAGGTGAGGTCTGCGTTTGCAGTTTTGCTCCTTTATGTGTGAATATTTGTGTGCACTCACATCACAAGAGAGAGGATGATTAAATGCTGTGCAGCCATCAGCTGCTTCTTTTCACGTTATAACAGTAGTGCACCTACACACTCCTTTCAAACAGTGAAAATGGCCTCAATAAAAAGATGGGAACATTATTATCCCTGTAAGACCGTACTTATTTTATAATGATTCTATGAGGGAAGCAGTGGGTGTATACAATGATTGATGGATTAAGAAGGAGAGTTTAGGCACAGGTATGAAGGCAAAACAGATGGGCTTTTCATTTACAGCCATGGGGGTCCACAATCCTGCACACAACAGGATTTAGGGCACATGCACATGTATGTTTAGAGGACACAGGTTGATTGTTTGCTCGACCTTTACCTCCTGATTAGCCGAGAACTCATTTCACAGTGAGAATAAGGCCTACTGCTGCACCTAATCCACTGAACTTTAGCACTTGCTAAATCATTTAGATTAAACTGAATGTGGGCTTGTCAGATTTCTGTTTGTTGCTCATTGATAAGCATAGACAAGCAGTGCATGATTTTCTGTGTGCACAGTATGTGTCCCTGTTTCCAATATCGTAGTAAATGGAAAGTTTTATCTTCTCTTCCCTGAATGGGCTGTTCCACAATATGACAACCCCTTTTCAGTGATAGTGTTTCTTTGCACGCTGCAGCAAAAATAATAACTGGCAGCAAATCTCACTCTACATATTAGGATAAATCGAAATCCCTAAAGCTGCTTTGCAAGGGTACGTTTTCTGTTTATGTCCTTGGCATTGGTTGATATTTTTGTATTCTCTCCTTTTGTGTCACCCAGCTGAACGCGCTCCACTCTGAGCTAGCCAACCAGATGGCTGACAGCATGGTTTTCCCTTTGATTCAGTTCCGAGAGAAAGATCTCACAGGTGAGGCTACATGCACAGACATGCAGGATATCATAATGCATTTTTAATTAAAGTTATGTTAGGGTGTTTTATGTCTTAATCACCAAGAAAATGGATGACTAGGAGAAAAGAAGCTACATTTCTATTTGGGAGAAAACCGAGGGACGTTGCTCCTCTTATAACAGATAATAATTCTATTCTTAATAATAGTGTTGTCTATATTAAAGCAGAATCAGGGTTACCATACCTCCTGTTAAGGATCATATTAAATAGTGATGATAGTTTATTAACAGATTAGTATTAAGAATAGACTACACACTAGCAGCAGCAGCTCTAGACATGAAAATTGTCGCCTCAAGTCTGATGCATGAGGTAAGTTTTGCAAGAACATTTGTTTTCTATCATTATAACTACGATTGATCCACATTGTTATTTGGAACATCTAAAATTACAACATAAAACAGTTAAAGAAAAGAAAATAGAGCAATAAAAGAAAAGAAAGCACAATAGTTTCCATCTGCAAACATTTAAACATTTCTTTCTACAGAAAGAAACATAATGATGCACAAACACAATGTGTCACTGCCATACTAGCTAAAACGTCACTTGAAATGTCCTGGAAAATGATCTCCAAAGAGCAGGGACCTTGAGAATGCTTATTACTACTAAAACAGCAGTAAATACTTTATATTTCATGTTACTGTTAACTCTTATTCATTGCACACTTTCAAAACAAAACCACATCACATTCAGCAATAAGCAAAAATTCTCATGATTGTGAATACTCTTGCTTCATTATCATGCATATCTGAAATTTTGCCAATGATTACTACTTTCTTATATTGTTATATAATAACATCAATTATATAATCTGACTGCAGTAATATGCCAATTATGAGGAAGCATGTAAAAATGTGCATATTTGGTTGTTAGGTTGTGTATTTACTAGAGGCGGGAGAAACAATTGATTCTTAGATGCATTGTGATGTAGAGGTGGAAGATTCTGAATCGATTTGTAAATGTCCAATAATCAATAATCAATAGTAATTTAAATATTTAATACTGTGGAATAAAAGGAGGAACTCTGACACATAGCGTGGAACAGCAAGACTTAGATTACCAGTTGTTCATCTGTGAAAAAGGACATTTCTATGTTTTTAATTTCAGATATGTTACAAGGAAAGGATGCTGCTACCTTTTGTTCAGTGCAGTAAATTTCCAGTTTACACACATCTTCCAGATAGTGGAAATTTGATTTATCTTTTCTGTTTTTTCTAGACACAAATGTAATTTTTTGATTAAGTTTTACACAGTGAGAACAACAGAAATGTAATAAAACAAACAAACAAGTGCATCAAAATGCATCAGTAATCGATTATGAATCAAATCGTTGCGCTATGAATTGTAATCATATCGAATCGTGAGATGCCTAAAGATTCCCAGCTCTAGTATTTACAGAAGCACATTGCATTCAATTGCAAAAATTAAAGAGAACGTTTTTTTTCTGAATTAATGAGATAGTTATCTCTAAATTTACAGATATTGTTTGAGTTGAAAAATCAAAAATACACCCTGTTTTTATGCATGAACAAGTTAACTATCTCAGTCACTCAGACAAACACAGATATGTCCTCAAGTAAAGCTATATGCTTCCGTAGGTCAAGGAAGTATGCACAGTTGGATTTATGTATCTATTTTTGTGTACAAATATTTGTTTGTAATTTATTTTTTAACCAATTGGAAGTTAACATTTGTCATTTTAGTTTAACTGCTTCTTTATTTATTTTTTATAGATACATTGTCTTCTACACTTTATCCTACAAAGACTTTAGTTTTCCTCTGTCACACAGAAGATTTCACCACTTTGACCAAAAGCACTGTATTCTTTTTTCTACTCCCAGAAGTGTCCTACATTATCCATTACTATAACATTTTTCTTGTGTGTTTGTTCATTGCCATTGCATCATTTTGCTTTGTCTTTTAGTTACCTATTTCACTTGTGGTTTTATTTCACCAATAAAGACAAAGAAATGGTGGAGATTAAGTTTATATTATGACTTGTTAAGTGAGAGCTCTAGGTTTTAATTTAAGTAATAATGTGGATCTTATTTAAATTCCTTACATAATATTTATGTAATTGATTGTTCCAGAGATCAGCACACTGAAGGAAATATTCACTATTGCCACTGATGGTAAGCACAAACTCAGACCTATTTCAGAAAATGATCACAGCCTGCAGTTTCTACCTCATGCTGATTTCCTCTCTCTTCTCTCCTGCAGAGCACGAGGCAGCTATGGTCAAATATAGCCGATTGCCCAAGAAGAAGGAGAACGAGAAGGTAATGTGACTGTGAAGTGCTCTGCTTATGGAGATTTTATCACTATTGATCTAAAGCAGTTAAAAGCTGTACAGTGTAGTAATGGTGTTGTTATGTAGTTGGAGTGGTTTTTGATCATTGTAATACAAAAATGGAATTGAATAGTTTTCAACTGCCTAACCGAACTGTTATGTGACGGTAACAGCACAATTTACTGTAATGGCTGTAGAGATAAGATTCCTCTGGTTTCTGCTTTTATTGAAAGTGACACTAAGTCTCCCTGGACATACAAGATAATGCTCCTGTGCTCCTCATTTGTATGTGAGTGAGCAAAGCGAAGAGTGTTTGCATATTTATAAGTGTGTGTGCAGAGCCTTAGAGAAAGTGTGTAATGTAAATATTTTCATATTTAACCCTCTTCTCTCTGGATAGATGAAGTCAGACCTTGTGAAGGAGGTGGCCTACACTAGGAGGAAGCAGCACCAGGCTTCGCTGCAGTATTACTGTGCCCTCAACGCCCTGCAGTATCGCAAGAGAGTAGCCATGATCGAGCCTATGCTTGGCTACACACAGGCACAGGTACTGAGCAGCCGTGCACAAACACATTGTCTCATTGGTTTAGTTAGGGTAAATTAAGTTAAACGTAGTTCAGTTTAGTTTAGTTTGGGTGTTTACCCAGATTCAGTAGCTAATTTATAAAATGACCAAAAACAGTAACAGCATTATCAAATCAATAAGCTTATAATAGCTGCATGACTTAGCAACCTGGATTTAATGGCTACATTATAGTGACCAAGCTACTCATGCAGGTTCCTTACAAAGATGGAAGTGCACACATCAAAGATAGGCGGTGCCAAATGAAACAAACAGTATTGCTTTCTGGATTATAGGTCACTACAGTATATAAGCTGCAGTCTGTTTTGGAGGTCAGAGTAAAAGATTTAATCTGACTTTCAGTTTTCCACTTCAACACCTAACACAATATTTCCAGAATTTAAGTGTATCGTGCCCACTGTAGCTTTTCTAATTATCCATCAAGAGAGAAATAAAGTAACTGGCATATAAACTTACATGAATGACAAATTTCCATCTAGCTCTTGTGGTTGAGGTCAGTTTTTCCAATTTATCTCCAGAAAGTTGAAGAAGGGCCATAGAACACCAGTAAGGCAGGGAACTCTGGATGGAGAGGGATGCAGGCTGTAGGCTTCAGTCAGAAATGCCCTGAAGAAGTGTTGATTAGTCCTTCTTTTTTCTTTCCTCTGTGTCTCCATCCCTTACAATATAAGAGCCAATAGAATAAAGAAACTTGATAACATTAGACTGAATCTTCAGCTGTAATAATCCACATGGCAAAATCATTGTCACTGTTTTCTTTATATTCTATTGTATAACAAATGCTTCTGTGAAAATATGAAATAATTACATTAATAACTAATTTTAACCCTTTTCAGGTCAGCTTCTTCAAAAAAGGCATTGAGATGGTGGCAAAGAAAGTTGACAACTTCCTCTCTTCTGTGTCCAACATGGCTCAAAGGTAAACACTATCTCTTTAATATAAATATCTATGAAACATGGCATCTAATAAAATAAAATGTGAAAGACTGAGAATGCTTATTGTGTATCATACAAAACAGAATTCATTTAAACATGCCCATGCTTTTCAGATATTTGTACACAGCAGTTCTCAATAGTAGCCTATTTAGGCCTCTGTAGCTACAATTCCTGTTGTCATGCTAACTGTATGGGGAAATTCAACTTTCTGAAAGTCATTTTTAACATCTCCATCTGTTTTTTAACCTCTCTTCATTTAGTATCCAGAATCAGCTGGATGCAGAGGCTGAAGCCATGCGGGTGTCCCAGAAGGAGCTTCTGTCTGTGGAGGACACCATCTACATGCCAGATAAGGACACCGAGCCTGTCAATCGTACGCTTATCCAGAAGGCTGGCTACCTCAACATTAGGAAGTAAGATTAATTACACTCATTATGGCACCATGTGAAACCAAAGGACACCTCATTTTCATTTAGTATTCCCTGCTGTATTGTAAAAGAAAAAAAATGAGCTGGTAAGGAAAAAGGTAGCTGATCTATCCTTAATTATCAGACATTTTAATGATTTGTTATGAGAGTTAATTCTAGTTTGCTATAGATGGTGTTATAAACAATACAGCACCAGAATGAGTAAATAATGAACCCAACAGAGAAAATATTTGTGCTTCTTTTGCTGAAGTGGCTCAAAATCCACAGGAATACAGTAAACAATAAATCTGTCGCAGCAGTCGGTGGGTCAGGTAACGTGCTGACAGTGTGCTCTGTCAGCTCTTTGTAGGATGGATGTACGAGAAGGGAAACTTCCTTAATGGCTTCAGGGAGAAGAAATGTAACGTAGCCCACTGTGTAATTTAGTGAAATGTCAAGGCTGTCAAACTCTGTCTCTCCCTCATATACATCCAAACTCTTTGACAAATGTCTGTGACACTGGAGAAAAGGTTTCCACACAATGCCCTTCTGTTTAATGACACAAAGTGCCAGCAGCCTCTAACGCTTGTCAAATGGAGCTGAGTCCGTAGAATATTTTCTCTTTTAAAGTGCTTCTTCATTTCAATGATGTGAGTCAGCCATAGCAGCATGAGGCACACTTCCATATTCATTCAAGGAAATCCATCAAAATAACACATTTTTAACATATTGTAACAGAGGAGGGATATCAGATCAGTGTCTCGCATGAGTCACACACCTGTTTTTGAAAATAAGTGAGTCAGGTTTAGCATAGATCCTCTCTCATGAGCAATTGAAAAAAGTCACAAATACTGAGACATGTAAGTAGTATCACTCAAAACAAAGCATTTAATAAAAGGAGTTATGTATATAGTAAGAAGGTGTGAAAAATAATGGACAAAAACAGCATCCCTCACCATAAATGATGCCGTGTCATGCCTTTTTTTTTTTTTTTTAACTCAATGATATGTTTTGTAATGACTTAAAGGTACAGTATGTAATATTTGGTAAAGTACAGTCAAATTTTCAATTAATTGATCATAGGTGATTGCACAGCAGCGCAGGGGTTAGTGCTGTTGCCTGACAGCAAGAAAGTTCCTGGTTCACCTCTGGTCAGGGCCTTTCTGTTTGGGGTTTGCATGTTAGCATGCATGGGTTCTTTCAGGGTACTCCAGCTTCCTCCCAAGACCAATGACATGATCGTTAGAGTAACTGGTGACTCTAAATTGACCGTAGGTGTGAGTGGTTGTCTGTCTCTATACGCAGCAACTGACTAGTGACCAGTCCAGGGTGTACTCTGTTGTACCCCACGAAAACATTGCTCTAGTCGTGCCATGGCCAACTGAGACGGGAATAGAGCAGTGGCATAACTTGCCAAGATGTGTCCACATGTGTCTTGCCTCTGGTATGGGCTTATTCGTTGGGAAAAAAATGGGGGTGATCATCTGTACGGGCATTGGACAGTGCCAATGTTCTTTGGGATGTTGCTTACATTGCCAATTTTGCGCACTTTACCTTTAATGTACTATAGTGAAGGACTTAGCAGAACTCTCTGTGTGCATTAGGGCCGAACGATTTTGGGAAATAATATAATTGTGATTGTTTTCCCTAATATTGCAATTGCCATTTGGTATGCAATTATTCCTTAACTGTCTTTTATACCTAAGCAAGGGCTGAACAATTATTTAAAAGTGTCTAATTCTGATGATTTTGACTCATATTGCAAATTGTATTTCCAGTTCTGAAACATGAAGCTAGTGCCAAAGTGGTTTAAAAAAAAAAAAAAAATTGCAGTTCCTCAAGATTCCGCTAGATGCCGGCTGCAAAAGCCAGCATGATAAAATGCCCATTTTTAGACAGAAAGAACTTATTTACCGCTTGGTTCAAAAAACTTTCTTGGTCTCAGTAGCCCATTTCATGAAAAAGAGAGTGTATTTTATTTATAGTGTGTATGGATTGGATTAGAAAGTCTTTATTTTCCGGGATGGGCTGTTTGTTTGCAACAGATGTCCACACAAGCCACATGCATAAATAACCACATGTGATACACAGCTCTGATGGATTTCATCATGATTAATAGGCAGTGAGGTATGAGATGTAATTACAACAAGTTTATAATATTTATTCAGCATTAAAACAGCAGTTACAGCTTATTTAAAACCTAACAGCTTAAGAAACTGGACCTCAGATATCTGATTGATTTGGCCCCCCTTGCATAAGCAAACCTGCCTCCTGATGGTAGAAGTCTAAACTCTGCATGCAGAGGGAGCTGAGGGTCTCCAAGGATTGCCTTTGCTTTCTGAGTGTCTTTTACTCAAAAAACATGGCAAAGCTGCTGAGAAAGTGCCTGATTCGCTTCAATCCAGGCTAAGATGTTTGCATAAATTTGCATAATAATGGGAGAGGTTGACCTGAGTGACAGGTGGTTCAACCAAGTGGCTCAAGGCCTGACTCAGCTTAACCTCTCACACTTTTACTCAACTAATCAAAAGCTAGGGGAAAATAGCTTTTCCAATATTGTGACCACCATCTTTGGACTTCATAATGGGCCTTTAAAAGAGGTCAGTGGGTGTCATCACTTGATTACATCCACATCCATACATTGTCTCCTTGAAGCATATTTTCTGCTACTGCTATCAAACCTGTTGTTATGTCAATCAGAATACCTCGTCTAATAATATATTTTTTTCTTTTGCACTCTAGTAAAACAGGCCTCGTGACCACAGCCTGGGACCGACTCTACTTCTTCACCCAGGGAGGGAACCTCATGTGTCAGCCACGTGGTGCGGTGGCAGGGGGCATGGTGCTGGACTTGGACAACAGCTCTGTCATGGCAGTGGACTGTGAAGACAGACGCTACTGTTTTCAGATAACCTCCCCCTCAGGCAAAACGTATGTACTCTGTAACGAAGGCCCTACCAGGAGAATGATACCGAAACATGTAATGTTGTATTTTATGCTGTTTTTTTGTCACTGATGTTTCTAGGTCAATGATTCTACAAGCTGAGAGCAAAAGGGAATATGAAGAAGTAAGTGTGACAGTTCAGATTTTCCTGACATCTTCATCACAAAGATATGTGCTGATTTAAGTGTCAGTCATGGAAAAATGAAAGAGATGCTCATTTGTGATTTCAAGCAGATTGTGTCTGATCTAGAGAGTCTTATTGTGTTTCTTTTTCAGTGGATTTGCACTGTGAACAACATTTCCAGACAGATCTATCTGACTGACAACCCAGAGGTAAAACACAGTGTCCAACCCACACACTTGCTGCGAGTTAAAAAAGGAGCCAAGTGAGGAAAATAACTAAGAATCTGACGTTTGATTGATTTTTTGTCACCCACTCTATTTGATCAGGCAGAGAGAAGTCTATTATTTGCTCCACAACTTCAGTTATATAAGGGACTCTGTTTAAGAGACTGAAGTAATGCTGTCACACTCCTCCTTCTCGGAAATGTCTCTGTTGTTGTTGTTAACTTTTTTGCGTTTTCCAAGAATCTTGCATATTTTTTTGGTTCCATGAAAATGTCAGGATTTCTGATTCTCGACATGTTACCCTATTTATATACAAATAAGTTGATTTATTTTCTCATAGTTCCCTTTAATCCACTTTATTTGTTTTACTTCAATAGATTAAAACAACACTGTGTAGAGAAGAAACTTTAAATGCTCAGCGAGCACCATCCCCTCACCATACAGTTTCCCTTTAATTTTAAAGAAAGGATTATATACAGGTGCATCTCAAAAAATTAGAATATCATGAAAAACTAAAAGATTATAGAATTGAAACTTCTATATATTCTAGATCCACCTCATATAAAGTGAAGTATGTCAAGACTTTTTAAAACTTGATGATTTTGGCTTACAGTTCACAAAAAAATCCTCTTTCTCATAATATTAGAACCTCCCAAAACACCAATCCAATACAGAAATGTCAACTTTCTGAAAAATATGCCAATTTATGGACTCAGTACTTGGTTACTGTCTTTATGTGACATGGCATGGAGCCAATCAGTCCGTGGCACCGGTGGCTGTTATGAAGCCCAGGTTGCTCTGATAGCAGCCTTCAGCTAATCTGTATCGTTGAGTCTGGTATCTCTCATCTTCCTCTTCAAATTTCCCCAGAGGTTCTCTATGGGGGTTCAGGTCAGGTGAGTTGGCTGGCCAGTCAAGCACAGTTACACCATGGTCAGCAAACCAGTTTCTAATAGTTTTGGCCTCACTGTGGGCAGGTGCCAAGCCCTGCTGGAAAAGGAAATCAAAATCTCCATCAAGTTTCCCAGCAGATGGAAGCATAAAGTGCTCTAAAATCTCCTGGTAGGTGGCTGACAGCATTGACTTGATGAAACACAGTGGACCAACAGCAGCAGATGACATGGCACCTCAAACCATCACTGACTACGGAGACCACAAACTGGACTTCAGGCACCTTTGATTCCTTGTTTCCGATCATGTCCTCTAGACTGGGGGACCTTGAATCCCTCCTTTTGGAAGATGACAACGATTGTCTTCTGGACAGCTGTGAAGACAGCAGTCTTCCCCGTAATTGCAGTTGTGTGTACTGAACCAGAGTAAGACAATGAAGGCTCAGGGAACCCTTAAAAATTGGACTTTTCCACAATTTTCTAGTATTTTGAGATAGTGCATTTTTTAATTTTCATGTGCTGTAAGCTGTAATCATCAAGATTCAAACAAAAAAGTCTTGAAACATTTCACTTTGTTTTAGATGAATTGAGAATTCATAGAAAATTAACTTTCTGAAGCGAATCACAGGAAAAAATGAACTTTTATATTATATTCCAATTTTTTAAATGCACCTGTATATCATCAATCACTGAATCCTTCAGCAATCATGGTCTATCATCGTCTCATAGACAGCATAAGCCTCTGTGAATGGACTTGAAATTCTCTATAAATTCCATGAAGCCCTTCCATGAAAAATCTTTTCATGGCTAGAATATGTAAAATGGGATTTTTTGTAAATCTTTACAAAACTGTCTAATATGATAAAAAAAAAAAAATTTAGAATAGGACCTTTTAAAGGATTACTGTCGCTGAATAAACTCTGCACTCTGAAGTAATATGAGGTTAAAAAACTGAACAGACTAGGAAGACATGATGCTGCTTTGAATATCTGAGACATATTAACATGCTCCTTGGTTAAACAATAACTCACCTCATAATAGGAATGGGTAATAAATGGTTAATAAATGCTGATGGTGTTTTAAACATTTGAGACTTATTTGCATGCTCATCAGTTGCTCCCAACTAAACTGAGATAATATAATGTCCCTGCTTGTGTTTTTAGGCCGTGGCCATCAGACTGAACCAAACGGCCATCCAGGCGGTCACTCCCATCACAAGCTTTGAGAAGAGACCAGAAGGCTCCCCCAACCCTGACAGGTCAGCCATGTTGATTGTATAAAAGTGTACCCTCACATAGGAAATCCTCTCCTGAAGCTAAAGTTTTGCACAGTACCGCGCATACAAAGACAACCATTTTCAAAATAGGGTTTTTTTAATTATGAAACTGACTACATTTAACCAAAGACAAAATGATGACTTTGGAAATTTGTTTAAGTATCAATCAGCATTTTAGTTCAAATACAAACTTTTTTTTTTTTTTTTTTGCATTGCTTTTATTCAGGATTAAAAAGGTTAACGCTGGCCTTAATGGGCCCCCTTAGGAATCTTGACCCCAGAAAGCTTTCTCCTTCTTTCCCCACTAGGGTCAGTCCTGGCACTGACTCTTGCAGTTGTGGCATGAAGTGTATGTGCAAACACATATTAAATGAATTTTTGCCGTTTCTGTTTTTTAAGATATATTTTCAGGCTTTTTATGACTTTGTTTTAGAAAGGAGGACATTGGAAGGAGTCAGAAACAGGGATGAGAGATTAAGGGAGAGACTTGCAGGCAAGGAGCCACAGGCCGGATTTGAACCTGTGCTGCCCACGTAGATGGAGTGGGACCTAACTGCTAGGCCATCTGCAGCCCTTATTTATCCTTTTTATCCGCACTAATCACTCTTATGTTATCTCAGAAAGGTATCCGCCTGTGTAAAGATAAATTTAGAGCCACACATTTAAAACATGTCCTCTTTTTTTGTCCTTTTACCCTTTCCTTCTTTTTATACAGATTTTTTTTTTTTTTTTATAAATGTAAGTCATAAGTTTTCTATGGCAAGGCAAGTTTACTTGTACAGCACATTTCAGCAACAAGGCAATTCAAAGTGCTTCACACAAGACATTAAAACACGATGATAAAGGGAAAAGGAAACAACAGGAAACTTTAAAAAAAAAAAAAAAAGATTTAAGTAACCAATAAACCCCACAAAAGATAAATCAAAGATCACAACCACAACTACCTTTGTAAGAAACAGTTTTTTTGGATGAACTCAACAGTTGAAGCTAACAGCTTCAACTGACTGGCCACTTTATTAGGTACACCTTGCTAGTACCAGGTTGGACCCCCTTTTGCCCTTATAACTGCCTGAATTCTTTGTGGCATAGTTTCAACAAGGTGTTGGAAACATTCCTCAGATTTCAGTCCTACAGTAAACTCATTGTCATTTTCAAGAAACCAGTTTGAGATGATTTGAGCTTTGTGACATTGTGCATTATCCTGTTGGAAGTACTCATCAGAAGATGGATACACTGTGGTCTTAAAGGGATGGACATGGTCAGTAACAATACTCAGGTAGGCTGTGGCATTTCAACAATGCTCATTTGGTATTAAGGGTCTCAAAGTGTGCCAAGAAAATATCCCCCTCATCATTACACCACCAGCCTGAACTGTTATTACAATGCAGGATGGATCCATGCTTTTATGTTGTTTATCCACATTCTTACCCTGCCATCCGAACGTTGCAGCTGAAATGGAGACTCATCAGACCAGCCAACGCAACAAGTGCCTGACAGTGTACAGGCTGGTTTGGATGAGCAGCAACCTTCCCTATCAAATTTCCATTGGCAACACAAATCTAACACCACACAAATAACCAACACACACACAAATGGCCACATTTCTCACACTAACAACATGGAATTAACATGATTGCTTCATCAAAGCCTGGACATGCTCATGCATTTTATAGTTTGAGCTGCTTTTGCTTTTCTATCATCTTGAACCAGACTGCCCATGCTCTTGCTTATGCTGCTGCCCTTTCTTCTCCATTCTGATGCTCAGTTTGAACTTCAGCAAGTTGTCTTGACCACCTCTTCATGCCTAAATGGATTGAGTTGCTGCCATTTGATTGGCTAATTAGCTATTTGTGTTAACAAGCAATTGATCAGGTGTACCTAAGAAAGTGGCCAGTGATTTTTTTAAGGTCATAGAAATCTTTGTTTAATGTATGAGACACAATCCAGCTTGTATAACACACTCCAAAATTCCAAGTCATAATTCCCTTTATAGGACTGTTAATTAATTCTCAATCTCTTTTATCATTGTACGTTGGGCTGATAAGTTGAGGCACTTTATTTTATTTCTAGTCCTTTGTAACCTACAAATGTATTTTTTGTGTTTTCTTTAGCTTGCTCTTCATGAATAAATGGATAATTATAATAAGACACAGTAAAATCATCACAACTTGCATCAGCACTGTAATGGTACATCTGATTACCAGGACAGTCCTTTGAATCGACTCTTTCATGTTTTTATGTTTTATTTGTTTTTTCCCCTACAAATGGTCCTTCTTCTGTCTCGTCTCTGCAGAGCAAAGCCTGGAGGCGTTTATACTTCAGGCAGTTCCCAGAATCCAGGAGCCGCTCCGGAACCAGAAGACCTAATTGCCCCTGGGACGCCCATTCAGTTTGACATCGTGTTGCCCGCCTCCGAGTTTCAGGACCAGAACAGAGCCGGGGGGAGGTGAGCAGACATCTGGGGCAGGAAGTTTGTGTGGATGCTTGTTTATGAGAGATGGGGAGGAACAAGTTGTGCTGGGCGATGCTAATTTCCTGAAAGTTGGTCTCATAGCAGTTGAGTTCCAAGAAACTGAATGCCTCATAATGGCTGATTGCAGGGGGTCTAATTGTTTTTTCCTCTGCATGTGTGTGCTCCCTTCCTGACAGACGCACAAATCCATTTGGAGAAACAGATGATGACTGTTCAACAGAAAGTGACGGTAATCATTTTCTCTTTCAAATGCAACATAATGATCCCCATTCAGTACGTGCTGAGCTTAAACCAACAACACCAGCGCTTGTGGACAAAATGATAACTCTCCTACATGAGTGTTTCTGTTTGTCTTTTGTTTACTGTCCTTATGTGTTTATTCTGCTGACATGTTTTTGTGGTGGTGATGGTGTGTCCTTCCCCAGATTCCCTCCTGCAGCAGGTGTTTGCTGTGCGCTTCCTGGGTTCAATGGCGGTGCGCTGTGGTGACAATCAGGAAGTGATCTATGAGGCCATGAGGCAGGTCCTAGCTGCTCGAGCCATCCACAACATCTTCAGGACCACCGAGAGTCACCTCATGGTCACAAGCAGTAACCTTAGGTCAGTTTTACCACATATAAATGCATCTTGGAAAATTAGAATGTCATGTAACAGTTTTTTCCCCCTCTGGTTTACTTCAGAAAGTAGAAAAAATTTCCATATATTTTAGATTCATCTCATACAAAAGAAAACAGGCAGAAAATAAACACAACAGTCAGAGCCTGGTCAAACATGAACCATGCAACTTTTGCACTGTTGTTCGAAAGATGTTTCTTACTAAGCTTTAAAGGCTTTAACTTTGCATTGATTTTCATTTTTGAACGTTGCAGCTTGTGCAAGCATGATTTAGATCTTTTACGTAAAAGAAAGACAAACAAGAACTTTGTAACAGTGTACCATAAGGCTGAAGTGTCAGCATGATGTGTGTAGTGACATTTTATATTCTGCTTGAAAAAGCTTATTTTGTCCTCACCACAGGTTGATCGACCCTCAAACTCAAGTCACAAGAATAAGTGTGAGTACAAGTGTTGACTCAAAATTGATTTTCTGTTTTTGCTTAAAGGTTTTGAGGTTTAGTCGGGCCAATCAGTGCCTCTCAAACAAAAAAAATCTATTTTCTTATTTTGTAGTTTCAGCTCGAAGAAGTTTCTCAGTTTGCAGCCCACCAGGAGAACGGGAGACTGATGGGATTCGTGGTTGAAGGCAGAGACTGGAGTGAAGACGATGAGGAGGGAGAGTCCACATTTAGCGCCTTTGTATTCGAGAGCAACACAGAAGGCGAAAAGGTTCATGAGCAAAAGATTTTCATTTTCAAAGAGGTGCACATGCTGGCTGATACACAAATGTAAAAGTTGATCTTTTGTCTCCTTTCAGATATGTTACACCATAAGCTTGGCGAAGGACATTACAGAGGCAAAGAAGGTACTGTTGTGTCATTTTAAGATCATCAGATCTAGTTTTTGTATTTACTCATTGGTGTTAAAAGTATAACAAAATGTAATCTATGAGATTTTTGTGGACAGAAGGTGGCTGTACACTCACTGTAGTGTGCTTTCATATGGGAGAACTGCACTAATCTCTGCTTGACAACAGTGACACTTCATTTTAAGTGAACCCTGCATAATACATACCAGCCTTACTGGAGTAATTTTAGAGTTAAGCAGAAATTTAAAAAGAAAATAGATTCACATGTAGGTTGCCATTATTGTGCAATGCATTCTGGGTAGCAGTGCCATAAAGCTGCATTATTCTTTAAGGATGAAACTCCATACGAGGAACAATACAGCCATAAGACATCACTACCCAGAGGGCATTGCACAACATCAGCCAGTATGTGACTGTAGTGTAGTAGCCTATATCTAGTGTGTGTATACTGATGGTAGACCAATAAAGTCTAGGGCTGGGACCTTCCTGTTGGTTGGTTGATAAGCTCACATCTAAAAAGATCCTGCTCACTGGTTGGTTGCACGCCTGATCATGATATTCTAACAAAAGCAGTCCTGCTGCATCAGAAAGTGTCTCCGAAACCCAGATCTAAGAAAAGATGTAATCCAAAGTTGTTACATTCATGAAAATTCATTGATTGCAAAAATTCTGTTAAAACAAACTGAAACTGTCTTGCTATATTACAGGGGTGTCCAAACTTTTTCCACTTAGGGCCACATATAGAAATATATAAGAATGACGGAGCCACTTTCATATATTGCAGCTTGAGAAAATTATGAAGTTATCAAAACGAGTCTAATGTAAGTTAAGATATTCTGATTGAGTGTGCTCACATGGCTAGTTAGTGGTTGACAAGGCAAATAGCCAGTCAATATAAGAATTTTGGGGAGGCCAATCAGATTTCAGGGGGCCCTGGTTGGCCCTGGCAACCACTGGCCTCAGCCTTGGAATGTCATTGGTGCTTTTTTGCTTAAATAAATAGGCCATTATAAATCAAGATATTGTTATAATTTTGGTTGCCAAATTAAAAAAAAAAAGATAATTAAATTCTGCTTGTCAAACTGTTTGCAGAATTAGCATGATCGCACCTTGCACCTCCTTTCCTAAAATTAAGAAATACATACCAGCAATAGCTTTGTGTTCTAATGTTGGCCGTATTTCATTTTATTTTTAAAATTTGCTGCAGGGCAATCAAAAGGGGGTTTGGACACACATTCGAAGTCCTTTCTCTGGTCTAGCTGAGCTCTCGAAGTACAGACCTTCAAGCAGATGAAGCAGCATTTCATAATAAAAGCGCCCAGGGCATTTTAGCTTATTACTGAATAAACTCTTAAGTACAGGAGAATGTGTGCTCTTGCTTTGGAAATTATGTTAATGGAATCTTAATGTGATGGAAGTTAAAGGTTTTGATAATCGCCTTTCAAATTAATGGCTAGATTAAGAGTTAATTAAAACCTAATGCTGATTTTTAGTGACTAATGTGCCCAGCTCTGTGTACAACACATGCTGCATTTTGAGTTCGAACACATTAAACACATAAATAAGCTCTTTTTTCTTTCTTGAAGGATCCCGAAGCCCTGGCCCAGCTGATGAAAAACATGCCCCTAACCAATGACGGCAAATTCCTGCTGCTTGAGCCAGAGACGGGTGACACAGCCAACGGAGACGGACAAGAAGACCTGGAGTCCGAGGCCTAGTCCCAGATAGGAGCCTACAGAAACCTCAGAACCCCGGTCAAAGTTTAACTTAGGAGAGAAGACTTTCCCTGGATGAAGTTATCATGGTGACCTCCCAGCCCTAACTCTGGTACAGTAACACCCATATTAGAGAGTGTAGTTCACTTCACTTACCCTGTGTTACTAGATCTCCAGTTTTTTGCTGTAATAAGAGCAGAAGACTTTTGGAGGGGGTTAACTGGACCTTAAAGCACATCTGTTGATCAAACATAAGGTCTGCTTTTCTGTGGTCTGACAGCAGCATGGGGATTAGTTTTGGTTTAAAACTATTGTTGATGGTACTTACATGAAAAGGGACACTAAATAGGTTTTGATTGTGTTTCATTGTCTTCTAATATGACCAGAGATCTAACAGATGGAGATGAATCAGGTTAGGTTTATTTTCAGTTTACATAGTTTTGAGTCCAGGTTTCTTCCTTTATGTTCTTTTAACTTGTATGCAACTACTTTAGCATTTATTTCTTGTTCATTTCTGTATAAAAAGCTGTTGCACTTCCCATGAAAATATCAGTTAAATAATGCTTGATGACTGCTGGATGCACTTATTTGAAGGATTTTAAAATGATGAATTTCCTAAAAAAAGGTTAAAATAATGCTGGTTTTATTGCTCTTTTTTCATCGTCAAAACTGACATTGTACAGTTTTGTTCTTTTTGCTACTCTTACATTCCTGTTATACTGAATTTATTTCATATTTTACTCTTATACTCCTGTAACGGTACTTACAAGTCTTAAGATAATCTGTATGCAGACATCTCCTCGAGCGGCCCAAATATCCTCCAGTAAAATGAAAGTATGTTGCACTGTGTTTCTTGAAAGCCTTTGTAAATATGAACTGTTTGAGTGTCTGTATGATGTGTAATCAGAGTTGCCTGCATTAAAAGCTTTTGGAGCTGATACGCTGGGTCTGATTCAGTGCATGATTAAATACCGGCGTTCTCTTTCATTCCCTCTGCAGAAAATTAAAACCTCCATGCTGAAGAACTGAAAAAAAAAAACTTGTAGTACTACGTGTCACTGTCTCACTGAAATAGTTTTCCTACTTAAATGAAACTAAATGGTGCAAAACACTGAGTTAAAAAAAAACCCTTAAATGTTATCTTCAAACTTCCCAGAGCGGTTTTGTTCTAATCGCACTAATCTCAATGGACAGCCGAGGCCTGTGGTGATGTGTAAAATTGGATGAATTTTGTACTGTGGAATACAGATGAGATTAAAAAGACAGTGACTGAACATTTATCTTGAAAATTCAATTGTGTTGACCTGGTCTGTGTCTGGCTGTCTGCTTGCTTTTTCTGCTTTACATCAGATCTCTCAACAGTAACAGAACTTAAACAAGGACAAATGTGAAAAGGACAGCTTTATGAAAGCAACTCTTTCATGACACTACTTATTATTTTCAAAGGAATAAAAACAATGGTTTGCCATTTTGGAAAAATCACTCATATCTGTTGTAGTGCTAAAGAAGATGGTGGTGCCACTTTCCTATCCATCCACTGTAAATAAGAACAAGGTTAACAGATTATCAGCCTGGCCAAGTATCGGGGCAGATGCTCAGCATTTGGCCGACTTTTTGTATCAGTGTTTTCAGTTACTTATGAAATTAACAAAATTGCTACTTTGAATCTGTTTTCACTTTCTACAGTCTTACCGTAAGCTCTCCCCACAATCCCGTCTGATTGGCTAGACATCACGCGTAAAGCCAATCAAAACAGATGGCTGAGTACCACGGACACATATTGGTTCTAATATCAGTCCTGTTGACGGGAAGTTGACTCATGTCTATTAATAGACTAATTAGCAAATCATGATATGAACCTATAAAAGTAGCAGACTTTCATCTGTTGTACTCCTGGGCAAAAACAAAGATCCAGGCATCAGGTGCTACCATAAAATCTGTGTCTGTGAAAGGTTTAGAGTGTGGAAGTTGCAGACTAGTTCACCTACTCTGGCAGCATAATCCATTGATCCTCTGACTGCAAGGCTGAGAACAACCGCAGACTTGGAATCACACACAGGGCAGTGGGTTCGCTGAGCAGGACAATGTGGTGTTCCCAATATCTGAGCATGCGTACAAAAGTCATTTTTTTGGTTCTTGGTCCTGGTCTTACTATACTCTTGTGAGGCCTGGACTGATGGCCAGAGGCATCTACTGGACTCCTTTGTTCCAACTTCTCTACGGCCTCTTTTGGGTATTGTTGGCAAAACCATGTCTAATCCTGACATCCTCAGGGAAATGGGGATGAGAAGGGTCAGCTACCTGATACGGGAATGGTAGCTGAGGTTTTGCGGGTATTTGGCTTGCTTGGTCTACTTCACCACAGCCCTGTCTGGGCTTGTCCAGACAGGGACATGGGACTGGCACAGGCCTGTAAGTAGGCCATCAGGAGGCCACAGCAGTACAGGACCAAGGTTGGCACGGGCACAATATTGCATTCTGGCCGATATCTGGTAGGGTGATATTTACAAAATAATTTTAGCTGATATCAGTGCTGTCTTTTAAATGTAATTTAGACCTAAAACTTCTGTCCTTAAAACGCAGAACTTAAAGTTTTAGGATGAACAAATGAACACATTTCAGTCATTAGGCTACACATTTAAAGAATGATGAACAAAGAAAAAAACTTCAGCTAAAGTAGATCTGTTGGTCCAGCCTAAAACTCCACCAACATATTGTTCATACAGCCAATGTTTACAGTTGATATAGGCAGATTTTAAAAGCCCAAAGATTGGTTGAAAATATCGGACAGAATTTACAGATAGTACACCTTTTAAGCTAATATCTGCAGATACAGACATCATAGTGTGCATCCCGACCTAGCACACCTAACTGCTGAATCAAATGAGAGATTTTTTTGGGCAAGGGCAGTCACCTGTTTGACAAACTCTGGTTTGATTTCATGGTCAAACATGGCAAAATGTTAGCGCAGTGGCAACGTTACACCAAAATAACTAAGAAAATTAAAGCAATTGGCATCTTTTGTGAAATGTTACCTCCATCAGTAAATATCAAACACAAAAACATAACCAATTGTATATTTTGTACAAAAAAGAAACAATTTAACTTTTAATGGTTGGTTATGTGCTGGACTAAAGTCTGAAAATACATGCAGATATTTTTTGTATGGTTTGATTTGGTTGACTATTTAGCCCTTTTTTCCATCTTTATACTAAACTTACATCTGCTGGCCCCAGTAGGACTAGTGTTAGGAATTGATATTACAGCAGCATATATCTTTTCTTTTTTCCCCTGCTTTGTATTTTCACAAATGTGAAACAGTTTTCCAAGTTAAAATAGAAACCCATTTTTCTCTCTGATATGTGTGGACCAATGCTCTGACACCTGTTCAGCTGACTTTTGCCCTCCGTCTGTAGATGCTGGCTGAGATCTTCAAGTGCACCTTTAATTAAACTACTGTGATGAAAACAAACATGTTACTGAGTGATGGAGTCAACTATTTTCTGCCCGTTTCATGACCGCCAAAGGCTGTTGCCAGTGTGGTTCCTCTGATAAACAGCTCCGACATGTCAATCCTCTAACTGTCCATATTTCCTGCAGCATTGTAAAGCCCTGCAGATCAGTCCTGAAAAACCTGTGCTTTGAGGGTAACGCTCTGTAAGGAGAAATCTCATGTTGTAGAAAATACATTCAGCGTCAAAAGCAAAGACTTAACTCTATCCTCTTTTTGTACAAAGCTGAAGTCGACAGAGTCGACCACCCATAATCTTTGTACTTAATTTGTCATTTTCTAAAACCAGTGTTACCATGCAGTCTTAAGTAAACATATCCTTTTTTCTTACTGAAGTTTCCTCCTTACCTCATTAAAAGAGCTTTAAATACCATCTCCAGACATCACAGATTTTAGAAAAGAAAGCATTTTGCTCTTTTATTTACAGATAGTTGACAAATATATATTTCAATGCACCTAAAATGTACAAAGCTGGAGGCACATGGAAAATGTTAGACATTACAGCAGGAAGCTTATCACACTCAAAGTTTGGCAGCACACAGTTTAAAAGCACACATATTGTAGCAAAAGTCCTGCACATTTGATTTGCTAAATAGGCTTTTATGTACAATGAATGTCCACATGTACATTAGAGACAGGATTTTCTCTTCTTTAACGGGTGATGAAAAGGAAAGACTTAGCAATATCTGTCCTCTTATGCACACATAAGGAGACACTCCAAAAATAAATGCATTCAAGGTATACATTAAATAAGTATCTCTATTATGATTCACTCTTTGTTCATGTAAGACTCACACACCCCTCAGGAGTCTTTGTAGTAGTTGTTGAAGTTGATGCGAAGCAGGAAATCTTCAAGATGAGGCTGGTAGCCTCGGTTCACTAATTTGGTCACCACTGTAAGAAAAGAAACATGAATCACTTTGTAACTTTGCTGAAGAAAAGTTTCTTTTTCTGTAGTTGTGATTATATATCTCAGTAATAAAAAGGGATTAAAATTGTGCTATTGCTGCACAATGAATATAATCACAATTGTATTGCAATGTCAGGAAGTGCAATTACATAATCACATAAAAGGCTGCAATTATTTTTGTATTATGTAGTACTTGAAAGCCTTAGAAAACTAATTAAAGCAAGGCCCTTAAAGGTGCAGTGGTTGTATTAAGCCTACAATATTTAGTGGAAAAACTTGTTAAAAAAAAAAAAAAAAATGTAATATAATATTTATAGGTAGGCCTAGGTAGGAGTACAGGGTTGGTTGTCACACTCATATCTCACCACCAAAATTTAGTATTGACATTTCCAGAATTGGGATCAGAGCTCACCTACATAGTCTCTCTGGAGTAGGACAGCTGAACTTGAGATGAGACAACTTTATGTGTTTCTCGTGGAAAATTGTAAATATTCAGCTTATTATTTTTCTTCTTGGCTTTTACACAATGGGTTTATAACAAAACAATTGTTACCATTAAAGACTGTGAAGGGAAAGCTGCAGTTTAGATTGCTGTTGGCTGGCTAAGTAGTTCTTAGATGGTTGTTAGCTTTAATGTTAGAAGGAAATTCCAGCAGAGATTGGTCATCAAATTCTCTTCGAGGTTGGTCGTCACAGCATTCAGGGGAGGTATGGGACACGTGTTAGAGGCGCAAACAGAGGGCATACATGCTCTGCTTAGTTGCAGTGTGCAGACCCTACATTATCCATCACTGTAACACACATAGTGAATGCGTGCAGTCTAGTTTAGTAGGCTGTTCTTTTTATGCCTATTTGTTTTGTTGCTATAGGCCTATAGGCTGACCTAAAGTTGTTCATGTTCCCTGCTCATTTTGTGTTAAGATGCATTTGGTTTTCAACATGTCAATGCAATTAAAGTCTCAAATTTAGCTGTGCATTCTTGGCTTTGTTTTCATTTTTTCTGATTAAAACAACATTGTGACAAACAACCCCATAATTTTTGACAACCATCCCCTTGATTGGGTTGGTTGTCACAATGTTCAACATTCTCAAGTAACATGTTGTTATTGCACATGAGACACGCACAAATGCCACTATCTAACGCTATTTTTTGAAAACAGAACACCACTCTCGCTCGCTCTCCTTTTACTCTCTTCCTTCACTCTCCTTTCTCACTCGTCTTCTGCCAAAGCTGCCGTTTTCGCAGTGCTGTTTAACATTACTGTAATATACAGTGCTTAACAAATTTATTGGACCACCTGTCATATTTGTCTCAGAGACCATCCAGCATCATGAAGTGCTTTAATGCGGACTCTTTCATTTTCAGTGAGCTCTCCATATTTTACCATTTTGAACAGGAATGAGGAATTTCAAACTGAATTCACCTTTTTATACCCAAATTTGAGCCGGATCACTGGTCTTCTCTGAGAGAAGTCAGAAATTAATCAAGCATAACATTCAACCACTAAAACTAATTTGTCTGTTCAGGAATGCAAGTAAATAACTATTATTTGACATATTAATCAAGAAATAAAAATGTGCTTTACTATTTTTGCAGTTTTCTTGTAAATCAGTAAATTTGAAAATTCATGGATAACAATAATAATTCTATTTTAGCATTAAAAATATCATTTGGGTTAAAGATCTTCTACATATTGGTGTATTAACCACTGCAGAAACATAAAAAATGATTGCGGTAATTACCAATGCTGTTAATTTAGCGCAGCTGTGGCATAAACCTTATTTTGGGTGGTGGTCTAATAAATTTGTTAAGCACTGTATATACCACACATCATATATTGCCGGAAAGCACAGATTCTCAGCTCTCTGTCAGCATTGGATTTTTTTAGATTGAGCAAACTTTCGAGGAGTTACAGTGTTGATAATCTGTGTAGCGATCTCACGATACGTCTGGTGTTTTGCTATGGTGTTTTGCTATGAATGCCCATGTCATATGGTTGCGAGTACTGTAATGAACCATATATGTGCACATGCCCACAATTCTCAGCAACTCTGACAGAGTTACGGTAATAATACTCCAGACATATAAAACACAGCGCCGGCGCCGGCTTAGTAGGTAAAAGGGTTAATTATCTTTGTGTTCCATTATGTTGGAAAATGAGAGGGACTCACATTTCGAGCCAACACCTTAAGATTCAATTGAATGTAGGAAACACTACTGATGGAAGTTTTCATGATGAGAAATTCACACTAGAGTAAAACGTGTGACAACCAATCCTGTTCTTCACCATCACTCAAACTGTGAAATTGTTTTATTTTTAATCAACTCAGAATAAGCTGTTAATTTATACACAAGGAGGGTCCCCTCCACAGATTACTCCATTTTGGCCTTTTTTTTCATCTTGCATATTTCTGCAGTTCTACAGAGAGGATCACATTAGATATGTGTTATTTTTGAATTACCACAGTTACCACCAGTAGTGAGCGTTGCAACCTTGAATCTGTTAGATGTTGTTAATATTTCCAATCTTAAATACTCCATTTTTAAGTTTACAATAGTGCCACTACTGCACTTTGTAGAAGTACCTTCATTTTCAAAAAAGGGAAAAAAAATATTTTTTGTCAAATTAATTTGAAAGCAGTACTGCAAAAACTATTAATGTTTGCCTTTATTTTGATAACCAAACAAATACACTCATGATAACATTTATGTGTTATATCATAATTGTGAATAACAATATTGTTAGGTATAACCCAAACACACATTATAAATAAATCCTGATACACCACTTTGCTTCAATAAAAAAAAGTTTGTTTTTTTTTCCAAAATTTATTTTTAAACAAAGGTAAACTGCTAGAAAGAATTCGGCCACTGATATGTTTGCGGTAAAAGAAATGAAAAACAAAATCCTTAATCCTTGTTCTCATTAAGATATTTCCAGTTGAACGTGAGCAGTAATAAAACAATACAAAACTGTTTCAAAACTCTAAATCATTTTAATGCACTAAGCAGAGCCAGGCAATGTTTAATTTAATCATCTTAATCACAGATGAACCCGACTCCATCTCTTCTTCTATTTTTCATTAAAACAATAAAAGGTTAATATTTACAACTGACAGAGAACATGACGCCCCCGACCATTGCACTGTAGCTGGATTACATAATTAATCTCTTATATTTGGAGAAGATTTAATTTTGTTTTGAATAAGACTCAATTTTATGGAAGGTGGCAACCATTAATTAAACAGATACCACTTAAAATTACAAGATAATCCACTTTTATAGCCTTTTTAAGCTATATTTAAATATAAATGAAACATAATCAAAGGATTAAAGTGAGTGGGATTGTCATTGTTACTACCTTTCTTCCTCCAGGTTATGTAATGTATTTGAAACTGATCCTTTTCCTCCTCAGTGGTTTAATGTCAAGTGGTTACTCACACATCCTTTGACTTTATTATAGCTAAGCTGAGTAACATCCAAGTCATTGTATTAAAAACCCAATTAGAAAACATTATGAAATCAAGACAAGATCAGCTCTGCTTCAGTTTTTAGCTCCATCTCCTAGAATTCAAAACATTGATGTATTGAGATGTGTTAATCTAAACAGGTGAGAGAGAAGCATACTGTGCTCACCTTTGAAGAGGAAGTGGGAGTAATACTTGAAGGTGTTGTACGACTGCTGCATGGCGATGAAGCTGGGGTGCACTGCCTCCCCCTGCTGGCTGTCCCAGGGCTGTGCGATCAGCTGAGCCCTGAATTTGAGGATCAGGCTGAAGATGCTGTGGATGATGTTCATGACCGGCGCCGCCTTCTCTGTCAGCAAACCCCTGAGGAGGCGAGAGCAGAAAGTTTAAGGGAGGCGACAAGGAACCTTGAAATGAAATCTAAGAGGGGCTGTAACTCTACACAGGAAAGTGTGATACTTGACAAGCCCTCCTAATGAGATTAAATCATTTATCAGGTTCAAAAGTTGGCCTCAAATAAGCCTGGAATTTTAATTAACTTCTAGCGAGGAGGTTGAATTAATTTTATGAGTAACCGTGTGTTCACAGTGTGCCACTCAACTTGCTGTGCATGGCATATCAAGAATAAATCATTTATAATAGTGTTCAGTTTATAACCATGGTTCAGAATAGTTTTTTTCTAACTTATGTTCAAGATAAGCACATGTGTTATATCCAAACTGTACCAAATAGCATCTAATTGCACTTATTATTGATGCAGCTATGATTATCCAGGTGATTTATTCATAGGTCTCAGGTGTCAGATGAAGAACTCAATGAAAAAAATACACTACTTTAAAACTCCAAGCAGCAAACACTTACTATTTCATTTAAATGTGTTTCCCCTTTGTCATGATGGAGTACTCAGAGTAGATAATTGAGAATAAAAAAGGAATTTAAAGGATTGTAGCATCAGGCTGCAACCCTACAAAATTGACAAAAGTGAAGGAGGTCTGAACACTTTTTGAATGCACTGTAAGTTTCCATACTAACAAGTTCATTTAGGAAATGGATTTCGAAATAGAGAGCTGATCTGAAAATATGGCTCTAAAAGTGATAATAACTACTGGCACTTTACATTCTGATCTTGTTTTATGAATACAAAATCAAGATAAGTATTGAAAAAAAGGAATTTTGAAAGAAATCAAGATCCAAGCAGGCTCATTAATTTATTCTAGCTTTGTCCTCCCTGTAGTAAGACAGTCAAAGATCAATCACCTCAACAAAAAAAGAGACAAGAAAACACTAGCATATCGTGAGCTGGGACTACATGAATCCTTTTGCAGCTGATTAATTTGTAGTTGGTTGACCAAATGACAAAATGCCAATCCTTACAAATAATTCAAAAATATCTTCTTCTTCAGTAGGCTACGAGATGTCCGATACACAGAGCTGTCCCAGCCCAGCAGGGGCTGATTGAAGAGGGTTTAAACTGATAGATTTTAGAAACTTTTCTCTTCCAGTATGTCAGAATCCTGCATTTAAGAAAAGAGGGATATAAAGGCTATGTAGTAAATAAACGTTGGGGTAATAATTGGATTGAAAGACTCCATAATTCAAGACAGCAGAGCAGCAGCAAGCAGGAGAGGCGTTTAAAACCCTGTGAGAACGTCAATATTTATCAGACAACAATATACAGAGATATAAGAGATGTTTCTTTGGTTCGACAAAGAATTGATGACTATTTCTTTAGGATTATGTATATCATAAATCTTCTGACAGTAGTTTGATTGAAGTTAGACAAGAGGGAAGTGTCTTGGCAATTCTCAGTGAACGTTCACATGAACGTGCATGGCAAGACTGGGCTTAGCTGTGCTTGGTGCACTCAGTGTAAGTGGGGCCTAGAAGTCGGCTGTAGCTATATTGGACATTGTGGATAAGACCGACTTAAGTTACAACCAGCAGGTGCATTCTGCCCCTTAGCTGAGTGCACTAATAGAAAAAAGAAAACAGCAACAACAGGTCCAGTTTGTGAGGCAGAGGGATCTTTTTATTTCCCTGCCACAAACCAACTTTGAAACATGAGCTGAGAGTATGGGGAAACATTCTGCTTTACCATTTTCCTCTCTGCAAATCTCACATTAAAAATTGTGGCTGTCTGAAAGACATGAGAAAACTATGAAAAACAGAACAGAGACTGAAATATTTACCTTTCATGGATCATATTTTTGTTTTATGAACAGGGAATCTCAATGCAAACGCTTTGCTTTCAGATACATTAACATTACTCCAAAAGTGTTTGTGGGGTCACAATGTTCAATTAATGAGCCACTGCCATTCATTTGTTTTGATCAGGCATCTGCAAAGTCACAGAAATTGTCTTTTATATTATTGATCTCTGTAAATGCATTTCTAGGCCCATACTTCTTCCTACTTTTAAAGACCCTGCATGTAACCTGCAATAACATTAGTTCTGCTATCACTGAATAAATCATAACATGCCATTACAAATGATTAAATAGAGCAATATAAGCTTTAAAAGGGTGAGTATTTACTGGCTTCTCTGTCACAGTTAACAGATATCTTTTGATTATGTACAACTCAAAGCATTAAAAGACTTTTTCCTCAGCTCCAGGAAGGACTAGTAGACATTTGTCATAATTTACTGATATTTAGTAAAACTAAACAGTGAATAAAATAATCAAAAATGTGTGAAGGAAATTTTATCTTTTCAAAATGCATCTTTTACAGCAGAATTTATTATAGTTAAAAAAGAGAGACAGAAATCCCCTTTCCATGCTTTAATAACAAGCACCAAATAGCTATGCGCATGCAGTTCCCTCTCTCACCTGAAGATGGCTCTGTTGAGGTAGTCTGCATGTGTGCGGTGGATGGCATCCAGGTCACTGGCAGTGGCCAGTTTGGCTGTAAACTCCCTCCAGGACACTTGCAGGATCTGGTTGGCGATGTATCCCTGTATCACTTTGACAAAGTGCTGCATCTCATGTCTGTACAGCTGCAGCTGACGAAACTGCACCGAGCGTCCAGCACCTTTCACCAGCGCTGATGGACAGACAGAGGACAGGAACAAGTCAATGCTAACACAGGGTACAAGCTAAACAGGCTACCTGCTCCTTTTCAATATCACACAGTTCTGAAATCACTTTAAAATGAAAACAACCTAAACCAAAAGTAGTGTAATACTTTGTATCATTTAGTCCTTTAAAATCAGTTCTAATAGCTCCAAAATGCAGTTTGAGTCCTAAGTTAAGACATCATCTAATTCTGTCCTTGTGATTAGTAATATAAATGTGTAAAGGGCTGAAGTTCACATCTCTGTCATCATAACACTGTATTTACCCTTCAGGATATCATCTATGTACCGAGTTACACAACAATCCTGCTTGAATGAGATATGCTTTGTATAAATAAAACATAAAGGACTCGCAGTGTTTCCCTTTATAAATATTTTATGAACAGTTGAAGCACAACTGGAGGAATCTTAAGTCATCCTTCACTGAGAAAAGGTGGAATGTAAGCTGGGTTGGCATCAAAAGCTCTCACCTGTCCTCTTGAGGTGAAACCAGACCTCGCGAAGGCTCCACACCATGTGCTTGAGCTGCAACAGGAACGAGAACAGACGGTTGTACTTGTTCATGCAGCTGTCCGTGATGATGATGTTCAGCGGCCAGTCCACCTGGGAGCCAGCGCAGAAGCAAGGAGACAGACAAACCAAGGTAAAACAAATAAATAAAACGTGAGTAAGGTGTGAGAACAAGTGTGAAAGAAAAGTTGGGAAACAGGCAAAGGGAGAGTGACAGATGAGGGTGAGTAAAAGGGAGGGGAGGAGGAAGGTGTGAGTGCAGAGACGTTGATAAAGGAGGTGAGAGGAATGTGAAGGGAAGATGGAGCGGTGAAAGATGGGGGGTAGGAGAGTAAAAGAAGATGTATGGGGAGAAAACAGAAAAAAAACATGAGGAAGGAGATAGCGAAGGGAAGAGTTTCAGGAAAGGTTCAAGATTACACAGGAGGGAAACAGTTGTGAGAGAAATGGGAGGGAGGAGAACAAGAGCAGAGGACAATAAATGCAGCATTAGTCACTGTGCATGTCATCCAAAAGACCTAACTCCAATCAATCTGAGGTTCAGCCATTTGAAGTGCGTGATAAGCTAATTTTCCACGCCCAGAGCAGTTTGTCAAGACATGACAGGTTGTCATATTTAAGCTGTCACTCATGCTGAGCGTGTATACATAATCTGTTACTCATTCATACTTCCTCACCTTGTAGCGTAGCTCCAGACAGTTGAGAGAGTCGGGGGCGTGTGGGTGGAACGTCTCAGGGAGGTAGCGCAGGGCGAAAGTGAAGTTGCTAGCTAGAGGTGTGTCTCCATGTAAGCTGTACTGGAGAGCTTTACTGAGGATGGAGTTCAGGACTAGAGGGGTCAGCAGCTCACCAGGGGTCTGTCCACTGCCCAGCTGTGAGGAGGAAAACAACAGTTTAATACAATACACAAGGCCACGTAATGGATAATGTGTAGTGAGAGGGTTATTAGAACAGCCCAGAAAACTCTCTTACTGTGCATTATCCGACTCAAAAAAAGTTTATTTCCTTAAAATGAAGACAAAACATTTTTATTAATTCTGCTAAACAAATAGTCTGTTAGAATCTGTAGTTACAGCAAACTCTGACTTTAAATGAGCCACCATAACTCTTAAATGAACACTACTGAGATAAACTAGCTGCTATTGCTCCCATTTAATCTGAACATTTTCACTGTTGAAGAATTAGGACAAGGTGAAAAGGAAACCTTTAGTGTTGAAAAATGAAGCTGATGCAGAGGTGCAAAACATTCTCTCACCACTGTTTTTTGACGCTACCCACTGTCTTCCTCTCTAAATGAAGGCATTAAAAGCCCAAAAATATATATCTATAAAATTTCAGGCAAACATAAATAAAAACTGGGCTTTAACTGTATTGTGTGCTTACAAAACTAACAAAATATCTGTAGTTTTAGTGAATGGTGCAAGAAAAATGCCTGACAGCACTGTTAATCATGGCATCTTTTTTATTAAGTCTTAGTTTTAGACTTAATATTAAATCGACTGAGTTTGAGTCTTACTTGAGTAATTTTCCTAGTTTATAATTTTAGCATAGATTTAGTCAAGGAAATTTTAAAAACATTTTAGTCCAATTTTAGTCAATACAACACGCTTACATTTTCCTATTTACTTTTAATCAAGAGATTCATTTTCTTGTACTGATTTAGCCATATTGTAGAGTTAATATTAAATGTAAAACTCATACTTATCTGCCACAATCTAAATTCCGTTTAAGACTCCTTGATTAGAACTAAACTTACTTTTTATCAGAGTTTCAGTCATCAAAGATCTATTCTTGGCTATTCTTGGTCTTATCTTTCTCATAGAAAAAAGGTAGTCAACAACAGTTTTTAGTCCTTGTTTTAGTCTATGAAATGAACACAATGAACACTATGATCTGTCACACAAAGTGATTCAGATTTTGTGGCTTTATTCATTGCAAAACTGAGAAGTATGGTCTTTTATTAACAGTATTCTTTGACCTTTTTTTTCAAAGAAAAAAAGAAAATCATGGACTTATGCTGGAGTGACTCAAAGTTTGTGTGCACTGCTGAATGAACAGCATTTATGAACACATTCTACAGCATATTTCTAAAATCATATGTGCCGTGATCCCCAGTATTAAAGTTAATTGAGCCACTCAACCAACTGGGGTAGTGCAAAATTGTCTAATTTCATTGGTCAAGACTTCATGCATTTGAATAAACAAAATGAGGAGAAAAGAGTAGCCTATTTAAACATATTTCTAAAACGGTATGATTGCTATGAATATCTTTATGTTCTTTAATAACTACTTTCAGCATACTCATAGAGACCAGTAGCTAAACTGTCCTTCAAATCCCTAGGAAGATGCTAAGACACAATGGTATAGAGTAGTGTTTCCCAACCATTTCTCCTTGGAGCCCCCCCTACATGTACCTAAGAAAAGCAGAGCCCACCCAGGACCCAGGAGAGAAGAAAAAGTGACATATTGCCGCCAAAAGTCAACATAGGTTTTAACCATTTCACTGATAAAACCCTAAAAAAAAGGCCTGTGCATGCTTTTCTTATCAGAGGACTTTTGCATTAACTACTAGTTACTGCTTTTTCATGGTTTTAGACTACTGTAATGCACTCCTCATCAGGATCCTTGGCAAGAGCATCCAGAGATTACAGTATATCCAAAACAGTGCTGCCAGGATCCTGATGAGGGTCCACAAACATGAACACATCAGCCCCATTCAAAAATCTCTTCACTGGCTCCCCGTCCCATACAGAATTGAGTACAAGGTCTTTCTCCTCACCCATTAGTGCACTCACAGACATGGCCCCCCAATACCTCAAGGAACTCCTCACCCCCAAGACCTCCTCATGCACCCTCGGTTCTGCAACCAAAAAACACCCTCCAAGTCCCCAGAACCAAGCTCCGCAGTATGGGTGATTGGGCCTTCTGCTCTGCAGCTCCAAGGCTGTGGAACGCCCTCCCTGACAACCTGAGGGCCCCACAAACTGCAGATGCTTTTAAACGAGACCTAAAAACCTATCTTTTTACTAAAGCTTTTTGCTAAATGTCTTTCATAGGTTCTCCTCTTAATCGTTAATTATATCGTATTACTCTTCTGTTCTGTAGCACTTTGAGATTGCTGAAATGGAAAGTGCAATACAAATAAAACTTATCATTATTATTATTATTATTGTTATTATTTGCAAATCTAATTTTGGCAGCCTCAGAGCAGACAAAGGCTTGCAGAACATAGCATTTTTGCAAAAAATAAGGACAAAACAAAAAAAAAAAAAAAAAAGCAAGAAAACTAATAAAAATCAAACTAAATTGAAAGTGAAATCAAAATACGAGTAAAAACTCATGAAAAAGTCAGAATGTTTTTAACCTTGGTTGTGCCTGTTTGTCAGGAGGCCTCAGATTCCAGCTCTGTTTTCTAGGCTGATTGAAAGTTAGTTTGAGAGAAGCAGATTGGCCTAAAAGACAACTTCAATAACCAAACTGGTGACATAATTCTAACTTTGGCATGAATCAGTGCAGCACTGGAATGGGTTTTTTGCCTTGTCACTGTCTGAGTCTGTAGGCATTTTCTTTTCTGTTCACTCATCCTTAAAACACTGTCATATTCCATACCACGGCCTATTACATGTTCATTTTATGCCCTATTTCCCGTTTTGTAGATTCCTATATAATAGAGAACAGATTTAAGGTGTTTTAACATCGTCTCAATGCTCTTGTCATTTTCTTTATCCTTTCCCCACAGCAAACTGACCGTCTTCAAATTAATCTGACCTCTTCCCATGGACTGATATGATGATAGTTACAGTTCATGTCCACTGAACACAACAGTGCAGCTGAAGACTCACCCCAGTTTACTCTGTATGGTGCTGCTTGGAACATGTATGTACATTTAACAAGAAAAGACCAGGCAGCATCTCTTTTTATCTACATGGATTATTTTGGCATAACCAGAAAAGCAATGAAAATGGTGAATTACTGTATAGGTGGCACTGGATAACAGAAGAACTACAAGTTCACATGGAAAAAGTATGTCAACAGCAGTATTTGCCTTGTGGGGTTGATTTATCTTTGACATGATTCCATGACTTTCTTGCTTCTACTACAGGTGAGTACATGAGGAAATTAAAAGGTTGATGTTTGCGACAAAGGATGTTTGGTTTCATGTACAATGTCTGTGGTTTTCCACCTCAAAAGTGAACTTTTCTATGTCAGTGGCATGTAGCAGCTCTGTGGCCCTCTGGCCTCCCAGTAATCTATTGCTCATGTAACAGGATGAAACATAATGTTGTGATGATTTACTTTCAGTAGTCACTGCATTGTGTTGTATTGTATTTTAAAGTTGCCCAGATGCTTTGCATGTTTCCCACCTGTTTGGATTGATCTACTTTATGTGAATTCAGAACAATAGGTAACTAGCGGACATGGTCAATACGTCTCGAGCGAAATTGGTTGCTTTTATGATGCAAACCTTAAAGGGGACATATTATGCAAAAATCACTTTTTCAGGCTTTTCTAACACAAATGTGTGTCCCTGGCCAGTCCACAATCCCTTCAAGTACCAGAAAAATCCATTCCCTCCCCTCCTCCACCTTTCAGAAAATGTGTGCTGAAACACGCCGTTCTCAGATTTTACATCTAGTGACCTCACCAGGAGCCTAAGCACCCGCCCCCAGGTTTGGTTGGCCCTCCCCCACTTGGAGGAAAGTTCCGCCCTGTTTCTAATATCACGAGTGCTGCATCCATTTCCTGAGAGGGGTGTGGTCTGGGGTGGAGTAAGACAGCTAATTACCATTTAAAGCCAGACACAGAAACAACTCATTCTGAGAAGGGCTGAAAGAGAGGGGTCTTTAGACATGCAAAAATCCAATACTGGAGTGTTTTTTCAGAAACAATCTTCACAGGCATGTTTTGGGGACCTCTGAGAACAATATAAAGTTGTCTTAGAAGGGTAAAATATGTCCCCTTTAAGGGTTCAGTAATTTAAAGGTCACATATTTTATCATTTTAAGACAAGTCTATATTGGTCTGAGTTTTCCCCAAAACATGCCTGTGAAGTTTGTTCCTGAAGAAACACTTCAGTACTGGATTTTGGCATGTCTGAAAACCCCTCTGTTTCAGCCCTGCTCAGAACGAGATGTTTCTGTGTTTGTGGCTTTAAATGTTAATGAGCTATCTGACTCCACCCCTGACTCCTCCCCTCTCAGGAAATGGATGTGGCTCAATGGATATGGTTCTCCTAATCCTCATCTCAGCTGGCAGCAAACCTGTGTGGTGTTCCGTTCCGCTGGCGGAAGGCTGAACTTTCTTCCAAGTGGCTGGCCAACCAAACCTGAGGGCGGGGCTAACTCCCCACATGACATCATGAGGAGAAAATCTGAGGACAGAATGGAACGGAACACCACACAGGTTTGTGCAAGCTTTTTCTTTTTCTTCTTGCTTTATCAAAATCCCACATAAAAACAGGGATATACCATTTGGTTAATCAACCGTATGGAAGTATATTTTTCAAGATAAGCCAGCAGCAGAGCTTGGCTGCTGTCTCCTCTTAACCTTGAATGTGTAGTGAGGCCGCAACACCAGTTGGTCGGCATGGTTAGTCCACCAGGGTCTTAATTCGAGCTGTGTCCCTATCAACCACCTGCTCTTTACAGTAACCCTTTATTCTCCAAAACAACAGTGCGCTATCAAGCATGAGCAGTCCATTGCTATGCGCAACTGGCTAATCAGAATCATGTATTGAACACGTGTTTTATAAATATGGATAACTACCCCTGTGTCTACACCTGTTGATTCAATTTTACTTTCAATGTTTTTCTTGCAAACAAACACCACAGGTAGCTGATTACAATGATTAGCCTGTTTTCTGGTTGAAGGTGTGCTAATCAGTGGAATCAGCTGGTAAAGTGTTTGACTGGAACAAAAACCTTCTGTCTCATGGGCTTCATTTGACAGATGTACATGGATGTCTCTGCACAACAGCACCAAGGTGTTAGTAGAGGCTGTGCTTGTTATTTTACAGCAGGAAACCTGGGCTTGACAGGAGTAGTGAAGGAGGTGAGGCATTACGTGTTACGAAATAAGCACAAAGACAGCAGATATAAAAGATACTCAAGAGGGTATGGCAGCTACAGTGTATATTTTGTAATACTATTGTGAAAACAATATGAGAATGTGAAAGGGGCTGCCTGCAGACAAGAACCTAAAGAGAATTATCCCCAGAACCTGTAGCTCCCCTTAGCTTTATAATGAGTGTCACCTCATTATTTAGCTGCCAGGCCTGCAGCTTTACTGTTTCTATACACTCTCACTGCTCTCATTGCATCATTTAAAGCTGCATTTGGTTTTAATGAAAAAAGTTACTGGAGAAACTGAAACTACCTACAGATCTCCACACGGCCACTGCGAACAGAACAAAGGAATATTTAGCAGCTGTAGAGATTTCCCTCAACAGGTGGTTGAGATGAAATTGAATCAAGTGAATAGTATTGGACTGACATTCATGCATAGCCATAAATATGGTTCCAAATGGATTATAGTGTGTTAATAATAACATTGCCTGCCCACAGAACTGGCTGGGCCCCTGAAAAACCCGGTGAATGGGCCCTCCCCAGCTGGGATTTATTGATGTTATCAGTCTATGTATGTTGGATGAGTAGGACTGGATCTCACGTCCTTGCTAATAGTAACCTCATTTTAGAGCAAAGTATTACAAGCTAACATTTCTGTTTCTGCCCATTCTTCCACATTTTTCAACTTTTAAACCATTATTGTATTTTTAGCAAATCTTTGCCACTTCTTGCCCATTTTAGCCACTTTAAATGATAATTGGAATTTTTTTTTTTTACCAATTTTTGCAACTGTTGACCATTTTCTAATACTTTTTAACCCTTTGATATGTACTTAGCTGCCCATTCTTGCCACTGTTTTGCCATTTTTAATGGTCATTGATTTTACTTTTGCTGCCCATTTTTGCCACTTTTAACCACTTGTCACTCCTTTTTCAACCCTTTCAGTCTATTTCTGCCCTTCTTTTCTAAAAGAGCTTCACCTTTTCAAACAGCAGATCACTGAGGGACTGAGCAAACTCCCCGTCCTCCATCAGCAGGAAGTGCCGCAGTGCTTCAAAGTGTCTTTCCACCCCCAACTCCACAAAGAAGTAGTCCACCACAGCCTTGTTCACCAATGACACACTGGGGGAAAGGTGGAGGAGAGAGAATGGCCAAGATTAGGAGGAGAAAGTTTTGGAAGAGAAAATCAGGACTGAAATGATGCTGACTTGCACATTTGATTCACATTATAAGAATAATAGACATCAGCTCCGGAAGAAGCTTAGGGAATATACTATTTTTACTTTCAAGACTTTGTCCTTTGTCCCATTAAGTTAAACTATTCATAACCAATTCCCTTTAAATCATAGTGGATTGAGGGAAGGTTGTCTTAAGCGGAAAAATCAGCAGGGAGAAGCAAAAACAGAAAATCTGAAGGCAAGCTGCATTGCATCATCTTAGCATGGCATACAAATGTTTTGCTAAAAATGTATTGCTATGGATTCCAGCACTAAATATATGACAACCTCTCTTTGTGCAGAAAAGGATTGGGAATCCATTTCTCTACGCAGGTTAAACTGCACAGTGTGCAGAAACATTGTATGCAAAGACTGACAAGCTTGTCTGGAGTTCTGATGGAATGTGAAAGAGAAAAAGGATCCAACAAAAATGGAAAGTAATAAGAATTTAAATTATTCCTCCAGTGAAGAATGTGCACTCAACTACAGTTTAAGTTGCCTGATGTAGCAGAAAAATGAAAAAGCTACAAAAAAACCCTCTGACCGGTATTTCTCTTCAGAATTACCTTTCTCAGATTTACTTGCAATGTGCTTTCAAATGTGATGTTTTCCACTAACTCAGAGCAGACCCTTTCCTCCTGCAGTTTTCTGTCAGGTGAACACTCACTGTGTGATGAGCGGAGCGGTGACAGAGTGTTTTATCAGAACTGGCAGGGAGACCATCTCGCTGAGTTGGACAGCAGTGGTGTCTGTGGCTCTGCGGAGCGTGGGGTCCATCGGGAGGCCCCAGGGGCCCCGAGTTACCTGCTTCAGCAGTTGACACTCAGGGGACGAAGCTGTGTGAGAGGGAAGATGACAGGCACATTGCTGAATACATATCACTTTCACGACTGCAGAAAACTGTGTTGTATTACAAAGTGGGAAGGAAAAAAAGGCAAGCAGAAAAAAAAAGTCAGACAGTCGGACAAAAATGTGTGAATCATAAAGCAGAGCTAAAGCAAATAGTTGGAAGACAAGAAAAAAAAAACGACACCACAAAACAAGCAGGTTTGATCATTTTATCACCTTACTAATCTAACAAAAAGGACACCAACTGTTTTAACTGCTCCATTTATTATTCTTTAAAGGTACATTAAATAGAATTTATGCACTGAAATGCCTACATTAAAGACCCTGTAAAGTGAAATCCAAAATTTGTGTCTTAACACACTAGACATGTTGGAAAATAGTTGTTTTAAACATGTGAAAACACTGAGATCTGCATGTGACTGAATTCTGGATGTAGACCATTAGAAAGTTTTTCACCTCTTTCCTGACCTGGTTTAATGTGGGCAGGGCCAATATATGGGCTCATGATGTCAAGAGCCCACAGTGGAGATTGACCCCCACCTTTAACACTACCATATAAAATCACAGAGCAGTTCATCTCAGTACAGTCTATTGTTAGCTGATGTAACTGCTTTTATTGAAAGTTAACAGTTAGTTAAATGCTGTTTTCTGTTCACTGTGAGGTAAATTTGACAAATCTATTGGCCACAGTGGTCTATGGATCATTTGAAGTATCATAACAGAGATTTGAGCCAGAAAATGGACTTTGTCTCTTCTTCTAAGGTCAACAAAAGGTCAAGAGGCAGGCTAATGGCGTGAGTGTTTTCCTCAATTCAGATTGTAGCATTTCTTTAAATTGAGAGGATCCTATTTCTCCTGAGTGGGCATGGCTTCAGCTCATTCAACAGACAAACCCACACCATCCTGGAGCAGATTTTACTGCCTCATTTTTCATGATTTTGAAGCTTAATTTTGTAAACCTAGAGATGTTTTGTTTGATCATAATTTGACCTGGGGATTCATAACACAGTGACCTGTCACAACAAATCTAAATATGAATTTATTTTCACTTTACAGGGTCTTTAAGTAAAAAGTGACAACTCTTTCATCATATATTTTTAAGCTGAGGTCTTACACGTCCTTAAACACTTCCAACAGTTTTCAAAGCCAAAGAAAGCCTTAATTTTGATAGTTGTTAATGGGGCGTGTCATGGCAGAGACATCGTGAGAAACACAATTTGTTTACCATTGACATGAAGTGAAGCAGTACTTGCTACTGATAGCTGCTGTTCTGCTATTGCCTCTCATTCTTGTTGCAAAACTGATCGCCCAATCTAACCTCAGTATTGTGGAACTCCATCCCTCCTGTAAGGTTATAGACCTGCAAGGCATTTCAGTAATTCTGCTTTCATGGATACAGTTCATATAATTAGGTAGAAAAGCTGAAAAGTGGCCTTCCTGGTCTGTGCCGTCAGGAGTGCGAACCAGGAAGGCCACTTTGAAAATTATTTTGGTCTTTCCTGTTAAACCAGCAGTGTTAATCTGACGTCACAGGACTATTACAGCTATTTAACAATTTGTTGTCATTAGACACCTTGTCATCTTAGTGTTATTTATCCGTATGGTTGATCTGCTGGAATTTTAGGTCTAATTTTCCTTTAAGGTAAGGGGAAGGAGAAAGGAGTGAGTTTAAGCTAATATTAATCACTATCTGATGCTTGTTGTAACTACTGTAATAGTTTAGCTTCATCTTGTGTCTTTTTATTAACATACCATTACGACTCCAAACATTTCTATAGATGGATAGATAGTCGTTTATTGTCACTGCACTGTAAAAAACAAACAATCAAAATTTCATTTGGCAGTCTCCTCTGTAGCAGCAAATACAGTTGTCCAAGCAGTGGTTAGAAATCCGCAGCCTCACATCATCCATGCCGCTGGCATGGGAGCAGGCATCTAGGAGAAAGGAGTTTGGTATGACAGGTTTCTGTGGGACTGCTCTTAGCCTAGCCTGCAGCCTGGATTTCAACATACAGTGCTTACCAAATTTATTAGACCACCTGTCTCAGAGACCATCCAGCATCATGAAGTGCTTTAATGCGGACTCTTTCATTTTCAGTGAGCTCTCCACGTTTTACCATTTTGAACAGGAATGAGGAATTTCAAACTGAATTAATCTTTTTATACCCAAATTTGAGCTGGCTCACTGGGCTTCTCTGAGAAGTCAGAAATTAATCAAGCATAACATTCAACCACTAAAACTCATTTTTCTGTTCAGGAATGCAAGTAAATAACTATAATTTGACATATTAATCAAGAAATTATAATGTGCTTTACTATTTTTCATTTTCTTGTAAATCAGTAAATTTGAAAATTCATGGATAACAATAATAATTATATTTTAGCATTAAAAATATCATTTTGGTCGAAGAGCTTCTACATATTGGTGTATTAACCATTGCAGATACATAAAAAATGATTTTGGATTTACCAGTTTTTACCAATGCTGTTAATCTAGGGCAGCTGTGGCATAAACCTTACTTTGGGTGGTGGTCTAATATATTTGTTAAGCACTGTATGTTGTCAACTTAATTGTGAAAAACACTACAAGTCCAAGATATAACTCAAGAGTGCATCTTTCTTGCTGCCATCTGCTCTGGGTGGTCCGGCAACAGTATGGATCTATAATCTATAAACAGATTTAATCAGCTGATAACCTGAACTGACAACAGTGAACATTACCAAGATGTAGTTATTAAAAATACGCCACTTTTCACCAGAAATAACGCCGCTTACTGTTGACTCCATAGGGGTTCCTGTCAGTAGACTGCTCTTTCTGCCACTCAAGGGAACTGCACTGCCTCGTGGTGCCTGGGATGTCACATGAATACCCTCTATATACAGCGGAGATGTGCAGAACTGAGAAGCATGTCCCTTTTTTTTATCGTTTATAGTAAGAACTGCCTACAAACTCTGCATTTAATGATATTAGACAGGTCATGTTTTTGACTTCTGGTTGAATGAAGGACAAACATTACATCAAAACAAGTGAGCTTTTAAATATTCTGAATAAGTATTATGTGATACAAACAAAATTAGCTATAAATTATTAAAATAAATACAAAACAGGTTGCAAATATATGCTTGTTAGAAATAAAAACAACACAGAACTACATGTCTTTTAACATCACAAATAACTTACCAGTTGCCAGCACATCCAAAAGGGTGACTCTGTTTAATAGCACAATCTATCTAGTTGTTCCATTTAATTTGCTCACCCTCCCCTATATATATTGTAACGCTCTAAATAATTAGGGCTCCTGACTTTGATCAGTAGTGTGGAAGATGTATTCGGATGACTAGATTCTGATCGATTTCATGGAGACCCTGAAAGCTGGCATGAATAACAACATGACTGAACTACACACATAAATAGGAAATAAAAAAACAAGATATTACTTCAATATGCCATGATGCATCCTACACAAAAAATAAACCAGGCTTAATACCCTCATGAAATATCACTGCTCTTTATGCAACCCCTGTGCCTGCTGAAGGAGTAAATATTTAACAGCCTCTGGAAATGCATCACTCCTGAACATGTTTTAATTTACATGAAATAAGCTCTGCCAGGGTGAAAGCAAGGTGTATCATTTTCATTCATGCATTCTGACATGATGTTCTGCTGTGTTTCAAAAGGTGTTTCATTTCTCATTAAGCTGTTTGGGAGACATCAGGGAGTAAACAGGATGCACATACTGAACAACTCATCTCTGACTGGGTAGATATGCACATATTCTTCAAATTAAAACTTTAGACTACTTCTTAAATTGGAAAAACTTCAGACTCTAAAGCCAATAAATGAGAAGGCTGTTCATTCTGAGAGTTGTACTGTTGGCTATAAATCTTCTTAGCGATTAAGTAACTGGTTAAGGTTTGTTTTAGGTGCACAAGATAAAGAGTCTTATCTAAACTCTGTTCACAAAAAGGCAGCAAAGGAAGGCAGATTTTTTTAACTGTAGCACTTTGGGGTATTTTGTTCGAAATTGGTGCAATATATATGGCTCAAAAAAAATTATCATCCACAATATAGCACCAACTTTTCTTTGGATGTGCTGCGATTGAGCCCAAGTTCATTGATGCGTTAAGCTTTAAATTAATATCTACTGAGATGGCCCTATAAATCATGACACACTATCTTACAGAAAAAATGCAATGTTGAGGTAAAACAGCTCTACTATAACTAGATTCTAGTTTACTTTGTGATACCATTAGCCATAGTTTGTAATGGTTTGCTCAGTAACTGTTCTTATCTAATTACAATTCTTTAGAACCTGAATCCACAGCTACCATTTTTGTTGCGTTGGCAGCACTTATTTCTAAAACAAGACCAATGTGTTTCTATGTCTGCTGGTTTCATCACCACACACCACTCAGTGGTGCACTATGTTCTTCAGTGTCACTTCTCCTTCATTGACCAATCAAAATTAAGAGAAGGCAGGACTCAACCAAAAATGGCAGAGAAAAATACGAATTTGACTTGGCTTTTCAGGGGTGTAATTTTCAGATATACAGCTGATGCGACTTCGAGGGCAGAATTAGTTTAGATTGGTGATATTTCCTTGAATAAAGAAAAGCAAACAGCTAATAAATGAGCTACTCAGCAAAACAACCTCATGGATACTACCAAAGAAAGCAGATGTTGTAAGTTAATATCAAACACCGATGAGAAGCGCTCTAAAACTGAGGTTGTAGGCATGAACAGCACATAAAGTATCATCTATGGACACAGCCATATTTCGTTTAACTGTGGAGTACCTCAAGGTTCTATTCTGGATCCTCATCTGTTTTTTTTTCCTTTGCAGTATTTTGGCAGATTTTTTGTATATATTTTTTCCCGAATTGCTATTTAAAGTAATTTATATGTACCTATAGATGGAGGGGAGAAGTTATCTGCTTTTTTCAGCAAGAACTGTAGTCAAGCTTATATCCAAGAGTAAACTGAGGTCTGTAAGTTTTGAAGCTTCATTCAAGCATACAGGAATAGCAGTCTCTCAAGAGCAACAGCACAATGTCGAGGTAGGATAACAAATTCCATACTCTAAATTGACTGTTTTGTTGCCTGACATAGTTGCCAAAATTAAAATACTTTAGTTTGTAGTATTTTCCATGCCTTAAAGAAAAATACTTGTGCATTGTTTTAGGATGGAAGAGGTCGACTGAGAACTTAAAACCAGGCTTGCAAAGCTGATGGATTGGCCAGGTTCCATGTCTGTCATCAAGCAAATCCATCTTATAAAGCTCCAGGTGCCAGGTCTAGAATAGACCAGACCAATTAGCGTCATTTGGGGAGAAAGAGAGATGTGCGTGGTTAAATGGTTAAACTGGTTTTATCAAATTAGCCGGTGCAAAATTTACAAATCAGTTAAACTAATTATCCATCATTTTTTATAAACACAGACTTGAAATCCCAATCCATAATGCTATTTCAAAATGTAATGAACCTTCCACCACTAGATGCCGTTGTTGCTTAATTTAATGGTCATTGCCGTCCTGTCTGAGCTTTCCCTCGGCACTTCACCAGACGTAAACATGACAAGCTCAGTAGTAGCTTAGTGGTTAGCGTGTAGTAGGAACAGCACGGTATGACAGTTTTTAAGTGGTAAATGGAAATACAGTGATATGTAGGCTGTCGAATGTTGAACTCATGTGTAACTACTCAACTGAAGTGAAAAGAGACCACATATCAAACGCAAAGAGGAATGAAGGCTGGCGGAGCTAGCTTTTAATGTTAGCCGTGCAAATGAGCACTTAGCCGAATGGGGAAACAGACATTTAGGAACATGCTTAACAGCTACATGCAAGGTTTAGTTGTGCTGCAAGCCATTAGTAATGGCTGCCATCTGTGTTTCAGTTAGCTCGGATGTAGCTTCAGTGTAGAGGCAGTTTTTTATCTGAGACAATTTTTCTTTGTTCAAAGAAAAGCAAAGAACCACTGAAAGTTTTTCTTGGCAGAAAATGTATTTGTGCCCAAAGGCTTTAGTTTGTGAGGTTTTGTTGCATTGTAAGCTAGTTATACAATGGCTGCCGGTGAAGGGATTAGCTTGTATTTAGCTACAGCAGCAGTTTAATCCAAACTAGACCACATTTCTTTATTAAAAGAAGAGCAAAGAATGGCACTGAACATGATTTGGTTCAAAGAATCAATCCTCCGATTGAGATTGATTCTCATTTCTAACTTTCAATACTGATTTATGTAATCCAGGAATCAATCTTTATATATGGGCCTGCTTCATTTCCTGATGGCTCCTTTGGTGACCAATCTTACATTGCTCATGCAGCTTGAAACTTCACCTTCGCCTCTAAAAGTCTTTAGATTCAGATTGAAGGTTTAAATTTTACTCCCAGTCATTTTATTTTGGATATCTGATGTCCTTTATCAATGTGAACAGGATATGCATAAGCAAGATGTGTCACATGGATGTCAAATATAATGTATATACTGCTAGTTTGAGGTCCTTTTTTAATGTGACCCTAGATATTTCTAATAATGTGCCTGCTTCTTTGTACTGTTTCCAACTTTTGAGAATCTCTTTAATACTGAAGCAAAACAGGTTTTGCAACTAAAACATCCCTACATGAATCGTGAATCAAAAACAACGCAACTCAACTCAACTCAAGGTTTTATCATCAGGAAGTATAACCCACCCAAACTCAAGAAAATGGTAATCCTCAGAATAGCCAAAAACAACATCTCTCTTTTAACTGTTTCAACAAAAACTCACCTCACTGTGTTAAGAATAGAAAACCTTGCAGCCTAAGCTCCTTTATTAAAAAGCTCACATACCCTCACTGTCCAAAGATTAATGTTTCCTTTTGCACACTGGTGTGTATTCAACTTACCCATTAGGTTGTAGCAGTCCTCATAGTGCTCCACCTGGTACTGAGCAGAAAGAGCCAAAAGGTATTCCTGCTCGGACTTCTCTCCAGGGGACAGGCCGTAGCCTGCTGCCCAGGACCCCATGCTCTCTGGCAGCTGCTCACCAGAACTATCCAACTTAGCACCTGAAGCAAGATATTAACAACATTTTAACAAAGGAAAGAAAAAGCTCAACACGGAGAGAAATGAAAAGAAGGTCAAAATTGGGCATTTTAAAACTCTTGATGTTAAAATATAATAACTCTGATTTCTAAGGCTGAAGGGGCTGTAGTTTGGTATGTGATTAGCATACAGACATTACTGAACTGCTTGAAACCTTCAGTCTTATAACTGCTCCTGCCTGAGAAACCAAACAATAGGAACGTTTACATGGACCACTTGTAATCAGAATTAATGCCTGATCGGAATGAAAATGGTTCATATACACACTCCATTCGGAATGAAATCTTCCGATCCGGTGCATTTGGAATGGAATTTCATTCCGAACAAGAGGGGTGGTTTATGTCAATCCTCATCCGGATCCGCATCCATGGAAACACTTGACCTGATCACCTCTTCCCGTTAGGGGGGGTTTTGTCTTACTGTGCATGTCGGCCCCACGTGACATGCTTTGTTATTTTCCCCCTTTGAATGGACTGCAGCAGTATGTACGGCTGAGCTTGCTGCTTTAACAGGAGAAGCACCAAAAGCATCAGAACTGTCTACAGCACATAACAAAGGTCTGTTTCTACATACAATGAAGTAGAAATAAAGATAATATCAAGTACGAACACGAGTGAGTATACAAACCAATATTTTCGCGTGGGGATGAGTTGAAAAAATGAGTGAGCCATCTGACGGTGTAAAGCAGGGTTCCTTACTTTTATCCCAAAATATTTCAAGGTCAGAAAGCCAAGGGCCAGACATTGGATTTTTTTTCCACGCATAACACCATTAAAATGTGTTGGATGCTCGAAGATATAATCTAAACAGGGCAGACATAAATATGCTGTCCTTGTATCACATAGCAATTTTTTAATATTTTTAAACGTCTTTAGGACCCACTGGTGCTAAATTTACAGGACTGGAATATTCATTGTAAATATACACTCAACACGACTGTTTATGGCTTTAAAACCGCAACCTGCTGTCCACAAAATCTGATCTGACCCAGAGATTATTTCACCTGGGATCAGTGCATAGAGTCCAGAGAGAGAGGAAGATCCTGAGGAGATTTGGCCTGGACTGCTGCGCTCCCTTACTGCTCATAGAGCTACAACCCTTACCTACTGAGTGAAAACTTGACTTTAAGGCACATATGAGCCTACAGTCGTTCTTCTGCATATCGGTTCTATTCAAGTCCCCCTTACACCCCTGCATGCGTGATGAACTGACCCATCTCCGTGCGTAATTTTGGATGCCTTTCAGCGCTGCACCAAATACACAGGACAGCCTGTGTACAGATTAGGATTAAATTTTTAGTTACAAAGATTTTTTTTTTTTTTACAGTTATGAGAGGAATTTTTACAATTTGATGAGACCTAGAGTTAAATACACCACAGGATTTATAAACAATGTCCCATTTAATGTAAGTGATCAAGACCATAATTGCACTTCTTGTTGACATTAAATTAAATTGTATGTAAATAAATTTGGTTGGTTAGTTCGGCATTACATATTTTTATAATGAGGGGTTAAATCAGGCTGACATTGAACTTGGTCACTCACCAAAGCTAGATATGATGTCTGTGTTTGGGGCCGACAGACTATTACGCAAGGAAAGTATTTGCTATCATGAGAGCGGCTGTTTTAATCCCCCACAGAGATAGAGGTGACGCTGCAGTTGCGCTGCTGTGCACTCTGCTGTGCACTCTGCTGTGCACTCTGCTGTGCACTCTGCTGTGCATCTTTTTACGATGTTCTTCCCCGCTCTAAAGAGGGCTTAATGTATCATATCCAACTCATTTATTGCATCGTATTATGACCTTTCTTTGCTATATTCATAGATAGATCGTGATATATTAGTTAAATTTTGTATTTGAAATACGTAAATATTGAAAATTAATATTTTAAAAATCCATCTTTTTCCCCAAACGTCTTGCGGGCCAGATGACACCTGCTGGCACTGGACCTAGCCTGCAGGCCATCATTTGGGGATGGCTAGTGTAAAGTCGCGGCGGTTTGTTTACAGGTGCAGAAGAAGAATTTCTTCTTCTACAGCAAATTGTCAGTAGATTTAACCAGTGGGATGAAACAGCCCATGTCAGAAAATTTGTATTCAGATCAGATTGAGATGCATGAGCATGCGTATCTGAACTGGAGTGTATCTTCCAGAGTCCATATGTACGATGTTTTAATCTCTGATCTGAATGAATTTAATCTGATTGTGAAAAAAAAATGCTCATGTAACCACAGCTAATAACGCAAGATGTCAATAAAGAAGAAGAAGTGACCCAAAACAGATTTTTGCTCATGTGACTCATATCTGATATTTTTCTGATAGTGTAAACAGCAAAATTCACATTGAATCAGTTATTTTCATATCAAATCCAGTCAACTTTAATGTGGTATAAAATCAGATACATATCTGACCTTTTGGAGTTTGACCACAGTGTGTACAGCTCAACAAAAAGAAATCAGATCTCAGAAATTAGAATTGAGCATTAAGGCCTGCAGTGTGAACATAGCCATGGAGGAGTCAGCCAGTGGGAAAAAGTAGTCAGCTATAGGGGGTCTCCACATTAAGACTTTAGGGACAGGGTTGACACAGACAAACAAGCTTCCCCTAACAAGGTTTTTGGAGTTCAAGCAGAACCAACAGACGTACCTGAAGCTTTTTATATTCTCATTTCTTAAACTTTAAAGTGTATTCTAAAGGGCTGAAGTTTTATGGTCAGTTTTTAAGTCTCTGTTATGGCCAAAGGATTTTTATTTTGAAATGAAAAATCCAAAATCAATAAACAAGCTTCAACAAGTTTCCTGATTGTCCATTAAAACTAGGAATGTGAAACACAAAAAAACAAGCCCTTGGCCCTTTCAGGAAGTTCAATATTAAATTGAGAATCAGAAAACGATAAATGAAAAACAAACAGCTTTTCATTTTTAATCTTTACTTCTTCAAATTTCTTGTTTTCCATTTCTCATTTCCATTTTCAAATTAGGTAAGAATAAATACAAAACCTTTTCTTTTTTTTAATCTTAGGATTTTATTCTATGTTCATTTCCTTCACAGCACCAGCCTCAGGTCACACAAAAATCAAAAGCAGAAAAATGCTAAAGCCCTCTTGATCTGTTTTTTGATGTTTCTTTTTTTGATCCAAACATAATAAAACAAGAAAAGAATGAACATTTTTAAATTCATTCCTTTCTTTTTGGAAAAATCGAAGAGGAGAAACAGAAAACAAAAACAAGAGCCGATGTGAAAACTGTATGTTTTCATAAATCATTTTTTTGATCCTTGATTTAATATGAAAGTGACTCAACTTGCCAAAGGCATTTTTCTATGTGGTGTGCTTCCCTATTTTCAAATGGTAATAGGAACGGGCTTGTTTCCTGATTTTGGCCTAAAAATAAACAAACTTTTTTGTCTTGAACAGCAACCAGTTTAAATTCTTGCACCTGAGGAGAATTTATTTTTGTGTTATTTTCAGCAATCTCACAGGATTGTCTCAAGGAAGCACCTGAGACGATCCTGTTGTGTAATTAGGAGAATTAATTTAAATTTAACAGTGTCAGCTCTTTAAAAAGGGGGGCAGATATTCATTTAATGCACTACACAAAGCTTACTGCCTGCCAGCAAGTTGTCCCAGAACTCTTTGTGGTTCTCTTAAAGGCTTGTAAAGTTTTGAACATGAACCAAAAAGCACCAAGATTGGGAATTGATCCTGTGACCACTGCCTCCATATATGGGGGCCTGCTTTACCAGCTCAGCTAAACTGGCCCCCAGTGTCACAGTATTTTGTTACCTACTGTTAATGCGCACAATCAAAGTTTATTAACACAATGTTACAAAATCAGACTTTTTAAAATTGTTCATGTAAACAGTACCCACACATAAAGAGAACAAAATCTAAAAGATATCACTTCAACAAATGCCAAAAGTTCCAACTAGGTGCTTTAATAGGTAGATCAGTGGTTCTCAACTGGTGGATCAGGACCCAAACGCTTGTTGAAAGTTTTCGCCCACCAGCAGCGTTCTCAACACACTGGTGATAGCAGCGGTTGCTGAAAGTATGTGATCGAGGGAAAGTCAGTCTCCTTCCAACCAACACTCTGAAATCTCTGAATTTGTGAATTTAAATATTTGAATTTGTACATTTGTGAATCTTTGACATTGTGATGTGCTTTGGCAATGAAAGTGATGGATCTCCATGCCAAGAGCCATTTAAATTTTAGAAAAAAACTGAATTGAATTGAATTGAAAGACGATATCCACTTCTCCAATCCACTCTCGGCTGTGAGGATGGATTTCAGACAGAGACTACACCAGGGCAGGCCCTTTGTCTTAATTTGCACACTACGTCTGCATTTTTATCTGTATAAAATGGCCATATGAGATCGTTTACCACTCTCATCTTGTTATAGCTGAAGCTGTGCAGTTGTCTCTACAGACTCTACTGATCAACAGAGAGGGAAAAGTCCACTGCTGCATGTCCCCTTTCATACACTGATTGAAGCTCAACAACTCTCAATAGATTTATAATGAAAATACAGGCTGTCTGAACTAGACGTGATTCAAGCAGGAATACTGCTCTCTTAATGCCCCCCCCCCAATTCTTTCTTATCATGAGGCTCCTCATCACAAGAGCGCCTGTTGAGATTAAACTTTACTCTAACCCCTCCATTTATCAAAATCAAGATTGCAATGAATCAAAAATAATGTAACTTCATCACACGCCTCAGATTTAACCTCATTTAAATCCCATAATGTACAACAAAACTACAAATTAACTATATGCAACATTAATAGGCCACTATGTTAAGTATGAAGGGCTGATATAGAGAGGAAGTGTCTGTTCAATTTCACATGTGAGTGAATATGTTAAAGAAAAAAAATTTTAAATGGGAAAACAGGCCAAAAATTTTGATAATGGTTATGAAAGGTTGCAGAAAAAGAACATATTGTTGGTTTCAAGTGATCAGAGGGCATGAGGAAATGTTTGGTACATAAATTGTCTTCTGTTATAAAATCAATATAATTTACTACATATGTCCATATTATATTCCAAATTTAAAGGTCATTAGGGTAATCAATTTCAAGTAATTAGACCACATTTAAAATGTTACTGAAGTGAACCGAGGTCTTTGTTCCTTTTATTAAAATATTTTTTTCTTTTATTAAAAACAGAAAACTTTCAGTCACTGAACTGCAAACTTTTTCATTAAACAAATTTAAGTGGTTGGAAATATTTTTAAAATGTGGGTAGTGATTTCTTTTAAGGAGGTAGTGATGGGTCCTGATGCCTGACCAGTTGAGAATCACTAGGGCAGATTACGCCAATGCCTCCGAAATTATTAGGAACTACTGGTACGAATCTAGAAAACTTTATATTTTTATTTTATCATATTTGTCACCTACATTGTTGCGGTTTTCAAGTTAAAGCAATGAAAACAAAGTCATCTTTTCCAAAGTGGCTGAATTTTAGGAAACAAATCATTAGATATTATTCCTCACCTTTAGCGTCTTCATTAGCCTCTGTCTTCTGCTGATTTTCACTGCTTTTGCCCTTCACCACGCATCCTACTCCAAGTGAAGAATCTGATGAGTGGCCATATGTGCTTCCTGGCAGTGCAGAGGCCTGAGGCTCTGTCCCGAGCACCACACAACCCACACCCAGCTTCGAGTCTGAGGAGTGGCCATAAGCGCTGCCAGGTAATGGTGATGGAAGGGAGTCAGCTTTGGACACAACACATCCAACACCTAAACTAGAGTCTGAAGAATGGCCATGAGCACTACCAGGTAGAGGAGAGCGTTTGGGTTCGTCTCCTGAAACTACACATCCAATCTGCAAAGTTGAGTCTGAGGAATGGCCGTAAGAGCTTCCTGGTAAGGCGGACAAGGCGGGTTCATTTCCAGACACCACACATCCTGGTTGAAGAACGCAATCCGAGGCATGCCCGTGTTTACTCCAGCGAGGTCTATCTTCAGTTATGTTTGACACAAACTCGCCTACTTTTATATTAGCATCAGAGGAGTGGCCATGGATGCTGGGGGAGGGAAGAGGAGCAACCACATCTGAAACATGCTCACCCACTTTGAAGTGAGAATCTGAGGCATGACCATGGATGTTTGGAGTAGGGAGAGGAGAGACAAAATCTGAAATATTTTCTCCAACTTTAATGTGAGAATCAGAGGAGTGGCCGTGAATGCTGGGGGAGGATGAAGGAGCTTCCATGTCTGAAACATGTTCTCCAATCTTGATGTGAGCATCTGAGGAATGACCGTGGGTGTTGGGAGAAGGAAGAGGAGCAGTTACATCCGATACAAACTGTCCAACCTTTATGTGAGCATCAGAGGAATGCCTTTGGTTGCTAGGTGACGGCTGCGTGGTTGCAGTATCTGGCACCAGCTCACTATCTTTTAGGTCTGCACTGGAGACATCAATGTTTGGCAAAGGAACATTTTTACTGATTTGATCTTGAGCAACTGAGCAATCTGTATCAACAACTTCTTTGGTTTTCTCCTCTTCACCGGCTTCTACTATACTTTCAGAGTTCCCTGTTTCAGTCTTCTCTTCTGTCCTAGACGTATCCTCCTCCTGCTTGGAATCCATCTCTGAGCCACTACCATCTACTAGCTGTACTGAAGATTGAGAGGGATGTCCATAAACGCTTGCTGTAGGTTTATTTTGAGGCTCCTCTAAGGTGTATTGACCTAAAGGAAAACTTGATTTGGTGGCTTGGCCAAAGGGGCTTGCTTTGGGGGCACTTTCTTGAACTTCAGACACATTCTCTCTTGTTGGGATGTGGGAAAAGGAAGGGTGGTCAGGCTGGACTGCAGGTCCCCATCGAGGACGCGGCTGGGCGGAGACTTTGCCAGCTATACCCTCAAGTGGACTAAAGGGGGTGCTGAAGTCATAGTTGACCAACTGTGCAGAAGGGCACACTTCAGGTAGATCAGATCCTATTTCTTGTAGAGCTGCATCCACCTGCTGACTTGGTGATTTGGGCAGAAAATCATTGATGTCAATGTTCTCAGAGATGAGGGCGGGGTCTGCTGTCGGAGAGGGTGAAGATGGAGGAGATGGTGGTGACACACGATCAGGTTCTTGGAGCTCTGATGGCTGCAGTTTAGACGGATCCTGTGAGGGAGATTCCTGTAAAGTAGATATGAGAGTGCATGAGAGACAAAATTGGGCCCAAAAATTCCAGCCCAACCCTACCCCTGTGCATGTTTTCTTCGAGCCTGGCCCAGCCAACCTCATACACATTCAAACCTGGCTTTTTAAGAAAGTTGGCTCAGAACAAACCGAGCAGTGAAGATGAGGAATGGACACGCAGATAGCACTGTTTACTAAACGCACAGTGCTTATAGGCAAGCTTCAGTCTGTTAACAGACGGCTACAGTTGCACTGCTCATCACTCACTTCACTGGTAAACTGAGTGGTATTAGAAAAGATGATAAACTGAAATATTTGCTTCGTTTTCCTCCACCTGTGCGTAATTGTTTGCTGTGCTCTCTCTCCCGCTCTTGTCCCCTACTGCACTATTTTACTGTGTGCTTGCTGAGTGGATCCAGCTGGCCACACCACTTATTACAGCTTTCTCAACCATTATATCAAAAACATAAATTTAAAGAAAACAGTAATATAAAGTTTTATGAATATACTGCAGGAGTGTAGATTTCAAAACAAGAAAATGTCTTGTAATTTGTGCACTGGCTCTGCACCAAGGGCAGTTATTACAAGAAAAAAGAACTCAAATATCGAGGGTAAAATAAAGTTATGCTGTGATGTCTAAGAGGACATCTTTGTCTCCTTTCTAGCCCAACCTGGCCTGGGCTCAAAGAGAGGATCAGGGATCATTGCTCAACCTGGTTTTGGTCTGCACATTGGGCTGGTCTTGGGCGAGTTCAAATTACATGCATGCTTTCAGACCCTACTTAGACCATTTTAAATCAAGGGAAATGCCAACACAACACCAATTCTGGCAAAGGTACAAAGAAAACAATGGAAAATTGCATAGAATTAAAACCCAAACCTAATTATACCATTAGAAATTAAAATACTACTGGCTACATAACTTGGTCTAATAATAAGCAAATATTATAATGATACAGCTTTATCATATGCACTGAAATTGGTACATTATGTGAAAGACCAGAAAGTCCCACTTTCTTTTATATTAGTTTGTTGTTACTTTTTGTTTGGAAATCACAGCACTTAGAGGCAACATATATTGTCAGTCTGGTCTGCATTCATATATGGCCTTTCCTGTGTGTAAAGATCCAACATAAGTCTCCATATTGCTGCTTACAAATGCAGAGGGGCTAACCACATCCAGTAAATAAATTGTCCAGAAAGTGCTTTGAAAATGGGCTTGGTGTGAAAAAAAGGGTTTTGTTTTAATCATATTTCCTTTATTGAATCCTATTTAAGAATATTAAGACCATAAAGATTAAATTAGAGTACTTTCATGGCAAATCAAAGACTTTTAAGACCCTTAATAGAGAATACTAATTTTAAGGCTTTTAAAAAGGCTTTGAAGACCCTGTGAGTACCCTGAATTAGGACATCTACAGAGCACAGTTTGAGGGAACATGATGAAGTGGGAAGAAACAGGGATCCATGCTAAAAAAACTGTGTTGTCATACCAGTGCTGGATGCAGAGCAGCCTGTTGTGCTGACTGAACAGATGGTCGTACTTCCATGGGAGGTCTCTCCTGGCCTAAAGGATATTTCTGCAGCATTGCCTGGGAAGAAGTCATGTGAGCATTTGTTCAGATTACCACCCTTTTGTAACATAATTAAAATCTCTGTTATCATCATTTCCTTGTTCTCCGTGTTTTTGATGCCAGGTAGTTATTTATCACAAACCTGTGTCTGCTGCCTGTCTTGCATGAAGAACTGAGCCCGGGCTTCCTCAAGTCTCATTCGCTGCACCCGCCACATGGCCCGCCTCTCTCTGCGAGCTGCCTCCTCTGACAGACGGCTGTACTGAGCAATCAGCTCCTTCCTACAGTGTGAGTGGAGTAGAGGACATGTTCTAAGCTGAGGGTTCTGTCTAGAGTCTCCTAAACTTAATGCTTGTCTAAGAATATAAAGCAGAGCTGCATCTTACAATGCTGTGAATTCTTGATTACTATGCAGACTATGTTTGTAGATTATCAATGGTGGCAATAATGGAGAAATGCAAGACACAATATCAAAGTCAGATGTCTTCAAATCATTTTTCTTGTTCAGCTAACAGATCCTAAAGGCATTCACTTTATAATCATAGATGGCTGAAAAAAAACACTGAAAATAATGAAAATCAATACACACATAGACCGAAGATGTTGCTATTTTTATTTTAACAAAAAGACTCCAAGGATAAGTTGATTATTTATAAATGTTGAATGTCATTGGTTTAGCCAGTTGACTGAATGTTGCAGCTTTGGTGTTGTCGAGACAGGATACAACGGTGCTGAGGATTAAATATGAAAGTTTCTGTTTATGCAAATGTGATTTCACTCCAAGGTCATTCAATCATGAGGTAGCTGAAACTGCTTCTTATGAATACCTACTTCATAACAACAACAAACTCTGCCATTAAATACTTTTCCTAAATGTCTGGCAGATTTTTCAGTGACTATAGTTATTAACATAGTTATCGAGCGTTTTTATTTCATTTGCAAAATTAAATTACTCAGGAATCTTTTTTTTTCCCACTACTTAAAGGTCACGCCTTAAGTAGGAGTCTATGCACAGCACAGGAAAGGACAGCAAAATGTATGTTTCTCACTTGTTTCCTAGTAGCAGGAAAGCAAATGTCAAAAGAGTCAAATTTAGTGAATTTCTTTAAACTGAGAAGTCAGCCTGAAGCAAAGAGGTGTAAAGCTGTTTCAGTTTCATGACCTATAAAGTTAAAAAATCTGTTTGAGAGCTGTTTTGGCCAGAAAGGTAAGCACGTTTTTCTATGTTGATAAGAAACGTGTGCTGCTGATTTGTAGCGCTGATAGTTCATTAGAAGTGTGACAAGTATTATAATTGGTTTAACAAGTGGGCAAGTGGTTTAAAGGTGTCCGAGTAATTTGCTAGGCTAAGGCTTAAATAATTATTTTAAGCCCCCTGGTGTACAGGTCAGCTTTTGTGTTGTGGAACGTGAAAGTGTTGATGTTTGTCCTGAAAAATAAGCATGGGTTCATGCAGCGCTGTTCATGGGGCTGAAACAGAGCAGACTGACAGCTGTCAAATGAAGAGAGAGCACATACGGGGCTTTTGCATTACATGGTGCGGCTCGGTACAGTGCAGGGATTTACTTTTTCACCACAGCTGAGCTACCCCTTTGAGGGCACGTCTAGGGCTGATGACACGGCGTTCTGAGCCCTCCTTGATATCTCTACATTGTCTGATTTGATTGACTTTAGATCATTTTAAAGCAAAAATCAAAACGTAGACCGACAACGCTGCATGCTGCTCTTTTCACATTTTCTCTCTCTCTTTCTCTCTCTCTCTCTTTCTTTCCGTAATCAATAAACAAACAATAATTTACACTTATCATCAAAAGGAGAGAATTTTCCTGCATAGAAGTTAAAGAACAGTCTTCTGATCATTGATTTATGGGTCTCTAGATGGCAGAACGGCATGCTTTACTAGTACCAATTAAACAATTAAAGACTGACACTGTAATGGGCTTTTTGTTATAAGTAGGTGTCGAAAAAGTTGGATTCTTGGATCCGCACTTGGTCCGTCCTGATTTTGCTTGAGAACTCCAACTGCGCACAACTATCGGAACATAGCATGAGCCCATAAATCTTAAGTTTTGGTCGTGTGTCATAAATGTTTTAGTCGTACAGTAAATGCTGACATTAGACCACCACTGTTGCAGAGTTTGACAGCTGGAGCAGAGGCAGGAATAAAACGTTTCTCCCCATGGGGTGATAAGTTATCATGAAGGGGGAATATCAATAGCAGAAGGGGTAAATCCACCTGACGAATCGCACCCTGTGAACCGCTTTGATGTCAGTGCGGTGGGCTTGGAGGTGGGGCTGGCTCGCCTGAGCATGGCTTGGCACAGCTTGGCTCAGCCAAACTGGTGATGGAAAAGCAAATCGGCGCGGCTTTGTTTGGCTTTGCGCAGCCAAAAGTCATTGTGGTAGCCCAAATAGAGAGATGTACATGTCAATGCTTCTTCCCTGCTCATTTTGAGCAGATATTATAATTGGTCCATCTGTGTCCACTGAGCATTAAGTGGCATTTTATCTCCCTCTGATCACTTGAACAGCACTTGGTCTGTGTTTTGTGTCATCAAGATTTATGCATTTAACACACACTCTAACTAATAAACTTCAATGAGTGAGGCATATTCTTCCTTTACCTTCTGATGACTCCATGACTTCATCGCCACTTGTCCTAGTATTTTTTTTTTTTCTTTTTATGGCTGTTTAGGACTAACATCATTGTGCAATGTACAAAGTCTCTTAAAAAAGGTAGAAATAAGGTCTCTGTGATATTATTTTTCGATACTCTATTTTAAACAGCTATTTCCTTTTCCCCAGGCTCACGTTTTCTTCCATTTACCAGCTTACTATTTGTCTTTATTATACTGGATGACATAAGAGAACAATGCCATGGGTCAGACCCAAACCCGGGCTGTCTGCCTTAAGGACTACAGCCTCTGCACATAGGGTGAGTTAATCAACTTCTATGCCACTGGTGCCTCCATTGTATTCTGCATTATTGTACTTTTTTTAATTCTTTCATTTCATGGCATAAAACCTGACTTCCAGCACTACCTTGTTTTAAATTTGGGATGGGAGTGTTTTAGTAATGTAGAATAAAATGGAAACTGAAAGTAGATTAGACAACAGGCTATTGATATTCCTTATATCTTTGGAACATTATGCTCTAAACAGTTTGTTTTTTGTTATCTAAAAAGATTAAGAGAGATACTCATGAAAAAAACATTTATTTTAAAATTGCAACAAATAAATCTGCCTGCCAGGAATTTTGAAGAAAGCTGTTATGAAATAATGACATTAAAGCTCTGAGAGCTTGGTGCTTACTTAAAAGTTAACTTTGTTGAGCAAAACTTAGTATCATAGAAATCAGCATGCACTTTGTTTGCACTACAAGCTCTGATCATAGCTGTGCAAGCTGTGGCATCACATGTTTGCTCCAGTGGCACTAAAATCCAGCCCAAAGTTATAAGATGGAAATAATAGACACAGATGGAACTGATGTCCCATCATGCTCGCTTTGAGTCAGTTAATAGATTCATTATCAAATCAGATCTAAACAGAGATTAATCAGTCATCAATAAAGCATTTACATCTGTAGTAGCGGCTGTGAAATCAGTCAGACCTGGCTCTCTGCTCCAGCTGCTCCTCCAGGGCTTGCAGTCTTTTCTCTCGATCCCTCACCTCTCTGGCAAAGCTAAAGTCATCCTCCTCCTGCTTCTTCTTGGCTACACTCCGCCACTGATGGAAAAATGACACACACACAAGCACACATATACCAATGCCTCCATCTTCTAAAACGGGCACCAAAGCACCAGATGTTTGTTTACATAACATAAAGCGGCTATAATTGATTTTCTAGTAATAAACATGTATGCTTATTAACGATAAGCTCATCTTGACTTTAAGTAGCTTATAGCCAGTTTCAGCCTTTTTGTGTTGCTATCTAAAAAGCCTTAAATCCTTTTGTACACTCCCTGCTCAGTACCAACCAGCCGACAGACACATTGTACAGCTACCTTGAGAAAAAAGTGCAGCATTTAGCACCTGAAGAGCAGACATTTTCCCTCAGGAGTTGTTTGAAACATCATGTAGCATTTCCAGTTTTGACATTTGATTGCCATCGAAACACACAAAATAATCTGACACTTCTTTGTTTTGGCCTCTCTCCTACAAACATGTCATCTTTCCTCACTCTGACAGGCACATGCTCAAGCTTTCGCTGGTTAACACATACAAGAAGACACACTTTAAAACCTGTTACTCTCATTCACGCAACATGTTTTACTCTTTTTTCTCTCTTGTCACACTTTGCTACCTCCTGCTCCTGCTCCAGGTGCTGTTTCAGCTCTTCAAAACGCTCCCTCTTCTTGGCCTCTTCAGCCAGACGCTGTGACACCTGCCGCCCTGCAGGAGTGTGGAGAGATAACAGAGGGCTGATTACACTCCCCAACACAGAGAAGAGCATAACATCTTGGACACAACATCACCATCTGCCTCAAAGAGAAACATAAAAAAATGCTAATGCTAAGAGTTGCAAAGAGGAGATTTTCTTCCATCGATTTCGAACTTTTCCATGTGTCTTTTGAAGTGCTAAATGATGTCAAGAGTTTGCTATGCTCTGTAAAAGCTGATTGGATTTTGCAGCACATAATACAAGATGATGTACAAAGTATTCCTCCTTATGATTGCCCCTGTGCTACTCTGCTGCTCTCCAGAGAGGAATAAATGCAGCCAAAGGAAACTCAAGCTGTCAAGAGTCAACAACCGAGTGTAGAGCAGAGTCATTTGTTAAAAGCATACTTGGTGAGATGGGGGTGTGCATATACATCAAGCACTATATCAAATACTCGCAGTGTATGTGTGTGTGAGTGTAACACTAACCGCGGATGCTCTCCAGGGTTTTGGCTGCCGACTCTCTGACCTGATTGATCAGCTCCTGGCGTGCCTGCTCTGCTCGAAGGGCCTAATAATAGACAGACAGGAAATTATGATTAACAAACATCTAAAGTTCTATCCACATGCCCTCTTAAACACCCCCTCTCCTACTTCTGCCAGTCAGTAGCACCCACAAGATACAAGCCCAGCAAATCAAGCTGCTACATTAAATCAAAACAGACTTTAGTTGCATTATCTTAACGGCTTGAAACTGTAATAATCATTACTTGAGGAACAGTGTCATCCTCATGGATCATGTTATGACAAAGAAAGTTACTTCTGTCTCTGTCTTAAGGGGGGAACCTGTGTAATGGATTGTCTTGCTGCAGGTTTAGTATCTCCCATTGAAGTTTAGACTTTCTTAATATTTAAAATCCATTAAAAGTTTGCTAGCAGAGCAGAGAAATATGGGCGTCTTTATACAGGTAATAAATCATGTGGACTGAATCATCTACTAACTTTTACAGCAAATTACAGACACCCAGGATGACAAGTAATTTCCAGTTGTTTTCTTGAGATCTAAGATTATTTATGACATTTATCTCCTGATATCAATGATTGTTTTCCTGTAATCATGGGTTTGGTTTTTGGTTTTTGTTTATTTTTGAGAATTTGAGAAACTACTGCATTTCACTTGCTATCACTGGAGAACCATTACAGCTATCGCAAGTAAACAAGAGAAATGAGTCAAGAGCAAGAGAAGAACAACCAAACCCTATTCCTTTTAACAGGAGATGCAGTAAAATAAAATGTATGCATGAATGCTCTCTTGGGTGTTCAATAAACATTGAAAATAACTGCAACATTATTGCTGTGTCTAGCTGAATAGTTTTGGTTAAGGTCAACAGCACATTGACAGTTGATGAATTAGGAAGAAGAGGAAGCTACATTGGAGGGGCCTGTGGAGTACGGAGGGTAGCTGTGTCAATACCCATGATGTCCTACCATGATCATGGTATAGGGTAGATGGGGACCCATCAGTCAGGCCAGTTAAAGGGTGACAACGACTGGCAGATGCAGGGAGATTTGTGAGGAAAGTCTGTTGTGCAACAAGAGATGGTTTGCACTATTTCTGAAGCCTGATACAGTGCTATTATCTGCAAGTCAGCGGATGGTTTCTTTATAAAACTGGCAGTTTCCTGGATAGACTTTGTGAAGGAAGCGTATAAAAGGAAAAAGCAAGCAGGATTAGGGGCAGAAGCTGAACAGCAACGAGAATGAGGATGGTCAACGAAATCAGTAATAGAGCAGTCACCTAAAGCACCTTTGCGGTGCGTCCACGGGAGTCTGGCCACCGCTGGTGTAAGTTTTGTTTTGGCATGCGTCTGACGGCGCCGGGATGTTTCGGGCTTTAGAGAGCTGGGAGTGCAGGGATAGAGACAGTTAAGGTTTTTCTCTCCCCTCATGAGAATGAGGGAAAAGTGGGAGGCAGAGCTTCAGCCCAGTCAGGCAGGGGTGAGTCCGATCCCCCAAGAGCACCTCACTCTGTCTCTGCTCCTCTTGTTCCCTTGCTAAGCTCTCTCTCTTTACAATTTTCTCTGTCCTTCTATTTTCTCTAGTGTTCTCTTTGTAGTTTTGTTTAATGTCAGCACCAGGAATAGTTGTTTTTTCTGGTGGAAACTATTAGTTAGCACACGCCAGACACGCCAGATAGACTCTTTTATATATCCATTGCATAAGATATACTTCGCATTTGTCTAAAAAAAATAACGCTCATACAAAACGTTTAGGATGAGCAGGACTTTTCAAAAAATTCTCAGAAGGTGAGAAGTAGTCATGTGAAGTAGTCACATGTGCTGGCGCTGCTGTAGTTTATGAATGGTGGTGCTTGTTGGTGAGTAAAACGCATGACGAGGCCGGAGTATTTGCAAGACGTGTGCAGAGCATGACATCTCTGCTACTGCTAAAAAATATATATTAAACTGATATTTTAACATAACCTTGCAAAGCAGATGATACGGCCGCTTCCTTGTTTATCACCTGCGAATCCATCTTTGCAAAGCTCCCGTCTGAACTGTTTGGGCCCGGTTAAAAAGTGACAGGACCAATCAGCGACGAGGGGCAGTACTTTCAGGTGTAGCTGAGTCCTGACGTAAACAAGCAGCAGCAAGAGCTGGTGCAGGTATGGAGGAAGAGATTAGCGTGGATGCCGCTAAAGCGCCAGTTTTACAATGTTACAATGTTACAATGTCATTTAGCAGACGCTTTTCTCCAAAGCGACGTACATTTGAGAGCAAGAACAACACAAGCAATGATCTAGACAAGAAGAAACAACATCAGTAAGTGCCATCAAGTGCTTCAGGTTCAATTGGACGCAAGTGCTGCCGTGTAGAGTTTAAGGCAGAGTACCTAAAATATACGTTGTTTATGTAGTTTTTTTTTTTGTTGTTGTTTTTTTTTGGTTTTTTTTGTTTTTTGTTTTTTATGTTTTTTTTTTTTTTGTTATTAGACAGCAACAATGAATCAAGGAAAATGTGGGATCACTAATCGCCATTCATTAGACTTCACAACAACTATTTACCAAGTACCAAGTGCTGGATCATTCCCAAAGAGCTGGGCAAAGAAATCCCAGAAGTAGAGCAGGACAGTGCGAGCTAACTATAGTTGGGAAACTCATTCAACCACTGGGGACAGCAGTGGAGAATAGTCTGGCTGAGACTCAATCTACTACTGGGGACAACAGTAGAGAATTGCCTAGCTAAGTGCAAAGTGTTCTCTGAAGAGCTGGGTCTTTAGCCTTCTCTTGAAAGTAGACAGGGAGTCTGTAGATCGAATGGAGTTGGGTAATTCATTCCACCATTTAGGGACAACAGAGGAGAAGAGTCGAGCTAGTGACTTAGGAGCATGATGTGCTGGAAGTACCAGGCGCCTTTCGCTGGCTGAGCATAGTGGGCGAGAAGGGGTGTAGACCTGGATGAGGGACTCCAGGTAAACAGGAGCAGTTTTAGTTACTGCTTTGTAAGCAATGATTAGAGTTTTGAATTTAATGCGAGCTGCAACTGGAAGCCAGTGTAGAGAGATTAAAAGAGGCGTGACATGAGCTCTCTTGGGTTGGTTGAAGACCAGACGTGCTGCTGCGTTCTGGATCAACTGCAGAGGTATAACTGTGCATGCAGGTAGGCCTGCCAGTAATGAGTTACAGTAGTCAATATGTGATATTATAAGAGCCTGTACTAGGAGTTGTGTAGCATGCATGTTTTATCAGAACTTGAAAATATTTCTTTGTTAAAAGAAGAACAATGAACAGCAGTGAGTTGTTTTCTTTTCAAAAACAACAAAAGTCGAGTACTTACATGTCTATAGTCGCCATGTTTTTTGCGTTTTTCCTCAGTAGCTGCACACACGCAGCTTGATAGCGGCTACGTCACGTGTTTTTTTTGCTCTGATTGGCCCGTAGAGATGTGACAGACAGAACAGTCACCCAATCACACTCAGATTTTTTTCAAAGCCTCTGCCTTTTCTCAGACGTTTCCTATTAAAGCTTTCCCAAATGGATGTGTGAAACAAATCCATCTGGCGTGTCAGGTTAATTTTAACATGCATTTCAGGTGAAAGAGATACTGTACCTTCTCCGATTTGAAAACTGAAGCAGGCCATATTGCAATTTAATCTAAACTTTGATTAACCGCTCAACCTTACTATGAGTCATGTTAGGGTAGGCAGTATCAGCATGAGCTTGCATGTACAGAGCCTGGCTCTGTTGATGGTGGCGGTGCTGTCTGGGTTGTGATGACCAAGTGGCAGGGTAGGGGAGATAAAGAACGTCTCTGGATTTGTTTTGTGAGCAGTAAAAGCTAGGAGGGAGGGGGCTGGCTCTTGGATGCTGAAAATCACTGTTCAGCCTCTGAGAAGTGTTGAGAGACTAATTTAATGAAACACCAGTGAAGGGGGGTTCCCATTTGACAACACTGGGGAAGCGCTGGCTTTCTGCCATCGATTCGTCTGCACAGTTGACTTTTGGGGGCCAATATTAAGGGCTTTTCCCTTCAGTTGGGCAAAAGTATCTTGTGTTGACTTAAAATGTAACTGTTATAATGTCTGACTTTTCATTATTAAATACATTTTGTGGGCCTTTGGGTTCGATCCCTAACATCTATCAGTAAAACTATTCATTAAAAAAACATTACTGAGGAAAAAGCTTTTAAACTCAGAACTAAACTGAGAATGAAAACAAAAAAGATGGAACAAAATAAAAATTAAAACTAATGAAAAATTAAAAGCTTTAACAACCAGGCTGATGAGGAGGATGTGAACAGAAACATCTAAAATACAAATCAAGTAAAATCCCTGTTTTTTTCTGGAAACAATATAAATGTGGGAGTACCTGCTCCTCCCTGCTAGTGGCACTGTGCTTGGCAATCCTCTCCATGCGTCCACGATATACAGCACAGTCCTTTTCAATTTCCTCCACCTCCTGGAGAGAGAAGGTGACGGCTATGCGGGGCACAGGTAGCTCTGACCAACAGATGTAGTGCTGTGGACACAAAATTAACAAGAAATTAATAATACTAAAGCTTTTTGTTTCAAACATTATTCCTGGTACATTTTAGTAAAATAAACAATGTTTTACAGAAGTAACTGGAGGTTCAACGAAAAAGTAGTTGAAGTTTGCTTTTTAAGAAGTACACAATTTCCAGTCACATCAAAATATATGATATCAGTATCTGAACTCATTAACAACAATTAAATAACTTTTTGTTTTTCAGTATTATTTTTCACATCTTCATAGCCATCTTGCAGTTTGTCAAGTAAATAACAGATCCAACACTAGCTCCAATTAGCATACAGAGAAAACAGAATATCAACAGAAAAACAATTAATCTGGAGCACAGGCCCTGCAGATCAGGTCAGTCAGTTCAAGATATAACACATTCTGTGCTGGCTGTGCTGCAGAGAAGACAGGAAATTAAAAACAGCTGGATTCATAAAAAATGGTTAAAAATGCATAAAGTTGAGTTATTGCATTTAGTGCAAAAACACTCTTTAGCTTATGTAAGTGATTGAACATCACTTACATAAGCTAAATATTAAGCACACATTACCAAAGGCCTCACCATACAGGCAATTCTGAGAAAAGGTAAACGACAAACTGACTGCACTTGGATATGAATAGCACTTCTCTACAGTAATGTACACAGCACTGTACGATTTATTTTACATTAATGCACACATTCACACAAAATCACAGCAGAGCTAGCAGGAAAGCACTCACCTGTCTATTAACCACTTCTACAGAAGTAGCAACAGATGAAATATAGTGCAAGATTGTGAGGCTTTAGACTGATGTACACAAAAAGTCTCTTAAAAGAAATCTGAACAGCAACTTCCATCTTTTAATACCAATAAAAACATTTCTTAATTTCAAAGAAAAACAGAAAACATTGGATTTTCTTGCAATTACCAATACAAATTTGCTGTTTTTTGTTAAGACAAAAAATTAATACAGCTTAGATTCTGGAAAGGCTTAAGGAAACTTTTATCAACATATTCTGATGTCTAAAAGCAATGAAATTCATTCCTAATTTAGCTATTTTGCCTAGTTAAAAATTATTAGATTGTCTCTACATTAACAGATTTAAAATGTCATAATAACCTCTGAGGGTCTTAAATAAAATCTTAAATGTCCAAAAAAATGGTTGCTTTTAAACTGATTTTAAGAACAGAAAATGGAAATCTTTAGATTTAAGAAATTTGAATAAAATTATGATCACATCAGTAGTTATCAAACCAACTAAGGCTTTGGTCAGCCAAACCTGATCAGTGACAGTGTTCTCAGTTCAAACTCACGGGAGTCTCAATTAACTTAAAGTCCTTGTAAAGTGATAAAAAAAATCTCTGTTTTAGGTTTGTTGTATGACAGGCCACTGTGTTACAACCCACCAGGCCAAATTTCAGTCATGAAAAACATCTCTAAGTTTATAAAATTAAGCATCATCATGAGGCAAATAACGCTGTAATATCTGCCCCAGGATGGTGTGGGCATGTCGGCTGAATGGGCTGAAGCCACAACCACTCACAGGAAAGACGATCCTCTCAAATTTAAAGAATGCTCAGCCTCAGATAGACTTCTGTCTGCTCTACTGGGAGAGCACTCTACAACACTCTTTTTCGAGCTGCAGGCTTACACTCATTACATGACAGGCAGACAGTTTCGAGATACAAACTCTCAAGTAATTTTCTGATCCTGTATTTAACACTGCAAGTATTCCTAGTATCTTTTTTCTGAGTTATGTAAGTTATGTTTCTCTATTAAATGTCTTTGTTGTTAAGTTGCTGCTAAAAACACTCAATTTTCCATCAATAATGATTAGCACTGGAGGCTTTTATTGTGACAGACTTGGCAGAAATAGAACATGTCTATCATCAGATACTTTTCTATCTTTAGCACTGCAACACTAACAGACAAGAGGGATTGAACTGTTGCTGCTTTGAGAGAGACAAAGCCACGACCTTCTTCTTTTAATCATCAAGGATTAAAGACAAGTGATTTATAGATTAAATAACACTTTCAGCAGGTAAGATGTCAAGCACTCCAACAATTAGCCTTCCCCTTGACCTTACAGTGAACTATGATCAGTGCATGGCTGCCCGGCTCTGTGCCAGAGCACAGACAAAGTTCGTTTTCTGTCACAAATGCTTTGAACGACCCGTAGACCATCGTGGCTGATCAGTTTATCCATCTGACCTCACAATGAACAAAAATGCAGCTTTTTCTGGCCATTCATTTTCAATAAAGGCAGTGACATCAGCAGACTTAAGAAAAGCTTGTGATTTCATATTGCTATAGCAACTGGGGGGAGAGGGGAGGAGGGGGGTGATTCCCATAGCACTCTGTAACATCTCGGGGCACTATATTTGCCCTGCCCAAATTAAATCGAAGACACAAAAGTGGTAAAAAACCTTCTGTCTAAATCTAAAATTCAGGCTCATTTAGATCTCAGAGTTTCCACATGTTTACAGCAACCTTATTCCAACATATCTAGTGTGTTTAGACACACATTTTGGATTTCACTTTACAGGGACTTTAGAAATGAATATTTCAGTAGAAGCAATTATCTTATTTGCATTGTAAATAGTGAAATAACAACTGACTCTGACATGACAAACATGGCTAAATTCATCATTTCCGCCATCACAGCACCATTTAGATTCATATACAAAATAACTTCAGATAATTGCTTTTCTAATATTCTGAAATGATAAATTACAAGACCCTCTTATTTCAACCAGCATGGTTTCATTTTTGAGAATAAGTTCTGTCCACAGACATAAAGAAAAACATTCAGGGACCATGACACATCGCTGTCTCTCTTCTCTTCTCACTTTTGTCTTAAAAAGACCCAACGTCAAATATATGCTTCAATAAATAATATGATGAAATGAGAGAGACATGATTTAACATACTGAATATATAAAGAAGAGGGGGTAAAGGCACTTTAACAACACTTCAATACAAGCAATACCCTACATCTTTGATTCGAGTTGAGGATGTGTTCCTTCAGAGTTCTTTAAAGTCTAACCACTGTGAAACAAACAGAAAATAACATATCCTTGCACACTCGTGTATTTGTTTCCCTCTCTTTACCTTGATTGTCCACCACTTTACACTCGGCTCGCTCATCGACCAACTAATCAACCAACCAAGTGGAGGGTGTCAGCCCTTAAAACAACTGAGGATAACTTTTCAATTGATAAATGTGTTGATTATAAAACTCATCACCCCTGTAAAAATCCCAGCATTTGTTTTCCAAAAGAGAAAATATGTATGATGAATGTTTGTTATTCTGGACTTAAACTGGAGAAAGTTCTCAGACAGGAAAAGTTCTGTGTTCAAATTTGTGCAATAAACACTGAAAATACCTCAGCTTCAGTACAATGGCACAATTTATCACAATACTGATTCAAGTGTATTGATGACATTTTGCAGGAGCCCGAATCCTCATATGTCACAGTATTGATTATTTGTCCAATTCCCTTTGGCCAGTATGGATTCCTAAATGGGCAGAATGATTGTTGTGGCAGGGAGAAAATGGTGGAGTGAATGTGTAATCTGTGGATGTCAGAGCAATATTGTGAATTTAAAAGCCAGTACAGTACACTGAATGGCTGTTAAAGCAAGAAAGCAGATCAAATATATTGGATTATCTCAGAGATCAACGTTTTATGTGTCTAATTTATTCAGTGCAAACAACAGCCATTCTGTGCTGAATAAGTCAAGACTGTAATTAAGATGAGGTTATGATTATCATCATCTATGTCTTCACACAAGATCTATCTACATAAAATCTCTGGCTCAGATAAATGACAGGGTGAAATCAGTCAAACTAACCTGTGGGCAGCAGATCTTGAGGAGGTTGATAGTCTTTCCGCATACATATACGTCATTGGCGATGTGTCTCAGGAAAATAGGGACACAATCCTCCACGTCCTTTGAGATGAGAGTGTAGCCCTGGACCCAGAAGTGTTTGTCTGCAGAGATTTAAAGATGCCTGTTACATTTACTCTCCAACTATTCAGACCAGGTAGTTTATTTGTATGCCTCTGTTAAGAGTGATAAACACTCAGAACAGCATTAAGAAACCCAACAGCGACAGAGCAGTATTAAACCAGCACTCAGCCTAAAACTTTTGCTTATTAGTATGACTTACGGGGCATGGCAAAACTCTGGCCGCTTGAATTAACACTTGGAAATTGTTAGCGCTTAGCTCAGTGATCCTAAGCAAAAAGCATAAGAGAACATGAATGCACTGAGCTTCCAGAGCTCTTTACAAAAAGCCTGCGGCTTGCCAAGAAAGCTTAGCTGCTGATTGCTTCCCCGGCCGACGGACTTCGAGGAGAACAATGACATTTGTGTGTCCTCCAAAAAGCGGGAGCGAGGAGTGCAGAGGTTCACTGCGGGAGTTGATGAGGTGTAGCCGATGAGCAAATGAACCTCTCAGCCAGACAAAGCTGAGGTGATAGTCTGACCTTGAATGGGGTGTTGCATGACATACAATATTTGGATAGACTCTAATGATTGTTTTAAAGCCATATTTATGGAATACTGACAAACTGAAGCACTTGCAGTGTGCCTGCTTGGTGAAAAAGGATTTCATCAGGATTATTTATGACTTTCTAAACAATTCTCCATTACAAAGTGTTCAACTAAAGCTTCATTTATACTTCTGTGTCGAACCTATACCCTAGTGGTCTATGCTGTTGTGAGCACTACATAAATGGCATTACTGTGTCAGTGGCACTATGCAATACTCAGCCCAAACCTAATTGGCAGTGCAATTTTTGTGCCAGTTTCCTATCCTGCCGCAACATTTCCTGCTCGTAAGTGTACAGGAATCGACAGTACAAGAAATTGAGAATATTATGTTGGAGCTACATAAATACTGATAAATACTGAGCAGCAGGTGATCTGCAGTTTTTTGCAAAGAAGAAAAGATAAGGGACAATGGAAGAGATGGTATGGCTGCTAAATTAGCTCTTCACCACTGAGATGGGTCATAGAAGAGGAAATGCACACTTGAAATTTTTGGATGCTGGCATGTAGATACGACTAGTTGTATGGCTGTCTGCGCATTTATCCTACACTAGAGTACACACAACGGCCCTCATTTATCAAAGAAACCAGCACACATTTGGGTGGAGAAATCATCATGCAGCAAACTCCACGTGTGATTTAACATACATATCTGGCCAATCACAGCGTACTACTGAGTGGGTGTTGATAAATACGGCATATGCCCTTGTTTATTGATGGTTCAGCCAGCCTCGCCCCCAGAGTTCACGACATCGAGACATGTAATACAGCAAAATACCTGGTCTTTTCATTCAGGTGTCAATTTTCATATCAGAGAAGCAAAGAGAAACTATATGTTTGTGGTTTTTTAGCCTGAAAAGTGGCATTAAAAGGAATCAGCGCGGTTGCAGTCAACTAAACTCCAGCTGATATTAGAATGTTTAATTTATATATCCATGATATATAACTAGTATATGATATTATCATCAAGTCTTTATGTTCACCTTACAATATAATCAATTTTCTTTATATCTGGGTTTTACAAAAAATGAGGTCTTCTCTCAAGATATGGACATAAAAGTGTATCTTGGCTATTATGTGAAGCAGAATGTTAAGAGACGCAGGCCAGCCTAAAACTGCCTCAGACAAGCGCTGGTATAGCTAGGCAGCAGTGTGCAGAGGCTATAGTCCTCAACACATTGGTTGCAGGATCAATTCCTGGTCTCTGCACATACTTAAAGAATGTCTTCCCCATTCTCTCTCCCCATATTTCCTGTCTCTCTTCATCTGTCCTGTCAGGTAAGGGCAAAATACCCTAAAAATAATCTTAAAGAAAAAAGAAAAAAAAAAAGCTGCTCCAGACTGAGAGGAGAGTGGCTGCAATACCTCAGTTCCAGAGTTTCCTCTTTTTTCTACTCCAAGTAACTGTGGATTTTTTCTGCTTAAATCTATTTTGCTATGTTCCAGGTATACAACAGAATTTAGGGAATTTCTGAAGGCTGAAATCACCTGAAAGCTCACACTGGTCATCATCATCTAAAAAGCAATACTGCTCACATGGATTGGGTAAAGCTTGATATGCATAGAAGATAAGCCTCAAAAGTCATATTTGATCTAACACCACCAGATTCTCACTGCAAAGCGAATCCACAAAGAGTTAACAACTTGAGACCTAACGTGGGGATTTGAGTGTCGTATGCTCATGTTCAGATTGATAAATGACGATCTGTGCATGGAAATGACCAAGCTGACCAATTGCAGGTCTTGAGGTCTGGGATGTAATAAAAGGGCATATTTATAGTGGAATATAAATTAATCTCTCTGCTCAACAGTCAAAAAACAGCAGCAAATCCTCACATGTGAATCATGTGGAAAATGCATGACCACGATTGCTAACACATCTGCTGTTGAGCAACTTATCAATTGGTTGTGTCTGCCCCAATCCTACTGATTTATGTCTCATTTTCTTCATTTGAAGAAAAACTGCCGAAAATATTTAATCCAAAATAATGACTGCTTTTTCCAGATGGTGTCTTGTTACAAACCAGTCTAATGATCATAAATACAGCTGCAACAATTATCAACTACTTTGACGACTAATTGATAGTTTAAGTGCATATTTGAGTATATGATTTTGGCTTGTAACTGAGAATTCTCTGTTTATCTTGGTCTTAAAATGAGAATTTGATTATTTTGGATTTGTCAGTTTGCTTAAAAAGACATCTGAAGAATTTAGCTCATACGCTTACTAATGTGATAGGCAGCTTTTTCTCTTTTTCTATCCGGGAGCCAAATCCCCAATACAAAAGTCGAGAAAACATTTTGCAGTTTATTTGTTACCATTAATAGTTTTCTATTGAAGCCCTAATTGCAACCCTCACCCCTGAGGAGCAGAGACAAGCCTGTATTTATCCACCCTGCAGGGATCGCCTCCTCTTGTTTGACTCCACTCCTCTGCTCTGTGCAAAGAGTCAACTTATTAATTGGACTAAAAAAAAATCTGTGGAATATTTTCATCTTCAGTAGGAGATTCTTCAAAGAAGAAAAAAATAAAGAAAGAAATAAAGAAAAAAATAAAAGAACAACTGAATAACTTGTGATTTTTCTTGTTTTTTTTTTTTAGTCAGCATGGTGTAAAAACTGAAAAGAATAAAGGAACATTATCTGTTTGTGTTTGTCCCTGTGGCTCTGTTCCTCACAGCTGTGGCAGCTGATCCTGTCTCCCACTGATTATCATCCAATAACTTCATGACACCCTTTACAGAAACAAGGACAAATCCAACTAGGCAATAAAGGCTGTAATGAAATGTTGTTTTTTCCTGCTGGACAATCTGTCTGGCAGGCTTTTCATTTTTAGAACCTGCTGACAGAAGCCAAAGTGTTTACGCCACAGTATGTGCTGTCTCACCTCTGAAGCCCAGAAACTCCTCATTGACCTGGATCATGAATTCTCCATAAACATCTCGAAACACGCCGCTGTACACCCAATCTGACACAAACCTGAAAAAAGCAAAATAAAAAAGCACAGATGCAGTCATGACACGCCTGAAAAACGAATCAATGCCACACATTCTGCATAGCAACAATGTATGGTTATGTCCTTGGCTTTTATTAGATTGTTTTAAGAAGCTCCATGACTGACCGTGTGTAAGGTTCACAGCTGCTCTTCAGCAGCGACAGCAGCACTGGATAGTTCTCATTGCTACAGTTATTCTGCGCTTCATTGTACAGGTAGGACAGCAGTTTAACACCCTGAGGAGAGCAACATGGCACTGAGCTGACACCCCATCTGATAGGCTAAACACGGCCATGATGGATGACATATTGCAGTTTGAAGATAAAAGAGCACTCACCACAGGGAAGGTAGCCTGGCCTGCACCCAAAGGCCCGTCTACGCAGCACAGTTCTGACAGGTACCTTAGATTAAAAGAAAGCAGATTTTTTTTTGATCTGATAATTTCTGCATCAAGGTCCTCTATATCTGGACGTGAATGTACTGTCGACTGTGTGATGTTATGGTTCAAAGACCATAAATTAGGAAGGAAAAAAACGGCTACGACCTCACCTTAGTTGGCGGCCCACTTTGCGGAAAAGGAAGCCAATGGTCAACAGGCTGAGTGTGGGTGGAGTGCTGAGGACACAAGCCCTGTAGTAATGAAGGTACTTCCTCAGACCACCAGTAAAAGCCTTGAAGAAAACCAATCATATATTTAAGATTTAGGCAGTCAAATGTTAAAAATATCAGTATCAGAAAGGATTAAAGCTTTAAGAAAAATACTTCTTTGGACAGGTGCATAGGAGAGGAATGAGTCTGTAAAAATTACAAGATAAATCCTACACACTGAGCCTATGATGTCGGTTTTTGTTATCACGGTATCAAAGTAGGAATGAGTATCATTTGATTTTAACTAGGACTGCATTTAAAAGTTTAAATTCTGGTATTGTGACAGCCCCTATTTATGATTCCATGTAAAATTCACAGATTTAAAACCATCACACACAAAGTCTTTGTGGCACCCCTCATTTGGTTACTGAAGGAGCTTTCTGAAGTCCATTAATGAAGATTGCCCTGTTGGAAATACTGTCTTTGGGTAACGTCCAGTCAGCCCCAGCAAGGAGCTGGAGCGGAGGCAGATCTAAAGCCTCGTCACAAACAGCGACACCACACTGGCCTGTCAGTCAGTCTATCTCCCTCTCAGCTAGGTGTGCCACAGCCTGCTGCTGATTGGTGGATCATCTTCACGCTCTGACAGGTGAGGGAAAAGACCTCTGTCTCAGCCTATTCAAGGAGCAAAATGACACCAGTGTAGCAGAGAAGAAACCCCATAGCCCTTTCCAAAAAGGGGTAGACATTACAAAATATTTGTACTATATTTGGTTATTTTCCCAAATTCTGAGCAAAGACAGCAAAGGCCAGGCTATCTGATGCTTCTGAAGATTATTTTGCTAGTAGTCCTGTAGTGTTTGCTAGTGATCTTTCCCTCTTCAGTCTGCTCAGAGCTGCTTCAACTTCAGATTGCAAATATTAAACATGTTACGTTCAATACATTACATGTTCAATATTTCCATCAGAAATCTTGTCATGTTTGGGTAAAACTGAGGACAGCCAAGCAGGCATGAGCAGGACTGTTACATGGAATGGAACAACAGCCAATCAGAAAACAAGCTGACCAGATCAAAGATGGAAGCACAACAAACACAGCCATGGCAAAGATGTTAAACATGAAGCTTGAAGTTAGATGGACAGCAGTGATGGGGGTTCGACCTGTTAATTAGTGGCAACAACACAAATGTTTATACATGTTCTGTAAGACACACCACAATCAAACTGATGAGCCGGACTGAAATTACGACTATACAGGATGTAGCAGGTAGCTAACAGCAAGGCCCATTTAGCTTGCAGTATTGGAGTTTTGGGAGCAGAGTCTCTAGTTGTTGGTGAATAAATCTGTTAGTGTGTGGTGTGTCATGTTAGTCATCATGTTGCACATCGCTCACTGTAAAAAACAAACTGTTCAATCTTTCATTATTTGAAGTCAAGTGTGGTTCCATCTTAAAAATCATCATGTGTTCCTTTGTTTGAGAACTTGCATGTTAATTCAGGTTCTGTTCGATAACATAAAAGTTAATCACCTTATTATTTAACCTGATTTTCTCCTGGTTTTCTTAATCAGAGAACTAAGTTTACTGTACTTGTTTGATTTATTAGGTACGTTTGGTTACCGCCTGTCATTTGGTTTGTTTTTTTATGTTGACCTGATTCCCCCTGAGGTAAATTTATGAGTATTCTTATCATTATGTTGATTAATAGAAATTTTGTAAATAAATTAGTTGAAACTTAGAAAAGCAGTCTTTGTGGCTGCTTTGGACTTGAGGGGTATGGGTGTTTATCACATTGTGTCCTGGCCTTCCCTAGGCAGGGCAAAACACAGGCCAGTCACACACCTTATTCTGTATAAAGAGAGGTGAGGCACAAAAGGATCATACCCAACAGAGTGTGTGCTGATAAAGAAATGAGCTATTCAGACCTAATTATGTTTTTAAAATCAGGCTATAAACACAACTATTTCTGCCGTATAAATAGGCATTTTAACATGGAAGCGTTTAGTTACCAGTCCTTTAGCAGCCAGCCTCATCTGGACATCTGAGGAACGGCAGGTTTTCACTCTTCCAGAGGTTGCCACTTTGTAAAACCACCAAAAAGCTCACTAAAATATATAGAGGAGTGATGACATAATAACTTGAACCCCCCACCGTATGTTAGCAGGTCGACGCTGGGAGGGTAGTGGGGCTGAAAATATGAATATATTACTGGTGCAGGGCAACAAGTGCAATAACAGAACAGGAGAGACGGAGTGACCTAAAATATTGCAGCTAATATAGAACGTCAATGTATGAGGTCGCATTTGTTAAACGTCTCTCTCTTCCTGCATCCTCTAGTCTTACTTTCTCCATTTCTTTCATCTCTCTTCCCGCATCCCCCCTCCTTTGTGGCTACAGAGTTTCCACTGCTATTAACCTTTTACAACTGAATTGTTTTGTTTTGTTTAAATGAAACATTTATTTGTGTTATCTGCTTTTTGAGAATCAAGTAAAGCATTTTTAAATTCACATAACAGATGACTATAATGATGGTTACAAGTCAACTTAGAAGGGAGAATAAAATGTGCAGTCTCAGCTGTGTTTAGTAGAACTGAAGAAAAAAAAAAATCACCTGAAAGACGAGGCCTTTTTTGTCAGCACTCTGCAGAGAGAAGCGGCTGAGCCTCAGGTAGTAGGTTCCATACTGTGCCAGCTCCCCTAGGAGACGAGACACACTTTCTGCAGAGGCTCCAGACACGCACACGCCAGGTCTGACATCAAACTGAACGCTCTGGGAAGAAGATTACATATTTACGGATGGTGGAGAAAATACAAAGAAGAGTCTAATAACATCCAATAAAGTAGCCCTACAGCAAAGTAAAGCTTATAAAATTGAATTTTTGTTTTGGCTGTCAGAGAGTCACCTCCATGGTGATTTCTGAAGGCATGGTGTGCGTTTTTATTATATTAGAGTGCAAGACATAATCAGATGTTTGTTATATACAGTCCTTCCCATGGTTTTTTATTAGAAATGGATACATAGATGCTGGACAGGAACCTTCCGAGGGTAAAAATAGCACAGACAATAAGCACTTCATCACATTTTAAGACAGCCTCAGGGATTACCTCTGAGTTTAATAAATAGCTCAAGGACAGTCTCAGCCAAACTCTTGACATCATAAGCTTAGCATGCAATGCAGGTCTGCTGCATTAGACTGTATTACACTTAACAGTTGCTCGTTATATTCCTCCACTTCTTAGAGAAAGACTGCTCATAAATAATATAAATGATAAAAGTCAGCTGAAGAGAGAGCAAAGAGGTGTTCTGAGTAAACAAGAGAATAAGGATTTAATTGATGTTTTAAGTAGTTATAATCCTGTGAAAGAATGAAAACTTAATGGGCAGCAAGAGAGTTCTCTTGTGGTTTTGCTTTGGCATTATTATTTGTTTACCATTTAATGCATCTCAAGCAATGTCACACCTTGACACCTTTTGTAGTTTTCAAGTAATATACTTTTATAAGTCAGCTGGGTTTGTTTATATCTCAAAAGAACAGCTTTTTCACCCTTTCTGCCCCTTATGCTCTTTTCTCTTTTTTCTTTGTTATTATACTCTGTCACAGGATTTTTATTACCTCATTTTATTTTATCATATAATTCCACCAGGCCTCTAAAACGGCACCTCAATGTATCTTTATTGCTTTTAAGAGACGTGTAAATAATGCTAATAAAATGTACCTGATTAAGAGGGAAGGTTGTAGATGCCACTCCAATTAAGACATTGAGGAGGTCAGATACCAGCTGTGTCTGAGAGTCAAGGGGAAGTGGGAGAAGAGGAGAGGGTGTACCAGTGCTAACCACCCTCATTTCACCTTCCCATAAACGATAGAGCTGGTCAAAGACTTCCCTGCCTCCTTCCGTTAGATAGAGGGACTCCCTTTTCCCTGGTGGGCTAGGACAACAAAATTAGAAGAAAATATGTTTTTATTCACAATCTGAGTAATTTATAAATAAAAAAATGCAAAATAAAAATATCAGTCATTTCAACTTGTTTTATCATGAAACTATCTGAATTCAGACCCTGTCACGTTAGGAGCTGAACTGTCGTTTTTCTCATCTATACAAAATTTTGATACCTTGATACTGCAATATCACTGTTTTTAAGACGATACAATCTTCTTTATTTTATTACAAAACTCTGAAAGCAGTGGTTCTTAAACAGCCGGGTCATCAGGACCCTCTGGCTCTTACTTATGAGACATTGCACCTGAAAATTTAAACATTTTTCAACCCCTCAAATTAAATTGATCTGTTGCGCTTTGGAGTTTAGCTGGAAAAAAAAATGTGATAAAAAAGAGAAAGACCAAAGCAAACGTCAACGCATCATTACAGAAGGACTTGCAAGTATAATTTTGTTTAACTATATTTTCCTAAGATAGCATAGAAAAACTAGTGATTTCACTCAAAATGATCTTGTTACATTGGTAAACCTACTTTGTTATCACATCTTAAAGAGATAAATACAACGGAATCATGAGGAAAAGGGCCAAAATTTACTCCTCATCACAGTAAAACTAGGTAGGATAAAATGTGAGGATGTACACTATATGGATTAAAGCAGTGGTTCTCAAATGGCCCAGCCTCAGGACCTACCAGTCTGTCTTAAGACAGATCATGGCCCAAGTTTCCAAAAAATTCTTGGAAACTTTGGCCGTGAACGCATGTTTAGTTAATTGAATATGTTGCACATTGGAACATGATTGGACCCAAAACACCTGATAAAAACAGAAATTACACCATTATCATGAGAAAAGTAGCCATTTATTGCAAGAAGAGGAGATCAATTAGTTTAAATACTGATTAAACATTTAAATCTACCCAATCTCAAAGTAAACAGGGTAAAATAAAACGTACTGATGCATGTCCAAGAAAGACGTCAAGACTTTTGCCACCATTTTTTTTTTTCAGACACAGAGTCACGACCCACTGAAACCCCGTTGAGAACTACTGGATTAAAGTATTTGGCCACAGCTGTTAACAATTGAATCCAGGTGTTTCAATCAGACCCGTTGCCACAGGTGCATAAAATCAAGCACCTAGCCATGCAGTCTCCATTTGCAAACATTGGTGATACAAAATGGGTCGTTCTGAAGAGCTCAAGCGTGGAACTGTGACGGATGTCACTTTTGCAAAAGACAGATCAGGACATCATGCTGGATATTAAATGATATTTTGGAAATTGGAAGCATTTAGGAACAACAGCAACTCAGCCTGGAAGCAGGAGACCATGTTACATCACAGAGCTGGGTAAACAACTGCTAAGATGCATGGTACATAAACATGGCCAACACTCTGCTGATTTCATAGCTTTCATAGATTTCAAGAGTTTGGAACTTCCACTGGCATTAATGTAAGCACAAAAACAGTGCAGCAGGAGCTTCATGGAATGGGTTTTCATTGCCGAGCAGCTGCATGCAAACCTCACATCACTGAGTCCAGTGCCAAACATCCAATGGAGTGGTGTAAAGCACACTAACATTGGACTTTGGAGCAGTGGAAACATGTTCTGTGGAGTGACAAGTCACACTTCCCTGTTTGGCAGTTAGATGGGCAAGTCTGGGTTTGTCAAATGACAGGAGAACATTGCCTTCCTGACTGCATTGTGACACTGTGAAGTTTGTTGGAGGAGGGATCATAGTATGGGGCTGTTTTTCAGGGTATAGGCTAGGCACCTTATCTCCAGAGAAGGGCAATCTTAATGCTTCAGCATACCAAGACATTTTGGACAATGCAATGCTTCCAACCTTGCACAGAGCAAGGACTATGAAAACATGGTTTGATGAGTTTTGTGTGGAGGATTTTCACAGGCTTGCACAGAGTCCTGAACTCCACTTTATCAAGCACCTTTGGGATAGACTGGAATGGAGATTGCAAGCTAGGCATTCTCATTCAACATCAGTGACGGTCCTCAGAATGAATGGGCACAAATTCCCTTCTTATTTTGCCATGGTATCAAAACGGACATTGATTTTGTTTGATTTTTACAAGTATGGTTTTGTGACAGACCTCTGACGTTTTCTGGAAAAAAAACATGTTTGACATCCCGTTGATCAAATTATCAAAGGCATAACCATGTCACTTACCAGCCAACGGACTCCCAACAGCGCCGCTTTCCAGGCTCAAATGTGCGGAGAGCCTCCCAAATATCAAAGTCTGGAACTGAGCTGGGCTCTGATTGGGAGTCTGGGGTCAGGTTGGAAGCTGACTGGAAGCCCTCATCCTCAGACTGATCCAAACAGGAAGGGACCTGCACAGATACAATATAGCCTTTGATTTGGTTGTATCAGACATGACTTTAAACTTATATCAAAGACTCTTGAAAGTATTAAATGGCTGTAAATAATAACAAGCTTAGATACAAGTCAAGGACCAAGTGTCGTACCCTTATAGCCAGGCCAGTCACATCAATATTACTAGGAATAGGAGGCAGGTCCAGTCTAATGTCTATGTCTGCAGTGCGTGTGTGCTGCAGTGCTCCAAACAGCGTCAGCCTGGTGTCCCTCTCAAATCTTTCTTCGGTTTCTAATTTAGTTCTCAGTGCCAGTAGTCCTGTACCTGGAGGGGCATCCATCAATCTCTGAGTCCCATACAAACTGTCCAAAGTCCCCCATTCCTCTTGACAAACTAAACCCCACGCCCGGGCCTCCAACCTCTGCAGCTCCTCGCTCTGGTAGCCCCAGGGTTGAGGCCTTCGCACCACTGGCCTCTCTCGTCTCATGTAGTCCCTGCTGAAAGAGGTAGGTGGTGGAGGGGCCGAGCCAGCCAAGTGCACCAGAAGCTCCAGGACTGCATCTACTTCCTTTAGGCCAGAGGATGCTCCCTCATGCAGCCTCTCAAGCTGCTCCTCCAGTCTCTCCGCCTCCTCTCTGCACCCAGCCACACGCAAGTCAAAGCATATCATCAGGACTTTGTTCCTGGGTGGTGTGTTAGCTGTGGCGTTTGGTCCTGAGGCAGAACCTTTGGTGCCTTCATGAAACAGCTTGGACAACAGGGCACCATAAGCTCGCTTCTTGAGGGCTTTGCGGAAACTCTCTCTGGAGACTCCTCCCACGGCACGGCGCTTCCATGACACCCCAGTCAGGCTGCAGTCACACAGGGCACCCAGCAGCTCAGTGATGCTGCTGCTGTCGCAGCTGGACTTCACGGTGTTCTTAGGGCTCGAGTACATGGTGGTAGTGTTGCCTCGGCCTACGGGTAAAAATAAGAGGTTGAGCCGAGTAGTTCTGTGTCTAAATGTAACAAGAAAAATATGACATAGAGCATGGCTGCTGGTATGGTGATGCTTTTAGTAGAGGTATAATTTGCATTAATGCGGGAATAGCAGGAAGAAATGTTCACAGCCATATCTTAATGTCTATATCACTTCTCCTTAAACTTTTAACGCCTTATTTCATAAACGAGCCGTGTTAGAAATGATTTATAACGGTTGTTAGCCATTAGCCACGTTATCGAACATATATTATATATATAACGTATCAAACCTCAAACTGAGTAAGGCAGTTGAGTTCCCTTCGGAGCTGAAAGTGTTTCTTTGAATTTATTTACCCTTCAGAGATGTCAGATATTCCACTGATCAGGCGGTTTTAAATCCTGTACACCAAGCGACTCCTGCCGTACATGCTAGCTAACGTGTGTTATTAGCATGGCTGTCCCGATTAGCCTCGGTGCCCAAGAGGAAGCACCCACAATGCGACTCATCAACAAGGAGCTTAAAAGTCTAAATTATTCACTGGATACTTATTCTATCGTTTAGAGCCAGGTTATGTGTTGTTTTGGTGTTGTCCTTTGCTAATTGTTAGCTAGTCATTTCATTCAACCCAGTCGTCCGCCGCGGGGATACAACAAAATAGACTCAGCCCCTTTTGAATATGATTGGGCAATAGATTGTCTAAGCTACTTCGATTGGATAAGGGTTTTAGCAGGGGGACGGTGATTGGTCATTCATGTCCGTCAATCACAGAGTGGCAAGCCTGTCATTTGCCACCGCGCTTTACTGCGTTCACGGAACACGCAAAAATGGAAACAACACCATTTCTGTCACCCCTTTACTGGTTCAAACATCGTAAATTTTACGCCTTTAAGTCTCATTAAACATCGATGACCATACCTGTTCAGATGTTAAAATGTAAGACAGCAGCAATTCTACAATAACTCGCGTCACCACGCTGTAAAGTTCACTGCGTTTTGGAAATACATTAATTAGACTGTCGTATTAGATTATTAATCTTTCCCTGCGAGTTTGTTAAATGATCTAAAATTACAGATCTTGGAGTGTCATTGTTTTGTGTATTACACAAACCTGCTTGTCGAGTTTGTATCCCGATCATCGTCACTAATCCCTGTTGTTTGGACATCATATTGCAGAACGTTGTAATGTACAATACTCCCTGAAGTCTACAAACAAAACTGTACACAGTTGTTGACCGAGCCAGTTCAAGTTATGCAAAAGATTCATTAATGGGTTTTTAAATTTTTTTCTGTTTTTTGGTTCGTTACGGTTGTGGTCTGGGTGTTTTTGCAGTTGTATTTTCCTTTTTTTGATTTTGTTTGGAGTCTGTAGCTTTCTTCTTATGTTTGCTTCTGCACAGCTCAAAGCATCTCGTAAACCATGTTGTTGTTTTTTTTTAAAGTGCTAGATTAATAAAGTTATGATTGGGCTTATGAAACCAGTTTACCTGAATTCAGCGTATAAGGCATCAAATTTAGCCTGAGTGGTGTAGTGCAGAGGTTCTCAGCTGATTGGTCAGGACCTAAAAGTGGACTGCGAAGGTGTGCCAGCAAAAACTGGGACAAAAAGTTTATGATGTACGGTACAGAAGCCCTGAGCGGCTTTACAGTGCATTAAATGCTTTTTTTTTTTTTTTCATTTTTTCTGTGATAGCAGGTACTTTTTAATATTTACCCCAAGATTTCAAGTTAAGATTGGCTTTTTCTGTAAAAAATAAATCCAGTTCACTCTGCATTGTAGAAAAACCTCAGCTGAGGCAGCTTTTACCAGTGTTGGATTATGGTGATAGTCTGTATAGGTATGCTCTAGCTGCAACTTTAAACCCCCTTGTGATGAACCTATCTCTCATCCCTGCATCCTGTACAGGATGGGTGAATGGTCATTGCTCTGAGAGACGTGATCTGCTCTCATTGGGACACTACCTTCTTACATCTCCTCCATGCCAGGCTGGTCCTCTGGAGCTCATAACAGCAGCTCTGACTGGCTTTTACTCCAGGTTCCTAGAGTTCAGTCTGAGCTTGGTGGATCTGTCTTTAGCTTCTTTGCACTGTCTGCTTAGAACTAACTACCGTTAAAGATCAATGAACTTGTTTCTTTTGGTCATTTCAGATCCATAATAAACCTCTTATCCTCTGATTGCACCTGTTTGAATTGACTTTGATGGTCTATTTTACTGTATGTTTTCCTCTAACTTATTACTTCACTTCTATATTTGTAAATGTTTGATATATTTTATACTTATTTTTTATTCTTGTATCTGCTCTACATCATTGTGAATTATTTCTGAGTCTGAATAAAGATTATATTTATCTTCTTTTTACCAGATAACAAAGCTCATTTTCCTAATATAAGGACTTTCTCAAATTCCCATGCTCTCTTGGGAAAATGGGGTAAAACAAAATCTATGAAATCATCTCCTTCTGTAATGACGTGCTTTTTTAAAAACATACTTGCTTTGTTAAACCACTTTTTGTTCCCTTAAGGGTCCTAAATGCAAAATTTTTTGAGTAGTCAACAGTATTTGAAAATTTGGGTCAGGGTTTTCTTAAAAGGAGGGCTGTGATGGGTCCTGATGCACTAGTAGAGAATCACTAGTTCAGTAGATGTGTGATACTTTGATTGAACAAGTGAATTTAGACATCAAACTGGTGTCAGAGTTCATTCATTTGTATTGGGATGTGTTTATAAAATAATGGGCCAAAATTAAAAAGATAAATTTAAACATGCTGATTAATGAATACTACCCAACATACAGTAAGGTTATCCTTATAAAGCACATTAGAAAAATATTCATTCCAACCATAAGGTGCACCCTTTGAATGCCTAAAGTAATGTGTTTACTTTACTATGGGTCCAATAGATATTTCATTTATCAACCATGTTTTGTTAATGTTCTGTTTCTTTCATCACATTGTATGCATCATTTCATCCACATGGCTCTGTTTGATATCACTAATTTTACTCACTCAAATGGATACTTAAAAATCAGAAGTACAAAGGAAACAGGCTGCAGATTATGAGTAAAGACAGTTTTTTCATCATCATGCAGCTCCGAGTCTGTTAAAATGCAAGCTACAGGATTTAAATTATTCATTAAAACAACTATTTAAAATGAAACCACACCATAATCATTTTTTTCACCAACTTCTCCTCCTTCTCCTCCTCTTCCCCCTAAGGCAGTGGAAATCAAAGCCAAATCTCATTAGAAGGTTTGAAACACATGGAGGCAAAATGCAACCTGCTGGTAAACACAGCCCTCTCAGAAGGAGAGGCTGGCTGCTGTTTGTAAAGCAACCCAGGCAGGAGAACAGAAGCCAGATTTTTTAAAGCAGTGTAGTTTATTTTGAAGCAAATTTTGACCTAATTTCTTGTAGGAAATCCAGGAAAGAGGGTGTAGTTAAATAATTATTTTGAGCTTACAATCTTTGATTTCTAGACATTGAGAGGAATGGTTATCACAAGTGCAGCACGCAGCAAATAAAGTTGAGTGGGAATGATGTAAGCAGCTTGTCTTAATAGAAATATAAAGTACAGTACTGCCTTTGATTTTGCACCAGTGATCAAGGACAGTGTAGAAGATGCAGTGCTTGCGATAATCAAGTGTAATCACTCCTGCTTTGGCAGCAGCCCTTGAAGTTGCTCTATCTGTTGCTGCATCAGTGATCTGCTCGGTTAGAAGATGGCCTTCGAAGGCCTCTGGTCTGTCTTTGATATCCCCACCCTTGCGTCTGGGTCTGCTAAGCAGTCCGATGAGGCAATTTTGTCTTTCATCTTTCTTTTCTCCAATTTCATTCTTCGCTGTCAGTACTTAATTAATGTTTTCACAGCAATTTTTCAACCTTCACTGCAGATGACAGATATGCTGTGCAGCTATTTACATTATCAACACAAGTCATGGCGCCAGACCTTGGCTTTTTCGTCTGCAGTCTGAGCCGTGTGACAGGAACCTGATGTGGCATTTGGCGAAATGCGTTGGCCATCATGGAATATGCCGCATGGAAGAAGTGATGCTATCAAGAAAGTCGTTTGGGGTCATAATACGTGCAAAATGTGTGGAGAAAACTGTCATGCTCAAGCTCCTGGCTTTCAGAAAATGATTGGTTAGTTTGAAGAGAGATTATTTTCATAAATCTGCCTATTACTTCAGCCTGTGCGTATGCTCTTCAGTCAATCTAAGGGTAATGTAATGAGCTGTATAAATACCAGAGACTTACAGCTATGATTAGGGCCACTTCAACAAGAAATAAGCTACCTGTAGCAAGTGTTACTTTATCTTTCCAAGGTGATGGCGACTCATGCAATATGCATGGGAGGAGAGTGTTCAATTGAGGCTAATCAATATTCTAAAAGTGAAAAAAAGACAGCAGATATGAAGGGCGTATATGTCTCTGAGTTTATTCACGGAGGAGTGTATGATGAAACCTGTGGGTAACTGCTCCGTCCACACAAAACTTTGTAAAATTAAGTTCATCCAGTAAAACCAGACCAGGTACGAGATGGAGGATCCTCTGAGCTGCCTTGGATGGGAGGAAAAAAGTTGGCTTTTATTAATGGTCCTGTACTGAAAAAAAAAAAAAAAAATGGAGCGTCCCAGTTTCTTTAATCATTACAGCACATTCACAAGTTTCAAAATGGAAAAAAGTCTCGACAACTGCACAAACAGTTCTTTTTTTTCTTCTTTTTTTTGTCCCAGGACTTTATGCATAGGATTATACAGTTAGAATACAGTATTTCAACATGTTTTACAAAGATTTATATGGTATAGGAAAACAAGAAATAAAAATAATAACTGCACAGCAGTAAGAAAGGTCATTTGTCGAGTATAGATAGTCATTTATCATACACACTGTGGAATAGCTTAGAAACACGTGGCAAAGAAAAAGAACAACATTGGAACAATTTTGCGCTATATTCAATCTACATCAAGATACCCTTTTTGATTTCAGACTAATTTAGGAATGCCAGACATTTTCAAGGGAAACCCAAATCACATTGGCCACACTTTTACATTTATTAATTTTGGCCATTTTGCCTTAGCCACCAAAGTCCTACTAAGCACACGCCACAGACGCCCAAAGGAAATGCACACATCAAAACTGCAACCAGAAAAGAAATTATACTGAAATGTCTTCAGCCTATTGGCACACAAATGGCTGCAGCAGGGCATCTAGCATTTTAGACAGCACACATAATATCACATGTCCAAATACATTGCTGTGTCTATAGCACTATCGTCATCATAATCACCTAGTTTACCAATAGAATAATTTAGAAACAATATATATGTATCATCCTATTCAATAAGGCACATTTTTGGTTAAAGAAAGGCTCTGAAATAAGCTTCTTGCATCAACTCTGTCAGCGAGAGAGGAGTCAGCAGTAAACAACAGTGGAGACAAGGATGGAGTCTGCAGTCGGCATGCAATTAAGATCAAAAGCCTCCCCTGCTGATTCCATTATACAGAGTGCCACTCTGCACTGCGCTGAGTGGGCAGTGCCAAGTGCTGTTGGTCTCGATGCCAGGGTGCCACGCTGAGACGGCAGGCAGGCAGGCGGCTTCGAGGTCTGTGCAAACCTCTCTGGAGCCAAGGCAGGAATCGTTAACATTCTGGGGTCTCTGGAGCTCGTTATGCTCCGTCAACTACACACATCTATGATCAGATACAGGGACTACAATTAAATCATCCGTCAACAGCTAAGCCTACAATCTGGGGATGAAACGTGGTGGCGTTTAATGGCCCGAGAAATATCAAACCCTCATTTCTACCCTGTGGACACCTCAGCTTTGACACTGACACTCAATATTTCAATAGCAATTATGTACATGATTGAACCTGACCTCACCAACAAAAAAGAAATTAAAATGTTTAAAACAAAGTATTTAAGTACCAGCTGCACCTCCAGAAAGTTATCAACATCAGCAAAAGGCTATTTCATAGCTTAAGAGGCAGAATGCTTGATGATTATTTGGAGCATTACAGAGGTAACACTAAAAAATGGCACTAAAAATCATAAACACTAAAAATGCAAGGAATCAATTTGGAAATCTCTCTAAAATATTGCTGATCTGCTACTGTATGTGAATACATTAAGTAAGCTAATGAGCCGGTCGACTCATGGTATTCTGGCATTATTGCAGGGCTAATATGAGTGACATAGCTCCAAGTTGCTTCTTGCTTACACAACTTAAAGCAAAGAAATGATTCTGGAAACCGACGCTCAACGAAATGTCTTTAAAAACCTTGAAATGTCCTTCTGTGCTTTAGTTGAAGTGGAATGTATCATGGCACTGTACAATAAAGGGAGACAGACTGTGCTATTATCGACTTCTCCAAGCACAAATGGCAATCCAGCTCGAAGCAAAATCGGAGTCAAAAGGGAAGAATTGAACTCAAACCTTTCTGAACCCTCTGGGGACCCGTCATTCATATGAGCCTGTACATTGCTAGATTAACCGGCGTCCTTGTAAGGACCCTTTGGTCTCTGTCAAAAGGCTCGGCGAGAGCACAGGCTCCAGCGTGTCACTGGGTGTGGGGAGTTAAAATGACAGAAAGCAGGCGTCCCTTCGCCCTCACGCCTGACAGTAGGCATCCTGTGTGTGCACATACACTCGGCGACACTCACACGCATTCAAGGGTAGTAACACACGCTCCTGTTTGCATGACATCTATGCACACACAGGCTAATAAAAACACTATCCGCACCACAAGGTGATCCATTTAAAAAGATAATTTTTTTCCTTATAAAGCTTTCCGCATAAAGACTGCACGATAAAAAAAATATATAATACAATTCTTAAAACCTTTTCTACACAGAAAGAAATTGAACATCTGATTATCTCCTGTGCCAGTGCTCCACAGAAGGGCTTAATTCTTAGAGAGGTCTCTGCCGCACTGCATTGTGGGAGCAATGTTCAGTGAAGCATGAGTGAGCGCGCAGACCTTTAAGGTTTGGCAAGTGAGCTTTAAGGCGTACCTATGACAGCGTAACCCATCATTTTCTTCCCCTTTATACTCTCTTTCTGCATTTCATTAGTCCCTGTTACTCCACAGAACAGAAAACACACGCCCACATGAGTCCCTTCTCACCTTTCCTTATTTCCACGTTTTATTCTCTAAAAGAAGAAAAAAGCCCCTGTTGTCACTGGCTGTATCCTATCATTCTCTCCCTCACCCTTCCCTCCCCCCGCCCTCCCTCCAGTCAGTGTGTTAGAGATCAGTCACTTTGTTTTCCAGGGCGGCTGCTATCTGCTGGAGCCGCAGGGTCAGCTGTTTACTCTGGGCAGCTGGATCCTCGTCTAGGGATGCGATGATCTGTAAGAGGGATGGAAGGTGAGAAGGGCATTAATGGAGGAAAATGAGGGAGGAGACGAATATAAAAGAAAAGAGGAGGAATCGGGCAGAGAAGGGCAGACGAGGAATGTCAGGGAAGCGAATAAGCAAGGACCAGAGAGACGAGCGCAGGACAAAGAGGAAGAAAAAGGTCAGAAAGTAGGAGGAGAGGATGGTGTCATTTGACATCAACAGTCACGTCATATAAGCTGTTATTGTTTTGTGAGCCCCACTTAGGGGAGACTGACAGCCCCATTTGTTTATCCAACTTGTTCATTAGGTTTTGTTTATCCCCTTTTCTTGACCTCAAGTGGCAATGCACAATGGACGCTTAAAAATCAATTCCCAGAGCAATTTTCCAATTCACATCCCACAGAAATGCCTTCAATTAAAATTTCATACAATCACTCTTCTGGCATATCAACAGGGAAGAGAGAGGGGGAAAAAGGAGAAGCAATAATATAGTGGGCAGTAGTGCATTCAGTGGAATAGCCTTCTTTGGGTGTGATAGTAAGAGAAGGGCCTCTTACCCCGTCGTAGTATTTGCTGGCATACTGGTAAAGCTGATGGAGAGCCACTTGTGTGTTCAGTTTGTCTGTGTGAGACTGGAAACAAAAAATCATAATTTCAAGGTTAAGGAGAAAATGTGTGACAGGGCAAGAGTTAAATGAGCAATCTACTTTATGTTTCAAGGTTTATAGAATAGCTATTGAGGAAACACACAGGAAAAAAACAACTGTTTCAAAGAGGCAATATTTTACAAAGCATCAGACATTAAAGATACAATAAACCACAGTTCTTTCACTATTTATGGTTGTCATTTTTCCAGGAGTAGCAATCTAATGTAGCTACATTATGAATTCACCTCCTTATCTTAGATTTTCCAGTGTTTAACGTAAACTGCATACCAATGCTTCAGAAAGTCACACTGCAAATCACTTTGTTACTGTGAGAAGAATCATTTTTGGCCATGTGCCTATCAAATAACCTTTCTCTGTGTATGAGCTATTAATGCAAAGGGACATGGTCTGTGAAGATACATGAAAGGACATGTTGGGCAAAACTTAAAGAGCACTGCTCCAGCTGACTTCAGCCCGGTAAAGAAATGTCTTCAAGCAACCTAAAACATCAAGTGTGTAGTTTTCTTTTTCACATTCTATTCTTGAGATGTTTTGAAAGTGAAAGTCTGTGATGACTTTGCATAAAGTCTTTTATGAAGACTGCCCTTTGGGACTGGCCCAAGACGTCAACATGTAGGTAGCTGATCACAGTATCTACATCAGGGGTCCAGATTTGCTACAGTGAGACACCAGGGTTGTTAGAAATATCTTCTAATCAATGAGTGCTGCATAGTAACACCTAAAAAATGTTAATTAGCTACTTTTGGCCTTGCCTGCAATAATTCTGAACAAGTCAGACAACAATATTATGCTGCCTCTGTATCATATAAAAAAATAACATCCACTGATGATGACTTTCTAAGTCTTGAAAGAGTTTGATCCGTCAGTAGTGCACTGACATGCAGCCTGATCAGCTTGTAAAGTTCTAAGCCCTTCTGCTAATTAAAAACAGGCATTTTGTACGTATGAGACCCTACAGTCGTTCTTCTGCATGTCCACATTATCCGAATTCCACTGACATCCATGTATGCGCCATGAACTGGGCCAGCTCCGTGCCTAATTTCAGAGCCTTTTAGCACTGCTCCTCAACCTAACAAGAAGACCTCCGATGACATCAGACGGCATGTGTCGTGATTAGGATTAAATGTTCAGTTATTACATTTTTTCACCATGATGACAACAATTAACCTTGCAAAACAGATAGATACACCCGTTTCCGTGTTTCTCACTGGTGAATCCATCTTGCAAAGGTCCCGTCTGAACCGTTTGGGTCTGGTTAGAAAGTGACAGGACCAATCAGTGTCGAGGGGCAGTACAGGCATGGCGGAGTCGTGACGTGAGCGGCCAGCAACAAGAAACCGGTGCAATTATGGTGGAAGACATTAGGGTGCTGCTAAAGCCCCAGTTTTATCATAACTTGACGACATTTCTTCGTTAAAAGAAGGACAAAGAAAAGCATTGAGTTGTTTTCTTTTAAAAAACGACAATTACTGTCGTTTTTTACTGTTATGCTGTATTCACACATATACAAAGCTCCTTTAAATTTCCAGAAATTGAAAAGTAAGCTTCATGTGAGAACACAAGCAACTGTATTTTCCATCTCAACTTTACCAGGACTTTTTCCTGCAGCCCACAAGAAAAATGTCAACAGTTTGGAGTAAGCTGATGTAAACGTAGAAGCAGGAAATAATGCAGAAAATTCAAACAAGCTGAGAGGGAGGGGGCGATGATGTTATAACACGTATTTGACTACAGAAAAATCTGGTCGACTGAAGTAACACCAACTCACTGACCCAATCAATGAATAAGGTGTGTGGTGACCTGCACCTTAATCTAGATCAGGCTAATTAGTGTTCTCAGTGTCCTCATTGCTCCCTGAAAACCAGAAACTAAGGAACTCAAAACTGAACATTACAAGCTTTGCAGCCTTATGTTGCACTGAAACAACAACTGAGCCAGAGCTGACCAACGTGCCCCTGCCTATATTCTGATAATATCTGTAATCACAGCAGTATTATATTAAACACAATATTACTTCAGATAGATGTTTCTGTCTTCTTCAGTGAAAACAATTAATGGGACCCATTTGTCTCAGCCTGCTCCGAGTAATATTGAAATATGAATAATATCCAGACAGCATGCAGCTTATATTTACTGGGGTAAATCAAAAATAAGTCTGCTGGTTAGAACATAAAGGAAGATTTTCGGGGGTTATGAGACACTGCTGTCTCTCTTCTCTGCTCTTTGTCCATCTGTAGCAGACACTAACATTAACGTGTGTATTTTAGTAAGATGATAAAGAGACTTAATAAAAAATGTCAGCTGTAAGGTGAATAAAACAGACAGCCATGACAAAGGGAGGCTTGGACACATTCTCAGTGGCACTTCAATACAAACTAAATCCTGCACCTTCCTGAACATGTGTGCTGAGTTGTCGATGTGTTTCATAGTTCTTTAGAGCACTTGATTGCCCACTGCTGCACGTACTTCCCTTTCCCTGTGACTGTCTGACTAAATGTGATTTTGGTCAGACAAGAGCTCACCGCCCAACTGTCTGGGGGGGTTGTCAGCCCATCCATTGAAAGTAGTTTTTTTTTTTTTACACTCATTTCTGAGCGATTTCCTAGTGAGTGTATTGGTCAAATTTCAAGTCAGTCGAGATTTTTCTGTTGGACAGGATGGACAGGACAGAATATCAGAGGCTGGACGTCACATAAAGCAGATGCAGTAGTGATGTGTACAAGATATCCAAGCTGAAGGGCAAGTCAACAGTGCTTTATGCTGTATTGAACATTTTTTATTTTGTATCAGTACTACTTGTTATTGAACAAATCACAGTATCGACACAGAGCTCACTGCAAAAAAAATCCCTAAAATCTCAGTATATGTGTACAGTTCTTGGTCAAAATATCTTAGCATACTTAATATAAGCCCCATTCACCTGAAAAGTCCAGTCAAGTTGTTACAAGCAAAAAATAATAAGTGAAACTGGCTGCCAAAGCTGCAAGCTAAATGTCCTCATTCAGTTTCTTGAAATAACACATTACATCTCATTTCAGGAAATTTACAAGTAAATTAAGCTTGCTCCATTGGCAGCCAGTCTCACTCATTAGAAGCAATTCAGGCCTAATTGTTTGCCTGTTACATTCAGAAATAAGATGTCTAGCTTGGAGTGTCAGGTGAATATGGCTCATATTAGATGCAATGAGATATTCTGACCAGGAAGCATACAGCACACTTAGATTTTAGCATTTGCAATGCACATTATAGTTGACACAGTGCTGATAGTCAATAGCAAGTGGAAGGGATGCACCAATTCACAGGTTTAACATGGGTATCAGTCGATATCAACTCTGTTGACAAACATCAGTCATCTGCAAACAATGTGGCATGAACAGATATCAACAGCTACTTATTATCAATTCATTTTAGGCCGGTATCTAGTTCCCCTAACAGCTGAATCAAATAAGAGATTTTTATTCCAAAGAAGTCCCCTGTTGGACAAACTCTGATCTGTTTTCACTGCAAATATGATGGAAAATGTTGGCACAGTTGTAGAGTTACACCTAAAGAAGGGATAAAAAAAGTATTGGTACTGATATCAGAATCAGCTAAACTACTATTTTAAACATTGATACTAGTATCAGCTCCAGTTTTAATATTAGTGAAAGCCAAAAGCTGTCATTACAGTGCAAAACGCTGTTGTTTTGCTGCCATCTTGAATATCTAGTAATCACTTTCACTAAATGTATGTATCATGACATGTCACCTGACATCAATCCTCTTCTGTCAAACAGGCTGGGAAAAAAATCTAGGAGAGCATGGCTGGAAACAGGATTTTTCACACTAATATCAACCTAACTGTTTATGGCAAATTCACCTTTATCTATAATGACAGCTTTTCAAGTCCCTGCTAATGCATCTAAAATTGCCTCTTATCTCAATTTTCACCTCTGGTAGTTTACAATTTACTTGTCTATTTCTCAGTTGCTTTTTTGGTTTACAGTGTTCTCAAGAAGTGCAACACAGCAAGCTTAAAGCTTTCCATGATGTCCAACGATGACACAAAACCGCACCGTATTTTCACTATTTTTAAGGGAACAGCAATAGAAAATCTGATTTAATCCTAAACCCATCCAAAGCAGTTATTTACCACTGAACATCAGGAGTGGGTTCATCAAGATAAGCCGTAAGTGGAGCTAATTCTTCAGTCAGATTCCATTAAACCGTCATCAAAGAAAAGGGTGCAGTGAGATGACTAATAAGTCATTAGTAATTAGGCCTCCAGTCAGACCTGAAACAGCCGGAAATGATACGCAAAACATGATGGAAATTTGGCATATCTGTTTGTTTTCTGTTATTCGAGAAATGTTTTAGTCTCCTTGAGGCTCCAACAAAGACATGATTTGGTCCTATGAGGTTTTTCATATCTTTCACTGGAGAAGTGAGTGGCTGTTTAAGTCACCCACTCATAAATGTTATGACAAGGTTTGTTTCTACTGCACTTTTAAGCCTTTTTCTTTGGTAAAATTAACATCTTTTATGAGGAATTTCTGTTTTATTTGTGTGTGTGATGCTTGAAAATTTGAATAAAGGAGGTGGGATCAAAGAAACTTCAGCCGTGTTTCCATCAGGTGGTCCAGTTTGAATGAAAACAGTTTGGTATGGTTCAGCAGTTCAGACTGGTGACAGAAATCAGTAGTGAATGAGCAGTAATCAGCTTTATTTCAGCTGAAAACTGCTGTGTTTTAATTACTTTATATTAACAATGTTCAACATGTTCAGTAGAGATCCTCAGCTGATACAATATTTTTATAGAAATATGTGGAGTCCTAACAGTACATTAATTATCCATCCTTTTACCTTAAAGGAAAATAAAGACCTTAAATTTCATCAGACCAACCACACAGTAAAATAATATCTACAGTGACAAGGCATCTAATGACAACAGATTATGTTTTAGAGCTGTATAAATAGTCCCGCGATGTCTGATTAACACAGAGGAAAGACAAAAAGGACTGTCCAGTCCATTAATATTTATTTCAGATTACATAAAGTAGCCTTTGTAAATTAACGTGATTTTTGATGGTTAAATACTGAAGTTATGTCTGTTAACGCTTCATGAAGTGAACGTGTCTGATGCTTTAACAGTTCATATGACAATATATGACAGTTTAGAGCTGTATCGTAATAATTTGTCACACTGAAAATGAACTAAAGGTGTAACTGCCGTTTAAATCGAACAAGATTAAGTAAGAAATCCTGGGTACATTGATGTTGTTTTAAATAGGCTATAGCCTGAAGTTTTGCGAACAGATCTAAAAATGATAGAGCAATCTCTTAACAGGCAACCTAAAGAAAAAATAAGAAAATGAATCACTAAAGTACATAGAATCAACTGATCTAAAGCTTTGTATTCACAGCACTTCATCATTAATTCAGTTTCACATCTATCACCAGGCTGATGTGAGTCTTCATTTACTTGAAATTAGGTCCACATAAACATCAGGAACAGTATGGATCTCTAGCTGCATTTCCATTACAGATTTTCACTAAATAAAAGCGATATTTCTTAAATTTTGACTAAGTACAATTGTGACTGTTTCCATTGAAGGGACTTTTTGGCATGAGCCTCACAATTCTCGTAAAATCTCATCTCCCAAGCTGCAAGGAAGCTAGACACTCAAACCCTGTTGCGTGTTGGTATGGTTACGATTACATTTACAGCAAAGACGAAAATCAGGCCACATGTAAGGGTGTAAGTATGATGTTAAGAAAAGTCTCGTCTCTTCTTCTGTCCACACGTATCGCGCCATGTTGTCTTTGAGTGAACTGGTAATGTGATACCGTATGTCCAGTGGCGCGTAAATGTGGAAAAAGTGTTTCCATTGCACCTTTGTGATCATTTCTATATCAAAATGTCTGAAAAACCTCCTCATGAGAGTGTAACAACTTTTTGGGATATTTGAGAGGTTTTTTGAAATTCAGGTGTTTGCATTACTAGTTTTTAATTGTGCTATTAAGATTTTGCGCATTTCTAAGGGTAATGAAAACGTAGCTTCTGTTGAGTCCAAATATCCCTAATGTAAGTGGATATTAGTCTATTATTCTCCTGTTTTCACCCACTCCTCATAGAGCAGACAGCTCTGTTTGATTTTGCAGCCCAGCTGAGCAGTCGCGTCACAAGCTGAAAGTGGAATCAGTGCAAACTCCTATTGTGTGTGTGCAGCTCCACCCTTTTGGGTGCTTAGGTAAACTTAGCACCCCTAAGGAAGGTTGACCAAAACAGTCAGTTTATTGAGAACCTTTCCAACTTTTGATAATGGAAATGCAAAAAAAAACAACCAAACAAACAAACAAACAAAAAACGTACCGTGCCGTACCAAGCTGAACCTGACCATGCCGTAAAAATGACCTATTAGTGGGCTCTTGAAGGAAGAGTTACCAGCATCTTTAAAAGAACCAGCTCATAATTCTGTGTCATGTTGCTGTTTTGAAACTACTCACCCTGTGTAAAGCATAAACCATAGAAGTTGCTCTTAGCATAGCAGAAAAAAAGGTTATAAAAGAACTTCTTGAATAAAGGGCACAGGTTTGCGCTGCTGCTTTGTACATCAATATACTGTTTAGTATCCTGTTGTATTTCTAGTTTTTGCTGAAGTCCTGATTTAACATCCCTTGCTTTTATCAAAGTGACCACAGATGGCGCTAAATCCACAAGAAAAATTACCATAAGGATTTGTCACCTTTAAATCAGAGTGATCTATGTGGCACAGAAAATGACAGCTGTGTTTCTCACCCGTGACACTTCTGCCAAATGCGTGTTCATGTCCTGGTCACTGACAGGAACCATCTGCCTGATGCCCTTGTAGTAACTACACACAGAAACAGAGAAGAAAAGAGGGTAATCACTACACTGTGCAAGCATTATTGACATAACTATTACGAGAGGCATTTCTTGGTGACATGAAAACAACAGATCGAACGTTGGTGAAAGGACTTACTCATCCACCATCTTCTTGTAGGTGGAGATCTCCTTTGCATAGAGAAGTTTGTTACTTGGAGAGTCCTAGTGGCAGAAAGTTGACACAAGAGAGAAAACATTGACACTTTAGATTGGTTGACCTGCTCTGACATCCCCCTTGTCCCGCCTTCATAATCCACTTTCTTCTCATCTTCTCTGTCTTTTCTCCCATCTTCAATCTTGCTCTTTCACCTCATTCTCCCTCCTCTTTTTCTCCACTTACCCGGCTGAGTTTATGCTCGCTCTTGGTGCAGGCGTCCATGAAAGTCTGGGCGATGACAGAGAGCGAGGCGTCCACAACTTCGGACACGTGGACATCGAAGGTGAAGTGGGGGTTTTTGAGGATGTTCACCCAGAAGCGCAGAGGAAGGCTGCACAGGAAGGAAAAAAAGGGCAAGAAATCTATCTATTATGGCAGTTGTTAACTTTATTATTGCTTCAGAAAATCTCATCAAGTGCATTTAGATCTTTCAGTTCATTTGAGTCAGGGAGATTTTTCATGTGTGAGAGCACTTGCCTGAGGTGCAATTGAGTGCAGAACAAGATAATAACAGGAGAGGAGAAAAGCCTCTTTTCTAAGTGTCAGTTTATTCAGAACAATACCCTCAACTGTCCCTGAATATTACCATTTCACATGATACTGACCCCTCCCAGGATCATTGCCGCTGAAAGAAAATGAAACGAAAACAATCTGAATAACCTCCGATGATTTTTCTCTTCATAACGGGAGATACCTACAGAGATTTTTGGTCAATGAAGCTTGTCTACCCAAACAAATAATGATTGCAAATGTTCCTTTTATAACAAATCCTTGACCTTTAGAGCTCCCATGCAGCCTAACAACCTAACGCACGATTACTTAAGGTAATGCTTGAGTACGCTCGCTAATTTCCCTTCAGAGCAGTAAAAAAAAATAAGCATGCCCTGTACGCATCTTTCAAACCTCATGTCAGCCTGCGAATTAAAAAGAACACTGAAGTTTCCAAAAAAAACTTCCCCGCTGTGATCGAAAGCTCCGCCATCTGAGACAAGCGCACACCGTGTAAAATTCAGACTGGTTTGGCAATATCTCAGGGGGGAGGCTGCAGCGGGAACACAATAGAAGCATAAAAATAGCAATGTTGCTATAATCACAGAATTAAATTAGCTTGGGACATAATTACCATGTTTGTTTGTTGTGGCTCATACACACATTCATATTTAATACATGGCCCTCAGTTGATTTGATAAACAGAACGGGTGGATGCAGAACGTGGTGTGGTGTGTAGTAAGTAATTAAATCGCTCATCTCCTGTCCTTGTGTGGGTGCTCTCTCGCCAGCCTAACGTCAATCACCAGCATCTACATGCAACACGTCGTCTTGTACGCTTGAGCCTCAGCCGACGTGACACTAATTTATGTACTTAAATGTCACATGAGAGCAGGGAGGGGATTGCGATGGCAAACTAAGTGAGCTGAAAGAGTATATTTGTATTCAGCTGTTTCTTGGATAAGTAAGTTTTATTTCTTAGAGAGCAACTATATCTGCAGCTGGATTTGTTGTGTCAATCACACTCTGACAGAAAGTGTCTGCAAGTAGAGATTTACAGTTATGGGTGAAGAGAAACCCAGGAAATGTACAGAACTGATGCACTAAAGAACAACTCTAAGGGATGCATCTTTTACAGTATACATAAAAATATTTCATAAGTTTTTAAAACACAATAAATTGTCTAAGATTTATCAAGAGATTCCTGAACTTTATGGTTTGAGAAAAAGCAGATTTCTGCAAGATGTTAGAAGTCCCCCATGGGACAGATTTTACTTTCAAATTTCTCTGTTATTAGAGGCCAGAAGTGGAAATAAAATGTTTCAAAAAGGAACACAAAAAGAGAATATATTCCAGAACAGCCTTTCCAAAACTTCAGTGTGCCTCGGCCAGACTTCAAAAATCACATTTTGCTGCTATTTCCCAACTGCAGTATTTTATCAGTGCCTTCAGAGACATAACCTTTTTCAAAAAGGGATTTGCAGAGTGACAAAATACAATTAACAAGCCACCACTGATTGCGTATTTTTTATCAGATATCTGTAAAGTCACCTACATTTTTTCCAATAACAGTACTTAACAACTCTGCAAACTCTCTTCCAAAAGGATAATCAAATTATTAGTATTAGGAAGTGAGTGGGCAAGTAAAACATTTAACACTAGTTAATCTAACACCAATTAAACTGTGACAGTGACAAAAAACAGCGACATGCAAATTAAATACTCTGGCTGAGATGTTTTCATTTGTTTTTTTCAACAGTACTTAACTTTTAAACAAGTATTTCATGATAATTTAAAATGTCAGTAGTTGGTTGCTTTTGCTTAATATGAATAACCTGCCATGGCCCACCTGAAGGACCTCCAGGGCCCATCAGTGGGCCCCAACCCAGACTTTGGGAAGCACTGTCCTGGAAGAAAGAAACCCCTTTAAAAGAAAAATTACACTGAATGTAAAGGTTATAAATTATGGTGACGTCAGATATGCTGAAGGAAGTTTGGATTATTTGTTGTAAAAATGTTAGACATTGTTGTGTCTGAACTATGTACTAAAATACAAGGTTTCTATAGCCTGGTTTATACTTCTGAGTCAAGTCTTCTATTTAGCTACACTGTAGTGGCATATGCGGTTGTGAGCACTACATTTCTGTGTGCTGGTGTGTATCCTCTCCTGGCTTCAAAAGCAATCCCATGCACACATGCAACACTCTTAAAATCATCTTTGTCCACATGAAAATGATAAAAATGCTCTGTTATGTGTTGTAAAGAGCATTCCATATTAACAATAGTCTGTCCTTCACTGTGCAGGCGAAGCAACCCACTCAGAGACAGCAATGATGTCATTGATGTACCAAAATTTGCTGGCCCTTCTTATGTAATGACCATTTAATATCTAAAACCTGTCTCACCAACCCAAACCAACTCTTGTCCAAAGCAGCAGAGACCTCTGAAGTCCATTCAGACATCTCTGTGCATCAACATAGTAGGAGCGCAACCAGGTGTGCATATGTAAGCACGTAAAAAGACCGGTTAGCCACATTAACATCAGCACAAGTTTGGAGCAATCCTTGCCGTGTAAATGCAAGTGATAATGTTACACACCAGTGACATTAAACAGACGAGAAACTGCTGCACAGTGTAACGTTATAATCCCAAAACTCCATTTGCCCCTTCTACACATAAATCAAGTAAACAGAGTTTCTAAAAAATCTTCATCCTGAGAGGAGATTTCCAAAAGGTGGGTTTTCAGTGAACTAAAGCACCATTTGCATATGTCTGAAAGGCCAAAACACACATACACAAAATGTTTACAACAATACCCACCTACATGTGGACTAGTCCTGACAGAGATGGATTTATGATTTGATCAAGCACTCAGAGCTCTGCTTTTTTGGTCTGTTTTGATCAGGGCTCGGCTTCTCATGTCTGTTATTGTTTCGTGCCACTAAAGCTCCACATCCACAATCTTGTCTCTGTGGTTTACTGACTGTTAGTCGTAAGTGCTATATCAAACACTAATGCTACATTCAGATCAAGAAAACACTATAAAGCCAGGCCTAAACTGTGAGGTTTCAAGCTCACTCTGTGATAGTTGTGGAAGAATGTCACTCATACTGAATAGCTTGCGTCGCACGACCATCGCGGACAATTTATGTGCTCACATTATATGTCCGATGTCGTGCACGGCCTAAATGCTCACTCTGTTCCACACACAAAACAGCATGGTCATCTGTGTCAGCTGAAGGTCCGTGGGTAGGAATATTTCCTGCTCGTTTATTTCCTTTATTAAAGCTGGGGGGAGAGGGAGCATTACAAAGCCATTCCTGCTGTCTGTCAGTTTACAAAGGAAAAAAATATCCTAAAGTTGAGGACTGTGCTCGTGTTTCAGTTCTCACTGTGGGAGTGTTTGGAGTCATACAGCCAAAATATCAAACATGTCAGAAATCTAGCCGACCGGTCAGGAGAGGCTGGTCAGGCTGTAGTCAGCCGTAGTATCCCTCTGTACACAGCATGACAATGACGCATGATCCAACAGAAAGTCGGCACAACTTCCAAATGAGTTAACCTGACACACCAGATGGATTTGTTTCACACATCCATCTGGGAAAGCTTCAAAAGGAAACGTTTGAGAAAAGGCAGAGGCTTTGAAAAAAACTCAGAATGTGATTGGATGAATGTTCTGTCCGTCACATTTCTATGGGCCAATCAGAGCAACAAAACACGTGACGTAGCCGCTATCGAGCTGCACATGGTTTTAACGAAGAAATGTTTTCAAGTTCTGATACAACTGGCGCTTTAGCAGCATCCACGCTAATCTCTTCCTCCATAATTGCACCAGCTCTTGCTGCTGCTTGTTTACATCACAACTCTGCTGCGCCTGAAAGTACTGCCCCTCATTGTTGATTGGTCCTGTCACCTTCTAACCGGGCCCAAACAGTTCAGATGGGAGCTTTGCAAGATAGATTCGCCTGTGAAAAACAAGGAAGCAGGTGTATCCATCTGCTTTGCAAGGTTACAAATGAGTTGTATGACATAAAATTTGCACACCCGGCTTATGAGTGTCCTAAAACAAACCCCAACAGGATGAGGGAATGCACTTCCTATATGTTAGGATTTGACAAACTGGTTCATCTCCACCCACCTCACACCAGAAAAGACACACAAAATTCATCGTTCAGAGACTAGCTGTCAACCTGTGCTACTTAGTGGACCAATCATGGGGCTTTCAGCCTGCACTGATCCGACAGTCCTCAGGAGGTGCATGTCAGTCTATGTACATAAAGCCCTCTATGTACAGGGTTTTGGAAACCTATGGCGTTGATCTGACACAGAAGTATAAATCAGTTGTTGCTACTTTTTCTGTAATAGTCCTCCCTAACAAAAAGCTTTGGGGCTCATGATTTGTCAAGAAATCTTCTTAATGGAAAAACTGACATTTCTTTACACAACCAAAGGGCAAAACTGAAAGAAAAATGGGGGAAAAACACTAAACAAAAGTAAACACCGAAAAAGAGTTGGTTGAGTTTTCCTTTATACTTTTTGTGATTAAAGTAACCTTTTACATGCTGCTATTTCTTTAAATAGCATGAAAACAAAAAAGAAAGCAGAACATAGCAAGTACATGCATTAGACGCTATTTTATATCAGGGATCCTATGACTCCTCAGATCAAAACAGTGAATTCTTAATAGGCCCTGATGCCAAGGCTGAGAGCTACTAGGCCCCAAAAACTCAAAGGTATTCAACCAAATTTGACAACCAATGCTTCTTATGCATAAACATGAATCAATCTGTTGATTACACCTTTAGCTTATTGTATAAAATTTTTAATGCAGATTTTGGCTTTAATGGCATAAGTCTGGGGTATACTGCCGTATTTTTTAACAAAATAAAAGTTATGATTTCTTCTACTCTTCTTCTTCTTCTTCTACCAACATGAGTGCCTACGATTAAAGCTCTAACAATAATTACTGTATTCATACATCGAGATCTTCTACCTGTTCGTCTTCCAGATGTGGATGGTCTCCTCATCCACATTGTTGTGTTTCAGAGCTTGCTCATCCAGGAAGTCAAAGAAATATTTGACAGCCGGTGGCACCACTGCCCCCGAGCACAGCACGCTGCGGAAAAAGTCATCCACAAACTGCTGCAGTGTTCCCTGAAAAGAGGCCACAAATAATGTGAGGCAGGGCGGAGATGGAGAGCAGAGCCAGAAATATCACAGTCTGAGGACATAACTATTTGGACATAAGTGTGAGCGTAGCTACTCAGGTTTTCTTCATATATTTTGCATCTCATTTGCACTATTCAAACATGGAAGCTACCAATTCAAGATTGCATTTTCAGTAGAAAAAAATAAATTTACTATTTCCAGGAGATAGATTTGATAACTACTTTAGGAACATCTGATTGAGTGAGGGATTTTGCTGATGTACCTTTACAGAAAGGAGTCGCGTTAGATAAATCTCTGTAATGGCTTTGGTCATCGACTTGTCCTTTATGCTCCCTCGTTTAGATTTGATCTCATCCAGTTCGTCCGCTGGCCTCACCAAATGGAAAACCTTGTCGTCTTCCAACAGAGCATTTCCTGTCATCGTCAGAGAGAAACAATACTTTGAAACTTTCTTTTTAATAATTATCCTCCTTTCTTATTCATGCACAGTCTCACAGAACATATTCAGATGATTAAAAAAGGAGCGTGTTTGTCAACTGAATTTGAATGCAGGGAGAATATTCAAGTAGACATGCAAGACAATAAACTGCTCAGATATGCACATGAAAACACAAGAGATAAAAGAGCATATTATTTCAGCATAATCTTAGTGTGCTATAGATAAAACAGCATGTATTAGCATGTTAAATGAGAGTGGAGATCTTGTTGAAACCCTGGGGGAAAGAAACATGAGGCCAGTGTTACATTATCAAGAATGCGTCTGATCTACACTTGTCTTGGTTCAACAAGTGTGTTTATGTGTACTGTATGTGTGTTTTCAGAGACACGTACGCTCTTCGTGGTTTTCCTGGTTCTGGTCATAGTTCTGCTGTGTATGAAGGACTCTGGACAACACTAATGTGGCGTTATCCCGCACCTGGAAAACAGACAACAGTCTTTTGTCAGACAGTAGACAGATGACAATACAGACTTGCTTCACACATCTTGTATTTATTAGGTGCAGAGACTTGGGTCAGCAGTCTATTTTAGCGCCTCAGAACTAATTCATAATCAATACCATTGAATGGACAGCAACATTGGGTCTTTAAAGGGGTATTTACAGGCCATTTTCTCTGGCATCAACCCTTCATTGACCCCACAAAACCTGTGATTACCACTACTCCAACACTGCCGATAGATCTATGGCAGCAAGACTGCAAGACACAGGGACAACTGCAGGGCAATGGCAGCAAGCACGAATGAAAGAGAAGCACCTTTAAGAGGAGGGGATTTAAGTGGCTGAAAAGCAGGACAACAAGGGGATATTTGTGAGTGACCTTTATTTTCAGAGGATCAATACCATGCCAAGAAGATTTAGTGTTGTGCTGTAGCTGTTGAGAGCTGACAGCAGCGAGCCAAGACCGAGCGCTTTGAACTGTCTGCTGGTGAGAAATTAAAAATCGCAGGCATCTCGCCAAACTGACAAAGGCAAACAGTGGGGGAAAGAGGCTGTATGCAGCTTTTAAATGTCTGATTTATGAAACAGGTTAACATTAATATTACTTTTGTACTTGCTCTATCTTGGACGTATTTATTTGTGGTACAAGAACTTGTGTAATGTTTCCCAAGACTACATTTCGTTTGTCACCCATCTTTGCCATAAAGGCCCAACTTGGTACAACAACTAAACATTAGTGAAAGTAATAAAAAACTGAGAGTAACAGGAGTTTCATGCTTTATGTTGGGAATATGTGACATTGCAATGTCCCCATCGAATACATCAGATATAACCACATATGCATAAGAACATGTTGGAAAACTGTTGCTATTATGAGTATGATAAAACCATAAATTGTGGGAAAAATACAGATAGATACCAGACTTTTAGGTCTGGCTCAATGATATGAAAGCTTTTAGCTAGTTAGCTAAGCAAACTAGTTTACTGCTAATAACAATGAAAAAGATGTGTAGTATTTAGTGTAGCGTCGCAGAAACTAAACATTAGCTAAGCTAACGTATTAGCCAACACTTACACTTGAAAAGCAAGTGTGTAACAGTGTAACTAAATAGTAACTAAACATTAGCGTAACTAACTTATTAGCCTACACTTACACTTGACAAGCTAGCGTGTAAAAGCTAGTAAAGCTTCATAGTAACTTAACATTTGCTTAGCTAACTGGCTACTGGTGCCTCTTTGGATCACATGTGGTTTTTAGTCTTCCCTTTATGAAAGTATTTTATCTATTTTGTCAGTACTCACATTGTAATGTGCTAGAGTATTGATGCGTTTCCACCTGCCCTCTTTCTGGGATGTCAAGTCCAGATCTGACAAAATCTGCCCTGTTGAGCCAGGACGCCACTCTGTGATGAAGGAGGGAAGAATCAATCAGAGAAATTCTTCAATTGTGGATTAAATTAATAGTTTGGTACAGATGCATATATTTCATCACAGGTTATCATCACTCAAAGGTAAAACCGTAACAATGTGTAAATCCTGGATTTCATTCTTCTCTCTCCTTCTCTCAGGAATGAATGACACACTTGAACTAATATGGGATGAAAAAGTGTAGGATCAGTATTTTCTAAGCAATCTGAATCTGTTTCTTAACTGTGATTTGCAGCTGAGCAATTTCAATTAAGAAAAATCCAACACAGCAGCAAACCTGAGCTGAACACCATCTGGGACATATGATTCATTTACAAGCACCACCAAATAAGGGGGTTATCTCTGTGACTCACCATGAAAGAAGACAGATCTCTGCTTATCTAAAATGTATAAAGCAATGAGATCTACAGCATGCGTGGGAATAATAAAAACGTCTTTGATGTTTGGGAATGTCCACAGAGCTTTTGCCTTTCAAGTCAGTCCCTGAGGATTCTGACTACTGTAGCAAGTAAAACTTTGTTTAGGGATAAAGGCATTTTTCATGTTGGTGACACTGAATAAAATTCTCACCTCAACAAAGCCTTTTTATTCCACAGACAGAAACAGAGAGAGAAAAATATCCTCCTTGAAATGATGCAAACATGAAAAAAATAAAACTATATAGACAATGCATGATTCAACTGAACATGCATTTCAGTAAAGACAGAAATCCTATTTATCTTGAGATCCTCTCCACTTCATGATACTCCTCTGTTATTCATGATGTTCCCTGCTTCATCTCATCCTCCTCTTAAGTGTTCTTCATTAACTCACCCAGCGTGACACTGTCAACCTTAGGCCTCTGGGAGTATGGCAGGTTCCTGTACACCTGCTCTATGATCTTCTCTTTCACCTGCGAGATGGTGTCACAGTTCAGCACCTTGACGGGCGTCACATCTGGACCCTCTCCCTGCACCAGCACTTGAAGGGTCTGGAAGCACATGCACACAGAAAAAAGGAGAACACACATTAAGCTCATGGAACATGTGCACCTACGCAGACAAATGACAAATATGCAGAAATATTCAAACATGGCCAGAGCACCCAGCCACCCACCAACAAAAAGTACACCCACACAACCCAAGTCCCTCTGTCGGGATGTTGTCGTCATGGCAACCGGGTTTCTGTAGGCACTCACACAGATATACACTCTGATTTGACACCTGAGAAGACTGCTGTCACCATGGCCAGCTAATGACCAAGGCACGGTGGGAGCAAACTCAGACCCACCTCACCTCCCACAGTCAGTCAACTCTGTCAGAAATAACTAACTGACCAATGCAAGGATTCAAACAAGAGGCAAAGAAAATCTGACCCATATAAGCTCCTCTGCTTCCAAGGTGGGAAGAGCATGCTGTGAATTAAAGCCACCAGGGAACCCACTGTCGGTCTGTGAAATCAAGCTCATCGGATTTTTTTTCTCCCTCTGTAATTCAATCACACAAGGCGATCCATCACGGCAGGAGACGTGTAATTCAGGCTAATTTGATAATTGTCCTCGACAACGCCATTACCCATGGGTCTTTTTATTTGTGCTGACTTTAACAGAAAACAGCTGTGTTCACATTAGCTTCCATTATTGAAACACGATACAAAAAGCAAGCCTGGGATGCAGGCTTTTTTCCCTGACTCCCAAAAGCTGCCCAAATGGATACAGAGCAGTTGCAGGTTGGGGGAGGTGAGGGCGTGTTTGTCGAGATGGATTCTGCTCTTTAGTTCAATCAATCAATCAATCAATCTTTTTTTGTATAGCAGAAATTCATAACTGAACTTATCACAAGACAATTCACAAAGAGGACAGGTCTAGACCATACTCTTTGATGTATCATCACAAAGACCCAACACTTATCACTATGAACTCAACACTAGCATTGCTAAAGTGGCGAGGAAAACCTTCCCATTAACAGGCAGGAACCTCTTGCTCAACCTGACTCATGTTGACAGCCATCTGCTGAAACTGCGCTGGGGTTGGAAAGGGGTAAAGAGGGTGGGGGAAAAGCAGGAAGAGAAAAGAGGGGGATGCACAAAGAGAGACAAGAGAAACAATGAAACGACAAATGGAAGACAAATTTATGGCCATAATTTACAGTAAACTCAAACGTTAATGGCGTCAGTGTGGTGAAATTCTCAACTGGGAGAAACCGTTAACATTATTTTAGTCATAAAGCTGATTTTATACTGTAGTATAACAGTGTTCATACTTTAGTTTTTATTGTTTTATATTTTTATTGTTCTTATATTTGTGGTACAGACCAAAGATAAGGTAATTTTATTCACTGTATTTTTCTACTATTGTTTTTACAAACTTAACTGCAGGTTACGCTGACTACTGTCTAGTAGTAGTAGTAGTAGTAATAGTACTTCTCAACTTATGTCAAGAGTGACATGTTTGCAATCGGGAACATGATGTCGGGATTGGATTGTGATTTATTGTAAACCTGACTGTAGTCCCATGTGTCCAGAAGGTGGAGGACTTGTTTCCTCTACCGGTTAATTTTCCTGTAGCTTCGTCTGGCTCAGCAGCAGGTTTGAAGTGGAAATGTATAACGCTTCTGTATGCATTTCCAGTTACCATCTGCTGCTGAGAAAATCAGGTGAAGCTATAGGAAAATGAGCTGGAACAGTATGCCACCTCCTGAAATAGGACTACAGTTATGCACAGAAACTAGAAGCAGTATAAAAACAATGTCTAAAATGAGTGTGGTGTTTCTTGTTTCACTTAAGTTTATTTTGGTATTTCCGGTTACTTTGTTGTGGTGACTGCTGTTTACGTCACTGTGTTTCTTCTGAGGCTGCTCCCTTCCCCCAGTGGCACTTACACTGATTGGACACACCTGTCTCTGCTCTGCAATCAAGCTCCCTGTAAAAGGAACCCTGCATGATCAGACAAGTTTATCTAGTTGGATAGATATTTGCATCTCTAAAATGTATATTGAACTAAAAAACTCACTAAATATCCCAGATATCTGCAGTTTGAGTAAATTTGAGCTCATAAACTCACCAGGAGGCCGCCATGTTTTGGTCCATGCGACGTCACAGTGCGCAGCAATCTTTGCCATTGTTATTAACCGTTTTTCAGACTGTTTTTCTGCTTGCAGCTGGTGCTGCCATAACAGCTTTCATACCAGACAGTAGTTTATTGCATGTTGGTTTGGTCTCCCTGCTGTCAAAGCTGTGTGACCCTCTTGGTCATTCCTCCTTCCTCATTCCATACAAGTGAGATACAGTGAATAGCAGAAGCGTGCCGGGAGCTTTTCAAAATAAAAGCAGTGTGTGCATACAAACTGAGTTTCTCCAACGAAATCCTTAAGTGGACTATTACTTTGAAAAGCACAAACCGGAAGTGTTTTGGTTCTGTGTTTATCTTTACCTGAACCGTGTGGAAACAGTAAGCTTCATATAGAGTAGAAGTTTAGGGAACAACCTTATTAAACAGACGCGTTTAGCTCGCAGCCTTCATCTGGTTCATCAAGAAACTGATTTCAAACAGATTCTGCAGATGTGGACGTAAATATTTACTACAACAAGGTAAATATGGCTCTGTATTTATCATTTCCCTGTCTAGATGGACAGATAACTGCTCATGGTGCAAATAAAAAACAGAGGAGACCTCAAATCTTAGAATTCTCCATGTGTGAGACATGCTGCGTCTCTGAGATGCAGCCTTAACTTTGGCTGCCAGTCTGCAACAGTGGTTACTGCATAGGAATGGCGAGCTTTGCGGAACTGTGACGTCACAGCACATGGCAGCCTCCTGGTGAATTTATAAACTCAAATTACTCAAAATGCAGATATCTAGTGAGTTTTTTAGTTCAATATGTATATGAGAGATACAAATATATATCCAACAAGATGAACTGGTCTGATCATGCAGGGTTCCTTTAAGAAGCCTGCAGAGACTCACCTCAGCGCCACAGTATTGCCAGCTACTCACCAGTGGTAACCTCAGCTCTCAGGCTCCCTCTCATTTATTGTGACTCTTGTTGATGATTAATTCCAGTGCTTTGTTTGACCTCTCCACTAATCCTGCCTCTTCTCCTCCTTTCCAGTGCCTCACTCCGTGCCACACCACAGCCCAGCCACAGCACTCTCATTCCAGAGCCCTCACTGGCCCCTACACATGGAACCCCCTCCCTTCACTGAAACTGTTAACCAATAAATCTGTTAGACTTCGTCATTCTGGTCTGCATTTTGGGTTCACCACTACTCCAACATCACAATGAGTTTAAATTTGACGTAGAAAAGACGTCCATAAAGACCACATTTGGACAACAACTAGCTCCTGTACGGAGGTACTGTGGGCAACATTAATGGACGTTCACTAGACATCATCTGGAGTAACAGTCTGCACCTTCAGGGGACCAAAATTAGACGTGCAAAAATGACGTGGAAAAGACGTTGTTTGAACGTGTCTTTGGGCAGTGGGATTGTGTTGTTGGCTTATCATGTGCAGAGAAACTAAGCCATTGTGCAGTTATTTGGGAACACCCCTCTCCATGAAATTTGGCTTTATTGCATTAAGCATCTAATGATGAGGTTGGTAACAGCACAGCATTAATAGAGTAAAGATTAGCCTACTGTCTGCAAGAGCTGATGGAGGTGTGCTGTAGTTTTTTTTGGTGCCCAAACTTTCCAGAGATCAGGAAACAACACCTCTGTTTGACTTAAAATAAAAAACAACAGATGATTTGAAAATAATGTTGGTAAATACTACTTTAACATTGCTATTACTAAGCCATAACCTAGAATGAATTCAGTACGTGGCACCCAGCTGCTCTTTTATTCATGTCTAACACCTCTACGCATAATAGGGATTTGAGTGTAGCAGTTGTTTTCTTAGAGTTTTTCTTCATTCAGGGAGGAAACATTGTCATGCTGCTGAAGTGAATATAGTACTATTATTATTGCCATTCCTGAAATTAAACACAATGTCTGCTATTCTGAATATTCAACATGGATTGTAAGAATCTGTGCGGAATGCATGGGTGGGAATTGAAAGACTTGTAGTCGGTGCAGGTGGAAGGTGGAAGTGGATGAAGCGCTGCAGGGGGTAATGGTCAGAAATATATTATTACTTATTATAGCAGTTAAAGTAGAATTGCCCTTGGGTTCAAATGATAATAAAACAAAGGCTGGCCTTAGTAGATGAAGTAGTCGCAGACAGGTGGATCCTCAGCAGTAAGCCTTTGATGCCAATGATGAGAACAGGAACAGTGTGTTTGGAATTTGCAAAAACAGCTACGTAAACTGAACATTTTAATACCAGTATTAGCAAAAATAATGGAAATGAAGGGAAAAATGTATATTATATATAGATGATTAAAGCAATGCAAGTTAAACAGATCTTCAATTCACTTTAACATTTGAAATAATATTGAATAATAATGATGATGATAATAGATGTAAAGCTGATTTTTTGTTGTAGTTGAAGTCAGATGGGTCGAGCAGCAGGTTGTTCACAACAGCAAGTCGTCTGTACAAAAGATCCAGAAAAATCCAACAGGTTAGGGAAGGTGGAGGCATGTTTGTCGAGCCGAATTGTGCTCTTTAGTTGTAAGGTCTTGTAGTACTTTTCACCTGAGTCGTGCATTCCACAGCTATATTGGAATGTGTACCCAGTGTCGTTTTTTTTTTTTGGAGCCGGGGAACATTGACACTGAAAATGGATGTCACACTGAAGCGGGCAGTCGCCTATGGGGCTTTTGGTGGTTGCCATGGAAACTGTACTCTGTATGTGTGTGTCTTTGTATGTTTGTGTTGCACGCCAGGCACAAAAACCCCATGCAATCTCAAAGCAACGTGTGCGGTTTCTGTTTTCCTGACTGAGACTGGGTTTGACTTTGTATGTCTGCGCGTTTGCCTCTTTGTTTGTCTGCATGAACGTTTGTGTTTGTGTGCCCGTCTCACCAGGACAGAATACTCGACATCATCGCCCAACAAGCCCGTGTCGTTGAGGGTGTACTTGGCTTTCTTCACTCTGGCGTCCACAGGCCCTTTCTCGATCTGGTGCTTGATGGCTCGGAACAGCTTATACAAGGGCTCGCCTGCTGAGTCCTGGTACACACATAAAGCACACACACACACAAAGCCACTCAGAAGTTGTCTCAGATGTTGTCAAGAAGCTAATTGTTGTTATTAGCAGTTAGAAGACAAATAAATGAGCATTATCAATAGTAAGCTCTAATGAAGGAAACTGAAAAATCTTTGCGCTAAGTCTGTTTGCAGCAGCATGTCATTAAACACAATTGCTGTTGTAGTTGACATTAAATACAAAAGACAAATCACTACTGAGTTAATTAGCCTGTCTCTAAAACATGTATATATTAGGACTCCCCTTTGACTACATTTACATTAAATTCACATATAAAACAACCAGTAATGCTACCTTCAAAAACTGGTAAAGGCAGATAGACATCCAGTTACACAGCATCCTTTCCACCACTGTCTCTGACCTGCAAAACAGGAGATTTGCATTATTAACAGAGGTTAATGTTATTGTTTTAGTTTAATGAGGGTGTACTGTGAAAATCAGTGCTAACAAAAAGGGATGAGAGATGCCAGGAAAAAGAAAGACAAATCTAATCACTATTTTGCTTCCATAAGCCATAAAACCATAAAAAATTATCAAAACTAAGAGGTTGCTTCATGTAGAATTCTCTTGTGAGTGTTGAGCTTGTGTTTTTCATACTTTGTACCATGTTTTATGGTTTTATTATGTGTTCTGTTCACCTCTGTGTCTTGTGTTTAACCTGGCTGCAAGACAAACAATTGCATTGGAGACAATTGCAGAATGAGATGTAAAACTTCTCTTGGTCCATTTTCATTACATCCTCATTATATTGACACACTGCTTTGTTATGACGGCTCGAAAAATGTCAACAAGTGAAAACCCTGCACAGCTTGACAGTGTTGACTGAGATATCTCAATTCAAAACTCATGTCAGTGGTCACTTGACTGATCGCTCATCTTAATGTCAGATATCCACTGGCGATGGTCTGTTGTTAGCAGCTAGCATGCCTAATTAGATATCTTGTATATAAGGGAGCCTGTGTTGGCACAATGGCCTAATCAACATAATGAGGCTCTCCACTGGGGGATAATTAAGATGTGTACTTGCATAACAGCCAGTCAAGGCATGCTGAGGCACAGCAGACAGTTCAGATCACAGAGCCCCCCTCCCAGCACTGATGAGTGACTGACTACACTCTCAGACAAGTGGGTCCTGCAGCTGAAGGAGGGGGCGGACCGTGAATGATTTGACCTTGGTGTGATTAGCGGAGGAGAGGAAAATGAACAAGGAAGACTAAAATTGGAGATTCTCTGATGAGGACTATTTAGCAATCAAATAAACCAGCTGACGGTTTAAGGATGTTTTTTAAAACACAGTTTATTTTAGATGCTGCCAAGTTAAAGTGTTGTCCAATTAATGTTCTCTGTTTCAACAGAGCTTGTTTCACAAAGAGAAGATAGTGGTGCATTAGTAATATCAATTTCTGTGTTTAAGAACTTGCTTGTTTTTTTGTTGAGGCAGAAATCTATATGACTCACTGCTGTTAAATGCTTGTCAATACAAAGAGCCAAACTTCCATTTCTCCAAATTCACATCAAAAGTGCTGAATGTCACACTGAAAAACAGAAATTTACAGGGAGGAGAAATGAATATATGAGAGGCAGTGTGACCAGCAGGTGTCAAATTCTTCGTGATGCAAACTGATATTTGACGCTCATGTGCTGATAGGACACACTGTTCATAATAAATTCGATTTAAAGTCATTTTTTAATCATGAAGGGCTGATTTTTCAATATCCTCCTCATCAGTTAAGTTATGTTGTTGTTGTGCCATGTATAAATGCAATAATATCCCTATCCAAACCTGGCTTATAAAACACCATTTGGCAGGAAGAGACCAGAACCAAAGTAGACACAAACTTTAAAGAACCTTTGAGGAACTTTCAGTTAGTACCAATTTTGGCATCCACCATGGACAAAGATGAACCTCTTCATCATTTTGTCCAGAACTTTTCAACTATAAAATCCAGAGTAAAAGTCCCACTTATAAGACGTAGTCTGTTTTGGGGATCTCCCAGAGATCCCTGAGGGTTTCAACTTAGACAGCCATTTTTTGCCTTATTGACGTAAATGTGTGTTAGTTTTAGTCACATTTCAATCATTTTTACCCTAAGAGTTTTGGTTTCTTCCATTTAAAAAAATAACCACATCTTAAAAACATCTGCAAAAACGTACTCATACCAACTGTGAGGATGAGACAACAATGTCTTTTTAACAGAGCTCATATATACAATACATGGAAAAAAGTATTTGATCGTATTCAAATCAGGGGTAGACCATTTATCAGCACCGATACTTGGCCAGAATCAGTTACTTCAAAGGTGGGCTTCACTGTAACCCGCAATGTCCACATACGATGACTGCACCGCCTACCAAAGCGCCGCGGGTTTTCTCCGACCAAAGGCAAGCGGCCTTGCACATTAGAAGCATGTCTAGAGCACTGCACCGCAGCAAGCAGACCTGATCAGCGGGCAGGAATCACGGGAGAACTGCGAGTCCACACATAGGAATAGTATGTCAACAGAAGATTATTTTACCTTTTGGGGTTAATTTATCATCCTTTCCGGTACATGTCCATGATATTATTGCTCCCACCATTGGGTGAGTACATAAGGAAGTTAAAAGGTTAATGTTTGCTTAAAGGATCTGTGGTTTTATGTAAAACTCTTTGGCTAAATGTCCTCAAAAGTTAACTTTTCCTAGTCAATGGCGCTGTTGTAGCTCTGTGACCCACTGACATCCCAGTGACCCTTTGCTCACACTTCAGGATGAGATGCAATGTTGATATAGTGATGATTTAGCATCGGGTGTCCGTGCATTGTGCTGTATTTTGAAAGGACTGGATATTCTATGCCTGTAACTTCCTGTTTGGAGCTTTCTGATCAATGGGAAATGACGTGGTTTAGCAGTGGCCGGCGCTGAAAATAGCCCTGCAGAGTATCTCGAATGAAGCGGGGCGGAGCAGCGCTCCAGGGATGCACTGCTGCCGGATTGGAGTGCGGGCAGTGGAACCGCTCTGATAGACAAGAGAGGGAGCGATTTACTCCGCAGGACAACTTGCCAGTGGATTGCAGCACGGTCGCTGTAAGCGGAAATTTGAGGTAAGGTGTGCCATCCTCTAGATTTGTTATGAATCTCTACAGACTGATTTAAAGTCCTGCCCACAATCAGCACTGAATCCTGGGTGACACTTCCTGTGCCCTGCTTCTGTGCTATTTCTCATGTTGACAGAGCTAATGCTAAATTATTTGTTTTGTTTACATTTTTCAACTTGCAGTTTTACTTTTACTACATTACATACAGAATGCTTGTAATAACAAATGCATATTTGTTCCAGATATCAGTTATTGGTCACATGCAATACTAGCAATAGGTATCAATATTGGCCCTGAAAAAACAATATCGCCTGGCCCTTAATTACAATACATGTACTGTAATATGGAGTCTAATATTTGTAAAAATAGTGATTATAAAGTTGAAACTGGTGCAGGTCAGATATTTTCTGCCTGTGCGATAAAATTTAGTTATATACAGTTGAAATCTGTACACAATAAAACTTGCCTGATGGTTGAATGATTTTTTTCCCCAATAGAAACACTCGCTGAAAACCCCTCTGCTACAGGACTATAATCTTAATCTTCAAGTGAAAAGTGCAAACAATATGACACACGTTTTCAGTGGATTTTAAGCATCATAGAAACGGAGTGCATATTAGCTTATGCCTTGTTGGTTTATAGCAATAGCAAAAGAAGCTGTTGAAAGGAGACAACAACAAAAGATCTATCCCATACACGGTGTATGGAATCCAAGCAGGAAAAGAAAAAAAACAGAAGGAGAAGCAGAAGGAGGAGGCCTGGAATAGATCAAGCCGCAGTCTGGCTCTTCATAGTGGACTACAGTAATCAGAGCAAAATTTAACAGAGAACGTGGCAAAAGAATGAAACAGTCCTCTGTATCTTGAAGCGAATCCCAGTCCTTCAAAAGTGGTTCATAATAGCGCTGCCAGGGTTTAGATATGAAGTGATTGTGATCACGGAGCTCAGAAATAAGGACATCTTATGATCTCCCGGCAAATGATGCCAAACACGACAGCCTACCACAGTGTAAGCACCCTTCTGAGGATGTGAAGCTTCCACAACATGCTCATGTGCTAACAATGATAATGCCAGCTACTGCAGATGGAGCAAAACAGAGGGATGCTGATACAGAAAGGGATTGTGTTAGTTATGCATGTAGCTTTTATTGTGAGAATTATTTTAACGATGCCAGGTAAAGGGAGATTTTAAATTATATTTAATTTGAAAAATTCTGGAACACTTGTTCAAATGATGTCCTACAATAGGGAGCTTTAGTTTTATATTCATGTGTTGTCACTCTACACAGTTTTTGAAATGATACTGCTGTCCCCTCAGGGTTTCATCAGATGTTTCTTTACATTTTTGATCTAATCTGGCTACCTTAGCCATTGTAGTTGTGGTGATACTTATCTGAATACTAAATAAAACCACATTTGTTTTCCTTTATGTTTGGCATTTTTTCTGTCCTTTGTGTTATTCTGTGTTTTTTACTTACAGTTTGTATTATTCCCATTTTCCCCCCTTTTTGTTGCCTATTTAAATGCAATGTTTGCATGTGAACCCCAGGAGCTACCTCTGAAGTGACTTACTGGGTCCCAGATTATTTTGAAGTCAAAAAGTTATCACAATTCATCCCTGGGTTGGACATGACTTGTTTCCTTGGTATGGTAATTTAATCTGTGGACTCCTGGAAGAACAGCTGTTGCCCTGGTCCAAATCAATGAGAAATGAGAACTCTAAGATTTTTTACTCAGGACTACACAAGTCACCCTCACAGAGGAATTAGTCAGGGCTCATTAGGGACCATTAGGGTTTATCCTGAGGGAACAATTAATGTCTCCATGTTAAAAAAATAGGGTAAAACTGATCTGCTGGTGGCTCTCAGTAACTTTACATTAAGGCAGAGGACACAGTTCAGTTTCCTCCTGTTCTACTTAAGTTCCAATGACAGGCACTGGAATGTTGTGCAGATGAGGCAATTTGAAAGTAGACTTGAGCCCCCTACCTATTTTGATCTGCATGTGTCTTTAAACCTCCATCTTTTCCAGGCAATCAGATATTTGGTCTCAGTAATGAATTTATTCTTTATACTACCTGCTTATTTTGCTCTACGCTCTAATTAAGTGGGAACTATGAGTTTGCATCAATGCAGGTGATGCAGGGTTACATAACAGCAGATAATCCTCCACCTTCAGCCTTGCCTGGTGCTCACTTTTGATCGTTCTCAATAACCTGCACTTGCACAGGCTGTCTTAGTGTTTTCGGTGTGAAGTGTCTCAGTTACCTTCTGTGATCAAAATTCCTTTCACTTGCGTGAAAACATTCCCCTGGTTTGGTCACTAGACTTAGTGCTTTTGTCTCAATATGACCCCAGGGTTCACACAGCCTTATGCTGTTATTAGCTTGTACATCTTTGCTCATTAAACACTGTGGTCTTTGAGCATCATCAGGATCAATGAAAATACTAACTCTAACAGTTGCCTCCAGTGTAGTCTTTACATTAACTATAAATCCAATTCCCCTCATGCACAGCAGCAGCTAGCAAAGCAAATCACCTTTTCAGGCTTTAGGGTTTCACGCCTTCACTGAAGCCCTGTGGTGCCCCCCTGGGAAGGCCCGCCTCACACTTTGAAAACAACTGGTCTAGGGAGACTGACCCAACAGCAGACCTACATTGCCATCCCTAAATGTACTCCACTAGTTTGACTAAAATAGTGCTGTTATTTAATAAGAAAACAATCAAATAAATGACAGGCTTTGTAATTACTTGACTGCATCACTAACATGAGAAGCAAGGATAAGTATTCTGGGTACTTACTGCACAACCCTGTGTGTGGTTGGTTATGTATAGCTTCCTCATTTATAATATCCTTTGTTCTAAAGGTTATCAAGAGTTTATTCAGTTTTTAGAGCATGGTAAAAGGGCATGGACAAAGCGCCTTGTTAATGACAAAATGAAAGAATTGTAAAGAACATGTTTCTTAAAGGAAGTGGAACTTTGTAAAAGCTTCTGAAACAGAGATCACGATTCACACATTAAACAGAAAACACTGCACATCAATATATGCATTTAAAGTTCAACTCAACAGGCCTCTATATAATTGATGTGTGTGCTTGTGTGCATCTCACTAGAGGCATAAAGGCACAGGAGGGAGGAAACTGAGGGCAGATGTCCACTCAAGATGCACTCACACTGGGGCCAGCTGCCCTGCTCAAGCACACTCGGCCCCCTACCCAGTCCCCTAGTGGCCTGCACTCATATTGCTCTAAGTCCAACCAGGCCTGAGCACGGATACGTTATCACGCAATGACATGACCCAGTTTACCAGACGCATGCTCTCACAGAGTTGGCAAAATGAAGAAACACAAAGATGACATGGCAGCAACTGTCTGACAGAGCTTTGTGCCTTACTTTAAGTTTTGTTTTTTGATCAGATACACTCTCTAACACTGCCATTGTTTAAAATGACTGTTGAGCAGAACAGTCGCATCAATTAGTTGTGACATCCAGGCTGCACACCTGTGCTTGTGTGCATGCAAACACAGTCATACCATGCTGAAGCCCACCTCTTCCATCCATGCCAGAGCCAAGTAAGTGTACCACGCTTGAGCGTGGTACAGAACTCTCACACCAGTCAAATAATCTGGTCTTTGGGGAGCAAGCATGCTTGGGCATGGCCCGGATTGCCTAGGAAAGGTGTATGTGGAGGAGTCATCGTGGGAATTACAACCCTCACACAAAGCCTAAAATAATTTGTCAGATCGATCTCACATGGTGTTGATCCCTTGGATGGATAAAAGAAAAAATAACAGCACAAGCTCAAAAGTTACAAAGCTACTACGGATGGTTATGTGATGAAACAAGAGTGTGATTAATCTGCATAATGTAATTTACATTCACGTGATGTTTTTCTGATGAATTAATCAAAATGTGTTATTTTGACAGCACTACTGAAAAGCATACAAGTTATCCAGCTTACCTTAGAGAGCAGAATTTCTCAGACACCTCACCTAGCTCTGGTTTTAGTAATTGTGTCTGACTGCAGGAATATACACTGAACAGCAGCACTGGCTCACCTGCGCAGCATGAGTTTAGGATTCTTGCTGTGGACATATTCCTCCATCAGCTCCAGCAACAGTGTTCTCATGATGTCGGTGTAGTATTCCAGCTTCCCATGCAGAGCCACTGTCAGCAGGGAGGCAAAGTACACCTTGGCCCTCGCGTTGAAGTCATGACTGCGCTCCAGGGTGCGAATGAACTATAAAAAAACATACACATACAAAGACAGGCAAACAGAGTGCGCGTTTAATCATCTTGGTGAAGCTGACATGCACACACTCAAGCAAACCCCACATATTAAGCTTTAAAATAATCAAAACCATAATGTCAGTGAAAACAATAATTATCAAGGTAAATTCAATTTTGCCCTGCAAAATGCCGTAGCTCAGAAAAGATACCAATTAGAGGAAGAGGAATCATCCACACATATGCAGCTAACACCTCAGAGGCTTTTTCTGTGCCAGCAAGATTGGATTATTAGGAATCTTCACACGTCTCCCTCAGCTATGTCTTCTGCTTCTCACTTCCAACACTGTACTCCACTAACTAAAGCATAAAAACATCCTTAAATCAAAGGAGGACAGCATGAATTTAGAATAGATATAAGGGACCTCCCAATATACTTACTGCAAATACTACAGACTTTATAAACTAAAAGATGCAGTAGACAGAGTACCATCAGAAGGTAAACCCACATATGTGATCCTGTTTAATGAGTGTCTGCCTTAGTTGCTAAAGATTAGGCATCTGTGTTCTGATCTTTTTACAAAAATCAGCAAACCCTCAGATGAACTCAAAATAGACATAAATCTGTCTTTTAGGAGGATGGCTTGTGTAACCACAACTTGATGTGCTGTAACCCTGTTAAACAAAGACAGAAGCAAACTTTTCCATTATGCTGAACAAGGCCAAAAACAAAACAAATTTATTTTTGATTTGTGAGAAGCTCCAAATAAAAAGACATCGTTTGCATGCTCAAGGATATGGTTGAATGCTTGTGCTGCTGCTATGTTTGTAACATGATAGCTGAAAGAGTTTGGTAAAAAGGACCAAATTACTTATATACCCACATATAAAAAAAATAAACATTTATATATGTTATTAAAATTCATTCATGGTTGAAGATGCACTTTTTGAACCTTTGCACAGGATTACCTTTAAGTAAAAACTGGCCATTCCTATGTTAAATACACAATTTTTTAGTTGAGGTTTTAACATATCTCAAATATTTCAAAAAGATTATAAAGACAGAAATTCCCAATTTTTATGATTGTAACAGGGCCTGTTTGTCATGGAGACTGCCACTGGTTTCAAGTTTAATCAGCCAAACTCACCCACACCAGGCATTTCCAGCAACTTAAGACCAGCACTACTCAGCGCCGCCAACCTCTGTGACCTCACTTCTCAATACTTCTTGTTTTGAACTGTGGAACCAATAAACAGCACCTTATAAGGTACATATACTAAACAGAAACCAATGTTTGGTTTTCATTACTAATTTTTTAATAATAGGTAAGAAAAGCATTTCAAAGTGCACTTCAGCGTTCATGCTGGAAGTGACACCAGAGCGCATGCACATCTTTGTATTCGAAAGCATATGTGCATTTTGGGAGCACTTCCGGCATGACCGTGGAAGTGCCTTTTCCAGTGCATTTCTCCCTCATGAGAAATGTTCGAAAGAAAACAAAACGTTGATTTTCTGTTAGGAAAATATGCCTTATGAGGTGCCATTTCTACTGAACAGAGACCTTAATTCAAAACAAAAAGTAAACAATGGAGATGGCAGCGTTTTAATCATCATATTGTGTCATTGTTTGGCCCCCTGGTTGCAGAATTTTAAATATTATTGTTTGAATGAACTATACTTTTGAAAGACTGAAGTATCAAAAACCTTGCTTACTGCTAGCTAGAGGTGTAATATTTTAATCTATATGCTAATATAGCATTAACAACGCTAACATTTTTACATTTAGTGGGTAATGTGCATCATGTTCTGCATTTAGTTTAGTATTCTATTATTCCAGCATTAGCATTAATCACAAGCTTAAAGCCTTAAATCCAAGGGTACAAAGCATGGATATAGTCTCAGAGACATCATTCGTTGGTTTCTGAAGAGATTTTTTGAAAACAGTTGATGCTGGTTGCCACATTGGAAATGCTGACTCATTCTAACTTCAATCAATAGAGTAACAGGCAAAGAGACGGGTTTGGGGCAAGTCTTAAACCTGAAATCATATTTCACATCCACCTAGGCCATGCTCTATACAAGTTGCTTGGGAAGGCTGGAACCTTTAAGACACTTGGAGAGGGATTGGATGAATGTTCTGTCACATACATTATGGGCCCAGTCCACCCAAGGGAGTTAACAATATAACTTGGGCAGCCATTGCCATTGTTCACTATCAGTGGAGCAAGCTGGAGAATCAATGAAATAATGCTGATTGGTCTGGCCTTTCTCTGATCAGGAACAAACTTTTCAGCTTAAAGCTTTGCGAGATGGATCTGCCTAATGAGAAATCCATTGGTATTGCAAGACTTACAAGTCTTTAAGCCTCATGGCAAACTGCTACAATGCCTGTCAGCCAGATTAAGAGCAATCCTGATGATGGAAATGTATGCATAATATGGTTTAATAAAATAAAAAAAAAAAAGAATTACAAAAAGATCATTCCTGTACAATGTGCACCAATAGAGAGATGAGCTACTGATACCAAATTCGTTTTCTGAGCCAGGCTGTAAACATGCTGAATTCTCCCTAAAGTAGGCGTCTTATTATGGGATCCAATAGGGGTTCCTTGGCTTTACAGCCAGCCTCTAGTGGACACTCAAGGAACTGCGGTTTTCTGCAGTTAATGCTCCATTTTTCAACACCAAAGGTTTCCTCTTGCTTTAAATAAAAAGTGTCAGAAGAAAATCATTATAAAATACAAAACTTTTTTTAACTATTCTGTCATAATCAATCAGAGGAACCTCAAAGTAAGAAAAAGACAACCAATAAGGGATAATGAATGTCTTCATCTATTTTTATCCCATTCAATAGAATACTTCTCAGAGGCAGAAATGTAAACATGTAGGTGGTTTCAAGATAAGTCATAACCAAAATCATTACAAGGCATCAACTGAGAAACATGAGCATATATATGCAATTTACAGTCTATCAGTTCAATAGTAGTGAGATAATAAGCTGTTTTTGTAGTATGTCCAAATAGAGTTGAACAGTAACATTTAAGCAGTTTAATGCTTTAACCCTTCTCTTATGTTTAAATAGTTTAATCTAGTGTTATTGCAGACATAATGACTGTGACCTTGAAGTGAAAGTTCATGTGCAGTATAATTACATTGATGAGGAAAGTCTTGGAGTTCAGGAGGTTGGAGAACTGGTTCAACGCCTGAGTCACTGTGGCCCGTCGAGCCTCAGGGATGTCGAGCTTTCCTGTGATCATGACATCATTGGCACCGTCCTTAGAGGGCAGGAAGAAGACACGATCGGTGTAGGTTTTATAGTCCAGGAAGGGGATCCTTCCCTCGCTGAGTTCATTGGTGTGGTCCTCCATTTCGATCATCAAGTCTACAAGATGAAAACACAAAAATAATACCTCTTTGTACTTAATAATCAGCTTTGTGTAATTTGTTTGCTGCTCTTCTGTCTCAGTCATTAGGTTATGAGAGGCAGAGAAATGAGAGCATTGCAGAGGAAAATTATTTCAGCTGTGAAAGATTGTTTTCTATTACTGCTGCTGCAAAACTGCTCCTCATAAAGATGATAACATGACGTTAAGCTGCAGAATTTATTTAATTCACTTCTGTGCAATACATCAAAGAAATGTAATCAGAGCTATGAAGCACTTCATTACTTTACAACTTCTAAGAAACATGGATCATTTAAGGGGCATTAGTGTTATTGCAGATCGTCTGCACAGCTGCACTGTCTGTACCTGTGAATTCCTTCTTGCAGCGGTCTCGCACGCTCTCCTCCAGATTCTCCAGCTGGTGCTTCACTTTCTCGTACTCCCGCTCAGCCTGTTGACTCTTCCTCCTGAACAGATTCAGCAAACACAACATATATCATAAATACAATGTTTGTAAGAGTAAAGGACTTCAGCCTTTTTATCTCAGGGGTCTTATCAAAAACGACATGCTGTTTTAAGTTGTGAGATGGACCATTAACTTAATTCCAATGTTTTCTGAGATTCACTGAGCTGATATGACTGAACCACGGGGTGTTTTTTTCCCTCCTCCTACTCCTTATGTAGGAGTGTCATACATATTCATCAGATAATTTCAAGTTGAACTTATAAATTAAACCAGCTGTGATAATCATATATGAAAATGTAAGTGAAAATGAGAAGGACAAGCCATCTTCACTATACACTGGGACAAATTCACCAACCATTCTTAAGAAAAAGGTTGTTCTTGAAATCCACTTAACAAGTTTCTGGCATTCACCGCAGTGTTTTTTATCTGAGATATGTTCTTTGCTAAAAACAAAAGCAAAAACACTCCAGAGCACTCTTTCACACATCTGAGTACTGATATGACAGGACAGAATATTCATTTTGCATTTATCAACACGCAAACGTATGAAATTAAGACAGGCATAATAACACATTCCAATTAATTGAATTTGATCTTATTCCAGTTTTTTTTCCATTTAGCACTTTTATATTATCAAACATATGTACAATAGATACATTAAATATAGTCAAGTCTCTTCCAAACCATGTTATGTTTGATCTTGACTAAAAAATGTTAAATAAGCACATTGGTAGGAATTTTTCATTAAACCCCAATTTTAAACAAGACAGACCTAGCCTCACACAAAGGTATTTAAATGTGTTTAAATGATGTTTAGGCATTTAACAGCATTAACATTTAGAATAAAATGTAGGTTTCTATTCAAACATGTTCATTTGGGGGGCGGGTGCATTTTTGAATACATTTGACATGCAACCTTCTCCTATTACTGCCAATACATGTCATTTCTCATAGCAGTGCTATCTCCGTTAGTGATATGATTAGATCTATCTGTTTGTAGCATATATTTTATATCTACTCTTGATGCAACATGTATCATTAAATCAATTATTTCCAGTTTAATTTTACAACTATTCGGGTGTTTCCTAAACTGGGAGTCCAGTGAATGGTCATATTATAGTAGTTATTTATCTATTCATTTTCTATTAGACATTACTGATGCCTTGCTTCTCCTCTTGCTCCAGTGTGCCTTCTGTGTTTGCACAAAGTCCTGCAGTCTCATGTCCTTATATGGGGATAAAAGGGGCATTTATGCTATGCTAACTAGCAGAGAAGTGCATGAAGTATCAGCTTACACGCACATGGTATTTATCAATCGTAGAACATGGATGAAACAGTTCAGCAGGTTAAGAACACATCATGAATCTCATGTAGGAAGGGAACTTCTTTAAGAACAAATTTAAAAAATATCTTTTTAAATCACTACAATTATTACAAAAACTTTATTGGATTGCCACTATTTTAAAAAGGGTTCAAAGTGCTTTGACACATGCAGAAGCATACAACTGGCTTCAGGCCAAAACCTCATATCTCCAAAATTACCACTTCTCAGGAAAAGTAAAAGAAGCTGCAATGCTTTAACACTGAATGATAATAGTTGGCTTCTTATTAACTCTTTATTGGTTTAAAAATTGTAAAAACCCACTGACAGATTTATCAGGTGACTAATATCACCGATTTATGGGAAAAAAGTAAAACCGTGAAAAAGGGAGATCTGAGGTTTTGGCCCAATTCCAGTGACACACAAAAACAAAGCAACATAATCTCAATGAAAACAAAAGACCAAGACAACAAAACAACCAACAGCAAAAACAAACATCAACAAAACCCCCACAACAGAAGAACCAAATAATCTGACCAACATGTTCAACCTAATCGTCATCAAAACTTAGACATCGCACAGCATTATAAGATCATAATGAACTCAAAATAAGCATAAGATAACTGTGTTTCTATCCAGTTTCACAATAAGAGGAATTTATTAAATCAAACTTCGATAACATCTTAAAACTATTATTTATGCAGGATTAAATTTCAAATGGTCAGTTCGTGAGCTGGAATGAATCTTTAAAAAACCAAAATGACTTCACCCCTCATTCAAAACTTGACACCTAGCATACAACTCACACACAGCAGCATACGAAGTTTATTCAAGTGAAGTGAATATCAAATATGAGGTTATTAAATCAGCCTTCAAGCAATTCAAATCAAGAAGGCCTCTTCAGCGAACTGAAACCCTCTGAAGTGGTATTATGTAACTAAAGATCATCAGTAGGGGTCCTTAGATGTTACACAGCCAACTCACCAGGCTGATTACTTGAATCTGTGTATTTGCTGACTGAGTTGCTGTGGATCAAATTGGGGAATTGAACCTTTCATTCCACTGACATGCATTAACATAAAAATATTTCATCATTTACAAACAAGTTTACCAGCAGTGAGCTTACTCCAAAGAAAAAGGAATGAATAATAGAAGGCAAGACATGAAAATTCAAATGTTTCAGAACCTCCGGGTAAGGACCCTTCCACAGGATCCACAAGGTGAACCTGAGTGAGGTCAGGATTATCAAACAAACATGAGAGGCTCTCTAAGGATGCTTTGCAGACAAAATACTGTGTTGTTTCAACTTTTCCTCTGGGTTTTATTTCTTTGAACCACAATGTGTGTGGTATGAAGCACTAATGCTTTCTTTAACCACCCACAAAACCCATACTTGAGATGTTTTCAGTGTTCTGCTTAAATCTTTGGTGGGGCTATATGAATCCTGTATAACTGGGATTGTTTTTGTACACCAAAACACCCATAAAGCTTATTTACTAGAGGTCAAAGAGGGGATTAACGCCCTGCTAATATCTCATAAATCCTGGACAACGAGTGATTGAGTTTTTATAAGGCCAAAGAAAATAGAAAGAAGTATAAAGAAAGACAATATAAATGATAGTCAAGTTACTTTTGACATATATTCTGGTGAAATGTGGAGGACTTTGAACATTTTATAACAGCTAATTCTGCTAGAACATAAAGATTAGTGGCTGGAGGAACAGCAGGCATAAAAAATGTTGGTTGGTAAGTCAGACAGGTGAGATTTTGTGATTAACAGCAGACAGAAATAGCCTGTCCTGCAACTGAAGGCATCCAAAATAACAGATTTAGAGGTGAATATGGAGTTTTGTGACATTAAATTCAAGGACCAAAAACTTGAAGTTTCTGCAACTTATTATATTACTATTTTAAACTTATGGTGTCAGTGAACTCAAATAGCTGGAATTACCTGTAGCAGTAGACAGAGATGGCAATGATGAGCAGCATGGGCACAATGACAGCAGGGATGATGATGTAGAGTGACAAATCATTCTTCTTCTCGTACTGCACCGAGCCGACCACCCACTCCCCCTTTCCAAACTTGATCTGTGGATAAACACAGTGGAAAAGTCTTATTATCAGCACAAGGTCTCAAGGTTTTAGAAACAGACCGATTCAAGGAGGAATTAATGGCAAAAGAAGAAGCAGAAACCGAGGAGAAACACCATAATTGCGTACAGTTCTGGAACCTGACAGAGTTTAAAAGGTTGATGCACGAGTTAGTTTCTCCATATTAACTGTAAAAAATGAACTAACATGTTGAGTTTAACACTGTATAATGACTCTTTCTATGCAGCTATTTTGTTCTATACACAGTCCTGTAGTTTAATGCTGTATGCAGCACGCAGACACATAAATGAAACAATAGCTCACTTAAAGAAATTACCCAGAGGAGAGGATACAGTACTCATCACAATTGTGGCTCAGCTATAATTAGATATAATTATACAGGCCTGTAGCATAGTGAAAACTGTAGTAGCAGACGGAGAAAGTGTCTGAAGATGTTCAGTAGACACATCTTAAGAGGAAGTACTGATTTATCAATGATGCATGCTCTCCCCTGCAAGTATGTGCGCAGTGACTGAATGTGACCAAGTTCATTCATTCAAGTACTAAAACATCGTTTACAACTCGCCTAACAGATTAACCATCTAGGGCAATCGGTACCAAGTAGTAATCCTCAATGCTTGGTGGGGACACATCCCAGAAGACGATAGATATCCAATAGCCAAAACTGCACATGGAAGAGGTCTGGGATGCCTTAATCCAGACTGGTTTTACAGTGTAGATACTTCACTGGTATACATTAAAGACCACCCTGTCAACTGATGTAATCAGTGGTAATCCAACAGTAAACAAAAAGTGTGGCTCTTTTATGTCTGTCCAGACTCGCTCTTCGTGATGGGAATTCCAGCTCCGTTTAAAAATTTGGATTTAGCTCAGCTCAGTACTAAGAGCCGGTCTTTAAGCCCCCAAACGCCTCTTCAGTTTGTACTGCTTTAGCTTTTTATGTCAGTTACACAGCAATAAAAGGAAAATGGCTTGTTCCTGTCCTTCACATAGAAGGCTTGCTTGTTCGCCAACACATCACTACGTAATCAGAACTAAAACAAAAATCAGCATAGCTGGCCAAGTATGCTAACACAAGTAACTTGACTCTGGTTCCCTTTGCTCACAGTGTATAGGAATTAAACATTGCATTTAAAAAAACAAAACTGAAAAAAGTACAAGATAAATAAAATTTAAACATGTACAAGCTGGTGTCGGTATTTTTTTCTATTATATACAAGTCTGTGTGCATTGTTAGTATAGTCGCAAGATGTGCAAAAGGGTGCAAGAATGCTGACTAGATATGATCAGATGTATCAAATATGCAAGGATGGGGGGAGATTTACATGAGGTAGATAAGATCATTAAAACAAGTAGATTAGTGCAAATGTACATATGAGGTGAAGCATTTTACCACAGTGATTAAAGCCACAGTTAATAGATTGATGAGTGAAAAAGTCAGATGAAGCGAGGGTTTTACCACAGTGAGCGGTGCACTTTTCAGCATTTATCTGAGCAGTTGAAGAATACTGTCCTGAAGCAGCTTAAGAGAGTGCATGTTACTCCCAGTGCAGGTGGAGGCGTTTTTCCAAGCCAACAGTTGAAGGTACCACATTCTGATTTGACTCTTTGAGATCCACTAGCTATTTTGTCATTTTGACAAAATAAACCACTCAGAAAAAGTATACCATGCTCATATTTGGTATAATCTTCTTCGGCACTAACTCAACTTTATAAAATGAAAACTGTTTTTTTAAGTTTGATTTACTGTTTAAAACATAGGGCCTCCAAAAAACACAACACCCCATGAAAATTGATTTTAAAAAATTATTTACAAAAATATATTGTCATTTTAAAAAGAAATTACAATATGCTGAAATTATGAAAAAAATACCATTGCCAGTCCTGTACAGCATGGTCCACTGTCCCCTATGCGTAACATTAATTTTTTTATCAAATTAAAATGAACTTATTTCCTGTGTTACTTTACCTATTGACATCAAACAAAAACTGAAAGAAAGCTTGAAGATCATGCTTTCCACACGAAGTGATTGCAATGCAAAATGTGGCTTTGTTTTCATGCTGTCATATGACAAAAGTAGTGCATGATGAAATTACGCTGGCGTGATGGTGGACCCCTAAGGGTTTATGTGATGCACAATACTGATGTGCTATTATGTTCCCCTTGCAAGACCTGATGTATTTTTTACACCAGTTAGCCTATATCTTAAAATGATGTTACGTCAAAGAGCCTGTGAGACTCGATAGCCATATAAGCCAAAATGTTATTAATTTTCAGGTATTTCAAAAATAACTGATGAGTGGTCATCAGAGCGACTGTGACTGTTGAGTCCTTAGAGTGACTCTAACGGTGCTCTACAGGGTTTATTTGCTAAATGGTGTATCACTGTGTATCACTGTCTTTTAGCATGTTTGTGACAAATAAGGGAGAAAAGCTGTTAAAGAGGCACCACTTCCTGGATAATTTTCCTATAGCCATTCCTATAGCCAGTGGCAAATAAACCACAGTAAGCTGGAGAGTCACAGCAGAGTCAAATGATGCAGATCTCTAAAAAGAGCCAGGAACCCCATCACTATGAGCCAGGCTGGATGGACATTGGCTGTGAAAACTAAGCAAGATCAGGGCTTACAGCGCCAAACTGGACCACTTGATAGAAAACACAGCTTTTCATGTCTGAATGAACTGACCGTTAGGTCCAACAGCTCTGGGCGGGTGTCCCTGCGATGGCGTCTGGAACGAGCGCTGGGTGGAGTGGAAGGTGGGTCAAGAAACAGCTTGTCATCCTGAAGTGTGTTGACCTGACAGGGAACGTCGCCAACAAATGCCTGAGCCTCTTTGGCTGTCATGGCTCTGGAGAATCCCCGACCCTGCAGGAGAAGATGGGTGTTAATGCTCAAAGTGACTGAGCTACACTGAAGAGAAATTAATTTGTGCATTATATGAAATCAAGAAGACCCACCATGTGAGGAGCATTAAAAACATGACTTTAAACTCTTTTGTTAGTGATGGACGGAAAGTTTATGACAGCTTTTCACTGTTCAACTTTGAGTGCCCAGAGTAATTAAAAAGATTAAGATTATATTCAATGTAAGCACATTTATAAATAATTTCTTAGTTAAGACACTGTGGGCACGGCTCCAGTCATTCCTGCAGTCCTGGCACTGCACTACACTCTTCCACAGCACACTTCAGTTTATAAAGACAAGCCTTCAATTTCTCTAATGCAGTTTGAAATGTAAGAAAGGTGAAGTGAGCTAAAGCAAGCCAACATCTGAGTAATTGAGAGGGACTCAGACATCATTCTGCAGAGGATTTTCCTGACTAATTAACCTAAAACTTAAAGTTTACTTTGAAAGAACTTTAGATCGTAAAAACCAGGGCCACAAGTTTGCCAAGCAGTTAGGTCTCACCCCATCTACAAAAGCTGTAGTCTTGAACTGGACAGCCTGTGTTCACTTAAACCTATGGTCCCTTTTCTGCATGTCAGTCCCCACTGTTTCCTCCCATTTCCTACTCTTTACTCTGGCTGTCTCTGTAATAAAAGCCCCCCCCAAAAAAACCTTTAAAAAAACATGATCACTAGAGAAACCTGAACACTTACTTAAGTTGTGATGAGATGTAAGCTAAATCTACCGATGACTAGAGACAGATTGACTCAGAATTTGACTTCAACAGCATCACAAAGGTGAATTTTATACATATGATATTTATGCTTCGTGTTTCCTTTCATTGTCTTTAGTGAAAGTGATCAAAATATCTTCAATTTTCAAATGTCACCACACAGACAAAAAATCGGAAGACAAAATTGTTGGACAGGGAAATACATTTTGTTTATCTATGTTTCAATATTTCATATTCCATTGTTAAAATCATCATAAAATCATCGATTACAGGTTAAATTTATGCAGAACTCTTCAGCATTTTGACCAAACACACAATTAAATAATAGGTTTGCTTAAATTATTAAAAATGGCATCAGGAAATTGAACAGTATGATAAATTTGCAAAAAATCTGCATACGACTTTCAGTGCCTTCGTCAAACCTGCATTTTTCCTTGTAATGAAATGCTAATCCTGATTATAAGAGATTCAATCATTTAAACGTCTTCTGTTACACCTTGGACAGGATGATGTGATCATTCCTCTGCCTTCTACTATCGAGGGATGGAAGTGGATATGCAGAAGTTGCCTAAGATAGTGCACACAAGTGCTTTTGTACTAATCTTACCTTTTTTTAGCTCAGTATAAGTATTTTAAGTTATGAAGATGATCACGTCTTGTTATAGGAGGTAGGCTACAACCTTATATAATTTAAAGCAGATATAGATCCTAGTCAGATCATTAACATTTCACTCTTTAGTTTCTGGGTGCTCTAAGATCTTTATCATCTCGCAAACCAGTCCCTCTTTTAACCTACTGAGACCCTGTATTAATATGTGAAGACAGTACATTTTGGATTTCTTACAAGATGGTAACAAATTAAGCTACTAGAAATGTTGAGATAATTGTCCAGATTTTCCATAAAAGTTTAATTAATAGGCTTGTTATTTTTTGGGAATTTGCTTTAAAATTGTCAGGAATTTCATTAAAAATTTTAGGGGATGTGTGTGCATATTTTGGAGTATTTTATTTTAAGTTTTGAAGGGTCTGCTCTAAAATTATGCATTATTTTCATGGGTAACAGGGGATTTATTTGTAGATAATTTGGAAATTGATATAATTTTTTTGAGGAGGAATATCTTTCAATATTGCTAAATTTTAATGGGAATTTTATGGAATTTATTTGTACATTCTTGGCAAATTACTTAAAAATTTTGAACGGAATTTGCTTTGAAATTTGGGGGAATTTTCATGGAGTCTTCGGTGATTTTCTTATTTAAATCTTTAGGCTTTTTAACAAAGACTTACTGAAATATTTGGGAAATATTTAAGGAAATATGCATTTTTGTGGACTTTTCAGAAAATGTTTGAAAACTCTCGCTGAGCTTTTTAGCACTGTCTTGGAAATTTGGGGGAATTTTTATGTTTTAACAGTCGCTTGTAATTTTGAGGGAAATTTTCCAACACCTCTGAAACTTTAAGTAGAAAATTGGTCCATAATTGCTCTAATTAAGTTCTTGTGGTCCATCATCACAAAAACGACACTACTATTCATTGCATTTTTAACATTAATATCCATTATCGACATGCTCACCTCTTCACATCAGCAAATCTGAAATTCTGTATTAATGATGAGAACAACTGAGAGGAGAGCACCAGGTACTAGAACGCACATATTCCAAAAAATATAACTAATAATTTGCAGTTATAATGACAATAAGTTAGATGTTTGATGCTTGAGCTCAATATTTTGCTGAAATTAGGGTTAATTAATTCATAATAACTGCTGCTGGTGGTTAGACACTGGAAGTTCCACCGATAATCATATCAACAGTAGAGTCCCCATGAATACATTTTTATGAAAATTCTAATTACTTAGTGGCTTCATTTTTTTAAAGTTAATTTTTTTTTCATCAATGGTTGAAATTAAAATTCAAAAATTAAAATGACATGCATTACTCTCAGTTAAATAAGTTCAGTTTTCAAAAAGAGCAGATTTTAATGTATTAGCAAAAGTAATTTCACACAATTTTACATTTAAATAAGGTATTTTTCTCTATTTTGATTCGGATCCACTTTAATTGGAGTCTCTTTACTAGGGTTCAGGAATTCAAATAAAAATGGGCCATTCATTTTCTGATTCTTGTTTTTAAACTGTCCTCAATCTGAAAAGGTGTTAACTCACACCATTAGAAAAAATGAATTTCAATAATGACCAGCTTGGCATATTAGAAGTGTGTTACTTTCTGCTCATTTTCACAAGCTTTTAGACTGATCACAAAATAAACATTCAGAATTGCAGCAATTATTCTACATTTGTCTGTGATTATTTGACTTCAGAAATAATCACACCACTGAGCTGAAATATTAAATGTGCTGTGATTTGCATAATTTCTAAATCCAATCAAACCTAACCATAACATTAGCAGCTAAAGAATGAAAATGCTGCAATTCAGCATCTTTCCCACGTTTGTCCTCCAGTCAGATAATACTAGCATTTGTCTTAATCCCTTCACATAAACTGCAGCATAAGAAGCAGCCAGAGCAGTCTGTACTCACAGTGACGATAATGATGCTGGCCTCAGTAATGACTTTCTTAGTGAGCTCGTTGAAGATGGGGTCAGGATGGTAGTCAAAAGGTTTCAGTTCTTTCACCCAGTTGTCCAGTTGGATATAAGTTTTAAAAGGCTGGGTCAGGGAGCTGTTGACGGTTGGAGAGCGAAACTGTATGACAGTGTCGTTCTTCTCATGGGCCTCCTGCATGTGGGGGAGAGAGAGTAAAATATCACATGTGGGTATAAAAAGTGATAGGATGAGATGATGCACAAAAAGGTAAAGAAAGAGAATTTGGTATTTTGACATGGAAAACTTGGAAATATGGAAACCATACACTGGGAGCTGAGGATTTTTTGAAACAGGTAGAAAAACACTGTTGTGTAAGTGAAGAACGTTTTGGGGGTGGTGTGGACGAAGATAAAAGCCTGATTGGTGGGATGGCAGGAGTAAAAGGAATACAAGTCCCTTTAAAGTTGCTCTATTGAAATCCCAAATCTACCATGTAGAATAAATGCCTCTGATGAATCACAACTTACTGAGTCACTCCTCCTCTGGCTTTGTTTTGCTGTTGGTTAGCTGGGCTGATGGGGGGTTTTCTGCCACTCTCTGATTGTTAAGGTAGAAAGCTGACAATAATGTGCATGACAACAAAGCCCAAAGTCCTACGCGCAGTTTAAGATTTCCAAAAGACTAGGCAAAAGGCGTAGGCTACATTAGATAATCTGAAATAATTAAGCGGTGCCACTGTAAAAGAGTAAGACTGACATAGTTTAACATTTTAAGTTGTCTTATGAAGTGCCTCTAATCTATGAATCAGACAGCTCTATATACTAGTGCATCTCTGTGGCTAAAGACTATATGCATATAAAGAATAGAACAACACTCATGGAGAAGCTAAAAGCTAATGTAGCTACATCCAGAAAACTGTTACCGTGGCTTAGCTCAAAGGCAGAAAACTACCCCCAGCAACTCAACAGTTCATTAATTTTAACATAAGAAACTCAAGCCAGGAACCCCTTAACTCCATACATAATCAATAGATAAAAAGAAGATAGGAAAACAGCTGGAAGTGTCTTAGCAAATCACAGGCAGTGGCCTTTTAGCTTAGCTTCAAAAAAGGCAAATACAACCAGTAGCACATTAGCTTAGCTTGGGGACAAAAAACTTCAGCCATGGGCCTGTTGGTTTATCACAAAGGCAGGAAACGGGGAACATCTTGCCTGGTTCTGACAAAGAAATCCACCTCCAACATCTTTACTCACGCTGTTCAGAACTGCAGTGTATAAACAACAAATATTTCTTCCCTCTCGGACAAGTAGCTTACTCTTCACAGTTTTTTTTATAATTACCAAAAATTCAAGAAATGTCTCTGTTTAAACTCCAATGCCAATCTAGGAGATAGTGTATGCCACAGGACTTTGTTTTTTATGTACATAGGACTCAGTGTTATTATACCGATAATGTTATTTCTTGTTATCTGAGTTATTTTTTTTCATTTCTTCCCAGGTCAAAATATTAACAGGTCAGAAACCGGTCATCTTCTTGTGCAACCAACTTTAAATCAGTGATTAAAAACTGATGGGTTTTAACTGTTGAGAAGATTATTGAAAAGAAGTTTATAATTATAAAACAGAAATAGAGGTATTTTGAACCAAAAATACCACTGCTTTGAGAGGCTAACCCAGCCCACAATGTAATAAGTTTTTCTGTACAAGCTAGCAGCAATAATAACTCTAAATTATCTGGGTCCAGTCCAGTGGATAGACTTAAAACCAAGAAATGCTTATGAAGTTGACCAGCTCAGGCCTTTCAGATAACACTTTACATCCGCGGACAGTTTGTGGCAGCCAGAAGTCTTTTCAAATCTCTCATGTCCCTGGGTGGCAGGGACCAGAGACTTGGCCAGGAGTTAAGTGGTGAGAAGCGGCATAGTCACATAATCTTCTGCAACCTTAATGCTGGTATTAAATTTAGCCCTTTTAATGAAATGAACAAAATTGCTGCTGCTGCTGCTGCTTAATACTGCTCAGTACACTGGAGGGCAGGCGGCAGCCGGCTGTGTACAACTCCTACAAGTTTCCTGGCAGAGTCAGTGCTGCTTCAAGGAGCTGGACCAGGAACATAGTTTTATTGGGTAGAGGGTGAAACAGTGCTGCTGCTATCTGCATTCCTGCAGGTCTGAACGATTTATTGCCAAAAAAGTGAGATAGAGTCATAATGGCTTATGGAGGAGAGTATGACTTTGTTGGTGTCTGTGTGTGCTTCACAGAGTTTGAATGAATCACCACTGTATTTGTGGGCTCATGAGATGTGGGGAGATCAATAACCTGTGCTGCTACCGTGAGGGGGGGAAAGGACTAAAAAGCACAAGGGACATTCAAAAGCAAGAGCGACTAGAGCAGGATAATCAGGTGGTTAACTGACAGACAGAAAGGAAGAAGACAAAGAATAAGAGATTGAGGACACGCACCTCAACAGATATTGAATTGTCTTTTTCAACTTTTATGACAGCAGTCTGGATCAGGTCAAAACTGGTGCCAACCACTACGATGTTCCTCCCACCACTGGAAAAGAAACAATATACAAAAAAACAACACAGTAAAACACACATGAGCGAATTTATCAACAGCCAAACAAAGATAAGCCCCAAGGGGGAGTTACGGGAAGACATACAAGCTTCTTAAATTGCACCTCGGGTAATTTTCAGCGGAGATGAAAACAAATTAGCTTAGGCTGTCTGTTGTTCCAGTGTGTGTGCCTAATCACACGTGCTCTGTTGCTTTCAATCACACAGAAAAAAAGGCAAGATAACCGTCTAATGCATCCATTTTCAGCGAACGTGAAGCAGGTCGGTGCAACATCAAAGGCTACCATTTCTAACCCCTTCAGCTTATCAGAAATAAGAGTGAAAAAAACTCTTGCATGCAAACACACAGAAAAACAAGCACACACTTCAGCTCTCAGAGGAGAAATCATACTTTAAAAACAAAAAAGGTTGTTGGTGTTTTTCCACCAAGGTTTCAGACAGAAGCTTGCAGGGCAGAGAAGAGGGTAGGTATTTTCCTTAGTGGTCAATTTTCAACAACAGAGCTGTTATGTTCGACCTTGTCAACAATGTCAATTTGGCAGCTTTTTCTTGGTTTTTTTCCTTCTCTACTTGAAAAAACATTTGAGATTTTTATTGGATATTTTGAGCTCATGTGAACAAATATTCCGATAATGATTACCAAAGATTATCAGATACATTTGACTCAATTAATCCGTGAGAAATTTCATAAAAAGCAGATAAAATTAAACTTCATTAAGTTTTGCAGATATTTGCTTATATTGCATCATATAGGCCAGGAGTCCCTAAAGTACGGGTCTGGACCTCTGGGGGTTCATTAGATACTAAAGGGAGTCACAAGATGCTTTCCAAAAAACTCAAAAGAAATATAAAATAATTTAAAGTGGTATATCTTATCCACAATTGTAAAAAGAAAACCTTTATATAAGTTTTGTTTGAAATAAAAACATAGTTTTAAAGTGGGACTTGTGCCTAAATTTTACTACTATGATTGGCAGTCTGTCCGCCTGTTGATTTGCACAGCACACTGTTGTTCCAATTGTCCTTGACACCTCTCAGAAGACTTCTTGGGTGTACTGGTTTAAAACTGGTGCCATGAAAAATAACCAATAGGTATAGGTTTTCTATACAATCCAAAACTGTTGCACCGAGTCATAATTTGGGGACATCTGTTGCCATTTACCTCAGAAAAAAGATGTCGGAGCTGGGGATGTGTTCAATTTGCTATGAGCTCATAAGAGTAATTGTACATCCATTTAATCTCAGAACATGAAAATTCAGCGCTGATACGTCATCAAAATCGCACTCTGATCTCGGAATTCCAACTTGGAAAGTCAGAGCAACCCCCAGCACCACCAGTTACAAGCTCAAAGCAAATGGACGCTGGAAATGGAATGACAGAGCTGGAAAAAAGCTTGACTTTGTTGAAATACATCCACAATGAAATGTAATTGGATGAGATGATACACCTGCTTCACGATCCTCGATCAAAGTAAGCTCTCTTTAAAGCACTTCTCCATGCTAATAATAAACTACATAATACAGGAGATGTCACACTTTGCTGTTATAATCATTCAATGAGAAATCACAGTTTAATTGCTGTTTTGTCAGCTGTAGTCGCCGGTGCTGCGTAAACATGTTTGAATATGGGTCTGTCTCCATGTAGCCAGCATCACACAGAAAGTGTCCCATGTGATACGTTGTTAAAGCTCCACAAAAAAAGTGCATGCACTAAAACTTTGTAAATAAGACAAAAGGCACAGCTTTGCAGCTGCCCTTTTTGTGTTGTTGGACTATTTATCACACATACGCACCGGTATGCAGAGACGCTGAGTCATTATGCAGTTATTTGGGGGAAAAAAAACACCCCTTTTCTTGCAAATTGGCCTCATTGCATTATCTCATCTAATGATGAGGCAGTAATAGCACGGCACAAAGACAGTAAAGATTAACCTCCTGTACTGTAATTTTTATGACACAAACTTTCCAGAGATCAGGAAACAATTCCCCCTTTATATGACTTTAAAATAAATGATCAATGATGTGTAAATAAGAAGGTGTTAAGTCAGTCTGAGACTCCCACCTGCTTTTTTTTAATGCATGCGTGGCACTGCAACACATTACATGGAGGTGATTGTTTCCTTAGGGTTTGCTTCCTTCAGAGAGAGTGCATTAGAGAAAATATCAGTATTGTCTTTAATTAAACTCACTCTCTGTCATTCTGATGATTTAACATGGATTGTCAGAATCTATACGGGATGCAGGTAGGATTTTGCACACCTGTTGCAGATGTAGGCGGGAACGTGCTGCCGGAGCAGATGGTAATGGTCAAAAATCCGGCAGAACGAGGAGTGGGATTAAGAAGAGAATCCCAAGCAAAGCTTGAGTCTAAAAACTGTGTACAACAATTTCTTAAAATGTCAGTTTTTACATGAAGCCATGTGCAGCATCGTATGCTTTAACCACCTCCAGGGACAGTGGGGCCTCTAGCGCTGTTATTTTGGGGGTTACTGACTGAAAGTTAGGGAACCCCTGATATAGACTACTGAAATTTTTAGCTGATTATGACCCTGTATGAACGTCAAGAAATCTTTCAAGTTTTTCTTTTTCTGTAAGAAAAATCTTGTAGGAAAAATGCGTTTGCCTACCAAGTTTTAAACCAATTCATCCAGTGGTTGTTGAAAAAATTAAATACCAAAATCCAGTGAAGAATTTCCTTGTGTTGCTGGAAGAGGAGTCAAATTTCATGGCAATTTAGCCAATAATTGAGGATCAAATACTGAACATACAAGCATTGCTATAACTCTGCTAAAAACAAAATCAGAATCTCATTTTAACTCTTTTTGAGCCCATCTGGATGAAAAAAACACAAAGTGATCCCTTTAAATCATTGTATCTGATGTGGCAAATTCTTCAAGTCTCTGCGATGAACCAGCCAGACAGGACATAACACCAAATACAAAGAGTTTTCAAATACCAACATCTAAATTTCATTCCAAGGGTTGCTTTCCAGATAACATCTTTACTGAAAGTGAAAGGTCAGTGTGCTGCAGCTTAATACCGACCAGACGAAGCTTCCTTTGGGTTGGTGGTCCAGCACGATGGGATTTTCCAAGAATTCGAAGGCATCTTTGATGGTTTTTATCGTGCTCTTCCCATACTTGACTGTGATGGTGAGGCGGTCGGAGGGCACCTTCTCCGTGTACTCTCCTGTCCTGCAGGTGATCTCCTCCCCGAATTGCTCCCTGCCAACACAAGGACATATAACTCAACACTGGCTGACTGGAGGACTTGGGGGTCGCAGAGGGTCACTGTGCAGTAGAAGCCAACATGGCAGCAGCTTGACAGCTTGTTATATCCAGACTTGGCTGCTTCTAAAGCTCGTTAGTTTTTCGTTACCACTGCCTCAAATGTCACGACAGGCTGGTTTTGAGAGAACACCTGTGATCACCACAGCTGAGGCAAAATGAGAGAGAGAGAAAAAATCCTGCATATGACACTTAAGTTAAGGTCAATTCCATTTTCGCTGCAGGGATGTTTAAAAAATCAATTTATGGGCTTCAAAGTGTGCATACTGTAGAATTTGCATAGAATACAATGTCTGAATAACAAGTAGCACTTATCAACTGAAGAGACCGAATAGAAAAGAATTGGGTGTTAGTGTGAATGACAATTATTAAGAAAAGAATTCCTTACACAGTGCAGTCCACATTTCCCACAGTGACCTGCACATCTTCCTTGCTGCCAGTGTCCAGAAAATGTCCTTTAATTGTAATAAGGGTGCCCCCAGCTTTAGGACCCCTGGAGGGTTTCACTCCTTCGGGAATCGGGTCCTGGTGAGAGGGAGAGGGGATGTAGAGGTTGGCAAGATCCAGCTTGCATACACACTCGTCTTTCTCCGAGCATTGACATGGACACACACAAAAGAACAACACACACTGATATAGAGCAAGTCACGCACGCACATACACTTCCCCTCACCCTCCTTGATCTCCCCCCATTCTATTAGACACACACACACACACACCCATACAAGCACCACATCTGCCTCAATTTGCTGAGCAAACAGTTAGGCGGAGCACTCCCCTGTGGGGGAGCTTTAGCGGAGCCACAGATATGAAAAGCCAGTTAAATAGCTACGCTGGAGCCTGTTAAAGTATTAGAGAGAAAAGGGGGCCCACTGCATGGAATCTGGTTAGAGAGGCATGCATACACACTGTGGCTTTTCATACTGTACAGTGCACAACTGCTGATATACAGCAGCATCTGAGCGCTAATTTAGCAGCACATTAGGATGCTTTGTTTGTTCGTTTCATTCAAATGACATGACCTTGGTATGTTCTGATAAGAGTCCCTCTGCACTTATGAAACGGAAACATAATAGAGGCCTTCAAGACAACAAAACCAGCTGAAAGCTTATAAATGTGCTTTTGGGATCAAGAGTTGTTCACCTTCATTCTGAAGATGTAAGCAAGGACAATTAGAGAAAGAAAATAGAAAGTGGGAGAGAATTTGCATGTCTAATGGTGTTTTCACACATAAAATAAGCTCCTGAACTGTTTGAGCTGAGCTGCATGTGACTGGAAAAGGTCAAATTCTTCACCCTGACTTTACCTGGAATTTTTTTCTGCCAGCCCCTTTGTAAAACTTTCACGTGATGTTGAGGTGAGCTGATTTGTGAATGCAGCACAGACATAACACATTTATAAATTATCAGATATATATCAAGTCTCTTGCTGTGAGGTGCAGGTAGGTTAGGAAGATTTAAGGGTCGCCTAGCCCTGAAATTCTGTTCAAGAGTGCATGGGTGGAAAAAAAAAAGCTCAAGGGAGAACATTTACCCTGTAGGTGAAGTACATAGACGAGGTTCCTCTCTTCTCCCCCTTCACCTCCACCTTCACTTGGCCCCAGTTGTTCCTCTGATCACGAACAGGGCCAATCTCACACACCACACTGGACAGGACAACAGCAAATAAAACAAGTAATTATGTTTTAAAACAAATGATGCATAGTTGGGAATCAGAGGGAATAAGTAGCTCTATACCAGTGGTTCCCTAACAGCCAGATATCAGGACCTTAGATGGAAGAAAACATGATCGAACAAAGAGTCAGGATAGAACAACCATGTTTAAAGAGTAGCTGCAGAAGGGCATTCATGCATACTTTTACTCCCTTTTCCTCAGACAGCCTGGAAAGCATGATAGTTTCTGAGGAATTTCTGCATTTTTTTTTTTTTAAACTAGTATTGCCATCCTCTGAAAAGGAGACACATCTTTTGAATTTTTGAGAAAATGACTGAAATGTTCTCTTTATTCAGGAAAATTAATTAAAACAAAAAAGTATGCACATGTCTGCTTTGGGCCTCTGTACATCATGGACTTATTTCAATAATTTTTATTCCGACCCACTGGAAACAGCTCAACAACCTACTTTTGGCTCCCAACCCACCACTTGAGAACCAATGCCCTACATGGACCTGCATTCAAGAGGCATCAACAGAAAATTTCACTACGTATGATCCCTTTACTTTAGGGAAAAGTCCCACTGTTTGACTTATTTGCCTAGCATGGAGGCAAGTGATATCACAAAGTACTTATATTCCTATAGACCTCCTGCTACACGTCTAGCCAAATGAAGGCCTACATGAGACTTACAATAATGTCATGTGTAGCTGGGAACACAACCCTGGATCGAAAGCAACTTTAATGATTGATATCATATGTTTATGGAATTATACCACTCTCTGTATTTCTTTGGATTTTAGCCGTATATATTAAGTCAAATAGATAATGCTTGTGCAGCCTTAAAAGTGGTGACTGCACACGAGTATTATCTGGCTCTGCTCCCTCAGACTTTACATGGAGGTTTTAAAGCCATGTCTGCTGCCATTCTCCATGAGCTTTTTAAACTTTTTGCCTTTTTTGTGACTACTCTGGAAACTAGAAAGCAGCACTTTTTATGATTTGACTGGTTGGCACAGCTGTGAATTGCAAACAAATATGGCAATTTAGTGCTTCTCTATGCAGAAATCACCTTCTGCTCCCCAGTTCTGAGGGTGAAGTGATGTAATCTGCAAGTATACCATAAAAAAGCCACAAATATAAAGGACATTCAGTTTTTTAAAGATTACATACAAAATCTGATAAACAAACCCTAACATCCAAATATTTACAGCCCCAGAAGTCCTCACATGTAATAGCTGGATCAAGATTCTTTATTTTGTATGTTTTAGGCCCCCAAAACTTTATGTTCAACTTCACCAGGTTTGTGAGAGCATTTGTGCAAATTGGATCAGGATTTCTGAGCTAAAGCAAATTCAGGAAATTAAAACTGTTGTTTGAGTCTCTTTGACTTCAAGCTGGGAGCTGCAGCATGAGTACTGTCAAAGAGGGTGATGAAAATAAATTAAGTAATTAAAAAACATAAAATAAAGAAGTAAAAGTAACTTAAAGAGCTATAGTCTGATATATTTCCTTCACATTTTAAAGTGGGCAGACATGCTAAACAAAGTCCTAACATTTAAGTGATGTTGACTAAGCAGCTATAACCGTTGTATGATTTTTTATGCCAGATTGGCTGTGTCTAGCATCTTAGAAATTGGACCCTGTGGGAATTTCCCACATTGCAGTTGGAATCACGTTATAAACCAAACATTTCTCAGTCTGGCACCGTCTTCAGGGAATATGTGCTGTAAATGAAAGAGGTCAGCATAAAATGGCAAGCCTGACTCAGTCTAACAGGTGGGCCACAAGCAGACAATTAACAGCTACAGCAGTGATGTGAGGAAATTAAATCTCACAATGGAAAAGCTTAAAGCGAACGAGTTAAAGCATGAAGTCGACTACGCAGGACAACTAACAACAAGATGTAAACCACAGCAGGCACGTTTGCAAGGAAAGTAGATGATTTAAGGATGGAAAACGTCCCATCTGGTCTCGTAAATCCAGTTTTATGCCTCGTTCTGCAGATGGTGGGGCAAGAATTTGTCATAAACGTTGATCAATCCTGCCAGGTGTCAACAGTTTTGGCTTGTGTCTGTGGGGCATCGATGCGCATGTCTTCTCTTTTAAAGACCGTTTGTATGAAGTGAGCACTTTTTAAACACAGCTGTGACTCAAGTGGATTTGTGAGGCGTACGTTTTATTCCAGCAAAAGCTCATTAAAGCACCTCTGGGACGAGGAGAAGCAGCGAGTCTCCGGCTTGAATTGATCGCGAAAAAATCTGTGGCAAATGTGGGATGCTAACAAATCAGTGTGGTGGACTTAAAATGCTTATTTACAAATCTTATGGTTTGCAACTCTTCGCAAAGGCATTTTGTTTATGGCCTTCTGTCATGTTTAAGAGTTTAATGAGTTATTAGCAGTTCCACAAGAGAGATGTTCCCCTCTAACTAAAACTGTTGATACAAAGTCTTAAGAAAAGTCCAAAATATGACTACAAATATGCTTAGCAGAACTTTACAACCCTGTTTATAATCTTAGAGTGCCAAACTGTAAACAAACTGACTGTAAACCATCAAAAATATTCAAAGAATCTTCTCTTAAGTAGGATTTGAAGGCAGGGATGATATTTTTGGATTGATTATTTTAACAGTGTTTTGGTGCTTTTGCACAAAAAACACCACAATACTTCCTCTCCTCCTGCATTTGTTTAAAAGAGTGATTTTGTTTCTGAATCAGCTTGCATCTGGAGACTTTGAGATCAATACGAGAGTATAATGAGCTAATTAAAATATACACCCAGGTCACCCCGAGGAAAGACAAAGCACTACTTAGCTGATAAGGTGCCTAAAAGTTTACAAAAGAAGCATTTTTTGCAGAAACACAGTTCCACCAGGAGTAAATAACAGAACTTTGTGTGTATTTCCGTGTGCGTTGCTCCTCATATATTTGCATGAAAAAAATCAATGTGTCTAAGTATTACCTTGTGGAGACGGAGTACTTCTCCTCCTGATGGATACACGGCTCGTCAACCACAGTGATGCTTTTAATGTCAGACTTGTGGATGCCGAGGTTTGAGCCCCGGATGGTGATTGAGATCCCTCCCTGCAGGGGGCCATAACGCGGGATGATCTGTATAGTGGGGGGAGTACAGTAGAGGGGGGTTATAAGAAGAAAGGATTTGAAATGGATTTAGACAGATTAGTTGTACAATACGGACATACAAGAGATTTACACAGTCTGTTTAAGTCGGATGAATAGTTGCAGTTTAAGTGTTAAATATTCAAAGTCTTGGTGGAGAATTACAGCTACACTGTATGAGTCATGTTTGCATGAATGTGTGTGAATGCATTAGGAGCCAGTGCTGGATTATTCATGTTCACTGAAAAAACTTAAGGATAATAAAATATTTTAGCATACAATATATGGGCTGAAAATGCACAAGTGAGCTAACATTAATGTTTTTGAATGCTTAACATTATTCCTATGTCAAAGATGAAAGCAAATAAAGAATTAGGGTAAATTATGCATTATAAACACCACTGAAATTTAAACGATTCTGTATACATCAAAAACAGATCAAGATCAAGGCTCTACAACCACACTGGCACCCAAGTTTTATCCTTAAAACCTTTTCAGTCTTAAACCCAAGTTCATTTTTAGCAAATAGGAGTTGCTATAATGCAGACTGGAAGGAGTCTGATGTTCTCATTCACCAGAATGGATTGCACAAAAATGGCTGCCTCTAGACCAGTGGTTCCCAAACTGGAAGTCGGGACCCCCTGGGGGGGTTGCAAGACACTGAGTGTGCCTTCAAAGAAACAGAGCGTATTTTTAAATGGGTTTCAAATTGTATATTTTGCACACTTCTATGAAATATATGCATAAAGCAGGTTCAATTAAAAAAAAATGTTTTTCTGGTTATTTGTTGAAATTCATGCTGAAATCCAAGCAATGTTAAATGAACTCCTGCACATGACGGTTATTAGATGTGCATGGCTGTGTTCAACTATGCTACAACCAGTCTTCAGGACAGTGGGGGTCCTCGGTCTTCGTCACCATTATTTTAGGGCTCACAGGCTGAAAAATTTGGGAACCTCTACTGTTGATGACCTTTAACAGACCTGTATTATTCACTATAATACTTTGTAAGCTAGCTTTAAATACCTGTTATTGTAATTATTTTACCTATGAATTTTGTGCTTGAACCTTCTGGAAGATGCCCAAACAAGGTGTCTTTAGAAAGGTAGCACTCTGAAGTTTCTCCCCAAACTGTCAGACTCACTGAGCTGTTACTGTTATTGAGGAATACAACAAAAGACATTTTATTTTCCCGTCAGAATTTGGTTTTGTGAAACAAAGGCTTGTAGATGACTGTAGCTGGGAGGTATTAGCTAGAAAACTCAACTGGACTAAAGTAGGGCTGGAGAAATAATCGTAATTTAGATTAAATTGCATTATGCAATATTCTGCTATTTTTTAAATCACTGAAGGTGCAATGGTTTTTGACCTGAAATGTGTGATTAAATTCCAGTTTAATACTTTTTTGCAGCAGAGATGTTATGCTCTACACACTGTCCAAACAATCCAGTTTCAACTTCTTAGAATAGTTTTCAAAAATCTCTGCCTTACTTATTTTTCTCTGTTTTTCTCAGTCAAAATGAGAATGGCTTGAAAATAATCATTACCTTTGATACAACAATTAAAATCCAGTATTTTGATATGACCTGAAATCATCCCAATAGAATTTTCTTTTCAGAATCGTTCAGCCTTAGTTTAATCTATCTGTGTCGGACATAAGATAGAAGGATTGATTGCTTGTTTTTGTTGAAAAATAAACAAGACGAGGAACCCTAGAAAACAACTGCCTATATAAAAAAAAAATAAAAAATTGAAGTTGGCAGATATTTTTCTATATTTTTCTATATTGCATTGTTAATTATAATCTGAAAAAAAGACATTTTAACAGCAAATATATCAGCAGCAGATCTTTATGGATCCATGGATCTGTTTGGATGTAATCCTGTTTTTAGAGTAAAAATTTGAATGAGCTTCTAATGGTGCGCTGTCTAGGGCTGGACAATTAATCGAAAATTAGATTAAAATTGCAATATGGCCTGCTGCAATTTTTGAATCGCAGAAGGTGCAATATTTCTTCAACCTGAAATTTGTGTCAAAATTCCAGTTTAAGACCTTTTAGCAGCAGAGACATTATGCATAACATACCATGCAATTATTCAAGTGCCATTTTTTTTTAGAATAGTCTACAAAAAATCCAACTTTCTTCAATTTTGCACTTTTTTATTGTGAATGACAAAAAACAATCCCTTTTATTCATATCCAATTTGCAATATAAGTCAAAATCATCCCAATTAGATATTTTTTTCAAAATTGATCAGCCCTTGTTTAATCTAGTATTGTGTTGGTTATAATATAGTTATTTATTTTTCTTGTATAACAGAAAACACACAAGGTGAGGAACTTAAGAAATAATCACATATGAAATCGCAGTTGCAATATTGGGGGAAAAAAAATTGCAACTAGATTATTTTCCAAAAAATGTCAGTCCTAGCACTGTCTCACTTTTATTATTGGTTGTGTGTTTGTAGCCTGACAAATGCATTGATTGCTGTTGCTGTGGTAGTTTTATCCTGGAGTGGCTTACTGGACCAGATTCCTGAGAATCAGAGCTTTCCAGTGGTGTATAAAAAGCGGTATACTCACAAGGCATTTTAGAAATAACTAAATAAGTCTTTAAAAACCTGCTGGCCTGCTGGTGGGCCAGTAGATTTTTGATGGGTTTGATTTGGGTTAATAAAAGGTAAAACATTACATCATAAGAAAGAAATTTAGGCATGCAAATATAAAATAAAGCTGTCATCCTTATAAGTAAACAAACACAGCAGATGACTGTTTCATATATTCAATGCATGGGATTTATTTGGCATCTGGCCAATCCATCGGCTTTGCAAGGTTTCCTCAGAGGGACAAAAGAGAAAATCAGAGAATTATCAAGTCGATGTGAAAAGATGTCTTTGGACCTCGAATCTGTGTGCAATATTTCATGGTAATCCACTGGCCTGTTGTTCAGATATTTGAGTTTGGACTTATAATCATCACAGATAATGCACAATAAAGGGCCCATGTGACATTGTTCCAACACAAAAGCGCACAAATAGACATTCCTCTGTGATATCTTCACTAGATGTTGTATCAGCCAGGTTGTTGTATATGTGATTATAACCTCTGTCACACTGACATCAACACAATTACTGATTGATTTTTGTCAATGACAATGAGACACCAACAATTAAGGCAGCATAGAAAGAATTGATCCAGTCTAAATGTGCTGCAGATCACCTCAGCACACCCTCAAGGAGAAACAGACTTTCAACTTCATAAAAAAACAGATGGTAATTTTCTCCAATCAAAAATCCAATCAAGAAAGCCGATACTTCTGGCTGCTAATCAAGAGCAATGAATGTGCACATCAAGTTCAGAGGTAAACATAAAGAGATGACGGCATTACTCACATCAGTGATCTGGGGGTCAGGGCACTCGGTGTTGTAGGGATCCTCTGATGCCTGCTGGCACAACTTCTCGTACACACATGCTTTCTGCTTGGCACACCACACGCAGCGATACTTCGGGTCGGCGTTCTTGCAGAGACTACAGTCTTCCCTTCCCATGGAGCAGTTATACAGAGTGACTGTGGTGCAAGAATTAAGGAGAGGAAACAGTTTAATTTGACAAAATATAAAAACATCAGTGCAGTTAAAGAGAACTGTACAAATCAAAGTCTGTTTACAGGTCTTCAAGGATCTGCATCAACTGATGAATATGCTTTAGAAAGCTGTATAAAAGCTTTCATGGCTTTAGAAAGAGATTTATCAAATCTTTTAAAATGCCTAAGGTAATGTCACATCAGCTTAGGATGGGGTTGAAGTTTGAAAAGGCCAAAAAACTGCACTGTGTTAGAAACAGGATAGAAGTCAAGAGAGAAGGTTTTTGGGATCCTACAACCAAGCTGGGCGACAGCCGTTTTAGGCTAAAGTAGTTACTATAAGTATAACTCAAAACCCAAAATAAAAAGATTTTAAGTTTAGAAATGAAATAAATCAGGCGGAGGGTATAGAGTAAGAAACAAATGAAAATAACACACGTAGCAATCTTGTCATCCTGCTTTAAGGCTTTAAGTTTTAAGCTAATGTAGTCACTATTAGCATAACACTGCAGAAACTCTGGCTGCTTAGTATCTCTTGAGAGTGCTGGTTTGGGCTGAAGGCAACATCTTTGAAATCAAACAAATGTTCAGAGTTTAGAGTGAGACCACTGGGAATTACAGACATGTGCTGCCCTCTTCTCAACCCTTGTTTTAGCTAGCAGTTTAAGGCTAAATTGGCCACTGCTAGCATAACACACTCTATCCTAACTTTATTTAGCAAGTGCTGTGGGTAACGTAGTTGAAAGGTTTGTACAAGAAGAAGAACGAGTGGACTAAAAATATGATTTCTCTGCTCTGTAGTATTGATTTTTTTATTTTTCCTCTCCCCGATGCTATGAAAGAGAAATGCTAAATCAGTGGATCCGTCTTCTAATGGGCAGCTGCAGTGTTTTATGGACTTCTTCAACATTGGTTTGCCTTACAGGTAACATGCAGCCTGCCCTCAGGGCTGAAAAAAAGAAGCCCTCCACTTTCTTTGCCTGTCATGATTCAATCTGTGGCCTGTTTTCACTTGAGTGGATGTGTTTTTTCCAATAACACACTAAAATCAATAAGGAGAAGGTGGAGAGGCACAATGCTCTTTTTTATAAGCAATAGAAACAGAATTTTATTTAGTCCATCTATAAAGCATTGGGTTTAACTAGAAAAGTTCACATTTTACTGTACAACTCTTCAGTAGCTGCCAAGGCTGGGTAATTAAAATTTAGATTAAATTGCAATATGTCCTTCTGCAATTTTCAAATTGCAGAAGCTGAAATGCATATTTGGCCTGAAAAGAGTCAAAATACCAGTTTAATACATATATTTTTACCTATTTTCTGCAGCAGAGATATGCTCTAAATATCATGCAGACATTGAAATATCTTTTTTTTCTTCTAGCTTAGTTCGTAAAAAAAAAATCTTACTTGCTGAATTTTTGAAAATGTTTTTCTTATTTAAAATGAGTGCCATAAAAATTCTCTTTGATATGACAGTTCACATTGCATCTGCAATGAGCCAAACAAATCTCAGTCAGAAATTCTTTTACTTAGGTTTATTCTGGTGGAAGTTTTTTCCTTAGTTACATCTTAAAAATCATACAGCACTGAGTAAAAAAAAAAAAAAAAAAAAAAAAACACTAAAAGCCAAACCGAGGAGGTCTAAGCTTTCTGCCAACAACAAGAAAATGGTTAGAGGTTTGACTTCAGTCGCACACAGCGAGAGAATGATCCACATTTCCTTCCAAAGAAGCTGTTGCGTTTGACTTTAGGTTAAGTCACACCTTATAATAAACAAACTTGTTAGATATCCATATTCTGTTTTATATTGCACATTAAGAAAAGATCATATTTCACCTTGAAAATCCCTTTGGGATCAAAAGAAGTGACACTGTACTCAGTACTTTGAGTGAACTTTAAATGACCTACTGTTTACTTGAATAGATCTACAGACCAGTACTTTGACTTGAGTACAACACCTGTGTACTTTTTCCACCTCTGGCTAAAAGATAGAATTTGCTGCTTTTTGTTTGAAAAATACATTATCAGTTCCATTATAAGGTGCCTTTCAGACTTCCCCATTTCCCCCCAAAAAAGCTGAGATTTTCCATTAAATTTCATATTCATTGTATTAAGTAGCTGTTATGCTGTTAGCAATGCATGTTGGTCAAGCTCAAACACTTTTTATAAATTAACTGCTAGCACACAATGTGCATGCAAACAGTATACGATATATGTATAAGATGAGAAACTTGAAAAATAATTGCATGTCAAATTGCAAATGCAATATCGGGAAAAAAAATTGTAATTCGATTATTTTCCCAAATCCTTCAGCTCTAGCATCAACTCAGTACTCAGCACTTAAAATAAACTAAGTAAGTAATTTTTTTTTTTTTTTACTTTTACTTGAGTAGATCTATAGACCAGCACTTTACTTAAGTTTAACCAAAGTAATTGACATTTACGTAAGTACAATAGTCGTGTATATTTTCCACCCCTGGTTTTATCTTTTGGTAAATGGTAAAGGGGCTTGAGCTTGTATAGCACTTTTCTAGTCATCTGACTACCCCACACATCAATGTTTGCACTTTTTAAGGAAGATATGGAATTTCAATATTGATAAAACTTTTACAAAAATATGGTTTACTCTTGTTTATTTAATCTGCTTTAACTTTTTCCTTTATCATTTGGTCCCTCAGTATCAAAGATCGCAAAAGACTGCAAGGGCATTTTAAGAATCTGTAGCAAAATTTCAAGTTTGACCCCTGATGACCTCACTTAGTTGTACATAGCTGGGACACTGAAGAGGGTTCAGTCGATCCTGGCTGATGGAGTTTAAGCTGCTGCTGTCCAGTCGCAGATTCAGCCCTCAAGCATGCAGGACAAAAAGGCTAAAAAACTTAATTGTCTCTGCTGCCATTGGCTTTTTAAATGATTAGTTGTGTGCCTTTGTTATTTCTTTATATGCATGTTTGTTATTTTAGTGCACACTGAGCCCTTGAACTTTTTGAGTTGCTAACAAACTAACAAACTAACAAACAAACAAACCCTGCCGATCACATAACCTCCTTTGCAGAGGTAATTACCCTTCACAGGGATAATAAAGTGAACCTTGAACCCTTTCACTCCATTTACTCCACATTCACACACTGATGGCTGAGGTTGCTGACTGAGGAACTTAATTGATATGTGCAGTAATAAAAAAAAGGTTTGTATATCATAACCCATCTGTTTAAGCATGTTTTAAGAGTTCTGTTTATAAGTTAATGGGCATGCTTTGTGAGGCTGATGTGTTTTATGATAACATTTGCCAAGTTTCAAGCCTATTGTCACAAACACAATTAAATGAGTGTGCCTTGGCTCTCTAGCATATAAATAAATATGTTAATCTGAATAAGTTGGGAGAAAAGCAATACTGAAAGGCCAAAAATAATAACTAACAAGCCACCGTGAGCATATTTAGGTCCTGTTCAATATCCTCACCACCTTTGCTATTCTTAGGGAAGACATAAGTATAATTATGCATTTGTGTATATTCTGCATGGGCTGCAGATTATGCTATTCATGTGGATTCCTGAACAATGTTTATGTTCATATTTGAAAAGCTTTCCTAATTTGCATGACAAGGAGGTTGTAAAAGACTCATAGATGTCCCTGAATCTTCCATGTATTGTCAAAATATTTATGACGATCCAGTTAATTTTCTGATTAATTTTTTAAGTGAATATAGAGAGCAGCCTCCTCAGGTCCACTGGAGCCTCACACAGGGACTCGGGGAGTACACATTGGGCATTATAAATAAGATCTCCACATTAACATGTGAGAGGGCGTACCATTCAGTGTGCTGTCCATCTTCTTGCCTGACTCTTTGTCCTTCACGTAGAAGAGGACATTGGTCTCTGGTGACTTGTCGTAGGAAAACTAAGAAAATGGAAGAAAATGAATTATTAATTCAAAGCCCAGTGATTAATGACAGTTAAGCTCTTCTCTGCAAACAGTGTGGGCTGCCGCTCCCTGTGCCAAGGGAGGAGAAAAAAAAAAAGGAAGGGGAAAAAAATGCATCCAGTCTGGCAGATTTTCAGCTGAAGAAATCGACGTTGGAAAAGAACATAGCTGGAGGCTACGTACAGCTTGAGCTTTCCCAATCACAGAATCCACAATGCTGAGATGAAGCTAAAATAAGCAAGGGGAGTCTGTCCATTAGAGGGAGCTAGAGAACATCAGAGGAAGAGCTAAAGGGTGAATTAAAGATGAAATCAGCTGTGCATTGATGAAAAGTTGGCATTTTGGGGTTTTTCAGCACTAAAGAATCTGCAATCAAGTGGCACTCCACAATATTTTCACTGAGATTCAGGGTTCCTGTATTGCACTTTGATAGTCCACAAATCAGCTACAGTTCAAGGACCCAAGCTAAGTGCAGGGAAAATTTGCCACAAGCTGTATGAGGAAACAATCAGCAGTACAGGTTTAACAGAGACTAAAACCAGAGCAAGGAAACTAGGAAACAGTTGTACTCACATCGAAGCCACTGAACGTGTAGAACGGCCCATCCTCAAATCTTACGTCTTCTTCCACATTTTTCATCAGCTCAGTGCCAATTGTGAAAAGACGACCCTGAGGAACAAGACAAATAAAACAGAAGAAAGTCAGAAGACAGAAGAAACATTGTGTTAATTTATGTAGATCCTATTTGCAAAATGCTCTTCTCTGATCCTCCTCTTTTTTCCCTCTCCACAGAGCGAGAAATGTAAAAAAAAAAAACTATCTCGTTCTGCAGACTCTTGCAGCCCCTCTGTTCTAAACCAGAGAAGTTTGGACTGGATGACTGGCTTCTTTTTGTTGTTTGTTGTAACTGTGAAGCATGTAAGACAACAAGTGCATTCACAAGTCCTACAACCGCACCAGGCAGAGCCTCCGCTGCACATCTGTTGGCATAATTTACCTCCTCCGTTGCCCACAAAGGCTTCAATATAAAGAGGAAAACAAGCAGACCTGTGAAGACATGTTTTGCAGCTCAAACGTGGGATATGAAATTATCTCTTGGAATTCTGAAGTTTTAACACTTTGTTTCAGTGCCTTTAAATGGATTACAAAGTACAGTGAGGTGGGGACTTTTTTAAAATGTTACTTGAAGTTCCTTTGAGGAGTTTTATGCCACTTATAAAATAGACTCTAATTAAAAATGGTAACTTTTTATTAGCTACAAAAAAGCAAACAAGGCCATCAGCGAAAGTCTGATTATTTCTTTATATAGTTATTTTTAATGCTTGAAAGTGCTGCAGGGTGGAAGGTGTCACACAAAGTGATTAACAGCATGCAGCAAACGGAGTGTTTGTTCTATGTTAAAGATTCTCTTATAATGAAACATCTGACAGTGAAATGAAAGCAGGATGAAATTGTTGTTAAAAAACAAATTGCACATTGACAGGACACTTTGTCCTAACGGGGCACTAAAACACAGGAGTTCTAAATAAGAGTATTCATTTTCCACTGAAGAACAAGCAAAAAAATCAAACTTTTGATTGCAACAAAATCATGCTCACTCTCATTTTAGATGGATGTTTCCGCTAGTGGTTGACTGGTATTGATTTTTCAGGCAATTGACAGCCATTATTAGTTGTTCATGACACCAGTTACTGATATCTGGAACCAATATGCATTTACAGTAAAAATGAGTCATTAGTTATTTTAATGTTAGATATACAACACATGAATGGATGCAATAATCGAGAGTTTTTCTCCATATTGGATATCTAAACTTCAATAATGATATCAATCAGATGGAGTGAAGATAGACCACAGATTCAAGAGCAGAGTGGTAGGGTTTTTAGATATCCAGATACCCTTCTTTAGATATACTGGTAAAAAAAGACAAATCGCAAATTTGGTGTTAAAGGAACCCTGAAAACTGCGAAATTTAAATCTTTGGGTCTTAAGGAAGAATAGTAATGAAATCTTATATCCTTAAATTCATGTCCATGTTCTACGTTTTTAATAGTTTTCATCCTCATCCTAAATCCTGTTGATTTAGCTCTGTGTTGTAATTTATGTGTCAAAATAGATGTAACTATGTTACAAATCTACCTGTAGCCACATTTTAAGTAACCTGAACCTGGCAGCTGGAATTGGCCCCAACCCCCCACAACCCCAAATGAGTAAGTAGTATAGATAATGGTTATTGATACCCGTTAAAGTACTATAGCAACAAAAATGTAAGTCCCAGTACTAAAAAAATTGATCATTTCTTTCTGCCTGGACTTGTTGTCCAAAAAGCTTGTAAAACATCACCAATGTGGTGTTTTAAACATCCTTTTTTTCAGGACAACCTTTAAGAATATATGTGCTGCAGTAATGTCAGTAGAAAGATTTTTATGTGTGACACACAGTAAACAATAATGTTGGAGATGCATGACCCAACTACAGAACAGTCACTGGTTGTCACATCCTAGTAGTATTGTGGGATGCTAAATGGTGGAAAGCATTAGCCGCTTGCAAAGTCACCAAAGTTCCAGGCTTGCTAGAAAAGTTTCTGTTAGGGTTTCATAGGCATGGATAGCTTCACTAAAATGGTACAAGACTCACTTCAAGCGGGAAAAAAGTACTTGGCTATGATTTATGGTTCACAAACTATTTAAAAATAAATAATCCTGTACTTTTTGATACTATGGATCCTGAAAATAACAGAGATGGCATCATTTTACAACATGTGTTTTCAAAAATTACCAAAGTACAGACAGTTTTGACAAGCACAGCTTGGGAGACTTCATCCTACTGTTGCTTTTAGTTGTTGCTTTAATTGCTTTATTTTTGTGTTTTTTGCATAAATGAATAAATTGTGTATTCCTCTGCCTCCTGGAATTATGATGCCTGAAATTTGTGCAAGTGGCAGTCTTTGTATGGTTTTTTTTTTTTTTGGGTGCATTTGCTTTTACATTTTGCACATGTACACAATTATTTCTGCATGTTGAGAGTCCCTATTTGTGAGGATTTTTCCTTTGAGTATTAATTTATGCTCTTGTTAAAAACTCTGGGTCCTGATACTATACCCATGAGGCATTTGAAAGAGAGGACTAGTCTTCAAGAAATGCTTTAAATTCTGTGTGTGCTCCACTCTACCGGGTAGTGGTCCAAATTGATCCCCTCGAAGCTGATACGAGTCTTGTAGCCCACGGGGATCAGCACAGGATCTGGATTCTCAAACTGAGGACACTTGGCTCCCTGAGAAAGCAATCAAAACAAATCAGATACACCAACTTTTAATCATTTACATTTTAAATAGTATGCCAGCCACTTAACGGACACACTGATCTGCAGAGACAGATAAGTGTATCTCTGAAACATCTGCTGACTTGTAAATTGATATCCTCAATCCTCAAATATTTGTCACGCAAGATGGAGCCAGCTGATACCAGGATTTGAGTTTTTTATTAATTTGCAGGAGAAATTTAGATCTCCAGGGCACTTTATCTCATCTAGTGATTTAATTTGTCTTTTAAAACTTCTGCTGCTCTTTCCCCAGCTATTATTAAGCATTTAATCTTTCAAATAAAACACCTTGGCATGCATCTGACATGTTAACCCTTGAGACGACCAACCTGACGATGACTGATGATGTTGTGACCCGACACGCTGTCATCCATGTCGCTGCAGGTGTGGTCCTGTGTATTCCACTGGCAGCCCCATAAACTGGCTACACATGACATGCACCTGGAAATGCATGGAGAGAAAAATACATAAGATAAGCAAAACACTTTCACACATATAATTAGGCAGCACATACATAAAAGCACACACAAACAAAATCTTAAAACATGCAAACTCATCAAAGAGCGTCCGGCACAAAAATCCATGCAGCTGACAGCGAAATGGATCTTTGCAACTTCACATAAGCAAAGCTCGTTCATCACACACTCCCCGGCATAAAAGAAATGAAGAAAAAAATAAGGAGGGGAGAAAAATGGCGAGATTGACTTTCATTTTTTGATTAATGAATAGGAAACTGAGGCAATTTCCTTGGCTCAGTAATAAACGGAGGAAGAGAAAATGCAAGAGGTGCATTCAAAACCACCATGCATCACAATTTACAAACAGAGCCTTGATCTCTCATCTGTTCACACAGGGTGATACATTTACATCAGGGTTGTCAGCTGATGCTGTGTTCGGTGTCACTGTGTATTTTTGGTGAGTGACAGAGCAGAACTGATAGATTAAGAGTCTGACTCACGGTGTGTTTTCAGATTTCCTCACTGTGGCTGCGCAGTTGTAGAACTTGAACTCCCGTGTTGCCAGCATCACCGACTCGTTGACAAAAATCTTGACCGCCACGGCCACAAAGTCTGTGGACACAGCAGAGTAAGGGTTAACATGAGTGGTTGTTAGGAGGATACACATTTATGAATACGGATGATGCCTTTGGACTAATTTTACTATAATTGTTCATGGTAAAATTTAATTTTATCTTTTATAGAAGGACAGGACATGATTTTTAATAAATTACAGTGTCTATAAAAAAAAAAATCAACATACGTATAGGCACTGTATTTTCAAAGAACCAACATTAATCCACCATGGGGTCAGCACTTAGCAACATTTTGAAAATTACAGTGGAAAGGAAAAAAATCCCTTTAACAGACGAAAACCTCAAGCAGAGCCAGACTAATTTTAAACATCTATTTCCAGTAGCTGTGTTGCTAGGTCATGGGCACTTTGACATTATGATAAGAAATAAGCGCTGGTCCCATACACATATAGAAAGAGCAATGAAACCCATACGTAATGATGAATGGTGAATGTTTTGGCCCTGCAGGAGAAAGGCAAGGATGCAAAATGCATCAGCAACACAGTGTGTTTTTTTTTTTTTTTTTCATTATGGCCCTTCCTGTTGTAACAAACAAACAATATGTGATGTCTTAATGCCTTGTCATTCAGAAGCCACTAGATTTCAGAGCCAGAAAGGTAATTTTCTTTGTTTTACTTCTGGTCGTCGTCATGATTCAACGCTGGAAACCTTTGATCTGTCTGCTCATTTTTATGCATTTCCATTCATGAAGTGCTTTGCATTGATTGTTTATGGTTGAATGTGGGTGTGTAGAAGGAGGAAGATGTGTCTGATCTATGTATGCACATTCCCAAATAGATTATGATTTGTAAACAGAATATTGCTTGCAGGTGTGTGTGTGCAGTTTATAAGTCATAATTATTTTGGTAGCACACCATTTCGGGTTTTGGCACACATGCATTTTTAATGTTAATTGTATGCACTGTGTTTGAAATGAGACCCATGGCTTAAAAGGCCATAAAAGGGACTATCTAAAGCTTCTTTAAACACACTTGCATATATTGCTAGCACTGCTACAGAATAATGCTCATAAACATGACAAAGTACTTAGACAGTATGCAGACTCTCTTCACTTTTTTCAGTTTTGTTATGTTGCAGCCTGATGCTACAGTTACAACAAAGTTTTACTTTCATTAATCTACACTCAGTACCCCAAAATGACAAAGTTAAAAAAAAAAGTATTTCAGGAAAATTTAGCAAATTTACTTAAAAAAAAAAAAAAAAAGAAAAAGAAAAAAAAAAGAAAAAAGAAATATCAAATTTAGGTAAGTATTCAGACACTTTGCAAAAGTAGAAGATAAGATGCCAGTTAAACATAGCCTAAGAAAAGTAAACCAAATAAGTCAAAAAATGTTCCATAATGTATTTTGCCTTTCATTCAGTACGAAAGGTATCGAAATGAAGTATCAACATCTGTGTTGTAATTCGGTTCAAAAGGTATCAGGTGTGTTGTACTGGTACCATGTTGGTACTGGGTTTCGATACTCATCCCTAGAAGAAGGTGGTAGAAATGTGATTAGTTTGCCGGGTTTTCGTCATCAAACAAGTGTTGGAAAATTCAGCCTTTTGGCAAGATTAGTGTTTTTTTATTTCCAATGATGCAGATAGGAAAACAAACTGTCAGCATTACTTGTTTTAAAAAAGCATTACAGCTTAAAAAAAAAAAAAAATAATAAAAAACATGAATTAATAAAAAATAATAGTTTCTTAACTGTTGCATCTGTGCTTTTGTTATTTCATGTACTCTGATTCCCACCGTCCCAGGCTTTGCCTGGCAAGTCACCTTGTAGTTTTTAACTTAAAGCCAAAATTTCTTGAACTTACAATTCCCCCTCTTCCTCAGCTTCTCTCTTTCATGGTTATACAATGACAGAAATTTTCTTGTAAACAAGCAAATAAATAAACAAGAAAAATCCAAAATCTTGTTGTATTCAGACACGTTTCATTCAAAGTGCCACCTAAAATTGAAGACCTCTGACAAACAAACAGATGTAAAAGTCATTAAGACATTTCATGAACTCATATTTTTAAGGATCCATGGAAACTCTGATTGAGATTAGCCTGTTTCAGAGCAGGGACTCACTGTTTTGCCCTGACACTCCCCTCCAAAATACAGCCCTTAGTTTGTGTTCTTCACTGGCTCCTAGTTTCCACTGAGCCCCTTTTCCTACAGGGGATTGTTTGGCCACTTTAAAATGCCACATCTCTTTTTGTGATCAATCTGGTAATTATCCGATTTGCCTCAACAACATCCAAACTCTCGGAAGGTAAACTGCAGTCATTAATATTGTAAAATGTATTATTTAGGATGTTAATAGAGCTGTTCTTTGTTTTAGGCAAGGTGGCTTACCTCTGCTATGAAAACCTAATGGAAAAACTTTGATTAATCATAACCTGCCTGTGTTTGCCTGCTTCCCCAATTGGTGATACAACCTCGGTTATAATGAGAACCAAAGACACTTGCCTTGATGAAGGATGTACTAAAGACGGGGGTAATTGCAAAGGCTGTACCTTGGCCCTCAGGTGTTTGTGGTATAAGTGAAGGGTTGGGCAGATCACAGGAGACTTGGCCAGAGTCCGACATCATGCCTTCACTCCGGAAAAACTCGATGGTGCAGTGCAGATGGTCAGATGGTCCGATCGGAGGGAGAGATGGTATGTTGATTTTAACCTGAGCAGAAAGCAACATATTAAAGAGTTTGCGATTGATTTTTTTTTCACAGAAAAACTTATTGTCCGTGACCTGCTTGGCTGTGTAATACAGTTTACAATGAACTTAACACACCAGAGGATTACTGTGTAACTCTATGGCTTAAAAGGGAAACGGTTTCCTTTATAAAGCTGAGGATTGATTGCCAACGTGAGAGGACAGGTGCTGTTGACGGAAACGCACAAGTGAGTCAGAAAGGATGGGACGGAGAAGTAGTCAGGAAGCAGAGAAATGAGAAAAACAACCTGAGAGAGAATGTGTACAAGAGGGGCTCTCCATCTTCAGGCTTTGAGCACAATCAAGCAGGTTGGTTATAATAAGCAAGCTTGGAATTTTTCCGATGGATCAATACAGAGCAGGACAACCTAGAGCCCAGGGTCTTTGATTCACAATGGAAACAGTTTATTACTGCTCCTGCATGTTTGTGTGGATGTGTGTGTGCTCTGCAGAGCGAGAGAGACAGAAAGAGGAGCAGAGAACAAAGAGAGACAAGAAGGAGTGAGAGGAGAGGCAGCGCTGTACCTTCTGAGTCTTTTTACAGGAAAGGTTCGGGGGATAGAAGGAGACAATCTTGACACACTGCTGCTTGGGGCTCCACAGCCAGCCATTCTTCTCCTCTGCCCGGCGGCATTCAGACCTCCTGGTACACCTTCAGAGGAGGGATGAACAAGTCCCATCAGTCCCTGCTCCACACAGCCTAAATGCTTTCACAAAGCCTCGAAAAAAAAAAAACATCTGTGGACCAACATACATTTAACAGCCTTTGTGCAAAACAACTCCATGCCCAAGTGACTTCAAGCAGCGTCTGTGCAGAGTTTGAAGATTAGGCTTTTTATAGATATTAAAAGAAAACATTAAATGCCCACATTCTTTTAGTCCTTGCAGCATAAAAGCAACAGCAGCTCACACCTGAAAGGTTTTATATATTGTAATTGATTAATTGTAAGGCTTAGCAAGCAAGTATGTAAAATATTTCCTCCATTAAATCCTGACCTGTGAGTTCTTATTTTTAGTATATTACATATCCAAAGATTTAGCAGATTGATCAGAAGAAAAAATACTTTGATAATCCCACCAAAGGCTTTAGAAAACATCAAGATATTCTTCATCATCTATGAAATTTGGAGGATTAAATGATATATGATTCGATAAAAAGTTCATGCAGACTCTTTTTCTCTGACTTTTGTTCAAACAGTTCTGACACAGATATGACAGATTAGATAGAGTTGGTGCTTTTTGACTAGGTTTTACTCTTTAAAGGTAATACTGCTGAGTGTGTTTTGTTGCTTCCCAAAAAATTTTCAGCATTTGACAATTTCCACTTTGAAAAACCTAAAGTCGATATGCAGGTCTGCATGATGTTGGATTTTGATGATTATATCAATATTTCCAAGCTCATTGTAGCAGGTATTAACACAATTACACACCTTTTTTATCATAAAGGACACCAGGTCTTTTCTGTCCCTGGACTCTTGTCATTCTTGTTGTCACAGGCTGTTAGTTTTTAAAACTGGTAAAACAAGACCAACCAGATTTGATTCTACAATAAACAATAGACCCATCATTTTCCAAGTACAGAATTTAGTAATGAAGAAGAAAAGGTCATTTCTCCGGTAAATTCAAAATGTAGTCTACCTGTTGACAGACAGTTACCTCTGCAGAGCACTAAATATAACTATGCCCCTTTTTTTTATGAAGTTTACAGTTAACACTTGATATTGAATCTCAATCCTGACACTGCTTGAAACAACAAAAGACACATTCCTCTCCAGTGCAAAAAAATTTAGACTAGCTGTAGTTCAGACCTTAAACTTTAGTCCTCAGAACACAATTCAAACTTAATGAAACAAGCATAACAAAGATTGAAAAAAAAACTTCAGCTAAGGTAAACCTCTGAGTCATAAGCTACCTTTCTAACCATTTGGTCTCACCTGGACTTATTGTTTTAAAAAGCTTGTAAAACATCAACCCTGTGGTGCACAGTCTCTTAACATAATTTTTGAAGAACAACCTAGGCTTTGAAAATATGTGTGCTGCAGTAATGCCAACTGAATGTCAAAAAAGTTATAGGAATATAAAGGCAGAAGGAAAAACTAAACCGAAATTAAAACAAAGATTTTTATGTGTGACACACAGTAAATAATAATAGCTCAGACCTTTTTTGTCCAACCTGTTTTCCCATCTTCTCTTTCTCTAATGTGAAAAAATAATTTGTCAAACCTGTCAAAATATATACATATTTACAAAAAACATCCTTGCAGTTGCTTTTGACCAATTATTCAATAAAGATCCTTTCTGAAGTGACACAGAAGGTCACATCACAGGTTCTCTTTCTCTTTTCTCCTTTATGAGCTATTCAGGCAGCCTCCTGCAAAATCCAAGTGTAAGGACATGGCAAAGCATGATGCAACAACAGAACAGCCCGTCAGTGGTTGTCACGACCCATGTGATAACCGTTGTGGGAAAAAATATGTGGATAGCATGCTAGGCTAGCAGCAGACATGAATCATAAGGGATTAAGATGGTTAAAAAAACATTCGATACCAGAGTTACTGCTGTGAATTTTATCTTTAAATGCCCCGGAAAACCAAGTCACCACCCAAATTCCAGGCTCACTAGAAAAGCTTCCGTGTGGGCTATGAAAGCATGGCTAGCTTCAAGAGGAAAAAAGTAAGGGGCTACGATTTATGGTTCACAGTTATTCAAATTTGAATGACCAATGTCTCTTCTTGTTCTGTATGACAACCCTGACTCAGAGGGTTCAGCTCCATAAACGTACTAACCCTTTAAAACCTGAGTTTCTGGACTCTTTTATTATTTTAACCATAAAAGGCCTAGAAAATGTCCTGTGAGTACATGCTTTTGCCCATTTTTCCACAATACTTAGAACTTTTAATATATGGCAGTTATTTACATTTTACTGCATGTTGGGACTCCCGGTTTGTAGATAAGACTGTAGACAGCTAAAACGAGGAGCTCCCGGCCGAATAAGTTTTAAAAAACTGAGAAAACCCTTATAATCATAACTCGATGACGGAAAAATAATCAACATGGACAAAACACATTTTACTGCTTAAGAGAGTTTCAACAGTTTAAAAATGAAAAAACACAAAAAACGGGGGAACTTTATGCTAGAATCTTAGTAAGAACAGGGGAAATTACAGTAATAACCACATGCTGGCTGTGAAGCACGGTTTCTCAGCTTTCAGAAACTGTTTGAATTTTTCCGGTAACACAAACAGTCATGCAATTATGGTCAGGCAAAGTGTGCTTCAACAGCGCATCAGCGGCGACGCGCTAGGATTTAAAGGGTTAATCTATTCTGCCAGTATGTACAGCTGATATATCTCCTGAAAATACCGGCACATACAAAGATCTACAGATACCAATGTGTCACTTTTAAAGTATTATCTGCAGATACTATGCATGCAGATAATTTCACGCATCCTCATTCATTAACTCTGTATTTACAGGATAATGGAAAAGAAGAAGGAAAACAATAAGCCGTGTCACAGCATGGAGGCATGTTTTGTTTCAGTGATGTTTACAAGCAGCAAGACGAAACACTGTAATGCTCCTTGTAATGCTCCTAGTGATGATGCTACCTAGTCGGCAGTGGCTTGAAGATGGATCTGCCTAATGACAGAAATGGAATCGGGCCATTTGATTGGTTTTGCAAGGTTTAAAGTAAGCCATTGAAGAAGTGCTAAAAACTGCAGTTTCTCAAGAGTCCAGATGAGGCTGGCTGCAGAAGTATTGGCTGTCACATATACACCCGTCTTAAAATGCTGATTTTAGAGCAGAAATAAACATTTTACAGCCTGGTTTACAAAACAGTTTTGGTTGGAATGGTTCTTCATTGATAACTTGTCAATTTTAGTTAAAATAAGGACACCATGTTACACATTATTAAAGGCACTGCTGATATGAGAGCATGGCAGGACATCATAGCTGTTTGCAGGAGTCTTATGACCTGCCTCAGCTCCACTTCTTCATCTGCTCCATGGCTATCCAAAGCAAGTAAGGCAGTGTTTTTCTTACATGGCAGCCACCTCTGATTAGACTCAGGAGCCCTCTTCAGTAACTAAATAGCTGATGTCATTCAGGCTTCTTCGTCCAATTCTTTTACAGTCTAGGATTCATCCTTGACTACGACTTCCCTATCCCTTTCATTCAATCATTCAGTCAATGTTTACAAGTTAGAAATATATTTTTCTTTTCTTACTTAACTTTAGTATGAGATATATAGAAAAGTGTCAGTATCACATAAAGAAACTAGAATCATTACATGTTTCCCTTGGAGACTGGCAGATGAAAATAATGCATCATCAGTACAGCAGCAGATTGATTTCCTGTCAATCTGCCATTAATAAAAGCTTTACAGCAAAAATAAAGTTCATGCAGCTTTTCTAAATATCACAAATCAACAACCACCAAAGAGATATTTTTTCTATTCTATTCCTGTCTCTTATCACATCGCTGTAATAAAACATGATACATACTGGCCCTTCCAACCTCAGGACCTTGATAAATATAGGCTGATGAGAGTAAATTGCACAGGCTGCCTTCACTGCGTGAGGCTGACAAACAGCTTTAATTCCTTAAGGCTGCATGGACAACAGAAGATGGAATATAAACACAGAGGGGTACTAAAAGTGTCTGCAATAAAACACTAAACAAATACCCCACTGTGTTTTACAAATAGAATCATATGTGTTTTTTCTGTTTGTCTGTTGCTTTGTGCATGCATGAGCGTGTTCGTCTGTGTGATCCTAACCTGCCCTCCAGGACACACCAGCCACAGTAAGGGTCCCTCAGCTCCACGCATGATTGGCAGTCTGTCTTTTGGAGGCACGTCTGCACCGGCACCTTGGTGATCTGGAGCATTAAAACATGACAAATATGAAATATGATCAAGCAGAGCACCTGAGGGGAGACACCGCACAAAAGAGCATTTTTAAAGTATCACTACAAATGCTCCCAGGGTTGTTGCAGGTCTGCAGAGTGGGTGTAAAACAGGAAGTGTCATGGTGCGTGGTCTTATATGTCCACTTACCATATCGGAACACTGAAGCCATTCCCCTGTCAACAAGTTTTTTAATACTTTCTTAATTGACAATGGCTAAAATAAGCTTTAAAAAAGCTGTTTGTAAAATTATGTTGTTGAATATTTTGTTGTCTTGTGTATTTAATTTCCATGCTAACAGCACATTAAGTAAAGAAAAGGTCCAAGTCAGTGAAATCTGCTTAAATCAAAGTCATCAGTGACACATGTCTGCATTATTAGTGACAAAAAGGAGGATTTTTCAGTTGAGGTCAAGTGAACATCTTTTACAACAACTGACTCAAAAGAGACACTTGCCACAACTTTTGATGTGCAGAATTCTTAAACTTCTGCTACAAGCGAGTGCATCTAAATTAAAAGTCCAATAATGATAAATTAAATATATGCCATACTCTACAGTCATTGTGACATTATTCAAGATAAAAAAAAAGAACAACAACAATCCCGTTACAACAGATGTCTAAAGAACATTCAACTGTTTTTTTCTGTGACTTTACTTGTTCTGTTTTTTTAATGAATGATCCATGTGTTTATCTGGATTACTTTTAATCTAAACCTCATGAATGTACATTTTCTGCTTTTGATTTGATTGTTCATTGTTACTGTATGTAAAGTCATCAACACTAGTTTAAGTGAAGTATGTTGGTCTTTTTCTATATCTTCTTTATTCTTCTGCAACTTTTTTCATTAAGCTTGTAGAGGTCCCACACAAGCTCTCAGCTTTCCAGCCATTTCTGTAAGTGTGCAGTAACTATCATTTTCTGTGTATTTTTTTGAAACCTGCAAAACCTAGTTTGCAATCTGCAAATCTGCAACACCCTTTGAGCATTTATCTGTACAACCTGATGTCTTGTTCTAAACAGCTCTATTTTATAACCCTGCTTTTCTGGATCTTATTCTATACTTGGTGCATTTTTTGAGTTTTGTAAGAAGTTCTTTTAGTGTTTCTTTTACAAATACGGTGCATTCAGAAAGGTTTCAGACTTCCTTCACTTTTTTTCCCAATCTTGTTATGTTGCAGCTTGATGATGAAGTTGAAAATGTAATTTTTGTTCTCATTAATCCACACTCATACCTCAAAATCACGAAATGAAACTGAATTTCAGAAATATTTGCAAATTTGTTTAGAATAAACTAAAATATCACATTGACATAAGTATACATATCCTTTGCAACAACACTTGAAATCTAGTTCAGGTTCTCCCCGTTTCTTTCAGTCTTTGCTGAGACACTTCTACAACTTGATTGGAGTCCAGTTGTGGTAAATTAAATTGACTGGACATGATTTGGAAAGGCACACACCTCTCTATAGAAGGCCTCACAGCTGACAATACATATCAGAGCAACAACCAAGCCATGAGGTCAAAGGAAGTGCCTGCAGAGCTCAGAGACAGGATAGTTACAAGGCACAGATGTAGGGAAAGCCACAAAATATTTGTGCTTTGCAAAACACATGGAAGCCTGCTTGGAATTTGTAAATAACTCAATGCTAAAGTCAAGTGGGCTTTTAAGTATTTTGCACTGAATGGGGTGAGGCTGCAACATAACAAAATCAAAAAAGTAAAGGAGGGTCTTGAATATTTTCTGAATGCACTGTTAATGTATAAAGTCTATGGATTATATGCTGTTGACTGGCATGCTTCATAAATGGATGTTAATGTCAGTAAGGTGTAAGGTGACCTGGAGCGCTTTGAAAGGGACGTATAAATAAAATGAATTACTATCAGTAATACAATTTTATCATATGCAAAAGATAATATTATCATTATTATTATTATTATTATTATTATATGTTTGCAGAGGTTTGACGAGGCTTTAGCTGGGAAAACAGCAGAGGTCCTTTTCTTTTCTTTTTTTTAACCCTTTATTTGTATTTTTGATATGAGAATACCAGAAAAAAAAAACACATGGGCAACTTCCTATAGTTTCACATCCTGAAGTTGTCTCTTCCCAGCAGATATCTCAAGCTTTCCCCTCTTATAAATACAAACAGTTTATTTTAGTGCTGACTGTGAGTCCTAAATATTTTCTTCAACAAAGGGTCACATCAGCTGAAGTCTTTCACTTTGTCCATCCTCCTCCCTGAATTGTAAAGCGTATCATAAGGACTTAGGTCTGGTTTTTAACTTTAAAGTGTATTTTAAGTACTAGTTTTAGATCTGAACTACAAGTGAAACCAAATACTAAACATAACGTTTGGTTTAACTAATTAATTATTGTGCATCCCCAGATAAAACATATGATAGATTTATACCTAGTATTTTAAAGTTTAATGCAGAATAGGAAAAAACACATTAACAAGAGTCAAATCCCTCATATGTCTCAACATTGCTGTCCAATTAAGCTCATTCTGGTTTTGAAGGAAGAGTAACAACGTAACCTTTTACATTCAAACCTCTAGTACCATGTTCCATAGAAGGCATTTATGAACATGATGGTTATTCCACTTGCCTTTATGATAAATATAAAGCACAAAGATACCATCTGATACAAGTACACTTCTTTTTTAAATAATACAGCTGTCGACATACAGCATTCAGTGTACCAGCTATTTTCTCTACTTTACATGCACACAGTCATAAAAGATAACCCACACGCAGCACTCTGCCTGAACACCTGGCCATTGTGCTTCAAAAGAGCCCTTGACATACACACCTTTTTCTCTGTGGTGATGTAGAGGTGGCTGTGACTGAGGTCAAAGAAAAGGTTCTTGTTGACCTTCTCTCCCAAGGTGTCGCCAGGAGCCTTGCTGTACACATATGGCTCCTCAGCCAGGTGTACCTGCACAGAAAAACAAAAGGGAACACTGTAAGACATGAGGTGTTTAATTCCCCCTATCTGCTTCCCTAAGGTAAAAGCTTGAAAGGAAAATTCAAGCAGATAAAAGCTACTGAACAGATGATGGCTCCACCTTGAAGACTTCCCCCTGGCTGTTCCCTAAAAAGGCGATGGTGTGATCATTCTCCACAGCGACGGCCACGGCGGTCAGAAGGCCCCGTGTGGTCAACACTGCATCAACCTTTAAGGCAAATCTTGGTTTGCTGGCCAGAGGGGAAGGTAGGAAGTCTGCACCGCATTTGAATTGCTCCAGTGTATCCTTCTAGATATGAAAAAAGAAAGAACAAAAGGCATAATGACACATTGTATTCAAAGGTATAATATGCTGGGATTTAACTCCTGAGCAGTGTTGCAGGTGCTCATCTTAATGAGCTAAAGTATATGGAAATTAACTATGGTGCCTCTGTTTACTTCACACTGGGGATTTATCCATGAAGAGGAAATTTAGGTCCTTATGTTTTCTATTTCTTTATGAGAATTTCTATAAATTCAAATGAGAGTAAAATGCATTAGTTTAGGTTACTTTCCTGTCTCTGTCAGGAGAGATTTGTCTTTGATGAATGTCATAATAAAGACAAAAAAAAAAAAAAAAATAAGAATCAAACTATGAATCAAAGCAAATAAAGCAAATAAAGATACATTTCTATATCAAATAAATTACCAAGCATATTAGTCAAATCCTAACAAAAACACACCTCAGTACATAAATTAAACCAACACACAGTTTTCATTTGACATTCTGAAAAAAATACACAGTTTGTGATAAACATTGGTTATTTGAATGATTTCCTCTTTTTCTGTACTTTCCAGATCACTTCTTTAGATTAGAGCTACTTCAGTGTACTGATATATGTTCTTTACTGCACTACAAAGGGTTAAATTGATGGGATGTCCACAGATGTGAATGCTGAACTGCGTCATTACTGCCTTCCTGACTGTGCTGTGCTGTCACTTCTGTTACATGGTAGCCTATTTGTGTTTTTTGACCAGGAATCTGTTCTGGTCAAATGGGCTAAAACCATGAAATTAAAGCCATGTTTGAATCCAAGGACTACTAGCTTGATTTAAATGGTGCATGTTAAATTACTATTATTAGTGCTATTCATCTCATTAAGTTCATTTATTTCATGTGATGCTCAAATAGCCTGGCAGAAAAGCCCCAGAAGCATCCCTCGCTTCATGTGGAGACGGTGAAAGCTGCAGGACTAAAAGCTAATACACTTAGGCAGAAGCATTAAGGGACAATTAAGCCTTTTAAGTTTGGTGGCCTAAGTACATTTTTGTTGGATTTGGTACAAAGGAGTGTTTTACTTTTAATTGTAAGAGTTTAATGCATAACCTGTATCATCGTATTGTATCATATCGTATATCTGACACACCAGACAGACTGTTTCATAAATCCACGGCATGGGATAAAGTATTTCCCATCTTTCTGGGTAACAGCCCGTACATGGTGTTTGGGAAGGGCAGAATCTCACATTCAGAGTAATAAAACATATGACAGTAAAGGCATGCCTACTTGACCTCAACAGGCAACCGTTATTGTTGTTCACTATCAGTGGAGCCAGTTGGTTAATCAAACACTCGCCAAAGCTCGTCAGGAGAAGAGCAAAAACATCTTCTCCAGCAAGACTGCTTTCTGTGTTTCTTTGCTCTTCTTTAAATAAGAAATTCCCAGTTTTTTATAAAAATGCTGAAAAAGCTAACCTTACACAGCAGATGGATGCGCCCGTTTACGTGTTTCTCACTGGCGAATCTATCTAGCAAAACTCCCGTCTGAACCGTTTGGGCCCAGTTAGAAAGTGACAGGACCAATCAGCGTCGAGGGGCGGTACTTTCTGGCGCGGCGGAGTTGTGACGTAACCAAGCAGCAACAGGAGACCGGTGCAATTATGGCAGAAGACATTAGCGTGGATGCTGCTAAAGCACCAGTTTTATCAGAACTTGATGGCATTTCTTCGTTGAAGGAAGAACAAAGAACAGCAGTGAGCTGTTTTCTTTTCAAAAACGACAAAAGTCATGTACTGACATGTCTACAGTCGCCATGGTTTGCGTGATGCAGTTCTCTATGGAATTTAGTCCTCGGTAGGGGCGCAGCTCGATAGCAGCTATGTCACGTGTTTTGTTGCTCTGATTGGCCTGTAAAGATGTGACAGACAGAACATTCATCCAACAACCCTCCGAGTTCATTTTTCAAAGGCTCTGCCCTTTCCTGAATGCTGTGTATGAGTGGTTTACCAGGTGAATGTGTGAAACAAATCCGTCTGGCGTGCCAGGTTAGGTAAAGCTGCTTGCACACTTATCTCTTCACTGACTGCAATTGTAGACAGGCTTGCACCAGAAAAAGAAAATAATCTATTTTTCATAATTATAAAAGTTATTCTGAAAGGGTCATTCTGGATTTGGTTAATGCTGGCCCTGACTGAAACCCCATCAATCTAATGAGAACAACCGCTAACTGATAGCATTTCTCGTGGAGATGCTGCGGTTTTGCACTGTGTTGGGACAGAGATGTCCATAGGCTCCATCAGGTTTTACTCAAATATAACCAAAGCAACTGAACTGCAGTATTCAGTGCAGGAATGTCAGCGTTGACCTGAGGGTTGAAGCCTGGTTGTGCTAGCACTGCTAAGTAGCCAGAATCTGTAAACCAACCTCACACTGTCATGGTGTGATGTTCTATAACCATTACAGTGTGAAGTTGGGTTGAAGAATGTATTTAGACTCCGGACGACTCAGCTAAAGGCAGTTTGAACTTGTGTTTATTCAGATGAGACATTATTTGCCAAGGACCAAGTAAAAGCATAACTGCTAGGTTTTGCAAAGTCAGATTTTAAATGAATTTGACTTTTATTTACACATTAAAGAAGCTTTAATAAAAACTTTTTGAGGTCCACTATGAAAAGAATACCTCAGCTCTACACACAGGGCCAAATATTCCATCTAGAGGGCTCGATTTAGCCCATAATCTGCTTATGGCCAACAACATCTTTATATTATTCTAGATGAGTTGGGTGACTCTGAAAAGGAGACTTGGAAGGAGGGAAAATGTGTGCGACAGAACGAGAGCTTTTCACAGAGCAATACCGAAGGATCTGCAGAACAAAGCAAACACTGAGACATCAAAGTCAACAGTGACACATCTCTGCATTATTGATGCCTGCAAAGGGGATTCTTTGAATGATATCCAGCGAACATCTATTATTTCAAACAGACTTTTTAAAAACTTCAGTCAGCTGGCACAAAAGAGGCACTTGCCGCGATTTTTGATGTGCAGAATTCTTCATTTTTTGATGAGTAGGGTATGTCCACAGCGGGAAACCCAGAGATTTTCCCTGAGTCGCTGTAGCAGGCGCTGATGATATCTGACAGCCGCTCGTTGATGGAGTTGAGCGGGTACATGCAGAGGGCAGATTCGTTTTCATCGTCATCTGGACTTGCCACCATGAAGAGAACTTTGCTCCAGGGGACAACCTTCCCGTACATACCTGCTTCAGTCATGACTCGTGCCAGCTCTTTCCCAGGAGAGGCCACATATGCAGCTTGGACTTTGTTGTATCTGTTATTTTTCCCACAGTTTAACTGAAGCTCTGTGTGGGAGTAGTAATGTTGGTCTTCTTCACAAAGACGCGATATAAAGGTCAGGTTTTTAGTATCTGTACCGTCAAGTGTTCGTGAAAAGAGGAAATAAACAAAACCGTCATCTTTGAAGGCAAGTCGGAAGTCATGAAGGTACTTAGGAACAAATGGCGTGGTCTGTACCGTAGATGCCTCTATGATGCTCTCAAATACAACCCAGTCTCGATCCGCATCACGGAAGTCTTGAAGGATTCTTGTGCTAATGAGTTTTGTACTGTCTAGGCTTCCATAGCCCTTACCAACAAGAAACACACTGAAGGTGTGACCATCTTTTGCGTAGGTGGACATAACACCCACCACATTCACATAATCCTCTATGCTGGCAACATAAGTCCTCTCTCCTTTGCTGTCGCTGTAATACAGCTGCTGCTCCACGTTGGTCAGGTTCAAGAGGGAGCAGATGCCCCTGTAACGGCTCCCGCAGACTATAAGGGAGCCGTTGGATGAATGCACCAGCAGGAGCTTGTTGTGGTTGGGCATGGGCTTCGTGTCCTGGCAGGCAGATGCAGGAGGCGTACATGTCCGAGCGTCCTCTTTGGGCCCCGTTTCTGCACGAGCCTCGAGTTGGAGTGATGGCCCCAGCTGGAAGATGGTGTTGACGGCTCCCAGGTAGATGCGACCGGTCTGGGGGTCCTGAACCACATTGTTGATGTGGGTCTCGGAGGTGAACTCCAGGATGGGGATGCTGCTGTCCTCCTGGGCTTGTGAGAGTGATTCACAGAAGAAGAGGAGGAGGAGGAGGAGGAGGAGGGAGACCCAGCTTGCCATCTCTGGAGAGAAAAGACAAGAGGGCTGTTTTATTATTAATGCACTTGAATGCACACAGACATAAACATTAACTCTGAGCAACATAGGACTGCCATGTGGAGGAGGTAAGTGGTTAACATGGGCTCCTAAACACACACTTAACATGCAATCTGATGGGAATAATCTGCAGAGAGAAGGCCTGTATACAGGAGATAACAGGAGGATTTTATTATTCTTACTGAAGCTCAAGTCAGGAGCTTATTGTTTTCACTTTTTATGATTAAACAATAACGTATTACCCATTAATGAATGTGCCAGCTAGACATTTTTACTTTTGGGCAGAGGCAGACCTACTTCCCACTTCCCACAGTCTCAAGCTAAGACAGCCATCTCTGCCCCAGTTTCATATTTACTACATAGATATGAGAGCTCTATTGATCTTTTCATTCTCAGTCAAACTGCTCTTTTAAAGGTTTAATTTGCGTAATTTAACAAGAGAGGTCTTCCAACTATGTTTAATGTTAGTCGAAAAAGCCTTGAAGAAATTCGACTTGATGAATTTAAGATGAAAGATATCTCCCTCTGAAATGTCTTTAATCCAATGATGTTGAAGTCTTTTAACACTTCTCGTCATTTTTAAAGCCTACATATCATTATAAATATTTGCATTATAAGGATACATTTACTGGAAATGCTGTGTGGTGCAGCAGTTGCTGTGCACACTTTTACTGTCTAGTTAGACCAAAATGCAACAAGGAGATGTTTGACACAAACTCTTAATGCAGAATACATGATTCTTCATCATCTGAAAGGGTAGCAAAGCACGAACAACGCTAACATTCTTTTTAACCAATGTTCAAAAAGTTTGCTGCAGTATAACAGTGATTCACAAAGTGGGACCCATGGTTCCTGGGGAGGCCTGGAGTTTTGGCGGGGGCATGACAAGGCTAAATTAAGTCAACAGTCTCTAAAGCATTGCTTATTCTGTAAGAGGACTTTCCAAATAAATGTATGGCTAGCGATATACCTACATCAGATTTCAGGTCAGGTCAGGTCTGGTATGGGAGCATATCCCTGTTCGGGACTTTGCCCCATCAACCTTGGTCCTGTACTGCTCTGGCCATCCTTCAGGCCTGTGCCAGGCCACTGCCCAATCTCTCCAGGTACCCTTCCAAGTGCCTGTAAAAGCACAGCTGCCACCCCGTATCAAACAGCTGACCCTTCCTATCCTTGCTTTCCTGAGTATGACAGGATTAGACACACGGTCCTGCCAATGATGCACAAAAATGCGCAGAACAGAAGACATCACAAGGGAGTCCAGCTGGCACATCCAGCCATCAGTCAATGTACAGGACTCACAAGAGTACAGTAAGACTGGAAGGACCGAAAGACTGTGACTTTTGTCTGCATGCTCTGATACCAGGAATGCCTCACTGCCTTGCTCAGGGAACCCATCGCCCAATGCGTGAGTCCACGTCTGCAGTTGATCTTAACCTTAAAGTCAGCAGATCGATGGATTACACTGCCAAGGTGGTAGGTGAACTGCTCCAAAACTTCCACCCTGTCACTATTCACAGACACTGATTTTAAGGCATCCCCAAATGCCTGGATCTTTGTTTTAGCCCAGCAGATTTGCATTCCCACCACTTCAACCTCACCCAGCAAGTTAAGAGACCCCGCAAGGACATCTACAGTCTCCACAACAGATAAGACATCATTCAAAAAAAAACAAGAAAATACAACGAGTTATGTGTGGCAGTCTCAACATGGAAGTTTCATGTTGCAGCCACTTTTTGATTCAGTATTAGTCCGTTTCATATAGCTCTATTTGATATCAACTGCTGAGAGTTTTGTTATTGTTTGCACTATTACACTTCTCACCCAGTCCATTCACTAAACCTCTGTTTATATTTTTATTGCTTGCATTTTTGGTCCTATTGCACAATAACCACTTTGTTTACTCAGTATTGGTCCATTTTACACAGCCCTGTTTACATACATCATTTCCAGTTGTAATCCATGTCTCCTTGCACTACAACCATTCTTGGCATTCATTACAGCCCAAGCACTGATCTCGGTAAGCAAGAACCCTACTGAAATCACAGGATTTTTTTATTCAGTTCTATATGGTTTGATTCGAGGGCTAGACATGCCCCCAAACTCACACAAACATTTAAGAAAACTGTGCCTCAGTGCAAATTCTTGTCTGATGATGGAAACATGCAAGTCGATCGCTCAGGGGCCTTGAAGTGGCCCTTTAGTTGAGGGACTGGGTAAGAGCTGGGTAAGAGGTCAAATTTTGGCATTTTTGGCTGATTCACTAGTTTCTTATTGTAGTTGTACAGCTTGGTTCATTACAATTTCTGAGACATGTTTATAATTTGTATAAAGACACTAATGCTGCTCAGTTTGTTTTAATTTAATTTAATTGATAAAATATAGGAATTTATAAGCAAAGGGCTGTGAACTGTACTGTCACTGTGTATGTAGCGTATAATATCTATTAATGTGTGTATTGTTATGAGTCGGGTGGGGGTGGGGGGGGTGGGGGGGTTGAAAGTACTTTCATCTGCCAGGGGGAGCCCAGCAGAAAAACTGTAGGAACAACTTATGTACAGCACAACCTTGCTGCAACTTTTGCCACATAAAGTTACTGTAAGTTAGCCAATCAAAACCAAGATTATGGCCAAATTAAGCTTCTTAATATTAGCTCATTATTATCTTCTCAACTTTGAACTTTTGTTCTTTGACAACTGAAAATTGGTGTTTACATTAACTCTATCAGCATGTAGATTGTTTTGCAGCTTTGGGTAAACTGCTGTAAATACTCTGTATATTACATAGATATGCACTGGTTTATCTGCTTGTTCATTGTATTCTTTTTACCCCTGACTAAAATTTTCTTCTCTGATTAACAAAAAAAAACTTTCAACTTTGTCTATAAATTAAAAGTATCTACAGGAGGGTGAAGGAGGAAATGTTTTTGTCTTCAGGGGAAAAAGAGTTGTGCTGACCTTTAGGAATACTTTATATGAAGGATATCAGAATGAAGATTTCCATTATTAAGAGGAATTCTAATCAGTGTGCAGAGCAGCAGATAGTGTGTGACTCAACTTCCTGCTCCCGCTCTATAAAGGCTGTGTTATTTTGCATTTAATTGACTTAATATCAGAAATGATCGCTGGTGAAAAAATAATTCTGCTCTATGTAGAAAAAAGATTAAGGCCCAGAGCTAACCATAACACAGTAAAATCCTATTTTAAATGCCTGGATCCATTCCAGCCTCATTTGCACTTTCTTTTTTCATCGTCTTCTTCTTCAACACCTCCAAGCAAGCACTCAGAGGAAGTGCACACTTTAGTCTCAGGATACATGATCAAACAATGCTGCTGTAAAATACAGACACGTCATGTACAGCAGGTGCCTGTGGAGCGCACTCAGGCTGCTGTTTGCCCAGGCGGTGGTAACTATGGAGCTGCAGGTGGCTGTCAATTGCCCACATGGCAAATTTGTGTTTGTATGTCAGTTTGGAGCTTGCACACTCTCAATAGCAACCTTCATCCATCGTTCCACCTCAGCAAGCGAGTCCAAAGGCGCATTTATCAGATTGAAACACCCCTGACGAAACTTCCAGAAGTTGCTTGCCAACGCTGTGTTTTATTATGTTAACCCGCCTTCTCTCGTTGGACTAAGTGGAGAGACCACTGATTAGACATTTGCCCCGGGGGATTCTGTTAATTTCTCCAGCAACTCCCATTTGCAGTTAAGTGCCCACTATTCAATTTGATGATTTTTAGTTTTCTTGGCAGTCTCAATCCTTCCAAACCCCCCTCCAACATCCAATTGCGCAGTGTAAACTAATCATGCCCTTTTCAATTCATAGCCTTAAATATTTCAATTAAAATAAAAATGGTGCAATAAAATCTGTGTGTGTGCTTATTCAGGACAGAAATGTGTGCAGTTGGTTTTTACAGCTTTAATTAAGAGAGTAGGGTAGTCAGCATTTTATCATGATTTAACTAAAAAGGGAAAAATACCCACACAAGGCTTGAAAAATAAAAGAGTAAACAGCCATATCAGCTCTAAAGTAACAAAACCTCGATTAAAAAGACAGATCGACTGGCAAAGTTGAATGACGGTCACAAGCATGTGTCAGCATTTAGAGCCGACACAATATCTCACTTTTATGTTTGAGTTTTTTAAAGAAGCATCACAAAAAACTGCATGAGCAGCAAAAATATGTTCTTGAAGGCTCAAGATGTTGACAGCATAAACAAAAATACAAGTCAAGCTGTGGTGACAAGTTGCAGAAATATTCACAGAGTGAAGCTGAGAAAAAGCCTTAAAAATGTTAGCAGAATTAAAACAACACTTTGGTTTTCTGAGAAATAAAGTTTGCTCAGGAAAAATAAGCACTGTGCTGTTCTTGGGGCTTATTTGGAGGGCTGAATTTTGGAGGGAAACTATAACACAGTTCAGACTAAAGATTCCTGACAAGAAGAGTTGAAACTGCTGATGACAGAGGCGCTCTGCACTGTTCCGAAAGCCTGTAAGTTCACACCACTGCAGCTGGAGGAGATGGATTTCATAGCAAAGGCTCTCAAGTCACTCTCTTTTAAGTGTTTTTTAAGTTACTCCACAATCCATCAACCTCTACAAGAGGGAAAGCAATGCACATCCACTGTTTAATTCTGTATCTTTATCATCATGGCAATACACAACATTGAGCTGTATTCATGCATAAAGGTGATTGACTACTGGCAGTGGCAGTGTAATTTCACGGCACATATAAACACAGAAATACTTTGCAAGTCAGTCTCATATGTTACAACTAGGTATGAGCTGAGAACAACTTATTTTTCCTGCTACTGCAGCCTGAAATTTCTCATGTGTTAGCTAGTTCTTCATGATAAAAGTTTCTGAGTTTTTGTTTTTATTGTGAAGGAAATGAGGTGTTGTCAGTAACAGCCTGACACATCTCAGCTGAAGAGAAATGAAACTTAAACCTGAGGGTACAGTTACACAGAAGAGAGCACAGAGAGACATTTTTCTGTGATCTTATGCACAGACATGGTTTTGAGTATGCAATCACAAGTTTGTTTTAGGGGAGAAAGGGGGGTTGTAGCACCTGAATATGGATTTAATTGCATTATCCCTTTAAATTTGCTAATATTGGAACAAAGAGCAAAAAGACAGTGATATGATTCACCACACTTCTAAGCTGTTTTGAGATTATTTTTCCAATTTCTAGTAAGTGGACTTTAACTACATGTTTTAACTATATAACACTGCGCTCTAACTTCTACACTAGCAATTTAATAATGCCACTAAATTGTAGTTTCTGTTCTTGTTCTCATTTTTAAAAATCATTTGTTTTAATTATTTTTAATGCCCTCTTCTAATGTGTTTCTTCTGCCATTTTGCCTGCCTTTCATGGAGTGCTTGAAGTTGCCTTGAAATGTGCTGCATAAATATCCCTACCTTTCTCTATAAATTTTAAACAAACCCTCTTAAAAAGGCTGTTTTTGGAATATTCTTCCAATTATCTTGTTTATAAAAGCAAAGTTTGCTCTCATTAGCTCCCTATTTGTGGGCATTTTATTTAATTTATGAGTCACTTAATCTTAGTTAACTCCAGCAGCTGGGCCATGTTTTCTAATAACAAGCCTCTAATCGAGACTCTTGACATATTCAGGTAGCTTGCAATGCCATGTAACCTTAAAAGTGCATTTCTCTTCTTTATTCAAACATCTGGCTCCAGAATCAAGTGGCTTGTAACTTCATCAGCAGCTCTTGTACACAACAATTAAACCTACAGTCAGTCTGTGCCTCGGCAAAATATCCTGATATGAAACAACATCTGTTTGCTCGATGCTTCTGTTTTGTTCTGTTTTTTTGCACACAAAACAGAAGGCCATATTGTCTAAATATTGGCTGTGATTGTAAATATGAACAGTAACTGAAGCATGACAGTCTAAGCAAATGTACCCTCTGCTAAAACTATAATGTCCATATTTCTATCAGTTCACTGGGCCATGATTTAGACCGCACAGAAAGCCAGCACAAAAGGTGGATTATGGGAACGGTTCTGTGACAGAAAATGACTTGATTCCCTCGACTTCCAATCAAACACGCTGTGACAAAGCAACTTCCTCAAACTCGGATGTACAATGCAAGGACAATGTCTCGGGGCGCTCATTTAGGTTCAAAAATCCTCCACTTCCACTTACACCCATGGCTTCAAAGAGTCCATTTTTTTTGCTCGAGCAAATCCTATATCCAGCCCCCCGATCAGAAAGGGGAGAAAAATTTCCTCAGATGCTGCATTGTGGGTCAGTGCGAACCAAATTCGTAACATATTTCAAAGGAGACTGTTCTCTCATAGGATGTCTCCTTCTGTTGCTCTATCACTTTTCATCCTTTTTTCATAGGCTTAATCCTGCACGCTGGAATTAAAGAGGCTTCAAAGAGCTGCAGAGAGGCAGACGTCTGGTAGGGGGGTGTCACAGGTGGAATGAGGCCCATTTTCTCGCCAGACCAGCCCACCTCTCTTTTCTCATCACGTCTCGGAGCTGTTGTGAGAGAACACGACAACTGGGCATAGCATCCTACACGTGGCTATCTTGAATAAATAAAAAGCTGCTAAATTTAGAGGCTGCGTGCTGCATCAGCCTGCAGCTAATGAAGCCTCCAATGGCCCGGGATAAATAATAATGAAACGCATCGTGTGCTAATGAAGCTGGCACGTCTGAAAAATGTGATCCTGTGAAACAAACAATTGAGGAATTAACGCTGCCTGATTGTCGCAGCTAAACCAACCTCAAATTAGAAACCAGCCATTTCCTGGGCACACTTTTCACTTTGTAGTTACAGCAAAATGAAACAAGGAGATGTTTAACAGACTCATTATAATGAGCATTTATGTTACTTCCTCATTAGAGCTTATTAAAGGGCTGCACAACATAAATGATAATGATGTGATCATTTGTAGCAAACACATAGCTCTTGGACGAATTAACCCCAAAAATGATTTTAACAAATACTTAATCATGCAATTCAGCTTCTCTGTCCTTTTTCATGTTATAATGAATCTGAAGCCCATACATTGAATACTTTAGGTTTGATAAGTATGCCTCAGATCAGACATCTTATAAACACCTGCAATCATCAGCAGCACAAAGCAAGATCAAAGCATGCCTAGTTTCTGACTATCCTAATTAGGAGGAAATTGCTATGGATACTTGGGATAGTAAGTGTTTTTAATGGACTCAAAGATGGTAAAGCAACTACCTCTCACTGCTCCGAAACCTTCACTTCAGGACTGAATAATAAACCACACTTTCACCAACACTGTGCATCAACATCACTGATAATTACCCAGAAAACTCCTACCTTCAAAGAGAGAGGAAAGAAAGAAAAATCTTCCTTAACGTTGAGTCTGCTCTGAGCACTGCATCGTTCCCAGTCCTCTTCAGTCCGTGACAAACTAGCTGTAGGTTTGACTCCAAATCCTGACACTATTTGGTGCCTGTTATCAACCAGTCTCTCCTCCTATGTTTACTGTCCATCTTCAGCATAAAAAAGGCTAAAAAGCACACAGAAAAGAGATAAGCATGCAGCATTGGCTTATCAGATGCAGCACTAGATTAATGGGCTATGAGTGGGGCTTTTCCACTATGACTGTGGGGCATGCTGATCCAACCAAGCCATGCTAATTTACTTTACCATCACCAGTTAGGCAGTACCAAGCGTGCCTGCCCCGCCTCAAAGTGTGCCATGGCGACATCACAGTGGTTCACCATTAATGGGTGACGCCTCACAGACATGTTTAAGTAGCAGCCGCTGCACCAAACTTTGAAATACCTGCCGGAATACCAGTACAAGAAGAAGAAGAAACTTTAAAGGGGAAACAAACGCTGCTTCTTCTTCATGTGGCGAAACAAAACAATGCACAGCTTTTTAACATCATCGACTCAAAACAGCACATCATCAACTCTTTTGGTTGTGGAGGAAAAGCAAACCTCCTGCCGTGCTGGGGTGCCATACCAATTCAAATCAAGTAGAGCCAATTAACTCAATAGTCAGATGAAGCCTTCAGCTACCTTCAGATAAGTTGGTGTTACTGTACTGGCAACAACGAATGCAGCTATCATGCCAGAAAAGTCTAAATTTTTTAGCGATGAAAATGCTAGTGGAACGGCTGTGGCTCAGTCGGTAGATTGAGTCGTCTCTCATCTGGAAAGTCGGGGGTTCGATCCCAAGCTCCTGCAGTCACATGTTGATGTGTGCTTGGGGAAAAACTTAGCTAAGGATGCTTGATATTAGGCTTTGGCAAATATCCAAAATGCCAATAACCTGACATGCCAGATGGATTTGTTTCACACATCCATCTGGGAAAGCTTCAATAGGAAATGTTTGAGAAAAGGCAGAGGATTTGAAAAAAACTCGGAGTGTGATTGGATGAACGTTCTGTCGATCACATCTTTACAGGCCAATAAGAGGAACAAAACACGTGACGTAGCTGCTATCGAGCTGCGTGTGTGCAGCTACTGAGGAATAACGCATAACATGGCGACTGTAGACATGTAAGTACTCAACTTTTGTCGTTTTTGAAAAAACAAAACAACTCACTGCTGTTCTTTGTTCTTCTTTTAACACAGAAATATTGTCAAGTTCTGATAAAACTGGTGCTTTAGCAGCGTCCACGCTAAACTCTTCCTCCATAACTGCACCAGCTCTTGCTGCTGCTTGTTTACGTCACGACTCTGCTGTGCCTGAAAGTACTGCCCCTCATCGCTGACTGGTCCTGTCACTTTCTAACCGGGCCCAAACGGTTCAGATGGGAGCTTTGCAAGATGGATTCACCAATGAAAAACAAGGCAACAGGTGTATTCATCTGCTTTGCAAGGTTAACATGCCAATATTTCCCAACTTGTTTTAACCAATACCAATATTGACATCACTATTTATAAACACATATTGTAATAATGAAACACACCAAAATTCGCATGTACCAGAATTGATCTGTTACTCTTACAATGACAGAATATTAAATGCATTTCTAACAGCAGCATTTAAATCAAGCTTCATCTCTCTTCCTGTGTGTGTTTTTTTAACTTCACTATAACAGTCTGCTGCTAGACTGTGAGCTCTGGAGAGCACTAAATAAAAATGTGACCTGTTTTTTGGAGCTTATTCTTTCAAATTATGATTAATTCTCCTCACTAAAAAAACAAGTTTGCAAGATGGTTCACTGAAAAAATCCTGACTAAACTCTTCAGAAAGCACACAAGAAAATCTTCAAGTGTAAAAAAAATCAAACTAGCTGCAGTTCAGACATAAACTTCAGTATTTTGAACATTTCTCTGATTAGGGAGAGAATGAAAACAAAACTCATCTGAGGCAGGGGAAACTTAGTCGTACATCCTGCTGATATTTGCAGTCCATATATCAGTACAGCTCACATTTCTTACAAGAGATTTGCATATCTACCACCTCATTTTATCCTGTCACTCTGATTGGCTCGTAATTAATTTGACAGAATATTCGTCCAGTCACACTTCAAGAATTTTTTTGAAATGTTCTGCCCTTCTCAAACACTTTATATGGTAGGCTTCCCAGATGGATGTGAAATTTAACCAATGGGAAGGATATATGAAGCAGTATCTGGAGTATCAGGTTAATCAGGGTAGAGAACAACACTACCAGCTAACAGCTTTTATCAGGGTCATTAAGAAACACATTGGAAACATATTCTGCTAGGAGGCAACAGCTTGTTAGCTTGCTCATATGCAAGCCAAAATTAAAATCAAGACATAACACAGCAGAGACGCAGCTGCCATGCTCCTAATCTGCAACGGTCATCAGGTTCAAAATAGTTTCTTTGTAGAAGCAAAAATGGCAGAAAAAGAACATTCCCTATGAAACCATTCCCCTATTTTTGTTTTTTACCTTACTCCATCAGTATGTAGCAAACTGCTTAAGATGGCACTACTCTGTCCTTGTTTCATTTGTCATTTCGAGTCAATTATCAGCTTGTGAGAAAGATTCAGAAATATATCACTGAATCTAGACTTAATTATGTTGATTCAAACTAAATATAAGAGCAAACAAACTCAAGAATGGCATAATCATCAACTCCATTATGAGGGATTTCTGAGTGAATCAGCGACATGATTTAATGTAGCAAAGTTATTGGCAAATTCCATCTCCATCTCTTTTTATCTTCTCTTGTTGAAGGAAAATAAATGTGAAGAGAAAAACTGCTGAGGCACAACATGCACAGGCTTGAAAATAGCACATGAAGGTGTGTCTTTGTGTTCATTACACACATGCACACACCCCTCTTTTTTAAGCCCTTTAGTGGCATCTTTCTCAGCCTCCCTCCACAGGTTAGGACATGTCTGGGTGGGAAAAGAAGCTCTCAGTGGAGGAAAATGAAAGATAATTGAAAAATGGCAGGTGTGCACACAAACACACACACACAGATTGGGCTTGGAGATACATGTGCACACAGAGATACGTGCAGCGGCGCAGCTTGAAGTGCTGACAAGGTAATCCTGCGCTGACCATACTGAGACACTCTCCTCTTCAAACTGCCTCGCTGTGGATCTTTGACACTGGGGAACTAAAAGCCAGCATGGCAGCCAGCAAACCTTCGGCCAATCCTCTCGCCACATGCCCCACTTCTTTTAAGACGACGCCCACCAGGAGGAAGTGTGCGAGCATGTCTGATCGGCAAGTCAAGAGGGGAAGAAGCGATAGGGGGAGAAGGAGGAGGTTGAATGAGTGTGCGGTGATTAGATCAAACAAACACTTCCGCAAACTGCTGACCTGGCAAGTTTAGAAGCAGCATGAGTGCTCCTCTCACTCATTACAACAGATACAGAAAGGAGGGTGATATACTAAATAAAAAATAAGCCACCCTACCCCGAAAACATAATAGGATATCACCCCATGCCGTGATTGTTCATATTCAGCACTTTCTTTATCAGAGGAGCTGGCTTTGACAGATGCCAGGGTCTGACACGGATGTGGTGAGGGGGTGTCTTCACATTGAATCCCTTCTCAGTGTAGCACTCTGATAAAAGTGAACTCCTATTAAATTACTCCCAAGTCTCCAGAGGCCTGGAGGCTGGGAGGAGACGAGGTGAGCGACGGGTTAATGCTCTGAAGCTAATCTCTGAGGTGCTGAAAATGCCTGATAAATTGTGTACAAGGCATCATGACAATGTGGGTTAGAAACCATACAAGGAGCCGGAAATGAGGGGCGGATCCTTGTTCCATTTTTTTCCCGCCTCCTGCCATCAAGGGAAAAAAAGCGGCATTGTTAGAGACGAAACATGAAGTGGGAGAGCGAGGAGAACTTCTTCTTTCTCTACATGTCTCCAATCTTGATTTTTTTTTTTCTCTTTATTTTTTTGACATGCAAACGCTCTTGTCCCATCCTTACAGTGAAATTGTTTCACACGTCGCAATGGGAGGCTTCCGTGACGGCGGCAATCCAATTTCCATATGAACAATTACCCCGCCGTCAGGGTTGGCAGTTCATTTATTTCAATTTGACTGACTGGGAGAGCCACGCTCACCAAAGCAGCCAGCCCAGCCATTGTGTTCAGGACACCAGGCACAGGAGGAGGGAGGGGATTGATGGGTCTGGTCCACTTCTCTTGGATGCATCTGCTCTGGCCTAAATATGCCTTTAAAATTGGCCCGTGACCCAAGCAGTGAGTGAAAACCAGACATGGGACAAGATATCCATTCAGCATTGAACTGTTGTCTTGACTTGTGCAGAGTTCACTAGTGTTACTTTTGAAGGACATGCATAGATTTTCCTGTAATTGCAAAATTAACCAAACCAACACACTGTTACTGTTAACATTGACATGGATGGCCTGCTGCAGTGGACTCCAACTTCAACTACCAAAATCAGCCTTACATATTATTGAAATTAGATTAAAGTGATTCTAACACCAGCTCAACATTACCACTGTAATTACCAAAATCAGTGCTCCTCTCCATTTCATTATCATATTTATTGCAAATGCTTTAACTAAAGTGTTGATTCTCCTATCAAACATTTCCATAACTGCCAACCCTGCACAAATTACTAACATTATATCTGATATTATCACCATAAATCCAAAAAAATAAGATTAACATTCATTTATGGCAGTCAAAAATGTATCTTATTCAGCCCCAATGCTCTGCTGGTTTACTCTCTTTTTGTACCTCCCTCTCTCTTCCCGCTCCTCCTTCCTCTCCTTTAAATCCATCTTCCCTCTTTCTCAGTCCTCTATTTCTCTTTCCCTTAATTCCCCTCCCTTTTTCTGCATCTCCCCTCTACTCTCTTCCTCCATCTCCCTCTTCTCTCTTCCTGCATCTCTTTCTTCTCTCTGTCTGAATCCCCTTCTTCTCTCTTCCTGCATCTCCCTCTTCTCTCTTCCTGCATCTCCCTCTTCTCTCTTCCTGCATCTCTTTCTTCTCTCTTTCTGAATCCCCCTCTTCTCTCTTCCTGCATGCCCCTGTTCTCTCTTACTGCATCTCCCTCTTCAGTCTTCCTGCATCCCCCTGTACTCTCTTTCTGCATTTTACTCCCCTCTCTTGCTACACCTTCGTCCTTTCCTTTTCATCTCTCTCTTCCCTTTTATTGGGTTCTCCTTTCTCTTTCCCTGGATCTCCCTTCCTTTTTTCACATCCCCCTCTTCTCTCTCACTGCATTTCCCTCTTTTCTCTTCCTGAATCACCCTCTTCTCTTCTCCTGCATCTTTCTTCTCTATTTTCTGCATCCCCCTCCACTCTTTTTTTATTCATCCCTCTAGTTTTTGCATCTCCAACTTTAACTATTTCTGCAGCTTCCTTTTCTCCCTTCCTGCATCTTCTTATTCTCTCTGCATCTCCTATCATCTATTTTCAAAACTGGGAGAGCTTCAGCAGATGGCTGTGCAAAACATGTGGCATTCTGCTCGAGTTTTCCATTAATTTTTTTTTCTTCCCTCTGAAACGTTGCTCAATGTTGCTTAGTGTTATGCTCAGGCTGGATTAATGTTGGGTTGTCAAAAATGAGCATCTTCATAAAGTTTTAAGATATCACTGTTTATAACTTTGCCCTATCCAAACCAATAGCAAATCCTTTTTACAAAACTGCTGTCATTTTTCATGTTACTTATGCATATTATTTTAAATAACAAATAAGTAGTTTTGTGTTTCCAAAAATAGAAAATAACAATACAGGCTGCATTGTCCTACTGCACACATACCTAATGTTTGTGTAAAGGTATAGACTCCAATACAACACAGGCTTTTGAGCTTGCAGTTCTCCATGATGTTGTTCTTGTCCCATTTGTCCAAGATAAAGACCATAATCGACATATTTTCACAGAGTAAATGCTGTCCTCTGTGTCACCATAACCATGGAATTCGTCTGCCACACAAGCATAGTTACACAGCTGGGGTTTAACTTCTGCAGGTATGCAACTTCATGCCAAAAGTAGGAGAGAAATACAAACAGTGCATGGATTTTTTTTCTTTCAAAAGTGTAAAAGGAATTTTCCAGTCTTCTGAAAATGATTACTTGTATAAAAGATAAACTCACAAAAAAGTAAGCCGTGCACTTTGATAAATAACATTTCAGTGAAATACACTTCACGAATCCCCACAGCTACAAATGTGGCTTATGAATGGGGAAATTATTACCAGAACTCGACTTGCAAAAGAAGATTATGGCAGCAGTATAATGTCAGTCAGCAGTACAAAAAATGTAAAGAATGGTCCATGATAAGTGTCAAAACTGGCACCAAAATGCTGTGGAAAAATACATTAATCCTTAACTTTACCCATACAGGGTTGCTGCAAACTTTCTAAAGCAAATGAAAGACTTTCTAAGACCTTTGCAAACATTGTTTTATTTTTTGCAAATTGTAGCTTTTGGTTTCATGTGGGACTAAGCAGCTTTGATTTCAACTGTCCCAAGTTTAATAGCTGTTTTGCATATTTGGCAGGTTGCCTCATAATCATTATTGTAAACCATTCAGTTTGGTTGAAGTCAAATTTTCTTGAACTCAAATTTCCCTAACGTCTTTCATTGTCTCATGAAAAGACGCCGCCATAAATGCAGCCATATGCAGGGAACTGTCAAATGAACAAGCCACTCCACAAGGTAGTGAAATATATGGTGTAATGCTAACTAGATAGTGTAGATTTGAGAGAATATTCAGACACAAGTCAGTCCAAAGCCAATTTAGCTCAGCTGGTACACAGGGGCTACAGTCCTTGATGCACTTGTTGTACGATCGAATCCTGATACAAGTGTAAACTTCCTATATTTCCTGTCTTTTCTATGTATTCTTGTATGGCTTAGTCAAAGTGCCCTCTGAACAACAGAACTCCCAAAAGTGAAAGTAAGACGTTTTTAGCTGTTCTATGATCATTTGAAAGACCACAGGAACATATTTCTCAATTATTTGGATATTGTGGCGTATCATCTGTAGACTATAGACTGTCACAGAATCATTGTGATATTGTGGGCCACTAGTGACATATCATATCATCTGTTATCTTTTGATGCCCACCCCCTGTGAATACTTTGCTCCTCTCTAACAACATGTGTACCACTTCTCACGCCTGTGGACTTGAGTGTTCCTCCTTTCCTTTTTCTGAGTGGTTTGTCCATTTTGATTTATGACCAAGACAAGTCAGGAGGGTTGGGAGTGTGAACCCCCCCCCCCCCCCCCACCATCCTTTTAGGCACAGCATTTTCCCTCATTAGGCCTGATAGGCTGCCTGTGTGTCTGTTTACCGCGCCGTCACCATATTCAGGGCTCCTGCTATCTTTCCTCTGCCAGCTGGACACTTGAGAATGAAAAACCTCACACACACACACATAAACCTCACATTTAAACATGCATGTGTGGAAGGATACACAGAAACACTCTCCGCTACACTTTTCTGCCTTCTACCTTTTCTCCACGGCCGACCTCTATGTCTCTTGTAATCTGTGAATCTCTGTTTGTCTCTCAGACAAACACACAAATGCGACCTCTCTCTGTCTGGGCAGCAGCAGCTCTGGATAATCTCCCAATGCTAACTGATCCACCCCACCCCGACACCCCCCCCGTTGGATGTTGCAGCTCTCCAGCGAAACAGAGTGGCTGTTTGCTGTGTGGACACAGCTGGCGGATGTGGGGAACCTGATTAAACTGCCTGGCCTGGCGGAGAAGAGCTACTTTCAGGAGCCAATGGCTTCTCCGACATCACCACCACATCCAGAAGGTCGCTAATACACACAAACAGTTGTAGGGGCAGGCATGCATGCACAATGCCTCTAATCAACTTGACTCACTCGCAGATTCGCATCTGAGATCCAAGTACATATGAAACCGCACATGAAAAACGGTGCCCACAACCACAACTGGAGCTCCAAGAAAATTAATATGCAAGATTTTTCTGTTAACTCAGTTAATTGTTTTGTCTACAAAGTGTTAGACAACTGTAAAATATTCACTTTCAAGTCCGACAGTGGGTTCCTGAAATTGTTTGTTTTGTACAGTCAGTCTAAAACTCCAAAATATTCAAATTTACAGCACAAACCTGCAGCCCTTCTATTTCAAGGCATTGAAAAAGGCAAATGTTTGACATTTTTTCCCTGATGAATGACCTAAATGATTATCAAAATTGTTGTTGATTAATTTTCTGTCCATCAAGCAGTCCCTTAATCGACTGCTGGTTTTTAAAACTAATTTCTTTGTGACATTCTGATTGATGGCTGGAGGGAATTTCCTTTTCCTCTCACTCCTGTCAGAGTTCAGGCATTAAAAAAAAAAAAAAAAAAAAAAACAGGCAATGAAAGATTCATTGTCTTGCTCAGGGGCCCTCCAGCAGGCTGGATGCCTACTCACACAGAGAGATTTTAATCTCACCTCCGTCTTCTCCGAGGGCTGTTTCTCTAATCTGAACACAACCCCGAGGCAATCCCGACGAACACTCATACAGCCATCACTTCCATAAACTCACGTTTCAAACACACATGCAGCTACAATTAAGAAGTCAGGCAGGCAGAGTGACTGCTGGGAAAGAATCCATTACACACCTTATTGGTTATAATGATTTCACTTCACCAGCATAAACGCCAATGAGCCATGAAGGTATCTTGTAATGTGGTTTAGTCTCAGTGCCCAGCTTTGGTTTGGTTTCAAGGGGACTGCTGATCCTATGGTGCCCTCTTATCTGAAATCACATGAAATCTCTGAGACAGCGGACAAGAAAATATCACTAATGAGGGTTTATGTTAACTCCATTCTTACTGTTTAATGGCATGTTTTAGTGAAGTGGCTAGTTTCTCTGTTGAACAAACAAAAGTATTTGCCCTATAAAATGCAACATGTAAAGGTAGCAGGTAAAATGAATGCAGCAAAATCCTAGAGGTCAATCTTATTCAGTCTGCAAGAGGACTACAGCTTGGAAGATTTTTTTTCCAGTAAAACAATGACCTGAAGTATACAGCAAAAGCTACACAGTGATGGTTGCCAAGGCAAAATCCAGATGTGCAAGCCTGACTGAGACCTTTCCACACAGACTCAGTGCTGTGATTGAAGCCAAAGGTGCATCTACTAAAAACTGACTTGAAGGGGGTAAATATTTATGCAGTCACTTATTTTACATCACATATTTTCATTTAGTTGGCATTACTCTGTAAAAATCTGTTTTCATTTTGACATTACAGAGGGTTTTTTTTTTTGTTTGTTTCTTCCTTTAAAAAAACAGGCACATGTTGGGTGCTTGTCTTCCAAAGCAAAGTGAAGAAAGTTTCTAACACCTCCAAAGCTCTCAGATGTAAACTTTGTGTCTGGTTTGTATAATCTATGGACAAACATGGATAAAAAAAAAAAAAAGACAATTTGTTGATTCAGTTTACATTTTGTTCATCCATCTGGCATTGTCAAGCTGAAATGCCCGAAGTTGTTCATGAGCATAAGTTGGGTTTCTGAATTGGGAGCAAACCTGGCAATATAAATGTGACGAGATCTGTGTGCATTTTTCTGGGGAATCGGGTCATGTAGATGATCAGGGAAAACGTTCACATGCAATATGGTATTTAAGATAGCGTTTCTGTCATCTGTCAGTGCCGGTTTTACACTTAGTCCTTTCATCATGACACACTTTCTGACCTTCCAAGCATTAATCAGTAACCTGGATGCAAGCAGCAGGTCTGAAATAGGATTTTCTCCCTTCTTATGACCTTATTTTGTAAGATTTCTCTCTCAATTCAAATCTAAGGACAGACCATTTTTTACAGATCCATTTTGATTTTTTAGAATTTAATTTGTGTTTTTTTTTCAGTTCGATTTAGACTCTTAATGGTGTCATTTAAACACACAAGGACACACTGATCTGTGTAATTACCTGTCCTCCCATCTGCTCTGCTTTTTCTGTTCCCATTTCAAGTTTTTGTCCTGTGAATACATACAAGTAAAATGCTGTTTTGAAACAAGGTAAGAGGAAATAAGCATTCGCCGAGAAATATCTAACTGGGGAAATCAGTTTTTATTTTTCAACCCTCTATGGAGTCCAGGTTTCCTGTTTACAAGGCAATGTGAAAATGAGCTTTCTGGAGAAGCTGAATGCAACCTGATCACCAAGGTGAAGCATGATTAAATACACACAGCAATAATCTATGTGAGAGAAGATGAGGAGCAACATGCTAGGCTCAGTATCCTTGCAGTATAAGACACCATGGATTCATCTCCTAGTGAAGATAAGTTTAGGGTTCTTTTTGTAAAAAGAAGAATTAAACACTGGGTCCGTCCATCCTGACTGAACCCTTAATATATATTTATGTTATATGCACAAGCTTGTGAGTCACAGTGCTGTGCCAAGTTCTAAAAAGCATGTTGCAGCAATAGAAGGCATCCTTTCACTTCAGTCTCTCTGGCTTTACGTGGTCTGCAGACCTACCCACAGATTTGGATGAGCCCCAGAGAATGCCCCCCCCCCCACACCTTTTTGCCTCTTTCAACCCATGTTTGCAACTTTTTTACCTCCTTTTACGCCCATCTCTGCCACTTTACACCAATTTGGCACTATTAACCCCTTTTTACCACTTTTTAAATGCATTTTTTGTCCATTTTTGTCTTGTTAAATCCATTGGACCACATGTTTATGAGCAGCAAAGAGTGACACTGAAAGCCTTTCATGACAGAAAATATATTTTTGCTCATCTCCCAACTTGCTTCGTCAGGGGTTTGTGAAAGCTACAGGCAGGTTTAGTTTAACTGTAAGCATGAATATAGAATAGTTGCTGCCGGTGGGGCAATTAGCTCGGACGTATAATATAGCGGCAGTGTTATGAAAACTGGGCCACATTTCTTTACTTCAACAAGAGCAAAGAATCCCACCGAAAGCTTCTCTAGGCTGAGAAGATGTTTTTGCACTTCTCCTGACTGTCCTCGGCATGAGTTTTATCCTCCAACTACCTCTTTTTGTCAACTTTTTTGTGTTCTGATGTTTAAATGAGCTATTTTTGCCATTTTTTCACCACATTTTCCACCCTTTTCTGCCATTCTCCACCCTTTTCCTCCACTTTGAAAAATCCCATTTTACAACCTTTTCACACATTTTGCCTCTTTCAACCAATTTTGCAACTCTTTGACCTCAATTTAACTCCTTTTATGTCTATCTCTGCTGCTTTAAGACATTTTTGCCACTATTAACCCCTTTTCACCACTTTTTAAATCCATTTTGTCAATTTTAACCACATTTCATTTCTTTATTACATTATTATTATTATTATTTTAAAGATTTAATTTTGGGCCTTTTCATGCCTTTATTAGATAGAGAAAGGACAGTGGATAGACTCGGAAACAGGAAAGAGAGTGTGGAGAGACATGCGGTAAAGAGCCACAGGCCGGATACGAACCCAGGCCACCCACATGCGTAGCGCCCTAAACCACGTGACCATCTGTGCGCCATATTTATCACATTATTTATTTTTGCTCATCTCCCAACCTGTTTCATCAGGGGTTTGTGAAAGCTACAGGAGGGGTTTAGTTTAACTGTAAGCATCAATATACAATAGCTGCTGCCAGTGGAGCAATTAGCTCGGACGTAGCTATAGTATAGCAGCAGTGTTATGAGAACTGGACCACATTTCCTTACTTAAACAAGAGCAAGAGTCCCAGTGAAAGCTTCTCTTGGCTGAGAAGATGTTTTTGTACTTCCATCAACCATCCTCAGCATACGTTTTGTCCACCAACAAGAGCTAATGTTCGAAACCTACCATACCTCAAACTACCTCATTTTATCCTATCGCTCCGATTGGTCCGTAATGAATGTGACAGACGGAAAGTTTGTCAAATCATCTTGCAAAAATTTTTGGAAAAAGTCCCTCCCTTTCAAAATGCTTTGTATGGGAGGTATCTAATATAACAAAACCGTCTCTCTGGTGTGCTAGGTTATGTTCTCTGTTATGTTTAACATTTCTGCATCATCTTGAGCGAAGGACTTTACTTTCTGTATGAATAAAACTGACTGATTCTGAGAGAGGAAAAAAGGAGTCGCCAAAAGACAAGCCATAAGTATATTTATAAAATGCTGAATTGACAATATGCTCCTGGATATTTTGTCTGTTTTTTTCTGTGATAGACTGTCCCTGTTCTGTTGTTTTTTTTTTTTGTTTTTTTTTTGGACAAACCAAAAGGTTTGTTCTGGTCTGACAGACTGGTGCTAGAGTGCAAAATCTAATACAACTCTACTCTATAAACCCACACATTATATCTTTAAGGAAAAATCCAGAGATAAGTCAACTTAACTACAAAAATATCACAGACTGTAAATGGCAAAAAGTCATTGTGTTAATATTTATCCAGCCCTGAAGAAGCATCAATTTTTTTCAGTCACTTCGCTGTTCCTGTGCTTTGAAATAAATCATAAAATCATCGGCTCAAGAGTCAGAGGATGATTTGTTTTGAGCTGTCTCTCCAATTACTTTGTTTGCAAGCTTTCATTACTAAGCAGCTCCACAAACACACACAGGCCTCTCCTCTGCATTTCTAAAGGCTTTGGTGAAGCCAGCGTTTATGAACTCTTCTTTTTATTTTCCCTTTGACATCATTTTTAATTTTAAGTGCTTCCAGGTAGCACTCGCTCTTTCCCTAGCACAGTCAAATCGGAGGGTGCATGCAGGTGTCACAGCGGGTCGCATGAAGATGAGGGAGGGTGCATGGAGTGAGAGTGACAGCTCCTCACACAGCATGTGTAGCAAAACGAATAAAAATGATGTTTTGATTAGTACATGAATTAAGTCTTTCTTTAAGAATTTTATAAAATAGATCCATTCCAACGCTAAGTTTGGGAAAAGCTGACTTACAGAGACTGAATTTCTCTGCTTGTGTCCAGACTTTTGTGACTGAATGAGCGACAGAGGTTACCTCAAAGAAGGCAGGAAGGATGAGAGATGATCGAGAGACAGAAAGATGGGAAATGAGGAAGCACAATGACACACAGACTGAGTCTCGATGGGTCCTTTGTGCGCTCTGGCAGGTGCCTGTCACTTGTCAGATTGACTCAGAGTGTGGACGGTGGCTGAGTGCTGGTATGGTGCGGATATAAACGTCGGCTGATTCCAGCTCTCTCTAAATGACTAACAGCTATCAGGTAATGGCCAACAGATTAGCCAGCTTTCCTCAGCATACGGAGAAAAGGTCACATTCACAGCTTAAAAGGTAATGGCTAAATTAGCTGCAAAAAATACCTCATAAAATTAAATAGCTTTCATGGAGAAGGAATTCTTTCCGCCGGTTGTGCGTAAGGAAATAGACTGAGCTACTTTTTAATTAGTCTGACGACGAAGAGTAATCACAGGAGGGGTAGACTCTGATAACATGTGTACGCCTCAACTCATAACACAAGAGCACCTTCTAACTTCCTCTTTCTCTCCCAATGTTAATGAAAAACCACATTTGCATCTCTATCACTTCTCCTTAGAGTTTTTGATGTTATCGAAGCCTCTCCACAACACTCGTCCCTCCATCCACTGACCCCCGCTATCTCCATCCATCATCTATCAGTGTTTCTGCAGCCAGAGGGGAGAGAGCTGCTAAGCAGGGCCTGACTAATGGCTAAACAAACACCATTATCAGGCCTCAGTGGCCGAATGTTGAGCTACAAGAGCCCCAGAGCAGCTGAGGCTCTTTAATACTTAATCCCCGCTGCCCTGCTCTGCTGGCGGCTGCTTTAAACTCAGCTAGAATGAGCAAAACCGAAGGTTTGCTAATGAGGGAATAGTGGTTGGAGGTAAACCAGTATCAAACAGTCACTGGAAAACTTTCTGCCACAAAATGGATTTTAAAAACATGTCATCACCTTTATAAATGCATGCAGCATAACCAATGTCACCCCTAGTATAGCAGAGTGATAGGAGACGGACAACAGCTCAGCCTGAGTCCAGGCACCAGTATGTCCAATCTGTCTTTGTTTGTAAAACGCCAATTCATAACCAAAGTTATCTCAAGACACTTTACAAAGAGGTCAGTTCTAGACCCCACTCTCTGTTAAGGCGTATCATAATAGACCGGTGTTAACCATCAATACTATTATAAAGACGTACCCTATTGTAAAAAAAGACTAGCGTTAATCACCTTGAGCACAGCACTAGCAGTATTTAGCTCACGCTACTGTGGTGACATACCTAAACCTTTGAACGTTAAGCAGATAAGACTTATATCGACAGCCCTCTACCAAACTACCTGGGGCTGGAAAGGTGAAAAAAATACAATAAACCTCCCCGCCTGGTCTGCTGCAATGGTTGCAATATGAGAAAAATTAGCAGTGAATGTTATGATGCTTCATTCTGGCATTACAAGCAGCTGAGTGACTGACTGGACATCACTCACTTGTGCTGTTGTAATTAGCGTGCAACGCAATAAACTGGTATAGATGTGTGGCCTTTCCTTTGCTAGTCTGATGTCTGTACAGCAGCATTGTGCTCGTTTTGCAGAGTGTCTCAGCAGACATATCATGCTGCAATGGATCAACTTGGTTCATCTTTGGACCCGAGTTGCAGCGATTCTTTTTGTAACGGCTTAAACCACTGTTTGTGTGTTTAACAGAGATGCAACGGAGCATTAATGTTGCAGTACTGCACTGACAATAAATAAGCAATAAAACCGTTACAGACTTGTTACAGAGGTGTTAATTTTAATACATTACATCCCTTGTGTTTAAACTGACTTGCTTGTTTTTAGTCCATGATGTCTAAGGGGGCAGGCTATAGTGACAAACAAGGTCCAAGAGGTAGCTGTGAACTCTGAAGCTGCATAAACTTGGTGGTACTACTGCAGAAGCTAAATTAAATTAACGCCCAGGGCTGCACGGTTGTGCAGAGGTTAGCGTTATTTCCTCACAGCAAGATGGCTCCCGGTTCGCTTCCCGGTCAGGGCCTTTGAGTTTGCATGTTCCCTGTGCATGCGTGTGTTCTCTCCAGGTACTCGTGCTCATAGATTAAGTGATCACTCTAAATTGGTTGTAGGTGTGAATGGGAGCGTGCCTGGTTGTCTGTCTCTGTAAGTCAGCCCTGTCATTGACCGGCAACCAGTCCAGGGTGTGCCCAATCACCAAACGACAGCTGGGATAGGCTCCAGCCCCCCATGACCCCTAATGGGATAAGCGGTTTAGAAAATGGATGAACGACCCATGTTACAAGCTTGTAACACCTGAATATGTGTTCAAGCATATTATCTCTTTTAATATCTACCGTAAAGGGCATGAAAAATGCTGCAACATAATTCTTAGGCCGTATCACCCAGCCCTATGAGGTAATGAGTGCAGAAACATGTGGGATGAGGGGTCTGAGTTAAAGAGCAATGCCATGCATACAAGCACATACATGTGCACAGTCACTTAACGCAAAAAAGTGAGTGTATTAAAAGAGGGTAGGAGAGAAGTGTGGCCCACTCGTCTTGGCCAATTCCCTCTCTAAAAAAGGCTCAGGGAGAAGTTAATGAGCCTGTTACAGCCCCACAGTTCCCCTGATAAGGCCGCTGATTACACCACATGTTCGGGCAAGAGGATTGTGTGTGTGTTTGGATGTTTGTGTGTGTCACCTGACCCAAAGCGGTCATCTGCTAATCGTACGTTCACATGTCAGGAATGCACACGTTCCGATAAACACACTTCCACACACACGTCTCTCTAGGCTCGATCTATCCATCGCACGCTCGCCCACAGAGTTGCACCCCGTGATCACATTTCTCACACACACACGCTCAATCAAGTGTGACTGAGTGAGCGAGCCACTCAATGAGAGTGGGTGATTAGGCCCTCGGAGAGTAGGCCTGACCTTTCCCTCCACATCAAGCCTGCCGTGCGCATGTGTGTTTTTATGAGTCAGTGGCTGTGAGCTCTCGGGCCTGCGCCACTTCACATCAAATGTCACCGACTTAAACGAGATGGCCAGAGAGAGATGCGAGGGAGGAGGAAACTTGAAGAGGAAACATGAGAAAGTTTGCTTTTATAGTAGTCTGCAAGAAAAAGCTAAAATAGGGAGTAAGTAAAAAAGATAAGAGACAGACAGAAGAGAGAGCGCTGTCACAGATCAATCTCCTGTCTCGTCTCTCTCCCTCTTTGCATGAGAAACAGCAAAGCCGAGGTATTTTTAAATTCCTCGTTGGTTGTGGGAATACAGCTCGGGCCCTTGTGGGCACATGCGCCTCCCCCTCCTGCTGTCGAGATGGTTGAGTCTGCATTTCCGCGTTCTCTGAGCGCAGACAAACAGAGAGGCAGACAGCCTGAGTCAGGCCTCCGGGGACAGGGAGCGCGGGGGGCAAGTGAGGTTTTGTTTGCAAGTTTGTTGTGCTGCTAAACTCCGAGGATTAGTAAGCAGCCAAATATAATTCATGTGCTCTTTTAGAGTTACACGCAAAGAGCTGGCTTCAGTGAAGTGTGGACGATGATGATGAGAGGCATTCAGACTGAGCTGCAGGTGTAACTCTTGCAGCATTTATACCAAACATAATCAAAGCAATGAGATGAAATAAAAGCATTTAAAAGTTCTTTTTTTTCCAGATTTATTTCTGGCCTTTTTGCCTTTATTTGATAGGACAGTGGATAGAGTCGGAAAGAGGGAAGAGAGCGGGGAGAGACATGCAGGAAGTAGTGCCAGGGGCCGGATTCGAACCCGGGTCGCCTGCGCACATGGTGCGCGCCCAACCACTCGACCACCGGCACGCCCCTAAAAGGTCATTTTAAATCATGATTGTGACTGACACCAGCTGGGTATTGCAGTGTAACTAGCGATATGATACGACACAATGTAGTGTGCAACTGCAAAATGATGCATCACAATGTCTGATTAACAGGAATGAAAAATGTCCCTTAAAGGTTAATGCATTAATTCAGTTTCACCTCTCCTCACACTTTATCTTTAACATTTTCTCACCATCTAATACGGGGTTTCCTTTTATTCTATTGTCAGCTTCTTCATTGGCCAGTTAACTTGCATCACCCTACTCTCATTCCCGTTATACACACATCACTGAGGAGTCATGTAGAAGCAATATGGTGAGTCAGATTGGCCGGTAAATTTGTTCAGAGCACCTAAGAAAAGTTTCTCTTATGTTTTGCACCATCGATTTAATAACTGTCATGAGTCAAGACAACAATTATTGGTGTATGAACATTTTGTCCTACTCACGGAAAATTAGATGATTAGCGGTAGGGGTTGACTGATTATATTTGGTGCTTGGCCAATTGTTAGAGATGTAACAGTTTTGTTAGTATTGAGGTGATGTCTCATTACAATCGGGGGACATGTGAAAGTTTCAAACAATATTCGGGGCAAAAAGTTGTTTTTTATTCAGTGAGGCAGAGCGAAAGAAGAGGTAACTACAATTACCATCGGCCCTTGCACACCCATCATCCTTCCACTCGCTGGCTTGAAAAACAGCATGAAAAATGGTGGATGCTGTGAGTGGTAAAGGAGAACTGAGTGACAAAGTTCTAGAGGCTCCAGAGACTTTTAAATCTGATAGTGGAAGCACTTAGGTTTCCCAAAATGAGAAAGGAAGAAAAGGCGACGGACAAACCAAAAACAACCGACAGAGGTGACACAATTGATGGGGAATAGGGGTAACGTAAAGAGCCCCTTGGCAAATCATCACCCTGAAAAGATTTGCAAAGATGTGAGGAGCAGAATCTGGCCAGGCCAAAAGACTCTTAAGAAAGCATCCACAATCTCACTTCCCCACAACAGAGCAAGGGCTCAACAGATCACAAGGTGTACCTGTGAAAATATCGCCAAAGACCTACAAATATTTCCTTTATCTTTTTTTTCACTTAAATATTTATTAGTGCAATTACTTGTTACAAGAAATATTTCTGTTCAAACCAAATACAAACAGAAACAAAACAAAATAAAACAAGCACTGCTTGGAGTGTGCCTTCAATTAACTGAAAAATAATCATAACTGACATTTAGAGCCTCTAACCTGCACGAACCTGCCCTGTCAATTATTTCATTTTTCCCTTGTAATTCTCTCTCTACTAATGCACCACCCTCTTAAAAACAAACTACAGGCTGTGTAGTCATGTTGATAGGCAGCCGGGTGTGGCAAGACATGTAGCCTGATGGAAACCCAAGAAAAGAAGAAGTTCTAGTCATGTGACACCATCCCATCCAGTCCACTAAAACTCAAACATGAGGCCAAGTTATTTTCTATTTTTTATACAACAGTATAAAATGGTTTATTTTGTTCGTAAGAAATACAAGTTGTTCATTTTCTTCTTTTCTTTGAAATTTTGACTTTATACAAAAACATTTTTGTTTCAGCTGATGTTTTGATTTTAATTTTTAAATGAATAACCATAAATTGTTAACCCTTTACCTACTGAGGCTAAAAATGGCGATTTGGACATATTTTGTTATTATGGCTGTAAAATAGTCAGGAATTGGAATGCCAGCAGTTTAAAAGAAGAAGAACAAGAAAAACTGATTTGTTTTTCATGGCTTTTATGAGAGGAAATTTTGTTATTGCTCATGAAGTTTTGATTTGACATTTGAAATGTGAACCTATACATGTTTAGAACAATCATCAGTCATTTTTTGAGTCTAGGATTCTTGGTGTGCAAAAGAGAACTAAATATATATATATATTTGCTCTTCACACACCTCAGTTCAGAAGATGCATCCTCCAAATCCCTGTCCTTCTCTATGAACCGTAGCGGCTGTTTCACCGTTCTTAATGGTCTTCCTGACATAAATGTGTGTTATAAAAGACAGACATGCATAAATGCTACTATGTAATGCTATTTTTTGAAAAGAAAACACCACTATCGCTCGCTCTCCTTTTACTCTCTTCCTTCACTCTCCTTTCTCACTTGTCTTCTGCCAAAGCTGTTATTTCGCAGTGCTCTTTGACATTACTGTAATACATATACCACACATCATATATTGCTGGAAAGCACAGATTCTCAGCTCTCTGTCAGCATTGGAATTTTTTAAATTGAACAAACTTTTGAGGAGTTACGGTGTTGAGAATCTGTGTAGCTGTCTCTCCAAACTTCTGGTGTATTGTTATGAATGCCCACGTTATATGGTTGTGAGTACTGTAATGAACCATATATGTGTGCATGCCCACAATTCTCAGCTTTCCAACAACGTTGGAAATTTTCAAATCAGACAAACTTTGACAGAGTTATGGTAATAATAGTCCAGACATATAAAACACAGCGCTGCCACTGGCTCCGTAGGTAAAGGGTTAATCCGTGTATATTCCTTTCACTTATTTGTTTTGAATTAATACAAATATTTACAGAACAAACTGAGCCGGAGGTTGGGGTTGGAACCACTGCTCATTAGTCATAATCAAGGTTAAAAGTTCAAGTTATTGGGATATTGATTTTTGCCATAGTCGCCCAGCCCTACTATAAGGTTAAAACATCTGTTAGTAATCGTTCCAGCAATGTCGTCAATTTGAGTCCTGTATAGAAAACCATAAAAAACAAGCATTTTCTGTCATCAAACAGGCTAACAATCACTGATTTGTAATCACTAACAAATACAGCATCAACTGATTTGTGAACAGCTATCTTTTTCCATCTTTATCCATCCCTAAAAAGGAATTTGAATGAAGTGCTAAACCTTAAAATTTAACCATCCTCAGGTTAACCAAACTTTTTCTGTAAGAAAAATTGTGAAGTTCTTTGAGGTTATTGTCTTAAATGTGTGTTGTAAACACACATCAAAGTTTGATGACCAACTTCCTAGCACAGCTTTGACCCAAAACAATTTTCCTGTACAATGAAGGACTATTACCACCACTTCAGCTGCACACTTTGGCTTTTACCTCCAAATAAAGTGGTTGAGGTAACAGCCTGTCTGGTCCTCTCACTGTTGTCTTTTCACTGAGATGTTGCTTCTTTTGTGGGTGTAATGTCATCACATCTGACAGAAACGATAGCCCAACTTACACCACATCAGTCTCAAGTTTTAGCTGAATAATCCTTCATTATCATGTTAAGTTTTGCCGTACAGAAGGTGAAAGTTGCCATCTGTGTTGTCTCGCAGCCTTTCCTCATCTTCCTCCTCCCATCATCACTGCAGATCTCACAGGAGATACTGAGCGGGTGACAGGTCGTAGGACATGTGACGTGTCGACCAGGTTAATTAAGTTTGAAATCATGAAGATGATCAGTGGTGCTGCCACTTAGACTGCCAGCCTCCTCCCTCTAACACCCCCTCCGCCCCGTCGCTGTGTCCCAGCTACGACCAAAGTGCTTGCGCTGTCTGACAGGTGGAGGGGCGTCTGTGTGCACAAGTGTGAGAGGAAGACTGTGTTATTATCACCACCAGGCGTAAGACAGAGAAGAATCATGTCATCAGTCCTCGGAGCATGTGCTTGTGTTGCTTGTTTATACGGCACCTGAGCCATTTTTTTTCTGTATGTGAAAAATTACACACCAAACTAGATTAACAAAACCTTTTTGCTGTCATCTTTAGTACAATTTTGACTATAAGGGAGCCTGGAGGGACATTTAAGTAATGGGGGCGCCCTCTTAGTTTGTTGTTTTCAGCTCTGTGTTCACACTCACAAAGTTGTTTCTTTCTAAATTGTTGCATACTTTTTTCTTGAATCCCTCCCTCTTCAACCATAAGCCATGTCTCCACAGGGGGAAAAGAGATGATCCCGCTCAGATTTTCCAACTAAAGAGAAGTTCTGCGCAGTACTGTATGTATGTATAGATATATTTATTTATTCCTGAGCAGTTTTAGGTTTTACGGGACACCCTGAAAGCTTTATGTGAAGGTTGAACCTGCACTACTCAGCGGGCTTCCTGTATAAAAGGTTTGTTTATGATGCTGAGGAAGACTGTGATGCAATGTGATGAAATAGACTAAACTAAAACACAACTACACAACAACTTAATGTGCTGGAAATGTGTTAAAATGGCTTTTTTCATATGAATATGGTGTGTTATAAGATTTAAGCAAGATCTTGAGGTAGCTTTGGCAGAAAAAAGCTGAAAACCACAGCGGTTTGCTGGGTGAGATTTGCCAGGGGGATTTACCACTTCTGCTATTGATAACCCACCTCCATGATAATTTTTCACCCCACAGGGAGACAAGGAGCTACGTTTTATACATGCCTCTGCTCCAGCTGTCTATAACTCTGTAATATTGGTGGTCTAACATCATCATTCGCCATACAACCTAAACATTTATGACACAAGACCAAAACTTAAGATTTATGTGCTCATACTACGGTCCGGTAGTTGCGCACATGGTGGAGTTCTCAAACTGATGAGTGAAATCAGGAAGGATCAAGCACAGATCCAGGATTACAACTTTTCTGCACCAACTAATACAAAGTTTGACCCTTTTCCCTTCTTACAGACATATAAATTTAACACTTTAAAAAGAAATAAAATGCTGGAGGCGTTTGAAACATTCAGCCCATGACAGAGTCTGTCTTTAATTTATTAACTGGCGCTAGTAAAGCATGCCGTTCTCACTGCCCAATCCAAAAACATGATTATGTTAGTTTTCTGCTTTCTAGAGACCCATAAATCAATAATCAGAAGACTGTTCTTTAACCTCTCAATCAGATCAGACAGTGGAGAGACATCGAGGAGAATTAGCCCTAGACACACCCTCAAATGGGCAGCTCGGCTGGGGCGGAAAAGCAAATCCCCTGACATACTGGGCTGCTGTGACGAGTCAAAACGAGTCGAGCTGAGCCGGGTCATGTCATGGAAAATCCACGTGTGTTGTACAGAGAACAGCCACCTTTTGGGCTAATTTAAAGCTCAGACATGTCAATACATTGGACTTCATCTAAAAGGAGAATGGGGGATTTTTATCAGTAATATATAGTTTTGGACATTCATTATTCTCTAATTCTTATTTTTAATTGTAATAGTTTCTGTTTGTCTTTGATATGAATTATGGTGGTTTTGGACTGCGTTCTACTCTAAAAGCATTCACATGGGCTCTGACTTCAGTTATCCAGCAATATAACAGAAAAAACTGTATTCCCCCTCTGAATCGCTCACACTGCATTGCCTGAAGAAGCGATAGCAAGGCTGCAACTAATCACCATTTTCATAATCTCTTAATCTCTTAATCTGCTGATTTTTTTTCCTGATTAAGTAATTAGCTTTCTTTATGCAAAATTTGATTTTGAAGAAAAAGCAAAAAAAAAAAAAAAAAAGAGTCATCAGATTCCACGGATTATAAACCATGTCTTCAAAATGCTTGGTTTACTCAGCAATAGTCCCACACTTAAAACAGGAAAGTTTCAGTCATGACATGGCCAAAAGAGAAAAAGTGCAGAGGATGAATCTTAATATTTGCTGGAAGCATGAAGGGTGTGATTAATCATTTATCTGGATGGATGCTGATCAGTTAAGAAAACTAGACAGAGCCATGGATTCATGTACACAACTCCATTCTTTCACACAAACACAAGCACACACGCCAAAATAACCAGTGTTGGAAAATTAGAGAAAAAATGACAAACAGTCCCAGTCAGTCTAGACTGCAGCCTTTTCTCTGGGCCATGATTGCTGTGTTCCCCAGGTGGCTGCTGGGAGAGCTGGAGCTGCACTGATTGTTGATAGATGTCTATTGGCATGAGCAGCACGTACCCACAAACACCCCGACCACCAACACTACCTGTAATCCAGGAAAAATGGACTCCACGTATTAGTGAGACTCTTAATAGGCAGGAGACATTTTACACCGCTACACCGCCACACACGTTTATAACTAGCTGTGCACTAGAGGCTATAAGCTATTACTGCTCTGGCTCTGTATCAAAACCTTTACTGTTGAGTGACTGCATGTGGGGCAAAGTGATGGAGTGTTATTAAGTACATCTACTAAAGTACTGCCATTCACCTGATGTGACTGTAAGTTACTTGAAGGTTTTCTATTGCTGCCACTGTAAAATTTGCAACATTTCAAGAGGAAATAACTGTATCTACTGCAAAATAGGAGGATTCTGAACTGATTTATCTTCCAAACAGGACCTGCAAATTAGGCCAAATTTCAGGGCTCCAGCCTCTCCAGGCAAGAATCTTTAGCGCACAATATTTACAATTTTTCACTTTTTTCTAAGATTATGCAAACCAAATAATGCATAGACTGATAAAAAATATACATTTACCTCATTAATCAATGATTCAAATGATCACACTTTTAAGTTTAGGACAAAATAGTAAACAATTAGCTTAAAAAGGTGCAACAGTACAGCTACTTCTCTCCATTAAAGAGCCAGAGTCTGGTGAAGATGGCAATGCTGTTTGGGCTGCGATGGCCATGTAGTGGAGAGAAGGAAAGAAAGAGAGCGTCTGTGTGTTGGCACGATGGGTGGAGAGAGCTGGGGGGGGGCGTAAAAAATCTTTTTGCAAATAGAACCAGTCTTGTCTCAACACCAAGACTGGTCGTCTCTGTCATCGTAGACTACTTTCATTTAAAGCTTGAGTATGTAACATTCAATGAGAACCATGTACAATCAACTCTACTCCCCCTCCCTTCCTGTTCTTCTCCGTGTTTGGGCTCCGTAGCTCCCCTCTTCTCATATACCTCCTTGTGAATGTGCACATCAGCTGCATCGAATACTGAGGGTGGCAAAGCTCTCATGGAGTGATTTTGCTACGCTTTTCCACTGAAATCAAAGGCTGAATTACAGGTTAGACAACACTTCGTCTCAGCATGAACAAATTCTACATTGGACCGAACACTGCTGGTAACTCTGCCATTGTATCGACTTTTCACTGAGCTGAGGCGCAAGCGCACCTACTACAAAGGCCAATAGGAACACCCCCTCCTTCCTGAGCCGTGATTGGCTGCAAGAGTGAGAGTGCAGCTCAAGGAGGCATTGCAGAAGTTTGTTATTCCGTTAGATGGGCTCCATAACAAGACCCTGATGGGATGTGTTGTTTTCGTGGGTATATGACACTAAAAATAAATTGCTTAATACAGCTTTAATGATGTTTAACATTTTCACCAATCGATTAGTGAAGGAGAGTTCACACCTGACAAGCCGGGTGAAGTGCTAGCTTTTATCTGCTCATCTGTCTGCATGGTTGATTGTGGGGGCCAACATTAAGGGCCTAATTGGGTTTAGGAATTCTTTACTGAATGCTTATCCTTTCAGTAGGGCACATGTATCTTTTTTTTTTTACTTCAAATCAGGGATGCATATTATCTGCATGATATTGGTATAGATACCAGCCTAAAAAGTAGATTGTCTGTCTTTGCAGATATGGAAATTTCAGTCGATATCAGCAGTATGTACAAGCATGTTTGTGTAGTTTTAGGCAGGACCAATACTTCTACATCAGGGCATAAACTTGTAAGTTTGTTTTAAGGCCTGAAGTTTGGTTCTGAACTACATTTATATATTGGTATCGATGTCCACATCTGTTAAAATGAATGGGGAAATATTAGGGACATATTAAAATTTTAGGTAGCCTATTTATTGCATCAAAAAAGCCCTAAAAAAAACAAGTGCAGACCTGGAAAAACAGGGACGTAGGCATTTATTAAGCAACAGCTGTACTTTAAATAAGACAATATGTGCAAAGAAAGTGTCATAGGTGTATATTAGGCTGATAACTGCTGTAGGTCTTTGGCAGTGTGGTCACGATTTACTCTGTGATCTGTAGACCTGTTGCGCTGAAGTGGGATTAGGAACGCTTCCTTAAGAGTCCTTTAGCATGGCCAGATTCTGCCCATGCATCTTTGTGAATCTTTACAGGGTAGAAGATTTGCCAAGTGGCTCCTTATGTTTCTTCTATTCCCATGAAGAGCGTAGCGCAGTGTCTGCATACATTTTTGTTTGTCCACCACCTTTTCTCCTTTCTTAACACCGGGTAACCAAAATGCCTCCACACGACAGATTTAAAAGTCGCCAGAGCCTCCACAACCTCAAAAAAGTTGTCACTCTTCTTCTTCAGTTTCCAAAGGCTTGCCACATTGATGGCATTTTGCCCCACTTAGTCACTCATTCCTCCCTCTGTGCTCATCCACTATTTTCAGGGTGGCACAAAGGATGATGGGTAGCTGTAGTTCTCAATGTCCTTTGCTCTGCTCAACTAAAAAGCTGCACTTTTTGCCCTGAGGACCTGTCATTTAAAACCGTCACATGACCGTCATGAGACGCTTCTGTCACTGCAACACCGTGAAAATAACCATACCATTACATCTAGAGTAAAAACTGAGAGATCTGCAAAAACCAAATACTGTGCATCCCTACTCTAAATCTATTACTTAAGAATTAAAGGTCCAGACCCTGGTTATAATAAGACAGCTCAGCTAAACTTAGAATCTTAACAGTCCCTACATTCACATTTTTAAATCATACTGCATTAATCTGCTAGCAGAAAACTCTTAATCATCAAGTCATTTTAATTTAGATTGACTTCTAAAATTTTCAAATACAAAAAAAAAATCCAGCCAGATGGAGTGAATTGGCAGATTTTTCTTTAAACATAAAGTTATTTTCAAACCACTGATGCACTTCAAAGTTATTTTTCCCAAGCAGAATGTCAGATGTACAGATGAGTATTCTGGAAACAGGACTAAATATTCTTGCCCATTACATAATAGTCTGTCTTCAATTCTTTGGGGAATTTTTACTGTTTGAGATCAAACTTCCATGAAATATTTTGAACCCATTCTCACCAAAAAGCGAGATGCTTAGGTGGAGATACCACCCACAGCCTAGGCGTGGACTATAGTGAATGTATGACTGTGTTTGTGAGAGCTGGCATGTAGCGTTAAGTTGTTTGGCTGCTCCTAAAACTAAAAAGACACTTCAGAAGTGTAGTCCATTTACTGTTTACAATTGGGGGGCATGCTAGAGTAATTTACCTTTGGATAACTTCAGTGAACTTGTTTGAAAATGCTGCTGTTCTCCCCATAGTGAGACACAAGTATGATATGATGCATATCTACACCTGCAATCCTCACCTGATGAATGGCTAAGATGATGTTTTATTCTGATTAAGTTTCTGATTAATTGCTCAGCCGCCCTCATGTGATCACCCTTTCTAATCAAGTGCAGCTCCACAAAGGTCAGAGGGAATTAGCCCCCCAACACCACCTAAAAATAAGCTGCTTTAATCAGGTTGCAGATGGTCTGATAAGCGGCATGATGGCATCGGGGGCCAGTCGTGTGGCGGAGCTGAGGCGTGTCAGAGATAGCATCTGCACCTCGTCTCTAAAGGTGCCTCGGTGTCTTTCATGTCAGGTGAGTGTGCTGACATTCTGTCACATCCAGACATCAGATGTGGAGGGGTCATAGGGGCCAGACATCAAAGTGTAGGTCTATGATGGTGGGGGGGTTAATACAGACTCATGCAGCGTGCTCCTGTAAAAGACGTTGACACCTCTGCACACGTGCAGTCACCATGACAAGCTTCAAGTTTGAGATAGTGTTGATGTCTGGCAGTGAAGCCCACGTTTCCCTCTCTTTATCTCCTGAGCCTTCTGCTGATAATTACAGCCATCCCGTCTCTAGGACTCGGTCACACCGAAGCTGCCAGTCTGCAGAGGAATTATCGCCGGGGCCATCGCAAAACGGAGCACACCAAGGTCAAGCCCTGTGTTCAATTTCACTTTTGATTCCGGTCCACCTTTCTTTCTCCTCTACCACTTATCCACTCCTCCCTGTCGGCCCTCCCACGCTGTCACTGTTGAATTTTCCCTCCAAGGCTAACCTCTATTTCCAGGACAACCAGCACCTTGACACTCATTCATTTCCAATCCTGCAGAGTGGTCGGCTGAATGGAAATTGACGATTCAATTTTTGGAATGAAACTCAAGAGTCCTTTTGGAATTGACTCTCCCCTCCTTTCCTGCTCGGGTGCCCGTCCTGCCACCCACCACCTCTGCCCCCCCCCCCCCGCTACACCGCCACTCGCTATCTCCGTCCTGGTCTGCTGAGTACAGCCAATTTCTCCGCTTGTATGGGTACGTGGGCGAGATGGCTACCGCTTAAAAAAACGCCCTACAGCTTCCTGCAGACTTCTCCCAGACACCTTTTCTCCACGCCTGCTCCCTCTCATCAATAAACCGCCGTCAAACAAGCAAACACTTAAAACCAAAAGGGGTTTATTCTCAGCATTGCTCCCAGCTGGATGTAGGGTGGCAATTTAAAAATGATCTATGCAAATGTAATTTCGCTGTGTGTCATCCAACACAGCCAATTAATGAGTGAGCTTCTCCAACCCAACTATAAATTAACGGGGCTAGATATAATAGCTAGATTAATGTGTTTTTCTGGCACTTGCCTAATTGCGAGAAGACTCCGGTGGGGCTACTGTGAGCTGCCTCATTTCTACGTGTGATAGAGTGAGTTGAGACAGCGGAGGGATAAACGCCTGCATCAACTCTATTTATCATTTATATGAACTTTGTTGTTGCTCCTTTTAGTTTTTATGCATGAGGAAAGTGATCAGGAATGATGCTTTTTCCCTCTGGGAACTCAGATCTACTTCAGCTAACTTACAATTATAAATTGTGAGATTAAGTTTAATATGAAGGACAGCATTAGCTGTAGTCAAACTCAAAGCTTCTGTTAACAAGTTATGAACAGGCCCATACACAGAAAATTGATCCGGTAACATAACGTCATGTACTCCTTAGGGGGCAGAAAATCATTTCTGCAGATAGAATGCTATCAAGTTAGTAGAGTTGTATGTCGTTTATGACTGTGCCAACTGTTCAGATTCAGAGAAAGAAATTCTTAAGCTATTTGTGTGTCCTGAAAACTTTAAAAAGCCCATGGGGATTCAGTGGCAGGCATGGATTTAAAGCCTCTATCGAAAGTATGGAGGAGGGGAGTCAGACGATGCTTGTGTGTTGTCAAGCGGTCCAGTTTGTCACAGTGAACCCTGATCTTGCTTGTTTTTCCACAGCCAATATCTGTCCAGCCCCAAGAGGACTGTTAAATTCTGTAAGTATGCTTTTTTAGGATATTTTTCATCTCAATTTATAATATAGTATAGCTATTAAATTAACCCAGAGATATTATCAAAATATATGCTGACATTTAAATATTTCTTAGAGACAGACATATAGGAATCAGTGTTAATTTCGTTGACTAAAATTGTAACCAAAAATGTTCATCAACAGCCTTCTATGAGAAAAAACAGACTAAGACTAGCCAAAGACAGATCTTTGATGACTAAAAGTTTAGTTTTCATCAAGATGACTCAAACTAGACTAAAATGTAATTTAGTTTTCGTCTCATAGTCAAAATCCATGATTTTCTCCACTGTGGGTAAATCTGTCAAAATACAACACATTTGTATCTCCTCTGCCTCTCAGCTGTGAAAAACAGGGAGCACAGGCTTGGCAGAGTGCATAGAACACACTACCATGATTTGGCAGATTAGACAGGAGAATAAATGTGTGGACTATACATTAAGAATAAAATGTGAGGACTTTTTATGGACTAAAACTTCACTAAAATGTTTTTGTGTTTTCGTCAACTACAACTATAAAGGGTAGAAATGACTAGAATGTGAGTAAAACTAAAATGCATTCAATCCAAAGACTTAACACTGGTGGGAAAGGAGCTGCAGGTAGGGTCGGGCATCGTCTCGAGTTTTTTCTGATACCGGTGCCCAGTTGATATCTTTTATAGGGTGCCTGAATCGATACTTTTGAGTGAGAAAAACATGTGTTGACAGTCAACGTGAGAATAAAAGCTGTCTGGGTATCATAAATGATTTGCAGAAATATCTTTATAAGATGCTAGTCAAACATGGAATAACAAAAGTAACCTTGTCTAACTTAACTTATAAATCACAAAAATTCCATAACGTATCTTTTTTCTTTCATTGGGATGGCAGGGTATTGAAATTAAGTATCTATATCTGTGTTGTAGATACAGTAGGTATCGGATATGTTGGTACCAGTGCTATGTCGGTACTTTAATCCGGGCTGCCTGCGTACATGGGGCAGGCAGCAACTTAACCACTAGGCTATCTGTACGCCCCCAAAAAACAATATTAAAACAGTTTTATCAGGGATGACTTACATTTGACCCCCTTTTTGTTTTTTACAGAAATCCACGTGTCAGCTATCAAAGTAAATATGCATGACAAACACATACGTATCATTTAAGTCTTTTTTAAATCTGCAGGGTTTTTTGTAAACTTTTCACTTAAAGCTCTTGGAGAATGCAGTTTTTCCTGCCTGAGATTTAAAAGATAAGACCTCTATCACCAATCAAGACAAAGCCCAGTGATGGATAACACAGAAACCCCAGAGATATGGTGCTAAAATATCTTCATTGCCTCCTTGTGGCCGGCTGCAGTATAGGTGGTAGGGGCTGATCTCACCGCTAATGCCTGAAAGTTACAGATTTAATCAAAATAAAATATTAACACATTAATATGTGAATTAGACTATTGATTTAATTTAGCTCCTTTGAAAGTCTGGCTCCCACGGTGTCTGTCAAAAATCTGGCCCATGTACAAATATAGTTGATGACCCCTGACCTAGAGCTTTAACATCCTAACTTTCCTCCATTATCTTCCATTACATTTCTTTTCACTTCCTGCCCTCCATCTGACATTTATGCATTATTAGGATCACCTGACAGATGCTAAATCCCATGATGCATATGTCATCATGGGATATGGATGAGAACATCCAGACAGGTAAAGCCAAAAACAAAAATGCTTAAAGATTTCAAACACCAGAAAGGAGATAGACATGAGTCATGCAATACTCAAAAATAAGGTAAAAAACTGTAGCAACATGACAAACATCCATCTACATGGCATAACAATATTATAATTAGCAGTTAGCAACAACAGCTAGGCTCTTTATGATTGGACAGCGTGTGCTGTCGGGGCTTGTACTGAATGTGCACGCTCTGTGGTTTGGATTACATTTTTTTCTGTCATTAGCACAAGTTGAACCCGTGCAAAAGCAGCTTTTCTTCTGTGAATCCAGCCTGAAATGAGTTAAAGCCACAGCATGACAATTTCCACACAAATGATTCAAAGATAGTGATAAAAGAAAGAAGGTTGAGACTTGTTATAAGAAAAAACTACCTTTACATGTACAGGACAAGAGCAGCAAAGATAAAAGATGTACCAGTTTGTGGGTGCATAAATTTAGCATAAACCAAAAGTTTGTCACAGGAGCTTTAAAAAATTTATTACTGGAAAAAATCAATGAGTGCATGTGCATAAGTGGCATATGAAGTGATGAAAAATGAGAGCTCAAGGTGGAGTAAAACAAGATGGAAAGAAAAGAGAAGGTAAAGGAGACAATGAGGAGGAGTAACTGTCTGTCTCCACCAGAGAAGGAGGAAAAAAGAGGGGATGATAGCAAGGAAGACAAACAAGCTCCAGGATCCAAAACAGCAACAAGGAGGCCTTTTGTTTTGCCCCTCTCAGCCGATTGTTCTCCTCGCCGAGGGTGAGAACGCTAATCCGCCATGGAAAGAGGAGTTGGGAGGATTTACTCTAAGTATCCTTATTAGTGGGAATTCACTGATACGGGAGGGAAGTGGGTAATGGGTGAGGGGAGAAGGTAGAGGGCATAATGAACAAGGAGGAAGAAGGGAACAGCAGGGTAGTCTGAATACACTGTAGGTGCCATATGAATCTTTAATACAAGGCTTAATGGTGAGGGAGGGAATAAGGGAGGAGTGGAGAATATAAAGAGAGCGAGGGAAAAAGGGAAAGGAGAATCTCCGAGGAGGTTACTGAGCCTTCAGTATCACAACACTCCTGATAAGTGCCAGCCTCCCAGGATCAAACCTCATTCTCCACAGCTCCAGCGCCACCAACGACTCTCCTTTCAGATGCAGAGCACGCTGGCGAAAAGGACACACTAGCCTTTGTGTTCGAAAAACAAATAGAAATGGGTCTGATGTTCGGATAAAAATGGATAAAGGATCTTTCCAGGTGATAAATTTCCTAATTGCTTTTGTTAAACACACACCCTGCTGGAAGCTTGGCCACGGTACATCGTTTTAATTACACGCACAAGAGTCTAATTAGTTGTATCTGTTGTACCAGAGGCTAACGTGCACCCAATTAGACCCGAATCAAAAGGATGGTACAGTCAGACGAGGGAAAAGTGCGCTTCTTTGTTCTTTACAGTATTCATCAAATAACAGAGGGAAGTAAAGACTTCACTCCCCAACTTGCTGATGTCATGATCACTCCTGCTATCTTTAAACTAATTAAACACAGTTTCTCGTGTGAGTGCCTGAGCGGGCGGCTGCCTCACTTGTCAGAGTCTCCATCTCTTTGTCTCTCTCCCTGATGGTAATCGCTAAAGTGGAAAAACTATTTGTGCGATGATAAAGGCTAAACAACAGAGCTCATTACTGCAGCATTTGTGCAACAGTTTGTGGATTCAGTGCTGTCTTCAGAGTCGGATCCACCAGCTGGTTCACATAAAAAACAATAAAGACGACTTTATAAAGAGCAGGAATTGTGCCACAAATGCGGCTGTTCCTGTAAGGATGGGTTGATATTCGATGATAGATTAAATGGAGGAGTCTTGTGCTTGCTGCTCCTGCATTAACTAATTGTTAAGCAGGCCCTCAGGGGAGATAAGACATAGCCTAGCAAGAAACATCTGACAAGGGAGCTTAGAGCTAAAATTATTGAGAACGTCTACAAATGATTTCCCTAATGAAACCATGAACAACACGGGTGAAGCAGAAAAAGCAGATCCTCCACTTTGGAAATACAAGCACATCAAAGCCTTCTTCAAATCCCCCAAAGAAAAGCTCCTTCCCTCCACAGCAGGGTGAAAAAGACACCGGAAACTTCCACAGATACCACAGGTTTTCCCAAAAACTTTAACACTTGGCTCAGAGAGCTTTCCTAACCCCCTTCCTGGTGTGAATTCACCCCATTTCAGAAAGAACGTATGAGTCTCCTGAGGCAGCACTACAGCGGAGACGGTAATTCAGAGCATGTAGCGTTTCATCTCTGTGTGTTCGCCTGTTAACTGTTAACAGCCGTGTAGGTCTACCGTACTCTACAGCCACACCCATCAGTCACTGGAGAGCAACTAGAGTGCTTCAGAATGTGCTGTGGCCAAAATGAGCTTTGAGGCTTTTTAACAAACCATAATTCCAAAAAAAAAAAAAAGCTGGGCTAAAATGTGAATGCAAACAGAATACAAAGATTTGCAAATCTCTTCCAACATATACTACATTGATCACAGCACAAAGACATTAAGGTTAAAAGCATACACCTGATTGTTTTTAAGGAAAGATAAAAATTCTTAATTTGATGCATGCAGCACATTCCAAAACTGTTGGGACACTGTTTTTGCCACTGTAATATCACCTTTTCTTCAGCAACACAATGCAAGTGTCTGGGGACTGAAGCAAAAAGTATGGAAAGAGTAAATCTTTCCCATTGTTGCTTGATTTACATCTTAAGTTGCTCAAAAATGCTAACCTGGCATGCCCGATGGATTTGTTTCACACATCCATCTGGTAAACCACTCATAGACAGTGTTTGGGCAAGGGCAGAGCCTTTAAAAAAAACTCAAAGAGTGACTGGATGAACGTTCTGTCTGTCACATCTTTACGGGCCAATCAGAGCAACAAAACACGTGACATAGCTGCTAGCGAGGTGAGCCCCTAAAGAGGAGTAAACTCCATAGAGAATTGCAAAATGCTAATCATGCCGACCATGTTAGTACACAACTTTTGTCGTTTCTGAAAAGTAAACAACTCAGTGCTGCTCTTTGTTCTTCTTTTAATGAAGAATGTCGTCAAGTTCTGATAAAACTGCCGCTTTAGCAGCATCCACGCTAATGTCTTCCGCCATAACTGCACCGGTCTTTTGTTTCTGCTTGCTTACGTCACGACTCCGCCGCACCCAAAAGTACTGCCCCTTGCTGATTGGCCCTGTCACTTTCTAACTGGGCCCAAACGGTGCCTACAGGAGCTTTGCAAGATGGATTCGCTAAGGAAACACGTAAACGGGCGTATCCATCTGCTTTGCAAGCTTACAAGAATGCAGGGTTTCTGTTGGATTTTGTGCTTCATAATGTTTCAAACATTTATACCGGTGCTAGATCAATACGTTTTTAAAAGGTGCCTAAACGGTGCCTGAATTGATTTTTGGGAGCAGAGAAAAGTGTTTTAAAGGTCAGCAGGTGAATAAAAAATGTATTTGTATCTTCAGTGTTTCAGAAAAGTAACATAAGACATGATATATGTGTATAATTTCCTTTGGAGTGGCAGTGATCCCTGTTGTAGGTTTTATGAGCATGCCACTATTTTTAAAATCTTTTCTGGCTGCTGTCCCAACTTTTTTGGAACGCTTTCTGTCACCACATTTAGAATGTGCACATATTTAAAGAAAAGAGTCTAATTAATCAGTGAGAACATTAAATATCTATATGGTATAGAGGTATGCTGGTTCAGCACCTCGTCCATCCACCTTGGTCCTGCACCGCTCTGGCCTCCTGATGGCTATCTCCCAGGCCTGCGCCAGGCCCATGCCTCATCTCTTCAGGTATCCTCCCAGCTGACCCCTTGAACCCTCCCAGATTGAGAAGAATTTGCAAATCACTGTATCCCACTTTTATTCATTTTTTACACAGTGCCCCAACGTTTTTGGAATTGGGGCTTGTATTTTCCAGGGATGATTAACCTAAAGAGATGTTTCGAAATCTTCTTATCAGAAGCTGAAAGAAAGGGCTTGTTGGTGAGATGTGCACTGATATAAAGAGGCACAAATAAACATGAACCTGGAGCAAATGCTCATGGGAGTACGCAGGAGCTAATGCTAATAACAAGAGGCATCTGGTGGAGCTGGTCCATTTTCTTGATTGGTTCTATTGTACCTCTACAGGAGAAATACTGGGCACATAGCCTGGCAATCCACATGTGTACGGGCCCAAATAGTCCCTGACAAGTTGCATCTGAGTGGTGGGATTGGACGGAGGGATGAAGTGTTGGTGGTGGAGGAGGGGGGTGGAGTGCAGCTACTGATTGTAACCATGGAAATAGTGGGCCGAGGACGGTGGTGGTTGGATAGCATGGCGTGCAGCTGTTGATAGCTGCATAAGGCCACACGTGAGAGATATTCCCAAGGTTTATAATCACTGTCAGCCGCCAGCTCGAGTGGCCTGAGTGTAATCTATGTGTGTTTGTGCGTGAGTGTGCTCCAATCTTCCTGGGAAACTCATCTGTCCTAAGCTTCCAACTGGCAGCAAAATCCTAAAATCCTACCTACCCGGCTTTCTCATGAGTGACAATCTTCTTCCGGCAGCCCGTTGTGGGTTCTTACTTTACGGAGGAGAAAAAAAAAAGCACGTAAAAGAAAGCAGGATGTATGATTCTAACAAGAGATCATCTATGTTTGAAGAATGAAAACAGGTTGCTCTGCTGAAAGCACAAAAAACCTGTGTTTTTCTTGTTTCCAGATCAATAACTTGCATGAACACACGTTACGCAACCGTGCACCTCTGGATCAAATCAATGCCAGCCTGCTTTAAAAAACCTCATCATCATTTTCACTGTTGCTCTGCTCATCGGCTCACACACTGAATTTTCATTAGGAGGCACTTAATAGAGACAGGCACGTTTAAGAGTTCAGCTCTGGGTGGGTGGGTTGTGTCGATTAAGCCGAGTTCATCTTCATCACAATAAATAACATCGATTACAAAGGCTGGATGAGGAAGGGGAAGGGTGTCGGGATTAAAGTGGAAGGAGGATCCGGGTTGACGTATGACGAGAGAGGAGGAAATTAATAAAACGGAGAGATTGTTTTTGTGAGAGAGGATTGGAGAGACGCGCTGAGATTGAGAGTTTGAGAGAGAGGCAGGAGTAACCACAGTCATTGCTGTCGTAGTATCACATTCTCAGTGAGTCAGTGTGTCAGACCGCTAAGAGACACACTGGGGTTTTCTCCTGCGGGACTCATGCACTCTGAGGCTTTAACATACTGAGAGCAGCTCGTGTTTCCTCGGCCGAGGTTGAACAAATCAAGCCAAACCCGTAATGACACCACAGCCGCTGAAAATAATCTGTGCCGCTCACTTTGGGTGAAGAAGCGTTTTCTCGGCAGACGCAGTTCACCGAAGGGTCAGAGCGGCAGAGACGAATTGTTTCAGTTAAATCTAATCCTTGGCTGCTACAATATGCTCACTGCAGAAGGGAAAGATCCAGAATCCCTGCTCTTGTTCTACACAAATCAGATGCTTAGTTTTACTTTTGGAGGAAAAAAAATCCCAGCATGTTGGACAAGGTTGTTACTGGGAATGTCAAACGATTTTTTAAAATCGTGATTCATCTCAGCATTACTATAGCTAATACTCATTAATCTTTCTCTCTCTGTTTCAATTGCATGTTAAAATTCCACTGAGCCTTACAGTTTTGCCTCTGCATCGACACAAGCAGAGCAAAAATTTCAAACACAGACATGGATGTTATTAAGGCACAACTATCTCTACTTTTTAAAGCAAGATGACAAGCTCTGTTATGTAAGGACAGTCCGACACTCCTGATGTCTTGTCATCTCTTTTCTTGTTCCTCACCCATCTCAACACGAGCAACAGAGAGGAACATAGAAACAGGGTCACAGGGGAAACTGAGCTCCACATTGCACAGCAGCTGTCAAGATACTAGAAAAGGAAAGAAATCAGTGTAATAAAGCTGATTTTGTTGCTTTGTGTAGCTAAGACATGGTGTTAGGAATTTCGAGTAGATCAAAATGATGGCATGAACTTTAAAAGAGAAAAAGAACTTGCGATGTATTAAAAGGAAATGATAAAAACTCTAAAAGAGAAATAATTGGTAAAACAAGGTGTGAGCCATTTTTTATTTGTCTTGAGCTGTCTGTGAGTTTTTTGGTGAAATAAGACATAAAGGTGCTGTATTTTACATCAGTGCAGCTGCAGGGAGACATTGCAGTGTCTTAAAAAAAGTGTGCAAAAAGGGACAATAAAGCAGGCAATTAATGCAATAAGAAAGAAATGCATGGCAATTAAGGCATTAATGCTGACTACTCTGATTGTGACAATACCAGATTTTTAAACTCCAATGAGATTCTAGTAAAAATCTTACTACTATAGTTGGCGATGTGTCTGTGTGTCTGTCTTGATTTGCTCGCCATACCGCTGCTCCAATTGTCCTTCAAACTTCTCAGAAGACTTCTTGGGTGTACTGGTTCAAAACTGGTGCTATGAAAACATCATAAATGTGTAAAGATCAGTCATCATCTGGGGACTTCCCCTGTATATTCCATTCTTGTCTTCTCCACGTTCTTCCTTTAGCCAATGGGAGGATTCCATGACACCGCATCTTCCTTTTTTCCATTCTAAATGTGAACAAATTTTCAATAAAACCCTAAAATCTTGCACTGAGTCATAATTCAGGGGCTTTCCCTGTATAAAACGTTCATTTTTCTCTTCTCTCCATTCTTCTTTCACTTCCAAAGGTGGCTTTCATGGCAATGTCCCTTCTCTTTTGCCATGCTATTACATTGTCAGGTCGTAATAGAAGGTTTTGCTGCTTCATAGCTGCCTGCTGTTTGCTTGCTATTACTCCCAAAATCACTTCAACACCAAGCCAAAGACAAGACAGCCGTCACTCTCAAACATGCGCTAACAGACAGAAACTACAACATGCTCATGAGCCTGTCTGCACAGGTAAGCGTCATCATTATTGCTCATGCCATGACTAGACTCCTGCTGGTGACTACCACTGCTTGTGTAAAGTTCAGTTAAACATCACATGTCGAAACAAAGTTAAGGCAGCAGCAATGTAGCATTACTTCTTGCTATTGCTAACTGTTTAGTGTTTACATGTTTTAATGATAAACTAACGTTTCATACTTTATACATAGCAACATAGCAAGGTATGTATAGCACTGACTTGCCTGTGACTTACTATGTAACATGTTTGTCAGCATGCTAGCTATCATTACAAGCCCTATCATATTGTAGGGGCGGGCTACTTTCAGTCATTATCAGTGAACAGTTTTTTCTAAAGCATTGTCAAGATTTTTTTTCATGTAACTCTAGTCATTTGTATTGTCAGCTGTTTCAATGACGGAGAAACAAAAATAGATGTCCAAGACATTCAATCTTGGATGATCTCTTGTTATTTCTTGTTAAAAAAGGCAGGCAAACTCCTAAAACCCTGTCTGATCTGCACAGAAACACTGAAAATCATTCCATAGAAAGAAGTCGCCATGCTTTTTGAAATTTGGAAAGTGTTTGCAGAAGTTTCCTTGCATGTTTGATTGGCTCATTCTTCTTCTTGTTTTCAAAAATGTTGGTCCTTCTCAGTTCTGTCATTCAAATGTCAAAGACTGCATTGTTTTTAAAAATTAAGTAATACAAGGTTTTTCATAATTGACCATTTTGTCTCATCAATGTTGTCTTCACCCTCTGCATAAATTACTCCTTTATTCATTTTGTTTGGGCTGAATCGGACAGTTGTTTCTGCACACCAGAGGGAAAACATCCGCATTCTCCAGGGCAATGACCTTGCACAGCTTAATAGATCTTTTCGGTGTTTGCAGCCTTGGTATGCAGCCTGGATTTGTTTACAATGCAGCATGCTCAACATCACAAATCGGGGATTGCGTGGCTGTTGTCAGGGATTACCGGTCTGGTCTTTGAGTTTTTCATTACATTGCTGTATCGGAAAACAAACAGCTGTAAAAAGAAAAAAAAAATTCCCATCAGCCTCTTGGCAGAGAAGACCATCTCAGACATACATTTGCAAGACTCACATTTATTCATATGATGTTTCTAAAAATTCCTCCTTCCACATGAAGAAGAAAATGATCTGACAGTCTCCGCAGTGGCGGAGACACATGAGCTTTTGTGTTTTCCAGATGTCTGTCACATTGACACGACGGAAGAAAGAATAAATCAGAAAAGCTTACGGCCACAGGCTGGACATCCCATACAGCGTGTGTGTGTGTGTGTTTTAAGCTCTAATATGTTTAATATCTAAGCTCTTTATCCTATACAGGGCCACAGAGTGATTTTGTTTGACACCGTAGAAAGTGGAATCCTCTTACTTTCCTCTTTATGAGGTCAGCAGTGGAAATGGACAGAGTTCAGACAGATGGGGCCCGAGGGAATGAGGCAGGAAAAAGATAAAAAAATGAGGAAGAGCATCAAAGCAAGCTGGGGATGAAGATGGGACAGGGATGGGCCATGAGACCCAAGTATGTAAAATCAAGGGGGAAAGATGAGTGAGAATCAGAGAAAAGCAGAAGGAGATTAAAAGCGTCATGCTTCAATGGAAGCGCTTGCCAGATTGTTGAACAGTGTGTGAAAACCCCTCCCCCCTTTACCTGTCCACTGTTAGATCGAGGGTTGTGTGTTTGATAATGCCAATAACTTCTCAAAATAGGTTCTCCCACATTCAAGTCTGTTTTCAGAGTATTCTTCACGTATTCTTCGTGTATGTATGGAAGTGATTGAGACAAAATTCTCCAGGAGAAACAGCTGTTTGAAAGATTATTGTGGCTTACTCCTCTTCATGATGGCAGATCTTTTATAATGATCTCTTAAAACGGCTGTTCAGATTGTCATTTTGCTGCCTTTGGAGGTGGTCAGAGAGTGTCACACATGGTAAATCTAAAATAAACTAGCCTAGAAAGGTAATTCTAGTATTGTTTAACATTTTCCATTTTTTTCTACACTTAATAATGGGTAAAAAGCTTTTTCAACTCGCTGATCTGATCCTTTAAGCCCCAAACTATGCAACTAGGGATGCACCATATCGATTATGGCCAATATTTCCAAAGTCATTTTAGCCGATGCTGATATAAGCACTTTTTTTTTTTTTTAAGATTTATTTTTTGGGCTTTTAAAATTGACAGAGGAGGATAGAATCAGACATGAGACATGCGGGAAAGTGCCACAGGCCAGATTAAAGCCCAGGCAGACTGCGTACATGGGGCCACTTGCACCCCATTTATCGTTTTGCACACAAGATTTCATTCACAATGTTAAGGACTCACAGTGGGCCTTCTACAGCAGTGGTCCTGGTTCAACGGATGGGGCAGGTCCCAAAAATGGGTCCTGAATATTTACAAGACAAAAAAATGTCTATGGAAGTTCTAGAGGGACACAAAGTAAATCCATACATCTATTTTTAGATTTTCATGTGATGATGAGCTCAAGATCTCGACTTATAATCTCCTCTACTTGGATAACAAAGCTGGTTTTCCCACCATAACAAGGGAATTCCTTGAGAAATTACCAGATTTCCATGCTGTCTCTGGGAAAATGGAGTAAAATAAGATGTTTGCATGCACGTCCTTCTCTAATGATGTGAATTTCAAGGTTTTTTTTGTCCAGTCCCTTTGTTTAACAATGTTTCGTTCCATTTGGGGTCCAAACTACAACATTTATCATAAAACAGATTTGAGTGGTTGAAATAATGTCTCTGAAGGTGGGTGATGGTGGGTCCTATGGATGCAAATAAATCCCTCAGCCTCAGCTAATTTAGCATCCTTCCATCACATTTCCTCTGATGTTCCCTTTCCTTTTTTAAAATAACTTCAGAAAATCAACTGTTGCTTATTATTTATCATCATCAACATGATACATTTGGTATTTAGTTGCCATGATTTCCTGAACACTAACAAGCAGAAAATGATTAAACATTATGTAGCACCTTGGTGGAGTAAAGTAGCTCAAAAAAGACCTAATCACTGCGCTCAACAGCATAGCTACAGTATAATTTAGATGCATGAAAATCAGGCTTTATAGTTACACTTATACATGTCATATTAGATTTTGTGTTACTATGCCAGTAAGAGTGGGTGAAGCATCAGGGGTGCTGTAAGAGTGTTAGATTGCTGATTTGTGAGCTTTAAAGGAAAATAGTTATTGCTGGAAGAAGGGAGCATGTCGAAAGGAGCCCTTATAAATTGAGATCAGGTCAGTAAATCAGCACAAACTAAACAAAAGAGCTGATTTAGTGTTTAGATACTCTTCAGGAGCAAAAAGACAGAATGAGAGGGGCTTTAAACAACGTTCTGGTCTGTGAGGTCCTAATGCTGTTGATTTCCTGTTTGCATCCGTGATTAAGGGAGACATTTCCCATCAGTTGCAGAGGAATTAGATTCCCACCTAGTTTAACTTGATAACAAGACATTTGTCCAAGTGTTGATGGACTTCACTCCCTCCTCTTTTTCCCACCTGACCTGTTAACTCTGCTGCCCTCTGAACATCGATGTGACCACTTTCCCTGCCCAGGCCAAGAGGTCCTCTGTAAAAATGACTTGTCGCTAAGTGCTGTCTGAAGTGAGGGTCTGATAAAAAAAATGCCTTTTTCCACTCCACTGCTCAGATCAGCAGGAACTAGTCTGCTCAAGTCGCTGCCACACCAGTCCCCCCATCCACCTCTACCCCCCCCCACACTGCATATTTTGGAAATGCAGCAGGCAGAGGGGCTCCTGCACGCCTCCAGGGCAAGAACACAGCCTTGACAACTATCTCCTCCCTGCGACAAGCAATCCTTCTCCGCCAGGCAGCCCAAAGAAAAAGTGTTGATGCCAACAAAATGCATGACAGCCACTCACTTATGTTAACAGGCCGTGCACACAAAGAGCAGCATCCTTCTGTTTGACTTTGGTTTTATTTTCAATCACCCCTTCTAACATCTGAACTCTGCAGTCCCAGCGGGGGAGGAGGACGGCTGACAGTGAGCCAGACAGCTCCTCTCCTCGTGGGGGTTGAACTCTTTGTCCTGTGTGTGCGGGCTGGGATGGAGGAGAAGGGCTGTGGGCTGGTTTTGGAGGGGGATGATGGTTTTGCAAAAGGGGGAATAGAAGGAGACTGGAGAGAGGAGCCCCATCAATATCCTGTCATGGCTGCTTGGGAGAGCTACTGCAACAGAAATGCTGAGATAACACAAGACAGACAAGTTTACTTCCTTGCTTTTTGATTCATGTTGGGCGTTAGAAGTGGGGGAAAGTTCAGCCAATGTCCATTTTTAGAGCAAAAGTTGAGGAAACTTCAGCACTAAACTCCCAAAACTTTCTAGATAAACTGTTTGTGAGGGCACAATGTGAAAAACGTTCCCCTCGACTTTACTTGGATGTTTTTCTGCCAACTCCTTGGTAAAACTTCCATGTGATGCAGGGCAAGCTGATGTGAGAATGCAGCAGGAAATAGGAAAATTCCCAGCATGCATATGAGCAGGGCAGGAGTTATTGTATGTTCTTTATCGTTCATTCACTGATGGATATGCTAAATTACACATAGCACTGACGAAAAGGTAAAACTGTTATAGACAGCATGAGAGTCTGTTGAAATGTCAGTCACTTCAGCTTCATCCTTTAAAACATCTTATCATTCCAGTCCTCCACTTGGCAGGGAAGGACACCACCAGAGGACACCAGAGAGCTCAGGTCCCATACGAATATCTGATGTGTAGGATGTAAACTACAAACATGGAAACACCTAAAAAGGTCAGGATAATGTTAATTCTGAAATGAAAACTGACATTTTCAATCGTGAACAAACCGTCTGCTCTTTGTTTCTCCAACATTTTCATCCATGCATAACACTCCCAGTGTGTTGTTTGAATTAGTGACCATCAGCTAAGAGTTACCACTTTGCACGGTCACTTTTTGAACTGCAGCTCAGACCTTAATTTAATTGTTTTTACAGGTTTGAACATCGATTTCTAAAACCAAACTATCAGTCCCGGTTCAGTGTGCAGCCACATGACGACTATGTCTGAATGGAGGAAAAGACAACCACATATAGCACTATTTATCCATCAATCTAGGTGGCAGCAAGGCTATTAAGTGTTTGCTAACAGCTATCAAGCAACCAATGAAGAAGAGGAAGAAGAGGGCACAAGAAAAAACATAAAAGAAATTACACTAAATTGAAATTTTATTACCATAAAATCTGGTATTCACACTATGAAGTCTGCACATCTATTAGGTATGATACGGTAGTTGAACTCTCAGCCTGCAGTGATGAGACAGTCTCCTAGTTGGTCTGCCCTCCTCAGCCCGTTCTCAGGTTGTTGCAGTGTGTGACAGTGGCAGCTGCATGCACTGCACTTTATACTGGTCTTATAAAGTCACCCTGGTGTATGAGCTGCAGCAAACTTTTTAGATTAAAAATATGTATCAAAAATGTTATCACATACCAGATTTTAACAGTAAATTTAATTTTAAACAGTCAATTTAAACACTAAATAGGACACACTGTGAGCTGCACTTCAGTCAGTTAAAAGTAATAATTGTAAATGCATGACTTTATGTGGGGTTTTTCCCTATGTACCAAACCTGTAACAAACCATGATCCAAACCAGAGGTATGCACCAAACCTTGAAATATCTGACTTGTTAATCAATTTGTCTGTGGCTATTATTGACTTTAACACCTCCTCCGTTTCCACACCGCCTCCATCAGTCATTTGCATCCTACATCTTGGGTCCATGTCATGTTATTTTTCAACAGCATGCACAAAACTGAAGCTGGGGACGCAATGATGCATGTATGTATGCTGAAAATAGATAGTGGAGAGTACTTGTGTGAAAAAAGGTTAATATGTGTGGACTTCTGTGGGTAAAGCAATAAAGACTGGAGTGCTTATTGTTTGATGTTTTTTGGAACTCCACAGGGCTTAATACTGGGCCTCCTCATGTTATTCAAAGATCAAGTGCAAAGGCAGCAAAACTGTTCTCAGAGGAGCACAACAAAACAAATGTGAGGTCAGAAACTGGAAGGTTATAGACAAGACTGAGGCAGAATTAATCACCTCTGTTTTTGTAAACACGGCTCAAGAAGGAGGAAATTGTTCAGGGTTTTACAGAAGAGGGGGTACTCACCATCCTGTTGTCTCTTTTTCAAACTAATCACTCCAGACAGATGATGCTTAAAGTAGCCTCACATTTACTCTGCAGTGGTCTACTTTAAGATTGTTAAATATGGTGCATGGAGGCTCCAACTGACCTGTTAGTGCAGATAGCAGAGAGGAAATTTCTCCTATGGTGCATATAAATTGTCCAGCAGACCTAAACGTACTGTCATCACAGTGAAAAGGGCAATGACAGCTTCCATACACCATTCCACTTCAGCTCTTTTAATGCATGTTAAGAGGATGGGGCCTGCAAATTAAAATCCATATCAATTACTTTTTTTCTCCTCTGACTCGTAAAGGGGAGCACTGTTTTAAGGTAAAATATCAGTCATTAGGTCCACATCATCAAAAATGCATTAGGAGTTGTTCCAGGGCATCCAGAGATGGTTTTAGTAGAGGAGAGATTTATATCCTGTAATTTTAAAATCAAATCAGAGAGAGAAAGCCAGGCACTGACGCAACTCCAGCCATTTATTTCCAATGCAGCTTTCCTACCTTACAGGTGTCACACTCACAAGCTTTCGAAATCCCCTCTGGTACAATTATTGAAAATAAAACCCATCTTCATGTCTCACAGATTCCTTCTTCTCCCCTTCTCCTTTTCTTGTATTTCCACCCCCTCTAACCAAATATTGCATCGTCTTGTGTCCTGCTCTTCTTCAGAGCTTCCAAAAAGACTCAATAAAGCCATGTGTGTGTTTTTGTGTCTCATATCACATCTAAGATAGCAGACCATGATGAGTGGGCTGCAGGGCCTCCCTCATACACAACAGATACTACTGTTGTTGTTTCGCCTTTCGCTGGCAGTGACAGAGCGCAGCATTCCAAGTTTGCATCAAACAAGTCTGGGCTTTTTGAGAGCATTTATTGCAAAACAGAGCCTGATGCTTGTGCAATCCGCCGAGACAAAGGTCTCTAACTAAAACATCACAGTAAAAATGCACATGTCAATTTGGTTTTTTTTTTTAAGGCTCAAGCAGATGGTAGGCCAGGAGCAAAACAAAACATTTCAAAATGAGGATACAGCAGTGTTTTTCTTGGACCACATTTTGCATTTGCCTGTGTTGATGGTTTCAGAAATCTTAGTCAAACCTGGGTTACCTCATTTAGCCTCCAAAACTATCTATATCAGTTTCAAACCATCAAGTTCTAAAAGTTGATCCTTAATAACCAGAAACTAAGCAAGCAAAAGTTCTGTACTATTTCTTATATCATTGAAACCAACTAATGCATGCCTACCAATTATATGAAAATGTAAAAATGATACCTGCAGTATAAAGAAATTAACATAAAACCAACCACAGCGCCTCATTTCTAAGAGTTAGAGCTCACTGTTTAGCAAGCACACATGAAGATTTATTACTTTTAGTCACCTTTGTTGTTCTTATTTAGAATCTTTGCCATTTTAAGAAAGATCAGACCATTTTAATTATTCTTGTCTCAGAGATTTATTACATTTTTATAGGGCACTCATAAAGTAATACTTGGAAATTAAAAAGTTCAGCCCTAGAAAATTATTGGTAGACATAAAAATACTGGTTTACCTTTGTCACTAAATCTAGCTATATGTTTTTCATTACTACAGTAAAAATCAAGATCAATAAAGTGATCATATATGGTTCCTTACCCATTTATTGTAAAAACAAAAAAATATATCAAGTGTGTGCATATTTAAATATTATTTATGGGGGAATTAACACACAGAGACTCTGATGAGTATTTACTTGCACATTAAAAAGTTGTTAAAATACAAAACATTCATTTTACAGGAAACAGTGAGGTTGTCTTTAGATTTTGACCTCTTTTAGAGGCGAGACAAAAGTTGCTGCAGAATACTGTGTAAGAAATGGTGGTGCCACTAGTTTCATCTTATGACTCCAACAGGGCACCTATAATAACTACAAATATTGAATAACTAAATGAATCTCATCAGTGATGAAGCTAGCAATAAAAATAAGAACTGATTTTTGCCATTTAAGTAGAATAAAACTGTTATACTGCAAAACTGACTAAAGTCACATAAATTTTGATATTGATACCACTTATACTTTATTAATATTAAATATTTAAATTAATAAGGCTCATTAAATGAATGTTAGTGTTCATGCAGGACATGGAAGTCATACCACCAGCTGATCCCAATGATTGCCTCCCAGCTCCTACCAACCAATCACAACTCTTTCTTTCAACACAGAAACTATTTAGATATGATGTATTTCTCACCAATCCCTCATTGCATCGAAGCCAATGCACCCCACTGCTGCCGCGGCTGTTGCTGGCAAAGCCTAACCTCCTCCACCCCAGCCTCCCCCTTTATAGTTTAAAGCTTATTGCTCTTTCATATTGAGATTCATGCCACTATGGATTAATTACTTTTGAACTAATTTTATTGTATCCAGTTCACACTGTCACAAATTTATCCATCCATCCATTTCTAGCTATGCACTCCTTGGAAAGCATCCTTGACTAACCCAGGGAGTATATTTTGAGCAGAGCCTTCTCTGACAAGTAAAACTTTATATCCATTTTGCATTAAAATGATTAACTGTATGACCTGAGTGCTCCTGAATGAAAAATAAAATCTAACATAGACTATCAAAGTATCACAAAACTATAAGGTTATAAATTTGTCCAGAAATTAGACCTATTCTATTATTTATACCTTGAAAATATCAATGACTCACTAAAATTTATTACTGGATCACTCAATTCTTTAAAAATATTAAAAATATTATAAATAAGTTATTTTTCAAGGAGATACCCTTGGCATGGCTTGTTAGATAAGCTATGTCTTAATATAGAGAACATTATACACCCCTAAACAAGCATATGTCCAAATATGGTTCCTCCATTTTTCACGGTAAAATTGCAGTAATTGCTAGAAATCCTACGAAGACAGCACAGACATTTAGCACTACTCTTTAGCTTTATAATGTGAAAGGTTCATCAACTAATCATTGTTAGTTATGATTTTAGAGGCAATTGTTTGGGACCAATAGACACGTAAACTGCATTTTCGAGTCCTGAAGGCAACAGAACTCGAAAACAGTTTGAGACGCCCAAGGCCACTGCTGATGGGTCAGATAGTGCAGAGTCACTTTCTGTGACGCTGATTAGTCACTGATTGGCTGAGAAATTCATTCTGGTTCTTCGCACTAGTTTAGGAAAAATGCACATGCCCATGTGAATACAGTGTAGTCAAAGCATTAAGTGGCATTCAACCCCTTCAACTAGTTTGCACTAATGAGAAGAGAATTAAGTTCTCCTCTGTAGATTGCTGCTTTCCTTCCTATATTGCCGGGTATACATGATCCACTTTAGATGCTATCAGATTATTAAAAGCCCGGTCATCAGCTATAAGTACTACCATTACAATGGTTTACATGGGGCCAACTGCACCCACCAATGTTCAAGGAAATAAAAACTCATTAATTTCTGAGCTAACACTTCAGCAGCTACAGGTGGTTTGTTCCTGGACCCTTATTGCTTGGCTTGTTTTGTGGAAAGGTTAGGACTAGATGAGATTAGGGTTCCTTTTTTGTTTGAATTATGAAACTTCAAGAATGCTTACAAAGAAAGTGAAGTTACATGAGTTCATTAATATCTCATTCTCTGGGCGACAAAGGCCTTTGGTCGACTTGTTGATGAAGCTCCTCCAGAGACAGACTTTATTGCTTTTTAGAAAATGCCACCTGACCACTCCTATACTTCATTCCCCTCCTTCTAAAGGCCTTTTGATATTAAGTTTTGGCTAAGGTTTTCTGTACCACTTGTTTCATAGTAACACAGTCTCCATTATGATCAACAGAACTCAGAAAAAAAGCTTTCAAACACTTGAGCTATTCAGCGATATTTTTAACCAAAAACTGCTGCAAGCAAAAGAGAGAACAACTGTAGTCGATTCAAATTCACAGGTTGGCAAACACTGACATTTCTCAGGTTTTTTTGAGCGTCTCATGAAAATGCAAATGTTATATCTATATCTCTGACAGAAGTAGAGAAATGGATTGGCAACATTTCCGTACCAAAGTGTATGTGCAAGTTAGACAGTGTGCAGGAGTTCCCAGGAATCAAAATTAAACAATTGGCCTGAAAGTGTAAATACCAGTAAACCCCACCCCCAACAATCGCAGACCCAATGATTCGCCTACCATTCTATTAGGGGGGCGCCCCACCCCGCCAACGGCATCCCCTTTAACGTAAAGTCAATTTTATTCAATTGTATTTTCTATACAGTACCAGATCACAACAGAAGTCATTTAAGGACATCTTTCCTATAGAGAAGGTCTCTACCTGGTCCCATTTAAACAAACTAAATAGCCTTGTAATTTATTTATCTTGTTGACATGAATGTATTTAATTCTGAGTCCTGGTTTTCTCCTCATTCCCTGTGACTCCATGACCAGAGCTGAGCAAACCCACACGTTCACTGACCAGAGAGCCCTGCCCCTCCTCCCCGTGTCAGACCTGGGGTTTAATGTTTGCTAGGATGCTTTGACTCAGTATCATGAGAGAGAGTTCTCCAATGCAACTAATTTATCCTCTTAAGTTGTGTATGAACCGATGCCCGGCTTGTTCTGGTGAAGCAAATCCAAAACTTTTAGTACCTATTGTTTGCTATTTATACACCAAATTATCCACATCCATATGGTTCCACAAACACCTGGTCTAGACCAGTTAAGATCCACTGCACTTAGGAAAACCATGTCTTATTTCAATTTTCTACCAACAGATTAAACACCACATAGGGGAGATTTAACTCAAGACTTACCTGTTTTACCCATTTGAGCCATGACTAGATGAAGTTGTTCTGCATATTACCACCTCTGAGAAGATAAACCAGAATGTATCTTAGCTCCTCTTTCAAATTAAATCAAACTGGGTGTCCATGCTTTAAGAGGAAAACTACAGCCCTGGTCTACTTAGGAGGCATCTTCAAAGAGAGAAGGCAATATAGAAGTCTAGAAATCAATTGACCTTGAACATTTCTATTCCCCACACATGAGCGACCATGGGTTCTTTAAATTCACCATTCCAACCAATTACATTCGAAGGGAAAGCACCTACTGCACAAAAAGATATTCCCAGTCCAATTTCTCTCCCCATATCTAACTTTCTCAGGTTGATACATTCAAGCCATCAGACAAGGCTGGGGCAAAGAGCATATTTAAAAGAATATACAGAGGAGAGTGTCTGTGATGGAAATAAGAAACAGTGTGGAAGAAAAGTACGTTCAATTCTGAGCTATCTCACTTCTCTTTGATCAGGAGGAACGGTGGATTAGAAAGGATTCTCCATAAGTTTCCACTTAATCCTCATAACATTTTCTAAACCTACCAATAAGCGTTCCAGCACATTTACAGCAAACTCAAGTCTACTGCCAAGGTCAGATTAGACTACATGCCCCCCCACCACAGCAAGCAGCGGGGTTTTTTCACTCGGACTAAATTACTTCTCAGTATTAGGTACATAAACACCAGTTGGTACAGCTTTCACTCCGCCAAAATAAAGTGAAAAGAAACCATTTATCTTTGGGCTTTGGTCTCATTTCTTTCTGTTTGATGGATGCCGCTGAGCTGAACCAAGCAGGTCAACTTTCCCCGCCGTGTTAGGTGAGGATTTTTGAGAGAGAATCAGACAAAGAGTGACAAGAGAAACATTTCTCCAGGGGTGTTAACTATTGAGAGCTGTGATGTTTTCTGCCTACAACAGCCCTCCGGCCTCTTTTGAACTTTAAGTGTCACATCTCTAGAAACAATTTCAGATTGTGTGAGGAACGCGTTAGTGTGTGTGTGCATTTGTCCTCTGAGGGAGAGTATTATGTCTGTGGGGGTGGACTGATGACACAGTCATGCAGACTCAGTTTTTGTGTCGTCAATCACCTTTCCCATACAGTAAATGATTTTTCAACAAGCTCCGGGGTGATGGATAATCAGAACAAAAGGGTGGGCCGAGTACTCCTCTCCTACTTTTTCAATGGACGGTGGAGGGAGAGCGAAGGTCTCTACATCATCACTGCTCTCTTGTTGTGCTGCGCACGTTTTTCCATTTGGGCGCTAACGTTAAACGCAGCGCCCTGGGCCAAAGCCATGATGGATTCCCCCTCCTGGCAGCTTCCCTTGTTTCAAAGGAGCACTCAGGATGAGAGAAGTGGTGGGAGGAAAGGAGAGGGGGGAAGGTGTCTGGGGACAGGAGCCCCCGCATCGAATGAGAAGCTGCCAAATGGAACCTCTGCAGCTCTTCATCAGGGCCGGTGGTCCTGGAGGGGGTGGCTGCTCCAGGCAAACGCTACAAACTGCAAGCCAGGCAACACATCTGTGCAGCTGGGTTCTCTCTATGGCACACAAAGCCTCCAGCAAGTAGTGGCATGTGAGGCTGGGACAGAGAGGGAAAACAGAGAAAGACAGACACAAACATAGAAAAGTGGGGGGCGGCTTCTGACTCCAGAAACTTTCTCTTCCTCTAAAACCAAAAGCGACCTAACAGCAAAGGCGCCGAAGGAACTGTAAGTCAAATCTCTATGGTAATTCTTCCCCTGCAATCATTCTTCGCGCCTTCCAGCTTTACTCGCTTTGTCTCCATTTTCATCCAGGTATAATTAAGGCCCACTGTTTATAGTGTTGATCGTCAATTAAGATGATTCACAGTCTGGCAGGAAGACTTTTTCACTTGATTGTATTGTTGTTGCAGTGTCTCTGCCTCGCTGTTGATCCATCAGAGGAATTTATTCCGAACTGATGCAGCAGTTTGTGCTGACATTTACTTATGTTGTTGTTTGCCTCCCCTCTCCAACCATGTACGTCTGGAAAGTGACACTTTCATTCTTCGGTCGTCAGACGGCTTCAAACATTTAGCACGACAATGCAGAGCTGCTCTCCCATGCAATGCATTGAACATCAAAGCTAAAGCAAACAAGAAAAGGTTCCCTCACTCTCACTTTAATAAGGTTTAATGCAAAAAGACAAAGATATCTGGAGAGAAAGAACATCTTCTTAATCTTTTATCTTCATTTTTAGGGGCTATGGGAAACGGCAAGTGGTGCCAAAGCAGGAAAAGACCCGGTCCAAATGTCTAAGAGTATCTTGTGCCAATAAGGCTTTTAATCTTCAAACAGCTGCAGCAAATAGACTGGTAATGTTGTTTCTGCATGTTCTTTTTGAAGTTTGAGTCCATATTTTTTAAGAGCTAATAGCCAGACAGTGCTCGAGATTGCGCTGACTTCATTTGTATGACCAATTTTAATAAATGAGACTAATATTAAAGCCGCCACATGCACCACTCTCTTGTTTGTGCCTCTATGTCCCCTACACTTTCATAATGCTCTGGTTTATTGGTAATTACTTAGCCACAGAGTTTTTGTCGTTGCACCGCAGCTGTCAGCACCAATAATTTCAGCTTGTTTCGCAGGGAGAGAAATAATAAGATCAGACGTATGATTACAGTATGTGCTCCATAGCAATAACAGCGTCGCTTCTTACGCATGTATGCGGGCCAGACTTGTATAATGTGACCTTAAGATTTATCATGACAATCATGACCCTGTCCAGGATTTCCATTAAAGAATATCTGTCTCATTAGTTTATGGAATGCAATCTGTGCAGGGCGAGATAAAGTGGTACCAGGTCATACACTCAATATCTCATCATTATGTAACAACGGGGGAGTGCGGCCATTGCTCTCATGCTTGCATGTGCACATGCATTCTCTCTCTTTCTCTCTGTCGAACTTGCAATTCTCTCATCAATTTACAGCACAAACACGCATGAGAAGCACAAGCTGCAGCCGCTGCTGTTAGGAATTGGGATTTGGTGGAAATCAAAAGGTCCAAATCCAGTGGAGAGTTTCACACTGCCTTCCTTTTCTACTTTTCCATCTCATTACGGTGTACTTTGAATACTAATGGGCATGGTTTTGGAAAGCCATGCAGCACTAATGATGTACAGCTACGTAAACACACTAAGAGACAAGCAGGGCGAATGGTCCTTGGAGGTATTATTCAGGGACATTCCCATGTATGCTGTAAATGTGGTTTCATTTGAAAACATTATTTAAGAGAACAATTTCCCCAACAGAGTCTGGAGGAAAATTGGCAGCTGCACTTAACATCTTTCTACATCTTCAGAAAGAAAATGTCATGCAAATGGATGATTTCTCATGTCCTCACCATGTACAATCCTACTTTAAATGCTGCCCCGCAAATCACTTAATGTGGCGGGAAAATGGGCATTTCTGCCTCGACTTAGATGGAGTACGAGATTGTCACTGAGTAATTCCACTTCTTGCTCAGTGCCAGCAAAGCCCTCGCTCAAACATTTCAGCCATGATTTAGGGATAAAAAAAAAGTACAAGCCCCCCCCCCCCCTCCATCAGAGCTTTTTTACCCGTCTCTAGCGAAATTATTTTTAGCTTTAGAAATCCACGAGAATGAGAAACAGAAACAGCAAGAGGGACGCAGAGAGATGCTGCTCGTAATGCCAGTGGATTATTGGCAGCTTGCAAAATCCCATCAAAAAGGATGGGGTAGAACAGATCAGACTATGTTACATGGAAGAATAAGAGCCGCTGCACATTGTATAGCAGCAGCCTGCCATCCTCGCCACACTTCTTCAAATCTCGTCTTTCTGAGCACCAAGGCCACTCCCTGGGAATTAACCCTGCAGTCATTATGCTGGTGAGGGTCACTGCATATGTGGCATGTGTGGAAACACCAGTACTGCTCTGGCGTCAGGGCTCCGCCTCGGGCGTCCTGCCTGCTTTCACATACACAGACGCAAAAAAACCAAGCCGTGTCACGTTCAAAGGGAATGGCAGCTCAGCCAGGCTTGTTGCCCAGTCACCAGTCAGCCTGCTTAATAAGGATGGCAAATAGTCCCCGCAGCACAATAACAGCAGCAGTGATATTCTCTTTGTTGCTGGAGCTGGAGTTTAACTGTGCCATGTCCAGGCAAAGGGCTGCAGGTTCAGAAGGCTAAACGCACACGCTCCATTTGAATTAGAGCTGCTCTCTCTGAGGTGACAGAGCTCGTTTTCAGCTCCAGCCTTCAGGGAGAAGCCAGCCAGCCTATCTCCTAAACCAGCGAGCACATTGACGTGCCACAGGTAAAAACGACGGCCCAAATAATGAACGCGATGAGAGTAGGCAGGGCAAACAATGGCTCCAGGCACCTGCTGTAAACGCTGGCATCACTTTTTAATTGCCAGCAGTCTCTGTTACGCTTGGCTGAAAGTAGGAGGAGTGGTCTTTTCTGTCGCGTTCAATCTGCACTGTGCCATTCTTTACGCACAAACAACGACGAGCCCTCTCCACCTTTAACTTGAAAATAAAACAGATGGAAGAATAACCTGTTTTAGCACCCGCCACGAAATGCCTTTCAATATATCGCCTGCCTGTAGCAATTTTCCCTCCTCCTACTTCGACTAAGGTGGTAAGATGAGCAAACAGACATTCAGGCGCACACTCACCCCCCGGGGCACCATTATCCCAGGCACAAGAGCTGCCGCCAAAAGTAATGGAGCTGTAGGTCTACCTGGCTCATGGCGTCTCTGACTTTTTTTTTTAATAAAATGGAAGAAATGGGAGAGATGTGAACTGTGTTTATGAGGGGGGGGAAAGCAGCCAGCGGCCTTGCTGTGGGATTAGAAGAATTGGCCAAGAGTCAGGGTAAGTAGGGCTGGGCAACGGCGGGCAGCCCTCTGCATTGGCTGCTCCTGTACTGTACTGGACTGGACTGGGTTAAACTGGGTTGGGTCAGACTTTTGCTGCCAGTTCCCAGAAAACAGGGACCCTTTTTTCTCTGCCAATCACAACCAGATGTGCCCAGACTTGTTTAAGAATTCAGATCCCTTGCTCAGTCTTGCTTTTCAGCTCCGAGCAAGTCATACAAGTAACAGTAGACACACGCCAAACTTGCTGGAGCACATTTTCTGACACACATACACAGGGACACAAACACGGCCTGGCTGAGGCGCTGTAATCACAGGGGCCCAAAAGGAATCCCAGAGCAGGAATAGGCTCCAATAACACGCTTTTCAACACAGGGGCGCCTGTCTCATTCACAGATCCCCTCAGGACATGTAGTTTGAGGAGATTCCACCTGAAATGACTGAGAGATTTTGTAGACAAAATCCTATTTTCACACACACCCCGGTCCTATCTCCACTATGTCACAGCTATCAATTATCACCAGACAGGGTTCTCCAACAGGTATCATCGTTGTCTAAGAAAGCAGAAACACAATACAACACGTTCAGCTGCTGAGCCATTAGTCTGCCTGTGGGTGTATTTTAATATTTGAGTGCCACTGGAATGTTTTTCCTTCAAACACAGCATGAGCACAAATTTGTGCCCTGCAGCTACATAAAGCATTGATGTAAATGATAACAGCACAAGAGATCGTTCCACAAGGCAACCTTGCAGCTGCTGTTTGTGTTTAAATGAATCTAGGGCTTACAGGGGGTCATGTGCTGCATGTGTAGGCAGTCGAAGTTGATGTGCTATTAACTATTCATTACATAAATCTGATTAGGGAATTATTCACCCATGCAGGTTGTGTGAATAAGTATTAACACAGAGCCTTAACCTCTTTTCTCCTTTCCCCCGTGCTCCGAGGATCTGCTCTGCCCTCTCTGTATCTCCTCTGCCATGGATCCACCTCCAGCAACATTATCAGCCGGTACCATCTGTTCCCTGCAGCAAGTGTAAAATTGAGCTGCTTGAGAGTTGTCCGATATCGATCACAGCCACATTAATTTCATAACGCCACATACAGAGTGTCACAGCAATCACATCATGGGATCTGTGCGCCCGGTCATGCCCACAGATGTCTCAGCTCAGGATCTGCATCGAGTGTGAGTGCACTGCAGGGCATGATGTATGTACTTCTAATGTCAGAGCAACACGACTGATTCAGTGGAAAATATACTGGGGTTACACCCGGGTGATTCAATCCCCTTTGTAAAAAGAAAATGCATTTTAAATGAACTGAACATTCATAATTCTGACTTGTAAACCAAAGCCTGACAGATTTTTAAAATCTCAATGTTATTTCGAATGAGAGACTTAACATATGGTGACATGTAATGATGGAGCTAAGTGTTTTGTTCAAACAAGTGATCCTCCCAGATAGTAATTTTCTTATCTTGCTAAATGTGCTTTTAACCAACTAGTTTAAAGAGGAGAAAATGCCTAGAAAACAGTTATTCAAGAGCCATGGTGCCTGTGGGTACATAATATGAGGCTGGTGTGCTGAGTAGAGTGTGGCTAAAGATAGCAGACAGCTTCATAATTTCTCCTGTAAGCCTGTAAGCTTTTTAAAATCTCAGTGTTTTTTAAATTTAAAAGGCACCTCACATGTTGACATGTTATGAAAGAGTTAACCGTTTTATTTTATTAGAGATCTTTCAAGCAACAATTTCTCTCCAGCTAAATGCATATTCAAATTCCACCTTAAGTGGAGAAAGTGCTCAGAAAACTAACACTGAAGGGTCATTGATATGAGGCTAGTATGCTGAGTAGAGTGTGGCTAAAGTTAGCAGATAGCTCCACCAGCCTTTTTTCCTCTTTGCATATTCATGTCCTGCTAATGTGGTTACTCATCAATCGGATGAGTAGTTATATAGTACAACACTCAACAGCCTACTTACACATTTATTCCCATTTTTTAGTTCAAATGACTGCTTCTCATGTTTATATCCAGTGGAGAGCTCTAGCAGGAGGCACCAGCCATCAACTGAAGCTACAGCAGCTACTAGTGGCAGAGATTTCATTACAGTTTTAAAAGAGCATTTGACTGAGCACCAGTGTAGCGTACTGGGTAGAGCAGGTCTGTCTGCTGTATAATTCCTGTCTCCCTTCAGCTGTCCTGTCTTTATAAAGGCAAAAGCCCAAAATAACCCTAAAAATATGAGCATTTGACCAACATTTCAGGGCTCTACTAAAAATAAGATATTAAGTTTAACCGACTAGTAAATATTGCCCCAGATAATTTGATATATATATTTTTAACTGCTGAGCTAGTTTACCACACACATCCCTAGTCCACTACATGGTGTGCAGTAAGATGATCAACACAGGGCACTAAAACCAGCAGATTAGTACTCCAAAAACAAGTGTTCACTCTTAAAACTCCAAACTTGTGCAGCTAAACTTGACTTTAGAGTAAATCCCTTACATGTGGCTAGCTGTTAGCAACATGCTTCATCCAGTATGGCAGCAATTTTGCTCCAACCTCCTCCCATGTCAGTTTGATTGTGGTTTATTTTTCCAATGCATGTTGTATAAACACTCAAATTGTTGCCATAAATCAACAAGTTGGTCCACCATTTATAACATACATCTAACTTTGTGCTTTACCTTTACTGTTGTTGCTATGGCTGTGTTTGTTGTGCTTCCTTCTTCAGCTAGTCCTTTGTTTAGCGTAACAGTCCTGTTCATGTGGCTGGACCGATGGTCCCCACATACTACAGGATTCCTGATCATTAATATTGAACATGTCTTACATTTGCGAGCTCAAGTCTGAGCAGATCCAATTATCTTCCAGGTAGATTGGAGAAGGAAATATTGCTCTTAACACACTACACGTTAATCCGTCAAATCAATCCTTAGTATACTCTAGCCTTTGATGACTTTGGTCAGAGCAGAAAAATGTAAAAGTGTAAACACAAATTGCATTTAGGATATTTTATTATTCAGCTGCATTCTACTTAAGTCATTCTGCTTAAAACAGATATAATTCATGAATAAGCATATTTGCTCACTATTCATAAAATGATCACCTTTAGGTTGTTTTGATTGCAGAACTGTATGTTTAATTTAACATCTATATCATTCTGTTTAAATCTCCCAAGATTTCACTTAAAAAGACAAGCAAATTTAAATTTTATTTCACAACAACGTTGTTAAATCTCATGGATCCAAGGGCCAGATTGCGCCAGTTGAAGTGCCAGATCCATCCCACACACCACCAACTTGAAAAGATGTGGCTAACAAACTCCCTAATTGTAGGATACATTAACATAGTTGTGATATTTCTACATCTGAAAGTCTCTGTTTAACTGTCTACTAACTCTGCTGGGATTGCCTGATATTAATTTCAGGTATAATGAACACAGGCCAATGCTAAGGTGTGAATGCTACCATTCTGTTGTTAATGGCTAATGTAAAATCATGTTTTAAGTGAGAGAATGTTTGATATGAGAGAAGAAGAAAGCTCTGCCACCAAACCACTAAACACTGCAGCGTAAATTACACATCACTCTAAAAAAACACAAAAAATATATGTCTGTATTGCCTGATTAGTTTACTCTTGTATATGAGTCACCTTTATTTCTCCCACACTCCGTGGTCCACATTCATTTCCCACCTAGAGAATAAGCGACCTCAATATAAAGCACTTTAATTCCACTTCCTCAACCTAAAAGTGAAGCTAAGACCACAGGATGGTTGTCGGAGTAATTTATGCCGAAGAAATTAGCATCCAAACTATTAAGGTGTGAACATTAATAATTCATTCACACAAATGAAGAGACCGGTGAGAATGTTGAAACCAAACAATTAGACCGTCCTTGACCACACAAACTGAGCCAAAGAGCAGGAGAACAAAGGTTGAACCAGAAATTACTCAACAATGATAAACTAACCACAGGATAACGTGTTTTTGCAGCATGTCTTAGAATCAAATACATTTCTTTAGAGATCTTATTTTCACATCAACTGTTTAAGACAGATGATATTACTAAACTGTGACTTTATGTGTATTTCTTCTTTTTAAGTCCTGTATGAATAACATTTCTAGGCTTATTTTAGCTCCATTTTGTCACCACTGTGTTCATTTTTAAACAAAAAAATATTAGAGGAATATTACATCTTTAAGAAAGGTTAGAAAGATTATTCAGTTATGCATTATGTCTGTTTGCACACAAAAACTTCATGCCACTCTTGTATAAGTCAGTGCTCCAGTTGAAAAGTTAGGATCCACAAAGTTCAAATTAAACAAAAGGTGCCATTACCAACAGGGAGGCTAAGTGACCAACTACCCTTGCCATCTCTTAGCTGTGCTTTGAGCATAAGAACAGTTATAAAAGCACATGCAAAGTCCACTGAGGATTTAGGCACAGTATAGAGTCATTAACTGCAAACCCTAAAGGATTTCACCGATAGCAAGTTTCAAGTGTCACAACAGCAGCACTTTACACCCAGAGGTGCCACAGCGTAAACAAGGCCCAAGGCAAGATCCAATCAGAAGTGTTGCTGATATTTGAAAGGTGTGTGTTCATATACACTATGTTAGACTTCTGTGTACACCGTGCTATCGTTCCTCTCTCTCTTATATTTGTTGTCATCAAACTGACAGCAAACTTAGCTGCAAATCACAGCTTTATTACAAGTTCAGCTAATTGCGTTGTTTGATTTTTGAGTCAATCAAGAAGTAAGCCTGTTGCAGAGAGCACTAAAGTCCTGATTCAAGTCTCCAAACATACCACACTATTGTAGGAAACTCTTTTGCTAAATGATAGTTAAATGAAAGACTGAAAGAGGATTTAGCAGAGCCAAGTCATCTGCAGTCTTCAGAGGAAGAGCCCTATTAGATAGCAAAAAAATGCAAGGACCACTTCACAGCCAGATGCTTAAAGCACATTAAGACTTAATCTCTCTGGGGTTAAACACTGAACCAGAGAGCGGCTACAGGGAAGGTGGGAGGCCGTGATCTGAGTGGGAGTATACAAGGAAGGAGTGTGCGCCCTACAGGCTCCTCTTTAGTAGATGGTCCATTGTGGTCGACTGTACGGATCGGTACATCAGGTCAATAGATCATTAAGCAATGCCTGTGCTGCCCAAATAACATAGGGATCAGAGTGGAGATAAGAGCCTGGATCAATGCCTGACGGACGAGAGGACGGAGCAGTGGGCGGCGGATGGAGCAGAGATGGATGGTGTGGGTTCCATGATGGTGGTGAGCTGACTGGGTCTGCTTTGTGTCTTAATGTAAAATAGTAAAAGGGTCGATTCCCCAAAATCATTTAAAAACATTTTTAGACCTTGCAGGCCATGCATGAGGCATTGGTGTTATCTAAATGTACTGTTGTCCTGCTGCCACGTAACCAGAGCTGATGATTCAGACGGTGTTCAGCTACACAGGATACAGCTACTGGTTGTGCAAGAGAATATTATGAGCTAGAGGGAAATTACAAAGACGAGCCTAGTACCATATTAAATATCAGACATTTGAAATGGTAAATGGACTGCAATTACAATATAGAGCACTTTTCTCCTCTTGCCTCCTCACACTACAGTCCATTCACACATTCATTCTTACACTGATCATTTGGCTCTCATCTGAGTATCATTTAAACCATACTCTAACATAAGACATCACAGCATTCAGGAGCAATTAAGGCTGACGCATCTCGTTCAAGGAAGCTTCGACTTTAAGATTGAAGCCCTCAATCTTCTGGCCTCCCTCTGGAGCAACAGCCACCCATGATATTTGTCAGCAGCAGTTGTTAAGTTGTCCTTAAATTGTTAACACAAATTTTTCAACAACCTTCTTAAAATGCCTAGTTCCTTTGAAAGGAAGTAGGAAGTAATAATGTTAAAGGTTGCACATGCCTCTTTTAGAGATGCACCAATTGTGAAAAAATGCCCCTATAACAATTTTTAGAACAACAATTTAGCTAACTGCTCATACTTCTTCTCTTTCATCATTTCTTTACATCCAACATTCACACTTTGCCAACATTTTCTTCATGTGTTTAACAGTGAAAACAGGTAGGTATTTGTGCATCAGTTTACTTTCTCTACCCAGAGAAAACACCTTTTTAAAAACTGCCATGTTATATTATTTGGTGACAGCAGATATTGGTTGATACCGATGGTAAACCAGTTAATCTGTGCACCCCTTACCGAATTTTTAGAGAAGGACCAGCAAGCCCCTGAAAACACCTTGCATAAAGATCAGCACTTCACCGCGTCAGCCTTGGTCCTGTATTGCTCTGGCCTCCTGATGGCCATCATCCAGGCCCATGCCCAGTATGTCTTGAGCTGCATCACACCTGGGAAAGCGTCCAGGTGTCAGAGAAAGTGCAGCTGCCATTCACTTTCAAGCAGCTGACTCTTCCCATCCCTGCTCCCCTGAGCACATCAGCATTAGACACACGGTCTTGCCAGTGATACCCAAAAATACACCAAAGCGAATCAACACAAAGTCCAGCCTGCGCCTCTCCATCAGTCAACTTCTAGGCCTCAACAAAGTAAAGTAAGACCAGGAGGACCAGGGACCAAAAGACTTTCATCTGCATGCTCAGATACTGGGAACGCCACACTGTCTTGTTCAGCGAGTCCATAAGCAAGTCCAAGTCTGCTGTTGATCTCAGCCTTGAAGTCAGCAGATAGATGGATTACACTGCCAAGGCAGGTGAACTGCTCTATAACCTCCATGCTCTCACCACTCATAAACACAGATTCAATGACATCATCAAGGGCATCCCCAAATGCCTGGATTTTTGTTTTGGCCCAGGTGACGTGCATCCCCATTGCTCAGGTGGTCACTGGTGCATTTGTCCTTATTGATATGATAGTGTGAAGGCTCACATGCTCTGGGTCATATTAAGGACCCCCCAGCGTTGGTCTAGTAAAGAACTAGGAAAACAATGCTGCCTTTCACCAAGTGAAAAAAGTGCCACACATGGTGTGTACGAATAATATACAGGCACTCATTTGCATTTTTAGCAGGCAGTTGAGATCTAAACACAAGAGGTCACTGGAGACTTTTTTTACTGTTAGTGCAAAATGTAAGCACTCTTACTCAATTGCTGGCCAACTGAGAATAGATCCCTAAAGCAACATTGATACCTGAAGTAAACAGGGTCATAGACCTGTAGAAACAGCATTTTGAGAGAGTTTGTAAAGTTCTTTTAGGATTAACTTTAGCTTCCATCCCTGCATGAATAACAAGGAGGAATATCAGTTCTGAAAAATCATTTTATTCCTTCAAACATCTTGGATTCAAAAGTCCTTTTTGTGATTTTGGATTTGTTTACTGTCTTAAACTAAGGGTAACTGACTTCCTGTTTGGGTGCAAGGAATCTTGGGTAGACTCAAGATTGTGGCATTAACTTAATTCAAAAAAAGAATTTGCCATTGATTGAAAAGGATAACAGAAGGTACAGATGACTTCTGACTTTTTTAACTGAAATGAGACATTAAGATGCAGTTTTGTACTTACTTTACATCAATGTGGCTGCAGGGAGACGTTGCAGTGGCTGAACCAAAGTGTGCTGAAAGAGACAATAAAGCATGTGTTCAATAAAATGCACTTACAATGGACTTGCATTAATTTTTTAAATCTTTGTTTGTCAAGGAAAGTTGACTGGAAAGGAAAAGAGAGGAAAGAAAAAGTGAACAAGCAGCAGGGATGAGCTCAGCCTTCAGAGGATTGTCAAACAAAGCAGAATCAAGAAACTAGGGGAGCTTCAAAAACAGTGGACTGAGGCTGGAGTCAGTGGATCAAGGGCCACCACACACAGACAGGTCCAGGAAATGGGCTACAAGTGTTGTGTTCTTAATGTTGCTCCAATCCTGAACCACAGACAATGTTGAAAGCATCTCACCTGGGTTAAGGAGAAAAAGAACTGGACCCTTGCTCAGTGGTCTAAACTCCCGTTTTCAGATGAAAATTAATTTAGCATTTCATTTGGAAAATCAAGGTCCCAGAGTCTGGAGGAAGTTTAGAAAGGCACAGAATCCAGGGTGCTTGGAGTTGAGAGTTGTCAGTTTCCACAGAGTCAATGCTGTCAGACATCTACCAGGAGATTTTAGAGCACTTCATGCTTCCATCTGCTGAGAAGCTTTATGGAGATGCTGATTTCTTTTTCCAGCAGGACTTGACACCTGCCCACAGTGAAGCCAAAAGTACCAGAAATTGGTTTGCTGACCAAGGTATTACTGTGCTTCAATGGCCAGCCACCTGGTCTGACCTGAACCCTGTAGAGAACCTCTAGAGTTTCGTCAAGAGGAGGATCAGAGACCAGACTCAACAATAGACGAGCTGAAGGCTGCTATCAGAGCAACCTGGGCTTCATAACACCCCAGCAGTGCCATAGACTGATTGCCTCCATGCCACATTGCATATATGCAACCATTTGTGTAAAAGGGGCTCCAACCAATTATTCAGAAATGAGCATGATTCCAGGAGGTCAACATTTCTGTATTAAAAACCTGTATTGGACTGATGTTTTGGATTTTATTTGGAGACAGTTGATTTTTTTGTGAGCTGTGTTTCGTAATCATCAAGATTAAAACAAAAGTTTTGAAGTGTGTGTAATGATGAATGTAGAATAGATGGAAGTTTCACTTCTCATATTAAATCAAATGAGAAAAAGAACCCTTTTATAGTATTTTTTTTTTTTAGATGCACCTATATATCATGAAAGGACCGATATGTAACAAAATAACAGTCAATAACTAGGTTAATGATTATTATAGGCACCCCCCGCTGGACTCAAACTACTGAGCCATGTACAGAAATCACCCAATCTACCATACATATATAAATGCCAAAAGAATGTAACAAAGGGACTACTTTTTTGGTGGAAATTAGTTCCAATAAAAGCTGTCAGCTCCGTGGATTATGCAGATTAATGGAGACACTTAATGGGTTGAAGCAGAAATCTTACAAGAATTAATTCCCTGCAAAACCCATACACACAAAATGAAAACTTTCAACATAGCAGGAAACCATGAAATATAAGAGAAGGTCTGTTTTTGTTGAAGGACCGGTAGTCTGGATGCCTCATTTGAGCATGGCTTGGTTTTTGTCACCTCTATGTTTCTGCATATTGGCGAATTGGAGAGCACAGCTGGATAAAAACCCCATGAGGCTTTTCTCTTGGTCTAGGGATGCATTTATTGCCTTTTTAAAATTCACATATCCACATCATTCTGTCTGGTTAGCTCATTAACATCAGTAGTTATCTGGTGAACCAATTTAAAGACATACATTATTCCTAATGCCTCCAGGCAAAAGCTCAGCTATGTGGCGCAGGCTGTAAAAATGCTTTTTATCAGATCAGCATGTAATTATACAAAACACAACATTGTGTACGCTAATGCCATAAGAAAGCGCTTTATCGTAGAGAGGAATTAGTATTGCCTGTGCTAATGCCATTCTATAAGGCAAATATAAGTTAAAGCCCATTCTTATGACCGGGATCCATTTATAATCAAACTGGTTCATCTTAAAGGACAACATCTGCTGTTTATCACTCATGCTCAGAAAAAAAGGCTAAAAAATTGATTTAGGATCACAGCACTTCCTTCTGAATTGACTTTCTTAATAAATCAACATGCTTGCGTAATTGGGAGGTACAGAGAGGCTCTGGCTTTGATCACAAGCTCTCATTATCATCCATAAGGAGGCCTGATATTAAAATAAACACAGCAGCCTGGGGTAAAGCCCAGGGACTGCTTCTTCCTGCCCCCGTCTCATGCCGACATGGGCTCTTCCTGTCTGGCTGTCTGGGCCAGACCTGCCTGCTGGGGGACCTAAGGAGGAAGAGGAGGAGGAGGAGGAATGGCGGAGCACCATACACAGACGCTCCTCCCTAAAGACGAACAGCATGCCAGCCCCGGTGGACATCTGTTTTCACAGGTGTGCTCACCCAATGTGATTAAGATTGGCGCTGCATCCCCCTCCCAAGCCGTGCCGCACTTGTACGCCAGCACAGTGGGTGCAGGGGCATGGGTGCGAGACGTGTGGAACAGTTGTGTTGTTTCGTGGGGCAGATGGAAGTGATGATGAGAGTTTGACTGAAAGAGCGGGGAGCAAGTGGAGGAGAAACGGAAGTGATGGAGAATTTTAAAACAACTGTTTACAGCAACATAATTTAAGAAGAGTGGGATTATTTGGAGTGCATGCAGATTATCATTCTGCAGTTTGTTTCGCTAAGTCTGAGGGAGAGATCACATGAAAGGATTGGAGTAAGCCACACATGGGAATTGCATTTTATAAAAACAAGTGTAATTCCAAAATGGGCAACATGTTCCCACAGAGATATCTGGATGGCCTGAAATGAAAGCTGCTCACCCCCAGAGAAGCCTATAGGAAATAGGTGGGCAGCGGTTTTGGCAGCACCACCACGGCTTGTGCCCAATGCTACAACGCACCTGCTTCCATGGCAACCAGCAAGAGGAGGGATTGCTTTCCCTTACACCAGCAGGCCACTTCATGCTTTAATGTAAAGCGACAACTTGCTGGAATTAATTTAAGTGTTGTCAAAAAAAAAAGTCCCCCAACAGATTTAATTCTAAAAAATAGATGAAAAAAAAGCTATTTTCTGTATTTATGTTGGCTCCCACATCCTCCCCCACACCACACCATCACCCCGTAATTCTCCGCTGGTTTTCAAGAACTTTCAGCCATTTCAAGTGATCTCACTCCTGGAGTAGTACGAGGCGGCGACAAGAAAATCTTTAACGAACGAGAAAGCAATTCCATTTCACAGCAGCGAGTAACCGCGGAGGGGGGGCGGGAGAGTCAGTCACCAGCTTCTAAAGAGAAATGGAAGCCTTGGATAAAAGCTGCTCACCCCGAGATATCTCCTAAAAAAAGGAAAGAGGAGCAGACAGACTTAACACCGAATCATCCTGCTGTACGACTCAGAAGCTTACCTAGTACTGACAACTGACAGGAGGAGAGCTTCCCTGTTTGTAGCTTATTAGCATCTGTGAACATCACTTTGCTTGTGCTCTCAAAACTTCTTAAACCTGTGACTAACAAAGCAACAGCTTATTTTACAGCAAGGATGATTTAACAGGGAATAAATAAACATCAACTGCAACATTCTGCATATCCTGTGTGGGTATGAAAGACGTTGAGCGCAGTTTTCACCACACAAGTTTGTGCACTGTTGCTGTGCAAAACCTGTTGCTAATGCATGCAGAAAGAGGCTGAGAAAGAAATGATAGATGTGCACATATAGCAGGCAGTATTCAGAGTTAATGTTGCTTGCTGTGATATCAAGCTGCTGGAGACAAACATGTTCCATTAGCGAATCTGGGGATATATTACAAACCCCTATCACACAACCAATCCACAGTCCTTGTTCCATTATCCATCCAATCATGTGCATCCCCAGCCCCCCCATCACTGAAGCCATGGCAGGCATCACTCTCGCAACTCTGCCCAGCTTCAATCTGCTCTCACTTCCCGAGCATTTTCTCAGTGAGGGGTACGACTCCTCTCCAAAGCTCGATGTGAGAAATGTATATATTTGTAAGTGCTAATGCTAAGCTGCGTTGAATGTCGGGCCAGCACCAGACAGATGGTTCTGAGAGAGGCAGGAGATCAGAGAGAAGCTCCCTCCCACCCTCTCTGTCCTCGTTCCCTCAATTTTTTTATTTTTCAGAGAGAAGCCGCTATCGCAGCCCTGCATGGCACCAAGAAGCTACAGTGTACAAAAGCGGCCTTAATTCCCCTGATGTTGGAATCGGCTCACTCTAACAAGGGTATCAAAGTAGTTCATCAATGAAAGGATACTTAAAACTCTACGCAACCATGGGAACACTGTTGGGAGGTTTCATGGGGTGTGGAAGGACAAAGTCAGGCCAAAAAGAGTGAGATAAATAAAACAAACAACAAAGATGCAGTGAAATAGTTGGAGGGAAAGAGAGCAGGAAAGCCCTCCTCAGATCCACAGTGACTAATGACATGGTAATTCCTGTATATAACGAGTTTAAAGGCACAATTAGCCTTGCCCCTGTGTGTCCTTCATAAAGCAAAGCACTGCTGGCTCAGATTAATTGATATAATCAAAGGCCAACGAGTTTAAATTATAAAGCCAGAATTCTCTGGAGCAAAAGTTTGAACAAAAGGGATGACTGACTCAGTGTAAATGTGCCGTGTGTTTGCCTGGTAGGAGCGATTGTTTTATTTTCACATGAGGAGGAATTTCATGTCTTTATTTGGCATACATCTGTTTTACACCAGGCTTGCTTTGACACCTCATAGGAGGCCAGGGTCAAAGCAAGTGGAAGAGACCTTAACAGTGCTCACACACCAGGGGAGGCTGGGCTATTCAGCTACTAAAAACACACAAAAATTGACTCGCTTTTGCGCACAGATGGACAAGAAGCCACACAGTTCAATGCCTCAAAACCCATCAGTCTGTACGTCAGCCAGTCTGCATTAAACAGCTTCAGCACATGTACAACAATCGACCCTGCTTCTGTCTTTCACAATCTCCTTCTATCTATAACTCCACAAATGGAATGTGTAACAACTCACAGAGAGCATTCAGGGGTGAAGGCGCCATGAACAGACTGCTTCCCCCCACAAAAATATGTCGCCTGCTTTGGTGGAAAGAGAGGAAGGTGGGTGAGAATCTGCCAATCGATTGCGATATTTTTGAATTAAATACAAAGCTCTCTTTGTCTGCCCATGCTCTCCTGACCTTTATCAGGCCGCTGAAAAAGGCAAACGCGCCACGCCGAAGGGGAAGTCGAATCTGTTTTGTGCTAAACACGCTGCTCACAGATTGCAGAGCTGGCACGACGCAACGGACACAGACTGTCATCCCGACCTGGGCGCTCTCCGCCCTGCCCGACCTTGGTACCTCTGCGCCGATGAGCCAACCAGAGCTCCATAATACCCTGTCCTTGCCTACATGGAAAAAAAAACCCTCACTGAGACAAGGCTGGAAAACAGAAACAGGCTCAAGACACAGAGTTCATTAACGGATAAACGGTGGGAGGTGTGCAAAAAAGAGAGAGAGATGGGAATAAATGAGGAAATGACAACGGACGGAAGATACAGCGAGAGGTTGGCAGCCGTCCATGAAAAAGACAGCTGGCAGCGACATCCTTCACAAACCTGGCGACGCAAGCGGCATGATGGAAGCAACCTCCAGAGACATAAAGGGAGGGAGAGGAAGAAGGAGAGAGATGAGGGGGTTTGAGAGGGGGAAGGGGGGGTTTAGGAAGTAGATAACGTGGCTTTAGCTCTAGATTCCCGTGCTAATTAACACAGCTCCACACGAGGCCCCCTGCCTGCCTCGCAGCCTGGCCCCAGTCTTCAGCGATGACACAGAGGGACAGAGAGTGAGGGGAAATGAGAATATGTGAGTATGTGTTAGAAAAGACTTAAAGTGTGAGGGATGAAAAGGGATAAAAGGTGAGGCAAGGTCTGGTGGCCTTGTCTGAAGGTGAGCCGGCTCCCCTGCCAGCCTGCAGCCTGGTTCCTCTGGCAGAAAGAAAAGTAGGAGGGAGGAGGAGGGGGCGAAGATGAATGAGTCGGAGTGTCGGGGATGCTGATCAGCAGCCGAGTCGCTCACTGGCCATCTCACTTTGACGCACACCTCATCCAAAGGGAGCGACAGAGAGGGAGAGAGAGAGAGAGGGACAGACAGAGAAAGAGAAGTGAGGAGGCCAATGAGCCGGCACCGATCCAGTCACAACACCACAGACACAAATCCTGGTTCTGTACCATTAGCCCCAGACTGTCATAAATCAGACAGAGCCAGCCGGTAGGACAGAGGGAGAAGGCCAAACAGAGAAGTCAGAGAGCCACAGACACATAGCGCTGATCAGACAGCGAGGGGAGAAACAAATAGCAACCTCTGAGCAGGAGAGGCATTTGTAACGTTACGAGACAGGCTTCACACAAAAAGAAGGAGCTGGACACAGAAGGGTTGAGTATTGAACCTTTTTGAATCCTGGCCATAGCACTGATTTCTGCAGCCTTTGAGTACTGAAAATTAGCACCATGATTTTTGTCCCCTCTGTAATCAAGGGTTTGCTTATGTCAGTCAGCAATTTTTCAGGAGTAATGACAGTGGAGAGACTGAAAATGAGGTTAGAGGTGCAGGTGACAACATGCAGCACAGATCCCATTTAAACCAAAACCATAGGGGTGTAACAATCCACTGAAAGTTTTTTTTCTTTATCTGCACTATATCAATCAAAGGCTACTGAATTAAATGTAACTGATGCGTTATCGTGGCAGATTTTGTGATACTGGAAAATACATACATTATGATAGGACTGGTGATTTACACCCCTACTAACCCATGTACATTTCACTTCTTTTGTTGAGATCTTGAAAAAATAATGCATTATCATGGGAAAAGCACATTTTATTCCCCAGTGCACACATTCCCAACCCACTGAAAATAGCTTTGCAGCCCACTACTTGAGCTCACTGCTCTAGTCAACCTCACATGTGCTTTCTTGAGAAATTTTCAAACATTTCAGTTTAAACTTCCCCTGAAATCCTTCTGACCCGCCTGTTCTCAAATGTTCCTCACAGAGATAGACATTCTCCGTCAGATTTTGGAGGGAGTATGTCTCAGAAGCAAGACATGGGGTACAGAAATGACAGACAAAGTGACAGAGTCCAACACTGTCATAAGAATGCTATGTATAATTGGACTTATTCATACTTGAGCAGGGGAGCCAATGAAGCAGCTGCATTGTGTGAAGGAAGATTGTGCCATTTCTTCACCAGCTGTGTCATAAATGTAATCCTCCCCACTCACTCACTCCTTGTGATTTTTTTTTTTTAGTATAACCTGCTGCATTTGAGCGTCAGCACACGCCAACATCACAGAAATTTTACCAGGGGGCTGGCAGGAAAAAGTCTGGCTAATGTTTGAGAAAAGAATTTCCTTTCACATATCCTCCTCACCCTGAAAGTTCATCCACAGTCTTCCAGTCCTTTGTAACCCTGGTTTTACTCTTGTGAGGCCTGGGGGTTGACTGATGGCCAGAGGTGCTGGCTGGACTCCTTTGTGACATCTTCTCTTTGGCGCATTTTTGGGTATCAAGACTGTGAGTCCAATGCTGACATGCTCAAGAGAGCAAAGATGGGAAGGGTCAGCTGCTCGATACGGACAGCAGCTGCGCTTTTGCCGGCACCTGGCGCACCTTCCCAGGTCTGCATACTGGATGCCAAGGACCTGCCGGGGGTGGCCTGGAGGGGTCAGCTGGAAAAAGCACCTAGAAAGATGGGGCATGGGCCTGGGTGATGGCCTTCAGGAGGCCAGAGAAGTACAGGACCAATGTTGACGGGGCGAAGTGCTGAATCAGCATGCTCCATGACCTGACCTGATTAGATATACAGTTTTTGATGGTGAAAGCCAGCTACTGCCAAATCATGCTCCCTGGGTAAGTCTAGCAGCATGCTTTAACTTTCCAGGGAACACAGTGCTAGAAACCCTCCATATAGAGATACATAAATTATGACAATGCATGTCAAATACAATGAAATTTAGTTTGGCAGCAATCCACTCCTCTGTGAATATGAGGGTGTAACAAAAGCTTTAGGCAGGAAATACGGAGGCTGGGATAGTGGAAGTTAAGCTCTGTCAGCAGTAGCTCAGAGTCATCAGCACTGGTGAAGCAGGGATTGATGGGAAAAATGTATATAAATGGACTGCCTTGTTAAGAGAATGAGCTGTAATTGGCTACAGTACTGGGGGACAATAATCAGTCAGATGATTGCAGCAGGGCCTGAATTCTTTGTCCTGCATGAATGAATGCTTAGCTTCATTTCATCAAGTTTTGAGGAGTTTTAAGGAGAAAGAGCTGCAGTTCAGTTTAGATCACTGGAGATCCAAGAAGGCAGCAGCAGACTTCCCCCTGTTTGTTTAGCTGCAGAGGCATTATCAGATACAACTCCTGCCATGGGTAGAAAACAAGGGGAGATTGTCAAATATCTTTAAAGGTCACATGTTATCCAAAATACACTTTTCCTGCTTCTTTAGTAAAAACATGTGCCCCTGGCCTGTCCGCAACCCCCCAAAGACTCAGAAAAATCCATTCCCTCCCCCCTCTCTTTCTCAACCTTTCAGAAAATGTGTGCTGAAACAAGTTGTTCTCAGATTTTCCCCTCATGATGTCATGTGGGGAGTTAGCCCCACCCTCAGGTTTGGTCGGCCATCCCCACTTGGAAGAAAATTGCACCCTCCTCTCCTGATCCTGATTCAGGAGAGCTACATCCATTTAGCCACATCCATGTCCTGAAAGGGGCGGTCCAGGGGCGGAGTCAGACAGCTCATTAACATTTAAAGCCACAGAAACAGCTTGTCTGAGCAGGGCTGAAACAGAGGGGATTTAGACATGCAAAAATCCAATACTGGAGTGTTTTTTCAGCAACAAACTTCACAGGCATGTTTTGATGACCTCTCAGACCAATATAAACTTGTTTCAAAGGGGTAAAATATGTGACCTTTATGGGGACTATTTATGGGCCTTGAAAAAATGCAAATGATGTGTTGTTGGGTGGAAAACTGCCGACCAGGCATGTCGGAGGAATTTCAAAATAAGTGCATAGCTTAAAGACGACAGTTTGATATTTGATAACTACTCACTGATCTTACATTCCTTCTCTCATCTCTGTTACTGTTCGGCAGACATTTAAAGAAATTTCTTAGCTCTAGGATTGAGGAAATGTGCATTTTCATCCAAGCTATCCTACACAATAGGATTTAAACATCAATAACCCTGCACTGACATGCACATGATCCAGATTGTTCTAATGCTAGTAGACATGGCATTTAATCATTAGGATTTTGTCATAATAAATCGAGATGCTAGATTAAAACATGTTGGTTAACATTTCAACTTGGTAATGCCATTACTGGAGCAAAAGCTTCATTAGCATACTGCTTGTAATAACCTCGACAAGGGATTTCCTAACCCAGATATCAACCACACCCAACCCAGGCGCCCTGCTTTGGCATTCACCCTGCTGGCAGATAAACAACACATTTGCCTCCCTGCTCCGTAAGTTGAACATTTATATTGTATGAACCACTGGAGAAAAAACAGTTCTTCGAATGCATTTGTGGGAGAGTTGTGTATGATATACTGTGTGTTAAAAGATTTGATTTCATGCAAGGCTGTGTAGAAGTGAGGCACAAACTGGCAGTCGTGCAGTAAGTTCTGGCAAGCTGGTGCCAATCCTACCTTACACAGCATCAGGCCATGAGGGCTTGAACACTTCTACACTGCGATCCAATTAATTTCATCTCCGCATGCCACACATTTCGATATGCTAGGAGCATAAGGGGAGGAAGTGGAGGTATGAAGAGGGTGGAGATGAGCGGCGAGGCAAGCGGGAATAACTGAGAAAAGAGGAAGTGGAAGGATGGGCCAGGGCTGGGGAATCTTAGAATTTCCCGTATCTTGCATTTGAGTTTCTGCACGAGGAAAAGAAAATGCAATTACACGTGCCCTCTCAGCCTTTTCAGGCAAGTGCGCTGTGTAGAAATGAGGGTTGAGAAGTGGGGTTTGTGCCCTGTGGCAGCCAGCACTCCCGTGCTCTATGCTAATAGACGCTTGTTCTGCATTCTAGCAGTCGTTTGGTGGCAAAGCTCTGAGTGGGGAGCAGTGCAGGGCGAGTGCAGAGCATCAGCAATGTAAGGAGGGGGCGGCGGGTCTGTAGCCTTGTGTCTCCGGAGATAGTAGGAATAATGAAAACCTCTGCTGGGACTTCAAAGCAAGCGGCTGGTCATTTCCTGTGGTGATGGCTGATATGGGGTCTACATGTTCAGGCAACAAGCACGAACAGACTTAGTCACACATTCCTGCCAGCAAAAAAAACAGCCAATGAACAGCACTTCCTTTGATGGTATAGTGAAGCCAAAAAGGAGAAACAAGTCTTTGGACGACAAATAGATTTGAAAAGCCTTTGTATGTTGTTGGCGGAACCATCTAAGTGCTTTAGCCACGGCCCTAGGGTCAACACTTACGCAATCTGGGTGTAATGCCAGAAACCTGCTGGTGATGCTAACCATTTTCTAACACTTTCATTTTCACACAGTTTCCAAATTGGATCTGGCAACATTTGAAGGAGGGGGAAAACACACATAACATAGAACAAACAGAGCATTCAGCCATGTAAATACATTTCCAGTTTCTGTTATTCCATGTTCCAAACAATAGCCCTTTCTTGGCAGACATATTGACGAATTATGGGAAAGGAAGCAGAAGTTTAATTAATAACATCAATAATAGATGAAGGTTTGCTGGTTCCAGGAAACCTTTTGGATGCATGGACGCCCACTGGAACGGCATTTCAAGAACTGTTTTATCTTATTAACTCTCTACCCTGTTTAATCCGAGTGCATCAACGATTAGGTGATAAGCTTTTAAACTTTCTTTGTTGGTCCTCTGTTCTCCTGTAAGAACTCTTACATACAAGTTGCCTTGTTAGTGGGATAAGCCAAATGCTGTTCTTGTTCTGAGGTTTCAGTCTGCAGGTTTCCCTTAGAATGACTGATAATCACATTTAAAGACGAGCCAATGCAATTTTTCCTTCTGAATACCCATTCCAATCCCTGTACCAATCTGTGCCCATGAGAAAAAAAAAACAAAAAAACGTGTGTATATATTCAAACCAACAGCCTTAGGTTTTTCTAACAAACTGTCTGCTTTCACACCAGCACTTTGGTAAACTTCAGAGAAATTTTTAAAAATCTATCCATGAAAATCCTCCATTTGCAGGAAGTCTTCCTGCAACGCCAGGGTGAGTTTTGTGCGTGTGTGAACAGGTCTTCAGTATTTTAACACTTGTACTGCCCTTACACTAAAACCATGCATATGAAACACACTGTCAGTTTACTAATGGGATTTTAAAAAGTTTGTATTTGCTCATTTGTTGACATAGCATTTCTCTCCATTACCACTACACTTGTTTTTATTCTATGCATATGTGTTCAAATCTACAGTACAGTTCAGTCATGCTGGCTGAAAAGTCAAAGGCCACCTTTAGCTCTGCTGTTTTTGAACATTTTTAACAGCCATCCATGTCAACTACTCTCTCTTTAATAAAACAAAACCAGGAAATACAGTACTGTGCTGAACTTTAGGCATGTTTAGCCAAAAAAGAGGCTGAAGTAAGTTGTATGATGGTGATTAAGCCACCTGAGGGCCCCACTGAGCAGGAAGAGGATTGACACAACCCAGGTCCTGCACTGGATGTCCTTGCATATTACCAGGGTTATGAGGAAAATAATCTGTTGAAGAAATAAAGTCCACTCCTTTAGGGTGGAGTAAGCATGGCCTAGGGCAGGGGTTCCCAAACTTCCCAGCCCATGACCCCCAAAATAACAGCATCAGACATCAGGGACCTCCACCTCCCCTTGAGGGGCATGAAGCGCATGGTGTTGCACAAAACCTTGCATTTTAGGTAGTTTGATAACTTTTGCTTACACTTAGGCACAAATATCACTTGATAACTAAATTTTCATTTTGAATTAGACTGATTTAAAAAATATTTTTTAACAATAATATATAAAATCTATGATTTTAAATCATTTTAACTTTGAGCTTGACCTTGGCAGCTGAGCGACACTCGTGTGTTAACATGTGTGAAAGTCGTGCTTCCCTGCACCCCTTTTCAGCCCTGAGTTGTGGCACATAGCGCCCCAATGAATCCTGAGCACCCTGCATGCTTTTAACATATGCACATGCTGTATTTACATGTAAAAAATGGCATATACAGGCCTTGATCATTTTTGGGCCTCCTGTTTCAATGGTGCATTTTGAAATTTCTTGGAAGGACTGATGATGTTTTCTGGAGAGGTCTTACCACTATCGTCATAAAGATGGCTTCTGTTTTAGCTATGATTCACTAATTCTAACCCAAACCCTGACAACACAGTCCCAGAGACAGTGGTGACGACAGTATAAGATGATGACGGTATCACACTTGTAGTGTGGCCAGGAAGGGACAATATTTTCATTGCATGGTCTGCCATGGTGCCATCATGAAAGACCAAAAAAATAGTGTAGTCTGAGTCAGCCTTCAGTGGCCCTAAACTATTACGAGAGTAAATCTGAAAATGTTGGGTGTGAGGAGTGAACACAGAACTTCAGAGTATGTTGTTGTAGTCCACCTACCCGCAAGTGGCTACTGCCTGGAGCTGTAATGTGCATGTGTGCAAGTCACCATTATCAGCGGGAACTCCATAATGCTAATTTGCATGACAACAAAAGCAGCATCATTTTGCACTCTAGTTTGCGCTCTACACACGTTTTCAAAGTGTTCCTTTTTCAAGGAACCCAAACGCTGTTGTTTGAAGCACAGCCAAAATGCAACAAAAGGTTGCCATTTTGGGAAAAAGATGTGTAAATGAAGACTCAGAATTCTTCTCTGGATTTAAGCCGTCTTTTATTTCTCTCTCTTGGTGGTCCTCTAAATTCAGGTTTGAACTCTGCAAAGTTCTACTAGTGTTTTCTTATCTGCATTTCTCTCCAACTATGATTTCACTTCATTAGCAGTGAGCTTGGATTTGCTGTCATGCTGAAAAATAAAACTATTTCCAATCAGTTGCTTTCCAGAACGAATGATATGATGGATTATAACAACACTGCTAAAACAACAAATCTTATAGCGGCCCGACTTTTACACAGAACAGTACTTTTCTTCAAATCTGTTCTCTTTCCCTCTACAGAAAAAAGTGGTTTCTATTTCCAGCTGTTATGCCTGCTTGGTGGTAGCAGAGCTATAATTTCTGCTGCATATTGTCATCAGAGCAACTTAATTGAATTTAACACATGCAAAACAACATCAGAAATCAAGTGTGAATAAAGCAGAAGGGTTTCATACAAGTTAAAAGTTTCCAAAGTACAAGACAAGATCAGTTCGTTGCTCATCACATGCACAAACATATACAAGCAACACAATCTGAGTGACAATCTAAGTGAGGGAGGAAAGAGGTGCGGCTGGCCAGCACGGTAACATAAACAAGTCTGCAGTGGCCGTGTCTGGCCAGTCCTGTTTCTTATCATATCATCTGTTTCTGTTATGAAAGCCAGACTTCTTGTGATTGTATGTGAGTGTATCTGTCACCCAGAAGCTAAGTGTGTGTACCTTATGTTCTAGTAAAAATCACGGAGAGAATGCATGAGGCAGACGTGAACAAAAACACACATCTGGTTCCATTCAGGATGCCTGGAATTCTTCCCCTGCTTGGTTCAAATTACTTCCCGAGCCCCCATGCTGGCTGCACATGAGAGTAGATAAACTATAACTGCTCCATACAATGTTTCATCTATTCACATGGAAGGGTGTGGGCTGACATGAGTGGAGTTGAAGCCGAGTTTACGGGCAGGTTTTGAGTAAAAGACCCCTGAGTTGCCAGGTATGCTAATTTATTGCTTCCAAACCTTAGCAGAGTTCTTCCTTACTGTTTTAAAGTATGTTTAAGGTTCAGCCAGACAGAGCAGCACCTCAGTGTGATCCTAAACCACTCCCTGCTGGGGAAAGCCCCAAAAGTAAAGGGTCAGCTCTGCAGACATCTAAACCAGAGAGACAGAGACACAAGGTCAGGAGACTTTGAACCTTAAGAGCATCGGTTTAAGCTGAACCGCAGTAAAAGCACTCCTAAACCACATGAGAAGAAAGCCAGAGATACTTTCTTCTGTTCACAGCCTGATGTCTTACAGAGGTAAACCATATTTATTGTTGTTTTGCAATAGGAAACCCCACATGCTGCTATAAAGAACAAGATGATTTCTATTGCAGAATGAAACAGCTACACACCTCGGGGTAAGTTCTTGCCATAATTCCTGAGCGTCCCCTCTCCTTTACATCTTAGGGCGCCACGCTTCCAATTCCCCCGCCTTATTCTCTTATCTCCAAGGTTTGACAGAGTGATGTCTTCAGCCAAAATCACCTCGTCTACTCCGGTTCCCCAGGAGATAGAGTGCCGCCGATGTAGACGATTCAATCAGCGAGAAGTGAAAGAGCAGATCACAGACAATACGCCGCGGCCCCATTACCCCCAGTCCTCGGTTACTGCTAGCGATGCTTAGCTCGGGCCCCCACCTAATGGGCCATAATATCATTTTACGCCATGTTCCAGCTCTTTATACTAGCTCTAAACATAACTCTGTCGCCAAGGCACAATAAAAACAGATATATTTCTTTATTACTCCTCACAAAGCATATCACCAGATCTGAGCACCCCTACAAAGGAAACTAATATCTACAGGAACCTGCTCTTTTCCGTGCCTCATTTAGAGCAGTTGTTATTGCATTGAGCTGCACTCTGCTGGCCTCACCTCCCTATGTCGTTCACTCAGAGTGTAATGGATGTTTTATTATAATCAAATGAATACAATATCTTCACCATAAATAACATACTGAAAAAGCAATTTTCTCCTTCCTGCAATATGTTTAAATGTCCATCACGCCTCAAGCAAAGAGCTGCCACATGTTTAATTCAGAGTCGATGCAATTTGCGTTTTTGTGCGCTCCTGTATAGGTGAAAAGCAACTCGTCTCCCCTTTGCTCACCCTCACGTCCCCCAAGCTGCCCCCTTTCCACTCATCCAGTAATCACACTCCACACTTTCTTGCATAAAGTCATGCGAGGCTCCGGCAGGTTCATTACTTGACGTGATGGCAGGAAGAGAAAATGTCACCTGGGTACTCTGCTTTTGAGGCCATTCACTTTCCTCGTCTCTCGGGGACAAATGCTGCACTTGTAAGTCTCGAGCCAGATGAGCAGAATTTCACTTCATCGAGGGCAAGTTATTATCCGCCACCAGGAATCATCACCTACACGGAGTATATGGCGCCGTTGTCCTCTACCCTATCTATCACTGGGTCTAACCAGCTCGTTTACACTACAGGGATCTGACGAGAGATGGCCGAAGACTCGGACGGGAATGTGTGTGTGTGTGTGTGAGCAGGGGGGAGTTGGAGAATCCAATCTCTCACACAGAGGAGCAGAGACAGGCAGGTAGATATGCTCCGGGCCCAGAATAACCCCAGTAGTATCCATGAATGAAATGACAGGATTACAGGGGTATTAGAAAACCTGCTGAGATGGTTGATAATGCTGTTTATGCTTCAGCGTCACACTGCTCACAGAGGGAGGGTGTTTGACTAATGAAAATATGGACAAGATCAGTCACCTTGCAGAAATGTAAGGCGTTTACAGTAATGGTTTGATGTCTACTGCTTAAAGAGCATTAACATAAATACTTTATTTTGCTGAACCTCTTTAAATTAGAGACAGTAAACATAAGCCCCGTTATCCTGGTTAAGAATGGGATTATTGTTGTGTCAACAACCCCCATAGATAATAGTAATTACTGCCCTTGTTGCAGCGCAATCAGACTGCAACTTTGGTAGCTGACAGCTTGGTCCTAATTACCAAGAACCACCAATTACTGGCTCCATTTCATTATTTATTAAGCTCAGCACACACAAATAAAAGATACTTCAGTGACTCTGAGGCGTCACATCTCTGGCAGCTGCATCCACAGGACCTGCTGAATCATTTTCCCCTAATTTTTCCCTGTCAACAGTTCAATCAGCATGCAAACGCAGTATTGTTACAGCAAACTCAGTAAAATAGTTACACAAAGTCAACAGGGGGCTGTCTTCACTTCCTCTTCGCCAGCCACAGGAAGTAATAGACCTGCAAAGGAAGTGCATTATCATCTCTTTTTTTCCTCCTACTCGTTTATCTGCCAACAGAGCTGCAGAAGCAATTCTCAAACATCAGCCCCGGAGCTTTTAACGACCAGAACAGTTTGCATGTTGTATCTACATTTATATTTCATGCATTCCACTGAGAGATCTATGATATAATAATCGACTCGTCCGCTGCCATGTCATAAGATGCCTCCATAAATAATAAAAAAACACAGTTCTTTATCTGGCCAGTGTATTCAACCATCCACACACACAGACATTCGCAGATGTTTCCCATCACCCTCTGCTGCCAAGCGTCGTCCAGTGATGGCTGAGCGGGGGCGAGCGGGGAGCTTGGGGCGGGGGTGTGAAATCCTGCTATTCCTGCTCCAGCGAATTCTGCAGAAACTTGGCAGATCATCGTGGAGATTTGTACGTCTGTGGATTTGATATGAAACTGTTTGAGAGGCTCGTCTGGAGTCTGTCTCTTAACGTGCCTCCACTCAGTGTGGGCCTGCCTGTTTAGCTTATGTTCCCATAAAGCTTGGCGGCCACATTTCTCAGCCCTCAAAGGTGCAGATGGGCGATTAACTCAGCAGACACGTCCTATACTATCATCTCAACAATAACCATTTCAACATGTTTGTTGCTTGAAAAAAAAAGTGTGCCTCTGAGTAAGAAAAGCTCATAATCCTCAAATATTGGAGCCAAACAGAAAACATGCGCCTCATCCACTCTGATTTCTACAATCATACACCTTGTTGATTAACAAAGATTCTTTCTGTTTTGGTGATTCAATGCAAATTCAATGAATCATAAAACCAGCTCAAACAGAGGCTCATGCTCAGCAAGCTATAAAGCATGTTAAGCTATCACGATCCAAAAGGACAAGCAGTCCCAAAAAAGAGATTAAGTATGTACAAAAGGAATCTACCGTCCTGTTCCAAAGGGCTTAGCATTTAGATGACAGTTGCGCTGGGCAGGCCTTGTTTGCAGGGGCTGGAGAGTAGCAGTATATGTGGCCCGGAGGCCGGATCTGTTCCAACTGTGCCCTGGCAGGAAAAACGTTCGGCCCAGTCAGCCTCGACAGCTTGGATATTCACGGGGGGCGATGGAAAACTGGAGGGCTTGAGGGCTGCAGGATGGGGTTGAAGCTGGGAGAGCTCAGAGGAAAAGAGGAATGGGTGATGAGTCAGGAACAAGGTGTTTTTGTATTATTTTAGGTAATGCAAGGACACGCATTTGTTGTGTTCAGAGAGTGGAACAGAGCTCAGGCTGGTGATGAGGCTCCTCATGTCTGTGTTGGCCTGCAGTGATTAAGTTCATCATTTGGCAGGCGTGCGTGGAGAGTTTTTAAAACACTAAGAAATCATAAAGATGTAATGCGAGCAGCAATGCTCTGCTGTGGTGATGATTACTTCTAGAAGCCTGAAACTGAATTATGCATTCATCCCCTTAGAGTAGCATAAGTATCCTTTATGGCGGGGCGGGCTCAGGATGTCGTAGGGGCAGGGGCGAAAATGATTAAAGGGCACCTGATGTATGCAGTGGGGCACCAGCACAGAAAAGATACCAAACATCCATAGTTAAATTGTTCAAAAAAAAGAACCATTAATTTCACAACGATATACTGGTGAGGATGTTGCTTCTGCTTCAGTCTGGAGAATGACCACTCTACTTAAGTAGTTGTCATTGGAGATGTGGCATTTACAGTATATTGAGGAGCTTGGTCAGGGTGAGGAAGGGCATTTTAATACATTTTGTCCTCTTAGAAGGCAAAGTAGAGGACATCTTATCACACTGACCACTGGAAAGGTACCCAACAGAGCATTACGCCCTTTTCTCACTGGAATGGAGCCACGGAGAGCACTTAATCGTGTTTTGTTGACAGGACGACACATGACAGGGCACTTTACCTGGTTCTGTCCACTTTAGTTGTTCTGGCACTTTAGTTTTGTTAAATGGAAGAAAACCCTAAAGGGCTCTTTACCTATTCATCCAAAGAGGGGAAACCCCAAAGGGCAGTTAACAAGTTCCTTCAATTGAGGGGAATCCTACAGGACACTTCACCCAGTTTTGTCCACTTGTAGGGCACCTTAAGGAGCACTTTACCATGTTTTGTTCACTGAAATGGCAGCCAACAGGTTTTTTGCCCTGTTTTTAGCCTCTGGAGGAGCACCTAACATGGCACTTTGCCATGTTTTTTTTACTGAAATGGCAGCCAACAGGGCATTTACACTGTTTTTCAAATAGTACAGCACTCAACAAGGTACTTTACCATTTTTTGTCCACTGGAAGCATCCTACCAGGCTTTTTCACTAGAAGAGCAACCAACAATACACTTTACCATGTTTTGTTTACTGGAATAGCAGCCTACAGGGCATTTTACCTGGTTTTATCCACTGGAAGGGCACCCTACAGGGCACTTCACCACTGGAAAGGCACCTTTGAGGCCATTTTTCCATGTTTTGTCCACTTGAAGAACACCCTTCAGGACATTTTACCACATTTCGTCAAAATGAAAAGCACCCTTAAAGGCCTTTACCACTGGAAAGGCACCTATTAGGACCTTTTCTACACTTTACCACTTTTTTTCCCAATAAGAGGGTATCCTGGAGTGCACTTCTGAGTGCACCCATGCACTTTGGATCAGAAGAAGAAAAACAGTGGGATGATATGTTTCCTTTTCATCGTGACCTTATTATAGCTTTGGGCTGTCAGATAAGATATGACAACCCCTTGTGACAATTTCTATAGATCACTGGCATTAAATTTAGTATCACTACTTTGATTTAGTGAGACAAATGAATAATTCACTTTCATCTCAGGGGATGCATAGTTAAATTCTGACTCAGCTTGAATATTAAATAAGGGACTTTTGATGTTCAACGGCTTTCTTTTCACTTTAATAACCTGAACCAACTTCAGAAGTGCCACAGCTTGGGAAATACCAACAGATATATTATAAACAAAACAATATTTCCTATTTCTCTTTGAAAAATAATCTTTAAAAGGTATGCACACAAATAACATGGCTGTGTTTACCTATTACCTGTATTGCCTCCTCCTTCAAAGACACAATTTAAAAAGGTAAACTAAATGGGTATCTCTCAGTTGAACAAGCACATGAAGCTGTACATTTGACAGCACCGATTAACGTTCAAAGCATCGAAAGGAGACGCGGCAGAGAAAAAGGTCAATGTTGCTCAATGGGAAAACAAAACTATTGGCTTCATTCTCACAACTGCAAAAAAAGGACAAGAAAAACAAGAGATTTGTTTGCTTTTGTGCACCCTAATTCATTCATCCCCAAGTACCTCTTTGCTCCAGGGTTGTACAGAGGCAAAGCCTCATGGGAGAAATGACTGACATCTCCTAAATCCTTGAGGATACCAAAAAGCATTTCATTACCATGACATTAACACCATGTTCTGGGATATGAGCAGAAATGTGACAACAACAAAGGCATAAAAACACTGAACAAAACTCCAAAAATAGAGAGCTTGAATTCTTAATGTGTTGCGTTTTAGGTCACAAGTGTAGTTTAGGTGCTTAGAGCAAAAGCATCTCTCCCACAGAGTTCTATTAATTCACAACTGGGGTACCCTACATTTCAGTACGGGACATACTTTGTTTATCTTTAACACCAGCGGGCAGGCTGGCAGGCTTGCAGAGCTGGAGGAAAATGTGATGGAAAGTGGAGCACAAGAGTTATGACCTCAGCAAACAGCTGATTAAGGAGAAGATGAGAGAGAAAGGGAGTTGTCTGTCAAGCTAAGCCCCAAACAGATGGACGAGCATTGCACACTGAGAAACCAGCAAGTCCTGAGGCTTAACAGCAGATTTGATTTTATGGAAAATCACAGGAACAGTTAAAGAGGTGATGATGAGCACAAAACAGCCTATCGTTTTGATTAAATGTTATTATTTTTCATCTTTTCACTCTTTTGTGAGGGGCTCAGTGGTTTACGCCACTGACAACAGGAGTATGTGGATTTGAATCCACATAGCCCTGACCAATCAGGGCTTGATCAGTACCCAGTGTGGACCCTTGGACAAGGTCAGCTGAGGTCATCTCCAGGATGTGAACTGGAAAAAAAACTGAGGGGCTATGTGTGAGACTGTTTCTTGCTGGCATTTACTTAGACTAGGCCACGAAAGTCAGCAAAGTAGCAGCTCTAGACCTGGAAATCTCACCTGTTAAAGTCAAATTAGTTCCTCCTTGGCCTTTGTTGTAGCCAATGTAGGACTTATAATAGGTCACAATAAGATTTTGATAGGTCAGTGAGGGAAACTGTGACTGAAAAGTGCAGTATTGTTCCAGAAGTTTAACTATTCACAGCACTAGGAGCGCACTAAGGAAGCCGTGTGCTGGAAACACTGGCCTGCAATGGTTTAGTAAAGAAAATAAATTGGTGCCAATGTGATATAGGAAACATAGGATTGTATCTCATTGTTTACAATAATATGCATGCAGCATAATATTTTGTGAGAAAAAAATCTTGCTGTGAATTTTAGGAATGATTACATCTAGCTATCTGTAAATGAACTTTCCACATTGAAATTTCAGTCTGATAAAGACTCCTATCATCTCAATCAGCTGTACATAAAAGCAGGGGGATGTGCCGTGTTGTAGCTGCTGACTACATTCGGCTGTGAGAAAAAAGACTTGTTTTGCTGATACCAAATTTATAACAAGACTGTGCTGGCAAAGCATGTTTTGTTTATATGTGAATGAATTTTTCTTCCATGTAAATGATCTCTAATCTTAATGGATCAAACTTGGCAAAATTAAAGTAAAAAAATGCTGTGAAATTTTCATCGACTGAGTGACTTTAGCAGTTTCTCCCCTCTATGAACAGAGGAACTCTTTACAGCTGTCTATATAAAACTATTATTACAGCAGTTAATTGCTGGGGAGCTTTATTTAATGAGCATCGGGGTAAATTTAATTACTTGCAGCCCTTAATAAACAGAAAACAAAAGCTGCTGGTGTACTCGGAAACTTTTGACAGAAAACAACTTATCCTAACTCGTAGGCCAAGGCCTGACTTATAATTGGACCATTGTTTCCTGACACACAAACACACTGTTGACCATTTACTCGCCAGCGATGTTCCACTCCTGTGATCACAATAACAGAAAGTGCTTTTATTGCTGTAATGTGGCACTCGGGGGCTGACCTTTGCCTGTGTATCCCCCAGGTAAGATTGGTCAACTATCTGCAGGGTATTAAAGATACTGTCTCGCTCCTTTCCTCTGCTCTGCACACCCAATCTTCTCCATAGTTGTCCCCCGGAGTTCACTATCGCCCCACTACCTCTACTTTTGCACTGACAGCCAAAACAATGGGAGCCAGAACTGCCTTAACGAGTAGATAGTAGAGGCTTGACTAATTAGAGCCACCACCACCATCCCTCCCTCCCCCTCCCTACGCAGCATCGCCTCCAACCCCTCCTGTTAGCTCAGAATAGTGTGATGCGGTACGGTCATGGCTTGGACTGTTGAGTCCATTGTGATAGAAACAGTGGCTGGAAGTAGTTTTCTTTCTCTCTCTTCTTCTGGCTGCCAGCCAATGGGGGACCGCAGTAATTGCCCGAATCCCACTGTGGCAAGTGAGGAGAAAGACTGAGGGTGGCTCAAGCCAAGGAAAGTGGGAAAGTGAGAAAATGGGACCGAGTTTGGGAACGAAAGTGTAGCAATTTCAAAAAAAATATTCAGACCGAGAAAGAGGAGACAAATAGAAGTCAACATGTACTGATGGTATTTTTCCCTCTCAATACCGATTTAGATACCTTGACTTTTTGAGTATAAGCCAATGCCAAGTTTCCATCTGATACAAGTGTGATAAAAAGATTATAAATAAGTGTGTTGGAAGGACTCTGGTTGCTGGATTTTTGCTTGCTTGAAAAAATATTTCCCTCCATCCCATGACATATTGTTTTTTTTTTTTTCAAGTGTTACATGATAAATTGCCAAAAACACTTTAGTTAAGAGGTGTTAATATTTCAGGGAAACTGTGCATTGACATTTGTAGTTGGCTGTAAACCAGTATCAGTACAAGCAGCAGTATGAACGAAATGGATTTTTGTGACATTGTCATCACTGGTTAAAATGTGTGTATTGTGTTGTAGTTCATATACAGCATAAGCAATGCCATTAATAGCTCAAAATGCAGTGCCTATAAAAAGAATATATCCTGTTGGATGTTTAACACTTAATTGATTTTATGACTTAATCATGGTCAACCACCACCAGTAATGTCAATTACATAAAAATATGTATGGTGAAATAAGTGACAGCATAAAAAGATCTGCCCCCCTCGAGTCATTGTTTAGTAGATGCACCTTTGGCTGCAATCACAGCTCTGAGTCTGTGTGGAAAGCCTAATTCAGGCTTGTACATCTTGGCACTGCAATTTTACTCCATTCTTCTTTGCAAAACTGCTAAAGCTCCATCTGGTTGCACAGGGATCAGGCGTAAACAGCCCTCTTTTAGCCTCGCCACAAATTCTCTACTGGATTGAGGTCGGGGCTTTGACTCAGCCACTCCAAAACATTCACCATGTTGTCTTTAAACCACTTCTTTGGAGCTTTTGCTGTATGCTTCTGGTCATTGTCTTGCAGGAAAGCTAAATCTTTCCAAAGTCGTAGTTCTCTTGCCGACTGAATAGGATTGTCCTCGAGGATTTCTCTATATTTTGCCACATTTATTTTACCCTCTACCTTTACAAGCCTTCCAGGGCTGGCTGCTGAGAAGCATCCCCACACCATGATGCTGCCACCCCCACTGTCACAGTGTGAATGGTGTGTTTGTGATGATGTGCAGTGTTTGGTGTCTTGTCTGATGAATAAAGCACAATTTTGGTCTCATCAGACCAAAGAACTTTCTCCCACTAAACCATGGAGTCTCCCACATGCCTCCTGAAGAACTCTAGTCCATATTTGATGAGTTTTCTTCAACTGTGGTTTTCTCTTTGCCACTCTCCCACAAAGCTTTGACTGGGAAAAAGTTGCTGTATGCAGAGTCTCCCCCATCTCAGCTGCTGAAGCTTGTAACTCCTTCAGAGTAGTCAGAGGTGTCTTGGTGGCCCCTCTCACTAGTCTCCTTCTCACACAGTCACTCAGATTCTGAGGACAGCCTCATCTAGGCAGATTCGCACATGTGCCATATTCCCTCTATTTCTTGATGATGGATTTTACTGAACTTCGGGGTATGTTCAGGGACTTGAATTGTTTTTGTATCCATCCCCTGAATTATAACATTTTTTCTGAGTGTTGTTTAGTCTTCATGGTGTAATGGTAGCCAGGAGTACTGATTAAGCAGTGACTGGACCTTCCAGACTCAGGTGTCTTTATACTACAATCAGTTGAGACACATTCACTGCACCCAGGGGATCACCATTTCTATATTCATGAGACTACAAGCACCAATTGGCTGGATCTTAAACCAATTATAGGGTAAAACATCCACAGGGTGAATACTTTATATAACCACTGTAAATAACAATAGCATAACACAGTGATATGTAACAGCCAGGTAACTACAGCACAGCAGGTAAAAGTGTGTTCTCTCCTCTTCAAGTCTGATGTCTGTAAAAACAGCAACATAAAGCGAGTGTTCTCACTTTGCAGAGTATCTCTGTCTGCCTGTGAGGGGCTTTAATACAAGCTGTGTGCTGCGATGGATAAACTTGGTTTGTCTTTGGCCTAGCGCCACAGCAGTTCATATTATCATGGCTTAGACTCAGGACTCACTTGTTTTAAGTCTGTGATGATTGAAAGACGAGGGCTGTGTGCCTTAAACGAGATAAGAGAAGCAGCTAAAAATACAGCATCTGTTAACTCGTAGGTATCTCTGCTAAAACAAATCAAACCAATGATAAACATGCTATTTCTGACCAATTCTTCAGTGTGAATTCTGCTGTTCTTATTTTGTTCGAGTGCTTTAAGTGTGAAAGCCCACATTAGGGAATGTGGCGCAGCTGGGGCAGCATTACACACCTCAGCAGGGGAGAAATGAAACTTAAAACGACATTTGTGGTTACAAAGCTATGAACACAGGAAGACTTAGAAAAACATTTCTCTGTGATTTCATGCTCAGATATGAGTTGAGTTTGAGTTTGACATCACAGGCAGGAAGAAAGGGAGCTTGATCACATAATGGCAGTACTGGATGATAATAGAAGTATCTAGAGCACTGTGAAAAACCAACATACTAAAGATTATACAACAAAATGTCCTTAAATAATCATCCCTACATGGATGGGAGACGTTCTCTTCCAGTCTCAACCATAGATAAAAGCCCAGCTGCTTGAATTTTCTGCAGTAGGAGTGCATAACCCAACATCAATGTGAATGATTGGAGGAGAGTATGCTAAGACTTATGAAAGCTGTTTTTAGACATCAGTTATTCCACAAAATATTGATTTCTGAACTCATTCTGAGTCTAGAGAACATTATTCTGCTTTTTAAAAGTGAATAAGAACTTGTTTTGTTGTATACTTAAAGGTCTGAAAATTAATTATTTGTTTTGCTTTTTCACTACATGTCATTTTCTAAGAATACAAGAATTAAATGAGAATATTACACTTTAAAATCAGGGGAATATTTTAGAATTAAACAAAACACTTTCTTTGTTTCAAACACAAACCAGAGCCAGAAAAACTTGCTTTTGCACTAGTCTCTTACATTTTTACAGAGCTAAATATCGAGATCAGTGTCAGAAAAGTCTGAATAGAAGGAACGAAAAGTGAGAATAGCAAATGTTTACCTGAGAGAACATCAAATGGCATGTAAGATAAGTGATTCAGAAAAAAAGGTGGAGTGCCTGAGGACTGTGTTGCATAAAAATAAAACAAGAAAAGAAACAGTCCTATTACTCTGGAGTTAAGTGAAAATAGAATGACCTGCGGTGCTACTCACTAGGGGGAGGCAGACGGGGGTGCAGGGAGCGTCTTGGCTGTTGGAGTGGAACGGAGCAGGGTGCAGCGGCGGCTGCACAGTGGGCCCTCGCTGGACGCTTCAATCGCAGGCAGCCGGAGCCCCGGGCAAACTTGGCCAATTAGCCGCACACTGCCGCTGACCCCCAGCTTCATTAAGGGCCCGGGCTCTGGATGGGGGTAGAGAGAGAGAAGAGAGGGGGAGAGGAGAGGAGAGGATTAGGGAGAGAGAGAGAGAGAGACAGGTTTAAGAAGAGACACAGCTGCATTTGCACAAGCACATACGCCAGAGGTGATGCTCAAGGTTACAGATAAACACAATCAACTGTCAGAGCACCCAATGCTACACACTGGCTGCATGAAAGTCTTCTCCTCCTGTAGGGTTTACACCCGCAGCAAAAGGTGGCGCTCAAGGTAGGGGGGTCAGAGCCACACAGGCCAAAGGGCACAGCTCCCCTCACAGTCCCACACCGCTGCATTGACAGCAACAGGTGTGGTGGCCAGTAGACATGCAATTACCAGGCTGAGAATCTGCTCTTTGTGACAGAGACAACGGCAGATCAGAGAGAAAATCAGAGCCAGAGGGGGAGAGGAGCAGAGTGGGAGGAGAGGTGAGAGATGAGGAGGAGGAGAGGAAGATACAGACTACTGAAAGTCCCTAGAGGGGAGGAAGAGAGAGAGGGAGAAAGATTTCCAGTTGGTTCTTTTCATCGCAAATCCCTTGTCGACAGAGCGCGGGTTTGCAGAGCGAAAAGGGAAAAAAAAAAACACAGATCAAAAACCAACACATACTGTAGCTATGGCACACCTGTTGTGCTGCAGGAGTAATACAAATTTACACGCTTTGGTGGTCTGCAGAGACCTCACATGCGTGTGTGCACAACAATGAGACAAAGGAGAGAGGAAACTGACAACATCCCATTTCTATTCAGCCTGGGTGGGGCCTTTGGAGGTGCTTTGGGACAGGTTGCGCTCAATGAGCCCTGACAGCAAGACTGGTTGGTGTATGCGTTTGTTTGTCTGCATTACAAGTGTGTATATCCACATGGGACCTCTGCTTGCATCAGCCTGGTGATGGAAGCCTCAGTGGTGCTCTAGGGTGGAGGAAGCAGCTTCATTCTCCCTCTCTCTCTCTCTTCATTTTCTCGACTCTCCCTCTCAGATTACGAGCCTTCGATCAGGCTAAAGTAATGTTTGTGCTCCTTGCCGCCAGTGTCGCAATAACCGCTGTCAGAAGCCTTGCATGCTCGGTTGAAGTGGAGATACTGGGCCTTTATTTAAAACAAGTGGAGGATAAAAGATCAATGGGACAATTCAGGCCGTGAATTGGAGGGAAAAGTTCACAAACATAGTGGGGGATTATGAGAGGGAGATATATGTGAGGAACGGAGGGGGAGCAGGGGCGAGGGGGCATCTAGCTCATCTGGGTGCTAGTGGCTTATTGATCGGTGGAGACACACAGCTCTGAGCCATTCATCACAGGCCACTCAGGCCCTTAGATAACTCCTATGATGGTGCCCAGGCTGCTGAGCAGCTGCAACTGGCCACATCCATTATCCTTCAAAGTAAGCCCCCTAGCCTGGAAAGAGGCATGGTGGTGCTGCTGGGTGACAGGCTGAGGAGAGGGCTTGTATGGAAATGGAAAAGGCCAGGCCTGTGGTTAGCAGCCTGGGGCTGAGGAGTGTGGGTATACAAAGGAAGGAGCTGGGGTTAAGGGGAAGGGCCAGGTTTGAAAAAAGAAAGTTGCTCTGAAAGTCAGAGCAGAAAGGAGAAACTGTCTGTTTGCACAAATAGGAGTGAAAAAATAATGTCAGGGTGCTATTGTCTCCACTTCTTGGCCAAACAGTATTAGCAAAGCTGTTTCATAGCAGATAGCACACGAGCCATCCAGGCGACAGGCAGCTCTGAAAACTGCTGAGTGGCTCTGTATGTGTGTATGTGTATGTGTGGAGGGAGAATTCCCAGATTGGGCAGGTGGGGATCAGCCATAATGAGCCATGCAGGGAAAGAAGAGAGGGGTTGGAGGGAGGGCAAAATAAAATGAAGGGAAGAGGCCAAAGAGCGAGCGAGAGAGAGACAGAGTGAGAGTGATGGAGACAGGCTCAGAGCCAGAGACATGGCCCCAAAAGAGCAATTACAGGAGCTCCTGAGAAGGTGTGGGCCCAGCCCCCAGGCATAGTCTCACACACCACAGAGCCCTGCCAGACATGCACCAAACACACAACCATAAATCGAACAAAAACTAACACAAGACAAAGACAGCCAAACATTGGGAGACCTTGATTAAAGTCAAAACTAGAGGGTAGCGAGTATAAGGAGAGCTGTTTTTAGGTTTATTTGGACTCAAAACACAGACTGGATATTAAGATGGACTGAGTGACCACTGCCTGAGGGTGATGCCAGAATGAAAGCTGTAAACTGAAACCTTTTTTTTTGTGGTTTAACTGTGCTTTTACACAACAACAGTGTTTTTGGTGTCTGAAAATGCACAGTTTTGAAAATCCAGAGTATATATGCACTTCCTCTAAAACCAGAGAGTGTTGCACATGTGCATCCAGTCAATAGCCATGGGCTGACAGCTACAACAAAGGTGGGTTTGTGCTTCTCACTCCAGTTGACATTTTCTTAAAATATCCTTGTGTTGTAGTTTGGATCATTCAGAGTAGCAGTGCCACCTCAGCGTCCATCAACACAAAGGTTTGTGTGTTAGCAATTTTGTTGTGTTTTTCCTGGAGCGCTCTGTAGAAGGAAGAGTATGTGCAGATGTGCTTATTGTTTCATTACTAAGTCACATCACCAACTAATAGGCTTGCATGTATACTAGGGGTCGACCGGATCGATACTGATTTTTTAGTGCCAGTACAGATCAATACAAGTTTGTGGGACCGATAGCTGACATGCATTTACAATCAAAATAAGCGTTATATTCAGTCATTTGAATGTTAGATTCATATGAAAGAAAGAAACCTGTCATGCAAAAACTGGGCTACTTTTTTTTAACATTTTCTCTATGAATGAACATGTAAAACAGCAATAAAGGAGAGTTTTTATCCCTGAAAATGGTTCACTTTTTAAAGTTGACGTATGTTTTAGCCGTTGAGCCTTCAGTGCATGAATCATTATCATTAAAGGAGGACAAGGAAAGACTAAACATTTGGCATACTGGGCAGAAGAGAGCTGGAGATGGAGAGGTAGAAAAGAAACCTTAATGAGAGAAGTTCACTAATAAACTAAGCTAAGCTGTGTTTAACAAGAAAAGGAGATTAGCTGCGAAAGAGGAAGAGTGGTTGATTACTTGTGTTTGACTAGACGTGAAAAAATGGATCAAATAGTCAAAATGAACAAGCTAGAACTGTTGACACCAGGAAGGGGATAGTGCAAGCAGTAGGACAAACAGGAAGGGATGTATTGTATTGCTGGTACTCAGGCTTCTGTGTTGACTGGCTATTAGTCATAACAGCCAATCAGACAGTGCTGGCAGTGAACAATGTTTCAGACTGAGACTGAAAACTGAGCAAAGTGGTCCATCTGATGACAGACATGGAATCTGGCAAGTCCCTCGTTTTTGCAAAGGTTAGCGATAATCAGCCAGGCTGATAACCAGTCGACCCCTAATGTATACTACAGTGTTTACAGTCGTTTTGTGATCTATGTGGCATAATCATGTTATGCAAATGTTTTTTGAAAACATTATGGAAAGTGAGTTTATTTCAGGTTGATTGCTTTTTGTTAATGTGGTGTACAGGAGGAGAGGTGAGAGAGAGCATTCAAAAACTAGCGGTAATTAAATTGTGGAAGCCCTTTACTGCAAAATAAAAAGAAAAAACATCAAAGTTAGGCAATTAAGACAAAACTTAATTCTTGAGTCAAAATTAAGATAAAAAGTTATGATTATTTGGAGCACAGGAATGCCCTATGTATGCTGTTGATGCGGGTTCAAATCGGGTTTGAAAAAGTCATGATTATTTTTTTTAAATAAAAATCTTGAGCTAGTCAGTTAAAATTGTGATATAAAGAATAATAATTGTTACATAAGTAAAATTTTGAGATGAAATTATGATATGGGTCTAAATTATGATATGGGTCTAAATTATGAGGTACAAAGTCAAAAGTATAAGATGAAAGTTCAAAATTTCAAGATAAAAAGTCAAAATTATGAGATAGCAAATCAAAGTTATAATTTGAAAAGTCAAAATTACAAACAAGCAATTCATGATTATGAGAAGAGAAGTGGAAATTATGAGTTAAAGCACTAATTCTCAACTGGTCGAGTCTAAGGACCAACCTTTGTGAGAAATTTTTATATTTTTCAATCTGACTTATTTAATGAAAAAAGTACAGTTTGGACTGCAGACTCTCCACAACATGTAACAGAATAAACAGAGAGGACAAAACATGCATGTTTTAAAAGAGTTTCATGGACTTTCCTTTTTATCTCTTCACAATTAATAGCATCATAGTTTTTTAACCCTTTTTAACCTTGTAAATGACCTTTTATCTCATAACATGACTATCACCTTATTCTGAAGTTTACACTCATGAATTGATTTTATGTGATAATTATGACTATCCCATAATTTAGACTTTTCATCTCATAATTATTTATAAATATCTCCCCCTTTTCATATCATTATAATGACTTTGATTCCATGATAAAGATTAACTGTCTCCCAATTTAGAATTTTTATCTCATAATTTTGACTCTTTATCTCTAAATTTCCACTTTTTATCCCTTAAAAACGAATAACTATCTCATAGTTTTGATTTTTCATCTTATCATGTCTGCAGCTGCATCATAGGTAAAGTTATCCTCAGATTTCACAAGGCTCTAACATCTTTATCTGCCAAGATGGGCTGTGAAAAGTTCTCCCAAACTTTGTAGTAGGGCTCATTGGTTAAAAAAGTAATCCAGTGCTGAAGTCTGTGTTGAAATCGGCAGGATAGATGCTAATTATCTGAACAAGCTAACTTGCGGTTGTGTGATGATGCGTTCAAGTTGGCTTGGAAATTTTAGTGTTTAAAGAATGGGTATAAATATGTCAATATATCAATGAAAATAACCTAGTAATTCAAAAATGTATTTATTTATTAATATTTTTAATCATTGTAGAACTTCTGGAAGGAGGTTGCAGCATTATTAAAAATGTAGATGTAATTTATTCAGCCTATTTATTATAATACAATTTAATACACTTAAAATAGCCATAGACTTCAAAACTGAGGTACGTACCGAACCAAAAATTTTTCCGTACCTTTACACCCCTACTATCTAGTATGCCTAAATGCATTTTCACATATTTTTTGTGTTGTCTTACCTCAGATCTGTTCATGGTTATAAACAGACTGACGTGGGACTTGTCAGTTTAATCAGTTTTGGTTTGGAGAAATGTTGAAAATTGCAGCGTAGGTAAATGCAACAAATTTCCCAGCCCTAAACACTCTCCCCATATACACACCACTACACTCAGCAGTCGATAAAGGGAAGCCCCCCTGTGGTGCCAGTGTACTGCCATGCTTGACTCCACACTCTTATTATCATGATTGCCTGCGAAAGGTGGCGGGACGCTGAGTCCATTCACTCAACCAGACGGCTTTATAAAGCGGCTGCCGATGGTTCCCAGTGGGGCCCTCATCAGCGGTGGAGAGCAGTGAAGCTTCTCTGGACTTTGCTCTCTGAAGTGACAATGCTTTTCTTGCAAATAGAGGGGAGAAGAGAGAGCAGGGAGGGGTCCAAAAATAAATAAATAAATAAACAAATAAAGCAAGATGGCTGCCAAGCAATAGGCATCTGTTGAATGCCTCCTAGGGAGGTCATCCAGGAAGTAATGAGGTGAAACGCTGCAGCGGAGCAGTAGCTGTCAATCAGGTTGGACATTGTTGGGTTATAATGAGTGCCTGTTGTGAGAAGTAAGCACCTACATAACTAGGCATCTTGGGTGGATGTAGGCAACCTTTAGCCTCCTTCTCCGCCTGCCTGTCCTCCACTAATCTCCTTCATCCTTCATTCTTTTTTCCTCCTCGCTGAGAGCCATGCAAGTAGATCTACATGGACCATTTCCCGAGCATAATCCAACATCTGTCTTACACACGTCTCCTGCTTTGGCATTAAAACCTTTACTTTCCCCCCTCCCATCCTCTCGTCTTCCTCCACCTTTACCTTCCCTCCATCTTCCACCTCCCCCTCCGGTAGCCGTCAAAGGTGCTGAACGATTTCCTCTCACCGGGAGGCTCCTCAGAGTCACTGTGGCAGTGTCAAACGAGGCTCCTATTTAAGCTCATTAAATGTTTCCAAGAGAATAGGAAATCAATGGTGCATACCGGTGCGCGAGAACTTTTCTCTTAATTTAATTTCCCCTCCCCCTTATCTGTTTGCATCTCTCTCTTCCTTTTTTCTTCTATCATTCTTGCTTGTTCTTTCCTGCCTGTCGGTCCTTGTAAAGTGGTGTTGCTGATGGAGGGAGGGGGGGTTAAAACCGTCGCCTTCAGAAACCATTTCAGGCTCCTATTTGTGACAGGCACCATGGTGAGAGGCTGTCCAGACTTTTCAGTGTTGTTTTGCACTCACCGCACGGAGGACAATCGACGTGAAAGTTTTGCACACAGTGACCTCGGCCCCAGAGTTTGAGCTTTTGTCTCAGGCCACGCTGTTACGGTAACAGGTTTCGACCAGATCAGAATGTTTCAGTGGAAAAAGGAAGAAACAACGGAGGAGGAGAGCAGGGTGAGGTTTAGAATCATTGGCTGTATATTAAAATGGACAGTGCTTCTCAGTCTCCTTCCCCGTTGAACTGAAGCCACAATTACCCCGTGGCAGGCACTGATGTATTACGCTGGTGACGTAACATGGAGCCAAAATGTACAGAATAAGGCCGCTTCTCTTCTCCTCACCACAGCAGACATGTAACTTCAGAACACCTGGGCTCTACACAATCTAATAAGAAAGAGTTAAATATGGCAGCCCATTTCTGCCACTGACAAATAAAAAACATAAGAGCTTGTTAAAAAAATTTGAAATTGAAATTATGAGATAAAAGTCATAATAATGAGAATAGTTGAATTTATGAACAAGTTACTCTTAATTATGAGAAAAAGTTAAATTCTAAGATGAAAAATCATAATTATGAGTAAAAACAGTCATATTTATGAGATACAAAGTCATAACTGTGCCTCCTCTGAGGCTGACAGTTGAAGATACTGCATTTAGAAATAATTTGATTCACAAAACCAGAGCACCATTGTTATTAAAAAAAAAAAGATCTAAAATGATGGTAAATTCAGAACTGGCTGGTAAGACTTTCTGTTGTTCTTCCTCGTTACAGTGACGTTCTTGTTTGAGGAGCCTTTTCAAATGCTTTGATTGATCCGCTGGACGGCTGAATAATGTAAGTGCTACTGTTGTTGTCTTTGTCCACTGTTGTATTTTACCTGGAAACAAAGTGTTCCTAAACAGGATACTTTTATCAAGGAATATTCAGGCTGTTGCTGGCATTTGCTGGGGTTGAGTGGTTGACAGGACAATGTGACAGTGAGTTCTTCTTTTGTTTTTCGTCCGTGTATGAGCTTCAAGAGGCCTGTGCTGAATTGGTACAGTATGAAAACACGTACCTTTACACCCCTACTAGGTCCCCTTATATAGAAATCTGTAGAAATTCAAAATGCTGCAGGCTTGAGTCAAACTAAAGCGCCTCTGAAACATTCAGGCAAGATGATTAATTGGCAAGACTTTTCATTACATTGCATAAACTCAAATCTTGCCAAGTGTATCCATCTAATTTGTCATTTTGCTTGAAATAATCCACATTCACCTGACAAGTCCAGATAAACATCTTATCTAAGATATGACAAGCAGAAAATAGGACCTAAAATGCTTGTATTGAGTAAAAACAGCTGCCAAAGCTATGTGAAGACTCCCAAAGTTTAACCTTGCAAAGCAGATGGATTGGCCAGACTCCATATCAGTCATCCAGCAGCTTCATCTTGCAAAGCTCCAGTTTGATAGTGCCAGGTTTGAAAACAGGCCCAAACATTTAGCGTCATCTGAGGACAACAAGCCAGTATCTACGAGCGTGGTTTGGAAGTTGATGGCAATGGCTGCCGTTAGTGCCGTATTTAGCTTTGATGTACCTATAGTATGGCGGCTGTTTCATGCAGACCAGACCACACTTCTTTCTCAGATAAAGACCGAAGAACAGCACTGAAGACATTTTCCACTCTTCTCCCCTCCTGCTTCTCATGAATATCTAATAGTTACTGGTGGGATTAGGTTGCACTGTAAGCCAGTATAAACAATGGCTACCCCTGGTGTAGCCATTAGCTCAGATATAGCTTTAGTAATGCAGCAGTTTCATCAGAACTGGACCGTATTTCTCTATTAAAACATGAGCAAAGAGACACCCTGAAGGCTTCTCTTGGCAGAGATGTTTTTAGTCATCTCCCGACACGCTATCACCACAGACTGAGACAGAGACTAAATACGTTAAAGTTCATCATCATCATACAGTAAGGATTCAACAGGTCATAGAAGCAGCTTTATCCCTTTAATTGTGTTCTCCATGTCGTTGGATGGAATTAAAAGGTCATACTTTTATTCACTGTGTGAATGATGAGCTTTATTTGTGCTATAATGTGAAATATTACAATTATGCATAAAGTAGAGGTAGTTAAAATGATTAAGTGTCCCTTGGCATGTCCTATGGCATAATCTAATGTCATTATTCAACTTCATTTCCTTGTAATTTTAAGAAATGTTAACTGTCATCAGAACTTAATTGCACTTTGTAATAGTGCAGTCAAGCTTCTTTTCTCATTTGTCTAGTATTCTTGAAAAAGCAAAACTGACTGATTAAAAAAATTCAATATTTCTTATAAGAGAACTCATTAAGTCGTCATAAGAATTGATAGAGTACTCGATTACAAAAAGAATCTATTACCGCAGCCCTACTATGCTAAGTAGTGGAAATAAGGAACAGTCGTCCTGGTGTGTAAGGTTACCCAAATTTAACTTAAAGAATCTTAACATACAAGTATTGCTTGCTGCATTAACAGCTACTTTTATTCAATTTCTGCTGAACTTATTTTTGCTTGTGGTATCTTGATATAAGACTTTTATCCGAACTCATCAGGTGAAACTGGTGTGCATTGAGTGTAATAACTTCTTCGAAACTTTATTGATGAATACACCTGGTCAAATTTCAGTTTTTGCATTGTGCAGATCTATAATACTGTATAGCAAAATAGTTAAATGTCATAAAAATTTGCAGTATTTCTCTTGTTCTTGACCTTTAAAATGCATCAACTGAACCTTTTTTAAGCCTCGGCTTCCTTGGTTACTGTTAGATTAGACAAAATGTCTAATCATAGACCATTGTAGACCCACCATTGGTAGGTTTCGACATCACAAACTCTATATAAAAAGATGTTAACGCCTCTATCCATCTTTGCCATTCAGAGACCACTCCCATCTTCTCCTGCACCTGCACTGCTTCAGCTTAGAGAGCTCCGGCTTTAGTAACGCTGGTGCTGGAGCCAACAGCCCAAACAGGTATTGCCAGGACCACCACGGTCCGCCACCGCTCCACAGCCTGCTTCAGGGGACTCTGGAGGGGAAATAAATCCTCCACCTCAAAAGATCGCTCTGAGGCAGCGGTACAGGACTCAGTGTCACTTTCTGGCAAGGGGACGTAACTGTCACTCCCACCACATCTGGAAAACCTCGTCCTTAAAAAAAAAAATTCCTTTTCAGCTCCCTCCTCTCATTACCAAACGGCTCACTTTCTGTGCATTTTTTGAAATCCTGAAGTGGGCAGCATTAGCTTTGAGCTGGGGGTTCACTGACACATTAACAAGACAATTTAGTTGCACAGGACAGATGCCTTCTAAAGCAGTGGTTCTCATCTGATGGGTTGGGACCCAAAAGTGGGTCACAAAGCCCTTTTCAGTGTGTCGCTGATGTGTGCCTGGAAAAAAATTGTGCCAAATTGTCTGAGACTCTATAAAACATGCATGTTTTTCCTATTGAATTGTTTTGTTAAACCTTTTGTACCGTTTTAGGCCCAAGCTCTACTATTTTTTATGAAATACATCTAATTGACAAATAAAAACTGCAATTCTTGTTGAGGAGTTGATGGTGGGTCCTATGACTCAACCGGTTGAGAACAAATGCTCTAAAGCAAAGATCACATTGATGAAAAGCAATCATCAGTGGTCCTACAATGATCTTTTTCTTGGACAAAAGACATGAAGAGGATCTAAAGGTGTTCCTTCCGCCTGCTTGTTTGATGATATTCAGCCTGACTTTGGCTTATTTCTTCACTGTGTCTCACCAAAGCTCTGTTGATCCTTTTCATTCAACCACCAAAAGATGGTAATGTCATGTGACTTGAAAAACTGAGAAATCTATTGTCTGGAAATATTTGAATCTACGGTTGACAGCCAGCGTGCGTGGTAAAACATAAGAGTCATTAAAGCTGCCTCAGGAGTCAGGAATGAATAGTTGATGCTTCTATCTAACAGCCAAATCTCATTCGGAGTCAGCACACTTCGACATAAAGAGAGGCAATCTACTTTACATGCATTCATAAGCGGTGCATATTGTTTCACTGATGGCCACAAAACAGACTCGCTCTAAAGCGTGATGACCAGCTGGTAAACACTGAGTGCTGACATGTGTTTGTGTGTCTAAACATGCTAATACATATGTGCATGTTTAATTGTTGTTGCTTAGTAGTTAAGCATAAAGATTTCAGGCCTCTGCTTTCAGAAGGGTCGAACATGTTTTCTGCTTTAGAGCAGCTTTGGCATCCCTCCAGAGTCTAGTTTATACGTTAGCAGGTCAGACAGCACTTCTTCAGTTCCTGACCCCTGTGTTTATTTCCTCCCATGACTTTGGCTCAGCTGCTGGGAGAGGTGCCGGCTTGTAGAGTATCTATCCAGACAGATGCATAGTAAGCAGTGCTGCAACCAGTGTGGGTGTTAGACACAACTGGCAGCAGTGCTGAGGCCATGTTTTGCTGGGCTTTCATGTGTGACTTACAGCAAAAGTTGTGCTGAGGGAGATTTTTCTTATGGAAATGATTCTCGGGCTGAAATAATCACGAGATCCTCTAGTGATTAATTATTGCAAGAGAAAAACAGCCCACATGAGAGTGGCCTTTTTTCCTCCTGAAGAGTTCCAGCAGTTAGAGGTGCACACTCCCACACATAAATACTGAGGATGGACAAGTAAATATCTGCATCATAGGGACAACAACTTGGAAAGGCATGATGAACTCCCCTAGATTTCACAGCCCCACACCTGTCTTCTCAACTATTCTTTCTCCACATAGAGCCTGTGGGAAGCAATTTTTCACCCCAAACTATCATTGCACTTCCTAGGAATCCACAGGCTATCATCTATACCACAGTATGGACCGTTCTCTAAATCACTTATACTGGCCTATATATAGCCTGCGGAGAAAAGGTCATTATTGAAACAGAAAGCTATATTTCATAATTGCACTACCACGCTTCTATCCCCTCAGTGAAATTGGCTCTCCAGAATAAATTCCCTCTCAGTCTTTTCCATCTCTCTTTATCTCCCCCTCTTGTCTGTTAGAGGGTGCGATTTTGACAGGCTGACTGTCTCTCCTGGCGCAATAACCACCCTCCATTTGTATCTGCGGAGGGTGCATTAACTAGACAGCGTAATCAGGCTGCACAGGAAAAGGCAGCAAGCCTCAACAACTGACTGCTTTTTACCGCTCTTTGCTATAACAGCCACACATTAGGCCACAATTAGCACGGCTCAGTCTGGCACACATATAGCCCCTCAAAGACCTTTAGACGGCTGAGGGGACGCCAGAAACTATGAGACTTTTTAGCAAAAATCCATTGTTAGACTCTTGAAAAGGGATCTAATTTGATTACTCTTGAAGCTAAATGCAATAAAAGAAGATTAAAAAGCACACCTCATTGTGCCATAGGGCCGTGCCAGGATCTAACCTGATACTGCAGACATGGTACAGTCAAAGGTTTTTGATTTAAGACTCTTGCAGAAAAGGCTTATCGCCAGACACTTCAGACAGTGCATGATTCATCTAAAGAGGCAGCAGGCAAAAAGAGAAAAACATCCTAAAGCGCTTGCCTTATCATAAGTGTATGCACTCTGCGAAACAGGGAGGGAAGTGAGTTTTATTGAAGTACCCCTGTGGTGAAGGTGCACTTCAGCTGAATGTGTTCATGTCGGGACGCAGTCACAGAAGTCTGTAAAAAGCTAAGTTCAGCACAGGCAAACACATTCCCTCCCTCGGGGGCTCTGGAACAATAAAGAGAAATGCGTGTCCCTATGGTCATTTGTGGCATGCCGGCAGTAGGCAGACACAGATAAGAGTTTGGATCAGTGGAGGCTGACACGCTGTGATTATCTCCCGCTGCTGGAATTGACCGTCCATCAATCCAGACGGCTAAGAGGACCAGGGCTGGCCGACTCAATTGTTGCCTGAGACAAGATTTTTATGATTCAATGACCTCGAAAAAAAAAAAAATTGTCAAGTGTTTCAAATGTGCGAAGCATTGTGGTTCAGATTCATGAGAAAGTGCTGGAGCCTCAGAAGTATAATCACCAGCACATATGTTCTCTCACACACAGTCAGCGACACTCAGAGGCAACCACCTGACTTGCCATGGCTCCCTCTGAAGTCCCAGTCTGCCTTTCCTGGCGCTCTCATCACCTTCCCCCTCACCTCATGCTGCGTGTTCTGGACCTGAAACCAAGTCCATACAACAGACTGAGTCACAGGAGAGATGAGAGAATGAAAAGGAGTAGGGGAGAGAGAGAGAGGGGTAGTAAAGGAGAGATTGTGTCAAGAAGCACATTCTTTCTGCTGAGCGCCATCTGGAAGTGGAAAGGTAGATAAACAATGACGTGAGCCGCATCCCATCTCCTTCCTAAAACCCTGAGCAGACACACATACTTCGCCACAATGCACGAGCGCCATCTCCACCGATCCTGTGCCGCGCGCCAGGCATTGTCAGGGATTGGGTCTTATCAATCGTTGGCCAGATACTGAGCGAAAGCGTGAGGCAAACAAAAGGGAAGGGGAGAGAACAAAAAGTGGAGGGGAGGCTGCAGGCGACAATGAGAAACACAAATGAGATGATGGCTGGAAGCCACCCGTCCATGCGGCCCTGGACCAACTCTATTTTAATCTGGTCAAGTCTGCCTCAAAATCAAAGCAATCTCTTCTAGTGAGCTGACAGAGGAAGGAATCAGACAGCCAATCCCACCCAAAAAGGAAGTTGCTGAAGAATTGAATGAGGGGATATGGGGCTGTGCTGCATTGTGCTAGGAATGCAGACTATTACAGCTAGGGAACTGTGCTTTATTTAAAAAAAGGGGACCATTTGCATTCACTCAGCTTGCAAGAAGAGCTTGGGGGCAACGTTAGCTGATGCTCCTGCTGCTTTTGAATTCCTCACCATCTTTTTCAGGGCCTTCTGGCATGCAATATATCACAGAAGTAGTAGAAATCTTTATTATCCCTTATGGGGAAATTGTCCTTGTAGTAAGTCAGCGATAATAACAAAAACAATATCGGTACAATGCAAAAAGCACAGACAGATGAAAAGCAACAGCTGGAGCAACAGCCGGAGGGATGCTCCCCGTGGGTGCTGTGCCTCTTGGGGCCGCCCTGTCCTGAAAATGTGCTTAGCTAGACCTGAGTAAGACTAGACTGAGACATACAAAGGCCACAGTGGGGGTGACACGGTGGAGGAAAGCTAGAATGAAGGGACTTTGACAGCTATCCCTCGGGCTGCAAGGGGAGCTGCACCTGTGTGCACCTCAGCTCTGCTCAGTTCAGTTTCCATCTCTTTAGACTCCTTGCTCGCTCAAACACACCCACAGCAGACTCTTCAGCTCCATTGGCGGAACAACAGGAGGGAAGGATCAGGTGGCGGGGGCAGGCAGACGGAAAGAAGAAGGGTCGGGGAAGGGAGGGGTGGTTTGACAAATGAGTCTCGTCAGGTAACACTCACAGATGTGAAAGGATGGACGGGAAGAGGAGGGAGAAAATAGGTAAAGGGAGGGGAGGGGTGTCTGTCAGCTCATATTGGTTCATCAGTGAAAATCTCCCTGCCTGGTTTGGAACCGCTGCAGCCAGGTGAGGGGAGGACAGACACACAACTAAACCCTAGAGATTAGGCTGAGGTGCATCTGCTGTAGAAAATCAAAGAAGGCCTTTAGAATCGCATGAACAGCACTGGGGAGGGGGAGGCATAAGACATGTCATCATCATTCAAGGTAAACCAGTGATGAGCTACCTAAGTGTAAAACAATGGCATATGCTTCTGTACAAAGCACAAGTTCTTACTTTATCAAGGCAATTTAAAGGAAAACGTGGTTGATTCATGATCTTGGGGAAAAGAACTACACTGCCCACAATCCTACGGTGCCCGGTGAATTCCATGTTAAATATTATTTTGGGGGGGTTTTGCCTTTATTTAAATAAGACAGCTGAAGAGAGAATGGAAATACGGGGAGAGAGAATGGGCGACTGGGAATCGATCCAGCCACCAGCCTCTGTACATGGGTGCCTGCTCTACCCACTGATCTAAACTGGTGCACGGTGTGCTCACTGTTACCTGCAAACCTTGTCTGTCAGCTTCTACTGCTGAAGTTAATCATTTTTCTGTTTCAGTCACTCAGAAGTGGGTGGTAAGTGTTTCGCTCTTTGGTGATGAATGCTGGCACCACATAGAAAAATTCTAGTGATGTTCCGAGACCATTTTTTCCATCCTGATACGATACTGATACCAAGGTGTTGGGTATCGGCCGATACCAAGTATTGATCCGATACCAGCATGAACCTCTGGACTGACTGTGCAGTCTAGCAAATTATTTTAGACCTTTATTTGAATTAGAATTGATTTGGTTTATAGCACTAACATTTAGCATGGCTAAATGAAGCAAAATATAAAGCTAAACCAAACTGTATCAGATCGGTGCATAAACTTGTGTACTCGTTGATACCAGTACCTGCATTTTAAGCAGTATTGGAATAACCTTAAAAAATTTAAATGCAGTTCAACCTGTAGAGGCCTGCTGCTATGTTTTCTTCCAACACAATAGATTCCGACAAAACACAAGATACTTGCGCCCTACGAAAAGGATTAGAGCTCAGTGATGAAATCCTTAATCTATTAATATTTGGCCCCAGAAGTCAACCATGCAGACCGATGGATAGCAAAACACCAGCACTTCAAAAGGGTTCTAAAGTAGTAACCCTACTTAGCCAGTGTTTTGTGCAGTAAGTCCCCCAACACCTCCAAAGGGCTGAACAGTGACCTCCAGTGTTCTAGAGCCGCCCCCCTTCATGCTAGCTCCCACCATGCCAACACCAAGACATCACTATCTTACCTACCTTACCACATGGCCCACACAGCCTCAACAGCAATGCCACCTTCAACAGACCAAGAAAAATAGAATTCAAAATACTTTGTACCCAGATGTCAAGGTTTGGACTCAGTTCCATCCACAACCCTACTGAATACCCATATACAGGCTTTTGGCTGAAAAAAGTGGTCTGAGGGGGGCCATTCTCACACAACATTCCTACCTCTTAACCTTCCTCTTGGCCTTATCCTTTGTTATGAGTGCTCAAACAGAGGAGGGGATCAGCTGTCCTCTTTTCTTTGTCTATGTTTGATTGTCATCTTGGTCCCCTGACAGCTCAGGGGATTTTCATTTGCAGATTAGGCCTGTGTGATATAAAATAAATAAGGTGCAATGAAATTAACCACTGAAATGACAATACAGACTGTGATAAGCAAAAATGAAAGAATTTGCATGATTTAGCAACAGCAAATACTTCTAACATCTTTCTGTTATTCTTCATGATTCAAACAGGGACGTGTGTGTTGAGTCAGCAAATGATCAAACATTGTCGGGTGCCATTTTGGCCTGGTTGGTGGAACAGGTGCCCATGTGCAAAGATTGGAGTCCTCGGCATGCTGGTCACAGGGTCAATTGCTGCATGTCTACCCCCGTTCTTCCCATGTTTCATGTTATGGCGGTTCAAGGCATAAGTAAAATGCCCTCAGTGCCTCAATCTTATGTAGAAGCTGTAAAAAAGCACCTCACCACTAACCAGGGCTCTAGCCGTAGCATGGCTGCAACACAAGCTATTGGGCTTTCACTCATGTTACCGTCTTGTATAAGCAAACTCTGTTAAAAGATTGCATCTCGAGGCATGTTTTAGCTCATTTTGAACTTGTAAACTGAGACCAGGTTGCATGTATAACCAAATATGCATAACCAAATGCAACTCAGGCATGCAAACATTCAGCAGCAAGGAGGGCTGCAAGCTGTGCACGCAAGCACTGCAAACCAAACTGGCATCACTACCCTAGAGATGCTGTGATCACCGCGTATCCAGGGCTGGGTTGAGGTAGCAGCAGAGCCAAGCAAGTCAGCCCAGATATCCCTCTCCCGAATGACATTTTCCAACCCATCCCAAGGGATCCCATGGCGTTGCCAGGCCAGATGGGATATACAACCCCTTCATGGAGGTCTGGGTTTGTCTTGAGGTCTCCTGTCAGTTGGGTGTGCCAGGAAGACCTCCATAGGGAGGCACCCTGTGGGCACACCACCTGGCATAAGCAAAGCAAGTTGGGTGGCAGGCAAAGATGGGGACCCGGGACCTTTGACCCCCAGTGGCACCAAATGGTCTTCAGTATTTAGACTAGTTGTTTTGGCTGAATTAAAATGTGCTGCTCTGAAATCAGTCCCTAGTTTTACACAATAACTTACTTTACAACCTGTTTTCCTGAATCCAAAATTGATCCAGAAAGCATTTTTTTCACAACTAAATTGACACTAATTAATCTGAGCATAGATGATAGCAAACCTGGGCTTCATCTAGCTGTATCAGAATGATGTAAATATTTGATCATTATACCCTAGACTCTATCCAGTGGGTAAAATGTAGACAAGCTAAATGAGAAAGCATTCAAACGTTTCGGATGTGTTGATTGCAAAAGCTTATACAGCGATAATGATGAAACCGTGATTAATCACACAGCCCTTTTGCAGATACCCAAAGGAGTTGTAGAAAAATCCTTATCACGGTTAGTGTTCTGGAGAAGGAAGTGCATACCTTAGTAAATAATCATGCAAATTCTGTAAAATTGGTAGAAATGTATCAGACACATGTTGTTAAAAAAAACACCAATCAGATATGATACTGAGTCATTCAAGTAAATGTTATTTCAAAGATGTCAAAAGAAATTTGTGTAAACTTGATCTGCGAGTGACAGTACAATTACATACTTGTATGTCTCATTTTATTGAAATTTTGAGAGTATGACATAACAAGTCCCATTTCAGTCTGTTTGATTGCGACTAAGAAAACACAAAACATAGCCTCTATCTCTTTGTCTGGCACACATTTCCTACAATGGAACTGAAAGGGAAGGCAAAGGAAGAGCCCTGGAACCATTCAAGGGCCGGGAAATTTGGGTCAGACACATGACATATTAATACAATGAATGACTTAAAAAGAAAGTGAGAACATAGAGTGAGAGAGAGAGGGAATAAAAGGAGAGGACTGAAAAGGAGCCAAAATATGCAGTGCAGAGAGGATTTGTGTTTCAACGTGCCCCTACATGCAGGGAAGCTTCTCTGGAGCCAGCGCCATAAAATAAAAGGAAGATAATCACTTTAAAATGATTTTGGCCAAATGAATGCACGATCCTTCTGCTTTATTCAGACCCTGATAAATGCCCACTGTCGAGGTTGTTATTAAACACCAGAGAGACTAGTGGGACCCTGTGCCAGGCAAAACTAATTAATGCTGGGCAGATGTGTCTGGACAGTGGTATACCACACACACCCACACAAACACAAATGGTGCTAGACGCTTGCTCACACTTCCCAATGCTCGTCTACTCAGAGGCATGCAGTGACACACACACCCTGTAAATGGGCTGTTAACCATGTCCACAGTGCAATCAGTGCCAGCTGATGAGCAGTCAGCATGCTAGCTAGACCAGGTGAGCACAAAACGACAGCATCTCAGCTTCAATTTTTAACTTCCGTGGGCTCGACACCGGGAACTTTTTGTCAGCCAGCGAAAAAAACGCCTTTCCCCAGTGTCTTATTAGACTTGCCAAAACCAGGCAACGCGTTTCTGCTCTGTATTCCATACCTTCACCGCTGCAGGTGATGATGAGAGTTAGAGCTAACAGCAACCAATTAATCTTTCATGGTGCACGTGTTCTTGCTTTTGTTAGATCTGCTTCCTGAAATTGTATGAGACTGCAGCTGTACAATAAAGGGCTTGTGACACGTTCATCCTTCTTCTCTTCTCCCTCCTTCCCATCTCCAAATTTTTATCTCATACCTTGTGAGCAAACAGCTGGGATTATTTTTGAAAGAGCAATCAGCTGACGGGCATGAGCGACGCTCTCCAAACTGCCGATGTAAGGCCAACTAACCAAGTCAAAGCTAACACACTGGGAAAAGGGAAATACAGGTTGAGACAGGTGAGGGGGTTGGATTGTCATGGTACCAGAATTTCCAACTTTGATATGATTCTAGTAACAATCAGACTAAAGGCTGATTCACAGTGTCATTTCAGTGTATGATTTTTAAGGCTTTGTGATGACTCACCTTCACCATGAATATTCAGGCGTAATTTGGGGACTAAGTTACCCCCCCTTCTGTGCCAACTTCAGAGGCAATAACACGCCTTATAGAGCGGAAACAGTATTGGCAGGCCCTGTAGGAGTGTCCAGAACTATACTTTATGGACAAAAGTATTCAGCCGCCTGACCATTACACCAACAGGAAGTGTAATGACATTGTATTCAAATGCTTTAATATGGTGTTGCAGCTATAACAGCCTCCACTCTCCTTGGAAGGTTGTCCACAAGATTTGTGAGTCTTTTTAGGGAGTTTGTGTCCATTCATTCTGTAGAGGTTCTATGAGGTCAGGCACGGATGTTCACAATACCCGTTCCAGTTCATACAAAAGGTGCTAAATGGGGTTGAGGTCAGGGCTCTGTGTGGGACATTCAAGTTCTTCCACACTAAGCCATGTCATTAAAGTCCTTGCTTTGTGCACTAGAGAACAGTCATGCTGAAATAGAAAAGAGCCTCCCCCAAACTGTTGCCACTAAGTTGGATTGTCCAAAATTTCTTGGTATGCTGAAGCATTAAGATTGCCCTTCACTGGAAGTAAGGGGCCTCGCCCCAACACTGAAAAACAGCCCCACACCATTATCCCTCCCCCACCAAACTTCACAGCTGGCACAATGCAGTCAGGCAGGTAATGTTCTACCGGCATTTGCCAAGCCCCAACCCACCCATTTGACTGCCAAACAGAGAAGCATGATTTGTCACTCCACTGCTCCAAAGTCCAGCCTTGGTGTGTTTTATGCCACTAACCAACAGCTGAGATTGGACTTAGTGATATGAGGCTTGTGTGCAGCTGCATGTCCATGGAAATCCACACCATGAAGCTCCTGCTACACAGTTTTTGTGCTTACATCAATGCCGGTGGAAGCTCAGAACTCTTAAGCTATAGAATCAGCAGTTTTATTGACTTCTTAACATCATGTGCCTGAGCAGTCGTTGACCCTGCTCTGTGATTTCATATGGACTTCCACTTGATGTCTGAGTTGCTGATGTTCCTAAATTCTTCCACTGTCTAATAGCTCTTCAGAAATACCCATTTTGTATCATAAATGTTTGCACATGGAGACTGCATGGCTAGGTCCTTGATTTTATACTCCTGAGTTAACAGGTCTGATTTAAACACCCGGATTTAATAATGAACGGGGATGGCCAAATACTTTTGTCCATATAGTATATGTGCTTGCATGTTTCACTGTGTTTGTATGTTGGGTTCCTGCTGCAATCTCTCCCCACAATGCCGTAATGCTAATTGAAAAACAGCCACGTTGTTGCAAAGCCAATATGAATGTCTGAAGGCATGACGACAGCGGACTTTTATTGCAGTGCTGTTGCAGAAATATAACGTAAAACCACTTCACAAAATACAAGGACTGAACAATTAGCTGCATTTCATCATTATCACTACGGATGAGTATGAAAAACTGGTACTGACATGGTACTGAGACCAAGACATCCGATACCCACCAAACCGAATTATAACACAGATATCAATACTTTATTTTGACACCCCGCTATGCAACAGAAGTCAAGAAATATGCCATGGAATGTGTGTCATTTTAGTGTTAAGTTACACTGGTTTCTTTTTCTTATCCCATGTTTGACTGGTGCCTTACAAACATATTTCTGCAAATCAATTAGGATACCCAGACAGCTTTTATTCTCTCACTGACTTTTAACACGTGTATTTTTTCCTCTCAGAAGTATTGATTCAGGCACCATTTAGGCAGCAGCACGGTATAAAAAGTATCAATTCAGCACCAGTATTGGAAAAAAACCCAATGATACCCAACCCTAATTATCACTGTGTATAATAAGATGATTGTACAAGGGACAAGATAGAAGAGAAAAGAGTGGAAATGTGTGAGACAAAGTATCTTATATAACCATGAAGACCTAGTATGGCAAATTGTTTACCAGTGCCTGCTTTCTTTGAGAGGGGGAATTGTTTAAAGGGTGCTATACAATTTATGGAGATCTCCGCTGAGTAATGAGGGTATAGCAAATGGCTACTTTGAGGGAAAGTCTTCAGAAAATATAGCTAAATGGTGGGTACTTCTAAAATGTGTTAAAGGCAGCCTTTGGAGGCCTTTTAAGAAACACCATGTCCAAGGGTGATATTTAAATAGTGCTTTTTAACTGATACAAGATTATTCGTTGAAAGACAAAAGTAGCAAAGGCAAAAGGAAAAGATAAAGATGTGGAAGGCTCTGAACCTAATCATTTGTAACAGCTGTTATTGTGTGTGCATCATACCATTGTCGTCATCTTATCCTGGTTAGCAACACATGGAAAAAAGATTATGTAAGCGTACACTAATTAAGTTGTAGCCTAAATGATCTGAAATTGATAAATACATCTTTGAAGAAGTGAAAAAAACCTCCTAAAAACAAAATATCTGCCATTTGGGATTGTTTTGGTTTTGGATATAGGAGAAAAGACACATTACAAACATAGTGCTATGTAAAACTTCAGAGCAGTTGTAACTTCTTCCAGAAAAAAGACATTCTCTAACACTACTTGAAACACAGCCACAAAGAACTACACTGAACATTTCAAACTGTTCAGACAAAACCAAAAAATGCTGTGCAGCAGTATCTCAGAAAATCCTGGCCTTATGGCAACAAACACAAAATTCCCTCAGTTTTGCATGTGCTACTCAAAAATAAACGTGAAAAATGCCACATGTGATGTTATTACAGGATGCCTACAAAGTGAGGCATTTCAACAAACAGATGATACACAGGCAGGTAATCCAGGTATATTCACAGCCACCCAAGTATATTTGTCTACTACTTTTCTTCTTCTTTACATTCATATGATCACCATTCATGCATGAGAGAAATGTCCTCTTAAACATAAATGCACAACTTAAGGAAGGTCACTTCATGTTAAAAATACAGCATCTTGCACCATCATAACATTAATTCTGCAGCAGCTTGCAGCCAATATTATCTTGTACTCCTGCACTCTGGGATGATGGTTGCAATACAGTATCCATTCCACAATAAGCCTTTAACCACACAGCTCACCTGCTTTGATTAAGAAATATTGAGTAAAATATATAAAGTGATGAGTGATGATATTTGAGAGTTTTTATCAGGGGTTGGCCAATATTTATTTTATATTTTATAATATTTATTTTATATTTCAGGGCCAAAACAAAAACAGATTAGTAGGAGCTCATGAGAACAGTAACCGATCACTGGAAACTATATGCATTTATTATGATGTACAAAATGTATTTAATTTGGCAGAAGTAAAATTGCATTATCAAAAAAATAAGGGCTATAGACAATTTAGCCCCAAGCAAGACAGTATAGGCAGGAAAAAGGGAATGATGCCATACATGCACTGTGTCACTGGTATCCAGTCTTGCAGCTGGACTTCACCAGGTCTTTTGTCCAGCAAGGCTCTGCTGCAGTTTGACCATCCGTCCATCAACACCCGTCACAGCCTGGAGCAGCACCGCCAGACTACTCAACCCAAGGGACTGACGAGTTCACACGGTATTTACAGAATTCAAGCCTGGATGTGTGAGTAGTTAATACTGAAGTGATATAAAAACATGAAAACACCTGTGAAGCTATTGTTTTGAACTGCAGGAGTTGGAGAAGGGCGGATTTCCTGGGATTTGTCTCTGTTTTGTCCTCAGTTTGACGTTTGTTTAATGTGAAGTGAAATACCATCTGGCATTTGGACACACACTCATTGACTAAAAGTGAAACCATGATAGAGCAAAAAAACAGACTCAACACATATTTGGTTGAATTTAGGGATAAATGTTAGTACTCATGTGACCTCTAGCCAATCATTTGCTGAGACTGTGGAGAGGGAAAATAAAGCCAGAAGGAAAGACACTCTTTACAGTGGAGCCAAAGTAGTGCATCTTTTGATTGCTGATACTAATAAATGGTAAAATACCAAATATGGGCCTCAACAATTGGTCAGGCCTATCACTGGTCGAACCCTAGTTTTTACTCTCAAAAGAGCAGAAGCACACAAAAACATAGACATAAGACTTGAGGCGTGAGGAAGAACCACTCTGGCAACTCTTCCGCCCAAGTATTGTGTCATTCTGTGGGAAACACTGCTATAAACACAGTGACCATAACTGGTTATTTGGGTAAAGACATGATGCCTCTGTACACAGTGACTGAAGACAGTGTTGTGAATCTGAGTCTTACTTTACTCCTTCTGTTTTATTTTACCCCTCATACATTATGACTCTATGGAGCCCTCTAAGGCTCAGGTCGAACAAATAAGCCAAATGAAAATCTGCAAATCTGTCCTCATGGTTTCTAAATCCTTGCTCAAGGTTTGTTTTGCCCACAGTTTGTGGGAAAGGTGTCATTAACTGTGTGGACGGATTAACTGTGCACACTCAGGCATGGATTATAATCCAGTTATAAGAAGTAAAGCAATGTTTGGGGCCTAATAAGAAAGCAGAAAGCTATAGGAATTGTTTATTTAGCCAAAGTAGTATTGCAATCACACTGTTGAACATTTTATCGCACATTGCATGTATACTGATATTTTGCAGGCCTTTTTGGCATCTGTTTTGATACAACAGCGACAAGAGTAGAGGTTCCTGTCCCCTATGAACCTGTCTCATAACAGAGATGCTGGTTTTGTATGCTTTGATATTTTGTTATACAGTTGATAATCAAAATAACTTATTTTATCACCTGTTTGTTTACCTGTGAGCCATCTGTATGCATATACAGAAAAGCAAAACATGAAACAAAGATGAGGTCCTGCTTTCTATCTTCACTTTTGTTGTTTGTCTCATCATCCTGTTACCACATCCGTCTAAGGTCACAAACACTCGCCAGCAGCTCTTTCAGTCTCTGCTACACACAAGGTAGTGACTAATCACCCATCTGGAGCAGCCATTCCCAGGTCTGGATGACAAAGCGCCTTTGCCAGTAAATATAGGCTAATGCCCTTCTAAACAAAAAGGCTTAAGCTGTATTACAGCTAAACAGGCCGGTCTGAGGGGGGAGGACAAGCATGGACAGAGGAGGAAGCAAGTGAAATCACAGATAAGGGTGATATACTTAGGCTAGCTGCTGGTGGCTACATGGAGCTGACAACTCTGTACGTGCACTTGATTTCAATAGCAGTACCCCGAGTCAAGGGCAGTGAGAGGGCACAGCTGAAACAGTAGGAGAAGCCATTTCCATGTGCCTCAGCTAGTTTGTGAAGTGAAAAAATCCGGTGAGGCTTGCCCACTGGGCTTTGCCGAAACCCTCCTCATCACTAAACATTAGCGTGTTAGAAGTGGCAGGTGCTAGCCATCCCCTCTCCAATAGACCACGGGGTAGGGCTTACCCTCCAAATGCCTCAACCACTCTGGAAAACGGTGCTCTAGCACAAGCTGGCAACGGGCGGGCGTGATCCAGGTAGAGCCTCCTGGTTGTGAGGGCGCCCTTATGCGACCGAACAGGTTCAGAATGTGGGATAAGGTTGGATCACAGCCAGGAGCCATTAGCGAGCAGTGTGTCTGACACAACGGGCACAACACAACATTTTCAAAGGCGAAGAAGGACTTGAACGGAGCTGTGGTGAAGAGTGTGAGGCAGCTGTTTCATTCAGACCCTCTGATAACAACCCCCTCGTCCAGAATGACGAGTGCAAATAGGGCAGGGAAGCGACAGGCTGCACGAATACAAATCACTTCTTCGATAGTCTACACTGAGCTAAGCAAAAACTACTGCACTGGATTCCTCTCATTCATTTATAAGCTGATCAAGCCTCTCGGGGGTTCAATACACGCTGCTATAAAGAATTTTAATGTACTGCCGTGCATTAAGATTAATGTGCATCCTTACAAAAGAGCATATGACAGTACAGTTAATAAGCAGAGAACACTTTAGCTATCAGAAGGAGACAGCAGTATGAACAGACAAACATCTAGCTAATGGAAGTGGCCATATCATTTACCATACAGCTTGTTGCCAGACGCTGGATCACACACTGGCTCCAAACGCAAGAAAGATGGGACACTTTCATTACTCTAGAGATAGCATCCGAAGAATACTTTCTAGAGGAGGAGTCTTTGCTTTCAACTCCCTTGTGAACAAACAAACAAACAGCTAGCACATCAATTATGAATGTGGGAAATGAAAATCTGAGTTATTTAATTCTCTTTTTCCACTTAGTGTTTGGATTCAGCCACAAAAACAAAGCCTGTGCACAATGTGACAAACAGACAGACACATAAGCACTTAACCCTAGCAGCACAGGCCTTTATTTTGCTTTGAAAAACAACTTTGCAATCCGACCCTCATTTCAATTATAAACCAGTTTTAAAAAAGTGATTTAAAACAAACACTGGTTGGAAACCACCTGGCTGCGAGTGGGTGCTTGATCCAACAAGCGGTCACAGATTTGAGCGGCTTCACATTCTGGCCATTACAATCGCCCAGAAAAACAACAAGCCTTTACATCTGTGACTACGTCTCAATCCCATTAAAAACCCATCTCACCCACTGCTGCCATGCTACGCTTACTGCGCACAAAACCCATCGCTGTAATTGGCTCCACTGCACCCTTTACCCACTCTGGACAGGCCAACAGGCGAATGCAAACAACTCCGCAGTAAGTGGAAGAGAACACAATCCTCGCCAAGTCTCAGTGACGATCAAGCATGACAAATTATTTCCAAACAAGGGGGTGAAGTGAAACCAAGAGGGCTGTTTCAACCGGACGGGAAGGAGATAAAGGGATGTAACAAAAAAGAGATGAAGTGAAACAAACACTGTTCACGAGGCTAAAGGTGATGACAGAGTGTGACTGTGGACAGACTACAACACTCGACACAAACACACATTAAGGTGTGGTTGTGAAGCTGATGTGTTGTTTTGCAGAGGCTGCAGAGATGGCCACAACCGTGTCATTACCCCAGCCGGCGAAGAAGAGAAACCCCAGGGCCTGGTATTTTCGGAAGAGTCGAGAGAGGGTGTTTGTGCGAGGCTGTTTGACAATGAGAGAAAGATAAACACAAAGCAGGGAGAAAGAGACTGAAAGTGTGACTGAACGGCATTTGTGTGCATGGAGGTGATTGTGAGCCATCAAGGCTCAAAGCTTTAGTCTGAGTGAGCGGAGGGGAGATGTTTGTCATACCAGAACAAGAAGCATGTCTGGACTGGGATGAGATGGGGAGAAATACTAGCTTGCCCCTGAGGCTCTCTGAGAGTTAACACTCTGCCCAAAGACCAACTTGCAAACTCATGATTTAAGAAAATTCAGCGCTTAGGGCCACTTATTAATATAAAAACAACAACCGCAAATGAGAACGGAGGGCAGTAAGGGAGGAGTTATTTGTGGAAAAGTATGATTAATAAGCAAAAAAGTAAGTAATTATCACCAGCAAGAGACAATAGAAACCCACAATCAGTCATAATTGTTTCTCGGTGTGACATGACTGTAGATAAAGGAAAACATTAATTGATATTCTAAGCTGACTTTTGTTAATTAAAGGACTGATTATTCTGCTTAACAGACTTCGACAACCACAGGCGCAGTGCTGCCCTTTAGAAAAGGCACATGCACAGCGTTAAACTGAATTCCTTTGAGGCTTACGGTTTTGGCAGCGTTGTTGTCCTGGGATGAGGGCGTTCAATGATATGTAAACAAACAAAAAAAAACAGGAATGGGAGTGGGGGTTTGCATACGAGACGATCCCCTAACCAAGCACTTTTATTTGTTTTCTCCAATAAATGTCAAGCTTTATTAATTGATTGAGCCTGAGAGGGATAGAAAGCGGGAACAGGGACAGAGGCAGTGTGGAGTATTGTCATTTCATCCCTGTTTGCTCTCTGGAGAAATAGAGCCAAAAGCGAACACCAACAATACAGCAACAAAAAGAAACTATCTAAACCCTCATGTATGAAAAGTTTACCGCCTTAAAGCCCTTGTAATTACTACTACTTAGAACTTGTGGATTAGGAAGGTTGGACTCTGAACAAAAGGGGACCTTGGGCTTACTGAGAGCCAGGTCCGGGCATACAGGGGAGGCAGTTGAGGACGGCGTACTAAATAGAAGTGACAGTCAGCAGATACGCGCCAGTCCTCTCCATTCGCAATCACCCTAGCTGCTGCTGCCTCCTCTTCCTGTGGCAGGCCCAGAAAAGAAAAGAAAAAAAAACCCTACACCCTTTTCTCCCCCTACATCTTCTGATTACATACAATGAATCCTAACATACTGGGAGAGGGGAAGGGGAGGTGAGAGGAGTGAATGGATAGAGAAATGCTGCCAGGGCTTACTTTTAGATAGTGTGGTTATCAGTGAGAAGAGGAGGGAGAAGAACAAAGAGGAAGTTTACTGGCGTTGTTTTATCTGGAAGGGCATTAAACGGAGAGGCACACTGGGGACAAGGAGGCACAAGACCAATTCAGAGAATAGGGAGAAAACGTCGAAAGTCACGCAACCTTGTGGAGTGTCCTGTCGCTCTATCTCACAGTTTAACTCACGCATACTTTGCCCTTGGATGAAAGTCATTCCTGGCTCGTGGTTGCAGGATTTGATAGTCTTGACCTTAAAACTGGTTACTAATGACCCAGAAAGCTGCTCGTCACACTTTCAGTAGAGATGGAGGTTTTTAATTTTAACTGATATTTCATCAGTTTTTTAAAATAAATTCTTTAAGCATTTCTGCAACTAGCAGCTAATGTTGTCTGATATATTGTTTATTTGTATCCCACAATGCATTGTGACTGGGCAGTGGCAGGCCGTTCCGTTGTTGGGTCATATTTTGTCAAACTGCACGTGTATATCCTAGAGAAGAAGGCCTGAAAAGCTCACAATGGAGAGAAAGAGAGACAGCGAGCCTGTGATGTGGCCCTCTGTGTCACTGCAGACAGCAACTGCTTGAGTAATGGTACAAATAAAGCTAGCACGAAGAAGTGCAAGGTCTTTTCATAAATATGGAGGGGCTGATCTTCCGGGGTGGCATACAGAACCCCCTTGCCACCCCAGCTGGCAGCCTTCAATGCAAGGAAAAGTTCACTGGACTTTTTCCGAGAGTTAACTCAATGTCCCATTGCAAGTGAATGTAACACCAGATGAGTCAGCCCCTCCCCTCCCCCCACTCTTCACGCCTGGAGTTACTTTTGATTTCATTTGAAGTGGCCTGAGGAATGGTGATGACTGCGAGAGGATCTGGTACAGCTGATCACACGGAGCAAACAAGATGAAGAGATGGCAATCATCTAGAAAATGAATGTATGGAGTTGTGATGCTGATACCAATCTGGTTGAAAAACACAATTAACACCTTCCTGAGTTCGCATATAACGTTCGCTAGGTCTGACGTCAGGTCTGTTTAATGTAGGAACACACTGAAGTTTTCATGCACGCTCAAATGTTTCGATGTCACTGAGCGGAGTCCTGTTTCAGAGAGCAGGATTCAATTTTTTAAAAATGGGCTAAAGCAGACAAGGCTATTTTATTGGGTATTTAGCAAATCTCTCTCATGACAATGTTTTATTCTGATTGTCCAATGTTTGCATGCTTTAAGAATCTTGTAGTGTGTAGTTAGTCTTTGTAATGAGTATGGTTCTGATAGAGCATGATCATACGGTCTGTAAATAAACTGAAACATTATTTAAAAGCAAAAGCCTAAATACAGCCTATAGCTGGGATATATATGTATAGGCTTCAAAATAAAACGTCTGATTATGGGCTTACATTAAAACTTAATTCTCATAATGTATTGCTACAACCTTGCAAATTACCCAGTTTAATCTCAAACATTTCAGATTTCATTCCCATATCTTTTTACTTTAATCTTTCAATATTACAACTTTAATGTCAAAGTGTTTGTTTTGGTATTTGGCCCCAATACTCCATCATCCTCTGCTTTGCTGCTGAAGCAGTCTAGCCTAACTTTTTCTCTAAAATATCTTTATACTTAAATTTTGTTCAATCACCCTCAATCGCCCCTGGATGTACAACCTTTTAAAGGCTTAAGAAACCCATTCAGCTCCTAAAGAAAGCTCTTATTGACAGTAAACTGTGAATCTTATTTCAGACATCTGTTTGGATTTTGGAAGCACATGCTGCAGGCAGTGGAATCAGACAGTAAGTGGGAAAACAACAGCCATTTACACACCCAGCATCTAATGTTAAGATTAAAACCATTATTAATATAAATATATGACTGTTAAAATTAAATGAAAATCACAGTAGAGTCCTTTAGAACTTTATATAAGGAATAGGAAAGATGACAATGTAAATTTTCTCTCTCTACAGACTGAGGTGGTAGAAATAGAGACTGAGCAAAGAGGGAAATAATTATTCGAATGAAAGTGTTTGCTTTAGAGGGATTCAGCAGAAAATCTGTGATGGAGAGGGACTGTGTTCTGTGTGCAATGTGTTTTAGACCTATTATAGCATCTGAGGTTGAAACTCCAAAACTGAGAAAGAAATGCACACCAGACCAAAATGTTCTGCTGTGTGCTTGTAATACAACCTGAGGGTTAGACATGTCTTATCAATAACAGCTTCACATGGTGTTAATAGTAGTAAATACATGTTTTAATCAATAAAGCTCTTTTTAAGTTTAAATCTCTGTTACTCTAGACATCCAAATCCAGGTGTGAAGGGCGGCTCAGTTGAAACAGGACTGTTTCCCCAAGAACCTTCAGGGAGGAGGCAAAAGAAGGTTCCAGACTCCAAAATCCTTCATGGCTAGAGTCCTCACAGTCCAAAGATTTCCCTGGTTGACATTTTTCCTGACCTGAAGACTGTTTTTATTTCAGTTGGTTAGTGCTGTGATTAAAAGACCAAACTCAGTGGTGTCTGTGCTCATGTCAGGTCTGATTACTTTTGTACAGATCCACATTTTACCTCATAAGTTACATTTCTTTTGATGTACTGGAGCTTTGAAAGTAGTTAATTTATACTGGATGTATGAGAATGAAGGCTGTAAGTAAACTGATTGAAAATTTTTGTAGTTAATACACTTATTGTATCAGCCTTTGCATAGACCACTGCTGGTGTAAGAGTGTATAAAGTAGCATTTTGTAATAAGGTGGCATAATATAGTTATTTCGTTATAATTTGTTCAGTTATTGTCTTTCACCGTGTATACTTTTATTTATAATTTTACTCATGTGCCACAGTTAGGGAGCCAAACTTTATTGGGTTAACATACCTTAATTTGGAGGCTTTCCATGTAAATATCAATTGATAATGTAACTGAATCAACAAATACACTTTGCCATGGGTTGCCACCCCTAAAAAAAAATCTCCTGCCACCCTCTTGCCCCCCCATGAATATTTTTCTAGATCTGCCCCGTAAATATTTGAATATTTTCTAGAGTTTTTGACACAGAGTGATTTTTGTTTCTCTTTTTGGTTCCCATGAGATGGGAGAACAAGTTTGTGCAATAAAGGTCTTTGTCACTCTTCTCTACTGTGTGTCACACATAAAAAATCTTTGAGTTTTGATTATGGTTTAGTTTTTTCTTTTATTTTCAGAGTACCATAGCTTATTAAAAGTTCAAGTGACATTACTGCAGCACACATATTCTTAAAGCCCAGGTGAGACAAAATGTTTAAAGAATAGCTCAGAAGTTTGTTACTGCATTTTGGTTTAATTTGATGAACGATGCTGACGTGCTTTTAGCTCATGTTCCCCTGATGTGATATCATAAAAAAATGTTATGTCACAGAGACTGTGAGACCTCACAGCAGTATTGATAAGCTGAAATGTTATTGATTTTGGGGGGTTTTGAAAAACGCATAACCAGGTCTTTACAGACCCCAGTTTCGATCTCCATCCCTAGCTTTCATTGCAGCTTGGTATGCAGTGAGAGGCTGTCACTGGGATGGAAACTGAATGTGGCCTTTGATAAAACACCCAAAGGGGGGATAAAAACAGAAGCAGAAGTATGAAGCCCATTAGGCCATGATAGAAAGTATGGTAGATACAGTGGGCCAGACAATGGAGATGGGGAAAATCTGTGCCCCTGTGTGCTGTCCTTGACCCTGTCAGGTGGAGCTGAAGCCTGCACTGAGAGAGAGTGATGGGCACCCTGCCCTACAGGTGTGAGCTGGAGAGGGATGGGAGGCATGCCAATGAGGGGACCTCCCAGCCCCCAAGGCTGCTGCCGCCAAACACAGCACCCAGGCTGCCCGCCGGAGCTCACTAATCAGAGAAGTTAGCCGCTGACCTCTCCACAGGCTCTATACCTTTTAATGAGATCCATGCCTTTGATTTGTCGAGCTGCCTGGAGGGAGAGACAGATCATGCATAAGCTCTGACATACACACCCATTTTGCCAAAAGTAGACGGACACTTTCACATCCTCACTGCTGTGGACACAAAGACAGGGGAGATGCACACAGTTGGAAATAATGAGCACTCTGTAATCCACAATGGCCACAGGCTCTCAGGCGAGCACACATACGCACAGGGGAAGTGGATACACAACGATGGACTAGCTAGAGCATTGAACTAACTAATCAGCACACACAAGGACACACAGCACCGCGCAGACATAAGCTGAAGTGGGCTCAAGGACACACAACACCCACCTTGTTAGGAGAGGGCTGAGGGAGGTGCAGGTGAGATTGGATCCAGACATGCTTGCTCACAGATAGAATTGAATTATTGATCAGCCAACAGATTGTGTTATGAGGAATTCATGGATCCATGCCTAGGCTGTCCAGCTCCCTTAGGCTGCAAGACAGACTGTATGTGGACTCACTGTACGCGTTTGTGTATCCGCGTGCGTGCACATGTGTGCTGGGGGAAGCCTTGGGGAAGCGGGCAGCGCCTGGTCGAAGTCCGAATTATTTTCTGTGGGCGGAGTGGGCAAGGTTGAGTTCGCACTCAGACAAGACAGAGCAAACAGAGAATCGATCAAGCTGGCTGGGGTGATGCATACAGAAGGAAGGGCTCACCCTCGCTGCGCTGAGAGGGCTTTAACTGCTCACACACTGAGTGGCTTTTTCATTGGCACTCAGGCAACAGCACAATCCACAGCTCTTAATACCACCAATGGAAAGAGAGGAAATGGGATTTTTATTTGTCTGAGCGCCACGGGTGGTCTGCTGCTGCTAATAATGCGCTGAAATGCAGGACCCCGCTTAGCTTGAGCTCCATTACCATCATCAACATCAGGCAACATGACGTGCATGCAATCAGACAAAGGTGGCCCTATATTCTGACACCAGTGTGTGGTATATAAGAGCACCGTTCAACCTAGAAGCCTTTCAGCACTTCCTCTATGGTCATCCAGAGCATGAGGAACTGGCGTGACAGAATGGTTTTTACATCAATTTTCCAACCTACTTCTTGAAAAAAGTCATTCCGCAGCCAAGACTCTTAAACTATGATACAATACTGGTATAATCAGTAATATCAGTAGGGATGGAGGATACCTAGGAATGCATGATATCATTAGCATGATATTGGCAGAAATTAGCTAAAAACGTTGATTATAACAGCAGATATGAACATTTCTGTCAATATTTACAACTGATATGTCAGCTGTCAATATCCGCCTATATGGGAAGTCAAGCAGGCAGCCCAGGTACCCACTTTCTTTTAAACCTTTATTACCAACACATGCATATGACAGACAGAGATGGACACAGAAATGAATCTTTACGATAAATTCACCTATTGAGTTGTGATGTCTCCTTTGTATCAATATTTTGTGCAGCTGCTGATGCCATCCTGCACTTGTACTTAATTCTGGGCTAAGAGCCTCTCCACATGGGGATCACCTGATGTGATAATGCACTATCGCGTTAATCTGATTTGATTGTCATTAATCAACTGCTGACCATTTGTATAAAATGAGAAGAAATTAACCAAATCAAAGCTACGGAAAGAGGCGAAGGGTCGACAAATGGTGTGATTGTGGCACTTGCAAAAATAATTTTTCATCCACCCTGCTGCAGAGAAGGCGAGGGTTAAGTACCTCTGCAATAGTAAGGACACATCACCTTCACTAGTTTCTTAATGTTAGCATGTCACTGGAGATTAGGAATTAAAGGTGCAGACAAGCCTGACAAAGGTCACTGAGTACCAACTCTGCAGATGTAGATTAAATACCAAATCACTTTAATCCAACCTAATCAGATTTCCAGAAAATGCAGACACTTCACCATTTGGAATTACAGAAAATGTAATAATCCTGCTTGTTTGTGGTGATTAGGATTTGCCATAACAGATGTGCTGCTTTAACACAACTCAACCAGGGATGCTGTTTTGTTTTCAGGTCAGAAGGTGCAGACATACATAAAGAACCCAGCGGGACCAAGATGTGAGTTCACTTTTTCCATTACCCAAAGACAAGACCATATGAGTAATTAAACGACAGACACGGAGGAATGTGTGATGACATGCTGACGGCAGACAAAAACAGAGGCTGGAAGTGAAGGAGAACAGAGCCTGGTTAAAAATAAAAACACTGGCTGAGGGCGGAGGAGGAGGAGGAGGAGGAGGAGGGGGATGCATGTCAAAGGAAGTGTACTGTAGATCTCAACAGGGAGAAGTACAGAGAGATCCTAATGGAGGTCTGGAGCTGTAATTAAATGGCAGCTATGGCCTGGTCACGCTACCAGTCTGCATTGGTCTGCTAGTAAACAAGCAGTGCCACACTGACATGGCCTTCTGCACCCCACTTTGCTCCAATCTGTTGCTGGGAATGCTGCACACTTCTGCTCCATATCCAATTGAAAGAGGATGAAAGTAAAAGGGGAAAATGTCTCCTGGTGAGACTTGTGTGATTTGGGGATCCAATTTGGCAGCGTGTTCTCTGTAAACATTGTAACTGCAGCTTGTTTTCACAGAAACTCACTAGCAACAAGCAGCATTAGACTGTTCTGCTGTGTTGGGAGGGAAAGACACAAGGTCTTGGTAATAAGGTTTTCTAACCCCAGCAGCAGATCTACTCCTGCTAATGACTGTAATTAAAGAGTGCAACTCCACGGAGGGATCAATGACGTGGGATCAGCCCAGACAGGACATGGAGTAGACGCAGAAACAGCAGAAGGAAGCGACCACAGGGCTGAGTTTAAAAACTTACAGGCTGAACAAATGGGAGGCTGAGTGGAGAGCTTGCATGTGTTACGAGGGCCTGTAAATATTTAGGCATTCTTACTGGGGCATGTGGCTGCGACTCTGATGTCATTTCTCAGAGGCCTGTCATTTGCTTTAGTTAGAGGCTGAAAAAACAAGAGTGGAGCGACTGTAAACACAGATCTGTGAAAAAAGGGAAACATCGGGAGCCACAGCATCACAGGACCAGAGTAAATCAAGCAAGAAGAGCAAATTATCTGCATGACCATCACATGTCTGACCAAATGTAAAGAAGAAGAGGAAGAGGGCTGAAGAATGCACATATGAGGTCTATTTGATTTGCAGACACCAGCATAAAACATCTGACAGAACTTCCTTTTTTGCTGAAAAAGTTAAGAGAGGAAACCAAAACTGTGCGGCCGAGATGAGTCAGTGAGGAATAATGCATGTCATCAAGGCTGCCTGAATAGGAGTGTGAGGCTGGGGGGCAAGCGCAGACACCCAAGACATAGAGCTATGATGACACCTCCACAGATCTGCATTTCACAAGACAGCGAGGAGCCCTGGGCACATTTGAGGCACTAGGATTAATATCCACGTAGACTGCAGAGAAGGAAAAAAATGACAAAGTTGGAAAATAAACGGTTCAACATTATGGAGCATCTGAGAATTGATGAGGAGAGACTGTTATGCTGATAAAGAGAAACTACAAAGTTTGGTCAGAAGTGGCCACGCTAACAAAAACAGGAAGTTATAAACACAAGGGCAGTGGGTACTTCCAAGCTGCTTCATGGTTGGCTGGTCAGGCATAGCTAACATTCCTGTAGATCATGACCAAGCCAGAGGTGTACACCGCTGAAAGTCTGACTGCCTGCCCCAACTCAACACGGTCAATGCCAAGATAAAGGTGTGACTCACACTAGTGACCTACATGAGCCTTCCCTCCAAAAAAAGAACAGAACAAAATATGCAAATCTCACCTCCAGTCTGAATGATTTTAACCGCTGTATTACATTTCTTTGTGGTTTATTTTTTGCTATCTTGTTGCACACTTTATTTGCTTCTGTGCCTATTTTTTTTACACATCTTTTTGCCTACTGATCCCTGTGCTGCAGCTCTGGTCCGCTAATTCCCCCATAGGGACCAATAAAACAACCTAAAGTTATCCAAAAAAAAACATTGCTATTGCCTCAGAAAATCCAACCTCTGGCATTAGAAACCACAAGTTTTAGCGACCAGCGGTCACTGCAAAATGTCAGTCTCTAAGGTTAGAGCAGTATCTCTGGCAGTATTATTGCTGCCGCCGAGACTGCTGCCACAGTGTAACGGTCTGTCAGTTTACAGATGAGAAGCAACCGAGCCAGTGGCATTTAACTAGAACCTCAGTAACTTTAACAATCGCTGTATGAACAGATTTTAATAGGTCCCTCTTGGATCATAGGCGACTGAAAGGCCACAGTGCCCTCCTCATTTAACAGAGACAAGGACGTGATATTGACAGGAATTATTTCATTCTCATAACCCTATTTCATTATGAAGTGTAATAAAAGCATGCAGCCTTGCCTTTAGGCTGCTTTACCCTAGCTTGATTATACAGATGGTGAATTTATGTCTATACATTGTCGCAGATGTATAGACACTTATAAACTACACGGTTCACGAGTATATGTATTGTGCAGCTGAATGAGGAAAATGTTGAATACATCAACATGTGAACTCTGCTTCATTTTATTCATTCAGCATTACATTTCAATTTTAAAACTTAATTTAAAAAAAGCAATCAAATCATAAAAGGAGCCTGCAGGGTTCATACTTACAAGAACAGGTATACGTGTGAATAACATCTCATATTGCCTCTGCAGAAACTTGCAACTTCTACTACTGATTAAAAGAGACAACTAAGAGACAGACACCCAACCTCCAGCAGTGCTGCCATCTCCATGTCCACTTCCAGCTGCCAACAGATTTCAGCAGATGCCAGATACAATAAGGACAAAATACACTTCCTCTAGATCTAATGGTGGCATATTCTATTTTAGAGCACAGCCTACAATATAACTTCTTCACAAGCCAGATCATTTTAGTTTTCCAATCTAAATGCACCATTAATCATTAATACAAGTTACAGCAGCATACAAGACAGTTTGTTTTAGGGGGTTCCTCTAGATGTAATTTAAAAAAATTTAAAAAAGCTTAAAATATCTTTTTGCATTATGATTTTTATTGCATTTAGCAAAGTCCACATTGTGTAGTTTGTGTCCACCTGAGTAGTCTGCAAAAAAGCTAGTACCCTCTCAGTCTGTGTTGATAGTTGTGAAGTACAGATCCACCACTGGAAAGACATGCTGCCCATCTGTGCTGATCACTTGTCATTTTTAATTGAGGATTCTTCAGTCAAACCAGGATTGGGCGATATTCTTTTTTAGCACCAGCATACCCTCCCTAAATGTAACCAAGGCATACGGTTTTTCCACCAGGTGTTTAAAAATGTTGTATGAGTACTTGATGCCGTGCATGTGCAAGCAAAGGTTTAGTTTATTTTGTATGACAGATCACTGGGTTAACCACCAGGTCAAATTTCAGTCATGAAAAACATCTCTTAAAAATAAGCTTCAATATCATGAAAAAAAGGCAGTTAAATCTGTTCTAGGATGGTGTGGGTGTGTCTGCTGAATGAGCTGAAGCCATGCCCATGCAGGAGAAACATGATCCTCTCAGATTCTAAAAAAATGCTTCTGATCAGAGTGTAGCTGTCTGGCTCTGTGGTAGAACAGAGGGACAGAAGTTGGGGATAAAACTTACTGTTTTCTGGTACAAATATTTCTGTTATAATACTTTCAATGACCCATAAGCCATCATGGCTGATAGATTTGGGAAATTTACCTCACAGTGAACAAAACACAACATGTACATGCTTAAAACTTTCAGTGGCTATACTGACATGAACTGCTCTGGGATTATTGATGTTATGGGCTCTTATTTTCCCTGTTAAAATAAAACCAAGCCAGGAAAGAGGTGAACACCTTTCTGATGGTCTAAATCCGAAATTTAACCACATGTAGATCTAAGTGTTTTTCACATGTTTACAGCAACCTTATTCCTTCTAGTGTGTTAAGACAAAGTTTGGATTTCACCTTGAAAGGACTTTAATGACAGCAATTAAAGCAGAACTGAGGCTATTTTTTTCCTAATACCTCGGGATACAGTATTACCATATTACCCCCCATTCTGACTCAGCAAGGTATATTTACTTTACAGCAAGGATGGGGATTGTTAGTCTTTGCAAATAAACTTAGCAATACCTCTCATCGATCTGAGTCACTATTGATACTTTTGTATTGTTTCATGAAATATAAAACAACACATTTTTAATACAAGTGGTATCTCTTTTACATTGCTGAAATACAAATTTCCCACCTTCTAATGTTCCTACATTTTATCAATGCTTTTTAAAAATCCTCACACCAAGTGAGGGGAAAATTCCACACACCCGTTGGCATCAGGACTCAATGTTTCATCTGATTAAAGATGTAACAGAGAAGAGCCTTCCTAAAGCTCTTGTGAGATACTTTGCGTTGATTGCAGCGCCTCCTATGGACAGCGCAGTACCTCTCATCTCTTTGCTGATTTTTTCCTGTATGTGAGTAAGTACTGTTTTCTAACCAAGGATCCCATGCTGCTGTCTTTTAGTTGTCAAACACATCACTCCCTCTGAATCTAGGCTGTGAAATGAGTAAACAAAGGCTGTTTTGGCTTGTTTGACACCTACCCACTGAAGTGGTTAAAGATTAAAAACTGCCATATAAAAATAATCAATCGTGTTGCTGATGGTGTGGTGAGTGTATGAGGCATCTGTTAATTTCAGTCTGTTTCATAACCAGCTAAAAACTCCTCAGGAAGCTTTAAATAAAAATGTTAAAACACATCAATTAATCCACATGCTCCAAATATGGAAATTCAAATAATGAACATCTGAATTTCAACACATTCCTTCTAACATCTTCATGTCGACAAAAGAGGCTCTGCTTAGTAGAGAGTGTATTTTTTAAGGCCCCATCTATTAATAATAAGGTTGCTCTGAGTCATACACTGCAAGTGAAATACTTCCTGAATCCACAAGGATCATTCGTCTCTCTCATCAAGTTACACTCACACAGACCATCCCTCAATGCCCTCCTCAGCTGGCCACATTATCTTCCCTCTTCGCTCTCTCAGGTTGGTGTGACCTTCATCTCCAGCTGCCACCAGTGCGCTGACCCTTCATGCATCTGTCACCCACCAGTCCTGGCGGAGGATCACATAGGTTCCTAATTAATCGCCCAGTGTGCACGAAAATAAATAAATAAGGAAGGAGGAGGGCTAATACTTGACGACGATGAGCATATTAACATGAAGCAGCTGGACGTCATATTAGCTGTAAAGCAGAAGTGATAATTAAAACTGATCTTGGCAGGAGTAAATTGGTCATTTTGAGGATTAAAAGTGATGTGACTCACACAGATAAAAATGAATAGGACCCTCTGGTGCCTTACTTGGGATTAAATAGCGCTCAGTAAGGCGCAACTCTCAGTTATGAACAAAAAGTGATAATACATTACAGGTGGAATAAGTGGCTCTACACAGTTTCCATTATTTCGCAGCTTCTGTAAGCCTGAGTCCATTTCAATCCCAAATCTCTCTGGGAAAAAAGATATATCCATGAATCGCCAAATCCTGCACAGGCACCCTCAATTTGCAGAGAAATGAATCGCGACTCATCTTCAATATGTCAAAGTCTGAAAGATCTGTGATTCGTCTTTTCATCATAAAGCAAGCGAGCCGGACTAAACATCGCCCATCACATTACAGTGATTGAAACAGGCACCAGCAACTTCCCTCTGAAGCGTTTAAATGGATAGCATTTTGATAGCAGTATGTGCCAGACTCAATTACCAAAGCGAAAAATAAATTAGCTTTCTGGTCTCTTTTCTCCTGCCAATACAAGCCTGGAGAAGAAAGCATCTGACAAAGATTTCCCCGGATAGAAATCAAGGTGACCCCTCACTCTCATCACTGCTGATAAGTTTTCAGATACCTGCTTCTGTCGGGCTAAACCGCCTGGCTTGGTGGGAATGTTTGCTACTGTCCTGAATGGGTCTAGCAGGTTGACATGCCTCCTCTGAGCAGGTAGCATCAAAAAGCCTCTGCGATACTGTGAGTCTGTGTCAGCCTGTCAGTTCAGCTGCCATGGGGAAGTAGGTGAGAGGAGAGTGAGGCAGATGTCTGTATTGTGCATCCATCACTGGCGCTCAGTCCTCAGATATGCAACCTCAAGGCGGCTGACAGCCAACACCATCCGAAGTGGCTTTTGAACAGCAAGAAGATTGTGTTTTCCTCTGGGAGAACTTTTTTCAAGTCGCCGCCTACCTTTCTAAACCTCCCAACACGTCAACCTTCTCCCTCTCTGCTCGCTTTTTGTTCAAATATTAGGATCTCTCCGTTCTCCAGCAGAACATCCAGCCCACAACCTCTCAGCCGAGCAATTAAGGCAGTTCCCGTCCTACGTGAATCATTTATCTCTTTCAGGAGTGCGAGCATGTTTACAATATTCATCATGTTCCTCTTAGTCATGCTTCAAGACCTGAGAATTTAGGGAAAAGGCCGTGCAGAATTAAGGTAGAGGTGAGGACTGAAGAAAAGCAGTGTGGGTAGCAGCTGGGTAAACCAATATGAGTCGGCAGTGAGGCTGTAACCCAGTCAGAATTTTGTCACTCAAATTGGATTTGGCTGTTCACCTCAAAGCGCAGACTACCGGATCCCTCGTTTCATCTTAGCCCCACATCAAACTCATGTATCAGCAAACACTGGTCTCATATTTTACCACAAATGAGGGCTGTCAACCATACGTTAAACATTTCCAGCCAATGTTTAAGGTCATATTACAACCTTTTCTAGTAATATTGCTAGGGCTGATGAGGGATTTAAGCAAGCCAAAGAGCTAAAGTTAGTAACAAAAGCTTTTTTCTTACACATGCTCTCCTGGAAGTTTGAGGAGACGGTGCCCTGAAATCATCCTGATTTGCCTGTTCACATACACGCCTCAAAGCTGGAGACTTAACTGTCAGAGAGGAGCAGCTAGAAGGTCACAAGAGGCATAACATGATGTTAAAAGGAGCGTGTACACACAGCAAACGAAGTTCTGACACCATAATGACTTTTTTATGTCATGTGTAATAAGAATTATTCACAGTTTCCATGAATGAGTAGGAAGAACATACTGGTGAGCAGAAATGACTAAGAGGCAGCTTTACTACGTGCACCATGGCCACACTGGTCCCATGATTTATCATATTTATGAATGGTAAAATTTCCTGAATATTTCCTGCTACATTCACATGTTGACTCCCTCCAACTTCAGGCTAAAAATGTACTAGCAGGAAAAATTTGTGCTAGAATAAATCTGCAATATGCGTTTAAGCATGGGTCATTAGTTGTGTGTAGGGATGCACAGATGTATCAGTTTGATATCCACAAAGGCTAATATCAGCCCTGCTGACAAACTGGCATTAGCAAACAATGTGGCATGAATAGATAACAACTTACAGTGTTTATCTGATGCGTTCAATTAATTTAACACTTCCATCTAACAAGACAAAATGCTGGCATGCTGACAAACATCAATATCTGCAATCAGCTAAATTGCTGTTTTAGGTGTTTTCACACCTAAAAGTCCGGACCAGGTTCCAGACAAGGGTTTGTGTTTATGTTACATTGTATATATTTGGTTAAGTTGGTTTTGGTTTCACACTGTAATTATTGCAAACAGACTAACAGACTTTACATGACAAACCTGTGATATTCTCATCACCGTGTCCCTGTAGTTTACAGTGGATGGTTAGTTGGGCAGCAGGTGTCTGACATCAGCACATTGAATAATGCGTGCAGCTTGGATGTGAAAGAAAATGAATGAAAAAGTCATTTCCTCAATCATATTTTTTTATTAACTACTACCAACAGCGCCAACCAAAAGAGCAGTAAGAAAGAAAAAAAACAATTAGATTTTTTTTACAAATCATTCAGCCCTATTTTTCACACCGAGACCATTTCTTTTGGTTGGGCCGATTTCTGGCTGTTTGGTCCAGATCATAGTCCAGGGTAGGTTTCACACTTATCATTTTGGTTCGGATCAAAAGTCCGGACCTAATGACCCAAGTGTGAAAGCACCCTTAAACATGGGTATTGGTACTGTGCCTAATTTTTACAACCAATTTATCTCTGAGAGTCTCAGAGCAAGACTAATTTTTAGCTTGGTATTGTCTTTTTCTGTATGTTTGAATGTTATGATTATCTGTTCTACTTTGCAGAGCAATGCGGATCAATTGGTTCCAGGTGAAAAGCTTATGAACGATATAACTAGTGAAAGAATGCCAACCTAAAAACAAGTTAAGCAATGTTACAAACTGTCTCCATCACATTATGACATTTACAAAAACATATCTATAAAGACAAAATTCATTGCAAGAAAAATCAATGAAAACATTTTTTTAGCAGTATCCTTATACACCTTACTGATGAAGTTAACTGCTACACTACAACTGAGGCTGAAAATAAACATTGCTGTTACAAGCATTCTTATACATAGGCTTTACTATACGCAACAGATTTTACTGAAGGAAATCACTAGAGCATACCTGAGAAAGTTCAGGCCCTATACAGCTACCTGATGTGTGGGATGTAAACAACAAACATGGAGAGACTCAAGGAGGTTACTATAATGTTAATTCTGTCATCAGGTATTGGCATGAGCTCAGCTGATGGCTGTTGGTTGGAAAACAACTTCTGCATTTCCTTCTGTACACAGACGTACACTCCTATGTATCACTTTCACTACTGACCTCAGCTGTCTGCAATTAGATGTGGTTGTTCCAAAAGGTAGAAAGAGTACTTGTGAATATGCCCTTTATTTCAATTTGACTGTAAGTCACCACTTTGCACAGTCGTTGATAGAACTGCAACACCAATCTTATTTTCATTATTATTACAGGTCTAAATGTCAAGTTTAAAAAAAGCTTATCTGGGGCGTGCCGGTAGTGGAGTGGTTAAGGTGCACACCATGTACGCAGGCGACCAGGGTTCGACTCCAGCCCATGGCACCATTTCCTGCATGTCTCTCCCTGCGCTCTTCCCTGTTTCCGACTCTATCCACTGTCCTCTCTCTCTAATAAAGGCACGGAAAAGCCCCCCCCCAAAAAAAGAAAAAAAAAAAACAGCTTATCTGTCATGGAAGTTTGATAGGAAACGGGGGAATATATAGCATAAATCCAGGCTACATACTTAAAGCATAACAGGCTCTAACCACAGCCAAGAAAACACTTTTTAAGGATGCGCGATGCATTAGTTTATCATCGGTATCAGATGATATCAGGCCTCTTGACAATCATAGGACCATCAGCAAATAATCTAGCTGAACCAGTGACAGAAGCAGATGTTTATCTGTTGTGTTGCATTAATTTATTGCTGCAACCTTGCACACCTAACTCCTGATTCAGGAGAAAGGGTTAGAAAAGGGCAGAAGACGACTTGTTAGACAAACTCTGGTCGGTTTTTGTGAGATTTACACCATAAATGGGATGAAAAAATGTCAGCCTTGGTACTGATAATTGTCTAAATGTTAATTTAAACATAGGCTGCATAGGTCCTCTCTCTCACAACAAACAGATCCACTGATTTAAACAGTTCAAGACTCAAAATGAAGCAGTTTCACAACTGGTGCATCTCTGGTTTGTTTTTGATGTGAAACTGCTTCATTTTGAGTCTTGAACTGTTTAAATCTGTGGATCTGTTTGTTGTGAGAGAGAGGACCTATGCAGCTATAATTTGGCTTATGATAGATCTTGTGAACAATCAATACTGAAAGGTCATTTTAGACTTGATTTGTTACGATTACAGCCTGCCTACAATGATGTAACTAAAAGAAAAACACTAGACTCAACAGACAAACTTTAAGTGAAGTTTCATCCAATAATGATCTGATATGTCAATTCTGAGACAGGAAACCCCAGTTGGCAGCTGCACACAGACATGGACATGGGGTGAAAGACAGTCTTGGTTGAGAAATGTCAGGGTTTCTTTAAAGGTAAAAGTACACCATGCTGCGCTGAACTTGCCAAGGTCTGAAGTGCTGTGCTTGGAAGCTTGCGGACAACCCAGATTAGACTCTGGATTTCAGTGAAGTTAAAGCTTCATGAGATGGCAGGGGGTGAAGAGCAGTGCCAGGCTGCTATCTCCCTCGACAGAGCCCATGCTTATAGCCTGCTGCTGGGGGGTGAGGCAGGAGAATAAGCTTGATCACACCTTGTCATACATCAGCCTTGTTATCTCTGATCACAAATAAATAGTAAGGCGAGGAGTGTTGAGTGGTACGGTTGGCGAGGGTTTGGTGTGTGAAGTACAAACAACCCCACATGGGATAAGAGGGCAGGGAAGGAAAGCTGTTGAAGGGATAATTTAGGACAAGGCCAAAGAAGTCCAAGGGCAAGGGTGGCAGTTGTAAAACCCGATGGAGATAAGATCAGAAATCCACCTCAGCATGACGTTCCTTCATCATAGGATAATCCTCAGACATGAAAAGACAAGCCAATCCCCAATCTGAAGGAAATCTCTTTTCCCCAGATTCTTCAGGAGTCTAATACTGGGCTGAGTGACACGCCCGTCACGCATCTGTCCACACGCCCCCAAAGTCTATGTGTACTTTAGATAAGACAGGGAAATAAGGTGATACATGTGGGTTTTTCTCATGTGCGCCACACCTTTTTTTATGACCTAGAAGTATGCAAAGTCCACAATGTAATGGTCAAACAGCTCTTAACAGTCACCTCTTCAAGTAAAAGTAGGTCTAACAGATGCCGTATTATGAATAAGATTAAAAAGAAATCCTGTTTTCAGTAAGGACAAGAAAAAAGGAGATTAACAAGTCATTCAAAATGAGCCACTTGGACTGCACAAACCCATATGCACTATTCACGTTGCTTTTTTGTGCCGTTTTATGTTTGCAGGCGGCAGACAGGAGGCAGAGGATTGCTTATTGCTTACAAGGATTATGGTTTTATTTTCAAAATGAAAATGACAGAAGTCAGTAATCCAATGCAAAGGAAAACAAAAGAGACACAGGATAAGTTCAAATTCATTTGACCTGAAAAAATATTGCTCTGTGAAACACAGCGCGTGCCTCCAGGAGACGACATGATTTATACTATCAGAGAAAAAACTGTTACAGTAAGGACGGGATGAACTTTAGCTCACCCAAAACATGTTGGAGCTTAACAGCCGAGTGCTCCCTACCTCCAGTTTCTTAGCTGGTCAGAGGCTATTTTCCTGAATCCAAAAATACTCTGAGTGGGATCTCACCACAAAGTTGCGTTTCCAGCGCCAGCGGTCTATCACAAAAAAGAAGGACTCATGGAAATGCCTGCTTTGTTTATTTTCTGTTTCCCTCCTATTACAGGGTATGAGTTTGCATCCGGCTTTTTGGATTGTTTTGCAGAATCTTGAAACACCAGCATGACCTGAATGAGAAATGTTTTCTATTCTCTTGGCCTGAAAAGAGCATCTATGATGAAGAAGTGTGGTACGCTTGTCTTCTTCACCCTTGCGGGGAGCCGGGGGATGCATTTATCACCACTCTCCTGTGCGTAGATAAGGTGTCTCTATTTATTCAAAGTGGGAGAGATAAACCCTGAATGAGGCTTTGTGGGGCAAAAAAAGGAAGACAGAAAAGAGAGGGATGGTGGGAGAGGACAAGAAAGCAGCTTCGATTGCTTGTGTGTACATGTGAGCAGATGGCATGTATTGGAGAACCAACCCTGCTCAGTCAGGAGCCCGGAGGCTGACCCCCTGCTCTGACCCCCTTCCAACCACCACTCCTACCACCAGCAGCCACTTTTCCTGCCTCCACATGCACCCCCTCCTCCTCCTGCCTGTAATAATCCATTCCCACTATGAGACTGCTTGTGTAATGTCATTTAATAGGTATAATCCCCAGGAGCAGGAGCATCCTCAGTACAGTTGGTCTGTGCAAAAGGACGGAAGACGGGAATAAAAGGACGATTTAGAAAGACAACAAGGCAATACAGTGGGTCTGTTGAGCAGCCACGCCAGGGACAGAGAGATACAGACCGACAGAACTGCACAAGAGATTCAACAGGGACATGAATAGTGCTTCTGTCTCCTTGTTCTCCAAAGAGAGACAAGAAAAAAGAGGAAGAAAAAACAAACAAGAGCCAATGCTCACTGCTGCTTCTGTCCTCTCAGCTGTTGATGTACAGCCTACTGTCCAGAGGTGAGGAGCACAGTTCACATGGTCATTTCTCATTGAAATTGCCTGTGTATACGGGGACAGACGGCTCCTTGTGAGGTGACTGGGCAGATGCTGTGACTCCAATGCTCCTGAGATGAAATGCATGGTTTTATAGAGTCTACAGGGAGTTCTCTTGCTCCAAACACAGCTGCTGACTTTTACAGTGGAGCAACTTCGCAGCCAGACGTGACTACAACTAATAAGCGCACATAATGCATGACTCCAGAATAATAACACATTTGTACCAATGACTTTACCTTTACATTTGGCATTTTTATCATTTAAAACTAGCTTGTGGTTGCAGAATGTGTATCAGTACTTAACGTTAATTTAGTAAATCAAACAGCAACGTGTTAGAACCAGCGGTAATATTAGGGGTCTAGCACGGTTTACGCACCCATGCTACATCGATAGGGCGTGTAATAGGCTATCAAAACTTGGTGCTCACGTGCGACAGGCTCTGGAATTGATACTATGGTTTAACGCTGACACAAAAAAATAGTCCCAACCTCACTCTTTACGGGATACAGCTGCTTTCCCGGAACTCACCTTGGAGGAAAAGAGAGCGAAGAGAGTAGTTTCACAAACACGAACAGTCCAGATATTGAAGAAGTCCGCCCCTTCGGTGAAATAATACATTAGGAAATAAGTCCGTGAGCAAGTTCACATTTTATACTCTCCTCGCGCGTCCCGTGATGTGAAGAGGTTTCTGGAAGGCACTATTCCGGAGAAAACATGCGCCAGCTACTTCGTTGACCGATTTGTCAATTCCTGTTGAAAGGCGACCCGGGCAACTCCTCAACAAAAGAGTCTCTGGTTTCAATACCGGGGACTTTCTCCACGCCCAGGTGCCGAGTCACATGGTAATTTCCAGGTGTGTGCGTGTGAGAGTCTACGCGATAGAGCGGCGGCTCTAGGCTGCTAACAACACACCTGTGGGATCCGCTCACGCGCTCGCCTCGACTGTCATCGCGTTTTTAAAAAGCGGGATGTTGCGCGGAGGGAGGAGAGTAAAAAGGAGAGGGAGGGAGGGGGAGAGAAGCGCGCTGAAGGAGAGCAGCAGCTACCGGGTATAGAGAGGAATTATTCCCCCCTCCCCGCTACACACACTCACCGCCGGCTGAGAGACGCTGTGAGGAGACAATGAGCTGCAAGTAGTAGTAGTAGAAGGAAAAGAGGGGAGTAAAGGGAGAGGAGGGGGTAACAAGTTGTGTCGTCTGTTCACCGACGCGCCGAAATATTTCCGCGGGCGGTGAGAGCGATGTGGTTCCCAAAGTGAGGTCCGGAGCCAACAGGGGTCTGAGGGGTGGTTCCAGGTCATTCCAGGCAAAATAAGAAATATTCACAGGGGCATAGTCAAAAGTAGGCTAATGGGTCTGGTTCAGGGCTGGCTGATGTATCGAGTTTTATATTATTTTAAATGAAATATAGGCTACTAGTAGACAGCATCTTTTTTAATCAATAGCCTAGTTTATGTTGATGAGAGAAAAAAGCTGCCAGTAAAGTTTGTCATTAAAATATTATCAAGCCTATACAGTAAGAACCATATGATGCTACCGCAGGTCAGTCCATTGTAAATGTTCAGGCTTAATACATTATCATAATCAAAGTGCTTGTGTGTCATTTAGGGTTGCCAATTTAATCACAGTTATCTTCTATTAAACACGATTAATCTCCTATTTTGTTGTATTTGAAATTCCACTATTCTGCAGTTTATAAAACTGCTCTGGTTTCATTTTTTTATTTTCTACTGTCTTCAACAAAGGGTGATTGACCTCTTGTTTGGATACAGACCTGCTTTTATTTTGAAAGAAAATAGGGAAATAGGCAGATTGGGCTATGACATGAACTTGACCATAGGGGAAAGAGGAGCTTGTTATGGATTGAAAAGGAAAACAGAGAACAGTAAAATGTGAAATGATCCCCCAATACAGTCTGGCTGCAGACCATACATCTCTGGCGGCAACTCTCACAGACTGCATCTGAGACGCATCTATTTCAAAACGTGAGTGCCATAATTTGGCAGTACAGTGTTTATGATTGTTTTTTAAATTCAACTTTATTCACAAACAAAGTCCGGCAGTTGCATTAATGAAATAACCACACTGAAAATGTTACTGACATTTAATAAATAAAACAGATAAAAAGGGTCAGAGGTCTAATCCAGGATTGAATTATGTCTAGATCCTTTTTAGAAGTAGTTACATGAATGGTAGCTCACCTTAGCTTTGTTACCTTTAGCTAACATAGCTAAGCTAGCTTTGTAATTAAAGTTTTTATACAAGCCAATGTTGCTAAGTTAGCTTTAGCAACATGAGCTTTAGCAAATGTTGCAAAAGCTAGCATAGCTATGTACTGTAGATAACGTACCTACATATGTAGCTGCTCTGTGAGCTTAGCTTTAGCTGCATTAGCTGCATAGCTTACACACTTGAATTAGCTACATTATTGACGTAGCTAACAGAGCTAGGTGAGCTACGTTAGAGTGTTACCTTGACCAGTCTACTGAGTTGTGTGAGTTTTTAACTGAAATGAGACATTTAGCTGCAGTGATGTACTTATATACACCACTGTGGCTGCAGGGAGACGCTGCAGTGGCTTAACCAAAGTGTGCTGCAAGGGACAATAGCAGATGCAATAAATGCATTTTAGAAAATTATTAACCCTAATCTCCTCATGATGAATGCATTGATGCTGACAGCCTTAGTGTCATTTTCTATCTGGCCCATGTAGATTAGGACAGACTTTGTTTTTGTTATTTCAGTACAGAAAAAAATAAATTCAGTGCATTACCATTCAACTAAAAGATACAGACATACTTCTGTTTCATATTTCCCAGCCTGAGTTTTGTCCCATTAAACACCAGATTCTGGTGACACACACCCAACAACAAAAAGGCGTTTCTTTTACACTTTTTATTAGTTTTAATAAGACAAAACCTTCATTGACTGTAGGTTGATACTAACAGATGAACAAACCTTCTCGTATGTGTGTAGAAGCTTTCCCACCAAGTGACACAATTACGCCTCTCTCACCATTTCAAAGTAGGGTTGTTTGGCCTGTACACAGTTTAGTTGCTTTAACATCAACAAAGCTCTTGTATTCCAGTAAGCTATGACGGGGAGTCAACATTCACTGCTAAGAAGTGATGCAGCTAAATTGATGCAACTATTATTGTTGAATTACCCTATTTAAGTCTCTGCTTTCCTGCTGTATCATGCCTAAATTTCCTCTACAATAAATACATGAAAACATGCAGGGTGGCATCTGTTGATGGACTGATCAATATAGAGGCCTGGGGCATTTTATAGCTCTGTCCAAACTGTGAATGAGCATTGTCATACCTGTAGTGGGCACATGTTGCGCTACAATGCATTGTGAAAAGAAAATCGTGCACAACTGATAATCACAGTCGGAGCAAGATGTGCTATCATGTATTCAATGCAAGAAGAAAGTGGTGTTTGACAGCTCTCACTCATAGTGAATGAGAGGAGGGCGACCTGTTTAAATAGAGACACAAGAAAAGTATATCATTTGGTGATAATTTTAGCAAAGTCTTAAAGGTCTTTTATAAACCAAATGTTATCACTTCTGGTTTTTAGAAACAGAAGTATAGTCTATAGGTCTGGCAACAACTTTTCAGTCAAAGGGAGCCAAGCCCTGGTTTGAATTTAAATTGGACTAAGCTTTGAGAACTCTTGGCAAAGACTTAATACCCCCACCTGAGAGTGTAATCTCATTAGGAAAAAGCTTACAAAGGTAGTTAATCAAGTGAGAATTAGGATAATTTTCTTATCTGGTTCCATGCAATCATTTATTTTTTTTACAAACAGTGCGATCACACCCTGCAGGCCTTTAGAAAGAATGCAGAATTGACACTTTCCTGACTTGGTTGCAAATCTGAATCGATTCCATAAAAGTAGTAAAAAATACCATTCAGCATGTGTTTATTCAGAATCAATCCCAGTGTTTACTCTTGATAATGAGCAGACTTCACTTTGTACGGCTTTGCCAAACACTGCTTTTGAAAGGAAACAGTTGCTGCTGACTGTTGACAGGGAGGTCTGTCAGATCTCTAGAGAGAGACACAATGCTGCTGAGTTTTTCAAATGTCATTCCTTGGTCCTTTGAGCATCAACAGCGACTTTCCATTTACAGTCGTTGCATAAGCAGCAGAAGCCTCAGCAGGAACTGCCTTAAATAAAACTTTATTAGTTCTCTTTTGAAGTGACTTTTTAAGATTTAGATGTAGTAGCTGTGTCACTGTGATTATTTACTTTCATGTCCTAATGTTTGTGATTTATGACGATGTGGATCTGAATTATAATGTACTGTTCTCCTGTTGGTACTTGAAAGATCTGCCTTCATTTTAGATTTTGTAATTATCCTAAAGCCCACCTAGAGACTATAATTGTAAATTAGCTGTCACTGTGTAATCAGATGCAATACATCTGTTATATTTTAAGCGCCTGAATGTAATGATGTAAACCGCACCTTCCCTGTGATAAAAAAAAAACAACTAAATAAAACATAATTAAACATTGGTTATTTCATGCAAATGGAAACAGATTAGTGTAAGCAGGGAATTAGGGGACATTGCTCGGTTTAAAAATATTTTCAAGAGCAGCTACTCCTCATTTATTTATGTTTATTGAGCCTCATTTGACTGTGTCCTTACAAGAGCTGTATTAGTATTCATTATGAGATATGTTATTGGTGTGCTTTCTGTACTTCAGCTGCTGAATCGTTAATCACAAGAAGTGTAATTTCAAACCTCTTAAGTCAAGTTTTAGAAAGTGGGACAATCTCTCATCGCCCTATGAATATGTAAAAACCTTTGAATCGGCCATATGTTTGGATCTCTTGGAGAGGATTGTATTCACACATTTGTGCGATGTGATGCTAAAAAGTTGCTCTGATTTCCGATGTGAGCAATATGTGTATAAGTACTCCTTGAGTTTGATTGGCTCTTCCGTTTCCCCAGATTATATGAATAGCTTGTTTCTTTATATCATATAACACTGCATTTGGCACAGTGAGTTCTGCGGCTCTGTGTAATGCCATGTTATGTGGCTGGGTGTCAGTTTTGTGAGTGATTTATGGGCATGTAAATGAGGCTGTCTGTTTGGGGAGAAGTGTGCTGCCTTTGCCTGGTTGGTCCCAGAGACCGTGTGTGGGTGTAAGACGGTCCCTTACTGCTGACACAGGCCCAGAAGCTGGCAGAGATTCATGGAGCGAGATGGGGGAGATGGCCTTCACAGGTCTTCACATTGACGGATGAGATCAAGGAGAAACTAGGCCAAGCCAGACAAGTGTCAAGCAAACACACACTGAGAGATAGAGTGTGAGAGACAAACACTTCCCTATCACAAATAGAGCCGGGAGAGTGGAAAGTGGCCGGCTAGAGCCAGGTTGTTTTGGGTCTGAGTTCAATATGTCTAAACCTGTTTGTCTTAAGAGCAATGAGGCTGGCGAGTCGGGGTACATGCTAGCCCAGGGGGTGTTGGTAGCCGCAAAGGCCGAGTCAGAGCTCTCTAAATCCACTAAAGTGGAATAGAAGTTCACTTTGTTCTACTTCGTGGCCCGCCTGTGATGACATTTTGATCAATGCTCCTAAACCGTCCTGCAGCCTGCCTTTATGTTGCTTGAATAGTGATGATCTGTTATCATGCTGGTGTCAAACAGAACCATTAGTCATACAGTGTCCCTCAGATGGTCCAGCCTGTAAAATGTTTGACTATCAGCATATTTTACAATCTAATTTATGACACAGCATTTCAGTTGTCCATAATGATGAAGTGTTCATATCAAAGTAAGGTTCAGAGTTCAGCAGCTATTGCAATGTGGTTAGACTGCCCTCTGTTGGTGGCAGCTTGTATTGTTTAATAAACCTATTATTAAACAACAGAGTGGTTGCACTCAGCTGTAAGTATTTACTGATATGCAGCAATTTTCTATATGCACACCTTAATTTAACTTATGAGGTATAATAACTGTTTTAGAGTACATTCATCCATTATTGGTTTATTTATCAGCCTTTGTCGACATTTTTCATACTGATACTTTTTATACCATGTCTTTTACAATGAAACAATCACGGTTGTTTTATTCATCTATAGCATTGATTCTCAGCTTGTGGGTCGGGACCCAAAAGTGGGATGTGGACCTGTTTTTAGTGGGTCTGAAAGATGTATCTAAAAAAAGCTGACATAAAGTTCATGGTGTACAGAAGATCTAAAGTCCTACGTTTTATTTTGCTGTTTTTCCATGATAACAACTATTTTGGTTGTTTTTCTCAAGATCTAAACATATTTTATAAATTTTTTTGGAAAAAGCAAAACTTTTTTCCCCATTTTAATGTGTTAGTTTCACAAAATATTAAGAAAACTGAGGAGCAGACTAACAAAATCATGCATGTTAATTTAGGGTTCCTCTAATGGAAAGCCTGCTGTCTTTTTGTTCATTCATGGGATTCCCAAACTTTTCCGCCTGCTGCCCCCAAAATAACAGTGTCAGAGACCAGGGACCCCCTCTGTACCTCAGGATGGTTGAGACATAGTTGAACAAAGGAGTGTACATTCATGAATTAACGTATGCACACTTAAATTTACAGGATTTTTTAAAACTTCTCTTGATTTCAGCATAAATCTCACCAAATGACTGTTTTATTTTGAATTTAACTTGTTTTATGCATAGTTTTTTATACACAAATTGGTAAAATATACTATTTAAATTATATTTAATACTATTTAAAACCATTCAAAATTACTCTTTGTTTTCTTTTTGGAATGCATCTTGCAACTGAATCCAACTGAACCCCTAAAAAACCCAGAGAATGGGCCCTCCACAGTTGTGATTTCTAGATGAAAGCAGTGCATGTGTGTTGGATCATTAGCATTGGTTGTGTCCTGGCTAACAGTTCTCTTGTTACCAAGGAAAAGAGAGTCTCAAGCTGGTGTAGGGTTATGATGTTCAAATTATTTATTCGGGCCACTTTTAAACCCCTTTTTGTCAGTGTGTCTATTTTACCTAATTGTTTCCAGATTAAACCCATATTTGCCAATATTGCAGATTTTGTACCTCTGTCACTGCTTTAGCTGCCCTTTTTGCCACTTCAACGCATTTAAGCCACTTTTTAACTGCTTTTCACCATTATTACTGCCCCCTTTTGCCACTTTCTTCCTTTGTTAACCAATATTTGCTGCTTTCTCAAATTGTTTCATTTCTTCTAAGAATTTTTTTCCACTCTTTAACCACTTTGAAGCACTTATTTATGCCCATTTTTTGCCACTTTTACCCCTTTTTATGCACATTTGCACCTTTATTTTGCAATTATTCAAATAATTTTTCCCTTTAAATTATTTTAGTTCCTTCTACTTTATTCTCTGGTATCCTGACGTTTGTTCACACCATGACTATGATGTCTGACAATACTTTCCAAATGGTTTAGTGAATGTGCTCGTCCACATTGTGAACATTATCAATAAAAAAATGAATTCTCTTGTAAGAAAGGGGTTTGAAAATGCTCTATTGTACTAAAGCATAAATAAATATTATTTTTTGGTTGAGTGCTAATTTTCAGGTTAAATATAAGATGTAGTTATCACAGAATTACTTTATAATGGACCATGATTTTTCTGAACTCCATTGCCCCCCCCTATTAGCAGGGCCCCAGAAAGCTTACCCCATCATCCCCCCTTAAGGGCAGCCTTGGATATTCATACTGTATAATATCTAAACTATGTATCATACAGAGAAATAATGGGGATCATTTGTATCTGATTTTTTGCCATTAAGATTATTATGATTTCCTCACGTGATTTAAGCCTTTTTAGCCAAATACAGTTAGAAACTGTGAGTAAAAATAATAAGCTAATGAAAAGTAAATTCATTAAAACAGTGAAGCTGTTTGCTTTTGCAAAGATCAGATGAAACAAATGTGCATTACAATTAAGAATTGGAGGTCACACTTTTTTGTATTTTTTCTCATTTGTCACTGAGAACTGCTAATGTGTGCACTGACAATTCTGACAGATTTCTAACAGAAATGCTTATCATCTGCTGTTTGATCATCAAAATATACCAGCAACAGGCTCTGTTTGTCAACAGGCAAGAAAGGTCCTAGCCCTAGGCCACAGGAGAGGCCCTCAAGGGCTGATAAACTTTTAACCCCAGCAGTGACTCGACATGTGCAAAGTTTGCAATGACAGTAGTAAACCTCCCTGAGGGTACCCCATCTGACAGCATTCGCTCCCAAAATTTATACCTCAAAATAACAGGAATTTGGAATTTAAAAAATGCAAATAGTTTGCAAATGCTGTCTCAATCAGGTCATTTACAACATAACGGTGATGACCCTTTGGTTGAGTTTTTCCTCAAGCCCAAACAGACTCTAAAAGCACCACAGCTTGTACTCAATCACTATTCAGTTTAATGGCTTGCAAAAGTGTCTAGATGCTGTCATAGTGTCACGCTCTGAGGAGCGAATCAACTTTTGGTGAAAGAAATGTTTATCATTCTTCCAAGATTTCAAGGCATATTACACTGAGACAGCTTTTTCATGCATTGCAAAAGCTTTAGTGCTGTCTTAAAACATATGATTTAAACAGATGATGTGCTAATTATATGCCATTTGTTCAATAAAGTACACCAGCTTGTGCACTATCTCTATACTTAGTCGAAATGAAGCTTGCATCAGTCAACCACAGGGATGTAAATGCTGTCATGTCCTCAAGCTACGTGCAAGAAGCACAACATTTTCAAGGTTTTTTTAAGACTTTTTGTTTTGCTTTTTTGCCTTTAATGAATTGTTTTACAGTGAAGATGAGAGAAAATGAGATATGATTTGTAATAAATCTCACCAACTGCAACTGAATCAGTGATGTCACTTGGCATGTTGGCTACCAAAGCATTCGAAACCACTTTATTATTCTACACATTCTCACATTGTACCCTTGGTTTTGCCCTTGCTATGCCGCAGTATTGTCGGTATCTATCAGTCTTGTTATTTTCTGTATCACCGGGTGGAGGTTGCCAGATACACTGTGGAGGCAAACCTAAAGATGCAGAGATAACAGATGGAGCAGTTCACAGACACAGGAAACTGTCATGGTGGTGAATGATAAAGGTGTGAAGAAAGACTCAAAGGGAGGCAGAGGGAAGGTTATTTAAAGCGCTAGGAACACTTTGATTTGAATGGCTTCCTGACCTAGCTAAGTGTGCCTCCAGCTGTCAATATGACTTATAAGTAATTACTGAGGGAGGCAGGGAGGGAGAGACGGAGGGAGGGATGTGTGAGCCAGCAGGCTGTGGCTACTGTATGCAGGACTCGGATCCTTTGCAAAGGCATGTGCGACAAGGAGACATCAGGTTTGGCATAAAACGGACAGACAGGCTTATGGTGCCATCCTGACTCAGTCTGGGAATAACCACAAGCTGGGAATAGCAGGGTGGCAGCAGTGTGGGGGTTGGTGTGAACAATCTGCAAGCATGTGTATGAGTCTGCATGTGTGTGTCGAAACTGAAGAAAGTCATAATATTTGTCTAAGAAGATTGATGATCAAAGATGCCGCATGGTTGAATGTGAGGTATATAACAGTGCCAATGGCTACTCCGGCTATATATTGCTGTTGCTTTAAGGAGTGAAGCTAAAATACAGTGCCTGACCTTGAAGTTTAGGGAGAAACGAAAAGGCACCATGAGCGACATTTGTCTTCTCTTATCAGATGTCTCCTTGCAGTAGCTGAGCTGTCCCTTCCCTCAAGAAAAATGTCATTGTTTTCTTCCCTCTGCTCATAACGCAATCTAATCACACTTTGTCTGGCTCATCGTGTATTGCCCAGGTGGCCCCTCTCTGAGAGGGAACAGAGGGACTCTCCGCTTCAATAAATGTCCTTAACCAGACTGATGTGATGCAGCTCAGATTACACCATGCCCTGTTTTCACCCAAATACATATGGGGTAAACAAATAAAGAGGACGAGTGGTTGCAGGGCAATCCAAGAACAGCAGGCAGAAAAGGAAGATATGCCCTCATACTTGATGCCACTACATTTCCATTTTCTCTAAAAATTGGGGGCTACCACACCCTGTGGCAACTCTAGAGTATATTAGGACTCTTGGGAAAAAATCTCAGGAGGCCCTATACCCAGCATTCACTCATCACATTTTTTTTTTTTTTTTCCGAATGACCTGACATGGTAAATGTTTTAAAATAGCACTACCAGAGACCTGGCTTACTTTAGCAACACTAACCAGTACCAACTTGACTAATTATGAATTTTTTATACTGTATCTACAAGCTTATTTCTATCCTGTCAGTCTGCTAGTGATGCTAACAAGATGACTTCTGGAATCTGACTGTGACTCCTGGCAACCTGCACTCGACTCAGTAATAGCCTGAAGATCTGAACACGTTTCTGCTCTGCTAATTAAGTGAACTAATGGCAAATTTCACAGAGCATACAACATAAGCATAGCAGAAATCATGTCATTCAAATTTCTCTCCCCTACAGTTAAGGTTGCAGCATACAGTCATTAAACTATTATATTTAACAATCATATATGCCCCACTTGCCACAGTCTTGCTTTCAGTTTCTCATTTGAAACCCCTTTCTTTTCCTCTCCTGGATGGATAATTATGCTCCTTTTTCTTCAATACATTCAGTCACCAACTTTTTTTCCACAGGAATAATGCATGCCATGTTTGGCAAAGCAGCAAGAGCAAATGCAGTCAGATGGGGCGTCCTTAGGGGGGTTCCCCACTGTCATTGAAAACTTGCACATTTTTTGTTTTGCCACTGCTGTGGTGTAAAATCTCTCAGCCCTTGCGGGCCCCACACTGGCCTGGGGCCTAGGCAGTTGCCTTTCTTGCCTTTGGACAAGCAGCATCTCTGGCTACAAATATTTACAGATTTGTACACCAGTAGGCTGACAAGCAGTGCTGGGTAGCTATAATTTTTAAAGTAACTTGTTATGTCAGTGCATTACATACTCAGTCATTTGTTATGTTGCTGTGTTGCCTAATCTGGCTGCAGCCCTTTCATCTCAGATGGTCACTGTCGTGTTCATCTGAGACGCCGTCTCTTTTAGAACAGATGCATATGCTTAAACTTTCAAAATAAAATTAGATTAAACTTCTGTTTAGGGTTGAGGTAATGGCAGAGGTGGAAAAGTGCTAGACTATTGTACTCAAGTAAAGTTACTTTGGATTAAATTTACTTGAGTTGAAGTAAAAGTAGCAGCCTAGGAATGTACTCGAGTAAAATTAAGAGGTAAATTATTTAAAATTTACTTAAAGTTCTGTTTAGCTACTTTTGATACCTGGGGAGGTTATACTGTAAAATGTGATTTTTTCTTAGTGTGAAATAACTACAAGGGAATATGAATCTATAACCAGGATTTTTATGATAAGGTGAGATTTAACCTAAAGTCAAATGCAACAGCTGTCTTAGAATGAAATATGGGATCATTCTCTTGCTTCTGACCATCATGTGCTGTGAAAGTCAATCTTTAGGCCATTTTCTTGTTGACAGAAAGCTAGAACCTCCTCATTTTGGCTTTTAGTTTTGATTTTTTAACTCTGTGTACTTGATGTTTTTTTAAAACGTGGAGTATAATACTTCCCTCAAAATGTGCTTAAGTAAAAGTAATAGTAGGATTGTGAAAAGTACTCAAAAAAGTACAAGTACACAAAAAAGCTACTCAGTTACAGTCACTTGAGTAAATGTAATTAGTTACTTCCACCCCTGGGTAATGTTAGCGTACCAAAATCTGGTTACAGAATGTTTAGTAAAACCAAATAAATAGTCTGCAAACAGAAAAAAAAGCTTGTCCTCCATAAAAACATTTTAAGCAGCCAACATTGCTCACAGAGCTCTCTTAGCTGCGTAAGCTAGACAACAAAGCAACAGACAAAAGAGCTGTGTAGATAATGGAGCTACACTAAGTTAGCTTTAGCTATGTTGCTACTGCTAACTCAGCGACATTGACTTATGTAGCATTGTTAATTACATAGCTAGCATAGCTATGTTAGCTTTAGCTAATGCTTTAAAAGCTAAAGTGGGCCACTGTTTGTGTAACTACTTCTAAAATAGATTTCTGAGTGATATGATCCAGGATTAGATCCCTGATCTCTTTGTTTTATTTGTGCAATGTTTCTTTGTCTGTAACATTTGTAATTTGGTTATTTCATGAATGTAACTGTCAGAAGTTAATGCATTTTTCAGTAAAAGATTCATTGTATGAAAAACTAACTATAATAAATTACATGAACTTCTAAACTAATGTATTGTACTTGTTGGGTTTATCTAAGAACTCTAAACTCTAAAACTAAATTGTGAAGTAAAATGCATACTACTTATGTCAAGCTCCTATGAAAACCTTGCAAGTTGTAGCGATAGTGGCAACCTCTGTAGACAAGGTGATACATTTTATCTCTTGGCTTGTATGATGTATCGCTGCTTGTGATTCTTTGTCTGTTTTTTCAGCATGCTGTTAAATGCCCAGTAAAACCTTCCCCACGGCACTGATTACAGGTATTATAAATAACATCTAGTATCTAAGGCTAGTCAGTCTTTTCCATGATGGCTTTCAAAGTGCACCAAAGTGAGTGCGAGTGTCTGAATTCTTCGTCTTTAATTGACCCTCACAGCGCCACTCAAATGCCAACTCCAAACACCTGAAAGAGGGAAACATGGCTGAGACAATGCTTTGAGACAATCAGGCAAAGAGTACATATTTTTGTGTACTTGAAATGCAAGCATTTGTATTGTTCTTTATATTTTGCATGTATTTTTATTAATTATATATGTGTCCAGTTTTAACAGGTGTTTTGAGTCTTTGACCAACCTGTCATATTGCCTGTCAGCCTATTGGTGGACAAGTCTATATGTATGTATGAGCCAAGCCCCCAATTTACAAAAACTCCCGCCTGAAGAAAGCCTTGGGCTGAAGCGAAGTGATTTATTAAACTTTCATGTGGCATTGAATACATGTGCAGGTATAAATCCTTTTTCTCTGTAAACAAATGCACACACCTGCTTGCATGAGTGCACTTTTACACAAACTGTGCACAACATCCTTTCCCTGGTGAGTCAGTACTGTCAGAAATTCAAAGAGGGTTGTTTGTCTTGGAGAAGGTCTGCAGAAGTGTGATTATAGGGAGAAAGCTGCACTATGTGGTCTAAGCTGGATCAGCCTTGTTGGCACATACATCGTCTACAGACTTTAGTGACAAGCTTACATTTCCCCAAACCGAAACATTTCCACTTAACTCACTATGAGCTGCTCCACATGGTGTAAGATAGGTTAAACGTGACCCGGTTATGATATGGCATTGATTTTTTTCTCTCGCTTTTCTCTGAGTTGTGTGATTGATGGTTCAGGGGGAAAATAGCTCTCAGCATGTTGAAGACTATACGGGCTGCCCACTGAGCCCCTTTTGGATGGCATGGTATTATGTGGGCTGCCCAGCAGCCTGTGCTGAATGGCAGAAACAGCTAAGCCATCTGTTACACTCTATTTTCATCTCCCTGTCTACCAGTGGGGGAAAGCAACAGCCAAAAGGGGGGTTCAACTTCTCTCACAGAGTCCTATTTGTTCAACAGGTCAAGTCTAAGCCTTGCAGCCAGGGACCACAAAACCAGATCTCATTTAAGAAAGGCCCAGGTGATTATAAAAGCCTACGATGCATCACTGAGCAGCTCTGGTGATAAAGGAAAGAGTGCTAATATAAAAAAGTAATCAGGAGCCTTAGAGAATTAAGGAGAAGATTAATGCTGTCACAGCTGTTAAATGACCATAAACCAATGTGTCCACAAATGCTTCCTAAGCTAAGTTAGAGGGATCATAGTGTGAATTGAACTATGTTCATGTAATGTGTTTCTTGGGTTGAAAATAGAGAAATTGAGGCTTTCCATGTGAGGATGAAACAGAGGCTGGCGGGATTCATTTGAGATTACTTGGCCCAAACATGGTGTAATCCCCTTATCTGCATACTTACCTGTCCCTGACAGTGATCCAGACGTACCTCTATGAACCTCATTGGCCTGACATTCTGGCATGAGAAAATCCCTGTCTAATGTGTCAGCCCAGGCAGCTTTAACACCTGGCACACCAATGCTTATCTGCTGAGCACCCAAAAGCACCTGCATTATCCCAGTGAAGCTCCACAACAAGTGAAAGGGCTTCTAATATCCAGCAGGTGAAATTACAGTTTGTGCCATGCTGCAAACGCACGTCTGCATTTTGCATACCATTACTCTGGGATTATGACCTGATCAAAATACACGTACAGTATCAGACATGACCAGTTATTTCATGTAACGGCTGGCTCTGAGAATGCTGCAGCTGATCCCTCAATGAAAAGTAATAAACGTGAAAAAAAATTGTCTTAAAACTGAAATATGCAGGCCATTAAGGTTGGCACACAGCATCAGGCTGATCTCTTTACTGTAACAGGTGCTTTACAGTCTTTGTGCTGTCATGCTCATTTGTCTCTTGCATCTTCTAAACACAAAAATAATATTTCGAGAAGGCTATAGATGAAAGTAGGAAAACAGTAGGGAAAGCAGAATTATCCGTTAAGGCTTTCTAAGGAATACTTTCATGAATTTGAATATTATTTTCCATAGTTTACAGTAAAAAAAATGTCCCAGAGCCAGTGGTAATGCAGAGGAGAAAAACATACACAACTATTATACTCAAATAAAGTACAGTTACGCTGGTTAAAACTGACTTAAGTAAAAATGGAATTACTGGTCTATAATTCTTCTAAAGTAAAAGAAAAAAATATTCCATGCAAAGTTTATTTTGAATGAAATAGTAGAGCAGAAAAATATGATTCTTCCATATTAGCAAGAACAACAAGAGATTAGATCTACAATCAGGTTGTTCAAAAAAAAGTCACACCTCTCCACAGACAAGAATTACTGTCAATAAGATTTTTTTGGAGTTCAGATGAACACTTTGAATGTTTCTGTAATGATTCACATTGAATCTATCAAAACAAAACCAAACACATTTAAAAACTCTGCCCAAGGCCATGAAGGGAAAGTCCGCCCACACATCCCCTCAGTTTTGAAATTGCAGTGGACAAAGTTTGGATCAGCTGACTGTACAGAGATGAACTGACACTACTGAATCAATACTGTCAAATAACTTTGACAATGAAGACCATTTCACTTAGAATGGAGTTGAAATTACACTTTGGGAGTTTAAATCACCTCTGAAATGTTTAACCCGAGATCTAAACACTCCAGTTTTTGCTGTGTATTGTACATTGTGTATTGTGATGTGATGTAGAATAATCTCCCCATGTGCTATTGTGTAGTCAACAGAGGTGTAGTAAAAGGGTATTGTCCTCAAGTATACAGTTACACTTGTTAACCCTAACTTAAGCAGAAGTAAAAGCAATAACTCTAAAATGCAGTCAAAAGTAAAAATGCTTTACAAAACCACTCCGTTACACTAATTTGAGTGAATTTAATCAGTTACTTTTAACGCATGACATTCAAATACACAAGAGAACTGTAGAAAAGACGTATGGGTTAATCTATTTCCTGTCCGGCCATTTTGAGCCAGTTAGTTACACAACAGCTCAGCATCACCGGGAGCATCTTTCTTTTCACAAATATGGACTAAGTGTAAGTTACTTTGCGTTCTAAATCACTTGCACGACAAGGTCTACCGACTACCTTCTCGTTATTTTGGACTTAACATTTTTAACTCGGCAAGTTTTAACTTTAAAACTTTTCCTTTTTCAACTTTTCGCGGAGGCCGCAACACTGAGCAGGTGAGTACGGTCAAACTTTGCACTTGCTTAAGTATGTGAACAGAGGGCAGCTAGCTTGGCGTGCCATAGTCTGAACACATACCACTCGGTCATTTTAAATATATTTTAAATTGTCTTTAAATGTATTATTTTTTTCAATGTCAAATGTTTCGTTTGATGCTAGGTTAACTGTACGGTGTTAAATGCCAGAAAATGTAAATTTTCATAACGGTTTAAGTGACATGAGCTCTTTTAATATCCACCTGTGTCGTCGAGTTTGACGTTTCTGCTCGAAAATATACCATTCCAATTTAATAAAGATTAGCATGTTAATTTTTTACCTTATATGGGCGATATTAACGCATTCAAATACTTTTAAAAACAACACTCAGCTTCTCATGAGGAAAGCAGGGTTATCTTTGCCTTTACTGACATCTGGTGGTGCTCCAGTAACACAACGTCGTTGACTATCAGGTGGTGCCATAGTGTAATTTAACATGAATTCCGGGTTGGGGAAAGTGAGATACAAAGCCAAGGTTTATGATGTATTTCAATGCGTTTCTAATTGATAACGCTACCTTTTTAACGGTCCAACTAGACTCTTTATTTTATGTTTTTGTGCGTCTGTTCCAGCCCTCCGGAACAACAGCTTGACTTCCGGGGTGCATCCAAGTAGATCTTTAGCCCCCAAATTCCGAAAATACTCTCTTTAGTTCTAAATGACCTTTACGGCATCGCCTTTTCACAACTTAAAATGTCTGCGGTTCTCCTACGTTGGCAAAAAAAAACATCTACATGGTGTTGTGGGCGAGTTAGTTAAATCAGAGGCTGGTATGCTACATCCCATAATGCATTGCGGCATGGTGATCGTTAAACCTTTTAAAACACATTTAGAGCGAACTGTGTCTGGTAGGAGTTAATTGTTTTCGTATAATGAAAAGTGCTTAGAGGATAATGTATTTCTAGCTAATTAAAGTCGAAACCCGTAACTGAAGAGCGCATTGAACGAAATGACTCTCCCTGTCATGCCGTTCTGAAGTCAGCTTTGCGCAGTGGCAGTATCGTAGCCTATGAGGTTTATCCGAGGCGCGATTATTGCTAGTTGAAAACTTTACCCAATACCCCGCCTTGACGACTTGAAATATAGTCGGCAATGGCAATTTTTGACGGTCTCTAAGGAGACTGATAACATTGTTGAAAGTGAAGAGTAATAATGGTAGAACTCAATATACCAAGTGAAGTAATTATTCGGTCGTGCTACATCTCTAGCGCGGCACGCTACAATACAACATGTAGATGGTACCCTGTATAAGGACACGAAACTGTTATAGTCCCACAAGTACAATCAATGGAAATCATTGCAAGCAGATGCCATCCGTGAGGCTGTAGTCCATGTAAAAGACTTGCTTCATAATAGAGGCAGAGTGATCAGGCCCAATGTTCTTCTGATTGGCTTGTTTTTTTGCATGTGAAGTAACTATTTACGATATATTAAGAGGACAAGATTTAACGTTAATTCACCCAGTAATTCAACGGAAGTTTATTAAGAAATAATAATTTTTACTCGCAGAAAAAAGTAAGAATGTTATACCTTTTTATCTTCGGTGCTTCAAACCCCGACTTGAAAGTCACAACATCAGAGATCCATTTCTAAGTTTTCCTGAAACAAATTCTAAGTGTTTCTGACCAGTAGGCTGCTTAAATAGATGACGACACGACTGTGAACAAATAGACGGCATTAAATGCTACACGCAAATCATAATGCTACGCCAATAAATCAAAACTGAACCGGCATTCGATGTGTAATATGTGAATAATGTGTATCTTAATACGCCTCAACAAAGAAAAAAGTATGTAGTAGGTTTGACAGTTAAGCCGGTTAATACACATTCGCCTATATGCATACTGAAACCCTGACAGAAACGTGAGTGGGAGACCTCTCCCGGAGCTCGCACATTACATAGCACAGCGTCCCTACATAGTACCCGTTGACCAGTGCGATTATTTATAGATGGAAACATTATCAGACGGGGTTTTGATGCGGTTTAATCGGTCAAATCGGATAACCGTGATTAAAACGTACGTGGTTCGAACGGGCAAGGTGCTTACATGTATTCTGCTGAGTTCTGCAGTGAGTGTGGGGGACTTATAAAGAAGACGCACACGAGTACGTCATTTCCGCTTTTGGTATCTTTTTAGTTTGGGTGTATTTATTAGATCCTGATGGTGAGTTTTCATGTTGAATTGCTTGTAGCGCAGTCATTATTTATTTCGCCATATCAAACGATCACGTTGAACATATTTTCTACTGATATGTATGGAAAAACATCTGCACCTTTCATCGTCTTTCAACTCCTCCGTCCACGTTTCAAAACCCGGGAAACTCAGTCACAGTGTCCGTGAGAGCGGTCCTGCTATCGGTGGTTAATTACACAGTATATTGCGAAACTCCTTATAACTAATTTAATAACACTGTGGAACAATAAGACAGGGAGAGTGACTCATTGTTTTGTACTGAAGGCTGGCATTTAAAAATTTAAAAATGAGACAAACATCAGAGTATGCTTGGTAAGAGTCAAAGTATAGAATATTATACTTAGTAATGATATTACCGTAATGGAAATGAAACGGTTTCCTGTCCAAGATTTTGACCATCTTCTTGAAGAGAGATATGATGGGCTTTATTGTATTGCTGTTGTATGTGACCAGGTTGTATTACAGTACTTCATTTGAGAGAAAAACATTGCATGCATATAAGCTTTAGCTGACTGTGCAGTGAGAAAAGGTCTTATATTACGAAACATGGTCTTTAAAAAGTCAGATTTGAGTCAAAACTTTACATAAAGATATGTACGTTTTTCTACCACATCTAATCTCTCTCCATTGACTAGGAAACATGGCTGCTGGTCCTCTGCTGGCTGGTTGGAGAAAAACATGCATACAGTCTTTTTTGTGTTGAGATGTAAACAGGAGTTCTGGAGCCAATCAGACACTAGAATCATAGCTGCAGATTCTTGCTTTGTTTTGGCATGAGCATATAATAAATAATATAATTCTTTTCAGGAGAAAGAATAATATTTAGACCAATATATTTAATCTCATTATCCACTGGCCACTCAGTAAGCTCACATTCAAAGCATTCCTTCACATAAACGGGTAGTCCTCTATCTTGGCCAATCCCTCTGTCCCTTCTGAATTGATTATGTCCTGAAATGTTAACAGTAGAAGCTGGAGAAGATTGAGTCAGAATCAGCCAGCTGATATTTTAGTTGCTCTACTTTATTTAATATGCTGTGAAGTGAATAAGTTCCAGTAAAAGTCCCTTTGGTTTGGTGCAGGAGTCCCAGATTAATTTTGCATTATTAAGAGTTTTAAAGAGGCGCATCTTGCGCTGTCGCTGGATTGAGTGACTGCAGTCTTGTCTTTGGAGTGCAGTTCTTAGTGTTGTTGAAGGTGCCTCAAAATCACACTCACCATTTTTATGTGGGGATCACTTGTGGAGCTGGTGTGGATGGTAGCTCATGCGATAACCCAATATGAGAGTCTTTTTGCTGTCTATTGTCAGATCAATTTTGCTGAGAATTTTCCACGTGGAGGCAGTTTGATACCGGTGCCGATGACATTGTGACTCTGGCAAGCTGTACTGCTCTGAGACTGCCATGCTGGCAGAGGTGTCAGCTAAAAAAGTACAGATACTTCGTTGCCTTACTTAAGTAGAAATTTTGGGTATCTATATTTTACTGGAATTATTATTTTTCAGCCGACTTTTTACTACTACTCCTTACATTTTCACAAATTTATCTGTACTTTCTACTCCTTACATTTTAAAAATAGCCTTGTTACTCCTATTTCATTCCAGCTTGTTTTCATTCTGGCTTGTCATCGTCAAATAGAAACTTACAATATTTGCACAACCAAGAAAACAAAACTGACCAACCACTGAGGAGTTTGTCCACATATTCATTCAATACATTTAGATTTAATTGCAAAGATTTAAATAGAAATTTGCAATATTTGCACAACCAAAGACAAACCAAGAAAACAAAACTGACCAACCACTGTAGAAATGACTGAAAATTTGTTTTTCATCCAATTTCCCTTGAAGGTTTAAGCCTCAGTACTGTACTGATTGTGGTTTGGCAGGAATGTTGTACAGTCATGCAATGGTATGCATGCTACACCCCCAAGAGAGGGGTGAGCACTGGTCAGTGAGGCTCCTCCTGGAGCTCTGCTCCCACCAGCTTTGCGCAGTGGCAGTATCGTAGCCCATGAGGTCTAACCGAGGCGCGATTATTGCTAGTTGAAAACTTTACCCAATACCCCGCCTTGACGACTTGAAATATAGTCGGCAATGGCAATTTTTGACAGTCTCCCAGGAGACTGATAATGTTGTCAAATGTAACATTGACCTGTAAATGACGTTACTATAAATACATATATTATGGCTTTTTGAGGCAGGTCTCATTTTAAGACTTATGCATGTTTAAAATAATAACCATTGTTATTGTTAAAATCTAAAACTAAACTGTTTGGGTATGAAACATATCCAATAGAAGTGGAAATGACGAGTTGTCCACATATTCAATACATTTAGATTTAATTGCAAAGATTTAAATAGAAATTTGCAATATTTGCACAACCAAAGACAAACCAAGAAAACAAAACTGACCAACCACTGTAGAAATGATTGAAAATTTGTTTTTCATCCAATTTCCCTTGAAGGTTTAAGCCTCAGTACTGTACTGATTGTGGTTTGGCAGGAATGTTGTACAGTCATGCAATGGTATGCATGCTACACCCCCAAGAGAGGGGTGAGCACTGGTCAGTGAGGCTCCTCCTGGAGCTCTGCTCCCATCAGCTTTGCGCAGTGGCAGTATCGTAGCCCATGAGGTCTAACCGAGGCGCGATTATTGCTAGTTGAAAACTTTACCCAATACCCCGCCTTGACGACTTGAAATATAGTCGGCAATGGCAATTTTTGACAGTCTCCCAGGGGACTGATAATGTTGTCAAATGTAACTGTAACCAGTAAATCAAAGTACAGAAAATACAAAAAGTGGGCCCTCATTAGGCTAGTCTTAATTGTTAGAGTTATATATGCATAATAAATTACCATTTTCATTTGAAAAATTAAAATAGAACAAAAATATTCAAACATGGTTAATGTCAAATAGAAGTGAAAATGACGGGTTTATCCACATATTCAGTCAAAACATTTAGATTTAATTGCAAAGACTTAAATAGAAATTTGCAATATTTAACAACCAAAGACAAACCAAGAAAACAAAACTGACCAACCACTGTAGAAATGACTGAAAATTTGTTTTTCATCCAATTTACCTTGAAGGTTTAAGCCTCAGTACTGTACTGATTGTGGTTTGGCAGGAATGTTGTACAGTCATGCAATGGTATGCATGCTACACCCCCAAGAGAGGGGTGAGCACTGGTCAGTGAGGCTCCTCCTGGAGCTCTGCTCCCATCAGCTTTGCGCAGTGGCAGTATCGTAGCCCATTAGGTCTAACGATTATTGCTAGTTGAAAACTTTACCCAATACCCCGCCTTGACGACTTGAAATATAGTCGGCAATGGCAATTTTTGACAGTCTCCCAGGGGACTGATAATGTTGTCAAATGTAACTGTAACCAGTAAATCAAAGTACAGAAAATACAAAAAGTGGGCCCTCATTAGGCTAGTCTTAATTGTTAGAGTTATATATGCATAATAAATTACCATTTTCATTTGAAAAATTAAAATAGAACAAAAATATTCAAACATGGTTAATGTCAAATAGAAGTGAAAATGACGGGTTTATCCACATATTCAGTCAAAACATTTAGATTTAATTGCAAAGACTTAAATAGAAATTTGCAATATTTAACAACCAAAGACAAACCAAGAAAACAAAACTGACCAACCACTGTAGAAATGACTGAAAATTTGTTTTTCATCCAATTTACCTTGAAGGTTTAAGCCTCAGTACTGTACTGATTGTGGTTTGGCAGGAATGTTGTACAGTCATGCAATGGTATGCATGCTACACCCCCAAGAGAGGGGTGAGCACTGGTCAGTGAGGCTCCTCCTGGAGCTCTGCTCCCATCAGCTTTGCGCAGTGGCAGTATCGTAGCCCATGAGGTCTAACCGAGGCGCGATTATTGCTAGTTGAAAACTTTACCCAATACCCCGCCTTGACGACTTGAAATATAGTCGGCAATGGCAGACAGTCTCCCAGGAGACTGATAATGTTGTCAAATGTAACTGTAACCAGTAAATCAAAGTACAGAAAATACAAAAAGTGGGCCCTCATTAGGCTAGTCTTAATTGTTAGAGTTATATATGCATAATAAATTACCATTTTCATTTGAAAAATTAAAATAGAACAAAAATATTCAAACATGGTTAATGTCAAATAGAAGTGAAAATGACGGGTTTATCCACATATTCAGTCAAAACATTTAGATTTAATTGCAAAGACTTAAATAGAAATTTGCAATATTTAACAACCAAAGACAAACCAAGAAAACAAAACTGACCAACCACTGTAGAAATGACTGAAAATTTGTTTTTCATCCAATTTACCTTGAAGGTTTAAGCCTCAGTACTGTACTGATTGTGGTTTGGCAGGAATGTTGTACAGTCATGCAATGGTATGCATGCTACACCCCCAAGAGAGGGGTGAGCACTGGTCAGTGAGGCTCCTCCTGGAGCTCTGCTCCCATCAGCTTTGCGCAGTGGCAGTATCGTAGCCCATGAGGTCTAACCGAGGCGCGATTATTGCTAGTTGAAAACTTTACCCAATACCCCGCCTTGACGACTTGAAATATAGTCGGCAATGGCAATTTTTGACAGTCTCCCAGGAGACTGATAATGTTGTCAAATGTAACTGTAACCAGTAAATCACAGTAAAGCAAATACAAAAAGTGGGGCCCTCATTAGGCTAGTCTTAATTGTTAGAGTTATATACGCATAATAAATTACCATTTTCAGTTGAAAAATTAAAATAGAACAAAAATATTCAAACATGGTTAATGTCAAATAGAAGTGAAAATGACGGGTTTATCCACATATTCAGTCAAAACATTTAGATTTAATTGCAAAGACTTAAATAGAAATTTGCAATATTTAACAACCAAAGACAAACCAAGAAAACAAAACTGACCAACCACTGTAGAAATGACTGAAAATTTGTTTTTCATCCAATTTACCTTGAAGGTTTAAGCCTCAGTACTGTGCTGATTGTGGTTTGGCAGGAATGTTGTACAGTCATGCAATGGTATGCATGCTACACCCCCAAGAAAGGGGTGAGCACTGGTCAGTGAGGCTCCTCCTGGAGCTCTGCTCCCATCAGCTTTGCGCAGTGGCAGTATCGTAGCCCATGAGGTCTAACCGAGGCGCGATTATTGCTAGTTGAAAACTTTACCCAATACCCCGCCTTGACGACCTGAAATATAGTCGGCTATGGCAATTTTTGACAGTCTCCCAGTAGACTGATTATGTTGTTAAATGTAACATTGAGCCGTGAAGGAAGTTACTGTAAATACATATATTTTGGCTTTTTGAGGCAAGTCTCATTATAGGACTTATGCATGTTTAAAATAATTGCCATTGTTGTTAAAATCTAAAACTTAGCTGTTTGGATATGATAAATATCCAATAGAAGTGGAAATGACGAGTTTGTTCACATATTCAGTCAAAACATTTAGATTTAATTGCAAAGATTTAAATAGAAATTTGCAATATTTGCACAACCAAAGACAAACCAAGAAAACAAAACTGACCAACCACTGTAGAAATGATTGAAAATTTGTTTTTCATCCAATTTCCCTTGAAGGTTTAAGCCTCAGTACTGTACTGATTGTGGTTTGGCAGGAATGTTGTACAGTCATGCAATGGTATGCATGCTACACCCCCAAGAGAGGGGTGAGCACTGGTCAGTGAGGCTCCTCCTGGAGCTCTGCTCCCATCAGCTTTGCGCAGTGGCAGTATCGTAGCCCATGAGGTCTAACCGAGGCGCGATTATTGCTAGTTGAAAACTTTACCCAATACCCCGCCTTGACGACTTGAAATATAGTCGGCAATGGCAATTTTTGACAGTCTCCCAGGGGACTGATAATGTTGTCAAATGTAACTGTAACCAGTAAATCAAAGTACAGAAAATACAAAAAGTGGGCCCTCATTAGGCTAGTCTTAATTGTTAGAGTTATATATGCATAATAAATTACCATTTTCATTTGAAAAATTAAAATAGAACAAAAATATTCAAACATGGTTAATGTCAAATAGAAGTGAAAATGACGGGTTTATCCACATATTCAGTCAAAACATTTAGATTTAATTGCAAAGACTTAAATAGAAATTTGCAATATTTAACAACCAAAGACAAACCAAGAAAACAAAACTGACCAACCACTGTAGAAATGACTGAAAATTTGTTTTTCATCCAATTTACCTTGAAGGTTTAAGCCTCAGTACTGTACTGATTGTGGTTTGGCAGGAATGTTGTACAGTCATGCAATGGTATGCATGCTACACCCCCAAGAGAGGGGTGAGCACTGGTCAGTGAGGCTCCTCCTGGAGCTCTGCTCCCATCAGCTTTGCGCAGTGGCAGTATCGTAGCCCATGAGGTCTAACCGAGGCGCGATTATTGCTAGTTGAAAACTTTACCCAATACCCCGCCTTGACGACTTGAAATATAGTCGGCAATGGCAATTTTTGACAGTCTCCCAGGGGACTGATAATGTTGTCAAATGTAACTGTAACCAGTAAATCAAAGTACAGAAAATACAAAAAGTGGGCCCTCATTAGGCTAGTCTTAATTGTTAGAGTTATATATGCATAATAAATTACCATTTTCATTTGAAAAATTAAAATAGAACAAAAATATTCAAACATGGTTAATGTCAAATAGAAGTGAAAATGACGGGTTTATCCACATATTCAGTCAAAACATTTAGATTTAATTGCAAAGACTTAAATAGAAATTTGCAATATTTAACAACCAAAGACAAACCAAGAAAACAAAACTGACCAACCACTGTAGAAATGACTGAAAATTTGTTTTTCATCCAATTTCCCTTGAAGGTTTAAGCCTCAGTACTGTACTGATTGTGGTTTGGCAGGAATGTTGTACAGTCATGCAATGGTATGCATGCTACACCCCCAAGAGAGGGGTGAGCACTGGTCAGTGAGGCTCCTCCTGGAGCTCTGCTCCCATCAGCTTTGCGCAGTGGCAGTATCGTAGCCCATGAGGTCTAACCGAGGCGCGATTATTGCTAGTTGAAAACTTTACCCAATACCCCGCCTTGACGACTTGAAATATAGTCGGCAATGGCAATTTTTGACAGTCTCCCAGGGGACTGATAATGTTGTCAAATGTAACTGTAACCAGTAAATCAAAGTACAGAAAATACAAAAAGTGGGCCCTCATTAGGCTAGTCTTAATTGTTAGAGTTATATATGCATAATAAATTACCATTTTCATTTGAAAAATTAAAATAGAACAAAAATATTCAAACATGGTTAATGTCAAATAGAAGTGAAAATGACGGGTTTATCCACATATTCAGTCAAAACATTTAGATTTAATTGCAAAGACTTAAATAGAAATTTGCAATATTTAACAACCAAAGACAAACCAAGAAAACAAAACTGACCAACCACTGTAGAAATGACTGAAAATTTGTTTTTCATCCAATTTCCCTTGAAGGTTTAAGCCTCAGTACTGTACTGATTGTGGTTTGGCAGGAATGTTGTACAGTCATGCAATGGTATGCATGCTACACCCCCAAGAGAGGGGTGAGCACTGGTCAGTGAGGCTCCTCCTGGAGCTCTGCTCCCATCAGCTTTGCGCAGTGGCAGTATCGTAGCCCATGAGGTCTAACCGAGGCGCGATTATTGCTAGTTGAAAACTTTACCCAATACCCCGCCTTGACGACTTGAAATATAGTCGGCAATGGCAATTTTTGACAGTCTCCCAGGAGACTGATAATGTTGTCAAATGTAACATTGACCTGTAAATGATGTTACTATAAATACTAATATTTTGGCTTTTTGAGGCAAGTCTCATTTTAAGACTTATGCATGTTTAAAATAATAACCATTGTTATTGTTAAAATCTAAAACTAAACTGTTTGGGTATGATACATATCCAATAGAAGTGGAAATGACGAGTTTGTCCACATATTCATTCAATACATTTAGATTTAATTGCAAAGATTTAAATAGAAATTTGCAATATTTAACAACCAAAGACAAACCAAGAAAACAAAACTGACCAACCACTGTAGAAATGACTGAAAATTTGTTTTTCATCCAATTTCCCTTGAAGGTTTAAGCCTCAGTACTGTACTGATTGTGGTTTGGCAGGAATGTTGTACAGTCATGCAATGGTATGCATGCTACACCCCCAAGAGAGGGGTGAGCACTGGTCAGTGAGGCTCCTCCTGGAGCTCTGCTCCCATCAGCTTTGCGCAGTGGCAGTATCGTAGCCCATGAGGTCTAACCGAGGCGCGATTATTGCTAGTTGAAAACTTTACCCAATACCCCGCCTTGACGACTTGAAATATAGTCGGCAATGGCAATTTTTGACAGTCTCCCAGGGGACTGATTATGTTGTTAAATGTAACATTGAGCCAGTAAATCAAAGTTACTGTAAATACATATATTTTGGCTAGTCTTTGAGGCAAGTCTCATTGTTAGAGACTTATGCATGTTTAAAATAATTACCATTGTTCATTTGAAAAATTAAAATAGAACAAAAATATTCAAACATGGATAAATATCAAATAGAAGTGAAAATGACGGGTTTGTTCACATATTCAGTCAAAACATTTAGATTTAATTGCAAAGATTTAAATAGAAAATTGCAATATTTAACAACCAAAGACAAACCAAGAAAACAAAACTGACCAACCACTGTAGAAATGATTGAAAATTTGTTTTTCATCCAGTTTACCTTGAAGGTTTAAGCCTCAGTACTGTACTGATTGTGGTTTGGCAGGAATGTTGTACAGTCATGCAATGGTATGCATGCTACACCCCCAAGAGAGGGGTGAGCACTGGTCAGTGAGGCTCCTCCTGGAGCTCTGCTCCCATCAGCTTTGCGCAGTGGCAGTATCGTAGCCCATGAGGTCTAACCGAGGCGCGATTATTGCTAGTTGAAAACTTTACCCAATACCCCGCCTTGACGACTTGAAATATAGTCGGCAATGGCAATTTTTGACAGTCTCCCAGGAGACTGATAATGTTGTCAAATGTAACATTGACCTGTAAATGAAAGTACAGAAAATACAATATTTTGGGCTCATTGAGGCAAGTCTTAATTGTTAAGACTTATATATGTTTAAAATAAATTACCATTTTCATTTGAAAAATTAAAATAGAACAAAAATATTCAAACATGGTTAATGTCAAATAGAAGTGAAAATGACGGGTTTATCCACATATTCAGTCAAAACATTTAGATTTAATTGCAAAGACTTAAATAAATAGAAATTTGCAATATTTAACAACCAAAGACAAACCAAGAAAACAAAACTGACCAACCACTGTAGAAATGACTGAAAATTTGTTTTTCATCCAATTTACCTTGAAGGTTTAAGCCTCAGTACTGTACTGATTGTGGTTTGGCAGGAATGTTGTACAGTCATGCAATGGTATGCATGCTACACCCCAAGAGAGGGGTGAGCACTGGTCAGTGAGGCTCCTCCTGGAGCTCTGCTCCCATCAGCTTTGCGCAGTGGCAGTATCGTAGCCCATGAGGTCTAACCAAGGCGCGATTATTGCTAGTTGAAAACTTTACCCAATACCCCGCCTTGACGACTTGAAATATAGTCGGCAATGGCAATTTTTGACAGTCTCCCAGGGGACTGATAATGTTGTCAAATGTAACTGTAACCAGTAAATCAAAGTACAGAAAATACAAAAAGTGGGCCCTCATTAGGCTAGTCTTAATTGTTAGAGTTATATATGCATAATAAATTACCATTTTCATTTGAAAAATTAAAATAGAACAAAAATATTCAAACATGGTTAATGTCAAATAGAAGTGAAAATGACGGGTTTATCCACATATTCAGTCAAAACATTTAGATTTAATTGCAAAGACTTAAATAGAAATTTGCAATATTTAACAACCAAAGACAAACCAAGAAAACAAAACTGACCAACCACTGTAGAAATGACTGAAAATTTGTTTTTCATCCAATTTACCTTGAAGGTTTAAGCCTCAGTACTGTACTGATTGTAGTTTGGCAGGAATGTTGTACAGTCATGCAATGGTATGCATGCTACACCCCCAAGAGAGGGGTGAGCACTGGTCAGTGAGGCTCCTCCTGGAGCTCTGCTCCCATCAGCTTTGCGCAGTGGCAGTATCGTAGCCCATGAGGTCTAACCAAGGCGCGATTATTGCTAGTTGAAAACTTTACCCAATACCCGCCTTGACGACTTGAAATATAGTCGGCAATGGCAATTTTGACAGTCTCCCAGGAGACTGATAATGTTGTCAAATGTAACTGTAACCAGTAAATTCAAAGTACAGAAAATACAAAAAGTGGGCCTCATTAGGCTAGTCTTAATTGTTAGAGTTATATATGCATAATAAATTACCATTTTCATTTGAAAAATTAAAATAGAACAAAAATATTCAAACATGGTTAATGTCAAATAGAAGTGAAAATGACGGGTTTATCCACATATTCAGTCAAAACATTTAGATTTAATTGCAAAGACTTAAATAGAAATTTGCAATATTTAACAACCAAAGACAAACCAAGAAAACAAAACTGACCAACCACTGTAGAAATGACTGAAAATTTGTTTTTCATCCAATTTCCCTTGAAGGTTTAAGCCTCAGTACTGTACTGATTGTGGTTTGGCAGGAATGTTGTACAGTCATGCAATGGTATGCATGCTACACCCCCAAGAGAGGGGTGAGCACTGGTCAGTGAGGCTCCTCCTGGAGCTCTGCTCCCATCAGCTTTGCGCAGTGGCAGTATCGTAGCCCATGAGGTCTAACCGAGGCGCGATTATTGCTAGTTGAAAACTTTACCCAATACCCCGCCTTGACGACTTGAAATATAGTCGGCAATGGCAATTTTTGACAGTCTCCCAGGAGACTGATAATGTTGTCAAATGTAACATTGACCTGTAAATGATGTTACTATAAATACTAATATTTTGGCTTTTTGAGGCAAGTCTCATTTTAAGACTTATGCATGTTTAAAATAATAACCATTGTTATTGTTAAAATCTAAAACTAAACTGTTTGGGTATGATACATATCCAATAGAAGTGGAAATGACGAGTTTGTCCACATATTCATTCAATACATTTAGATTTAATTGCAAAGATTTAAATAGAAATTTGCAATATTTGCACAACCAAAGACAAACCAAGAACACAAAACTGACCAACCACTGTAGAAATGACTGAAAATTTGTTTTTCATCCAATTTACCTTGAAGGTTTAAGCCTCAGTACTGTACTGATTGTGGTTTGGCAGGAATGTTGTACAGTCATGCAATGGTATGCATGCTACACCCCCAAGAGAGGGGTGAGCACTGGTCAGTGAGGCTCCTCCTGGAGCTCTGCTCCCATCAGCTTTGCGCAGTGGCAGTATCGTAGCCCATGAGGTCTAACCGAGGCGCGATTATTGCTAGTTGAAAACTTTACCCAATACCCCGCCTTGACGACTTGAAATATAGTCGGCAATGGCAATTTTTGACAGTCTCCCAGGGGACTGATAATGTTGTCAAATGTAACATTGACCTGTAAATCAAAGTACAGAAAATACTAATATTTTAAGTGAGGGCCCTCATTAGGCTAGTCTTAATTGTTAGAGTTATATATGCATAATAAATTACCATTTTCATTTGAAAAATTAAAATAGAACAAAAATATTCAAACATGGTTAATGTCAAATAGAAGTGAAAATGACGGGTTTATCCACATATTCAGTCAAAACATTTAGATTTAATTGCAAAGACTTAAATAGAAATTTGCAATATTTAACAACCAAAGACAAACCAAGAAAACAAAACTGACCAACCACTGTAGAAATGACTGAAAATTTGTTTTTCATCCAATTTACCTTGAAGGTTTAAGCCTCAGTACTGTACTGATTGTGGTTTGGCAGGAATGTTGTACAGTCATGCAATGGTATGCATGCTACACCCCCAAGAGAGGGGTGAGCACTGGTCAGTGAGGCTCCTCCTGGAGCTCTGCTCCCATCAGCTTTGCGCAGTGGCAGTATCGTAGCCCATGAGGTCTAACCGAGGCGCGATTATTGCTAGTTGAAAACTTTACCCAATACCCCGCCTTGACGACTTGAAATATAGTCGGCAATGGCAATTTTTGACAGTCTCCCAGGAGACTGATAATGTTGTCAAATGTAACTGTAACCAGTAAATCAAAGTACAGAAAATACAAAAAGTGGGCCCTCATTAGGCTAGTCTTAATTGTTAGAGTTATATATGCATAATAAATTACCATTTTCATTTGAAAAATTAAAATAGAACAAAAATATTCAAACATGGTTAATGTCAAATAGAAGTGAAAATGACGGGTTTATCCACATATTCAGTCAAAACATTTAGATTTAATTGCAAAGACTTAAATAGAAATTTGCAATATTTAACAACCAAAGACAAACCAAGAAAACAAAACTGACCAACCACTGTAGAAATGACTGAAAATTTGTTTTTCATCCAATTTACCTTGAAGGTTTAAGCCTCAGTACTGTACTGATTGTGGTTTGGCAGGAATGTTGTACAGTCATGCAATGGTATGCATGCTACACCCCCAAGAGAGGGGTGAGCACTGGTCAGTGAGGCTCCTCCTGGAGCTCTGCTCCCATCAGCTTTGCGCAGTGGCAGTATCGTAGCCCATGAGGTCTAACCGAGGCGCGATTATTGCTAGTTGAAAACTTTACCCAATACCCCGCCTTGACGACTTGAAATATAGTCGGCAATGGCAATTTTTGACAGTCTCCCAGGAGACTGATAATGTTGTCAAATGTAACATTGACCTGTAAATGATGTTACTATAAATACTAATATTTTGGCTTTTTGAGGCAAGTCTCATTTTAAGACTTATGCATGTTTAAAATAATAACCATTGTTATTGTTAAAATCTAAAACTAAACTGTTTGGGTATGATACATATCCAATAGAAGTGGAAATGACGAGTTTGTCCACATATTCATTCAATACATTTAGATTTAATTGCAAAGATTTAAATAGAAATTTGCAATATTTGCACAACCAAAGACAAACCAAGAACACAAAACTGACCAACCACTGTAGAAATGACTGAAAATTTGTTTTTCATCCAATTTCCCTTGAAGGTTTAAGCCTCAGTACTGTACTGATTGTGGTTTGGCAGGAATGTTGTACAGTCATGCAATGGTATGCATGTTACACCCCCAAGAGAGGGGTGAGCACTGGTCAGTGAGGCTCCTCCTGGAGCTCTGCTCCCATCAGCTTTGCGCAGTGGCAGTATCGTAGCCCATGAGGTCTAACCGAGGCGCGATTATTGCTAGTTGAAAACTTTACCCAATACCCCGCCTTGACGACTTGAAATAAAGTCGGTAATGGCAATTTTTGACAGTCTCCCAGGGGACTGATAATGTTGTCAAATGTAACTGTTACCAGTAAATCACAGTACAGTAAATACAAAAAGTGGGCCCTCATTAGGCTAGTCTTAATTGTTAGAGTTATATATGCATAAAAAATTACCATTTTCATTTGAAAAATTAAAATAGAACAAAAATATTCAAACATGATTAATGTCAAATAGAAGTGAAAATGATGAGTTTGTCCACATATTCATTCAATACATTTAGATTTAATTGCAAAGATTTAAATAGAAATTTGCAATATTTGCACAACCAAAGACAAACCAAGAAAACAAAACTGACCAACCACTGTAGAAATGATTGAAAATTTGTTTTTCATCCAGTTTACCTTGAAGGTTTAAGCCTCAGTACTGTACTGATTGTGGTTTGGCAGGAATGTTGTACAGTCATGCAATGGTATGCATGCTACACCCCCAAGAGAGGGGTGAGCACTGGTCAGTGAGGCTCCTCCTGGAGCTCTGCTCCCATCAGCTTTGCGCAGTGGCAGTATCGTAGCCCATGAGGTCTAACCGAGGCGCGATTATTGCTAGTTGAAAACTTTACCCAATACCCCGCCTTGACGACTTGAAATAAAGTCGGTAATGGCAATTTTTGACAGTCTCCCAGGGGACTGATAATGTTGTCAAATGTAACTGTTACCAGTAAATCACAGTACAGTAAATACAAAAAGTGGGCCCTCATTAGGCTAGTCTTAATTGTTAGAGTTATATATGCATAAAAAATTACCATTTTCATTTGAAAAATTAAAATAGAACAAAAATATTCAAACATGATTAATGTCAAATAGAAGTGAAAATGATAAGTTTGTCCACATATTCATCTAAGACACGTGTGCTTTTAATTTCTCACATCTAAATGTTTAATAATCTGGTTTTCATCCTACACAGTTTACCCAGGCGAGACGACCACAACACGCCATTCTTAGTTTATAACATATAAAAGAACGAAAAGAAATGAAACAAATAAATATGAAATCAAACTGAAAATGTGAGTATATCCAAATATTCATATAAACATGATAGTTATTTAACTACCAAGATCTAAATAAAAACTTTCTATTAGTGAAGAATCAAAATGACATACACACATATGTGTGACATATGTGTGACATCCATACAGGACATTTCTATAAAAATATGATAATTTCGCTCACATTGTGTCCTGCACTGTCTTTACAGCTATTTCTTACTCGTAGAGGGTAAGTAATATAATACAATTTTCACAACAGATGAAACAACCAGTTAAATGACATGCCTCATGTGGTATGAACTAAATTGTATTATCTTTGTTTGAGAAGTTTTAAATGTGATTTGGAGAGACTGATGTAGTTGACATTTCATCCGTTTTCTCTTCAGTGATAAACCAACTAATTCATTGTCTTTCTTCCCTCTTTGACATTATAGTAAACCTAATTCTAAAGCCCCTGTGTTTTTCAGGCACTCCAGTAAAACAAAAACAGCCCCACAGCTGCAGTAACTTTTAGTAAACAATTTCTGTGTTTTTTAAGTATTTTTGTCTTCACTATGGATACGATGTCTTAATACTCATGGACAATTATTTCAGAGTTGAGTAAAATGAGAGTTCAGACACATATCTGTGTTTTTCTGTGCTTCTGTTTTAAGTGAAAGATTGTTGAACTAATAATTTTGGCTGTTTTGCAATGCCCTTGCCAAAACAGAAGAGGGCACTCTGACACAGGATTCTGGATGGTGACTGTGAGGAGACAACCTAGTCGTAGAGGAATAGTAGAGGAACACTGTTGTCTCTGTGAAATATCATCAATGCAAGACAGCATGTTTTTGGCCAGGTAATGAAACAATTTACGGATAAATGGTAAAGATTTTAGCAGCAGAAACCATAATTTTGTGTAACTTGATGTTGATAGTCAGGTCAAAGAACAGAGCGTAGTAGTATTCTGTGATTCAGATTCCTTTTTAGGAAGTGATGCTAACATTTGCACAGTTATGTTTTCATACTCTGTAGAGAAGCGATTGCTGTGATCTCTGATTAGAAGAGTGGTTGCTCTGAGGTAGTCACAGGGGTGGATGGGTAATCAAGTCTTCTCATTAGGCAGATGAGCTCAAAGCCTCTTGTCACACTGTAAACACTTACATGCAAGCTGTCATACAAGCTCACTTCATATTCTTGCTCTCCTGGTCTGTAGATACTTGAACTATGATGTGTTTGACCTTTACCTCAGCCTTACATTTAAAATTGTAGCTCATATTTACAATAGGGCTGAACGATTTTGGAAAAACATCTATTTGCGATTTTTGTCCCCAATATTGCAATTGTGATTTGATATGCGATTATTCCTTAACCTTCTTTTATTCCTTAACAAGGGCTGAACAGTTCTTTGAAAGTGTCTAATTCTGATGATTTTGACTCGTATTGCAAACTGGATATGAATTATTGCTTTGATGGGTTTTTGTCATTATTATATTTAATGAAGAAGGCAGGATTTTTTTTTTAGACACCTGGATGATTGCATATGTAATGTATAATATCGCTGCTGCACAAAAAAGTGTAAAACTGGTACTTTGACACAAATTTCACTTCAAAGAAATATTGTACCTTTTGCAATTTTGAAAGTTGCAGCAGACTATATTGCAGTTTAATCATATTTTCGATTAATTGCTCAGCGCTAATTTACAAATTAGTTAATACCAAGCCAAATAGACAACTGTGAGAGAACTGACCTAGGTAATCCTTATAATACTAAGACATACTGCCAAAATCAAGGTCCTTCTAGTTCCCATCAATAGAAGTTGTCTTCATATGTTTTAATCTTACATTTACCATCCATTCTGGTTATTAAAATCTTACAAAAGAAATTGATCTGTTTCCCAAGTTTAAGAATTTGTATTTTTTAAGACACATTTTTTAGGCCTGTAGGTTCTTTCTTATACATCTAAAATTTGCCATCTCAAATCTTTTCAAAGATTTGTATCGTAACACACTAGATATGTTGGAATAAGGTTGATGTAAACATGTGAAAATACTGAGATCTGCAGTATGTGTGTTTGAATATTGGAATAAGACTGTGGAAAAGTTTTTCCCCACTTTTGTGGCTTTTTTCATATGTTTTATGAGGTAAATTTGCCAATTCTACCAGCCACGGTGGTTTATGAGTCATTAAAGGTATCATAACAGAGTGATTTGTGACAGAAACAATAATATTAATCCCAGACTTCTGTCTCTGCTCTGGCACAGAGCCAGGCAGCCGCACTCTGGCTATAGTGCACCGTAAGGTCAGGGGGCAGGCTAAATGTGCATGTCTGTTCTTCACTTGAACAAACAGCTTATCCACTGAAGATGTGTTTTAATCCATATTCCACTTGTCTTTTGTCCTGGATGATTACAAGAAGCAGGGTGGGGCTTTGTCTCTCTCGAAGCAGCAACTGTTAATCTTTGCTAGTGTAGCGATGCTAAAGTTTAGTAAAGTTTTGGACAATAGACACACTGCCTTCCTGTAAAGTTTGTCAAAATAATAGTCTCAAATGTTTATCGTCATTGAAGACTTATATTTTGGAGAGCAACATCAAGAAATGAAGTGTGTTCAGCAGGAACTCAACAACGGAGATTTCTTATAAACAGGAGAGAAACATTACTTCACATCAAACTTTGCTTTATATGAAATATTAGGAACAGCTGAAGTGTTGAATGCAGGATGTGAAAATCAAACTCAGACTTTTTAGCACTAAACTTCTGCCTGTCATGGCATGAATGTGATAATTTCTCTACAAGCTAATAAAGAGAGTTGCAGCATCCAGTAGAGCAGATAGATGAGTTCTCCATTCAGGTTTGCAGCTTTTAAAAAAAAAAAAAAATTAGAGAGGATCGTTTTTCTTATGACTGGGCGTTGCTGCGGTGCATCCAACCGACACATTACAGCATCCTAGAGCAGGTATTATTACCTTATTTTTCATGATTTTTAAGATTATTTAATATATTTAGAGATGTTTGTCATGACTGAAATTTGGCCTGGTGGTTAATAACACATCCGCCTGACTTAATACCATTATAGCCCATTAAAAATAATCGTTATACAGCCAAAGGTTGTCCATTAGACACCGATGTTAACGCTTTATTTTCACAAATAAAGTGCAGGGAATATGATTGGTTTTACTAAGACATGATGTCTGCGTTCTATTATTTATCCAGTAGACATCAGAGAAGCACATCTCAAATCGTGTTTTACCAGTGGCTTTTATGACAGTGCTTATCCCTACCTATTACCCACTGATAGTGATAAATTCATCATTTGTAACAGCTCTCGCTGACCACTTTATTAGACACATCTGTGAAATATAATGCAATAACAACATCTCTACCATGAATTCTACTTCAGTAAATGACTTCATAAATGTTGTTGACACCATCAGAGATATGATTCATTCTTATTTATACTCATTGCTGAGATTATAGTGAGTTTTGCTGTTGTTTTAAGATGTGTTCCTAATATTCATGTGTTCTATCTGGTGCATATGAGTGGGGTTGGCAAAATATCAAAGAGTCCTCAATTATGATGCTCAACACTCACTAACTTGTCAATAAGAAGCAAAGAGCAGACTTTTTAATTCTCTAATGTTGGTATCGATGTTTGCCCCCAAAACTGCTATTAACATTAGAATTTATATTCCTAAGTACTTTAACAATATTGCTACTGAAGTAAGATATGTTTTTCAGCAGAAGTATCCAGAGTAGCAGTGCACTGCTTTGGTTTAATTAATTATGGACTCATGTATCTTGTAATGTGATTTTGTCTCCTCCCAGCCCTGGTAATCACATTATTTAAATGGATCATGCTTTAAGACAAATGGAGCATTTGGTGTCTTGATCAAAGGTGAAACTACGACTTTGAAGAGCGATCCATATTTACATTGATTACATGAGAGTCGGCTTTTATATTTATTCTTCATTCTGTGTCACCCATGATGCACTGCTTTGCTGTCTGAAGCCCACAATCACTGAGCATTGATTACTCAGCACTAAATAGAGCTCCAGTGTTGATGTTGTGTGTGTGGCCCTGTTGACCTGCGAATGACCCAGTGTTTTCTAGATGTTAATTATGGTACCCAGACTAATTATGTGAGATAAGTGAGGGAGTATTTTAGCATATCTTTCAAGCTCTGGCTGAATTACAAGTATCAGTGACAGCTCCTCTTCCATCTGAAACTATAAGTCTAGTTATGGCTTTCAATTTCTATGAAATTGACAGCTGGAGACTAGCCAAACATAAACAAATGAATTGCACAGCATCACAGGACTAGTTTCTAGGTAACCATGTGACAGTGCTGACAATTGCTATGGAAACCAGTGTATCCTCTCTGTCTTTCTCTGTCTCTCAGTTCTTTTAGGTAATGTGTGAGAATCTTCTTTTTTCTGTGAATTGGTTTTTCTTTCCATGTTTGACAGTTGTGGAGGAAGACACCACCACGTCATAGGAAGTAATTTCCCCTTACACTCAGTACAAGCTGTAGAACAAATTCGGACCGACATTTTACTGAAAGCTACAGACCCCTAGGGAATCGTGGTTGATAATAAAATTGTCACTAGCGGCTGGCAATGCCTCTGAAATATGAATGCTTGTTCTGTACATTACTGCTCAATGCTCTTAAATTTTTTTCCCTCAAGTCTGATATTGAAACAGCAGTCACTCTGTACTTCAATACAAATGAAGATATTTTCAAGATCCTAGTACACAAAAACTACTTTCAATCATGTCCCTCAGATCTTTTGTTCAGCCTGCTAATTTACAACCTGCTAAAAAGCAGCAGGCTTTTTGTTTTGATCCTGTTTATCACAAATCCAGTTACAACTCAGTGCTCTGAATGGAAAGCCAGGCTTCCCTTCAAAGAGTGAGACATCACAGACGGTGCTATTAAAAAAAAATTAAACAGGTGCAAATCTAAAAGAGGTGCTTTGATTTGTGGTCAATTATGGACAACCTTGTTGCATCACTACTACCTACCCTTCCTCCTTCCTCAGAGGCGATCAGAAGAATTAGCCCATTATTCTTGGTAGATAACCAGAAATGTAGAGATCACACGAATGAACAGAAGCCTCAAAAGTTATAAAATTTTTCAACACACCCAATTAAACTCGATCCAAACCCTCTAATGCCATCTCCCTCTTAATCACTGTGGATGTACAAGAGGTTGCCCCCAATTAGCTGCCTCCTGTGACACCCTGACATCCTGCTGCACCGTGATTGTGTTTCAGCCTCAATTACCGAAAACCCTTCAGGCATTCAGGTGATTGGTCTTCTCCACTCTTCATTTTATCTTTCTGTGCTCTTTTCCTCCCTCTGATTATTAGGGGCTGTCAAAAGATAGTCCATCATATTTAGGGTCATTAGAGCCTGAAACTGCAAAGATTATTGTTCTTTTTCAATGTATAATACTTGGCTTTTATATGTGCTGATGATTCAGCTCCACACTTTAACATGTATTTGTTTTAAATTTATGCTCATATTGCACTGTTGTGGACTATCAAGTTTACCATAGGTGTGATTATTGCAAGTTGAAAACCTAATAGTGTGCCATGGCAACTTAACACATTTAGAGAATAAGCAAAGTCTGAACATCACAAGTAGGAGAGAAAATATTGTACTGTAGGAGAGGCTGACTGACAGTATCTGTTATGTAACAACCAGTGTCTTCTGCCATTAAGAACTTCTTGTACAGATCACTATGATATATAACACTCATTATTGCCACCAGGTAAAAGTGGTAAGCCACTGCAAATGTTTTATTTTTTTTAATCGTGATATGACATCAAAATTAGGGATGCATGGTGTTTTCGGTATATCAGAATATATTATAAAACATTTCTCCTGATATTTAGGAGAGATATTTCGACTGTAAGATTTTGCCTATATCAGTTGTAAATATTGGCTGTTATGAAATGATAAGTTTGTAGTTTAAGACTTGAACAACAGGCCTGCTTCAGCTGAAGTATTTTCCTTCAGTCTTCATCATTACTTACACCTCAAAGTGGGTTTTAAGGACAGAAATTTGTTGTTTTTTTCATCCTTTAGAGCCTTGTAGTTTTGAGCCAGACTTAAAGTATTGGTATCAAATAAATTGAAAAAAATAAGATTGGCCGAATATAGAAGAGAGCTGCTTTTATTTCAGTGTATGTTTACTCAACATTTAGATAAATATTTGGATCAGGTCAGATTTGATAACTGGAAAAGCAAAAAATTTAAGAACTTAATTCAGGATCAGTTCTAAAACTTTTATCCTTTATTTGAGATTAAAAGACAGTGTCTGATGATTGCTTGCATGTTCCCTAAAACACGTCTCAGGGCATCAGTGGTAAGAAGAGGGAACCCCGACTCCCTCAGATTATTAGGAACAGAACTCTGGTAGCCCCTGGTAGCCTGCGGCTCACAGAAATAGCTTTTTAAAAGGTACCAGTCTCCCCTGTTTCCTCGGGATCCAGATGCTTTTAATTGGATTTCTTTGACAAGATTATTGCCTGCTCCGGGGCCAAGCTCGGATAGGACGCACTTTTAACAACTGGGTCTCTGTAGCCACTTTAATCATACGCAAACTTCACAAAGAATGTTGATTCAGTTTGAAATTGTTCCCCTCCCCCACTCCTCACCCTCGCAAATGGTGCAATTCTTTGTAATCCAGCATACAGTCTGTTGAGATTTCATAAAGCTTCATGATTAAATCAGGGAGCCATACATGTTGTGTTGAATAAGTTTATGTAGTACCACAGATTTAGAGAAATTAAAAACACTTTTTGTACTGCCAGGGAAAATGTTAAATCCTCAGTGTCTGGACTGAAAAAAAGTTTTTCCTTGGCACACACCTCCTGGTATTTTGACCTCTTTAAATGATCTGATTTGAAGAAGAGCATGTTGGCAGTCAGTTACACCAACAAACCTCTTATAATCCCCGAGGAAAGGACTTGGTTATAATCCTTAAATAAAGCAGGTCCAAAGCTTGGTCGAAGCAATTAGCCAGAGGAAATGAGTCACCCACCTCTCTTTGTCTAAAGGTGCACATTAACTGATTCAGAACAAAGAATAAAATCATATCATGGCAACTTGAAGGTTAAATTGTTTAGGGTTAATGGTTTCAAAGTATTAGTTGCCAATCAAAGACAAGAGTCTTCCTCAAGGACTATAAAGGCTTGGGTTATTGTGTTAGTATGTGATTTATGGTCAAAGTTCATGTACTATGATATGTAAGACAATATGCCCTCAAATAAACGTGGCATATCTGTAAAAGGGGAAATTTATTGATTTGAAATTGGCAGGCTATAAAGGTAAGATTACTAAGTTTGAGCTCAAGTTTAAATGGAAAAATAAAAATGCTCAATTAGAAGGATTTATGCCACTTTTTATTGCATGATTTTCAGTGAAATCCAACTTGTAATGTTCTGACTATGTTTTCAAACAGCGTGAACAATGAAAGTATTCAGCAAGTGCAGCAAGTTCACTCTGTGAAAGCAAATTTTTATGATATCTCTGTTGAACACAAGTGAACATACAGTCTGTTTATGTGAAGGTTGATGTAACCCAGCAATAAAATGCTCACTATGAGATTTATTTGCTCAATATCCAGAAGATGAAGGCCTCCTGTAAGTGATTGGATCTAGAGGGTGTTCTTTCAAAGTGCTGCTGAGAGGCTGTGCAAAAATTGAGTGATTGAATGGTATGAAGTGAGACATAGGCTGCTTTTCCTGAGGCTCAGCTGGAAAAATTTAACAAGGTTCAGGGTTTTTTAGATCGGGAGATCGGCTGGAAGTTTATTAAGACGCTCCTTCTGACTCCTCAGTGTCATGGCCCTCACGCAGTGTCTCATCTGTTCTCGTCTTATCACTTGTTAAAGCCAGCTAAAAATGGGTTCTGGTGTTGCTTGTGCCAGTCTGACACCATGTGATTTTTTTCAGAAACATTGAAGCGTTGAACAAATTGAAGTGTGATGTCCCTATCCCAGCTAAACTCTGAAGTATCGGGGGAAAGTCCTGCACTGAGACAAATTTTTACAAAGTCAAAGTATAAGTATAAGCATTTAAAGCCCTGTTTGTTCCTGCTTTTTTCATTGAACCACAGCATAGAGCAATAGTGCAAACTCTAAATTACCTAACCCTAAACACATAACTTTATCCAGACTTTTTCATTCCTCCTACACTTTTTGCAAGAAATCAGGAAATTAAACTTGAATCAGCCACCAGTTTGTCTGGTTTTGTCTGAATTTTATTCATATAATTCAATTCAAACAACTTTGGTAATCCCTCTAGGGACAATTGGTTCAGAGTAGTGTGTACATAAAAAAATAGAATAAAATAAAATGAAATAAAATAAAACACAAATAAAAAAATGATAACAGACCAAAACAAGACAAAAAAAAAAGCCTGAAAACAAATCGTGATAAAAGTTAGGCAGACAGCTGAATAAACAAATTGAGCAGGGACAATGAAGATCCAGTGCAATAAAAGATGAAAATAATCTGGGAAAAATAGATCTAAAACTGTAACACTGTCTGACTAGTGGGGGAATGAACTATTTCAAATGGTGGTTGGTTTTACAAGCAGATAAAACAACTGTCTTTCACATAAAGCGGATGTTTACTCAAAGAAAATGACAATGCTACAGCCATTTTTGCATGAGGGCCTTTCTAAATTCCTAATAATTTATTTTAAAAAATATTTCAGAATAGTTCTGTGCTCAGAAAAATAGTATGGCTAAATATTGTCACATTCTCCCTGCAGATGTGTATTGATACAGGTGTTACAGAATCGATATGGCCATTAATGCTGTTACAGCAGTTTTAAAGGGATACTTCAACATTTTGGCAAATTCGCCCATTGCCATAATCCTTACAGTCATACTAATGGTTAGTTACCTTTAGTTGTCAGTGCAAGCTATTTTTAGATTGGCGCTGCTGAGTTAGGAGCTGCTCTGCCAAAGCAACGGAGTCTTACGGTATCCTGGCTTTCCCTCATCAAACTCATCAAATACACAATCCAACAACTCCAAAACACTCTCATGGACAAGTTGTGACCTGCACATTCCCCACACTATAAAATAACGTGTAATTATGGAAAAAAACAACACATGAAGCAAATACTTTTAAGTACTTCTTGAGTAAACCACTGGGCAGAGTGACACAGGGCAGCAGCCATGTCTGGAGTGTAGTTCCAGCTTTGCATTTACCTTAAAAACAACTCTGTCTTGTAATGTTCCATGATTATTTCATAGCATGGTGAATGTGCATTTATTGGTAGCTCGGTGATTATGAATGGAGTTTTTAAATTTACTTCTTGGTTAAATGAGGACCTGAATTTGATAGTTTTAATGTGTAGGATCTGTACAACTGTGATGTTATCCTCTGCATAAAGAACAAATTTTATTGTGAATTCGGTGTAGGACATGAAATTATACCAAATAAACATGTAACCGGTTACGTTTTGTATTGTGGTGTCTGTTTTGGGATATGTACTATATTGTACCGCATCATGAGGCTCTGGGAAATCACCACTGGATTTAAAAGCACAAGTGCCATCGGCTATTTGTACAGGCACAAACCATATTTTTTCTTAATAGAGACAGTCTTTTTAGTCAAAGGCTCCTGGAAAAAGAACAAAACAAAACAAAACAAAAACATCTGTTGTGCAGGCAAACAGGCTATAATTTAGGATTATAATTTAATCTCCAAGGTATCTTTTGTTTTCTTTGCCTTTTAAATCTTTTAATGTCATTAGAAAAGAACATCCATCACAAAGCTTTAGAAACAGAATATTTACAATAGTTAACCCAGACAGAAGACTGGATTCGGCTGTCAGTTTGTAGGGCTGAGATTAGGGTGACAAGTGTTCGACTCCACATAGCATTTCTTTGCTTAATTTAATTTGTGTAAATCTTGGCACTTAATCCACTTTAACATTTATATGATGTGCATAATTTATGGTGAAGCAGACTGTTTAATATACCGAGGAGAGTACATTCCCACTGATGTTGTGGTGGTTGGCCTCTTGAAACATAATTAGAGTCATCGGAAGTCATCTGTCTTTCTGACCAAATCAAATTTAGAGGACATAATCATAGGAACTCCTTTGATCGCAGACCTATGAGTCTCCATGTGGTCCATGAGGTCTTCAGACTGAAATGGTGTTTATTCTGAGATCACATGCATATAAACCAGGAAAGATCATTTTGAACAGAAGAGTGTTTTTAACACATTTGTAGCCCTTTTCTTCAGGTATTTGCAGTCTGAGTTATGTCTTTATGTTGGGCTTGTGTTGGATTCTTTGTCATGTATCTTTTTTATTAACTTGAAGCTGAATTATTTTCTTTTGAATTCTAAATAAACTCAATTTCTTGCTCAGAATGAGTTCTGACATCCACAAAGGCTGGATTTATATCTGACTCAGTGGATAAACAGTTATGTGCTTTTTGATTTATAGTTTAGATTTCACCATGGTAACAGATGGATGTACTGTACATCACAGAACCATATGGTGCTTCAGTTAATTCCTTACTGTAATATCATTTCCACTCTTTCATTCACTATGTGGTTTCAAGTTCCCGAAAGACTAAGTTCTTAGGCAGTCAAATATAAAACTACTGAATTAGTCTTATTGAAAGAAAACCCCCTGGAGGCAGACAACATTGAGGACACTATTTGAAATTATTAACAGGTAAACAATGCTGTATGTTAGCAGTGCTAGTGTGCTGTGTGATGTACCTGACATCAGTGGGGTTTTTTTAGCACCAGCACTCTGTTAAATCTGATAATAACAGACACACATTAAGTCTCTCACAGCCACTATTGTAGTAATAAGCTCCAAAAATGCACAGGTCACGGCACCAGAGTAACCAAGCTCAGTTGCACTTCATGGCAGCTGGCTGGCTCATTAAACCCCTTGACTCTGACCTGTGAGTAGAGTGATGAGCAGGAGGCTTGTTTGTCTGTTTATGCTGCCAAATTATCTGAACAGGAACAGAGAAAGTACTGGATCAATCATACAGCCGGTCTGTTTTGGTAATTCACCAGCAGACGACACCTGAATTTAACAGAGAAACTAGCTTGTTGGCGTGTAAGTATACAGTGTTACTATTTTGGATATTTTAGGACATAGAAATCCCAGTAAGGCACCCAGTGCTTTTTATAACTATCATCTATCTGCAACTTAGCTTTATTTGGCCTAGATTGCTTGGTCTTTACCCTCTATAACATCAAGAGGATCAGACCCTATCTGACAGAGCATGCAACACAGCTCCTGGTACGGACTCTTGTAGATTTGCGCATTGACCACTGCAACTCATTACTGGCAGGCCTCCCTGCATGCACAGTTAAACCTCAGCAGATGATCCAGAACGCAGGAGCAAGTCTGGTCTTCAACCAACCCAAGACAGCCCAGTTCATATGTAAGTGTACACATGTGCACACCACGGCGAGCCAGCCACAGACAAAACCCCACCCTACTGATGGTGACAATACAGTACAGGATTTAAATTCCTCAGAAACTTGAGACCTGACTTGGACTCGTGGCCAAAGACTTGAGACTTGACTTGAACTTGTGACCAAAGACTTGAGACTTGACTTGGACTTGGAAAAAATGACTTGTGTGCATATCTGGCAGTTGGTAAATGATGTGAATTGGTTTACTGAATGTAGCCAACATTAGCAGTGCCAGCAATACGCGTGTACAATCCTCTTTGCATGTTGGTGTTGTCAGTCACACTGAATATTGTCACTCAGGGTTATCTGTGAGCATTTCAAATGCACTGAAATGAGCTTGTGCAGTTTAGACTGCACTGAAGTTTACTTGCATGTTTGATTAAAACAAAAAATGACCCCATCTTGGGTGCATTGGCTTTTATATTTTTGTAGCTGTGACAGTGAAGCATATTGATATTTGATTTTTACTGCAGTTGTACTGTGGTTTAAAAATGTGGTATTGTGACAACTACACAGGGCAAACAGCGCAGGTTGATTGAGCCCAAGTTTCATATTATAATATCTCTTGAAAATATGATAGAGTGTGCTGGTAAAAGAGAAGACTAAATGGGGAGAAACTGAACCATATCCATTTTAATCCTGTCTCATTACATTTGCTGGATAGAAAAAGAAGTATACCTTCAAGCTTTGGAAACACTAATCTGCACATTCAAAGTACGTGTACATGCATTTCACAGGCCAGAGTGACATAATCTGCCAGCATCCTGCTGGAAATATGAGGGTGCTTTAATGACAGCTTTGATCCCCCTCCTTTAGAACAAGGCAGGAGCAAGTCAGTCTGTAAATGGGAGCTTGCTTGTACTTGCATAACATTTGCTGAAAATAACTCAGTATAAAGAAAGTCAAAAAGCCTCCAACAGCTTTGCCATTCAGCTCCTCCTTTCTGACTCAGCATGTCGTTATCTTTTGTTAAAGAGAAATCATTGTCCTGTGAGTCAACTTGTTCTGTGGGGGCCGTAGGTCGGTCAATGAGACCAGCCAGTTCTGACATTTGCTGTACAAAGTTCCTCAGTGTCAACCCCGCTAAGTCTGCTCTATCACTAAGTGGATCTATTGACTCGTAGGGAATGTCGATGCAGAAGCCAGCACGGACTGAGCTAGATTTATTATTGGATTTCCGTCCTAACCTTCAACCTGTTTCTGCCATGGTGGTAATTTATTTTATTTTATTTTTTTAACCAACCAGCAGGCTGATCCAGGTCTGTGTCCACTTATGGTAGGTCATAAACACTCACACAGAGACTTGGGAGTGATGGAGCGTCAGTGCATGGTCAACATCCATGACAAATCTCCTGTCAAACAGGTTTCCTTTCCAGGTACTAAACATGATAGGCAAGACAATATCTCAGAGACAAGGCCAAAAACACTCAAATTACAGAATCTTTTTTCTTCTGAAGAGCATAAAATGCTGAATTACAAATGTCTTTTGTAAGTTGTCATCATTTGCAATATAATTAAAATAGAAGCCCATTGATTAAGACTGAAAGAAATGTCCAAAAACATTGTTTGAAATAATCATGCTCTGTGTTTTGGAGCTGTACATTCAAATGATCCTACCTCCCTGTGAGAGCAGAGACTTAAATACTGACAGGAGTGTACAGAGCATAGCAAACCAATCTGAATAACAAATACTAGAGATGTGTAAAGCCAGTGGATCACATGAAACACATGTGTTCTGACTTCAAAAGAGGCAAACTGTAAAAAAAAAACAAACAAACCAAACATCTGGTCATACCTCCCTTAGGAGTGTACATCACTGACAGCGTATTTGCTTGTACTTGGAAATGTGTATTAATTGTAATAAAATTAGGGATACTGGGGGTGGGAATCACTAGTGGTACCACAATACGATACTATCACAATACTTGGGTCACGTTTTGTTATTATTATGATTTTTAACACTTTGCAATACAGTGAATATTGCAATACCATACATTGCAATATATTGCGATATATACAATTTTTTCAACTGTTTAGCTGCATTAGTCTTGCCCTCATATTTGCCGTCTTTCCGCAGTGGTTCATTTTCACAGACCTATACAGGGTTAAAATCATATGTAAGATATGTCACAGCACAGTCCATCAGCCCTTAAAGCTGGACGTGACGATCAGTCTTCCTCCATAAGCACCTTGTCTTTACGTTAAGACATACAAGCTGATGTACCATGAAATATAAAAGATTTTAGTACATTAACTCTATATTCATTTGTTTTTTCAATCTTCTTTTAGAAATCCTGAAAGCATTTTAATTCATGACAACAAATGGGAAAAATCCTCATCTTCAAATTGCACAAAAAGAGTTAAAACTCTAGATGATGCAGGACCATATATTTTAAAATACTCCATATATTTATTTACATACTATAAATATAATTTTAATACATTTATTAATAGCTTAATTCTGTTCTGTTCTGTCCATATTACCTTAAATTACATAGTTATTTATTTCTATAAATAAACATATATACAGTTGCAAGAAAAAGTATGTGAACCCTTTGGGATTTCTTGGATTTCTGCATAAATTGGTCATAAAATGTGTTCTGATCTTCATCTAAGTCACAACAATAGACAAACACAGTCTGCTTAAACTAATACAGGACAAAAAAATATATGTTTTCATGTTTTTATTGAACAAACCATGTGAACATTCATAGTGCAGGGTGGACAAAGTATGTGAACCCCTAGGCTAATGACTTCTCCAAGAGCTAATTGGAGCCAGGAGTAAGCCAACCTGGAGTCCTATCAATGTGATGAGACTGGATGTGTTGGTTAAAGCTGCCCTGCCCTATCAAAAACACACACCAGTTTTGAATTTGCTGTTCTCAAGAAGCATTGCCTGACGTGAACCATGCCTGGCAAAAAAAGAGCTCTCAGAAGACCTATGATCAAGAACTGTTGACTTGTATGAAGCTGGAAAGGGTTACAAAAGTATCTCTAAAAGCCTTGATGTTCATGTGTCCATGGTAAGACTATTGTTGTGACTTAGATGAAGATCAGAGTACATTTTATGACCAATTTATGCAAAAATCCAAGAAATCCCAAAGGGTTCACATACTTTTTCTTGCAACTGTATATATACACACCCACATATATGTACAAATTTATACATATGTATAAATAACAAAAATATCGCATTATATCGCAATACATCGATATCAGCACCCCTGTATCAGGATTTGCATTGTATTGCCAGATTCTTGCCCATACACACCTCTACTCCCTTTGCTGTGAAGCAGTGAACAAAATGAGCTCTCAGATAACTTTCAGAAACTAAAAAGCCAAAGACGTGTAGCTGTGACTCAAAAATATGATAATATTTCTATCCTTGGATCACTGATTTGGACTGGGCACTTATTTTAAATCCTGATCTACCTGAAATCTGCAGTTCTTAACAAGTTGTAATTGAACATAATAATCCAAAATATCATTGATAAATGAAAAGTAATTTTTACTTTTTTATATATTGAGTGAATGTGCTGAAGTTAATGTTGATTATATTTGAATTTACTACAGGATCTGTGTTGCTCTGACTGTACGCATTCACTCCCATCTCAATACCTCTTTTGAAATCATTCCATACATATATGATAAAATACCAAGAATTACATTTTTGATGCATAATTCAAATATCAATAGTCAAATAAGACAAGGATTTATTGAATGGCATTTGTAATGGTCTGATGCTCAAAGAATCTGTCAGAATCTCTCATTGTTTTGTGTAAACAAGACTGGTAAAGAAAAGCTTAGCAAGGAATCAGTCAACCACCCAAAAAGCTTTGTATCAGACTGTTAAAAGCTATTTAACCAGAAAAGGTTGAATTATTTCTTATCACACTAATGTTTTTATCTGCAAGGGTATCATTCCTGTATCAGTATCAAGGCCTAGTGCCTAGGTACACTGATAGAAAACAAAAAAGGGCAGACCATGAGCCTCAAGCTTAATATCCGATGAGAAGAAGAAGAAACAGGATATTGGCTCTTGTGTCGATTGAATCGTCAGTTCCATTCGGAACACTTCCTCCCAATTATAGATGGACAGGGTGGGAGTGAGGAAAGTTGCTGTTACTGTGATTTTCAGTCAAACACAGGTCTATGCTGTGACAGCCGTGTTAAAGCCATGGATGCGATAAATGGCCTCCTCCAGTAAACAGATTTATAGCGGTTAAATTTAGAACACATCACCACCCATTCACTGCCTCCCTGTAGAGCAGCCAAAACCATCACCAGTGTGTGTTGTAAAGTGTTATCACCTCAGTTCCAGGAATCACAGGAGCAATTTTCCTTTTTGGCTAGAGGAAACTTTTTTTTAATCTGTTGCTGAGTTTCGACCACAGGAGACATGGCACATTATCGGTTTCTGTGTAGCATCATGTCCCCCTAAAAGCTATCATTTCAGAAGGTATACTGCTGGACTACAGAGTATGTACTTTTGTCAGGCCTGCTTGGAGAGACTGATCAGATTCTCACTGCTTCCTTCATGGTTGTGTATTTGATAGTGATATTTTGTATTTGTAGTTGTAGTTACAAGAATCTGTGATTAATATTAAATTCAAATATCTTTTTTATTCCTCTGAACCCATTATGACTCTAGTCAGTGGCATCTTCTTCTCATCTGTCTTATATATTTGCATTCTCTCAGACATGCTTTGAGTGATGATCTTCAAATTTGCAGTCCATTCAGACTCCAGGATGAACAGACTCCATTTCAATGGCCATACGTCATCCAGAGACGTTTTTTGTCAAAACTCATGATTTCATACACTAGTTATAGGGATAGGCATTTTCAGAAACGTCATTATTTGACTTTGCTCATTGCCTTTTGAACCATTAAAGAATACTTTGGACGCAGACCCCACTGACTAACCCTCACACTATCCTACATGCCCACTCTTGGCAGCTGTTCAGATGTGTCCCTGCTAGGTTGTGGTGTTCCAGTCATTATTACTGCATGACTGTCGGACAGCAATCTTCAAATCCAAGTTCTACATGGCATGACAAGTGATAGTAGCATATGACTCCGTTATGAAAGCTGTCCAATGTTGACATGCTTTAAATCAGTTCTCGCTTCTGCTGGGCTTTACTGAGTTTCCACACACCAGGTAGGCGTACCTGTGATGTGGGGTTTTATTTTCCCTCCATTCTCTTCATTTTCTTATAAACACACCCACATGCACTAACACATCTGCCCCTCTCCTCTCAGTCTGTTATCCTGCCAGCCTCATGTACTTACATTTTTTTGAGTGTGCCTCTGCTCTTTTGACAATATTTATATATTTTTTAATATGTTTATGTTATTTAATACAACTTCTTGACAGATATCAGCCCCTAAGCATGTTGTCCGTAGCAGATGTTAAAGTGTTGTGTTGCATCAATTTAATGCGGCAATCTGGCACACCCAAATCCTGACCTTTTTGCCTGAACTTTTTTATCGGACAGGTTAACTGTCTAGTTGTATAAACTGATAGGTTTTTGTTGTCAAACATGACAGAAAATGTAGGGAGACCTGCAAAATAAAGGAATGACAAAAACCGTCGGCATCATCATTTGGCAAATTTGTTTCTGTAAACATCAGCAATGGCCCTCATTTTCACAGTCACTGCATCTCTTTTATTTATCAGCAGGATGTTAAAGATGCTCAGTTATTAAATGGAGAAACATTAAAAATGAAACTGGAGACCTAAAAGCTTATATGGATATACTGAGGCCAGCCAGATTATGGTCCATGTGTGGGAAACATTGCTCCTCATACATCTTTTCCACTGGTGTTTGGTGTCTTGCACGCTGGCTTGTCAGATGCCATCACCTTGCAGAAGCCTTCAAAAAAACTTAAAAGGAGCATATCTTCAGTCTCCTTTTTCATTATTATCAGGCTAATCCACTCTGTTATCATAAGAACATGCACTGGCAGTGCTTTCAAATGATGTGATATGAGACTGTCTGTTGTCTGTCTCTGCTGGTTTCTCCTTGTGCTTTAAGCACATGTAGTTAGGCATTGATCTAATATTCCTATGACATGCAGAGTTTAATGTCACATCTCTTGCACTGCATGCTATCAAGGGCTTTTTTGTCAAAGTAGCTCAGACATCCCTTTATCCACTCTTGAGTTGATTTATTGTAGCCTAAAACTATGTAAGGACAGGAGTAGTGAAACGCTACTGGAATAATGTCGACAGGTGCTTGAGTACTCAGAAAATTTTACCAATTATACTAATTATGACCCAAATCATAGAGTTTTTTAACAGTTAGAGGTTTTCACATTTCTTATAAACTGGTGGAGGTCCACGCTCTAAGAAGCAAACCAGACTTTAATATCTAAAAGACTTGTCAAAAGACCCAGTAGATAAATTCTCAAATCACCGATCTGAAATGCTCCCAACAAAACCTCAAGAATCTCCCTGCTCTGCTCTCTTAACATCCCTCCTGCTTGTTTTGGCTGCCATCCACACCGCCATCTGAGCCACCAGCTCGCTGACTAAGACCAAGGCTGACTCCCTCAGCCTGGAGCCTGGGGTGCTCGTCTGCCATCCATGCTGACATACAGAGCTCAGGCCAGCTCTAAAGGGTGGATGAATAATACACGAGCTCAGTCCAGAGGTTTTTTTATCCTTTTAACCAGAGTGCATGGATCTTTTGTCTCCCTTTCTTTCACTATGTAACTCACAGATGAAGAGCTGATACATCCAAGAATGAGTTCTCTTTAGCTAAGCAGAGAGAGACAGCAGACATGTTTGGAACTACATGACACATGAAGTTAGTTTGAAAATTGTATAATAGCTTTGATTACAGAGTACAGTTTGTTCCTTTGTGTTAGGGACAATCTCTATGCCATTATCTAATAGATTCCACAAACACAAATCCTAGTTCCATCTAGATGGAAAATACAGTAGCTGTGGAAGCGGTAAATGCGCAGATAGCAGTTGCTAAGAAACTGCTGAAGTGTCCGTGTCGGACAGTGATAATTATACGACTGGAATGTGATCACTTGTGAATAATTTATCCAGCATGAGATGGAGTGACAAGAGCATGGGGAATGTTTCATCCCCCCATATGTGTCAGAACCAGAGTAAACACAGTGATGAAAAGTCTGCTAATGGAGCCACTTGGAAGACCTCCGGCGTAGCCAAATGAAAGATAGCCGTGCCAGCGAGTGTGACATAAATCGGTGTCATAATGGTTTTTGGCTAGAGGATTCCTCTGATGGAGAAAATGAATGACAGAGTCTGCATCAGGAATCAGAGGGGAGAACAGTAGACACTGTAACAGCTTGTTACCACAATGAATATAACAGCTGTCACAACTTGCCAAGTGAGAATTGAATGACTGCTCCGGTTTGTAAGGCAAAATTTAAATCACCTGTCTCTTTCAATATACACATTCTTACATTAACTCAGCGTTGTTTGGCAGTTCCTACAGATTTACATCACTAGGCATCAGTCCCAGAGAATGAAAGCACTGTTCTGGTTTGAAGCCCCTTGTTAACTGTGTTTTAAATAGTTTGTTCAAAATTGATTGAAGTTTCATAAGCCTGTTTTTGAACAGCACACTACCACAAATGCTAAAGTCTGCTTTTAAAGTGTCCTGTTAACTTGAATTCATATCTCACTTGCACTTTAAAGTATGTATTAAAAATGCATTAAACAATGAATAAGTGATAAAAATAACTAGATTTTATAGTCAAGTCACAACCTGTTTTGACTTTGACATCATATATAATAATTCATTAAAGTCTCTGAGTTTACAGTTCAGTTCTCAGGGACAGTGAAGAATCCAAAAACTATGATACATGTTAAAAACAATTGACCAAAAGGCTTGAGTTAATAGGAAGTTCTTAAATATGTTAGCAAAGAGAATCAAACCATTTAAAAAATGAATCAGGCTTTTGACATAATAATAGAAACCACATGATTAAAGGCTTTTTTTAATGAAGAAACAAAATTGTCAACCCTTAAATAAGCAATATAAGGTGCATAAAATTTCAAATATGGTTGTCATTAAAACTCCAAAGAGGAGCTTTTGGTCTGAGCTGTTGGTGTTCCATATGGACCAAGTGGTACTTCATGTCTTTAGTGAATTTTTTTTTAAACCAACAAAATCACTCATTGAAAAATATTTGCTATGGAAAATGTGAGCATAAGTGTGCTTTTAATAATTTCATGTGATTACTAAGGGTGGGCGATATGGAAAGAATATCACTATCTCAGTTTTATCACATTTTTCATTCAGCTCCTAAGACTAATTTTTAAGTTCATGAACAGAAAAAGCAAATAGATGAATTTATCTTTTTATATTCACAAATAAAAATACTTTCTTTACAAATCAAGTCTTTCAATTTCTTTCTTCTGCAAAGAAGAGCATTTCTTCAGATTTTCTACAGCCGTAGCTTTGCACCAATAGCTTGTTCATATGCAGTTTTATATGAAAGAGTTACTTCAGCCTTGTTTGGACTGCCAAAAAAACCCAAAATAAATTTAAACATAATCCAGGATATGATTTATTTCTGAGACACTACATGGCGCTGCAATAAAGAAGTGACTCTTTCTTATTATTATGATCTTGATTTTTATTCATAAAGGGGTGAGGAAACTGTCTATTCATGGTGCGTTGACATCGGCTACATGCCACACTCATGTCTGCTGCTGCTCACAATGACAGAGAGAGGAGAAATGCATGGGATCATGCCATATCACAAATTAGATTAAATCGCAATCTGGCCTGCTGCAATTTTAAAACCACAGACGTTGCAATATTTCTTTAACTTGAAATGTGTCAAAATAGCAGTTTAACATATTCTGTTTTTGCAGCAGAAATTTTATGCATATGATGCAGTCATTAAGTGTCATTTTTTAAATGGTTTACAACAGTCCTCCTTTTGATGTAGGTTTTTCTCAGCTGCAATCAGCTGATAGCCAGCAGATACCAGTTATTGCCACCCATTCCCACAGCCAATCACAGCTCTTTCTCGCAGTATGCACGGTATTTAAATATGACATACGAATCCATGCTTGCATTAATGCTGATGCAGAACGCTGCTGCTGCTGGCAAAGCTTAACCTCCTCCGCCCCAGCTTCCTCCTTCATAGCTTAAAGCTTGTTGCACCCTCATATTCAGATTCATGCTATTACAGATTAATTGCTTCTGAAATAATTTAATTGTTTTCCATACACATTGTCATCAAAATACTTATATATATGGGGGTGTCTAGCTATGCACTCTGGAAATTCAAAGCTCGCTCCTTGACTAACCAAGGGAGTGTTTTTTGAGCAGAGCCTTCTCTGCCAAGTTAAACAGCATATTCATTTTGCAATAAAATGGTTAAATGTATGATGGCAGAGTTCCTGACTAAATGTAGGTTATGATATAGAATGGTTTATTGCTTGTATTTGTTGAAAAACACACAAGACAAGGAACCTAATGACAATCGCATATCAAAACACAATTGCAATATTAGGGGAAAACAATCGCAATTGGATTATTTTTGCAAATCGTTCAGCCCTAATATGCATGCAGTCTAAATAAATACATGGAAATCAATGATTATACTGTTAGGAATATTTTTGAGTAATGATTGATGTCCAGACCTCACAGACATTGCTGTCTCCCTCCAGAAGAAAGAAGCTGATATTATAAAGTCTCATCCATGATTCTGTTAAAGGTTTAAAGGTCTGTTAACTCGCTAAAGACAGCATTGTCATACAACAAGAAGAGACGTGTGTCATTCAAAGTTAAATAACTTTTCGTAGGCACGTATTTGTTTTTTTTCCTTCTAAAAGCCCTCTGTTGTGCTACTCTAATGACGATATTTATGCCTTCATAGCTCTTAGAGAACTTGGCTGACTTTCTGGGTTCTTTAGTAAAGCAGACAATGTTGGCTATAACAGTTAAAACAACAGAATCTGCCTCTGCCACACTTTCCTCCACTGACTGCGGTGTGGTTAATCTCAATTCCCTGTTCGAACCTTAGCGAACGCCTCACCTGAGCTTTCGATATTGTTCAGCTGTAGAGTTTTTAGCTTGTTATGAAACAGATATTAACAAAATACCTCTATATGGCCTACAAAATCAAGACAAAATGAAGTTTTTAGAGCAGTATCTCAAAACTCAAAAATTTAGCTGATCTGATACTCAGAACTTTGCCTATATGATCTCATTGTTTTAACTAGTTTTTATCAAGCAACAAAAGAAAAAATTACAGAATCAGATCTTTCCAACAAAGCTTTCTCCACTGAAATCCACTGTAAAGAGAACAGAGAAAGTAAGAAACTGTTAGGAAAAGAATTAGACACTGAAAGAGAAAGTTTTCAGGGACTTGAACTCTTGTGAGGAAAAATTGGTTTGTGAAAATGTTGCCTCTTTCCTGTGCATTTTAATTTAAAATGTCCTGCTTTGTTTTAGCAGTTGAAGGTATCACACTCTTTAACTCCTTGCTGTGAAAAAAATAAACACATTCTTGTTTGACAGCAACCTGTCCTCATAAGAGCTTTAAAACCATAAGCTGATATTATTCTGGAAAAACAGCCATTTTAATTTACATTGAATGGCCTCGCAGTAAAACCAGGGCATGCTAATGTAGGGATACTATCATATCTGAAAAGACTGAGAGGAAGAGACAGCTTAATAGCAGCCAGGCAGTTCAATTTTGCCCTTAGGTGCCTTCCCTGTTAAACTAGCAATGCAGCCATTCACTCCATTTTCAGCCATTAATACAGCATTCCTAGCACAAGTGGCGGCACATTAGAGTTGCGTACTGTTGTTGCCAACAGTGTAAAAGTGGCTATAACTGAATACATTATCCTCTAACTACTATTCTGGGCGGCAAGTAAGCACACCTGTTTTTCTGCAGGTCGGATTTGACAAAGATATGATATGACAAGGAATGTCCTTTCAGACTGTTGTAATATTTCGACTGCCTACGCCAAGCTCTCAAATGCCAGCATCAGAATAATATCAATTATTCATGTGTTAATGTATTCTGCAATTTGATATCACTCAATAATGCACATAGTCATGGTTTAGAGTTACTGGAAGTTTGACATTTTCTGAAACTATTATACAAAATGTTTGCACATTATTTCAAATTTCATCCTTGGAAAAAAGCAGCAAAATTGTTATGTAGGATCTATTTTTTGTGACACATGCTATAGTTATTTATCTCTTAGTAAAAAAAGAGCCAATGGCTCAGTGTGTGTGCAAAGCTGATGGATTGTGGGTACCCCTGTTGTTTTTCAGCTGTGACTCCTCTCAGTCAGAGCAAATAGGACTCGCAGGCTGCAGTTTGTTCATTGATGTGACACAACATGCATTTGCCTACCAGCCTCTCCTCTCCTCTGCTGTCAATCATTTTATTTTTGCACATCACCATAAGCCTAAATCTGCCCAGAACCTCAGTCTTATCAAAGAGTAGAAAATGTCATCTACTTATATGGTGATTGATTGAAAGGACAGTCCTTTTTAGGCTGAATGAAAGCAAACAATCTTTGATGATGAAAGGTGGAGGAGCGCTGTTTTCCACATCAATTTCTCAAACGCGCCTTGTTTTTCCTGCTTCAGGTATTGATTTCAAAATGAGAGCACCTGTGGATTCCTCTGTGTTTTCTTGGACCACAAAAATCTTGTATTGTAGGATTTTATCGCTCACTTAAGTTATGATTGTGCTGAGATGCTTGCCGACATTGCTTATTTCACCTCCAGACGACCTGATATTATGCTGTATACTTTCATGGAGCTTTCACTGTGTGTAAATGTCAGGAAAAACACAGTGGGAAGATGTTTGTGTGCAGGGCTGGGAGAAAGATGGTTGTTGAAAATAAAATAGTTTTTACTCCAGGGAGAATTTTTCAGACACAGATTTAATATCTGAAGATGTCTACGATTTATTTATTTAAACCATGAGATCTATTTGAAATATTAAACATGTTTCTTGGTGTTTTCACTGCAAGTAAAGAAGAACAAAATAAACCAAACACAACAGACAGGAAAGAACAAAAACTAGAAGTTGAGGGAATAGCAAAATGCTATGTTTTGTGTTTTTGAATGTCATGTCTTACCTTTAGAGTTATAAGCTGTAAATCCCTGATCAGTTTTTATATAATGTCTATTATATTACTCAAAGTTTTATGACCATTTTACTTATTTACAATAAAAAAATCTATCCAGCCAGCAGACAAGGAGGCCTTCGGCTCTACAAGTTTCTGTTAAATAACTAAAAACGTCACAATTTTATAACTTGATAGAAATAAAGGAAGGTTAAGAGTATCAAACAAAAGATCTTTTTCCTGCAAGTGCTTTCACCTATTATGACACAGCATTGACCACATGACAACCCCAGAGAAATGTAGCTAAAATTTCTCAATCCCCCCTTGTGGCTTGCGGCAGTATAAACCATAGGATCTTATCTCAGACAATAAATTGCATACATTTCAAAGATTAAGGGACATTTAAGTAAGTTGTTAATTAGACCTGAACGGTGATTTTATTTCAGCTTGTTTGAAAGTCCGGCCCCCGTAGAGTCTTTCAAGATAAAGGCTGGCCAAATGTAGTCGATGATCCCTGAGCTACAGTATACTTCCACTGCTTCCACTGCTCTCTTTTGTCAAGTATAATCAAAGGGATGTCTCTTCCATTTGGCAGGGATGTTTGTCCATTTACAACAATACTAGGCATGGACATGTGCATGTCTGTGCTTGTGAGCTGCGCTCTTTCTGTTTGCCGTAATGATGTGTTTTATGCAGAGGCTAAAGGTCAGCATTTGTCCTCTCATCTGAGCTCGAGGTTCTGTAGGAAATGTCCATGGTTACCACTGCACATTAGGCCAGCTGTCACCAGCTCAGAGCAGTTCAATGAAGCTTGGTTTTGACCTTACTTCACTTGTGACTCCAGCATATCACAGAAAAATGAAATGCATGTCTCGATTCATTTTAGTTTCATTTCTGACTTGCTACAGTAAAGTACGGCTTCTATTTTTTTTCCTGGCTTTGTACAGAGTGTTGTTTAGAAAAGCGTAACATTAATACATGCTGAAGATAAAACAATGCAGGATCAGTGAGGCTAACTCTCTCAAGGAGATGTAAATCCCTCCTCTGGTTGTCATCTCTTATGGATAAAATAAGACACATTTCAGCAATCTTCAGCTTTAAGAAGCATCTCAAATACTCCCAAAGTAATGCCCTGTGATAAAAGGTGTTCTCTCAGATGCTCACAGAATTTAATGCCCACATACTTTATTTTTCAAGGTGTAATTCTGAAGAGGCTACAGCATTTTTAAACAGTATTGAACCTATAGATCAGTCATGTACTGTCATTTTTTTGTGGTTATTTGTATTTCTATTGAATGCCAGTTAAAACAGAACTGTATGTTTTACTGTCTGTCCTCCTAAATTAAACTTAAAAAGGTTGTTTTTTGTGATAATGCGATAAAAATGAACTTTTTTAGACCCGATTGTCTGCTGGAAATTTGTATTTCAAAGGTCAGTGTTTACAACCAAGCACTAATGCTGTGACCTGGCGCGTTGTCCGTGTAATGATATGTTTACCTGTGACAGAAATTGATAAGCAAAGAAGTAGGGAGCAGACTGTCTGTTGCCCAAACTGTGTCACTGGCCTGGTAGTGCACTCAAGATAATTAGCTGTTGGAGAGTGGGGTGTCTGTCCCTTTCGTGTTTGCTTGCTGATCAAAGGCTTTTGACAGACTCTAATCCCCTCTGACAGTTATAGAGTCACAGTGGCATCTGACTGTGGAGTGGCAGCTGACACACACAAGGATGTCAGACAACACAAAGCTGTTTGGCATCACACACGCTCAAGTTTAAGATCTCACAGTGGACATCAGGAAACTTATCATAGAGCATGTTTTCATAGGCGGTGGTGGATGATGCATAGTTGAGAGGTACAAGTACAGATATCACATACAAAATACCTTTAGAAGAAGTGAGAGTATTCTGATAGTACTTGAGGTGAAGTCTTAAAATATCTGATACTAACTATACTTTGACATCAAAGGTATTTTTCTTATATTTTTGTACCTAAGTATCCTTCTTTTCCTTCTTTAAGCCTGGAGTCAAGTGCATCTGTTGGGTACTTTACATATACCTTGGTGGAAGAATTTTTATAGTGGTAAAATAGTTGATTGCTGACTTGCATCTCTTCCTATTGGACATAAAAACTGAACAGAAAAAAATACTTTAAGATTAATTTCTATGAGAACCTTTATACTTGTACATACTTAATGAAATAGAAATAAAAAGAAGTAAGAAAGTGACTCTGTTTGCATAGTGAGCTAGATTATAGAAACTATTACTAAACTATATTTATGACTACATCTTTGAATGGGTGCTTTTACTTCTACTGAAGTGTTCAGATGTATTTTATGCATGTTTAGTTGTTTTTGGATGTTGCCTGTTGTTCAGTTATCCCTGCTGTGTTTTTTGGTCATGTTTCTGGTGGATTATTATTGTTTTTGGGTTTTTTTTTTAGATTTCTTTTTGAGCTTTTTGTGCCTTTATTGACAGAGGAGGATCGTGGACAGAATCGGAAACAGGGATGAGAAAGCTGGGGAGAGACGTGGGAAAGTGCCACAGGCCAGATTCAAACCCAGGTCGACTGCGTATATGGGGCGCGCCTTAAACCACTATGCCACCAGCATCCTGATTGTTGTTGTTTTTGATATGAGACACATTTGCACCATGAATGAAGTTACCCACTGGGTTAGATGTACCACCTGTGATTTTAGGTGTAAAAAGGAACCTGAACATACTGGTTTGAGAACTATTCTTTTGTCGTTTTTGCCAATAAGGAAGGAAGAGTAGATTTAGAGATCAGTACTTTACTTAAGTCAGTTCTTACCATATTAATTGTACTTCTGCTTGGGTACTCATACTTTTCCACCTCTGCTAATAACAAACAGAACAGTAAATCTGGAAGCACTTTCTATTCACCTGTTCACACATAACCAAACTCCTTAAAATGTTCATAATTTCACTGTGTGTACTGCATGTGTGAATGCAAACAGGCTTTGCAAGGTTACTAGTTTGATGGTTATCCACATAAACTCAAAGCAGGAAGAGAAACATGAGGAGACAGAAAAGAAACAGTCTTGCATCACATCTTTTGCCAGCCCTGTTAGCACCAGGTAGCACTCACCATTGTGATGATACCACAGCATAAGTTTAACCATCTACTAACTGAAAGAGTCTGGAAATTTGCTTGCATAAAGTTTAGTAGAGGGAGCAGGCTTCTGAAAGTTGATGGCATTTGTCAACTCATGGACAGATTTCTGAGTAGCTCTGTGAATTTCAGTTTATCTCTGGTTAACAGTATATCTTGGGTACTTTTATTTTAAAGGGTGAAAACTGAAGTGCTCCAAGGAGTCAATTGCAATAGCCGAATAAATTTTGGACTGCTTTGGTCATACTCCACCACTCCATGTTGATGTGGGCTTTATATTTGTTAGGTGTCGATACTAACCCTCTGTTATATTACCATCACTTATTTCAGCCAGAACTCAATTTTGTAGCCCTGATAATCTGCACACTTCAGAGAACATGGTGTGCTTTCAGCAGGTCTGTGATCAGCATATTTTTTACTTTTCAAAATATAATCATAGAGTGCTTGGGTACTTGTTCATAAAGTAATACAGGCACTGAAGCTCTTACTGTAAATTCCCATCCCTAGTTTGCAGTGTATCTCAGGTCCCCTAAGTAATGCTAGTGACTCATTTCTGATCATGTCTGTCTTTCTGACAGTTCTTTTTCCATTAGTTTTTAATCTCTGGGGAAAGTGTCTGTCTTATTACTAGCTTTGCTTGCTTTTTGCTGAGCAAGTAGTGAATAATGGACTATATCAGATCCCTTTTGCTTTGAATATCTGTCTGCTGTGGAAAAGGTCTTGGACTTATAACAGCGCTGTTCAAACCAATACAATGAGCGGAAATTATAAAAACACTTCACAGGGATAAGAGAGGAGGTCTTTTCAAAATGTATGGTTATTATATTTAATAACATATAGGTGGTGCAGCTCATCAAAGTAGAGGAAAAATAACAAAGAGGGTTTTTGAGACAGCCATTTAATTTTTCTTAACTACCCTTACTTACATAGGGGTTTTAGCTAGTGTTCCCACTTACATTATCTCTAGCCATTCAATTTCAGATAGTAAGAGTGCAAATCCTCTACATGGTCCAATAGCCACTTGGCTAGTTTCTTCTTCTTCTTCCTCCCTTTGTCTCTGTCTCACTTCACCACCTTCCCCCCTCTGTGATTTCAACAGGGCCTCTTGAGCTGACAACTTAAATGGTTCTTGAGGAGGACAACAAATACCATTTAAAATGGCAGTGTCTGTCACCGGGGAGTTTTGCTCTCCCCCTGCCCTTAAAGCCATTTGGGAAATTAACTGAACAGCCAGAGTTTTCGAGGAACAGCCCGTGGACAACAACACTATTACTCTGAGAGTGAGTTAAAGCCTTTTTTTTCCCAGTTGCTCCACTCTCTGACAAGCCTGCTGTTAAATTCAAACAGGGAATTTTTGTGTCAGGTTAAACAGTGTTAGAGATGTGGGCAGGATTTTGTAAGTGTCAGGACCCCTAAAGGCGAAAGCTTAGATTTGTGGGGAAAATTAATTTATTGTCCTGATTCTGAAAGGTTATGAAGTTTACTCACAATTACCCTTCACAAAGAGCACAGCTACCTTCAGTGACTAATTGCTTTTTTGGACAGATTAAAAAAGCTCAAGACAGATTGAAAGCCAGAGCTGCTTCAGAAATATTCTGGTCAGATTTGTACAGGTGAAACCAATTCAGTCAGATGTATTTGCCTCTACACAGGTTTTAAATTGAAGCAACTACTTTCTATAGTCTTGAGTTTCGTGATAATGCCTGCAAAAGTTACATTTAAATGTAATTAATGACGGCTATTTTATGGTTGTCTGAGCAGGGAAACAGGAATAAAGAAGTTGGGCCCAAATGCAGACTGCGTACATGGAGCGAGAGGAGCACAGTAACTTTATTTTGTAAAAGAAACTTACATAAGATCTTCAGTATATCAAACTGGGGTGTGTGATGAGTTTACTGGACAATTAAATGTTGGTGTCAGAATTGCATGGGTTCTTTCCAGGTGCTCCAGCTTCCTCCCAACTGCAAAAAATATGCTTGTTAGGTTTATTGGTGACTCAAAATTACCGAACATGCCTGGTTATTTGTCAGCCCTGATTGACTGGTGACCAGCTCAGGGTGACAACTGGGATAGGCTCCAGCCCCTTGCAACCTGAAACTGGATAAGCGATGTAGAGAATGGATAGATGGCTAGTCAGATATTTTGTATAGGGTGTGCACCACCAGCCTGGGCTATGACTCTGCTAAATGGCTGCAGTACTGCTATAATGCTCTATTTTTTCCTGGATGCAAATCAGCGCATTAGATGGATGTTGTATATTCATAGTGTATATGTGGCATTGCACTCTCATAGAGCTGCCCCCTGGTGGACAAGAACTGCTTCCTTCTTATTTACACTATAGAAAAGTTGATGGTCATGGTTTCCACCTACACCTTTTTGCCAGTCTCATTTTTCATTTTTTTTAGTTGAAAAAAAAAAATGTTGCTGATGAGAGCACAAGCCTGGGTTGTGCTTCTACAGAACACCAGCTAAGGCTGTAGGTTGTTGAGTGTCTGTTGGGGGTCAGGTTGTGGGGAACAGCCATTAGGAATGAATAAGGATGGAAGAAAGTTTGTACTTAACAGCTCTGAATGGACCTCTACGCTGTAGTTATCATCAAAACATTTCTTCATACATTAAATATGATTCACACACTTTACAAAACAGTATGACAATTTAGTCAAAAAATAATCATTTGTCATAAACTTTATGGGGTAAGAGACCGAAATGGCTAATGGCTAAATGGCTCTTTCATGTTAGCTGTGGTCGCTAACTCCTGTTTCCTTTCCTCCATCTTTTGTCGTTATTTAGTCCACTTTCAAAAAGCTAAACTGTAACGAGCAGTTCTCCTGAACTAAGCTAAATGATCTGGATCTTGAAAAAGAGACAGAGTTCCTGTCACAACGAGCAAAGGTGGAGGTTCATGAGACGAACATCAGCTGAGGACACATCGGGGCTGTTTTTACATAACGGCACCAAAAGACTGAAAGTGACAGTTGACCGTGATCTTGATCGGATTATAAAATAATGTGAAGTAGCTAATTTTTTTTAGCTTATTAGCCCTCACTATAAATAGTTATTGACCAAAACACATCCAAAAAGCATAAAACTGCCCATACTTTTGTAGACTTTGATCCTGGCAGCAGCTTAGGTAAAGGAGTCTTCATACTGTACGTAGATATATGGTTATAAACCTAAGCTGAGTTTTGGCTCAGATTTTTCTGGTTTCAGTGATTTAAATAGAGCCTCTGATGCTGTTAAAGGGTTCAAAGTGACAATCACTGGAGTTTAAATTAATGGCAGGTGATGTAAACCTACATGCGGCTTTGTAAAGATAAAGAATGAAATGCTGAGTGGTGGCTGCCACTGTCACAAGCTTTTTGTCTTCCAGGCCTCTGAGGAGGTCCAGTAGTCCCTATCTGTAGGCTTGCAGGCAGCAGTTTCAGGACCGTAGAAATAGGACTGGGGTTTTTCCGCAACCCAGCGAAGCGAATAAGCATTGCAGTTAAAATGCTTGAGTTTACAAGACTATGATCGGCAAGAATTTAAAATGAACTTTAACTACTTTTTTGTGATGTCATTTATTTTATTTAAGTGTTTTATAAATGTTAAGCCTTTGTTTCCCCTAAGTCTTTGACCCCCCATTAAATTCACTTACTCTTTTCCAAACTTTTCTTTATTTTCCACTAAATACAACACAAAAACAATGCTCTTTTAATCTCCCATCACTGTCGGGAATAGTAGCAACAGCAATAGCAAGCAGCCTGTATTGAAACAAATACTCCTCAACAACGTGCATGTGCAGAAGCAGGGTCCTGTTTCTATTGTCCTATATCTGTGGTCCGGAAACTGCTGCATGCGATCCTGCAGACACATCCTTCTCAAGAGGCCAGGTGACTGAAAACTGTTCAACGAGCACAGGTTTGTGGATGCTAACCTACAAATATGACTAAAATCTGGGGTTGTACGCTCTGCTAATCCAAACTCTTCAAACGTTTACCTGCAGAAGCTGTGATCCTGTTGTCAGCTAACCTTGCAGAGCAGATGCATACGCCTCTTTCCTTGTTTTTCACTGGCGAATCCATCTTGCAAAGCTCCCGTCTGAACCATTTGGGCCCGGTTAGAAAGTGACAGGACCAATCAGCGACGAGGGGCAGTACTTTCAGGTGCGGCAAAGTCGTGAGGTAAACAAGCAGCAGCAAGAAGCCGGTGCAATTATGGCAAAAGAGCGTAGCGTGGATGCTGCTAAAGCACCAGTTTTATCAGAACTTGACAACAATTCTTCGTTAAAAGAAGAACAAAGAATAGCATTAAGTTGTTTTCTTTTCAAAAACAACAAAAGTTGAATACTGACATGTCTATAGTCGCCATGTTCCGTGTTATTCCTCGGTAGCTGCTCATGCGCAGCTTGATAGCGGCTACGTCACGTTTTTTGTTGCTCTGATTGGCCCGTAGAGACAGACAGAATGTTTATCCAAGCACACTCCGAGTTTTTTCTGCCTTTTCCCAAACATTTCCTATTGAAGCTTTCCCAGATGGATGTGTGAAACACATCCATCTGGCGTGTCAGGTTAGTTGTTAGCCACACTGAATAAATTGTGCTCCATTTTGATTGTTTTAAGTGTATTTGTTCTCAGTTCTTCTGAGTTTAAGTTCTGTTTAAAATTGATAGTAAAATCACTCTCCTAGGAACATCTCAAGTACAGAGACAAGCTTAGGCCAAACCAGAAAAATCTCCCCAAACAAGTCAAATAAGTGACCACTTAGTCTGAGCGGGAATAACTGTGCAGAACTCCAGACAAATTGGAAACACAGGAGGTGAGTAAATGGGGCACTGGTGATACCATCATTCTTTGTTTGATTAAAGCAATAGCCTCAAAAGGCTATCAGGATTTCTCCATAGAAAAAACCCTTAAATACAGCTGATATTATCAAGATTTCTGCCATGAAGATTTTAAGGATCACTGCCTCTAATTCTCCCCAAACATGCATATCTTTGAGATAGCACAGCTCATATATTGATTTAACAGTGTTGATATGCCTTTTACTGGCTGCCTTTCAGTGCACACACAGCGTCTGCTTGCTAATGAGGCCGGTTTTGTGAATGACAGAGCTAAACCTGTAGAGTGGCAGTGTATTTTTCCATGCTTGATCAGTGTTATGTCAGGACGAGCGTCTGGCAGCAGATCTGCATCACATCTCTGTGGCACAGCTGCACTAATTGTTTTGTCAGTCGGGGATCCCAGCTAAGCAAATTAAATCTGGATGTCAGAGATGTTTCTGTTGCATTCTATCATGGTAGCTAAATATGGACATGTGAAATGTTTTGGTTATGTTTGTTCAAACTAAAAACTAGACATGTTTCTTTTACAGATGCCCTTTTCTGCAACAGTGGATTTCTTTTCAGAATGTAGGCTTTGGAGGGACTTAAACTACTGGAAGCTACAAAATGTTATTCTTTTTCATTTAGGTTGCAACAAGAAACTATGTGATTATTTTGTTGTACTGCTGGAATATTTTGTTTGTATTCAGACATCCAAAACTTTGCTTTGTAATCACACTTTCTTTCATCCTAAATAAATTCTCTCCAGCAGTCAGGTTGAGCATCGCAAACCTGCTGCTGGCATTTTCTTGTTTGCACCCTCTCCAACTCTCCTGGCACATTGCTGAAGCAGGGCGTGTGTCAGTCAGGGCTACCTCCCAGCATCCGTAATGCATAGCTGTGTATGACATACCAACATTCTGCCTGCACCGTCTATGGAGCTGTTAGACATTCAGACCATCCAGTTTTATTGAAAACAAGTGTTAGGGTGCACTTTCTAAAATCCCCAAGGTAAGATGAAGCCTGACCTGACATATTCAATATGAAAGCTCTGCAAAACGAAAGTGAAGTACCTCAGAAATGAGTCAGACGTCTGAACTTGCAGCATACTTGGCCACCCAGAGTTAAAACAAGAACATCAGCTAACAACTGCTGACTGATGCACTCAGCATCACTTTACTGATCTTCCTGTGAATTCTGAGCAGACAGTAAAAATGAGAAGATATGTTATCTGTTCCTTGTCAGAGCAGTGCTGTCAACAATGAAAGCAATCATGACACTACTTTACTGGAAAGTTTTTGATAGTTAGCTAACTTAGGCCTTAACATTTTATTCTCATTAAAGCATTTTGCCAACCTGACATGCCAAACTGCTGCACAAGCTCGTCAGGCAACCATTATTGTTGTTGGCTGTCAGTGGAGCCAGCTGGTAAAGCAGTCTTTTGCCAAAACTGTCTTGGAGAAGAGCAAAACCATCTTATCCTCCTTTCATTGTGGTTCTTTGCTCTTCGTTTAATAAAGAAATGCCTTTAGCTAAATGGATGCTAATCTCTTTACTGGCAGGCCTGCGGTGCTAAACCACCCCCTTCCTCCTTAAATGATGCTGATTGGTCCAGTTATTCTTTAAGAACAAATGTTTCAGACTGAAGTGCTGGATCTGCTGGCTGACAGGTACAGAATCTGGCCAATTTATCGGCTTTGCAAGATTAGTTTTATGCAGGTTAAGCACAAATAAAATGTTATTTTTGTTTTAGATTGGCTTTTCAGTATTTATAATATTGCAATTTGATGATTAAAATGATGCAGGTATCTCGGCAAATTAGAAAGATATTGTCAGTCGTGACCTCATCAAATTGAATGTATTTGTGAGATACTGAAAGATTGACACCCCTACAAATGTTGTTACTCTGCCTAAATGTCCAAAAACCAAGACATACCTGGAAGCTGAATAACTGAATGATGAGTTTGCTCCACCTGTTTCCATCAATCACTTTATCATCTAATTTAGGATTTTTAAAGAAAACCTTGAGCTAGAATTTGAACTTTGGACACTACAAGGATTAAAAACAAAAAAAAAATGTTGTTCCATCATCATTTTAACTGGCATTGAATGTTTGTGTCAGAAGCTTAACTTGTCTCTTATGTGAAAGTCTGACTTATTTCTTTTAATTATAGGCTGACTTCCCATGGGGAGGGGGCTTCTGCTAGAGACGCGTGTGTGGGAGGAAATCATTTTTGATGATAATCATGTTGGTTCCAGTAGTTCTCTGCAAAAGTGAATGGAGGTCATACATTTTCTATCCAGGTTAAAGTTAATTAAAAGGCAGAAAGCTTGTTTTACTCATGGGTAAACTTAACCCCTGTGTGCCCGCTAAACAGTGCAGTGTGATTGAATTGCATCAGCTGCTTTATTAAAAGAGAGAAGAAATGAAATCCTGTTACCAGCCACCTCACCAAACTCTGGTTCAGTTTATTAGTGTGGCACTGCAGCCCTAAATGATTTTATCCCTCTGTTAGAGATATTAAGAAATAATTTGGAACCCAAAAATTCTAAGACAGGGGGTTTTAGAAAACAAAGACAGGAATAGAAGTTGGATGTGATGGTAACATTGAGTAAAATTTTCCTCACTTCTCATTACTGTCGCCAACCGAACTCGGTCAAGTGTATCAAACCCCCTGTGTCTGAGTCATAGCTCGCCTTCTGGGATGAATGTGCTCTGAGTGTTGAGGTTGACCTTTGAGTCATTCAGAGCTTTTACAGACATTGACTGTGTGCAGGATGACCGGCCTTCTGTGCTGCTAATGTCAAGATCACGAAACTCCAACTAGGGCTTCAGGCTCTGCAGCTTAAACCAAACCATTCTTGATTCACCTGATTCATTTATGCAGCCAATAAGAAGAGACCTCAGTCCTGTATATGCAGATAACAATGGACATCAACTAGTGGGCAAAGCCATCATTTTCATCTTGACAACTTTTCTTCATCAAATTTTAGTGAAATTTTTATCATCCAGCAAATTCATTATCGCAATGTTTATTTTTTAGAATTAAAAGAACAGAATTTTTAGAGGGTTAAGCTAATATAATACATTACAAGGGTTTTGTTTTTTTTTTTGCTCTTTTTTAAACTGACTATGATGCAAGTAAAAGATTACCATCATCACAAAGTTAGCAGTCTTCAAGGTAAGATTCAGTGGGGTCAATAAACACTTCTGCCATTAAGGCTTATTGGTATAGATGCACCTGCACTGAACAAAATTGAGTTGAATACTAAAATAGCAGAACATTTATTTGTATTAGAAGTAGGGGTGTGATGAGACACTAAGCTCACATGAACAAGACAAGAATTTACACATTTTTTTGTAGTTTTATGACAATATATGACCGGAAAATGTTATTTTTATTCAAGTGAAAGACAACAAATGTAAAGATTGCAGGACCATTTCAAAGTTTGAACTATTAAATATGTTGCACTGAATATCGTTGCTTACGTAAAGTTTGTCTGCCATGGCTCAAACAGGTTTATTAGCAGTGACAGATTTATTGCGCAGTGCAATGATTTATTTTCTTTTTTCTGTGTGGACTGGAGCGTGCATGTGCTGGGGAGGGGGGGTCAGCGTCTGTTCAAACAGTTCACAGGGGATCAGCAATGCTCTGTTTCTTAAATAGCTGCCACACAGGTGGTTTTACAGTGTCAGGAGCAACAGCAGGACATGTTTCCCTTAAATTGAGCCATATCTGTTAGTTACGCAAGACAATTTTTCATCTCAATGAGAAATCTTGTAGTCTCGCAAGATCTCGTCACGACATACGAATGTGCATGGCACAGCGCTACAGATTGGTGTACCCTCCTGCTGGCTCTGCTTGTTTCCATCCTGCCTCCTTTATACCTTTGTTAAGACCTCTGAAGACAGATCAGAGGGGGGATTGCCTCACCCATGTCTTTGCTTTCCTGTGATGTTCATAGTGAAGACCAAACATCATAGGGACGTAAATATATCTGCTTTGAATGGCTCTATGAATTCAGCTGTAGAAACATTTGACCTGAAAAGAACGCGGGCATTGTGAAATATTAACATGCTAAAAAATGTCAAAATGCCAAACAAGCAGCATGGACAGAATGCATTTTGGTAGACTTGAAAATTATCAGCAGTTTTATCTATTCAAAATATTGATCTCTGTGATAAAAAAAAGTTAACAGAAAATGGCTGGACACTCTCTAGCTATTAAACGTATAAAAATAAATCTGTTTTCTGTAATTCATCCTTTTTATTTCCTATAGAATATATAAAATGTATTTTATAACGCTTCACAAAGCTTAACACTTAAACATAGCTTTGCTCGCAGCATGCAGGTTGACTTAAATAGCAGTTGCGCTATAATGTCAATTCATTCCATCACATAAATTGCCATGGTGTCATACACCAGGGACCCCACCTATATCCCTCTGAAGTCCCAGAGCATCGATGAAGCCCAGTCATAAATCACTGTGGCCTAAGGGTCCGTGTGTTCATTTCTTGGCGTACAGGCGGGAGATAACTGATGGGCACCATGAAACTAAAGACACAAGGGGAAGAATCTCTTGTAATTAAGTTTCACTTGAGGATCAATGAAGTTTCTTTAGTGTCTCATGAGACATATTGTTGTTTGTCACACTGTGCTCCTCTACATCCAAGAATGAACATGGAAAATGTTGTTGACAATGACAGACATCCTCAAACAATCTAAAGATATGTTCTATATCCTGCTAAATGGATTTTCCCTTGTGAACTCCCTATTGATCCAGCTGTTAAAATCAAAATTACATAACACACATCCCCTACTGCAAGCTCTCCTGTGTCAGGTGTTTTACATCACTCTTCAATAAGCTCTTTTTCTGGGTAACAGCTGTCCAGGAGCAAATTTTCCTCATGGATCCTGAAGCCTCTTGGCACAAAAGCATGATCCAGTCCTATCCTGAAGTCTTTAATCAACCCCTTTTGTCTTAAGGAATGGAAAAAACATTGCTTATTTTTAGAAGAAGCTTATTTTTACTTTGGCTGGTTAATGTGACAAACATCAATAGTCTATATTATATCATCTGAAGATAATCAAACTATGAAAGAAGCTTTTTGTTGTCCTTTTCTGAAATCTAAGTAAACTGAACCAAAGATTCTTTTTCATGGAGATACACTAGAAGTTACTGATTTTTGGTTTGCCAGTATGAATTGAGTTACTTATACTTCTTAACCACACTAATAAGTCATAAAGGATGAGGTTTTTCTTTTAAAGCCAATACTTATAACCTAGACTTACCTAATCCTGATGGTTGGTACTCATAAGATAACCTATGTTCTTTTAAATTGTTGATTTAAAAAAACGTATATTTTGTGTATTTATGTACATCTGAAGGTTAGAGTAGTTGGCATGTCATGAACACAGATATTTGTAACCAGACCTAACTGGCATCACTCATGCTTACATAAAAAACAAAGAAAATTTCTGACTTTTAAACTGTTACTAGTATTTTAACTTTAACTATTACATGTCTCTAACAAACAAAGGATGTCATAAACTAACAGCTTGGATACTTTGGTTTTAAAGATTTTTTTTTGTTCCACTGTTGTCATGAATTAAATTTAAAGGTTTTCACAAACTTTAAAATCTGACATTTCATTAACTAAAGAAGATTCAGCTGACATATGTCAAATCAGTCATGTGTGCCGATATGAAAACGGTCATTTTCCAAAAATTGCATGAATTCTGTAACATGATATTAAGGAACTTAAATCCTGTTGCAAAAAAATACATACGGTAACTAGAAAGGCACTTGGAGAGCACAGACCTCCGCCATTAGCCCTATCTCCCAACAGTACAGAATCCTTCAAAAAATTCCTGGATCCAGACGGTGATCCAGATCACTCGTAAAATCTGATCAGTTCTTCCTTATGCCATTTCTGACATTTCCTGAAAATGTCATCAAAATCCGTCTATAACGTTTTGAGTTATGTTGCTAACAAACTAACAAACGAACAAATCCTGCCGATCACATAACCTCCTTGGTGAAGGTAATAAATGGAAAGATTTCAAGGACAGCTGTGCTGCTTTCAGTCACATTAGAGCTAAAGGGGGCTGATGTTTCTCATAAGAATTTATTCAAAATACTCTGACACTGAAGTCTTATCAAAGATGGTTAAAAAAAATACCCCTTAATACAAAATGATGATTTTATACTTGGCTGAATGTATTAAAGTTGTCGAGCTGACTACGAATGTGAGTGGAAACCATAACAAACAGAGCAGGCAGGGATTCGTCTAAGAAGAAGCTGCAGCTTTGGAGACTGTGAGACTGATTATGTCCGTTGGCTGTCTCTGGCAAACTTTCTGAAAATTCCAGCTGAATCGGCAGTCCACTGGCATTTACCGCTTGCTTGTTGCTTATGCAAGCGGCTACTGCTACTTTGTGTTTAGTTGGTAGAGTTAGGATGACGACTCTAATTAGACTTATGAGAACCCTTCTGTTAAAATGGGGGATTTTTTCCCCCTTTCTTTGCAGTCTTTGCTGCACATAACTTACAAACACAGTCATGTTATCCTCCTCTGAAACACTGAAAAATTGACCCACCAGTGACACCATGTTTAGCCAGTCATAAGATTGTTGGAGCTGCACTACTGTTACTTCTTCTTTTTCTTTTGTGTTTAATAGTGGATCACACACTGCCACACTACGTACTGCTTCAGAATGTGTAGTATGTCTGACACTTGATGGCTGTTTCAGTTATTAAAAGTTGCAAAGTGGTTTATTTACTCATCAGTATATTCACCGTTTTCCTTGAATGCATGATATTAGTATAAGACATTTTTTAAAAAGCTGGAACAGAAAAGTAATAGCTAATAGTTTAAGTAAGTGGTCATTTCAAGCTTCTTTTGAAAATGTCATTCATGATTTAACAATGGGCCTTGATTCTAGCCCATAATGAGGTTGTGTACAAGGAGGAAGACCCTCGAATAAATTCATAATTCATAGCAGTATTATTGATCTCTTGTTGTGCCGTGTTTTTCCTGTCTGGTGAATCCATTGGTGTATTCCAAAGTGCTTTTCATGCTCGCCTGGATCAAAGGACAACAGACATTAACCAACTTTTCAATAAGGCTGGCTGGACTTTGCTGGCAGGTTGTCTCCAAAGGTCAAACTATTTCCTTCTTTAAAGCGGAGCGGGGAAGAATTGACAGGTATTTACATATTAATAAGGTACTGTTCTCCATTTAAATAGGCCAGCTGGATCTGTAATTCTCTCACCAGTTAAAGGTCAGTCACAGTGCAACTTGTCTGGGTAACATGAAACAGAAATGAATATCAAATAGTGAATCAATGCATTGCCTTGACATCCTTGGAAATGTCTTCAGTGGACTTTAAAAAATGCACCAAGCAGTAGTAAAATTGTATGTTATGCTATAAAATATTGAGATAATTGCTTGTTAGGCTTTATTACACTCTTGCATAACATTTAAGCGAGCCCTAGTGCCATTTATTTACACGCCTGTGGCACATTCAATGGTCTGAGTGGTTTTTCATGCTGCTTCCATGGAAGCTGAAGCATGAAATAAATTTTACATGAGCTGAAACTAATCCTCGGCGGGCTGATTAGGTGCTAAAAAGGGAGTAATTCACCAGATAATGAATACAGCTCAATAAAAATGTTCTGCAAATGTCAATGACGACGCATAATCCTTCAATATGTGTCACACTTTTTTCCTTTTCCTCTATAGCTTACAAGTTTGTCTCCTTTGATTCAGAGGAAAAAGGTTCCAGATATTAAAGCACAAACATGGAAAACAAAATATTCAAAAACCAGCAGCTTCCTTCCTCTAATGCACAAAAAGACTTAAAACAACAAAATGTAGGATTGGGTTTGGTGGGCTCAGGGTTTTTGTACAAGTGTGAATAGAACTTAGGAAGGACTCAAACATTACAGTTCTATGGATATTGAGACATGGACATTTTCGAAATAAAGAATAATAAGTATAAAAGAAAATGTCTTTTTAAAATGAAATAATTGTGATCAATAGTCAGGATATTATAGACTAAAATAAGCATGATTATCTTTATGGGTGAAATCATGCAGCCCTCAGCTTGTGACATAAATACTTGTTTTCCCTTCTATATTATTATGAAATATTGTCCATGTTTCTCGGATAATCTCCTTCAAACATCATAAATGGGAGCTGCTATACATGCAGAGACTGCTTACATTGCTGCCTGTAAAGCAGCATTTTCAATTGAAAATTTACTAAAGTGAGCCTTTCTTTTGATGTATTGCCCTGTCAGCCATAAAGCTCTAAATGCAAACATAAAATTTCGTCAGTCATTCCAGATGTCCTGGTAATGGCAGCATCTTTATCATATGAAAGCCTGTTTCCGCCAAATAAAAAAGAAAAAAATGTGAAATTAGGGCAAATTTTGGACAAAAAAGTCATAATTATGAGATACAAAGTTGTGAGTATGAGATAATAAAGTCATTATTATGAAATAAAAAGTCAAAGGTATGAGATAAACAGTCAAAATTAGGGGATAGAGTCAAAATTAGGAGATAATAAATTTGAATTATGAGATAAAAAGTCCAAATTATGAGATAAAACGTAATAATTATGAGATAAAAAGTCATTATTATGAGAAAATAATAATTATGAGATAAAACTTTGAAATAATGAGATAAAAATTCGAATTATCGGATTAAAAAGTCAAATTTTGAGATAAAAACATTGAAACTATGAGGTAAGTAAAAATTATGAGGTAAGAGTTGAAATTATGAGATTAAACATAATTATTAGACAAAAAGTTGAAATTATGAGATTAAAATTAAAAAATGAAATAGAAAAATCTCAATTATGAGATGTAAAGTCATAATCATGAAATAGTAATGTCAAAATTATGAGATAATAAAGTCAAAATTATGAGATAAAAAGTCGAAGTTGTGAGATAAAACATCAAAAATAATGAGAAAAAAGTCAAAATTATGAGATTAAAAGTCATAATTATGAGATAATAAAGTCGTAATTGTGAGATAATAAAAATGAAATTATGAGATAAAAAGTAAAAACCATGAGATGAAAAGTCATATTATGGGATAAAAATTATCATTCATTCACTCATAATTTTGACTTTTTATCTCATAATTATGACGTTTTATCTCATAATTTTGACTTTTTATCTCATAATTATGATTTAGGATTCGTTCTTAGGATTCGCCTAACTTCCACATATTACTCTTTTTAAGTGGGCTTCCGTGTAATCATGTGCAGATATAGGAGGAGGTTTTTTTTTTGGAATCTCATTTCTCAACTGCAAAATAAGGGTACTGGTCAGAGGTTACAGACATGTTGTTCATACTTATTCCTACCAGTGTACAGACACAGATTCACATTGTGAAGTTGGCATTTGTCTTTGAAAGTAGGGAGCTGCTTCTGGTATTTCCCTATTTTCTGAGCTGGTTCAGCAATCCTCGCAGTATTAGAAATAAATAAGTAAAAGAGACAGGGTGTCCATAAATACAACTCTGTGAGCAAAGAGGGATTTCTTGCATTTAAAAAGGAAGCGACGAAGAGGAGGAACACTCAGCGGGGTGTGGAGGAGGAGGCTTTCGGTTAGCTGAGCAAAGGTCCAAGTTATACTTCGTTATCTTCCCAAACACACTCAGACACACACTCCCATGCAAGCAGCAGTACTGGTGCCCATTGTCTGCTGGAGGCGGTGTGCTCAGGTAACATTAAGACAGCAGCTATTGTGTGGCACTACTTAGACGGGGTGCTGTATAATGGACTGGCAGAGCAGCGGCGGCAGCCTGCGGCTTCGCCTGGCTGTCAGCTTGCTCCTTCGGCATGCGTTGGCAGGGCAGATGTGACATTTAGCTGGCCGTCGCCCCGCTGGTCCCTCTTTTGAGCTGGAAGAGGAGATAATGACATGGCTCACTCTCATACTCAGAGAGGAGTCTGTGTGCCGAGAGTCACATACGACCTTTAACTTTCACGTCACAATATTTGTCACTTTCATTTATCACATGCTCACCTTGATGAGTTCCACTGCGCTGCTGTGGCTACAATCCTTCATTGTGTCACTGAAGCTGGGAATCAATATTGAAATGTCAGCTTCTGCGTTGTTGTCTCTGTTTGTGTGTTTCAGTAATTTAATTCAAGCTACTCCAAATGAGTTGAATTTTAATCAGTGGTTTATAATTAAACAAAGAACACCATAACAAAGGCGGATAGGGTTGTCTTGGGATTACCGCAGAATGAGAGAGAAAATGGATGTGTTACATCTGTATGAACAAGAAAATGAGACTCTCAACCTCAAGTGTGCTGCTCTAGTATGGAATGAAATGCACGCTTGTTGTTATGCAGGCTGAAACAGCTGAGAAGAACTTTGAATGTGTAAAAATATGGCAGCCCCTCTTGACTTCAGTATTGCTGTGAAGGTGAATTGTCCTGCCAGGTAGTTAATTAAAGACAATACTTTTTTTTTCTTTACTAGATGCTAAGGATGTAGAGCAAACTTGCAAGACATTTGAAAACAGATGTACTTAAGGAATGATTCAGATCTATAGAAGAAATCTAAAGAATCATAAAACATGCTTGCATTTCTTAATCTGCAAGGCACAGAATCTACCTTTGACTTCTCTTGTTCATAATCCTTATGTCTCTTACAGTTGTAGCTGAATGGAGGCACACAGACATGGCAGCAACGGTGTATCCAACTCAAGACAGCACCTGGGCATCCTGCTATAGATGATACAGGTACACCTTAAAAAAATTATAATATAATGTTTTTTCCTGTGATTTAATTCAAAAAGTTAAACTTCCATACATTCTAGATTAATCTCATACAAAGTGAAATATTTCAAGATTTTTTTTCCAAATTTGCAAAGGTTTCTTGGGCCTTCATTCTCTCTCTCTGATTCAGTAAACACAACTGCAATCATGAGGAAGACTGCTAACCTATTATACAGAAGACAGACACTGAAACTCCTCACACGGAGGGTAAACCACAGAAGGTCATTGCTTTAAGGGCAGGCTGTTGTCAGAGGCTTTATCAAAGTATATTATGGAAAGTTGACTGGTAAGAAAAGGTGCACAAGCAACAAGGAAGACCGCAGCCTTCAGAGGACTGTCAAACAAAGCAGATTCAACAACTAAGAGGAGCTTTACAATGAGCTGACTGAGGCTCCAGTCAGAGTATCAAGCCACCACACCCAGACGTGTCCAGAAGATGGGCTACAAGTGTTGAGCCACTCCTGAACTACAGACAGTGTCATCAGCGTTTCACCTGGGCTAAGAAGAAAACAAACTGAACAGATGATCACTGGTTCAAAGTCCTGTTTTCAGAAGAAAGTTGATTTAACGTTTCATTTGTAAATCAAGGTCCCAGAGTCTGGAGACAGATCAGAGGAACAGCATCTAAGGTGCTTGGAATCCAGTGTTTTCAGACTCAACAATCTAGATGATTTTAAGGCTGCTTTTTCAACAACTTGGGCTTCATAACACCCCAGCAGTGCCACGGACTGATTGGCTCTATGCCACTTCACACATGCAGTAATTTGTGCAAAAAGCTCCAACCAATTACTCAGTCCAGAAATGAGCATAATTTTCTAAATGGCCAACATTTCTGTATTACAAATCCTTTTTGGACTGGTGTTTGTGGATTTTTGAGATCTGTAAGCCATAACAATCATATTGAAATAAAAAATGCCTTGAAATACTTCACTTTCTATGAGATGAATCTACAATATTCAGATAGGACAGTAGATAGAATCAGAAACTTGCATGTACATTGCAAGAACTTTCTTCACACTTGTTTTGCAGGTAACAGAGAGAGAAACATAAGAGAAAACATAACCGACATTTTGATGGCAGAACTTATGCTTCGTCATAGGTTACTAATACATCAAACATCTTTTAAAGGTGCAGTGTGTAAAACTGAATATCAACATCTAGAAGTGGGTTCTACATTGCATTTCTCAGCTGGAAACTGTGGCAACCAGTTGAATTTAATGTGTATCTGTAATGTAAATACAATACAATACAATAGAATAACTTTTATTTTTCCTTTTTTCCTCTATGTTACCATGGAAACATGTAAAAATCCAAGATGGCGGCATCCATGGAGGGGACCCTCCCTATGTATGAATTAAAGGTTTACTCTGAGTTGTTTTTTCAAAATAGCTATCTTTGAATTTAGATGACTAAACACTTATTTAGATAGACTGTCTTAGAAATGTATTGCTTTATTTTACCAAGTTTGTTCAGCTAAATGCTACTAGGCTAGATATTACACACTGCACCTTTAAGTTAACGTCACAGTTTATCAGAAGTACAGAAGTAGCCTTTCACAATAAAAACTCATTCATTATTAAGACAGGAAATAGGCAACCTAGGTGTAAACATGATCTGAAATTAGCACCTGCTAAACAGCAAATGCTGGTAGATTTGGCAAGAGGGGTAGATTCACATGGTGGGCACATTCTTTTTTACCAAGATTGTTGGTAGTTGATTTAATAAACCTAAGGTACTTAAGTACTTTTGGTGCACCTGCAGCTTTGTTCTTCCTCACTTACTGTCTGCATGTCAAAACTATGCTGTGGCATGCTTATACACACCAACAATCAGATCAAACTCAGTCCTTACAGGAGTAAGGCCAACTGATGAAAATATTTTATGAGTGCTGAAGGTGGTGAGTTAAGATTTGCTAAACAAATATTAAGACAGGCTAATAAATGTTCACATAGAAGTTGGTGCAAGAGCAGCCTGTGCAAGGATAAATATGCTGCTGTGTTCATGCTGTGTCATTACTTTTGTCTAAGCTCAATCAAATGAAAAAAGGTTTTTTTTTTTTTTAGATAAGACTAAATTTGTTATTCAAAGAGGTTGTCTTTCTTGTGTTTGGAATACTGATTTACTCAGGGATGGATTCAAGGGTGACACCCCTAGAATTTAAAAGAATAGGCAGAAGACTAAGCTAATTTATTATTTTTCATTTTTATCATTTTGCTTATCTGATCTGTAAATCAAATTTGTGACCCAATCCAAAGGGAAATAATATTACCAAAATGTGCACAGACATGTTTATGAGACAACAAAACCACTATTTATTTTTTTCGGCTGATAAAAAATTTCTTAGCTGAGGGATTTTTAACAAAATAAAAAGCCTGGTAAAATAAGGCATCACAAAGCTTGAAAATAAGCAGGTTTCCTTTGACCCTTTATAAATCATGAAGAAAACTGTATTGTGAGGACAGTCTGGGCTGAGTGTATCTCTTATCACAGTCAACTTAAATTTTTAACTTATCACACATTATCAACTCAATACATGACAAAATGATGTTAAAGAGCTGATTGAATGTTTATTTTAAATGGAAAAATTTACAGAAGGCATAAGGTGCAAGTAGTCACTGCTGCAATAGTGACTTGTTGAGTAAAAAAAATATATATACCAGACCTGAATGCAGCAAAAATGCTTAAACCCACAAAACTATTATTTATTGATTGATTTACTTACTAACTTCTTAATATTCACAGCTTCGTTGCTTCATCCTGATATCTGGCCAAGCTATTTAATTCTAAGTTTCTCCTCCAATGCCCTCCTCTCAAAATGCCTTATTATTAAATACTCCACTGAGTTTTCTTATTGCATTTTGCCTTCCCAGCATCTCTTGATGAGCTAAACAACGAATGCAGGCGCAATTTCTGGCAGAAAGCCAGACATGTACTGCCATGGTACATGACTTCCTCTGTGTGTCTCAAATTACGAAGCGTATCTCTCTGCTGCCACCTGTTGGTGTCTGGCGAGTGGTTAGTGGTAATCCCTTCGGGGCGCAGTCATGTTGCACCCACAGGGCTCTTATCTCTTGTATTGAAGAGGAGTGAATGCGCAGGTGTAGCATTATAACTGCAGTCAATGGAAGGCTGTGGGCGCAGGAGAGGAAATGAGTGAACAGGAAGTAAAGGCAAACGCATAGAACATTTGTGATCTACTGATTTATTGCACATTATACATTTAAATCTCTTAATAAATAGTCTTTATACAGTGAATGATATAGTTTATCTATATTCATATAAATGTATTGATATTTAAAGCAATTGTTTCAATAAACTTAAGATCTGTCCTCTCTTTGTGGAGAGTGTTTGACCAGCCGCCACTGGTGGCAACCCTACTTCATGCCCAGATTGTACCCTTGAATATGCTTACATACCTCATCCATCCTTTACGACACAGTAAAGGCGTAGACTTCCTAATGTTATAACAGATTATTTTCCTGAGCCTCTGGTAATTAATATGCAACCACTTTGTAGGTTTCTCGCCATTTCCAGAGCTTTTCCAAATCTGTTGACCGCAGCTTCATCATCAGGAGACATGTATAGGAACTTGCCCTTTTATCAGATGCCCTTGGAAAATCCCCACCTTTCCCAGCCCAACATGTGTTCCCGGTTATAAACAGCCATGCAAACAGCTGACACAGTCAACCTCACTTTCCCACCTGTCTCCACCTCATTAATTAGTCTCCCTCAGTACATACTGGGCTCTTCTGTGTTTACTTGCACCTTTTCTACTTTTCTCATCACTTGGCCAGAACTAAAATATTTTCATAATCTTAACAGATGTTGAAAATACTAGAGACTCTACACATTATGAAAACAATATAGATTTAGCAGTTTTACTCGTATAGTGTGTGAAAATGATGGACCTAAAAGCCATTTCACATGCTATCACATTCAATTCATGCACAACCACAGTCCTGACTCTTAAAAGTAGAACTCTCACTAAACTCATAGTTGCATGCTACATTGCTGTAAAGAAACATGGTGGATGATGGACAGGTACAATTTCTTAGAGTTTTTGAACTCAATTTGATTGTAAATTCACAAGGAAAAAAGACAAAAGACATAGATAAAGTCCATGATGAAGTGCTTGCTCATCTAACCATGGGGTTCTCACTACACAATAGAAGATCAGATCATACATCATTACATGTTTGATATTTATGGTTTTAGATTGCTGCTGCAACAACATTCCTCCACGCAGGTTGGATCACTTCAACACATCAAGGTGACCCAATCATCATCTGTGTTCACATCCATCAAGTAACCACCAGGTTACTCTGCCTTATGGATGTTTGGCTTTGCATATAGCCTTTTAAATTAACCCTTTTTGTGCTTGTACCCTCCTGCTTATCTACCAAACCTGCTTGCTTTTCACCTTTGCTGCAAATAGCACCAGTATGTCTGTAACCTTTTGCAACTGGATGCTACCTTCCTGCCTGCACTACTTTCTGTGGCATACTCAATTTAGTAGCTTTGCTTTTCGTCTGTCACTTTCCTTGTTCAATTCTCAGATTTGTATCTCTTTAACGACCCTGCCAAGTTCTTGCATGCTCATATCATTTACTTCCCCTTCTACCATCCAGCTTTCTACTTACTGTTAAAAAACATTGCTGCAGAACATGTGAATTATGGTTTTGGGTCTGCATACTGTAAAAGTCTTTGGATTCTAACTGGGATGCATAAAAATAAACAACATAGGAATGGTTTTCTTTCTTTCTTTCTTTCTTCCTTTCTTTTTTTCTTTCTTTCTTTTTTATTGCTGGTGATCTGCCCCACTTTTGTTGGTCAACTAGGGGCATAATGAACAAATGGGGATTATTTTATAACCAGCTTCCTCATAAATGCATATTTTTGTTTGATAGATCACACTCGTATCATATGCTTATGCTTTATGAATGGTCGTGTCTTGTATTTTCACCATGGTAATACCATACTTGAGTTGTAAGGACACAAAATATAAGTAAATTCATTGTAAACAAGTCGAGTCTTGAACCCTCTTCCTGTGTATGGGTGTTAACAAATAACAGCACAAAGAGGGAATAGAGTGTAAAAATGGAGGATGAGTAGCATGTGATGATGGATGACATGTTCTAGACGAGTAAAATAGGTCAAGAACATTTAAATAAAATCATGCGCTTCCTGCTGTTTTGTTATGGTTAATTTGTTGTACACTAAAGAAATAGAAGGACTGAGGGTAGATTGTTTGACCTCAGTTATGTTGGTGTAATGCTTATGACAGCTCCTGTTTTTAAGAAATATAAGTGCCAAGTTACTGGAATATTCTGTAGACTGATATTTGGAAAACATTATCACTGATATCAAACAGGCTGAGACAGAGCTGTCACCACAGGTCATACAATGAGGAAAGTACCTGAACGATTAACCTGAAATAGGCTTTCTGTTTGTTTGATTGATTTTTTTGACAGAGCTTGCTCTGATGCAGTAAATTAGCCTGCACCATTCTGTACAAGCGGAACTTTTCTGCACCCATAAGACCCCAGACTAAACTATTACTGCCTAATTTTCCAAATTTAGCTCAGAAACAAAGACCATGCCTCAAAAAAAAAAAAAAAAAAAAAAAAAAAAAGCCATTAACATTGCCAAACATACACTATATGGACAAAAGTATTTGGATGCCTGACCATTAGACCAACAGGGATTGTATTTAAAAACACATACTTTAATATGGAGTTGGCCACACTTTTGTAGCTGTAACATCTTCACTCTTCTCGGAAGGTTGTCCAAAAGATTTGGAGTGTTTCTGTGGGAATCTGTGCCCATTGATTCTGTTGCACATTTATTAGGCGAGGCACTGATGTTGGATGAGAAGGTCTGGCTTCCAATCTCTATTCAGTTCATCCCAAAGGTGCTTGATGGGGTTGAGGTCAGGGCTCTGTGTCAAGTCAAGTTCTTCTACACTGAGCTCATCAAACTGTCTTTATAGTCCTTGCCATGTGCAATTGGGCACAGTCATGTTGGAATAGAAAAGGGCCTTCCCCAGACTGTTGCCACAAAGTTGGAAGCATAGCATTGCCCAAAATGTCTTGGTATGTTGGAGTATACTACTGGCAACAGGGGGCCTAGCTCAAACCCTGAAAATCAGCCCCATACCATTGTCCTTCCAAGCCCTAAAAATCTTTGCATGGACATTGCATGGATATTTCACATTCATCTGGGAAAGTTTGCTATAGAAGCATTTGGGAAAGTTTGGACTTGATTTGACAAACGATCCGTCTGTCACATTCATCACAGGCCAATCAGAGTGACAATACAGGTGACATGGTAGCATGCAAACCTACTGGTAAACGCTACCATAGTTTAAGAACTGTGGACTATGCTGTGGATTAAATGCCGCGGCCAGTCAGGAGAAGAGCGGAAACGTCTTCTCTGTCAAGCTAGGCTTACAGAGCTCTTTGCTCTTGTTTTATGTGGTCCAGTTCTGATTAAACTGCCACTATTCGAATGATTCAGCCAAGCTAACCGCTCCACCCTACACTACAGTGGTCTTCTGCTTCGTGGCTAAGTTGCTGTTACTCCTAAATGCTTCTGCTTTCTAATAATATCATAAGATATTCCATGGCTGTGGAATATCCAATAGGGATACAATTTCACAAATTTTCACAAACTTTTATTGCAAAGTTGGCATCCATCACAGTACTATTAGAACAACCCATTTTTATTCTCTTTGTATTGATACAGGAACCAGTGGGGGCTCCTTACTGGGAGCGACTAAAAGATGGCTCCCCACCAGTCTCATAAACCTATTAGATCTCAGTTGGCTCAACCACTTTGAATCGCAAATCCCCAGGTTTCCCCACGTCATAACAGTACTTACTCGTAGCAATCAAACATCCATTTGGCGTCCATCTGCCTCTGATCAAAGGTCATTGCAATCTGCTTTGTCCCTCATATATTCATCCCTTTCCTCCATATCCCTCAACCTCAACCCCTCCTGTCATCCCTTTATCTCTCAATCCCATAACCCTTACACCCATCTCTTAGTTCAGACTTCTTATGTCAGCAAAAACAATGAAGTATTTTAAATCCAAATGACGGAAGGATATGATGAGGTCAAAATAAACCAAAAGAAAAAAATCGGTCTTCCTGTTCAGCTCTTCTCTTTCTGAAACAGCATACTATTCAAGCTTAACTCTGGGATGTTTCATTCGAATGACAAAGAATAAGCCCCAGATGACAATCTAAATAAGAAATCCCGGTTATCAACCTCTGATATACTTCAAAGTGTAGAACTAACGTCTAACTCCATTGTCACCCCCAAAACCAGGCATTTCATTAATTCACATATTTATAACAGAATCAGCCCTGGGTTAAGCAAATAAGCGTATGCAGCAGCGTTTCTGCTAGACTTTTTTGTCCCTGGTCAAAATTACCAGCAGTCCTCAAGAATTCTGGCCATTTAGAACAACTACTGGGCATTTGCTTTATTTATTATTTTGCTGCATTAACAGCAGCAAAATGCATAAATCTCTCTCTTATTTTTTTTGTAAGTGGTTTAAAGTATCAAAATGAAAGCTGCGTACTTTTCCTTACACACACAGTCAGTTACACAATATACGCCAGCGTTAAACTCATAAACAACAACAGTTAGCTTCACATCAGCACCGTTAGCCTGTAAGCACATTGGCCACTATCATATCTTTGCAGCTTACAACAGCCAAATACCATCCTCCACTGACAACAATGAAGCATCTAAACACATAACAAAAGTGCTCTCTTAACTGGGCACTGCGTTGCAGCTCTACATTTCAAATGAAAAATGAGTCTTACCGTCCTCATGATGATTTAACTGTAACCTCTCCGAAGAGAGACAGAGCCTTCGTTATAAGCTCCAAGCGGTCCATGCCGTTCTGTACGATGTGATTCTGTGTTGACTACAATCCAACTACCCTATCCAATTACCTTTGTTTCAGCCTTTTCATTACTCGCAGCAATGACATAAAATCCCTCCATACCGCTGATGATATTAAGCCTTTGGTTAACCAGGAAAACCTCACTTAAATTAAAATTGTGCTTTATGAGAAAGCTCTGGTCAAACTTTCCCACTTTCCCTGCATAGTCTCCAGCAATACTGAGCCTGTGCAGAGAGGTAGATTTGCTTTCGTGCATACATAATTTGCCATGTGCTTGCCGTCTTAGGAGATAAACAACCCCAACACCACAAGACAGTAGATGTAGTAGGATTAGACAACTTTTAGTTTATATTAACGCATTCTCGCAACATATCCTCTAGGTTACACAAAATATAAGGAGGTCTGTCATTGGGTCAGAGATAGGGACACTCTGGACTGGATCCTAGTCAATCACAGCGTTGACAGTGTGACATGAACAAGCAGCCACTCCCACTTGAACACCAGTGGGATATTTAGAGTCACTGTCCAGCCTAATCAGCATGTCTTTGGACAAATGATACATGCTAATAGCTGGCTAAACAGTTATAATCGGATCCCTTTGTTGTTGGCAAAGCTAGTTTAACTAATTATTTACATTTTTATCAGTTTAGGTCCAAATCTTACCACTAGTTGCCACTGTAGTTGTTCTTAATGACTACTGCCTTGATCCCTAAAGCTCTTTAACCCAATATAAACAACCGCTAACTTAGCACTGATATCATCTCACAGGAACAATATGGTTTAGCACTGTTATAGTAAACTATACTAAAAGATAACTTTGAAGCCTTATAAACTTTCATTTAAATTTGGCCCCCACTGATTTTTTATGCACCTGGAAGAAAACAAGGCCCCTCTTTCATGACTTTTTTGGTATCAGACAGGCACCAGGAGACAAGGAGCTGATGCTCCATGTGCTCCCTTGGCAGACGGTGAAAGACTGGGAGGAGGTAGTGATGGAGAGGTGGGAAAGGTTATATACAAAAAAGCTGAACAAAGTTTAGTTGCTGAGGCACAGAGAGAGCTCTCAAAGCCATGGGGTTGCTCTGAATCAGATTCAAGCCGTGCTATCAGAGAAGTCAAGCAGCTCATTATTACATGAAGTGCATATTAAAATGGGATTAGAGGGGGAAAGTGGGCTCAAATGCTAATCCTCTTCAACAGGTGCAGGAGTGTTGATTACAGGAATGCTATGAGGGGTTCCATGAGTGTTCCACATTGCTGCTGCAGGTAGTAATGAGAAATATTAATTTTCTGTCTTTATTTAGATTTTCAAATTGAAATCTTTGTGAAACAACTAGTCACATTAAGTGGAACATTTCTTTGTTTTTCAAAAGCTCTAACATAGTTATCCCAAAGCTGTCTACTTTTTCATTTGGTGGACTGAATGCTGAGTCAGTGAGGAGGATTTTAAATTGCTTGTCTTTCACTTGTCTTCTCTGAATGCCTCATATTTTATTCTCTGAAAACATATTCTTTATATGGAGATTATGTACCATTATCAGGAGGTGATTATGGCCGCCCACAGGAGGAAAAGGAAAACCTTTCCAACAAAGAGGAGCTCTGGGCTCAACAAGGGCAATCCTCTCCACTCTCCGGTTGTCATGGTAACTTATTAGACACTGGGAGTGTTAGCGAGGAAGGATGCACATTTCTCAGTCTTATTGGCCTTTTCATTGCACAGTTATGAGCTATACTTCACCTTTGTATCTGTACATTATGTACATTCACACATGACCCAAGAGCTGTGCTTAAATAGTGCATAAAGATATGAGTGCTATCTCGATTCCCTCGTGCAGATTTAGAGGTTTAAACAAAACCTTCCAGCTGGTTTCTTTTCTTTCAGGGACAGGGATGTAAATAAGGCTTGTATTTCTCAGACAAGCTGTTTCTACATTACCATTGGTGCCATTTCAGCGGGGGCACTTGCAGAGCACAGCAGGACAAATATTGCAAAAGCTGCCAGATGGTGGCCCAACTGATGCATTCATGCCACAGGGCATGCACTGGCACAGTACAGTCAGTCGTACTTTGTCAGGGAGAGTGTTAAATACATGGAAAACTCATGGGAACAATTATGCTAATGAATTATAAGTAATGTAATGCTCCAGAGTTTATACTGTACATAAAACTGCATATTAAAGGGAAATAAATCACATAAACCTTTAAACAAAACCATTATGTTATATTTTCCCTGTTCCAAACCGGAGCTGACTTAGTCCAGATATCTACTCCAGTAATGAGATAAAATCAACTAATACGAAGCAGTGTTGAGCTATTTGTGTTGACGCCAGGTAAACACACACCTCCCACCAGCACAGACACAACAGCTTTCCCTAATCTATGTGATCACATTGAGAATTTATAGAACTCCCTCTCAACTCTGCCTGCTACAGTACGTTATCTCACTTTGGACAGCTGGCTAACGGCAGCGCGGTAGCCATGGAAACATGCTCGATTTCTGACAGAGAGGAATAAGACATGGAGCACTTTTATCATAAGAGCTCTCAGAGATATGAGGGAAACAAGAGGAGGTTAAAGAGACTGTGATACTTGTGTGAAGGACATTTTTTTTTATTTTAACAGCTGACTCTTGTATTTGAACACACAAAACCAAGAGCAGATTTTTATTTTTTTTTACTGCCAGGAATGTCTTGCAACCGTAAACTACATCTGACCCCTGTGAAACGAATGCATTTCTGAGTGGCATGACTGTTCTTCACTGGATGTTTTACCATTGACTAATTGGTTCTCCAGTTGTTTGCCAGTAGACTCTGAAGTCTTCACCATAAAACAGCCACAAGGCGCACTGCCCGGTTATTAGAAATAAAAATATACAAAAAATGTCTTTTACAACCAAAGACATCAGGGCTCACGCAGATGGTTCATATTTCCTCCTGCCTTTGAACTCGCACTAAACCTTCTCGTCTTTTTCTCTCTCCTTCCTTTTCTTCCTCTTTCTGAATGGCAGCCATTTGTTAAATAATAATGATTTGCAGTTTGGTCTATGGACTAGTTAGAACTGCCTCAGGAGGAGCACAGGCTCAAACTGCCTCAGCGTACACTTCCTTGTCATCATATATACAGTAGTGTTTTAAAGCCTTATGATTGAAGCTATTGTTCAATGCAAAGTTCTAGTAGGTAACTTGAATATTAATTTGAGTTTCTTGTAGTATGTGGGTTAAGTTGGTTGACATAATCGTCTCAGGAAGGATGTGCTTGGTTGTACACGGAGACAAAACAGTCTGTGCATACAGATTTTTTCACTCTGGGGTCCGGTTTTAAAGAGCAGCATTTTCAGGCTCCCAAAAAGCTGGTTCATTGTGGACAAAATGCTGATATTATAAAATACTTTTGCAGATACTGCTAAACTTGTCTCCATAATGACGGTCCCTAATTCAAGCAGTGCAAACAGCACCAGCTTTTGCCGATGTTAAATGTGGTTATGCATTGCTCTGGTGGTTGTATGCCACTTAAAGACCCTGGACACTCGGAACACTACGTATGCTTTTCTACTTTTTAACAAACCGTCAGCATAACAGATATGGAAACCCTTCCTCTTTACATCGACCACAGATTATGTCTGAATCCCATTCTACTATAACAGCTTACTCTAAGTGTATATTATCATTGAAATAAAACACTTGCTTACAGAACTGACAGAAGCAATTGATGCCAGCCCTGTCCCTACCAACTCTTACCAATATCATGCTGTTGTGCATCCCTAATTCTCGGGGCTTTTGCCCCAAGCGGCAACCTCCGATTCTGAAAAATGAAGCCAATGCGGAAGTGCAAAAAATTGCAATACCGCGAGTGTCCACTTGAGGCTGGCTGCAGGAACACTGGAAGTCCCGTCTGGACACCTGTTGATAGCTCGTCAGGCAGAGGCTACGTTTCTGTCAACCAGAATGTTAGCTAGCTAGCTGACAGGAAGTCGTGCTTAGTGGGCGGGCTGTTAGGTTGATCCAAAGTTCAGTTGAGACTGCAATTTCATTATGGAAGCCTCCGCGGATTGGCTTCAAGAGCCATTTGAGTCCGCCTATTGTAAGCAGATGGCTGACGTCACACAGGGTTTGTCCAATTCTTTCTACTGTGTATTGTTTGCCCCCAAATATGGGCCTGGTTACTGTGGAAAGCAGGAAGTCACATTTAACTGCTCTCATTCTTTGGAACTTCTTGAGTTACTTAAATTTTGATAGAAGGTTTTAAATGTGGGACTCTTAAATTGTTCAGTATTTCCTTTACATTGTGGTTTATTGCTTTTAAACAAGAATAGGATCTTAAAATTGCTGTCAGAAGTGTGGTGGAACATTTACCCAGTGTTGTTTTTTTTTCTGACCACTTCTGCTACAGATCAGCAAACAACACTAATTTTCCCGAGCTGCTTCATGCTTGTGCTTAATGTGTGGTTGTTATGACAGCTTCATTTAAAACAGATCTGCTCCAGAGTTCAGCTGCACCCTTACACCCAGCAACACTATGACTCCTTAAATTTTCCCTGAAGTATCCCTCTTTAGAAATCCCAAATGTATCCAGTCACATGAGAAATATGCAGTGGGTGTGAGAGCCATGGGATCACAGTGATGGATGGGAGTTGTAGCACTAAGAGAAGCAGTGCGTCCACACCAAACACGACTTCTGCTCCTACTGACTGTGAAAATTGAGCCAGGCTGTCAGCTGTAAGATGCTGATTAGTTGCTAATCTGCTCTCCTGGAGCAGAGCCATTTTTGATTAAAAATCATGGCAGGAAAAGCTTTGAAGCATTAAAAATGTTGAAAAGTCCTGCAGTTAACTTTCGCCTTATAGGGGTTATAATGTTCTGCTCTCCGGAAACTGTTTTAGAGAGTTGACTTTATGATCTGTAGGGAGCTGTAGTCAGTGATTTAGACTTTTTTGCTTTTCGGTGAACTCCATTGGTATGGAAAGCGATAAAATAATAAAAACATTCAGCTGACATTATTAGGTCTGATATTTAGAGTCACATAAAACAAACGGGGAGTCTGCATCTGTGAACCATAATATCAGTTTATGGACTCTAAACAGTGCTGTGAAACAGCTTTTGAAGCTTGTAGGGCTGATCAATATTTGGAAAAAAAAAAGACATTGTGATAGTTTTTTCTCACGGAGATCTTAAAAATGATGATAAAACCAGATAAATTAAGTGCCTTATATTTAAATTTATTACATTTAAATAGTTAATATTACATCTTTATCCCATTGGCATGCCATTTTCATATTTGGAATATCACACCATGCAGCCTCCGACAGTGACTCTTACCCACAGACAGAGGATGAGAATAAGAAGAGACAGAGCAGGTAAATGGAACGACTCATTTCTTCATTTACTTTACAAATAAACTCGCCACTGTGCTCCTTAAATGTCATCAACCAATTGTAAAAACATTCAGAGTTCAGTTTAGCTGTCATGAAAAGTGCAACTCATAGTTGAACAAATGCTCACCAGCAGCATACACATTTAAGCTGTAAAATAAACAATAAGCACATCCATGCCATCCCTTTATTGGTGAGCACCAGGACCAGGTGTCATTTATAGCGGGAGTTAATTCACCTAGGATCAGTCTTGTGAAGCTAAGAGTCTGCCTGAAGCATCATACAGGCATCGCGACAGCACCAGCGCCACCTGTAGCCTGTCGTAGTCGGAAACTCACTTTGCTACACATACACTTCTCTGACTCCTGATGGTGAATTCAGACCAACAAGAAAATGACAAAACATGCAATTTTGGCTAAAATCCAAAAACACTAAAGCAGTTGCATAATGTGTGCCAGGTCACCTGACTGTCAGGATGTGACTGCTATGCATGCACACATAGAAATATGCTTTATCATTCAGGCCTTTTTGGAGTATGGCAAAGTTTACAGCTACTTGCATTGTTGATGGTCTAGGGCAGGGGTCATCAACTACATTTGTACAAGGGCCAGCTTATGTCCATGCAGGCACTGTGAGGGCCAGCATGTTAAATGCTCTGAATAAAAGAAACATTTTTCTCTAAATAATTGTATTTTGTACATCTTAATTGCTGATAACAGTTGATATTTGGATTTTTGTAAAACTGATCAAATATTAAGTTTTTTTGAAAGATTTCAATCCATCTTATTTTTAGAGTTACTTAAATAAAGGAAAGAAAGAAAAGATTCCCTAAATACAGTAATATTTTTTTTTTCCTGAGCACTTTTTCTAAATTGAATTGGGCCTCCAGTCGATTATCAGTGGTCTAGGGGTTAGGTAGCATCCCATCTATAGGAGCTGATCCTTCAGGTTTCACCCTGATTTCCCATGCTTTTTACAGCCCTGTCCTCTTTAGGGAAAGGCCACAGACTACAGGAGATTGTAGGTAATTTACATAAACTAGTAATAAAAGTAACATGCAGCCAGCAGCCACTACCTGCATACTAAATGCAGATACAATGTAAGTGAAAAGAGAATAGTTGATTAAAAGTTGATTGTTAGTAAATTTAAAAAAAAAAAATGCATGCAACGATCAATTTGAGACCCCTGTCTGTGTCAGTGTTTGCACAAGACTATCCTAACAATGATCAAACCAAGACTTGAATGTCTTCTTCATCGACCTGTCGATTACTTGCATTCTGATCAATGGTAGATGAGTAAATAGATAAACTGGCTGATTAAACTCTGAAAATATTGATGGTTACAGGTAATGAATCTTCCAAAAACAAGTCAAAAAAGACTAAAGCTCAAGTCTGGTTGTTACAATGCTCTCTGTTAGAGGAGATTTTAAAAATCACACCTAACCTGTAGTTTCTGTTTTGCCTGTTGAAGTGGCAAAAAGAAAAACAAGAAAAACTGCAAAACCTTAAGATTGCTTCTTTTACTCTTCTAAACCTGTCAACCCTGAACTTGAAAATATATTTTTTAAAATCTCAAGCATAATGGATCCACCAAACATTTCAGAAGTCAGAGTTATGATGGAAATTATTAATGATAAGAAGGCACACATTTTGATAAGTCATGTGTAAGCTTATCCGACGCCACCCAAATGTTCCTGACAGCTGCCTGAGAACTTCCATTATGAACAGCAGGGCGCAGGTGTCTGCTGCCTCTCTGATTCACCCTGCTAATAATTTTTCCGACTCGCTGCTATTTCCAGGTTAATTGATGTCTGGAAAGCAAGCTCTTCCAGGCCTCAGAATAGATCCGACTTCTACCCACTCATCTGGCAGAGGAAGCCAAGGTGGCGTCTGTCCAGAAGCTGCTGCCGATGGTAGAACATAAAAATACTGTATTTGGTGCACGTTTATGAGTCAGGAAAGCTGTTTATTTGTGTCACACTGAGAGATCACCAAGGTCCCCTGCAGTGATCAGCAACAGAAAAATATCCAAAAGAGATATTGGGAACAATTTTCTGCAATTCTCTGCAGAAAGAAGCACAACAATTTTAGATGTTTTGAACAAGAAGGAGGCAGAAGTTTCTTCATGCTGTGAAAATGCTTTCAAGACTACATTCGACAGGCCATTGAAGAGGCTGTCTGTCTACATGAGAACTTTCTCTGTGAAAGTGGATGAAAGAGAGTTAGAGGGGCAAAGTTGGCCTGGATAACAAGTGGCTCTCCTGACCCTGCCTGCTGCCACTTCGGGCTCCATTCCCATTATACCATCACCTGCTACTCCCTCACTCCAACCTCAACCTCCACCCCTGTCAGTCTCTGATCCTTCTCTTTTTTTCCAGTCTGCACCCTGAGGGACAATGGTCAAAAATGGAGCACTCAAATTACAGTCTTGTGTGGCTTAAAATAGCCAACAACTGCTAGTGTGTGCTTGAATGTGAGGAGGGAGTGCGGATGGTGGCGTTTTTGCGTCAGCCCCTGCCATGGCAACTGGGGGGCTTTGCTGCCTAGCGTCTCCCCTTCTTCTCCTTCTTCAAACGTTTCTTTTCATTAACATCAAAGAAGACTGTCCACGCCAATATTACTAATTACACTCTGTTTGTGGTGTTATGTAATGATCGGGCATCCTAACATACAGACTGAGGAAGTAAACATGCGTACACGCAGCACACAAGGGACAGCAGACGCAGTGACAAGTATTATGTGCTTGCTTTATTTATTTATTCCTCCCTCTTTGTCTCTCTCCCTGCATAAACAATGGGCGCACTGTCCTTATTTTCTAACCCCTGTCTGCCACATATTACAGACTAGAGCTAATTGAAATTGTGTGTAATTAGAATTCAAAATGAAAGGGGGCTGTTGCTGTAAAAAAAGGCAGAGCAAGACAAACACAATCCATGTATTTTAGAAATCTATGGGAAGAATGAAGTTAAATGGCTTTTACAGTGAAAAGTTGACTTGGTGCTTAATGTGCATCAGCCTGGTTAGACCTGGTGGAGTATAATACATAATTCAAGAGATGGAACCTGAAGGCCGAATTAGATTTGTCCCCTAGTTAACCAAGAAAAAAAGGCTCTCTGAATACAAATTTGTATTCAAGATGTGCAATTTCTGAACTTCACATTTGAAATACTTAATTTGTGGTAGGCACTGAATATTTAGAAAATGCAAAAATTACAAATAAAATTACCGTGTCAGATGGAAATTTTGGAAACCATTGAAAATGTGAAATATGTTCTAGAATTCAAGACACTTGAATTCAACCCCTTCTAACACTATTTCTGCCTTCTTCTATCTTTGACATTATTGTGAGTCTGTGTGTTTATGGCATAAGGCAAAGAGGTTCTAAGTGACAAGTTAAACTCAGTGTAAACCAAAAATCGTTTCAACACACTGCACAATTCAACAACCACTGAGCTTGTGAGACACAGAACCCAGGAAAAAACAATTGCCTCTTTAGGGTTAGGGTTCTTCAGGGAAAAATGAATTCCTTGCCATGTAAAGAATCTTTAAGCCTAATATTTACTCTCCTTGTAACTCTGTCTTAAAGGTTCTTTGCAATCACGTGTGTTGGGTATCAGAAAGTAAGGGACAGCCATTAGGAATTAATGGAAACGGAAGATACAAATATGTGTGCCCCTGGCCTGTCAACAATCCCCTCAAGTACCAGAACCCACCCCCTTCAGAAAATGTGTGCTGTAACAAGCTGTTCTCAGGGCTGAAACAGAGAGGGTTTTAGACTTACAAAAGTCATATACTGGAGTGTTTTTACAGCAACAGACTTAACAGGCATGTTCTGGGTACTTCTGAGACCAATATAAACTTGTCTTAAAAGGGTAAAATATGTCCCCTTTAAGTCAGCATCACTGATGTTACTCTGTTGCTACATCAGAGAAAAATCTATTGATAAGGAGGTGGCATATGGCTGTAATGTCCCTCTCTTGAACTAGCTATGTAAAAGGGGCTTAAGATGAGTTGTGAAAATGAAACAAAGTATGACAGAAAAAAGAAGAATAATGACTCAGTCAGAGGAAATTGCACACTTGAAATGAAACTCAAGTTTCATCATTATTACTAACTTCCAATTTGACTGCTCCACAGTAACTTGTGTTTTTCATTTTTCTTTGTAGGATGGGATTTATTGCAAAAGATATATACCCAACTTGCCCTGTTACAGCCCGTAATGGAAAAAGAGTCCGGCCACAACAGTGTAAATTTCGTGTAGAGCCAGAACAGTGCAGCGAGGTAAGCTCAAGTCAGCACACATCATTGGTACTGCTCAACTTCCTACACATGCTCCACAGACTCCCTGACATTCCTGTCCTTGCGGCTAGAAAAGCATCAGTAAGGCAGACTCTTTGTGTGTGCTCACTCAGACACCTAGCCTGGCCAGCTCCTCCAGGCCTGGTCTCACATCCAGTCTTTTTTTGTCACTTCATTAGAAACCAGGGAGACTACCAACAGCTCAAAGAGACATCTACCTCCACAGATGTGTCTCATGTTATCATCTGGTCGATAATGCTATATGCAGAACGTGTTCTATGAGATTTCAGAGATTTCACCAAGTCTCAAAAAGTGATTAAAAGGATGATAAGAACAGTTTTGGAGGAAAAGGCAAGTCTTGACTTGTGAAATCACATAGCAACAATAATGTTGCCAACTTCAAAAGCCTAATGGAGCACACTTAAGACTCAGTCATTTACTGCAATACAAGAATGGTTTTATCCAGTAGGCAGAATGCTTTTTCATCAAAAACCCTTCCCTTTGTAAATTTCCACCCAGCTGCTTGTTCTCTGTGAAGCTGAAGGCAGCTGTCTGTCTGCCTGTCTCTGTCTGCACACTGTCAACACTCATCTTCCATCAGCCTTTCACTGAACAATCGAACTGCACTCTCTTCCTCTTCCACCATTCATGTGCATCTATGCATGCTCTTCTAGGTGTGCTTCTTTGCAAGACATGAGACATTTGTTGTTGACAAATCTAAACACAGATCAACATATGGTGTTATTTTCTCTAACATATGTTGAGCTTAAAAATAAAATCTATGTCTTGCATGTTTTTGAAGTATAAAGGACAGTAAAATTGATGTTAAAATACTCATTTATTGGAATCCCTGTTGCACTGGAAACAACCACCTCCCCTGGGAGTCGTATTAGAATATTTTCATGATCAAGAAAGCTCAAGCACTTAATAGAATAGTAAAAACTGTTTTTTTTAATCCATAACAATTTTTTGTGGTTGTGTGGTTCATGCCATTCTTGCAATTTACCTAAGGTTCATTAATTTCTTTCAAAATAAAAGCAGGGCTATACCCAAACAGGAAGTCAGTTACCATTAGTTTAGGGAAGTACAAAAATACAAAATGAAAGTTGAAGTTGAAATGCAAAATTGTGGGATTTAAGAATGCAGTCAAACAAGAGAATAATTTTGTTTAATCTAATGAATTAGGGTTTTCTGCATTCAGAGAGGAAACTTAGTAAGGGTGGTTTTTAAGTGAACAGATCAATATTGCCTTTAACATGGATTGTCAGAATACAGACAGGATTTGACACCCATGTTGTGTGTGTGGTTGGGAGTGGTTGGCAATACAAGAACACTGTTTTCCAGTGAGCCTGAGCAGCTAAATTATATATTAACTCCAATTTTGATGTAAATTTCACAAAGATTGCAATGTATTACTCTTTCAGATTTTTTGGATCTAAAAAAACTGCAGTACCATTATGGTCATGCAGCAAAGTTGTACAGAGACTGTGTTTGAACTAAAAAAATCTTTAATAAAGTAGAGACAGCTGTAAAGGCAATGCTTTCTTTTGGGCAGTTATGAACTAGATAGCAAAATTCATTTTTTTTAGATGTAAAAGCTTGCTCAAAATATCTAGTTCTTCATTAAGGGACTTCCTTGGGGTTCTTGGAGACATTTCGCCTCTCCTCCAAAATCTTCTTCTGTTCTACTGGGACTGGGGCCACAGTTGGAATCTATAACCTTTGTTGACAATCCACATGTAAATGAACAGAGAGCCATGAGAATCTCTCATAACCGGGTCACCTGAGAGTCGTTAGCAGTGTCGTTGACCTGGTTTCACCTAAAGTCGTGTCCTTCTGGGCCTCTCCAGGTTTGCCACGCCTGCATGATGTTGGGGCCTGTGGCCCAGTGTGAAAGTGTCGTTTAGATTGCTGTTGAAAGAAATCCAGGACTGATTATACTCTATGTAGGGAATAAGATGTGTCTCAGTCTGCTGCCTCCCTTCAAAGATGGTTCTCCAGCTCGACAACTGTCTCTGAAACCAGCGATCTTCTCTGGCCAATATCCTAACATTGCTGTCCACAAAGGAATGTCCTGCATCCTTCAGATGAGCCTTAAGCTTTTGCAGGAGAGGTGGAACGACTTTAAGAACCTTAAGCAAGTCCAGTTGCCCTCTTTGACAAAAAAATTGTATAAAACCATGATCTGGATGAATGAGAACCTATGCAGACATCTTGCTCAAATATGCAATGTATCTAAATGATCTGGACCTGTAAAATCCTGATAATAAAAAGCTGAAGCAAATAACAGAAGAGCCCATAAGGCATTGTCAGTGTGCATGCAGCGGCCACAGCTCTGCATGCAGTCGACCTCCAAGTGCTCGGTCACAGCCTGTGTCTGGTGTCTGTCTCGTATCATGTTGAGGTAATGTTTTGTGATTCATGACAAATCAAATCGCAATCACCTTGTCTACTTTTTTCCAAGGCCAAAGAGAGGGAAAGGCAGTCTGTCTCGCTCGTCTTCCTCCCTTCATCTGAAGAGACAAATACACACACACAGAAAGACAAAGCACAGACCCTGAGGTGCATTAAGCCGGAGGAATTGACAGATGGATTCAAACAGTGAGAACAGATGAAAGACAAGGCACAATACGTCTGTCTGTGTGTTTGTGTGTGTATACGATCAAAGCTAATCTCACCTATCCTCAAGGCGATGCAAAAAAACCCAGTGTCACCGTTCGCTCAGAAGAGGTTTGGAGTGAGAATATATTGCTATGATTAGATTTGAGGTTTTCTTCAGATCTGTGGGAAACAAAAACACATGAACACAGCTCACCAGATTCAAAATAAGAAAGAGAATATCGAAATGTCTTCCCTAAAACTCTTTCATCCATGTTTCAAAGATGTCGCATAAAAGTCACAGACACCTGCCTGTTACAAAAGCATGGGTCTTGTCTAATTTTGAGACTATCTGCAGCAGCTGTGGTACTGACATGCCATTATCAAGCATCTCCCATATTTATAATTAGTAGAATGATAGATCGGCTGATCTGAAAATTATTATGCAATACACTCTTCACCCTCTTAACCCTGCAGAGTTATCTGAGGACTCCCCACAGGTGAAGACGAGGATTTCAGAGTTCTACTGCATTTGCTCAAATGTTGATAATTTAAATATTGACAGAGCACAAGAGGGAAGAAGGAGATGATTGATATTTGCCCAGACTTTACACAAGGCTTATATCATGTCTCCATTCCTGACATTTCTTGATGGATGACGTATCAAAAGTGCACATGGGGACTATGGGATGAACCACCTGTCTTTCTCCTTGTTAGGGTCTCAGAGTTACCAGATTCTCAGCCTTTATTCAGACTGAAAGCAGAGCCTTAGATTAATATTATGTTACAAGTGTACAAGAGAGATTGAGTGTAGAAATGCTGTGAGCTTTAGATAAAGCTCTATGTGCTTGATTTTTGCAGTTGCATTTCGCTGAATTATGACTGTATTTTAACACCCTGAGACTGCCTTTTCCTGAACAGCCTGTTCCCTGTTCTTTCCTTTGAGCTACTATAATTACATTGTTGATTTCACAAATGATCTTGGAGTTGATGAGTCATTCTCAAAACAGGTTGACAGCTTTGTCTTATGCAGCCAAACCCCTACACACCGGATGGAATAACAGAGGTTTGTATATTAATGAGAGGAATCTAGTTCTTTTACAGCTTGATTTTAGGACAATTTTTTTAGGACACTGTGTGAATGCCCAGGATCCTGGATCCAGTGTTTTACTGGCAATCAGGACAAGCGGAGTAAGCTCAGGTACTTGTTAATTTTTCTGCATTCTGTGGAAGATAAAAGATTGTTTTTGATTGCTTATTAAAGTGTAAGTGAACCCTGGCTCAGAGCTAACTCCGCCCACCCCCGTAATTCAAAAAATGCCCAGAAAGTGAGCAGTTTGGTTCTGAGAGGAGGGAGGAGAAAAGGATGGGGTTTTCCAGTTGAGGCAGTAGTGACAGTGATGTCCCCTTTTCAGAGAAAGACACAGACAGATTCCCACAACACGTCTGCCTCATAGCGATCTTTTAAAGTGAAGGAATTTTTCCCTCTAGAGTCCCCTGATGCAGGCTATAGTGTGGTGGCGGACCGTGGTGGTCCTGAGCACTTCCTTTTCGGGTCGTTTGCTCCAGCAGTGGCGTTACTACAGCCGAGCTCTCAGAGCCGAAGCAGTGCAGGAGAGGATGGGAGTGGTCTCTGAACAGGAAAGTCAGTTAGAGGCGGTAACGCTCTACGATTTATATCGAGTTTGTGACATAGAAACCTACCTTGTCGGTTACGTCACATAAGCCCCACCTTTTCAGAAAAGATTTTTTAAGGCAGATGTCTGTTTGAGCTAATTAAAAGCTGTAAAATCCAGATTTTTATCAGTTTGGTGCAAATTTCAGCTACAACACCAACACTGATGTGTTTTATTATAGTTCACTAAATTACCTCAGTGTACAGATTAAAAAAATGTTAGTGTTCAATGCTTCTTTAACAAGAAAGTGATTAAGAAAAAGATGCATTTAGGGCTTTATTTTGTTTCTTAATGGCACTTATGCATTGCCCTTTGAAAATATATCAGCAGACCATCTTTAGTGTCTAAAAAATGTATCCTACCCTTTAAAAAAATGAAAAAATACCTTAAAGAAAGTTTTGAAAAAAGAAAAAATGTAAGAATTTATTTTTCTGACCCTTAAACCTTATATAATGTGATTCCTCATAGTACAGAGTTTGCATAAAGGCTGATTTCACAACTTTTATTGATTTTAATTGTAAAAAGAGCATGTCTTATATTAAATATTAGTGCTACAATCTGATGCATTGTAGCAACATTAGCCTCAAGCTTATTCAAATATGCAAGTCACTGTTAAAATCACAATACAAAACAAGAACCGATTCTAACACAGTATATATAATATAACTAAAGATATGTTATTCATTATACTGTGTCTTCATGCATCATTCAGTTTCATCCTAAGAAAGCCTGCCCTGCCCTAACATTGGCCTGCCCTGTCTAATATTGTGATGGTTATAACAGAGAATTATTTATTGCTTGAGTTTGTTAAAAAAAAAAAAAAAAAAAAAAAAAAATGTAAGATTGGAAACATTCGGCCCTGAAAATAGTCATTCAGTCAATACAGAGTTGAAAAGTGAAATAAGTTTAGAAAGTTTGTTTAATTTCATGTACTTTGAAGATACTTTGCAGGGTGTTCAAAATCCTCCTCTTAAGGAGGTATATTTTCTCTTTTCTTCTTTACTACTCAAGAAAAGTTGCTCATCAATTTGCAGTTTCAATTTTTAAAACTACGTTCCTTATGAATAAAATCTACTAGATTAAACTCCACGTTAGCTTCTATGGGAGCATATTAACTTTAGCTCGTTGCAAGGGATGACTGAAAGGTGATGAGCTAAATGACTGTGTAAGACTCGATAGTGACCGAAGTAAGACAGCATTATTGAAAAAGACGGGACCGATGAGTGATCAAATTTAGAATAAATAGGACTTTGTGGGGAAAAGAACTGCATCCTTGTTTTGAATAAAACATCAACATAAGTACACAGACCCTGTGCAGTAACACTTTCCTCTCTTTTCTCTGGATCTTTGCTGGCATGTTTCTACACCTTGATTGGAGTCCACCTACGGAAAGTTAAACTGATTAGACATTATGTCTAGAGCTCAGTTAGAGTGACCATAGGGTCACTTCTCTAAAGCCTTTTCCCCCAGTTGCTCAGTTTGGCTGGACAGCCATTTATTGGAAGAGTCCTGGTTGTGCAAAACTTATTCTATTTGAATGTTACGGAGGCCACTGTGCTCTTGGAAACCTTCAGTGCAGCGTAAAGTTTTTTGTAGCCCTCCACAGATCTGTGCAACAGTCTCTGAGCTCTGCAGGCAGTTCCTTTGACCTCATGGCTTGGTTTTTGCTTTCATATGCTGTGAGGCCTTCTATAGAGCAGTGTGCCTTTTCAAATAATTTCCTGTCAACTTAATTTTCCAGAGTGGGACTCTAATCAAGATGTGAAAACATCTTAGCAAAGACTGAGAAAAATGGGAGCAACCAGAGCTGAATTTCAAGTGTTTTGAAAAAGGTCTGATTACTTACTTTACTTTTAATACATATGCAAAAAAAATTAAAAAGTCATTTTCACTTTGTCATGATGGGGTAATGGGTGTAGACTAATGACAAAAATGTTGTTTAACTGTAGCATCAGGCTAGCAAACTACTTGAAGTTTTGTAAAAAATTAAGTCAATCACAGAATTGCCCCATTTTCACATCACCCCACCCACCCAAATAAAAATACTGACTTCCGGTGGCCATATAAGTAATTGACATGGCTGCAGACCAGATTAAAAAAACTTTCTTACAACTAAAATGGTTTTGATGTGTACTTAGTGATAAGATCTTTCAGTCAGAAGGGTTGAAATGAAAATAAATTTCCAGGTGTGTTCATTGTCTACCCACAGACGATGAAATTCTTATGGGAAAATATGCAAATTTGTAAACTCATAAAAAGCCATAAAACTAGTATTTCTTATTCTTTGGCCATGGCAGGATAAAATCAAGATTTTGCATTCATTTTGAAGGTTAGGCCTCAAATTTGATGTTTTTACTCATATTTAGCCAATTTTTTTTATATTTCATATAGTTTCCACTGAGGAACCGCCATGCCTCTGTCACAAACTAGAAAAAAAAGGGATTTGCAGAATTTCTGTCAAACTTCAGGATTACAGGCCACTGTGACCCAAAAAAGGCACATTTGTTGAATTTTGTTCTGATATGGATGGTAAGGACTTCTACTTGCATGTTCATGACAAAATAAGATGGTGTCTGTGTGTGTGTGTGTGTGTACATGTGTATGTAGGTATATTGGGCTGCAAATCTGTATCCCCTCCATTTCTTTACTTTCGTACACGTATACACCTATGCACGCGCACACACACACACAAACACACCACTTTCCCTTTTCAATTCAATTATTTGTTCTGTTGTTTGATATCTGTTGTAATAAACGCTGTTATTTTGCAAGATTTGGTGAGTGGTGTTTGGGGTGATGGAATGAATCAATTTTGTAATTATCTTTTTTTTTTCACATAATTTCACGAAGTTTGCTGCAGAAAAATGGGAAATTACAGGGAAAATCATTTTTTCACTTTGTTTTACATGGGGATCAATAAATGTGTTTATAATGGAAGTCTATGGTACAAACTTTGTAGTGAACAAACCCAAAGTAACTTTTTTGGACAAACTGACATGATGCAAAAAGTACTAATGCACCAAAATCAGTCTATTCACATATTATCATGATTGTTAAGCCGGTGATACTGATAACAGACAAAGTCAAAAGTCAAAGTCAAAAGTCAAAAAAATGTTTTGAATAATGACTTCTAGTGTATTTTTCAAAAAAGCAGTGGTATATGATCAAAAATGGCATCTGAAGGGTTAATTTTTAATGCGATTCATTAAATCATGATATAAATTAATCAAGAACCCCTTCATGAAGAAACTGGGGGAAAAAGTTTGGAAAATATTGATCTTTCATAAAGTTATTACATTTTAAAGGTCAAACTACAAACTTTATAATGAACAAACCGAAAGCAACTCTTTTTGAACAGGGCATAAGGGTTAACAAGGGGTGCAATTACTTTTTCACATAAGGCCAGATAGGTTTGGATTTTTTTCCCCCCTTGAAAAATTAAATAATCATTCACACACTGCATGTTCTATTTACTTGGGCTGTCTTTGTGAAACATAAAAATTGTTTAATGATCCAAAACATTTAAGTGTGATAAATGTGTAAAAAAAAAAGTGAGGAATCAGAAAGGGGCAAATACTTTTTCACAGCACTGTATTTATCATTCTAAAATGGCCAAGTCTGCTTTTTCAAGATAATGAGTAGAAATCAAAAAAATAAAATAGTCTGTTTTGACTTGTTGAACACTCCTTATAGTACAGTAAAGTACACATTCTTCAGAAGATTTAATGTACTTAACCTAAATACATTTTTAATATAGACTCTTTAGGCCTTATTTCTACATTATGACATTATGTGTACCTGCAGGAATATGATAACTTCTTCCCCAAGGCCATGGGCAGAAGGAGCTCATTTAAACCCATAGTGAGTGTGCCAGTTTTACCGGTGAGAATTAACTGAGAATGTAGCATGAATTAGAAGTGCTGTTGCTATGGTTACCTGCAGTTTAATATACCTCATGCAGTGAGTAAGAACAGTGGTTAAACTCGTGACTGAAACTAGGTTAAAGGGTTTCCTGTGACAGTTTTCCTAAACCCCTCCACCCAAACAGAAGCACTTCTTATAGCTCTGACACTATTATTGTGAAGAAAACCTTTGGTCAGCACTTTGGTACAATATATACAGATAATCACCAATAAAACTAAGACAGCATGCATGTCAAAGTATGTCTTACTTGTGAGCTACCTGAAGATTCCTTGAACATTTTCTCCATTTGTCAAACAAAGGTGAGTGATGCAAAGTCATCAATACAGCCCCTCTCTTACAGACCAAAAGATATAAACCTTTTAGAGATGTACAATACAAGCATTCAATATGTGCTTGAAACATATCAAAAAGCTTATTGATCCATGAGGAGTCATTGTGATTTCCATACAGTTTGCTGTATCACTACACAGGCGTCAGTCTATTCAGTTGTATTCATCCCTTGCTGCTCAAAGTGCTTCTTTTAAATCGGAGGATTAAGCACCACTCCAGAGACACATCATTTTTAAAGCCAACTAGGAACACTCAGTGATCCATGGTCTGCAGCTTATTATCAGCTGTTCTGAAAGCTGCTTTGAGATTCCTTAATGCAGCTTTCAAACCGTTTCTGATCATTCTAATCAAAGCATAGCAGGGATGTTTAGATATCAGCTCTGGCATTACCACAACATAAGACTTTATAGTACAGTAAGTTTCCCATAAGAAGCATTTCATTTAAAGGTCACAAAGCCTGTAGATGTACTTAAGATGCTTGTGTTTATAAGACAATCAAATAAGCAAATTCATCATGAAAATTCTTCTATTATAACATGAAATGTACAAGTGCTTATCAGGCATTTAATATCAGCAATGTGATTTTTTTCAACTATTAGAGTATGTGTCCACAGCTACTGTTTTTCCCAGCAGCAATGCCCACAACCTCAGTTTCACAGCACTTCTAATCAGCATCTATTGTGCACAAGTTAACTTCTGCTTCTCTTGCTAGTGTCTGGATGGGCTGTTTTAAGTAACTCTGTGGGCTTAATATTTTCTTTTACTCAATTAAAAATACAGTGCCTATAGAAATACTCATCCTGTTGGATGTTTTACCCTTTTAGTGATTTTTTAAAATCAATCATGGTCAATATAATGTGGCTTTTTTCAGCAGCTGAGAAGTATCCCCATGGCATGGTGCTGCCACCACCATGCCTCACAGTTGGGATGGTGCGATTGTGGTCATGTGCAGTGTTTGATGTCAAATGGGTGTCTTGTCTCATTGGCCAAAAAGCACCATTTGGTCTCATCACACCAAAGATCTTTCTTCCACTCGATCATGGAGTCTCCCACATGCCTTTTGGTGAACTCTAATCCAGACTTAATGAGTTTTCTTTAATATGCCACTCTCCCATAAAGCTTTGACTGGTGAAGAACCTGGACAACAGTTGTTGTATGCATAGTCTCTCCCATCTCAGCTGCTGAAGCTTGTAACTCCTTTGGAGTAGTCATAGGTGTCAGGGGTGTCTAGTCTCCTTCTTGCATGGTCACTCAGTCTGTTAGGACGGCCGAATTACACGTGCAATACCTTTCATGTCTTGATGATGGATTTAACTGAACCCCAGTAGCAGAGAGAAGTGACAATGATGCTGTTCCAAAAGATGAACTGTTTTCATCTTAGAGTGCTGAGAGTGCAGTGTTAAAAAAATAGTTGCTGCTGAGGGTGTTTGAACGCTCAGGACACTGAGCACTAAAACAATGGACTACATTGGCTTTGTATTGAAAACGAGTGCTGCCAGTAACACAAACAGTAGCTGTTAATGCAAGCCTTTAACATGCTTTTAGCAGTTCAGTGATTTTACACGAGAACAATACCTCATTGAGATTAATCAACTTTTTTCTGTGCCCTCATCTGAAATGTTTTACATGTTGCAATCCAACTTTGACAAAGCCCCTAGTGCATATTTCATCCTTAGAGTGTGTTGCATAAATTAAAGATTGAAACCTTTACCTTTACCTTCCTCACTAAAGTCAGAATAGTGTGAAACTTCAACTTGGTGCAGTGAAAAATTGATAAAATGGATTGTACTTCAGTGCTAAACTGCTACTGACAGACAGAGAAAGGTAAAGGAAAAAAGCAGAAGATATTCCTGGACAGGTTAAGTCTCCATGGTAGTTAAAGGTCGATTCTCACAAGGCACTGTTACTGAATGCAAAATACCATTAGAGCAGAGCTCCATGTTACGCACAAGACGAGACCTTTAATTCAGGATTACCTAAAAAGTATTCTTTAAAATTCCAGGTTAAGCATAAAAAACCACAATGAGACATAACTTTTATTAGAAGGTGAAAGCTAAAGAGAGAAAATCAATGGCTGGATTTGAATGAGTGTCCTTGAAGGTTATTCAGTCCTTAAAACACACTTTAAAGTAAAATAAATGATGATGAATTAATAAAAAGACCTCAGCTAAATTAGGTCTGTTGGTCCAGCTTTAAACTCAGCTAACTTATTTGTATTATTATAGCCAAAATATGGGTTGTAAAAATCAGCAAAAATTTTTCATACCTGCTGATACTGAAAATTCACTTTATGAGCTAATATCTGCTAAAATCATACCGATAATATCATATACCCCTGGTTTCAAAGTATAAAAAATACATGCTCATGATGCTGTTTATTTTATTTTTAAAGATTCACTTCAGGCTTTTTATGCTACTATTAGAGAGACAGCACAGTAGATATTTTAGGAAATTGGGGAGAGAAGGGAAAGTCATGGGAAGAGAGCCTTAATAGGATACCCCCTATGGAGTTTAGACTTTTGAAAGCTGAAACTAAACTAAAATGAGGTGGCTGGGGTGGAGGAGGAATATTATACCTGCTTATAGAGCCTTTCATTGTATTAAGTATCACGCAAGACAAGATCCTGAAGTAAAGCAGTGAAGCATTAGCTAAATAATAGCGTAATGCTATGCTGTACCTCTTCTTTGTTCTTCAGACAGTACATACCCTTGGAAAAGGCAGCCAAAAAGCTTCTGCTGTTTACCCAGTGGGAGAGATATGGACAAGGTATATGATAAAATATTCATTATTGAAGTTTCATCACTATGTCTTTGCATTTCCTACTTTAGGTTCAGAACATGAGCAGCCTTTATAAAGTCTGAAGGATGCTTCAGTGCCATCATCCACATTCAGGTCAGGGGTCAGTTCAGCAGTCATGAGGAGTGTGCTCCCAAGAGCCCTACTCACATCCTCAGGATTCTTGATTTACTGCAGCCAGGAATGGGTCCTTGAATGGGACTGAATGGCTGTCTGAGTAACGACCTTGTGCAATCACATCAGGTGGCTCTTCTGGTGATTGAGCATTAATGCGCTGATCATGGTTCCTCTTCTAATCAGCAGCAACTTCAGAGACAACAACTTTACCGCTGAGGTTGCCAAAATGAAAGAAACCACCTGTTTAAAAATGATATAGACCGTTATTTAGAAGACTGATGAGCATCAAAAAGGACCAAAGCTTCAGATCTCCAGTCTTGATTTTAAGCAAAATCTGCGATGAGATAGAGAGAGGAAGCAAGGGAGCACACTGCCATATGTGCTTCAGTGTAAATGCTTAGCTGTGATTAGATAATAACTGTAAAATATAACAAATATGAGCACTCATTGCTTTACGAATTAAACATAAATTCAGCACAAACTACCTAGAGTGAGTGTTCTGAGTGTAAGAGCTCACAGTGTGAGGAGCTCTGGGACAGGGTCGTGTTTTATAAGTTATTGTTATCCATTAAACTGTCCAGGAAGGAGCGCAGTGTGGTGGCTGTGTTGTAGTTACAGAGGAAGTTAGAGAGATTTGGTCCCCACAGCAACCATGTTCATATCCCTGAGCTATTACTTACTCTCTCATTTTATGTTCCTCTGGATAAGTATGTCTCTAAAAGCCTCACATGTAAACATTGTATGAATAGCACTTTGCAGAGCTGACGGTGTCTGAGAGACCTCGGTGGAGGATTGCAGAGCCTCAGCAGACGTGATATTTGTGTCAGTGAACTGAAGAGGATCTTAATATTGCAAACAGATGAAAGTTACATTTATGAAAAATGATAAAAGTTCAAAAGATATGAGATGGGGTAGGAGTGAAGAGGATTGAGCTCAATTTGTGCATCCCTTTGTTTGAAGTTTCCTGAGGGATTTGTGGATTGTTGTAAAACTTTATTTTTTAACCTGTACCTTAAATGTAAGTGCAGCCTGAATATTTTAGGAATGATCACATTTTATTATTGCATTATAGATAGTTATGGTACAACTTGAAGCTAAATTATTAACAAAACAGTTTCTTCACAGAATTTAAAGTTGATCTTCAAAAGGGAATGGTCAAATATTTTTCTTTTATATCTTAAAACTGAAACAGAAAATATCAGTTTGGCTGCCATTGTTACTTGTCGTCACTGAGCCACTGGTGCAGATAACAAGAGAAAATCTGTTGTTCTTGTCTTAAAGTTGCTCTGTCAGTTGTCGTGCAAATGGATTCAGACATTTATGGCCACAAACCACTATAGCTTTTGACTTTCTGTACTGAGGAACATGCTTGCCAGTAAGCGCACTAAGATGTTTTTGTAAACTCTAAGGTAAATCAAAGCTAGACAGGGAATTTTTCAGAGAACTTCATTAAAACATTTCAAAGACTAAAATGAAGGTTATTTTGATGCAGAGTTGAGTCTAAGTGGGGGATCTGAAAAGCACCGAGGCTCAGAGCTGATAAACAGAAACTGGAGATCAGATATTTAAAGGTTGGTGAAGCCTAATTGGATTTTCTTAGAAATGGATGAAAATATTCCTGTCTGGAGGCCGTTTTCTGTATTGAACCTCTACTCTTTTAGAAGCTTTTTCAGACAAGAAGTATGCAACAATGCTAACCCTTATCCATGCACAGAGTTTTCTGGAATGCATTTTGTGTAAATTCTGCCACCTTTATGCTCTCAATCAAAACAATAAGAAAAGATGATGAGTTGTGACAAACCTCTGATGCTTTTTGCAGTGAGGACTCTGTTCTGTAAAAACTGCACTAACAAAGTTTATGTATCAGACAGGAGACCACCGTTTTTGTTTTGAGGATGAATGTCACATAATAAGGGAAAAAAGATGATAAAAGTGTCCCTCCTGGTTTGTGACGAAAGCTCTGGGATCATTTGCAGCATGAACCAGGAAGGCCACTTCAACAGCTTTTTTCCTCATTGCTTGAGATTCATCCATCGAACAATAACTGTGGCTTAGTGTTTGGTAAATTCACATTATGGAGTATAGTTAGAGCAGTGCACCCCTTCTCTAGTGGGGCTACAACATTAAGGAGATTGGGGGGCATGAACGCCTTAAATGGGGGTGGGATGGAGTGACAAAACAGGTAGCCAATGGCAGAAAACAGTCACGGTCCATCACAAGAAAACAGCGCAAAACACAAGTGAGATGTAGCACCTGAACGGCAGCTTTCATTATTTATCAGACTTTGACTAACATCATGTGTTTTCATGACAACATTAAACATGTCATGTCTAGGCAGCTCTATATGTTGGCATAATGTACACTGCCCATTAAAGATTGAGAAAAAATTATCTGGCTTTAAAAACTGTTAGATATATTTGAAGTACATATATACGTATTTGCAACTAAATATAAATAATAATAAAAGTACTACTACTAATAATAATACTACTACTACCTATAATAATACTTATACTACTACTAGTACTACTACTACTACTACTACTAATAATAATAATAATAATAATAATGATAATATATAAATATAATATAGAAGTCCATAAGTTAGGTTTATCCATTACAACCACTTAGAGTTGAAAACTCTAAAAAAAACTTTCAAAGGAAGTGATGTCACCTTATCTAGTGATGCACTGAGGTGACTTTTAAAAAAATTCAGCTTCAACTTTTTGTCTCAAAAAGGACCTTAATGTCTTTGATTGACCAATCCATCCACCCTGAATGCTGCCTTCTGACTTTTCTTCTTTGCTCTTCTCCCACCACAATACCGCAGTTAATATCAGTCACTGCCTCACTGTAAATGCAGCTTACTCAACCGCTATAGATTATAATGGGCTTCCTTTCTTCCACCTAATGGCATGGGCCAATGACTCCAAATTCAACCGGAGAAACATGAATAAAACAGTCACGAGGCATAAATGTGCCTTACAATACTCCTACAGCAACACTTGCTGCTTTATTCAGCACTTAAGCCTGCTTGTGTGTTGTAAGAATCTGATCGAGAAGGTAAATACATGTTTTTTTTCCCTCTAAAGGAGCGCGTGGGGTCACTCAGTCAGAGAGCTGTGAATCACTGCCTGAGACACGAGGATCCAGACTTCCAGGTGTGTTAGATTTGACTCGGGCAGACAAAACAATAGCCTCCCTCCTCAGAGATTTGCAGCTCTGTGTCACTGTTTAACATTTTTGCGTTAATGCCAGCACTAGTTGTAATTCAACCTGCTGTCTTTGATGGTCTCTCGCACGTTACTGCTCTGACTTTGATTTGTAGCAGCACATTGCTGAAGCTGTCAGTGGAGTTGGCATGATGCAAAAGCCTGAGCTGTAAAAGGTTTACTAGAGGTGATGCAGAAAGTTCTTAAAATACTACTCAAAATCTGTTAAAGATCTGCACCTGAATAGATAGAGGTTCACGTTCTCTCTTGAGGTATTAAAGGAGTAAATTAAAAAAGCACATTAAGTCATACAGGTGCTTCATTAAAAGATTTGAAGGCAACACATGACTGCTTTTCCTAATTAATCTTTGCTTTAATACAGGACAGTTCATGCTGCCTTAGAGAGGTTTCTGTTCTTTCTCTGTAACGGCAGTGTTTAGTGGTGGTCATTACAAGAAGAAAATACAAAAATATCAAAATAATATTGTGTCTTTAAAAGTATTAACCCCCTTGGATGTGTTACCACTTTATTGATTTTATAAATCTATTATAGCCAATATAGTCTTGCTTTTTTGCAAAATAAACTTTTAATGTCTAAGTGAAAACCAGTTTCTACAAAGAAATGTCAATTAAACAAAAACATCAAAAGGTAAATAAGTGACTGCATAAATATTCATCCCCATTAAAGTGAAAAACCAAATTCAGCAGAGGTCTAGCTCTGCAAAGTGCAAGGAGACTAGTGAGAGAGGCCACCAGGACACCTCTGACTACTCTGAAGGAGTTACATGCTTCAGCAGCTGAGATGGGAGAGACTCTACGCACAACAACTGTTGCCTAGGTTCTTCACAAAGCTTTATGGGAGAGCGGCAAAGAGAAAACTCATATTAAATCCCAACTAGGGTTCACCAAAAAGCATGTGGGTGACTCCATGATCAAGTGGGATTTGTTCTTTGGTCTGTGTGTAAAGTCTCAGTTTCCAGTGGGAATTAGAAATAGCATGAAAATGAGAAGGATGAATGGAGTTTTTAAAATGTGCTCTCTGAAAATTTCCATTATTAGGCAGCCAAAACACAGTTGACGAGTAAACAAACAGCCAGAATGAAACAAAAGGCTACCATTCTCTTTTCAGATTGAGTGCTGTCATGTAAATGTGGCCTAAGTTAAAAGGCCCTGATTTACATTCTTGCTGTTCATGAGTCACTGCGTTTTTACAACCTGCTGTCCTGAAGCACCCTTATTGTTTTATCAGTGCTGTAAAGAAGAAACTCCTCTTCACAGCCGGGGACTCTAGAGCGGCGATAGATTGATCCTAGTGCAGAGAATCCCTGCGTTGCTCTCTCAGTAATTACACAGGACAGAATCGACAGTGAAGGCATCAATCACTGCAGACGACACGGCGGAAAATCTTTTAAACTTTGCACAGAAAACATCATCTCGGGGGAATTGTTGTAATAATGCATCATGTTTATTTACAAACACAAAAGTAATTCCAGCACTTTATGACCGCAATAAAACCGCACCACCGGCCGTGACGGTGACCGTGACCATGACGAGGGAAGCTTTGTATTTTTCCCCAGTGAATGCTTCAACACTGGGAGGGTTCCAGATATTCACATAAATTCATTTTGAAAGCTTCACCCCCCAAAAAACCTTCATAAAAGATTTACACAGACCTCTATTTTCATCGGTCTGATTCAGTGTGAGTGACAGTCGCTCTCTCCTCTGAGGCTTCACAGTGAAATCATGATAGGTGGCGGCGCTCTGAGGCTTCTCTTGTTGTCACAGACACACGGATAAAAAGTGCAGATATATTATTGACAGCTGGTTAATATTTGATGGTACTGTTCTGGGTATCCTTCAGTCGCCTCTTCATCTTCAGATTATTTTGAACAAAAAGCTTTGTTCCACAATGGTTTATCAAACATTTCTCTAAATAGACCCAGACTTCCCACATGTGCTGACACTTTGTCATCTGCAGGCATTTCTTTGAGAAATTTGTCTAAAATAAGTGTTCGGTTTTGAGGAAACAGTATTTTGGTTGGTACAACTTTTGTAGCATTTTATCTTTTCAAAGTTTATATCTGTTTTTTATGCTGACAGAACTACGCTGAATAAAGATAGATTTCTGGTAACACAGAATTGAATTAAGTTTTCCCAACTCAAATTGACATGTTGTGTTAACACAGTTCCTTTGGGTAAAATGTAGTGAACTAATTTGATTTCTTTCAAAGCGAAAATGATCTTTGCAGCAATCTAAAATTAATGCAAGTCCATTAAAAGTCTACTGTAAGTCTCACTGAATTATTTGCTTTACCCTACACTGTAAAACTGAACAAGTTTAAATTGCTCACATTTTGTTGAAATTGATTACGTCCCTGATTTTATGTTTTTCTATCACACACTTAAATCTTGAATATTTACATCAGGCACACTTAAGGGACTACTAGCACACACTGAACAAGGAAGTTCTCTTCTGTCATGGTCAGTAGACTATCCAATAGCTGTTTCTCAAATTCCAGGATCCTTCCTCTGTGGGAGGGAACCCCCCCCCCCCCCCGAGTCAGGTTCCTTGGAGGTGAGGCAACTCCTGAACATGCATTTGGAACAGGCTAGACAATTTCTGCAACTTTTACCCAGCTTTACTTTGATGCCATTAATAAAATCGCGCTAGTGGAAGATCCATATGCTCATCCTCTGTTTGAAGGACTCAGTCCTTGAAAAATTTTGAGGATCCTCGAGATTGGAACAGTCCTCTGGCGACAGTCAGTGACATGTTATCCTCCAAACATGGCTTTTCAAGCCTTTCCTTGGCTTTGAGGAACAGCCACAGTCCCTATGGGAGCAAAAGTGTCTAATGCCCAAATGCATTCTGGGAAAAGTCTTGCAGACTTAGTGATGTTTTTCAAACAATTTTCATTGTTCTTCGTTAAAGGAACAACCCAAAATTTCAAGTTGAAATAGCCCATGAAAGTACACTACCACTACCAAGGACAAACTGGATTAGATTCATGCAAACTACTACATTACTTCAACTAACAATCAAATACACTTTTTAGAATGTAAAATAAGTCCAAGACAGAAAAACTATCCCTAAAAGGACAATATGTAGCAAAGAAAGCACTGTTTAGTTTTGGTGTAGTCCATTGAATTCTGGGGAAATAATAACAGCAGTTTTAACAGATTGAATGTGTTCTATGCCAGTGATTCCTTACCTGGGGGGGGTGGGACCCTGGATGCTCTGATGTTGTCAAAATTGTCAAAAAATGAGGAGAATCTGTTAGTTTCTGTGCAAAAATTTAGTGTCAAAATGTTTAGGAAAAAAAAATACATTTTTAAGATTATAAAGTCTTATCTGAACAAAAATTGAAATATAAAAAAATATCTACATTTCTCGATGTAAGTTAGCAACTTTTTAAACATGAGAATTTTGTGTTTTTTCCTGAAAATTAAAAGATCCTCTTTATTATATTTTTTCTTGTACACTCTCATTATAATGGATAGTTTATACATAGATCTTTTGTCAAGAACAAGTGTATGTAGGCATATTATGTTGGGATTTTGTCAGTGAGACAAGGGGGTCCAGGGAGGGTTTTTAGCTTTTCTTAGATATGAGTTGGGGGCCCTAAGGAAGAAAGGATGGAAACTACTATGTTATCCAACTGTTTTCTTTATGAACCAAACAACATCTCTAAATAACACTTAATATGAAACAACAACTCTGACACACTGCTCAGATGGAGGAACAACCGTCACTGTTTTTGTTTTCCTGACAGTACAAATGTCAGTACTTACGTGCCGATGGTGATATGATGGTAGAAAAGAAAAAGTCACACTTAAGCTGACCTGACTCTTGGCCGCATGACATTTATAAAAGTTTGAAGTTTGGACAGAGGGACTCTGGAGAGGAAGACGCTTTTCCAGTGTGGTGCCGGGACCAATGTGTCACTTCACTTTAGGAGGAGATCACAACCAACAGACAAAACTGCTTCAAAGAAAACAAAACACAGGGGAGGAATGAGTCAATCCTGTCAGCGGACCTCTGCACTTCTTTTGTAAGTCCAAAACCTTAAAATAAGAAAAGCTGACTCTTAACACTCTCTGAACGTGATGAAACCCCCACCAAGGAATACTGCAACCTTCAAATGCCAGTGAAAGTTACATTTGCAACAATAAATGCTAATTTCTTTGCTTGTAATCTCACTTTTAATGACTCACTTTTTGACTCCTGTCCCTTATTCAGCTGCTTGATTTAAAACAAAATGAACTAGAAGTAGAGGGAAAAGGCAATCACCTGTTCAGGAATATATTAGTTTGCTCAGCAGGCTTGTTTTTTATTTTTAGCAGGATGAAGAAAGAGATTATCTAAATATTTACTTATGGTTGAGCCGTTTGGGATTGTATCATGTAATTACTGATGTTAAGTCCCACCCATTGCTTCAATATGTTTACAGATATTCAACCAGCAGCATTACTGTCTTGGCAAAATGTCCCTTAGAATGAGGGGAAGCAAGCAGACAAGAAGTCGTCAGCAAATCAGCTGAAAAGGAGCTGATGATGTGTTTGTTTTATTTTTGTAAAGATGTTGGTATCAGTATGTGATGATCACATGAGGGTGGAGGAAGGGCATCATTCTCACCATGATCTCTTGTAGATGCTCTCTTCAAAAATGTACAAGCTAAAGAATTTGTGTTAAGGAAGCTGGGGCAACATTTCCACACTAACGATTGCAGCTAAAAACTATAACTTTTGTTGTGTTTTGGCTGTTTGGCTGAGAATCCCTCGGGTGTGGAAAACAGCTAGAAATATTTCACATAAATTAAAAACATATGACATAGAAGTAGTCCTTTCTTAATTAACACAGTCATTTCAATGCAAAAATTCCACATGCTGTAGTTTTATTCAGACTAACACCATAAACAGACTTTTTTTTGGCATCATGTAAAGATTCAAACGGGCAGTGAGGACCTGTGGAAGCCTTTAAGATGTGGGATGAAACATCTTCAAGAACTTCAATCAAGTTCAGTTGCCTTTTGGACTGAGCTTCAAACCAGGAAGGAACTGATAGAGAGAGAGATGTGCAGAATCAATCCTCACCATGCAAAAGTGCTGAATTTTCCAAGATTTACAGATTAAAATTTTACCATCAATACCAGAATATCAAACTCGTCTACAATGTAAATGTAAATATCTAGGAAAAGATGACTTGTCACATTATCAGTCTGTATTTACCTGGTTTTATTAGGGCTTTACCTCAGACAGGCATTACAACAAAGAAAGCAATTACAACACATTTGTATAGAGTTAGCAGACTTAAGCTGTTAAAATCAGCAGATCCGCAGTTATTCAAATTCAGTTATCATAACTGGTATCAAGAAAGAAAAAAGATCTGTTTTACTTCCCTGAATGAAATCCTGCTACTGGCATGTACTAGAAGAGGAAAACATGATGTGTTTTAAAGCTGTGGGGACTGTTTGCTGAATGTCAGATGATGAAGAGGAGGAAGGAATATTCTTAACAGAATCTTTGCATCTCAAAGGGATACTTCAACATTTTGGAAAATTTGCCCATTGCCATAATTCCTATAGTCTTAGTAATAGGTTCATTTCCTTTAGTTGTCGGTGCAAACTGTTTCTAGATCTGGGGGGACCGTTAAACCAGCTGCACCGCGAACGCTATTTTAGCGGACGGAATTTTTGCTTTCCCTCATCAAACTCATCAAATACACAATCCAACAACTCCAAAACGCTCTCGTGGACAAGTTGTGATCTGTAAATAGTGTATCCCTTTAAACAACTATAAATAACTATAGTAAATAACTATATAAAAGAAATCAAACACCAGAAATGTCTCATGTGTTCTGCATTTGTGCTTGTACAAAATATGGAAAAAGATCGTATAAGCTGGGGCATCCTTCCACCTGTGTTTGGTGTTGCAATATGCATTAAAATCAACAAATATGCTAATTAAAAGCAGAAAAAATGTTCCAACCCTGAATTTAATACTTTTAGACCAAACAGAAAGAGTAACAAATCGCTCATTTGGGGAATTTAAATGGCAAATGTTACTTCTGAATTTAACCATAGCAAAAAGCAAAAACATCACCTACATGTCCAAAAGTGTCATTTGATGATTGGTGGTGTCATTAGGAAGCAGCAGGAAGCAGCTTTCTATTAGCAGCATCCATCCAAAGACAAGAGGACATGCTATGACTTGCAGGGATTTGCACAATTCCCCATGTCTCCTCTGACCTCCATCTAGTGGGTTTAAGCGGGACCCCTGAGAAAAGCCTGACAACAACATTCACTCACTTTATTGCCATGGGACCTCATGGCATCAGCAGCAGGACACTAATTCATAGCTGGAGCAATATTTTGAATAAGAACCTGAGTTCCCTCTAAAACCAAGCACCCAACTGAGGCATTAAAAGGAGAAAAGACAGTCAAGGCTTTCTCAAAAAGTCATTTCCTTACACATGAGCAATATAACACAGCTAAGTGGAAATCTTGTTTTTTGAAGACTGAGAGTCACATCTGTATCAAATACCCTGCAGGTTTACTGCTGGACCGTGTAAGCTGATCCTCTACATTTATAGAGCCTCCTAAAAGGATTCAAAGAAATCTCCCAGAGCTTGGAGGAAAATACGAAGAAAGGCCACAAAGAGAGGAAAAACTCCTATCAGCTGGTTTTCTCAGAGGGAAGAGGGACACTAAACAGAGATAAAAAAAAAAAACAAGAACAGGGCTGGATTGTTTAATTTCATCCCTTCAGGGGAGAGGTATGATAGTGACAATGATGCCAATATTTATCTGTATTATTGACAATACTGGATAATATACTCTGTGTCATTTTAATCACTGACTTGTTTACATGATTAAAACTAGTGAATTTATGATGCAAGTCCAAGTACAACTGGACTTTTAAAGTATATGTTGACATTGAAATCACAATAAGTCAAATTTGTTGAAGATAGACTAACTTAACATGATAATGCAGTTGATTTACTGTCAACAGGCTTAGACATTTGGCATGTTTCATAGTTTCTGCACCAAATTTTGAAACAACCACACTGGTTGACATTTGATGAATGCTGTTTGAAGAATGGGATACCATCCCACAGCAGTGTGTGACCGGACTGGTGACCAGCATGAGTAGGTGGAGGTGCCAGGCTGTGGTGGCTGTGTACGGTTCTTCTAAATGCTACTGAAGCTCCTGTTTGTTATGCATTTTTACAACAAAAGAAAATACTCTACCAAACACAAATTTCCTCACCTTTTTTGCTAGGTTCATTTACAGGACAGTGGATAGAGTCTGAAATAGGGATGAGAGAGTGGGGTTGACCCACAGGCCTTACTGGAACCTGTGCCGCCTGCATACGGGCGGGGCAACCTAACCGCTAGGCCAGGGGTCATCAGTTCCATTTTCACAAGGGCCAGCTGTTTCTTGACTGATGCTGAGAAAAAGCTATTTCTCTAATTAAAATATTCTAAAAACATTGTTTCCATCCAAAATTAATGGAACATTAACTCTTTAACAATAAGATCAGTCCCTATCACCTTTACTGCAGCCAGCCACAAAGGGGTGATTGAGATATTTAAGCTATTTCTGGAGCCCTCCTGATGCCAAAACAAATGCAGGAAACAGATCTGAGGGAATTTACACTCTCAAAGAGCCTGAAGTGGAGAATTACTGCAAAAAATGCAACTTTTCTCTAGATAACAATAATAAGTTTGTGTTTACTATGCCAAATTACAGAAATACCAGTGTGCCTCCTGTCTGATTGAAGGTTTTCTTTGGACTCATAAAAAGAGAAGTTAAGTTATAGCATGCCATATTTTTGCTCTGTCTCTAAATTTGATAATCCTGTGGGGGCCGAATGGGAAGTTTTGGTGGGTCCTTATGTGGACCCCGGGCCTCCAGTTGACTATCACTTCTCTAGGCCATCTGCAATCTATATTTTGATATTTGTTACCTGAATGGCAATAAATGTTTTTGATATTTTTTCTGTAAAGACATAATGAATAGTTAGCACAAATCCAGAATTACAGACTTAAATATGATTTTAGCAAAAATAAAACGATACTGAAACCCGTTTGGTACCACGCCAACAAAAAAAAGAGTCCTAGACATTGAATCCTAGGGAAGAAAAGTTTTAATTATCAAAAACTGCGGACAAATTCTGTCACACTGTCTAAACAATGGAAAAAACATTGGCAACATTTGAGGTTGTTAGACTTTTTTATCCTCTTTAATATCATGTGTTTCATAATGATAAAATCTTTATTTTAATGATAAATGGTGTTAAAAGTACAGAAACTTCACATTTAGTCTGTTTGTAATCAAAGGAGAGAGAGCACTTTCTGTATAGAGCAAATACGTTGGCAGCATGATGATGGAGCTGGTGAGGGGCGAGGGTTTTATAAGTCACCCTTGCTTCGCATCAGTTCCATCCATTTTTTCCATTCCAAATGTTGGCAACATATTCTTGCAATTTAAACAGCATGCAGGAGGTTGCCTTTGAGTTTTCATTAATTAAAACCCTAAAGGACCCAGTATTGATTGTTGGTTCTACTTTTGTCCCCATGACATGAACAGGCATTGATATAATAAGTCTTTTTACTAATAATGCAGATGCTCCAAGTGAAAATGAAAACCATTTAGAGTAAGCATGTGATCCTTTGGCATAATGCTGTTAATGGTTGTTACTGTTAAAAATCTTCTGACTGAGTATAAGGGCTGACAACGATTTTTTTTCTTGAATAAACAACAGCATATAATTATAGCAAAAATACCTGAACCTTTATTTCATTTGTGAATAAACTGATTCATCTGTAAAACTCAATATATCACCCAGCTCTAATAATCAGTCAACCAGAAAAAGATCCAATACTTTCTAAATGAAATGGGGCATATCCCCACCCCCGTCACACTTCTGTAAATAAACGGATTCTTCTTTTATGCATGCTGAAATGAGGGCAGTGTTACAATTATTACCTGAATTGAGTTGTAACTGTAGCTGAACTAACTGAGCATGTAAACATTCTGAATTCTTTGTGTATTCCTCTGTCCAATGATGATCCAGTCTGGAGCTAAAACAATGCCTGATGTTTTCACTGTATGAGGACATTAGTACATTTGGCGTCTGATGCTCAGTCATCAGAGGTTTTATCTTGTGACTAAGTGCCGCCAGCGGACAATCTGCAATCTGCTTTGCATTCACTTCTCATGACCTCATTTTCTAAGAACATTTCAAGACACTTAATATTTCATGAGAGTTGTAAGTGAAATGTGTAATACTTATTATGAGGCACTGTGGCTGAGAGTCAGCTTCAGTGCAAAAACAGCAATCACAGCAGGATTTAGATCACAGCTCTTCTCTGTGAAGAATGAAATTATTTTGGTGACATTTTTCTGTTTATTTTCTCATGCAAAAGCATTTTGAGAAGTGATCTGGCCTGATTGTTAAACCTTTCAAGTGTTTGTATTTGTACTGATTGTTGGTCTCAGAGGGAGAGTTGCACAAACAACAGCGTTTGGATGATGTGCTGGATCGGAAATGACTATGCTGGCTTTGAGTATTACAGTTATTTCCTCTTACTCAAGTCCACACAAACACACAGTAAGGATGCTCCTGACCATAGCTCCTCCTGGCTGAACAACACACAGCCCAGTCCTCACACTATAGGCCGGATGCCTCCCTGTACGTCCTCAGACAGAAAGCTTTATCTGAGCTCCGTCAGCAGAGCTTGTATCCTGCAGGATCACCCGCTAACAGAGGCGGCTCAGTGCCCACAGTGCTCTGCAGGAGAACCTTTTGTTCGCCCGGTCAGCGGGCCAACGTGCAGCCATGAGACGACACGGCCATATGTTCGTCCCCTCTGTTTCCCCACTCTGAAGAGATTCTCTTTCACTTCATCTGTGGTGTGACTGAGGATTTCTGTCACTTCTCCTGTGGTGTGTGCGTGTCTGTCTGTATGACTCATGACATTCTGACACTTTATCAACATTACAGAGGAAGCTGTCAAGCTGGCCCCTGATTCACCTTTCACTAATGTGTGTGTGCTGTAATTGATTCACTGTTTCGTGTGCATACTGACGCAACCTTGCAGCGTACTCAGGGGAGAGCCTTAAGCTCTCTGTCTGCCATGTCACATCAGGAGTCAGCAGAGCAAACAGGCATCACAGAAACACCAAGTTTCATACACACCGGCTGTACTGACACTTGCAAAAGACAGTCGCAACTGACAAATTTTGTCTTTACACCTTTAAATGTTACAAAACCAACAATTCCCTCTAGCTGGTTGTTACAGTGGTGTAAAGCCTGGCTTTAACATGTCTTAGTTTTAACATAAATCTAACCAACAAGAAGATCTTCAAGTAATTCATTACTGGCCTATCACGTTGCTGCTCTTTGATTTGGATATCCCCTCCATTAATTCATTCATTGTTGCACATGACTGTCCAACTCCTCATCACTGCCAAGTCCTCTAGAGAGTTCTAGCAGTTTCTTCGAGTTCCTTCATGAAGGAACTCTTGCCAGGCTTTCTGCTTTTAAAGGAAGGAAAAAAATGTAAATGGTGACATAAACCTCTCCAAGTTTTTGAGTAGCAAGCTTAAGTTTAGTAAATTCAACAGTGATGGTACAGCTTCTAAATCTGAATTATTTTTTACGGCAAAGAATGCAACATTTTGAATATTCACAAAACAAAAATTAAATGTCCCAAAATTAATATTTTGTGGGGTAAAGAGAGTAAAGTAGAACTCAGTGGGTTTGTTGATCTCAGGTCTGTGTTCACATGGACTGGATGGCGCTTCCTTCAGCTTGTTTATACATCACTCAGAGGCTCAAGCATGTTTTAAACATGTTTATTTCATTGGAATCCCTCCTTTTCAACAAGGGGGTTCCTCAAGATTTGGCCTTGGGATCCCTCTTATTTACTATTTATATTAATTGCCTTGGACAGAATTTACAAACGCTTGTTTTCACTTTTATGCTGACGATACGCTTATCTACTGCAGTGCAGCTACGCCTGCACAGGTTTAAGAAATCTTCAAATCTTTGATTTAGCCCAATATCAGTTATGTCCACTGTAAATTGTTCTAAATGCAGATTAAACTAAACTTGTGGTCTTTACATCTTCAAAAGTAGAAATGTTTAATGCATTAAATGGGATTTAAAAAAAAAAATTTTATGGACATTTTTTCATTTTTTGGATTTTGGTAGATGGTAGATTGTAAACATCTCACTTCTGATAAACAGAATTTTCTGGCTATTATTTGAGGTATCAGGCTTTACAGGGGTTAAATCCCTAGTAAAGACTTTTGAAATCAAAGTTTACAAATGTCACTTTTTTAACTGATAACATATCATTTAATGTGTACTCTATTAGTTTAGGTGTGTTGGCTGTTGAAACAGTGGATTGCTGCCATTCTTGGTAAGGTCTCCCCTAAAAAAGGGCTCTCTGACCCCTGATGAGACTAACCTGGCTAAATAAAGGTTATAATCTCCAACTGAAAGCCCTGCACCAAAGGTGGGCAGAGCTCCAGACTTTAGGAAAGACACTTTTAATACATAGAGATTGATACTGCTTCTCATAATAGATACTTCATAAGATCTACATTACTGAACACTGGTGGTAAAACAGGAAGGGAGGGGCAAGGAAAGGAATGAATGCCAAAGAGAGGGGAGCAGGATAAAGGACCCAGGTGCCCTACATGCAAGCTCCAGATAGTGACAATGGTGATACTACCTACCAGAGGCAGAGCAAGGGTGGGATACCCTATCTGGGGCTAATACTGCCAGATGAGGCTGATGCTCTGCATCCCCCTGCTCCCTCATTTTCAAGAGGGAAGAGAGACAAAGAAAGAACAGGAGTTTGGGGGTTTTCCTCAACTGTTATTTGGCCCCTAGCCAGAATTATACCTCCTTATCTAAATCAGCTGACTGGTTTGAACTTTTTTTATCTTAACCGTCTTTCACAAACTCCCAGTTCTCTGGGGACGGGCACTGCTGACCTTGCTATAAACCCTCTACACCCCACTTCTACTGGACAGACCCTAACTTTCCATCCTCACTGTTCAGCTTCTGTTCCTAAATCTGCATATCTAAGCTTTTTTCCTTTCATAAGCTTCCTCCGTCCTCCTAGGGAACTGTCAGTTCTATAGAGTAAACTATACAGTAGGTAGACCATAGCACGTCAGGCCTCAAACCCTAAAAATTTCTGTCCCTGAGCACTACAGCCATGATGGGTCCTCGTCCACCCAGCATTTTAGGTTCTAGGGCGATGGTAGGACATCCTAAGTTGCTCCTAACAAGAATTTGACCTGACTATTTAACAAACAGGAGCCTCAGTAGTGTACAGTAGAACCATACACAGCCACAACAGCCTGGCTCCTCCTTCTCATGGTAGTCACCAACCTGGTCATATACTGCTGTGTGCTGCTGGTGTTGCAAATCAGCCAATGTGATTGTGTTGGCCACTCTGACACCAACAGCACACCCAAGCCTGTTCCACAATTGTCAATGTGGTTGAGGTCAGGACTGCTGGCAGGCCATTCCATCCTCTCCGCTCCCAAATTCTGGAGGTAGTCTCTGATAAGTCCCTCCCTATGGAGGCAAGCATTGTCATCTTGGAAGACAAAGTTCAGTCCCAGACTGTGGAAATATGCCACTGGTTGCAGAATCTCATCTTGATATCTCTCTCCAATGATCACAAGCCTTGTCTTTCCTGTGAGGGAGATGCCACCCCATACCATCAAACTGCCTCCACCAAATGATGTTGCTCTACCGTTGCAGCAATCAGCGTCGTGTTCTCCACACTTTGACCCTGCAGTACAACTGCTGTATGCAGAATCTGGACTCATTGCAGAACATATCGTCCCTCCACATGTTCAGGTTTTTGTGTATGTGTTGCAGACACTGGTGCAAACAAGCCTGACGGTGAAGGGCCGTCATGGCATGCCTCCTGGTGGCCCTATGTGCCCGGACATTGGCTGTGTGCAGTCTGTATGGGCATATCATCCTGCGAAGCTTGACTGCTAATCTGTAGATGACAGCTGACAATTTGTAAATGCTGACAGGGTGAGGAAATGGTCTTCTCAGGATGTCAAACAAGAGCAATGACTAACTAAGCTGTTTGGCATTGACAGTGAGGGTTTGGCAATTTTTTTTACATACTTTGCTCTGCTGCTCATCCCACAAATGTATGTTCCTTACAAATGTGGCACCATTTGAAAGGTCAAATGAAGCTCTGAAGAACGAATCCTTGAATATTCAACTATTTGGGGTCACTCCTCTTCCAGATCCTTACATTGAAGGTTCAAATTCACAAATATTGTGATTTTTTTCCTTACTCTCACAACAGCAGAATCGGATCATGTTTGTGCTGCATGAATGCTCTTTATTTGTTCTTTTACTGGCCATTTCCTTATCACTCTGTTTCTGTTTTGGTTTATCACATTGTGCCTCCTTAAATAAAAATGGAGCCATGTCAAGTGAATAAGCAGGTACCCACCCTGGTTGTTTGCTGGGTTTTTTTGCTTATATTCTCAGGGTGTATCCAAATTAAATTGCTGCAGATCCTTTGTCAGATGAATAACCTTTGGAGTGGCAGTGCTAGGACAGAGGAGATTAGATTAACTCTCACTTGGATGATGATAATTTAAAAGACAGGAGAGGAGAATGAGAATGTGTTAAAGAGAGTGAGAGAAAAGAGGAGAGAGAGAGAGAGAGAGAGAGGTTTTGAAAACCACATAACGTAGAGTGCTTTCACTCATGAGGGAAGTCGAGCCGAGGACTAACAGGAAGTCTTTTGCCCTCAAGAGGAAACAAAGTCTTGTTACAGTAAAAGCCCCTGACCTTGTGGCTTCAGTCGGGAAAGAATGCATGCAGAGGAGACACGGAGAGATAAACAGGAGCTCATACAGTATATCGGATCTCCCTCCCTCCCTCTCTCACTTTCTCTCTCACTCGCCCACTTACTCAGTATCGTTTCATCTCTCTCTCTCCCTCCCTCTCTCTCTCTCACACTCTCGCAGTCGCTGAGCTCTGACGGATGGGGATACACTGCCAAGGAGGACTTAGGGGCGAGAAGAGTGTGTTTCTTTTCTTCTCTGGGTGTGTTTCCTTTCTCCCCCCCCCCACCTCCTCATGAGCTGTTAACTCCAGCACCGGTCCCAGGGATGAGGAGGATCTATTTGTGAGGAAGAGGCAACAAAGGCAGAGGGAACAAGGAGCAACAGGGTGGCAAATTCTGCGAGCGGGAGTGAGCGAGAAGATCTCTTGTTCTCTGAGCGAGGTTAGTAAGGAAAAGCTGCTTATCGTTTAAACAAACACTGCTTGCCGTTATTGTTGTACCCCCTTTTCTTGACTTTTTTTCCTCTTTATAAAGATGTTTTCTATTCAGAGCATTTCATATCCATCTCTTTTTCATCCCTCTGTGTCCATTAGGTGTGAATTAAATGTCTTCACAGAGCTGTGAGTTTCTTTCTAGAATATAAAAATCACATTATCAGGATATTCTAAGTCTCCAGGTTGGTTACTGAAGTTTCACACAAGGTCAACACAACTGTGTAATTTCCCAAAGGTGCACGCTGTGGTTCACAGGTAGAGCCTCAGCAGTGAGCGAGCTGCAGGAAGAGGCGAGGACAGCTTTGCTCTCATCGCTCGTCTCTCCTGCAGCCGTCACTTTTTTGCACAGGAGGCAATTAAGAGAGATTGGCAGCCGACTCTGCCGGTAACTTGGAAACAGGCGTGTGGGAGACGAACGGTGGCACATGATAGGATTTAGAAGGGGATGAGGAGGCTGAAGAGGAAGGAGATTCCCTTTGTTCATTCACACAAAAGCCTGCTCCTCTGTGAAAAATCCTGCTCCCGCCTGCGTGTCTGTGTGAAAACCGGCCCAGGGGCAGCAGTTGGGAGCTTTTATGATTTTGCATGACAGTAAGCATTGTTAGAGCGTGTTTACTGTAAGCGCGTGTGCATAGAAATTGTGTTTGTGTGCCTGCATGTGCACAGATTATACGTCTCTCTGGTGTCTGTTGCAGGTAGTGAGTCTCCTAGGTGAGCCCTCATGTTTAATTATCACAAGTGGAAGAAATTGTTCACACCTTAAAGCCGTCTCACAAAGCCAGGATGGGGAAAATAACTGAAAACCTTACAACATGCTTTGAAATTCTGTGATACCTGGATGAACAAGTGTGCAATTTTCTTTAATGAATGGATGGATGAGCGGTTTAGTATTTCATACAATAAATGAGCTCCCTCAGGACTCTGCTTTTGTTCCGGCTGTGTTTATTTGCAGCTTTAAAAAAAAAAAAATCCAACAATAAAGACCCTTTTTGCTCTGTGTTTGTCACAAAGCATCCTTGCAGCTATTTTTCAGTGTGCCTGGAGACACTGAGGTTACCCTCTGGCTCCTGGAAACAAAGGCCCCTGATGCAAGTTTTCAAGGATTTCCTGTTATAAGTGTTATTAGAAAAGGAAGGAGCGTCCTGTTCTCAGTGTAAACACAGGTGGAGGCACGTAGGGTGATTATTCCTAAATGTTTTGACACAAAAGGAGAGATACGGCACAAGCCTAAGCTGCACTGTCCGTTCATTTCAGTGGTGGTGAAGTGTCGGTCTATTTTCAGCCTAATGTGTTTATACTGAAAGAATTTCCTTTTAGCTGCAGATTAGCGCTTTGACCGTCCTCTCTTCATGTTTATCCTCCAGACTGTGTTTGTCTCACAGTCACCTCCACATAAGCGAGGTCAGGACAGTTGGATCTGGCCGTCAGTCATCAGTAGAGGACTGTTTTCCTGTGTCACCTTGTCTCAGACGCACTAACACACCCTCAGTCCTGCCTCACAGGGACTGTTACACTGAGGCCATCAGCAGCTCGCTGACTTTCCCTACCAGCAGGAGCCATTGACATTGAGATGGTGTTAATGCCTGCTCAGTACACACAGAAAACACACTCACATTCCCCTCAAGGCATATGCACAAAAGCAGAACAACACAAGCACACTCAGACCCACACTCACACCAGGAGAAGTGGTAGAGTGGAGAGAGGCGTCGTGACCGGTGACTTGGCAGAAGCCCTCAAGGTGAAAATTTTGAGTGAGGAGCATTTCAAATTCAGAACAGATGATCAAACTGGTGTCGAAAAAGCTGCAGAGTGGCTGGCGGCACCAGATGCAGACAATCTTTTGGCAGAGGAAGACTTTTCGGTGTCTGATTTTCAAACATAAAAGTCAAAGACTCAAAGCTGAAATTAATATAACTGTGGTATCGTCATCTCACGGACGGTGGTTCTCATCACGCCTCAGATGAGGCAAATAAACTTGGAGCTATACCGAGCAACATTTCTTCTTCTGCACACATAACCCTGACATTTATTTGGACATATCTTGGTGTAGACACTGCAAGTTATTTAGCTGGGAGCTCAAATTGACTGTTTTGTCTTATCTTAAGTCGCAGTTAGATGGAAAGATGTTCTCAGTTTACCACATGCTACCTGAAGACTATTTTGGACATGAAATTGATTATTTTGTCAGCCTAGTAACTCCATTTCTCTGACTCACCTATTATGTGCTGCAGGAGAGACCTGAAAAATTGGTAAGAACATCTAGTTTCTTGTTATTGATCGATGTTGGTATTGCTGTATGATAAAATGTGAGTGCTGGACTGTTGGATATTTAAAATCAATGATATTTCCCACTGTGTATATATGGTTTGTTATTATTTTAATCCATTTATTTTAAATCAATTTAATTATTGATATGACAGTAATATGAGTGTTTTACATTACATTAAATTAGTTCTCAGAGAATAAATGTGACATATAAAAAGAATGAAATGCAAGGACTTCTTGTTGACCAAAACTGGACTAAAATTTTCAGTTGTTTTTATCAACTTAAATTAGACTAAAACTTTAAAGGTTATTAAGGACAAAATGTGGCTAAAACTAAAGAACATTTTAATCTTAACTAAATCTAAAGTTGCCAACAAAATTAATTCTTCACTGGTTATGAAATTGTTTTTATTATCTCTCCCTAAATTGTTCTCAAACTACAAAAAAAGAGGATGTTTTGATTCAGTACTAACTTAACTCAAACAATATCCGCTATTGTTTCAGTACCATTGCAACAGCTTTAGGAGTCCAAGGCATAATTGGGTAATTTCTTGCTTTTAATTACCAAATATTGGGGATGCATGACATTATCAGCATGATAACGATACTGGTACATATTAGCTTGAAAATTGAACCAGCGGTATCTGCAGGAGATTTCTGCTGATATTTTGGCTGTAAAAATCTGCCAGTTTAAGGTCAGACCAACATCAGCTGAAGTCTTTTTCTTTGTTCATCATTATTCCTTAACCTTTCAAGTGTGTTGTAAGGACTGAAATTAGTTCATCTGCCAACTTTAAATTGTGTATTAAGGACTGATGTTTTAGGTCTAAACTACATTTAAATATCAGTATCAACCAAAATGATTTTATAAATATCTGCACATCAGATATCAGAAAATATGCAGTATCGTGCATCCCTACTAACAATATTGCTAAATTTAATTGATTAGATGTCATTTTCCACAGTAGAGGTTGAAATAAATATCGTGTTAAATCATAGGCTGACAAATTAATTTCTTCAGTCCCCCCCACATAACTGACCAACCCATGGCACATCGATCCAAACTTAATAGTAACTTGATAATATTAATGACAGTTAAAATGAATTTATAAAAAACAGAAAAAATATCAATACAAATGTTAGCATATTTGATCTCTCATCTAGCAAGGTAAAACAACTTTAAACAGTCATTGATGTTACAGCAGTGCATAGATTGTGTTGTTTAACTTCATTTCTTTCCTGGGCTCTTGACAAAGTCTCTATTGAACTGTCCATAGCGCCGCTGTGTTGAAAGTTCTAAGCAGATAATGTACAGTAACAGAGGAATCCATTTCTTTAACTAAGCTTCAGCAAGGCTAAATACTAGCAAACTTTTAGTAGGCATCTGTACGTCAAGTCCTCTCAGAGACTGGGTTACATTTATGCAAAATTATGATTTCAGTAATAATATTATGTGAAAAAGGAACCATGTTTCACTAACATTGGCTAAGACAGGCCATACTTGACCAAAAGTCCTGAACGTCTGGATCATCTAACATTTGGGATAGACCAGTTATCGGCCTTCCTGATTATCAGGGCAGATTTTGCCAATGATGTGTATTGATATTTTACTTTAAAGCTGTGTTAATTTTAGCAGATTTTTTAAATTTTAGTTTTATTCTCCATCTTTTGATCACATCTTTTAGTTTTAGTCAAATTTTAGTCATTTCTACCCTTTTTAGTTTTAGTCTAGTTTTAGTCATCTTGACGAAAGCTAAACTTACCCGTAGTCAGTTTTAGTCATCAAAGATCTATCTTTGGCTAGTCTTTGTCTAGTTTTTGTCATGGAAATAAAAGAGTGTTGATTTTTAGTCATAGTTTTAGTCGATGAAATTAACACTGTTTTATAGATCACCAATAAAGATAATAGATTAAAAAGTGTGCCCCTTTAGCACTGCTTTTCAATCTGCACATTCTCCTGTCTGATTGGTCAGATGTCACAAGATAAAGCAATCAACATTAGCTATGGCGACGCTGCTATTATTGATCAGTTTTTACTGCTGTTATTTGATTGCTGTATGTCTAGACATACGTAAGTTATAAGGAAGAAATTTCACTCTTTAGTGGCTGATCTGGTAAATCGTTTGCATATCAGTTTGATACATTGGTTGTTGGTTTCATGAACTACTAATTACCGGCATCAGTATCGATGATCCACTACTGTTACATATTGTGCAAATGTGGGTGGGGCAAAACCTGGAGTGAAGACACTTGAAACCCAACATTTATACTGTTTGCATTACTTTGGAATGCTTGTTCAAAATTAAAAGGACTGTAATACATTTATACAACATTATATACATTAATGCATTAGTCATTAGCGAAGCATTACCCATGACACTTGGTTTGGGATGTGCCCCTGAAAAACCCTCTGGTTAGAGTGAAAATCAAACAGGAGTCCTGGGACTGAGCTTGATACTCACCATGGAGAACACGGGCAATTTTATTGGTGTTATGTTGCCATCATGCACAGCTAGATGTTTGTTTCTGCTGAGGATTTTTTCTACATGTATGGATGACATTTGTGCTTAAAAATCATGAAAGTATTGTTCATTTTCAGAGATCATATTTCTGAACAAAAGGCACAAGTATCATAAACTTCTGTTTACGACAGAACTCATTTTCTGCAATAATCCAAAATCCAATAGAAAAATCAATTTGCTTTTTTCCTGAGAGACCAGGGGAAGCTTACTTCTGTGTGACAAAAAAACAAAACATAATTCCTGCTGCACTCAACAGAACAAAATGAGTGAAACAGATACAGGTTGCAAATGATCTCATAGATTCAACAATGATGCTTTATCTGAAAGAAACATTAGCCTGAAAACACACCAAGACAACTTAATCATTCGCTGCAGATGAAGTTCACTGAGACTCTCAGCCTCTATTATTAAAACACAGACATAACTCTTTTTTAAATGTACGTACCAACAATTCTATAAGACAAATTGCCAACATGACATCAGTAGTCAATGAATAAAATAGACAAGCCTGTCAACATCACCTGTGCCACCTTTCTCCTCTACCTCTCATCTACCAGGAGGGAAAGACACTGATTAAGGAGTAACTTTGACTATTTGTGATGTGGATCAGTTTGAGCCAGAACCAGGGGGGTTTGATTGCCCTCCCCTCTAATCTGTTGCTAGGCTTGTTTGCTTTAGCACTTTTATTAGCTGTTCTGACCTGTGGTTTGTTTGCTTTTCTGATTGAAGGGAAGCTGCAAACCACATCGGGATGTGTTGATCCACGTGATCCCTGCTGGTGAGAGCACTAACACAAATACAGGCCTCAAAGAAGACTACCAGTTAATGTTCAGATATTATCATGTTATTAAGTAACTATTCTATGATGTGAATTTGTTTAATAAGCACTTTTACACTTTGTGTCATCTCATTTTTTAAGCCCAGTATGAAGTACTTAAAGCCACAAAGCTTTGAAGTAGGCAGGATCATCTGGCCTTAGATGGTTTCTGTGTACAATCATTTGATTGTGGTTGATTTTGACAAATATTTGCAGTTTAACTATTTTTTCCCAGTTGCTTGTTTATTAACATCATGGTTCTTGTGCTTTGTGTCTAAAATACTCCCAAACAGCGACCTTTAGAATTGCTAGTTTTTAACTGCAGTTCCTCAAATGTCCACTTGAGGCTGGAAGTGTAAGTCCTGGAAGTCACATACACACCCTTTCAGAAAGAAAGCCATTTTTACAGCACAAACACATTTTAGTCTGGTTCAAACTGGAAATTTGGTCTATATGGCTCATTTCTAAAACAGCTGTTCCAGGTCAGAAAATGACAGGATCAATCAGCTGTACTTGATAAGAATGAAGCAGTAGCTACAGGCATGGTTTAGTCGAAGTGATTGTAGGACTGTAAACACAACAGCCAAGAAGAGATTATTAGTGTGAAAGCATCTACAGAGGCAGTTTTATGAGAACTGGAAACATTTCTTTATTAAAAGAAGAGCAGAGAGTCACACTGAAAGCTTTTCTTGGTGGAAAAAGTTTTTTTTTTTTTGCTCTTTCTCCAACCATCTTTGGCAAGAGTTTAATCTGCCAAGTGGTTCCACTGTTAATGAACAGTACTTTACTTCCCAGGATGGCACAGGACTACTACGCCATGTTTTTTTTGCTCTGATTGGCCTTTATTGTACGTGTCAGACAATAACCCTCCAAGATTTTTTTAAAGGTTCTGCCCTTCTCAAACCTGTGTAAGGACTTTTTCCCCCGTGGATGTGAAAAATATCCCATGCAATAGATAAATGAAACCATGTATATGGCATGCCAGGTAGGTTTCTAGTAGGGATGCACAATAATGGATTTTTGATGAGGTTAACAAATTAATTTTAGCTGATGCAGGCATCAGCAAAGATATTGCAGAAGGGGCTGCATGGCAGTGTAGGGATTAGCACTGTTGCCTCACAGCAAAAAGGTTCCTGGTTTGCTTCCCGGTCAGGACCTTTTTGTGGGGAACTGCATGTTCTCCCCGCTTGTGTGGGCTCTCTCCGGGTACTCTGGCTTCCTCCCACCAATAAAGACATGCTAATTAGGTTAATTGGTGACTCTAAATCGGCCTTAGTGTTAGCGTGCCTGGTCGTCTGTATGTCTCTGTACTGTATGACTGGTGACCAGCCCAGGACGTACCCTGCCTCTCGCCCAATGACAGCTGGGGTAGGCTTCAGCACCCCCATGACCTCCGAATGGGATAAGCGGTGTAGAAAATGGATGGATGGATGTTTAAATGTAGTTCTTCAGTCCTTAATACACACAATTTTAAGTGAGGATAGACAATACAAATTTCACTTTATTCCTGTAAGAAATGGTGATGAATAAAGAGAGAGACTGCAGCTGACATAAGCCGGTTGGTCCAGCCTAAAAAAACATTAACTTATTAGTTCTTACGGTGAATATTGCCAGCTGATATAGGCGCATTTCATGGATAAATGATCAGTTGTAATTATCTGCATATCATATCATTTCATATCTGCCAAAACCAACAATTTAATTTTTAAGTTAACATCTTGTGATGCCACTATCATGCTATTTATATTGTGCATAACTAGTTTCTTCATTTGGCTTATTAAAGTTAGTTTTGACAGTATTTCCAATATGTCAACTGCTACCAATGGGCTTCAAAAATGTGCTTAAGAAAACACTGAGCGACATCACTGAGACTATATCCATGTTTATATACAGTCTATGGTTTCATCTGCATGAATAAAGGGTTGATGAAGATTTCTAAAAATTTCTAAATATATTTTGTTTGATAACAGAAAAGAGGAATGAAATCTATCATTGTAAAAGTTGGGCCAAGCAACTTTTAGACTAACTTTTTATCTCTGAACTTTTGTCTTGTGAGACATTAATCTCGAAGGCCATTTTTTTTTCAGTCTGCCTCTGCTCACAACACAAGAATGACCGTTATTCCACCAAGAATTGTGTTGAGCTCTGGATTATGTTGTGAGTGCAGGCTGACAATATGATGGTTAACTCAACTGATCTTTTTATTGAACCTGAGCAAGAAACTGTCTTATGTATAACTTTTTTACATAAATATCTCCAACATTCAGAGTAGTCTGAGGGGTTTAAGGAACATCCTTATAAAGAAAGATGGCATATAGTTTCTCTGTGGATGCTGATTATACATGTTTAAGTCAAAACTCAGTTAAAAGCCGGAGCTCAGCATGAAGACGCGTCTATATTTGCACATCTGAACAGAGCAAAGCCTTTTATCTGACTTTCTGAGTGCACTGCCTGCCCTCATCCCCCCTCTCACCCCTTTCAGAAACATCATATTGAACAGTTTCCAGCTGAGAGTTTAACTGATTAATAACACCAACAGTAGCATTGGCAGCCGAATAATTACGTCCTCCCCTCCAAAATAAACAGCAGCGTGCGGCCGCGCTGCGTGCACACAAGTGTCTTGTTTTCCGATCTGCGGTGCAGAAAACTCTGCATTCATTTTCATTTGGCCTGTCTGTCATCGTGACATCTCTCTCTCCCCCGGGTTCACACCGACTTCCTGTGCCCCGGTCTCAGATCAGTGTGCGTGTTTGCACAGTGTGTGTACGCATTCTAATTTGTGTTGATCATGACATATGCCTGTGTGATTGTTAGAGAGGCAGAGTTGAAAAGAGAGTCGGCATTTGTACAGTATGAATGTTCATGTGTTTACGCTGTGAGGCTGAGAATACAAGTGCGTGTGCGTATCTATTGTTTTTTTTTTTTGTGTGTTAGCGAGCGAGTAAGAAAGGAAAAAAACAGAGATAGAGGCTGACAGAAGACGGTTCCTTGATGCAGCGTTCACGTTGCCTTTGATGCCGGTTTCCCTTCGTATCTGATTCCACCGCAGATGATAATCTAAGGGAGGCCTGTAGAGGGAATCACACAGTCTAACCATCAGCTGTCGCTCTCTCTCCATGTGACCCCCATGTGCTTTAATACCATAACCACGCCAGAGGCAGAAAGCCGGCTCGCACTTTGTCCCATTACACTGTCAATGCTGATATCAGTAGCTTGTTGCTCCATGTGTTGACTCCGTGCATCTTGACCCGCCTTTAGGCAAAGAGCTGTAACATGTCTGCTTTCAATCAAAAACATAACTGCACGTTTTACTCTCAGCAAGCAGATAAATCAGCCCATTAAATGCTTTCTCTGTATCAAAATGTCAATATGTAAGAGTGTACTCGTTTTCATCTTCATTCCTTTATGTCTATATACAGTGCTTTAAGCTTTGTGTGTATCTAGGAGAAGAGAGAGAGATGTGTTTGTATTTTTGTGCAGTAAGTGAAACGAGAGGCTGAAGGAATGATCAAATAGTGAACAAGCTGTTGAAATTCAGACACAGGTTCACCCAGTGGCTGTTTTGAATATTAATGCACAGTTCCTCTGTGTTTTTGTGTCTGCGTGCGAGTCTGGTTTACTGAAAAAGAAAGAAGAATCCCACTAACTCAGTCCTTTAAAATCATTGTATCATTGACCCCCTGAAACTGTTAAATCACACACAAATGATCATTAACAAGAGCAAAAAAAAGAAAAAAAAACAGAACACTTTGGGAACCCAGAGGTCAGGTAAATATTTACTGGAGTGCACCCATTATGCAGATCAGTATCTATGGTTATCATTCATCTTCATGCATAAATTATCAGCTCTGTCTGTGCTTTGTACTCCTCTCAGTGCAATCAGTTCCCAAACAGTTCTTAACAACCATAATTGAGGAGAGCGGGTCAGGGGTCTTCTCTCAGGGGTGAATTTGAAAAGAGGAAACTCTCAGAGCATAACAATTTTATTGACAGGTTGACATTGAAATCTGTATGCATGACCCCTTTCCTTCCTCATTGACCCCATTCACTTCTCATTATTTGGTGTGCCGGGGTCTGACCTGTGACTGCGAGGCGTTTCCACATGACCTCCTCTTTGACCTATGGTTAACCTCCTGTTGACTTGTTCCATTACAGCACCTCATAGATCAGTGTTACGCAAGCCCTGTAATGATGGGAAACTTGTAATGATCAAACCATCATGTTTTCTTTTTGTACAAACATAAATCAGTTTATTACTAAAGGTAAACTGGCCTTTTTGTCATGTTAGATACATAACAATGTTTTTTTTGACATTAACATTATAACAAGAGTTATTACCAAATGCTCTAGGTGCAGATATTTTTCCTTTTTGAATACAGTGGTGGTACCACATCTCTCAAATACTCAGAATAATTTACAGTTATGGGCTGCACAGTTGTTCACACTGTTGCCTTATAGTATAATGTTTGTGGTTCAGATCCCAGTCTTTTAGGAGTTTGTTTCCCTTTGCATGCGTGGGTACCCTGGCTTCCTCCCACAGTCCAAAAACATGCTGGTAAGCCTAATTGGTGACTAAATTGCCCATAAGTGTGAGCATTGCTGCCTTTTTGTCTCTATATATCAGCTCTGTGATTGGCTGGCGACCAGTCCAGGGTGTACTCTGCCTCTCGCTCTATCACAGCTGGGATAGTCTCCAGCACCCTGAAACCCCAAATGGGATAAGGAGTATAGATAATGGATGGATAGAGGGTACAATAATCAATAAAGTGGAAAGAACCATTTTTAAGATGCACCAAAAGTAATGTAGTTTTTGTTGATAGTTTAATAGATTTTAACTTATTCATGCAGGGCTTTTAATAGGTGGAGCTAATTTTAAATCTGCTTGATTTTTACACAATCTTATGCATAAAAATGTAATCTATATCATTTTTTATTAGTATTTGAAGTGTGAAACAGCTAATTATATTTGAAGTTGATTTGAATGCTTGTCAATGGTGATTGTAAGTTTGGAACAGGATACGAGACAACTGTTTTTATGGGAAGCACTCATCAAAGTAGTACTAACAGGGAATGTTTTTACACCTAAATTCCACCAGACGCGCTGATAGGTTTTAGTTTAAGTCAATGAGAGTTCTTCCATTAGCTATGCCGTGTTTTGTTCTCACTCCGTCGTGGCTCCATCACATCTACGTCACAGCTCTGGCAGACCAGAGCCCTTTGCAGCAGATACACAGAACTTCTGTTCCTTTTTGGATTCCCGCGCATAAATGTACATGGAGAACGATTAGCGAGGCAGGAGGTCTCACCCAAAACCAAATATAAATATCTGGTTAAATTTCAGAATAAAATACTCTGTGTTGATGCCAGATCGTATTTCACTTTACTACATCGACAAAATGCCATAATGGGTCGCAGCCGAGCCAGGAATCAACAGTTGATCTTGGAGGTGGTAAACAACAAAATAATTTATGGCACCATCCATCTTTTCTACAAGGATAACATTAAAAGATGAAGCATGGAACACCATAGCTGGAGTCATGGGAGTAAATAGTGAGTTACTTAGCTATTTATAAAAGGTAATTTACTGATGGTATAGCACTTAAGTAGTATGACCAGGTGTGATTAATTACTGCGGGAATATTTCAGCCAAATGGCCAAGCTGTCTGGCAGTGCTGCACAGTGAAAACAAAGTCAGTGGGTGTTGACAGAATAACCAAAAAACAGACAGAGATGGAGCTGAGGAGGGTCTTAAAGTTTCTGACAAATACCAGTAATTAAAATACGCTTGCTTGCAGTTGTAGTTGCAGTTGTAGACATACCTTTAATTTTGCATAACTCGTAACCTTTTTAAGACTTACAAGGGCTTGTTAAAAAAAAAAAAAATCCCTCTTGCAGTGTGTGCCCATAACAACATAAACATCATTGTTTGAATCAGGCTGTTGACATGTTTACATCTGCAATAAAAATGAGCATTTTAACATGGGATGTGAAAGTGATTTACTTTGCCTCTGCAGCCAGCCTCAAGTGGATAGTTGAGGAACTGCAGTTTCTTGCACTTCAGCACTGGTCTCCATTTTTCAACACAGGAATGTACAGCTTGGTGTTGCTAATGGGTTGAAAGGCAAAATTCAGATTGTTCTGACATCTAAAACCTAGTGCTGTAAATACATGAATGTTCACATATTTCTTAGTATAACTCATCTTAAAGACAACATACCCATTTGATATCATCTACCTGCTGCCCAAACTAAAATATGTCTGCAGTAAAGAGCTGCACATGTTCCTCTGAGGGGCAATATCTAATACACATAACTAAAGTAAAGTCAGGACAGATGCTGAACAGAGGCAACAATCAACCACACAACATCAGTAAAACCTTAAGATAATCTTTATGCCTCCAAATCCAAAGCAGACTAAACAGATTGTTCTGCTCCTCACAACAACTTCCATATAAAGACATATATGTGCATGGCTGTCCTCCCATACTGACGGCTTGTAGTTACAAACTGACTGACAGCCGAGATGCTGGGGGAGTGGACGAAGGGTTAAACGCTGATGTCAGGCTCGTGCTGTTGATTACAGAGCCGGAGGTGCAGCAGAGCCTCTGTCACTTTGGCTAAGCCGTGCAACGGAGAGAAAAGCTTTTATCACCAGATAAAAGGAGCATGTCAAGGTAACAGCTTAAATGCATCTACAGAGTCAACAAGAAGGAGAGAGTGAGACGGCTGGAGGATTAGCTGGACACAAAACCTCTGGATTATTTATTAGAGGTCTGCTCTATTTTTGGTTTTAATTAATAGAATTTGTTTTATTTGAATAAAAGTCAGACATTATGTCATCCTAGATTTGTATGTTGGGCCATTCTCATGTGATGTGTTCTCCTAACATCCTTATTGATCTTTAGGAGAAACATTAATGGCAAAAAAGCATAAGAACATATGTGCGCTCTTTTTATTATTCATTTTGGTCTGTTCCTCAGAGAAATAAGAGCTTCTTTTGTTTCTAAATGCTGCACTAGTTCCATCAGATCGCTGCTCACTTTATCTGTCTGATTACTGATGCTGAGCACGTTGAGTACAGTGGGATTTTAGAGCTTTGTCACTGAAAAAACAGCTGCTGCCTGCTGCAGCAAGAAAACAACATTGTAGTCGTGAGAGTGAACTAAAACAGTGAAGCAGAGAGCCAGGCGGCTGAAATTGAACTTATGGAGCTGTAATGCATTTGCTGTTGTAGGCTGTGAATCTATTCCTGATGGCTCCTTTAGTGAAGGATATTTTGTCTCATAACCTTTTCTAAATTTAACTCAACAGTGCAGATCTCATTCATGTACTCAAGGGTTTGCAGACAATAACTTTTTCAAGCTTTGAAAAGATTAATAAAACTCTGATCTATTCATAATTCCTGTATCAAAAGACCTCCTTTACAAGGACTCTAATGGACCTTTAATATCTCTAATAGCTTCTGAGCCAGTGGAAGGTTTTTGGAAAATCTCTATGGCAAAATACAATTAACAGTTGAGAGTTTTCAGTTTTTGAAGTGGGTCGAAAATAAAACCTTAATGTGTCTCATTGGTGCCATTTATTCATATTTTTTGAAGAAAAGTTTCTTATGTTTGATAAGTTAATAATCAGAAATTAATAACACTAATGTTCTGTTATAATTTTTAGGACCCTTCAGAAGTGGACCCTTAGAATCTTTCTAACTTTTCTCCCCTAAGCACAGACATAAGTTAAGTTTTAACTGTTTTGTAATGTTACAATCCTCCACACGCACACATTTTATGATTCAGCTAGACTGTAAAAGCATGCACCAGCTTTTTGTGGTGACAGCTTCACTGTGGAGATTCTGCAGACACAAATCGCTGTCTAGTGTCTGGCTGTCCTTGTGTGTGTTCTGTTTTGTGGAGCAAAGAAAACAAACTAAAAATGTGGAAAAAGAAGAAGAGTGAAATCCTGGCCGAGAAGATGGAATAGTTGTGTTAATGTTATAGAGATGTAAAAGTACACATCCAAATACTCAGTCTGCTGTCTGTGTCATAAACATTGAACATGTTGGATGTATCAGAATTCCTAATTTTTTGGAGGGCAGTCCTGCCAGAAATTGGGCTTGAACTCATCTAATATGTAGCCAACATTAGGTAGAGTCACCATCTTTAATATGGCAACCAACATGGAAGGGCATCGAAATTCTGCTTCAGACACCGCAGGGTAAGTTCCACGTTGTGTCCACATTGTGCTACTTATATTTTGTAACTAAACCCTCAGACTAAGGTATAGTTATAGTTATAGTTAACTAAAACTAACTAAATAACTAAAACTAAAATATAAAAATCATTTTAACTGAAACTTAATGAAGACTGAGTTTTACAAATAAAACAAAAACTAACTAAAACTGTATTGTGTGCTTACCAAACTAACTTAAAGGAAACAGAATTAGAGACAAAATCTCCTTATTTGTAGTCTTTTACACTAGCATACTGTCTGACATGAACACCCGAGGCTGGAGAGAGTAAAATCACCTGCTTTGATTGAAGACAACTTCACACAATGGTAATTTTAGGTCTCATACAAACATTAAAATCTAATAATAAAGTGAAAAGTGAAGAGACCTTTGGTATCCCACATTGCTGACGAAACTAAAACTAAAAAAAACTGAACGAAAACCAAGTATTTTTGCAAATTAAAACTAAACTAAATGAAAAAAAGTAAAAAAAGTAATTCAAACTAAAATTAAAATTGAAACGAAAGTTGAAATCGAAGAAAGAATTAAAACTAAAAAAAAAAATCCTAAACCATCATAACCATGCCTCAGACCACTTCGTATATGGGTAAACGCTTGATCAGTTAAAGGTCACATATTTGACCTCTTTAAGACAAGTTTATATTGGTCTCAGAGGCTCCCAAAACATGCCTGTAAAGCTTGTTGCTGAGTAAAGACTCCAGGATTGGAGTTTTGCATGTCTAAAAGACCCTCTGTTTCAGCCCTGCTCAGAGGGGGCAGTTTCTGTAACTGTGTCTTTAAATATTAATGCACTGTCTGACTCCGCCCCTCTCAGGAAATGCATGTGGCTCTCCTGATCCTCAAGGATCAGGAGAGGAGGGCGGAACTTTCTTCCAAGCAGGGAGGGCCAACCAAACCTTGGGGCGGTGCTGACTCCCCACATGACATCATGAGGGGAAAATCTGGGACTGGCTTGTTTAAGCACACATTTTCTAAAAGCTGGAGAAAGAGGCAGGGGGGGAGGGAATTGATTTTCCTGATTCCTGGGGGGCTTGTGGATGGGCCAGAGGCACATATTTTGTTAGAAAAGCCTAAAAAAGTGTATTTTGTATAATATGTGACGTTTCAGGTTTAAATCCTGACATTTGAGCACAATATGTTTAAGTCCTTCATTTTAGACTTAAAATGTGCACAGCAAGTGCCCTCTATGTGTTGAAACGGTCAGCTGGAACTGAATTTACTTTACTAGCTGATCTGGTAGCTAGTGACAGCTATGGTCCCATCTGTTTTCACCACAGTGCTCAACAGTTACTGCCCACTTTAGTTAACTTTGTTAACTTCAGTAGAAATAGCAAGTGTCTGAAATTCATGGGTCACGGGGGACTCCACCAAGAGAGATGAATAAACCATGCTTTATTTTTAATGATCACCAGGTACTCGTTCATAAGACTGGGCAGATTCTAAAGTTCTGAATTTACTGTAAAATCCCATCCCTAAGATGCATGCATGTTTGAAATGTGTGTACACTAGAGGACCAAACATGACTGCTCATTATGCTGACAGAGAAAATGTGTTGCATAAAGACTCAGTATAATCCATGAGTCATAATGGGCTCAAATGACTGTAATTCTTGATTCACTGTGCAATATAATGGCTCACTGTAATCCCTCTCCCCATTAATGACTAATAATTTAAAAAGAGACGATAATCACATTCACGTTTTATCACTGAGAAACAGCAGGTGACTGCTATTGTTCAGGCTGATAATAAAAAATAAATTCAACTCAGGAATCATCTCAGTTTAACCTTTTCAGAACAAACTTCACAGCATTTAGCATGAATTTAAAATATTAGAGCTCACAGTTGAACTCACATGGGAGCATTTGAGGACATAAGAGGAAGTTATTATTCATAGAAGAGCTGCCAAACTTATGCAAAGCAAGCTGAGTTCATTCACTGTAGGTCAAAACCAGGACAGCCTCATTAATGAGGTGCAATCCCACCACGATGGCCAGTCAACCAACACGTCCAATAATGACTGCTGGAACACTACATCAACGCTTTCTTGAATTTTAAGGGTTTTTCTAACAGGCTGTATAAACCCTGCTGCCAAAACACCATTAGCTTTTGGATTCAGAGAAGCGCGGAGTATTAGCGGCTCTCCTCTGAGGTATTCTTGGCGGTGCAGGGGGAGGTTGTCTGTGACCACTGCCCTGTTTGACCTCTGGGACCTGGAGGTGTATAAAATCCCTTCATGGTCTCTGTGGTTTTTATCTGTCATGGCTATTTCAGGGCTGAGTTACATGGGGTTTGGTGTGAGGTGTTAAACCTCTTAAGACAGACTGTGGTTCAGAGAGGTTATCTGAGGGGAAACTCATACCCTCCTCTGTTTGCGCTTTGCCAATTTTGGATCTGAAGCATTCAAAAGCCACTAAGAAGAACTTCTCTGGTGGGGTTTCATACACGCAAGAAAAAAATCCTGAAATTTACAGAAATTTTCAGCATGATGTGCATGTTTGAACTTACTTTTCCAATAAGCAGTTCTGAGTTGGTCTGCGTTCGCCAGTGAGTTAATGCAACAGGTCATATTTATGGAAATTTGGGGGTAGTTCTATTTTATTTGCATGATTGATGTGATCATTGAGCAATCATTCAAATGACTTCTGCAATAAATAACATATATGTATATGTACTGTATTTTTTTTAGCAATTACAAGTGATGATTTTTCAGTCTTTAAGGTTTAAGAGATACTCAAACAGCTTTTTCTCAACATTTTTCACAAGTAAAAACAAGAATGCAGTCACATAAGATAAGATAAAACTTTGTAATTACAAAAGAAATTGAAGCCTAAAACAGGAGAGGAGAAGTTAGACTTGTGTTCAGCTTTGAAGTCAAAAAGTCAAAGTTAAGAAATTCTCAGGCACAAAGCTTTGTGAAAAAGAAAAGCCTTTAAAAAAAACCTCCCTTTTAGGCATCAAGCCCTTGAGGCCTATCCTGTTCGTGTCAAGCTCATATAATAAAGGCTTTTTTATTCTTCACAAAGCAGAGTGCCTTGTGACTTTTTGACTACATGGCAGAGCACAAGTCTAACCTCTCCTATCCAGCTTCTGGCTGAATAATGTGTCCTTTCATCCAAAAAACAACTGTCTCTTGTTAATTAATACTCATTACTTTTCAATTGGCTTTTGTACTAAAGGAGATTCTTTTTGCAGGGTCAAGTGTGAATACAACAATAACTTAAATGTGTATGAAGAATTAAATGTATACATACCTAATAGCAGTGGTGTAACTTTCTTTAAGTTAGCAATGTCTTGATTCCTGCCAATAAAGAAAATAACAACAAGCCCAAATAAGAAAATACCAGTGGTTTGTCACCACTTTTGAGCAAGTTATTTCTTTGTTTTTGGGCAGAGCTAAGTGTGACTAAGTGACGTATACATTATCTATACTCCTTGTCCCGTTCGGGGTCGTGGGGAGGCTGGAGCCTATCCCAGCTGTCATTAGGAAAGAGGTGGGGTACACCCTGGACTGGTTCCAAGCCAGTCGCAAGCCTTAGTGACAAATGAGGGCCCAGAATGATTTATCCCAACCCCATAACGCCACAGTGGTATGAAAAAACCAAGCATGCAGTGTATTCATAGCTATCTTAATATATTCTGTAGTCTAGCTGGCCAACTATGCATTCATTGTAAATAATCAGCCAGCCATTTTTTCCTTCAGTGTCAGGTGAATTTGCGCAGTCTACCAGCTAGGGATGTAAGTTTCAATACCTGGTTTTCCTGGTTTATTAACATTATTATTATAAGCACTCCCTGTTCACCACAGCCTACAGTCTTCACTAAACTACCCCTTGCACTCATCCAATCCCTCACATAGTCTGTCCATGTCTGTTATGCGTTCTTGTAAAGGGTTCTTGGGTTCCTTGAATGGCGCAATATAAACCCAAGATATTATTATTATTATTTTAGCCCTACAGTACTCAGGACATGGCTCAGCTGTTAGAATTGTAATGTGCAGTCTCTCAGTGAAACTTAAAGTTGTTTTTCCTGCTAAATATCGTGAGTTAGATAGCTAAATATTAAAAAACAGTGCCACAGAAGGCCACATCACAGGCTCTTTATCTATCTTTCCTCAGATTTGGTCAATTCAGGCTGTCGCAGTAATGATCTGCATGTAAGCGCAAGCCCAGTTTGAGAAAGCATGACGTGATGAGGGGACAGCCTGCCATTGGTTAACAGCCCATCACAAAGCATCAATATGGCTGTAAGCATTCAAGCAAGGAGGAAAAATGAGAGAAAATTGACTAAAATGGATAAAAAGACATTCAGTTTCAGATTAAATTTTGTAGATTTAGTCTTTTGAGTTCCCAGAAAGTCACAAGAGTTTTAGGCTTGCTAGAAATTCTTCTGTAAGTACTATGAAGACATGGATAAAAGCGACTAGCTTCAAGAGGAAATAAAGAGTGAAAGGCTATGTCTAATGGTCTGAAAGTTATTTAATTTTTGATTGCTTGTCTCACTATAAAACAATGCCTATCTGGGAGGGTTTTTATCAGATGATATAGAAAATAATCAATGTTGTGCTGCCTCCAAACTTTGCAGCTGCTGTGGGTTCTTTGTTTGGTTCTTCTTCGCTGCTCCTAAAAGCTCATGCATGCAGTGTTGTCAATCAGTGAAGAAGAATTGCTAACATATAGCATGGCTAAATAAGGTAAAACATACCAATACCTGCATTTTAAGCAGTATCGGACACATTTCCAGTACTGGTATTGGAATTGGAACAACTCCACTACCAGCCACAGTTTTTGGCAGATTATTCAGAGTTATTGAACTTACTGATTTGTGACAGAAAACTGTAAATTTAATCCCAAACTCTTGCCTCTCCTGCTCTGATACAGAGCCACACAGCTATAAGCTCTGAGGTCATGGGTGCAGGCTATTTGCTGGAGTGGTTGTCACAGTGTCACTTGAAGATAGATACATTACAAATTCATTACATTTTCATGGAAGACTTTTGTTCTTAAAGGAGCCATGAGTGCATTCCACAACATCTTAACAACTCAGACATCTGATATGTACTTGAGACGTACTTGACTTGTCACATCACACATAGAAAATAAAATTAAAGAAGGCCTGAAGTATTTCAATGTTGGAAAAAAAAACTGAAAACTTATTAGCAGAAAACTCAGCCTCTGAAAGTGATTGTGACTCTGGTGGCTGAGACAGAGCTGGCCGGTCCTATAGACCAGACGGATGAGTCCTCCTTTCAGGTTGTGGCATTTTTTTTATTTTAGAGAGGCTCGCCTTTCTTATGAGTGGAAACAGCTTCAGTGCATTCAACTGACCACAGTTGACTGCAGCATTCTAGAGCAGATATTAGGGCCTTATTTTTCATGGTTTTGACACTTCTGTTAAATACTTATTGATGTTTTTCAGGACCTCTGTCATACAGCAAATCTAAATAACATTATTTTTTGTCTTGTTTTTTTTTCTTCAAGTCCAAGTGACTTTACCTTGGTGAGAGAGGTGATACCCATGGGATCAAGTTCAGCGACTGGAATTAGCTGAGGTGACGCCAGCAGACGGCTAGCATCACACCTGTCACTCTGAGGGTAGACGCTCTTAATTATGCATGGCTTTAAGCCTTAATTATTTAAACAGGTGACGTGCATTAAATTCACCCCTACATTAAGTTTTTATGAATATGGAAAGTACCTTATAACGCCAGAAACCCTTCGGTGCTGGGCTTTAAAAATGTTTATTTCTGTAGATGTATAAGGGATTTCAAAATGAGGATCTGCGGAGTTTTTGTTGTTTTTGAAGATGCATCATCAAGTTGCCATTCAGGGTATTTTTGGCACTTTTATGATGCCTTATTCCCGGCAATGGATGTACTACTTGGTGTATTAGCCATAACTACCTCCGCTGGGACATCCATAACCGTAATTTTATAAATAACCAACTTTGTTGTGTTGTTTCTTGTTGTTTCCTCACAATCATGGTGGTCGTAAATTGAGAATATTAAAACATGCCTCAGGGCAGACAACAAGGATTATCAAGTTGCTCAGTTTGAGCTGCAGTTTTGTCATGCATTGCTGTCCCATGTCATATTATCCTTTTTCTTCATTTTTCAAATTCCCACCAGGCTACTTGTCTGCGGGTGGAGAGCTATTTTAAATCCAGGGTCAGGCGGATGATGAAGGGAAACATTTCCAAGAGAAACCAACCGAGCCCAGAGTGGGGTGTTAAAGCAAATCCAAACAAACAAAGCAGCCTTGTGTCTGGGAGATATAGTCTTGTCTGTCTGCATCACAGACACCCAACAGTCCACAAGATATGTCTCCCAAACCCCGCAGCCAAAACAAGTCCAGTGATTGTGTGCGAGTCACAGGCCTGCTACCACGGAAAACTGAATCTGAGGGCCGAAGCGTTGATGCGCTGACAGATGAGGCCTCTGCGTAGCCTGTAGGACAGTAAAACCTTGTTGAGACTACAAGTGTTGAGAGCTGCTGTGTGTGTGAATACACTCCTGGATGGTTTTCTGCTGCTTTGAAAGGGCCATGGTTGCCACAGCTACTGTATCTGTATGATGTTTAGCTGTGAAAGTCAACAACAGCCAATTCTCTGAGTTTGTTTGATCAAAGCAAAACTCTGAATGGTAGAGATGCAGCTCAGGGACAACAAAAATCAAATCAAAAGCAGAACTGTGAGCAAAATCCTTTCATCATAATCTATTCATCTGTCAACACGTTTTTGATGAGTTGATTAATTTTGAAGTTTTTAAAATGTCTAGAAGCTGCCAAATGCCCATTGTGGTTTTCAACACAAAATATTACATCAGAAAAATCTGTTTCCTCTGATCAGTAAACAGAAAAACTTTCAAAATAAGGCATATATGATCAAAAGTTAATAGAATTTGAAAGAATAGGATAGCTGATGTTTCCCAAGGTTAAGATTTAAGAGGCTGCTGTCCTCAATGTGGGTGGCATGGGATCGAGTCTGGCTTCCCTTACGTCATTCCCCAACTCCATCCACTGTCTTATCTACAACGGAGGCCTAAAAAGCCACCCAAAATAAATCCTAGAAAAATATGAAAACATCTCACTCTTTTTTTACTTTGACCTTTAATGTGAAGCACTCAACTCTTACACAGCCCTTGGATATGATTTCTGTTTGTCTGTCTGCTTTATTACCTCATTTTTTTGCTGCTGTTTATTTGTTTGCCAGTAGAAAAACAGCCTGCTCATACTGAATGATTATTTGTGGGAGGTTTATCCTGAGCCAAGGAAGAACTCATTATGTATTGGAATAGATCTAGATCCAACTCACAATATAGTGTCCAAAAAAATACAGTGAAATCACAAAAAAAAAAATCTGGTATTGTCAGTGGCAGATATATCTTATTTAAAACCCTGGAAATGGTTCTAGCCCTCACAGGTGAAACTAGTGGTCCCATAATGCTTTGCCAACTGGGAAAGGGTCATGTGCAGAGAGACCTTTCAGTGAGTGAAACAGCTTTATGGGGGGGCTTTCACACTTTAATTCAAAACAAGTCTTTTGCTTAGTTTGGATGTATGTAAACAATCAAACTCTGACTGTTGTGTTCATTTATGTGGAAGAAGCCGGTCGAGATTATTCAAAGGGGGTGCTTTCACCTCACTTACATTAAAACCCATTGGAGGAAATGACACAAATAATTATCCGACTCTTCAAACTCCTGTACCTCTTAGTATAAACAGTAGCAGTAGTAGTGTTTAAAGTGATGTTCCATTACTATTTTTCCCTTCCCTATATCAATTCCAATACCATCTGCCAATACCGAGTATCGATTCAATACCAGTGTAAACTTTCTGGATTGACTGTGCTGTGGAAAACTGGCACATTATTTTAGACCGACATAAAACTCAGAAAAGGTTCAACAAATAGAATTGTAATGTTCAACCTCTCTGTGACACTTAAAGTTGTTCTTCTTGCTAACTATTGTGAGTTTTACTGCTAAATGTTAAAATAACACTCATACAGAGGGCCACATCACAGGCTCTCTAGCTGTTTCTCAAAGTCCAGGATCCTTCCTCTATGGGAAGGATCCTCCCAAGTCAGGTCTCCTGGAAGTGAGGCCAGTCCTTCCTGGCAACACTTGAACACACATTTGGAACAGGTTAACAAGTGTGCGTGATTACATCTTAGGAAGGGTCGCTCCCATGTATGCGGCGGCAGAAATAAAAATGGTAGGGGTGCTAACAAAAACTTTCACAAGTTTTACCCTGCGCCATCTAAAAAGCTATTTCAACATCATATTATCATAATGTATAATAAAATATCATATTGATTATTTGATATAATCACATATATTATTATATAATATAATCATATTATATGGCACTACTTTGACCCATCCAGCTTTACTTTGATGATATAAAATAATGATGACTACATATTCACGGTGGAAACAGGACATTTGAAAGTGTAGTGAGTGCGTTAGGACCTGGCTTTCTCCTAATATTATGCTACTTTTTTAAGAGAAAGAAAACAATGCTCATTGGAGTGTGGGTAATTCCTGTGAACGGAGGTTGCACATCTGCATCCTTGGAAATTCTCTGAGTGACTCAGTCCTTGGAAAGATTTTGAGGATCCTCGACATTAAAACAGTCCTCTGACGGCTGTTGATGATGTAAAATCCTACAAAAATGTCACTTGAAGGATCCTTCCTTGGCTTTTAGAAACAGCTTCTGTCTCTCTTTCTCTCTATTAGGCACTATTCAGGCCATCACCATAATGATCTGAATGTTTAGGTATGCACAGTTTGACACAGCGGAACAGCCTGCCATTGGTTGACAGCCCCTCACAAAGCATTCTGGGAAAACAAAAATCCTAGTTTGAATTTAATCTTTAAAATCCCTAAAAGGTTGTCTTAGTTCCAGGGTAGCTAGAAATGCTTCTGTAAGGACTACAAAGGCATGGATAGCATCAATGGGGCGTTGCAATGGCTTCAAGAATGACAAAAAGTGCTTGGGCACTAATATGCATGAAAACAGTGGTAGGATAATACTACTCACCATCTGACAAATGCCTGTTTGTTTATCTTTTTGTTTTAATATCAAAAATGGCTCATCAAATATAACCAGACAGCCAGACAGACTGTTCACATATCCATGCTATGGGATATATTTCCTAACCATCCTGATGATGCATTTTGGAAGGGCAGAATCTTTCAAAAATAAATTAAAAAAACATCTTTCTGTTATATTCATTAAGGATCATTAAGAGCAATAGTGGGCATGGGCTGCTGAATCCATACTAATTCCATCATTGGCTGCCATTGTTTACAGGCTTGCAGTTCAGCTACACCACACCCTCAGTTACACCTCTTTTTCCTCTAATGACACAGGCTGATGTGATTATTTTGTGAATGGAAACAAGTGTTTCAGCTTGAAACTTGGCAAGAAAGATCTGCTGATGACAGATGTGGAATCCAGCCAGTCCATCAGCTTCTCGAGCTACGTCTTTCTTTGATAAAACCTAAACAAAGTCGATTCCAAGACAAGACAAGACAAGACGAGAACTCCAGTAGCAACAGTTAAGATGGTCAGATGCTAAACTGTATCACCAGCAGCTCCTCATGAAAGCCCCTTGTCATTCATGCTCTGATTTGCAAATTTGTTAATCTCATCCACATCTCCACATATGCAACCTATTTTATTAGTCGATAAACTGACGAACTAGTATCTCTGAGCATCCACGCTGAAGTGTGACTAGTGTTTGTGTATTTGATGAGAAAAGCAGGCTGTGACATAATGATGTGAAGACCTTCTGTTGATCTGTGCTTTAGTCTGTTTCCATTTTTTCACTGTGAAGGCAAAATGGCATAAGGCACAAAAAGTGCTGCAATTTATGATTTTATAATCTGAATCAGAACAAAGCAAGCAAGCTATACATGTGGAAGCAGCCTAATTGTTTATATTATGTCGACAAATCAATGATGTTTCAGTGCTTTTTTTCAAAGAGATAGAAGCTAAGCAAAGCTCCTCTTCCACAGTAAAATAAAAGGTTGATAAATATTTACACATAGCATCGAATGAGCTGGATTCATTAATTCTGCATCACATGGAAACTGGTCTATGTGGTCTGCATTATATCAGATAGGGGCTCTGAAAGATTTTCCTCTCCCAGCTGATTTTGAGACCTTGATTGTATAATGAATTCAACTTATTAGACTCCAGCAGCTGTCTCATTAGTTGTCTCTCCCTCGCTGCATGCATAGTGGATGAGAAAAGAAATGCCCCGTTTTATACTCATACGGTCAAGGATAGATTTTCTAAGATATTAGATCACACTTTTCAGCTGGAAGTTTTGATTTATTCTAATATCCTCATTCCTTTTTTCATATATATTCAAAGTTTTTGAAATTGAATAAAATGTATTTTTCTCCTTCCACTCCAGAGTTGCTTATTTAACTTAAAATAAAGAGAGAGAAACATGGCAATCCCACTGATGAGGGTAGTTTATAGGCAAATGGATTCTTAAGTTAGTGGCATCATTAGACCTCATTGTAAATGTGTAAGTGTTGAGTTTAGATTGATTTTGATTTTTAAGCAGAAGGAACTTAACCTGCTGTCCTTTTCCTTTGTACTGACACAAGAATAGATGTTCTGTGCTAATATAGTATGCATACTGGGTAGAAGAAACCAGAATCCATAAGAAAATGAAGTAGTTTTTGGTGTTGAAGTATTCTGGATTCCATTTGCAGTCAAAGTGTCATTGACTAGGGCATAATCAATGACTTCAATATTCAAATACTCTGATAACTTTATGAATAAATACTTGATTGCTTGAAAAATATTTACTACTTTGTCTTCTGCTATGTGCCACTCATCAGTCTTGCATCTTTGTTGGACAACAGCCATCAAATCTCAGTTCTGAGTGAAATGGCAAGTATTGCTAATGCAGGAATCCACTGAGAGGCCTGCCCATGAGTCTGTATTAACAACTACTTTATCGACATTTTGCAAATCACGTTCCTCAATGATGTTTTTCCTTCTCTTATCTGTTCTTGGCTGTGACTTTGGCTTGTACTGTGGCTCGACAAACGCCATCAACTCCAGAAGCCGTCTCCTTACACAAAACTTTATAGGAGCGTATCTCCAGCCATTGTTTTCATTTATAGCAGGCTAATCTTCTATCTTTTCCTCTGGAAAAATCACTGCAATGTGTGCTATCAGAGCTGTAGCAAATGATGCAAATCCTGTTGCTTTTCTTTGCTGGTTTCTATTTGTGCTTTAGGTGCATATGGTTTAGTATTTCTATCATATGCAAGTTTAAGCCATATTTCTTGCTTTGGGTGTTGTTATCCCCTGTTTCTCAAACTACTGCTTCATGTGTGACAGATAATTTTCTATTTATTATATCACTGTCATTGGGCCAAAACCTCCTATCTCCAAAATCTTCACTTTTCAGGGAACGTAAAAAACACTATATGTTTTAATTACTTTTAACACTGAATAGGGATCAGCATATTTTTTACACTTTTTATTGCTTTAAAATTTTGTAAAACCCACTGACAGACTAAGCTGACAGCCAGACCGACTATTTAAAATGTCCTTTGCATTGATGTATGTCACATTCATCTGGGAAAGCTCCCATAGAAGCCATTTTGGAAGGGCAGGGCTTTTCAAAAGTTCTCGGAGGGTGGTTGGAGGAACAATCTGTTGGTCACATTCATTAAAGGCCAATCAGAGAAACAAGACAAAATCAGGTTGTGAGCATGCGCTGCTTGGGCTGATAGGTTACCGCTGCCATAGAATGTTTACATCAGAGCTTCTCAGTGAATAACATTACAGCTACATCCCAGCTAATAGCTACCACAGCAGCAGCCATAGGACACACCGGTAGACCCCAATCGTAACTCTCAGTAAGTCATGCTGAGGCAGGTCGGCAGAAGAGCGAAAACATCATCCCCATCATCCCACCCATAGCTACTGACTTGTTCTCCTCAAATGACACTGAATGGTCCAAACAGTACTTGATTTGGCCCCAGTATTGTGGATGTGATCTTTTCAAGGTGGATTTGCCTGATAGCAGAGATGAAGTCTGGCAAATTCATCTGCATTGCAAGGTTACTGACAGATGTAAAGAGTGACCAGCAGCGTTGATTTATGAAAAATTCACAATTACGATAAATGGGGATAAGAGGTTTTGGCCTGATGCCAATGATATGCACTCACTTACTGGAGTGACGTGCAGTTGTTGCTGATGTAATCTGACATGCTTTGCATCTGTGAATAATGAATAAAGCTGGCTGTAGAAATTAGACATGAATGTAAAGTTTATCTATATATATATTTAGTGACGCAAACTCAACAAGCTCTGTAACACATACAGTATAACCCTAATTGGATGAACTATTGTAGCCCAGTCCTCAAACCCCATACACTCTGTCTGCACAGTGATTTGCATTTGAAGTGCGCTTTGAAACAAATTCCTCTCTTACAAGCCAATCTTAGCAATTCCACAGTCGCACTGTCGTCCATCCTCAGCACATGTCCGAAGTGCCACTCCATTCTGAGATACGCACCAAGTCTATTTACAGTAGAGGCCGCTGCAAAAATACATAAAACTTGCAGTCAGAATCAACAATAATACAACACAATGCACAGACTCCAGATGGCCCATCACTTTATCAGCATTACTTCCCATTCTGTGGCACAAGCTGCAGGTCATCAGCCCATGTGTCAGAGTCACACAGGCAATGCAACACCATGGACAACTGGAGTTGATTTTTGAGGTGGAAAACCCCGGATTTTATGACACCAAACTTTCCTTCTAGAAAACATACTTAACCTTTTAATTACATAGAGAAGTCACTCATGATAGAGGCAAAAAAATAATGGATAATATTGAAATGAACAGCAAATCAATTGCCAAAAGGCAAACTAACCTGTTGTTTACCTTCTACTCTTAGGTTGGACTCACTATCTGTGATCTTGCAATTCCCATGTGAACTTGCAGTTCCCTTGTGATCTCTCAACTCCAGCTCCCCAAGGCTGTGCTCCTCTACGCTGAAGCCCTTGCACCCTTTAGGCTTGCGCCGACCGTCAGAGCAGAATCACTACATGCATGGAACACTGTGGACACTGAGTATGTGAAATTTGCGGGTAAAAATGACAACAATGATTACAGTACACATCCCTGTGTTTCTGGCTGTACACAGGAGTACAGGTCATGATTTGAGCATAAGAGATGTGACGGATTGGCATTAATGCAACAGGGTAACCTCAGCAATCATCTGGCATAGAGTGAACTTTATATGATCTTTTAAACGACTATCTACGAACAAGGAAAAGGAAATACAGGCGTCAAAGTTGTAATTGCTGGCTACACCAGTTGTAATTGCTGGCTACACCAGAAGCCCCAGGTTATGTTGTAGCCACATGATGTATTAGGGATGTATTTCATTTCAACAACAAAGATCTTTGTTGTTAAAAAAAAGGCCACAGGAGAGATGAAAATGTACCATATTAGATTAATGATTTTGGCTGTCCTACCCTAGAGATTCATGAAATTCTGCACAGCTTTTATGGGAATGAGGTGGATTTCAAGACCAAGAAATCACGAACTTGCCAATTTGCCATAATGATTGGAGGCTTTGATAATTTTTCCTCCACATAATCAGTAATTTTCCCTACAAAGCCTTATTTTGTTCCTCCATTTTCTCCATTACCACAGCTGTTGATCAGAATTGATATCCTGGTTAGGCATGGGAAGATTTTGAGCCAGATACCTCCATTCTTTTCCAATCTGCTTTCAGGATCCAAATAGATGATGAATTACAGGTGTGAGACAAGGAGGCAGAAAGGTTTACATCAAATTGACAGCCCTCAGCAGGTAGAGACCCCAACAAGCCAGCAGCAGATGTACGTTTGATTGCATCCTCTCGCTCATCTTCTCCTTGTGTTAGGCTAACAAACCATTACCCAGTTAGAAAGAGAAACAGTCCACCCATGCAGCAAGGTGGATCCACATACAGTGCACACAATAACCAAGCCCATTATGATGCCATATTGGCCGATCTCTCTGCTAAAAGCTCTATGGCAACCCTGATGTGTCATTCTGCCTTTAGAGCAACTGTATTCATTTCCTGTGCTCTACATTGTGGATGCTAATTACAACATGTTACATGCTCTCTGTATCTGGAGTGACGCAAGCGTCTCCCTAGCGACATCAAGCCACCAGACCAAAACACGTTTCTGCCTCTGAGCTTTATTTAGAATATTAGATCTGGAAGATTTATTCCAGTGTCTGATAATGTAAACCATAGAAGAAACTCAGCTCATCACTCAGATTTATGTTGGGTTCTGCAGCTCTGAGCTTGCAATGATACAGCACAAATGAATATTCAGTGTTTGTTACACTTACAGTGCTTCATCAGCGTGTGATGGAAAAATTTGTATGAACAACAGTGGAAAAAAATGAAAGCATTTCTTTTTGCAGAATTATTAACAGGAATTATTGCTTTTCTTTACCAAGTGTATCTTTATTTTGTCCTTTTTAGATTATTCACAGTAACTGGATATGAAGACGTGTAAATCATTCAGGTTTTATCACAAAACCATGACTCATAGGGGAGCTATTCAAAGGCTTGCAGGGCAATAAAAATAAACTTGATGCTCATGAGATTGCATTTCCTGTTTACAGCACATCTTTATTAAATACAGCAAAATCAAAATTGGATCAGCATCTCTTCGCCCAGTGTTAAATTTGGTTGGAGCCTGGGGTTACAGCTGGCTCTGAGGACCCATAATACTCAACTCAGATTTATTTTTTACAAGAATGGTGTAAAAGAAATAAATCAGAACACTTACGGGAAACCTAAACAGCAAATAATTTTCCAGTGAAATTTACGGTCAGATGAATTGCTTTTGACCTTAAGTCAAGTTGTTTGGTGAATTCTTATTAATTCCAGCTGTGGAAACATAATACTTCATAGAAATGGTCATTTGTTGTGTTGAATTCTCTTTTTCTCTTTCATTTTAAAATCCCAGTTTGAGTTTTAATTAAAGGTTTTTGGTTATCCAAACCACTGGATCCATTTCATGGCCAATAAAAACTTGGCTAAGTAGGTCAGGTCTTGGACTTGCGAAACCGATCCAACGCAAATAAAGTTTTTTTGTCAGTGATGTTTTAAAATTCTGTTTTGGTTACAAAAATTCCCCTTGTATTCCCTGCTTGGTGATGATTTCTATATATAAAAGAGGGTTCTTGTGTTGACCAGTCTTCAGTTTGAAGAGATCCTCTCAGACATATCAAGAAAAGAAGTTGTTTTTACGCAGTTATGTCTGCTGGTGTGTAACCCTCTTTTAGCCAGTGATTGGATTTAGAAGTTTATTTATTGCAAATTTAAACATGCAAGGAATTTGTTTTGGTGTTTGGATGCCAAAGTAACAAATATAAAAGTAGGATATACAAGTAGAAAACTGGACAATAATATTCCTCAGTCATGGGGCTAAAAAATAATAAGATAAAATCAACAGCAAACAATCCAAAATGTGTGTAATAGGTGAGATAGAAGAACTGCACAGCTCAGAAGAAAGAGTCATGATGACGGTTGGAAAATGTGAGTCAATATCATTTCAGTCAAGAACATTCTCGTCATACATTTAACCATTTTTTTGAAAATGGATATACAATTTAACTTGGCAGAGAAGGCCCTGCTCAAAAGCTGCTCCCTGGGTTAGTCAAGCAGCATGCTTTGGCTTTCACGAGAGCGCATGGCTAGAGACCCCCATACTGTATGGATGGGTACATAAATGACAATGCGTACTGAATACAATGAAATTAGTTCAAAAGCAATTAATACATGGTAGCATGAATCTGAATGAGGGTGCGACAAGCTGTATGCTATAAAGGACGGGGCTGGGGTGGAGGAGGTTAAGCTGTGCCAGCAGCAGCAGTATGGTGCAGCAGCATTAACGCAAGCAGGGATTAGTGAGAAGTATGCCATGTTCAAATGGACCGCTGTGTTGAATGAAAGAGCTGTGATTGGCTGTGGGAGCTGGGAGGCAGTAATTAGGGACATCAGCTGATCATGGCTGGGCGTATGACTGTTGTGTTTTGGATAAACTAACGCTGAGTTTCATTGCAAGGAGATCTGATCAGTAGTACTGGTGGTAGCCTTTTGGCTAAAATTAGCCTTTTTTACCTGGCTCTGATTAGATTTTGGCACTGACTGAGAAATAAGCCTGTTACCATGTTGTTGTCAAATGTGTGAGCCAGCTCCATCCTTTACTTAACCTTCCTTTTGTTTTTTGGATCTTAACTTTTCGAAGATCCACTTATGGCAATGTACAATCCAAAATAGAGGCACACCAGTTAAGTGCCCAGCCTACTGACTGGTAAAGGCTGGAACAATTTTAAGGAGATGAGGTTTACATTTTGATACAGGCTGCATTTTTGCTGAAAAAGACAACTCTCTAACGCAGCTACCCATACCTGTACCTTAAAAAAAAAAGCTCCTTAAAGATCACACAAATCAAAAAGTGATATACTGTCAAAAAGCACATTACTAATTATAATTGTGTCATGGACAAAAGCCTAAGAAAATTGGTTTACATATGTTTTAAGACATTTGTAAAAGTAAAGTTTTGCCATGATCTTTGTTAATATACATCAATCTAACTGAGTTTTTAAGTATTAAATATGATTTTCATATCTTATAGGATTCAACCAGAGCTCCTCCATAGGGCTGGACCCCAGAAAGCTTTCCTCCCTTATGGGCAGCCGTGGTTACAGTACAATAACACAAAAAGTAACAATATCAAAAGCTAGAAACATATTTAGACATTAGAATTAGACATTAGGGTTGTTGGGAAGACTGTAGAATATGAATAAACCTGTTTTCAAAGTTTGTGTATATTTAGATGAAAACCAGTGGCAGTGGGCTCATGAAAGGAAAGCCCTGGTTTGCAGCTATGACTCATCATGTCATGGACCTAATTTTGTTTTCCCAAGTCCATCACAACTGTGCTTGGTCACGCATTTAACAACCAGCCACTACTAGTCTAAAGCTAAAACTTACACACAACCACCCTGCACACAGAAGCACTAAGTCTCCCATCACTGGCTTTGATTCAAAGAAGAAATCTATCCTAGTATCGATACACCTGTTACGTAAGTATCACAGAACACCTGCTACCAATCTGATACAAGTTTTGAATTATTAAGCTGTATGCGTCACTGTGTGCAAGACACTGGGGTCTGGCTTTGATGTGTAAGGCGCATTCAGGCTTAACATCACTCTTCTAACTTTGTAGAATAAATGCAACACCTTTGCAGGTATTGCAAGTTCCCTTTGAGTTTGTGAGCGTACAAAGCTTGAAACACCTCCAGACAGCTGACTCGCAATCCGCATCCATCTTTCCTCTCTTAGGTGTAATGGCTGTCTATAACTTGACAGGCCATACATATTGTGTGCAAGTAAAGGTTATCACAGTGTAGCCTCAAGCAGACTCCTCTGATCTTAAATATCACCACCAGGGGGTTCTCAATCAGAATAATAAGATGACGTGTACAGAAGTGCTGCTTAGCTTCACCCATCTCTGCTGCTTGCTTTTTTAGTATCCTTAAAAAAAAACCTGTGCTACGTAGTGAAGCACTTTTTTCCTTTTGTGGATGAATTTCACACCTGCAGGGAGAAAAGCTGATAAAAGTGGCCTTCCTAGTATGTGCTGTGAGCTCCATGTAAAACATTCTGGTTCTGGTGTTTACCAGGAAGGCCACTTTCAAGACAGCTTGTCTCCATCATTATGTGAAATTCATCTATGAAATGAAAACAGTGGTAAATATACCTTACGGAGCACAGTTTTTGTTGAGTTGCCTCCTCAGATGTAAATAACAAGTAAAAAGTGAGGTGTACTCTGATTGGAAATGTCTAGTGGGGCAACACTGTAATGGAGTTGGACGGAGTTGCATGTTACAGTTGCTCAGGCAACTGAATATGCAGAATCATCATGATGACATAAATGTGATCCAGTACCAGAACAGCAGCTTCTATTTGCAGCTCTTGCTGCCCTCTGTAGCACTCTGACATTACATCTGGCAACAATAAACATGCAGTGCTCTTGATGGGGTTTCGGTCAAGGCTTTGACAAGACAAGGACCGTTACAACTACCCTATAAAAAATGTGAAAACTGTTCAAATTAAGAATGCACAACAATGGATTTTTGCAAATGTCCAATATGCTAAAATGTACAAATTAATTTTAGCTGATACTCATATCGATACTGATATTTAAATGTAGTTCAGACCTAAAACTTCAGTTCTTGAAACACACAATTTAAAGCTTGAGGGTTAACAAATTAACTAATTTCTGTGATTAAAACTCACTTTAAAGGGTGAGGAGTAATGATGGATAAAGGCTTTTTATGCCTTTATTTGGAAAAGGGGTGAAGAGGGCGAAGAGAAATAATGGGGAAGAGACATGCAGTGAAGGAGCCACCCCTTTTTTTCTGCAGTTTTTAACAAAATTGTTTTACTTAAACTGTCAAACTCTCTGTGTATCTGTATTTGATCCATTTTAACTTTTTATTATGTCATTGACCTTGTTTTTTAACATCCTTAGTCCATCTTAATCCTTGCATTCACCAACCAACCAGTTCATGGTTTCAAGCTAGAACTTGGCCACAACCAACCTGCATACAAAAACACAAAGTCTTCAATCCCAATGGCTCCAATTCAAAGAAGAAATCAATCTTTTAAAGTCTGGATTCACCTGTTACTTAAGTCGAAATAAAAACAGCTACCATCTGATACTAGTGTTGAATTATTAGACTGTATGCATCAGAGTGTGCAAACTAGGATCGTGCAATTTATCAAGTGTCCACTTGAGTTTGGCTGCAAGAAAACACTCATGTCCCATGAACAAAAACACTGAAACACCCAGTAGAAATAGACATTTTTACAGCATGGTTCAAATAATAATTTAGCATTGAATAGCATGTCTTTAATGTCACACAGTGTACAGTTTGATAATATTAAAGCATGTGTTATCTTACTTGCAGGCAGGCAGCTATTTAGCTCCAACTTTGTCTTTTCTAGGATGACCAAAGGTTACTTGGAGTCAGCATTTCCAGTATAGCAACTGCCATTGCTGGGCATCAGAACAGCCCTTCAGAAACCAGCGGGTGAGATCAGTGAGACGGCATCCATTCATCTGAATAGTATCAGCCTGGGATCAGCCCAGCTGTCACATGTAACTATCCCAGCCATTTGACTCCATTTTGAACCAATATCCAAAAGCAGCATGAGATCAGTTTAGTCATGATGGAGTGAAGCTTTGGAGTCACTGAAAGTGAATGAACCCACTTGATTATGATGACAGTTAAAGGGAGCATCAATTAAACACATAGCTGATTGCAGCAGAATACTGATCAGTGTTTGGATGCTAGCCCATCAGCAGAAACAGATATGAAATGAAATCACTTAGTGTGCGCTCAGTCACAGTGTGAAGTGGGAGCCTCATCTCTAAACTGTACTTCACTCCCGATGCTCATGAACTCATGTGTTTTAGTGTGATTGATTATGCACATTAGCATTTATTAAGGGCTGATCCCTGAAACAGAGAGTGTATTTGTGAGTTCTAAGGGAAACACAAACCTAATAACGAGGCTCAGCGGCTGCATAAATATCTAATAAATATCCACCTACAGTGTTATAATCCGGCGGAAAAACGGTTATGTGAATACTCAAAATGACAGGCTGAAATGTTTCACCTAAAAATAACTTAAGCTCTCTAGAGAGAGGGAGTTGTAACGTCGAGTGCATGGCTTAAACCCATAGGACTGATATTAAAGACAGAGAAGGCTGAAATAAATAAATAATGATCTCTAGAAAGCATGATAAAGTGTTGCAGACTTTGGTGTTAATGTCTAAACAAAACTAAGACATGGACAAGAATGATCATAAGATATGCTCAGCATGTAATCTTTAAATAGCCTTAAAACTTCCTGCTGCACTTCTCATCAAACTGTCTGACAGATTTGGGTCTCCTGCTGCGTTGTGATGAAAGTGTGCAGTTACATTCACAGTGGTTGCTGCAGTAATTGGTCACTTAATATTTCCTTCTTCTCTCAGGCAACAACAACTATAAGAGCTCTGTGCGCCCTGTGAGTCTGTTAATTTTTTACATATTGCCGCTCATAACCTCCTTTACATTTACTCTGAGAGTGGTTACAGTGGGAGCAGGCTGTCATGGTCTTTATGTATATTTTAGTTTGATCTTAGATATAAACAGCAAGTAGCTGGACCCCTCCATCTGTGTTGCATGCCTGTTCAGCCGGGCGGTATGTTCTATTTTCAGTCGCAGGGAGCTGTGTACTATGCCGTGTGTATGCGCGCACGTCTGTGTATTTACACTACATGTTCTGCTTCGCTACCATCAGGCTCATTACACAAACCTCTCACACTCTCTGTCTTTGCAAACAAGCCGAGCCCTGTGACGGAGTGAACCTTGCCCTTTTATAGCGTGTACAGCACAGGGAGTAATGTGACAATGATACGACTCCTCTGTGTGAAAAAAACAAGGAGAAATATTGTACCTAAAAACCTCGTAGAGACTACAACAGTCGAAAGGATGAGGAGTTTGTGAGGGAGATTTCGTAATGATGGGAATCCCTCATTGTATATAGCGCGTTGTCATCTGGCAGCTCTCACCAGAAGTAAAAAGATGGGGAAAAAATGCAGAAAATGCCACTCTAACAAGCCTCCTGGGACCTCAGCTGCCTGGTTTTCTGAAGAAGGAACAGCTTGTCTGATCTGAAACCCCTTTTAAAAGCCTCCAACAGAAACAGCCTGCTGTGCTTAGCGTACGTATTCTGTCCACTTGATCCACAGCAGTGGCTTTATATATATGGGTCTGGTCGTGTGCGATCATTAGTCCATACTGTTGGGAGTGCATAAGAAAAATGGTAACAAGTAGAGGCTGGAGCAGTCATTGGAAGGGAACAGGGTTACATTTCTTTATCCATGGAGGTTCAATTATACAGGCCTATACTTTCTTAATAATGCCTGACTTCACATTTATGTGACTACACCACATTTAGAGCAAACCAGGGGGTCTATGCACTGTATTTCCTCTTATGATTGGGGGTCTAAAAATAGTAAACAGGTCGTCACAGGTCAAAAGAAGTTACATCCTCATCAGGTCAGGTAATAATGTGTTATATTGCTGAAGGTCTGTGTGTGTCAATATGTTTAGTATCCATGTGTAACCAAGTGGACACACAATCAGAATCATCACAGGAGAAAATGTGTGCTGACATGAGGTGAACCACTGTGACCTAATCTGTTCAGACAAATTACATCTATTGCGATCTTCTTTTTGACAGAGGCTGCTTGTTAGCCTGTAGAGCATCCTGAAGCTGGCTCCACAGCAGAGAATAATCTGGCAGATTTCGGGTATATTTTGACCCTCCAAGCAACAGAGGGGTCATTACAGATTTGAGGCTAAGCCAAACAGTCTTATCTGCCCTGATGATCCTACAATATTAGGGAATAGCAGGCATAAACTCAGAGCCCTATTTTGATGATGCAAAGCACTGTGATTTGGGGTGTGTACAAAAATGTGGGTGCTGAAAGAGGCAGAGCGTGCAAAGAGGTTGATTTAAGTTGATTGATCCTGCATAGCTGTGTTTTGGGTGTGACATTAAAACTTATCATGCTGTCACTTCTCATTCCTGTTAGGTGCACCTGCAGGCTTGCACATTGGTATTTACGAGGCAGATGTCACTCTATATTCTTAATAAGACCAAACTCTGGCCAGCACTCTTAACTTCTCCACTTGGATTGAAAACCCAAAACAACCACAAGGGAAACTGCATGATATAGTCTCATCGGCCACTTTATTAGGTACACCTTGCTACTACCTAGTTGCACCTCCTTTTGCCTTCAGAACTGCCTTAATTCTTCGTGGTATAGTTTCAACAAGATTTTGGAAAAAATCCATGGATTTTGGTCCATATAAACATGGTAGTATCACGCAGTTGCTACAGATTTGTCAGCAGCAAATCTCCTGTGGAGGCCACTTGAGTACGGTGAACTCATTGTCATGTTCAAGAAACCAGTGTGAGATGATTTGAGCTTTGTGACATGATGAATTATCCTGCTGGAAGTAGCCATCAGAAGACAGGTACACTCTAGTCATAAAGGGATAGACATGGTCAGCAACAATACTCAGGTAGGCTGTGGAGTCTAAACTATGCTCAGTTGGTACTAAGCGTCCATAAGTGTGCCAAGAAAATATCTCCCATACTATTGCACAACCAGGATGAACTGTTGCTACAAGGCGTTATAGATCCATGTTTTCATGTTGTTTACACCAAATTCTGACCCCACCATCTGAATGCAGCTGAAATCGAGACTCATCAGACCAGGCAATGGTTTTCCCATCTTCTATTGTCCAATTTTGGTAAGCCCATGTGAATTGTAGCCTCAGCTTCCTGTTCTTAGCTGACAGGTGCCTGGTGTGTTCTTCTGCTGCTGTAGCCCATCTGCTTCAAGGGTTACGAGTTGTGCGTTCAGAGATGGTATTCTTCATACCTTGGCTGTAACCTTGCTGAGTTACTGTTGCCTTTCTATCATCTCATATTAACCCGCCCATTCTCCTCTGACCTCTGACATCAACATTTTTGGGCCATTCTCTGTAAAATCTAGAGATGATTGTGGGTGAAAATCCAAGTAAATCAGCAGTTTCTGAAATATTCAGACCAGCCCGTCTGGCACCAACAATCAAGCTACATTCAAAGTCACTTAAATCACCTTTCTTCCCCATTCTGATGCTCTGTTTGAACTTCAGTAAGTTGTCTTGACCAGGTCTGCATGCATCAATGCACTGAGTTGCTGTACCTAATAAAGTGGTCAGTAAATGCATATTACTGGCATCTACAGTTAGGCATAAAAGTGTAGCTACATTAACTATTAAACTCTCCAGACACACCTGGAAGATGTTAACCAATATTTTGTGAGCTCAACATCAAATAAAGTTAGGTTGTGATCATTTACTTAATTTTTTTCTCTGCTACAATCATTGGCTGTCATATATAGGTAATCTCTAACCCTCTGACTTGAAACATTATTAGTTGCTCAAACTTGAGCTTATACATGTGAAGCATTTGAAGGTAAGATTACCTAACCTCAGCTAGTCAGTAACTAAAACCTGCTATTGAACAGTTAAGGATAATTTCAAGGAGGAATGGTAAAAGCTACCAAGCACCTCATATCTGCTACAGCCCACACCCAGATGTGGCTTGATTAGAGAAATATTAGCAACATGTTCTGTAGTCAATTCAATTGTCCGATATTTTTTTATTACTGACTTAAAATTAAAAAATTTGCAACTATGTCCTTGATCGTGTTAACACAGGTACAATAAGGACTGGTTTTAAACTTGCCACCAGGTTTTCTGCTGACGTCAATTTTCTGTTTGTGTCTTTATGAGAAACATACCGCCGGACTAAAGCTTTTTATTCTTTATCCAAACAGAAATTTTGCTGCTCCACAATTGGCACAGAGCGTTCGCCACAACAGCTTGTAAATTCTTTAAGAAAGAAATAAAACCAGTAAACGTTGATGATGCAACATTAAACCGGATGCGATCCACCACTGCATTGTTTTAATCACAAAAAGAGCAAAAACATCAATGGCCTTCTGTCGATGGATTTTGATCCTTATATGTGGTTTCCATTCAGCTGTCAGCTGCTGTCAGCTGCTCAATAATTCAGGACTTTGGTTTTATAATACTTTCCATGCAGCTTCCACAGACAGGATGTTTTAACTTTCTTTGCACAAACCGGCAGCCAAAAGCCTCGGTGGTGCTGGGGTCATTTCAAAGGAAGATTTTGGTACTTAAGTTAGAATTGAAGTCATGTCATAAATCATGGAGGTGAAGATTTTATGGTTTAAGGAAAGAGGAATAGATTTTCCACACGGTTTGAACATCTTACTTTGTGTAAATCTTGTTCAGACAGCCATAGCTTTGGTGTCTTTCATTAAAGCCCCTCTTCAATGATTATTATTCACTTTTCTCTTTCACATGTGGCTGACATTGAACTGCTTCAAAGTCACATTCAACTGCAGGGTGTTACATATGTTATTAACTTTGTGAAACCTCTGCCAAATGTAAATGCTTCATTGACAGAGCTCGTAATAAATTACCATAAGCACCACCTTTTACCTGTGAGTCAGGGACAGGGACCGTTTATGTGTGTCCCTCTGGTGCTATTAAAGAAATAAATCCTCTCAAGTACAGAAGGAGCATGGCGAAGCAAAATGTGCCACCGTCCCCATTAATCTCACTTAGAATCAGAGGACGGATGGCTGTGACGCAGCACCAAGCAGTAACTGTACATTGATTCTCAGCTGGAAGAAGAAGAGTTTACAAACTCCCATGATGCATCATTTACAAGCAAACTACTCCTCAGCAGTTCCACAATCAAAACTGTGTGCACTGTGCTGAAGAAGCAAGTTCTGTGTGATTCATTAAATATTTGGTAAAGGCATCACTTTCTCTGAAAAACTGATACTTTAATGCACTTTTCTCCAAAGTATCGCTGCATGAGTGAATATTTAACAGCGTATAGAAGCTGTTATCAATGGAACAACATGATAAATTAAATATATTTCTACAAAGAGGGCATTTATTATCTAGCCATGGTCCTGTCTTTGAAACTTGCTAATATATGGTGCCTTAAGGGGCAGTATGTGGTCTGTCGGAGAAATAAAGCCCTATAGGCAATAAAGGAAAGGCAACTGAAGCATGAACAGGGCTGCATTCATCATAATAACTCTTGCAGAAGAGCTTAAATTAAATTATTGAATATTTAACTAACTATGGCAGATATTTGGAATAAATCATGGTTGAGTAATGACTTCCTAAAGAATAGAGAAAGTCCAATTTCCTTTAAGTTTGTTGGCTAAAAGTTGTCCTACCTAAGTATTTTTGTGACTATCAGTTATTCTCCAATGTTTTTCTAGATTTAGTCAAGCTATTTTTGTTGTCTTAAATGTGAGTAAGAGTTTTCTGCTTCCCAAAATTCAAGACCGAGAGTGTTTAGTTGCATGCATTGTATGTTATGGAAGAGGATAAGGGCCTCTGAAAAAACATTTTTGATACACAATTTTTTTTTTACTTGTGAGAAATAGTATATTCTGAGATTAAAGTCAGAATCATGATTAAAAAAATAGTCTGAGTTCTGAGATTAATGTCAGAATTGTGAGAAAAAAAATCAGAATTAAGACTTTCAGAATTCTGAGATTAAAGTCAGAATTCTGAAGAATGAAGTCAGAATTCTGAGATTGAAGTCAGAATTCTGAAGAATGAAGTCAGAATTCTGAGATTAAAGTCAACTTCTGAGATTAAAGCCAGAATTCTGAGATTAAAGTTAGAATTCTGAGATTAAAGTCAAATCTGAGATTAAAATTAGAATGCAAAGATTAAAGTCAAATTCTGAGATTAATGTTAGAATTCAGAAATAAAAGTTGAATTCTGAGATTAATGTCAAATTCTGAGATTAAATTTAGAATTCTGAGATTAAAGTCAAATTCTGAGATTAAAGTCAGGTTCTGAGATAAAAGTCAAGTTCTGAGATTAAAGTCAGAATTCTGAGATTAAAATCAAATTCTGAGATTAAAGTTAGAATTCTGGGATTAAAGTCAAGTTCTGTGATTAAAGTAAGAATTCTGAGATTAAAGTTAGAATTCTTAAAGTCAAATTCTGAGATCAAAGTTAGGATTCTAAGATTAAAGTCAGATTCTGAGACTAATGTCCATACTCCTGTTCCCTAGTATGTAACAGTCTTTGAGGCATTTATAATCGGTCAAACATAATGAATATTGAAAATCTGTGTTGTAAAATAGGACAACTTGACTTAGTGAGGCAAATGTACAAGCAATTTCCTAACGGCTTTGTGTCATTATTTTGTAGTTTCTTGTTTATAAAATCATTATAGGTTAATGAAAGGAGAAAGTGTCTCCTAAACCTCTAAAATAGCAGATCCAAGTGCAACAATTTCTTCTGTCTAAAGCTGAAAACTGTCATCAAAATGAGAATTTATGCAAAAAAAATGGAACGAATCAGAGCCCATGTGTTGTCAGAATGCCAATTTCCATTCAAATTATTGTCTAAGCCATCCTATTAAATAAACCTTAGGACAGATTTGAGAAGGCAACGTGGGCGTTCACCGCCAGACAAGCTGTCCACACAGTGGGGTGGAACTTCCTGAAATCCTAATCAAATGGCTTAATCTTTCCTCTCTTCGCTTGTCTTGTTCTCATCAGGAGTCCTGACTCTGAGCAGCAGCCATGTGAGAGGAGCCGTCACACAGCAGAGGATGCCCACGTCCAGCTAGAGAAGAGCAGCCTTTCTCCCTCCCTTGTGCTCCCTCCCTTCTTCCCACATGAGGAGGAGAAGATGACTATCACCAGCCGGCAGTCCTTCAATATCCTGACGGTCATATTCCTGCTGTTGTCCACTGCAGGTCAGTAAAGTTTACTGAGAGCTTATCATAAAGTCAGCCTTTGTGGCTCTCAAAAGTTTAGATTTTTCATAACTGGAGCCTCAAGTCTCTAATGTGTGAGTTTCAGGGTGGGATGCTGGGAGCAGTTTTTTTTTTTTTTTTGCAAGATTTGGATGCTCCAAAATCTTGGTTTCAGCCTTTTTCTGGGTGAGCCACCAGTGCATGAAACCTAATACAGCAAACAACCTCAGAGGACACAATTTTAAGGATTGAAGTTACTATCTGATGGCCAAAAGTTCAGTCAGAGACACTCAACATCAAGAGGTTTAAAAGCATTCATTGCCCCCTGAAAAAGACTGCTCTTGGCAGGAACAACTCTGAACCTTAAGGTGCTCTCTAAATGAGGCCATGTAGCGTAAAAATGTGAAGAAAGTACATTCTAACCTCAAAAGATACCAAGGGGAAAAGCTCAGCCAGCACATATGGAATATACATTATGCACAAGGGAAAAGATGCCAACTGAAGTCTTAAAAATGACAAAATAGGGCATGAGCAGGATGGAGGAGGAAATCAGCACAGCAGAAGTATAAAGCAGGTTGGATTAATCCACCTCATTCAAAGAGGAATTTGACAACCTTTTAAGTTCAGTATATAAAGATATGCATTCAGTGCCCCAGAGAGAAAGAGTGCTGTACCTGGATTTCTGCCTTCTTTGGAGGACAAGAAGAATACATTTGAATTTTCTTCACCACAGCATAACTTAGATTTCCTCTGACTAAACAATAGATGAGGCTGACAATGCTGTGATGATATGCAACCCTGAACATCATATCAGGAAAAGATCAAAATCTGGGAAAAGATGAGCATTTTTTTATGTTAAGCCTGATGCTACAATCATTCTAATTCATTTCTTCTTAATCTACAATTGGTACTCCATCATGACAAGTTGAAAAGGATTTTTTTCAAATTTATTAAAAATAAAAAGCTAAAATATCCTATTTAAATCAGACTCTTAACCAGAACACTTAACATTTAGCTCAGATACCTTCCATTTCTCTGGATCTTTGCTGAGATGTTTCTAAACCAAGTTGGATTCCACCTGTGGTAAATTAAATTTACTGGATTTAATTTGGAAAGGCACACACCTCTCTGTAGAAGACCTTGCAGCTGACAATGCATATCAGGGAAACAAAACAAGCCATGAGGTCAAAGGAACTGCCTGCAGAGCTCAGAGACAGGATTGTTGCAAGTCACAGATCTGGGGAAGGCTACAGAAAATTTCTGTTGCAGGTTCCCAAGAGCACAGTGCCCTACACGATTCTTGATTGGAAGAAATTTGGCACAACCAGGATTCTTCCAAGAGCTGGTCACCCAGCCAAACTGAGCAATTAGAGGAAGAAACACCTTAGTAAGAGAGGTTACCAAGAACCAGATGGTCAATCTGACTGAGCTCTGTGGAGATGGGACAAATTTCTGGGAGGATTAAGCCCTCCACAGATCTGGGCTTAATGACAGAGTGGCTGGATGGAAGCCTTTCCTCAGTGTAAAACACAAAAAAAGCCCGTTTGGCTTTCATGTGGAGTTTTTTTCAAATTCTAGCAATTGAAATGATACAGTACAGATATGATACAATACAAAACAAAATGATACAAAACAGTACGATACAATGAAGAGCAATAGAAATGATATGGAACTATACAAAACAGTGAATGGTAGAATTAGATATGATTTAAAGGAAACAAATGGAAATACAATGATACAGACAAAAGATGCAGCGTTATACAATACAAAATTAGATGTAAGACATATCAGGATATGATACAATATGATACAATACTAACCTGACACCTGACCTGGAAATTCAAGAGGAAACGTTTGAGAAAAGGCGGAGGCTTTGATAACAATTCGGAGTGTGATTGGGTGAACATCCTGTCTGTCACATCTCTATGGGCCAATCAGAGCAACAAAACACGTGACATAGCCGCTATCGAGCTGCGCGTGCACAGCTACTGAGGAATAACATGGCGACAACAGACATGTTAAGTACTCGACTTTTGTCGTTTTTGAAAAGTAAACAACTCCCTGCTCCCTGCTATTCTTTGTTTTTCTTTTAACAAAGAAATGTTGTCAAGTTCTGATAAAACTGGCGCTTTAGCAGCATCCACGCTAATCTCTTCCTCCATAACTGCACTAGCTCTTGCTACTGCTTGTTTACGTCACGACTCTACTGCCCCTCGTAGCTGATTGGTCCTGTCACTTTCTAATCGGGCCCAAACGGTTCAAATGGGAGCTTCACAAGATGGATTCGCCAGTGAGAAACAAGGAAACAGGCGTATCCAACTGCTTTGCAAGGTTAATACAATACAACATGACGCGATAAGATGCGACACGACAGGATATGATATGATACAATGGGATACAATTTGATACTGTAAGATACATACGTTTTGATGGAATAAGATTCTAGACTGTAGAAAGACTTTCACAAAGCCTGTGTGACATCAGTCGTCTGCTTACAATACGCAAACTCAAACAGCTTTTAAAGCCAATCCGTGGCAGGCTTAACTCATTGAGTGCCATTGACGTATATATACAACATTTAAAAGCCAAGGCTTGAGTGCCATTGACGTATATATGCGTTAAAGTGTTTTTTTCGGCGGCTGGCACAGGGGGCGCTCTCACACTCCCTGTAATTTTGGGGCTTCTGGGATACGTAGTTGGAACACGGAAGAGACGGTAGATCAAAGCCACTGAGATCAGAGCATGAAGTAGAGACGCCAGGATGGAGGTAATCTAAGCTAAAACTTCTAAAATATTCAGTATCGGCACAAAATGCCCTCCAAAAAACTGAGGGAGTCAAGTGGCCAGTTTCGCCAGCGGACACTGGAAGAAACTCTAAACTTTTGCATTAGAAATTGGTTACTCGCTGAAACCAACAGCGAATCCAGCGATCAGTACGTTCATTCATCTGCCTCGGCTGGCCAAGAAGCTAAAGAATGCCGCGAGGTTTCCCCTGTGCGTCGGAGAGAAAAGACACCCGCTATCCAGCTGGATGCATACAGCAACGACACTTCAGAGACGGACTTTTCCAGCCCAGACTCTGAGGAATGGCTGCCGAGTGAGCCGAGTGGATCTTGTTCTCCACCCCAGAGCGATGGAGGTAAGTTAACGTTAGGAACCCACTGAAATTTCAGCCAAATTTATCGTATGAAACCATCACTCATGCGTTCACTTATGTGATTTCAGAAGCTACTTGAGAGAAGAGCAAGCCCCATGCAGTTCTGCAACACCATCTGTTGGCAGAAAAAGAGGTAAGAACAAAAAAATTCTATATTATAGATTATAGATTATATATATAATCTATATAACATTTTGTATTATATTACTTTTATAATTTACAGGCAGTGCCAGGGGACACGCAAGCAGGAGAGGACGTGGGCGTATCGGGTGTCCCGTGGCGGCAGTCCAGTTGTATTGTGCTGTATTTTGTGTTTATTTTATTTATTTTACAATAAAATAACATTTGTAATACAATTTTCAGATGTCTTTTATGCCACTGAAGGCAAAATTTAAAAAAAATCAAAATCAAAAAAATTCACCCCCCTGTAGAGTGAGAGCACATGAAGACATTAGCTAATGAGACGTTTCACTTTTTTGAACCAGGCTGTAAACCAGTTTATTTCTAGCGTAAAAAACGTTTTTTAACATGTGTTCACACGGGACTTCCGGTGTGTTCCTGTAGCCAGCCTCAAGTAGACACTCACCTTGTTGCAATTTTTTGCACTTTTGCGTTGGCTTCATTTCTCAGGACCAGAGGTTGGCACTTGAATAAGACACGATACTATACAATACGTTATAGAAGGGATATAAAACTATGTGATACAATATGATACGATAACGTGATAAGAAACGATACAATATAAAATATCATTTATTGCCCTGATGGCTATTTATCTTGGATTTGGTTACTGATGTGCAGTAGCATCAGTGATTTAAAACATTAAAACAACAAATTTTATTTTAACAGAGGAACACACATTTTCATTCTCCATGCAGGAGCCAAGGAGCCACTTTAAAGTTAACAACCCCACAACATTACTGGAGAACCCAAACAGTCTTTAGATTAAATTTGGTTAATGAAGAAATGAAAGGCAAATAATCAAGTTTGTCTTAAACCTCTAAATATATTCTAGTAATGATATGAAACAGAGATTTAAAAAATCACTTTTGAAAAGCTGGAGCCAGCTTGTGTTGCTTGATGAAAGCTGGTTCTAGTTCTATTGATGCACTGATGGCATACAGACTGAGGCTTTCCTTCTACTGTCTTTAATGCATTATTAACAGCAAGAAGGTGCAACACACTTAGCCCAAGGTAAGGGGAGTGGAAATTTACTATCCCTCTTCAGTAATCTCTAACTAAAGAGCCAATGGTGAGTCAGTATTTCTTTTGTTTGGTGATGAACACTGAGTAACTCAGTCATGACAAAGCTAACATTTCTTTGATTTCTCAGAAGAAAGAAGACAAACTGTGCGTGTGATTGTAGCCATAAATAAATAAAAATGACGTGCGAACGCTGACTGATGCTCAGATGTTGCTTATTGTTCGATGAAGTTGGAGACAGTCATGGCAGCTTTCAGACCGCAGGTTGTAAACATCCAGCCAAGCTGTTAAGGGAATCTTAAATTTCAAGAGGTGTTAATGAAATTAAGCAGGTGGGTGTGTTTACAACAGTACCCTTTCCAGAACCAGCTGTTGTTCATTTGAAGCCTAAGAGACTTCCCCTGAACCCCTCTCCCTCAAAAATTTTAAATCGAGCATCGTTACAGGACTTTATGGTTCACTTCCAATGTCAAGGGCATCTGTTATGTTATTGTGAGTTTAAGCTACAACAACTGCTGACCCCTACTTTATGTGCAAGGATTTATGGGAGATGAATTACTTGTAGAGCTCATGCAGAGGTCAATGAAGAGTTTTCTCTTACTATATCTGCAACCTTGACTACCGGTTCTCCCATGTCCTTCAGGATCCCCTCATTTTGGACCTTCTCCTGCTCACAGTAAGGTTGTTGAAGTGAAGATGGCTGACCGCACTGAGCTCATTATAACCTGAAAGAGCTCTCTCCTTTCAAATGCTGATCTGGCTCCCATCTGGGATTACAGACAGACTTCTATCACACCGCAGCATAAGTGCACCTTGAACTAAATCAGAGCTACAACATTTTTATTGGTCCTACTGACAGATTTTTAGTCTCTTCTGATGAAAGAAAACACACATTACAAAGACAGTTCAGGGAGAATTGACCAAAACTGGACACACTTAACACAGTCACATCAATTGATTTATACTTTGGCTGAGGAATCAAAGAGGTACTTTTATGACACATTTGGCAAATAACACACAAATAGAGCCTGATTTAGACATCAGTGCAGCAGATGTCAGTCTGATTTTAGGTTTTGGTGCTGAAAATTAAATCAGCATATCTGCAAATCAGTCACAGCAAACTGCAGAAATGAAATGCCAAAGATGAGTTCATGGTGATTTAGAAACACTAACATTAGCACACAGTTTGAGAGAGCAGACAAGTTTATTTTAAAGTGGAAAATTCCTCTTTCATTGCAGGTCTAACAATGAATGACATATTAGGATTTAAATATGATATAATCCATTTGTTTTTGCTATTTTATGACCATGTTTCAGCCAAATTTGATTGTTGCATATTTTGTTTCACCTCATTTAATGTGACATTTGTTGTACAACACATTTTTAACACCTATTTTTTCATGTAAGAAGTTAGCTGTGTTCTACTAATCCAGCCAACATACCAGTGTAAAATGTTGTGACATACATCATTACCACCCACTCATCATTACTTTAACTTTGCAAACAAACTAATGCTGACGTATATCATAAGTAGCTGAGTTATTGCTGAAAGCATGCTGAGACAATTGACACAGACGAGGCTGGCAGTACCACCTTTTAATAGCTTTTCTCCCACATAAGGTCATAATTGTGCATTTAGAGGAAATCATTTTGTACTGTATTAACAAGCATCTTCAATTGAAGACAAAAAGTGTGCAGTGCAGTTAGAAGTGGGTCTGTTCTTCACAACTATCACCACAGGCTAAGAGCTAAACCATCATACTGGTTGCTAGAGGGATTACAAATTACACAAGGTAGTAGAAGTTGAAAAACTTTACTAATTAAAAAAGAAAAAAAAAGTACTGAACAAAATATCACTCTTCAGATTTCTAGTCAAAATTAAAAACTGAGAGGCTGGATTAAATACTAAATAATCTGTTCACAGATCTAAAAAAACATAAGATGGCTGGTAACATCTGAGAGAACAAAGATGTTCTGGCGGCTGCATGCTACCAGCCTTCTAACCAAAGTAAATCTTTGATTAGAGATCCTCATCAGGTGTGCTGCATCACACGGGTAAATTGCAGGCAGGAGTGCCGCCTGCCAGGAAGTCAGGCAGAGATCATGGCAAGATAGAATGAGCTACTGAGCTGCAAAGACACTGCATCTTGTGAACTTTGCTGAACACGGTGTCAAGTAGGCTGTTTCTTACCTCCAATTTCCACATACTCCACCTGTGTGCAGCCTTGTGACCTAGGCAAGCAACATTACAGATTCAGATTCAGATTAAGATTCAGACAACTTTATTAATCCCCGAAGGGCAATTCAGTTTACAGTTTACCCTGCCTTATTGAAACGATCTAAACAATCATACTGGAAGCGTGTCTTGAGCACTGTGCAGCCCTGAGTAGCTGGAGACACATGATCATAGAAGAAGTATGAGTTCATGCAGGAATAATATCTAAACAGCAGATTATTTTACCTTCCTGGGTTTGATATGCTATTCACTTCAACATGATTCCATGACTTTATTGCTTCCATCACTGGTTAGTACTTTATGAAGTTAAAAGGTTTATGATGTGTAAAGGACATGTGGTTCCCCACCTCAAAAGTTAATTTTTCCATGTCAGTGGTACCGTAGTAGGTCTGTGACTTACCCACTTCCAGATGACCGTTTGCTTGTGCCACAGGTTGAGACGTAATGCAGATAAAATAATGATTTATAATCAGGAGTTCGTGCGTTGTGAGCTTTTTGAAGTTGACTGGATACTTTGCGTGTTTTTTCCGTCTGTTTGGATCCATCTGCTCTACAAGGATAGATGCAATTGGCAGTAGCTGGTGCTGAAAACAGACCTGCCCGTATCTCCAGACCTGGTGCTTCTTCGATCCACCAGTGCTTGGGCAGTGGAATTGCAAAGATTGACAAGAAAGGGAGTGATTTGCTCTGCTGGCAGGAGGAGCATGTAGAATTGGAGGTTATTATTTGTGCAACTTAAATCCTGGATATTGCTGCATGTTTTCTAGTTGTAATTCTCTGTTGCTGTTGTGTACACGCTTACTCTTAAACAAGGCTTATCTGATTTATTTTTAGGAAATTCAATTGGATGGATGTGCAGCGTTTATATGCCTCCATGCCAAGTCCATTCTTTCTTTCTGTCATTCATATTCTTTTAAACATAACCCAGCAACCTTTATGGTATCTTCTTCAATTTTTCCACAAATGGCCACTTTGAGTCAGTGATGAACTGATTTGATTTTGGAGGTCAAAAATCAAGGTCATTGAGCCTCATGTTCACTTGAGGGACTGTCTTTAAACTTGGCTTGTGAAATTTATATGTCAAGAACATTTATGGGATTGGGATGGGATGAACATGAGGTTCAGTGGGTCTCAGGTTTATTCCAAGATTTCTGTAAACCCACTACAACAGAATCCACTCAAGCCCTTCTTATTTACCCTCTACCTTTACTGTCTGTTTACCTTGAGGAGGCTTTTAACCTCCTGGGGGTAGTTGTAGTTATAATTGTGTCAGTAAGTGTTATGTATTTCTTGAAACACATCTTACATTGTCTAAGTTTCAGCAAAATGTTGTGTTCATTATTTGGTTGCATTTATGTGATAGGAGTGAAAAGGTGCTAAAAATGTCAGACTCATTAGTTATGAAGGTCCTGAATAGGTGAGTATGATTATTATTTAACCCACAAATTGATGCTTCTTTAATTTAGCTCATTTTTTTCCACAGCATTCTGAAGGAAAGTGCCATTTGCATGTTTCAGACAAAGTCTCAGGTACTGCTAAAGTAGACTGGGAGTTCATATAACTAGATTGTGTTGGTTGCCAGATTTCATAAGAAAAACAATATTGCTTTTCTTTTCCCTTTGTAAATGAAACAATGCATGGATTTAGCTTGCTTCGCTGAAGCTGCAGGGTCTTTGATTTATAGTAACAGACAAATGCAAATAAGCTATACATTACTTCTACTGCAGATCTGAGCATTCTCTATAATAAACTTAGGCTCTGTTCTTCTGTATGGCTCCATCTGTCAAAAAAAATCCAGGTATTTTAACGCTCACTAAACCTTTGAAGAACAGCTGATGAGATGCTGGAGCCATGCTTGTAAAGAGAAAAATACGCTTCACTTTCATCTCCTCTTGTTTAATTTTTTTGCTCTGGCATCACCAAAAACAGCATCCATGAATGTCTAATGTAATTCTGACATAACTAATTCTGCAACCAGTCTCAGGGCACATTTTGTGCATCCATGCAGAAGCACTGACACTCTGATGTTCGCATAATGACCTAGAGTTAATTTTGGGGGGGGGTTATTGTGTTCCTTCAATAATTAAAGGTTACAGAGACATTGCCTTCGGTGCATGAATGCTAAATGTGAATCTGTTTACTTTGCAAGTACACTCTTTTTCTGTTCCTACACTGTTAAAATACATGCACCGTCAGTCTAGTCGTGCTTTCAAAGGAACAAAAGGCACTCAGTAGTCAGTTGGCTTCTGCGGTTTGAAAGATGCCTTCTTTCAAGTTGTTTTACATTAATAAACCACACTTTTTTGACACCTGAAATCTCTGTCTTTCTCCAAACTGCAGCCCTATCAGCTCATTACCGAGTGTGTGAACCCTACGACGACCAAAAGGGGCGCCCTCACTTTGGCTTTCACTGCCCGCGCCTCACAGACAACAAGACTTACATGTTCTGCTGCTACCACAACAACACGGCCTTCAAGTACTGCTGCAACGAGACCGAGTTTCAGATGGTCATGCAGATCAACCTCACCACCACCTCAGACGGTTATGCACACAAGTGAGTAAAAAAAACCTGTAATCACGCTGCAGTTAAACACATTATTGATTATTGATTTCTTGTCATTTTATTATGAAAAAGGCTCTCAAAGAGTACAAACCCCCACCAAGGCTGCTGTACTACATATGTCACTTTAATAACAGAAAACATTCAGAAAATTGTAGAATGATTAAAGTGCACATGATAACGGACAGTGAGTTATGTTGATTTTGGAGGAAAATAAAATCCATGGATGGATTATCAAGCAAGGCTGCCAGTCACAGGCTGTCTCGGTCACCAAACCCTTTCACCAACATGTTTTGCATTTTGTTGAAAAGTAGAGCCCACTGAGAGAGAAGGGGGCTTCACTTAGATTTTCTTGTTGCAGATCCTTTGGTTAGAAATAAAATGTTGAAAATGGCATCTAAAAATCTTTATTTGTATGACTATACTACAACAGTCACAACATTTAGTGTGTGATCGATATATGAGTAGCACAAGTAGCATTAGCATTACAGAGGCTAAAAGTTGATAAAGTTTGTGAGTTTGGGTTTAAGATTCAAAACTTACTAAGGATGTGCACCAGCTGAACAGTTAAAGTAGAATCCCTTAGTAGCTGGCGCCAACATATTTTATTTTTTATTCATTCAGGCATGTGTATTTTCACCATGGTTTTGAAGTCTACACTGAAGCCAAGCTCAACTGTTTGAATACAGTACTCGTCCTTGTACTTTCAAATGTCACCCCCAGCTCCCAACGTACGCACAACGTAAGCACACAGGCCCCAACATAAACAGGTTCTTTCCGCTGGTCCAGCAAGGTGTTCCATGCTGGAATCAGCTTTTCTGCAGCAGAGCCAGTTTTTTGGCCATGTAAAACCCAAGAACTGGTTCTTGACTAAGCACTACTTCTCTGAATCGTGTCCTAGAACTGCCTTGGTGATAGAAGGGTATCAAAGGTGATATTCAGCACCGACGTGAAACGTTGACCAGCAGATGGAGAGCCAGCATCATTGCTAATGTTAGCTGCATCCTGCAAACCATAATCATAAATCATGATGATAACTAAGTAATTTTGTTTTACTCAGTTATTTGATATATAAAAAATGGATGTAATGTCATTATTGCCAGCTGATCTGTTGAAAAAAATTAGCTCTTAACCAGACTAGCAGGGTAGAGAAGGAAAGGTTGGAGGAAACATTTAAAAAAAATAGCAATACAGTCACTGAACTCCCCATAACCTGCTTCAAACCAGTACAGGACTGTTTTGATGTAAGCTGTACCTGTGAGTTTAATATGCACTGGTTAGTGGAAGAGATGAGGCTGCAATGCCACGGTTTGGCTCTCCAGGTCCCTTCTGCTCATGTTTTGGCTCCAAATCATGCCACCAGTGCAATATGTCAGTCCCCTTCATGGGATTATTCTGGCTTAAATCAGAACTTTGATGTGTCCTCCCCTTTGGATCATGATAGAGTGGAGAAGGAAAAGAGGTGGGCTGAAATTGCCTGCCTGCCTGGCTATATTTTCAGAGGCATACAGAGTTGCGTCAGCGGAGGAGTAGTGACATCTAATGGTAGTTCATGGACCATAGTGGATTTCAGCTAATGCCATGCTCTGTCTGTAGCGCTGTGAATGCCTTGTTTGGGGACGTAGGTGGAGCTACTACTCTCCCCTGTCCGGCATTTCAACAGACATCCCAGATAGCTGTGGTCAGCCATAAGTTTTAACCTAGCCTTGTTTCCTTCTCCGTTCCTGTTCCTGTATGGTGCTGGAGAGATTGCTTCTGTTGGTTGTTGGCAATGGTCATGTCATTGAGCAAAAAAATTTGCATGAGAGAAGACTTAAGACCTGCAATAACATTTAACATTTGACTTTACTGTAACGCCAAGATGAGAAAAAGACAGCCTTATAGAAAAACAGAATGATTGAGATCACAGGAGCATGCACCAATTTTAACAAAATTATTCCTAACTTAGAATTTCATCCCAACTACTGACATTTTTCTGATTTTGATCGCATTGTTGTTAGGTGTTGGACCAGGATATGATTCAAGCACATGCGTTGTCCCTGACGACTGGCTAGTGAATGTTGTGGCGTCCTCCTGATGATGGAAATGCAGCACGTGCTGATGGTTCCATTTAATGTCAGGAAAGACATGCACTTCTAAACCTCTTGTTTCAGACATAATGAGTCCTATTATTAAACTGTAGTGCTTCATTAACACTCTATTAGCAGATAATCAGGTCTTCCTTGAAAAAAGGAAAAAACCTTCACCTAAAACTGTGAAATCTGTAGTTTCTGAGATGCCTTATAAACACAAACAGCCAGGGACTGACAGAAACCTTCTTGTCTTGGTGGAAGTAATTATACAGAAATATAAAAATCTTGTGTGGGGTTTTATGGGAAGCACAATGGGGAACAAACACATTCAGTTCCCTCAGATGAAATGAAAACAGCCGGTGAAAGTCTGCCTGCTCACAAACGTTTGGCTCCCATGACAGTGTCGCTCTCATTGACACCGTTTGCCTCGTGCTCAGAGGGTTTGTTGACATTGATCTCCACCTACAGAGGCATTCAAAAGCAGCACAGAGAGGAGCAGATGCTGAAAGCAGTTGTAAGAGAGAGGCGCCTCCACATGATAGCTCACATAGGCAGGTGTTAAGTTCTGGCTGGTGTATAGAGTATCACTATAGTATGCACTCATGGAGCAGTTGCAAGAAAGTAATTCCTGTGCTATTTATAGTTTACTTCATAACAATTGTCTTGCTATGTTTTTAGTTTTACTTCTTTATTTATGTGTTTAGCATGTTCACAAAGAATGGCTTGGATTTTGTAATGCTGAGCCTGCTCGCTCCTGGATTTCACACTGCTTGTGCCAAAAAGGAATGTTTGCATTCAGTAGTAAACTGAGGCTCTTATGCATCGCACCTTTGTAGCCCCTTTCCAATGGTAGTCCATCTTACTATTAGGGCTGCAACAAACAATGATTTCAATCATCGATAAATCGGATGATTATTTTCTCAATTAATCGAAGAATCGGATGTTTCCCGGGGGGCAGCATCCCTTATTCAAAAATTTAACATGGATATTCCAAAGCTGTCAAAAATAATGTTAGTTTAAATGTCTTTATTCTAAAACTAAAACAAAACATTTTTTGAGTTCTGTTAAATCAAATAACTTGAACATTCCACAGAATAAACACAAAAAATATAATAAATTATTTTTAAAAATTAAAAGGATATTTTCTATGTTATTACTTTGCCTTCCTCCTTACATCCTACATAAACATTTAAGATCATACTAATGACAACAGCCTGAGGATATGATTTGAATGACAGACTCTTATAGTGGAATTCTGCTTTTATTACATCTTCTTGCAATTATTTTATCCCAGAGAAGCCACAGGTAAGCCTCAGCCTCTTAAAGTTATTGATATTATGTTAACTTATAAACATTTATCACTCGCGTATTCAACAAGCTAACGTTAGTTAGTTCATACTTGTTGTCAGACTAACCCACACTCACGGATGGACACACAACCTCTCTCCGACACACAGACCCAACAGCCATGTGACTGCAAGCTTTTCCTCCTCTCTCCTGTTTTAGCGAACATTTAGAACACAAAGTGAGTCTGTGTGTGACGTAAACTGCTCTGTGTCACGCCAAGTGACGCCATAATCGCGCAACACAACACGTGAATTCGTTGGCAGCTTTTTTAATTATCGATTTTATCAATTCGTTGTTGCAGCCCTACTTTCTATGCTTCTGTAGAATAGCATAAAGCCATAGATCAGTTACAAGTCCAGCCTCAACAATGCAACGAGGAAAATAAAGACAGAGAATTCTGAAACAACAAAAAGCTTCCTTTTACACAAACGCCATTAGCATTTGATTATAAAAACTAAAAACAGGCTGTGGTGTAAACAAGTGGCAGCTACTCCCACCTCCCTACCACACAAGACCAACATCTCATGTAAGACACATCGTGACATCCCACACAGCCAGGAGAGAGACAGACACTTCAGGACCAGGAGCAGTGACTTTCTGAAATCTGCCACCACAAATAAGCAGCACTGTTAATATATAACAGTATTAAAGTAGCAGATCAGTGACTTATTTAAAAAGTGTTAAGGTTTATGAAAAAAAACAGCCATTAAAGCACATACTGGAGAACTGTTGCCCAGGTCCTTCACCTGTCAAAGCTTTATGGGAGAGTGGCAAAAGTAAAGCCACTGTTGAAGAAAACACAAAACACATCTCAAGTAGAGTTCACTTAAAGGCATGTGGGAGATTCCATGATCAAGTGGGGGAAAGTTCTTTGGTCTAATGAGACCAAAATGGTGCTTTTTGGCCATCAGACCAAACGCACATCACCACAAACGCACCATAACCACTGTGAAGCACTGTGGTGGCAGCATCATGCTGTGGGGATGCTTCACCAGTTGCCTTGTTCACATTACTTTGTAGAAATCTGTTTACACTTTGACATTAAATAGATTTTTTTGTAATTGTTTTTGTCAAAAAAGCCTAGTTATAACGACCATGATTGATTTATAAAATTAAAAAAAGGGTAAAACATCCAAGAGGGTGAATATATTTTATAGGTACTGTATGCTTGCAGGTCCCTCTTAAATAATGGGCTTTTTAAACATTTGTTTTGTCCTTTCTCTTTGTTCTGTATGGGTTTTTCCATTTAGGGTCCAAACATTTTCCCCTTAAAAAAATTTGAGACGTTGAACATCACCCAAATTTTGGTTTGTGATTTCTCTGAAGGAGGTTGTGGTGGTCCTGACGCCTATCTAGTTGAGAGCAACTGGTCTGGAGGGCCCTGATGGTTCCCTAGTGCTTGCAATCAGACCTGTTGTTATTTTTTTCACTGTTCTCCCATTTAGACTGCTTCTGTGTGCTCTGTTTTTGGATTTCTGCTCTATCCTGTGTGTGTTTTTTTTTGTGCAAACAGCTCAAAAACCATCATTAGCTCATTATGTACTTTAACTGGAGGATCCTTTGTGGGTATTTAATCCTAACACTGTTCTTCCATTTTTAACATCTACAGTATTATTTGACAAACTTTCTTTAGCCTTTCATTTAGGATGAATCTGGGCTGAATATGAGAGAGAGAAGAGAGCAAATAACTCAGGGGTTGTGCTTTATGCCCTGGGCGCACCGTGCCCAGGTGCTTTGAATCAGAGTGGCTGATTCCTTTCTAGAAGCAAGGGAGAGAAAGGACATGTTCATAAAGCCTGTCTAGGGAAGGAAAGGCAGTGGCTGTCACTACAGCTTTGTAAGTGCAAGGGTTGTGTGGACTTTATTATGGCAAGCTTTAGAAACCTGGACCTGATATCAAAAAGTAACAAAGATCTTCAGATAACATTTTATCCCTCCTGATACTGACACTAATACCTCGACCTGAGTGCTGGTGTTCTATCAGGATTTGTTCCTCTGCTGAAAAATGCTGCCTTTGGCTGAATCGAGAGGAGAGGCATATCTCAGTAGATAAATATCTCTTATCAAACAATGCTGCCAGTAGTGTGTCACTTCATGTTACGCTACTAATCATTAAATTTAGACCGTCAGAAAGAGGATCATGTTTTGACCATATTACAATAGATGTAGAGAATATATGAGGAGATTAGCATCTCAATGAACCAGTACCCTCTATCAGATAAAGCTCCCGGTACAAAATCACTATATTATATTGTACAGTAGCTAGTGACCCCATTTGCATTTTCACATTTTGGTGCTTTAATATTATTCACAAAGGAAAGGCTGCATAAATGTATAGGCATGGATTGATTGTGGCACTGTGCCTGTACAGAGCGGCTTGAAAGCACATCCTATTTGACAAAACACCAGCCATTCTGAGTAACCCTTTGAAACCAACAGGATTTTAAAAAAAGCCATTATTCATTAAAAACACTAATTACTGTCATCTTTCTAGCTTTGGCAATCACTGCAGTCTCTACTTAACACTGCCCCGTTTTAACAACACATGATTGTTTCACTGAAAGCTGTTAATTATAGGGGGTGCTGACGGGTGCACTTTCCTGTGCCCATCAACAGTTAGAACAGGCATGCCCAAACTACGACCCGTGGGCCAACTATGGCCTGTGATACATCTTTATTTGGCCTGCAGGAGGTTCTGAATTTAAAATTAAACGTAGCCTAAATAAAAACATGAATCTTGTGCTTGACAGTTTTTTTTTATGTCTTTCTTTGTTAATCTGCATGCAAACAGTTTGATATAGGAAGAATTTGTTGACTTGCTTTTTTCATGACAAAATTGTGATGTCAGTGAAATTAGTAAACAGTTGACTTTGCAGCCCATTGTCAAACGCTGGGCCTGAATATGAACGCTGTGAATGAAAAACACTGTTGTAGTGTGCCAATCCATACCTCATCCAGGATACCCCCCGACCCTGATTTAACAAGACCACAATACGTAGTCGCAAAAACAGTTGTAAAGGCAGCATACATTGACTGCTCAGGACACTTTTAGTGTTTCTTTAAGGTTATTTTTTTAGCTTAAGATTAATGGAGTTGATTGTGATTAATCAAGGTCCACAATTAGTGCACTTAGTGCTTTTTTTTTTTTTACTGCAGTGAATTGAATGTTTTATTTTCCCCTTAAACATACTTTGGTTAAGGCATGTCAGTGTCTCCCTAATGCCACAGCGATGTAAACTAAGTCCACAACTGCTCCTCAATATCCCATCGTACTATAAGAAACAAAGACAGCGCAGTGGACAAGGCAGAAGTCATCTGAACCTTTTAAATCTTCTCTTATTTAATTTTCAGTCCATGATAAGTTCCTTTTTCCATGGTTATGTTAAAATCTTCAATCTGCAAATAAAATCTGGTCTGTAGTCAAACAGGAAGTCAGTGACAGTTAAAGACTGCGGAAAAATTAAAAAATGACACAAAACAGTTTAAAATGCAATATGATGGAATTTTTCAAATGTGATTGTAAAGGGTGTGATTAATTATGATTAACTGCAGAAATTCTGGGATTATTCACCATTAAAATATGCTTTTTTTGATAGACCTAGATCAAACATCCTAACCCTAACAGGTTAATTGATGTGATATGTAAATATAAGTTATTAGTTAATTCAGAAAAGCATTGATGAGCAGATGTGTAGTGTGATTTTGCATTAAACCAAACAAAAGAGGGAGGCCCAGCTGAGAGAGAATGTTCATCTCAACCATGCAGGCCTATATGCCTTCCTAGAGGCCCTGCTCAGCTGTGCAGGAACCAGCTGATGAGCCTCCCAGCTCAACTAGGAATCATGGCTGAGAGACAATGCATGGAGGCAATCAGGCAGAATGGAAACTGAATGGGAGGGGTCGTCACAAAAGTATAAAGTTGGTTGCTTCATGCAGTTGTCTCTTCTTTTATGCGTGGATGGATATGAGCCATCAGCCACTCCTCTCTTTGCTGCACAGAGCTCATCCTCGACCTGACCAGGGGTGGATCAAGTGGTAGCCACGGCCCCCTAAATTCAGATTTGCCACCCCAACTCTCTGAACAATGATAGGCCTTTCACCTTTCAATGAACATTTGTGATGTAAGCTGTTATTTTCTATTGGTACTCTCCTTCATAAAGAATATTTTAGCATACACTTGATTATTTCTGGGACCCAGTCATCCTTATGTTTTTCTATGTGGCCCTTAGTGAAAACACTGTGGACTACCCTATTTTAACAGTGCTGCACGCCAATGCCACTGCCAGCACAACTTGAATCAATAATGCACTAAAACTGAGATACAACGCTCATAAAACTAAAATGGGAAAAAGCCCACATGATATGACAGCAGGAGAGTCGTTCCACAACCATTCGTTGCAGTAAAGCAGATTTAAGTTGAGTGATGGACACAGAAAAATGACCCTCTTGGTCTGTGTGAGCTCTCAGCGGGAGATTCAGGTGTCCAAACCACAGCTCTCTGTGCTAATGCCCTACCAGCATGCCTCTGTCGCAGACTGTCCCCACTGCCCTGCAGCAGGTCGTGATATTTCATTTCAGTGTCAGGTGGCCTGTTGGGCCACTCTTTCATCCTGGCTCACTGGGCGTCAGGACTGTGGGATTGATATTTACCACCACAAGTGAGTTAAACTGTGTTTAATTCTGCTCTCTGCTCATACAATGCAGAGAAAATGTTGTTATAGTTTGAGTTTTACTGCAGTTTAAGGTAAAAATAAAGGTGTTAGAGGATTTCATTACAGTGCCTTATTTAGTCAAAGAGTGGTTAAAATGCTGCTGAGTTCAAATAGATCCAGTATGAAGGTGTCACCTTAGAGAAATATGCTTTAAACAACAAGAAAAGCTGCAATTCTTTGACAGTTAATCAATTGCATCTACTTTTCCTCTCCAAGGAAGCAGTGTTAAATATTGGATAACATTCGCTTTAGCTCTGTGGTCACAATCGATCACTTCAGGAACTGAGCACATAATGCTGTTTACTTACCCTACGGCTCACTCAATCCTACACAGAACACCTGATACCTTCACAAAGTACCTTAGCAGACATTTAAACTAAATTATAGGTAAATGTCTCAGACGCAGAGGTGGGGAGAGGCAAATGCAGTTAAGGATACATTTAGATTTGAGTGCAGTCGGCTTTCACTAGCCTAAGTGCTTGCTTTAGCAGCTTATGTGTAAATGTTCAAGTCATTTATTCTGATAAATATTCTGAAGGCCACATCACAGAGAAGTGGATTCCCTCTTGACTTACTGAACTACAGGCACTTAAATATCACATTTTTAAGGGCTTTAATCAGTGCCGTCAAACAAACTGCAAAGTGGGTCAGATTGCAATAAAACACTGATTTCCTTCTAAATGACTCTCTGTTTTTGAGTTACTGGTAAACACTTTAGATTCTCTGTCCTACAAGCAAGAATAATAGATTTTCGGTAATGTCTTCAAGAGGCATTCCAACAGGACAAAATCACTCTCAGTTTGTCTGATACTGCCAGATTTTTTTGTTCTTGACTCCTTAGAAACTGAGAAATCTCACCAAAAGACTGAGCATCACTGTTCTGGCAATGCAGCAAGTTGCTGCACTTTTATTGATGTAAATGGACCAAAAACAGTTTAAAAATTCCTCCCATGAGTCCAGCTGGATCATACAAGATGAAGAAATTAACAAGAGGTGAAAGGAATATTTTGTTCCAATAAACCGTCCAATTTTACAAAGCAATATATATAAAAGCATTTAATGAATATATTTATTTCTTAAACTGATTTATCCAGAGTGGATTAAACAGATGTCTTAGTCTTGCTGCATAAGCTGCAAACATTCCTGTAGCTACTTGGATAAAAAGCCCAGGTTCAAAGATGTAAAATCATAAACTTTTATTATCAGTAGCAAAAATCTTAAAGACACTATATACAGACTCCATATTGTGAAGTCAAGCTTTTTCTGGGTTTGCTGTTTTCAGCTTTGTGCTTACACCAGCATCACAGTGCTTCCTTTATCTTCTCTCAGAGGCTCAAGCATACGTTACGTTCATTAATCTAATTCTCTCCTCTCAGTCTTTAGCCCTGCAACCAAGGGGGGAAAGAGAAATGTCCCTGCCCATGCGGGGGCTTGTTTCTGGGGGTATGATAACAGAGTATCATCACAGTAGTACAAGGAGCGACTTAGTTTAACAATAATTTATTCTATGAATCTTAATGAAAGAGAAATGTGCAATGTCTTCGGCATTTAGATTTCATTCTGATGACAACAGCAGGAATGGGACATCCCCCATGGAGTTTAGACACAATCAGATAAGGAGTGGACTTTCGAGATGCTGGACCAGGTGGCTTGAAGGAGGAGACTGAGGTATGCAGGATGAGATAAGCAGAAGAGCTGTAAGGATCTGGACTAGATGTAAATGAACTGAATGGAGGTGGCTGGGGTGGAGGAGGGTTTCTGTGTCCACACTGATATGACAGGTGGACTGTGAAAGAGAGAATGACAGATTTAAAATATGAGAGGTGCACGATGATTGGTCAAATGAGGTTGTGGCAGAATCTGATTTGCTGAGTACTTAAGAGAGGAGAAGAGCTGAAAGGGAAGAGCATAAGAATGGAAGAAGAGAGATAAAGGAACAAGTGGTGACTAATGAATGAGTAGAAAAAGTCTTCCTGCTTGAACTTTCACTGAAGTAGAACCAACAGAATTTCAAAACCAAAAGGAAAGACTTTCTTGAAATTAAAAGACATAGAGATAACAATTTTCATTGCTTGAAATTAATGCAGAATCAGCACTTGTCTGACACTTGCTAGTTAACAGGACATGAGTTGCAAGGGAGATGTGGAGGCAGGAGCTCTGTTTTGGTCTAAAATTCATATATTGAGCCTGTAAGGGTTTCTTGGTGGCATGTTGATAACCCCGTTCTCATACTCTGTCCATCTCTATCCCAGTAACTATACAGCCCTGGTCGGCGTGTGGATCTACGGCTTCTTCGTCATGGTTCTGCTAGCGCTGGACTTCCTCTACTACTCAGCCATAAACTATGAGCTGTGCCGGGTCTACCTGGAGAAATGGGGTCTGGGGGGACGCTGGTTGAAGAAGGCCAGGAGTCAGTGGCACAGATCCATGCCGGAGGAGAGCGAGGCCCAGGCTCAAGCCCAGCCCATGGTTCCCAGCCACTACCAGCCGAGACACAGCCTCAGAGGGGAGAGCCACAGCCCCACGCTCCTGCCCTACAACACATCCACAGCATGGTGAGTCACTGTAACATAACAACTGCCAATCTTCAGTTTGGCTCATGTTTGCTGTGAAGCTGCAAAAATCAGCAAATAGGGAAAACATTTTGAGTCACAAACATCCTGGATAAACCACAGCTGGTGTCTGCATGGGAGAGTTGGCAATGTGCAAATAATTTATTCAAGATAGACAGGTGGGAGGAGAAGACAGTTGGACTGTTGTCATTTGGAAACCCCGAAACTGCAAATTTCTCTCACAGGGATTTAAGTACAAATATATGCCTAAACTCAAGTTAAACTCAAAAATAAACTTAAGAGGTCCTGTGAGGTGTCTGTAACTGGTTATGAAATAAAATAAAAGTCAAACTGATATATCTTTATGACCCTCAAAAGCATACAGGACCATCAGTAGCATGAAAGATTAGCTCTACATTATTATAACCAATGCTTGAAATCACAGCCACGTAGGTGTCAGATTAAGTGATTAATAGCACCTTGCCTACACAGTTTTTCCCTTTATCATAGCAAATATTCTTGATGAGTGATGCATTTGACAGTTAAAGAAAGCAGAAAATGATATTTTGTTACATAAAAGACATTACTGACAGGGCACCAGCAGCTTAGCAGTTAGGTCCTGCTTCATGTACAGAGGATAGTCCAATCTGTCACTCCTTTCCTGCTTTTTATTTCCCAATCTATCCAAATGCAGGTGTAAAATGTCCATAGAAAATCTGGATGCTAAGACTGACAAAAACTTTAAGTTACTTGCAGGAGCATTAAATCAAATAAAATGTTTAATGAAAATTCTAAAATTAGAATTAAAGAAAGGAGGTGCCACAAAATATAAAGAACATAGCTAAAGTATAAAAGGTATATTATTTAACTTTGATATTGTAGGTTATTAAGAGAGTTATCAGTATTATTGCATTAACTACGATGTGGTTATGGTCCATAATTAGTGCCTTAATTTTGTGAAATCGCTGCAGTGTCTTCCTGCAGCTACAATAATACAGAATCAGTCCACCAATACATTTTAATGTTTTGTTTTTTTTTTTGTTTTTTTTTTTTTAGAATACTCACAGACAGCTCAGTGGACAAGTTAAACGTTAACAGCACTTTTTGTTATCAAACATTTTACTTTTTAACTGTTTCTTATTTCCTTTACAATCCATAGCAAGTTCCTTTTTCCAAGGAGATTCATGTCATGATCTTTGATCTACCCTGTGTGCCATGTTGTCTTTCAGAATAAAAGCAGGTCTGTATCCAGACAGGAAGTCACTTACCACTTAGATTAAGACAAAAATCCCAAATCAAACAAAAACAGTTTTAAATGCTAATTGTGGAATTTCAAGATGTGAAAAAGAAGATTTGAGCCTGTGTTCACAGCTGACCTTTTAAGCGCTGGCAGCCCATATTTTTACTTTAAAACAATCTAGTTCAGCATTCTCAGTGCTAAGCATCCAGGGCAAGAAACAGTAGCCGCTGTTTTTGTCGCTGTGCTTAAAGTGTTCTCGTTTGGAGCAGCGCTGCACTAATCAGTGTCACTTCTCACTCACCTGCCAGTCAAAATCAAGTGAGGACAGGATTCTGACAATGGGCTCTATGCATGAACTGCTTCCGCATTTGGCATTAGACCGCTCCCACACTTCAGTCGGGAGAAGAGAAAGGTGTATGATGGCAAATTCGTTGCGGTTCACTCGCTGTTTGCATGAGTTACCTGAGCTGACTGTCAATGACGAGTTAAATTTAGCTGAAGATGTACATTGCAGCATACAGCAACGATGTCCAGAAGTGCTTTTAACCTGTTTTTGAAACATCATTTTAGCATGTTTGGATGCCAAGCGATGATGATAGAGTAAAACAAACAACAATCAAAACAAAAAAACCCAATGAAATGGACAAATTAAGGCAGTAAGGCAGTTTAGATTCCATTTTGACTTTGCACGTATAGTTGGGTGGAAGTTGTGAAACGGTCTTATTTTCCACCGGAAATACGCCACCCCCTGCCATGTATAGAGCCTATAGCGGAGGAGCAATGGATCTAACTTGCCTCTCCTTGTGTTTTTTTCGGAGGTAGTTTTCAGGTCTGCAGCTGCTACCTGTGGATAGGATTTCTTCAGATTGTCTGCATATTTTCTATGTGATATTTCTTTGAAATACAGAAATATAAAGCACTTAGAGCTATTTTAAAACAATGTTGCAGATTCTTCTGAGGAAAGCAGGATTAATTTTTTGCAGCATAGCAACAATAAACGCTGGTGGGAAGTGCTCTGAAAATGAAGTAAAAAAGTCGACTTTGTACACAAACCCATAATCAGTGCTAACTATTTATACTTCTGATTGTTTTTTGACTTCCAGTGTCTGCCACTTCAATTGTCTGAGTGGCTTGGACATTGTGTGAAATAGAAGTTATTAGATGTGACTTTGTGCAGAGTTTTAGACAAACATAAATGGCATTTTTTTCAAATCAAGTTTTCTATTTATCTTTATTTATTATGTCAATTATTATTTGTTCTGTGGGAGGATTTTGCCATTATTGGAGGAAAAGAAGCTAGAGTGGAAGCCAAACGACAAGTGGATCAATTGGGTGGGGCTACGTAAAGTGAATAGAAATGTTTAAATTATTATCATTTAAAAAATGAATCGTTTGACAGCCCTAGTTAGAAAGTGTTTGAATCGAAACCAAACTATCTGATTTGCTGTTTTTTTTCTTGAAATGCCAATGAAATTATGGCCATCAGAGTTTAACCTGAAAATAAAAAAATCACGACAAAACTTTCATCTTTACGCTCAGCAGAATGCAGCTGTGTTTGAGCAGCTTTTTGCACATCAGTTGCTGATGTGCAAAATGCAGATAAGGCCATTTTTTTCTTACTTTAAGGCAACATTTCAGTACAAGTTAACCATGGTAAAAGTGAGTTTTCTGTTCAATAAAAGCACACAGCCAGTGGTTTAGCTTAGTTGGTAGATCAGGTGCTCAAGCCCTGATGCCAGCACTATTTGATGCATGTTTTCCCCTACTCTCTCTCCTTCCATGCTTCCTGTCATATCTAACCCTGTGTAAGACTGGGTACGTGTTTGCTGTGTGCAGCTACAGCACGTGTCCTCTCCTGCTCACACCACTTTCATAGAAAGCACATGTGTGCTGCGTGTTAGCTGTGCCTCCCTGTTGTTGTAGTCCGGTCTTTCTTCATAAGTTTTACCTAAATAAATCTCCCTGCAAGGGACTTGATTAAATGTATAGCTGAACAGAGCCAGGAAAGGATAAAATCATTCTGTACAAATTAGGTATGTTTCTCCACAGAAATACTAGACTGGGGTTTTGCTTTTAAAAGTACAAATCAGAAGTGTAATCATACTGTGCCTCAGTGAAGCATTCTGCTCCTGCAATAGTTAAAGTTTAGTGAACAGCTTTATTCTGATGGCTTGCTGGTTGGTGGCCTTCATCAGGGACTTTAAGAAACACACTACAAACATACAATATTCTAGCAATGTGGACATGCATATCTGCTTAAATAAAAAGGTAAATACGGCTCTGATCTGATCATTTTTTTATCTGTTTTGGCTGAGCCATTCTCACAGAAAACATAGCTGAGTCTTTCATTCCCTCACACAGGCAGTCTGAAAGACTTGTTCACGTGTAAGCCAAATTGAAAATCAAGGCGTGACGCAGCCGAGACGCCCAAATAAAACAGCCAAGGCTAAAGTCCCCCCAAAAAATCACAGAGAAAATAAATAATAAAAAAAAAATCTAAGGCACGCCAAGAGGATTTTTTTTAAAATGAGGTTCCACACATGGCACAAGGCTGTGGATTAAACTATTTTGCTTCATATTTAACTGTTTATCATTTTCAAATGCAATTCTTTTACACGTCAGACTTGTAATGATTCATCATCATAGTTTTCCAGAGCCCGCTGTGACTTCTTTAAAATGATAATTATGCCCCTTTAACTGTGCAGAACCTGTAGAATCTTCATTCACAGACAGTACATGTTACAGTACATGTTAAAAGTTGATCTCTCAATATTCGAATTTAGTGAGGAATTCAAACAATTATGAAAATCTGTATTTTAATCAATCACTCCATGAAATGACTAATAACCACAGCCAAAATGACAGCTACACAGTCGGTCGTGTTGCGTAACTCTGTACTGACTGTTCCAAAGATGATTCGCTCTCCTATGATGAGCTCATTAACAATGCAGACACTTGTTTTTGTTGTTGTTTGGAAAGCAATGAGTGTAGCAGATGACTAGGAGAATTGTCGAGTACCATTTAGAGGTGTACTTTTACGTCTTTGTGCCTTTTTCCTTTTGTACTCTGTGTTTTGTCATGTAGAGAGCAACATTTCAGCGCTACAGTGTGACTAACAAGACAGGAATTAGAGCATTTCTAGCAAAGTATTCCCAAGATATCAGGGAGAAAGCTCATACATCGAGCTCCTTGTAACTCGGATTCCTTATTAAGAGTGCAGCATGCACAACAACATGCACACAAGATTAATGCCTACAGAAGATAAGGCTGACTTTATTTTACTTTAAAATTACACCAGGGTAAAGAATACACTCAATTTAATACAAGCTTTTCAAACGCAGAGTTGATGAGTTTGAAAATTCTGCCCTCTTACCCTTGTATAGATTTCTTTATAGCATCTGATCTGTGTTGGTCTTTCATCTCCAAATAGCTGCACTCAGTCTCACCATTTTAAAAAAAGAACATTTCTTGGTTTTTAAGACGGACCAGCTCATTAGGGGGTTGTCATTACTAATGGATAGAAAAGAACAGCATAATATGGGAGCTTCACTTGCCGCCAGGGGCCCCTAACTCATATTTAACCTGAACAGTTCGACTCTGAGTCACAAAAGAAAGCTTCTGTGGCAAAACACCATCTGCTGTCATTTCTGTTTATCTTTTTATTGCCTTCGAGAGCAGTCACAGGAGTCTCAGTGTGTACAGGGCTGCGTGCGGCTGTTGTTAAAACATACAGGATGATTTACGACGCCAGGGGTGAACTTTAACACCAAGCAGCCGCAGGGAACTTCTCCTCTTTTGGAAGACATTGTTCATGCTTTTATAATACAGCAACACAATCACAGAGCAAAGCATGAACAAACCTAGCCTCTTCACGGTCAATTTTTCATTCCATCTCAGGCACTGTGTGCCCTATCTGTCTAACTGGAGCTCAGAGTCTCTTCCTAGAGGTAGATATCTCTCATGGGTCATGATAATTTAATGTAGGCAGAGGTTTGACAAATGACTAGCAGAAGCTGTGCGGACTGTGAGAGCTGAAGATGCGAGGAGCGGGGATGCTGCAGAGGGATCCTGAGGCTGCTCTGCCGCTAGAAACAAGGTTAACTAACAGTGGACATTTCCATGGAGCCTGCTCATTAGACATGGAGGCTGCTCAGAATGAAAGGACTCATCAATCGTTGGGATGTGAGGCTGACCTGTAGAATCTGCTCTCCAGCTTTAAGCTTATCTATATTTATAAAAAGCTGCTGCAAATGCTCATTGACAAATTGAGCCTAGAAAGTATGCTAAGTACCTGGTTATTCATGTTGATGATGGGAACTGCTTCAGGATGGATGTCGGTGTGGGATTATCTTGTGCAACACCTTCTGCTATAAAAAGCAGAGCTTAATAAACGGGACCGAATTAGCATAAAGCTAAGAATAGTCTTAGGTAATCGCTCACTTTGTTTCCAAAAAGTGACAGATGCTGGAGGCTAAATAGAGTTTCTGGGGCAAGTTTAAAAGAGTTTATTTGCAGGTTTACACAGTGAAGCATTTCTCACAACACAGATAACACTTACACTTTTGTTTAACGTGTGAAGAAACTTCAATGGAGGAAACGGTACATATAGCACAGATGAAGTTGCCCACACAGTGCGTCATCAGATGGCCCATGGTTTATTTGCGGGGGTACGGATTTTTATCCCCAGAGAGGATGCAGGGTAAATGGCTTAGAAACCAGGTCCATTTAGTTCAACATCTGCCGGCCAAATGTAAACAAACAAAGACGGGTCAAATCCCACAACTGGTGAAGCAGCATCTAAAAACAACCCCGTCGCACAGCAACTCAGGAATCCGGCAGAATGGTTACCAATGCAGCAGAGCGATCCTGATGTTCAGTCAAAGAAACAAATCTTTACTCCACATGCATAGAAACGTTTCTTCAGAGAGGAAGTACAGCTTGACGTTCTGCGTGTGGGAATACTGTTTACCATATCACAACGAGAGCAGGCTGGTATATACTGCTGCAGATCTGCTGGGGGTTTGGTGTAGGCGGCCTGGGAAACTGTTATTGCTTTCTCTCAGTGGATAACCTTTATTTAACTTTCACGTTCATGTGTTCAGAGCAGTTTGAAACTTTGAAAGAATCTTAACCTGTGCCATTCTTCAACAACTGACATGTTATCAAGGTGTGGCTTCAGGAAAGGGTTTGCCATGCCTAAATAAATGGTTCAATTTCATTTCATATACTATAAATAATACAGAAGTTTCAGCAAAATAGATTCTAACCTGGATGGGTTGTACAAAAGACGAGGAGACTAAGATCAAATCTCATATGTGAATAGAAGATAATACAGGCTTATTTTGATGTTTGCTTTTGAAAATGGCAGTGAGGATATATGTTTTTTAAATATTTGGTGTTTTTTGGCATTGCCATTTACACAGCGTTATGCAAAAGCAACAGGATTTCAGGCTTACAAACAAGCCTTAAAACAGTGAGAGAAAACAAGGCAGCTCAGTTCCAGTTGGTTGACTGCTCTGACACCCTCTCTTCTTGTTAGGTCCTCCAGAAAGTTGCACTGTCATGAGAGCAACTTCTATCAATGCTGAGGATGCACTGATGGATCATTTACACATAATTATTAGCTGATATCAGCTGTTTTTGATATTTCCCAAACATTTGTATGGGAATTGTCCCATATTGTTGTGAAACTTATCCTATGCAATGGATATTTGAAACAGTCTATCTGGTATGTCAGGTTAATCAAAATCTTTCACAACAACTTGATTTGTAAGGCAATTGTTGATGCACCTCACTAGTCATATTATTCATGTTGTCTGTTGTTGGTAATGTGCCACTTCATACCATCAACATCGCATTCAGTTCTACAGCCAGGAGGCCGGTCTCTTCATGCATTAGCACATGGCGTGGGCACAGGGTACTCTTAATCCCTGCAGCCAGTACTGCTGATTTGATTAATCTTCAAACCCAGGCATAATGTCAGAAAATAAAGACCTTAATTCTCTTAAACATTGATTTCCAATCAGGAGGATTTGTTCTCTTGGGTCTACTTTTGTAGTTAAAAGATTTAGAAGTCGCTCTGCTGATTTGAAAAATTAGAAAGTGATTCAGAAGACTACATGCCCACATATTTGCACTGAAGAGAGGAAATTCAGACAAATGCAGGATTACTATTTAGTGAGCGGCTGCCAGCTGTAAAAGGGCAACTGCTCAAGGTGCAATCCTGACTGTGCCAAGACAGCTGAAATAAGAGAGACTACAAAACTCAGAATGAGAGAGCACTGCAAACAGCAAGATGATAGCAAATGTATGGCTTATTGTATGAAAGAAATGTTTCACAAATCCACCATCTACATCACCCAACATGTTTATTTGTGAGCTTTGAGGTGCTGTTTGGTTGCTAATGTAATCTTAAAACAGAGCAAGGGCATCAGTTTTTTTTTCCTGTTATGTAAGAGAGTCTAGCTGAATAGGGGAGATAAACAATTTAGGGTCACAGCTCTAAGAGTAGCTCTCATGAAATGGCAAATGACAGTAAACTCTGCTGTTTCTAAAAGTTCTGGTCTGTTAGCACTTTTTTGTATGTACAGCTAAGTTGAGCTACAGTTAGATCTCAATTATACCGTTAAATATGACTACTATTGTTGCATCAGTGTACTGTATAAGCAACAAGGAGAATTGATTTATTAGGAAGTATATCCAACTTTGCTATGGTAGGTGGCAATATGGCCCCTTCTAGCTCTCTATGAGACATCTCTGAACATTTACATCTCTCGTAAATGCCCCTCGTTAATGTGCCCCTTTTAAAATTTGGCATAAATGTGTAGCACTCTGTCCCTGTAGCTTACAAAGGCGGCTTTTGTGTCGCTATAGATTTATGCCGTTCAGCCTCTGGGTCAAAGCCTAGCAAAGATGCAATGGAGCGTGCTTCAAGGCCAGTATGGTTCTGAATAAGGTATAATGCACACAAGAGTGATTGAACCCCAGACTGTTTTATCTAGGTGTGTTAGTCTGACATGGAGAAATTCCACTTAGTATAATTTCAGTTAGGCCTACACAATAAATTGCCTTTTTCAACAGTATGTAAATTGACTGTTCAGTCCTACTCAGCATTAAAGCACTGATTAGCTGTCCATGCATGGTTGTTAAGATGTTAATGCTTCATTTCCACCAAGCATTCTTGTTCCGTTTGGTTCAGTACGATGCACAATTATTTGCCTTTTCGATGTCAAAAGATAGGAAATGTACCAAAACAACCGTTCAGTATGCCCTACATTGGGGCAGTAAGTGTACCTATCCAACCTTAAAGGCCAGAACTAGACATCCTGCTGGCTCCAGCTGGAGATAGACTTGGTTATCAACCAAGCGCACGTGTGCTACGCATCCCTCAAAAATGAACGCGATGCAGCTGTGAGTTGTAGTTTACATGGATTATAGAGGCTAGTAGTGAAAAACTAAAGACAAATGTGTTTATCTATTTATTTATTTGAATCTATTTAACCAGAACAGCCTTACTTAGATCAAGATTCTCATTTACAGGAGTGTCCTGGCCAAGCCAGGCAGCAGCACATTTAACAGAGTTACAGACATGAAACATAACAGTTACAAACACAGATCAATCAATCCTGAGTCACAGAGCACAGTCATCAGTCAAAAACATCTGCAACAAGAAGCATCATCCTCCTACGACTTAAATCTACTGTGAAAAGATTCAGAGAGACCTGCTGCCTAAGATAAAGAGGCGAAGCCAGAGGTGTTCGCTATGCGGGGAGGGTCAAGGGTTGGTTTTCACTCATCAGGCAGTTGTATGCACTATTTTCAAGCAATTTCAATGCTTTAGAAATGCTAAATTTAAATTTAAAACACCAACAAATTTATACATCATTTAAGCAAAAAAATGACCAATTTTTGTCTTTTAAAAAGCATCTTTTGCAGCCAACATAACTTATTTTAAGTGCTACGGTTCTAAAAATGTGCCCATTGTTCTAACACCATGTATTGAAGAGCAATAGTTTTCACTTCTTCTGCCTAAACCATGCAGAAACTGTTAAATATTTCTTTGTTTTAAATTTACACAACATGGGGTTTGAATTGAGTTTAAATGTTTACAACTGGCACTGTTCATTTAAAAAGGAACATAAAGTCAAATGGGGAGTTCTAGATGTAGACATACTTTAAAAGCTAGAGAAAATGTTAATATCTGATACAATGGATAAAATCTAAAATGGTTGATTTTATTTAGTTTGCTTACAAGAATATTTCCATTTGTACACTATAAATAATTTATTTTGCATTTATTGAAAAAAATACTTACACAAGTCTAAAATATTCAGGGCTTTCAAGAAAACGTTCAGGTCTTAAATCCTTGAAGCCATCCCCCCACTCTAATACATAGAGTTTCCTGTAGCAGGTTTCAGGCTGCAGTAGCATACCTGAAACTCCTTTTATCCATTTCAAGATGCTTTTTGGGCACAGATAACAAAAATAAGTCTTGTGACGCAGCAGATAGAGTATAGCCTTATAAATAAGGCCATGCCAATTATTTGGCCTATGCTTTGATTTGCAAAGACTCTTTCTGTTTGTAATGATGGCAACTACATTTGAAGTCAGCTTAGAGTCACTACTTAGCATGGCCACTAATTAGAGCTAACCACCAGACTGTTACGTCTGTGCACAGAAAAAATGGTTTAAGAAACGAAGAGCAGATGGTGGGTTCTGATCACCAGTCACTCTGAGCTCATCTGATGCTGTTATTACTGGTGATTGTTAATGTAAACACAGTGTTTACTACTCACTTCAAGATATGAGGAAGACATGTACCAAACAAGTGTCAAGAGAAGGAACTGATCCCACGAGTACAGTGTTAATTTTGTTGACTAAAACTATGACTAAAAATGTTCGTCGACAGCCTTTTTTTCCATGTCAAAAACTACACTAAGGCTAACAAAAATAGATCTATGATGACTAAAACTGACAAAAAGTAAGTTTATTTCTCATCAAGATGACTAAAACTACACTAAAAGACATTTAAAGGACATTTAAAATCCATGATATTTCTCCACTGTGGGTAAATCTGTCAATAAACAATACAGCTGTATCTCCTCTGTAGAAAGCAGGGACCCCAGGTTTGGCAGTGTGTATAGATCACACTAGCATGATTAGATAACAGATTCAGGCAAGAAAATTTGGACTAAAGGTAAAGACTAAAATGTGAGGACTTTTATGGACTAAGACTAGACTAAAACTAAACAGGATGAAAATGACTAAAACATGACTTAAACTAAAAGACATTTTGTCTAAAGACTAAGACTAAAATGAAAAATAGCTGCCAAAATTAACACTGCATGACTAGTGGCACTCTGTTAAGTTTTATAAGTTGATCTATAAACTTGTCGTTGCTGGAAATTAATCAGTGAATTGGTTCACTGATTAATTGTGTGGTTGTGTGGCTGCATTTGTAGCAGTATAGTTACCAAATAGGGATACAGTGGGCTGTTGAATGCATGATCAGGGCTACCAAATGGTACCAAACTGCTCTGAACAAAGCCAGACCACTTCATGGAAACAAACTGCAGAAGTTTGATATATCCTGTGTTTGTGCCAGCCCTCTTTGTCTAGTAAGCCCCCTCCTGCTATTAGTGTTACTGGAAAGCAGCAGCATCATAACAATCATTATCATTTCTCCAGAAGGAAGATTTTAAAGGAAGCCTGTAGTGTGATCTCCTTCATTATCTTCATTTTACATTCTTTTTAAGCTTTACTCTGAAACTCTGCACTCATAGAACCACAGAAGTATCTCATCTGTTGCCGTCATTTCTATAAATTTGTCGTTAGTCAAGGCTGATCAAGACTTACAGTGCGATAACAGCTGTGAGATCCTGATTAGAAAACACAAGCTGCTACTTTGCTCATGCTTGGTGGTTGCATTAAAAATACAACATGCCTGATGTCAGCTGGGATGGGCTGAAGCTCCCCCTGTGTTCCTCAAGGATAAGTGAGTATATTTAATGGATGAATGGATCGATGACTCATCTTTGGTTTAATGTGTGCTAAGCATAAGCCATCAGAGCCGTAGATAAAAGTGGAAGAAATGTTGGGCAACATCAAATGGCACCACTGCAAATCAACTTGAGCACGTCAAAGAGTCGCTTTATGATTCATAAATCCCTTGGCGTCACGTTACAGCAGCATATTGTGCCAGTAACCGCCTACTCAACTCAAGGTCAGACGCTTATTTTATCTGCTGAGCTCAACCACAGATAGAGCCGTCCATGTGAGGTGGCGTCTGTCACCACACTGAGCGTATACCTGACTCACCACTGATCGTAACACTTCCTCTTACACTGACTCAGCGATATCACCCAGTCTAGTGAACTAAGTCACTGTCACTCAGTTTGTCTGGAACCGCTCTGGTGCTCGGCATCCATCCCTAACGCCAGCAGCAACACCTGAAATGACACTCAGGAAGCTGACACAACATTTCACTACTTTTTTCCCTGTCAGAATGAGATCAAAGCCTCACTCTGCACATTCACATCCATATTTGAACTTACTGGTCGGTGTTCTGTGGTCATAATAGAATTGTAAATGTAAAAAATACTATATTCCATCCTGGCCTGCCTGTCCACAGAGCAGTATGCCAAGACCTTGTCCAATTAAAGCAACACGCTCCATGTGGTGTGAGTTAATTAACATTGTACATGCTACAAAGGCAGCCAGGCACAGAGTTGTGCTTCAGGCTAAAGATAAAGAGAACAGGTTTCACTCTCTGCAGGTAAAACAACGGTTGGCATTGTCTTAAGTAAGTGAGGTCATAGACATTTTAAAGATGTATGTCTGACTTTTCATGAAATCTATTAATAATTAAACACTGTGCATTTCATACTTCAGGATCAGGATGACAGTAAGTCCTAAAAGCATCCAGTCAGGATCAGTGGCATTAATGATGCCTCATTTTACTGATATCTTTTGTTCCTTGTAATCCAAGATCATAAGGTGAAGAAGAGGTGAATGCTTGTATTTTCCAATAAACAATGTAGTTTTCATCATTTTGGGCAGCAGAAACCAGAGCAATGGATGAGATTCCTAGTGTTTGGGCGAGCTCAAAGTCTTTATAAAAATTATAGGAGTGTGAGATATTCTTGTAAATCTGATTGCTTTTTGAAAGGCAAAGCTGACCAGTTTTACAAGTCTGTATTTTCAGGCCTTGAGCTGATGTTTTAGCCATTATGTGCTTCTATAAAGATTGGTGAGGACTATTAAGCACAAAGAAAACACATTGTGATCTTAGGCAATTGCAGCCACGCCATGTTTGTGTTGTTCAATAGGCGCCCCTCTTCTCCTAAACACCTCAGAGGAATACAGTCATACACACAAAAATTCTTTTCTTTCTTTCATTTGTTAATTGTTTATGCTTTCTTAGCTCCATTTGCATGAAGTCTTGAAAATATCTGAGAATGTATATATGGATGCTGGTGATCCTTAAATGTCTGTACTTGATTTACATGGTTTTCACCAAATTTTGACCATATTTTTTATGGCCTTGAAATGCATTTGGATATTGTGGGTTAATGTGGAGATAATTTAGTTTTCCAAGGGTCGGGTTTGATTTGAGGAACCAACACAAGGAACTTGGACTGGCACCAAATACTACTCTAGCCAGGTCAGGTCAGGTCAGGACAGGAAGGCTCTATGGTCTTTTTGTTGATATGTTCAAAAACCAAAAGGATCCAAGCCTACAAAGCTGTAGAGGTCTTGAACAGCACTGTCAAAGTAAGTATTCAAGAAATCAAAGCCAATGAAAGAGAGGCTCCATTGCTTTTGGAAATTATTACTGTAAACCAGATGGAATACTTTAGACTGCATTCTGGTTCGGGGACAGCTGGGTGCATCTGTTCCCTGTATTAGTTCAGTCTCTTGTGTACTTAACTGGTGTACTGAAACTGGAAACCAGGCCAAAATAGAACCAAAATAGCAAGTATGCAATGCCAGAGGCGATCTTTGACAAGCTTGTACATCTATACTGGAGTCAAAAGTCTAAACATTTGTTTTTTTTTTTTTAAGTGGAAAGGTCCTAACAGTATGAACTGTGTCAGGGAAGGCTCAGTAATGGACATCAAGTTAGGAATGTACTTCACCGTCATAAGCTTGGCGTACACTCTGTGATTTCAAGGCAACTCTATAACGGTTCAGTTGGGACCATTTTAACAAGAAACACACATGATTTGCAGATATAAATATTTGTCTTTATTAGCAGTTAATAGTTTGCAGGTATGGTCCTTATTTATTTTTGTCAATTTGTTGGCTGTTCTGGGATCCTCCTGCCCTTCCATGGAAAGCATCAAGCACGAACAGCCCACATTCCTGCTTTTCCCATGCCAACAAGGAAAGCCCGAGGCAGGGAGAGAAGCTGCAAAAATCCAGAGCAGAGCAAGTATCAATGACAACAACGTTGATAAAGTCAGAAGCAGAATAAAGGAGGAGCTGGGGTGGAGGAGGGATACAAAAAACAGTTTGCAGATGGGGAAGCAAAGAGTAGACAGGTTAGAGCAGTTTAAATAAGGCAGCATGAGTGCTATTAGCCAATTGCATGCTTAGAGTGAATTAACTGATGAGAGCATATGTGTAATCAGCTGATATATGGCAGCATCTGAACTGCAGTAGTTCACTCGATTTGCGGTGGAATGTCAGCTAACACTGTGAGACTCAATCATTTGACCTGTGACTAATGTTTGTGCATTTTTTTCTTGAAATAATTCGTCATGATTAAACTAAACCACATTTTTCCACTGGAAAACTTACTTTGCATATTTGGCTTAAAACGTCAATGTTTTGCCATGAGTGGTTGCTGTGCCTGTGGCCAAACAATGTGGAGTAAAGACCTTTACTCTGAGGTATATGTGATAATGATAAAGAGAGGGAAAAAATGACACTCTCATCATTCACATAGAAGAGCAGGTTTTTAGAATAAACTCGTCTACGAACAACATATCATTACAGATGGAGGTCTACAGGTATCTCCTGCTTGTTTGTGTCTTTTAGGATAGAAGGGACATCAAAGAGACATCCCTGCTATTGTGTGGTAAATTCAGACACTGTCTGACATTTTGCACAGAAGAAAAAATCAGGAAAGTTGGAGGATCTATTTGTGGTTCTGCTCTCACTTGCAAGCATGTGCAGTCATATGTCCAAAATATCAGACATGCAAGAAATCCATCTGACGCCACATGTTCAGGCCAAAAGTTGACCTAACTTCCAGCTGAGTTGAGTGAAATCAAAATTTGTGTCTGAATCAGCCTGAAATTGCATAGTCTGTACCTGGCTTAAAGGAGGTCAATATTACAAACATAACAAGTGTGAAACAGTTAGAGATACAAAAACAAGATTTTCTAAGAGTTGAAAATTATTTATAACTTTGCATGTTTGGTTTGATATGTTTTTATGTCTATTAGCAGTAAGGCTTTTATAGGTATAAGGTGAATGTTAAAAGGGAAGATAGCATGCTAATAATTTGACTGGCAGCCAGGAACAGACCAAGAATAGGCCAGTAAGCTAAAAGGCCATGAGGGGGGCCTTTCAGTCAAATCTACTAATGCATTTTTTTTTTCTGTTTCTCTTTGCAGAAAGATGCTGCTGGTGGACAAACTGAAGAGTAGCAACACCTTGTTTCCTTACATGGTACGGTGGAGATGCCCGACACAGACACTGACTCAGTGCTGGGCTAGCCATATTGTAGTAGTTAGACGTGACTACTGACCCTTTCTAAAGAGCACAAAAACACCCGTGGACTGAAAGGAGCAGGCTGACATGAAAACACGGAGGACAACAGCAGAGGAGCGACAGACACATTCAGCCACTCACAGGTGTTCAGTGATCCCTCAAAATGGCTGCCAAGGCCTGGACTCTCCCAAACTAATCCAGGCTGAACTGGATAAACTGTACTGGCAAGTGAGAAGGAGCCCCGCCTGTTTTTAACAAACAAAGCTCATCTTTCTAGATAGAAAATGTTTATTACACTGCTGTGTCAGTTTGTGTTGAGTAGCAGTTAGACACAGTCGTGGGTTATCTATTTGGTGATTTATTTATGTGAACTAGTCAGAGAAATATGTGAGTGGTTAACATTCGGAGGAACATGTGACAGCTTAGGTTGATGCTGAGCATCTCAAGTAGAGTAGACTGTTTTTGTTACTGAGAGCAGACACGAAACCTCTCTGCAGCCATGCTGAAATTGTATGAAATGTTTTAGATCTCCTCTCTGCAGAGTCAGTGATTTGTCTTTATTATAACGTGTCTGACAAGGACACACTGCCATACAGTTGAACTGCTGTAGATCTAAAGGTTTTACAGTAGGTTATTGCTGAGATTTTGTATGAGGAAACTCCTGACACTCAATAAGTTATTCACCCAAAACATTAATGAGGATCAGGGATGCTTTTGCAAAAGGACAAAGCTTTATGCTGAATTGACCTTAACCCTTGGCTCTGAGCCTAGGATTCCATTTAAACCATTGCTTATGAAAGTTTAGAGCGAGACAGCCAGGGTAACCCCATCTATGACTCGATTACCCTTCCTCATTACCGGAGATGCCTGAAAAAAACAGCTCCATTAGCAATATGATGCAAATGAATATCCATTTGGCTCTTTTATAAGGAGCACACCATATCCCACACTCTTAATAGACAATTGTAAGCGATTAGCCATAATGGAAAATGTAAAGGAAAAAAAAAACATTTGAATCCCCTCCAATGTCAGCAATAATGTACAGTAGCATAAATAGGAAGGATAACATGGTATTTAAGAGTCGGAGAGGTCAGCCAAATGGCACTGGGTATTCACTGAGGTGTATCACGAAGGGTTCAGCTTAGTTTACACTTTACAAGAAGGTGAAAATGCCGTGACGTTATTTTCTCAATCATTTGGTCCTTTACATGTCAGAAAATTGGTCAAACTGTCTTATATTATTTCTGAAACCCCAAGAGTAGGGATTTAAGTGCTTGTTTTAAACAACTGACATCCAAAGAAATTACAATTTCAGTTTTTTATCATGTATGGAGTCTTGGAAATAACTCAAGAGAATGAGTCAAGTGCACATCACCATTTTTTTCTTAGTTTATGAAGGGTCAGAAAATAGCTAAAACAAAGTCCTTCGCCATTTTGTAGTGTCTTCTGGTTATCAAAGACATACAGCGCCTATAAAAAGTATTCACTCCCTTTTATTGATTTTAGAAATCAGTCATGGTCAATATAGTTTGAATTTTAATGTCAAAAACAATAATAAAAAAACCCTTTTTAATGTCAAAGTGAAAACAGTTTCCTACAAAGTAATGCCAAATAAAAATATGTATGGTAAAAAAAATAACTACATACATATTTACCCCATCGCAGTGAGTGAAATGGGGATCACCTGGGTGCAGTGAATTTGTCTGAAGGGATTGTAGTATAAAGATAATTTTTTTCTAGAAAGTCTAGTCACTGGTGAATCAGTATTCCTGGCTACCATTACACCATGAAGACAAAAGAACACTCCAAACATCTTAGAGAAAAGGTTATTGAAAAGAATAAGTCAGGGGATGGATACAAAAAGTCCAAGGTACTCAACATCCCCAAGAGTTTAGCTTAAATTCATCATCAAGAAATGGAAGGAATATACCACATGTGTAAATCTGCCTAGATCAGACTGTCCTCACAAACTGAGTGACCGTGCAAGAAGGAGACTAGTGAGAGGCCACTATGACTACTCTGTAGGAGTTAACCTGCAGCTGAGATGGGAGAGACTCTGCATACAACAGCTGTTGCCCAAGTTCTTCACCAGTGAAAGCTTTATGGGAGAGTGGCAAAGACAAATCCGCTGTCAAAGAAAACTTACTAGTATATTAAATCTTAACTAGAGTTCACCAAAGGCGTGTGGGAGACTCCATGATCAAGTGGAAGAAAGGTCTTTGGTCTGAGGAGACCAAAATGGTGCTTTTTGGCCATTAGACAAGACGCTATGTTTGGGGACACCATACATCTCCACAAACATATCATCCCCATGGTGTGGCAGCATCATGCTGTTGAGATGCTTCTTGGCAGCCAGCCCTGGAAGGCTTGTAAAGGTAGAGGGTAAAATGAATGCAGGAAAATACAGGAAAATCCTGGAGGGCAATCTTATTCAGTCTGCAAGAGAACTACGGCGCAGAAGAAGATTTATTTTCCAGGAAGACAATGATCCAAAGCATACAGGGAAAACTACACAGAAATAGTTTCAAGACAATTAGGTGAATGTTCTGAAGTGGCTGAGTCAAAGCCCAGACCTCAATCCAATAGAGAATTTGTGGTTGGACTTGAAAAGGGCTGTTCATGCCCAGTCCAAGTGCAACCTAACAGAGCTTGAGTAGTTTTGCAAAGAGAGAGGAGTAAAATCACAGTGTCAAAGATGTGCAAGCCTGATTGAGAGCTATCCACTCAGACTCAGTGCTGTGATTGTAGCCAAAGGTGCATCTACTAAATACTGACTTGAAGGGGGTGAATATCAATGCAGTCACTTATTTTACATCACATATTCAATTGACATCACTTTGTGAAAATCTGTTTTCACTTTGACATTAAAGAGTTTCTTTATTTTTTTTGAAAAAGCCAAATTGTATTGACCATGATTGATTTGTTAAGTCAGTAAAGGGTAAAACATTCAAGGGGTGAGTACTTTCTCTCACTTTATAAAATAAAATTCCAATACCTGAGAAGCTGAGTACAAACTTTATGGAATTGTTACTTGAAAAATGGAAACACCATATTAAAACAATTTTCTGTCTAGGCCTAAAATAAATGAAATCAAATGATACATGGGCCTATTGTTGTGGTTCTCCAATTGTTTCACCCTCAAGAAAAGTTACCCATGCCCAAATCTGAATGAACTTCTGAAATTAATTCTCTTCAAACAAAGCAGATCTTAGTGCCAGACAGTCCATGAGCGATAGCGCCTGAATACCCAGAGGATAGATGGCAGGTTCAAAAGAAGAAAAGTGTCCGTCCCAATCTTTGCATCTTCAACTTGTACCTGACGGGCCTGTACGCGTGCTGAATCTGCTCACCTCCAAATTTCTGCCTCATACAGACAGAAACAAGCCAGGCCACGAGACTCCCCGTTATGTTTACCGTCTCTTCTCCATGAGGTTGAAGTGAGCCCTCTCAACTCTGGTCAAGTGCTGCAGGCGTCATCCCCATTTATCAGCAATAATATTCATATTTGCTGAGTTGTTAGAGCAAGGTAATTCCCATTTCAGTGGCTAAAGTTTAATTGTGTGTGTGCCCCAGCAGGCTCAAGCTTTCAGAGGCAGAGGAAAAGGATGTGTCCAAGTGAAATAATTGGCCTAGAGATCAGCAGTGGTTCTGAATTACACTCTCTGGCTTTCCACTCTGCGGCTGCCTCCTTATTCCTCCTCTTCCTCCTGCCTCCTATGAAACAAAAAGGCAAGTTTTTTGTTAGATATGGTAGCTTGAGGGCTATACTCTATATGTTTAAAATTTGTGCTGAGTTGACCCAGTAGTTAGTTGTCTTTAAACTGTTAAAAAATGTTACAGGCAATTTTTTTTTCATATTTAGTTAAAGGGCTGAGTAACATGGATAAAATTCAGTTCAACTAGGGAGGGGTTTCACATGCGAGTACACTGGAATTTTAAAACAAAATAAAATGGAAGCCCTATAGTTTCAAAAATTTAAAACAAATGTTTTATGAGTAACTGGTGGGATGACTCTGCGTCTCAGTGCTGACAGCCTAATTCTTCTTTGTCGTGTCTGTCCAAATTCACCATTTCACGCAGCAGCTTAAATGTTGTTTTTCAAAAAGGATAATTTTCTACAGCTGTGTTCCAGTTTGAATATTTGGTAAATGTAGGAAATCTTACTAAACCATTAAAATCACAACACGTCGTGTTTGCTCAGCAAATCAAACAACAGTGGACAAGAAAATGCCAGGATGACTTCAGATCTGTCAAAATAAAATATAAACTTGTGTTAATGAGCAGCAAAAGTTAGCATACAGCCAGTTTCTAGCTAACATTGTCATGAAGTTAAACAATATACTGGAAATGACTTCAATTTATAGATAACAGTAACGCTAGCTTTATGACTTAGTCCCACCTTCTTTCTTGCTGTCATTTTTGTTTTTTATGAGTTGTTTAATACGGTGTTTAAGATGTAACTACCTAGCTAACACCGAAGTTACCTAGTCAACCTTAGGTACTAGCTGTGAAGTCACAACAGCTCACATTAGCATTAACCCATGTCAGCTTATATAATTGGCTGTTACAAAGTTTTTGGCAAACATTTAAGTTGGCTAGTGACCCATCTTTTTCTTAAATGGCTTCTACATCAAAACAGATAAAATTAGCATTCAACCATGTTCTAGCTAACACAAATGCCAGTGTGCTGGTCGGTGTTTTTCCCTAGTCTTTTGTCATACACAAAAAAAGGGGGGAGAGTTTTATTCCTTGCTGAAATTTAAGTTATCTCGGGATACTAATATGTTGACAATATGAAGTTCCTTGCTAACATTAGCTAACAATCCTGGGATACAAATGGCTTGGCAACAAAATCCATAATTAGCACTAGAAAAATCCTACGGTAACATTTTTGTAGTCACAGAGTTACGCGGTATAGTAAGAACTTAAGTTCCAAGCCAAAATTAAAGTTAGCAAGGAATACTAAGATGTCAAAGGCGAAGTCACAACAGCTAACACTAGAATTCATCTGCTTCACAGCCAACATTTTGTTAGTCAATCAATCAATCAATCAGTCAATCTTTGTTTGTGCAGCAGCAATTTATAAGTAAAGTTGACTCCAGACACTTTACAAAGAGGGCAGGTCTAGGCCATACTCTTTGATTCATAAGTATAAAGACCCAATGCTAATCACCATGAGCCCAGCACTAGCAGCATTTAGCCTTATTACGGTGGCAAGGATAACCTCCCCTTTAACGGGCAGGAACCCCAAGCAGGACCACACTCATTTTGACAGCCACGCTGGAGTTGGAAATGGGGTAGTTGGAGAAGTTGGAAGAGAGAAGAGGAAGATGCAGCAAGAGGGACAAGAGAAACAACAAAACAACAAAATTAAGTGGATTAGCAAAAGTTTCATCAAAAGAATAAATATCAGGAAGATGCAGATAGTTAAAAGGTGAATTTTGACACATCACACACGTGTTATTAAATGCTAAGGTGACACATTTTGACTGAGCTGTTTCAATGTAATGACTCAGTAAAGATAACATTTTGCCTTAAAATGCACCCCATATTTTCCCGGTCCATTACTTTTTTTGATTGCTGATCATTCTAGAAAGTTTTGTTTGATGCCTCACATTTTCAAAGAGGAAAAAAAGGTTACAGGCCACATCATCATAACAGTGGTTAAGTTCCACCCTGAGCGAGCTATCAAAGGAAAATGGCTGCTGTAAAAGGATGGTGAATCATGTGCGACTGCACACTTTCTTGAGTCACAAAATCAAAGAGAACTGCTTTGTTAGATGGCACATCTCTGTTGAATTTAACCCATTGTATCGTCCAGTCCTACACAGAGCAGCTGTTAAGGTTTTCTTGCAGCCACTCAAAGCAAACCTTAAATTTAATGATTCATTCACCACCATAGCACCTACAACTGAGGTTTATGACAAAGATGGCAGTTGCAATGTATTTGTGTTTAAATTGTTTGTTTTAGGAGAAGTGATGGTGTGATTTTACACTGCTGAATGTTTCCGTTTACATGGCTGATGTTAAATAAAGTAGGTAGAAAGGTATCAAATTAAGTACTGCATTGGTATTTTTTACTTAAAAGGTTCTGGTACAGGTACTGGTACATTTTTTAACATTAAAATACATTTTTAATACCCAGCCTTAAGCAGCACAGAGGAGAAGTTAATGGCTCTAGATACTGGATAAATGGTAAAAACTTGAAGAGGCTTTTCAGTGAGTCAAAGAAGGTGTATGTATATTATCACCAGTGACACCCAGGGAAATAAAAACAATGAATCTTGCCTCTGAAAAGCAGTAGCAGGGTCACAAACAGATTCCCTCCAGTTATTAACGGGGAATCTCTCCCCCTTGTTTCTTAAAATTGTTACGCCTTCAATGGTTTTGTGCTGTTTTTTCTGTTTTTGTTGGGAAACAGTCTCGACTCTGGACTGATGTGATGTGGTACTGTGAATCGTATCAGCTCTACCTTCCTCCTTTGATAAAATAAAACGGGAAAAAAAAACAGGAGGAGGGGAGCGCACATCTGTTTCAGTCTCTCCAGGTAACAGTTGCCTTACAGTTGAATACCCACCTGTACACAGAAGCTTTGTAGTGGTTGGTACCTCACTTTTTGTGTGTGGTGGTGGTGACGGTGGTGATAATGTGCACCACGTTCTGTCTATGTATTTACTACTAGATAGAATGTCCAGTACCGTTTTCAGTTGGATTGTTATTGCACTTGTTGACTTTGTATCGTCACGACAGGGAGAAATAAAGTTTTATCTTTTCCAGTGTGTTTAAATCCCTTTGTGTGTCAAGTGCTCTTTAGCAGAAGATGATATATTTTATTTTATCAAGCCTTTGAATCCTAAAGAGGCCTGAAACAGTTCTGTTTTTGGCAGATGAGTCTCAACTATTTCAATAATAATACTGTTATATAGTTAAACATGTAAAAATGTAATATATTTCCACTTAATATAATAAATTGACGCTTACATCAACTTATTTATATGTCTTTTTACTTGCTAAGTTGAACAATTGAACTTCTTTGTTAGACTATTTTTGCAGAGTATACAAATTCTGCCACTAGGGGGCTCTTAATCAAAACAGTACTAACAAATGTGCTTACCTCTGCCCATTTCTGCTGCTTACTTTCTGTTTTATATGTAGGATTATTCAGTGAACACCACACTTCATATGACATATTTAGTAAAAAGTAAACCACCATTTTTGTTTCATTTATGAATTTTACATAATGACAGAGAAAAGTGGTTAAAAGTGGCCTACCTGGAGAGGCTGGGTGAGCCACTTTTAACAGCCTTTCCCCTCATTATTTGAAATCTATCAATGATATGAAAACAAGGTTTACTGATGTGTAGAATGGTTTGATACTAATGTGCAATTGCAGTTATACAGGACAATGCTATGATTGGGATTGCAAAACCCACTGCAGAGCAAATAGATCCCTTTTTAGCCAATCAGAGTGGTTCTACTGCCCACACACTGGTCCAGCTCTGGCATGCAGAAGCACCTTTGGCGGTAGCTGCAGTTACATGAGCTTTTTTACACTATTCGATGGTATTTATTCTGATTATAGATTTAAACTTCAATGTTTACATGGACGCTAAAAGATATGATCCGATTCAGATGTGTGTGCTCATGTATCACACATTTAATCTAAATAAAACTGCTCTGACATGTGCAGCATCGTCCCAAATCTATGGAAATTTTGCCGTAGAAGAAGAAATTCTTCCTCTTAGCCTTTGTTAATATTAAGCAGTCAGCACTCACAATTTCTTTACCCCAACTCGTTTACAAAAGCTGTCTGTGGGACAGACATGCACAGTTAGGCAAAATCACCCTGAACAGGAAGAGATGATCTGGATGTAACCGGCTTTACTGATCAGATCAAGTGTTTTCATGGACACTGATCCAAACGACTGTCTGCATAAACCACCCCTCTCAATCAGAATCAGGAATTTATCAGGATTCAATCAGGATTTTATTCAGATTTAATTGTTTATATGACGCATTTTTTTCAGATCAGGCATGTATTCCGATTACATGTGGTCCATGTAAACATAACTACTGGCTTCTGCCAAACCACAGTAATCCACAAAGAGCAGATCAATCCAAACGCTAAGTGTTCAGACAGCTTCAAAACACAACACAATGCAATCTTAAATCATCACTATTTTAACATCACGTCTCATCTTGTAGCACAAGCAAAAGGTCATGAGGTCAGTGGGTGGCAGAGCTTTAGCAGCACCATTAATGAAGAAACATTCATTTTTTAGGTGAAAAACCACAAAATTTACATAATACCACAGAATCTTTGAAGCTTTTAACTTTATAATGTAATCACCCATGGAAGCAATAAAATCATGGAATCATGCCGAAATGAACGGCATCAACCCCAAAAAGGCAAAATAATCGCTGCCGTTGACCTGCTATTCCTGTGTGTTCTCTCTGATCTCTGCCCTCTTGTCTTAGCTGATCAGGGCTGCACTGTGCTGTGCATGAGATGAGCATTTGCACTGATATCTAGGGCAGGATAGGTCCTGTGTTTGTGTGCATACATTCTCATCAAGTTCTCTTTCATAACTCAAATGCAGCTACATTTGCACTGTAAAATGACACAAAAATTCAGACAAACTTTTTTATATTTGATCAAAAATTGATTGTTGTCTTTAAAGGGGGACACAACCACCTGTTGAGTTATTCAGTCATTTTACAGGCAGAAATGAAAGAAATATATGAATGTAGCTAGCCTGTTAATTACCATTAGCTCAATTAGCTAAGTGAAAAACACAGTGTGCATGTAAATGAGACTCATTTACATGCAGATAATGGCTGCATACATTATGTTATCCTAAAAGCCTGAGGCTAAAGCTGCAAGTCAAAGGGTGTTTATGGTTTTGATGAAGTGTTGTGAAGGGCATTTGTGGTATTAAGAAGATGAATTTAAGATTAAACTGTTACCAATGTGACATACTGGATGTTTGGATTATGAAAGCGGGATTCATTTGTCCTGCTGGTAAGTGAGAAGGCATTTTCAGGTGAAATCGCCACATAGGAAAGGATTATGAAGATAATCTTGTACTTTTTTTAATAAAGCTTAGCTTCTTGTTCCAGGTAATTGATTGCCAATCTGTAATTGGACAGTCACATTTTGGTCCAGGGGTTTAAATATCTGTCAAACTTATAAGAAATAATTAAGATAAATTAATTTTGGAATTGAAAAGAAATTATTTTTTCAACCATCTGCTTGAAGGCTGAAGGAAAACTTTGTATTCAGACACTTATCCGATAACCTTTTGCATCCTCTTTATCAGCCAGACAGGCTCAATAAGCCTCTGAATGAACCGTCTTTGCTCTTTTAAAAAGCCAATCAATACACCATGAGATGATTCATCTGGCCTCAAAGTGATGACCCTCTCCAGCTGACAGAGCCACATCCAGTTCAGTTCATAAGAAAACATCATTAAAGCAAAGAGAAGAGAAAAACATGGTGAGGAGACTGACAGTCTCACCCTGTCAGACCTCAACACCTCGCTTCAAATCAGACACCTGCCGCTGCCCGCCCGCATCAAAGACCGCGGGCAGCCAAGAAGTTTGTCACCAGGTTGTCTGGGGCTCTCCTAATAAGCTCTGACTTTTACACAAAGGTTCTGCTTTCTCCATTGGCTCTCTCTCCTCCTCTCTCTCCATCTTTGACCTCTTCTTCCAGTACGCCTGAAACCATCTCTTCCCATCTGTGCGTATGAATCCAGCTGACGCCATCCATCACCATTTAAAAACCATTGTCTGGATTTCCACATCCTGCTGTTACTGAGGAGCCAGAGATACATCCTGCCAACATTTATCTATTAAAACTCCATTAAGCCTTGCCTCTCTGATGCCCTGTCTGCTCAGGCCGGATCTTCTGTGGCACACACTCCACATTAAGATCCGTCTGGATCAGATAATAATGCTACTTTTATCGTGATGTCCACTTAAAGCAGCCGATCTGAGTGTCCAAGTAGTGCTTCAGTGGTAAACCACACCGAGCAGAAGCAAAGGAAGGAAAACAAGAGGAGTATAAAAGTGTTTGGCTGAAATGTTGTGTGGTTTTTAAGTGATTTTATGGACAAACATAACAAATAAAGCAAGCTTCCTCAAAGTAGTCTTTCAGAATAATACAATGTGTATGGTCATATCACTGTTGCACTGCAAATATTTTCAGAGGATAAACGTCAAATGAACTTTTGACCATCTTGTTATTAAGATTTTTTGTGTCAGTTTCAAAATTCAAAATCACGGCAGCAAATTTGGGTGTTCAAAATATTTTTTTCTCCAATTAATATTTGGTAATCATCAGCTACTGAAGGGATGGCTGCATTAATAACAATGTGTACTGAATACAATAATACTAGTTTAAAAACAATTAATCCATAGTAACATGAATCTCAGTATGAGGGTGCAACAAACTTTATGCTACAAAGGAGGTGGCTGGGGTGGAGGAGGTTTAGCTTTTCCACCAGCAGCAACCTGGTGCGTAAGCATTAATGCAGGCAGGGATTAGTGAGAAGTACGGCATATTTAAATACACCTCTATGTTGAGAGAAAGAGCTGTGATTGGCTGTGGGAGCTGGGAGGCGATAACTGGGATCAGCTGGCCATCAGCTTCTAAAATGAAACAGTTTAAAAGAACGTTTCATGTTTTTTGATTAAGCAAGCAATGGTGGGTGACTTGTCAACAGTTTTAGATTGAAAGGGTGTGTTTGATTTACTGTTAATTGCAGCCAAGAGCCTGAGGATTACACTTACAGAGGTAAAGTATGCTTTCTGCAAATTTCCTCATTTTTTTCCAGATTAAAAATAAAAAGATTTTGTGATAAAGACCACTTGTCATTTTGACGAATGCTTGCAGTTAATCATCCCTTCTCTAATTAGTGCTGCTTTACAGTCACAGAGGGAAACAGAGCTAGTGGAAGTCTTAATCAGTCTGTTTATATGAAATGTCACAATCTTATCATGACATTAACAATCATAAAGATAATATCATACCAGACAATACCATTTTTCACTTTAATTCTTCTTTTCTTAGATTATTTCACAATGCTTTTGTCCCAATTACTAGTAGTAATTGTCTTTGTTTTAAATAATGACAGTCATAGAAAGTAGTAATTTACTACTTTCTATGACTGTCATTATTTAAGACAAAGAGGGCAGAGCCAGTCAAGTGTATTTCTACAGCACCTTAGTAGGTCAGACATTAGAAGTGTTCCCCAAAAGAAAGCTAAAAGGGAGTGAAAATAGAGCAGTGTGCTTATTTAGACACAGCCCATCACATATTTGGCTCTGGCCTGTTGCTTTAGACTTTCTAGGATAAAAACGACAGGATGAAAATACATGAACTTGAACTACTGTGAGACAAAGTGAGAAGAAAAAGTAAGATCATATCATAGTTTTATTATAACTGCCCCTCTGGTATAAAGTTTGAAGATTTCATCAAGAGTTTGTTTTGACCTTTTCAACTTCTAACTTTGACTTCTAATTCCATATTTTGACCATTTTAATTTACAATTTTGAATTTTCAGTTATATTTTGACCTTTTAAGCTCATGATCTTATAATTTGACCTTTTAAAGTCATGATTTTGACTTTTATCCCATATTTTTACCTTTTAAACTTGCAATTTTGACTTCTATATCATATTTTTACTGTCGAAGTTATTGTTTTGAATTTTATCTCACAGTTTGACCCTTCAAACTAATGATTTTAACTTTAATGACATATTTTGATCTTCAAAAGTTATGATTTTGAGTTTAATCTCATATTTTGATCTTTTAAATTCATGATTTCAACTTTCTATCTTATATTTACATTTTTAAAACATTAATTTGGCTTCACATGTTGTGTTTTGACCTTTTGAACAAAAAAGTTTGATCTTTTTATGTCAGATTTTGAGCTTTTAAATCTATAATTTTGACCTCTTTACCTCAAAACCATTTATCATCAGTACTATCTTTTTACAACCATAATTCATTACTGGGTAAAAGGAGGTTGACAGTCCAAGGTTTAATGTTGACCCTGTTAGATTCCAAGATTAAACCTGAATTCTGAATCTAGCCCCTGCTCTGATTGAGTTTGACACACCTGGAGATGGGAGATGATTTTAATGATTCCATTTTATCATCTTTTCATTACTTTTTTTTGCCATTTTTATTTTATTTCAACATTTAAATCTATAATAAACAAACTTGCACAATTGCTTCAAAGCAGAGTGAGCTAATTAGTGAGTTTTGCCTCTAATTACACACTGATAATGCTGATGATTGCTGAAACAGCTCCTGTATTGCATCATCTTGTTTGGATCAATACCACTTTTCAGCTTGGCTCTCCTAAAATTTGATCAGAAGCCCAACATGGCCTCCTGCAGGTGGCTGAGCTTTAATATCTCTCCAAATGCCATTACCTTCAAACTCCCGGCACAGCACGTCCGAGTTGAGACGAGGACAAACCTGCAAAAACTATCTGAAAAAATTAATGGTGTGATCCCAAAGGACGGAGGAATGAAATTAGAGCAAATGACTTTATCTTTGTCACTGGTTCAAAGCGTTTCCTCTGTAACAGCCTCTTATCAGGATACAGAACTAATACTGGCTGCAGGTCACAGTCCACCAATTATGAATCAGCTGTAATTATTATTAAATTAAAGATAGTTTAATCATGTTTCAGGCCCTGAGTTTGACTGTGTCTAGAGTTAAAACAACGTCTGTATTTGGTATGAGCTTCTAAATCCCTACTATAAATACTCAGGATGGGTCAAACACAGAGGACAAGTTCGCCCCAGGAGGATCAGTACTTTTAGCATTAAAAAAATGAGGGTAAACAGAGCTGAGCTGAAATCAGTCTTCCTTCTAGGTCACAGCAGTGAATGTAGAAGTGCAGTGTAATTTATTTGCAGCCAAATAACAAGCCCAGTCCTGGGAAAAATAATGGAGTTTTGTTTTTGCAGGATTCAAATGCCACCATTGTGCTCATTTTAATGATAGAAAGTGTTGGTGAAGGTTTTAAGAGTTTATTTACTAAATGGTTTCGATGGCGGGAAGGTTTCAGGACATCACTTACGATTTTCAGCAACAATTTATTTACTTTTACTGCCATCACATCATGAAAATATTCAGAAACTCGCCACTTTTTGACAACAAGAGAAGAACTTATTTGCAGTTTCAGTTAGAAAACCACGGGAGAGCTTGTATTTCTTGAAATGACAGACTACTGATTTCCCTCCTGTGGTTTTTACCTCATCCTCTGCATTCTTTCCAACACTCACTGCATCTAAAGTACAATCATAATAATCTCTATAATGATCTGTGGGTGCAGCTACAAACAACTTAATGCCTGTTTCTTTGACGCAGATCCTGCAACCATTATGAGCAGAGAAACTGTAAGATAGTCAAAAGTAGACATCATTCGTGGATGCTCATGTGCTGTTTGACCATTAAGTAAAGACAGACAGTTGCCTGGGGCCTCGGGATTTTGTCAGCATAGGTGTGCACCAAATATGAAGTACACTTCTAAATATGAGGCATGTGTCGAATATAATAAGCTTTAATGCCAATATGCTTTTTTAAAAGAAAAAGAAAGGACCAAGAGGGAAAAATACAACTAACTGGGGGTTTATTTTCATAAAAGTCTCCGTGGAGGACCCCAAGCTCCTCAGAAAGCCCCCAAATGTCTTCATATCATGCAGCTTACCAATAGGTAGATCCCTGTCGGATGTTTGCAGTCACGTGATTCTGGGTGACACACAAATGTCGACTGGGGGCAGGATGTGGGGGCCAGCCATTAGGAGTGAATGGGAAAGGAGGAAATGCAGTGCTTTGTGGCTTTAAATAGGCCTGTACAATGCAATCATCATTAGAAAATTTCTATATTCATTGAGTCTGAGCCCTCCATCCCTCCATCTTCTTCTGCTTACCTGGGGTCTGCTCCCAGTTGGATGTGCCTGGAAGACCTCCACAGGAAGTCGCCCAGGAGGCATCCTGATCAGATGCCCCAAACTTTGCAAAAAAAAGGCTATTTTTTTCCACCTTTTAACTGATTCACTTGGTGTGGAGGCGATCATTATCCTGAATTACTGTCCTGGAGGCCTTTATGGTATAATGATATCCAGTCAAATGTAGGAAGACTAGAGTCTTCAGGAGTCTTGTACTGAACTAAGAGGCTAACTGAGCCTCTTTGACATATGAAAAATTCCTAACATTGTCAAAAAACATCCTTTTAATGGAAAAAGTGATATACTATCAGCCACACAAACATTGGGGGTGAGCCCCATTTTTGCCATTTATAACAAAAAAATCAAAACATAGCAATCAAGTGATATTTGTGCTTTAATGAAAGTAAAAGTTATAAAACCTTCCTAAGATGAGAGTTTTGTACGTGATGCTTTGTGAATTGTTGTGCTCTTTATCCCCCTCAAGGGAAGATGAGGGTCACTGATCTCTGACGCCCTTTTGTTGGTGGGTTCATGACTGAAAGTTTGGGAACCCCTGTGTTCAACTAATGGCTGCAAGGATGATACAGTAAGATTCATTTAACAGTGAAGCTTGAAGACAGAGCTGTATGTATAATGTTGTAAAAGAGCTCAGTCGAGCTAAAATGGACATTAGTCAACATTTTTCTATTCTGACCATTGTTATCAAATATGTAAATGTTAACAAGATGCTCTCATCTAACGGTAGCTACAGTTGTGAAGCATGTTTTTAACATTACATGCAGCCCAGTCTCCCTCTGTGTCTTTAGTATCCATTGTCGTCACTTTTCTACTGGGGTGTCATGGCTCCTGTTTTAAATGTACCTGACACTAACACTGCTTTCTCTGTGCTCCAGCATTCTCACCTTGCCTGACTCTTCCTGCACGCTGACTCTCAATCCACCAACAATCAAGCTCTCTCTGTTCAACTGCAACACCACAGCAAAACTCATCACTATTGTAACAGCTCAGACTCTGCAGTCCTGCATCTGGCCTCAAGCTCACTAGCCTAACTATATTTAATGATAGATTTTGATCATTTAAGAACAAAATCATTGAGGTTCTACTGTATGCAGTGTAGCCCACTCTCAGCTCAATAGTCAAGGACAAGCTGCTTTGTTAGCTCTGCTCCCCTGTTCCTGCACAGAGAGATGAATCTGCTCAGTGTGAAGATGGAGGCGCATATTCCTCGTGTTGGCTGTCATCATTTTTGGACGGACCGCAGTGGGTTTCCTCTGCAGAGAGAAGCAGCATTTGTTTTCTCTGAAACAGCCCATCAGTTTAATGAGAAATCCTGAAGTTTGCTCACCTCAGGCAATAACATATAGTCACACCTGCCTGCAATAAAATATTCTCTGTCCTTGCTTTATGGACAGTAGGAGTTACTATTCAAAGAGAGCGTTAATGAGGTGTCCTTCTATGAGGGGAAGGTGTAGTCTTCTGAGCAGATCAGGTTTAATCCCAGTCTTTAAATTAATCCGTGTTTGCTTAGATGGATTAGAAACTGGTGACAGACTAAGCTCTGACCTTTGTGCTGAAATGCTAACAGTGGCTAAAAGACGTTAATCTGCAGTGACTTTTGCTCACGTTGTTGTGTATACCAAACGTCATCACAGATACACGTCAAAGGCCCCAAATGTTTGCACATTTAAAGACAATCCTGGGATTTCAGACATTTTTCCTGCTTTTTTTAGAAGGATTATTCACAGTATTTACTCTGAACAAATCACACAAGAGAAGTTAGACAGTAAGAATTGCCTTTTATAGTAAATGGGAAAGCACACTTGCAAAAAAATCTATTCAGCTATTTCAACAAAAAAGCCTTTAGCCTCTTTAATTCCCGCCTTGGCACTCTTAATTTTGTACTTTGTAACTTTCAGTGGAATGGGTATGTTCTGCACTTAGAAGTGTGTAACTCTTTCTGGCAGAAACCCACAAAGGCAAACTTCTCTTGTTACCAGACTTGGCTCAGTATTCTCATTACAGACACCATGGCAGAGGTGAAGGGATGGAAAAGGATGCTGATGGAAGAAGCTACAAGGAGAGAAAGAGGGAGAAGCATGAGACAGGACAGTATCAGTGTGAGGGAGTGGGATGCCATTGTAAAGGTTAGGGCGCCAAAAGGCAAAAAATATCAGTTCTTGCGTAATGCACCCTCTACTTCTTCATTGCTTTTTCATAGTTTGATCACGGCCTACAGTGAGGTTTTCATAGAGTAATGTGTAATATAATTTTAACAAGTGACTCAAGTTTAAATTCAACCTGCATGAAAGTTCAAGGCTGTGTTCTGGAAAAAGAGTAGACCTCACTGGTTTCATGTGACTTAAACCCAGTGGTGAAGTGGGATACTTTTTATCTTTGTCCCATATTTTTTCAGCGACACAGCAGCAGAAGTCTGTGTTACAGGCTGCTCTTGCATGTCTAATTCACCTAAAAGGAGACCTTTTATATTGACCACAAACTTCTTCTGCTAGACGTCAGGCAGGATCCAAAACAAATCATGGTGAAAGGAGAAAGCTGAAAGAAGGTTGTGCCTCCAGTTCTGTTCACACTGCTGATATTTCAGAGAAAAAAACAAACAGATCAGCACTCATCATAAACTTCTACACCTTTTATTACTGAAGAAAATATAAACAGCTAACAGACACTAAGCCTCAAACATTTCTGAAAGCATTTACCATTTTCAAGTGCTTCTCAGATTTTAGAATTAGAGTCTAACTGGAGAACAAGGTGCTTACTTGGCTGACTGATGACCTGTCCAGGGTGTACCCCACTTTCCACTCGATGACTGCTGGGATCATCTCCAGTCCCCTGTGATCCAAATAGGACCAGCTGTATAGGTAAAGGATGGATGGGCCTGCAGTATGAGACAGGAGATAGCTGGGGTGGAGGAGGGTTGCATGGATCCATGCTGAGGATGAGCAGCAGGGAGGAGTTACAAGCTTCATCAGCTGAGATGGGAAAGACTCTGAATACAACTGTTGCCCAGGTTCTTCACCAGTCAAAGCTTTATGGGAGGGTGGCAAAGAGAAAAAACAAAACTCCATACATTTCAACCAGATTTTACCCAAAGGCATGTGACAGACTCCATGGTCAAGTGGGAAACTTTTTTGGTTATGATGGGACCAAAAAATGCTTTTTTTGGCAATCAGACAAGACACTATGTTCCACATCACCACAAACACACCATCCCCACAGTGAAGCACGGGGGTGGCAGCATCATGCTGTAGGGATGCATCTTGGCAGACAGCCCTGGAGAACTTGTAATGGTAGAGGGTAAAATAAGTGCTACAAAATGAAGCTGAGCAGTAGCTCATGCAGGACAGGATAGTGACGCACCCAGTTGTGATCAGGTGATGTTCAGCTGATCCCATTATCGCCTCCCAGCTACCACAGCAAATCACTGCTCTTTCTCTCAACACAGCGGTTCATTTAAATACACTTACTTCTCACTAATCCCTAATTGCATTAATGATGATGCGCCATGCTGCTGCTGTTGGCAAAGCTTAGGCCCTGTCCACACGGAGACGAATTAAGGCTTATACACAAAAGTTTTTTGTCGTATCGGTGTTTCATCCACACGGAAATGGCATTTTGGATGACTGTACACGGTACTTTTTGAAAACGGGTCCCAGAGTGCACAAATCCGTAAGCGACTACTGTTTCGTCTCCATGTGGACGGCCAACCGCATCTTTCTTAAAACCATAACATCACACATAGCATAGCTCTCTTAAGACGCCTGCGCGGGTCCGGCCCAAACAACAATGGCTGAGTACAGGGTTGTGTTCTTGCTGCAGAAGCTACTGAGCTTGTTATGGCTTTTACAGCAAAATCTGATGCTGCTTTACCACCACCGCGAAACGCATACACCATATGTTCTTAAATCCAACTTGGAGAACAACCAGAAGGGCAACTAGAAGAAAGTTTGTGGTAGTTTTCCGTTATCTTCTCCTCTCGTTTGGTGCATATCCGTGGCCATTTTACAGTGCCACGTACAGGCTTGGCATATGTACTACAATGTTTTCAGTCGTTTCTGTGGTTCTGTGCTTAAGCGGGTATTTCCTGAAATTATCCCGTCTTTACGGAAAACTTTTTCAAAATGAAACAGCAATATACAGTTTTCGTCTCCATGTGGACGAGGCCTTAACCTCCTCCACTTTAGCTTCCTCCTTTATAGCCTAAAGCTTGTTGCACCCTCAGACTGAGATTCATGCAACTGTGGATTAATTGTTTTTGAACTCATCCTATTATATTAGCTAGAACATGACCTAAAGCATACAGGGAAAGCCACACAGAAATTGTTTATATTGCCCATGATTGAGTTATAAAATCAATTTAAGGGTAAGACATCCAAGGGGGAATATATTTTACAGGTCCTGTACAGGACTGGATTGTCTATAAACATCTAAACACCTGATGTGACAGATTAGCGCGAATCAGAGAGGTTTCAGAAGTGGCTATAGTCTGTGGAGCCTAAAAAGTGCATACCCAGCACTATAGCTCTGCTTAAACAGCCCTCTAGGATGCTGCATGCACATGATGAAGGAGAGCGACACACAACCAAACGTCCCTAACCTCAGCATCAGTCTGTTCCCCTCTCTCTGTGCAGCAGCAGCAATGATTTCACCTGACTGCAGAGCAAAAATTTTTTATGCAAATTTTTTGAAATGTCAGTGGAAGGAAAAAATAGTATTTCCCATCACTGGTGCAAAAAAAAAAAAAAAAAAAAAAAAAGGAAGCATAAATTGGCTTCCTGAATGTCAACAAACACATTTGCAAGAAAACCGCAGGGAATAGAGAGCGGGTGTAAGTGAAAGCGGTTGTTGTTACTGTTTAGCTTTCCCAAATTTTTATACAAATAACCTGAGGAGAAAAGTGAAGAATTCATCTGGCACAAGCTGAACCAGAAGCAGCAGTAACCATTATCATTTTTAAAAATCAGGAACCCTCTATTAAGTTTTCACTTAGCCGCCACTAATGTTTTGCTTTAATTTGTAAAGATAATGAAGTATCTGCCCACTTTCAGTCCACCCAAACACTGCATTAGCAAAACATGCTCTAATTCAACAACATCTATTGTTTTCAGTCATTATATTTCTCCCTGCTGCACATTCTCTGCATGTGTGACACGAGTTGTGAACAATTCAACGGCCAAACCAGCATTAATTCTTAAAAGTGACAACTCTGACGATCTGCAAACAGAGGTCACACACAGTCAGCAAGAACACGTAGAAGAAGCAGAAAAGATGGAGCGTTGTTTGTGGAGAAGTGGCAGCAAAGACGGTTGTTTTTCTGCAAGAGTAAAAAGAAAAAAGAGGAGAAGCTTCAGACCACCAGTTTTCCAACGTCACATTACACTGACCTTTTTTTGCAACTTTACCTAACCGAAAAATCCAACTTTCACAACCACTTCACGCTGCAATTGGCCAGCTGTGCGTAGGTGTGAAAGGTTTGAACTTTTCTCCCTGGCTCCATTTTTTTTCATTCTTCACACAACTATTTCTGTCACCTTTCATGTGAACAGTCAAGTGCAACCCTCTGAACGTTTTCCAGGAGAGACGATCTTCAAATGTTTGCTGTTTTGGCAAAGTTTTAAACAATATCTCCATCCTCCGGTGGGCTTTCTTCCGCCTTCAGGTATGAATGTTTACTGACTTTAAAACAAGTCCACCCATCCATTGTCTATGCTGCTTATTGTGTTCGGGGTCACAGGGTACCCCACTGCTCTCCCAGTGGGGTACACCCTGGTGGCCTGTCAGTCTCAGAGCTGATATGTAGAAACAGACTAATATCACACTTACCATGGTCATGGCTGTTAGGCAGCAGTGCTAACCACTGCACCACAGGTCGTACCATCTAACACTGATGGAGCGCACACTAGCTTTTGTTTTCCCTGATCTGTCAACAAGACTTAAAAGGATATTTGGTAGTTACACATACCATGTGAGATTTCAGTAACACTTTATTTGACAGGGTATGCATAAGACTGACATGGCACTGTCATAATCATGACAGGAAATCTGTCATTCACATGAAGGACGCCTTATGAATGTTGTCATTAAGTGCCATTCTGTCAGTTATTTCACCTTTAATGCAAAATTGACATTGTTTGAGAAGTCTGTGTCATGAAAACTTGTCAAGCAAGACTAAATAACCCAACAGTATTTCATCATGTCAATTCAACATTCACATCGCAGCAGACCTCATCATTAAACCTAAAGAAACTATTTATCTTTATCTATTTACACTATCCGTCATATGTGATTGGTCCTGTCACTGGCTGTCATTGGACCATTATGAAAGTGCAGTGAATAATTTCTATGACCTCAAGTAAAGCGAGACACTTTTAACTAATTATTGTTATTGCATTGAGTGTTATAACACAGTCAGATGTACTGGTTTTAACAGAAAACATCACATCACCCCCATTTTAGCATCTTTACACTGGCTCCCTGTAACTTCTAGATTTTAAGATTTTACTCATTACTTTTAAAGCACTTAAGGGCCTGGCTCCAAGCAACTTAACAGAACTTTTTTTTTTTTAAGATTTATTTTTGGGCTTTTTCATGCCTTCATTTGACAGAGGAAGGACAGTGGATAGATTCAGAAACAGGGAAGAGAGCGGGGAGAGACATGCGATAAAGGGCCACAGGCCGGATTCGAGCCCGGGCCGCCCGCGTACATGGGCAGCGCCTTAAACCACTCGACCATCTGCGCTCCCATCTTAACAGAACTTTTAACCCCGTCTTAGCCAGGCTGCAGCCTTAGCCTTCAGGTGGGGGCCTTGTGGTCAATCCAAAGTCGAGACTCAAAACTAAAGGTTGCCTTTCCTTTTTCACCAGGGACCCTCGACTTTGGAACAACCTGCCTGAGGAGATAAGGCAAGGGAAATCTGTGACAACTTTTAAATAAATTCCTAAAACTCATTTTCGTAGACTTGCTCTTACGTGATGCCATCTTCTGTCTTTCACTGTCTCCTCCCTCTTTTGGTCAATTTTCTCACCTTTCAGTTTTCTGCCTCTAATTTTCCTTAGTTTTCTTTTATTCTAGAGCTTTTATGTCTACTCTTTTCTGCATATTGATCCTTATTGCACCCTTATCTCTTCTTCTCTTAAGTAATTTTGAGCTTTCACCCTCTCTCTCCAATTTGTTTTAACTTCTTTTTGCTTTTATCTGTTTTAACTGATTATAATAATATTAATAATAATAGTAGTAGTAGTATTACTATAATAATTATAATATAATTATTATTATCAATATTTACTATTATTTTTATTATTATTATCATTATTATTATCATCATCATTATTTTTTTATTATTATCATAGCTGTGTCCAAGGTGTCTATTGACTCTAAGTAGTTTCTTTTAGTTTGGTGAGCAGGTCTTCTGTGACATGTTCGTGTCAATCAACACAGTAAAGATGGCAGGTTAGTGTCAGCTGGTTTGTGTCAAGTTGTCATGACAGCAATCCTCCCAAACATTTTCACCCCTGCACTACAGGTGACATAATCGGCCAAATGGCATGTGATGACAACAATCATAAAATGGTAGGTGTTGTGATGATTATGACAGTGTTATGTCAGTCTTATGCACACCCCTTCAAATAAAGTGTCACTGAGACATCAGTCTGTGCTGTCCCTTTATGGAGAGGGTGCTGAAGGTAGCGGCAAGGAAGCTAAGCTAAGACAGGCAAAGCAGCTCAGCCTAACTTTTCATGTTTTAGGTCAAAATGGACCAGAAAAATAAATGCTGACTTAAATTCACGCTTTATAAAACAATTTAGAAGCTTTTTGTTGTACTCCAGAAGGCCTCTGTGTTTGGCACTATTTTACTGCTGTATTATCTTCCACCTCAGCCCTGATCAGCTGTTAGGGTCAAAGAATCATAGCAGGATCAAGTACTGTTTACGCTGAATCTACACTGAGCTTTTATTCAGAAATTCACTCAAAAAAGTTTTGAATTACAGGTGCTTTTAGATTTCAAGAACATCATCAGTAGATGGTATAAATGACTAATAATATGAACACTAATCAGTCATAGACTTACAGCTTTTCAGTCATTACAAGAATAAAATGACAGTCAAAACCCTACATTGATAAGCCATCATTACATCTGATCTTCAGGAGTTGAAGAAGATCCATAAAACACAGATGTGGCAGGAAACCCTGGATGTGGAGTGATCCAGATTGCGTTCTCTGATTCTACGGGTCACTTGTGCCAGCAATATGGGTTCATGGGCATGAGTTTAAACTTTACACACCTGCTCCATCAGGTAAAGACCTCTCCTGCTCACCAGTTTCCACTGAAGTCTCTACTCCAGTTCAGAAAGGAATCCTCTTGTATTCACAGTGGACAGCATAACTCACTTGTAGTTTGGTTTGATGGTCTCTCGTTTCCTCTAAATTATGTGAATATCCCTTTAAGCAAGCCATGTAGTCATTTCTGACCAAAGAGTGGCATATAAATTGTAACTTTATTTCTAAGGTGTATTTCTGTGCTTGTGTGCCTTTATTCAGATAGGATAGGACGGTGGAGTTGAAAATTAAGGAGAGAAAGTGAGGATGACATGTAGAAAAGGAGCCACTGACCAGAATCAAACCCAGGCTGCCTACTTTGGGGGATTTAGCCTCTGTGCACTGAGCACACAGACATAACCACAAGGCAACTAGTGCTCTAGAAACTGCAGATTTATTTAGCAGAATGCATCCCAAAAACAACAATCCAATTTTAAAAAATAGCTCCTCACAAGTCAGGGCTCCAACATCTGCCAGAGCTGGAGAACCTGCCTCAGTCTGGATGCAATTAGCTTCATTTGTAAACCAATTTGCATCTCATTCACCCATTAACACACACATATCGATGGTGGAGAGCTAACAAGCTCTGTGCCTGTTTCTCACCCAAAGGGATACTTCAACATAAAGACAGGATGAGCTGGGATCAAGCTGCTCCACAACCTGAGCCACAACCATTGATTATGCTGTTAGTCACATTCACAACAAGTTGTTGGCAAAACAAACAGGAAAGTGGAAGTCCTTTTACTAAATTTGCATCAGTTTAGCTTTTGATTGTTTTGTTAAGAGGGGGATTGTAGTATTAGTAATTGTTAGTGTTCGTTTCTGCAAAAATTTGCCCAACAAATCCATTAACAAACACAGCCAGGAGACAGAGGGATGCCTGCAAACTAGTACAGGCAGGGGCAGGTAATAGCTGCACTGATTTAGACTTTATGTGCCATTCCCAGAATCAATGGACTCTGTTTTTCCCACTTTGGTGCTCTATTTAAGCTACAAGATCTCAGGTTCTCTTCCTCTCTTTTCTCATTGCTAGTTCAAAGAGAGGAGTCTGGCTGCAGACCACATATTTCAGAAGCCCTCTCTTGCAGACCACTAGTGTGGGACGCCACATTTATTCAAGTGGAAGGCACATAATTACTAGGTCAACATTTTCTACGTCTTTCTGTTTTCTTTTTAAGTTCTGTTTTTTTTTCATTGAAAAAAGTCTGCCTGATGCATTTATGAGATAACTATACTGCTAAAAATTCCAACTAAGCAACATCACATATATAAAACAGAAGGTCAGCGGTCTAAATTGGAATTAAATTATGTTTGGATCAGTTTTAGAAGTAATTACGTGAACAGTGGTTGCTTTAACTTCATTAGCTTTAGTTTAAGCTAACATAGCTTTGCTAGCTTCATAGTTAACATTACTACTAGTGAGACATTGTATGTAAGACATAAGGCAATTTAGCTACCATCGTTTTAGCTAAAGCTAACAACGCCAAAGCGAGCCCCTGTTCTCTTAACTACCTCTAAAACAGGTCCTTAGCTAATGTAACTTCTTCTTGTTTTGGCTTTAGCTATATTTGTCATGTAGCTATTTATGTAGCTAGTGCCATTGGCTTTATACTTAACTACATAACTAAGCTATGTAGCCACATCTTTTTGCTGCTTACGTAGCTTTGTTAGCTTTTATAGCATAACATTTAACTGTTAGCCACATAGCTATGTTATCTATATAGCTAACATAGCTTCACTAGCTTTAGCCTTAGCTACATTAGCTGTGTTATCATGTTTTCATGGAGGACAAGGTTTTTCCCTATAAGCAGACTGTTTTAACGTTTTGTAATCTTCTCTGAGCTTGAGACTGAGGCTCCTCTGTTTATGATGGGTCTGTAGTGACAGTGGTCCTCCATCATCTAGTTCCTTAGAGACCTTGGACTGGCTTAGATGATCCTTCCTCCTAAATATCCTTAAATCCTTCTCAAAATCCTTTTTGAACATCTTGATCTGGTCTGGAATGAGCAGGATGGGGAGTCTAGGTCTCCATCTGCATTAGCTATAAAGGTAAAGTACTATCAGTATTTGGAGACCCCAGGTAAAGACCAGTTTGAAGCCCTTTCCATTTAGGTACAAACAACCATAGTGAGTGAACAACATATTTTGAAGCATCATTTTTCATGCAACAAAGCTGATATATAGGACATATGAAAACCTAGGGCTGGGGAACATGGGCAAAAAAAATCAGATCTTGAAATTTTTAACTGATGTGATACACAATACTTTTTTTCTTACACATTATAAATGTATCGATATACAGTGCATTCAGAAAGTATTCAAACCCCACACACTTGGATTTGGGATTTCTTCTTTGCAAATCCTCTAAAGCTCAGTCAGGTTGTATTGGTGGACAGCCATTTTCAGGTCTCTCCAGAGATGTTCAATAGGATTCAAGTCAGGGATCAGGGACATTCACAGAGTTGTCCAAAACCACTCCTGTGTTGTCTTGGCTGTAATTTGGGTCATTGTCATGTTGTAAAGTGAATGTTTAGCCCAGTCTGAGGTCTTTAGTGCAACAGGTTGATATTTGTACTTTTCTCCATTCAGCTTTCCCTCAACCCTGACCAGTCTCTCAGTCCGTGCTGCTGAAAAACACCCCCACAGCAGGATGCTGCCACCACCACTGTTGGGATGGTATTGGGAAGGTGAAGAGAGGTGCCTGGATCTTCCAGACTTAACATTTATAAGTATAATTTCCTTATCAAATGTGGTATTTCAGTTTTTTCTTTCTAATAAATTTGCAAATCCCATTTCACGTTGTCATTATGGGGTACTGAGTGTAGATTAATGAGAGAAAAAAATGAATGTAAACAACTGTAGCATAAGGCAGCATAAAACAATAAAAGTGAAAAGGGCCTGAATAAATGGGAATCTATCGATCTATCACGCTCCATATACATTGCCTAGCATTAGCCTAGCATAGCAACTAAAACCATGAGTAGTTTTCTATTGAAGGAGAGTGTGGTGGATGGATTAGATGAAAGGGTGAAAACAAGGCATGTTTATTTATAAAACTTACATGGAGTTATTCAAAGTGCTTTACATGATTAGAAACATAACCTTAAAAAAGGCAGAGCATCAAAAGCCACGACACAAAAATACATGTAAATAAACGATCAGAGAGAAAGAACTTTGCTCTGGAACCATGGAGAGCAGAGCAGAGGTTCAGCCTGTTGCTGAGGGCAGAATCATGTGTTGCTTGCTCTGAGACATTTTTTGTTGCACTTTCAAAGAGCCAAAGCTGTGAAAAAACACAGCTGCATGCCGGCTGCATGCAGAAAAGACAACTGGACTAGTAAGGACCATAGACTGTAAAAAAAATTAGACAAAGGCTGAGGCCTGTCAGCAATTTGGTTACTGAAGGGGGCTTTTGTGTGCAGTCTATGTACTGAAAATGTAATAAACTAACTTCAGATCAACCAAGAAAACAACAAAGTGACAAAGTTGAGGCAGGTCCTAAGGCTCCTGATAAACAATCACATCCTGACGGTCTGTTGACGTATCAGCCATGCCCCTAATGCATAATTCTTATGCTTCTTAAAACCTATATGAGGGATTTAAAAGAAAATCACTCCCTGCTCCATGTGCACCATTAACTATTTCAACCAAGTCCATTGTTTGAACTAAGCTGTAAACATGTTATTTTTGCATTTTAACATGGGGGTGTATATGTGACTTCCTGTGCTTTTGCAGCCAGCCTCTAGTGGACACTTTAGGAACTGTAGAGGTTTTTGTTTTGTTTTTTTTCAAAGTCCCTAACGTTCTGTTCCCAAATCCAAAAAGAGGATATATTTGCAAGACTGTTTTATTACTGCTTCCTCAATAAAAAGATTGGAGCTAAAATCTAGTAAAAAAAACAACTCTTCCTGAAAATACACTTAAGTAAAGGTAAAATGATTTTTAAATATACTTAAAAAGCTAGCCATTTACAGTATTTTGAGTTAATGTAATGAGTTACTTTGCATCCCTGGCTGTTGGCTATTTGAGGAGATCCTTACTGGCTACATGTGTAGGCCTCTGCCTAACATTCAGGGCTAGGCAGACCTACAGCTGCAGTAGCATAAATCAGGACATCTACCTATGGAGGTCAGCTGTAACATGCAGAAAAGAAACCCATGACAGATTGCTTCATAACATAACTGCCTTCTTGTTTCAGCTCTAGCTATATTTGTTATGTAGCTACTTATGTAGCTACTTTACCTATTGTTGTTTATGTAGCTTATGTAGCATCATTAGCTTTATATTCAACTACGTAACTACATAGTTCATGCAGCCAGCGTAGTATAACTTTATTATTTATTAGCTACATTAGCTACATAGCTAATGTAGCTTTATATTTAGCTACATGTTTTTTACAACTAACATAGCTTTGTTAGCTGATCCAGTGATTGCAGCAACTTATCAGAAATGAATTTATTTAGCTGTTTCGGCTCCTGGAAGGTCATTGATTAAAACTTAAACTGCTTAGACTTTTTTTTTTTATTTTAAGCATTCTCAAGTGTACTCCAAGATATTTTACAATCAGTCAAGATTTTCTAAATAATAATTAGTCTGTTATTATTTAAAGAGGTTAAAAACAGAAGAAGAAGCTCCATCCAACCTCTCTTCTGTCTTTATTTCCAGTTACCAAGCTCCTCTTCACTCGTACATCCTCTTTATTTCCCTCTGTGCTTCTTAAACAGGGCGTACAGGATCTTCAAGGTGGCAGTGACATCCTGAGAGACGATATCTGTCACATAATAACAGGAAGATGTAGAGTGAGTATTTATAATGCAGCATCAGCATCCAGCAAACCCACCGAGGCAGTGAGAACACAAGGATGCTTTTAGCAACATTAGCTAATAACTATTCTCACAATCCATCCCTGCAGGTCATAGATCAGAATGACAAAATAAAAAAAAATTAAATGGAAATTTAATCAATATGTCCTTGGTGAGACAACAAAAGTGCTCTCAGATGTGAGATGCTTTAACTGAATGAGTGTGACAGAAAGATCGACGCCGGTACCAGCTAACCTCATTAATGCACACAGCGAGCTCCCATTTTAGACCCTGAGTACCGGGATCCGTCATTCCATCATAGCAATTATGGCAGTAATTAAAGAGACACTAAAAATGAATTAAATTAGCCTCACGCTCCTGGCTTAGATTAATTGCACAGGTCCTTACATTAACAGTTATCATGTTGGGAATTTACTTCACGTTACTGCCTGGCAGGCAATATGCCGGGGAAGTTTTAGTGACGGTGAGGGCTCAGAGAGAACACAGAGCATCTTGTCGATAATGGATCTGCAGGGAGGAGAAGTAGATCTATTCGCTATTGATTGATTCACACACTTGAATGAGATGGTAACTCACTGAGTCAGTCACTCTCCTCTTTTCTTGATTTATTTACTCCACGCGGGCACCCAAACATTACACCCACATGCGACTGTTGAACATCTCATTCCAAAACTTTGAAATGGGCCTTAATGCTCCACTCTAACAGCCTTATATAACCCGTCTGCTATTCTTCTTCTAAACTCAGCTGCAGAGAACAGCTCCATTACTCCAATGTGATCTCTGTGAAGCCGGAGCTGATGTTGGGCAGTATGCTGGGCTCACGGCCACACTGTGGTCCTTCTTAAAGGTGTTGGAGGAGGCCGACGTTAGAACTCAGTGCAGACAGGTCAAGGTGGCCCTCTACCATCTGAAAGAGCTTTCTTTGTCATTTTTTAACAATCTTTCAGTCTTACAGTGCAGACTGAGTTGACAGATATCAAAAAAAAAGAAAACATTTATTCCAGTTTTAGTCAATAAAATTTTTTTTTGTAGTCTTACTTTTGTCAGGACATTTATTTACTTTGAACTAATTTAATCATCCAAACTGTGACATAAATATAAATGTAAAACACATATTAATGCAATGCCAATACTTAAAGTACAATATGTGCGTTTTCTGCACTGAAATATAAGGACTTGGGTTGGAAACTTGAGGGTCAACAGTTTGGTCCAACTTTAAAATGAACCCAGCATGCTAAAAGTTGTTTTCTAAATGTATTTTTATATCTCAGATACATTAATACATTGTTAGAGTCATATACAGATTTTCCATTTTGATCGAAACCTGTAATAAGTATTTTGCCCCAAGGACACCACCATACCCTGTGCGCAAAGCACCTTGGGTAGCTGATGTCACAGTGCTGCACATGAGGTGAGTTACACAGGTAACTCAATCATCCTCAATAAGATTCAGATCCAAAATGACATCTTGCGCTGTATTTCATTGTTCTTACAATAAGAGAGGGAAAGACAAATGTGACTTGAGTCTCCACAAGTTTCCAAGGAACCAAAAGTTTGGAAAATATGGGAAAATGCTTCTAAGTGAATTCCCCTCCCCAAGGACTCGCAGCTGTGTTCCCAGCATTTCACCCACGACTCTTTTAAAACTTTTAAGAGAGAGATTGTGACTTTTGGTGTTTCTTAAAGCTAAGAAAACCATTGCCACAAACTGGAAGATTACCAGTCACACAAATATAGAACAAATGTCGAGCTCCATTTATATTTTGACTGAACAGAAACTGTTACAAGAACTTCTCCTTTCTTTTTCTGTCTCCTTTCCTTTCACATTCATATGATTTATTTGTGTAATTCTTCTTTCCCTTGCGCATTTTACTCTGCATTTTTGCTTCCCAACAGCACCATGTCTTACGCAATTAATGCTTAAGAATGCAAGGTTAATTAAACCAATACAATAAGCTAATGCAAAAAGAATCAGGTTTAAGTCCCAGTTTGACAAAGTCTGTAAATTGTGAGTACTGCTTAAGTGCCCTTGAGTAAGGCACAGAATCTGCTGCTCAGGTGGTGCTCCTTTGTAAACAGCAGCCTGTCTCTCTGACATCTCTCCACTGGTGCATGTCCATTGGAGCCTGTTTATGTATGTGCATGTATTTCAGCCTATGTGTAAGAAAACTGAATTTCCTCATGAGGGATTTTAAAGTATTTTTTCATCTGAAATATACCATACAGGGACTAATAAAGACACCTCAAACCTTGACTCTCCTCTGAATTTGGGTTAAATTTGGCCTTCTCTTGTTAGCAGCAAAGTTTTTATAAAGTTGCCACTTTTTTGAGAAAATCAACAAAGCAGCAAGAGGGCCAAAATGTTCAAACTAAAGAGCAATCTGTCAATGTCAAACCAAGTTACACAAATCAGCAGGCACTCAAGCAAAGTCAAAGAAAGGTCAGACTAAAATTTTACAAAAACACAAAGGAACAGTGTAATGAAGGACTTAATGTCACAAAAAGCAGGTAATACCATGATTGACAGTTCTGCTGGCTTCTGTGTGGCTGTTTGCACTGGATAAGCAGAGCATGTACACACTTTTAGAGGGCAACACTACAGTCATTCAGTCTTCTATGACTGTGTGTTTGCTTCAAACAGAGATAAGAATCTAACTCTCAACCTGGGTGATCTGTGCCGTGTTATCAGTAAGTTAAATGTTTGTGGCGGGATGTCAGAAAGGCAGGAGTATTTACTGAGCTACTCTAAATGTGAATCACGTCAACGACACGATATGTCTCTCCAAATGAGGGGATGAGGTAGAGACATGTCATCCAACGTTTGTGGTGAAAGACGGAGCCAAATTTAAGCTCTTTTTCATAATGAAACCATACTGGCTTCTGTCTTTGATGTTATTTGATATACAACCTCATTAGAACTAGAATGCCAGCTGCTTATCATCCTACGTGCTTTTCATCAATCCATGTGTTCTCCTTTAAAGTAAAGCCACCTTTTTTGAAGATTTTTTTGGGGCTCTTTAATGCCTTTAATTGAGACAGGACAATTAATAAAGTCAGAAAGACAAGTAGGGAAGGAGCCAGAGACAGGACTCTGCAGCCTGCTTTGGGCAACTGGAACTTACAGTGCCTATAAAAAATATTCATCCTCTTAGATGTTTTCTTCTTTTAATTGATCTTTTAAGTCAATCATGATCAATAAACGTTGGCTTTTTTGACAAAAAATACAAGAAAACCTCTTTAATGCCAAAGTGAAAACAGATTTCTACAAAGTAATGTCAGTTAAATAGAAATATGTGATGTAAAATAAATGACTGCATAAATATTCACCCACTCAAGTCAGTATTTAGCAGATGCATCTTTGGCTGCAATCACGGCACTCAGTCTGTGTGGACAGGTCTTTTACCATCTTCAGGCCTTCCAGGGGTGGCTGCTGAGAAGCATCCCCACAGCATGATGCTGCCACCACCATGCTTCACAGTGGGAATGGTGTGTTTGTGGTGATGTGCAGTGTATGTTGTCCTCTTCTTTATTGCTAAAAAGCACCATTTTGGACATCCGATCAAAGAACTTTCTTCCACCTGACCATGGAGTCTCCTGCATGCCTTCAGGCAAACTCTAGTCAAGATTTGATGAGTTTTCCTCAACAGTGGATTCCTCCATGCCACTCTTCCATTTGTCTGGTGGAGAACTCAGACTGTGAAAACGGCCTGATCTAAGCAGATTTACACATGAGTGAAATATCATCTCTTGATGGCGGATTCACCTAAACTCTGGGTGATGTTCAGTGCCTTAGAACATTTTTTGTATCCATCCCCTGACTTATGCTTTTCAATAATCTTCTCCCTGAGTTGCTTGGAGTGTTCTCTTGTCTTCATGGTGTAATGGTAGCCAGGGATACTGCTTAACCAATGACTGGGCCTTCCAGACGCAGGTCTTTATACTACAGTCACTTGAGATGCATTCACTGCACTCAGGTAATCCTCATTTCACTGATTGTGATATTTCTAGCCCCAATTAGGTGGACCTCTGTTGAATTATTACTGTTCATTATTATTTCACACCACATATATATTTTAATTGACTTACTTTGTAGAAATCTTTTTTCACGTTGACATTAAAGAGGGTTTTTGTCAAAAATTTCTGTCAAAACAGCTAAATTATACTGACCATGATTAATTCATGAAATCAATAAAAAATGAAAACATCCAAGTGGGTGAAAACTTTCATTCTGTGCTGATATTTGCTGATATAAACACAATCAAGAAATTGTTGTACTTCTGACCTACCCCTTAACATAAACTGGCTCTGACGGTATACTACTCCTGCCTTTGCACATATTTCATTGTTGATTTTTATACTTAGGAACCATATAAGGACCCTTTTTAACACTTATCTGCTTGCTATTGCAGATTTAGTCCTAATTTTTTGCAATTAAATTGTTTTCACATGAGAAAACATCCTAAAAACCACCCCTTTGTGCCTCTGTCTGTAGGGATTCAATTTAAAATCCAGACACTAAAATGCACATAAATTGATGAAATGTTAAATAAATGCTCTGATTCAAGGTTTTTATCACAGATCATGAACCGTTTGATATCTAAAACCATCAGGCAGAGGTTGAAACTGACAATTTCAGCAGAGATAGTCAGGATTTTCCTGGGATCTGTCTGATAAGTGGGTGGTACACAGTGGCAGTGCTCATGAATACTGATAAGGTATCTTCCTCCAGTAAAACACACACGGTAGATAAAGCCACGGTGGTGGGGTTGAATCCCCGTGTCTATCAGGCGGCACCAGAGTGACACCATCCCTTGAGACCGTCTCCCTCGCTGCTCCTCTCTAAATGAATGATGATGACCTCAGACCGAGCCAATCATCCGCAGTGATATTCACAGAGTCGTGCTTATTCATATTCGTTGTGCAATTCCATCGTTTCCTCCAAAACGCTGTGAAACCCACACTCCACCTAAAATTAACCCAAACTACCAGGCCGAACCCCCTGCTCCTCATCTGACATACTAACATATTTTGGTGTTTCCCTGTCACACAGATACATGCTTGTGATTAGACAATAACACACTTTGACATTGCCATCTCTGAGCTCAAGTGCTGCAGTCATTTATTCACAGGCCCTCTTGTTTGTCTGTTTCATCTTCTGTGCCTGGCATTTTAATCTGAGTCGGACAGATCGGTTGTAAACACAGAGTGAGCTTTTATACTGTAAAGAGTGAATTTTCTCACCTTGTGGATCAACGGTGGACATCTTAAGTCCGGAGTCATGGAGGAGGTCTAAGGCCAAGGTCACGTTGTGAAGCTGCAGGTCAAAGAGATCACAATGTCAAACATAAAATCCATTATCACAGTGATCTGGGACAAACTCCACTGATTAATTCAATCAAAAGCTCAGCATATACTTTTTCAATATCTGTGTTTGGGCTTTTGTGTCTTTGTTATGTTTGGAAATAGCGTCAGATGACAGGGAAAGAGAGAAGGTGGGAAATGGCACGCAGGAATGGAGCTGCAGGTCAGATTTGAACCCTGCTTCAAAGAACAGCCACCCGGGTATACCAACTATGCAAGCAGTGCTCCCACAAATTATTTTAAAAAACATTTTCAAGTATATTTAGCAAGGGTTTTTATAATGTTTTTCAAATTTTTATAGTGGTAATAGACTGTGTCTGTCAGATAATATCATTGTGGACACCACCATGGTGAGTGAAGACGTGCTAGTTATGTTGTGTTGAGCAGCCTTCCTGATTAACACTGGTTTGCTGCATCAGTGCACTGATGACGGTCATGGGCTGAAACGTTAGCTGCTTTTTTTATCCAGTGTTTTTCATTTGTGAGCACTTCTTGTTTAGTTGCCTATGCCTTAATAAAAGAGACTATTATAGCATTTATCTCAGCCTGTGAGATAAATCGCCCATTTGCATGGGTGTGCAGTTATCTCCTCTGCCATTTTTTTAGATTTTCCTCCAGTACCAACTCCCCAAAAGAAATATTTCCTTGACACCCAAAGTAGGTGCACTTTCATAGCATCTTACAGCATCTTGAACAAAAATGGGGCCAGAATTGTGTTAAAGCTGAATTCTAGCATAGCGCACAATCACAAAGACATTGTGGCACAAAGAAATCTCATCAGTTAATGTGCAACGTGACTGACTTAAGGATATCTTTAATTCTAAAGTAATTAAATAGTCTGAAATGGACTTTCACAGTGTCTTTTGTTCTAAGTTATTCATAATCTCATCATATCTGTGACAAAAGAGTCATAACTTTTTCATAGACTCATCCTACTGCTTCAAGTAAAGTGGGATCAAAGATATTATTATAATTGAGCCATGACACAGCAGTAATTATGCATTTGCTTTTAAATAGGAAAAGTAAAATATTAATTTTATAATGCCATATATTGTGATAGGCACGGTTTTAAATTAGGTTTCAGCAATTTTGCTCATTATCTGCAAGGCTCCTGTGGGATATTAGGTTTTCTAAAGGTACAATACATAGAATTTTCTCACATAAATGTCTTGTTATGGTAATGAGTGAGAGTCCCCATTGCAGTGAATGTGCACTATGACCTTAAATTTGAATAATGACATTGGTGTTTATCCATGTTTTTTCCAAGCATCATAAATTATCCCTTTTAATAAATAGAGATCAGACTCCATTCCTTTTTGATGAATAAATCCATCACAGATGACATCTGACCTGAGTATCTTCAAAATAATGACAGTAATGATACCCCACCTAAAGATCTAGTGTGTGTCCTTCTCTGTATGGCTATTCCTGAGGATGCACTTCCTTTACTAATGTGTTAGGAATCCATAGTGAATCCATACTGTACCATCTCAGAGGGACTGACGGGGGTCAGGTTGAAGTCATGGAGTGGGATGAAGAAGCCCTCCAGCTGTCCAATGAGCAGCAGCAGAATAACACCGTCAGCAAACTGAAGAGAAAAACATGGGACATTGGGGCTCATCCAAGTAAGGTGGTATTATCTCAGGAAAAGATTCACTAACTTTTTTTTATTTCTATGAAGGCTTTTTTTTTTTTACCTGTTTATCCATATCAGCCACATGCAGACCCATGGTTGACATTTTCTGGTTGACAAAGTGTAAGATGGCCTGAAAATGGAGAAACTACAGTTAAGCAGCTGCAAATACAAGTTAGCTACTGCCCTCTATATCAGACTGTGCATTTATTGCATTGAGACCCACCTCCTGTTTTGTATAGAAATTTGTATTGTGTTTTCTAAACAAGGTAATCACTGCATAAATCAGACACTGACAGCACAACACTGATTATCTCTCCTTAAACACGACTTTTTTTGCTGCTCGAATTACTTTGCGTGAATCAAGGGGTGCTGGTTAACATCCTAAGACCTGAGCTTTGTTTGGGATGTATTTTTAGTTTCTCCCATTTATTTGGGATTAGTGGGACCTGACAGGTTTAAAAGCTCAGCCGTGTCTTTGAACAGGAATTAGTTTTCAGAGAATGATGTCCACAAATCTCCTGAAGGTCTTGTTTCTGCAGAAAATACAGCAGTAGATAGATTTAAGAGCATTTGTTTTGGCTACGTGTTAGCCAGTTGTTGGGGGTCGTCAGTAAATCAGGGAATGGTGTCAGTTGGGGCGCAGATGGCCTAGTGGTTAGGTTGTGCCCCATGTACGCAGGCATCCCAGATTCAAGTCTGGCCTGTGGCTTCTTTCCTGCATGTCCCACCCCCAATCACTCATCCCTGTTCCTGACTCTATCCTCTGCCCTCCTCTCCAAATAAAGGCATAAAAACCCCAAATATTTCTCCAAAATCTGTAATGGTGTCAGTTATTGAGAGTTGTATGGTGGAGTCACTTTGATGATGGACCACAAGGCCAAGCATTAACAAATTTTCTATTAAAGGTTCAGAATTTCTTGAAAATTTTCCTTTAAAATCAGCGCAAACTCCCTAAAAAAATCAAAGAAGTTACCTTAAATTTCTGTGAAAATTCTTAAACATAATTTTTTACTATGCCATAAAAATATTCCCCCAATGTTTCAGTAAAGCTTTATCATTAAGCCCAAACATTACAATAAAATAATCCTCAAAACTTCTATGTAAGTCCCTGAAAAAATCAAGAAAATTCCCCAAAAATCTCAAAGCAAATCAAATTCTCTGAATTTTCCATGCAGTTTTTTTTTTGTCATTTCAAAACACCCAAAAATTCCCTGAAATGTAGAAATAAATTTACAGAATTTCTGTGAATATACCTCAAAATCCCAAAACAACCCCCACAAAATTCTCAAAGCAAATCAAATTCTCTGAAATTTCCATGCAGTTTTAATTTTAATTTCAAAGGAAAACCCCCAAATTTCCTGAAAATTATGAAATAAATGTTCACTATTTCTGTGAAAATACCTCAAAATCCTAAAGGAAATTCCCCCCAAAAATCTCAAAGCAAATTCCAAGGATTTACAAATTCACTCCCCAAAGATCACATTAAATGCTGGAATTTCCTCCAAACATCCAAACAAATGCCCTGAAATTTCCATGATTTTATTATTCCAAATGACACCCAAAAATTACAACTAATATTAATATTTCTGTGTAAATTAGTAAGACTTTCAAAACAAATTCCCCCCAGAAGTTTAAATCAACTTCCAAAAAATTGTTAAATGCATTTCTCAAATATACATTAAAATGCCTGGAAATTTTTCAATTTACTCCAATTATGCAAATAAATTTCAAAATTCCCCCCAAAATACTGCAAATATCCCTCAAAGCTAACAATGAAACTCTCCAAAATTTAACATATCCCCCAAATGTCTATTAAAATTGCAAATACAATTCTCAAAAATGTCTATGAAAATTACTGAAAATTGCATAGATATTATCTTAGCAAATTACTAAAACTTTTGTGGATATTCTTGACAATTATCTCAACTATCTAATTATTACTGTGCTGTGGGAAAGCCAAAATGTGATGTTCTTATAAATACATCCAGGGACTTGCATAAAACATATTTAAAATAAAATTTATTGCTAGATTTTTTATAACCACTGTAATAAGGAAATACAGTCTAGATTGTGGCAGAAATTAGTCCTGCAACTTGGAAATTTGTTTCCATTCCATTGTCTTAAAGTCTATGGCAATATTTGAATTAGTTTTTGGTTAGATGCCCGAATAAAGGTCTGTAAAACCTTTCTGGATGTGCCCCACTTGTGAAGTTTTGAAGCTTTTTCTTCCAAAAGGTTGCTAACAAGTTTTTCAGGGATATTAATTAATTAGTTGTCATCATACCAAACATGTTAACTCATTTACTAGTCAGTATGTTTTATATTTATCCTACTCTGACTCAAACTTTGAAAGAGGTGAAAGCAAGAAATAAAACTTAGAATCATGGTGTCGTACCTTTATAGCCTAATTACCATTTTTATTTCATGGATTATATTTTAGCTAAACAAAATCAAGAAAGTAGTGTTTATTTATGAAGACTATGGTGATGAACAGAATGGTTTTTTTGCATGGGGTTTTATAGCAAATCCAAAAACCCACAGAATAAAACCCACAGGGTTTTTGTCAGTAGGACTTTATCATTGTTAACTTCTAGTTTAGTCAACAAAAGTACGACATCCCAGCAGCACTCTGTTGGAAGCCTGCGTTACATTGTTATTGTCGGGGTATTGCAAAAAAAGGAGCCCCCATATGTTCATGGTTGGATGATGTTAAAGCTTTTGACCATGGTTTAATCTTGATTAAATGAAGGTTTCAAGCTGATTTTAAAATTATAGAATTTTTTCTTTAATGACATTTTCTGTGTGGAAAAAAATAGACTGAACTCCTTAAACAACCTCAGTGCTTCTCCTCTCCTCCTTATACCTTTTTCACCGTGTTGACCTTGTGAGGCTCAAGCTTCAACAGCTCCTCTATAGGATCTTCCCCTGGGTGACCAGACAACCACAAAAGTGTGTTAAAATCGTTGCAGGCTATAGAGCAGCTTCGATGACATCCAAAATGTCACATCAGCTCAAGCTACCACTCTGTACTCACTCTCAGTATTCCCCTGGGAGTCTGAGCCAGCATCTCTGTTAAAAGAAAAGGAAAAGAGGAGGTGAACTCTGAATTTTTCCTCAACAGTCGTACAAGACAGAAACCTGCCTACCTTGCCTCTGTTAGGATCTCCGTCTGCACCTCAGTTTTTATACCGTTTTTGGTGACCTGAATGAAAACCAGAAGGAATAAGAAAGATTGGGCAGCAATTCTATGATAGATGCGTTTTATTTTGCAGCAGAATACAAGATTCAAACTCAGACTGACACTCACTTCAACAACTACAATGTCAACTTTTACATTTGGTGGTAAATCCAGGTCAGGCTTGAAGCATCTCACCATGGCCACCAGGAGATGGATAGTGGCCAGAGGGTCTTTGTTGTGGATGACTTACAGGTGAACAGAAGGGAAGAAAACACAAATTTTAAATAAATAAATGTTTTCCATGGATCTTCATAATCATTTGTAATAACATATAGTTGTACAAATTCTCACAGTACACCAGTGTGTGTTGACTCACACTTTGAAACCACTACTTTAAGGCATGTAATTCACAAAGGTAAAGTTGCGAGCTATTTGGATTACAACAGACCCTGTGATTTCTGTAAATATTATCCCCATTATCCCTAAGAGCTGTTGTATGCTTACATGGCAAACCTGAGCTGGCACAAAGTCCTGCTGAAATCCAATGCAGCCAGAAATAAACATTTGCTCACTTGTATGATACCCAGTCCATTACATGACTCACGTTTGACATTCCACTTGATCTCTCTGCCGTCCTGCAGGCCAAGTCTCTTGTCCAACTCCTCCAGGATCACCTCCAGTTTACGAATCTGTGCTGTGCTGGTCAGTGCCATCTCCTCCACAGACAGTTTCACACCTGCTAACATGGCTGTAAAAATCAGGAATAAATTATCTCTTTAGTTAGGGTTATTTGTAGGGAATCCATTTTTGATATGAGAAATAGGCCTAATATCTTTCAGGAGAAATACATAAAAATTTATTTGGCAGCACTTTATTTTAGTGTGCCCTAATCACCTGGTAATTTCATAGTAATAAAGGTCATTATCTCGCAAATTCTTTAGAGTAAGGATGTAATTGCCTAGTAATAATTTGACATTTTGCAAGTGATAACACAGAAATATGGTAATATTAAGGAAGTATTTACTTAGGTATAATGTCTTGATTATCAAGTAATTCCTTTAAATATTGTTTCAATTCTCTGGTAATTAGGTGGTATTTCACCCTAAGCCTAACCACATAACTCTAACCATAACCTATCTCTAACCATCATAATATTGTGACAATTCTCAGTAATAGGTGGTATTTTACCTGAACCCCAATCTTAACCTAACCCTAACTCTAACCTTTGTGCAGAATATTTGATAACTCATTAGTTGAATGGCTACCTAGCATAAGTGTTAGCTAAGTAGTTAGCTTACAGATGTATTTCTCAAATGTTAAGTGGCTTGCGTACATAGCTGCTATAGTATTTCAGACCATCGTGCAGTATATTTGATAACTCACATGTTAATTAACTAGCTTACATAACTGTAAGCCAAGTATTTAGCACACACCTTGTCTCAAATGTTAAATGGCTAATGTACATAACAACTAGTAAAGTGTTTACACCTTTGCACTGAATATTTGATAACTTAGATGTCAATTGACTGGCTTACTTTTAGCTAAATATTTAGCCTACATCTTTTCACAAAACACCTGTCTCAAATGTTAAATGGCTCGCTAAGTACTTACACCTTTGTGCAGAATATTTGCTAACTCAACAGTTGAGTGTCTACATTAAATAACAGTTGGTTGAGTATTTTACACTGTTTTGCAGTATATTTAATAACTCAAATGTCAAACAACTAGCTTACATAACTGTTGGCTAAGTATTTAGCCTACATCTTTTCACAAAATACCTGTCTCAAATGTTAAATGGCCAGCCTAAATAATGGCTAGCTAAGCATTTACACCTTTGTGCAGAATATTTGCTAACTTAATAGTTGAGTGTCTACATTAAATAACTGTTGGCTGAGTATTTAACACTTTTGTGCAGTATATCTGATAGCTCACATGTCAAATAACTAGCTTATAACTGTTAGCTAAATATTTAACCTCGCCTTTTCACAAAATTCTTGTCCCAAATGTTTAATAGCTATCCTTAGTAATGGCTAACTAAGTATTTACATCTTCATATATTTGATATATAAATTGAAGTAGTTAGCATTCAGCCAATTACATTATAGCTAGTTTGAATCACCTCCAGCTAAATAGCCTACCTTATAATTTGGTGTGTTACACTGGCAAATGTTAGCCAGGAAACAGTGAAACACTCATGATAGTTCTCAGCATTTTTTTAAATGTTATATTAATAACACAGCCTGATGTCACTTCTTCTTTTTGCTGTACTATTCTGTTGTCTGTTTCTGATGAAGAGGAAATGATGACATGGCAGCATGTGTCATATCCCCTCCAACACAAAACTGTGTTGAAACAGCATTTCATTTCTGATTTTTATACTAGGCCTTGTAGATATTCTTACCATATAGAACTACTAATGGCATCATATGGCTGTTTCAGTCATTAAATTTAAATAATAATGAAGTGGAAGTAAGGCATTGATAAATTGGCTGTCAATGATAAAACTGCAATTATTAAAATGTGCATTTACTCACACAGGAGGTGATGAAGCACCAGTCCATCATACAGATCCTCTTCCAGACTCTGAACCACTATGTGCTCTGGTTTCAAAGTGCTATTGATCCAACAAACCAGAACCTACCAAGACACAATTCATCACACAGTCAGAAACGTCAAACCCTTTCATCTACTTGTGTACATTTTTGTGCACTGAATGAAAAACAGCATGAAACCTTGGGTTTTTCAATTATCCTTGTTAATTTTGAGGGATAATATGCTCCTGTAACTGATGGAAAAGATGACAAATACAAAGTACCCTCCAAAAATTAGCAATAAATGTGTTTTTACCTGCAAGCCCTATCAGGCTGAGCAAGTTATCTGTTCATTTATTGCCACTTGTAAGAAGAACTTCCTGTCAATCAAAATTTGTTTTACAGTCACATCCTGCCAACTTCTTGTCGTGACTCTCTGATGTGTCTACAACACCTCTGATAATCATGTTCATTAAAATTTCACCTCTCTCCCTGCCTCAGGTATTATTCATGCTCTTTCACTGCTCACATACATGCAAGTTCTTTAATGTATTTCCTGTGTAGCATTGATCTCAAACCTATTAAAGACTCACAGGCAGTCTTAGATCTGTGGTAGTCCACAGATGGGATGATCTTACAGCACATCCAGACAAAAATTCAAACAAAGGTTTAAATGTATGAATTAATCTCTTACCTCCTTCAGCTTCTCAAGTTTTGGGTCATTTAAAGACGTTGGCTGAATAAGCTTCTGCTTTCCCCCTGTGTATATACATTGAAAACAGTCAGACAATTCATGTATGTAATAGTTTGAATTATTTATTGCATCAGCAGAACATACTGTTGTCGCCATCTAGGCTTTGATCTCATCATAAATTGCAGAATATTTCACATGTAGAAACTGAGGAGTGAACATACTGTACTGTCTTAAACCCTTAGTCGGAGCCCATAGGTGGATGATAGTGTGGTGTGGGAATTAATAGTTTACGTGCAACACTGATAAAAGGGATCAGAGATCTTTCAGCTTGAATAGACTGCCAGATTTGGAGGATGCATGTGATAAGAGGTTGTGAAACTGATACATGTCAGTATGAACCATAGGAGCTGGAGTTGTCTTCCTGAAATAACTCATAGACACTGGTCTATTGGTAAGACAGCCATGGGTTATTTTGAATTATCTTGAAATTTAAAAGAAAATTCTGTTCTGATTATGTAAAGTGACAGTTACTTCCCAACTGCAAATTTGCAAACTACCTATATTAATGAGCCATGAAACTGTCCTGTACTATGATAGCAGTATTATGAGAACTTAACACTTATATCAGAGGTGCCTCCAGATTTAGCTGCACTTTTTGTCTAGACTGAGTCATAAATCCAGCCTCTTCTGCACTATATGGACAAAAGTATTCCTCCACCTGGCCACCAGCAGGGACTGTAATGATGTAGATATGCACTTTAATCTGGAGTTGGACCCCATTTTGCAGCTATAACAGCTTGGACAATTCTTACAAGACCTTCAACAAGATTTTTGAGTGATTCAGTGGGAATTTGCGCCCATTCATTCTGTTGCCCATTTATGAGGTCAGACACTGACGTTGGATGACAGGGCCTGGCTCACGATCTCCGTTCAAGTTCATCCTAAAGGTGCTTGATGGGGTAGAGGTCAGGGGTCTGTGTGGGACAGTCAAGTTCTTCCACACCAAACTCATCAAACCATGTCTTTAGTCCTTGCTTTGAACACCGGGGCATAGTTGTGTAGGAACAGAAAAGAGCCTTCCCCAAATTGTTGCCACAAAGTTGGAAGTATAGCATTGTCCAAAATGTCTTGGTATGCTGAAGCATTAAGACTGCCTTTCACTGCAGATAAGGGGCCCCATACCATTATCCCTCCTCCACCAAACTTCACACTTAGCACAGTGCAGTCAGACAGGCAATGTTCTCTTGGCATCCGTTAAACCCAGAGAAGCGTGATTCGTCACTCCACAGAACACGTTTCCACTGCTCCACAGTCCTGTGTCAGTGTGCTTTACACCGCTCTACCTGACACTCGGCATTGGGTTTAGTGACATGAGGCTTGTATGCAGCTGCTTGACTGTGGAAACCCATCCCAGGAAGCCTCCACTGCAAAGTTTCTGTGCTTGCATTAATGCCAGTGGAAGTTCTGAACTCTTCAGCTGTGCAATCAGCAGAGCAGTGGTGACTTTAACACCTTAGAAGTCGTGACCCCACTCTGTGATTTTACGTGGTCTTCTGCTTCATGGCTGAGTTGCTGTTGCCCCTTAATGGAAGGAGTCTAGCACAGCCAGGACTCTTCCAAGAGCTGGTCGACTGGCCAAACAGAGCAACCAGGAGAGAAGGGCCTTAGTAAGAGAGGTGACCAAGAACCGGATGGTCGCCCTGACAGAGCTCAAGAGAGCTTTGCTTTTCTTTCATTTGGAGGTCTTGCAAACTTCAAATGGGCCTGACTGCTCAGTTTGTCCTGGTTGTGCCAAAACATCTTCCATTTGAGAGTTTATGGAGGACGCTGTGCTCTTGGGAATCTTAGTTGCAGCAGATCTGCAGGCAGTTCCTTTGACCTCATGGCTTGGTTTTTTCACTGATACACATTGTCAGCTGTCAGGCCTTTGTTTGAGAGTGGTGTGTGCCTTTTCCAAATCATGTCCAGTCATTTCAGTTTACTAAAGGTGGACTCACATAAAGGTGTATAAACATCTCAGCAATGATCCAGAGAAATGGGAAGAACCTGAGCTAAATTCAAAGGGTTTTTGCAAAAGGTTTGAATAGAATAATACTGACTTTAATAGATTCATTTTAGTGTCTTTTATACCCATGATGTTAAGAAGCATTTTCTTCTTCCTATGGATTGTCATTTTTAAAACCTTTTTAATTTTAACTTAAGTGTGGTTTTAATGAAAGGAGCAGGTGAGAACAAATGGAGAGGTTGGAAGAACATACATTTGACACCACTACCCAGTGTGCATTGCATAATAGTGGAAGCCTGTATGTAAAATTATGTATTAAAATTGTGGAAATGTAGTGTATTTCTTTGTACAACTTGCGTACAAAAGAAATGTTAACCTAATGAAGTTGATATGTCTTAATATGGAGGATTTCCTTTGAAAATGAAGCAAATCACAAATCTATACTTATTGATGCTGATTTAATAGGAGGGTAAATGTCAATAAGATATTTAATGGTTAACAGATGTACCTGAAAAAGTCTCGATGTCCACTGGCTCTTCTTCTTTGTGATACTCAAAGATATCGGCCTCCATCACGTCTCCTTGAGGTGAGACTTTCACCACCTGCCAAAAAAACCTGCAGAGGATCAACTGTGTGCTACCAGCTGAGATGACGTGCTTTCAAATAAATAAAATAATAAATAATAAATAAAAACAGCAGAAGAATGAAGAAACACTTTTTCCATTGACATCTTGGGTAGTAAGTCTCTTTTTCTCAACAGGCGGTCTTTGACCTTATTGCTCGACTCTCTGACCAGTGGCAGAAAATGATGATTGCGCAGCCAGGAGCGTTGTACCGCTGTGTGGAAATCTTCCAATTTTTGCTTTTCAGGTACAAAGAAAAACTTGTGCTCAATATATTTAACTCCAGACTTTGGATTTGAGGCTTTCTGAAGACTGTAGGAGTTCAGAAGTTTCTAAAGACAAACAGGAAGGTGGTCGAAAACTTGTCAAACTGAAATGATGCACACCTAACACTCTACACATCAAGTGCTGTTGATCCCCATAGATCTGCCAGGGGCTGAACTTCTCCGTCTGAACATTTTCAATCGCAAGGTTTGAGACAAAGCACAGCAAACACACAAAGTAACACAGCCTGACAAAAACAGACGTGACCTGGAGCGTGTCGAGCTGTTGTTTCCTGAATCTGGAGGAGAGAGAAAAGCCTCGCTTAGCAGCTCCTTTTTTCCTGTGTGCTTTATATGTGAGCACTGCTTCCTTTTCCTGTGGTTGACAGTAACTTTCAAACAAGGTCATAAACAAAAAAGTGTTTTTGGAATAAGCTTACCTTTAGAGAGCGACTCGACAGAATGGGGGTGACTCGAGCTTGAATGGAGTTCCTGAACTGATGGCAAGTCCAAAAACTGTCACAACAGCGATAAAAGGAGAGGATTCAATCTAAATACAGCCTTATGTGAATACTATCAGCACAAAAGGTCTGACTGCACTCAATTTCAAACTGTGTCTTTGAAAGAAAATAACGTGTCACCGGGTCGAAAGGGAACAAAAGCACAAATGAGAGGATGTGGCTGAGAAGAAGAAGATTGCACTTCCTCTTTTGATCCTGCTGCATGACTATTATTTTTTTCTCTTCAGTCCTGTGTCAGAAACCACTTGTGAGGCCTTAATGGCACATGTGAGTTGAGAGAAAGCAAACAGAAGACTTTAGGGTGGAGATGTGTTGTTTGGGAAAAGCCACGCTTCAGGAGGGCCGAGTGAAAACGTGACACTCGGAGGCCTGAACCACTCAAACTCGACTCCCCGTCTGCCACTGGCTGGATCAATTTGTTGTCATCTTGTCTCCAGCCTTCCCCATCCCCCTACAAACACAACAAATTCAAAAGAAAGACAGATAGAGAGATAGGAAAAGACAGAGACGAGGGAACAAAAAGCTTTGTATGTGCACCGGCGTTGTAGTAGGAGAGAAAAAAAAAGACCACCCGTCAGCTAGACGAAGGGGCAATTTAGGGGGATGTGGAAGGTTACCATAGCAACAAAGGAATGAGAGAAGAAAAATAAAAGCCTAAAATAAACCCATAATTCCTTTAGCTGAACCCAAATTGCAGGAATTGGCTGTCTCAAAGCCAATCTCCCTCAAAAGCCACAGCAAATCTAACCTATCACACAAATTCACACGGTAATGAAATTCTCATTCTGTTTGATACCAGGCGTTTATTCATCAATAGGCAAGAGAAAAAAAAAACAAGGTGGGTGAGCTATCGAGCTCTCTACCTTCTCAGTAATTCAGCTCTAAAATGTTCACAGTCGCAGTGAACTGTACTCTAAGTCCCAGCAGGTCTAACTGTAGTTCCTGCAGGGTCCTGAAGGAGAGCACTGAGAGGTTCAGGGCCTCCTCAGAGACTCGTCTGGAAGGCCGATCAATACAAAGACACTCTCTGACTCAAGCTCTCCTGGGACAAAGAGCCACCGCAGCACTTAAGGCAGCAGGCAACAGCTTTTAAATATGGCTTGACACTTGAAGTGCATAGTTCAGAGGAGCTGGACAAGAGCTGTTCACAGTTCTGTCAGAAGTCAAGTAAGAGCTTTTAAAGAGCAGCTGCAGGCTGTGCAGGGCATTTTCAGACATTACACAGAAGTGCTGAAAAGGGCTGAGCTATTGGGGAAAATAATCAAATTGTTATTTTATTGTGATTAAATGTGCAATTACTTTTTAAGTTCCTCATGTCATATAAGCAATAAATCATTCTACATTAGATTGTGATTATTTTGACTCATTGCAAATTCACTATGAATTGTTATGTTGGAGGGAGTTATGATTTTATCTCTCATTCTTCATAAGACAAACATTTACAAATACAGAAAAAGTTGTATTTTTTGCAAACTATTGTAGAAAAAATTGACACTTGAATCTTTGCATGATGTGTAGAGCATAACAACTCTACCTAAAAAATGCATTAAATTGGTATTTTGAAACACATTTCAGGAAATATAGCACCGTCATAACAACAATTAATCTAATCACAAATGCAATCAAAATGTCAGGCTGTGCAGTTACATAATTGCATAAACTCTACAATTTCTTTGTGCAATTATGAGCTGAGATTGGTGGAGGGCTGCATTGATGGTTGCTGGCTACAGAAATGGGCTTGCCTGGTTTAGTTCCAACTTTTTAACAGACAGGTTTACAACCTCGATGCTTGTGTGTCACAGTCTCACGGTTTTATTTATGGAATTCCACAGGGAAGCATTCTTGGACCTATTTCACCACCAGGTCAATTACCATTTTAATGCCGATGACACACCATCGTACATCTCTGTCTCACAAAACAATCCCATTGTCCTCACTTCTTGTCTCTTTGATATACATGTATGGATAATAAAGAATTTTTTTAACTCAGTGATAATAACATGGAAATTCTTTTAACTGGAGCCAAAGCTGGAAGAGAAGAACTGCACGCACATCTCAGAGATTTTAACAAGCAAATCAAGAAACAAATCACAATTTTGGGAGTGACTTTAGATTCTGATTTTAATTTTAATCCACATTTTAACAAGGTCTTAAGCACCTCCTTTTATCATCTTAGAAACATTGCCAAAGTTAGACCTTCTTAATCTCAAAAAAGATGCTGAAATTTAAACCCATGCTTTTATCACCAGTTTTTAGATTACTTTAGCCCCCTTTTCACTGGTTTGCTTAAAAAAGTCTTTCAGAAAATTACAACTCATTCAGGACGCTCCAGCCAGAGTTGTAACTGAGAAAAAGAAGAAGAAGATTTCCAAAAAAAGCTGAAATTCTGTTTTAATTGTCATTATGGGGTACTGAGTTATGTAGATTATTGAGGAAAAACATAACAACATTGAAAAAATCGGAAAGGGTCTAAATACTTTCTGTATGCACTGTAGCTGAATTCAGCATCAACAAAATCCCACCATGATGGAGATATAAACCAGGAAAATTCTTGCTGATGCTACTAGCATTGCAGAGTGTAAGTTAGCAAGGCCATAAAAGATCTCAACCCTAAACTTAATTTGGCTACTAAGATAAATTCAACAGATTGTAGCAAATTGTAATTTGTACATTAGCAATACTGTCAGCAAGTTATCCAGATATTATTTACATTTTTTACACAATGCAGTTAAAGTGACCAAGACAGCCTGCATATGTCTGGGTACTGCTAAATAGCAAATTGAAACTGAAATGCAAATGTGACCATAACCTGAAGGATTAAGCTAATGGGAACCTTTCTATTCTACTCTCCTTACTACACTTTTTCCCAGCTGTGACTATCGTTGCAATCTTGTAAACTTTAACAAAGATTTAAGGAAACACAGCTAAAAACTCTTTACATTTTAAAAGAACAACTGAGGTGACGGTAGATTTTGGTCCGTCTGAAAAGAGCCAAACTGGGTCTCCAATGCTAACTCCCCACTGGCTCATATGTAAGTTTAATGTTTGATGTTAGTCAACAAATACTGGAGAGATGAATGATCTTTCAGTATATTATTTTAATTAAAGTAAATAAGAATATTTGCATGAAGCCATTTTGGATACACATAATTTTTTAACTTTCTTAAATATTTTCTAATGCTTTAACATTCCACCCTAACACTTTTTTCCTGTGACAGCTGTGTGTTCAAATACAGGCTAAAGGTTGCAGAGTTTCCTGAGCTGCAGTTAACATGCACGGAAGGAATAAATAAATTCTGACATAAGGGGAAGATTAAATACTAACATTCAGAGCCTTTCCTGGCTGCTTCCCTTGGGTCTTTTTAGTCCAACATTATGATGACTTTCAGTCCCAGCTGGGCTCCTCCAGTGTCCGGACTGTAATGTGAAATATCCACAGAGGCACTCAGGCAGTGTTCAGAGGGATATGGAGGGTAAACTGGAGAAATTCACTCAGTGTTTTTGTAGTTGGTGAACAGGTTGTAGAGGACTCTCAGGGTGGATTTAAGGTTCAGGTTGACGACATCTGAAAACAAAGTAAGACAGTAAAGATCATTCATCATTAGAGTTCTAAGATATTTATGGATTTAAATTATGCAATTTAGTAAGTGCTATATGTAATGTTCTTAAAGTAAAATGCAGACATTGAAATGACTTTCTTCTTAAGTTTTATCTCTATATATCTCTATACAAGTTGCTTTATTCACTGTATAGCCTATCTGAAGCAGGAAAATGTCAGAGTAAAAGCATTCTGTGCAAGCGAGGGGAATGTTAAACTGGGCATTTACTTTGCAAAGCAATAGTGTAACCATACTGTGCTTATCTTCAGTGTTGCAATTCTATCAATGTGGAAACAGCAACCTCAGACAACTGTACGTGATGTTATTAGAAAGTGGAAGCGTTTAGGAACAACAGGAACTCTGCCACAAAGTGGAAGACCACTTAAAATCGCAGAGCAGGGTGAATGAGGTGCATTGTGCTTACAAGTCTCCAACGCTCTGCTGATTCCATAGCAGAAGAGTTCTGAATTTCCACTGGCATTAATGTTAGCATAGAAACTGTGCAGCAGGAGCTTCATTGATGGGTTTTCTTGGTCAAGCAGCTTCATGCAAGCCTCACATCACCAAGTCCCATGCCAAATGTCAGATGGAGTGGTGTAAAGCACACTGACACTGGACTGTGGAGCAGTGGAAACGTGTTCTATGGAGTGATGAATCACACTTCTCTGTTTGGCAGTCAGATAGGTGAGTCTGGGTTTTGCGAATGCTCGGAGAACATTACCTGCCTGACTGCATTGTGCAAACTGTGAAGTTTGGAAGAGGAAGAATAACGGTATGCGGTTGTTTTTTGGGGTTTGGACTAGGCCCTTTATCTCCTGTGATGGGCAATCTTGCTGCTTTAGCATAACAAGACATTTTGGACAATGCTTTTCTTCCAACTTTGTGGCAACAGTTTGTTTAAGGCCTGTTTCTGTCCCAACATGACTGTGCCCCAGTTCAAAAGGCAAGGATAGGCCCACACAGAGGCCTGACCTCATCCCCACTGAGCATCTTCGGGATGCACTGGAACAGAGAATGCAAGCCAGGGCTTCTTATCCAACATGCCTGACCTCATAAATGCTCTCCGAAATGAATAGGCACAAATTCTCACACAAACACTGAAAATATCGTGGAGCATGACTGAAGCACAAAACAAATAAGCTGTGCTACCAAAATCTTACATTAACAATGCAAAGGCACCTCCTGTAATTGGTGTTGCCCTCTTTCTTTTTAGAAGGTAATTTTTTAATCTGAAAGGGAAATTAAGCTTACAATAGCCTGAAAATGTGCAAATGTTTTTTTATGTGATCTTACTTTTACCAGGGGAGATCCAGAGAAACAAAATCACTCTCTGTTCTCTGTGTCTGTAAGCTGGTGTACTACATCTGCCTAATGTAATTCCCAGGCTTTTATCATCTGCATTTCCCTGTTAGCATGGGTGACACTACTGATATCATTAACTGCTCCAGGATCTGCACTTTCATTTATAATGAAGCTGTAGCTCTGCACAAACCTTAGCGAGTCATATGCTAATCAGGACATATACTGTAGCAGGAGAGCAGTCATGGAGTAATAAAGATAGTCGCTATTATATCCAATTACTGCAAAAATATGAGAAGTGTTTGCTTGTTTTGGCATAAAAATGGTTCCTTTTTGGCATAGTCTGGAAATTGTTTGAACAACGGACAGGCATTTGCATAAGTGTGGGGAGAAACAATATTTACACAGTTGGAAAGTCTACAGTGGCTCAAGCTGGTTCAAAATTCAAATATTTAATAGCCACACACTAACTGGGGAGTCTGTTTTTGCCTTCTCATTATACTGGCTAAAACACATAAGAAAGGGAAATGCCAGGCTGCCCTCTTAGAGGGGAAGGTGATGGTGCAGGGATAATAAAATGAATAGAAACAGACAAAAATAGAAAAACTTAAGAGTAGTTTGGACAAAAGGTGAGGTAAAAGGATAAAAATCAGCACTTATTTGAATGAACAGGGGGAAACATGGAGGGAATGAACAATAGAAGGTACGATGGGCATGTTAGTGCTAACAGAGTGTTCACATTTCTATTCAGATAACACAATTAATTGTTTTTCCACCATTACAGGTGGTAATGGTGGTACTGGTGTTGCCTGGACATCTTTTAATGGCTCTTAAGCCTGGCAAACACTAAATTAACCATTAAAAAAGGGCTCAAAGATAAGTTTATGCAAAGGTGGCAAGGTGAGCTAAAATGTATGACATCATGTGATTTATACGTAAAAAAATCAAACAAGGTCAAATCAGAAAAATATGTGTTATCTGGAAACCAAAAGAATAGACGAGCTATCTGCAATTTTAGATTGAACAACACCAGGATTACCAAAGTCACCGGAAGATATAAAGAGCTGGACAGAGCAGTGAGTGTTGCTTGATCATATCCCTGTCAGGGCTTTTCTGTGTAGAGTTTGAATGTTCTCCCCATGCATGTGTTAGCCCTCCTCCCATAGCATGCTTTTAGGTTCACTGGTGACTGTAAATTGTCTGTAGGTGTGAGTGGGAGATTGCCTGGTTCTCTGCCCTGTGATTGACTGACAGCCAGTCCAGGGTGCACCTTGCCTCTCGCCCAATGACAGCTGGGTTCAGCTCCAGCCCCCCATGACCCTGAATGGGTCAAGTACTATAGATAATGGATGAATGGATGATTATGCCTGCTCAGAGACCAGATGGAAGGGCCCGATATATCTAGACCTGACTTTATAGTGAAAAGGTCAGGGTTGTCACAGCTGCTATAGTGACCCTCAGATTATAGAAAAGTACATCTATACTAGAGATTAAAAATGGATGGATCTTATGAGAGAAATATCAGATGAACAATTCAAAGTGATGAAGATGGAACTTGATGAGGTCATGGGCTTTCTAGGGCTTTCTACTAGTACTTCTATTTTGGTTTCCCTGATAATAAAAATGTATCACAGATGACTGGATGTTCTTGTAACTGAAAGTGCTGTTTGCATATTTTTTGTTTAATAAATTAGAACTTTAACGACAAAAACCCTGCTGTATTGAGCTATATGTTGAGTTTTACTACTGTAGATTAAACTATGTGATAATTCTTAACACTTATGGTTGGCTGGTTTATTCTGTATGTACTGCATTTCATAAGATTGCTAGATTTGAGGTCTTGCAGTTATTCATTATGATTAAAAATCCAGATAGCTTTATGGTATTGTACAAGGTATGGTTATTAAACAATGAGACTGTGCTTATGTGGATAAAACCACGCAATTTACAGCCACACTGAGTTTTTTATGTGAAAGGTTGAGTATTCGTTCATTGTGACATTAACTGAGGTGTTTAGGGAATGCTACATGCCACGTGTATGTGACATGTAGCAAAAGATTTTCTGAAGGTAGAGAAGATGTCCAAAGCACATCAAAAACTTCTGAAAACATTTAACAAATCAAACACAACCTTCCAAATAATTGACAGAAAACAACTGACATGAAAACAGAAATGCTCTCAACTGGTAAAGACAGTATGGCAAATTTTGCATGAGAATTTAAACATGACAAAAGTTGTCCGAAAACTTCAGGCTCCTGATCAAAGTTAGAAATGCAAACAAATTTCTGGAGACATTTTGTAATAAAGTGAAGGAAACATAATTCTTTTAGGAGTGATTACATGCAATGAAAATAGGATCTTCCAATATGATCCTGAGACTAAACAGCAGTCAGTGCAATGGAAAACACTATCATCACTGAGGATGAAGAAAGCTTGACAAAGCAAGTCCAAATTCAAGGCCATGTTGATTGTTTTCTTTAACAATAAGGGTATCATTTTGCAGGAGTGGGTTCCAGAAGGGTGAATCAACACTCTTACAAACAGGTTTTAGAAAAGGAAAAGTCTGAAGAAAGGGAACACAACTGTGGAAAAATGTTATCATTCTTCAAAACAACACACCAGCTCACACTGAGCTCGAAGTCAAGCAGATTCTGGCCCAAAACAAATCACAGTGTTTGATCGCCCTCCCTATTCACCTAATCTACCGCTGTGTGACTTTTTCTGTTTACTTTTTCCTTCTCATCTTTATCCATGTTGGTGTCAATCTGTTTGGATTTTATCCGCAAAATTATAAAAAATTAGGAGCATTTTTTACATTTTTTTAGCCAGCTGTGCTATGGCATCAGAGTGTGATAAATAATTAATCATCATTTTGAAAGCACTAATTACAGCATTAGTCTGATTTTCAATAGCCATACCTTGTATATTTCAGCAAACTCTACTCTTTTTAAGTTTTGCACTCATCTCAGGATGAAAAGATGTTTATTAAACCCATAAGGGACACTGAATCCTAAAGTCTACCAGATTTATATACATCAATATTAGATCAGGAGCATGGAAGGGTTCAGTATAAAGGTTTTAAAAAGGAAATCTGAGTAAATATACTCTTTTCTGAATATAAATGCTTATCATTAGCAAAAAACATGTAAAATAAGTGAGTCACATTATAATGTTTTAATTATGTATGAGCTACTTTATTCATTTACTTATTATTAATGAAGGGCTGGGTTAGTACAAACTGGACAACAAAGAGTATCTTCAGGCCAAACTAGATCCTTTGGTAAGAGTGAACCATGAAGCAAGGTTTCCATCTACTGGTCAACCTCTTGTATGACAGGCACAGAAAATACCAACCATCCCTACAATAAATTATAAAAAATCATCCTATCTCCTCCTGATAATTCATATTTAATGAATTGTATGGGGCGTATAATATATTTCTTCTCTATTTACATAAAATACCTTCTGGTCTGGCTTTCGGTTTCTTCAGACCTCCATCCTGCATCAGCTCAAAGGCGAATGCCACATTGTGAACCTGAGGAGAAAAAAGGAGAGCAGCTCAGTGAAGTGGGGAGTTGTGAAAAATCTGCCTATTTGAGCAAGAAGCTTCAGTTTTTGAAGGTAAAATCACCTTCTGTTCGAAGCTCTCAGGGGTGAGGAAGAAGTTGTACAGAGGGACGAAGTAGTCCTCAAGCAGACCCATCAGCAGAACCAGGTACACTCCGTCTGCAAACTGGACACACACAAACGTAATTATTCATATCACATCAAATATTAAAGCTGTATACATAGAAAATATCAGGCTACTAAAAACTAACCTAATGCATGCAAATGGAGTCAAACAAGAGCATGAAATTCCACTAAACTGCAAATAAAACCACCACTGATCATGAGTTACTGAGAAATTTAATTTCTTACCTGAGATTCCAGCTCAGTAACCTCCAGGTTCAGCTTGTTTAGGTGTTTGTTCACAAAGGTAATGAGAGACTGGGGACATAATCAACAAACCATAAGTCACCTTTAAAAGTAAATTAATACAGTACAACAATTATCATTTTACAGCCTATCATAGAGAATATAAATGTTATATTTACCGTTTTTACTACATTGAGCTTGTCTGGTGCGTGATCCAACAAAGTGTCGAATGCATCTCTCTCTGTTATAAAACAAAAAAGGCTTTGAGTGTTTGAAGGAATACTGCAGAAAATATGAAGTTGGTGCATGTCAAATTTCTTTGTCAAGCAAGACAGGCAAGCATAAATCTGCTGCTTGCATAATAATTTTGTTGTTGTGCTTAGAGAAGAATAAAAACAATGACTCAAAAGTGTGGGATTTAAACCTCTTTGACATGGATATTGCAGCAGGACTGACACTAAGACCCCCATAGCTGAAACAAAGCCTCTCATTAACAAACTTAAAGGACTATTGTGTCAAGATTTAAGCTAGGTCGTAAGTTAGGTCGTGCTGGTGCACCAAATAGTAAGCTAACATTAGAGCCAGCAGTGGGTAAGCTATATTAAGTTTAAAGACTAAAAGGGTGGCACAACATCTATATTCTACTTTTTGTTTGATGAATATATAAAAATAGTTTATCTGCACCTTTCAAAGCAGTCAAGGCCACCTTAAAGACAAAGTTAAAACAAGACACACAGCGCCTAGTATAAAAAGTATTTACCCCCTTGGATCTTTTACCCATATGTTTATTTCATAAATCAATCATGGTCAGTATAATTCAAAAATAATGATTTCAAAAAATCTTTAACCTCAAAGTGAAAACAGATTTTCACAAAGAAATGTCAATAAAACTATATCAAAAGAAAATAAGTGATTGCAAAAGTATTCATCCCCTTAAAAGTGACTGACCTCATTCAACAGAGGTCTAGCCAATTGGTGCTGTTAGTCTCATAATTAGTGAAAGGGGGTCACCTGACTGTAGTGAATGTGTCTCAAGTAACTATAGTATAAAGACATCTGTGTCTGCAAGGTCCAGTCACTGGTTAATCAGTATTCCTGGCCACCATTACACCATAAAGACAAAAGAACACTCCAAGCAACTCCACTTACTTACACTTGAAAAGTACAAGTCAAGGGATGGATCACTTATTTACATTACATTTATTTTTATTTTATTTTATTTACTTAGGAAACATCTGTTTGATTTTTTTTTGTCACAATAGCCAAATTAATTGACCATGCTTGATTTTTAAAATCTATAGAAGAGTAAAACATCCAAAGGGTTGAATACTTTTAAAGGCACTGTGCCTAAGATCCAAAGCAGGCAGCTTTCCTGATCACATTTAGTCTAGATTCAGGAACAAACAGAAAGTTCCTGCCAGAGGATCTCAAATTCTAATCAGATGTGTAAAATATGAGCGATCAACTTAATGACAGAAACTGCCTCCTATTATATGCCTATATTATTTGATATTTTACATAAAGACAAAGTCAAAGTCATAACAGTGGAAAATATGTGGTGCAAACTTACCAAACCTTCCCAGCATCATTCTGAAAAAAAGATAGAAGTGTTTAGTTTTTTTCTTCTTAGTGCATAGTGCTAAATATTACCTTTGCTGTGGTACATTTTACCAAGCACACTCTATTACAGTTGATTTGTCCTTTGTGAGTTTTAAACCTGTAAATCTTTCGAGTGTTGCTGTTACTTGAGGCAAAGTTAAATGATGCCTGCAAAAGATTTTAACACTTGTGGGGTGTGAAATTTAACACTATTTCAGTATTGATATTTTAACTCCAGTGTCCTGTGTTAAAACGACACCAGACACTTGGACCCAAAATGATCACCAAAGTCGGTGTAAACTTTTGTCTTATAGAGTTACATATACACTGTCCAATTTGTTGTGTATCTATTGTTTTAATATTTGATGTTAAAAATAGATAAAAGGAGAAAATTGGGGATCTCTTAAAGGAATCCTGCATATTAAAACTTTTTCTTTATTAGATAAACATTTCTGGCTTTTATATGTTTTTTTAATTAATAAGAAACAAACTTTAAAAACAGCTTCATTTGTTGGCTGCTGCTATTGTGCAAAGCATTCAGTGTAGTGTCACTTTCATTGCAATAACTTCTTCTTTTTTGTCCTTTCATAAACTTAGAAAGACTTTAAAGATTAGATTCAGAGGGAAAAGACAGAGAGTCATCCTTTAATCCTTTTATATTTTAATCCAAATGCAGCTTTTGATGGGGTAACAGTAAGTAAGAAGTTACTGTAATGAAGATCAAGATGAGATCAAAAAGACAGTCCACTGAGTGCACTGAACAAAATGGCAGCCTACATGTGAATCTATATTTTTAAATTTCTCAAAATGCAGAAATATAGTGTGCTTCTTAGTACAGCATACATAAAAAACTATATACAACCTCAATTCCAAAAAAATTGGGGCACTGTGTAAAATGTAAATAAAAACAGAATACAATGATTTACAAATCTCACAAACCCATTTTTTAACAATAGGACATAAACAACATATTAGATGTTTACACTGAGACATTTTACCATTTCATGAAAAATATTAGCTCACTTCAAATTTGACAGCAACACATCTCAAAAAAGTAGGGCCAGGGCAACAGAGGCTGGAAAAGTAAGTGGTGCTAATGAAAACAGCTGGAGGAGCATTTTTAAACTTATTAGGTCAGTAACCTGACTGGGCATAAAAGGAGCATTTTAGAGAGGCAGAGTCTGAAAGATGGGCAGAGGCTCAAAAACATGAGTCTTAAAATTGTGGACCAATTTCAGAAAAATGTTCCTCAGCATAAAATAGTGAAGACTGAATATCTCATCATGTAGCATAATATCAACAGGAGATTCAGAAATTCTGGAAAATCTCTGTGTGCAAGGGACAAGGCTAAAGGTCAATATTGGTCGCCATTATCTTTTGGCCCTCAGGTGGCACTGAATAAAAAACAGACATGATTATGTACTGGAAATCACTGCATGGGCTCAGGAACACAGTTAAATGTTTACACAGTTGGTTGTGCCATCCATAAATGAAAGTTAAATCTATATAAGGCAAAGAGGAAGCCATATGTGAACATATTTCAGAAATGCCACTGTCTTCGCCAGGCTAAAGCTCATTGAGGCAAAATGAAAAACTGTTCTGTGGTCACATGAATTAAAATCTGAAATTCCTTTTGGAAACCACAGGCACTGTGTCCTGCAGACAAAGGAGGCGACCATCCAGCTTGTTATCAGCACACAGTTCAAAGCCTGCATCTCTGATGGTATGGAGCTGCATTAGTGCCTGTGGTATGGGCAGCTTGCACATCTGGAAAGACACTATCAAGGCTGAAAAGTATAAAGAGGCTCTACAATATCAAATGCTCCCATTCAGAGAATGTCTTCTTCAGGGAAGGCCTTTAATGTTTAAGCAAGACAATGCTAAACCACATCCATCACAACAGCATGGCTTCACAGTGACAGAGTCCAGTGCTGAACCGGCCCGGCTGCAGTCTAGACCTTTCAGCAACGGAAAACATTTGGAGCATCATAAAGGGAAAAACTTTTGCAAAGAAGACCCAGGACTGTTTAGTAGCTAGAATCCTACATCAGACAGGAATGGGACAACATTCCTCCGTCAAAACTCCAGAAACTGGTCCCCTAACTTCCCAGATGTTTAAATGCTATAGTTAAAAGAAGAGAAGATGTTACACAGTGTTACACAGTGGTAAAATGTCCCTGTACCTGTTTTATTTAGATGTGTTGCTGTCTTAAAATTAAAAATGGGCTAATATTTTTAATGAAATGGTAAAATGTCTCAGTTTCAACATATGATATGTTCTATTGTAAATAGAATATGAGTTTATGAGATTTGCAGATCATTGCATTCTGTCTTAATTTACATTTTACACAGTTCCCCAAAGTTTTTTGGAATTGGGGTTGCAGATTAACAACACAAATGTCTTAATATGCAGAGTTCCTATTAAAAAAAGAGACTATCAGCTCTCACTCTGTGGTGGTAGTCAGCTCCTTGGTCACAAGAGCTGTCTGCAGGATGCCCTCTCGCTTCTGCAAAAAAACAAATTTAAAACCCTTCAGTTTCACCATCAGAGACTAACTACAGCTGTTTTTGAGCATTTTATAAAATTTACAGGTGTAGAAGAACAAAATCACTCAGCGCCTGTGAGCTTGATGAGACGCCTGACCTACCTTGACTACGACCACCTGTACAGAAACGTGCTCAGGCAGTCTGATGGGAGCCTGGAAGTGCATGGCGAGAGCCACCAGCAGGTAAACAATGGCCACCAGGTTCTTTGAATGGATCGCTGCAATTGCAAATCAAAAGAGAGACTTTTAGCTATGAGCTTACATAATAATGTAAGCACTTTCAAAAAGATAAAGGCTAACAGTTAGTGCATTTTTTTACACCGACAAAAGACAAATGAAAAAGCAGCAGTTAATGGAGCATGAATTGAATTAACTCTGAGGTTAGCTCCACTGGGAAATACATGTTTGAAGAGCTCCTTTAAGGACAGGCAGGATTAAACACTTTCTTTTTGTGATGCAAATAAGGAGACTTCATTATGTGTTAAAGGGACAGTCCACTAATTTATATGTGAAGTTAAGGCTTCTGTTTTCTGCCATGTTGGCACCAGGAATAATTCTCTTGTTTGTGGGGGCCTTTAGGGCCAGGGACTTGCATGTGCAGAGTCTGGGTCTATTGAGGTGGTGATGCTGTGGCAGCATGTGGTACATAAGTTAGCAGTGGCACACAGGGGCAAAATTGGGATTAGGGCTCTCTTCGTCAGTGCTTATGCTTTCATTAGAGCACATTTATCTGTATTTTTTTTCAAGTTTTTTTGTCCCAAGGGGGGTCTATAAAAAGATAGGAAATCTTTTTATAGTAAATGAAACCCTAATGAACAAATACAATGCTATTAAAACTGTCTAGCAACGTGAGTCTTAACCACATGTGCTCATCTGTGATTATGTGTATCTTGATGCAAAAACTCTGATACTTTTGCTAACCATGCAGTAGGATTTGAAGCTGCAGCTGAATAACCCATGTGATGATTTTTAAACCACCCCAGTCATTTTTATTTTTTCTGCATAATATGTCAGTGTAAAACAGGTTTTCATTTTAGTTCATGCCGGCAAATGCAAATAACAAGGCTAGTATACACAAGATGATATAGGTAAGTACCTATAAAGGCTTTATATTGGTTAGACTCTGGTAAAAACAATTGTCCTCTTGCTCAGAGATTATAGAGGTGCTCTCCAAAATTTGACTAAACAGCAGACTGAAATAAAAATTTTGGTTATGTTCCTTCAACTTTGTCACTACTTACTTACTCCGTCACATATGCGTTCCAAAGCTTAACAGAATAAGACTACTTAATCTTTGCAGTGCTTGTTTTAAACAGGAAATCGATGAACTGAACTCACAGTCCACGCTCCACTCAATAGTCCAGCCGTGAGGCCTCAGCAGTTCATTGACGGCCTCCAAGACCGTCTGAAGCTTCTGTTTCTGTCCGATCTCTGACTGAGTCACCTCGGCCACATTCAGCTTTCTGCCTGATAACTTTTCTGCCAACAACAAGGAATCAGCTTAAAAACAGAGGGTAAGACTTTCCATGCACATAACAGATTCATGAATAATCTACAGCACAATGAAGCTTTTTATTTTGTACTGAAAGTGTGAAGTGTGGCAAACAGTGGGCTTAAAAGGAGAAAAAGGAACTCATGTACAGATTTAAAAAGGGGAAGAATCTAAATTAGGTCAAGCAGTGGGAAAACATTAATGTAGACATAAAGACCAAAACAAGAGATGCACAGCAAAATGTTTTTTATGTAGCTGTGTGGGTTGTGCTCTAAAATGTGGTGGTAGAAGACGACAAAGCTGACTTTCTGAAAGAAAACTTGGATGCTCTGAAAATCTTATGGGATAGGATTATTCCTACTTAATGTGGGTTGACACATTAAAAAATTCCCAAAGGACACAAGGCTAAAACAATAAAACAGAAATCACACTTTGGTTTTAAAGATTTTCCTGTTACCTTTTAACCTGTGGTTTATGAAATAGGTGATTTTTTTAAATCACAAATTTGCAAAAGCTTCTAAAATTCTGTTTTCCAGGCTGCAACATAACTATTTTTCTTTTTTAAAGGGAATGGGGTCTGAATACACTGAATGCACTGTAGGCAGAGTATGAAAATGCAGTGTCTCAGCCTGCTGTGACAGAGAACAAACACAAGGGGGAGACACTGACCAGTCTCGTAAACCACTGTAGATTTACAGCAGCACAGTGAACACATTTTGATCAGTGAGTAAAAAACAAATGTGCTCTTCTGATCATCTTCAATCCATTTCAGCACATAACATCTGTTAAAAATGAAGCATTTTGTTTCTGGGCTTTGGTCAAAAAATCTAACTTAAAAATCCTAAACAATCTTCTTTAATTCCTTGAGCCAAAGGTTGTAAATAAAGCTGATATATTGCTGAAAACTAACACTTTTTCAGAATGCATCTTTTGCTTTTAACTGTGGTTAATGTAAATGTAATTAGAAAAACTTTAATTTCAAACAAAGTTAGAGCACAAAGATGGCATGAGTTTAAGATTTTCTCCTGCTTTCATCACTGCTGACTTTAATTGAGCATTTCTCGTTATACACGTCTAAAGAAAGCATCATTTATTTCTCACCAAATAACTTCTGAAGCACTTGTCCATCATAGCAGTCCTCCTCCAGGTCTTTGACTATGATCCTGTCCTCCTCCAGCTCACTGTTGATCCAGTCAATTAAGACCTGCAGACACAAATCAGAATACAATCAAATCCCTATGTGTTCTTTTATTCACATTTTAATGCTGTGATTGTGCTTGTGGACAAAATATAAAATCAGAGTACCTTCAAAAGATCTTTAAATTTAAGGTTTTCCCTCGATGTTGGGTCCAGCATAATCCTCTCTGCATTTTCCTCTGATCAAGACAACATGAGAGACATTAATCCTGTTTAGACATTTGGATTTACTCATGTTTTGTCTCACATGACACAAAAAAACTGTCTTCTCCCCTCATGACAACAGTATTTCACACAGTGACTGAAGACAAAGGTGTGTCCCTTCCACCTACTTTCACTTCCTGCTCCTAAACTGTCAAAGTCCCAGTATGTCACTCTTGTGACACCTTGTTTAAAGTATGAACTCAGAAAACTCTGACACTGACATACAACACTTGGACAGATTGAAAATACAAGTACAGAGTCAACAACAGCTATATCAGATTCCTTTTAACAACATTATTTTGTATATTCAAGCAATAAAAGCCTTATGCTTCCACATCTGAGAGAGCCAGGGCCAGAGGCAGCATCCATACCTAAAAGCACTATTAGGCAGCACTATTTTTTTTATTACTCTTTACAAATGATATTCATAGATCAAAAGTCAAGGTAATACTTATCTCTTACCCCTGAATCTGACATATTTGGAAGACTTCAGGAGATATTCTTTAAACTTTGCCAAATTGTCCACATTGGCTCAATGATAGATTAGATTTTGGAGGTATCAAGTTTAAGTTCATGGTCACTGGGCCTCATGTTCATTTTATGCATTTAAATGTTGATCTCTCAAGAATGCTTTGATTTTTTTCCAAACTTTGCACAAATGTCCACTCTGATTAAGTATTTACTGATTAGATTCTAGACAGTCTACGGCCAGGGTCATTGGGCCTCATGTCCATCCTTGCTTGTGAATAAGATATTATTGGAAGGCTCTCAGAGAGATTCTTCCATTTTTGCCAGATTGTCCACTCTGAATCAAGATTGAACAGATTAGAATTTAAAGGCTGTAGGTCCAAGGTAAAGTTATTGAGCCTCATGTTCATCCCTTGCTTGTGAAGGCCATCTCTCAAGAATGCTCTGAAGGACATTTTTCAAACTTTGCCAAATGTCCACTCTGACTCAGGGATGATTTGATAAGATTTTGGAGGTTGTTATTCAAATGTCAGGGTCACTCAGCCTCATGTTTATCTCTTGTTTGTGCATGTGATATTTTTAGAACACTTTAAGAGTAAGTCTTACTGTCCACTCTGACTCAAAGACATACTGATTTGTCTTTGAAAGTCATTAGGTCTGATGTTCATCCCTTGCTTCTGAACTTGACATCTTAAGAATGCTTTGAGATATGCAGGATTGGTTAGTCAGTGTTTTACATGTACAGTTGTGTGTTTAATGTGATGGTGTACCCAACAGTGTATCCTCAGGGTGGATGTCCGTCCCCGTTGGAAGCATGGGAGCATTGATGGCATTCTTCCCCTCTTCCTGCAGATCACTCACTAGAGACACAACAAAACACAAAAAGAATAAATTCAATAAAACAACTGAGATATAACAGAAAGGGTGATTTGATTGCTTACGCATTTCCTCATGAGTATACTTAAGAGCTGACTTAAAAATTATGGAAGCCTGGAGTGGCCATGCACGAAATTGTTTGTGTAAATCAGTAATCTCATAATCACAAGCTCATTATCCCATCATGTTAAGTTACAGAGCTCATTTTCTTCTATAAACATATGAATCGACTATAGCAGAGGAGCAGAAGATGATCTCTCCAGATGGCAACACAAAAAATGCTGTTTTTTCTCCTGAGGATCATGCAGTTAAATGATTTTCTGGTTTGCTGGGTCATACTTCATTTCAGTTTTATGGTTATCTAAATTTAGTTGCTGCAGGTGTCAAGAAGTCATTCATGCATGCTGCTGACATGGGCCTTCTGATCGCTGTTCAGAAATCATGATACATTTTAAAAGGTAGACATTTTAAACTCATTAAATCAGGCTGATTATGCTTTTTCATGTAATAAAAAAGCTTGTTAATCCAGATAAATGGTATTTTACTTGGAATCTGGCAAACATCATATCAAGCTTTACTTTCCTCTGCTTCCACAGAAAACAACAGTGTTTTTAATACTATTGTCAAAGGATAAAGACGGAGAATTGCTTAATGAAAAAGGAAAGATCGTGTTGGACAAATATAGAGATAGAAAGACATAAAAGAGAGTGTGTCAGTGTGATAGCAATATGAGTAAGCAACCGCTGACAGCTCTCCTTGTGGGTAGAGTGTGGTGTGAGTCTGTTGAACATTTGTGGGAAATACTCATTAAACCACAACTTTCCCGTATTGTCTATGTGACTCAGTGCTGCACTAAATTGTACATAATTGGTCTTAAAGAACAACTCCACACATTTCCCACAATAGACTCACTCACTTCTTAAAATGTGAAACTGTTATGGGACTTTCTGTAGAGTCTACAGGCAGACTTCACTTCCATGTTATAAGTGAGAGGAACCACTGGGCCAAATTTCACTCATGAAAAAAATCTCAAAATAATGATAAATGAGGCAGTTAAAATCTGCTCCAGGGTGGTGTGGGCGTGTTAAATGAACTGAAGCCATGCCCACTCACGACAGATAAGATCATCTCAAATAAAAAAAAAAATGCTTCTGATCAGAGCGCAGCTGCCTGGCGAGAGACAGACTTCTGGAGAGACAGAAGTTGGGGGTTACATTTACTGTTTTCTGGCACAAATCTCTCTGTGATGATACTTTAAATGACCTGTAGTCCACCGTGGCTGATAGTAGCCAGCTGTTCACTTTCAATGAAGGCAGTGACATCAACAAACTGTACTGAGATGAACTGCTGGGTGATTTTACATCGTTGCGGTATCAGGGAGGTGGGGTTATTCCCCATCAAGACCAGTGATGTCACAGGCTCATATACTTGCCCTGCTCCAATAAAACCAAACAAGATATAGATATGAGATAACATAGATCTCAGTGTTTTTTACATGTTTACAGCAACCTTTCCAACATATCTAGTGTGTTAAGATACAAATTTTGAATTTCACTTGACAGGGTCTTTAACAGGACTTGCTACAAAGTTTGAGAGCGCCTTTCACTCCCATTCGAGCAGCTGAGGAGGATAACTGTCCTGCAGCAGCTAAAACCACTGCTATGAGTCCATGATACTCAACAGCCGTTTTTACACAGAGATTCGGCAATAGAGGTGACAAGGAATGCCCATCTCTGTTCGCAACAGAGCTGTGCACGCCCAAGCTTACACACACACCCTGGTGTCCCGTAATCAGATGGCAGCCGCTGCCCGAGCTGCTGCTTTCAATGAAACTCAAAACTCTGGATTTCTTGGTTCAAAACTTTGTATTTTCTAAATGAAATACGGGGAAAATAACGTAAACATTCATTTTGATCGATTAGATCCAATGGACTTTTTTTCCTCCATGTTTCTGAGTTGGAGGTCCGACTTTAAGCAGTGTCACAGCGCACATATTTATGTTGGATGTCGGAAACTTCAGAATACTGAGCTCACTTGAACACATCATGGAACTTTTCAGACGCTGTTGTGTGCAGAGATGTGTCTGCTCTCTCCTCTCCTGTACAGAGTCAGCTCTCTAACCTCACAGTCTCTCCGGTTAATCCACATTATTCTTTGTTTTATCCCCCTGTTGTTTTCTTGGATGAAATGCCGCTCGATTAAATCATGCTGGCTTTTAAATCTCCCATTTATGGAGACAGCAGCGCACACTCGCCATTGCGGAATGCCGTGACGTCCTTTCACACTCGTTACGGAAAAGTCTGTTACGGCTCTGATACTACCTCTCGATCCGATTAGAGGTGGGGCGAGATCGACCCCCCATTGCGGAACGGTTGCTTTCATACAGAACGGCATTGCGGAACGAAGGCGCAACAGACCCGGAAAAGAGAGGCTGTGTGAAAGTAGCTTATGATTGCATGCTACTTTTGTTTTTCAAGTCAACAGTTGAAGGTACAACATTTTAGTTTAATTTGATGCAAAACAACAATGTGCTTTGAGTTTATGTTGCCTCTTGTAACTGATCTCTTGTTGTGCTGGTAATATGATTAAATGGTGTTACATATTATATTCAAGTGTTGTAATACAAAGAACCAGGTCCCTACAGAATCAATTTTTGACCTCTATCCTTATTCCTTTCTAGACGTAGGATGTCCTGAATGGTTGGGCAGGATGAAGTCCTTGGGGTGCATGGCACTTTAAACTTAGATTTCCCAAAAGCACACACCAAACCAAGTGTTATGGCAAATCTCCCAGAGTGCCATGAGAAGAGAGGCAGAATCTAATTTCATAATGTGATGTTGTTGCAGTGCATTACAGTCCTTTTGACTTCAAACAAGCATTTTACAGATTTTGGCTCTTCATGATATATTAGGTTTTGATGTTTCCCCCATGTTCACAGCGAAGAAACTAAAGCAGCAATTAAGACATGGAATCTTAAGTATATAAAATTAAAGTGACATAACTTACAGAATCTCAAACACCAGCACTCTAAATCAGGTTGGGTGTAAAATCTATTTCTGCTGAGGTGCTTTCACTTGGAAATGGAGAGACACTCCAGGGATATAAAAGCTTTCCTCCTCTAATGGCTACGCTGCTTTTATCATCCTGCATTTCAATTTGTACGACCTGCAACAGGCTGGACACCAATCAATGTCTGCAAATCTATCATTTCAATGGCTTTCCTATTTATAAAACCAGAGGTGAAGATGCACACAGAGCTACTTTTACATAAAAGCGTGCAAAATAATAACAATAATAAAAGCAAGAGTGCAAGAGTAGATTTTTGGTCCAATACTGATAAAAATCTTAACTTCAAAGCATAATGAAAGAGGATATTCAGCATTTCCCATGGAGGCGGGGTCCCCACAGGTTTCATATCTGATCCAGCCTTCTCATAAGAGCTCAAGGCTTGAATCTCCACAGATCAGCACTTTGCTTTGTAATTACTGAGCCAGCTTGCAGCATTTCATCATAATTGTGCTGCCTCCTCCCTCCGTGTGAATCCAACTGCATTGCTGCTGTACTGGCACTTCACACAGCCGTGTGAAACTCAACAGAAAACAGAAATTACACACATAATTCATTCACAACAGAAGATTTAGCCAGTATAAAACTTTCATCCCAGTCAGGTACACATTTGATAGTAGTGCTCACCTTCTGGTGATCTCTTATAGCAAGCAACATTTCTGGATACTGACCTACAGTGAACTAAGGTAACAAGTCCTGCTTCCCCATTTCCAAGTTCCTCTAAAAGCAAAATCAAATTACCTTGTTTCTTCCTCTTGGTCCCACACAGCAGCCCCGCCATGTCCCCGATATTATCCTACAGATCCCCCACGGTAGCGGAGAGCGAATGAAGGATCAGTGTGTGTAAATGTGTGAGTATATAAAGTGAGTATGAGTCTGAGTGGATCACAGTCAGTGGGACTGAGCGGTGGCAGGGGGCGTCATCACGTGTTTATTTCTGTCACAACCCTCCTCCCCACCTCTACGGTCCAGTTACAAGAGACCCTGAACGATCTGTGTTTGTGTGTGCATGGGACAGGAAGGAGACACCACAGTGGACGAAAACGCACCAACGTAAATCTGCAACATCAGTCACCTCTGGGACACAAACCAGTGGATACGGGACAGATCTCTCTGAAATATAGCAGGTACAGTTTTTAACATATAATTCATATCACTTAACTGTATATTAATTCATAAAAGTCAACCTTTTGGTGTTGTAGCTGACTGTCTGGTTACTCTACAGGAGTATCAGACTAAAAGGAGCATGTGAATGGAGTCTTTAATATGTTTTACTGCAGCAGACAATCAATCAGGCACTGCACTCAATCAGCTGCATCGCTGTTAACAGAATTAAAGTAACTGAATACAAACCAAATCCAGCAGTCACTTACATTTATCAACCTTGCATAATCTCATTTAAAAAGCTCCTCTCTGGTATTTGAAATCATTGCACAAAATATGGCCACATACCTTGTTCCTTAGAGGCTAAAAAGGACAGTTATAAAAATTTGCATGAATTAGGTTAAAAACAAGCTAGTGTTTTGGTTACACTGCTCCCAGGAGGGAGGGAGGTGATTCACGGTGGCACCAGTGGGATATAAATAATGCAGCAGTATGGAGAAGACAGACTGGCCCTTAAATATAGCTCTGGTTATTTACACCAACAGTGGCACCAGTGAGTAACAGCAGCCAGGAGATGACGGGATCACTGATCCACAGGGAGCTTTCAGGCCATGTAAACCATGGCAGCTCTTTCACTCTTTCACTTGTCACACTTAATATTAACTCTCATTGTTAGATGTTTTAATTCATATGCTGTTTGTCTAAACTCAAGACAAGTCAAGCTTTTTAAGTAGCACATATACACAGGGAATCACAATGGTTGATTAGTCAGTCAATCAATCTGTCTTTATAGGGATTGATTCATTATGGATGCTTTTTTACAAAAAGAAAGGGTGTAGGCCTTACTTTTTGTTGTGTTATTTACAAAGAACAAACATTAATCAATTCAGGGATGTATGGATTCACCAGTCTAATATCGGTCAGGTCAGGTCAAGGACGGGAGCACTTCAGCGTGTCAACCTTGGGCCTGTAGTGCTCTGGTCTCCTGATTGCCTGGCCAGGCCCATGCCCCATCTCTCCAGGTATCTTCCCAGCTGCCCACTCAATGTGGTCGCCCCTAGTGTCTGGACCAGTCCACCTGGTGCTGGGCACCCAGTATGCAATGAGCTGGATCAGGCCCGGGAAAGTGTGCCAAGTGCCCATAAAAGATGCCGTTCCTATATCAGGAGCTGACCCTTTCCATCCTTGCTCTCCTGAGCAAGTCAGTAGAAGACACACTGTGTTGGAAACTACAACAAAGATGCACTAAAGAGAAGTTGTCACCAAGGAGTCCAGTCAGCGCCCCTGGCCATCAGTCAACATCCAGGCCTCACAAGAGTATAGTAAGACCAGGAGGACTAAGGATCGCAAGACTCTGGCTTTCATCTGCATGCTCAGATACTGGGAACACCACACTGTCTCACTCAGTGAGCCCCTCATATAGAGCTATTATTGCTGCAAAACTATTTGCAAATGCATACACAGATTTGAAAATATGTACAAATATCCACAAATGCATGCACAAATCTGCAGATGTGTAGACCAATTTACTACTTGTGCACTTTGTTTATTTAGGTTGAGGAAACTTAACTCTTTTTGCTTTAAGCTGTCAAAATACTCCGAAGACATCAATTACAACAAAATTTGCCTCTGCTGGCTGTCACACACACATAACTTTTACATGCACTTCTTTGCATGCATTTGTATATCTGTACATGTGTTTGTAGATCTATACACGATCTGTGTGCATTTGCTAAAGTTTTGCAACAATAACAGCTCCATACCATCACTGCATGTGTGAAGCCAAGCCTCAAAGTCAGCAGATCGATGGATTCACTGCCAAGGTAGTTGAACTGCTCCACAACTTCCACGCTCTCAAAATTCACAGACACAGATTTGATGCCAGCAAGGCATCCCTAGTTGTCTAAATCTTTGTTTTGACCCAGTAGACATACATTCCCAATGTTTCAGCCTTCTCTCTCAGCAGGTTAAGAGCCCCCACAAGTCTGGATCAGTGATCTGGACATCACCAAATGACACTATGTAATGTATTGTTTTCCCTGCCTTTACTTTTCTGTACACCGAAGCACTTTTTAAACGCCCATTTTGGCGTTTAGGTGCTATATTAGTGGTTTATTAGTAGTTATTAGATGTCAACAAAGTGGCTCTTATGTCAATGAAATACAAAAACTTTTCATAACAGCTCATTTGCATAAAACACTTAATATCCATCAGCCATTTTTTGCACAGAGCAAAGAGCAAAAATAGACAGCTTTAGTTTAAAAATAATTAAATACTTTCTAAAAATGCACCCTAAAATCGACAATATCTATTGCATGATGTTCATCGTCATTTAATACTTAAAAAATAGTCTGTAAAGTGAAAGAGCAACAAACTTTAGACTTACTATTGTCTGCATCCATCTTTAAACTTAGTCAATAAGTGTTTCTCTGTGTCACAGTGAATATACTCCTAACTCTATGATAATACAGGGAGGATGTGATGGGACATCACTTTCAGTCCTTATAAAGAGAAACCTTTCTCCTTCATTATCACAGAAGTCCTGCCGCTGGCAAAGGGAGCTGTGCCTTGTCAGAGAAGCGCAGACTTCCTTTCACCCTATCAGAGTAAACAGAAAAAACACAAGCATCATGTATTCTCTTAAACTAGCCTTGGAGAACAGTTCCTTTATGTTCTGTCCATTCACCCTAAGCAACACTTTCTGATATAAACATCCTGAATGGAGGTTCAAGTGCTTAATACTGCACTAGCACTGCATTTCTTAGTCTGCTTGCTGAGGAGTGTCAACACATTTTAAAAAATCGCAATTCCTTTTTCTCAAAAATGCACACAAATTATGATTATTCAGCAAACATGAGGAAACTTTTCCAGCAGTGACTCGTCCTTCATGGGTGTTCACTTTGAACAGTTTTTACCACACCCAAATGTAACAGAAGCCACAGCCACAGCAACAAGTGAAGCAACAAGATGTGCACCATTAGATTACAGCTTATTTAACTCTCCTCTTAAAATCATTTATAATAAAAACATCAGAGTTCTCTGCCTTCAAAATAACAAGTGCAGATTTAATCCAGTCTGACCACACAGGGGCACTGCTCCCTCACAAGCTTAATTTCCAGTTTCAGAGGCAAATCCCACTTGAAGAGGAAATCAGTATTTCCAATTTAATCACCATAAAAAACTGAACTTTTTATGATATTCTAATTTTTTAAGATCCACCTGTTCAAAACCAAAAGACATTGGAAATAATTCCCACAAGAATCAATATTTGTTCAAAGAGAAATAACCAAAAGCATGCCTCTCATATTCAAAGTAAGCCTATGTTACAAAAACTACCAACACTTTGAGAGTCTTTGAGAAATTAGGAAATACCTTACATTGCTGAACTACCTCCCTGGTTTAAGCAAAGCTTCAACACAAGCCACAGCAGTACAATTATCCTCATTACCTGATTAAACGAACCTCATAATTATCATGTAATTAACTCACTAGACTAAGTTTTTCTGCGGTTTCTTTGTTAAAACCCTAAAGTAGTTTTAAAGTCAAATAAACCTCCTAAATCAGCTTCCAAGACAGCCCTCAGGACTGCAGCGAAAATCTGTATTCATATCGATTTATCTAGAGTTTTCTGCCAGTAATTGAGTCAATCAATATGTCAAGCTCAACTGCAAAAGGGATGCTAAAATAGCCCAAATATGAAAGCAACAAATCACATTTAGCTATGATACAGGGTCATCTTTATGAAATACAGAATGTAAAGCTATATGACGTTGTATTGTGAGCTGATTCACTCTTAAACCTCTCCCTCAAATACCTAGCCTGACGTATTAGCGTGACTGTCAAAGTGGGCCATCTTGGGACTGCAACATCAGCTGATTATACTTAGTAATGCCTTCACACTGGTGATAGCTGTGGCCAGAGGTATAATGTTCTCAGGTTTTCCCCTCCATCAGTCCAGGTCGTTCTTGTAAACATATCTCGAGAGTGCATGCTCAAAATGTTCTAGAAAGTTCTTTTCATGCTCCCTCTAGTTCATCCCCTGCTTTTGAAAGTGATTTCTCACTACTATAATTGGTGGTATCTGTCTGTCTGGCAGGATTTGCACGCCCCACTGTTGCTCCAGCTGTCCTCGATACCTCATAAAGTTAAACTCTTATATAGATTTATAAAACAGGCTGATATATTTTAAGTGTTTTCTTTTGATTTTGATGATTATTGCTAACAGCAAATGAAAACCCAAAATTCAGTATCTATTGGAGACTCATGGTGTCACACTCAGACAAATCAGCTAATTAACTCCAAACACCTGCAAAGGTTTCCTAAGTCTTTAAACGGTCTCAGTCTGGATCAGTAGTCTACACAATCATGGGGAAGACTGCTGACTTGACAGCTGTCCAGAAGCTGATTATTGACATCCTGCACAAAGAGGATAAGCCATGAAAGATCATTGCTAAAATAAAACTGGCTGTTCAGAATGCTGCATTTAAGCACATTCATGAAAAGTTGAATAGAAGGAAAAAATGTGGCAAAAATGGTGCACAAGCAACAGGGATAACTGCAGCCTTGCGAGGATTGTGAAACGAAGCCCATTTAAGAATTTGGGAGAGTTTCACAAGGAGTGGACTGCTGCTGGAGTCTGTGCTTCAAGAGCCGCCAAGCATTGACAGATCCAGGACATGGACTACAACTGTTGCATTTCTTGAAGCAGAGACGTCAGAGGCGTCTTACCTGGGCTAAGGACAAAAAGGACTTGACTGAATGCTCAGTGGTCCAAAGCCTCTTTTCAGATGAAAGTCAATTTTGCATTTCATTTGGAAATCAAGATCCTAGAGTCTGGAGGAAGAGTGGAGAGGCACAGAATCCAAGTTGCTTGATGTCCAGTGTGAAGTTTCCACAGTCAGTTGTGGTTTGGGGAATGATGTCATCTGCTGCTGTTGGTTCACTGTGTTTTAGCAGATCCAAGGTCAGCACAGCCACCTACCAGGAAGTTTTAAACACTTCATGCTTCCCTCTGCTGACCAGCTGTATGGAGAAGCAGATTTCATTTTCCAGCAGGACTTGGCACCTGCCCACACTGCCAAAGTACCAATACCTAGTTTAAGGACGATCGTATTCCTGTGCTGGACTAGCCAGCAAACTGGTCTGACCTAAACCCCCATAGGGAATCTATGGGGTATTGTGAGGAGGAAGATGTGAGACACCACATCCAAAAACTTAGAAGAGCTAAACTATATCAGCCTGTGTGATATTCTAATTTCTTGAGATGCACCTGCATGTACAGATATTGTAAAAAATTGTTGCACTTTTCACTTCAGTTTGGAGGTTGTAGGTCAAAGGTCAACTGGCCTTATGTTCATTCCTTGCTCATTAGATCTCTTCAAACCCCACTACTGCTAAAAATAACCCAGCCCTTCTTCCTTGTGTGGATAGACTACTTTGTTCAGTTTTATTTTTATTTCATTTAACCTTTATTTGTAACACTTTTAGGTTTTACGATAAGATGGACTGAAGTTTGGGTTTTTACCCTCAGTCAGGGAAGTTTCCTGTTTTGCTAAGCAATATTGGTTGTGAGAATATATAATATTCACAGCCTCTATCAGGCTAGTGTTATAAGAGTAACCTGTACAGTTTGATCAGGGGGGAAAGGGTACTGATTACCCTGGCCCAGAGTAGGGGGCCGCCCTTGAGAAGCCTGCGATGAAAAGTGTTTTTATTTATTTTTTCTTAGTAGCATCATTATTGAATCAAAAGCAACTAAATTAATTGGCCATCAGACTGACATTTGTATGAAATAGATTAAAATAAAATACTTGGGGGGGGGGCACCTCCCTTAAAAATATCTAAATGGTGTTGCCCAGCGCTGCAAAACAACAAAAGTAAATTTTATTTAACCATAGTAAAAATGTTGCTCATAAATGGGGAAATTATGGTTACATTAAAATGCATAGATATTTGTAAAAATGTTGCAACATTTGTTGCTTGGCTAGCTGGATAAGGGTGCCCCTGTGTAATATTCTTTCTGGGGGCCTTAAATCCCTCAGCTACGCCCCTGAGTTTGATACAAGGATTTCAGAAGCCTTATGTAGAACTTTATGAGACTCTTACAGTTTGAGTCTCTGTCCTGCTGGTGGACCTTCTTTTATGGAGATTACAAACACATGGCTGTGAACACACACAGCAGACACACAAATACACACCTAGTTGTTAAAGCCTGCAGCTGTCCCTTTGACCACACTGACTGTCCTGAGGGAGGGCAGAAAATAGTTTGGGAACAAATGCCGAAGTGGGACATGAAGAGTCAAAATGAGTATTTTTATGTTAAAATTAGAGTAAACACTGTAATCCTCTTACGCTTTATCTCCATGACCTTGTATTCCTGACAACGGTCACTGACTGTGTGATCTATTTATGTTTATTACCTCATGTTGAAAGCCTGTGGAGCCTCGGAGGCTTTGTCTCTGATTCTCTTTAGGCATTTCTGACCGGATGGGAAGAATCTAAACTATATGATTGCACTGTAGCTCAAGATATCTTCACTACTGAACCTCGACCTACATGTAGATTGATTTAGATTGTCTATAACATAATAAGATTACAACATTATGCCAAGAGAAGAGGGAAAAGACACAGGAAACCCCGTGAATAAGGTAACTCTAAACGTAATGTATATCATGTGTAAAGCTCATGATTTAAGTGTTGGGGATGTCCCACAGGAGAATATATCATTAGTCACTCATGTGATTGCAGCACCAAGGACAGAAACATAACAATAGGAACAAATAAGAGGCTGATTAAATGAAGAAAATACCATTAATAAATATTCCTTACCTTCTTTGGATTTTTTCTTCCTAACCAGGGTTCCTCCTAATTTGCCGAGGAATGATTCTTCCTTTTTCATTTTCGCGGACTGCTGAGTCGCTGATGTGTTTGCGGTCCCGGACATCTTTAAGGTTTGTGTGCTCTCTGGCTGTGTGGGCTAATAATGTCACTCCTTGTGATGCATCCAGGCACCGGTGCAAGAGCCAATCACAGCGAAAGGACAGCAAATTAACACAGTGACACGCAGACAGACCCACTAACAGACTGGAACAAATACCGTTGGTCGCAACATCAACACGGACGAAATGACTCACATGTGAGTAAAAGCTTCATCTGATTCACTGTTTACAAGCGGTCAATCCCCACAGCGCCTCCTAAGGGCAGGACAAGAGACAGAGTTCACAAGATAACCTCTTCTGAAGTCTGTGACAGATGAAGACTTACTGTGTATGGAGCCATTATTGTTGCAAAACTATTTGCAAACGCATACACAGATCTGCACACAAATCTGCAATTGAGTGGGATCTAAAAGTGAGTGCAAAGATTTGCAGTCTGTAAAAAGATTAGCAAATATGCACAAAGATCCACAAATGCGTGGACAAATCTGCAAATGGGTAGACTAATTTGATTATTGTGTACTTAGTTTATTTTGGTTGCTATTTTTGCTTTAAGCTGTCAAAATACTTAATCGACATCAATTACAACAGAATTTTCCACTCAACTGGCCGTCATACACACATGACTTTTGCAACACTTCTGCTGTGCACGATCTGCAAATGCGTACTCAGATCCTTAAAGGTCACATATTATGTCCAGGCTTTTCTAGCAAAAATATGTACCCCTGGCCTGTCCACAATTCCCCCAAGAATCAGAACCTCCACCCAGGAGGATCAGGAGAGCCACATCCATATCCTGAGAGGGGCGTGGTCAGGGGCGGAGTAAGACAGCTCATTGACATTTAAAGCTCACACACTCACAATTTAACATGTTGAAAGTGTCTTTATTGGTCCACACTCCATATAGTTAACACTTTTGTAGGTGTTAAATAAAATTACAACAAAAGGTAAGTAGATTTGAATTAGGTAGATTATTTCTTTGTTGTCACAATGCTTCTTGGAAATAAATGTTATACTAATGGAAAGCCTGTTTATTTCCCTTTTGAATGGTGCCACATTTGCAAGGAACATGTATTTGTGGGATGAGCAGCAGAGCTGAGTCTGTGTTGCACCCATGTGAAATATGATCAGTCTTCTCTGCCAATGCCAAACAGGGATGGAAAAAGGATGAATTTCCCACATGAAATATGCAGTGCTTATTCTTTAGTTTAATATACACTTCTGAGATGAATTACTTTTCCTCTGTTGAATAAAGCCTTTGGATTCTGTTTGCTAAATGATGGTTTCTAAGCGTAAATGAATCTGTGTCTGTGTTCCAAACACTTCTACTCAGTAACTAATGAAAGGAAGTATGGAAAACCTGTAAAACGTGTATAGTACTCTGTTCTCTGCATTATAGAAAAGCAAAAAGGTCTGCACTCCAGGAAGCCCCTGTTAGAGGATTTATTGCCAGCGTGAGGAAGAGCATGTTGCCATAAAATGTTGCCTGCTGCAGCTAAATAATCCTCTGACTGGAACCCCTGGTGTGCAGAGCTTTTGTGCATCTCTATGATTGGTTATTTTGGACCCAGGACCCACAAATGGGTATGCATGTCTTATTTTGATTTTCTGCTTCCCCACATTCCCACGCATTAGTTACACTAAGCAACATTTAGCAGAGCAACAGTGACAAGAAGAAAGTTTCTGTAAACTTTGAGTAGAACTAGACTCACATTAAGATAAAGGTAAATGCAGTAAGAAAGAGAAGGGTAGAAAAAACAAAGCAGCAAAAGCTAATACAGGCTTATAGATAAAGCACCATTAATGATTGTTTAAGTGTGTGTAATAATAGAGTGTACAGTAAAGTAATGATAACAGACTGAGGTAGACTTGAGGTACTTGAACTTAACCTGAGCTTTTCCCTTCCTCTTACGTGATGTAGAGAGTAATATTGCTGTTAATATTTCCAGGCATTAATCTAGAATTATTAATTTCTACATTAAGATTGTTTCACTTTGTATAAAGACATTATAAAATATATACTGTCATGGAATAAAATACACAACTGCAAGCCTAAAAGAAGAGGATGATAGCAAATGATTGTTTTTACTTCATCCTACACCCTTTTTGAACAGAAAATAGTTATAAATAAAGTTGTTACCCAGCCTATGCTGTTGTTCCTATTTGTTTTGTTTGCCTGTGTGTTGTACTGATGACATAAATTTGAAATAAAACAAATATTGAGAAGGAAATTGATTTGCAACTGTTTTACAGCCGTTGTAATGTTGAATATAAAGACACTTGAAATGTAATTTTATGGCTCAGTTTGTTTTTTTAAAAGGTCTGTTAGGACAATAAAACCTGTGGAAAAACTCAGCGCTTCCTCCGATTTCTTCACTGAACAGAGCAGATTCATCTTCAGTGTTCAACACCTCCTCCTGTTTCTGGAGCTAGGATGAAAGGAAAAAAATTGAAGTTAGTTTGCAGAAAATAAAAAGTTCACTTAGTGTGATGTAGCTCGATTGAAACTCCCAGAATGTCTGATTATGTGCTGTACACAAGAGTAATGCTGCTGTCATGAATTCACCTGTAGTCTGCAGGAGCTTCCAGTCCACCTGCAGCCTGTGTCTCAACCTCTCCATCATCTCCACATCCTCAAGTAGCGGAGCGTTTAGCTGCCCCAGAGAGGGAGCAGCGTGACCGAGGAGAGAGGAGGCTGTGGGGCTGACACAGGCTTTTTCAGCTTCCTAAAGATCACAAACCCTGACATTAAAACTTCCATCATACCACAAAAGGAATGACAGACTTTTAGTTACAAAACTATGAAGGACTAAAATGGTGTTCACCTGCATGAGTACCAGCGTGTGCCCCTGTGCCAGGCCCTGCAGCAGCCCTGTGAGTTGCTGCCAAATACTGTCAGTCACACCGCTATGTGCCGTTCGAACCAGCAGAACCAGAGTGGGGTCGTACTCGTACGCAAGAGGTAGGAGGAGGCTTAGTACAGCGTGTATGAAGCCAGACACTTCAGTGCAGCCCTGCAGGGGGACAAAGAAACACTTTAATTTCACATAAACACTGTGTTTTAATGTAACGCACAGTGTTGACTGGACTAACTATTAAAGGGATACTTCAGTATTTTTGAAGTTGAGTTGTACGAGTATGTATTGAGTTGTTGATTTATAAGTTGAGCAGTAGTAGTTGCATTATCCTCCAGAGATTTCAGTGAACAGTGTGCCTTTAAGAAGGACTTGCTGATTGTACGAGCCAGGAAGCTAGGCTATACAGCATAACAGATGGATAAGGTTTCTCCACAGAATTTAGCACGTTTTTGGTGAAAATGGGCCACAAAACAGTATTTGCTCAAACATACGCACTATGGAAAACTTTTGAAGCATTTTATATTATACCCAGAAAGCTTCTGTGTTTTTGTTGCTACTTTGCAATGTAAGAGCATGTAACTGGTAGCCAAAGCCTACATTGTATAAGCCTAGCTGTAGGCTGTACTTGATGGTTACAGACCAGTGCTCCCCATCTCCATCCAGCTTTACTGTTAACTTCTTGTTTTTCAATGAGGATTCTGTTAAAAAAAAAAGCGGCACCTTGTAAAGTGTATTTACTAAACAGAAAACTGACAATTTCTCACCTAGTGCGCGTGTGCATCCTGGGTTGATATCCAGCGTGAATGTGGTCCATTTAAATATAATGTACTTCTCACTAATACCTGTTTGAATTAATGCTGATGTACCATGCTGCTGCTGCTGGCGAGGCTCAACCTCCTCCACCCCAGGCTCCTCCTTTATAGCTTGTCCCACCCTCATACCAAGATTTATGCTACTATGGATGAACTGCTTCTGAACTAATTTTATTGTGTTCAGTATGCGTTGTCATTAATGTATCTATCCATATGTGGGTTTCTAGCAATGTGCTCCCAGGAAAGTTAAAGCATGCTGCTTGACTAACCCAAGAAGCCTCTTTTGAGCAGAACCTTCTCCACCAAGTTAAACTGTAAATCAATTTTGCAATAAAATGGTCAAATGTACGATAAGGGTGTTCATGAGTGAAACAAAATTCATTTTAAAAAACTTGGATATTTTGCACTGGCAGGTGATAACAGGCACCCATAATCGCTTGAGCATAATCACTTGATATTAGAACTTAGCCATCAGACAATAAAACAGACAGAAAAACAGTAAGCTTAAATAACAACCTACTACAGAACTACACTCAGTGCACAAAGTCAAAAACTTTAAAATGTAATTTATGCTTCTGTAACATGTTACCTTTTTCAGTTCAACAGTTATGTTGTATTTGCTCTTCTGTTCCTCAGACTTCTTGTTGCTGAATTGAAACAGGAGCATTTTCCTAAAGATGGAGACATGCTTATTACCTTATTACTCATTAGCTGAAAGCTGCACAGTACAGATTTGTATCCTAATGTCCAAATTCAGAGGGAGAAAATATCACTCACCCATCATTTGAGACTGAACTTGGGAATTCTGTGTCTCCAACACACACAACCAGAACCCTGCATGAGGAGTAAATCTGAAATCAGACTGAATTGCTGACAACAATGACCTTTGTTCAAAGCATGTAAATTTAACAATCAAGTTTTTTTTTATGAAGTACTACACCTTTGGTCTTAAAAGAACATTTGGTTATCTATTGGTACTACTTTGCTGGTTTCTATTACTATTCATCTGCAATTGCTTTGTCAATAAAAACAGTTATTATCAATATTTGGGGTTGAATTTATTATTTGGATTAATGTAACATACTCAAGATGTGATGACCACAGCACACTTTTCATTTTTTCACTGCAAACACAAGCAAATTAAACACCAAAAACAACCAATCACCCACACAGACAAACACACATCTTAAAATAGATCTCCCTATGTAAACAAATACTTCCATACCATATCCAAGACTTAGAGCACATTCAGAAAGCATTCAGATCCCTTTCACTTTTTTCAATTTTATCATGTAAGTATTCATAAGAATTCAGACCCTTTACTCAGTATTTAGTTGAAGCACCTTTGAAAGCAATTACAGCCTTGAGTCTTTTTGAATATGATGCAACAAGCTTTGCACACCTGGACTGGGGGATTTTATGCCACTATTCTGTACACAGCCCCACATCTCAGTTAGGTTGGAAGGGGACCGTAAGTGGACATCCATTTTATAGCTCCATTCAGCTTTTCCTCAACCCTGACCAGACTCTCACGATATTATATTATATCATAATGCTGCCACCACCATGTTTCACTATTAGGATGGTATTGGCCAGGTGATGAACAGTGCCTGGATACCTCCAGACATAACATTTAGAACTGAGGCCAAACAGTTCAATCTTGCTCCTGAGCTAAATTTCAAATGTTGTTGCAAAGAGTCTGAATACTTATGTCAATGTGACGCTTTAGTTTTTTTTTCTTTCCAACAATTTAGCAAAAATTAAAAAAAGAATCTGTTTCCCCTTTTCATGATGGGGCACTTAGTGTAGAATGAGAGAAAAAACTGAATTTAAACAATTGTAGCAGCAGTCTGAAATACAACAAAATCAAAAAGATCAAAGGGGGTCAGGATACTCTCTGAATGTGCTGTAAAGTCATATTTGCTATATTTAAAAGACAGCAACCACTTTCAAGTCCACATAAAACTAAAGAGCCAAGTTTGCCTGGCTTAAAGACCTGAAATGGCTTTTTAGGATCTCTTAAAAAGTGACTACATTAATATGTTTATTTAATGTAAAACTGTAGTTACAGTTTTTACAGGGGGTTGTGTTTAAGTGTTATTTTGGAGTTGTTACTGCTTCCCATTAAATGAAATATTCCTGTACATACACCTAGCCCCAAACCTACATTTAGAATTTGTACATGTAAACTTAGTGACTCTTTAATTTGTTTTAAGACCGGAATTTTTTCTTGTAGATGTGTCCACAAAATCTTAAACTTGAGAGAATTTTTCTGTGATAAAAACAAAAACATCTGTCTCATTTTTTTTCTTCCCGAAAGAACAAGGACAAAAAATTAGATCAACATTGCCATACCGGCTGTTAGGGGAAGATACAGCATGCTGAACAAGACACATCATCGCCATGGAAACATCACGGACCAGAGCCAAGCCATTGCAGATCTGAGAGGAAGTCATTGAACGTAATGAAATTAGCTTGCAGCTCATGCAGGCAGGTCAGCATAGTAAAAACCTGTATTTACAAGAGGATCCAATAAAAAAAACAGAACATAAATTTTATTCTGACTGTACCTCGTTCTTCTCCATCTTCTCGGCGAGGGCAATAAGTCTGGAGAGGGTTGTTAACGCATCAGTGTCATCTGTAGTTTTGAGGAAATTCTCCCTAATTGAACAAAAACAGTGTGTTGAAGATTAAAATTAAATTTAAGCAAACTAATCCAATAGAAATAAACTCTTCCTACAGGCTGTGCCCAATACCTGAGTTTGTTGACCACTTCTGGGTCGGGATCTTCTGATGAGCTGAATCTTCTACATTCATCTGGGCAGGTAGCATCATCAGGGAGGAGTACAGCAGTGCGTATAGGAGGAGTAACACGTTTCGGAGGCTCTGGCCACACCTTTTCCTCTACAGTTTTCTCCTCTTGCCCATTTTTTGTCTTTTCTTCTTCTGCTGCTAATTTGATGCGCTTTGTGCTGATTTCAGAGGTGGGTAGATCAGCTGGATAAAGAGGTTATGAAAAGTAAACACACTCTAGCAGCTGCAAGCATAAAATATCATAGCCAAATATTATGTTAAACAGACTGTATTTTTCCATGTTTGCAAGCAGGCAAACGCTAAAAACATCAAGGCAAATTTCCCTCAGTGAGTCTAAATCCATGACGATTTCAAAAGTGTTGTGCTTTTATACCCCATGCTGTGATAAGTTGCTTAAAACTATATGATATGATAATAGAAGGCTTGATTTAATCATCAGCACCTGCATGTTGGAGGCAGGACCAGTACTGCCTGTGAACTGATCGAACACAATGAAGAGACTCAAGAGCACTAGGAAGAGAAAACAAAGTACAGGGATAAAATGCACATCTACAAGGTAAGGTCTGATGATTACATTTAGCTAACACTGGGACAAACCTTTCACATGGACCATCGAGGTTTGCAAGGCGAGGAGAAGGATCTCCGAGCAGAGTTTGAACTGTCTGGCACACAGACTGGGGGAGGGAAGTCAAGTTGTATCCACCCTGGAAAACATCCACACAATAAAATCTTTACAACTGAGGATTCCTCAGACATGAGTAGCATTAGAAACAACATTCACAGATGAATAGTACCATGGATTATCACTGTTGTTTAAAAATACAAGAGATAAAATGCTGAGCTGGAAAAAACAACAGAATCGACTGTGTACATATGAGGTCAGGTGCCAAATTCAAATAAATGAATGAGATTGTTCCCTGTGTTTATACTGATGTGTATTATTGTGCTGACTTACCTCCAGGACAGCACATAGCTTCCCTCCTGCGAGGTTCATCAGCAGGTGAGTGAGGTGGGCAAAGATGTCCGGGCTAGCACACATTTCACCCTGAAGATAAAAATGAACCACTCAACCACTCTGATCAACCAGTAAAGTCTGTATAATCTGCAAAGATGGCAGAATGTCCCTGCATACACCAGGTGTACATCATATAAAGCACACCTGTTTAAAAGAGACTCATACAAACTACTCTTCTAAAGTGGATTTTTAATTCATTAGCACATCTTTTGGTGCTGAAATCAGAATTAGTGATGGTGTGCTAAACTGTATTGTTTGGACAGCACTTCAGATATTCTGCTGCCAGATTTAAAGAAGATGGACAAAAACAGCCACTTCTTAAAATACATTTAAAACTGTGACATTAATTATGACTTACATGACTGATTCCTAACAGAGTTGGTAAAAATGTAACTATTTAATTTAAACTTTGGAGCTGCAATAATCTCAATCTGATTTCTGTAAATCTTTTTTGATATTAGCCACAAATGTTTGACTCCATAAACAACTACTGTATGAGGCATTAAAAACCAAATGTATTCCATGTAATGAGGAAGAAAGCTTTTAAAAGTGGCCTTTTTTTCTTGATGCTGTGAGCAGTTCCTGAATGGTTGGCAAGAAGCTTGCAGCACAAATCAGGAAGACTGCTTTCTACAGCTACAAGAATATCATGAAAAAGTTAATGTGTTCACACAGTTTAGTGAAACTTAACTTATAAACAGAGGGGGACAGGGCTGAGCAGTGCATCTCTTCTTGTCATCTTTTGTTGTTGTTTTGACTGAGAGCCCCCTGGCAGTGATATTTACATACCATGAGTTCAGGGTGACGATGAAATAAAAAGCAGCCCAAAATAATAAAATGTAATAAAACCATTAATAGATTACTACTGATGATGGAGCCATTTCACCTAAATCTACAGATGTACCTAATTATTTGGCCACTGAGCACAGTATGAGTGAAAAAAACAACAGTTTTAAACATAATGCTTTAAATTCAATCAGTACCTCTGGGTCACCGATGGCTGAGTCAAAACCTGCACACACCAGGACCAAGTCTGGGCAAAACTGCAACAAAGAAGCACACAATCGCATTAATAATCTTAACAAGTTAACTAACAGTATAAAAAACTTTTAGTTTTCCAAATACAGCTCACCTCATATGCAACAGGCAGAAAGAGGTGACAGAAGACTGAAAGGTAGTCGCTGTTTTCCATTCCCACCTGAAATATGAAAATGAGTGCTCATTACCAAAAACAATCAAACACAGAGATGTAAACAAAACAAATAAATGGCATAAAAATTCCTGGAAATAAACAAAGAAAATACGAAAAAATGTAACATGACTGATGACTGAAATCATCAAAGATAAATTAAAATTTTACATAATAGACATAAAAGGTAGGCTACAAAATCAGTTTTTTATCTGTGACTGTGTTGACCTATGATGAGAAAAAAATCCATAATTTCCAGAACATATAATGTTTTATTTAGAAGTCAAAAGACAATAATTAAAATATACAGTAGTGTAATTTGTAGAAAAACTATTTACCTTCTATAACTTTTTGGACTGTATCAGCATTGTGTTTTTTATAAAATGGCTAACAAATTTAAAAAAGTAAACAAGTCTTCCTGAGGTCACTGACCTTATTCCAGGGCACATTAATATTGAATCCTGCTCCTTTCTCTTTTCCAACATTGTCGTAGTCTGAGTCTCTTAGATTAGGCCAGAATTTCTGATGCTCATAGCGATGCCAGGAGAAATACAGCACACTGAAGGAGAAAGATGAATTTAAAAAGTAATCAGAATTTAAACAGCATAAGCAAAAAGCACAGATTTTCATCAGGGCGCCGTTATTTGGACTCACCTCGGATCATCTTCAAAACTGTACTGCACCCCCTGACCATGATGTACATCCCAGTCAACGATTAAAATCCTGAAAATACAAACACAGAAATGAAATGCAGAAATTTCACTACAACCATTAAAATAAACTCAGAATCAATCAAATCCAAGGTATTACCTTTTCACTCCGTATGTTTGCTTTGCATACTGAGCTGCTATAGCCACATTATTGAACACACAGAATCCATTAGCAGCGTTGCGCATGCTGTGGTGTCCTGGTGGTCTGTTAACAAGGACAGAAAGGAGATTAACAAAATGCTACTTAAGAAATGTATTAATAATACAGTATTTGGGTTTATGAAGCAATTATTACCTGTAATTTCTATCTTTTTATTCTAAAGGTGACTAAATGTGACAGTTCTCTCAGTTCAGACCTGCCCTCATATTTCTACATTCTCCAGCCTGAGTTCCCTTTACTTTCTTTAAAGATGGTCTTCTATGTTTTTGTTTTAGTCTTTGTGAACTTGTTCTTGTACTTCAATGTTGAAATTTTTTGTAAAGCTTGTATTTTGTACTGATTGATTGTTTATGCTTATTCAAAGTTATCCTGTTAACTAGTTTTAAAATCAGCTGTATGAGCTATATAGTGGCACATCTCAAAAAATTAGAATAGCATTTGAAAGTTAATTTTTTTCCTGTAGTATTATTTAAAAAGTTAAACTTCAATAAATTCTAGATTTATCTCATACAATACCTCAGGACATTTGTTTTAATTTCATGATTAGAGTGTTTAGCTCTTAAAAAATCCACTACCTCAAAAATGTAATATTGTAGAAAAGTCTTATTTACACAGGTTTCCTGAATCTTCATTCTCTCACTTTGGTTCAGTACACACAATCGCAACCATGGGGAAGACTGCTGACTTGACAAATGTCCTGAAGATAGTCATTGTCATCTTCCACAAGGAGGGCAAGCTACAGAAGGTCACAGCTGAAAGGGCAGGCTGCTCTCAGAGGCTGTATCAAAGCATATTCATGGAAAGTTGACTGGAAGGGAAGAGTGTGGTGAGAAAAGGTGCGCAAGCAACAGAGCAATATTGTCAAAACAAAGCAGATTCAAGAACTTAGGGGAGTGTCAAAAAGAGCTGACTGAGCAGGGAGTCATTTCATCAAGAGCCACTACACAGAGACGGGTACAAGAAATGGGATACAAGTGACTTTTTCCTAGTGTTCCCAAATTACTGAGTACATAAATACGCAGTATGTTCCAGGAGGTCAACATTTCTGTGAAATAAATCCTTTATGGCCTGGTGTTTTATGATATTCTAATATTCAGAGGTAGTGATTTTTTTATTTTCCAAGGAGATTTATCTAGAATATATGGAGTTTCACTTTTTGAACTGAATCACAGGAAAAAACTTTTACGATATTCCTTTTTTTTTAGGTACACCTATATGCCTTAAACTGCTGAGTCATAAAACCTTCTTTTTTTAATGTTTAATGAAGGCCTATAACTAAAAACTTTACTGCCAAATGCAGTAAAGCAGATGTTACATAAAGCAGTTAAAGCCAATCAGTGGATTTGGATTAGGGGAAAAAATGCCCGTTTGGGGCCAAAGTAAAGGTAGAGGAAAACTGCTATTTTTCTCTTTAATCTGCCCTAACAAAAAAGAGGGAGTAGGGGGAGGTAGAATAATGGCCTGATCCAGCAGTGTAGTGCAAGCCTCTCTGCTTCCCCTGTCTGCTTTCTCAGCTCTCTATTCAGACTTTTACTCTTATTTTCTTTAGTGTTCCTTTCTCAGTTAGTTTTTCATGTGTAATGTTGGAACATGGGGAAGCTGGTCTGTTGGTGTCAAGTTGGGGCCATAAGCTAGAGTAGGTAGTATCAGTGTTGTCATTACCTGCAGCTTGCATGCACAGAGCCTGGGTTGAAACTGAGATTTTGAGTCTCTTTATTGAGTGCTTATGCTTCCGCTAGGACACAAGTATCTTGTGTTTATATCAAACTGGAAATGAACGCAAATTCTCTTGCTTTATGATAATTTATTTATGCTTACTAGAATGTCAGAGGAAAAGTTATTATGTCTATGAACTCATTAATAACTAGACTGACTTTAAAGACTGAAATGTAACAATAGAGAAAATATGAAAACAGTTAAGCTCACCTGACCAGAGCCATGCCATTTCTCACCTTCCCTGTCATCACACTGTCTACAAGCTGCAGGGCAGCTCCGACAGCCAGCTTGGCACAGTTATAGATATTCTAGGACAGGAAAGAGAGATAAATGGTTAGTGAATTTGTTTAAACACTAACGACTCAAGAAGTGCAAGCTGAAATTTAACTAGCAAGATTTTAAAGTCTGAAACTAACTGGATGAAAGTAGACGTCACCATACTGCATGGTGAACTCCTTTAGATCCTCCAGGGTCATATAGGGAGTCTTCTTCACTGCCTCCAAGTACTCCTCACTGTTAAGTGCAGAAAAGCTTAAATTTGAGGCTGCTGCATAGTTGGACCATGTGAGGGCTGTCTGTAAACATGAGGACTGACCTGTGAGCCAGCAGGATGTCTGCATCGGTGGCCTCACGCACAGGTACAGACACACAGCGATCAGCCAGGCCAGTTTTGATCAAAGCTTCATAACTCACCACCAGACGCTCAGGCACTTCAATCTTACATGCAGGACTGGAGAACAAAAATAAAACAATGTTGAGTTTAGATAAGTGTTTTATTCGAATTTCAAGCTGTGTTTATAATGATCTAATTAACACCGCAAAATGTAAAGGCATCCTTAAAGCAAAATCAAAATGTGTGCAAAAGCTTTACATTACAAAAACAACAATTAGAAGAAAAAAATTTAGCCATGAGCCAATACTGCGCTCCCAGCTAACAGACACTACTAGAAACAAGGAACATCATCTTCAGTTCCTCCCAACACAGCTACGAAACCAAACAGCACGTTAAATGCTTTTGACCATTCAGAATAAACCACGAAGTAAGCAATGCGCTAAAATTGTCAGTTATGCAAACCCTAAAAAATAAAATGAGATAAAGTCTCATTAAGGCGATAAGTTATGCTGAACTGCCTGCAAAGACGTTGCTAGTGTTACGGTTAAATACGTGACCATTTTAATTGGTGACTGTCAGCCGAATGCGGCAGTGGTTGTCGTGGTTACAACAGATGTCGACAATTTAAGAGTCATTACCAAATGCTTTTTATAAACGGTGTATTTAATTAATATATTTTCATACAGAAATAAATCGAAAACTGAACGAAGCTGCATTCACGGCGTTTTAAACAGTTTTCGCAACTACGACAGTCACTAACGGGGATGAAGTCAGCACTTAAGAGGGTCGCATATTAAATCATAACACCAGGTAATGCGCTACATTGCCGCTTGTGCAGAGAGTGAGAGAAATACATACATGGAGTCGTTCAAGAACCGTAATTACCTTTCTTAGGTCATGTTGGGTCATAATAGGTTGTCGATTTCGGCTCAAAACTCACGTGATAATGATAAGGGGACACGACTGAGCTAGCAAGCTAGCTTCATGCACTAAGGTTTGAGGATTTTTTTCAGTTTTTCTTATGTTTGACGAGCGTTACTTACTCGACCCAGAGCAGTTTGTATTTGGTCATCTCTTCATCGTAAATCAGTGCTGTTCCCTCCATTCTCATTACGACTAGTCCAGTGCAGTGTTGCCAACTCCTCAGTAAGGAAAGTAGCTATTGGCTGTGCTAAAAGTCGCCAGAAGTCGCTAAATGACGTCACCAACTAATCTGCATAAAGGACGCTGTAGAGCGTAGACTGTAGAGTTTGACACCTGTGATGTAGAGATTTTATGCACCTTAAGTTTAATATCGATTCAAATGAATGTACATTCTGCAAAGATGGTATTGACTCAGGAACACCTTTTCTTTTCTTGTAATACTTCTGATTTATTTTGGAAAAAGTTTCAGAAATGGGTTTCTGACCAAAACTTGCCTTTGTCAACATTAACATGTAATAATGTAAGACTTGGTGTGCTTTTGGAAGATTCCAAGTTGGAATTTGTTTAATAACCTTTTAATCCTTGCGAAACATTTTATTCATAAATGTAAGTTTCTGAATGTTAATCCACACTTCCTGGTCTTTTTTAAAAGAGCTTTCTATATTTTTTAATACTTCAAAAGGTATCAAAGCTAAAAATGCAGTGTCTTTATGAACATTTGTTAGTCTTCTCCTTTGATCAGACCCCAGGAAATTGAAATTATTATAGTTTTAATAGTTTTGTTAATATAATTTTTCTTTTTCCTTCAGGAATTTGAATGCTTTTTTTCTTTCCCCCTTTAACTGGCTTTCTGTGGTTGTTTTGTTTTAATTTTTTTTTATCTTTCTTTTCTTTTGTTGTTTGTTCACTATATCATTCTGCTCAGTCTCAAAAGTGATTGTCTTTGGAAATAAATCTGCTTGTAAGATTTGTATTCACAAATAATGTTTTTTTTTTTTGTTTTTGTTTTTTTGTTTTAAAAAACTTGTTCTGAAGTTTTTTTCCCAAATCCTTTATTCGGCAGTTTCCAAGTAACAAACAGGCAAATTTTGCATTAAACATTCTACAAAATTCTCCGAGCAGCACAAACAGCAAACATAACAAAAATGAAATAAAATAACATAAATGAAAACATTTACAAGGGGTTCAGTTAATATACAAAGCAAGAATTTCATAGAGTCTTGAGGCACTGAGAAAATATTTGAAGGTCATTTTTAAATGCAATAAAATTTGGAGTAACTTTAAAGTACAGGTGTCAAACTCAAGGCCCGGTGGCCAAATCCGGCCCCCAAGATAATCTCATATTTCTGTTATAACTGGCCCATCAGTATGAGGTCTGTATAAAAATGTGAACTTATCCTGGATGATTGAAGGTATCTTTGTTAAGTCATAAAATCTGAAAAAGTAAGGAGTAAAAATATTTAGATAAGAAGTCAGGAATGTGGGAAAAGAAATTAATTTGTGTTTTAGCATCTCACATTTTCAATTTAGCATCTCACAATTAGGACTCAAATTTAGGATTTTGACCTTTTAATTTCATACTTTGAGAATTTCAACTCATAATTTTGACTTCTGATGTAATATTTTGTGCTTTAAGATTCACGATTATAATTTTTAAGTGATATTTTGACCTTTTAAACCATTTTTTTTTTTTGTATTTTATCTCATATTTTCAATTCCAAACTTTGTCGTCATAATCCCATAGTTTGACCTTTTAGACTCACAATTTAAAATTTTGAATCACATTTGACATTTAATTTCATGATTACAAATTTTATTTCATATTTTGACATATAAACTTGTGATTTTGACTTTCTTTCTAATATATTTGACTTTAAAAAACATTGTTTTTCAATTACAATTTCATGTTTTGACCTTTTTGAACTAATAAATTTACTTTTCTCAGGTTGTGAGCCTTTAAGCTTATTTTTTCAACTTTTTAAATGTCATGTTTATCATCAGTGCTACGTTAAATTTTCCTTATTTTGCTACTAGTGAAGCAACGTTGACACTAGTTTATGGTTTAAAAGGTGACCCTGTTAGGCCCTCAGGTTAGTCCTGAATCCAGAATCCGGCCCCTGCTGTGATTGAGTTTGACACCCCTGCTTTAAAGAATCTACATTTGTGGATATAGATTTTACCTATAATTAAAATATTATTACATAAAATTCAACAGCTTTATCCTTTATAAAGATTCCAAATTTGACTACATGGTAATCAAAACCAGGTATTATGTATTTTGTGTTTAGCCATTCATGAATTCTGTCCCAAAAAATCTTGACAGCATTACAATCATAAAACAGATGTTCCCAAGTTTCAATATCTACGTGACAAAACATACATTCATTATTATCTATATGAAACCATCTTCTTAAGAATTCATTACATGGCTAGATATCATTAATAGTCTTAAAGTGAACTTCTTTCATCTTTGGTAACAATGGAAAAGAAACATATCTAGTCCTTAGTTAGACCAAATCTAGTTCTGAGAATACCTGAAAAGTGACATTTCTTTTCACTGGAAAAGGAAAGGATTCCTTTGTGATAAGACATCTCAAAATTTTCTTATTACACTAACTTTCTAAGAAATCATATTCCTCAATATTAAGACTGTCAAGTACAGGTGTTACAGAAGAATATTTCAGAGTTTCTCGAATCAAATTAATCAGGACTAAAGGAACAGCGTTGATTACTATTGAATACTGTTTGCATGAACAGTTTATATTGAATTTGAGTGTAAAAGCAACATAACTTAACATATTTACATCTTTATCCATTAAATGTATTACAGCCCAAACACCTTCTTCCATCCAATCTTTATAAAATAAAGATTTTCTTTTATGCAAAATATACCTGTTGTTTCAGATGATGGCTTTATGCAGACTAAACTTATGCTTGTAAAGCATTTTCTCATACCGTAATACCTGTATATGAAAGTCTGATAACTGAAGAGGTCATTTTAAGGGATCAAAATCACATCTTAATAGAAATTTAATTCCACCAACCTTTTCAAAAACACATGAAGGTAAAGTAAACCATACATTTTGCTTATAATTCATAAAAGTCTGCAACCATTTTAACTTTCAGGTCAGATTCTAATTTCAGGCCAAAAAAACTGATAGAAGTTAGTTGTAAGACCCTCTTGACCTGGTCATTTTCCCAGAGCCATTTTCTTTATAGCAGCATCAAGCTCTTCAATTGTTAAATCTGAGTCACGTCTCCTTAAATTCTATATCAATTTGTTGGATAAATTGTGTAACTTTATCAAAAAAGTCTTGAGATTTAAACATTTCATTTGATATTTCTTGAGGGTTATTTATAATTGCATTATTTATATTTAGTGTCGTAATGGCATTGTTTCTCTGTCTTGTTTTTTCTAACCTACTGAAATAAGAACTATTTTTGTCCCCCTCCTCAATCCATTCATCTCTGGACCTGACAAATGCACCTCATGTTTTATTTAGAAATAATTCATCCAGCTTTGCTTGTAAATTCATCAGTTCTTCTCTATTAGCATCTATTAACAAACTCCTTCTACAACAATCATTGATGTCGTTTATCATTTTTCTTTCCAATTCTTTTTGCCTTTAACAAATTCTCTTACCATAAGTAATAGAATATTCTCTCACTTTGTATTTTAAAAAATTCCCATTTTTTCACATAGGAATTAATCTCATCATTTGTCATAATAGAGGATAATGTTTTCCTCACCATACCACAATACCCCTCATCATTTAAATGATTTGCATTAAACTTCCAGTATTTCTGTCTGGATGAAATTTCTGTTTAATGTGATAATTACTACATGATGGTCATTAGTAGCAGCTGCTGATATAGATGTGTGTAGATTGTGTCACCAACCAAAAGACTATTCTTGATTTGCAACTTCCATTTGGCCTTATCCATGAAAATTGCCTTTCATTTGGATGACAATACCTCCAAACATAAATTAAGGAATTATCAGTGCAAAAATTTGAAATATTTTGCTTCAATTCAGGGTCCGTGTATTTTGTTGGGAGTCTGTCTAACCATTCATCTGGAACAGAATTAAAGTCCCCGCCAACTCAAGTATTATCAGTTGGATATTTAACTTTTAGTTCTCTGATAGTGTCAGAAATTTGCTTCAGTAAGTCTCTGTTTCTGTATTCTCCATGATAACCATACACATTGACAAGAATCATAACAGTTCCTTCCATGTTTAAAGTGGCAGCGATCCAGTGACATCCATGAGCTTTCCTGGACAATTGTTCAAACACATGGCTACACCAGCAGACTTGTTGGTTCCATGGCTGCATAGAATTGTGTCCCCCCCAATGGTTACTCCAAAAGGTTGAATCCTCTTCACTAGAATGTGTCTCTTGTAGAAAAAACCTGTGCTTTCTGTCCCTTTTCTGCAAAACAGAAATACCGCTTTTCTCCTGATACTGTCCTTAAGTCCCCTTGCATTCTTGATCTGACGTCTTCATCGCTTCCTGGCTCTTTCACCCTTAGCCAGAACAAGACTTCTTGTCGCTGTGTGTGCAGAGCACCATCTCCTGGACAAACTGAGTATAGCACATTAGCTCAACAGACAGTGGTTCATTCAGTGACTTTTCCTTATTCAAAATACACATGAATTTACACAAAAACAACTTTAACATTTTCAAAGACTTTTTAACCACCTTGTTCATTTCAATGAAGTGCACTTTCAAGACCTGTACACATATGTAAATAAATAAATGCACTTAAAAGTAAAAATGAAGAAATAAATACAGAAATATGAAAATAAACAAATATATAAGCATATAAATAAATAAATGAGTCATGCATGTCAAAAAAGACAAATAAATACATATATATTTCGACACTTTCGCTTTTTTAAAAATTCCTTTATTTATTCATTTATTTTTTTTATCCATAATTATTTCTGTATTTATTTCTACATTTATTTACTTATTTTTACTTTTGTCATTTTTGGTCCCCCACAGTGTGTGGCCACTTTTCATTCATTTTTGCTGCTTTTTGACCATTTTTGTCACCTGTAACTCATTTGCTGTCACTTCTCAGCCATTTTTTCCATGTTTTCTTCTTGTTTTTGCCTTTTTATGCCTATTTTGTCCCCATTTTTGGCCATTTTGCCACTTCTAACTCATTTTTATTGCCACTTAAACCCTTTTTGCCACTTTTCATCACTTAGATTGTGGCTGTTGCAACGATATTTTTCAACAATTTGGCTCTTTGGTTGAGCAGGGTTGAGTAACACTGCTCTACATAGATGTGTTAAAATTCAATGTCAAGATATGTCTGATATGAGTAAACTTGCTGATAGGTCCAGTTGTAAAATAGCCATGTTCTGTCCTCGTGTAGTTATGAGAGTGGCCGTTTATGAAAAAAAGAGAATCAGTGACACTAAATAGGATTGTTGAAACGCCTTTAATCCGTGGGCATTTTTGCCGTGACACATTGTGGGATTAGCTAAGGAGACAGTGTAGCCTTCTTTGGTGAAAAGTGTCAACCTGATTGTTTTAGACATGCTGGGGCTAGCAGTGGATAGACACAGCTGAGTGGCGGTCGTGGAGGGAGTTGTGAGCATGACTTAAATGAAAGTTGTAGCTAGCTGAAGCCAAGCCACTTTGGGTTTAGCGAATGCAATTTTGTGTTCAGGGCTCATGAAGGCACCCCCCCCCCCCCCACACACACACACACACACCATGGCGCCCTAGGCAACCGCCTATATGCCTATGCCAAGAACCGGCCCTGCTCCCGATGGCCAGTCCGCCCCTGATAGTGGAACATGTGCCCCAGTAAAGGGGGTCTGGCGACGCCCCTGAATGCAGCCACTTATTTTACATTACATAATTTTATTTGATCGTCATAACTTTGTAGAGATATGTTTTTACTTTGACATTAAAGAGAAAAAACAGATATTACTGACCATAATTTGTATTCAGAACATGTGATAAAAGTATCAAAGCATTGAAACTTTGACCTCTTAGGCCTTTATTTTTCAGCAGTTATGAGAGTGAATAGTTTGCCTGACCCTTTATTAGAAAAACAACAGTGCAGGGAAATTCAATAAACATCTCAGAGCATATATCAAGTACAAAACTTTAAAAAACAGATCAGATTCCATGAGAACATTTGGTTCATCCAGCGACTGTTTCTGAGCTCAGATATCTTTATGTAAGTGATGCCATCTGTCTGTGGGAAACAGAGGCAGGAAATAATGTCCATAGTCTCACGAACCTTTATTTAACATATCAATATCAGTTTGTTTACAGTATAGGACTCTTTGGAGTGCAGTCTTTTGCTGATATTGCTGCTTAATTTCTAAGCTCCTCACTTGAAGTTGTTTTGACTTCAGATGATGAGTCCTGATTCACGTGGCCTCCTCGCACCCCACCTCCTGCACCTCTTCCCTCCCTTCTCCCTCTGTCCTTGCTGTTTCCTCCTCCTGTGTTCTCGTGGGAAAGGCTGAACTCCTCTCCTCTTTCCCTTCCTCTCCTCCCTCCTCCTTTCCCTCTTTGCCCTCTTTCCTCCTCCTGCACATCATGAACAGAGCTCCTCTGCACCTCTTCCTGAATGTGGGGTCACAGGCTGCGTACAGAAGGGGGTTGAGGCAGGAGTTAAGGTAGGCTAAACAGGTGACGTACGGCTGAGCAGCCAGTAGAATCTGATCTAAAGAGCAGGAGTAGGGGACGAAGCCAAACTCCAGCAGCATGGAGACAGTCTTGTTAACATGCAGAGGCAGCCAGCAGAGGAAGAAGGCCAGGACTAGCGACACGATGACTCTGAGGAGTCTACGTTGGCGCCTGCGGTCAGGACGAGGACCCTTTCCAAAATGTCTGCTGAGGAGATGGGCTAATGAGCAGTAACAGACCAGCAGGATGACAAGAGGAAGCAGGAAGCCAATTAGAGTTGATTTAAAACTCAAGGCCGCTGCCCACATCATCTCTACTCTCTCTCTTTTTGTCTCCTCCACCTCTGCTCCAATCAGCATGGAGTAATCCATCTGACAGGAGAGGAAGACTGATCCAGAGTCAGCAGGAGGGGTCTCTTCAAGCTGCCAGTCATCCTCAGATTCTAGCTCCACCTCTTTGACAGAGCGCAGCAGCAAACCAGGAAGTGCAAGCACCCCAGCTAGCACCCACACCCCTCCAAGGATCCACAGAGCCCTGCTTGGGCACCTCTGCCGGACGTGATGGTGGCTGGAGTGCCGCCGTCCAGTCAGAACCCAGTAGCGCTCCACACTGAGCATGCTCAGGCTGAACACGCTGGCGTACATGTTGAGGGCAGTGAGGAAGCTGCTGATTTGGCAGAGCGGTTGTCCAAAAGGCCAGTGGTAGCCCAGGGCAGTGTAGACTGCCCACAAAGGGAGAGTCACGAGGAAGCAGAGGTCAGCCAAGGCTAAACTGGCTATCAGAGAGTCTGTCAGGGAGCGGGAAGGACGAGGGATGGAGGGAGGGTAAGAGGAAGAGGAAGTGGAGGAGGAGTGGGAGGAGGGTCTGTAGCTTTTTCCTGAAGAAGATCCACAGTTGTCCTTGTTTTTCTCCAGGGATGAATTAGAGCAACAGAACCGTCCTCCTGATCTCACTCCTCTCCCATCAGGTCGGTCCAGGTAGGCCCATAGCACCAAACCATTACCGAGGCACCCAACAAAAAAGGCCAGCAGGTAGATGGCGGGGATGATGGAGAAGGAGGGAGACCAGTCGCTGTAATCGCATAGAGGAAAGGAAGGGGGAGAAGGAGAGGGGGAGGTGAGGAGGTGTGACATCTTGATGTCCTTTCCTCAGTTATTATTCATGAGCCATTAAAAACACTGAAGGTTCCAAAGGTCGAAGCTCTTCAACTGGTAGAAACCTTCATGTAACTTCAGGGCCCAAATGTCCTCGGTCCTTTGTCTGGGAGGGTCTGAAAATCCAGCAAAACACAGTAAGATTCTTAAACAAAGTAACTGCACATGCACTGCGTCTAATGAAAAGTCAGAGTAAAACCACACACGTGTTATTTCAGGTATTTAGTCAGGAATTTTGGACTTATCTGACTGGGGATGTTGTAAACATTTAACAAACAGCTACAGAATGTCAGAGGTGTATGTAAACTGTTTGTCTGTGTGAAATTACAGTGTTTTTATCCATGATTATGTTTAGACCCTGCTCTTTTATGAATATATATACCTCCAGGTTGTTACATTACAAATGTCTTTACAGATGGGCCGTAAAATGCAAAGACTGTACAGTGAGGCCATGCAATAAAACACTTAAAGGAACACTCAGCTCTGAAACAGTCTGAGTTCAAATCGCACGCTAAAATCAACTTAAAAAACTATTTTACCCCTTTCAGACAGATACTTTTAAACATTTAAACAAAGCTTTTACACCTTTACCACTATTTGAAGAAAGAGATAGTCTCTATTGTTGTTGGAGTTCTTTTGGTCATTTTTCCTAGTGGATTTTTGCAATATTTTGTTCTACTTAATCGTGACGGATCATCAGTTGCAAGCGCGCCCCGTGACGGGTGGACTCCATCCCCCAATGTAATGCTGCATCCCCACTAGGCATTTCCAGGTTGAGTAGAGACCAGATGTTCTGCTCAGCTTTGCCCACCTCCACAGCTCACTTTATGTTTTGAATTGAGGATGCTGCTCATTGAATTGTGCATTCCATACAGTGCATTTTATAAGTAGTAAAATAATATTGTTGTTTCATAGATGGGCTTCTCATAATGAGGGGAAAAGCAGCTGAAAGTGCACTTATAGGTTTGGAGAGAAAGCAATCCCAGAAGGCCACTATTAACAGTTCTTCTGCATCATGTGAAACTCAACCATGAAACAAAATCATTTACTTTTTAGTAATTAACGGTACAGAGTGCTGTTTTTAAATAACAGAGTCCTCAGTTTGAAATAGAAGTAAAATGCAGAGGTGGACAGAGCTCAGCAGTTTGTCTCTACTCGTCATTTTTTGTTGCTATTTTGATTGAGGGTCCCCTGTGGCAAAGTGCATGCTGTGCACTCAAGATCTGTAGGTGCTCCCTCATGGACAGAGTTGTACCTCTTTTGGCTTCGTCTGCTTACTGCCTTATTGTAATTTAGATGCTGTAAGAAAGCTCACTGTGGTAAAGGCCTCACCTCATACGCAGATTTTGACTTGTTCATGTAACCTATCTAAATTTTACTGTCTCATGTAAATCTGTCCACATCCTTGCATATTTAATACTATTTGAGTCAGCATTCTTGCACCCTTTGCACACCTTGCAACCATACCATCAATGTACAACTGGTAGTAAAAATACCTAACAAGACCTTGCACATATTTAAACCTTAACTTGTAAAGCTATTTCAGTTTCTTTTATTTTTACATTTAAATTCCTGTACATTGAGAGTTAAGCTAATTAGAGTCAAGGAAGCACAGGCTGCCCATTTTAAGCCTTGCACCAACATAACCATAGGCTACCCATGCTTATCTAATACAGCTTTCTTGTTAATACAAATAGCATGTTATTATGAATGTTGAAGTCCAATCTGTCATCATGAATCTTTAACATAAATGACACCTTCCCCACATCAGTAGTTTCAGGCATTAAAAAGAACAATAGTCAGTCTTTATGTTCATGATTCTCTTTGTTTTTATGGCTCATTAGGTAGGTATAAGGTTTGATATCAGACTGTTTTGTTACCAGCTAAAGAGCTTTATCAAGCCGTATTTTATATTCTATACATGTTGCATCGTTGCTATCCTACATGAGAACACGGCACTGAGAGGGATTATGATAAAACTCACAAGTCACTTACCTCAGGCTTCTTCATGTGTGAAAAAACACCGTGGAGTAAATTTCATCCTCTGTCCTCCTTCCTCTCACTTTCTCTCTCAGTCTGAACATCTCCGTCAGCTGAAGGTGTGTCTTTCTCTTAAACCCAAATATATAGCAATCCCACTCACACGTCCGCAAACCCTCCTTTCCCTTGTTCTCAGACCGGACCACCCCAGCAGAGAGTTACAGGACCTGCAAACACCCCCAATACAAACACATACACCTCCCAAGAGAGACACAATAACACCACCCATCCTTCCCCCCACAAACACGCACAAACCCGAGACACACAAACAGATTCCCCCCTCTATGCATGCAAACACAAACACAATCTCTCCTCTCTGGGTGTCTCATATTCAAACACAGAGTGTGTTCAGTTGTCAAACGGAACAAACCACACAGAGCTTAAAAGACAGCTAACTGCCCTCACATTCACAGGCAGACCAATAGAAGGGAGGCAGTGTGTGAAGCAGGCTCAAGTGGACATGGTTTAAAAAGGTTTCTGAACCCTTTTATGTCTAAAAATGTTGTCTGAAAGATTAATATGAATTTTTTGCAATCATTTGGATCTAAACCCACAACTCTGTTTTCTCTTTACAAAAAAAGTTGCTGATAAACAACAATGAAAGACTTAAAAAAGTTGTTTCATTGTACTTATGTTTTGCATTTTCCAGATTTGCAGGTTTGCAGATTCTTGGTGGAGTCAATTACCATTTTGACAGCTCTTAACTAATTTCAACGCCTCTAGATGTACACTATTTGGACAAAAATGTTTGGCCACACCAAACATTGTTAATTGTTGAATTAATTCAATCAGACCTGTTTCCACGGGTGTATAAAATCAAGCACCTAGCCATGCAGTCTCTATTTGCAAACATTTGTAATACAAAATGGGTCGTTCTGAAGAGCTAAGTGACTTCAAGTGTGGTACTGTGATGGATGCCACCTTTGCAGTCATGACATTTCCTCCCTGCTTGATATTCCACAGTCAAATGTAAGTGATATTGTTCAAAAGTGGAAGCGTTTAGGAACAACAGCAACTCAGCCACATAGCGGAAGACCACGTAAAATCCCAGAACAGGATCAACAGCTGTTAAAAGTGGCCGACAATCCATTGATTCCATATTGAAAACTTCCACTGGCATGAATGTAAGCATAAAAATGTTTCCATGGCCGAGTAGCTGCAGGCAAGCCTCATCATAAAGTCCAATGTCCAAGTGTCAGATGGAGTGGTGTAAAGCACACCAACACTGGACTGTAGAGCAGAGGAAATATGTTCTGAGGAGTGACCAATCATGCTTCCATCTTTGACAGTCAAATAGGTGAGTCTGGGTGTGTCAGATTCAGGGAGAACGTTACCTGACAGTCTGCATTGTGTTTTTCAGGGTTTGTCTCTCTAATGCTTTGGCATACCAAGACATTTTGGACAATGCTATGCTTCCAACTTTGTAGCAACAGTTGGGGAAGGCCCTTTTCTAGTCTAGCATGGCTGCTCCAAAGGGAACAAGAACTATAAAGACATGATTTGATGTACAAATAAAGTACATGTATTTGAATACAATGTCAAAAGAGATTGTTTTTTTAAACAAATTGAGAAGAAATCTTCAAGTCAAGTGTGCTGCCTAAAAATAAATGAATAATCTCTGTCTTGAGGCATATGGCTAGTTAATCAAAAGTGGCTGACAAAGCCAATGCATGTCTATTGAGACCCTAAGGATTTAAAAGTGGAGATATTTCATTTCTGAGGTGGTATATTATAATCCCGGGCCTGGAGTTTAAAAAGTTATTATAAAAGATGTTATCTCAGCACACAGTGACAACACTTGTTCACATTCCTGTAGCTCCAGCAATCCAATTTCAGAGATATAATTATGTCAGTTGAGGTTTAAGGACCGTTTCAATGTGATATAAACATAGACAATAGATAGCTAAATGGACGAAGAGAGAGATACCGTGGGCCAGTACGAGGTCAGCATGTAAACAGGGGAGATGTTCGAATAGTAAACAGGAAGTGTTTGTTTCCACAGGGACAGGGGGTCATGCTGTCATCAACCTGTTGTTATGGAAACAAGATGTTTCCAAAGGACATTCCTCAGTCTTTTCTCCCACGACAACGTGAGGGTGAACACTCAAACTTACAGGCAGGCAAACATGTATAAAGCTACAAAAAAAGGCAGAGTAAATACAAATGTGTCATTGTTGAGAGGAAAACTGCTGAGCGTCATAGGAGGGAAGGATGTGGAACATGACAGGGTCGTAGCTCTGCAACATGGCCAAACCCTACCTGCTCTCTGAACACATGCACAACTGATCACCAACTAATGTTTGATAAAGGAAGAAAAAGAGTATACCTGGATATGCATCGTTCTCTGATCTTCATGCCTTTTTGTCTAGTGTCTACAATGGGTGGCTGTAGCTCAGTACACTGAAACCTTTGTTGAAACACAAATAATTTGCAGTTTATAAATTCTCTTTATAAGCACTTATTAATTTGCTCTCATTGCTTTTGGCTGTGTGGCTGTTCTGGGATCCCCCCTGCACTTCCACAAGCCTAAGCATCAAGCAGGAACAGCACATGTTCCCACTCTTCCTGTGCTTACAAGGAAAGCAGACGCAGAGATAAGCCCCAGAGCAAAGCAGGCATCAGTTACAGCAGAATGTTATTAAGTCAGATAAAGTGAAAAGAGGAGCTGGGGTGGAGGAGGGTCGCAAAAGGAGTTTGCAGAGGGAGCAGCAAAGCATAGCCAGTTTAAATATGGAAGCATGAGTGCTATTAGCAAATACAGCGAATCAGATGGCCATCAGCTGATGAGGGCTTGCGTGAGATCAACTGATCTCAAAAATAATGGCAGCTTGCCAGAACTCTGTGTGTGGAAATTGGTCTTTTCAGGTCTCTTTCTGAGCACTATCCTTGAGCAGGGCATGAAAACCCTGGTGGCTCTGACTGTCATTTCCAGCCCATTCCTCTGACAATCACTCCATTAGTGGTCCTGTTTGTGCATGTGTTTTTTTTCATGAGCTACGTATGTGTAGCATGTTCAATAACAGAGTGCAGATTGTAAATTTCAGCTCACCTTAATAGTATTTACTGTAGGGTGTTAAGTAGGTGTATAGTTGCACCTAAGTGTAATAGCCATGATTATACCTTACACAAACCAGAACTTTTTAGCTTGTTAAAGATAAACTTATGACTCTTAATAATTTTTGTTTTTTTCTTTACCACTTTCCTTTCAAGTTGTATTTTTAACACATCAAAAATGTACCACATAAGCTCTCCAGACTTTCCTCTGACTGCTGCCATTTATAACATGTCATAGTTTGGCTACTTGTAAAGGTAAAAGATAAGACTTTGCATAATATGACTACTATGCTATGAAGCACAAAGGAGACAAAGTCTGCACAGTAGGACGACACTTCAGAGGGATTTCATGCACAGTGGAGACATCCTGCAAAATTCCATCATGATCGTCTCCAGACCAGATCGACTTATATTCTACTTTCTTGTCATTGTGATGGCCAGAGCAGAGGTGCAGGAAAACATCTCCCCAGAGTGTAAACAGTTCCTCTACATGGGCACACCACCTCGAGGGTTGGAGGAGAAGCCTTTAAAGAAGATCTGCCAGTTCTACGCGGGACACCCACGATTCTTCACCTTGTATGACACCGTAAGCCACATTCCTGTTTACTCTGCGTACACCTTCAAGCGTTCGGATGGCTTCAAGAAGGCTGACGTGCCTTGGATGTATGAACCACAGGTAGGAAGCTGAAGGAGCTGCTGTTTCTCACTTCTTTCCACTTCAGTTTGGTGGTTATTATTTGAGAAGCTCTGGAGAAATTAGGTCTTAATTTAGACTTTTCTTTTGACAGCTCTCCTTGAAATCAGGCTCCAGAGAGATGCAGGAACTTCCCTCTGAAGATCTTCACAGGAGTTTCGAGGACGCTCAGGCCGTGCTGGAGGACTACTCCAACAGTGTCATATACGAACGTGGTCAGCTGAATCCAGATGAGCACCAGGCCCACCCTTTCGACAAGGCAGCCACATATACCCTCACAAATGTGGTCCCGCAGGTCAGAGAATTCAACATCGGCCCCTGGAAAAAACACGAGCACACCATCAGAAAACGCCTCAATAACTACTGCAGGGGCACGGCCTACGTCGTAACAGGGGTCACCACCTCGGGGCACACCATCCGCCGACACAACATCAACCGTGTGGGCATCCCCACCTACCTCTGGTCGGCCTACTGCTGCATTGATTTTGACCACAACGCTCCTTACTCAGAGCGGTCGAAGTTTCCAGCATTTGCTGCTTACGGGCTCAACTACAGGGAGAACAACAGAGTCCAAGAGATGACGGTGCAGCAGCTGGAGGACTTTCTGAAGAAGGTGACTTATGTTGAAAGCACTTTTCAGCTCTTTTATGACAACTGTGTGCCTCCAGGAAGTGACAACAGCGCACTGCACCTGTCTAAATAATATAGAGATGCTACGTTAGACAAGGAGTGGTCAAAATCAAGTTAATAATTAGCAGCTAAAGTAGAACTAGGCCTTAAATTCAATTTCCGTTTGAATCAGTTTTATTATATTGAGTCATTTCATAAATACAGCTTAGCATCCAAGTTTGTTTTCCATTTCCAACTTCATATTTCCAAAAAAATTCTTAAGAAACTTTTTCTTTTGTATTAAAATTAGGGATGCACCAGTGTTGAACATTAGCATGGCCCAGACACTGACAAATATTTGTCTTGCACAGTCAGAAGTTCTTGACTGATTTCACTTAAAGTATCCTACTAGTTTCTTTCTGTGCATGTAAACAGTGTATTCAGACAGTATTTAGACCCCCTTCACTTTGTAATTTCTCTTATGTTGCAGCCTGAGCCTACAGTTGAAAAAAATTATATATATTGTTTTGTATCCAGCTAGCGACCATCATGTTCTTGGTCATCCAATTACTTGGTTTGGCCAGGCGACCAGTTTTGAAAGTCTTCCATTTGAGAATTATGGATGCAATTGTGCTCTTGGGAACCTTCAGTGCTGCAGAAATATTTTTGTAGACTTCCTCAGACCTGTGCCTTGCAACAGTCCTGTCTCTGAGCTCTGCAGGCAGTTCCTTTAACCCCATGGCTTGGTTTTTGCTGTGATATGAACTGTCAGCTGTGAGGCCTATGTATTTATTTATATATAGGTAGACTCCAGTCAAGGTGTAGAAAGATCCAGAGAAATGGCAGGAACCTGGGATAAATTTCAAGCATTGTTGCAAATGGTCTAAACACTTATTTCGTTTTTATTTTCTTTTTTTTAATAAATTTGCAAAATTGTCCTATTTTGCTTTCACTTTGTCATGATAGGGTACTGACCATAGATTAATGGGAAAAAATGTAATTTCCACTGTAGAATCACTCTGCAACATAAGAAAAACCAAAGAAGTGAAGGGGGTATGAATACTTTCTGAATCCACTGTATTAGTTTAACTTTTAAAAGTAACAGCAGAGTGACAACTAACATTCTAAGTCCTTTCAGCTTGGTGGTGTGAAGAAAAAAATCTGAATACAAATTTATGACACAAAAGCAAATGTGCTGTGCAAAAACGCTATAAGTAGCTTGCAAAATAGCTCGAAATATGGATTAAAGAATAAATATTGCCTCTGACAAACCACACAGCCAATCATGATTTAAAATCTTGGATATGCTCTGGTCTCTGGCACCAAAATAAATAAAATAATTCTAAATAAATGTATCTAAATTTATCTGATCTATTTTTTTTTTTGCAACACAGACATGACTCTAATCTCCTTATTTTGGTGAAATTACTTATTATAAGCTTAATCCTTAGGACAAAGGTTTAAACTCTGAATGTATTTATTGTTTAAAACACATTTCTGTGATGACAATCATCCTTTAAATTAAACCACATAAATGACCATATGAAAAATAACTGTTTAAAAGATATAACAATTTAGGTTTATTCATGAAAAAGCTGATTTTTTAAATAGGTAGCTTGTAACTTTTATCCAAGCAACAAGTAATTGTTGCTGAAATATGCCCCAATTATTTTGAAGAGGACACCGTGATACCCCCTTATTAAAGGGGTCCTCTTTGTCTAATGAATCAACGGGGGAAACTTTTGGACTATACTTTTCCCCACTGACAGAATTCGCCATATGACTGCGAAGAGCCCTGTTGAAAAGTTTTAAAAACATGGAATTGAACAAAAGAATAAAAATTGGAATGCTGGTGAGAAATTACAAGGAAAAAAGTCAAAAATTCTTATTCTAAACATCAGTATATGCTCTGATTTTAATAACTGGTGCATCCCTAATGAAACGGTTTTTAAATTTTAGAAAAAAATAAATATATATCATGGTCCTAAATGTAACTAATTTAAGGTCCCAGCTGAATGAAGCTGTAGTTATGGTGCATTTAAACACTTCATAAACTTATAAAAGTATAGTAGTCTTCATTCATTTTATCTCATGTTAATATGCATCATCTTATTGGCTGGAAGTGCTCTGGCCTCTGTAGGCCTTTTGTTCAGCACACACAGATTAGATACACTGTTTTACATTTACACTGTAGTGCTACTGAGCACAGCATGACAAATAAGGTCAATATTACCTTTCTGAATGTTAATCTAAGAGTGGTTGTGTCCTAAACTTTGCATGGAAATTAATTTTAAAAGCTTAACAGTTTCACTTTTTCAAAATAATCTGATTTTGAGTTCAGGGCTGGGAAACATTTTGTTTTGGAGTTTTCTGAACTCTATTCTTGGCCTTTATGTGCTCTCTTTTGTTAGCTTCTGGCTCTCAAACTGTGGAAAGGTGAACTTCATATGCTTAAGTATAAATAAAGTGCTGTAAAAACTTCTAAATCATAAGTTTTCCAGGAATCTCTTTTTGAATTTGGTTTATTTTTGTTTTAGTCCTGAACTGGTAACCTATAGTTGATTTTTCCAGCTGACTAAAATGTACAATAGTGCTGAATGGTCACCTACACAGTCTCTGTTTTAACCAGCAGTAGACTCAAAATACTTTTAAAATCCCCAGTAGGATGGCCTATTACCTTTGATAGCCAGTAGAGGGAGACATTGTTTAATGAAAGAAATCATGAAAACATGTTCAAATACTCTTTTGTTGTTCCTTTTTAATTACTTGTAAAGTTCTTATGACCACGGGGTGTTTCTGAGTTTTAAGATGTAATTTGGAAACTATGATTTAAAGTGTGTTGCCTCACCAATGTCTGAGGTTTTGATGATGCTGTGATTTCCCCTTAAGACTTTTGCTTCAGTTGTGCATTCCCTAAAGCCACTAAAAAACATTAACCTTAGTTTTATCAGGGTAAATAGTTATAGATAACTATCTAACATGATCATGGACAGTAGTCAATAAACAACTCAGTTTGGATCTTGTTACCCACTACTTTTACATGCAAGTAAACAAATATTCACCCCCCCCTTTTATGTTTTATCCATCAACTGGTTTTATAAGTCAATCATGTAAAATATAACTTGGTTTTTGTGAAAGAGAAAAGCCACAGTCGAAGAAAACTCATCTCAAATCTCAACTAGAGTTCACCAAAAACATGGAAAACTTCATGATCAAGTAAGAGGAAGTTCTTTGGTTTGATGAGACCAGACAAGGTGGCCAAAATGTTTGGCAGACACCAAACACAGCAGATCACTACAAAAACACCACCATAACTGTGAAGCACGCTGGTGGCAGCATCATGCTGTAGGGATGCTTCTCAGCAGCTGCTCCTGGAAGGCTTTTAAATGCAGAGGGTAATATGAATGTGGCAAAATATAGGAAAATCCTGAAAGACTGTCTTATTTAGTCAGCAACAAAACTATGGTTTGGGAGATTTATCTTCAGAAAGACAATTCCCTGAAGCATACGGGAAAAAGCTATATTATATTGACCATGACTGATTTCCAAAATCAGTAAAGGGATAAAACATCCACAAGGATTAATACAGTTTATGGGCACTGTATGAAATAGGAGAATAAGAATCAATACAATATTTATTTTTTAGAATATCATCATGGCAGTTACATGCTATTATTTACTCTGGCTCTCCTATTTGTTTCTCTCTCTCTCTCTCTAGGGAGGTTTAAATCCATATAAATCTCCTCCTAAATGTCCCCCTGTTCTGAAAAACAAACTTTGAAAATTATTAGCCTTTGATAGACCATCAAACAATATCGATAACCTTCAATACAAAAGAAACCCAGACTTAAGGAAAGGAAGACAATCAAGCTTTTAACTCGACATTTTTAATGTTAATCTTTTAGAGTTTTGTTCTAATCACACATTCAGCTCAGAGTTAAAAAAGGAAAACACTCTTTTCTGTACAAAGGGAGCACACTGAGCACCCTGTGCAGGGTGTAAAGGTTAATTTAAATCATTGTCACAAATGCTGAGTCATTGCAGCATAGAAATACTTCAGAGCAAGTAAAAACACTGTAACATATAAAGTGAAACAATAATAAATGGTTGCTCTTTGTACCTCAAAGAAATGACTGTTGGGTTCACACAGAACCAAAACTGCTCGCTCACACAAACATACAGTGATATACTTATTAACACTCACAACAGTAAGTAGCCACAGTAGATAAGAGGTGCTTCAGCGCCTGCAGCAGCAGCAGTCCATTGTAAACCTAAATGTGGTTTAGGTGTCAGTTAAACCAGGTTGTGTTGAGCTGTGTTTGTTTCTTGATACTTGTGTCCAGCTTCAGGACCTCTCTGATGGCCATGGTGGCATAGGTGGAGGGGGGAAGGGAGAACTCCAATCGCAGAGCCCGATACTTCCCCTCTGACAGAACAAAAAGAGAAATATTCTATTAAAGCGTGCTCAAAAGAAGCTGTTCAACAACCTTTTGTGGATTTATGATACTTCGTTACACTATATCGTACTGAGTAGGGCTGGGTATTGCTTGAGGATCTTCTGATACTGGTACTAAATCTATCATTTTTTTATGTTGCTGGTTGCTAAATGGTGCCTGAATCAATACATTTTGGAGAAGAAAAAGTGAGTTAAAAGTCGGTGAGTAAATAAAAGCAGTTTTGTATGTTAAAGGTCGGAAAGAACTATCTAAAAAAGGTGCAAAGAGAACATAGGAAAAGAAAAGGAAGAAAAGGAAACAGTGGTTATCTTCTTATGCAAGAGGTTTAAAAAAAACTTTTGATGGCACTGGCACTAACGATTTAAAGACATTTCTGATCAGCCTCGATTTTTTTTTTATTTCATTTATTTATTTTTTTACATAAATGGCACAGATTCAAAATTGCTTTTCTTGTGGAGTGGTTGCTTTGGGATAGCAGGGTACTGAGAAAAAAGCATCAGAATCTGTGCTGTGTTTTGGTCCTGCAGGTATTGGATGTGTGGACTCGATACTCATCCCTAGTGCTGGGTGCCTCTGCATATTTCACACAGGGTTTAAAGGAGCTTTTGCCTTTTTTACATCTTTTTTTTTCATGTAACAGTACAGTCAGAGGTATAATAGAGGTATAACAACACAAGTGTATCTTTGTGGGCAGCCCGTGAGTCTGAAGCGCTGTACATCTATGCACTATTAACAACTGTAAAAAGAGGCGGTGATTTTTGCTTTTTTCTTCCCCATCTCACAGATTTTAAATGTGTAGGTCTTCACGTGTTGTCAATGGGTTGAATTATGGGTCTTAATGATTGTTTGGTTTATAGGGAGCCATCAAAATAAGTCAATAAAAAATATTACTGCAATAGTCAAACTGAGTTGGGGTTCCTAATACTAAAAATTCTGAACTTCAATATGATACTAGTTCAAATCAAATGACGAATCAAAAATTGCAAATATACTTTCTAAATGACTCAATCACTGAAACAATGCAATCTAGATGCTGTGCAGGAGTTTGCCTACAATTTTAAACTTATTATTCCTGTCCAACACACATTTTTTATTGAAACTGATGTAGCGTTTTTTTTAAAGCTTTATTGCATGATCATGCTTTCTATCAGTAACATTACAGGAATTGCATAGTTTGTCCATGCAAACCTTACTGTGGCTTATTTTTAGTTGTTTATTTTTTACCTTTATTTAACCAAGAAAAGCTTATTGAAATTTAGAAACCCATTTTCATGGACAAACTGGCAAAGATGGGCAACAGCACAGTGAAAGTCTTCAACAAACACTGAACAGCCATACATACAAACATTATAAAACATGATGATCATACTAAAAAAGAAAGAAACAACCCATTAAACAAGCTTTTCTTTCCCAAATTTGGCAAAGTCATAAAACAATCAGTCACTACGTCAACACCCTGATGGACATTCATGTAACATGTAAACAAAAACGAAAACAGTAAGCATTCAAATATAATTGTCTGTAAGAATTCAAAAAAGAAAGCAACACTACCTGCAGGACAACAAGATGAAGTTTGACCTTTACATTTGTTTTTTATATTATTACGTGAAGTGGCTTAGCTGCATGGTCAGCAGTTAGTTTAGATTTTTCCTCACTGCAGAGAAATGTCATTTCCCTACGTCCGCTTGATTTGCCCATAAAAAACTTTGTTAATATGTCAGTGTTGTGTCTTCATGGCTGTATTCAGTTTAACAACTGTCAATGATATGCAGTGATGATTTTATAATGCCACAACTGCCTTTTTATTCACACTTAGAAACTACCAACTTCCTTTTCCCCTTGTTTATTTTTAGGTCACCAGAGCAGTGATAGATTAGACTTAGAAGAAACTTACCTTTGTTAAAGATGGGAGCAGGTTTGTTCTCCAGTTTCTCAAAGTCACTATGCACCAGGGAGATCCTGGGGTCGTCATACTGAATCACCTCCCTGCAGAAGACGCACAGGTACACCACAGCATACACAGTTAGACATGGCTGTAGAAGCTTCAGTCTTATACAGAGTAACCAAGGTGTAAGCATTGAATAACTGCAGAACACAATAACATACAGGATTGGATTTACACCATTTAGTGCTTTCAGTTTTACACCATGCTGAGACGTATCAAAGTCGGATTTAAATAGCTGCTCACCAGCTGACGTCACTGGGTCTGATGATGATGCGTCTGTAGGCTCCGGCTAGAGAGTAGTCCTTCACTTTGTGTCTCATGTTGTCGATGTCCAACCCGTCTGCTGAGAGCAGCTCTCTGTACCCTTTACCCACTGATAGAGAGACACAAGTGAGCTTGCCTTCAATCTTTTTCTTTGGAAATAAATTCTAACATTTTCCTTCTTTAAGTAATTCATCCATTAACTTTTGATTTTATCAAGTGAAGCTGGTGTAGTTGTACATGTATGTGTTATTAAAAGGAAAATTTTTTTCCTAGCTATCTCATCTAAATAAAGGTAAACAAACCAAATTCCTATAGAGCCACTTCTTACCATGATGAGTCGGGTAGATGACATCAAAACCAGGAAGTGGCATCACAATGTCATGGATCGAGTGAGTCTGAGCCTCCTCTGCAGACAGCACGCATGCTGTGGCTACATGAACATAGCACACAAAATCATCAATAAACAGTCATATTTTTCAGTATCATGAAGCTAAAATGTTTGAGTTTCACTCTTTACAAGCTATGACACTGAAAAGGTATATTCCAGGATATGAAGTGCATTAACAATTTTTCTTTCACTTTTCATTAACAGAAACTGTTGCTCAAAACATCTATTTTTTTTCTACAGTCTTCTACAGCCAGAAGCTGCTACTTGGAAAGCGTATAATAACTTATCATCATGCTTTTGAGTGTTAAAGACCCAGTAAAATCTGCTTCAGGATCGTGTGGGTGTGCCTGTTGAGTGGGCTGAAGCCAAGCCACTCAGGAGAAATACAATCCTCTCAATTTAAAGCACTCGCACCATTAGCCTGCTCTTGACCTTATGTTGACCTTATGAGCAGAGCGCAGCTGCCTGGATCTGTGTGAGAGCAGAGACAAAGTCTGTTTCCTGGCTCAAATCTCTGTTATGATGCTTTAAATCAGTGATTCTCAAGCCGCACGTGGCTCTTTAGTGACTGTTTGCAGCTCTTTAAAGGCTTACTTAAAAAAAAAAAAAAAAATCCTACCAAAATCTTTTATAAAGGTGAAAACTGTCAGCAGTAAAGACTCACTGCAATAAGTCATATCACTAAATCTAATTCCACACAAAGAAGAAAGACTTTAACTGCCAAACTTATATATTATTACTGTCGGATGCACGCTGGACGGAGGAACATGCGTAAAAGAGTGTAGAGGAAGTCCACTGATGGCGCGTCTCTTCGGTAAGTTCATTCACTGAGGTGTGCTCTCGTGTTCAAATTGAAGCTTCTAATGCCCTCGTTTTAACAAATTTCTTCAGTCACTTCCTGCCAATGCTTTCTCATACCCGTTTGATGATAATTTTTGCTGTGCGCATCATCAACAAGTCAAACACACACAGATCACATTTTTAAATAATGTAAAATTGCATAAAACTTGTCCAAACGTGGGTGTTTTATTTGATCTTAAATGTACTAATAAGAAATACTGTAAAAAGGGCAGAAACAGAAAAATGAAAGCAACAAACTGGCAGGACAGAACAATTTGTGAGGGGGACCTGAAGGTGTGAGGCAGGGCCGGTTTTAGCCATTTGGAGGCCCAGGGCAAAGACCAATTTGGGGACCCTTCCTCTTTAGCTAAAAGCAATAATAACAAGAGAAAAAAAATAGAAAGCATCCCTTTAAATTAACAGAGTCACAGAACTACAGTAAATGTCCAAATATAAAATATAAATACCCAAACAGACACCCATAATTCATCAGCTCTTTTAAAAACTTCTCATAGCTCTAAGTCAGCACATTCTGATATTGTAAAAAGACTTTAGTCCAGGTCGAACTTAAATAAATAAAAAATATGCTTATTACCAGCAAAATATCCTTTCTTCTGACACTATACAGACATTTTATGTAGCCTATTTCATCCTATTTAACAACACAATAATCCATCAATTCACTGTTTCTTTTCAACTATGGATAGATTGATTATCACATCCCCGGTTTTGGTATGTGGCTCTCGCAGAAGTATTTTTAAGACATTGTGGCTCCTGGGTAGAATAAGGTTGAGTGCCACTGCTTTAAATTATCCATAGGCCACTGTGGCTGATAGATTTGGCAAATTTTCCTCACAATGAACCCAAAAAAAAATTTAACTGGCTGTTAACTTTCAATAAAGGCAGTGACATCAGCTAACAACAGACTGTACTAAGATAAACTGCTCTGTGATTCTATATTGTAATGCTAGAGGGGCACGGTCATTCCCCACTGTGGGCCAGTGACATCACCAGTCCCCGCCCAAATTGAACCCAGCCAGGAAAGAGGTGAAAAACTTTCTTACAGTCTAAATCCAGAATTCAGTCACATGTAGATCTCAGTGTTTTCACATGTTTACAGCAACCATATTCCAGCATATCTAGTGTGTTAAGACACACATTTTGGATTTCACTTTACAGGGTCTTTAACATGTCTATAAATGTGAAACTGTTCACCAAGTGTTTTGTTAGCTGAAAAAAATGTGAACTACTAACTTCCTCGGAGCACCAGGTCTCCCTCCACAGCCTTGAGACCGAAGGCTTCGATCCGTCTGCTCACCATGGTGTTCCACACCACGCTCTGGTAGCTGTGGATGTACATCAGACGGTTGTTACGAGGAATCTGGAGAAGAAAAAAACAGGTCAAATATAACTCATTAAAAGTTTGCTTAGAAAGGATCATTAATGAACATAATGTTTATCTACTGATGGTGTAAGAACTTTGAAGAGGTGTATTTAACTGGCATTCACGCAGTACAATAGCTGTATTTTTTTATTTCTTTGCAGCTTGATTAAAAGGCTTAAATCACTCTGTATTCACTTGTATACTCTGTTCAGAACAAGGTCCCCAGAGTTTGATTTTTGTGGAGCTGTACACCAACTTTTTTAATTTTTGCCAATACGAAGGGTCCATACTACACTTAACCTGTATGGGCAAAAATACAACAAGGAGATGTCAGACAAGTAGATGCATGATTTATGTCATTTTTTGTTTTCACTGGTATCCTATTGGGGAATGGAGGACAAATTTAAAATTTTGGTGTTTATTGGCAAAATAGCTGCTATTCTTTTATTGACGTGTGATGATTTAGTTGGTAAGTTAGTGGGAGGAATGGTGTACTATTTTATTATTGGTGCAACAATACTAAAAAACAATGGCAAGTCAGCATTCCCACATAATATTGTAGTATTACAGCAAATGGACAAACTTCAAAGAAAGTTTCATCAAGCTTTTGACTTAAAAGCTGCTCTAACATGTATAAATGGAAAAACTAATGCTGAAAATCTTTCTTGTAAAATCTGAAAAAAATGTTAAACTAATATCAGAGTTTTGGACAAACATGAAAGTGGTGCTAATTTAAACTGAAAGATCAGCCTCAGTGAGACAAGTCCTTTCACCCTAGTTAAAAAGAAAATTGTATTCATATTATGCAGACAAATAAAGAAAAAATAAGAATTTTTTGCAGTTTGAATGTAGCAAGAGCTCTATAAGCTAAAGTTCTAAAAGTTTCAACAACATTTCAGATATTTCTGAATAATAAACCCACCAGTCCAAAAGCATTAACTATGTCCTTCTTCCCATACATGGACAGGCCTCTGAGCAGTTGCCCCTCCACGCAGCGTTTGTTAGGCAGCTTTTTCAGCGCGGCTTCTGGGTCCTGAGTCTTAGCCCACTCCTCCCTGCAGCGCACCAGGAACTCTTTCTCAGCTAAAGGAAGCAAACAGTGAAGGCAATCATTTGTAAAACTCTTTATATCACTTTGCAGATGGAAGAAAAAAAGAATGAAAGAATAAATTACCTCCGGGACGAGGCTTCAGAATTAAATCCACCACCTCTTTCCAGTCGTTTTTCAAAATAGCTCTGTCCCAGGAAAAATGAGGAGCAAAACTTGATGTTAACCATCTGTAAGTGCACGTTACCTTTTGTTTTATGTCACTTTCACTGCATCATGACGTTACCTGCCAACGTGTTGTGTGGGCACAGCCGTGGTGCCAAATCGCTGCATGCCGTAGTAATTAATGAATCCTGTCTGCTTGAGAGATGCCATGGCCTTATGGACCTGCTCATCTGTTCCTGAGATGTTCCTGATGATGAATATACAATCAAACACCATAAAGAGTAATAATAACATTATTTATTAAGCATATAGTAAGCATATAGAGAGTATCAAGTAGAACTGGGATACCTTTGACCAAAACAATTGGTATTATTTAAGCAAAAGAACAGTTTCAATATTTATTTATTTATTCTTGATCCATGATCAACATGATCTGGATTTGGTTCCACTCATTTAGTGACGATCCAAGGGTCAGTTAAACTAAAGGCCTATAACACAGAAGATGTCTGGCCTGTCAGGATCCTCAGTTACGTGAAAATATGAACATAAATGTTTTGTACTGACCTGATTACGACAGTGAAGTGGTTTCCCTGCAGTTCTCCCAGCTTTAGAGGGTGGTTTTTGTAGCTGAAATTTCCCAGCTTAAGGTTCATAAGGCACTTGTTGAGGTGAGCCAATCTTTCTGCTGTGATCCTGAGAAAAAGAAGAAGTTTCTTTGAGGCTGGAGACCAACTGCTCAATAGCAATAAAAACCAAAGCCACCAAGGCTAGTTTTAAAACCTGGGCAGCATTAAAATGGCCTGATATGATTGTTTATGACTATATACATAATTGCTACATAATTACAAGGTATGCATTTTATCAATGCATTTTTTGTAAATAAATAATTTGTATAGTATATGTCTCCCTTTTTATACACAAATAATCACAAGTAATGTCATGGGTTGATACTCATTTTTCCCCCTTCCTGCAAAATTTCCACAACTCCAAACTTTGGGTCAGGACTCTCACTTTGAAAAACAGTGTACTAATCATTAACAGATAAACAAAAAGGAATTTTACAGATGCAGTAGTTTACTCACCTGAGCACTGCAATCTCTTGCACAGTGATGGCTCTCTTGTCCTTGGTTCCCATGTAGGAAAACATGTTGGGTCTCAGCCTAGAAAGATATGCATCGTACAACATGTTATAGTTAACTTAATAACATTTCATTGGCCGAAAGGGTTGTCAGTATGTCTATCATGAGGAAGTCAATATCACATTCAGACCTGAGGAACTTTGACAGCACATTGATCGCATCCATGGTGTCCTTGTTCTCCTTGTACAGGACAAAGTGGCAGAAGCTGCCCCGGTTTTTTGGCCAGAAGTGTTTCCTTGGAGCTTTAATGGGCACAGAAAAAAGGCTATATTGAGGTGTGAAAGAAAAATTTACTAGTGTACTGATGCACATATTCCTCAAAAAATATCACTTTAAAAGGTTCAACCTCCAGCTTGACAGATCCAATTCTTCTAGGTTACCTTTGGAGAAAACAACTCTGACTTTTAATTGTTTTATGTTCATTTTAATCTATGAATTTCATCTGTGCTCTGGAGGGGGAAAAACAGTTTTAATTTGAAATTTTAAATGTAACCTGTGAGTTTAAACCTCCTTGTCTGAGCTGTGTGGAGGAAATGCTCTTACCTGAAGTTGCTTTGACCTCTGTCCACCAGAGAAAAGCAAAAGGAGGATAGAATAATGTTACTGAGAAAGAGATGTTTAAGGACTGTGGGACGATGTGTCAGGGTTGACAATGCATGCACAGGCCTAGGAGTTGAGTGGAGTGTGGGTGCAAAAACTTGTCAGGCTCTAAGACAGTGTTTCTCTACATCTTTGTGTCTTTAACATTTTGAATTGTGATCCGATGAATTGAAAATCTACATCCAAGCATTCCAAGGAGAAATGATGTCAGTCAACATCCAAAAATCTGCTTTTATTAAATACCAGAGCAGAATCATGCTAGCACTTTCACCATGCACATGCACCAGTGCATGCACCCTGTTTCACTGCTCTGGAATCCAGCTGGCACTACATGCAATGTAGCAGATCATGAGGTAGACATGCAAAAATGTTCTCTTTGATAGTTTATAGAATTTTATCTTCATTAATTCCTTCATGATATCTCAAGGCTGACATCTAGCTCTGCCCCTTCTTCACATACCTGCCAAAGCTTTCTTCCCAGCGGCGTGGTAGGCCACGATGAACTTGCGGCCTTCCTTCTCTTCTGTCTTTGTCTCCAGACCAGGAAACTGAGTCTTGATGGCTTTGTGGACCAGTGTTCGCTTCTCTTTTGTGTCGTCCATCATCTACACATTTTTAGACAGGAGTAAAGATGTCATGTCGGACTCTGAAAGAGTAATAAAGCTGCAAAAATATGATGGTTATATAACATACTTTATCAAATTCAGTGAATAACTCCCCATAATTCCTGTATCCATTAAGCTTAAAACAGTGGCAAACAAGGCAGAATTGGCACTGTACTTTGATCTACATTGTGTAACTACTCTTTGCATTTTTACACAGGCACTACTAGAACCTAATATTATTTATCGTCTCAGTCTTAAAAAAATCATCTATATGATGAGTGCATCAAGATTTCCCTACACTGCTTTCTCTAGTTAGTCAGAGCTCTCCATGGAAATGCTTTAGTGAGCAGTCCCTCCAAAGAAAGGAGTGTACTTGGCTGTTGAGCAAATCCATCATAATGCCATACCCCACCAGGCAGTGTAATCATAAATAAAGTAAGTGTGAGCTCACCTCAATAGAGACGTTGGTCTCTTTATTCTTGAAAAGCTGCAGCTCCCCAAGCTGCTTTTTCTGTTCTTCAGTCAGCACATCAGATTCTTTTGGCTGCTCTTCAACCTCTGACACCTTTATTTAGATTGACATAAGAAAGACGTCAAAAAGCACTGTGTTACTTTTTCTTTACAAAGGTTATCAATAACACAGTTACAGGGATTTCTCCTAATGTCTCCTCCTTTGATTGGGATCACCAAGAAATAATAAATATTAAGCTATGAATCTACGTCACCAGATGAATAAATATTCAATAACAGCAGGGAAACATTATCCTGGTGGGTGCCAGATTCTGAAATGTCTTACCTCAGCCTCTGCAGGGATTGAGAGGTCATCTAAATGCACTATCTTTCCTTGTTTGTTGATTTCATGCACCACAAAATCTGAATATCTGTAACAAAAAAACATCACCTCTTACATCTCATTTGAGAAAATTATGCCAGCTATTGTCTGACTATGGAGAACGCACCTTTCCTTCAGGACTCCAGAGAAGCCCTCATGGTCACTGACATACTTCAGGATGCCAACATCCACCTCAGTGAGGCCATGCTTCATCATATCAGCAAAGGTCTCACCATCTTCCTCTCCATCACTGGCTTCGTCCACAAGCTCTTCATCTGAATGGGGAGGGCCTCCGTTCTTGCTGTCCTTCTCAACTCTGAGTTTCTTTGATGGTAGGTCTTTCTCTTCATCTTCAGGGCAACCTCTCTTTTCCCCTACCTGAGCAGGCACAAGCACGGGATCTGAATCAGCCATCAGCACCAACCTGTGACACCTGGAAGTCAGAAAGTAGTTTGATCATCTAAACGAAATCACACTTAAAGAGACACCAATTTTACAAGCAAATAGGTATGTTTTCTTCATGTAGACATTACTGCATATGTACAGTGCTTAACAAATTTATTAGACCACCTGCTATAGAAAACAAGAAAAATATTTTAGAAATCTTCAAAAACTTGTTCAAAACTAAAGAAGTTATTGTTATTTATTTGGCAAATAACAAACTGAAACAACTAAATAGTCCTTATTCACACATAATAACCAAAAAAACTTAATATTTATGGCCTCATTTGGCCTTGTTAACAGCTTGCATTCTTGCTGGCATTGTTTTTATGTACTTTTCCACAGTCTCTTTTGTTATTGAGTTCCAAATAGTTTCTAGCTGTTCCCACAGACTTGCTTTAGATGAAACTTTTGTGCCATCAATCTTTGAATCTACTAAATCCCAAATTTGTTCAATAGGATTCAAATCCGGACTTAAACTTGGCCAGTCCATCAGTTCCAGTACTCCAGATTCCTTTTTCTTGGTCAAATAGTCTCTGCACAGCTTTGAAGTATCCAATCAGATTCAGTCCAGAAGGGATTTCATGATGCACTAAGATGTTGTGGTAGACGTTCTTGTACATGATACCATCAATTTTCACTGTGGGTGCAATGCATCTGGCATCAAAACGTTCTCCAGCTTTTCTGCGGACATAAACATGACGATGCTGGCCCAAGAGTTCAAACTTGGACTGGTACGTCCAGAGTACCTTCTTCCAGTCATCAATAGTCTGGTGTTTGTGCTCCCTGGCAAATCTGAGGCGTTTCTGGATGTTAGCAGGCCTCAATAATGGCTTGTGTGCTTTAATGCAGACTCTTTCATTTTCAGTGAACTCTCCGCGTTTTACCATTTTGAACAGGAATGAGGAATTTCAAACTGAATTCAGCTTTTTATACCCAAATTTGAGCCGGCTCACTGGGCTTCTCTGAGAAGTCAGAAATTAATCAAGCATAACATTCAACCAATAAACTAATTTTTTTGTTCAGGAATGCAAGTAAATAACTATAATTTGACATATTAATCAAGAAATAATAATGTGCTTTACCATTCTTTCAGTTTTCTTTTGTAAATCAGTACATTTGAAAATCCATGGATAACAATAATAATTGTATTTTAGCATTAAAAAGCATTTGGGTTAAAGAGCTTCTGCATATTGGTGTATTAACCATTGCAGAAACATAAAAAATAATTTTGGTAATTACCAATGTTGTTAATTTAGGGCAGCTGTGGCATAAACCTTACTTTGGGTGGTGGTCTAATAAATTTGTTAAGCACTGTATATATTGTCTACTGCAGGGCAACAGGGGTATTGTTTCAATTCATGAAAACATCAACGGTTGTATATTTTAGATTTAATTGCTTTCACTGCGAGATAAGTCACGTGAGTCTTTTTCTTTAGTCATCATCATTCCTCATACTTTAAAGTGAGTTAAAGAACTGGAATTTGTGATTGTTCATCCTTAAACTTTAAAATGTGTGTTCACATTTTAATATCATAATTGGGTAAAATTATTTTGTAAATGTTGATATCTGGGATAAGTATTAATTGTGATATATAGTTTAAATGAATTGCCTTGTCATTGTAAATGAATGCTTCTGCCACCTTTATTTCAAGGATGTAAATGAGCCCTGCCACACCTGGCATAACTGTGTGTTACATGTTTACACTCAGAAAACATCAAACTGACAAAATTTAGGGCTTAACATGGGTTTAACATTTTTGCCAGCAATGCTGTGTAAATGCATTTCTAACCCACTGGAGCACCTGCCAGTACCAACATCATTTATAACCATTCCTCTAATCCAGCTGCACTAAAGGCAACCCTTACTTTAGACCTAGATATGGCCCTGTGGTGTTGGTATGTGAAATGACAACCAGTTCCTCATAGATTAATGGCCTACAAAAGAAAGCTACTGACTCACTGCTTGTGGATCTGATGTTGGGGAAAACGGCTGCGGAGAACACTTGTATTCCAGCTGCCAAACACGTGCAGACAACTCCTTGCGAACCGGAGCTTAAAACGGGCACTGAAAGACATCATGTATTGTGATTGAATTACTGCTAACTACTCACAAGTTAGCAACGCCGCTAAAGCGGTTGAACGGACATCTAAATCCCCGCTAGCTAACATTGCTAGCAATTGTAACGGTTCCTAGCAAAAACGCTAAGCTAGACGCTAGTGTGAACTGTGCAAAAACGTTGTTACTTGATTTCACTTACCTATGTCTTGTGAAGATCAGAAGAGCACCTACAGCACTGAACGCCAGCTTACTTTCTTTTTACACGTGTGAGAGTGTGTGTGTGTGTGTTTAGTGAGTTCCGGAAACAGATACTTCGCAGAAGTCCCTCCCACCCTAAACGATTGGTTAAAGAACTTCTCAATCACAGGGTCAGGCTTTACCATCAGTCTACCGTTCTTGAGGAAGAAAATCCTAGTCGATTACAATGGTGTCAGAACACAGTGCATGCATCATGTTCTGTTCCTCCAGAGAAGGTAATGTGCTGAAAAAATTGATGGGTTAATGAAAAACAAATAACGTTAAAAAAGAGACTTTTGTAAATGTTCAATTAAGTCAATCTGCCTATCAACATAAAATATATTATTATTATATAAAAATTATCATAGGTTATCAATTCCTGTATGAACCCACTAACTTTTTTAGATCATTTTGTACAGCGGCGCCGTGGCTTAGTTGGTTAAAGCGCCTGTCTAGTAAACAGGAGATCCTGGGTTCGAATCCCAGCGGTGCCTTTTCACTAGTAATACACAATTGTATGATATTATCGATATTAATACTTACACAATCATGACATTCTGTATAATTTACGTTGTGTATACGTAGAACTTTAGCATTTGAAGTAAGTACAAACTGAAAGGCAATCGCATGACATTAAGCAGCGTCAAATAAGTAAAGACAAATAGTAGTAAACCTGCACAGCATCCCGTTTGCTTTTGGAGTTCTCCAGGTAGCAAAACCGGGATACAGAAATATCCCAAATTCTGAAGACGTGCACATGCACAAACAGAAACCGGGATACTCGAAATAAAAACGCCGACAAACACTGGGATACTCAAGTCTATGGAAAAGGAGTAGGGACACTGAAAAAAACGGAGAAAAAGTCAGAATTGTGAGTTTAAATCAGAAATCTGAGATTAAAGTCAGAATTCTGAGGAAAAAAAGTCCAAATTCTGGGATTAAGAGTCAGAATTTCTAGTGTGCGGGTTTAATCTCAGAATTCTGACATTTTTCAGTCAGAGTCAGAATTCGGAGAGACCTTAACCTTGGGAGCGTGTGCTAATGGTTTCAGACTGTTAACACTTTATCAGGAGTGCGTCATAATATAAAATGGTATACACTCAAAACCTACTAGACTATGAATCAAAGATCAACAATCTGGAAGGTTTAAAAATTGAGATATGATGTCTGCATGTAATTGAGGATTTGTGGGTAATGCACTAGATATTTTTGATTTGAAAGTGTTGTTCAGCAGGCGTTGGCTGTCACTTCAAAGTCTTTTTGGAGTCTGTTGGAATTTCTAGATGTGCAGTGTTTTGCTATTGCATGTGTTTTCTGAGGCTTTCTCTCTGTGGCTGTTATTTTTTTAATTTTTAATTTTTTTGCCTTCGTCAGCCACTATATATGAAGAAGTAATCCCAGCACACTTACAGTTATGTCATACAGTTGCTGCATGAGCCAGTAAAGGTCGGCCTCTGCTGTCTGAAATGGAGTTAATACACGACTGGATTCAGATTTTGCAAAAATAAGAACAAAATAAAATGAAATAAACAATACATTTGGATTTGCAGGGGGTTTAGACTAGTCTCATGGACACAGTCCTGTGGATTTTGAAGAACGAATGTAGTACAATACTACAACATATCATGTCCTCATGTAACATGACAGTTAGATTTGTGTTAAAATGTCATGGGGGCTTTATTCCACTTAATGATCATTTCTGGATGCTGATAGGATGTAGAATTTAATGTCATTTACATCTTATTTTTAGAAGGATAAAACGCTTTGCCACTGAAAAAGTATACTTAAGCAATACATGACATATATGCGCAGGTCTGATCTACATTAAAAGTGTGCAAAGGAAGTGGTGGCATGTCGCCATGTTTTGGTCAGGAACACCCTCAGTGTAAGTCTCTTTTAGGGCAGCTGAGGTTAACACCTCTATCTGCAATTTTACGAGTTCCACATTTTTATTCAGTTTATACTTATGCATCCAATTCTTTTTCCAAAGCTTGACTTTTGAGAAATTGGACAATGAATCTACCCATTTGGCTTCCAGACGCAACGTATTTTTCAGTTAAACTTTGGTAAATATTTTAGTTACTTTGGGAAAAGTGACGCATGTTGAAGTAGCTCTGCACGCGACTCCATCTTCAAACGGCAGAGGGAGCGCGTGCCCTCTTTGGATAACGGTTGGTGTTTGTGTGTGTGTTTCTGTGTGAGCGAGAGGAAGAGAGAATCCGGCTGCTGCCACCGAGCTGCCCGCTCCTGCTGAGGGGAAGAGGAGGAAACATGAGCTCCAGGAAAGGTGTGTATGTCCCTGCCTTCAAACTCAGCTCAGCTAACACACTTCTAGCCTTGTAATTAAACGTGGGAGATGGCGAAAGTTACGCTTGTTAGAAAGCCGACCTACCGGGGCATGCTAAACGACGCTATTTGACCCGTGCCAGCCAGCTTCAGAGCCTGATGATGTGTTTGTTCTCTCTCTCTCTCCCCCCGTCCCTCCTACACCCTTCCCTGGACTCGGACGTTGGTCATGCCCGTTGATAAACACACCTCCACCCCGGCAGTGATGGCCATCCAGGCCAGAAAAAGGAGGCCGAAGGGGAAGAAAGACAGAGCGGGTCACCATCGGAGGTAAGCGGGGCGGTGACGCTGAGATGACGGTGCGACGATGCGAGAGTGGAGTGTTTGTTTGCCGGGGTTTGGTGTGTTGGCAGCGGGTGTCCCTCCGTGTGACGCCGGTGCTGCTGCCGGTGCGTTGGCGGTGTAGACTGTGAGCACATATGGCAGATAGGTGTGTATTTTCTTTCCACAGACTGGCTACTGTGCAGTGTGGGAAGTTAAAATTTACGTTAGATCACTGTTATCTGGTCCCACTTTACTCCCTAACGACTGTTTACATGAGGCATCATTTACATGCAAAGCAGCCTACAGTTAGTTTTACAGCATATTCTGCCTCATTTAGTCTCTTATTTCGAAGATGTATTATTGAACTGGTGAGCTTTGACAGATGTGACAGCTCATTTCCTTAGTCCCTTCTGCAGCAGTGAGGCGGATAAGTATGCACCCAGCCTATTTGAGAGCCTCTCCTATGATGTTTGATTATGTAACTTTTCCTAAATTTGTGAGATCATTGTCTCATGGTGTGTGCCCCTGGTTTTATCAGACAGTTCTTGCATGGAAGATGCACGGGGTATCGTGGCGTGATATCCCCGGTGTGAGCAGCGCAGTGGCTCTGTAAAGTGCATGCGAATTGGAGAATGGAGAGAGTCAGTTCATGGCATGATGCTATTGGAGCGACGTCACCGGCAGTTGAAGAAGGCATCAATTAGGTGATACCAAAGGTGCTAGCACCCTAGGGGGGCTGTTTGGTTCCAGCTGCTTCCAGAATGTGCTGGAACACCTGCACATTTGAATACAGCATACAGATGTTTGCTGTAGTTGTCCATTTATCAGTAGAGTTAGGCAAATCTGGGTGTCTCAGGAATGAACACATAATTTCTGTCTCCTTGCTGGACTTTTCACCTGTTTTAGGATTTATTTCCCCCCATGAATCATCTTACAGTGTAATTAAGAAGTAATCTAATGGTGGCTCTGAGATTGATGGAATGTGGTTGGTCCTGTGCCCAGTGTATGCTGGGATATACAGTGAGGGCTTGACCCCGATAGGGATTAAGCAAGAGGAGAAAATGAGTGATCAGAAACAAGGATCTTAGATTGAGTAAAGTAGGAAAGCAATGAATGACTATATCTATTTTTGTATAATCTACAGATTATTTACTCTACAATAATCAGCAGGGATTTAGTTGTGAGAACCATTGCAGCATGTAACTATTTAAAATATGACAAAGAAATCCTTGGGACAAGGTTTATGTATCTGGATGCTTCTAAAGCTTTCAGCTGCGTTTTAATAAAGGATGATAATTACAATGCAATTAAACTGATAAATCGATAGACAATTAATATCAATAACACAAAGATATACAGTACTGTGCAGAACTTTTAGGAATGTTTGGTCCAAAAATTGAGGCTGAAAAAAGGCGTGTAATGGCGAGTAAGTCCGCCTGAGGGCACCAGGGTGAAAACAAGGATTGACAAAATCCAGGTAGTGCTCTGGATATCTTTGCATATTACCAGGAGCATGGGAAAATAATTAGCTGAAAAAAAAGTCCACACTTTGAGGAGTAAAGGGTGGATATGATGAGTAAGCACAACCAAGGGTACCTTTCAGGTAGGTAGTGGGGTTTCCAAGAGCCGCAAACAGTCTCCGGGCATTCCACCAGGGGGGAAAAGTCCAGAACATAAGAAATACCATCGAGCTTGATCTTGACTGCCAGTTGATGTAAATTTTGTGTCAACATGTGTCGAGCTATCCCACCTGTCTACCATGTGTGGTTTGCATGGCACAGGGGTTAGTGCTGTTGCCTCACAGCAGGAAGGTTCCTGGTTTGCTTTCTATGCAGAGATTGCATGCTCTCCCCATGCATGCATACTCCCACCAACAACGACATACTCACTCGACATGACACTCCATTCCTCTCTGCAAAACTGGTCAATCTATCTCAGGTTGCACATGGACCTGCATTTTGGTGCATTCATTTTACCCTCTACCTTTACAAGCCTTCCAGGGCTGGCTGCAGAGAAGCATACCCACAACATGATGATGCCATAAAATTTTAATGACCTCTCAGGTTGCCTCAGTTCAGGTGATGTCATGTCAAACATATCAAAGCTCTTATGACTTCCATGGATTTTTATTTCTAATAATGTCTCAGTAATAATGTTGTTTGGGCTGAATGTATAGTTTGGGTTTTGATCTTGTCTAGGTTCTCTCCCCTTGAGTGTTCTCTCGTTGTTGTTGTTGTTTTGCTGTCTTTGTCTTGCTGCTTTGATTTTCTTCGTGTCAAAGCACTTTGTTAAACCTCGTTTTCAAAAGTGCTATATAAATAAAGTTATTATTATTATTATAAAACAGCGCTTCACTCTGGGGATTGTTTGTTTGTGGTGATGTGCAGTGTTTGGTGTCTGCTAAGCAGAGTGTCTTACCAAAAAAAAGCACCATTTTGGTGTTATCAGTCCAAAGGACTTTCTGTCACTTAACCACAGAGTCTCCCACATGATTTTGGTGAATGTAGTTGAGATTTAAAGTGAGTTGTCTCCAGCAGTCGCTTTCTGCTTGCCACTCTCAGGCAACAATTGTTGAATGCAGAGTCCTCCCATCTCAGCTACTGAAGCTTGTAACTCCGTCAGAGTAGTCATAGGTGTCTTGGTGGCCTCTCTCACTAGTCTCCATGCCATATTCCTTCCATTTCATGATGAAGGATTTCACTGAGCTGATGTCCTGTGCCTTGGTAAATGGTTTTGTATCTATCCTCTGGCTTAAACTTCTCAATAACCCTTTCTCTGAGTTGCTTGGGGTGTTCTTTTGTCTCCATGGTGTAATGGTAGCCATGAATACTGATCGATTAGTGACTGGATCTTCCAGAAACAGGTGTCTTTATGCTACAATCACTGGAGACACATTCACTACACTCAGGTGATCCTTTCACTAACTGAGACAGCTAGCACCAATTCAATCTGTTGAATAAGGTCTGTCACTTTAAGGGGGTGAATATTTATGCCATCACTTATTTTACATTGCATATTTTTGTTTAATTTATCAATTGGATTAAATCATAATGATGATTGGCAAGAAACAAGGCAGGTTGATATTGCTGTTCATTTACAGTCTTATAGCCCACATAGACTTTTTTATGCAGTCAAGTTTTAAAGGCTTCACATATGACTCCAGCATCCGAGTGTCTGCCCTCTCTCTCTCTCTCTCTCTCTCTCTCTCTCTCTCTCTCTCTCCCACAAACTGATGAGTACACTGGACAGTCAAACAATCATCTATTCATTTTCCCACTCCAGGTCACAGTGGCATCAGGGCAGATAGACACACCCCTTATATACACAAACTCCCTCAAAAACACACACTATCTCTCTTTTGACTTGTCTCAAACCCATTCTCACTTTTCAAAGAGAGAGTCCATGCTGGAGGGTTATGATCTGCTTTGATCCAGAGTCCTGCCTGGCCTCTGCTGAAGGGCTTCCCACAGCTGAGACAAGCTTTGTGTTCAGAAACCACAACAAACTCTCATACACACATACACACACATATCCACCACAAATAGGCTGTAACATTCAGAGCGGAGTGTACTCAGGAGGGAAATGTTCAGATGATGCATTGTCTTCTGACTTTGATCTTTTCTGATTTAAACAGATATAACTTCCCATGACTGAACCAATCCATTTATACACACAAACCCACACCTACAAGGTACAGTAAATGCATGATCACGCATGAGAAAACCCAAGCCTTAGAGCTCACTTAAGATTAGCAAAGATGTTTATATTTTTGGTGTAAGCATTCCTAAAATTAGCATGTACCTCCCAAGACCTTTACTGACTAGCAAGCTGTTAAGGTTCCTGTGTTTCTGTGTGGGATTTTGTACCACTGTCTTTTGTTGACACATAAAAATAAGCATGAAAGTCCCTCCAAAGGTTCCTGCAGACAAGGAAGTGCGTAACTATTATGACTGGAGATTAAACCCTACTTCCATTAAGACTCGCTTCTGCAGTTGTCAAATCCCGAAAATGAAATGTGTTAGCCTCTCAAACCTCTGAGCACTAACCTATTTTTTTTAACCATTTTGTCTCGCTGGACTTATTGTCATAAAAAGCATGTAAAACCTTTACCCTGTGGTGCACATTAAAACTTCCCTTTTCTTTAGGACAACCTGAGTTTCAAGAGTATTTGTGCTGCAGTAATGTCACTTGAATTTTGACAAAAGTATGGGACTAAATACATAAGAAAAAACTAAGCTGAAATAAAACTCAGAAGATTTTCATGAGTGACACACAGTAAACAATAATGGCTAAGGACAAACTTGTTCTCCCATCTGCTGGGGACCAAGAAGTGAAAAAATAATCATTCTGTGGCAAACAAACAAACAAACAAAAAAAAAACTTTATGATATTGACATGACATTAATGTCCTTGCACCTCTTTGCATTGGCTGTATTTAAGCAATTATTTAGACAAGTTACTGTCTGGAGGATCACAGAGGGCCACATCACAGGCTCTCTGTCTCTCCTTTTCTCACTTTTTAGGCTGTCTCCTGCATGGCAGTATGCACATAGCTAGTTTACAAACTCCCTGAGGAGGAGAAAGAGGAAGAAGTTACCATGGCAGCCACTCAGGTTGTGACCTGAGCGATGATTGTTTATGTTTTTACCCGCCATAAAAGTCCATCCTGCCTCCATCAATGTTTTAAAATTACCTTTTCAGATGCCAGCAATGTTACTCTTCGTGTCTACACATCTACGTCTTGCTTGGTGGATTAAACGGGCTTGCCCTACAGTGGTTTTTGAATTGCGCATCAGACCACCTCCCCAAGTGGGCTTCGGCCCAGGCAAGGTTTATTTGCATTCATGCTGACCAAAACGAACCAGACTTTGGGCTCAAGTGCACTCTGATCCGGGACTGGGCCCCTAGTGTGAAAGCCACCTGAGAATATGCCTTTACTTTATACAGTCTATGCTACAAACACATATGTTAACAAAAACAACAGGGAAAGCTTTAGCAGAGGGCTGCTCACAAATGGGTCTGATTCTGCTTGTGGTTTCTGCCGCTGATTTACTGGATCTATTATTCTGGGATGACTGAGCAGACATTTTATAAGGCACAGGCAGTTTATCAGACACAGATTCATTGCAGATGAATTTGGTCTTTGCAGGTCCTCTTTTAAAATTAACTTTTTCACCCAGAGGGTAACTTTAATAAAAGCAGAGGATCAGATACATGCAGCTGTAAAACTGCTGAGCTGAGGGTCTGTAAGCAAGAGAGAAATCTATTGGTCTTGCAACTACAAGTCTTCAAAGACTTTTTCAAGTTTTTATTACATTTGTTCAATGTGCTGACCAAACACCATCTATCAGGCTGGGGCAATGCCAGCAAATTTCAAAGACAGAAGTTTTGATTTGCTGTTGTGCCTTGTTATTATTTAGTTGGATTCATGTACAAATAACAACACAGTTTGGAGCGAATGTTTGTGTGTGTAGGAGATCCTTTGAACTTAGTTTTGGCCCAAAAGAAAAGTTCATACCAAGTTCACTTTGATTTAGCAGCCACTTAAATGGCAAACTTTTAGTTTTGTTGTCCTTTGAAGTTAGAGTTTCTCTAGCACAAAGTAACCTGTTTTTATCTCTTTATCAAATCAACAGATTTGACATTCTTTCACTCTGTCTTATCTGGATTGTGCAATAGTGCAATCTGTGTTTTTGTTTGATTGAGTGAGAGAGTGAAAAAGATATTGGACTGCAGTTTATGACTTTGTAGTATTGAGCCTCTAAAAAACTTGTTCTCAACTCAAGGCCTGTACGTTAAACACAAAGAAGGAAATAAGAGCTGTCAAACTGAATGCCAATAACCTTGACAAACATTTGAAGTCATTTTTTAAAGAAGGAGCCCGAAATCTAACAATAAAGTTGGTTTCTGAAATTCACCTCTTCTTTTGGTTGTGGTCATATTCAGAAACACATCTGCTCATATTGATTAACAACAGCAAACAATCATAAACTGCAACCCTGTACTGAACCAACTGAGCTGAGTTCTAAAGCCAAAGATGTAGTATTGACTCCCGTTCTCCCAGCATCTCATACACTTGTCAGTGGCTACAAATGTCTTCATTTGTCTCCATCTACTGTTTTTTTTTTCATAATGGACCATTAAACCTGTTTCCCATCAATAAAGCACTTTTGTATGTAAAATGTTATAGAAAAATGAGGAGAAATGCTCATCACTGCCTTCCAAAGTCAGTAGTCAGTTTCACAACATGCTTGCACCTTGTTCCTCACCTCTTGTCACACCTTGCCTCATTTTATAGCTTTTTTTCTTGTGTGTTTCTGCTTTTTTGACAGCATTTATTAGCAGTATGTCAATGACCCTGAAATAACACATTGTTTTGGTTGTGCTGCCCTACTTCTGATAAAGTGCTGCTGCTGCTTTTTAAAAAATTATTACTGTAGAGGCAGCTTAGTATGTGCAGTATATCACACATTTTACCCCTTTAAGACAAGTTTATATTTGTCTCAGATTTGCAAAAATAAATTAAAGGGATACTTAAACATTTTGGCAAATTAGCCCATTGCCATAATTCCTATAGCCTTAGTAATAGGTTTGTTTTGCCCCACTAAGGGCGACTTCCTGTCAGCTAGCTAGCTAGCATTCTGGTTGACAGAAACGTAGCCTCTGCCTGACGAGCTATCTGTCAATCAAATGAGATGCACCAATCAGCCTGAAGTGAGGTTTATCCTAAATATAATCCAAATGATTGTGGTATAAAAAAAAATTCACCCCCTATACAGTAAGAGCACAATAAGACACTAGCTAATGAGACATGTTTGGTTTTTTGAACCAGGCTGTAAACCAGTTTATTTCTAGTGTCAAAACTGGCTGTTTAACGTGTGTCCAGACGGGACTTCCGGTGTTCCTGCAGCCAGCCTCAAGTGGATACTCGCGGTATAGCAATTTTTTGCACTTCCGCATTGGCTTCATTTTACAGGACCGGAGGTTGCTGCCTGGTTTTAATCTAATTTAGGATTTATTGCCCAGTCCTACTAAAAACTCCTCTGTTTCAGCCCTGCTGTTTCTGCAGCTTTAAATGTTAATGAGCTGTTTGACCCGCCCTTGACTCCGCCCACCTCAGGAAATGGATGTTGTTTAATGGATGAGGGCGGAACTTTCTTCCAACGGGGAGGGTCAACTGAACCTGGGGGCAGTGCTAACTCCCCACAGGACATCATGAGGGGAAAATCTGAGAACAGCTTGTTTTAGCAGACATTTTCTGAAAGGTGGAGAAAGAGAGGGGGGATTGATTTTTCTGATTCTTGGGGGGATTGTGGACAGACCAGGTACACATATTTTTGTTGGGAAAGCCTGAAAAACTGTATTTTGCATAATCAATGACCTTTAAATCCAAGACTAATTTCCCCTAGGAGGAAATGAAGTGTATTGTATCGATTGGTATTATGTATAATATTGTACTATACTGTATCGTATCATACTCTATCATCTGTACTGTATTGTTTTGACATGATACTCCATATTCCATATTCACATCAGGTGATCCTTACATGTAGTTCCCCCTGATGAAGACACATTCAACGAAAACCCGCTGCTGCAGAAAACTATTGAAACAAAGGCATAAGAAGTATCAGTTTTCACATGACATATCAACCAGGTGCCTGATTGTCATCATTGGAGGCAATTACGATGCAGAGAGATATCAAGTTGAGATTCTCCAACCTGTGGCATACCCATATCACCACAGACAGGGACCGAACTCTATCCTCCAAGATGACAACACTCGCCCCTACAGAGTGGGGTTAATCAGAGACTCCAGAATTTGGGAGTGGAGAGGATGGAATGGCCTGCCAGCAGTCCTGACCTCAGCCCCATTGAACACTTGTGAGATCCGCTTGGGCTTGCTGTTGGTGTCAGAGTGACCAACACATCCACATTGGCTGACTTGTGACAAACGCTGATTAAAGAATGGGGCACCATTCCACAGCAATGTGTGACCAGGCTGGTGACCAGCATGAGGAGGAGGTGCCAGGCTGTTGTTGCTGTGTATGGTTCTTCCACACGCTGCTGAGGCTCTTGTTTGTTAAATGAATACATTGTTAAAATGCCAATATGTCTTGATTCTTCAGACTTCAAACATCAAATCCACCAAACAAGAGTCAGTGGAAGAATAAGCTGTTTGGCATCAGCAGAGGTTTGGCAAACTTTTCATGGGCACATACTCAGCTCTGCTGCTCATCCCACAAATCCATGTTCCTTACAGATGTGGCACCAAGAAGCATTGCTACAACCAAGAAATAATCTACCAAACACATTTCCTTACTTTTTGTGCTAGTGTAGGTTTATTTTGTCCACTTTGAAAGATAACCTTTACTTTGAAAGTGACAAAGAAAAGCAGCATACCAAAATGAAAGATATGGGAATCAGGAAACACTTGTCAGACTTTGCTTTAGAAAGGACTGAAACCGTTTATTGATCCTGAAAATTATTCTTTTTTCTTAGAAAGATGTTTTTTAGTCATCAAAGGATCCATTCTTTCAAATAAGACATGTTAAGAAATGCAATTAAACCTTTAATCAACGCACATCATTCCAAGATTTTGAAGATCCATGGAGAAAGCACCTGCTACCTCTTTGCTGATTTTGTCCTGTAAATATTTACATAGTGTTTCTTCTGAAAAAAGTTCCCTGCCCTTCTCTTAACAGTCAACCCTATTACTCACTGTAAATCTTAGCTTTTGCAAATGTACACAAAGACTGTTCAGCAGCATGCTACAACTCACTCTGTTTGGCATCTACCTGACTGCAGTGGTTACAACTATTAAAAATGATATATAGTACATAAACTATCAATCCTGTCACCAATGTTTTGTTTGCTCATGTCAGTCACATCAGGCCTTAGTTTTTACTGATTTGTAATCCAGTGGTTCTCAAAGGTGAACACAACATAGAAGCATTATGTACAAGTGGACTGTATCCAGACCTAGCGGAGGTCGGTCAATCTAGAGCTGTTTCAGGTTCAATTGTAAAAATCAATATTTAAAGTTAGTTTTTTTTAAAAACAGAAAACACGTGGAAAATATCAACAGCTAAATAAAACCTGGGGGGGGGGGTGGGGGTGGGGGGGGTGATATCAAAGGAACAGAAATCTTTAAACAGAGCTGAACAAAATGGTCTAGATTTGAATTGTAGCCAGAAGCAAAAGGCTTTTAAGAACATTTGATTTTCTCTTATGAATACACTCCTGTAATTGTGTTATCCTGTAAGTAGTCAGATGATGATTTTCACCATGCTTCTTTGTTTTCATAGAAGTTTCATAACTTGCACCTACAAAAAAAAAAAAGAGTGCTTTTCAGCTTGCTGTAGGAGAAACATGTTAGAAAATACACTTTTTTTCTCTGACACGATTAGTTTAGTTATGAGCTTTTACTCTCTGACATTTGATTTCTATCCTCCCCTTTTAGTGAGTTTGGGCTCCCATTCAAAATAAATGGGCTGCATGCTTTTTGTTGTGCACGTTGTCATAGAAACACTGGCTGTAAGGCTCTAAATGACCAGGAGCAACAATAATGGAGCGAGCCCGAGTCACCATGATTACAGGCAATAATGATGCAGTAGTTTCGAGGCATGGAAGGGAGAGTTAGCACCATTGTAACTAATAAGATAGCCAGTGATGTTAACAGATTCTCATGATGGTAAGAGTTAATTTAAGAAGATTTGACCTCCAGCTGATCTATGATACAAGGTCACGCATTCATGCAAATGGTCTTAGTTGACCCTGCAGCCTGTCCTGGATTCAAACTTGAATCTTCCTTGCATAATATAGACTGTAAAGTGTTTGTGCTCCCCATATTGGCTTCAGGGCAAGCTTAAGTGTCTGAGACTTTGATTAGAATATCCCCCCTTGCTTAAATGAATCTCTATCAGCATACTAAAACATGCCAGGGTTGCGAGTGTGAATGTGATATAGAGGGACACAAGTATAATAGCATTCATTAGTCATAACTTTCCCAGGCAGAGCAGCAGTGAGTCTATATGCTAATACTCTTCCTGGGATGTAAATCTGTGAGCTTGCAGTGCCCCGTCACAGCACTATGGACCTTTCTGCATTAAATGAGCTGACTCTAACCTGACTAATGTTCCCACACATTGCACAGTAAACTGCATTGATTTTTGTCGGGGGTTCTTTTTCCAGCCAGTGGTCTTTGACTGAATGAAAGGGCAGCTGGCTGTAACACTGTGCAGAGACCAGACAGGGATTACTCACTGATAGCATCAGGCAGCAAGGAGAAGCTGTCAAGATTGAAATAACATGTCAAGATTTTGTACTTTTATGGATGTATAAATCTGAAACCAAAATATACAATTAAAAGACAGTGCAAGTCTTTCGGGTAATGTGTATCAGCATCAATCATTTTATACCCTTTAGTTTACAGATCTTTTTATTTGTATTGTTTTCTAAAGATTTTTCCCACCATACAGTTTTCTCTGTTATCATATCGTGTCATGCCGCCTCGTATTTAGGGATGCACATGTTTGGCTGGCTAAATAGTTAAAGTCTGACCCCTCACAAGTTGGTACAAAAGGTTGACTTTTTCTGATTAAATCCTGATCAAATGCTCTGTAATACAGTGGCCTGCCATTAGTTGCCACTAAATCTGTGTTATACTACAATGCTGCCATAATGCTCGTTAATCTGATATAAAGAGTACTGATAGCATCTCTTTGGAACCGGGCAGTTTAAAACTACATTGACCAAGAAAACAGCGGTAAAGTTGTGCAATGGCTGTGAAAAGTTATAGACAGTTGTTGCGAAAGGATTGAGAGGTATAGGCCCATGTACGATCGGGCTATTGGTTTGCTGAGCAAGACAGTGAGGTGTTCCTGGCATCTGAGCATGTGGAAGAAAGTCAGTCTTTTGTCTTTGGTCCTCTTGGCCAGAGGCGGCAGTTGGACTCCTTTGTGACAACTTTTCTTTGGCCTATCTTTGGTATCATTAGCAAGATGATACCCATGTCCAATGCAGACATGCTCAGGAGAGCGAGGATGGGAAGGCAGCTGTGCTTTTACGGGCACCTGCCGCCCTTTCCTTGATGTGCAATGCATACTGGGCGCCCAGGACCCAGTAGGCAGGTCCAGATGCTGGAGGCAATGGCATGCACTATGGAGGGGCATCTGGGAGGATACCTGGGGAGATGGGGTATGGACTTGGCACAGGCCTGGATGATGGCTGTCAGGAGGGTGGAGCAGTACAGGACCAGGGCGAAGTGCTAAACTGGCATACACTGAAAAAAGTAAAACATTGGTTGAACTTAAAAAAAAAATGAAGTAATCAATCACATGAAACATTTTGAATTGAGTTAATACATTTTTTTTAAATAAGGTAAATGTAAATTTTTTAGGTTCATAGAAACTATGTTTAAAGGTTTAGCAAACCTAATTATGGTGGGGGCTGGAGCCTATCCCAGCCAATTTAGAGTCACCATTTAACCTAATGAGCATTTTTGGAGGTCGGAGGAGGCCAGAGTGTCCGGAGAGAAACCACACATGCACGGGGGGAACATGCTAACTCCGCACAGAAAGGCCCAGACCAGGAAGCAAACCAGCAGCCTTCTTGCTGTGAGGCAACAGCGCTAACCCCTGTGCCACCATGCCTCCCACAAGTCTTGAAAGTCAACTCAACACATTTTTCCTGAAAACTCCTGCTACTTTGGCCTGATGGGAGAGCAGAAATGTATTAAAGGGGACATATTTTGCCCTTTAAGACAAGTTTATATTGGTCTCAGAGGTCCCCAAAACATGCCTGTGAAGTTTATTGCTGAAAAAACAGTAGTATAGGATTCTTGCAGGAAATGGATGTCGCTCTCCTGATGTTTCAGGCACTTCTATCCAAAGTTTAGGACCTGACTGGGATTTGAACCATCAATCTCCCAGTCAAAAGTCAGCAGGGTAACCCATTGAGCTAAACTGGAAGCAGGAAGGTCAGCATTCAAAATGTCCTTTTTGACGTTTATTCAGGCATAACAGGGCACAACGGACGCGTTTCGACACGTAGGTCAATGCTGGGTGCCAGTGCTGGAGTGTAGAGGGAGAGCCACTCAGAAAGTGACGGCTGCTGTTGGATCAAGTGTTTTTTGAATCCACTCAGGACCTACGGGATGTTGTTACACATGCGCACAGCAGGCTTAATGTAATAAAAATACATTGATCTAATGACAGACTTTAATTTGGTGTCCAACTGCCAGTGTAAATAAAAAAATATAGGTTCAACCATAAAGATAATTTAGAAGATTTAGATTTAATGAACAAATCAATAATTTTAGGCTGTTGTAAAATGAAGAATTGCATCAATCCAACAACAGCATTGTTGTAGTTTTTTCAGTGTATGCTTCCATATCTTGCCTGACCTATGATCTGACCTAGTGCTAGCACTACTAACCTTAGCCACGTTCTGTAAACCATCTTCACGCCATTCATTATAATTTGTGTTAAATTCGATGTGAAATGATTTGCCTAGGAGCATCACTAGTCATATTGTTTCACATCATATCCTGTTGTATCTTGCATTTCACTAATCAAATCAAGTGTCATATTCTAGCCACTTCCGCTGTCATAACTCTGATATGTTAGAAATGCAGTTTGCCCAAAGCCCATCCATGAGTGGTTTATCGACTGTGACTAAAAGTATCCTTCAAGTGGATGCTTGTTTTGTCATGTGAGATCAGCCTGTGGTTGTGATCAATGATCTTCTGTTGATAAGCAAGTGGTAAGCAAAAGGTTCCCTGCTAATAGATTGAATTGATTCCCCTGGGAGCTGGGGAGTCCATCTAATGCAGCTGAGGATGAACAACAGTGGACTGAGTGCTGGCCGGATGCCCCAGTTTAAGGAGTAAGCTGGTGGGTTGATGACCAGTACGTAATATATTACAGAGACGAGGGGGAAGAGCTCTGAGAGTCGATCTTGGGTGAGTAGATTTGTAGCGCTCAGCCAATAGTGCTTCCCTCATCAATACTGCAGCCTGGTGGGATGGAACTGATGGCCAGTGCTGAGAGTTGAGCATGTGAGCTGCATGTAGAGAGACGGAGGGAGAGAGAAAACAGGGAAAGGCACGCTGCAAGCTAGAGGTGGAGCAAAGATAGAGAGAGAATAAACTTAGTGTGTGAGACTGAGAAGGAGTCCGTGTGAGCAAACCAACAGCAACAGGAGAGCTAGGGATGGAGAGAGTGAGTAAGGAAATAAGTGGATGCCACAAAGCAGCTAAAGGCCGGAAACAAGGGTCGGTAAAAACTGCTGCGTCAGACACATGGGGAAGCACATATATTGGTTGATGACTGCCAAGAATATGAATGTAAAGGCAGAATGTAGCGCTGCGTTTGGTCTGCGTGTACTATTCATCCAGAGTCACGGTCATAATCTTTTTAAAATGTGTCTTTACAAGTCAGACCTGCAGGACAACAATTGGTAGAGTTTCCTTTTAGTAGCAGGATAGAGGGCAGGGTCACAGAGAGAGAGTCATGTCTGTTTACAGTTCATCGCTGTCACCATCCACACCCACTGCCGCCTGCCATGTCAGGATCGTGAGGTGAAACTAATTAATGTCAGCCTGCAGCGCTGGATTTTGTAGTGGCAGCTGTGCAGAATTAATCACCTGCTACCCATGAAACACTTGGAAGAGCTTTGGATTTTATAAATAGCTGAAATTCAAAGATTGATTGTTTTCGTTTAGCTGCATTTGTGAAATGCTCTTTAAAATGGCATTAATTTGTTTTTTGGTTACTTTGGTCCATTGCAACAAGCTCTAGATTAGACATGAGAATATAATTTCTAAAGCAGAAAAGGCTGCTTGTTAGCAAGCGGTACTTTATTGCATCTATAAGCAGCTGCATTCTTGTTCATTTGTCATGACTGTTTCCACTGATCCCTGGAGGAATTGATTAACAATTAATGCCAGATTTCGCCAGCTTTGCTTGTTGCTCTAACCCAGGGGTGTCCAAACTTTTTCCACCGAGGGCCACGTACAGAAATACATAAGGATGTTGGGGCCGCTTTATTATTCGCAAGGCAAGGTATATGACAGTGATGAAGTCAGAAGCAGAATAAAGGAGGAGCTGGGGTGGAGGATATAATGGCTAACAATGCAAATAGTCAATAAGTTCCAGGTTTTTGGGGATGCCAGTGAGATTTCAGGGGGGGCTTTTTAGCTCTAGCTACCACTGGCTCTGCCCCATGTAATATTATTGCTACTGCTATTTGCTGCCATAACCTATCAGGGAGTCAGGAAACAAGATATTATTATTATTTTGGTTGCCAACATGTTGACCTTGTACAGAGTTGTCTTAATTTAGTCACAAAAAAACACATCAAGTAATTCTTCTTGTCAAGATCTTTGTTTACAGAATTAGCATGGTAGCACTATCTTGAGCTGAAACTATGAAGTACAGTCAAGCAAATGTGGGCCATATTTCATTTAATTTCTAGAATTTGCTGCAGTCCAATCAAAATTGGACCAGTTGCATCTGGCCCCCGGGCCATGGTTTGGACACCCCTGCTCTAACCTTACTTTCTAAAATTGTTACATCTTTTAGTGAAATTTTGCTGCTTACTGAAGGATGAACTGATAAGTGTTTGGTAGTCAAATAAACAAGACACATCAAGAGGCTAGTTATTTTTTATTTATTTATTTATTTTTTCAAGATTTATTTTTTGGCCTTTTCATGCCTTTATTTGATAGAGTTAGGACAGTGGATAGACTCAGAAACAGGGAAGAGAGTGGGGAGAGTCATGCAGTAAAGGGCAACAGGCCGGATTTGAACCTGGGGATATATATATATATATATATTGTTTTTTTGTTTTGTTTTGTTTTTTTTTTTTGATCAGAAGACATAGGTTTGGTTGAGTTATTGGTTGACAAAAATAGGCCATACTAAATACAAAGTAGGCCATTCTGAAGAGCTCAGTGACTTCAAGTTTTGTGAAATTTCATCCTTGCTGGATATTTAAGTCAACTTTAATGACATTATTAGAAAGTGGAAGCATTTAGGAATAACAGCAACTCAGCCATGAAGTTGAAGACCATGTAAAATCATAGATCAACAAATGCATTGTACATAAAAGTTGCCAATGCTCTGCTGATTCCATAGCTGAAGAGTTTCTTATTTCCACTTGCATTAATGTAAGCACAAAAATTGTGTGGCCAGAGCTTCATGAAATGGGTTTCCATGGCTGAGCCGCTTAATGCAAGCCTGACATCACCGAATCCAAGTAAAGCATCAGATGGAATGGTGTATAGCACACCCACACCGGACTGTGGAGCGGTGGAAACGGTTCTCTGGAATGACGAATCACGCTACCATGTTTGGCAGTCAGATGGGTGAGTCTGGGGTTCTGCCTGACTGCATTGTGCCAGCAGCGAAGTTTGGTGGAGGAGTGATAAAGGTATGGGTCTGTTTATCAGGGTTTGAGCTATCATGACAAGACATTTTAAACAATGCTATGCTTCCAACTTTGTGGCAACAGTTTGGGGAGGGCCCTTTTCTCTTCTAACATGACTGTGCTCCAGTGCACAAAGTAAGGACTGTAAAGACATGGTTCGATGAGTGCAGTGTAGAAGAGCTTGACCAGCCCACAGAGCCCTGACCTCAACCACATCCAGCACCTTTTGAATGAACTGAAAAGGAGATTGCAAGCCAGGCCTTCTCATCCAACATCAGTGCCTGACCTCATAGATGCTCAACAGAATGAACTGACACAAATTCTCACAGAAACACTTGGAAATCTTGCGGAAAGCCTTCCAAGACCAGTGGAGGTATTTGAATAGAATGTAATTACAGTGTAATGATCAGCCTGCTGAATACTTTGGTCCAAATAGTCAGCTATGTGGCTTTCTGTGCAGATGGACTCATAAATGATTGTGCACATCTCCAGTTTAATGCAAGTCTGTATATGATGTTTTGTTTTTAGTCTCCCCCCCCCACTGTTGTAAGTATACACAAATATACCTCCTCATATCTGTTGTCAGATTTAATGCTACTATTTGGTGAGAACATTAATGGATGTGAACTGCTATGTGACTGTGCAGATGAACAACTTTAAGGCATTAGTTCTAGGTTTTTACATAAAACAGCTGCCTGCTGCTGCTGAAAATGGAAAATTGCTGTGAAACCAAAGCAATTTTATACTAGATGCTAAAAAGCTCTTTATATCTGTGGGTAACAACAGTGTTAGGTGATATTTTCCTGTGGGTTTTTCTAATAGGAATCACACACACAGTCATTAAATCCATGATAAAACTCTGTGAACAAATTCTGCATTTTGATACTGTTGACAAGTTGTTTGATTATCTGTTTGTATTGCCCGCTAGTGTCGCTTTGGGCTGTGGATGTTTTCTGGTTGAGGACAGTTCATGCGGAGAGCTACACAGGTTGTCTGCCTTTGTATGTTGATTCAGGTGGGTTTTGGTGGGCTCTGCAACCAGATTGTAAACACTGGTCACACATGAAAAAGAGAGCCTTCAGTGAGTTACAAAAATGTGCCAAAAAGTCGACTTGGATACTAGTATAGTGATCAAGCATGCAGAGGCTACAAGCCTGTAATAATGCTTCAGGGATGTTATAGACCCAGATGGGGCAGTGCAAGTGAGGTGTTTGTAACTACAGAAGTAAATACTCATTTTCTGACTAGATGTTTCTGGGAATTGAATCATTTTGGCACTAACTGACATCAGATACAGTAATGTTGAAAATGTTTATGATAGCAACAGATAAGGTTGCCATCATGAAGGTAAAGGTACAAAAGCCTCCTCTAAGTCTAAACCTATTTATAAATACATACATCCATAAATAAACCACTATGCTTCATGAACCACCATTAGCTGTCGCTACTCCACCGCTGACAAAACTCTGTATGACTTTGAAAGTATTGTCACTCACTCAGGCAGTCAGACAGTCACATACAGACCCATGTGAAGGGCTGATCCTGGCAGTCAGCCAAAAATGCCTGCAGAAAGGCTTTTAAAGTCCCCATAAAGTGATTTTTAAAAAAATCTTTCATTTAGATTTGTTGCATGAAAGGCCACTGTGTTATGAACCACCAGGCCAAATTTTATTCATAAAAAACATTGAAAAGTTTATAAAATGAAGTTTCAAAACCATGAAAAATGAGGCAGTAAAATCTGTGTTAGAATGGTGTGGGCGTGTCAGTTGGCGAGCTGAAGCCACGCCCACAAATGAAAAATACAATACTCTCAGAGCAAAGAGACTGAATTTGGGGTTAAATTAGCTGTTTTCTGGTACATATCTCTCTGTTATGATACTCTTAATGACCTGTGTTCACCGTAGCTGATAGACTTGGGAAACTTATTTCACAATGAACAAACACATAGCATGTAACTGGCTGTTAACTCTCAATGAAGGCAGTGACATCTGCTAACATCAGACTGTACTGTGATGAACATATTGGTGATTTTTTTTTTTGTCATTATAGTATTGGGGGGTGGGGTAATTACCCATCAAGACGGTTGATCAGATATTTGCACTTCTGAAATAAAACCAAGCCAGGAAAAAGGTGAACAACTTTCTAACAGCTGGGAAAAAAAAAAACAGTCACACATAAATCTCAGTGTTTTCACGTCTTCAGCAACCTTATTCCAACACGTCTTGTGTGTTAAGACAAAAAGTTTCAATTTCACTTGGCAGGGCCTTTAAGTTTACAATATTGTTGCTATTGCACTTTGTAGAAGTACCTTTATTTTCAAAAGAGGAAAAACTTTTATTTTTGAGGAAAAAAAAGTAATTTTTAAAGCAGTACTGTAAAAACATCAGGGTTTGTATTTCTTTATGAACTTAGTTATTTGTCTGTCCATCTGGGCAACAGCCCATACATGGTGTTTTGCCAGACAAAACCTTTCCAATAAAATCTCTGTGGCTGATTGGATGAATGCTCGGTTTCATTCATTACAGGCCAATCAGAAGGACAAAACATATGACGTAGTAGGCGTGCACCGCCGTTGAGGTGAAAACCACATAATGTGAGTTCTACAGGCAGCTGTCATGTCAATACATGATTCTTGGAGCTAGTAAATAAATTAAACACATGCTAAAGTCGGTCTGGGAAGAGCTAAAAGATATTTTCCACCAAGAAAAGCTTTTAGTGCTGTTGTTTGCACTCTTTTTAAAAAAAGAAGAATTGTCCAGCTCTAATAAAACTGCCACTAAAGCTGCATTCACACTAATGTATGTCCTTTATTGCTAACACCAGAAGCCTAGAAAGATGGGTGTTGCACCCGAAGGATCTGTCACTGTTACATAATCACTTATTGGTTCTCTGAATGATCCATCATTTTATGAAATACTGATTGGTGTCAGTGTGATCAGATCAAACGCTGTTAAATGCAGCAGAATAATGCCACAGTCTCATAATAAATACCCCAAACAGGGATGGAAATGAGGTTTACAGACATAAATTCAGACCGTCAGACAGATGGATCGTTCATTATTGTAATGTATTGACTTGAAATGTGATATCTGGTGCTTCCACTGTGATGTCTGAGGTAATGATTTCCTCCCTGGTGGTCACAGTGTCAGTATTACTGCTCGCTGAGGGTCTAATTGAATATATTGTAGAAGTAAGCCATTTCAGTAGATGTTTAAAGTGGGATCTCCTGAAGAGAGGCTCCACATTTAAACTCAAAATTTCAGCAGCTATTAGTAGGTGTGCTGGTGACGTAAGCCGCCAGGTTATCTCTGGATTTAGCCCTTGACAAGGCTAAAGTTGAAAGGGTGCTCTTTTTTAACCTTGGGCACCACTTCTCAAACCTGCCTGTACTGTAATCTGTTGTCTTTACATGGACTGCTTACATTTTCTTGTTTATTGGCTTGTTTTAGGGTGTTTTTTTTTCTGCAGAATTTGTCCCCCATTCCCCAAGCAGATGTTTTTTTTCTGATTAGGGGAGCTAGAGCTTAAAAATGTTTCTCCAGATTTCCCTGGATGTCAGCCATGAAGAGCACAAGATTGGAGCAAATCTGCCGAGTCAATCAGAGTGAACGAGCAGACTAGAGGGAGAGAGAGAGCTTTAAGGTGGGATTCCTGCTTTCAGGGTGTGTGTGGTCCAAATAGGATTTGTCCAACAAGGGGACAAGAGGCAGAGATTTGTTCTTCTGGCCCTCTGTAGCGTGGTCCAGCTCTGCAGTTGCAGGCCAGTGGGTCATCATGGGAAGAGGCAGGGAAGCATTAATAGGGCATGTAATTCTGTGAGGGCAGGAGCTTCTCACAGTCGGGAGGCTGAACACAGTACAGGATCTCACTGCTGCCACCTTCTGGACAGTTGGGAAGAGGGAAATGTGCTGATATAGTCTTCTCTCTGATGGAAACTCAATTAGTGCTGTCTTTTCTATTTTCAGCATTGCAAATTAAAGTTTTTTTCTATTTTGTTAATTTAATGTGAAAAAAAAGCATCAGTCTAAAAAAGTGTGAGGCACTTCTAGTTTTGCATTCTCTTATTATGGACCTTTATTCTGCTGCAGTTTGAGTTTAACTGAGCCCTAAAACAACTGCTAAATGTTATAAAACCCATGTTTTTCTCTTTCAAGTGAGGCAGCACTGGCATCTTTATTTCCCCTTTTATAATCATGAAGTGCTGCCATCTGGGCGTTTCTCCTACAAGTGTTATATAGTGTGTTTTTTTTTTTTTTTTTTTTTTTTTGAAGTGCAAAAGTAGTATCTGGCCTATTATTAACAGTTCCCAGTACATAAAGCAGTACTGAATTTGTAGATAATTTCATATATTTATGAGCACATGCAGCATATTGCTTTGAAAGCTTGAAATCTTTCATGTCTTACTAAGTTTACTCAACATACATTTGATCTGATATGACCAAGTTTTCTGTTATAAGAATGATAGACAGCTGTATCTCAAAAAATAAGAATATCGTAAAAAAAAAATGAATTTTTTCCTGTGACTTAATTTAAGAAGTGAAACTTACACATATTCTAGATTTGTCATTACAAAGTGAATAATTCCATGACCTTTTGTTTCAACCCTGATGATTACAGCTCACAAAATCCACTATCTCAAAATATTAAAATATCACAAAACACCAGTCCAAAAAGGATAATAAATACAGAAATGTTGACCTTTTGTAAAATGGCACTCAATTATGCTCTCAGAACTTGGTTGGAGCTTCTGTTGCATAAATTACTGCATCTATGCGACAGCATGGATCAGTCTGTGGCACTGCTGGGGTGTTATGGAGCCCAGCTTGCTAGCAGCCTTCAGCTCGTCTGTATTGTTGAGTCTGGTGTCTCTCATCTTCCTCTTGACTTTCCCCCAGAAATTCTTTACAGGGTTCAGGTCAGACCAGTTGGTTGGCCAAACAGGCACAGTACTACTGTGGTCAGCAAACCAGTCTGTGGTAGTTCTGGCATCACTGAGGGCAGGTGAAAAGGAAATCAGTATCTTCATAGAGCTTCACATTAGTTGGAAGCATGAAGTGCTCTAAAATCTCCTGGTAGACTGCATTGACAATATTAGAGTTGATTCTGGGCTTGCGAAAGCACAGTGGACCAACACCAGCAGAGGACATGGCACCACAAACACTCACTGACTGTGGAAACTTCACACTTGACTTCAAGCACCTTGGATTCTGTGCCTCTTTTTCTCCCAGACTCTGGGACCTTGATTTCCAGATTAAATCAAAATGTAGTTTCATTTGAAAACAGGACTTTGGGCCAGAGAGCAACGGTCCAGTTCGTTTCCTCCTTAGTCCAGGTGAGAAGCTCTTGATCCACTGAATCCAGCCTCAGTCCACTCCTTGTGAAGTTCCCCAAGTTCTCGACAACCCTCTAAAGGCTGCTCTCATCTTGGTGCTTGTTCACCTTTTTTTTTTTTTTACCACACCTTTACTCTCCTTGACAACTTTTCATGAATATATTTGAAAAAGCTTCTGATAGCAGTCTGTCCTTTTAGCAGGGACCCTATGTGGCTTACACTCTTCATGGAGGGTGTCAGTGATTGTCCTCTGGAGATAGTCAAGTCAGTAGGCTTCCCCATGATTACAGTTGTGTGTACTGAACCAGAGTGAGAGAATAGAGGCTCAGGAAACCATTGCAAATTGGACTTAACCACAATATTCTAGTATTTTGAGATTGTGGGTATTTGATTTTTGTAAATTATAAGCAGTAATCTTACAGATTTAAACCAAAAGAAGTCATGAAATGTTTCACTTTGAATGAGATGAATCCAGAATGTATGGAAATTAAGGGAAAAGGTGAACTAATACATGATTTTTTTTTCCAGATGCACCTTTAAAATGGAGAAAGACTTAATCAATCCATTTGTGTATCTGCAGATTTTTGTGTAAGGTCGCTTATGGCCCCTAAAACCCCCATGAACTAGATTAGACACATTGTAAACTGATATTTCTTATCTCTTTTGGTGTAATATTCCTAGTATGCAAACATTTTCTCAGAGTTTGTTAAACAGGTAGCTTTTTCTTCAGTGTAAAAACATTTCTTATTGGATTCAGCAACTAGATAAACTGGATGGCAGTGAAAAATGTATTTGACACAACAAGTTAACACTGAAATGTGGTATTCGTTAATGCCACATTATTTGGTTGATGTTTGTAAACAGGAGTGATATCAGCTGATACCAACGTGCACGTGCCAACCCATGCATTTGTGTATTCCCTACATTTTTATGATATTGCATACAACTTTTTTCTCAACTCTCTAGTACAGTAACACATAAAAAGGATCACTCCCTTCAATAGAAAAATTCTTAACAAATTTGCAATTTAAGTAAAAATAATTGCATCTAGATACTTAGTATTGTTTTGGTTCTGTTATTAAATGATAACCCCACCCCCCCCCCCACCCCCCCCCCCACCACCACCACCTCTCAGAAAATGTGTGCTGATTTTCTGAGATTTTCCCCTCCTGATGTTATGTCGGGAGTTAGCACCGCCCACAGGTTCAGTTGACCCTTCCCGCTTGGAATAAAGTTTCACCCTCCTCTCCTGATCCATTAAGCCACATCCATTGCCTGGGAGGGGCGGAGTCAGACAGTCCATTAACATTTAAAGCCACAGACACAGAAACAGCTCGTTCTGAGTAGGGCTGAAACAGAGGGGTTTTTAGATATGCAAAAATCCATTACTGGAGTGTTTTTTCAACAAGAAACTTCATAGGCATGCTGTAGGGACCTCTGAGACCAATATAAACTTGTCTTAAAGGGGTAAAACATGTAACCTTTAAGTACAATGAGGTGTACCCATAGACTTCAGGAAACACTGGATGAAGCCTGAGTGATTTCACTCACTGAAAGAGCTTTTGAAACCAATCTGGGCCAATGCTGTCTCCAACTAAATGTATCTCAATAGAGGAACGGTCGAAGAGATGGAGCTGAGGTGGGCCTTAAGCCCCCCTGCCAAACTGTTCCTTCGTACCAGTCATATCAGCCATGCCCTTTATTATAAATCACTATAAATCAAATGCTCCTCACAGAAGAGAAGTAACTATTCCAGCCCGGATTGGTTTTTGAACCAGGCTGTGAACATGAGTGTGTCTGTAATTTCCTGTGCTTCAGCAGCCAACCTCCAGTGGACCCTCAAGGAACTGTAGTTTTTTTTGCACTTCTGCATTGGCTTCAGTTTTCAGCAGACACTGGAGAAGAATGACTTCCAGTGGTCTTTAAGTATTTTTCCAGAGCTGTATATAATTATGAGGACAATTAAACCATCAGTACCATTAAGAAGCTTGCTTTTAGCTGCTGATCACCGTTGTTTTTCCTTTCTGCTCTGTCACATTCTGGCTTCACTTTATGCAGCACTACAAAGCGAAATGCTGCAGATCACTTTAATGCCCCCCTTAACTAAACACCTGCTACGGTGCTTAGTTAATGGCTTTTGCAAAACAATGAAACCAGCACTAATTGAAAGGATCTGACCCTTTTAAAACAGGAAATGTAAAGAAAAAGTGGATCTCCTGCTGATAGACAGCTTTAATGAACAAATAAAATAACTGTGATGAGACAATGAGGTGCTGAGATGCTTTACATATCAGTGTGAGATGTAATTGAGTTTTAGACCTTTAAATATTTCTCCCCAGTAATCATGGATATGATGAATGCAGACAGGTGCAACAAAGCAGAATCGAGACTTATTTCAATGTTTTTGGATCACTTGTGTTTGTCTCAGCATCTCCACAGCACACTAACCCTGCTCTCTGGAGAGTGTGTGTATACATTCATTGTGTGTACCAATAGTCTATGCATCTGCTCCGTTCTGCCACGGCCGGCTGCTGTAAATATAAACCACAAGCAACTGGCTATGCTGAGCAGTCTGGCATCCTTGTGTAGCTCTGTTAACAAACCTTGTGACAATTCCAGTAAGCGCTCAACACATCAATGCCTCTAATGATTCTAACGATTCAGTGGCCAAACTTCCATGTGGTCTAATGAACTAAACCAAGCAATCTTTTTGTTTTTTGCTTGTTTGTTAATTTGGATTCTGATTAGAATATTCTACGTGGGGTCTGCAGTTTATATCACAATCACCTTGATGACCTTAATGCACACTCACCACACAACATAGATCCAAACTTATTCATTACAATTTTCTTTAATTACCAAAAAACTCAAAGGAAAAGGACATAACAAAGGTTCTATCCAAAGAACTAATTAAACATGTTTGCATAAAACACAAAACAGTCACATCAGAATGACTTTTCCCATGCACCAGCTGCCAACCAAAAAGCAGACTACTTACTTAACCACAGCTGGCTACTCTGTTGAATTACTATTGTTTGACATACAGGACTGTGCATAACTTTTAGGCATGTTTGTGCCAAAAATGGAGGCTTCATGAAGGCATAGGTGTGGTGAGTATGCTGCCTGATGGCACCATTGGTCCTGAAGGAGGATTGACACAACCCAGACTGTACTCTGGATGTCCTTGTAAAAGTATGGGAAAATAATCTGTTGAAAAAATAACAAAGTCTCGACCTTCAGGGTGGCATACGGAGTGGATATGGCGAGTAAGCATGACCTTGGTACCATCAGGGCGAGCAGTAGGGTTGCCACAAGCTTGATATTTCTGTAGGGCATTCCAGCATTGCACTGTGTGTTTCTGAATGTGTTTCACTGAGGTGAAATAAAACGGCCATCAAAAGCATGCCGCATCAGTTTGAGATGCTTTTTGGTGTTTAAACTAATGTAAAAAGGTAATTTTAGTATGCAATGGCCCAACTTAAAATTGAGATTTTCAAGGCCCTCTCCAAACATTTAACTCTAGTCTGCACAACATTTTAATTTTAAAAACATTTAATGCAAAAGTTTGCCTGTAAAAGGCAGTGCAGTTTGCTTTATATAAAACAATGGAGAAATAGAAAATTGCAAAACATAAAAAAGGCTTTTTAGCAATGAAGCAAGAATAGCCACAGGTGAAGAACACTTTGATAACCTCTGATATAAAGACCTCATTCATGCAGATGCAATTCCTCATTTTTTCAGTTTCACAACCATTCCTTTATGTGAAAGTACTTTTTGTTACTATTAAAAAGAGTGGAATTGATTTGATAGCTTTGAAAGCAAATAAGACCATCATTAGCATCGAAATAGGTCCTGGATGCCTGTAAATGCTGCCATGTGGTAGGTTTTAAATGAAGAGATTAACAGCATGCTGCCATATGGATTTTTCCACACTAAGGTTAGCTATGATCTATACATTTATTCATTAAGACACAACAGGATACATTTTGTGCAAAAAATCTTATTTTTTAGAATGCAATAAGAGCCACGGTTCAACATTACCCACTGGTTTCTCTTCAGAGCTGAAAATTAGAGAGTGATTTTATTTACTTTCAAAGTTAAGCTCTTCTCTATGATAGCATCCATTTAAAATGACTACATTTGTGTTCAGGTGACAGTGGTTTGCTAGAAATTATAACTTATCAGCCAGTTCTGCTTACAGCAGTCTTAAATCATTTATGTTTATTCCAACTGCTGAAATGACTTAGTATTGTCTAACGTGGCTTTATAATTCTGCAGTAAATATAAGGCATGTTTTCCAGTCTTTAATTGTATTTTTTTTTTTTTTTTTTTTTTTTTTTACATTTATTTTCAGGCCTTTATTAAATAGAGGAAGGACAGTGGATAGACTCAGAAACAGGGAAGAGAGTGGGGAGAGACATGCTGTAAAGGGTCTGAGGCCGGATTCATACCCAGGTCGCCCGCGTACATGGGCAGCACCCTAAACCACTCGACCCTATGTGCGCTCCTTTAATTGTATTTTGACTGCTTTTTACAGCTGGTCATATCAACAAAACGACAGAACAGAGAACTAATTATGTAAAAACACAATTCTCCATTTCATAACCCACTCTTGACATGTTGACTCTTTCCATGATGCATTTTGTGCAGAAAATTAGATGAAGATTTGATTTACTTTTGATAACAAGCTTTTTTTCATAGATGCATTTGTTGAACATCACGTGGTTGCTTGGCTGAAAATGGCTTGTTGGATAAATGTTTCATGATGCTAACTTTTAAGAACCTTTTTTAGTGTTTATTAATAATTCTTCTGCAAAAGTGAGGGATTTTTTTGTAGTTTTAGATTTGCTTCAGCTGCTTTTTTAAGCTGATCAAATAAACCAAACCTGTCAGTCATCATCATCAGTCCTGCATAAAAATGATTACTTTATTTTTATTGTTGTGATGATAATTATAATAACTTTTATAATTACAACTTTATTCATATAGCACTTTTAAAAGCAAGGGATTACAAAGTGTGTTGACATGTAAAAAAGGAACTAAGAGAAAAAACAAAACAAAAGAGAGATAAAGGCAATAACATGACAAGAAAAGTCAGTAAAACAGTAAGATATAAAGAGAAAATCAAGATAAAATAGGTCTATGAATATAAAAGAAGTAAAAATTGTAAATAAAAGATGACTCTAGGTTCCCTCCAGGTTTGTTTTTAGGGGGAGAAGCATTTAAATGTTTTAATTCTGTAATACCCTGACATAATACCATTACTACAAAGGGCAAATAAAATGCTTTGATATGACTTTCAGGTCATATCGGCCAGGCCTATTTCTCAGGTTTCTGTACTTTACACAGCAAGTTTGGCATGACTCCATGTGTTTAAAGTGATGACAGTTAGTTTGTCTTTAAAGGTTTAATTCTGCAGTAAATGTGAGGTGTATTTTCCACTGGGTGCTCATCTTTCGTCTGCTCTTTTTCTTGGTTGCAGTTTGACCTCATTTAGCCTAAACATAAGGGCTGTACTCTCACATTTAGTCTCACATTTAGACATTTAACCACCAGTGTCTGTCTATTTCAGTCCCTTGACAGCAGAATTTCTGCAAAGAGCATTAACATATTCATTGAGTTGACGTAACGCTCACTGGCGACCACAGACTGCCGTCTTCTCTGTAATCACAGAACGCTGCAGACACAGGGTGCTCATTGTATACACGCCCCCTCAGCTTTTAGCCAACACTGTTTTCTCTGCCCAGCTTGTCTGAAGGATAAAACACCAATTTTTTTTTTTCTTTGTGAGTGTTTGGCTTCCCAGAGTGCTGCCTTTCTCTCCTATGTTGACCTGTATCCCATTATGCAGACCTTGCAAAGTTAAGTATGATGTTGAGTCTTTGTGTAGTTCTTATTTTGTCCTACAGAGGGTAGTCATGTCCCAATGTTTTTGGTCCTGGTGTGAAAGGATTCTTTGTAGCTACTGCTCCATCTGCGTGTTTTGTGATGCAGGAAATGACTGAATACTTTAATTTGACCTCATGCATACTCACTTAAATGTTTTCTTTTTGTTGCACATTTTGGCTTCTTTTCATCATCAGTACAAAGCTTACTGATAAATCTGAGTCAGTCAAGTGCATTCATTATCCAGTTGTCTTTAATTTCTCTAATTTCCCATCTAACATACCCGCTTTGGTAAAATGAAGTGTTTGGAAGAAGCACACTGATTTTGTGCCTGGCAGTCAAGCAGGCCTCCTCTGTGCCACAAGGTCGTAGACCACTGGATCAATCAGTGCAGAAGCTCCATTTTACATGTGATTAGGATAATTAAATTGCCTGTCATAATGCTATTCCAAGGGAAAAATTGGATGTGATTAATTGATATTAATGTTATAATGTTAGGTAATTATGTTAAGATATTTAGAACTGTACATAACATAAACATTGGGGTTACAGTCATTAAATGATATTTAAACAGCACTGCTGACTGTGACTTACCTCTGTATTGATTAGGGGTCCATATTGAAATCCACACTAAAACACTGATCAGTATCTTGTCAATATAGCTGTTCTTTAAACCATTTCTGTGTAGCTTTTGCTGTATGCTTCGGGTCATTAACTTGCTGAAAAATTAAATCTTCCAAGCTGTACTTCTCTCGCAGACTGAATAAGATTTTCCTCCAGGATTTTCCTAGATTTTGCAGCTTTCATTTTACCCTCTACCATTACAAGCCTTTCAGTGCTGTAAAAGCATCCCCCCAGCATGATGCTGCCACCGCTGTGCTTCAATGTGGGGATAGTGTGTTTTGGTGATCTGCAGTGTTTGGTGTCCGCCAAACATAGTGTCTGGTCTGACGGCCAAAAAGCACCATTTTGGTCTCATCAGAACAAAGAATTGTCTTTTGTCCTGTTCTTTTGTCTTCATGATGTAATGGTAGCCAGGAATTCTGATTATCTAGTGATTGGACCTTCCAGACACAGGTGTCTTTACACTAGAATCACTTGAGGCGTATTCACTGCACTCAGGTGATCACCATTTTACTAATTGTGAGGCTACTAATTGTTTTTGTAATTTTTTTTCAACAAAGCCAAATTATATGGACTGCATGATTGATTTATAAAATCAATAAAACAGTAAAACATCAAAGGGAGTAAAAACTTTTAATAGGCAGTATATTTGCAATTTGTGGGATGTGTTTTAACTGTACTGATCACAGCTCATGAGAGTAACAGTAGCGCAAAATGGCAAACACATATTCTAAAAAGATCAACATGGACTTGTTATGTCAGTGAGGTTATTATAGTGTAATTTGTTGCGATACTGCCTGTCCCATCCTCCATTATCATGCTGGAAGGGTGTTTTAAAACAAGAAGCAGGTTATTTTGTCATTGTTCTGGGTTTCTAAATGTTGCTGGCCCCTGTGTGTGATAAAATCCATTAAAACAGGCCAGCCTGGTGAAGCAGCTGAGGTCAGAGGGCAGGAATAGAGGGCAGAGGTCACAATTCATCAATTAAACACACACCACTTAGCTAATGAGCTTCCACTCACCTTCACATAACCACTCTGTGCTAATACTGCGTCATAATCACTGTATTATTTACATTAGCTTTAGGTATCTATAAATCTCCTCTCTGTCTTAACATACTCACTGCACGACACACACTTCCTATAGCCCGCAAAGTGCACACATTCACTTAGGCTATAGTATATCGCTGTATTGTGCGTTCCCCAGGGTAATGAGGCACAAAAAGTGCAAGCTGCTTACCTATGTGTATGTCGGGATGAATTACGATCACACAGACCAGTAAGTGTGCTTTGTGTGTGTTTGGAGGGAGGGGCTGTGCCTTTTTCCGCTGAACTAGAGGAGGAAAGAGTGATTCGACAAAATGCCTTGTGAAGCTCATGTTTGTCCAAACGTCTGCTGATAGGATATTTAGATTAATAAAATAAAAACGGTATAAAACTAATCAGGGTCATTTCTATAAATTATGTTTGAAATTTCACCTGTCAAAAAAAAAAAGCAGATCGTCCATCTAAAACACTGGTTCTCTGTATTTCCTGGTTTTGAACGATGATTCAGGGCAGAATAATAACCAGCTTAAGTGGACCAAGTGGTCCAGTTTAGATCGGTTCAGTATTGTATTCAGTTACTTGTATTTCCACTATAAAAAGTTTGGAAAGTTGCCACAATAACTGATCCGTACCATCCTACTTTATTTAGCACCCTTCTGTTAGTGTAGAGTAAGACACACTGCATTCTACTGATTGGTGGAAAGAATTGTCACATCCCATAAACAGTGGAAATAATGGACAAAGACTAAACAACATGCCATGTTTGTGAGGAGCCTAGTGGTGCATCTTTAACAGCTTTTCTCCCTCATTTTGTCATAATTATGCTTTTAAAGGAAACAGTAATACACTATTTAGCAAACACATCTTTTTAAGCACTGGTTAAATTGAAACGATAACTCAGTTCAAGATGACAAGTCAGGAGTATAGTAGGGCAGAGCAATATTGGGAGAAAACTGACATTTTAAAAGTTTTTCTTTCTTTCTGTGATATACAGGGCAGAACTTTTAGGCATGTTTGGGCCAAAAAAATTAGGCTAAAATAAGGCGTAGATGTGGCGAGTAAGCTGCCAGAGGGCACCATCATACGAGAAGAACGATTGACACAACCCTGGTTGTGCTCTGGGTGTCCTTGCACATTACAAGGGGCATAGGAAAATAATCTGTTGAAAAAATAGCAAAGTCCACCTTAAGGATGCAGTAAGAGGGGGAAATGGAAAATGAGCATAGCCTAGGGTACCATCCTAGATGAAGAAGTCCCTAAGACTTGAAAACTGCCAGCAAACCCCAGAAGTATTACTAGATGTGAAACGCTTAGACAGAAGAGAACGCATCAAGCTTGAACTTGCCGCTGAGTAGTGTTGCACAGTATACTGAAATTTTGGTACTTTTTTTGGATCCAGTATTAGAATTCTGGAACCTATTCTGGATTAAAATAGGTACCTCTTTGCAGGCCATATGTGGCTCTGATGAGACTGATAGAGCACATTCAGGATGATTACATTTTTACATGTATCTCCACTAGGTGGCATTGTGAGGAGGGAAAGCAGGCCAGAAAGACAGACGTTCCTGTCAGTCATTCATCTGTGCACGACTTGGGCACCACCCTCCTCTGAGAGTGAAGAAGTGCCTCTGCCTCAATATGTTAGCTACCCATGATGACAGCGGATCGTCCTCCTCGTCCACTTGTCAGTTAAGCACAATTTAGATGCGCCTTTAGTCGGAGAGGGAAATAGCCACCAGAGAACATCACTAGTTTGAGCAATTAAGCTTTCTGTTGCTAGGATGAACTCAGCAGGTCAGGTTATGAGTGAGAACAGATTGAAAGCTCTCAATGCTGCTAGATCTGTAACAGAGTAGTATATCATACTATTATGGAGTTTTATTCATGCGCAAATAAGCTGTTTTTGTTTAATAACAACAGGTTTCTTTTGCCTTGTAGACATCTGAGAAATTCTTGAACATTTAAAAGATGAAGTCCATTAAACAATTTCCCTTGATGGTAAATCAAAATTACTTTTTTCTGTCATCACTTCTGCATGTTGCGTTTAAGATTTTTCTGTTAAAAGTAGAAAGTAGGAATGGAAAACATTACAGTTCATCACTGCTGGTAAAATGCACTTGAAGCTATGCATTCTAAGAGAATTGGGCACTGAACCAAAGCAGCACAATCCCTGCTCTTGTGTTTTCCATACAGTATCCACCGGCCATGCTATGTCATCTGAATTATATTCAGTTGTACTTTATGAAAGTCTGCTGTGAAGAAATAGAGCTGCTCTCAGGCAGACCTGAGGCTATCAGTATGTCAATCAATCTGGACTCACATGATGGGATAAGCCACTTTGTGTGCATGTGCTTGTGTGCCTTTCCACTTGAGGGCAGTGTTTTCTCTGCAGACAGAATCAACACAAAGAGCACAGTCACTGTTGAAGAAGCAGCTTCATCCTCTGTCTGTCTGTTGGACTGTGTACTCTGTGATTTCTGTCTGTGGCACCACTTGTGTGTTAGTGTACTGTATGACCAGGAGCAGTTTGCATTGGGACATGTGTGTGAGACTGTGTTTGCAGTGTATAAACCCCCTCCCTCTTTCTCTCTCTCTCCCCAGCATCCACCAGGCAGTAAGAAGAAGTAGGCCGCTTAAAGATAGCTCCCGGCAGCCTCAATACCGGCTCCCAAAATATATCTGCTCATGAGAGTCATCATCTCTTCTCCCTCCCCCTCTTTCTTATTCTTCTTTTGCTCCTTCTGCTTCTGAAAATGGAAACACTATCAGCCCCTGAATTTGAAAGCCGACAGCCTTTTTGGTCATCCTATGGTATGGATAGACGGCGTGCACGTTTGTGTGCATGTTTCCTTCATGGGAAGGAGGTTTTTCTTTTTATTTGGAGAGAGGTGGGAACTCAGTTGTCAGACACTGTAGTGGGAAGGTGACATTCGGATCGTACCAAAACATCTCTCAAAGTCAGGGGGGTTCTTACCTGGTATTGGAATGATGCAATTAATCAATGTACCTTATAATCAATTGATCAGATATTTTTTAAGGAAGGCAATACATTTATGTGAACATCTACCATGTTTGATATTTACAGTTTCAGATCGGGCAGGCTCTGACTTGACCTGGAGCAGTAAAACTATCAGACTGACACCACACTTGAGGATTATTTGTACAATCAATCGTGTCTAGAGATGCTCCAACACCATTTTTTCCTTCCCCATTCTGATTCTGCTGTTAGAGTGTTGGGTATCAGCCGATACTGAGTACCGATCCAGTAGTGGTGCAGACTTTTTCTATTTCTGGGCCAACTGTGCAGTCGAAAACTGCCACGTTATTTTAGCCCTAGATTTCATCTTTAAAGTCCCCAAAAGTCCTCCAAATTCCAGGCTCTCTAGGGCATGGATAGAATCTTTGGAACAGTGCAAAGGCTAGCATCAAGAGAAGAAAAATGTATGATCTATGGTTAAAAAGTTATTTAACTTTCAACCAATACCCATATTTCTCATACTGGTTTTGTAATCGGAACAATGCTACTCGTGACCAAGCAGCAACCTTGTAGTTGAAAAATGTAGCGGATGCAGCACTGCAGCTCCATGAGTGTCCACTAGGGGCTGGCTACAGAAGCATTGCAAGTCACACGCATCCCATGTCAAAATGACAATTTTTATATCAGAAAGAATGATGAATTGGACTCAAAAACCTCTTTTAGTAATCAAATGACTAATGTCACTCAGGCTTCGTCCAATACAGTCTATACCTGTGACAAGCCTCAAATCAGGTCACACTACTCTGATGGTTGGGTGGGCGAATCAAACCCAAATATCTGACGTAAAACCGTCTAGTCTATTTCCAGCCTAACTCAAGACCAATTGACTGATGATTGGGTTGACTTTTTCCTCTTTTCGTCCCATTTCCTTGACAATTCTACAACATGTTTTTGATTGTGGCCCTCTGTCAATTCGAACTGATTCACTGGTGATTTCAGAGGCCTTTTCTGTGCATTACATTTCATGACTCCAGGCTCCCTCCCCCACTGCCTGTGACCCCAAAAAAATGAAAAAGAGGTTACAGAAAGCAAATGGACAGAAAGTCAAGTGCACCCTCTTACATTAGCTCAATATTCCTCTCTTTTGCTGTCTGGATGCGCAGAAACCCAGCGTGTACTTTACCCCCCATTGGCCCACATCCACAGAGAATGAGGACAATAGTTTGGCTCAGAGACATGTGTGCCTAATGTAGTCCTTTTATGTGGGAAAGTGGAACTGTATGGAAACAGGAGAGAAAGAGAGCATCGTTTCCTTTTTTCTTTTCTGTCTGCTGGCTTCTGATAGCGCTCAGATGTGTGGTTACAGTCAGGAAAATATACTATTTAAAATGAAGCTGCAGCAGCTGGGGGGAAACCAACAGGTAGAGCTAGATATTCTTATTAGGGGTGGTACAACACATCGAAACAGCAATATGTATCAGCATTCTTCTGACTTGTGTAATGCATTTATCAAATCACTGGTGCGGAATTTAAATATTTCATCTTAAAAAATGTGCTTCCTTTAACAAATTTGTTGGTTGTTAGACCCACCACATCAGTACCTCATGACTTTTATGGTGAAACTTAAAACCTTAATAAGGGTTACATCAATGGTAGTTATTTGGTCAAAAAAGAAGAAGTGAATATCAAACTTGATAAAATGACTTGAAGTGATGAATCAGTACCTTTTTAGATTTTCAGTAAATTATAATAATACTGCAATAATCTTTAACTGTGATGTTTTAAGTCATGGTTATCAGGATATGAAGTTTTAATACTGTTACATCTCTACCCGCTATCCATTGAAAATGGCTTGGTGACCCACTTTGGGTTCTCCTGACCCACCAGTTTAGAACAAAAATCATCAGAAACATGACATGCCTCTCCTTGTCATAGCACAGTGGGGGTCCCTGATCTATGGCATCTTTATTTTCAGGGTCGTGGGTTGAAACGGTTGAGCAGTTTTATCAGAACTTACCAGATTTCATGTTTAAAAGCTTAATATTACGCTTTATGTGACACTATACTATATTTAAAAACTTGCTTTAAAAAACATACAAAACAGTTGACAGACAACAGGATTGCCCTGGTTCCAGTGTTTTACACCATCATATAATACAGTTTCAAAGCGGTACAAGTTTCAGCACCATGGCAGTGGAAATAGATGACCTAGGCACTCAAGATTTATTGATTTCTTATTTTTAAGTCCATGCAGTTTGTCTAAAATGCACAAACAGATATTTTCTTGCATTTTTTCTTGTAACTATCTTAACCAACTACCCTATGAAACAGATGTAGTCTTTTACAAAGGCCACAGAGCCTCAGAAGATAACAGGGATTATCGTATTTAAACATTCTCCAAACCCTTACTTTTTAAGCAATTTGGTAACAACACTAATGGTACTAAAAAGTTGTCTTTAATATGTGGCTTAGTTTGATAGGAAGATTTTATAGTGTATTATAAATGATAATCATACCTATAAAAACACAACTAGTGTTGTCACAGTCTCAGAATTTTACATTTTGATATGATGATTATAAAAGCTTATAATATTAGTTCCTTGTTTCAGTACCCTGACCAATCAGAACTTGAAGTCCTTGGCCTTTAATATTGGATCTGGACAACATTTCATTGTTAAAAGAAGAGGAACGTCCCACACTGAAAGCTTTACCTGGTGTGGAAGAGGCTTTTTCACATCTCCAGACCAGCCTTGGCTTGAGTTTGTCCGACAAGCTCCACTGTTTAAAAATCCGGTCTGCCAAGCTAACGTTACTTACAGGAGATGCTCATGCATACTACCTTACTTTGTCTTGTTCTTCTGATTGGCTAGGAATGAATGTGATGCACAGGACAATTGTCCAATCAAATGTAAGATTTTTTTGAAACTTCCAAACTCTTTGTATGAAAGATTTCCCAGATGAATGTGATTGTATATATGAAACAGTCTGTCTGACGTGTCAGGTTAAGGTCATCTTACAAGTGATCTTACTTTCTAACCTCTTCTTATTTTTTTCCCTTCATTTTTTTGATGTGAGTACCTCTGCTTTTTAAATAATAATGAAAATATCTTTGCATGCAGGCACTTAAAACATCAATACTATAAGCACTTGTATAGTATTTGTACCTCAGGCTATCTCCCTGGTTGACTAGTCCGCCCCTTTAACCTCAGGATGCCCCCTTTCATCCCCCGCTGTGCATTTTCTCACACATACGTATAGATGCACACACATATCCTATCCCAGCATTATTGAGGTCAGATTGAGAGATGGAGACAGACCCCCATCATGGCACACCCTCTGGCTACCTCTCTGCGAGCTGCTCGCTCATGTAGAAGCAGACCCATCTGCCCAGAGAGATGGCGAGAAAATAGAGTCGGACTGGGACAGTACACAATATGAAAATGTATATAAACAGTGTTCAGAGAAAAAACTGAGGTGGAAATGGGGGATTGGAGAGAAAGAAAAGGGGAGGAGGATGCAAAAGAGAGGGAGAGAGAGCGAGGCAGATCTGTGCGGCGTTGCCCTGAGATACAGGATGTCGTAATAAGGCAATTGGGAGAGAGAGAGAGAGAAGGAGAGAGAGGTAGGCTTATTCAGAGGGGAAAAAAGGGGGAGGAGAGTGCAGCCTCAAGGAGAAAGGCATAAATTTTCCTGTAGCTGTTACAAGCTGACACCCCTCTGCCTGTACTGGAAATGGAACATTCCAGCTCGCTCTGGGCTCTGTTGTTGTGCAGAGCTGCAGAAGGCCTGATAGAGCCAGCGAGACAGAGAGAGGAGGAAGGGAGGGATACAGCAGAGACAATTGACAGACAGAGACACTGTGGATCCAGAGCCTTGTTTCATCAGCCCGGTTCTACCAGCGTCACCACAGAGGAAGGACACAAAGAGGAGGAAGGGGAAAAAAGGAGCCTCAGTGAAAGCAGGAACAGTGAGAGAGGCAAGGTGAAAGAGGAGAAGGAAGGAAGGAAGGAAGGAAGGAAAGAAGGAAAGGGAGGGAGGGGGGAGGCTGGGGCATGAGGAGGGGCGCCTGACTGACATTGCTGCTCTTGCTTCCAACACACATAGACTAACTCACATCCATCCACATTGTGCAGTTGCTGCTTTTTTTTCTAATCCTTCTGTGGAGCCTTGTCCTCCATCCTTTCTTCTCCTCCCAGCGAGAGGACAAGAGAGACAGAGAGGAGGACGAGCAGGAGGGAGAAGGACAAGGAGGAGGAGAAGAAGCAGGAGGAGGAGGAGGAGGAGGGGAGGCAGTAACCCTCTCCTCTCCTTTAACCAAGACACTCAGCAGACAGAGATAGGGAGAGAAGAGTCCAAAAATACCACAGAAAGCTGCATTCTGCTTTATTTCGCCGTCTCACCGTGGTCCCTCGGCCAGCGAGCGGCTAACAGGCACCGCTCATGTCCGTGAACTCAGAGAAATCCTCGTCCCCTGAAAGGTAACACCTCCTTCCCTGTCATTTCATCCCCATATGTCTGCATGTCCTTATTTTCTGCCTGTTATTTTGTAACCTTCCACCAACCCCCTCAGCTCCACCATGTTTTTATGCCCTCTCTGTTTCTCTCTCTGTCTGAGGGTCCTGAGCTGGTTTCTTCTATTGTCTGGGTCACAACAGTCTGTCTGTATCAAGGAGAGGAAAAAACAACATGTTTTTTCTTTTGCTGCATGGTGCAAAAGAACAGAACATCCTGTTTTACAGTGTGCAGAAATGCACTCCGATCTCACACTTGAACCTTATCTTCAAAACAATCTATGAGCTGGTGCTGTTGCCCTCTGAAGCTGCAACATCTCCTATGTCGATAACCCACTGGCAGGCCACCACACAGACACACACACTGTCTCTTTATGGCATTGGAGCACACAGCTTACACAGCAAGAGTGTCAACACACGTCAACATTAGCTGCGCCGACAGCAGCAGCAGCAGCAGCAGCATCTCAGCAGCGATGCAAGACAACAGCTCACCACATGACGCACCTCAGTGCATAGCAGAACTGAACAATAGCACCCCTTAATGTCTCTCAACACCTTGCCTGCACACAATGACAATTCTGTAACATCTTCTCCATCTATGAATCACTTTGTTTTGGTATGGGACATCTGATTCTGGCGTTAAGCATGCCGAGCAAAGTCATGAGGCTTTATCTGTCACATGGCTAACTGTGGCTAATTGGAAATAACATGCAGACAAAGACATACATGTGAGCATCATTTCCAATTGTCTTGGCAGTATATTTCACAGGAGCACACGTATCTAGGCTAGCCCTGATTTGGAACTATCCTAGCCTTGCTTCCTAGCCTTGCTGATTCAGTCAAGATTACTGACCTCTTTAATCATTTGTAGCTATTTATGCTTAATAAGAGCCCTTATTTTGGTTTACAACATCAAAGGGAGGCCTTTTATCATACAGGGTTGCTTTGATGTTCCTGATTTAGCAAATCTTTGTTGTTGTGTAAGTCTGAAAGTGACTTCACTTGGTGCTCAGCCAATTAAAAATGGTATTATGTTTTCTTCTTTTGATAAAGCCATCAAAGTCTTCGTTGTTGGTAGCTTTTATTACCGTTTGAAACGATGAATCAAAGCGTCAAAGCCGTGATTCGGTGTGTCCGAACCGCTTTCCCGCATGCATTACCAATCGTATCCATTCAGATCTGTTTTGCGCCGAGGCCCACATTCCTCTCCCAGTGTGCAAATGCGGAAAGAGCTCGATTTGACGGGTGCTGGAGGGTGAGGAGCAGGCAGACTGGATGACTCAGGTAGCCACTGATGCTTTGCCAAGTACGATCAGGCAGAGCCGCTGCCTGCCATCCACACAAGCTAGCGCCAGGGCCCCAGACTGGCACACTCGAAACACAACGCAGTGGGCACACAGATAGGCAGAAGCAAAATGGGCACTAACAATATCAGGCATTATTACATGGACAGTTGGGCACAGAGGAGAGCGGCACATTTGGATGGAAATGAAGTGATGTTTAATCTCGAGGAAACGGAAGTGGCAGCGAGGACACATGCTGCAGAAATGCCTTTTAGGGTAAATTGTGTTGCTTCTAAACAAGAATAAAAGGGTTTCCTCTCACACAAACAAATATACAGCATCATCTGGCAGCTATGGTGTGCTGAACATTTCATCACTTGGCTAGTTTTCCTCTCCCTCCTTTGTTTGGGTCACAGTCTTCTGACTGTAATTAAGACTAATGCAGCAGTCCCTTGTTGCATAGCAGGTAGCAACAAAGAGCTACACTCAGACACACAATGCTGCTCGCTGTAACGGCTGCAGAATCTCAAATAACAACAGCAACAAAGCATTTTGGAGTCCATCTCAGGTCAGCCAGAATAGGTAAACAGAGTTGTTAGTGTAGCTAGTCATGATATTATTTCTCTTTATCCCTCTGAGTTAATTTATGAATATCTAATAATGTGATCAGAGGAAGATTAGTTGCTAATACCCTGGTGCTTAAAGCTTGATGAGTTCCATTTACAAAACTGGGCATAGAGGATCAGAGGGGAATGTGCAGCTCTGTGAGAGTTACATGGACAGCTGGGTTGCCATTCGGGCTCGATACATACGGACATCAAACGTCTTGCTCTTTTATCCTATTGATGTGCATGAGTTGGCAGCTAAAGAAAGAGAATGATATAGTTAGGGAGTATGCACTTATATGAATGTTGGTCAGCATAGTTAGATATAAATTTGGCTTTAAAGAACACTTCATTTACTACTTTTGAAGTTTGTTTTTGAACATTTTTTGATCAAAAAAGTCAAATATTTTCCCATTTTAGCTTCTCAGATGCATTAAAATGATGCATTTTGATCTACTAAAACTAGAGATGCCCAGATGCATTGCTTTAACATTGGTACTGGTTAATATTGCCCTGGTTGACAAACATGGGCCACATGAAAACATTTTTTTGCATAAATAGATACACTATATTTCCAAACGTATTCACTCACCCATCCAAATAATTGAAATCAGGTGTTCCAATCACTTCCATGGCCACAGGTGTATAAAATCAAGCACCTAGGCATAGAGACTGTTTCTACAAACATTTGTGAAAGAATGGGTTGCTCTCAGGAGCTCAGTGAATTCCAGTGTGGTACTGTGATAGGATGCCACCTGTGCAACGAGTCCTGTCATGCAACATTCAACTGTCAGTGGTATTATAAGAAAGTGGAAGCGATTGGGAACGACAGCAACTCAGCCACGAAGTGATAGGCCACGTAAAATGACGGAGCGGCGTCAGCAGATGCTGAGGCGCATAGTGTGCAGAGGTCACCAACTTTCTGCAGAGTCAATCGCCACAGACCTCCAAACTTCATGTGGCCTTCAGATTAGCTCAAGAACAGTGCGTAGAGAGCTTCATGGAATGGTTTCCATGGCCGGGCAGCTGCATCCAAGCCATACATCACCAAGTGCAATGCAAAGCATCGTACACAGTGGTGTAAAGAACACCTCCACTGGACTCTAGAGCACTGGAGATGCATTCTCTGGAGTGATGAATCGTGCTTCTCCATCTGGCAATCTGATGGATGAGTCTGGGTTTGGTGGTTGCAAGGAGAACGGTACTTGTCTGACTGCATTGTTCCAAGTGTAAAGTTTGGTGGAGGGGGGATTATGGTGCGGGGTTGTTTTTCAGGAGCTGGGCTTAGCCCCTTAGTTCCAGTGAAAGGAACTCTGAATGCTTCAATATACCAAGAGATTTTGGACAATTCCATGCTCCCACCTTTGTGGGAACAGTTTGGGGATGGCCCCTTCCTGTTCCAACATGACTGTGCACCGTTGCACAAAGCAAGGTCCATAAAGACATGGATGAGAGAGTTTGGCGTGGATGAACTTGACTGGCCTGCAGAGAGTCCTGACCTCAACCTGATACAACACCTTTGGGATAAATTAGAGCGGAGACTGAGAACCAGGCCTTCTCGACCAACATCAGTGCGTGACCTCACAAATGCGTTTCTGGAAGAATGGTCAAACATTCCCATAAACAGACTCCTAAACCTTGTGGAAAGCCTTCCCAGAAGAGTTGAAGCTGTTGTAGCAGCAAATGGTGGACGGACGTCATATTAAACCCTATTGATTAAGAATGGGATGTCACTTAAGTTCATATGTAAGTCAAGGCAGGTGAGCGAATACTTTTGGCAATATAGGGTATCATAAAGAGATGTGTCTGGTCAATTTAATACTGGCTTCTAGTAAGCCTAACAGCTGATTCTGATGGGTTTTTATTAGGCAGAATAAGTGACCTGTTGGACAAACTCTGATCTGTTTTCATGGTCAAACTAACACGATAGAGAATGTAGGAATACTGGGAGCATTACACCTTAAGAGGAAAAAAAGCATTTCAATTAATATTGGCTAAATTGTTATTTTGAAGTTCAATATTGACAGAAATGGATGAACACCTGAGCACTTTATAATGAACTGTGTTTTTGCTGACCTCCAGAGACTCCCCAGGTTGCTGTAACCTACAAAGTTCTCCTCTTTTTCACAGAAAAGCAGCTTTCTATACCAATATCAACCTTATTTTTTCTCAATAGTTCATCTCTATCTAAATTTCTATGGACACTGTCGTATACAACAAGAAGAGACACAGGTTATTTAAAGTGTAATAACTTTTTAACAATCAATCGCAGCCACTTACTATTTTTCCTTTTTGCAGACTGCCATTGTGCTGTTCTAATGCTGCTATCCAGACCTTTGTAGCCTTTACAGAGGCTTCTCTAGGCAGCCTGGAACTTGGGTGAGTTTCCGGGGCATTTAGATATTAAATCCACACCGGTAACTCTGATGTTAAACAGCTTTTTTATCCATTTATAATCAATTTTCTGATGTTTTTGCTGCTAGCTTAGCATTCTAGCCACCATATTGTGAATCCAAAATGCTTTATGATGGGCTGCCTGTGACAACCAATGGCAGGCTGTTCCGTCTCATCATGTTTTGTCAAACTGCATGTGCCATTACACTTAGATCCTGGATGAGAAAGCCTGAATAGTCCATAATGGAGAAAAAGCGAGACAGAGAGCCTGTGATGTACAAACAGGAGCTCTTTTAAATAATGGCTCAGAAACAGTCAATTACAAAGCACAGATACTTTTATTTTAAAATATGTCAATATTTGTAAGGCTTTTTGTTACAAAATGTTTTTTACTTCGTGGTCCCAAAGATTTGGGAGAACAAGGTTGTGCAGAAAGTTTCAGTCATTATTGTTAACAAATTAAAGTAATTGATTTTTAATTTCCATTTAGTTTTTTCTTTTGTCTTTATAGTCCCACATATTTTTTTTTAATTCCAGTGACGTTACTGCAGCACAAAGGGGCTTAGAGGGTTATATACATGTCAAGTTGGTCTGCATTTTTGGCATTGACTCCAAGAAATGATTCAGTATTGGGTGCCTGGAATTTTTATTTCTGTTGTAAGGGTATTAAACTGGATATCAATATTGTCCGATTTTTTTTCTAGTGTTGTATAGAAGTTTAAAATCTGATATCATGACAACCATAGGCGACTAAAGCACATTTACTGGTGACGACAGAAAGCTGGTGGTGCTAGCGCTGCTAACGCTAGCAACACCCCAGGCAGACAGATTTTACATTGTTTACCTACAGAGTAAAGTGCCACTAATTTTAGAAGCATCTGGACATGGTTTTGAATAGTGTTTAGCCATTTTGTGCTCAATTTTGTGCTTTTTTGAGCTTCTTTCTCTTCTGTTTTATTGAGAGGAAATCAATCACTTGATGAAAGTACTCTTAATTTGATTATGTCCATGACAGTTAGGTGTATCTCCATAGGGATTATTTTATTGACTTGCTACTGTTTGTTTATTTGGATACCCGTTAGCTTCAGCATTCACTGGAACCTATTCCAGTTGATATCAGCTGTTGCAGAAAAAGCAGAATGAAATATTTTGGATGAGGGAGATATTACTCCTTAGGTTTTTTTGTTTTTATTTGTGTTTGGACTCTGTGGAAGTCTGTGGAAGTCTGTTTTTTCCATCTACAGCAGCATCTGGGCCCCAGGCACATTGCACAAACACATGCACAGTGCACAAACACACACACAAGCACACGCTGTGGTGATTCATTTGGGATGTGCAGTAGCATGTTTGTCAACATCAAGGCAGAATGGGTTGTATAATTTATGTGCTAAACCAAAGAGATAGATAGAGTTGGGCCTGAAAAGAGCAAGAGGCAGCACTGTGACAAATTCCTCTCGGAGCACTTGAGTTTGGAAGATGACCCAATTGTGTAACTTGGCACTGGAAGCCTGCTGGAGATGGAGATGGATGGAGGCGAAGGAGAGTGTGTAAGGATATGTTAGTGTTTTGACATCAGCAGCAGCTTAAATCTTCTTCCCGCGGTGTGACGGCTCGTCAGTTTAGGTCACAACTGACGCTGCTGGGTAGAGGGCTTACTTGTGTCCTCTCCTTAAAGAGACTTTCTTTAAGGATTAAAGGAAAGTTGAGCAAATAAACACCTCCAAGGTCAAGAGTTTAGTGGCTTTGTTGAAAGGCTTTCTTGTAGCTCTTGTAGTATGTTTGAAAGCAGAGAAGTAAGGAGTTATTATTGGTTAAACTTCACCATAATTTTCAGGGTCTTTTTAAGAAGTGTAGTGCTTGGATGAGTTGTTGACAGTATCTTGTTCACATCAAAGTGTGAATGTAGCAGATAAAAGAAGACAGGTGGGTTAATTGTCTTAAATTAGCATGAAATCCATATGCATAATCTGAGTGTCCCTGTGTGCGTGTTTTAGTGGGTGGCAGTGTGTATCTGCCCCTTGTAGGTGTGATTGGATGATGCATGGTTTTGCTGTGATTACTGTAAATGCCAGTCTTCACTGAGAAGGGGAAGGGCAATAACAAAGACAGAAATGGGAAAGAATTAAGACAGAAGTAAGGGAAAGTGGGAGTTAAGATGAAAGAGACAGAGATACACTATATGGACAAAAGTACCCTCCCCTTGCAGTTATAAAAGCCTTCACTGTTCTTGGAAGGCGTTTCACAAGATTTTGGAGTGTATCTGTGGGAATTTGTGCCCATTCGTTTTGTAGATCATGTATGAGGCCAGGCACTGATGTTGGACAAAAAGGTCTGGCTTAACATTTCTGTTCCAGTTCATCCCAAAGGTGCTCGATGGGGTTGAGGGTAGGACTTGTCAAGTTCTCCACAATGACCTCATCAGACCATTTCTTTATAGTCCTGGTTTGTTGCACAGGGGCACTGTCATGTTAGGATAGAAAAGGGCTTTCCTTAAACTGTTGCCACAAAGTTGGAAGCATACCATAGCACCCAAAATGTCTTGGTATGCTGACACATTAAGATTGGCTTTTACTGGTGATAAGGGGCCTGGTCCAAACCCTGAAAAACAGCATAATGCCATTATCCCTCCTCCACTTGGTGATACTAGGCTTGCATGCAGCTGTTGGCCATGGAAACCCATTTCATGAAGCTCCTGGCGCATAGTTTTTGTGCTTATATTAATGCCAGTGGAAGTTCAGACCTCTTCAGCTATGGAATCAGCAGAATGACCCCGCTCTGTGATTTTACGTGGTCTTCTGCTACGTGGCTGTGTTGCTGTTGTTTCACTTTCTAATGAAATCCCTTACAGTTGACTGTGAAATATCCAGCTGGGAGGAAATTTCACAAACCATCTTATTGCAATGATTGCATCTATTACAGTACCACGTTTGAAGTCACAGAGCTCTCCATATTGACCCATCTTGTATCACAAATGTTTGCAAATGGAGACTTCATGGGTAGGTGCTTGATTTTATACACCTGTGGCAACGGGTCTGATTGAAACATGTCATGCTGGGTGAAGGATTACAGAAAAAAGACACAAGTGCAAACAAATATTTCTCAACATTTCTTAAAGATCTGAAAATTTCAACGGCATCTTCTCACCAGCAGTTGAAATATAAGATAACTTGAAATTCAGGGTGGGAAATGCAGATTAAGTCATGATATCATCTAGAAAGACAATACATGATGATAACGTAAAATATATGATGAAATGATACAATGTGATGGGTTGTGATACGATTCAGTACACAAGACATGGCCCACACTGATGATAATATCATGAATATCATAATGGGACATCATGATATCTGTTAACTGAAACACATAAAAAAGATGAAGTGCAAGATTTATGTATTTATTCATTGCAATTTTTCACCTCTTATCACACTTCCTTCTTCACTGCCACCCGACATTATCCCGCTGTCCTCTTCCTCTTCTGTGCATGCGTCTCTTGCTCATGTCACAAACGGCACCCTCAAGAGTCATGAAATGGTGACAAAATGAGTCAAATTGGCAGGGAAATCTGTTAGGAGTGCTATTTATAGACCTTTTGCAGGCATGCCATTTATTATGACATCACTCACCACAGTGGACGACAGAAGTGCCGCTGTTAACATTAGGCTTTTATGAATTTTAGCTGACAGTTGCATTCTTGATGTATTTGGGAGCGACAAAAGCAACAGAAAGTAACAAAAAAAGGATTGCCTACAGGACACAGATGTGATTCACCTTGAGGGCGTTCAAAAACAGAGAAACTTGTGAAGAGCAGACCGAGAGAGGCGTTCCTCTGGACTCAGGCAATGATCTTAAAGCATACAAAAAATCTTGATGCCTGTGTAGCTATCCTCACAAATCTGTTTTTTGTTTAGTGTTTCATTATGTTAAAATATGCTCATCATACCACACAAGAACACATTTGTGAGCTAATGCCTTTTTGTGAGCTAATCAAAATTGATTGAAAGTCACCAGTAAGCAGGGTCACATTTAGTCCATAATACTGACATTTGCTAGCATTAGCATTCCCCCATTTATGCTTCTGTTGCTAATGAGCTATTAAAATAGAAAATGCCATTTTATGCTTCTTAAAGTGATTTGCAGGTGTCTGATACTGACACTTCACGCTTTTGAACTTTCCATGAACAAAATGTGCACTACACAGGTTAGTGCAGGGAATTTTTGGAAAGGAGTAGGTATTTGGTGCTAGCACCCAAGGAGTAACAATGCACATTTTCCATCCAGATATATTTCGGGGCCTTTTTTTATTCCTTTATTTGAGAGAGAATGTAGTAGATTGAGCCAGAAACTCGGGAGAGAGTAAGTATGGGGTGATAGCTTTTGGTGGGATTTGAACCTCGAAATACATACATTTGCATACATGATGTCACTGTTTACTTTAGACCATTTATTGCGACAGGAAGCAACAGACTATGTGGATAACTTCACTCATAGTGCAAAAGTGTCTAACTTCAAACACAACAATAATCCACCACAAACATGAGCAAAGAAATCCCAGTAACCTGTACAACAGGCCACATCTAAAACACATCTTAACACTCTGCCCAAGTGCATGATGGGAAAACTCTGCCCACATATCTTCCCGGATTTAAAATGATTTGAATTTTCTGATTTTACTCTTCTTCAGCGGCTTGAAACTAAACAATGTTTTCATTTGTCATCATACATTTTTCTTGATTAGTTTGAATTTTTCATATAAAAGTGTCAGAAAGAATGAAAATGTCCTACAAGAACTTTCAGACCCTAAGGTTATGTCTTTCATTTGCTCATTTTTTCTGACCAACAGTCCAGAGCCTTAAGATACTCATTTGCTTTTTAACTGCTTGAATAATTTCAGACATTTTCAAGTAAAAGCCAAAGCTATATTGTTTTGGCTTTGCTAATTTTGATGGATAGCAATATTGTAAAGGTGCTTTGACATCTGGACTCTGGGACTTCTCACTCTTTCGTTAGATTAAATGATTTTTCCAGAAATAAATTGCAGATGAACCTAAATTTAAAATGTGTTTACATTGGAGTCCTCTTTTCAGATCATGATTTTAGAAGTAGACCACTAAGTATCCGCATTTATACCGAAGTGCTAGAATAGTGTTTGCATTCCTCCTTTAAAAAAGCCAGAACCAACTGGAAAAGATTAAACATGAGCTGCAGATACAGGGGAGGAGAAATAAATCGTGCAGACAGAGCAGCAGAGGAGCCTGTGTGTGTTCTGTCAGTGCTTCATCTGCCTGCGTGAGTCGGACTGATGCTGCAGCACAACATCACATCCATCTCTGCAAGTGCGGGCCATGGTAGCTCACGCATTGTGTTTATGCAGCCTCGAATGGCTTATATGGCCTCCACCATCTTCTCCGATCCGACCTACATCGCTGCAGAGACACACCAAACACACACGCAGACATGAGCAGCCCTAGCCATGCAGTGACATGACAATAGCTAATGAAGCATGGCAGAGAGCTAGCTGGCTAACTAACTGTCCTGCCCTGCCTGTCTGGCTTTATGGCCTCCATTATCCCCACCAGCCCCCCCTCCTATGTCTCCAAAGAAACACAAGATTGCCTCTACCTTCCCTCTTGCCACCTTTTTTCGCCTTTTCCCTTCTTTGGCTTTTATTTTCTACTAGGACAGACAGAGAAGGACATCTCCTCATGCATTTTACCCATTTCACTCATGTGTCAATGGTAAATATCAGTGAATGTGGGTGTATGTGTTGTCACAACTAGTGGGGCATTTTTCAAGCTCAGCAAACAAGTTGAACCAGTCTGCATAGCATAACTTTCCCTCAGAAAAAGCCCTGTGAATTTCCACCCTGCTCCATGAAATCCTGTGTGGTTAATCAGTAATAAGAATCACTGAGTCAAACCTGCAGCAGTTGAGAACAAGACACCTCACGAGCGGTGTGCCTAACATGATTGCTATAGTGATACCCCCAAGGAGTTGTTCATGTGATCCGGACCAAGGTACCCGATCTGCCACTTGTGCCTAGTTAGAGTGTGGTATCAACCAGTGTAGTGTGGGGTCAAACGTCATACTGTGGTATCAGATGATGCACTGTGAAGAAGAGAAGGGGACGGTTAATTATGTAGTTTTTAAGGAGGAAATTTGTCTTCGGCAAAGCTTTTTTGTTTAAAGCTCCTGTGAGGAACTTTTGGATTGTGTTGATTTTGGCGCCCCCTGCCTACAAAGCAGTGCCTGTGCATACAAACATATCACTACTTGTGAAACTTTGCAATAGAACTGTAAACAAAGTCTGTTTCCATAAGGTGTTGTTGCTCACTTTTGCCAGCTTAACACTTGAGGACTGTCAAATCTAAACTGGTTTTAAAAATATGGGAGAACACTGGATCCTCCAAATGCACACACTAGATGACTTAACTAGTGCTGCATGATTTTGTTTCATGTGATTGCGAATGTACTGGACAAAACTGCAATTTGCAATTACCATAATACATACATGGCATCATGACAAAAATGCAGAGAATATTGATTGTTATGAAGTGTGTATTTCTTAACTTAAAACATACAAAAATTAAGTAGCATAAAAATGCAAAACGGGCGGCATGGCGGCGCAGGGGTTAGCGCTGTTGCCTCACAGCAAGAAGGTCGCTGGTTCGCTTCTTGGTCAGGGCCTTTCTGTGCGGAGTTTGCATGTTCTCCCCCCTGCACACATGGATTCTCTCCGGGTATTCTGGCTTCCTCCCACCCCTAAAAACATGCTCAGTAGGTTAATTGGTGATTCTAAATTGGCCGTAGGTGTGAATGTGAGCGTGCCTGGTTGTCTGTCTCTATATGTCAGCCCTGCGATTGACTGGTGACCAGCCCAGGGTGTACCCTGCCTCTCTCCCAATGACAGCTGGGATAGGCTCCAGCCCCCCTGCAACCCCCAGTGGGATAAGTGGTATAGAAAATGGATGGATGGATGGATGGAAAAATGCAAAACCTGAAGTTTTTGAAGTACTGCTAGTGTAGACTGCACTTAAAGCACTCTTTCAGTAGTTTTACTCTGGTTTAGGACTAAATTAGACCCACATGAAAACTTAACTTAATTTTTGTAAGAGTTTTAGTCATCAAAGTGCTGTTTTTTGCTAGTTGTAGTCTCCTCTTTGTCAATATTCCCTTTTAAATAGAGCATATTGCAGACCCTTTGCCACATATTGTTTCCCAGGCATACATCCATGACCCACTGAAAATGGCTTTGCAAATCAGTTTTTGGTCACAGCCCGAAAACCAAGGATCTTGAGCAGGGGTGTTCAAACTATGCCCTGGGGGCCAAATGTGGCCCATTTTTGATTGAGAATCTAGAGATAAAAATGAAATATGGACAAAATTAAAACATGAAGCTTTTGCTTAACTGTATTGTACTTCTTATTTTCAGCACGAGGCAGTGCTACCATGTTAAATCTGTAAGCAAACATTTTGACAAGAGGATATCTTTATTAATAACATCCTGATGAGTTATCACAGCAAACAGCAACACCAATAACTTTTCAGGGGCAGACCCAGGGGTAGCCAGAGCTAAACGGGACCCCCTGAAAAACTGATTGGCTCCCCAAAATTCTGAAAATGACTCTCCGTTTGCCCTGTAAGCCATTACCTAGCCATTTAGGCATACTCAGCCTCTAAGTATGTATTAGCTTACATTGGATTAGTCTTACTAACTTTAAAATCAACATGGAGAGGAATATGAAAGTGGCCCCACCATCCTAATACATTTCCGTATGTGGCCCCCTGTGAAAAAAGTTTGGACACACCTGATTTAGAGGAGCAGTTAAATGCAATGCACTATAATATAGAAACTTTAAAAGATCCAGTTTTCACACTAATATTCTTTTTTAAGGTCATATAGAAGCATCAGTATTAATGCTGCAATGTAATGCTTATATGTTAAACTAAAAACTTCTCCAAGTGCTTTAAAAGAATCACAAAAACACGAGACTCCGTGAGTTTAAAGAGTCTTTGGTTCTAGAACTATAGTCCGTTTGTTTATTAGCCTTTTCCTGTGTGCAGCAACTTTGTATATGATGTGGGACTGTATGGCTCCTGTTCTTTTTTAAAAGCTGGTATTCAAAAGTGAAAACTCTTTCAAGATTGTGAGTTATGTAAGAACTTCCTGCTTTACTTATGTCACACCAGAGTATTCTTTTTTTTTTTTTTTTTTTTTTGGAAAAGCTTGATAACTAAAAAAATGTTATTTTGCATTATTGTAAGGTTTTTAGATCAATACTTCTTTCATTTTATTAAGTTTTTTTTTCTTCTTCTTTTTCTCTGGACTTGTGTTTGTGTCCAGTGCTCCCCGTCCCTGTTGACTGTTTGACCCTGTTTGTTTACATTCACGACATTCCAGTCTTTCCTATCCTGCTCCAGTCATGTCAGACTGCTCACATGTTTAACTTTCTGTCTTTTAAATCATTCTCTATCTCCTTTTAAACATTTTAGTTCGTGATAAAGCTCCAAACTGTCGCATCCACCAGGTTTTCAGCTTCTCTGTTTCTTGTGCAGTCTGGTCTAATAATATTAGTGGCTGTGGTCCCCTTTGGTGTTGTTATGGAGTCACTTTGCAATTCCTAAGTTATGAACACTTAGGCTGTAGTTGAGGAGTGTCACAACAGACATACCATGTAAATATAAAGACTTTTTTTGGGGTACACATTTAGTCATTAAAATATGAATCCTTCATATACCATGAAGTTATGCACTGTCTTTTAATGTAAAAGCTGCAAAATCTGTACTTTTTAAAAAAATAACCATACTTAAGCTAGCATCTATTGCATTCATTAACATTATTGTCTTATGCAGGCTTGTTTTATATTAAGCCCAGTCAGATCAAAGATTTATGTAGAGATGAGTTGAAAGTTGAAACTGCTTGCAACAGGCTACTCTGTGTTCTGAACAGGACTTCGCACAGCATGATGCTGTGTGTTTGTGGTGATATGTAGTGTTTGGTGTCCACCACACACAGCATCTTGTCTGATTTTGGTCTCATTAGACCAAATAACTTGACCATGGAGTCTCCCACATGCCTTTTTGGCAAACTCTAGATTTAATGACTGTCTTGGTGGCCTCTCTCACTAGTATCCTTCCTGCACAGTCACTCAGTTTGTGAGGATGGCCTGATCTAGGCAGATTTACACATGTGCCTTATTCCTTCCATATCTTGAGGATGATTTAACTGAACTCTGGGGATGTTCAGTGCCTTGGAGGTTTTTGGGTTCATCCCCTGACTTTATTTTCAACAACCTTTTCTCTGAGTTTCTTGGGATGTTCTTTAGTCCTCGGTGTCCTCGGTAGTCCTATGGTGTAATGGTAGCCAGGAATATTAATTAAACAGTGACTTGACCTTCCAGACACAGGTGTCATTATACTAGAATCACTTGAGACACATTCACTGCACTCAGGTTATCACTAATTGTGAGACTACAAGCATCCTGGCTGGACCTCTCTTGAATCAGATCAGTCACTTTAAAGGGGTTGAAAATTTACGCAATCATGTATTTTACCTACATGTTTTTGTTTAAATGATTTTGTAGAAATTATTTTCACTTTGACGTTAAATTTATTTTCAAAGCCAAATTATATTGACCATGACTGATTTATAAAATCAGTCAAAGGGTGAAACATCCAAGGGGGTCATCCTGATAGAAATGTGCATGCTCCATTTGATGCAAGCTCCGACAGTAAATCTAAACTGCACTTATTTTAATCCATTATGAATGAATGAACAAGCTGCTCTAATTATCCTTCATTATAAGCATGTGCTCTTAGGTGACAATAACAATCACACTTGAGGTCCATAAAGTAGCTGACAGTGTTAGTGTGTTTTTAGCCACCTACTGAGCAGGAGGAGCTCATTGGTTTTAATAAGCAATGTAGCAACACTAATAATAGACAGACCTCCCATTATGGAACAAGATGTAAAAAAAAAAGAGGTAAAATATTCTCCTTTAGCTCCCTTTTCATGCTTTTAGCTGTAGCGTGGATTGTTAGCATAAAGCTAGTGCACTTTTTCACTCATTATGTTATTTTTAAAGCTATCTGCCATCAGCATACGCCATTCTTGAGTTGCCTTTATTGCTTTGACACTGTGTAAATTATACTCAGCAGACACGGGGAAAAAGAGGAAAGGGAATGAAGGAATTTTAGATTTGTTCAAAGAGAAGGAGCAGAGGATTGTGGTACAGTGACAGCCCAAGGAGAGAAAGAGAGATGAACCCACGAAGGAATTGCGAAGGAGAGGATAAAGCCAGTGGAAGAATGCTGCAAAAGTGAAAGAAGGAGGCAGAGATTGAGAAGTAAAAGAGCAGAGAACAGGAAAGGACAGCAGAAACCTCTGGAGAGAGGCGATGGAGACAGCTGGGGGAGCCTTGGATAGACAGAGATAAAAAAATGGAGAAGGGAGAGGAGAAGATGGAGGAAGAAGATAGATGGTTCTCTGCAGGCTTGCGCAGTGTGTTGGGTAATGGCAGGTCACTGGGAGACTAATCTCTACTGATGCTGCAGCGTTGAAGCAGAGGAATGATAATGGCCTGTTTGTGTTTGTTTGTGCGGCTCTGCATATGCATGTGTGTGAAATAAAGATAACACGTTTGCATATAAAGGTACCACTTTTTTCCTCCCTCACACATAAAAACAAACACGTAAACATGTCTGGACTCGCACTCCTGACCTCTTGTGAACTCTGCATGCCCTGTAGGACTGAGTCATTTGTCTGCTGCATAGCTGAGAACAATATTCAGCTGTGATGCGTCCTCCTGCTGCTTGGTCATAGGTGCTTTTGTTGTTGTTCAGCCCTGACTGGGAGGGGCTTCTTCAGCTCTGGACCCTGAAACACTTCCAGATTGTAAACATGCCAACTCTGCTTGCCTTGCTTACACCCAGGAGTCTAGTTTCACATCAAAAGAGTCGTAGTATTACCTATGAGGCCGCAGCGGTGTGTCATCCTGATACTGCTGGCACACAGCAAGGATGGGTTTGGTTGTCATGGTCTCTTTATGTCATTAATACTCTCCTCTCTTATCTGGAGGGACTTAATGGGCACTGGCACAGATCTTAGGATATTTTTAATCCAGTACTCTCTAAGAGGCTACACATATCACCTAAAACGAAGAAGCCAAAGTCGCAAGGTTTAATTATAATGCTTGACCTTTAGGGGGTTTTTATATTAGGGATCTGGGCCCAGATCCGACCACACTTGGCCCTAGAGTCTGGTTGATTTGACCAGTGTGAACACAAGTGTGCAGTACTCTGGCACAGCGGCCAAGTCTACTTGTAGAGGTGGTCTCAGGTACAGCCCATGTGGACTTGGGCATGGCTTTGTTAAGGATACCTGTAGGGCTGCAGCAATCGATTCTTTTTGTAATCGAGTACTCTGCCGATTCTTCTGTTGACTAATCAAGTACTCTAATAAGACACATGGTATTTTTTTAATCAGTTACTTTCCCTTTTCAAGAGAAGTAGTACTAGACAAATGAGAAAAGAAGCTGGGCCCCTTAAATTAACTACTTCTGTATTGTAAATTGGTATTATCAGGTTCTCTGAAGAAAATATATTTTACGGGAGTGCACTGAAGTTCTGATGGCAATTTACATTTCTTTCAGTTACAAGGAAAGGAAGTTAAATAATGACATTAGATTATGTCATATATGGGGTTTTAGGGATCCTCTCCCAGGAAATGTTGGGTGCTGACACTTTATTTCTTCTATTGTAGTTTATTTTTATTTTCCAATTTGTCATTAAAGTAAAGGGAAACTTAATAATTTTAAAATCCTCTACTTTATGCATAAATCTAATGTTTCACATTAGCCTATAGCAAGAAATAAAGCTCCTTCATTCACACAATGGTCTGATGATGTTTGAAAGGTGAACCTTTAGATTACAGGAATATGGTCTATTTATTTTCAAAGTGTGATCACTTTTAATTTTTGCACGTTTTTGTTTGTGAGCTCATCTACCATAAAATAAAGATATGACCTTTTAAGACCATCCACTGACATGGAGAACATGTTTAAAGGGATAAAGCTGCTTCTGTGACCTGTTGAATCCTGACTGTATGATAATGAACTTTATTTAGTCTCAGTCACTGTCTGTGGCAATGACGTGTTTCTGTTGAATTGGTGTCGATTTATTATCAATATAAGTCTTATCAAATTATTAGGGATGCTGAAACTTTTTCAAAAATAAGCTGCAATCAAGACACCAGTGAGAGCGAGGGAAAGCACCGAAACAGGACTTGAATCATGAAGCCTGACGGTTTTCTCCGAAACCATCGTGTCAATCAGAGAAGTTTAGGAAATTCCCGGAAGTCTGCAGACACAAACTGAACGCTGTCTCACACCAGCGAGTCATGCAGGCAGCAGGTAAACTCGGAGATCTGCGTGGGTTCACCGGTGCAGGCTTAGTGCCATATTTGCCATGAAGCCACGGGCACTGGCTGCATAAAAGACGCAGGACGAGTACCTGTAAACATCACTGCATCAGCTTCTCTTCCCTGTGATTTTCACACCTGGTATCATGCATGTTATGTTATAGTAACAGTGAAAACAAGTGCAATGTGCCACACAAATAGCTGGCCGTGCAACAAACGGCCGATGTCCAAGCTTACAGCATGAGCCTTTATGGATACACGAGTGATTTTAGCGAAGCCTCGAGGCAGATAATTTGCCTTGAGGAGTTTTTTTAATCCAATCACTCGGATAATTCGAGGAATTGTTTCAGCCCTAGATACTTGTCAGCAAGTAGAACTCTTTCAAATTTGCAAAGCATGGACTAACGCTGGATATTTCCCACAGCCTGATGATAAGATACCAAATGATACAACATGATATGCATAATAATTTTTATTAGTATTAACATGTCCTACATGACATTCACTGCAGAAGCTGTTCTTTATTGTAGAGGATAACTGTCCTACACTTGAAAACCCTTAATTTCAGATTCTGAGAAATCCAAGAAATTGAACTATTCTATTTATAATCACTACGCTTTTAATACTCAGTCAAGACACTCTGGTCATACATTTTACCATTTTATTGAAAAATGGAAATCCAGTTTTACTTGGTAGAGAAGGCTCTGCTCAAAAGATGTTCCCTGGGTTAGTCAAGCAGCTTGCTTTGACTTTCCAGGGAGTGCATAATCAGAAACCCCCATATGGATTGATATATAAATGACAATGCATAGTGAATACAGTAAAATTAGTTCAATAACAATTTATGTGGCATAAATCTCAATATGAGGGTGCAACAAGCTTTACGATATAAAGGAGTCCTTTATGGGGTGGAGGAGATTAAGCTCTGTTGTCTCTCTTGCTGCTGTTTTTCATACTTCTTGTACAATAATATGCTGGTTTCACTTCACTGTATGTGTAAAAATGTCTTTTTTGTTGAACATCTGCACTTAGCATTGGCTCTTCACTTTCTGTGATGACCTGACAAGCGGGGATTAAACAGTGTGACGAACAATCTTTTATCAGCTGCCTGAAGCCTTCGTTATCAGCTACACTGCACAGCTGAAGTTTCTACTAATAAAGCATAAAGCGCTGCTTGTGGTCTGATTCTGTTTAGAAGTTGAGGAAAATTTTAGGGTTAAAGTTGTCAGTCAGTGATGGATGTCACACAAGGATGAATATTGAAATCTGGTACCAACACAATACTGGTGCCAACACGTCTGATACCTATACCAAACTGAATTACAACACAGATTTTAGTGCCTTATTTCGGTACCTTGCCACCCCATCAGTCCAAAGAAAAGGCATAAAATATGTTATGTTGAGAAAACTACCTCTTTACTTGGCACCTTATTTCTGAATCATTGAGACAGCTTTTATTCAGCTGCTGACCGTTAAAACACCTTTTTCCTCTTATCGATAACGGCATCATTTAGGCATCGGCACCTATTTAAAGTATTTATTTAGCACCGGAATTGGGAAAAAACAAATGATACACAAACCTAATGGCATGGCACATAACAGCCCATTGTAGCGAACCCAGCTGTTTTTGCTAACGGCTTAGCCTGTTGTCTTTTCATGTCGAGCTGGAGGTTTGCTGTGTTACTTCAGTATTTTACCCTGTTTTTGCACAGCTTGCATATTGTATGACTACCCGCTGACTTTCTGGTCTTTGAGGAAACCAAAATAATCTAGTTTCCTAGCTTTCTCTTTAGCTGGCAGTAGATTTTCTCATCAGTGGTAACTTGTGGTTACCAGTAACTTGTTTTGGTTTGAGGAATAAGCTCATCATGCAGTTTAGTGTGTTTTTCTTCCTGTTGGCTTTGTTTGTTAATTGCACTAGATGGGATGGATATTTTCAAAACTGCTCTGTAGGTAGAGTCAGTCCTCTTGGATCTGGAAGGTTGTGGGTTTGATCCCCAGCTGCCACAGATATGTCAGGGTATCCTTTTGGCAAGACGCTTAACCCCAATATGCTCCCACTGCTGCATCAGTGGCTTGCAAATGTGTATGAATGCGTTTGACTGGGATTAGCTAATACTTGTGGCTGACCTCCATAGCAGCCTTGACTCTCAGTGTATGAATGTGGAGTGAATGGGAAGGTGTGATCTGCGGTACGAAAGCACATTGAGTAGCCAGATTACAAGTAAGGCGCATTATACAAGCTCAAGTCCATTTAGCATTTACTGCTGTATTTGTGGTCGTATTGATTTTGTATCATCTGTATCAATGGAAGTATTGGAAGGGAGCATGTGGCGATATATTCCCTTATCACTTTTTAAAAATAAACAGACCGAGGATGGACCTAAACTGCTTTATGAGGAAGTAGAAAGAGGGCCACTGTTACAGGATGTCAAACCCATGTGGCTGCTGTGGCTGCCTCTTCTTTTTTCTTCTGCGCGGTGGATTTGCAAACCAAAAAGTTTAAGTTGATGACATTTTCTAACTCTAATGTTGCTACACCTTCATAAGACAGCCTGTTGAATATGATAATGTATTCTGCTGGCACAAAAGAAAGTTTTGCTTTGATTCTGACAAACACTGTCTGTAAACTTTATATTCTGAACACTAACAATCTTCTGCAGAAGTCCCTCATTAATTGACACTATCAATACTTAATTCCATCCATGTTTTAATAACAGGCTTTTATGTATCATGGTCCTAACATGGGTAGCTCCTTATTGACTCTGTGCTAACAGCAGCATGTGAAGCTTGGACACACTAGCATGCTAATGAGCTGACTTTTAAATCATATTATAAAGTATTTCTGGGAGCAGTGTTGTCTAAATTTAGTTGACATTGGATGCCTTTGCAGAGAGCTCACAGTGTATTCTAGGTAACCGGTTTGTTTTAATAGTTGAGAGGTGTTAATGAGCTGTGGGTGTTGTATTTCTAAGCTGGATGTCAGATGTTGTGTTTGTGTCTTTATATAATGTATGCATCTGAGCTTTTATACTTACACGCTCAGAACTCAATCAGGCATTTAGACCAGGCCTTTGCAGGTGGGTGTCACAGTCCCACGTCACTTCTGGAATTCAAGGCTGGGCTCGTCTTGTCCGTTCATTGCTGTATCCCAGAGTCTGCAGCAGGGAGAGGGAGCTACTGTGGGGTCTGTCCATCTTTCACTTCATCCTTTTTTCTTTCCCGATGGAATTTGGTTCAAGTTTGACATCCAAGAAAAGATGGGGACTGGCTTTGTGCGTGCTGCGCCTGAGACACAGGGCTCTTCAACTCAGGTTAATGTATTTTTTTTCCCTAGTTAAGTGTCAAGTTGTACAGGATTGATGAGATTAATTGGATTAATTTGAAAGCGTTAGATAATATAGGAGTTATAGTTTATTGTTTAGTGCTTCTTGTCTTGACTCATCTTTTATATATGATTCCTCCTGATGTAAAAGGGTGAAAATTAGCAGGGAGAGTGCACAACAGTGTGATTCAGTTGACATGACTTGCCTAGCACCATGTTGCCAGCTAGTGCAAAAATGAATAGTTTCCACCTTCAGCATAAAAACAGGGGAGCAGTAGAAAGTGGGATTTTGCTTTGGTGCTTGTCCCAGTATTGGATCTTAAAATTAGACACAAATTTAGTAAAAATAATGTATATACAGTGTTTAACAAATTTATCAGACCACCTGTCATATTTGTCTCAGAGAACATCCAGCATTATGAAGTTCTTTAATGCGGACTCTTTCATTTTCAGTCAGCTCTCCACGTTTTACCATTTTGAACAGGAATGAGGAATTTCAAACTGAATTCAACCAAATTTGAGCTGGCTCACTGGGCTTCTCTGAGAAGTCAGAGATAAATCAAGCATAACATTCAACTACTAAAACTAATTTTTCTGTTCAGGAATGCAAGTAAATAACTATAATTTGACATATTAATCAGTAAATATTAATGTGCTTTACTATTTTTTCAGTCTTTTTATAAATCAGTTAATTTGAAAATTCATGGATAACAATTATAATTCTATTTTAGCATTAAAAATATCATTTGGGTGAAATAGCTTCTACATATTAGTGTATTCACCATTGCAGAAATATAAAAAATTATTTTGGTAATTATCAATGCTGTTAATTTAGGGCAGCTGTGGCATAAACCTTAGTTTGGTTAGGGTTAGGGTGGTCTAATAAATTTGTTAAGCACTGTATATATATTCCACAGCCAAAAAAAATAAAAAAAAATACAAGTCCTGGGCAGCCTATAATGGGTAATTTATTATTTTAAAGAAATGTGGTCATCATTATATGATACAGAAAGTGTTGTTTATATATACAATTTTTGCCCAGAAATGTCTACTTTGATTGAAAAAGACTAGATGTATATATTTTAAGCTGAGCAAGTTAGCCTAGATATCTCCAACATTTAAAAGCTATAGACATCCTTCATGTTTAGAGTCGTAACAGGGTGTGTCTTGTTATGATGACTGCTACATAAGGAAACATGAACTGCCATTGGAAGCTGCTGCTCTGTTGCTGTACCTCATCCATGTTTTGTGATGAACACTGATTACTCTCTGCACTGTGTGTTCTGTGGCCCAAGCTCCCCTCATATCACATAACCCAATCTCCTTCGAGCCCTTTGCTTTATGGTGTGGCCCAATGCTAACCGCCATATTGCATCCAATATTACATCCAATAATGCATGGTGATTTGCTGTGACAACTTTGCTTACGAATCATGCAGGAGACGGCCTGAATAGCTCATAATGGAGAGAAAGAGAGAGAGAGAGCCCGTGATGTGGCCCTCTGTACCACTGCAGACAGGAACTGCTTAGAATGATTGCACTAATAGAGACCTTAAAAAGAGGAACAATTACTTTTTTTTTTGCAAATATGTGAATATTTTAGACTTTTTGTCATAGAGTGATTATTTTTTCACTTTTTCTTTCCCAAGAGATGGGAGAACAGGTTTGTCTTAGTCATTATTGTTGACTTTGTCACACATTAAAATCTTTCAGTTTTAGATTGTTTAGTTTTATTTTGTATTTATTGTACAATAACTTTTTAAAAATTCAAGTGACATTACTGCAGCACACACATTCATAAAGCCCTGTTTTGTTTTGTTTTTTTAAATAAAAAAGGATGTTTAGAGCTTGACTGTACACCACAGGGTTGATGTTTTATTATTCTGATTGGGAGCCCCCTGTTTTTTAAGCTTTTTGGAAGTGTATGGAAAGACAAAATTGACCAAGCTGTCTATTAAGGTTGTCATATAACAGGATTTAAACTTTAGTATAATTCTAGTCTCATAAACAGTCTTAAGTTTCTAATATTGGGTCATTTTTTTTCTTCAGTAAAAACTGCAGGCAAACTCCTCAAATTGCACAAACAGATTGGCAACTTTTCAGTACATCTACTCTTATGTAGCTGTTTTGTGAAATTGATGTATCTTTAAAAGTTTTTGGGTAGTTTTTGATTCTATTGTTAAATCGAGTGGGGTTTTTTTCAGCCTTACTGTCCATTGTGACTACCTTTACAGATTTAGTTTTATTGTAGGATAGTTTTGGAGAGGGATCAAAGGATTTGCTAAGTTTGTTCTTAGAATCAGATAGACGGGAGGTGAAAACCTTTCCTACCACTTTTAGAAAAGTGTTTGAAAACACTGAAAGCTTTTTCATGTTTTGCTTTTTTGTGTTGATGGTGGCACATATGAGCAAGGCCACTTACTCTGGAGTAGTGCACAGTCATCATTACACCTAACAGTTTAAACCCAGTAAAATGGTGCTTCTGCTTCTCTTTGCCCTCCAAAGGATTGAATAAGCCAAACTGGAGAAACTGTAATGTTTATTTGGATGTCATAAGGTGATTTTTAAACACACTGACAAGAAACACTCAAAAACAAGAGGGATTTACGCAGACATGTTACTTTGTTTATTTAGAAACACCCACATTTTTGGACAACATAAATGTGTTTTTGGACACGTTTGTGGAAACACATTGATCAACACTGAAGCATGAAAACAAGATCTCTATTATTGCCTTTGCTTGGATTGACAGGCCTATATTATTCTAAAGATTAACACACATATATAGAGCTCATTAAGGTTGGCATTCAGTTTGATTGGCAGTGATTAATAGATATGATTTAGAGTCTGTGTCTGAAAACTAATACAGTGATACAACTTCACAGCAGGATTATGGGTACCAAGCTGAGGGGGTGTTATCTATGAAACCTCATGGGAGTGGAGACAGCATGGCATTACTGTAACTGCAGTAAGAGAAATCTCAATAAATTCAATGAAAAAAAAAAACAAAATGATGCCAATAAATAGAAAAAATGAGTTTATGTAAATGAGGACTGCTTTCTCCCTTGCAAACCTATGTAGTGTATGTAGTTACAGGGACATATGAAGAATATCATCAATGTATATTTTGACCATATTTGTGCAGACACACTTTACATTTAGTAAGCTGTTGAAAAACATCTGTATAAATTAGCGCCCGACCGATAGGGGATTTTTGGGGCCAATGCCGATACCAATACTGGGGCTAAAAAAAAAATGATATCCAGTATATCGGCCGATAACTGATATATCAGCCGATATATGAAATAAGAACATTGATATACACATATGTACTCTACATGAACACAAATTTATATATGTATAATCTTTGTCTATTTCACAAAGATGCAACTGAGACGACTTTAAAACGCCGTATAATAGTCTTATCTTAGATAATGGTGGACATGTTAATTAACAGTCGCATTTATTATTTATTCTTTACTCCTGCGTCTCTACTCCTCTAAGCAGTAGAGACACAACTGGTCGACTACAATTCCCACAATGCTCTGCATGTCAAAAAATATGGCTGCCCACCGAAGAAAGTCAAAATACATGATCGAAAATGGATTAAAAATGGATAAAAAAGATGCTTATTATCAGATGTAACGCTGTGGGTATAATCTCCAAAGACCCCGAAAAGTCACCGACGTTCCGGGCTCACTACAGCGGCGTCCCTTAGAGCTACAGAGACATCGATGGTAGCAAACGAATGGCAAAATGGTTAGCTTTCAGAGGAAAAAAGAGTAAGTTCCTATGATTTATAGTCATCAACGTTATCAGCGTTTTTATAAACTGTGTCACGTTTTGTTGTATAGGACAACACTGTCCTCAGAGATTCCGGAAGTCATCCAGGTTCTGTGCTCTCTAGAAAATGTTGAGCTATGAATGCTTGGAAGACATGATAAGAAAGGCACAACGGAGAGCTTTCATGGATCAGTGCTGCGTGAGCTCTAAGGGTTAATATATCGGCTACATATTGGCCGATCAATCAGTCAGGCTCTAGTATAAATATTTATTATTGTAACTATATCCCGTCTTTATTTTGGTTTAAATTAAATGTGGCTTTAAATATTGCTTTTCTGATAACTATTGGGACTTATGTTTGCTTTATTGGGAACTGTTGGCTCAAAATTCATAACTAGATTGGATGAGTATTGGTAGGTTCCCAAAGCTGGGTGTTGTATCTCTTCTTTCCATCAATATTTGATAAATGAGCTGGTTCATAAATCAAAATATTGTTTATACCAAATATAGCATACCTGCATGGCAATTAATCAAATGCCAGTGTCCATTACAATTTTAGCCTTCAATAAGAACTGAGCGCTGTAGCCTACAACTAATAATGTGATATTTTTAGGCTATGTAACAATACGTGATTTTTATCAATCACATGCTCTTTCTCTCAATACAGTTGTCCATATTGATATGGCATACTTCTCACTAATTCCTGCTTGCATTAATACTGATACACCATGCTGCTGCTGCTGGCAAAGCTTTACCTCCTCCTTCCCAGCCTCCTCCTTTATAGCATAAAGGTTGTTGTACCCTCGTATTGAGATTGATGCTACTATGAATTGTTTTTCAACTCATTTTATTGTATTCAGTGTGCATTTTCATTTATGTATCCATCCATTCTAGCTATGCACTCCCTGGAAGGTCAAAACATGTTTTTTGGCTAACCCAGGGAGCATCTTTTGAATAAGAGATGTTTGTTTTTCAAATCACAAGGCTTTAAAAATGTGGATGTATTGCCAATTATGCGAACCATAATCAATGTTGATTCATGTAGAGCAGCGGGCGATGGAAAGCTTTAAACACATGATGAAGAAGAAGAAAAAATAGGCTTCTCTATGTGCCCACAGTATGTCAGCTTGAACATTTCACACTCATACTGTGTTCATATGCACATGGCTTCTCGTGAGTTTCTGCTGTGACTGAGCATGGGCGGATGTAACCTGCACAATAACAGGCTTTGTGGCCACTGACGTCACTGGAATGTATAAATACAGAATGTAGAGAATGAGTGCACTATATGGAGTGTAGCATGCACCATACAATGTAAGATATAGCAGATACCCGTCGGCTCTGTGTGCATAAAATGCTGTTAGATGTTTCTGTTCAGAGCAGAATGCACCATGAACACCAGGCTAATGGATTTTTTTTACCCACAGCACACAAAAACACACATGATGCACTCAAAAACATGAAAAGGAACATGGTTTTCTCAGTGTGCAGGCATGCTTTTGCTGGTGTTTATTTTTTTTTTGTGCTCAGGAGACAGAAATGTGCTTGTCCTGCTTGCTCTGCAGCCGTGACTTCCACTGCCTCGAGGTATTTTGTGTCTGTGTTTTTTTTGCACACATGCGCACATATGCTACCCCACCAGCCATGTAGAGCTCCTGTTTTCCAATGCAAATTTTATTCCAAGTCAACCGGTTTTATCACAAGGGATTTCCATGCTGTCACAGATGGGCGCTGCAGCTTTATTTTTAGTGCACCAGAACGGTTATATTTGTGGGGACTGTATAGATTCCGAGCATTAGCCTTTTGTTGACAGTCATCTTTAAGTGTTTTTGCTTTTTTGCAGTGTGTGTATGATTGCGCACGCCTTTCGCCGTGTATCCACTGTGGAGTTGAGTCAATGCTGCGTGGCGTGTGGCCCTGTATCCATCGGCTGCCTGTGGGGAATTTCAGCAACAGTCAATTCAGAGTGTATAGATTAGTTTCCCCTGCACCCTGCTGCTCAAAGCACAGCCTTTTATCTCTCTTTCTCTGTCTATTAATTACAATAGAAACTATTTATTTAGCTTCAACCATGCATACAACTCTGTAACCCCATTTTATTGCAATCAGATAACAGCCTTTATTTGAGATTTTAGCCCATTAGCTGCTGCTTTTTTCATAGTTTGTGAAAAGGTGCATAATATAATTCCTGCAAGAGGCAGATCTGACAATGACGTCCAAGTTTTTGCTGCAAAATGCTTACTTAAAGTAGACTTATTGCACTGCACTGTGCTTATCTTGTATGTCCAGGAACAGGACTTTGCAGACAAAATAACTAGAAAGCATTAAAATTAAAAGACTTTTCTACCTGCATGAAAAATAAACCAAGTTATGTGCTACTGCAACTCTTAAAGGGCAACAATGTGACTAAATAAGCTCTTTTATTGGCTAATCTAATAATGATAATACCTGTGCATTGATTTATGCTCAAAGGCTTAAAAGATAACTGTTTTTATCTATTCTACTTCATTTTAATTTTTTTGTACCATTCAGAAAATTGACCTCTAGCGGCTTGGAATGACTAAACTAGCGAGTCTATGGTTCTGTAGGCCTCTTTTCCCTTGTTTTTATTGCTGCATGTAGTTAAAGAGGAGTCAGGAGGACACGTGGAGACAGCAACTCATCCAAAACACATTCCTGCACATCAACATTCCTGCACAACTTTGCCGCTCATTTTGTGGCGTACCTGAATTGTCGAGAGGCTCTCGCCAAGCTTGAAGGGCTGGATGGTTTTCAAAGCACCAGAGAGATCAAAGGCCGAGAGTCTCTGCTGCTTTTTGGCCTCTCGAGGTGACAGTAAGCCCCATCCAGAACAAGATAAAGGAGCTTTTTACACCACTGATGCAGAATCTGTTTCTTTGTGCTTTGTGTGTTCAGTGTCACTGGTCTTAGGAGACTGGGAAGTCCGGGACTTGGCTTTTTTGAAGCCAACTGGACATTGGAGTGAATAGCCTAAATCCAAGTCTGTGATACTATGGACCATAGTCCTGGGTGTGTAAGAGAAAGCCCAAAACATTTCAGTCTCTAAGGCATTCATTAGTTTTACAGGAAGAGCTTTAAAAATACAGATTTATCCAAGGAAGGAAAACTTTAGTTATAAGAAAGGATCCTGAACACTTTCTTTCTTCCTGATACTGACTCCATACTGATACTGATATGGTTTGGCCCCTTAAAGTGAAGTAAACTTTTGTTTTTGTTTCCCCTGAGCATTATTGTGTTCACTGCTGCTGCAAGTGGCCTAAAGCTGTTAAAACACTCTCAAACATAGTTTTGAAATGCCTCTTCCTGTTATATAAGTAACTGAAATGTTTACATCACCTCTGATAGCTGCTTGGACCCTTGATGTGATGCTCTGCCTAAAAAGACCACTCTGACCCAGTTCAGTCCAATAAGTTGTTTTAAGGTGTTTCGTCTGACACCTGCAGGCAAATTTAAAGATATGAAAAATTTGCCTGCAGGTGTCAGACGAATTTAAAGATATGAAAAATAGCTTAACAAAACAGTCAGTAAAACAGTCAGAAAACTTCCTTGTGCTTCCTTATATTGGCTGATTATGAGTCATTATTCAAAGCAGTTCCTGTCTGCAGTGACACAGAAGGCCACATCTCAGGGTCTTTTTCTCTCCATTATGGGCCGCTCAGGCCCTCTCCTCCTCATGACAAGACTGCAGAACAGCCTGCTAATGGTTGTCACAGCCCATGTGACATCAGTTTTAGGAACTCACGATGGTGGCTAATGCTAAGCTAGCAGCAGAAATGATCTAAAAATTCATTAAAAAATGGATAAAAAGACAACCAGTATCAGAGTTTCTGGTTTGGATTTAATCTTTAAATGCCCTGGAAGGTCACCCAAGTTCCAGGCTCGCTAGAAAAGCAACCATAAGGGCTATGAAGGCATGGATAGCAGCATTAGAATGGCAAAACGGAGGGTTTCCGGAGGGAAATAAAAAGTAAACTGCCATGATTAATGGCTCAAAAGTTATTTAAAATGTAATAACCTGTATCTCTTCTTGTTGTCAGATAATGTCGATCTCAGAGGATTAACTGAAAGGTGCAGACTGAACCAGGAAGTTCTCTTCTGTCATGTTTAGTTTCCTATCCGCTGTATATTGTTGTTGCACCCCACATGCAGGACTTCCCTAACTGAGTCAGTAACTTCACTCATGGTGCAAAAAGTGTCTAATGCCCAAACGCACTCTGGGAAACTCTGCAGATTACAGGGTGTTTGTCAAATAATCTGAGTATGATTACAAAAATACTTAAAATGATTTGAGCTCTATTTACTTAAAACAAATGTGGAGCTGAAATAGCTAATTTGGATTTTTAGGTTGGCACAACTTAATTTTTAAACAACCTTTGACTTTTTGGTCTGACAGTCTGAGCTCATTATCTTTTTTTGGTGGCTTCGACACTGATTTAAACAGATTAACATCAATAAGATGATGCATGGGAGCATTTACCACCGCTGCTTTGAGAGGATGAAGAGGGTGACTGTACAGAAGCAGCAGCTAGTATTGTGAACCTGCATGCTTCTCAAAGCAGAAGCTGGAGTAATCGAATGTCTGTTTTTAGCTGATCACCTTCCTAAAGGACCAAATGTCACTGACATTTATTATTCGTTGACAAAATTAACACTGATTACATGTAACTTAATGATCAAGGCTCCAAGTTTTGAATGAAAAAAAAGATAATTTCTTTAGTTTTGTGGCATTGATTTTATTTTCTTCGCAAGTAATGGGAGGTTCAAGTGCTAATTAGGCCACCTCACTCTTTCATGTATTGTTTCTTCATGTTTTTGATTCCTTGCTCCTTTTACTCCTTAAGTAGCTGGTAAAAAAAATGCTCTAATGCCAAGAAGAAACCCAAGAATTCAAAAAAGTGTAGTGTTCATTTTTCAGTCTTATGATGTATACAATATGAAGATCAAGCATGCATCTTATGCTGATGTATTGAATCGATGTCTGGCTGTAGGAAACAACATCCAGCAGAACCTTAATGTGCAGCGGGAGGTTATGTGGGGGCAGTGATGGCAGGCTGCATCCTGAAAATAGCGATGAGATCTCAGCTCTGCACACAGACGGAGCCTCTGGAGGAGAGGAGAGAGTGAGTCAGCTGTCCTGCCGACACGGGGCTGAGATGGAGAGACGGAGAGAGCGAAAGATTAACGATTAATCGTTCAGACGTAGAGACACCACCATGAGAATGGATAAGCAGAGCTGAAGGACACCCGTGGTCTGAAAACCCACGCCTTAACATTGAGAGGAGAGGAGGATGATGCTCCTGTTGCTAAGGAATACCTGTTACCTTGGTGATAACGAGACAAGAATGACTCATCAAGTTTGAACCTGAGAGCGGTCAGCTGTTCTGCACAGCGTCTCGCTGGTCAGAGGTGTGTTAGCAGCGCTCCGTGAGCTCTTTGTCATTAACAGCAGGACACAGAGCTGGAGTCCGAGTCTCAGAAGGATTAAATTATTAGATCCAATTAATCTGAAAGCGGGGGAGAGAGCAGAAAGTGAAACTAATAATCCTGCAGAGGAAAAATATGAAGTGACTGTACAAGTTCAAGGTGCATTTTCTCAGACTGTGTCAGAAGCTCTTTTTAATGTAATTATGTTTGGGAATTCTGCACATTAGCTTGACTTGACTTGGGATGACAAGCCTTACACAGTGTTCAAAGAAAAGATTATAAAGGCACTCACAGGTCATAAATACATTTGTTTTCTTTTCTCAAATAAAGACAAAACTATTTTAGTTTCCTTTTCCTTTCGGCTCTTTAAATATGTGTCATTAAATGGGACAAAGGCAGCGAGACCCAGATTCATCACAAGCAAACAGGAAAAAACAAGACATTGTGGAATTCTTTAAACTGGTTCAGGTCCTGATTTGTTGTCGATGGAGAAAAAGTAACACAAGCTGCAAAAACAAGTCAAAACATTCATGACTAAAAAGGAAACTAGCCCAATCTGTGTGGTTTAAGGATTTTTGGGTTTTCAAAAATAACTTCATACAACAAAAGCACTGATTGTATTTTGTTTTTACTATCGTCATCATTTAAAGTCAGTAGAAAAGTTCAATACAGTTGCTGCTTTAATTTTACTTTTTTAACACCACCACCAGAAGTAGTCTCTACAAGAACAAAAATGAAACTGATGGTATATAACATGAGGACAGTACACATTCTATAAGATTACACATTTGTCATATCCATGATTAAATCTTATTGTACAGAATATACAGTACTCAGAAGATTTTTAGGCATGTTTAGGCCAAAAATTGAGGCTGAAGTAAGGCATAAATGTGGAGAGCAAGCGATCGGGCAGTTGTGTTCTGGATGTCCTTGCATTACAAGGGGCGTGGGAGAATAATAACAGAAATAACAAAGTCCACACTTGTGGAGTGGAGAACATGGTAGATGTGGTGAGTCAGCACAACCTAGGGTACCACCCAGCAGGTAGCAGGGTTGCCATGAGCCTTTGGTCATGCTCTGGATGTCCCAAGGGCCTGAAAACCGTTGACAGTAAGATATCTTGATAAGAAAAAAGGGATGAAGATGAGGCCTAATGACCTTGACATTAGATGTATGACCTGATATGTAGTCAGTTCATCCTTGATTCAGAGTAGACATTTGTGAGAAGTTTGAAGAAAACCCCTTCCAAGTGGTCCAGAAATTTCTTGTTCACAGTATTGACCAGTACAGACAGATGGACAGCCACAAAACATCATCATTTCAGTCCTGTCTATGGGCCATGCAAAGACATGACAATACTAACATAAGCAACATGTAATGAATAATGGCCGACCTTTCCAACCATTTTGATGTAGCTTCATGATGAACGAGCTAACCATCTATTTTCCTTAGATTGATTGGTTGGGATTGGAGATGAAAACAATACAGAACAATGTGATTGCCATGGCATTATTCTCTCCTATCACAGAGACTCCATAGTCCTATCAGGACTCCATAGTTGTTAAAAAAAAGTTATTTAAAAGAATAAGTTAGCTGTTAGAAATAGTTGCACTTTGTGACATGTTTTCTAGTGTTTTAGATGTTGCACTCTCAGTCAGTAATTACAGCGCCAGTGCTGTCCAGGGACTGTTACACAATGTGGTATGAAGAGGAATTTATTAGCTATAGAAACTGCTGCGACCAGTCATGACTGCACTCTTGATACTGGTCTTCTCCCTTTAGATATGCTCAAGTTAAATCTGTATACATTTCTTGTGTAAGCATGGCTTTTCTAAAGCACATATTTTGAGTTTGTACAGCTTGCATGACAGGGAAAGTGAATGATGGAGTGTAGACTTTATTTTGTGTAGGTTAGAAACAGGCCAGACCAGTCAGAAAGGCTTAAAACTCAAAGTTTGAAGTTCATATAGAAAATATAAGTGGAAAGAAACTTTACAAGTCCTTTTGTTATAGATATATGAAGTAAACCATGCCTGATTCAGGAGAACATGCTGGTCTGGAGAAAATGTAACAATCGTGCTGCAGATGCCATTGTAGGGTGTGAGATTTGAAATCTGACAGCGGGCAGCATGTGTGCAGATGTGTGTTCATGACACCCACACTTGGGTGGGTGTAAAAAGCTGTCCGGGCATGTCAACACTCATAACAAGATGTTGAAGGATGGAAAACTTCTGCAGTTATTAACCTCTAAAGTTCAAAGTTATAAGCTGAGAGCGTCCTGTCTCAACCTGTGCTCTGCAGTGATTGAAACCGCATCACTGCAGAAGTGGACCATGCATCCCAAACTCACACATTCAGCGTCTTTTGTAACATAAAAATGCTAAAACACACAGGACATTCCTGATGGTTCTCTCATTCTGGCCTGAGGCAAGGTTATCAAACACATACACATGTACAGGCACTCACTTGTCAAGCTGAACCATCAGTCATTTTACCATTCTTTTAATCAGCACATCTCTTTTATTATAGCCACACTCTGATGATGCTGGGTTCATTTTGTCCCAGCAGTGACCAAATCACACACTGGTATGCTTTCAGTGAGTAAAATGACAGTGATCATCACAAAGCTTACCGCAGCAAATAACTAGTCACAAATATGCAAAACTTTGCCTTTTATATTCTTGATTGATGCCATTGTTTTTGGATCTTTTTTAATTTTAATTTTTTACCTTTTTGAAAAATAAATTATTTTTTTAACATATCAAAACTTAAGCAAAACCTGAATCTGGATGCTTTTCCCAAAACTTATTTTGCTGTTAAGCAGTCACTTTTGTGACTTTTCAACACTTTAAGGGTCCATTTTTTTCTGTGATGTTGATGACTTTTTTGATTCACTCGTGCCTCAACAAATGCAATTGAGTCAGAAATGCTCTCATCATACTATTTACCATTTTATTGCAAAACAAAATGGTAAATAGGGTCTGCTCAAAAGTTGTCCCTGGGTTAGTCAAGCATGCTTTGACTTTCCAGGGAGTGTATACCTAGAAACCCCCATAGAGATGGATACAAAAATGACAATGCGTACTGAATACAGTACAGTTAGTTCAAAAGCAGTTAACCCATAGCAGCATCAGTCTCCAAATGTGGATGCAACAACCTTTATGCTATAAAGGAGGAGGCTGGGGTGGAGGAAGTGAAGCTTTGCCAGCGTTGGACATCAGCATTAATGCAACAAGGGACTAGTGAGAAGTACATCATATTTAAATGGACCGCTGTGTTGAGAGGAAGAGCTGTGATTGGCTGTGGGAGTAGATAATTGGGATCAGCTGGCTGTCAGCTGACCATGGCTTGGCGTATGACTACTGTGTCCTGCATTATTAATTTTTTTTTTTTCTGGAGCTGCACAATATTATTGGCATGATACTGGTATTGGCTTTAAAAGTTATTGTTTTGGGCATGAACATTTCTGGCAATATTTAAATCCGATATACCAGCTGTAATTATCTGTTGTAGGTCTAAGTTTGTGGAGTTTGGGGCATGACTGTCAGACCTACATCAGCTGAAGTCTTTTCTTTGTTCATCCTTATTCCTCAAACTTTTTATAAGGACTGACGTTTTATTCTAAACTACTTTAAGAGTGATGGGAAAAAGTATTTTTCCCCTATTTTTTGCCCCTAAGTTCTGCCACCCAAGTATAGTGTCATTCTGTGGGGAACACTGTCAGTGCTGTTGATGCACCCACGTATCTGCTGAACATCAACATCAGCCAGTAAAACTGAAGTCAATAGATGATGTTTATGTGTTGTGCCTTTTCAATTTAATTCTTGCAAGTAGTACACCTTTTGTTTTGTTTTGATTGGTTTTCATGGAATAACATGAGAGAAAAAGTCTTACACTTAAAAGGTGTGATTAAAAAAAAGCATCATTATAGGCTAAATTTGATATTCAAAACATAGGCATTGGTAACAGCACAGATTTTTATGATCATACGCTTTTCTCAAAATACATATAGAAAACAGCCTACAATTAAATCTTTAAACAAATAATGGAACGGAAATGCAAATGACCATGCAGCAAGATTTTTGAGTGTCATACATGCTTAGAAATACAATTCTATCCTACCTACCAGCTATTATGGTGCAGAAGTATAGATATATTCTTCAACAAAAAGTGGTCAGATTCGACAACAGCTTTAAAAAGAATTACAGTTTAGAAAACGGAAATGTTGAAGGCTAAAAATAAGTACATCTGAAGCACAGGAGAGGTAGACAGGGACCCTTCAGGAGCAAATTGAATCTCCAAGTGTGCAAATTAGTGCCAATAAGTGGGGAGAATTGATTATCACACCTTTTAACCAGAGGAGGGAACTAATCATATTAAGTGGCTCTCAGGCATCAGTGCGTACTGTTGAACCACACTGGAACATTTCAGAGTTCGGAGTTTTGATTTTGTTTGCATAGTTGACATAAAACTACTAAACCTAACTAAAACTATTAAAAAAGAGGTAAAAATGTCACTCTTTGTAGAAAACGTAAAACAAGAAACCTGAGCAGTGCGGTTCTGAAACACTGAGTTCAGCGTACCAGGCAGCTGTTAATATCTTAGAGGTAGACTGACTTAATGACATAGAGAATTAATCTAGAAGGGCACACGAGTAACACAGATGTTTACCAGTGTCAAAATCCTGTCCTTTCTATGTACCAACCCTGATTCCAGTGTATTAGGTTGATACCAAGCCTAGGTACCACTGTATGCATAAAACTTTAATGTTACGCTCTGATCAGTATTGTTCTTTTTTGTGTCATATATTAATCTGGCAGTCAAATATTGCATGACCACCCTAGGAATGTAGGATTCTTCTCTGGCCCTTGCTGCAACCTTTGATTAAGTGTTATGAGGGGAAAATGGGGTCAGTTGTTTTTCCATAGTGTTGTGCTGACATGTACACATGGCACCAAAAACATGACCTCATTTACAGAGGCTAATGTACAGTCTCAGGAAAGACAACTGTCAACATTACTCTGATTTCACTCAGGTATTTGAGCTTTTAAAGTAGAATTTGACACCTCACCTGTAAATAACCAAAGAAAAAAAAAAAAGAAATCAAATGAAAGAATACATACGAACATGAGTTTATTTCCTTTCTGAGCCAATAGTAAAGCAGAAGAAAGATAATGTCTAATCACAGAGTTGGTTTGAGAGCCCTGACTTGAGTTCACTGTTGTGTTTTGCTCTTTAAAGATGAGCTTGTTGTCAGCCCGGCTGTTTGCCTGTTTTCCACTTGCTCAGCAGTCGAGCTCCCTCCACCTCCACCTGCATGTCTCTCAGTGTAGTTTAAGGTGTAAGGATGTGTTTGAGTGTAGAGCATCTGTTGTCATGTAAACATACTGTACACCCACATGCAGAGTATGACTTTGTTTAAAGGTTTTTTGTTTTTGAATGCAACAAAGAAAATCCTGCTTTAGCTTTTATTTTGTCATTATTTTTATTCATGATTGGATGCAGAAAATAACCTCACTCATCATTTTCTTTTTCCATTTTGTATATTTTCTCTCGTCTGCTTGTGTCTCTATTTGGTGCTGTCTGCATATCTCATTAGGCCTTTTCTCCTCTCTTGTTTTTGCTCTGTCAGTCTTTATCTTTCTGTTCCCTGAACTTTTTCCTTTAATTATTCCTCTCTCCTCTCTGTTATGAATGCATATTTTCAGTCTGTGCATGCGTCGCTACTTGCTGAAAGAGTGACTTGGTTTTTTGGTTTCGCCTGTCCCCCCTCTTGATCTTTTCCTCCACTTTCTTTTTCCTTTTCTCCCCATATTCTTAAATCCTCTTCATCATGTCACCATCTTTCATCTTTCTTCCTGCCTGTCTGTCTCTCAGGCGGTGGCGTCTTTGCTATCTTAATGTTTTTGCAGCTCGGCTCGGGTCCAGAAAGTTCTGTAAGGCTAAGTGTTTTCAGCAGCCAATGGTAAAAAAACGCTGAGCTAATAGACGTGATGTATGACTCCCTACGTGACTGCTTTAGTAAAGAAGGAGCATCCTGCTGCAAGGACAAAGCCCTCCACTGCATTTGTGTGCCAGTTGTGAAAAAGCAATGAAATCTCAATGCCAAGTCGTCTTGTGTCCTTCCCTGCTGCACTGGAAAAACCGTTGCCATCCGCTGTGAATGCGTGCTGGCCTTGCCACCATGTTAACGCTTTGTGTCCTGGATTTTTCCTTACTCCCCCTTCACTCCCCTCTACCTCCTCGCTCTGCAGTTGCCATGGCAACGCACCAAGAGGCTCCATCATGTGTCTGCGCCTGTGACCGCAATTTTATAACAGCTTCACAAAGCGCTGGCTTTGTGTGTTTATACTTCTCCCCCGTCTTAATTTAGCTTTTGATCATGATGCCGGCTCCGCTGCAAGGTGATGCTGAATGAGAAGGAGAAGAAGGAGTTTTTTTGTTTGTCGGCTTCTTTTCGGTTTCTGCTTCGCTTGTCTCACTGAGACAACGCTTGAAACATCACAGAAGAAGAGATGTTTTGAAGTAAAGATTCAATAGAGTGGATGATAAGGAAATTTTAGATTGATTGAAATGTCAGCATTTCATCTTGATGTGAGAGCTGCAGTATATTCTCAGCTCCAAGCTCTTCACACAGCTGAAGATTAAGTTCATGTATTTCAGGCTTGTTGTTGCAGGAGAGCACGCTGACAGAAAGGAAAAAGAGCAGTGGAAATATCCCTCAGTCAAGGTAGTCATGTTCTCAGTCTGAAGAAGCCTGGATAGATTTGAAGGATGTGTACAGTAAATGATGTGCTGTTAAATTTTAACAAGTAGTTTTCTAATGCAGGGACAATATTCACCCATATAAACATAAAACATCATGTGAAATATTTATATATCTGTGATGATTCATTGCTAATATTTCTGTGCATTTTAGTGATCAGAGATGTGCATATGATATTAAATGGATAAACATCTCTTTGAAAATTGAGTTTTTAGGCCCTGTGCAGGGCTTTGCCAGCAACATTTGAAGGATTTATTAAAATTACCAATGAAAAGATTCCATGGGAAAATCTGAGCACTTTTTTAATTGTGTTGCATTGCATGCAGTTTTGCATTGCAGCATAAATATTGCAACACAACAAGAAAGCATCCATTTAAATTGTAAGTTCCCTGCTGGACACTCACTAAATATTACTGAAACACTGGCAACATGTCTTAAATTGCACAAAAACATTGGCAATTTTTTTGGCATTCTGAAAGTTGACATTTTTAGTAAACAATTAAGATGGTGGTCAGGACTTTGCTTGCAGTTTTTTCATGGATAAATGTCTCTCTAATTTCTTTGGGTAATGAAAAAAGTGTTGAGAGACTTTCCTGGGAAATTTTGATAAATCTGTTGAATTTATCAATTAAAAATGTTGAAACTGCATAAATAAATCACATGATTTATATAGGCTAAAAGAGGAATGCTGTATACCTCTTGTACTGAACTATTGCCAGTGTTTCTGTGGATTTACATGTGTAAAAAATTTGGCTTAAATTTTCCGTTGATCTTTTTCAGTTGTTGCCATTGTTTTTATGCAATTAAGACAGTGTTCAGGTTTTTGCTTGCAGGTTCAACTGGATAAATTTCTCTCTTACAGAACTGTTGCCCAGGTTTTTTGTCCAATTAAATGCTGTTCAATATCTTTGCCAGGATTTTTTTCAAAGATTCTTTACATTTATATTAAACATTACATAGGAAGCCATGAGCACTGTTTCGATTGCACAAAATCATTGGCAACTTTTTCCACATATATTCCGGTAACATTTTCTTGTACCAATCTGTCACAAATTTCAGGCAATGTTCTTAGCACAGCATGAGTTGCAAAAGAATTGCAACACTGCTACAGCAATGCATCCTTTAAAACTGAAAGTACCCTCCTGGACACTCACTGAATATTACTGAAACATTGGCAGCAGGTTTTAAATTGCACAAAAACCTTGGCAATTTTTTTGGCATTGGAAAAATATTTAATTTTCTTTCATGATGAAAAGTTGGCAATATTTTAAAACAATTAAGACATTGGTCAGGAATTTGCTTGCATTTTTTGATGGGTAAATGTCTCTTTTACATCTTTGAGCAATGAAAAGGTGCCATAAAACTTTCTTGACTTTGAAATTGCAAAAAAATTGACATTTTTATATAGGCTATAAGAGGAATGTTGTTTTCCTCTTGTGCTGAATTATTGCCAATGTTTCTGTGGATTTTTCCATGTGTGCAGAATTTGTCTTGAATTTTTCACTGATTATTTTCAGTTTTCGTGCAATCAAGAGAATTTTCAGGACTTTGCTTGCAGTTTGAGATGAATACATTTCTCTCTTACGAGTTTTTTCTCCATTTAAATGCTGTTCAATATCTTTGCCAGGAATCTTAAAAAGGATTCATTACATTTATCCATTTAAAAAACTCAAAAAACTAAAAAATTACATGGGAAGCCATGAGCACTGTTTCAGTTGTACAAAAACATTGGCAACTTTTCCACATGGTCTTGTTGCAGGCTCAAAGGTTAGGTTGGCATGACAACTTGCCCATTTATTCACCACAGGGAAGAAAGTAGAGATGCACTGATTGTGAAAATTGGAGTGGAGACCAGATGGAGACTCTGGTAGTCAGTGAACAGAATCTGTTAGTGTGTGATGTTCTGTCGATCTCGTTCTACACCACACACTATACGAACTTTATGCCACTGCAGTATGCCCTGCACAGCTGTCCGCAGCTAGGGGAGTATTTTCCTGTGAATAGCTTCTTTTTACATCTCGGCTGCTGAGTAGCAGTTGTGTCTGAGAGCACAGAATACGAAATTTAGCACCATCTTCTGATCAGTGTTAACAACTTGTCACTAGATTTAGTGAGTTTTCAGACCCCTCTAGCGACTCTCTCTCAAAAAAGTGACTAGCGACAAATCTAGCGACTATTTCTGGTGTTACTGGAGACTTTTGAAGACTCTGACATGAAAGCACGTATCGTTGTAGCGCCTCTCAGTGAGCAGCAGGTGCTGCTGTGGGCCCCTCCCCGTCCCAAAGCCCTGACAGGCAGCCCACTCCTCGCACAGCAGTCCCTCTCAGTCAGAGCAGGAGATGCTGACGCCTCCATGTCCAGACTACAGATTAACCGTGCTGTGAAGGTGCCTGGATAGTTTTTTTGTTTTTTCTCTTTTTGGCCCTTTTAGATTGTTAATGAAGACTGTATACAAAAAAAATAACTTTGAAATGTGTTGTTTGATCTCTGCTATAGTAGCACATCAAAGTGTATAATTCCAGTGCTATGAAAACTGCATAGTAATCAGGCTTGTCAGTCAGAAATTGATGACATGCTTGAAATCTTGAAATTTATTATTTTGAAAGAGACTGAGGTTGAGTCAAAATAAACAAAATGCTGCATTTAAAATTTTTCTCCGAAATTCTCTTCACCTAAAACAGCCTGTTGAGTCAGACTTTCCTTTTAAGAAAGAGTATTTCTGCCTGTAATGGTAGAAAGAGTGTGTTGAGTGTTTTAAAGAGGCCAGATTTAACCCACAGGCAGTCAGTTGAATGGTACCGTTGTTGTTGTTTGGGTAGGACTGGTTGAAAACAGGACCATTACAGGCATGTACCCAAAGTCTCCATAAATAGTCGTGTGGACTGTGGCAGCAACCTAAAGCACAACGCTGAATTTTCCTGCCTGATCAATCATGGTTGGCTAAGAGTGCCAGCTGAGTGCTGTAAGAGTATCCAGGGCCTGGAGTGAGCTCTGCAGACGCTTTATGTTTCCCTCGCACGGGCTCAGGTCCACTTTAGACACGTAAAGGAAGAAAGAAGAGGCGATTGTTAACCACAGAAATGAACTCGGAGAATATTATCTAAATGCTTTATTCTTACTAACACTGTCAAGTTGTGAATAATGCGGTTTTTCTTGAGCCACATTTTGGATGGTTTCCATTAATCTAACTGGTTCCTGTCTGAGGTGTTAGGTGGGTGTTGATTGGTCCAGTGTGAATGTCTGAGCTTCAGGCAAGACTATCAGCCAACTGCAGTGGGTTAAGTTTAGGGTTATGAAGTGCAGTAGAATTATCAGACTGTTGTGTGCATGAGTATGAACACTTCCATGCAAAGTATTTCACAGCTTTTACCATAAACTGAGAATCTAGAGGTAGACAGCATTGTATTCATCAGTCCCAATGTTGATGGGTTTACTTTAGTTAAAAGTCCCTCATTCATTTCAAACAGTTTCAAACTGACAGGCTGCCTAACTGGTGTCACACCTTTAAAAGAAAGCTGTGGCATTTAAAATGTAGCTCAATGGCTCACCTGATTGTATGAAATCATGTTATAAATGCAGAGAACAGAGTGTCACTGTCTGGTTATTGATCCCAGAGAGAACTCATGACACTGAAAATGCTGAACATGCTAAAAATGCTAAAAATGCGGTTTCCTCATGCCGGCCTGCCCACAGAACTGGCTTGGCCCCTGAAACACTCAGAGAATGGGCCCTCCAAGTTGGGAATTATGGGTTATATCAGCTGTGTGAGTTAGATCAGTAGCATTGGAGCTAGCGTACTGGCTAACATTTACCTCATTTTGGAGCTGAAAAGTGTGTAAAGCTCTTAATGGGTTCTGGCATTGAAATTATTTTTCACTGCTACTTTTTAATCCGTTTTACTACTTTTTAATGCCTTATTGCTACTTCTGTTTGCTACTTCTAACCCATTTTTGCTGCTTTTCACCCATTTGCCACTTTTAACCAGTTTATTTTTGCAACTTTTTTGCTCTGTTTTGCCACTATTAACCCCATTTTTCCCACATCTCAACCATTTTTGCCACTTCTTTGCCTTTTTTACCACTTTTAAATAGGGGTGAACGATCTGGGAAAATAATTTAATTGCAATTTTTTTTTTTACCTAATATTGCAATTGCGATTTGGAATGGGATATTCCTTAAGTTCCCCATCTTATATATTTTCCAACAAACACGAGCAATAAATCATTCTATATCACAACCAACACAATATTAGACTAAACAAGGGCTGAACAATTTTTAAAAAATACCTAATTGTTATGATTTTGACTCGTATTGCAAACTGGATATGAATTGTTGAATATGCAATAAGAAAAATGTATGAAAATGAAGAAAATAGGATTTTTGTAGACTATTCTAAAATATGGCATGTCAGTGATTGCATAATTATTGAATGCATAACATCTCTGCTGCAATAAAAGTTTTAAGCTGGTATTTTGACATACATTTCAAGTTGATGAAATATTGCACCTTCTGCAATTTGAAAACTGCAGCAGGCCATATTACGATATAATGTAATTTTTGATTAATTGCCCAGCCCTACTTTTAACCCTTTTTTAATCTCCTTTCACAGTTATTCAATTCTACCTCATTGATAGTGTCTCAGTGTATTCTACTTTATTTCCTGGCATCCTGACACTTCTGTACCTCATGGCTTTGCTATGCAGTCTGACATTACTTTCTTTATCATTTATATCAGTTGCAAAGCTCATTCTGTTTTGAGAGAAGGGGATTATATTTCACTTTATTTTACTAAAGTGTAAATAAAGATCATTTGCTGTTGCTTTGAAAAGAGTGGTTATTATTTAGGTTAGAAATAAACCATGGTTACACAGCGTAACTTTATATTGGACTGTGATTTTGCTAACCTTCATGGACCCTCATTTGGCAGGACCCGGGAGATCTCTCTTTTGCTCTCCAGGAACCATGCTAGTGCACTTTCATTACCTTTTTTTCTTAGCTTAATGACGACCCTCGTATTCTTTGATTCTGAAAGTGTTTTTTTCCTTTGACCAAAAATAATTAACAGCATTGTTACCTTTTCCCATACAGTATTTTTCTTTTTATACCATTTTTTCCTCATCTTATTTCATTTTTATTGCTGTGAAGCTCTTTTCTTTGCCTTCTTTGCATTTTTCCCTGGGAGTAAAAAAAATTTGTCATGTTTGAAGGAGTTACCATCTGATAAAACCTTTGTGCAAGTACTTGAAATTATTTTATTTCTTTTTTTCAGTGGAGATCTGATATTTTATTCATAAGGAAAAATCTGAAGCCCTCTCTACACTTCGTTGATAAATTATGGCTGCAGTTTTATAACTTTGAAATGGTTTTGATGATTTTGAAGCCTATTTTATTACCATGGCAACAGAGAAGTTGTAGCAACAGTCCTATTTCCAAAATAATTGGGGTGCTGTGTATGATGTAAATAAAAACAGAATGCAATAATTTGCAAATTTCATAAGCCCACATTTAGTTTCACAATAGAACACAAAAAACAAATCATGCTGAACCGAGACATTTTACCATTTAATGAAAAAATACAAGCTCATTTTTAATTTGATGACAGCAACACATCTAAAAAGTAGGTATGGGGCAACAAAAGGCTGGAAAAGTAAGTGGTACTAATAAAACAGATCTGGAGGAGCATTTTGCAACAAATTAGGCTAAATGACAACACGTCAGTAGCATGACGGGGTATAAAGGTCAGGCCAGGTCAGGTATGGGAGCATATGCCAGTCCTGTACTGCTCTGGCCTCCTGATGGCCATCCTCCTGACCTGCATCAGGCCCATGCCCCATCCTTCCAGGTATCCTCCCAGCTGCCCCCTCCAACACATCAATGCTGGAAAGTATAGAGGTTTTAGAGCAACATATGCAGCAAACCTGCTCTTTATTTGTCAATGCTGCTTGAACCTGGGTGTATTGTATTCTTGTATAGATTATTTGAGATGATTATATTGCATTGCAAAGGAGAAAGGTCCCTGGTGTTGTGTGGTCCTGGTTCTTTCTGTATTTTCTGTTGATTAAATATGAGTCCCCATAGTCTCTCCCCACCTCATTTTTTATTTGTTGAGCAACACTCTGGCTGTGCCTAGTCTTCATTTATTCAAAAACATCACTTCCTGGCCTTTTCTCCTCTCCACTAAAGCTCCATCTAACACAATGTAAAAGTGTCCATAAGCTTAGCTGTGGATGAATCACTGCTGAATGGAACCAGTCAGCCCAAAGTTATTTGATGTTAGTCATCTGCTCTTAAAGTTCAGTCCGTAGTCGCTCTGAGTCACACTGAGAAAATAATGTCAAGTTATAGCTGTATTTCCTGGGAGGTGGACATCCTGTCAAAAGTCATCTGCGCTGTTACTTAACTTTTACCTTTTGTCGTGTTTTCAGGCCTGAGACCCAGCAGAAAGCCCCGGTGAGTGCCCCTCCTCCCCCGCCGCCCCCTCCGCCTCCCCCTGAGCCAGCAGGGCCCCCGGAGCCGGAGGAGGAGATCCTGGGCTCTGACGATGAGGAGCAGGAGGACCCCGCGGACTACTGCAAAGGTCAGAACCACACTCACGCACACACTGAAGTCTGTGCCTGTCTCCTCTCTCTCCCTCTCTCCTGATGGGATTTGCAGCAGCGTTGTTAAACCATCATGGTGGTTGTGACACCAGCGTTTCAAGGTTGTTTGGTCGTTGCCAGAGAGGAGCAGCAGTCTTATTTTCCTGCAGTGGCTCTGCTCGCTAAAGACTGAGCTGTCTGCTTAGAGGTTCATGTTTATACACTACACTTTTTCTGCAGTATTACTTAAGACCTGCAGGCAAACAGCAGCACTTTTTACTGGAAAATTCATTGCCTATTTTCATCGTAGATATACTTGTATATAACTAGATAAGTCAAACAACTTGTGCCTCATTTTGATCACAAATCTTTGATTTGTTGAGTGTTTTGACTGGACTTTAGTATCACAGTTATGAGCCAGTCCTGTTTTTGATTCTGGATATGGTGCACAGAGAAACCTGCTTATTCATTTCCCTGTTTACATGATGGAAACAAGTATCATGGTCTCTGATAACTGCATCTTTGGGCACGCTTACTTGCCCCAGTGAAGCAGGTGATTGGACGAGCAATCTGTCTGTCACATTCATGCTGATTCAAGACAAAATGAAGTTGTTGACACATGTAGCTCCAGAGCTAACCTCAGCTGTGCAGACTAGCACTGCCATAGTATTTGAACGGCGGAGCTTGTCAGCAAAAATTCATGCCTATCAGGAGACGTGCAAAAAAATCTGTTTAGCTGAGACAAGCTCTTGGTCTGGCTGTTTGCTCTTGTTTTAATAAATAAATGTAGGTTAGATCTGATTAAACTGCCGCTTTTCTACAACTACATCCAGGTTAATGGCTACCAGCTCCCTCCTAAAGGAAACTCATGCCAAAGCAAGTCGGCACAAGATCGAAACACTTCAGCTGTCGTTAAATGCTTTTGGTGTGTCTCTTTACTCTTGTTTTGATAAAGAAATGTGGCCCGGTTCTCATAAAACTGCCAGTGTACTATAGCTACATCTGAGCTTACCATCACACTGGTGGCAGCCATTGCTTAAAGTTCCACAAAACCCCACCCACAGCTACCATTTCATTAACCTTAAACAGCGCTGCTGGGTCATAACTATTTTCAGTTCAAACAATGTGGATTTGAGCTTTTCAAGGTTAATTTCCTGATGACAGACATGGCATCTCGCCTATCCATCTCCTGTACAAGGTATATTTAATTCATTCATCACTGAAATACAAAAATCAGCGTGTCAGTAAGAAGTAAGACCCTCTTGTTTCTGCTGTCATGTGTGTTTTGCTGATATGTTACTTAGCTTTGCTACCTTGGCTTCACAGATGGACAGATGCTTTCAGACAAGTAAAATTGTTACATGCCACAGAATCCTGAATGCTTTCTTAGTTCTCAGGTCAGCTTATTTGGGTTTCTCAAAATCAGAATGAGGGCTTATGGGGTATGATACTTGCATGCCCGAACGCAGTACGAGATAGTTAAAACCAGAATAAAACAGTGATACTCCAGTCCATGTTAATGCACACATTGTCAGTTTTTCTTTTGAAGATACATGCTTAGAACGATCAGATTGGACTTCAGAGAGACAAAAGACAGATCCTCATTCTTGCTTGTATTTTGGCTTCATTTTGGTGTCCTTCTTCTTCCCATGAAAAATTAGCATTTTAGTAGCTTTCTACATTTACAAACTCCGAAAAGCCTTTCTTGCGGCCTATCACATATTTCTTGCCGCCTATGTCATAAAGCAGCGGTGGTGCCTTCTAGTTTTTTGCTCTTTTTTACTAACTGTAAACTCACACATTTTTTAAGTTTATGTTCAGTGAAATACACCTACAATGAAAAATAACCCTGGCAGGCTTAACTTCTTACTCTGCCAGCTGGTAGTGTCACTGTAACAAGAACAAAGGGATGTAATGTCTCATTAAGGTAAACATATCCAGTTTTTCAGCTCTAAAACAAAGCCCCCCAAACCCACAGAGCTTTTACACACAAGCCTCCAAAAATGCAAACACAACGTGAAATCATTAGGTGTCATGTGCCTTTTGTTATCTTTGCCTTTAACAGCTGGCTTTTGGAGTTTGTAATCCCAAAGTAAGATTTGTTTTAGCCTTATTCAACCATATGTCATGCAGCAACAAACATGCAAGCTAAAAACCTCATTTTTCCCCTTAGACTATAGACTTAGACAGACTTAAAGATATGTATATATATATCTATATATATATCTATATCTATATATATATATATAAACTGTGTTTGTACAATATACATAGCTTATATTTGAAATTAAATTCAATGCTATTTAAATTGTATTAATTTTTTTTCTTTATTGATTTATTTGTATTTTTTTTTCTATTTCTTTGATTTCGTTTTTTATGTAGATTTAGCTTTTCTTTTCTTTTTTATTTTAGGCTGATTTTATTGGCTGAAAGTGTTTTGACACAACTTTTTCAAGCATCACTAAAGGCACTTGTAAAAAAATAAATATGCAAGTAAAGTTAAAAGTAACTGTCTTGTTTACTGCACTAAAAAAGCAGCCTGAAATTGATTTAATTTAGTGTTTCTCATTAAATTAACTATTTCTATTTCCTCTTGAGTTCAAAAACTCAAAACAATTTTGGTATAATAACTGATCATGAAAGCAAAATATCCTCCCTTGATTGAATTGTTAGTAATCACAGGGTTTAAATTGAAGATATGCTACAATCTGTAACAATCTGGCCTTTTGGCATTGGCATAAAATTAATGCAGCTTCTTGGTAACCAAAGTTGTCCATCTCTGGTCTTGAGTGTTTACAGAAAGTCTTCATTTGTGAGCTCTCTTGATTCTGTCTGCCTGTGTATATATATATATATATATATATATATATATATATATATATATATATATATATATATATAAGTGCTGCACTTTCCTCCTGCAGCTTCCTCTTAGTTAATCTACATCACTTCTCTTCTCTCATTTTCTGTCAGTTTGACCTCCCTCTCTCTACTGCTTCCCTTTTCCCCTCCTCCTCACTAATGGATTTCATGTCATTGCCTAGTTATCACCATCAGTCGCCTGTAACCTTCATCGTCTCCTCCTCCTCTTTATCTCTCTCAGGAGGGTACCATCCGGTGAAGATCGGGGATTTGTTCAACGGGAGGTACCATGTGATCAGGAAGCTGGGGTGGGGCCACTTCTCCACCGTATGGCTGTGCTGGGACATACAGTGAGTCACACACTGGTGTAGCATTTTCAGTTGCTCTCATGCATGTGGACTCAGACCACAACCACGTCATGACCTAGAAAAAAAACCCCTCCACACAAGCACACAGACTCACTCTCCTTCACTTCACCTTGCTCCCTCACACACCTTTATTCCCACCACGCAGACCACACACACCACCTCAAATGCACCTGTTGACATGACGTCATCACCAAAACAACCGTTGCAAGCAACCAGTGTTCATTTTAGCAGCTATTTTTAATTTTAGTCTTAGTTTTAGTAGATAAATTAAATGTAGTTTAGTTTTAGTCACAGTTTAGTCATTTCTGTCCTTTTTAGTTTTAGTCTAGCTTTAGTCGACGAAAACGCAAAATATTTTAGTGTAGTTTGAGTCCATAAAAAGTCCTCACATTTTAGTCTTTACTTTTAGTTCAAGCATTTATTCTCTTGGCTAAATCAGGTACCAAATCATGGTAGTGGGTTCTATGCACTCTCCCTAACCTGGGGTCCCTGCTTTCTACAGCTGAGAGGCAGAAGAGCTACAGATGCATTGTACTTAGATTCAGTAACAGTGGAGAAATGCATAGTTTTAGTCGTCTTGATGAAAACTAAACTTAGTTTTTGTCAGTTTCAGTCATCACAGATCTATTTTCGTTAGTTTTAGTCTAGTTTTTGACATGGAAAAAAATGCTGTTGACAAATAGTTTTAGTCATAGTTTTAGTCGACGAAATTAACACTGCAAGCAACACCCCCATGCTCATGCACCAGTGACATCCATTTGCTCGGTAGTGTTGTTTTGGTGTTCACGTGGCAACCAGGATGAAGCAATCTCAGTGCTGTGAACCCAGTGTCACTTTTCAGTGACTCAAACATTTATCCCTGTCGCTGGTGTTAATTACACTAATGGTGTTGGTAAACGTATGAGATGGAGTTGTGTTACTTTTGCAGACTGCAGTCAATCAAAATCATCAAATATGTAAGGATGCGGATGGCCAGCAGTTAAATTCAGAGCTGGTTCAACCAAATTATGTGTTGTTTATCCCTGAATTCCTTATCATTACAACACTTTTACTGCATTCTTTCTTTTCTCATCTTGCATTGTACAACCCCATTTCAAAAAAGTTGGGATGCTGTGCAAAGTGTCAATAAAAACAGAATGCAATGATTTGTAAATCAATATATTATACAAAATAGAATATACAAACATATCAGATGTTGAAACGGAGACATTTGACTAATTAATGAAAAGCATTTGCTCATTTTAAATAAAAAGTAAGGGACCATTTTCTGGAGTTTTGGGAAAGGAATGTGGTCTCATTCCTGTCTGATGTAGGATTCCAGCTGCTCAGCAGTCCTGGGTCTTCTTTGCTGGATTGCTACATTTATGACACACCAAATGTTTTTTATCAGTGAATGTCTGGATTTCTTGCAGGCCAGTTTAACACCTGGACTCTTCTACTGCAACCCATGCTGATGTGATGGATGCAGCATGTGGTTTAGTATTGTATTGCTGAAATATGTAAGGCCTTCCCTGAAAGAGATGTTATCTGGATGGGCGCATACATTGCTCTAAAACCTCTCTCTACTTTCAGCAATAATAGTGCCCTTCCAGATGTGTAAGCTTCCTGCACCATAGGCACTAATGCAACCCCGTACCATCAGAGATGCAGGCTTTTGAACTGTGCACTGATGGTCCCTCTCCTCTTTAGTTCGCACAGCACAGCATCTGTGGTTTCCTAAAACTGTTTCAAATTTTGTCTAATCTGACTACAGAACAGTTTTTCTTTTTTGCTCAGTCTATTTTTAAATGGGCTTTGGCCCAGAGGAGACACCACTGTCTCTGGATCATGTTTACAAATAGCTTCTATCATGACACACAGGTGACATCCTGGTGTAAGTGCTTTGAATTTAACAGTTTCTCCATCAGTGTTTATTTAAATTCAGTGTTTCTGCAATCAGTTACTTTCATTGAGTCATTCAACATGCCACTGACTCACTGCTGATTCAGAACAGTTTAAAAATGCACAAACCTAAAATAAGGTTGGTGTTTGAATGTTAGCACTTTGCTCTTCTGTTGTTCTGTAAATAATGTGGTCAAAAAGATTAGGTTGTTTCATACATTTATTCTACTTTAATTGCATCAAATATCATAAAGTAACTTTGCTGAAAACAGGGAAGAATCATGGGTTATTTTAACTGAACAACAGTGGATCTTAAGGTGATTTCTGAATGTAGTTTTACTTAAGCAGGTAATCTTGATCACGTCTACATGCCTAAATGCCTTGGTTGCTGCCGTGTGATTTGCTGATTAGAAGTTTGCATTAATAAGCAGTTGAGCAGTTATACTAAATAAAGTGATCATGGGAACACACTCTGACAGCATAAAACATAATTTAATGAATAAAGCATGCTGTTCTTGAGATGTTTTTTGTGTTAAATATTTTATTGTAATTGATGTCTTCTTATAATGTCAATTTGATAATAATTTCGGTGTTATAAAATACCACAAAGCCACATTTGCATTTCCAGTGTGGGCAGTGTGAAGAATAGCTGAGCTGTAAAAGAAGCCTTTAAACGACGTTTAATAAATCTCAAAAATAGACAAATTATTTGTCATGTTTGGCTTTTATTGCTGTTCAGGACCGTCCTGTGTGAGTCAGTTTAACGTTAAATAACTGTGTTATTTTGGGGTGTTTGTTTCATTACAGGGTGAAGAACTTTGTGGCTATGAAGGTGGTGAAGAGCGCCCAGCATTACACAGAGACGGCCCTGGATGAGATCAAACTGCTGCGATGTGTGAGAATCTGATCATTCGGACATTTAAGTGTTCAGGAATCTTCTTTGTTTGTTCTTTTTTCATTCTCCTGTTCTCTATTGACCCTCTCTGCTCTTTTCTCATACTTTTACACCTTTTGTTCTTCCCTCTTTCATCCCTTCTTTCATCCTCTTTTCACACCTCTCATCTCCCTCACTCTGATTCTCTGTTGACAAAAACACCAAAGATGCACCGGTCATTTATCTTGCATGCTGGCTGCAGAGGACAGTCATCTCTGAATCAATTTTTCAGCATCTTTTCCTCTTACATCCATCTCCCTTGGCCCCTTTCTTTCCTTTACTCTCTTTTCCTTATTCCCTTCTGTCTCCTCTCACTCCTCCAACTCTGTGTTTCCCCTACAGTCACTTTTTCCATCATTCTTTCCTCTTTGCCACTTATATTCAATATTTTATCGATTCCTTGTCCTATTGTTCTCTCTCCTCTTCGCTGTGTTGCTGCTACCTGTCACGTTTGCTTCATCCCATTGTCCTCTTGTTCTCCAGGTGAGAGAGAGCGACCCCAGCGACCCAAACAAAGACATGGTGGTTCAGCTGATAGATGACTTCAAGATCTCTGGAGTCAACGGCATACGTATCCTTACCAAGACTTTCTGTCTATGCATTGTCCAAACAACCTCTTCGTCTTTAGACTTGAGTTGGATTTGCAATAAATGATTCCTGTCCATAACTAATATGTGAGTGTGACAGATACATGTTGGAGTGAGTCCTTGATTCTCTGTCCCAGATGTGTGTATGGTGTTTGAGGTGCTTGGTCACCACCTGCTGAAGTGGATTATTAAATCCAACTACCAAGGTCTGCCGCTGCCGTGTGTCAAGAGCATCATCAAACAGGTAACAAACAACACAGGTGAATTAATTAAAGATGACAGAATATGTCTGAGCTAAAAATAGGTAGCAATAAATAATCCCCATGTTTATGGTGAGATTTTATGCATCACACAATATAGATTTCACCTAAGAGGGACAGTGTTACTGTCTAAACAGTGTGACATGTATGAATCAATATTTATAAATTAATGTTTTTTTTCTTTAATAGAGCTGTAGGTAACACTTTACTTTAGTGGGCCCTACTTAGGTAGTCATTTTATTGTAATAAGTATTATTATCTGAAAATTTCTCAAGAATAAGTGGCTATTTCCAAGTAATAAGTTGGCATTTTACAAGTAATAATGCAGTGTTTTCCTGCAAGATGAGCTGGTTGCACAGGCAACAGACCCAAAAAAGAACTCAAAGCATATGCCATTTTTCCTTAATATTAAGGAAGTATTTACCTGATAATAATGTGTTGATTATCAAGTAATCCTTGTAATACAATGGCAATTCTATGGTAATTAGGTGGTATTTTACCCTAACCCTTACCCTCAGCTTGAACCTCTTAATATTATGGCAGTTTTCTGGCTTTTATGTGGTATTTTATTTCCTAGAAATAAGACAATCATTTCCTATATAGGTTGCTTGTTAATTCACAGGTAATTTCTGTATCTTGCCCACTACATTTAAGTGAGTCTTTGCTGAATAACTTTAAAGTAATTCTTAGGGTTAGGAGGTTGGGGTTTGGTTAAAATACCACCAAGTCACCAGAGCATTGGTTACCAACCTAGGGTCTGGGACCCCCTGGGGGGGAGGGGCGCCAAAGATCTCGTGAAGAGTGACTTCATTAGGGTTTTATTAATGAATAAAAGTTAATGGATGTTTATTTTTGGCAACAATATGATGATATAATTTTTTTTGTCAGGATCTTGGCTCTAATTAGTTAATTAATTATTACTATGTAAATACTTCCTTAATGTTACTGTATTTCTTTATAAAATGCAAGGCTAATTACCACCTTATTCTTGAGAAATTAGAAGATAATGACACTTATTACTATAAAATTACTGTGTAATTAGGGCCCACTAAAATGAAATGTTTATGAGCTGTATTCTATTTTAGGATAATTACTTTTGGCTTTTTTTTTTTTTATATTTTGACCCATACTTGTGTAAGTTTTAGTTTATATTAAAGAAATACAACCACAGCATCTACAGTAACCACAGGCAGTTGTGTTAGAAGGAAAAATAAGTGTCAGTGATGATGACAAAACCGTGTTTCTTGCCACAATTAAAACATTAAATTTTAAACAAATATTACAGGGCATTATGTCTAACAGTCTAACATTTATTTTTTAATTCTTGTAGAATAGCGTTATAAAATAATCTCACTCAAAAACCTTTGAACACTAATAAATTGCAAACATGAAGAAAACCCGATCAAATCTGCCACAAAAACATGAAAAAAAGAAATATACCCCAAATAGTCTTTGATTTCTGGTATATATATAAAACCCTGCAATAAATTAGAACATAGAAATGTCTGTGTCTGTTTCTTTAAAACTATTCTATATTCTTAACTAGATGCTTTTGTAAAAAAAAAAAAAAAAAAAAAAAAAAAACAACAAAAAAACAACCCAAATGTTAAGGTAAAATATGCTCTTAAAAAGTAGAAACTACGATGTTCACTGCAATGAAAAAGTAGTTGTTATTTGATCTTTAGGTCTGTTTTTAACTCTTTAAATTAGCCATTTCTATTTGCACTTGATTGTATTTGTTTACTTGTTTGTTAATTTAATTAAGTTCCCTAAAACCTGTACCCTAAAGCACAGCTAGTCCTCCTGGGACCCCCAGGAACAGCTGTGCTCTAGGGCCCAAATTGAAAGTGACATTTTGTAACACTGTGGCCTTTTGGCATAGAGATTAAAATTAGAACGGCCCTCTGGGCAGCTGAAGATTCCCATCACTGTTATAGAAAGAGAGCATGCTAACCAGAGATGTATTCCTTATATGTGCACACATCTAGTCGATTTTGAATCTGATTATAAATTTGTAGTCCAAATTTGTGGTTCTTTCTTTTTTTTTTTTTTTTTTTTTCACAAACAAACCTGTGTCTTCATATTTTTCATACATGCCAGTGTATGCTCATGCACCCCAGTCCTCCAGAGCTCTAAAGAAAGAAGGAGAACGAATAACCCTACAATAGGACAAACTTAGACTGACAGAAAAAATGTACAATATTTCTCAAGGTTTGAGATGGAATGATCGAGAACCAAACCAGCATGAATTAAAATCTGGATATGACACTTCAAGATGAGAAAGCTTTTTGCACATGCAAAAATTTAAGAAACATCAAGATCTAAAATTATAATGAAAAGTTCTTCATGTACATGAAAACATTTAAATTATTTCTGTTTTAGATGTTTACTGACAGATTACTCTAAATGTTCTGTGGCTAAATATTTGTGGAAAACTCAAGACATCTCAAACTTTGTGTGGAAAATTGTCTTTTTGATAAGATAAAAGGTCAGCACACCAAGGAGGTCCCATTTCAAGCATTTATTTGAAACCAAGTGATGTTTTGAGTTCTTCTTAAGACTTGCAAATGCATCTGTGAGTCGCCATTTTAAATATGTGAACATAAACATCTAATAAGGTATCCCAACATAACAGTTTTATATTTGAAACACCAAAACTACATAAAAAGGGATCCTAAAAGGAGTGTGACATACCCAAAAACAGTATTTGTGTAAAGTCAGTACCCCTAGACAAAATTAGGGATGCACGCTGTTAAAACCTTTAATTGATTTATCAAATTTGCCGACACAAGATTTAACAGTCGGTTTTACTAAGTACCTATCATATTTCATATAAAACTGAGACTAGTTGGTTAAACAAAATTTAAATGTGCATTTAGCCCAAATACGGAAATAGACGCCTATCCTTAGACAAAATATATAAGTCAGACAAAGAAGTTACATACATCTTAAACAATTTAAAACGATGCCAGCGCATATTTCCAAATTAATATTTAAATATGTATATATACACAAAAATATATAAGACATACATTATAAATATACATGAGTGCATCACATGTGGACAGTCAGAATAACATAAAGATCTAACCTTTATTTGTTTTGAAGAAACTATTATTATAAATTAATAGAACAAAATAACAATAAACAAGCCAGGTACTCCTTTGAAATAATCCTCTCATTTTGTGTAACATTTGTAATTCAATGTTGTACAAGCCAAACATGCAAAAGAAGGATTTTCATACCACAATTCATGTCTGTATACAGCAGTACTGACGTATTTCACATGTATGATTCTTTGGGGATAATATATACAGTCCATGTTATTGCTCACTCACAGACTTTAGGTCACTGTCCTCTTAAGATCTTTGACCGTTGGGCATTTTCCACTCAGCCACCTGATGAGCATGTGAATATTTTAGCCACTGTGAGCCTCTCTTAAGCCCAGCTGAAGATGAGTAGAATTAAATGAGACTGTTCCCTCTTTCCAATCTTAAAGCCTCCAGACACAAACAAATGAGAGAAGCAGAGAAACAAAAACATCAACAGCCTCTCCGCTCTGCCCTCAGAGAAAGACAAGCTCCAGAACAGCAGCTAATTTGGCTCTGAGAAGGAAAGGAGGAATGAAAGAGGAACTGATTGTTAAGGAGAGCTGGAAAGTGGAAGAGGCTTTCTTTGTGTTATTTTTTCTTTTAGTGTTCACATGGTTTTTTATTCTTAAAAAAATGTGTCTGTTTATCTGAATGTGTTTGCAGGTCCTGCAGGGTCTGGACTACCTCCACACTAAATGTAAAATCATCCACACAGACATCAAACCGGAGAACATCTTGATGTGTGTGGATGATGCCTTTGTTAGACGTATGGCCATGGAGGCAACTGAATGGCAGAAGGCAGGAGCCCCACCACCATCTGGATCAGCAGGTAGACACAAAAATACTCATATTTTAAAACCCGCTTCTGTTGGATGCCTACAAAAAGGATTGCAAACCTATTGGTACTTTTTAATTTAAAAAAGACAACTCAATTGAAGATGGCACAATACAGGGAGTCATGATCTGTCGTTGGCTGGGGAGCAGTCTCTAAGAGCTGGCTCCTTCAGTGAATGATGGTAACTGGCTCCCGTTTGAGAGATGGTTCTATCCATATAATTGCTATTTTAAAGATTCACAAAGAGACACCTTCCAGGCAGTTGGTTGGTTGGTTGGTCGGTATCTCTCATCTGACCAAGTTCCTGCTGGTTAGTTGGTTGCACGGCCACATGTGTGTTAACAAAATGTCAGGTGTGCACGGCAGACTAATTGAGAGAAGCCTAGCAGGAGACAGAGAGGAGCAATCAGGCACGAGGCAATCCCAGTAGAGAGGGTTAGACTCAGAACCTGCTGTATTCTAAAACTTGGAAACAACATATCTTAAACTCAAAGCAGTAGGTTTGTAGTCCTGAGAGCGTCTCTGCTGCCCTCCGTTAAAGCTTCAACTCCAGAGGCCTGTTTTATTCACTAGTCAGCAAATACAAGTATTAAGTCCCTTTATCGTCTCATTAAAAATGTTTGTGTTAGTGTCTGTTACAGACAGAAGAGAGAAAAGACAATGTCTTCCGGTCATTAAGTCCCAACCAGCACTGTTTTTTTTTCTTTCGCTTCACCTCGGTAAATAAACGTCTGATAGATGCTCGTGAATTACACAGCTCTGGCTGGAACAAGTGGTCCTGTTAATTTTCCTGTTATCGTTATGAATTGATACAATGATCTGAGGATATTTTGTTGGCCATATGATGCTAGATAGTTACCGTGCCACAATCACTGAAATAGAATTAAGGTGCATGCTTTTCATCTCTGAGTCAGTTCTTATTTTAGTTCAGCATAATGAGGTTGAAATAATTTAATATGGTTCATAAAGCTTATGTTAATTTTTAAGATCATTTAGACTACCAGAGGGGTTGCAATGAGGAACCTATCATGGACTAAACTGGTTTTGACATAAGGTAAAGGTTTTCTTTCTCTCTTTTTTTTACTGAATGACCAATCCATTGGTCTGTGTGTGGGTGTTATTTCAGCTGATCAAGTTTTTTTTTTTTTTGACCACAGGCCGAATAAATATAAAGGGTTAAGGAGTGCCACTTGATTTCGTCACGCCAAAAACACATTTGAATCCCTGTTAATTGATATAAAGGGGGTAAATGAGCTGTCGGTCTCACTATGCTTCTTGAATGTCTCGCCTACAAATTTGTGAATAAGAAAGTATTCTTTAGACATTAATATTCCCCATGTGCCTGAATGATTTATAACTTATCAAAAAGCATTTAAAATGTCCGTCTTTCTTTGTTACTTTGAAGTTTGAAGTGTAAAGTTAGCCTGTACTTGGAAACATGAGGTTAAGCCCTGGTCACTAGTCCAGGCAAAGTCATTATGTCTGGCTAAAACCATTCCTTTTTAAAAAACCTTATTGAATTTCAAAGTGTATTTTTTACATGTTTTGTAAGATAAATCAAACATGTTTTTATGTAATTTAGTATACCTTTATTTCATTTTGTTACTGTCAGTTGAGGCAAGCAATTTCCCATTTATGTAGACACAAAGCTGCTGTCGGTAGCTTTGTATTTACAGCCTAACTCTTCGAGTGGTCCTGATCAGAAAGTCAATATAAATATGTCAGTAAACATCTATATTTCTTACTGTTGAAAAATCTGCTTTGTTTTTCCAATTTCCAATTTGGATGTTATTCTACATAGCGAAATAAAAGTGAAATGAGAAAAAACAAAAAACAAAAAAACACCATTTTATGTCTGACTTCTCTAGCAGAGCAGCCCGACATAAGCCTGACATGAAGTGAAGCTGCTTCTTTAGTGTTTTATTTAGTGGTTTAGTTTATTTATGCAACATGTGGCATTTCTGTTATTTCAAAAGACTTGCAGTTTATAGAAGCAGCGCTTGTTCTGATTTGAAATTTGTATTTGAAACCAAATCAGTCACAAATCATCATGAATGCGATGCTTTTTTCCTCTCTAAATGACCGGGTTTGTCCTTAAACAGCTCAGTTTAAAAGGAGTCACAGAGAAGCCCCCCCCCCCCCAGTGTCTCCTCAGTTTGCTCGCACACAGACCTTTTTTCTATTTTTTCATCTCCTGTCACCAAGTTCCTCCACTGAAAAAAATCAAGGTCTGCAAAAACAAAAAAAGAAGAGTCTTGACAAACTCAACATGAACCTTGTCCTCCCGATGAACCACACATTGGGCTGTCGATTGCTTGCATCAGCCAAAGACGTCGCTATGAGCCATGGGGAAACCAATTACACTGCTTACATTTCTACTCAATTAAAGCCAGGCACAAACCCATCAACTGTCAAAACAGGAGGGCTCAGTGGTGACGAAATCTGCCTCTGATTTAAGAAGCAAAGTAAATAAAATGTTTAATGTCATTAACAGATCCGCAGAAGTGGTTTGTAGCAAAAAATACTGCTTTTGCTTGATTCCATAAAATTGATGCTACATGACAAAGAATGGGAACACACTGAAGTACAAATTGGTACATTTCATTATTGTTGTAAACAACAAATGCAGTTTAATTTATCATTTACTTAAGGAACAACTATTCTTGAATGCCTCAGTGAATGACACAAAAATAAATACAGAGGTAGCTCTGTGTCTCCCCTCTGCATACCAGTTTTACCATTAAACTGTGTTGTCTGCAACAGCTAATTTGCTTAGCAGCCAGGTAAAATAACATACAATGTTACATAAAATACAGACAACAGAGGCGCATGAATTCAGCTACAAAAATACACAGATATGCAAGAATACACAGAGGGACCAATCCAAATATTTCTTTTGAACTCCCTTTAAAAACTGCCAAGCCTTAATTTTAGGATAATTCTTTATTGTTTGCTTGTTATTAATTATAACTACATATTTGTAAGTAGTAGTGTACTTGTGCATGATTTTGATTGGCATGATTCTTGGATTTTTTTTTTATCTGACACCTATACTTCAAAAGCCAAACTACATTATGAAAAGTTTTCATTTATGCCTTGAATTTCTAGCTTTCTCTTCTTGAAAGAGCTACACCGTGTCCATGTGGATTGTTGTTTCCATTGTTCTTAATTCAGTCAGGACCACTTTGTCAAGAAACACACATGATTTGTGGTAATATTTTTCTTTATTAGCAGTTATATATTGGCACTTATTGTGGTTATTAATATCTGGCAGTGTGGCTGTTCTGGGATCCTCCTGCCATTCCAGAAAGCATCAAGCAGAAAAAGCACACAATCCCGCCTTTCCTGGACTTATCAGGAAAGCCTGAGTCATGGAGAGAAGCAGCAATAAACCCAGAGCAGAGCAGAGCAGGCATCAGTGACAACAGAACAACACTGGTGAAGTCAGAAGCAGAATAAATGAGAAGCTGGGGTGGAGGAGGGTTGCAAAAGCAGCTTGTAGAGGGAGCAGTAAAGCATGGCCAGGTTAGAGCAGATTATATATGGCAGCATGAGTGCACTTAGCCAATAACTCGCTTAGAGTGAATCAACTGGTCATCAGCTAATGATCTCATCTGATCTCAATTATATAGCAGCGCTCTACTGTGTGGCCTGTATAAACTAATTATTAGTATTTTACTAATGATATATTGTATCATATTGTACCATATCATATTTTATGGTAGCATATTGTATCAAATTGTATGTTTGACCATTTGTCAAACAATTCTTGCCTATAAATCTTTGGCTCCTAATCTGGATTCTGGTCCCCCCTTGGAGGCGATTATCAAAAATCTCAGGGAGGGTATGAGGCTCTGTCTGCTCCCAGGTTGTCAAAATGAGTTCTGCCCATAACAACTGATAATAAAGTCATTAGATACTTTAGACCAGGAGTGTCCAAACCTTCTCCATTGGGGGCCACATACAGAAATATGCAAGGGTGGTACGGCCAATTTATATAACTCACCTCAATATCAAAGTTAGTAAAACCAATCTGATGTTGGTTAAGATATGCTCAGTGATTGGGTATGCTTAAATGGTTAGTTTATGGCTGACAAGGCAAATGGACAATCTTTTAAAGGAATTTGGAGACGCCAATCAGATTTCAGGCAGCCCTAGTCAGCTCTGGCTACCACTGGCCCCGCCCCTGAAACATCATTGGCGCTGCTATTTGCTGCTATTATCCATTAGGGAATTATAAATCAAGACATCTTATTATTGATTGCAAATATTTTTACTATTTATGGTGTCGTCTCAAGTCCTGAAAAACAGCTATAAATCCTTGTCAAAATGTTTGTTTACATTATTAGCATGTAGCACTACTTTGTTTCGAAACTAAGAAATATAATACAGTGTAGCACAAGCTCCATGCTCTATCCACATTAAATTTAATTTAAAGAATTTTGGGGGGGTGATCAAAAATGGGCCTCAGGCCACATTTTGCCCTGGGGCCATAGTTTGAACACCCCTGCTTTCGGCAAAGGTCTCCTACAATGTAAGGATTAAAGGTGCATTGTATAATGTTTAGCAGAACCAACCTGGTAAACATGAATCATAGTGTTGGTGACTAGACTTAACTAAAGAAGTGTTTTATCACCTGAATTAAGGCTGAATGATTTGGGGAAATAATCTAATTGCGTTTTTTTTTTTTTTTTTTTCTTTTTTACCAAATATTGCAATTGCGTTTTAATATGCGATTATTTCTTAAGTTCCTCATCACATGAATTTTCCAACAAAAACAAGTAATAATTCATTCTATACTATAACCAACCCAATATTAGATTAAACTAGGGCTGAACAATTTTGAAAAAATATCTAATTGTGATGATTTTGACTCATTTTGCAAATTGGATATTACCTGTTGTATTAAACGGAATGATAATAGCTATATTATTCTCATATTTAATTAAAAAAATAAACAAAAATTAAGAAACAGGATTTTTTTTGTACACTATTCTAAAAATATGCCAATAGAATGCTTGCATTATATGTAATGCATAACATCTCTGCTGCAAAAAAATTCTAAACTGGTATTTTGACACAACTTTAAGGTTGAAGAAATATTGCACCTTCTGCGATTTGAAATTGCAGCAGGCCATATTGTGATTTAATCTAATTTGCGATCAATTGCCCAGCCCTAACCTGAATACACAAAATTGTTGTCTTTTTTATCAACTTAGGTTGAGCCTTTTATTCATACATAAGGAGGGTCCCCTCTATGGAGTCTGCCATTTCCATCTTTGAATTTTGCATTTTGTTTCTAAAGTACTACAGAAGGGGGAGAATAAAAGAAGCCCTTTTTTTTTTAAAATTCCGTGGATGCCACAGTTATCACCAGAAGTGAACATTGCAATCTAGAATCTGACTGTTAGATGTTGCTAATGTTCCCTAATTTTACACACTGCACCATTAACCAATGAAAAATGTGATGATGTTGACTTTGGGCTGCAGTGTAACTTTGTAAAGGTTGGGAACCACTGGCATAAGTGTACCCCTTTTACCAATAACAGATGTGTGTTAGAAGTATGTTGTAGTCTTTTTAACTGCTTGAGATCTATTCAAACATTTTGCTAATATTAGTTATTTAAATTATGATGTCCAAAATGCTGTGAAGGAGCTACAGTCACAGGCACAAGAATAATCCACTAATAATGTTATGGATATGGGACAAGTAAATAAAGAAGTGGGTCTGTGTAAGATATTTTCCCTTAATGGTTTAAAATTCTCTGAGTTTACCTGAAGATTCTGTAAGTATCAGGTAAACAAAAGGAGCATGTTTATAACATAATGTTACCTTTTCTTTTTACACAAGTATGATATAGAGCGCAGTTTGAACTCTGCTGTGTGGCGATAAAAAAGATGTTTGTGACACTCTCAAGTGTCTGATTGTTGTTTTTCTCTCTGTCTGTCAGTTAGCACAGCCCCCCAGCTCAAACCGGTGAGTACAACAGATGTGAGTATGAAATGAGAGCAACGCACACACACTCAAACATAAACACACAGACACCAAGTCAGAAACAAGGTGGAATTAAACACCGACTTTGTCCAGAATTAATCAAAAGTTCACTCATATAACTCTACAGTTCCGTTCACCTCATTTCCAATGACTTCATTTATCCATTAGGAGCTTTTGTGCATTTATGTGAAAGCATCATTGCATACAAGTCCACTTAAAGAACAGAACAGCATAAGAGCAAATGTCACACATATCCACATACAACACAATAGCACAATCAAAAGTGCTTAGTGCGTGAAGCTTGGAAGATCAACAATAAGTAATGCTAAAATGATAACATGGGTTACAATGCAATGTCCCATTAGAATTAAACTTGTAAAAACATGTTAAAAGTCTTTTTAAGTCTTAGATAATGTCAGGAAGTTGTAAAAAGTGCAGTGTTAAAATAATCTGGCACACCAGCTGGAAAATAAAAAAAGATGTTGAAACTTGTTTGGATACCGCAGGAATGAAAACACAAGTCCTAGTCACATTATATTGGGTAATTCCTTGCCTCTAATTACCAAAAATTTCAGGCACTTTCCTGCACTGTTTAAACTGCACAGATACAGTCCATCTGTAATGTTTCAGTACAAAAACATTGCCAACTAATCTCTGCAGTATAGGCAGAGCTTTCTGTACTCTTTGGGGTGGCTTTTAGTTTAAAATAGGCCCATCGATATGACATTTTTTAATTTCTTTAATGGCTGCTTTATTATACTATTGATAACTGATCATTTTTGGTGCCACATTATAAAACACCATAACACAATTTTGATTATTTCAATGTCTCAAAATTTTGACAACCTCCCTGTGCATGGAACTTTGCATAAAGCATCTTATTTTCTAAATTTAGCCCACTTTAAAAGCAGCAGGATGATAGAAGCAAGAAATTTAATTCTGAAATGACCCAATTTATCAAATCACTTCTTACTTTGCAGTTATTGTAAATTGTAAGTTCATTCAAAGCACTGAAGTCCCCTTTAACCTGAAAACAGAGTGATGATCCTATAAACAAGTTATTTATATGTTTGATCCCTTTGTTTAGCTACAACAATTAAAATTACAAATCCAAATACTTCAAGACGTACAGTTTATATTTGAGAGCAACAAGATTTGTGCAGTAGAATTATTGGAAATCCAACATCCAAAGTAGAAACACAACTTTTATCTTCTGTTTCATTTGTGTCTTTGCCTCCGTTTGACCCTCTCGTCCCCTCTCCTGTGTCTTTTTTATCCCAGGTGGGAAAAATCTCCAAAAACAAGAAGAAGAAGCTGAAGAAGAAGCAGAAGAGACAGGCAGAACTGCTGGAGAGGCGGATGCTGGAGATCGAAGCCCTGGAGAGAGAGGCCGAGAGGAGGGAGGAGAGAGCCAAAGAAGGGGGGGAGAAAGGGGACCATGAACACAACCCACCCTCACCTCTGAAGAAGACGTCGCCGCCAATAGGCCCCAGCATGGCGCTCGGAGAGAGTGACGATGATGATGACGATGAGGAGGATGATGAGGAGGAGGAGGGAGGAGAGAGGGAGAGGCCTATCAGGTTGACAAATCATACTTGTGAGTACTGTGGAGTTTTCCTTGGGATAAGTGCTGTTCTTCTGGTTTGTGTTAGACATATGCTTAATAATCATACAAACTGTAAAAAGTATTTTTTAGTCATTTTCAAGATCAATCATGGTCAATATGTTTTTGCTTTTAATTCCAAGTGAACACAGATTTCTACAAAGTAATGTCAGTTACATAAAAATATGTATTGTAAAATAAGTCACTGCATAAATATTCACCTTCTCAAGTCAGTATTAGTAGACACCTCTAGCTGTAATCAGAGCACTGCGTCTGTGTGGATAGGTCTCAATCAGGCTTGAAAATCTGAACAATGCAATTTTACTTCTTTCTTCTTTGCAAAACTGCTCCAGCTCTGTCAGGTTGCACAGGGATCTTTTCAAGTCCAGCCAAAAATTTTCTATTGGATTGAGGTCTGGGCTTTGACTCGGCCATTCCACAACATTCCCCTTGTTGTCGTTAAACCATTTCCGTGTAGCTTTCGCTGTATGCTTTGGGTCAATGTCTTGCTGAAAAAGAAATCTTCTTCCAAGCTGTAGTTCTCTTGCAGACTTAATAAGACTGTCCTCGAGGATTTTTCTATATTTTGCAGCATCCATTTTACCCTCTACCTTTGCAAGCCTTCCAGGACCAGCTGCTGAGAAGCATCCCCACTGCATGATGCTGCCACCACTGTGCTTCACATAGTGCTTAAGAGTGGCTTTTCTCACTAGTCATCTTCTTGCATGGTTGCTCAGTTTGTGAGGACGGCCTGATCTAGGCAGATTTACATGTGCCATATTCCCTCCATGTCTTGATGAAGGATTTAACTGAACTCCAGGGGATGTTCAGTGCCTTTGAAATTTGTTTGCATCCATCCCCTGACCTATACTTTTCAATAACCTTTCTTCTGAGTTGCTTGAGTGTTCTTTTGTTTTCATGGTGCAGTGTTATCCATGAATACTGATTGACCAGATACTGGACCTTCCAGACATAGGTGTCTATACTACAATCAATTGAGACACACCCACTGCACCCCATTTCACTAACTGTGGGACTAACAGCACCAATTAGCTGGACCTCGTTTGATTAGGTCACTTTGAAGCGGGTGAATATTTATTAATCGGTTACTGTACCTTACATATTTTTATTCAATTGACCTTACTTTTGTAGAAATCTATTTTTTGCTTTGACTTTAAAGAGATTTTTTTTGTCTTTTTTTGTCAAACCCAAATAATATCGACCATGAATCAATAAAATCCTGATATTATTGGTAAAATCAATCACAGGGTAAAACATCCAAGGGGGTGAATACTTTTTAAAGGTACTGTAATATCATCAAAATTGGATGTCACTGATTATTCCTTTTACCATTAATATGATAAATAGAGCATCATTCATATGATTTAGTTGTTATTGAACATGATCCCTTGGGTTAAAGGTTCCCTCTGGGGTTTTCTTTAAGAACAAATCAAATGTAGCTGGGTGTCACCAATGTTGACTGAATATAGTGATGGGTGCTTCATTTGGAGCCAGAGACAGTGCAATAGAAAAAGTGGAGATTAATACTGACCTCCTGCTCCTAAAACTCAACACTTATCTTACCAAAAACCATAGTAAAGATTCCTCAAGCTGGAACATTCCTTTCCTGCAGCGCTAATCCATTGCACACTGCCCCACTGGAACCAAATAACAAGCCAGTAACTAATGAAAACTAAACTTCTTTGAAAAGCATATTCTTTGACATAAGGCAGTATGAAAGGAACTAGCTGTAACAATAAAACCCACATTTAAGAAAAAATTATTAATCATTATTAGTCTGAGTATGTCCCATCTGTTAACATGGAGAAGGCAGTTTTTATGGTCCAGTCATTAGGGGGAGCTCCAAATGTTTTTGCCTCTATCAGCCATCTTTTTATACAGTTTAAGGTCAACACCAAATCTGCATTTGCATCCTCCTGTGTGTGCACTCACTCCACAGTGCAACTAAAGGTCATAAAGTCTGCAGGGAACCTTTAATATTCATGCAGTGTCACTGTCACACCCCTGGTTTTGTTCCAGCTTTGAACTGCATTTCATACCCATCTCTTTTTTTTTTCTCTGTCCTTCCTGCTGTTGTCTGTGCTGTAGTGTTTTAAACACAGTAAAAAAAGCATCTTAAAATAAATTCATAAATGATCAATAATATTGTTACTTTTGATATGTTTTACAAATATCTGAAACTGACTCCCTTATTTTTGTTAAAGCTTCATATTTTTTCAGTTTTAGGTACCATAAAATCTGGTTAGGGGTTACACTGGTAATTGAGACATAGTCTGTGTCACAGTCTGCTTCAACATGAGTTTGTGATCATCACGGGTGGAATTGGTTTGAACTGGAAGCTGGTGCATTCAGTGGCTGCTGCTAGAGTAGCTATTAGCTTGGATGTAGCTGTAGAAAATCAAACCTCAATGGGACATGGGCATAATAAATGGTCTATCTGGCGTCTATCATCCATCCATCCATAACTGGTTACCATTATTATTTGTTTGTTTGTTTGTTAAATGCAATGACCCACTTCTTTTAAGTGAAATAAATACTTTCACCATTCATTTGCAGGTTTTATCCACATTTATCCCATTCAAAAAACTGTAATAATAAATTTTATTTATAAACCACTTATCAAAAACTCTTATTGCACTATAGTTAAAAAGCCATTACACAACAAAGAAAGTGATTGTAACAGCAGAATAAACAAGCAAGATGACAAACAACTAAGCAGAGGGACAAGAAGACATCAAATCATACATTTAAAGCCATTTTAAAAAGGGGATGTCTTGAGCACTAATTTTAATGTGGAGAAGTTGGCGCAGTCTTGGTTATGTTTAGGTAATGAGTTCCAGAGGGAGGGGGCAGCTATGAAGAAGCCACTGTCCCCCCAGGTTTGGTGCTGGGTTCTAATTGATGGGGAGAGGAGATTGAGGTCTAAAGAGCAGAGGCTACAGGAGGGAGTGTGATGGTGCAGGAGGTCAGCTAGGTAGGGGTTGGCCTGGTGATTGAGGGCTTTATGGGTAAGGTGGAGTGGAGCCAGTGGAGGTTTTGAAGGACAGGGATGATGTGGTCATGGGACAGGTTGTGGATGGCTAGGTGTGCTGCAGATTTCTGGATGTGCAGTTTGTTTAGGAATGTTGAGGATGTACCATAGTGGATGCTATTGCAGTAATCTAGTCTGGATGTGATGAAGACTTGGATTAAGGCTTCAGCTGCAGGGAAGAAGAGTAGTGGAGGGATCCAGGCTATGTTTTTAAGTGCAAGAAGGTGGTTTTAGTGAGTAGGGCGACTAGATGATCAAAGGAGAGGTGACTGTTGAAAGCGATACCAAGGTTGTGGGTGTGAGGGGAGGGAGATAGAGTGGAAGTGTCAGTTTGGAGGCTGAAGTTGTGGATGGATTTGGTGAGTGATTGAGGCTAATGATCATGATTTCAGATTTATTGTAATTTACTGAAAGGAAATCGTTCTTCATTTGTGTTTTTATTTCAGAGAGGCCATTGGTTAAAGTGGAGTGTGTCCGTGGTGATGGAGGTGGTGGATATGTAAAGTTGTATGTCATCAGCATGACAGTGAAAATGAAGGCCATGGTGGCATGATTTTACTGAGGGCGAGTAAGTAGATGATGAATAGAAGGAGACCAAGCACCACACCCCGGGAGGTTACCTTATGGCACTTAATGAAGGCCATAAACTGTAAACTGTTGTTTGTTTGTTTTTTTCATAAAGTCTGATTTGCGTTTTGAGGGTGTGTGGGGGTTAATTTCAAGTCTTGCTGCCGAGAGTTGAGTTATACAACAACTGAGTTCATTTCTTTGTTTTTTTGTTTTTTTGTAATTTTCTATTTATTGGGAGTTGGTACATAACGGCAAACTGTGTCTCATTCACTTGTGTATCCAACATACATGTCTGCCACAAGTCTTGAAGTAATTTATGTAAGATTGAAAAGAAAAAAAAACTTTAACAATATAAACATTAGCTAACCAGCCAAAAAAGAACAACATAAACAATGATTAAAGGAAAGGGAGGGATCATGTTTGCACATGACACACCAATTGAGAACCACTGTTTTAGAGCATTGTATTCTTTTCCTGTAGTCCCAAAATAAATGGTAATGATTCGCATTTTGATGAGTTCATTTCTTATAATTATTTTGATGCAAGATGCTGCTTGCACTTTGGTTGGATTGATGCCGTGTTACAGAGGTTGGTCTTCTAGGCAGGTGACCTTGGTTCAAAGCTGAACTGCGGCCCTTTTCCTGCATCTTAACCCTCAATTTCTTCCCCAAATTTCCTGCGCTAACCACTGCCCTATCCAAAATAAAAGATCTGTATAGTTAGTTGTTATCAAACCAGTATTACAAAACTTAAGAAACCCAATGTTTAACTCAGGTTCTAGAAAACAGATTTTTTTGTGTTTTTATTTCTTGAATTCCACTGTTTTTTGAGTGTTGTGGCCTTTAACAGAACAATGATCCATTTATCACCTTTAGGAAAACCAGCGTTTCTTCATTTCAGTTATGTGCAGGGTAAAGAAAAGGTAACCAAAATATATTTAACTTATCTCGTACTGTACTGAGGTCATCGACAACTCGAGGGTGATTTTCTGAGCCTATAACAGAGCTGCAGCATGAGTAAGTGTGTGAATATGTGCATTCAGGTTCGTGCAGTCTGCCTGTGAATGAATAGGAGGTGGACTGGCTCCAACCATCTGCCCACGCGAGTCCCACTGTGTATGGGAGGCAAGGCTGATTCATAAAAAAAAAAACTGTCTTTCTCTTCACCCTGTGTCTCTTTGACTCTCCTTTTCTCCCTTTTGCTTCCTTCTCTACAATCTTTATTCACTTTTCATGCACTTGTCTTCTCTGCCTACACTGTCCTTGAATGCGCTCGTATCTCCAACCCACCTACTTCCTATCTTAACTGTCTTTTTTTCTCTCAATACAAGGTGCGGCGCCTCCTCAGGAACAGAGCGAGGCTCCTCACATCACTGAAGACGACCCTGAAGAGGAGGTGGAAGAGGAGGAAGAGGAGCTCACGCCTATCGCTGAACAAGACACCCCTATTCCACCTATCACAGAGAAAGGTAAAGAAGACCCAACCCAAGACGAAGTAGAGGACGAGGATGGGGAGGGAGAGGAGGCTGAATCAAAAGGTGCAGAGGATGGAAAGGAAAAAGAGGTAGCAGAGGAGAAGGTAGAGCAGGAGGAGGAGGAAGAGGAGGAGGAAGAGGAGGAGGAGGAGGAGGAGGAGGAAGAAGATGAAGAAGTGGAGGAGGAGGAAAAAGAGACTGAAAAAGAGGAGAAGGAGATAGAGGAGCCAAAGAATGAGAGCAAAACAGATGAGGAGGCAGAGGTAGAGGAAGAGGAGTCAAAAGAGAAGGAACATGAGGATGAGGAGGAGGAAGAGGAGGATGAAGAGGAGGAGGAAGAGGAAGAGGAAGAAGATGAGGATGACGACACAACAGCAGACCTCATCACAGAGAGCACCTCCCCGATCATCCCCAACAACAACAAGAGCGATTCGGTCAAAACCAACGGGCACGTTTTATTGGGATCTGAAGGACTGAAGCCAAACCCTGGCACTCCTCCGCCTCCCTCTCCCACCCCCGAGCCTCTTCTCTGCCCCCTGGTGGAGTCTGAGCTCAGCTACACGGACAGGGACAACTCTCTCAGCTCTGGTTATGAGATGTATAACGGAGAGGTGAGCGAGATGGGACTGACCAATGGCTCCAGTGATCGCCACCGGGGCACTATTCCCATCTTTCCCGACCTGCCCCTGGATCCTGTGCCAGGAAACCCCATTTCTGTTGGAACAGCAGACATTGGTGAAGGACCATCACCCAACAGCCCCACAGCTGACCGCAGTCGCACTGTGTCATCCTCGAGCACAGGGGACACACCCAAAGGTAGAGTATGACTATAATACACCCATTTATTTTCAAAAACAACATTTCACTGGCACATATATTGAAACTTATAAAGGAACCTCAACTTGTTCATCATATAGAGGGCAATTGAATTATCATTGTGTTTCTTGATTATATTTCCTGACTATTTTTACATACTTTTATTGTATTTTTCCCAAATAATAAAGGAGTTGTGGGATTTTCCCACCATTTGAATGAATGGATAGAATGTTTATAGCTGTAATATTCAACCTGCTGCCCCTAAGCTGCATACTGCTCTTATGTGAAAAAAATGTTACAAAAATTGTTTTTAAAGGGAACCATTGCTGTCAAAGATTAGTCATCCTAAGTCCTATCAATCAAATACACCCCCCACCCACAGCTGTATCAACCAAGTCAAGACATGCCATTTAAATCAAATCACTGGTGCACAAACATACGTCACTTCTCTCAAGGAGGAACCTCACCTCCAAGCACACCAGACTGTGAATCAAATTCAGCCAAATCTGGCGTCTTTGATGCTCTTTGAGTTAAACAAACTCCATCAACACTGCTGCTCCTGCAAGACATTCCCCAGATAACAACATGTGACTGGAACCGACCTGGGACACATGTACTCCAGTTTTCAGTCCACATTGGGGAAATGGGTCAGCCTCAGTGGTGTGGACTCTCATGACCATTATGTAACAGTTTTTGACCAGAGCAGGTCTAGATTAATGGAAACCAAGCTAATGTTCAGCCCATTTCTGGTGCGAATGTGTCTGATAGCAAAGAAGTTTAGCCCAGTTCTGACTCTGTGTCAGCTTTGAGCCAAATCTGGTCCGAAAGTCTTTGCTGGATTTTAACTAAAACTTCCCTGATAGCAAAAGTCCTTTGGCTTGGATATGGGCCAGATAAACAGCAAAGACATTGCCCATAGTTCAGAAGTGAGTGGTGGCCAAACCGGGTCCAGGTATGTGAGAGCAGTGTCTGAAACCAGACCTCTACCAAAAAAAATAGTTCATATGGCTCATAGCTGGGCTTCAAAGACAACCTTTATGAGGGTTTTGATTTGGAATTATGGTTCTTATAGGGTCCACGTGTGACTTACAGACCAAACTCCATACCATTCCTAGAACCAAACCTCATTTATACCAAACATTTGATCTGGTCCATATTCAGAAGTAAATGAAGGCCAAATCTGGCCCAAACCATAATTTTATATTTAACTTCAGTATCAGTGATTAGATTTTAAATATTATCACTTCACTGCAAAATAATTGCACAACTTCTTCAACATAAACCATTTTATTTTTACTTCAAAATTTCATGAACTGTACAATACAAAGACAATCAATTTCTGAATCAGTCCATTTCACAGACAGTCTATAAATGCTGTATGTAATATATAAAGAGCAAAACTGTCAGGTTTGAAAAAAGAAAAGGTAAAACAAAAGAGGGCTGAATGCCACAGACACTAAAGTTTATTAAAACAAACCGTGAAAACTCCAAACAAAACCAAAAAAAACATATCTAAAAAGAAATGTAGCATCAAGACAAGGTAATATTTTGATTTTGGTGAGAAATTTGAGTTCAGTTGTTAAGAGAAAGTTCTTTGTTGTTTACAGCCATCGAAAACATTAAGGGAATGGAAATATGACCTTTTTAATTCCTAAAACAAATTACCACTACTAAAGATGAAGAAGAAAAAAGTAAAGGACTTAGATCATTATAAGGCTATCAGTATCATAAATACATTAACATTCCGACCTGAAATTGCACTATTTCTCATCACGCTTTATATTCCTCTATAATGTATATCAGAGGTAGAGGAGGGAACTGTTCTCCAAAGGTATTCCAAAGTGGAGGCTGGTTCAGCTCAGTTGTACTAGGTGCTGTTTGGTGCATGTCTTTCTCTGCTCTCTCTCCATATTTCCTGTCTCTCTTCAGCTGTCCTGTCAAATTAAAGGCAAAAAGTCCTTTATTTTGTCTTTGAATATCTTAAGAATTATCTAAAAAGTATGCACAAACACCTTTTTTCTCAATAATTATTTATATTTATTAGTTGTAAATGACCAAGAGACCCTCCATGATGACAGGACAAAGTGTCTTTGAAAAAACCCTGAGATTGTTAGTTAGTAATGATGCCTTGATTGTTACTGATAATTGATGTTTTTTCATAGTTTGGTGTTTTGAAACTGTAACGTCATCCCATTTTAACTAAGTTCGAGGAAACTTAGAGAAAATGGTCAAAAGCATTGGTTCATTCAACTGAAATAAAAGATGACAGTGCTGCTAGTTTAAAAGTCTGTTAAAGGATTTTGAGCAGTGATATCATGAAATTTCTTTTTGCATAACTTGGGCTGAAATTTCAATAATTTAAAGTTCTTCGCACATGGTCAGTGCTCTGCTTGTTTGTTGGAAAAATATCTAGTGTCACTCACATACTTTGCAGGATTTATCCTCTTTCTCTGACAAATTAATCATAAATCAACTTAACAGTTGAATTTGATTGATACAGACTAAATTTTGGCATAGATCTAGAATTTTGGTCTCTTTTATCAATGTTTGAAAATGTTAATTTAAATTAAAAAATCCCAGTATTTAGCGTTTTTAAGTTGTCCTAACAAATAATTTAATGCAGTGCGATTTTATCCTGCCTTCTTGCCAAGGATCCAGTAAAGAGGACATTTTAGTTAATATATAAATGAGAGTTTTACTTTGATAAAGAAATAGAAAAAGGCAAAAATAATAATTGGAAAGGGTTAATTTAGATCTTAGGTAAGGTAGCTCATCAGCAGAAAACAAATTAACATTACTGTTTTTTTCTAGTTCAAATATTAAAGCCCCCACCCCCCAGTTAGATAATCCAGTTGCTCATTACTTTCCAGTTTCCAGAGATCTCCTCTGGGAATTGTTACTGACTCAACACCACCGTTACTCATCCACCCATTGTGTTATTATTGTTATTAATTACTAGGACTCCTGCTTATTAGCTCCAGGGTCACTTTCGGGGTCATATCTTCAAAGCTCAGCAGAGGATTTTAAACAAACACCACATCAGTGTGATATTAGCTGAACTCTCTGAATACCTCATGAGGACAATCATAAAGTTCCTCTTATTTGGAGTTTACCTGAAGGATCCCTGGTCTATACTGAAGTCTGTTGTTGCTTTAAAGTGTTTTAAGTCTTCTTTTTTCTACTCTATCTCCAGTCAGGGCCAGAGCAGCAGACCTCCTGATCAACCCACTAGACCCACGAAACGCCGACTCTATTCGAGTCAAAATCGCTGATCTTGGAAATGCCTGTTGGGTGGTAAGACTCAGCACTACACAAATTACATGACTTAAACATGTTTTTAATATCAGAGCTAATACATTTTTGCATCTTTGTTATGTAAACACACCAGTGTGAGTCATGCTGAAAAAATGATTTAGCTAACAGATAGTTCCTTTCCTTGTGTTATTTTTAACAGAATAAGTCATGTAGTTGGTAGATGATATAGTTCCAAAAAGCTTTATTCAGGTGTGTGGCTACTCTTTTGAGAACTAGTTTTTTCTTTATTGTCAAGAAAGAAACAATTCCATTGAGATTTTGTGGCGGCCATCTGGATTTATTCTGAGCAATCAATCAAATTTTATATGAGACTGGGTCTGTATGTCATGCTTGAGGCAACTCTGTCAGAAACAGGAACCAGAATAAAAAACACTGGATGTGTCACAAATTATTCTGTCGCTCAGAGTCACAAACACACTGCCTCGGGGCTTAATGTCTGGGTCTACATAGAGAGCTAATTGGGTGTAGAAAAAAAAATATGTTTCTGAAACTATAAAGGTTTTTTTCCTTAGCTAGTAATAATTTTAGTCAAGTTTTTGCCTTTCAATGCCGTGCACCCTGTATCTTGGTAGTCTGGTCAGTGACTTACATTAGTCTAAATGTAGTTTAGTAGGCATACAGTATTTTGGTTTTGATTATTCTGACAAATAATTTTGACAGCTTTACATAATAGCAACACAATTTAGTGACTGATGTCAGACAGCTACTAAAATCCCATTTGGATATTCCCTTTTGAAAATATTTTATTTTCAAAAATTTCCAAAGGTAGCATCTTTAAACACAACCCACTATATTCCTGGGGTGCTACTGTAGATATAATTATGGGTTAAATTTCCAGTGATTTAGCAGACATAGAAACAATGTTTGTCACCATGGCTAACCACAGAGGTTTATCAACAGCGGTGGTTGTTGCAAAATGCATTAACCTCAGTTTTACAAAGACTGCTTCAGATGTTCAACTTAATTGAATTTTAACCCTGAGGCCTCACAAGTGACATTCTAGTCCATTTCAATTTTAATTTTTGAATATTTGTTCCATTTGTAATCCCTGTTACATGGAATTTGATGATGTGTGCATTTTCTCTAAATTAAAATAAAAATTAGACCTCATCCATTAAAACATGCCCATTGTACTCCATGTAATCAAAAAGTGACATTCAGCATGCTAAGGACAAAATGTCCCCATTTACTTCCATCGTAACATTACAGTTTTATCTTGCTATCACCACATAAATCCTGTTCTCTGTTGATTTTTGGCCCAAATAAAGCCAGGGCTCCTACTATTTATATTTTGATAGTTTTCACTGATGGTGCAATTGTTTCCCAAAAGGGCAAATACATGGCATTTTACCTGTTCAAATCAATTGTTATTATTAAATGATCTTTTTTTTTAAACAGCACTAAAGCTGATGAACAGTTCTGAGTTAAAGTAGAAAATAAATTGATTCATATTTATTTTAAGGCAGTTTTTGGATGCTGATATTTTTGTCACTTAATCTAACAAGTGGGATGGCTTTTTTCGATTAGACACCATAGAATAATCAGAAATGCATAAAATGAATTTTGCTGTTTATCAGTGACATGCACAAGACTGTCCATGGATAGAGAATCTCATTTTGCATAAAATATGTGAAAATAATGCCATTTTTGTGTTATTCACAAATAAAACCTGTCACATTTGGCATGTAAACTGGGATTTAAAGGGTTAAATCAATTGAAGTGACGAGATAGTTGATTTCTATAAACAGGACTGAAGCTGATGAAAAGATCTGAGTATGTTAAAGTGGACAATGACATTAATTTATATCAGTGTTATAACCATTGCTCTGTGTTTACATTTTTGTCACTTAACAGTTTACAAGGAACTTTTTGTAACTGGAGCTTGAGGGTTAGGTTAGGTTAAAAGACATATCTTCTAAAATGTCCTTGCAGAGTTCTGGTACCTGCTGCACAGTTGGTGGTTGTATCAATCAACCAATCAAAGCAGATCTCAAGGTTTAAAGAGCCATGTTTTTAAGAGATACATTTTGTTTTTTTTTTCCTTTATTCACAGAGAAGAAAAGTGAATAGAGTCAGAAACAGATGAGAGAGTTGGGGTGAGACATGTGGGAAAAGAGCCATAGGCTGGTCTTGAATCTGGGTGGCCCACGTACATGGGGCGTAACCTTACCGCTAGGCCACCCTGCGCCCAAAGAGCAGTGTTTTAACATGCTTTAGGTGTCTGACAGCATCAGGGACTGGATTCTTTAGAATTTTATGTTGAATTTTTAACAACCTTAAGAAGTGACCTACGTGAATCATGATATACTTATGAGAATATTCAACCAAGTTTGTTTTGAAATAGTGGTGAGCCATGCCAGCTGTTTGTGTTTTTGTGCAGACTGTATAGGTACTTTAAAATCCCACGCACCGCTATCCACCAACTAACAGTAAATGACACTGAAAGAATAAAAGACAGGCATGTGAAATGCTAAGGCTCTCTGTTAGTCTCTCTGTCTGCTATAATGTATGTAAGGTCATTTCTTAGCTGCTTCAACAAACGCAACCAACTTTAATACTATATAAATACTGATATGGAGTTAACAAAGCTGGCTAAATATGCTACTGCCCCATGTCTAAGGCCATTCTTCATGTTGTTCTCCCATCCCTTAATAGAGATTAGAAGGCATGGGAATAACTACATTATGCCATTTGAGGTGTAACAGGTGACTTTCACTTATTTAGATTTCAGAATTGCTCTAACAATTAGGATTAACATCTTTTTTATATGAAAAAAACACTGGTTTCCTCATTCATTGGCAGAAGGTACTGGAATTTACCCAAGGTATCACAGGGGTGAGGAATAAGATGGATAGATGATCTTGTATTTAAAAGGGTAAACATGAGCAAAAGAAAAAGGTACTTGGATTTGACTCTATTTCTATGATTTGGTTGATGGTATGTTTTTGGTAGATGGCACATAAAAGCGCACAGTAAGCCTCTCATGTCCTCTCTTCTCTTCAGCACAAGCACTTTACAGAGGATATCCAGACGAGACAGTATCGTTCCATTGAAGTCCTGATAGGAGCTGGTTACAGCACTCCTGCAGACATCTGGAGCACTGCCTGCATGGTGAGCAGATCTCATGCACGTATAGAGGGCATGACATACATATTGTATATATGGGACTTTCTTTTATTTATACTCAGTCAGTATAGACTCTGGTACAGATCTCTGTTTTATCTCTTGCAGGCCTTTGAACTGGCGACTGGAGATTACTTGTTTGAGCCTCACTCTGGAGAAGACTACTCCCGTGATGAGGGTGAGTGTTAAAATCTCAGACATTTGATTTCCAAAAATAGAAATGGAGGAAACTTGTCGCTTTAAAATATTCCACAAGGCTTTCACAGCTAATGTTGTATTATGTGACAGAAGGCTTTTTAGTAGTTGACTTGAAGAAGAATCAGTAGAAATACAAAACCACTGTGTTATTAATGTTTTTGATTGTTTGATTTGATTTATTTTATATGAAAATGTGTGTTTGTGTGCTATTTAGCCCCACTGTGTTTCAAACAAATCCTCCATTGTTCAGATGCATTGCTGATGAAAATGCATTACAAAATCAAGATTGCATTCACTGAATTACTAATCAAGTTGACTTGATTTTCCACAATCACAGTAGTTATTGTGGATAACATTTACCACAATCACAGCACTGTTTTTTAGAAGAAATTAGACAATTTAAACTTTTTACCTTTTGCTTATCTTATCTTACCTTGCCTAATGCAAGGTGTATAGACGTTGGTGTATTTTAAATGTTTCTAGCTCTATGAATTATTTCCAAATCATCCTGAGTCCCTGGACCTGGTTTATGTGTCCCGCTAATATTGTCCCTTAGTTTGCCCCCCTTTTGAAATATTTTGATAGTAAAGAAAATTTGAGGACAAGTATATTTCTACTAAGCAATTGTGTTTCATTTTGTAATCTTACATCTGTGATTGTGATTAAATCAATAGGAATTGAATAAAAATAAAGGCACAATAGTTACATCTAAATGAAAAAAGGGAATTAAATTATTTAAGAAATTTCTTGTAACAGATAGATATTATAAGCACATTTTAAGTTTAAGTTTTTTTCATTAAGAATTGCCTCCAAAAGTAAATCTGAACAATGGATTAGATTGTGTTGTAAAAATGGCCTAAAGTGAGCTTACTTAAAACTACAGCCAACCCTCTCCCCAGAATCCCCCTTTCACTGTCAACTGTAAATCCTGTCCTTTAATTCTGCTGCTATGCCTCCACTCATCTCACCTTTACCTGGAATGTTCTAACACTTCTGTATAGATACACATTTTCTCAACATCTGAAATTGTCTCAAATAATACAAATTTTACCACACACTGTTTATTGAAACAGTAACTTTTGAGACATTTGAATCAGTGGTGATGCTTTATCGCTCGTCTCGACTCTACTCGATTTTATATTTCTATTAAAGATCATACCTGGTGCCTGTTACTTTTTTGTCAAGGTTTATCTTTGGCAAGGTCCAAGACAAGCTGAGCAGATACTAAGATGTGACATCAAGATCTGACCCTCAAGTGGGGGTCGACTGTTTTGATTATTCAAGGCTGATACAAATGCCATTTCTTACTAGTTAGGTCGGGACCCCTTTGTCAAAAACACACGTTTTGCAGTTATAGAAAATCTGCCAAATACTGGTCCAGATATTTGGTCAGTCTGATAATTGGTTGTCCTTACAGCCAATTATGGAGTGTTCAGAATGTTGTCGTCGTTAGGAGTGGGATGTCCCACATGGAAATGAGACGCTTCTAGTCATGAGCTTTGTAATGCTGAGTGACTCCACAACGATGCTGTATTTTCTAAAGCATTTTGTCCTGCTGCTTTTAGCCATCGAGAACATTATTTCCTTGATGTCCTTCATTATTTTATGTTTAATCTTGTAGCAGCTGCACTTTGATGAACTACCAAAGTTTCTAGTGTAAAGAAAACCAAGTGTCTGAGGTCGAATCGAGCTGAGTTGTCGAGCAGTTACCACATACAGAAATGCACCATAACTTTGTCATGTAACTAATGTGTATCTTTATGTGGGTCCCTTTATGAAGCAATTCCAACCCTCTCTTTGCATTTAGACTCCCGTTATTAAACCTACCCATTCACCTTAGACTGTATCATTCTAAACTAAACCACTTCCAATCATGCATCCTCATGCTCACCTCAGATATTAATTTATCATCCCCTCTGATCTTTAAACTCACCAGCTCATGTCATTTTTCTGCATGTGTGACTCACACGAAACCTTATATTGCATGTGTTGCACAGGCAGAAAGCCATCAGGGTATTGTGATATTAATGTGCTTGGAGACGCCTTTGAATTCCTTTCATTTAGACCAAATTGATAATGGAGTTTTGATTTCTATTTCACTGAATTTAAAGTCTGAATGCATGTTTTTTGATTCTGACACTGATCATTTTCATTTCATCATCACTACTGTGGAGGCACAGCTCACTAACAGGTTTTTCTCCTTTACTCTCTGTGACTGTCTCTTTTTCCTTCTTCCCCCCATCCTCTCTTTTTGCTCCTTTGTGATCTCTTTCCCCCCATCAATTCCTGTTCCTTTTCTTCTTACCCACAATCCACCCTTTTCCTCTTCCTTGTCTTCACCCCTTCTCTCCCATTTCCTCCCTTGTTTCTTTTTTTTTTTTTGTTATACTCTCCCCTTCCCACTTTTCCTTCTTGTTATATCCTTTCTCCCCATTTTCTTCCCTTGTTTTTTGGTTTTCCTTTTTCCTCCTTCCCTACCTTCCTCCACCCTCTCTCCTCCATAGACCACATAGCCCACATCATAGAGCTGCTGGGCTGTATTCCGAGGCACTTTGCACTCTCCGGAAAATATTCCCGGGAGTTCTTCAACAGAAGAGGTAGCGCTGGTCAGAGAGCTGGAGGGAATGGGACACACTGATGTCTGAAGTGGGCTAGAATGGACACTAGCAGACAGTCTGAGAACTTTATTTGGACTAAATCGTGTCTTAAATTGGGTGTGTTAATTAAACAGTGTCTAAAAAAAGAAAAAACATGTAAATAATGTTTACGTGCATGGATCCCCAGCAGGTTTCCATTTGAGATTGTGTCCATGCAGTACGCTGGATCAGCAGTGTGTTTCAGTCCCGTACAGCCAAAGGTGTTGATGTGTGTGCATGCTGTAATGCCTGTTCCCTCTGTGATGTATGTGGTGGTGGTGGGCAGACCACATCGCTCTGATCATGGAGCTCCTTGGGAAGGTTCCACGCAAAGTGGTCGCTGCCGGGAAGTACAGCCGAGAGTTTTTCTCCAAGAAAGGTAAACGACACCGTGGGTAGTGTTGTTAGGGCTGGACAGGTCGGGTTTAGGTAAAGCTACAGTGTGGATAACAGGGTCTGTGTTTATTAAACTTGTGATACTGCTTACATATGTTAAATTCAGACCAGAAAGTTTAAAAGATCAATTTAGTTTTCAAGTACAACAAAAATACACCTTAAAAGTTGGGCTGAGTGTTCATTTCCTGTAAGAATTTGTTTATATTTAATGATATCACCATACTGATGCAGGGGCTTTGAAGTTCAGATTTAGAGTCACTTTATTCAAAACTGCATATTCAAAATAAAAGCAAACGATAACCAAAGCTACAAGTGTAAAAAAAAATCACAGAGGAATGATTTGATATCAACAAATATCAAGAAAAAATAGAAAATCAGCTTCCTAAAAACATCTATTAGAATAAAAAAGCCAAAACTGGGATTGGCTTATCAAAGAATATACTTTATCATAGTGAATGAACTCTTTTATTACTTTTTCAAAACTCTCTTTATATATTTTAAGACGCCATTGCATCCTTAAATTTCTAACCAGCTGCTTTTGTGGTAGTAATGTTCCAAAAATAAGTAAATTCTTATTGAGCAAAAGATAGTGCGTTTTAAATGTTTAGACAAAACAGGGAATTATGCTTTTGTTTAGAATATTGTATGTGAGGAGCATTTATGTTAATAAATTTATTGGTTTTAATCAGCAAAAACTGACGGCAAGCTCTTGCACACTGTCTAAATTGCTTGAATTCATTGGCAACATTTGGAAAGTGGGCGAGACTGGAAAGAAGTGAGGATTTATTTTCCTTGTCATCAGTCACATCCACTTTCCAAATGTTGTAAACATATTTGTGCAAGTAAGACATTGCTTTTTGAGATGATTGATTATTAAAAGTAGGCCTATATAAATTAGTGTTTAATCTTCTGTACATATATATTTATTTATCTTTAATTAAGAACAGTGTTCTGATTGTGGAGGTTGGGGGTCACAAGACACTGAGTGGGGGTCTCCAGATGCCTTGAAAAAATATTTTTAAATGATTTCAAGTTGTATATTTTACAATTTTTATAAGAATATATGCATAAAATTAGTTGATTGTAAAATAAAAACATGGTCATTTGGTGATATTTATGCTGAAATTAAAGTCATGTTTGAAAATCCTCAAAATGTATGTCTGTACACAAAATGTATTGAATGTGCACAGCTGGGTTCAACTATGCTTCAACCACGTCCAGGTACAGTGGGGGTCCCTGGTGTCTGGCACCCTCATTTGGGGGGTCTCGGGCTGAAAAGTTTTCATACCTGAACAGAGAGACAGGACAAAACAAACAAAGCACATCCAATCTGTACAGGACACGCTTATGTACATCTTCTGTTACTGCATTTTCCTGAGACAGCATGGAGATTTTATAATTTTTGAAGGAATGTCTTTGTTATCTTAGGAAGGCTTTTTTATACAAAGAAAAGTATATAAATAAGTAGTTATCTTGAAACAAATACTGAAATTTACTTGTCAGCATAGAAAAACCTAAAAATAATACACGTTTGGATTTCCTATATGTCCACTTTGGGTTTCTGCCACAGTTACCACAATAAGCAAGCAATGCAGTCTAGAATCTGACAGTAAGATGTGGCTAATATCCCAATTTTACAAACTGCAACTTTAAAAAATAATGGAGATTTCATAGTTTCAAATACAGTATTCTAGAGTAGGAATTCACAACTTTTCAGCCTGTGACCCTCAAATTAACCCCTGCTATAACCACCATCGTCCATCGTCCACCTTGAAGGTGGTTAAAGCAGACAGAAAAGAATAGATTAAGAGAGTTTTTGAAAATACTACGCACATTTAAGCGCAAATCTCTCTGAAAAACTATGTTTTTTTAAACTAAACTCAATTTGAGGATTTTTTTTTTCCAATTGTGGATAAATTGTGCCACTTTATTCATTTTAAATTTTGTGTTTTTGGAAAACACCTTGTAACCCCCTTGGTGTTTCACAACCCCTATTTTGGGAACCCCTGTTTTAGAGTGTAGACCATTTTGAGAATTCATTTTACAGAAATTACAGTGTAGGAGCAATTTTAGTAGTTAAAAAAAATTTGAGAGTCTAGGACTGGGATTTTTTTGCCATGGTATTAAAGGGGTATCAATATCATCAGACTCTTACTAGGGTCATATTAATGTTTAGAATAATGGTATAGGGATGACCATCTGTACTGTATTAACAGAGAACAGATAGAAAGGTTTACATTGTGTAAAAAAACATGATTTTTGGTCCATGTTGTCCAGCCCTAGAGTAGACTATGACAAAATAAATATATGTACAGTAGTGGAGTCAGATGTCTGGCAGTCTATTTTTAGAAATAGCAGCAAATTAAATGTAGCAAAGTTTAATCAAACTATATATTGTTTTGTAAGAGAAGCTAATAAAAAGTTTTGTCATAGCCGAGGCCAAAACACAGAACACGAAGTCTAGTCCTCTCTGAATGTGAGGTCTTAAAAATGTCCTCTGTGTGTCTGGTAAGTGTATGGATCTGTGATTGGTACAGCTGATAACCCCTGCAGCCTCACATTTGTTCTCTTTTCCCCTCCTCCTGATCTCCTTCCCTTTCTGCTCATTTATTCTTCATAATGTGTCATGAGACCTGAATATTCAGCCTTTGATGTTGTCTCTATCTGCGCTCCGAGCCTGCACTTGATGTCTCAATGTTCTCTCTTTTATCTCATGGCGCTCTGTTAATCTGTTCTGACTTTCTCGCTCTGTCTCTCTGGGCTCCTCCTGTCTGCTGTGCTCGTTACTACCCTCTTTTCTTCCTCCGGTTTTACTGAAGGGGAAAGTAGAAACACTGATTAGAGTCTAAAAAATTTGAATGAAAGTCCTAAAGATTGTAAAAAACACATTTTTTTGAGAGTCGTAATGCTCCAAAAACAGCTGTAACTCTTAACAAACAGCTTCCTTTTCCCATCTTCCCATCTGAGCTGCATGATCATTAATCTTTCTCTATTACTTTTCTCTTTTCTGTCAGCCTCATGCTCCCAGCCAATCATTTTCTTCCTCTCGTAAATGATGAACACCTTCCTCTCCTCGTCTGTTTCCATTAAATTTTCACTTTCTCTCCTGTCGGCTGCTCTTGTGGGTTTCAGTCAAAACTGCAGGTTGCCACTCACATTGTGACAGTACATCGCTTATCAGCTCATTTGAGTCTCAGAGCTCATGAGGAAAATCAGCTGCTGTGGTGTTTGGCTGAAGCCTGCAGAATCATTGCTCCCCTTTCTTATGGTATTTACACAGCAGCCATTTTTCTCTGGCATACGTTTGAGGTGAGAAAGGCAATACTCTGTTTTTATGATAAAAATGCTGTTTAAGGGTTACAAGGCATTAAAGCATCCTTGATCAGCACCTGAAAAGACAATGGGAAGCAAAAACTTTGCCATGTATCAAATTGTATTATCATTTTTCATAACAGGTGACTAATCCGGACATTAAGGGAAATGCTTATTTTTCTGTAAAGCCAGGAAAATCAGGCACTTTGTGTACATTAAAACAGAGTGCCAACTTTTTACACAAGTCTCTGTTGTAGCCAAAACAAGATGTCAACTGTTCTTTGCCACTGGGTTGGTTAGCCAGCACAAACCTGTTTAACTATTAAAGTTAGCTTAAGATCAAATGCTAAAGTTTGCTATTGTCTTATCTTATCATGTCTTAGTGCTGGGAAAACGTATTTTAATATTAGACAAAGATAACCCGAGTAAACACAATTTGCAGTTTTTAAATGAGAACGGATGAGAAATAAAGTCATTGATATCCATCACTCTGGAAAGGATTGCAAAGCCATTTCCAAGGCTTTGGAACTCCAGTGAATCAAGGTAAGAGCCATTATCCACAAACTTAGAAAACTTGAAACATTGTTGAGCCTTCCCAGGAGTGGCTGGCCTACCAAAATACTCCAAAAGCACATCGATGACTCATTCCAGGAGGTCACAAAAGAACCTAGAACTACATCTTAAGACCTGCAGGTCTCACTTGGCTCAGTTAAGGTCAGTGTTCATGGTTAAACAATAAGAAAGACACTGGGGGAAAAAATGGCATACATGGGAGAGCTCCAAGGTGAAAACCACTGCTGACCAAAAAAGAACACAAAAAATATCTTGATGCTCTCCAAGACTTCTGGGAAATATCCTGTGGACTGACGAGACAAAAATAGAACTTTTTGGAAGGTGTGCGTACTGTAACACCAGACATAAAACTAACCAAGCATTTCATATACAGAACATTGTGTTAACAGTCAAACGCGGTGGTGGTAGTGCGATGTTCTGGGGCTGCTTTGCTGCTTTATTAGTTCCTGGATCACTTGCTGTAATTGATGGAACCATAAATTCTAAAAATCTTGAAGGAGAATTACTAGCCATTGGTTCATGACCCTAAGCTCAAGCGCACCTGGGTTATGCAGCAGGAAAAAGATCCGAAACACACCAGCAAGTCTCCCCCTGAATCAAGTCAAAGACTGGACTTAAACCTGATGGAGATGGTACAGCATGACCTCAGACAGACAAACCTTCCAATGTGACAGAATTAAACAATCCTGCAAAGAAGAGTGAGCCACAGTTCTTTCACAGCCACGTGAAAGACTCATTGCCACTAATAGCAAATCTTTGCTTGCAGTTGGTATTAGGTTTAGGGGCCAATTACTTTTTCAAATAGAGCTAAGTATGTTATAATGGCTTGATTTTCAGTAATTCAATCATCACTTTAAACAGCATTTGTAATAATTTGGGTTATCTTTCTCTAATATAAAATATGTTTGATGATCTGAAACATTTAAGTGTAACAACTATGCAGAAAAAAGGAATCAGGAAAGGGGCAAATACTTTTCACAGCACTGTACAAAGAAATATTTAGTTTCTGAGTCGTTTTTCTACTCATTGTCAGTTACTCATTATGTTTTAACGTTGGGATAATAATTTGCATTATTCCCATTGTTTATGGGATTTTCAAAATTTGAACACTGGGGTACAAAAAAAAAATCCTAGCCTGAGCGTGACATAAGAGGAAATGACTGCTATGTAAATATGGTCGATGGCGTCTGATTAAAAAGTCCCTTCACCCAAATAAGCCTCTAAGAAAAACTGCCTGAAAAAACCTGATATCCCTGGTGTACTAGATTGGAGTGTTGCTGATCAATAGTAGCTTTAATTGTATTTTTATTGGAACAATCGTCATCTGTGACATGTAAAGTTAAAATAAAACTTTATTGATTATTGATAGAGGGAAAAGTCTGGCATTGGAGCGACTCAAGACAAAAGAGAAGGTGATAAGATAGAACAAAATTTGAATGGGAGTAGGTTATAGATAAAATCGAATAAGAGGAGCAGAGAAATCAGCCATTAAAAACTTTACATCCAAATGTTTCTGTTTGCACCAGTGTTTGTTTGGCACTGTGAAGTGATAGAAATGTCTGTCACCTATTAAAACCATTCTGTCTTTTTTAATAATGACACCACACTCCCTTACATAACAGTGTCCATCTGTAGTTTTGGCCCTGCTATTATTTGATATCCAGTCAAAGCGGAAACAAAAATTTGTGTCGTCTCCCACCTCTACTTCGGACCATCTGCACACTTCATTACTAATGCTTTTAAAAGCTACTGTCTACAAAAGAATTAGTATCTGTGTCTGAACACTGCTGAATTTTCTGAGTGACAATTATGACACCATTTAAAATATATGGTGGTGTCAGTGCTGCTAGCATGTCTTAATAAAAGTGGAAGGGAAGCTAAAATTTCTGCATGGCTAGATATGATTGGGGTTATAATTCAGGGCTTTATTTGTTACTTTTTCATGTTTAAACAGTTCCAAGACAAGGTGAGACCAAAGCATAAACCAAAAACATGTTTATCTCTCTATAATTTCTGATTTTGGTTTCATGTCAGTCAAATTACCCTGAAGAATTTCTTACTGTAAAAAGGAGGCATGGATTTAAAGTTCTGTTGTAACAGCATAGTCTTTGCTGAAATAATTTATCTTGTGTGCAGGATCAGTTATATCCTTAAAAAGCTGGGTAGTGAGTTTGTTCAACAAAACAGGAGGAAATTGTACTTTTTTTTTAGCACCATCTCCACCAGCTCAACAATACACATTTGGCATTGAACACTTCAAAAACCAAGTTAATTTCTCCTTTGTAATTGAAGTTTTTAAACCTTTTTTTTGCTTATAAGAGAGCTCAATAATTTAACTAACTGCTCTCAACCAGGCTACAGTACAGTGCAGCCTTTTTGGGATTAAAACCTCAGAATGGTTATTGTCATGTCTTGGAATTTGTTCAGAAAAAAAAATTCAATTGACAATCTTATCCCAAAAATTACATCTTATTTGGGTGAACCGACTCTTTAAACCTTTTCACTCTCTATTCCCACTTCTTACAGAAGAGGATAAGGTCCAGAGGTGAAAGAAAAAATAACACTGTGCACTTCAAAATTAAAGTCAAAATGACAAGAAAGATTTTCAGAGTAAAGTCAAAGCTTATTACTAAAACAAACAGCAGATCTTAGACAACCAGTCAAACACCCTGTGTCTATGGGTTAAAAGAGAAATAATCTCTTTGTTGTTGATTGTTGATTTGCTGTTTCTTATATTCTTCACACAGGATTCATGAATAACCCTGTCATATCAGTGTTTGGTGCAATGCATAGATAAGCAAAGTGAATTTAAACAAATTTAGTGACATTTCTGCATAAAACTGTAAAAAAATGACAGAAAAGCCTTCTATTCTTTTCTATTCTGTTTCATGCTCTTCTAGCATAAAATGTTTCACTTCTTTTGTACATTGAAAGCAGGGACATAACAGTGCTTGTCTTGCTTTACCCCTTCCTTTCCACCTCATCAACTGCAGATGCACACAGGTGACAGACGTAACCTCGATGCACAATGGGAGAGCGAAGGCGATTGTTTACTCTTTTTGCTGCAAATTATAAAATGTAAAAAGAAACACATTGGCATGAGCTCCATCGGAAACTCTAGTTAACAGTATGCGTGGTTTACATGAAGACAATGTCACCTGCAACACGCATTGTGCGCTCTATTGATGCATACTGCACCATCAAGCTCTCCCTCAAAAATATCATTAAATTTGTTTACATTGACTATGTTTATCCCTTGCAAATGCACTGCACCAAACACTGACATCACAGGATAATGAATACATTATCAGGGACAAACAGGTAATACTAATCCTGTTTGGATAGCACTGAAGAGTAAAAGAAACAGCAAATCTTGATTGTCTCTACAAAATGCCTTGTATCATGTCTACGTAATCTCAAAGTGCACAACCATAGTTTTTCCTTCAACTCTGGCCCTAATCCTCTTCCGTAACCTCTTGCACTTTTCTTGTGCTTTTTGTTGACTCCTCTCTGTATCGCCCCCTGCAGGTGAGCTGAGGCACATCACCAAGCTAAAGCCGTGGTCCCTGTTCGACGTGCTGGTGGAGAAGTACGGCTGGTCACACGAAGACGCCGGCCACTTCACCAACTTCCTTCTGCCCATGCTGGAGATGGTGCCTGAGAAGAGGGCCTCTGCTGGCGAATGCCTCAACCACCCATGGATCAACTCGTAGCCACAAACTGATCAGAAGCCCTCCTCCATTCCTTCTTGTCCCGACAAAAGTTTGCCCAAACATCACCCCCTGGTGGCAGCTCCAGGAACAACACGGCCCATACATCTATTACATGCTTATCCAAGTAAGACCCTCTCATGTTTCCTGAAAGGAATGTAAAGACAAGCCTCTGGAGATAACATGACATAGTAGCTGTGTCTTCCAAACTATCTCCCAAAAAGAATCAGATCATTTGAAGATGGATGCTGAAAGAGATGGGACTTCTTCTCTTTTTCCATCAAGATGTCAGTCAACTTCTTCATATCTTTTTCCTTGATTCACAGTTTGAACCTGTTCACACCACGTCTAGCTGCTGATCTTATTAAACAAGGAAGAAGAAAAGTGAGAGCCAAAAGCTCCATCTGCCATGACATTTACATAGCCAGGGCCTTATAGACAGACAAGAGTGTTTGTTTTCGTGGGTGAGAGTGAGCACATGTGCCTGTGCTCAGGATCTGCCTACAGACTCTTTCTTCCCTTTCCAGCCCATTTCCCCTGTCTTCCCTTCCCCACCCTGCCATGGAAGAATCCCCCACATGGGACTTGAAGTTTACACCCTTATTTCTTCCACAGATCCAACCCCCCCCCCCCCAATTCCCTTCCTTCTAAAATAAAATGAGCCGCATGCTCCTGCCAGGGGGCCGCCACAGAGAACTGGAGGTCAGCCAGTCCTCCAGGGGGCACCACACTGACAGTCTGACAGAGACAGTACTGGATGAGCAAAAAATATACAATCAATTCAACATGGAGGAGGACTGCTTGGTCTAAAAAAACTATTTTTAAAATGCATGGAGGGACTGATGGATCAGCATGAGCGGATATAACAAATGGACGATGGATGCGTTATTTTATTCGTGCATTTCGCCGGTTTCTTTCCTGTTTGACCACCTCTCTTGGAACTTGTGTTAGAAAGAATTATGTTAGGATATTTTGGTGCCCCTTGTGAGGACCCTTTGTTCTTCTTCAGCTTTTGACATTCCTAAAACTCAGTCCATCATTCCTGACTTTTAACCCCAAAAGCAATTCTGTTAAGTCCTGCTGTGGCACGTTTACCTGATCCAATTGGTACCCCCCCCCCCCATCCCCGTCCCCTACCCCCCATAGAGGAACCCTTTGATCCCTGAGTCTCTCCAGAAAGGGGATGGTCACAAGGAGGTTGCACTTGTCTTTGTAGATGTCCTTCAGGGATTTGAAATCTTTGTACATAGAACTGAGATCTGGCAACGCAGATAAGCGACCGTGGACAAAGTTTCAACACACAAGCATCATTCCAAAAAAATCAGAGGCTGCTGTTGGCTGACTTCCTCTGATGCAGCCGCCATAGCTCTGGCCCTGGAGGAATGCTCAGACTGAACTGTGACACCTGCTGGCTGACGAGAGTACTGCATCGCCACACTCTGCTGCTGCTCTCAGTGCCAACGCTCCCGAGACGTTCCACTAGATCTCATCACTTAATCTCTATTTCTGTCTCTTACACACAGACACACACAGAAACTCGCATCATCACGATTAGTCCAGTTGCCTATTTTTCGCAATAAATGAAAAAAAGATGAATATAAGTAAATGGTGAGATATTTTTAAAAACTATTTAATTCAGTAAAAAAGAGGAAAAAAGAAAACAACTTTTCTCTGGTTGTTGTGACCGTGACAGAATCTCGTCTTATACTGAGGTGATTGTGTTTGTCTATTAGAGATGTTTTTATTTCTTTTGTCATAATTATTATTGATTAATATTATTATTGAAAGTTTTTTTTACACAGTTGTCACCTCTCCCCCTCCCTCCTTACTTGAACAGCGCTGTTCTGTCTGGGCTCTAGATGGTGATTAAAAAAATCAAAAGTTTTGCAATAAAGGTACATGATGAGGTTTTTTTCTTTTTTTTGCACCAAAACCTCCTGATCTCACTCTTTCAGCCATGCTGACTGTTCTTCCTGACGACATTGACAGAATTGCGTCTCTTGTCTGTGTTTTTCATTGACAGATTTAATAAAATTGTAAATTAATGGATCCTGTGACTTTTCTGCTCTCTGTAAACCTGACGAGAATGACCTTGAATTTTTTATTGTTTAAAAGCTGCAACAAAGGAAGGACAAAAATCAGTGAGCATAGATTTACTTCTTTATTGTAAGGTTAAAATCATAAGTGTTCAGATTCATGTTATTTAAAAGACACAAGTCAGTCGTGAGTTCAATTACGTTCAAGTTGTGATGATACAGTACATTGTGATACACCCATTAGAGCAAATCTGGTCCATTAGACAACATTATGCAAGATGCTATAAAAAATAAGTGATAAAACACATCCTGAGATCAATTTTAGTCATTAAAAAGTAAATATGCTTTTGAGTATCCACTGGAGGTTTGGCAGTAATCTCTTTTAGATCTTAAATCACTACAAATGCTTTGTGATGTCGTCAGTGTGCCCATTAGTACTCAATTAACAAGTGGTGCCTCACATAAAGGATGTATGCTCCTCCCAGCTGATTTCTGTGGGTGAAATGTTTCTGCTGCAACTGGAAAAAAGATGATCAATTTCAGCACTACTCATGATAAAAGTGGAATTACCATGAATGAACAGGTCAAAACATGACATTTTTGATAGTATTTCTCTATGCAGGAATCCCTACTTGCCCCCCAACAGGTGTTCACTGCTGCATTACGTCATCTGAACAGAACCTGTATAAAGTAATTCACAAGATACTATCAATATATGCGCATTACTGATATTTCATCTGGAATAAAAGAATGAATTAATGTTAATCATTGATAACGTGTGGAGCATTTACAAAAAAGTTACCATTAAAATTAGCAAGCAATCTCATCTCAAGATACTTGACATGTAAAATGTGCTTGCTGCATTGCAGATAATTCTACTTATTATGTACAGTTCAAGCTTTATTTTTTCATATCCAGAGACAAGAGTTTCATCTGGACTTGTCCAGTGAATGTGGCTTCTTATCAGTGTAATGGCATTTCACTGAAGTGCTGACACTTGCTAAATTTTGAGTTTTTGCAGCCACAATATCAAAACTACTACCCTAATACTGGAAAGCAGCCTTCTTCAGCCAAAACAGCTCTGATCTGTAAACGAAAACAACAAAATGCCCCTTTCCACTTCTCTTGATCAAGATCCTACAACAGACTCAGTGAGATGAGCCTGTTAGTAACTGATCTAATAAGTTAAAGTAAACAAATGTCTGCCTCTTCAGCCAACTTAAGGATCCAGCTATGACATTAAGTTTGCCGACATTGTGAAAAGGTTTTACGTTGCTAACATTCACATATATGGCAGATTTGTGTATGTATACAGTAGCTGTAACGTCAAGCATGTCTGTCTGTGTGTGGTTCACCGTGCATGAGCTGGTTGTGTGTCTGTGTAGTTCAGAGCAGCGAGGCACAGTTCTTTAGCAGCAGGGGTTTGGCTAAATCCAGGATGTCCAAGTTAGGATCAAGTGACCTGCCCAGACCCTCCAGCACCATGATGGCAAACACGATGGACGCAAAGTTACTCTCCAGCTTCACCTAGAAAAACAATCAAGTACAATTTTGGTGAGTTATAAGAAGCACAGAGCTATCTTTTCACCCTTTTTAAATTACAAAACTAGGCTCCGTTTGTACAGCTAATAGCTGCACCAGAATTATTAGATCATGGTTATTTATTATGGTTAGTCCATGACAACAGTGTAATGATTAATACCAACAGTTCAGCCTTCAGATATTACACTACAATACATATGCAACTGTACCTCTAAGCAATTTACAAGTTGAGATGACTTTCTAAGGAATGCATTTTCGTGCATACAATAGCAAAATACATTAGGAGCAGTATTTTAAATACAATATTAGTATCTTTAGGGAAAAACATCAGTCACTCAAACCAAGCCGTTCCTACAGCTAAATAAATAATGAAGAAAAGAACATTTCTACCTTGTGTTTGATGAGCAGACCAAAAACTCTGGAGAGCAGTTCACCCACTTGGATCTGAAAGAGAATAATAACAATTTACATCACTGGTAATTTTGTTAGCTATTTTAAGGCTTTAACCATTTGGGGCACCCATGGCAGGTATTTCAGCAGCAAATACATCCTGCTGATTGAAACATTTGCTGAAAAATTAAAGTTTTCAAGAAAACGTTGAAGTTTTACATGAGTGTGCATGATTCCCTTGACTTTCTCAAGGATCTGTTATCGTACGAAAAGTTTTCTGGTTCAAATGCCAGGGTCTTTACAAAGTTAAGGGAACTGCTGAAACAGTTTATAATCTACATAGCTTTATGATTGCACAGGCAGATACGACTTTCAAGAGAACATGCAAACATTAAAAAAAAAACACAATTCTTCCTAAAGCATGATACTAGAGAACATAATTGCACATAATTGCTGAGGTAGGAAGAGAAAGGAGATCTAGCTGTTGTTGCAACTATTAAATGATAACAGAAGGAAAATAACTTAAATTCACAATATTTAGTTAGACAGCACATATCTCAGTTGGTACCTTTCCCAGAGAAAGGGGGTTGCTGAGGGCATGATCCACCAGTTGAGCCATCTCCTTCTTAAACTGTGGCACGTCTTTGCAATCATTAGCCCGAGCATGATTCAGGATCAACTCTGCCACTCGCTCACCCTGAAAAAATGGATAGCAAAACGACAACAGTTAATCCACAGATGAGATTTTTTTAGACTAAATTCTACCATGCTCTAACATTTTTTGATCCAAGAAACAATTTACAGTAAAATCTGGCAGAGGTGGATAAAGTACTTAACTATTGTTGTACTCAAAGAAAAGTACAGTTACTCACAGTTAGGCCTAACCGCTGTTGGTGTTGGCATCAATCTAGCATATCATTCATCGTAATGCTTGGATAGACAAACTAAGTAAAGCAAATACAGTACAACTTCTTTCTAAATACAGCACACCTTCTTTCTGGGTGTCATTTAGCCCAATCCAATACCATCATGACAGACAAAAAGATGTGTAGTCTGATCTTGGTGTTACACATATACAAAAAGGAAAAGTGTCCGGAATTTCCTTACCTGTCTCTGCACCACAGCTGTAAAGACAGCCTTAAAATTGGCAAGATCGTGATCACTGAGCTGGGCAACGATGCCGGCATCCAGCAGAACCAACTGAAGAGGATAGGGCTCTGGCCTGACGCTGACCACCACCGTGTCCCATAGGTCAGTGAGGGTGGTCTTACCGTGGGCTTCCCCTGAGATACTGGCACTGTGACTGGAACCAGGAAGAGGCCCTGAACACTGAACCAGAATGTTCCCAGGATGGAGATCCCCGTGGACAAAGTTGTCAATAAAAACCTTGAAGACAGAAAGATGAAAACAATGTTACCCCCAGGATGATTAACATTCATTTACAAGTTTTGAAATCTCTTCATTAAAGTCATTAGGATTTATTTATGTGCTTTAAAATGACAGTATTGACAGATGTAGCTGGTATCCAGCAGGTGATGTATCTCACCATTTTCAGCATGGTGTCGACTCCCATCCTGGCAATTCTCTGCTTCACCTCCTGAGGGATCTCAGAGTGCAGGTAGTTTGATATGGGCTCACTCTCCTGAACACAAAAAAGATTATAAACTGAACAAATACAGGAACAATCATGCAAAATCAAAGCTTTATACATCTAAATTTACCTAGAAATCACAGAGTTTCTGTGGCATAGGTTTTATTTGCCAAGGAGATGATTCAGCAGTTAGTTTTGTACATATATCCCTCCGTACTTACTTCAAAAGTTTCCACTAAAATGGTCCTGGTGATGAACGGTCGCAATGGAGTTGGAAATTTGACATAATTCACATCACGGAAATTCTCACGGAAACGCTCTATGTTTTTTGCCTCAAAGCGAAGATCAATCTGAAATACAGAACAGCCATATCATTGAAAGAATCAGACTCTTTAAATCTTCTTTTCAAGATGAAGATTTCATGTAAGATGCATTACATGTTGACCCCTTAGTGGACCTTTTTTTTTTTTTTTTTTTTTTTTACAGATTATCTTACACTCACTCTGTCCTTATACTGACAAGTCTGGATAACTAAAAGATGAATCAGTTAAATGAAGGATGGAAAAAAAAAGAAAAAGTTAGATTTTCTGTGACTTTCTGTGAATACATCATAAAACAGTCCAGTATTTTTTGCACATATATTTGGAGTATCTACTGAACAACAAAATGTGAAATAAGCTAACCCAGTCCTTGTTTGTTGTCCTGTGTCTGAAAATACAAAACCTGAAAGCCTGTTCTGGATCACATGAAAAAAAAAAAACACCCCTCACCCGTTATCTCCACCGTTAAACATCTACCCACAGCCACTGAAGCGCGCAGCTGTACTTTACACACTTCAAGAGATACATACTAAAACAAAATGTTATGAAAAGGCTGTTTAGAGCTGGTTTATGACCTTCTCTAGTGCTTGAGCTACATTACAATTTGAATGAAGCACAGCACAGACGTTTCATTTAAACCAGTAGTTCTTGACTAGCCAGGCATCAGGACCTAGCCCTACCCTATTAAGGAGAAAACACAACCCACATTTTTTAAAAATTCCCAACCACTTAAATTCATTTGATAAAAAAAAGGTTCCAGTTTGTACCATAAATGAAACAAAATGGTGCTGAAAAAAGAGACAGGATCAAACAACCTTGTTTAAAAGCATGTCATTACAGAAGGACATGCATGAACATTTTTACTCAATTTTCAAAAGACAGCATGGAAATTTGCTAATTTTTCAAGGATTTTTCTTATCTTGGGCAACCAGCTTTGCAATCTGGGAGAAAGGGCATAACTAAGTTGAAATCTTAAGTAAGAAAACAGCAATTTACCTGTTATCACAGGAACACCTAAGAAAAATTGTGGGTGTACTGTATGTCCACGTAAAGCTTCAATACGTTGTCGACTTTTTGCCCCTTTTTCTTTCCAGCACGCATTTGCAACCACTGGGTCTCAACCCATCAGTTGAGAACAGATTAGACCACAGGGGGACTATATTAGAAGGTGGAAAAGGGGTGTGGCATGTCCCCTTTTAAGCTTCTTTCTCAAGATAAAATGCATGACATACAGGCATTTTTGCTGACTCTTTTTACAGATTTTTCCTATTTCATCCTGCTTTTATACAGATAATTTTGGAGCAATTTTCACACAAAACAAAGCGATGCATCTATTAAGTGCATTTTTTTCACAGTTAAGATGGGATAAATGTGAATATGTGCAGTTCTTACATGAATATTCCCACCTGTTTGGTCATGAGCTTCTCAAACTCATCTACTATCTCACACAGACTGAGCCATTTCAGTCCTGGGAGACAGTGCAGAAGCCAACTTCCCGCTTTCATAAGCAAGAGGTCAATTTCCACCTGCCTCCTGACTCCTGGGTGCACCACCTGCAATACAACAGAGAGTAGTGTCAATTTTCTACACTTTTGAACTCAACTTTCTTTATATAGCATATTTTTTATAGTTAAAAGCATGCAGCCCAAAGTGCTTTGTGGAAAATAGTTGGGAAATAAAACATAAATTGACAATAGATAAAATCCTAAAAAGAATAAATCAATGAATACGTTTTAAAATTATGTCATTAATACATTAATATAACACAAGGAAATAGAATCAAACAAAAGAATAAAAAAGATTTTTTTTTAAATACATATGAGTATATCAGTTAAAATCTGTCAAAGTTGGATAATACCTTTAAAAAATCTCTTTATAAAGTGTCTTGAGATTGGTTATGAATTGCCACTATACAAGTAAAGATTGACAGATTGGATTTTTACAAGTATCATATGGAATTTTAAAGTCCTGGTACTATGAACACCTGAAATGACAAACATTTGCTGACATGTTTAAAAATTTAAATGATCAACCAATTAGTGAGGATATTTTGCATTTCTTTTTCACACACCTTGATAGCCACAGGTATCAGATGCTCCTTCTCTGTGACTTTCTCCTCATGCCACCCCACTGGATGACCTCTCTCCTCATGACTTTCCTCCTTCTTGCCCCCACTCCACAGCTGCCACAGAGCCCTTGTCACTCCCCCTAGACCAGGGATCTCCCAGGCTTCTAGTAAGTCCTCCTTCTCCATCTGCTCCACCAGCGACTGGAAGGCAGGATCCTCCACCTTGTCCGCCTTGGCCCACCCTCTGTACACCTGAGCCACACACCCTGAACCCACAGGCTCTTTGCTCTCAAACACTAACACCCTCCTCCAGCCCTCCCCAAAGGCCCTCCTGAGACACTGCTTGGTGTGGGCCCAGGAGTGGGGGCGCACCTTTACATGGAGCCTGGAGAAGCGTTCACAAAACTCCTGAGAGAAGATGTCCCGTCTGGTGCTGGCCCACTGCCCCAGCTTGATGAAGGTGGGACCAGATGTTTCAGTCACCCACAGAAGAGCATCCAGCCAGTGGGACGCCCAGCGAGCAGACACCAGCGCCAAAGGGGAAAGCAGAAGAAGAGGTCCAAACTTGAGGAGCAGCACCAATGCACGGAGGCTGAGGCGGAGGAAAAATATGATCTTGTGCACTTGGACTCTAGCTAAAGACTTTCTCTCTGTAGTTTGAGATGGAAGAAGTGCTTCTTGGCATCTTGCAGCAGAGGATGAAGCACTTACTGCTCCAAAACATAGCAAAGTAACCTTTGGTACCTGGGTTAAAATCTGCCCTCTTTTATACAAACGTGTCCTGGAGCTTTGAAGGAGTCTGGTTCTGGTGAAGCAGCCTGCTCTCTGGATGGTGTACCTCAGGTTAAAGAGGACGGCTCTAGCGCCAAAGGCCAACATAGTCATGATGACAAAAACGTGTGTTAGCTCAGTCCAGGAGCTAAACTGGTCCACATGTGCCTACGAAACACCCTTTTGCAGAATCATTAGGGAAGCTTGACTCCTAAAGTTCGGTAGAATCCCTCCATGTGTACATAAACTTGTTTACATCTGACTTGTTTTAAAAAGAGGTAGAGTTGAGTAATGCTACACTAAACTTGCAACAAAAACAATCTCTTTTGTAACTTATTTTGCTATGAATGAATGTCATTACTGTAACCGACCGTCAATACCGTTCACCATCGTTTCCAGTGACAGGAAATCTTCTTGTATTTTCCTCTTTCCACTGGCAGTCTTCATGGTTTAACTGGGATAAGCAAAGTGCCAAAAAACATCACCCGGTGGCATTGAAAACAGATCGTGAAAACACTGGAATGACAGCCGCTTCACTTCCTGGTATGACGTCACGCCGACACGCTACGTCTTAAAGGCGCGCGGGCTGAGAAAGAAAAAATAACGGTTTGTCATTATGTGTGAATGTGAACGTTTGTGTATAGCTCTATAGGTTAATGACATATTTATGTGTGTTTTATTCGTTTTTAAATTATACACACTGTTTTCTGTTACTTTTTAGATAAGACGACGTCACCCGAAGCTGCACTTACAGAAGGTTATTCCTTGAAGTAACGCCGTCGACAAAAGCCAGACAGCTAGCTTTACTCACAGCTGAAACTAGCGTACAAGCGGTATTCTTGACACGTTTAGGATAAAATAAACATTTTCTCATTTTTTGCAGTGAAGGCTTCAGCCCTACAGATGGAGACATTTCACAAAGTATTCTCAGAGCTCTCCTGCTTCCTGTTCCTGTCTTCTTCCAGTGGGAGGCATGCAAGGAATTTAATGGAGGAGAAAAGGTACAAGTTTCGGTTTTAAGTGGGCGCAGTTAAGGCTTAATTGGCCTACAAGCGTTTACACCACAGAGGGATTTGCTTATCACAGCAGTAGGAAAACCCAGGGGAAAGTTATGTCTTTTACAAGGGTTCTGTTCCATTATGTTTACTAGGAAGCCTTTCCAGTGATTCTTTATAGTGCCTACAAAAAGGATTCACCCCCTTGGATGTTTTACCGTTTTAATGGTTTTATATACTAATCATGGCCATTATCATTTACCTTTGTTGACAAAAAATATCCTTAATGTCAAAGTGAAAGCAGAGTTCTGCAGTCAATGAAATATAAAACCATGTAATGTAAAATAAGTGACTGCAAAATATCCACCCACTTTAAAGTGACTGGCTTAATTCAACAGACGTCTTGTGGTATCACAATTAGTAGGATGGTGGTCACTTGAGGATACTGAATGTGTTGTATTGCAGTATAAAGATACCAGGTATAAAGATACCTGTGACTGGAAAGTCCTGTCACTGGTTAATCTGTATTCCTGGCTACCATTACACCATGAAGACAAAAGAACACTCTAAGCAACTTAGAGAGAAGGTTATTGAAAAGAATAAGTCAGGGATGGAACCATAAAACTGAGTGACCATGCAAGATGGAGACTAGTGAGAGATGCCACCAAGACACCTATGACGACTGAAGGGTGGACACCAAACACTGCATATCACCTCAAACACACCATCACCACTGCAAAGCATGGTGGTGGCAGCATCATGCTGTGTGGTGGCAGCATCATGCTGTGTGGATGCTTCTCAGCAGACACACGGCCCTGAAAGGCTTGTAAAGTAGAGGGTAAGATTAATGTGGCGAAATATAGGAAAATCCTGGAAAATCTGCAAGAGAACTATGACTTGGGAGAAGATTTATTTTCCAGCAATACAATGACCTGAAGTAAACAATGAAAGCTACACAGAAGTTGTTTAAAGACAACAAGGCGAATGTTCTAGAGTAGCCCAGTCAAAGCCCAGACCTTAATCTAAAAGAGAATCTGTGGCTGGACTTAAAAAGGGCTGTGCTTGATCCCCATACAACCTGACAGAGTTTGAGCAGTTTTGCAAAGAAGAATGGAGAAAATTTGCAGTGTCCAGTTTATGCAGTCATCTATTTTGTATTACACATTTTTTATATAATTTACATTACTTTGTAGAAATCGGTCACTTTTGCATTAACAAGATTTATTGCAATATTTTGTCAAAAAAGCCACATTATATTGACTGTGATTGATTTATAAAACCAATAAAAGGGTAAAACATCAAACTGGGTGAAAACTTTTTATAGACACTGTAACACTAGAACCCTCTACTGGCTCAACTAAACAGAAAAAAGCCTGATTTAATGTTATTGAACCTTTTTCCTGCTTTGACTTTTATGTTTCCTCTAAAAATGTATGTTTATTTATTTAAATAAGTGGACCCACCATAGAGGGTTGTAATTCTATACAACAAAATTAAATGTTGTACTCATAAAAAGTAACAATTAATGAAATTTTTTTTTTTTTTTTAAACTAAATTTAGAAAGGTAGGTCTAGCATATTAGCAATGTTAGCAGCGCTTGCTAGCAATGTTATAACAAAGCTCTTTACAAAGCAGGAGATTAAAGTTTATGTGAAAAAATAGAGGATATGGTATCAACATTTTAGGGACCCTAAAAGTTGTATATCATACATTATAGATTTTATTTTGGTCAGTTTTTTTAATGATAATAAGTAAATTGAGGATTATTATTGAGGTCCCAGCTCAAATTTTCTTTTTATCTTGGTGAAATATTGCTGACTTCCCTGTAAAAACAAGCCATTATCAATTTTTTCATCAAGATACCAAGAAATAAACTTATTTTTGTCACCACTGTTATTATCTCAAGGTAACTGCATAAATGCATACTGAAATTGATCGCTGTCAACTAAAATGTTTGGCCGTATGTCGATTTAAAGCAGGGGTGTCCAAACTTTTTAAAGTGAGGGCCACATACAGAAAATTTTAAGAAATGCCTGTGCCACTTTGATATACAGTTGCAAGAAAAAGTATGTGAACCCTTTGGGGTTTCTTGGATTTCTGGATAAATTAGTCATAAAATGTGTTCTGATCTTCATCTAAGTCACAACAATAGACAAACACAGTCTGCTTAAACTAATACCCTTCAAAAAATGATATGTTTTCATGTTTTTATTGAACAAACCAAGTAAACATTCACAGTGCAAGGTGGAAAAAGTATGTGAACCCCTAGGCTAATGACTCCTCCAGGAGCTAATTGGAGCCAGGAGTCAGCCAACCTGGAGTCCAATCAATGTGATGAGATTGGTTGTGTTGGTTAAAGCTGCCCTGCCGTATAAAAATCGCACACCAGTTTTGAGTTTGATGTTCTCAAGATGCCTGACGTGAACCATGCCTTGCACAAAAGAGCTCTCAGAAGACCTACGATCAAGAATTGTTGTCTTGCATGAAGCTGGAAAGGGTAACAAAAGTATCTCTAAAAGCCTTGATGTTCATGTGTCCACAGTAAGACAGACTGTCTACAAATGGAGAAAGTTCAGCCCTGTTGCTACTCTCCCTAGGTGTAGTCGTCCTGTAAAGATGACTGCAAGAGCACAGCGCAGAATGTTCAGTGAGGTGAAGAAGAATCCTAGAGTGTCAGCTAAAGACTTACAGAAATCTCTGGCACATGCTAACATTTATGTTGACAAATCTACAATAAGTAAAACATTAAACAAGAATGGAGTTCATGGGAGGACACCACGGAGGAAGCCACTGCCATCCAAAAAAAACATTGCTGCATGTTGGAGTTTGCAAAAGAGCACCTGGATGTTCCACAGCACTACTGGCAAAATATTCTGTCCATAGATGAAACCAAAATTGAGTTGTTTGGAAGGAACACACAACGCTATGTGTGGAGAATAAAGGCACAGCACACCGACATCAAAACCTCATCCCAACTGTGAAATATGGTGGAGGGGCCATCATGGTTTGGGGCTGCTTTGCTGCCTCGGGGCCTGGATGGATTGCTGTCATTAACAGAAAAATGAATTCCCAAGTATATGAAGACATTTTGCAGGAAAACCTAAGACCATCTTTCTGCCAACTGAAGCTCAACAGAGGATGTGTGATGCAACAGGACAACAACCCAAAGCATAGAAGTAAATCAACAACAGAATGGCTTCAACAGAAGAAAATACACCTTCTGGAGTGGCCCAGTCAGAGTCCTGACCTCAGCCTGATTGAGATTCCGTGGCATGACCTCAAGAGAGCGATTTACACCGGACATCCCAAGAATATTGCTTAACTGAAACAGTTTTGTAAAGAGGAATGGTCTTTCCTCCTGAAAAAAAAAATCCTCCTGACTGTTTTGCAGGTCTGATCTGCAACTACAGGAAACGTATGGTTGAGGTTATTACTGCCAAAGGAGGGTCAACCAGTTGTTAAATCCAAAGGTTCACATACTTTTTCCACCTTGCACTGTGAATGTTATTTTTTGTTCAATAAAATCATAAAAACATGTTATTTTTTGTGGGGTATTAGTTTAAGCAGACCGTGTTTGTCTATTGTTGTGACTTAGATGAAGATCAGAACACATTTTATGACCAATTTATGCAGAAATCAAAGAAACCCCAAAAGGTTCACATACTTTTTCTTGCAACTGTACGTCACCCATACATCCTGTATTGACAACCTGGCAATCATTTCTTGGATACAATCTGTTAATAAATTAATCCATTATATTGTCAAAAAGCCTAATCTCAAATTCTAAATTGGTTCCATCATCCAACATTTGTTGGATAAAGAAATTGTACAAAAACATCAGTATCAACCCATTTGACAAGCTCTAATCAGAGAAATATTTGGTATTCCTGTGTTTAAACAATCTGTAGACCATTAGAAAAACTTACTCTTGATTTTCAGTGTACATCCCAAATTTTACTCCTTAATTTTTTCAGCTTCATGTGGTACAACATCACATGGAAAACAAAGAAAAAGGGTGCATTAGACATAGAGTATTCTGGCTTTAAAATGTCAGGAAATTAAACACCTACACTTCCACAGTGGGTGTTGATTAGTTGTTGACAGGCAGAGTGAAGTTTGCAGTATGTGGTCTTGGCATTAACGGAAATGGCACTTATAAGAACAATCTGGTAAATGCTTTGTGTTTTCCTGAAAAAATTACCAACAGATGACCTCACAGCTACTTTATTATTTTCTGCACTGTTGGAAACACTTGAAAAATCACTTTCTGGTTCATAAAGGAAAGGGGGAGGCAGGAAATAAAACACACCCTGGGTTTGATTTCATTGTCATTTCCTCTGCTTAGGTGTTACTGACAGCCCACCAATGCATCGAGGAGTGAAAATGTCCCAGCCATGTTCCCAGTCATGGTATGAGTCCTCTGGACACTGGCTTTAGTACGCTCCCAGGATCCCAGCTGTAGGCCTGTAGAGGCCTCTGCAACACAATAAGGTAAGAAAAACGCCAAACAGATGTTACTAGCCCCCACCTCCCACCCTGTTCCCTGCAACAGCCATTGATGGAACAGCCAGGCCTTTCAGATCTCTCTTGCATTTCAAAGGAGAGGTCGGGGTATGTGCTCAGAGGTCAGCAGGATGGCTGCTCTGCTGAGGTGATGCTGTTCAAAACTTTATGAAGGCTGCTCAGGAGATGATAAAGCAGAGACCTAAGCTTTGATTTGCATACGAAGGCTGAGCTATATAGCACATCTGTTGGGTACAGTGAAGTCACAGGGCAACCAAACAATCTCACTCCACTTCAGTTCAGGGGAATTTTAACTTATTTTTTCACCACATTTAATGAACAAGTATAATAAATGGTTACTTTGCAGTTTCAGGACTAATTGCTATTGGTTACTTGATAAATCCTTTGAATAAAATGTCATTCACAATCATCAAATAACTGGTTTAAATGATTACATTTCAAAAATCAAAGTTTCCGTTGACTAACAGTTAACATAAAGTAAAAGTAAAGTGAAGGGCAACTTGCAGGTTAGAGGAGGAGGAGGGCAAAAAGGAGATCACTCCAAACAATAAAAAATCTTCAGGTGCACCACAAAAAGAAACTTACAAGACAACTGACCAGTCAGCACACTAGAATGTCTTTTTGGATCTCTAATTCTTGGCAGTGGCAGCAGACAGACTATGACAAATACGTTTTAGCACTTAGCTTTCTTCACTATTGTTATGGTCTGCCACTACCTAGAACTAAAGACCCTAAATAGAGATAGACCACTCGAGAAGATACCAATAGTACTGATGTAAACAGCAACAATCTAGCTGATGCAGATACCAATGCTGATGTTGAGAGAGAGAGATGTTGATGTTTTGCCATTTCTTCTTTTATTGTAAAACCTCCACTTCACAAACAATTTTTCACCTGTTAGACCATGAAGAGAAACCATAGATTGTCAAGCAGGCGACTTCTTCAGCCCAATTAAAAACATATTTGATTCAGCAGTTAAGTGTGCTTGATGCCAGAATTAAATTGATTTGACATAAGTGATAAATATAAGTCAGTGACATGTGTTCATGGCACTTTATGTCTGTCAGCAGGGTAGATATTGGCTAATACTGATGTGAACTGATGCATCTCAACCCTAATTGGACATTTTTGCTGACTGTTCAATTTTCTTGTAGGTTTATTTTTCCACATAATCATAAACCTTGTCTAATGATATACAGCAAAAACTGCAGTGATTTTTTAACCTCTAAATTGTAATTTTAATCTCTTCTGAGTTAATTGGTCTTCAGTGTGAGAGTTATTGGACAGTGTTGATCCATTAGTGCAAGTCCAGCTCTGTAGAGAGTCAATTGATGTAAGATCTGTCCACTGCACTTTCAAATCTGGGAAAGATGTGGCTGGTGTTTTCCCATCATACTCTTTTTAGAGTATTAGTACTAGTACAAGTTTAGACACTTTCGCACAATGAGTGAAGTTATCCATTGACTAAATCATGACCTGTCTGGACTGGCCTAAGTTAATGGTGATATATAATTTATGTCAAATGGCATTATCTTGAGTTTCTCTCGTTGCTTATTCACTTGGGGTCTGGGAGGCTACGACGCGATTTGGAGCAGTAAAACAATTGTGTTGACACTACACATGAAGATTATTCAGACAAATAGTCGTTTGCGACGAGGCTCCACTTGGGATACGCTCCACGATTGTTGGGGGAAGCTAATCTTGCCTCAAATCGGGCTAAAAATCCTGATTATAATAGTTTGTAGTAACTGTCTGGTATTGTGTATATATTTCACTTTCTTGCATTTAATTTTACCAGGTGCTAAGTTTGCTCTGGACACAATAGGACACTGAGTCTACTGTTCCTCTAACAGGAAAAGAAATGGAGCTAGCTCTGTGCCTTTGAGTGCTTTGTTTTTGCATTTGTTACAACACTAAAGGTTCTCCAAGGCTAAAAGATGTAATAAAAAGCAGAGGCACGTTATTAAATCATGAGTCTGTTGTCAATGTAAAGGATCAGGATTGAATAGGAAACATGCAGGTGTAATAATGGACTTGCCCAAGAGAATCTGTGGGGTTGAACAGGTTAATGATTAATCCCACTGGTCATCAGTATGCATGTCCAGTCTAGTTTTCCGCCCTCTCACTGCTCTTTTTTTCCTTCACTCTTTCCATAGGACCATTGAGCTCCTCTGCAGCCCTGGGCCTGGTTGGAGTCCACCGTTTGAATTCTCTCACTGAACAGAGGTCAACGGTAATCAACCCAAACACTGCCAGACCATTTTCCGACACAGCATTCAGCACACTGCTCTGTTCTTCAACACCACTCGTAGTTGTTGATGACTTGCACATGTCAACAAGTAAACACAATGTTACAGAGATAAAACAGATGAACATGCTGTCCCCTCATTGAGATAGAAGGAGGGAAACCTCGGGCTCTTTAATTGGCTCCCAGAGGAGGCTTTTATTTATGTGTTCGGTTGTGCTCAGCTTTGCCCCTTCCTGCTCCATTCCTCTCTCCTTTTTTTTTGAGCAGGACACTCGGTTTCCCCAGCAACTAGGGCTCCAATCGCCCCGGCCAGCTGCAGATTAGTTCAGCGGTGGGGGGTGGGTTGCGGTGGGTGGGAGGGGATGGGGGGGTGATGATGGAAAATAGAGCAGGAGGAGAGAGAGAGAGAGAGAAGGGAGAAGGAGGGAGGGGGGTGGGAAAAGTTTGAGGAGGGGAGAGAGGAAGAGAAGGAGTCACTAGCGTCAGTGAGAGATAGGAGTCGGAATGAGTGGAGTGGAGAAAGAGCTGTAAACATTTTGAAACCCTCAGGCTGGATGGGAGGAGGGATTTCCCTGACTTTGTGCCCTTTTCAAACTTTTTCTGTGTGCTTGTGGAGCTGTGTCTTTCTCTGTGTGGGAGGTACAGGCACGGGCTATGCAAAGTGAGAGAAGTCGGAGGCAGGGGTAGGGGTTTGCAAACCGTGGAAGGAGAAAGAGAGAGAGGGGGTGAAAGAAGAACTATACTGAAGCAAAAGCCATGCAAGTGGATGCTGTCTCCTGCAGGATCAGATTACACAAAATGAAAAACTACTCCAGAAGGACATCATCAGGGCTCAGCAAGCTCAGAGAGGTAATGTGTTTCTTATACTCTTTAAAATGCCCTCAAAAACAAAGTCTGAAGAGTTGTTGTAAAAGAGAAGTTTGTTTTCAAACAGCACATTGAAATTAAGGTGATAAACTTTAAGCACATGAATCAAATGAATCCACTCTGTCTCAATCATTCATATGTGCATCCACTTATTCTTCCCACATATTGTCTCCATCTAATACGTACATCATTGTGTATGACCTCCATTGTGTCAGCAAACATGTGTATGTAAGACAGTGTACAGAATGTACATCTGTAGCTTGTTTGAAGCCCCTTGGACATAGATGTGGGTTTTGTCTGTGTTTATTTGAGTCATATTTCATTGTGGACTGCCTTGGCTCCAGTTAAAGTATGCCTAAGTGTTGCTCAAGGAGCCGGTCTCAAACTGTCTGCACCAAGTCCATTACTGCTGCCCACAAGAGACTCACTGAAGTATCCCAGCACACGTGAGCGCACACTGAATGGCTGTCAGCTCTCATCTGCTTATTAAATGAAAACAACATGTAGATAGATGGCTTGGTGGCCACTTGGATTACAGTCACACTCAAACCATCACATTCCACACCAGCTTTTTGAGTTGTAGAGAGAAAAGAGGAGAGGATAAGTGAGATGAGCATTCTTCACCATGAACAAAGGTCCCTCTTCATGCAGAGGTTCTGGGACTGTATTGTTGTATTTTGTATTGTATGACAGAGGACTTAGTTCTGCCTCAGCTGGCTGTGAAAAGTCAACTTTTTAGGAATTAGTGAAAACAATTTGATTGCAGATTTATGAATGGCCAGGCTTTATTGATGCTCTACACCTGAGGTCTCCAGCTTTTAAGTGGATAAATAAAGTATTAGTACAAACATGACCAAAAAGTTGTTGAGTGTATTGAAGGCTAGAATGGAATTTTTTGATTTGAGATTGGGTTTCAGTCTTTGGCAAGGTTATAACAGTTGTATTCTGATAAACTTGACGAGCAGATTTCTGCTATGTGGCCTAACAAGGAAAATTAACAGGATGTGCTTTGCAGAGAATACAGGCACATGGGTTAAGCACAAACAGTGGCTTTGAGTTCATGCAAAGTCTTTCTTCAGTAATTAGTGCATTTAAAAATAAAATTGAAGTCTCATGTCTGATTGCTAATTTATTGAAGGAAACAGCTGTTAAAGACTGTAAAAATCAGGGTGAATGTATGTACCGATGTTTAATTCATCATGTCATGTTTCACCATAAAGTTAGATCAGAGTTTGTCCAACAGGTTACAGCTTCTGATAAACATCTGTTACTGCCACCAGTTCATATCAACATTATTTTCTGATGAATGATGTTGGAGCTATTCATATAATTTTGTGTAGTTTAATAATTTCACATTAATTTATTTAATTATTTGATGTGATTTTGTTTGGATGAGATCCTTAATGATTATTATATCACTAATGTATGGATTGGAGTATTTGAGTATTGATGATGCTTTCGTTTTGATAGACTCAGTGCATTTGACACAGGGTGACGTGCATATTATGGACAGGTAGGATAGGATGTGCGGGAAGGTGAGTGTTTTTTTACAAGGAAGCCACAAGTCAGGAGAATGGCAATTTGTTCACATGGACATAGACATTATGTCAACTTAAGATCCACTATCCCCATGCCACAGTGGTTGCTTTGGTTTAAAGTGTATGTTTTGCAAATTGCTGCAAAAGTCAATATCTGCCAAAAGGGTCTACACTGGTCAATACCAACTCTAAAATATTGCATCTGTGCATCCCTCAAATAGACCAGAAATAGATCATGAATCATCTCTCAGAAGTAGCCTACAGTCAGAGTATGATCTTTTAAAAGAAATAAAAGGGATAATGACTCATATCCTGTGCTGACATGCAATAGCATGACTGCTGAGTACGCCATGTGGACTTTATATCATGAACAATCACAATGTTGTTTGGATTTTCCAGCAGAATGCACCCTTAAGGCATTCCAAACATCTGGAATACATTTTCTATGCCACAAATAATTTCTGTTATTCTTTTATAATGTCCAGAAAGATTGTGAAGTTTGTAAGACCAATGTCTTCTTCTCTTTTAGGCTGTAATGGTTAACTCTCTGCCACAAACTAACAATATTGTAAACTGCAGGAAACAAGGGCAACATTTACAGTTCTTTTATAACCCTTTCCTGTAGCATACATGGCTTGTTTATGTGGTCAACATCAGCTTTGTTTGCCAATACATTCACGCATTTGCTGACCATACTGATAAAATGTCTCCTTTTATGAGTCAGATGTTGGTCTGTTGAGTGCCATACTAGAGCTTGCAGGAATGTCTGCTGTTTCCTACAGGCAGTGACCCTCAAGAGATGGTTATCAATCAGCCAACACAATCTATCTCAGCATTTCCTTGGCCCTTAAGGTTCAATTTGACTGGCAATGATTAAACCCAAACAGAGAACCATGGAACATGCAACCCTGGAACATTTGATTGAATAAGTTTTATTGTAATAGCAGCTGAAGAGTTTAACATGATTTACTGCCTCTTAAATTCAGTCTTGTTTTTACGTTGGCATAAATGAATAGCTTCAGCAGGTTATTAAGAGTTTTCACTGACCACAAATCAACATTCCTGTGCTCTCCTGTTTCTGTCTGTCCCGAGGTTGTATTTACTCAACTTGGTAAGGTTGAGAGTTTATTGAATTGAGCCTGGCGCTGCAGAGAGAAGGTTTATAGAGCTGGAGATAAAGACATAGGGACTGTCTGTCTGCAAGTCAGCAAGGTAGTAATAAGTAGGCTGCAATCTTGTAAAGGGGTTCTGGTGTGTGGAGTCATTGTGCATGTGTGTGTTTGCAGTGTTGTTATCACACACAGAATGGTCTGTCAGATTGGGACAGTTGTTTACATTCAGAGTGAAGGGCAAAGGCTAACTGTCTGCATGACTGCTGTGCAAGACAATGTGCACTTTGGCGGAAGAGAGGGTATTTGTGACCTTGGGTGCATCACTCAGGATATTCACACACTCAGTCATCCTCTCCCTGTGAGTCATTCTATATTCAGACACACACTCATTTACTCTCAGGACATCTTCTCGTCTAATTTATGTTTTCCCCCATGTTTTGTACACATTTTGCTTTCTTTTCAAACCAAAATATAGACACACTCACACTCGTGGCATTCTCTTTTATTGCCTGCTCATCTCTTCTCTCCCTGTGACTCATAATTTCTTGCACACTCACTGACAAACCAGCAACACATGAGGTCTTAAATCTTCTCAGTGGAGGAATTTTTGATTACTATGCATGCTTTGTAAGGAGGAAAAAAGAAAAGTCCTGAAGACTCCAACGCCAGATGTCTAGTATCGTGACAAGCCTGTCATCTCCCACTGAACCAGGTTTTTTTTTTTGTCTTGGAAGATTGCTGAAGTGGAGAAATCAGTCTTGATGATTGGTATGAGTCACTGGAGAGTAAGTTTCATCCAAGAAAATAGAGTTCAACTTCAAACTGACACAATGGCTTTGATTTACAAAAAGTTAACTATTAGATGCCTGTTCAACATGCAGCAATGTACCTGACTTTTAACATAGAACAGGCATGAGTTTTCTTATGTGTATAATGGCACATTTTATTAATGTTTACTGTATATGAAGCCTTTGGAGTATATACTGTAGGCTGCATACATACTGCTGCTGTCATCTGAATACCATACCATAGTATTGAATGGTAAACTATACCTCACTGTGCCATACAGTATCGTACCATACCATACCTGCTTCATAACCTGACACACCAGATGGACTGTCATATATGAGTTGCATGTATATATTTCCCATTCATTTGGAAAACCTTCCGTGCAAAGCATTTGGGAAGGGCATAAACATTCTGTCTGTCTATCACAGGCCAATCAGAGCAACAACACAAAATGTGGGCCCCAGCTGAGTTTGACAGGTAGGAGCTTCTGTAGTTTTTTAAATCGTGGAACTTCTCGTTGAATAAAACTCATGCCGAGGTCAGTCGGGAGATGTGTAAAAACATCTTCTCTTCCAAGAAAAGCTTTCAGTGTGGTTCAGAAACATAGCCCAGTTCTGCGATACTACCACTATATGATAGCTACATATGCGCTAATCATTACTCTGGCAGCAGCTGTTGTGTGTACCAGCTTACAATACAAATAAACCTCAGTTGTAACTGTCACCATGTTCCCCTCAAATGACACAGCTATTTTAGACTGGAGTTCTGTAACATCTATTCAAGTTAGATTTGCCTGATGACACACATAGAATCTGGACAATCCTTTTGCTTTGCAAGGTTAATAGCCACAAGAAATATCTCCATAAATCTGAAGGTGTACCATCCACGCTTTTAACACCTATGTTTTCATCTATAATGTTGGCTGCCTTGTGCAGAGACGCAATGTCATATCCCCAAGTGTGTGCAGCTGCCATTGTTACACTGCACCAGAGTTAATGCATTGAAAACTCCCCCCCTTGTAAGTGGCTGCAACACTGCTCTGAATGTGCTGGAATATATAACACAGACTGGATTGGCAAGGGTTAGGGTACTTTTAAATCACTTTTCTCCCATGTTAGGTCATAGCTGTGCATTCAAAGAAAACGGCAATAATGCCATTCTATAAAGAAATTTTGTGAAAAGCAGGTTTCACTGAAAACACTCTTTGATTAAAACAACCAGGTGACAGGTGAAGTAGGACAGAGCAAATCATAGGTTGTGAGTCTCCTGAAATCTGTCACTCGTCACGCACCAGTCACTTTGTTCAGGTTGCGTTTGGTGTGCAAGTTCAGCTGGCAACAATGGATTAATATCAAAGTGGGTCCACTTTATCAAGTGATGCTAGGCCCAAACCAGCTAAACTGAGCAAATATGATGACAGCTATCTCGAGTTTGTTTGGTTTGGTTTTATTGAGAACGGCGACGGACGACCAAAATGTGAAGCCATGAAGCCAGTTAAGCCAAAGCAACCTCTGTTAACAAAGCATGCAGAGTTTAAGGATGAAACTAAAGTTTTTTCCCAACGAAAGGGTGAGGAATACATCCACCAGAAAACTCAAATAGTGAACCTGAACACAACCTAAGAAAAAGCAGAGGGCTTCTTATTTGGCTGCTCAAAGTATCGCAAAAAGTAAGAAGCCACACTCAATTGGACAAGAGCATGTATTTAGGTTGGCGATTGTAAAATACAGTGTCTAGGAGTACAGATTGTGGTCAACATATGTTTAAACAGCGTGAGGGTTATGTGGGGGTCTTTGGAACATTTTCTGCCCTGTAAAGGGTCCCTAGCCCAAAAAGTTTGAGAACCCCTGCTCTATACCATGTGTTCCAACAAACTGCAGCCTTTCACACTGCTCAATTTTCTTAATGGATGCCCATTAGAGATAAAGGTCTAGACTTTGTAAGTGTAGACTGGTTGTCACTTTCTGTAATATAGGAATGTATATGGGTGTCAGTGTCTGTTTTTGTGTGTGGTGGTGGATGCAGCCAGTGAAATCTGTCTTCTCTATTCTTCTCTACTCAGTAAAGTGACAGCAGGGCTTTAGAAGGTTACAGCCCCTTCACCCCTCCTCTTACAGGAACTGGCTTTTGACAGGCACTCTGCAGGTTGGCCAGCAACCTAAAGACCCCACCGGGTCAATCTCCTGCCATCCCCAAGCTGCTGCTGTTGTCACGGTGACACAGTTAGAAAGAATGTGTCCTGTGGTGATGGTGAAAGAATTCCTCTTGTTTCAGAGTTATGGTGGGGGGGTATTGTCTGGGGTGCTAGTAGATGGCCATGAGTTTAAGTCATGATCAAAAACAACCCTCGCCCCCTCGTTTCCCTCACATACGCACATACACAGATGCATGGATAATGCATACCATCTTAGAGCACTGTGACCTGGTCCTTGTAAGAGTCAAACCAACACTTATAAATTCATGTATGTGTGAATTAAGGTCATCAAGCTTTTAAATGATGTTAATACTTTTCAATAACGCCTGTTTTGAAATGATTTAAAGATCAATAGTATCAAAAAGTACACAAGCTTTAAAACAAATAGAAATTTAAAGCTTATCAGTGTACAATGTACTTGTGCAATTAGGCATTGCGCAGAAGCTTGCCTGCATTTTTTGGTAGTCAGAAACAAGAAGTAATCCAATATTGGATGCTCACAACTTGCATTTTTGTAACCATGGCATTGAAATAGGTTATATATAGTTTGATTTGTACCAAAAACAAACTTCACCGATCTAATGTTGTAACAACCCAAGCATGGATAATGCATTCCATCACACTGGATTTTGCACGCATCTTGCAGCTGGCCAGGGCCCCAACGCACATATTTATTTATGCAGACACTCTTATTCTCACAGCCTGTTGCTTGCAAGCTGTTGTTCTGTCTGGAACTTTGGCTCTCCATGCTGTCTGAGCTATTTTAAAGAAAATGCCAAGTCTTTGTCCTGCTGCATGTAAATGCTGGAGTAGTGTTGAATTTGCAGAGATGGCCAAAAAAAGAGGCAAATTACATTTCATCATGGCAGAGTGTGTAGATGCAGGCTAAGATACTTGTCACAGTAAACCAAGACAGATGAAGACCATCCAAAAGCCCAGTGTTTCCAGCTTGCTTTGGCTTTGCATCTCGTGCCCACCGGGAGCGTGCAGCCGTGGCCTTGACTGGAAACAAACACGCAGGCAGACTCAAACACAGACATGGAAATAAAGAGCAGTACATGCACAGACACATGGATAAAAGCACATGTACCAACATCCATGGATATACTGTTGTGGAGATGAATGTGCATTCACCATTTGCTCAACATCCCCAGCTTGGAAAGAAGAACTTGTACAGTATGCGGCGAGGGATGCTGTGTGGAAAGGAATGTGTCCATCTGGGTTCATAGTGTGACTCTAATGTGGCTTTGCTGTCCATTGATTTAGTCTTGGGTTGCCATGTTATAATGAGCTTTCCAAGTAAAATGGGAAAGGTTACCTCATGCTTTTTTGTTTGGTTATGGGCAGCATGTGTGCAATATTTGGGATGGAAAAAACTGCAAGAGCAGTGACCTTCAAATAATTTAAAGAGTTCCAGTCTACTTCTATATTTTCCTTCCCTCTTTTCTCTTGTCCTCTCCTGCGGCAATGACTGAGAATGAGAGGAATTTTGTTTACCTGTTAATTAAGGGATCTACTTTATAATGGGAATTAAAACAACTTTTAGAGGTTCACCCAAGTGTAACAACTTAATGAGCAGATACTCTAGACACAGTGCAGACACAGAGGAACTTTGATCACACCAAATCATTTCTAAACACTGTCTTGTTAGGCTTCTAGAGAAGGGAAAGCAGTAGTTATGTCATTGTCTGTCTCCAGTGTAATGGGGTAACGATTACATTACTCTTATTACACTGTTTGCTATGAAGTGTTTGTGTTTTTGTTGCTAAGCCTGGGGTCAATCTAATGCAGACCTTTGTATTTCTTTAAATCTGTTTAAATTATCGAATAATATGTATATTTAGAGAGGTTTAACCTATTGCGGGATTCTTTTTTCTCTTTGTAGTAACAGTATTATACATGGAATTAGATAATTAAATGGCACTGCACATTTAAATGCATGTTTAAGCACAATGACGCCCTTCTACTCCTAAAACCAGCCTGTGATGTGACACTCATCTCATGCAGGTACATAAGATTAATAAGTCTTTGTGTTTAGTTCTCTGAGCATTTGTGGTTGGAAGTGTTTTTCTCTCTATTTGTGTAAAGCTGCCACTGAAAACACCTGATATGCTGATTCATCATAAAAGTATTCATACAGCATTTCAACTTGCATAATGAAGAACTTGTTGGAAGTAAAATGTATTAATCATTGAATTATACATGCTTTACTCAATGGGCAGAGTTACAGTATTTACAGACCAAGATCAGAGCTACAGCCCACTTCTTTAAGTCATTTTGGACTAAAACTGGCAACTAACAACTTGACACACCTTTAAGCAGATGAGCAATTGTTGTTGTTGCACTGGGCTCAAAACAAACTGAGTCAGTTCATAGCAGCAACATACCTTATGTTAAAGCCCAGGACAGACATAAAGTCTACTTTGTCAAGCTAGCATACTCGCCTTATGTTGCTGTTAATTTCAAACAGCAAACTTGGAGGAGAAAATACATTTTCTTGTTGCTGTTTCTTAATTCACTTCTATTATGAACGCTGACATAAGGATAAAGAGGATGTTTTTTTTTTTTTTGCATATGTGTACCAGTCTCTGCTCTTTAAGGCCTTGTCCGCACAGAGACCAAAATAATATATTTCTGTTTTGTTTTGAAAAAGTTTTCCGGAAACATGGCATCATATCAAGAAATGTCCATGCAAGCAAGAAACCATTCAAAACTGGAAAAGCAGTCAGGCCTCCGCCATTCGCCCTATCTCCCAATAGTAAAGAATCCTTTAATCACTCCCAAAATCTAATCAGTTCTTCCTTATGCCATTTGTGACATTTCCTGAAAATTTCATCAAAATCCTTTTGTAAGTTTTTGAGTTATGTTGCTAACAAACAAACTAACAAACCCTGCCGATCACATAACCTCCTTGGCAGAGGTAACAACTGAAAATGCTGTAGAACATATGCCAGGCATGTAAGTGGTGCTGTAACTCTTCCTAATATTTTAGACACTTTTATATTTCTGGTCCTTAGGTCTTTTTAATGTAGTTGGTTCATGTGTTGCCTGGATTGGTCTAGGTTATTCTGGGTTTTTATTCTTGGTCCTCACTTTTATTACAAAATGTTTCATATCTGGGTTTTTATGATGTCCTCCTAAATTGACATCATTTTTTGTGCTTAGAATGTTCAGCTAGTTTTTGTGATGTTGGAGTTTCACTGTTGGCTTGTTGTTAGGGTTTTGTCTTTCTTGTGATGTTTTGCCATTGTGTTTGATGCTTTGTGATTGTGATTCTGCTTATTGTCAAAGCAATTTGTTAACCTCTGTTTTTAAAGGTGCTATACAAATAAAGTTTATGAACATGTGACATATGCCGTACTCCAAAACCATTTGTTGATCACGGTGGTTGTAGAGGAGCAGAAGATTTTGCTGTCAGAGCCTTAATAAGTTTAGCAGCTTCTAGCTTAGCAGCAAGAATACAGTCATGTAATCTGCCTTTATTTTTGTTGTTGGCTGGGCTCATACATGCAGGTTAAGTGGCCTATGATGTAATTGTTTCAGGAAAGATGCCCTTGGTTGTACACATGAAGACAAAGCGTCTTTTGCCTCCCTAAACGCCTCTTCCATGTGGATGAAACACCGATTCCGCAAGATACTTTTGCAGATTCTCCTAGACTTTTCTCTCTGGGGATGGTCCAGAGTGAAACATGCATAAGGACCAGGGATTCAGTCTGAGCTGTTGTCTCTTCTACTCTATTATGCTAGATTTATTTTACCTGCCAACATGGCTGGAAGGTTGAGTCATTGATGGCATCTGATTATCTTCTTGTCTGCATGATGGCATTACAAAAGTCCATATCATAAGAGAATTAATACCACTGAGGGCACTGATACCAGTTCTTTAAGACTTTTATTCAACAGAAGACTGTTATCAACAAACTATTCAGAGTATTTAGGAGTACTAAATTAGGTTTCAAAATTATGAAATTATATCAGTTATCTCCCCTCTGGGAAATTTTGGGCCCGTCAGATCCAATGAAACTACACCCAAATGCAGGAGAGATCCACCTCTCAACTGTCAGAAACTGCAGAGACCTAACAAAGGAGGCTTCCTCTGTTTTCCTGGACCTGTACAGTTTTACATGTTTGACCTACCAGACCCAGAACACTGTATTCCTTATCCTTAAGGAATTCCAAAACCAAAGTTTTATGTCCAGGGAAGACACACTGTCTGACGGATGGCAAAACTAACAAGTAAAGCTGTTGTTGGTGATGTTGCAAATTGTCATAAATTGTAATTGAGTGGAAGAACCAACAAAAAGCCCAGTGCTTTATTTTTTTATCATTGTAGTGCTAGGAGGTGGGATTATGCTTAGAGACACCTGTGTGTTGTCAAGCCCTTCCCACATCCTGCTCCTTTAGTGTTTTGCTGCATTAAATTCTAACTATAAAGTGTATTGGCTATGTTTTCAGAACAGTTTGTCCTCCTGTTTAGCTTGGCCCGCTTCCGCGCTAGACATCTCTCTACTTTTCACTCAGATTTTTGTCCATTGGCGGTCTTGGCCCAGGCCAATCACAGGGTGTGCGGAGGTAAAGACTGTCTGCTCTGACTGTGACTCTGGAGTTTACACTCCGGAAGAGCACTTTCCCAAGCTCTCGCCTTGCTTGGTCCCCCACGGGATTGGCGGGTGAATTATAAAAAATCTGCACAGGCATGCAGAGGAGCCCAGGAGCAGGGACGGGATGGAGGAGCTTTGGTAGATATTCTCAAGTGTATCCCTTAAAATGTGAAGGAGGGAGAAAACAGGAAGGAGAAGGAAAGGAGAGGATTTTGGCTTTGCAGCTCAGCTCAGAGACTGTGGCTTGGAGGAGAAATTTGATCTGGAGCCCTGAGAATAATGTTAGTGTGCTGAAGCAGCCAGGTTATTGTCGAAATAATCTGTAGGTTCGCTCACTGTGGCTGAGCTGGTTTTAAAGAGGGAAGGTTTTACCATTAGGCTTTAAAATCCCACATTGTGTGTCAGCACACTGTGATATCAGATAGCTATAAATACTACTCACAGTAGGCAGTCTTTTTTTCACTGTGAATATTATATGACACTTCCTCATGTGTCTGTAAGATCCAGGCCCTCTGGGTGTTGTTAACAGCAGAGACAGGTATTGTCTGTGGTGTAGGACTTGCCATGTCTGTCTCCTGTGTCTAAGAGCACAGCTGTGGTAGTAGAGGACTGTGTGTCTTTTACCTTTATAAACCTCATCTTTTGACTTTCATTACTGCCTGCCAAACAGCAGAGCTCATTGCCAAGAAGAGCTGTATAGCGTCTTTTGTTTGGCGAGCTTTCCTGTCAGTGGCCTTACTTACTCTATCAGTGATCATTATGCTTGCTCAACCACAGTGTACAAACCCCAGGTGCATTTACACCAAGGTCTCATGTTTTACTTTAGGGTGAGCTAATGATGTGAACTAATTTGTCTTTGGCAGACAAGCAGCAGAAATGAGAGGTATTCAAAAGGTTAGCAGGGTGTAGAAATAATCAAAGGAATAGCGGATAACGTTCTGTCTGTGACATTCATTAGGGGCCAAACAGAGCAATAAAACATATGACTTCAAAGGCTGGCAAGTTTAATTAAAATCATAATAGTCAATTTTCTCAAAGTCATTCTAACACACCTTCAAAAGTCTGCTGGTGGTAAATTTACTCTTTACTCTGCTTATCAGCTAGTGGTCTCTCCAGGGTAACACACTGAGCTCACTGTACTCAAGCATCTTGGGTGACTAGACTTGGACTGTTTATGCCCATATTTTTTGTGTTAAGTTTCCCCCTCTTTTTGAAGTATGCCTTGAGGACTGGTGGTTTGAGTTATACCAAGAGTGCTTAATGTGTTGTTGAAAGCAAGAAGAAAACTAACTGTGCAAAGCTAGTGGTCTTGCTGGATTCCATGTCTGTCGTCAGGCAGACTCATCTCGCAAAGCTCCAATGTGAAAAATTTGTGCCCTGTATGAAAAATAGCTAACAGATCAGCATCATTTGAGGTAAACAAGGCAGTGGCTATGGGCGGGATTTAGTTGTACCACAACCCAGTAAACAATGGCAGTCACTGGTGAAACAATGTGCTTCCTGACAGGCCTCAGGTCTGGAAAGCATTTCATTATTTACAGAAGAGCTGAGAACCACAGTGAAAGCTTTTCTTGGTAGAAAAAAATGTTTTTGCTGTTCTCCCAACTGGTCTTGAAATGAATTTGATTCACTAAATGGTACCATGGTTAGAAAAAAAATGCCAGGGCCTGCCTGTTGATCTCGCGCTTTGTAGTTTACATACCGGAGCTGGGCATTCCCTGATTGACTGGTTATAAATGTCATTGACAGAATTTTAATACAATCACCTTCCAAAATTTTTTGAAAGGTTCTGCCTTTTCCTGATGCTGTATCGGCAGGTCCCCAGATGGATGGGGAATGTAGCTCCAGCAATGGATACATAAAACAGTCTGTTTGGCATGTCAGGTTAGAAGAAAACAAGACAGAAGTATCAACATTGTGAGTACTGGAGTAATACCCACATTATTTGGACAGACCATGTGAAGAGTCGCAAAGTTGGCCACATTTTCACCGTAGACTCAAACCAGTTTGCAGCTCACTAACTTTTTTACCAATTGTTTGGTATTTGACATTAAAGACCAAATGGAAGAACATACAGCAGTAATTTGCTGAAAGGGGGACCTATCCCCACCTATAGTAGTAGAGTTGGACATAAGTCCATCAATGAATTGGCTTTCCCCCAGTGCTTGTATTCTGGGCTAAATGAGCTAATTGTAGGTTGACTGTTGCAATCATCAGATTTGCAAGATACTAAATATGAGAGTGTGCAACATAGGATCACCATAGTTTCTAACAAATATCTTCAATTAAATTTTTATATCTGTAAGAATTTCTGTAACAACCGATCTAACAAAAGTCAAGGTATTTCATTCAGGAAAAAAATGATTGATAGACTTGCTTAATTCCAGGATTCAGCTCTCAGTGTGCTTTAAATATGTATTCATAAGATGCGTTAGCCAGCCAAGTCTCAAGCCGTAGAGGTCTCTTGTTCTGAATGGCCATACTTAAAGATGGATGGATTAAGGGAAATGTCTTTCAAGCAGTCATGTTGTTGGACAAGTGAAAAACTTTGGAAGTACAGTTGTGTGAACAATAGGTATTCTCATCAGTTGACTCCTTGCCAGTTCCTTAAATTTGGTGTTTTTGTTTAATTGTCTGTGTCAGGAAGTTATAAAGATTCCCCAATTTCCGTAGAAAATGTTTCAGATGCAGTGGGGTGATCCAACAACAATGTCTTAAGTATGCAGAGATCTTGAGTATCACCAAAACTTAACGATGTTGGCTGAAGCTGAAGTGGTACTTTAGCTCCAGATGTACCAAATGTGTGTTTTTGTATTTCACAGCAGCAGAGCTGGATGGGGTCGACTAGTCCAAAGGGAGAGAAGTTTAAAAGCAGGCCACGGGATGAGCTGGCATTGGCACTGCTCTATATTGCCAGCAGTGTAATTGGGAACAGACAAGAGATGACTCAGGAGCTTTAGTGATGGAAGCATTCTGTATTTGGGGAGGAGGGGCTGACAAACCGTGGGAGGGAGTTGAAGGACAGATCCCCCAACTCTGCATTGAGACGTAACATGACACCATCTCCCAGATGGGGGGATTGAGAGAGATTTGTTTGCTCTGCCTCCAAGACGGATTAATACTCTTTCACTTATTTTTCACTTCTCACAGGGATGATCTTTTGCTCTGGATGAGAGACTTCTCATGTTGACTGAGTAAAGGCTTCTTTGTAATTGTTAGCCATATGTTTAAAAACCTAACCGAAACAAAGAATTTTTTTGTAATCCTATTTTCCACAAGGTCAGTCCAGGTTTTCTCTTACCTTTTATCGGGTCTACCATGTCAAAAGCTTCCCCTTCAAACTGCTATTTTGAGAGGGGCTTATCACTTTGAAGACTTAAGTGCATCATTAGCCTGCAGGCCGCTCCATTTGCAGTCAGCAGAATGTGAGATGGAAACCACAAACTCCAAAGGGAAAGGGAGACCTTCCCCATTAAAAGCCTGTGGGTAAACTGCTGCAGGATGGTCGTTAATAAATTTTGACAGGTGGAACAAGTGAGTTGGACTTTAAAGAGGATTTTGCTGAGTTAGTCTTGTGTTTTCCTTCTGTTCACTTCCATTTTGACCTTGTGGCGGTCAGAGCCGTCCCATTCATCAAAAACAAACTCAGCTCCTATTAGATGAGGAGTATTCTCAAGTATGAAAACTTGCTGTGCAAAGACTTTGTTTCAGGAGGTGCAAAGGTTAGTGCTAGTTCCTTTTCCTGCAAGTCACATCACACTAATGTTTTTTTTTTGCACAAAAACTTCTAACATCATACATAAGGCATGTCCTAAATTGTGCAGTATTCTGTCCCTTGGTTGTCCCTCTGCACGATAATTACATCCTTTGTGGTTTTCTCTGTGGCCGCATTTATAATTAAGGTTTGTTTGTACATTTTTTAAGCTTATATTGTGGCCCATTCTTCCATCTCTCAAGGGGTTAAACTGTAGACACTCAGGCCGTCAGGAGTTGCAGTCATAGACACAACCACAATAACAAGAAATGCTTTGTGTGTGGCGTTAGAAATACAACAATGGATACTCATGTTATATTTAGAGGGGATTGATAAGCAAAAATACATGCAGGGAGAAATTGATTGTTTGTGGTATTCCTCCGTCAGTTCCTGTCTGGTTCTGCGGCTAACCCAGTCTCTCAATGCCGTCTCACGTCCATCCTCTTCGAACAATGGAGGGAGCAGGGGGGAGAAGTGGAGGGCCAAGAGGACAGTACAGCAGGGCAGGCGGGCTATCAGTGGAGTTAGGACAGGATTCTGCAGAGAAGGCTGGCTTACATATGGACTTTAATTGTGCTGGGCCTGTCTTTGGCCGTGAAGTGCTTGTTTCTGACTGCCTCCTTACCACTGACATTGACATCATATCTGTCTATAGGATTTGTAAAAACAGTTAAAAAAATTGTTATTAGCATTTTTTCCAGTAGCTGCTGCAAGCAAAAGAGAGAGCAGTGTTAATTCATTTAGAATTAACAGGTTGGCTAATAGCAACGCCTTTCAAGTCATTTTAGTGTTTCATAAATATAAAGATGCTTGAGTTGTGTTAATGTTAATTACAATAAGAAAGAGCTGCACAGAGCACTGCTTAAACTGCACGAATACTTGGGCAATGTTTAAGTCGCGAGTATTTGTGCAGTTCCAACAGGGATCATGAACTTGCCTACAATTTCTGGTAACTGAAAATGAGTAATTTCTTTCACTTGAGTACCCATGAGGTGTTTTTTGGTACTGAGACAAGTGTTTATACTGTTCGATGATAAATAATATTGCATGAAAGTTATTAATTGATTGCTATTGCTATTGTTATTAATTGATGCATTACGTCAGGAAGACCATGGTGTCAGGTGGTGCCAATTATATGAGAGATGAGCTGATGGCTAGCTGATTTGCTCTAAGCACGCTATTCGCTAAGTACTCATGTACCACATTTAAACTGCTCTGGCCTGGCTTTATTTTGTTGCTCCCTTTGCAAGCCATTTTTTACAACCCTTCTCCACCCCAGCTTCTCCTTATTCTGTTTCTGTCTTAATCAATGTTATTCTGTTGTCACTGATGCCTGATCTGTTCTGGGTTTTTTTAATGCTTCTCTCCCTCAGGCTTTCCTTGTAGGTGCGAGAAAGGCTGGAATGTGTGCTGTTCCTGCTTGATGCTTTCCACGTAGGCTCATGGAAGGGCAGGAGAATCCCAGAACAGCCACACTGCCAAAATTTAATCACTACAATAAATGCAGATTAATAACTGTTAACAAAGAAGAGGCTTTTTTCCCTCTGATGTGACCAACCCTAGAAGACAAGTAGTTTTCTTAGCGAAAGAAGTAGTAGTCTGTGTTTGACGATAGAGCAGAAAGCCAGGAGATAGAAAGGTAATGTTTCTGTTAGAACAATACTGAGACAAAGGTAATGAAAAGATATATTTGCATGAAAGATAACTGGTAAATTTGATGAGTGTGTGGTTTTCAGGCTTGTAACACTTTTTTGGCTGGTTTAAGTGTGCATGGGGCGATACACACAGAGATTCAGGCGCTCATAGTCACAGTTGGCCTGTTTGGATCATTTCCAAGGCCCTGCTATGAAATCAGCTTGGGAAAGCAGCAGGGGCCCTGAACAGGACACAGAGACAGAAACGAAGAGAGAGAAAAAGAGAGAGGACTGCCGAGCCTAGATAAAATTCCATTGTTTATTTGCCTGACCCTCTCTGCCCCCCTCCCCCTTTCCATACATCCCATCCTTCACTAACAACCCTTCAATGAGAACTCCGCAAAAATGCTATCAAAGCCTACTAAATGAAGGCAGAATGTCAGTCATGGAAATAATCCCCATATCACTCAAACCAAATACTTTGTGTCAGATCTAGAAATCCAAGAATGCTTGACACAAGCTGGCTGCACGTTGTTAATCTCTGCTCCGGATCTGCAGAAGCAAACATGTGTTACAATCCAAAATGAAAACAAGCAAAGTGATAAAAAAATCTTCTGTCCTTCCCCCATGTTCATGATTTTCTCCTCCATCATACTGTTTATACATCTTTGACTGAGCCTGAGTGTTAATGAAAGAGTGAGAATAGAAGGGAGAAATAAAAGAGTGAAGGACATGGAGGGAAAAAGCTGCCAAGTTTGCCATTCCAGAAAGAGCTGGCTAAATGTGCAGTGGTGCATTAAATTGATTGCAGGCAAAGGCTTTGGCACATGCTATAATAAACCACATCATGTAGGGTTAAGGGCCCTCAACTCAGCGTGGGTGCAGAAAGAGAAAAGGGAAAATAAATCATCTTTTTTTCTTGGCTGTATATAACTCCCATTTTCAGCTGTCGTAGTCTTTAACTGTCCCAGATTTAAGTAAAGCCTAACTTATATGGATGACAAGTGGTTTAGGGGCTGCCTTTTCTTGGCTTCTCCCTGTAATTTTTGTGACTTCATGTCCTGATAATTGTGAAATGCAGCTTGGGCTGAGAGTAACTTTGCCCTTTTTAGGTATGTTGAAATGAAAGTGAGAAACTGAGTACTTTTAGCAAGAACAAGCACAGGATGATGATGATGTCATGGTTTTAGCTGTTTCTGCAGGGCTGGACAGAGTGATGGAGGGACACAAGGATAGGGAGGAGGATGAAATCTTTATGAGAAGCAGCTGTTAGGGAGAGGCAAGCAGGCAGGCAGGCTTCCAGAGCACTGGAGCTGCAGCCTGCCAACAGCTCACTGACAACAACTCACAGGCCTGATAAAGCTGGCTATGAAATGCCAACAACACCACCTGCATCCAGTGATACCTCGAACAGCAAAACTTTAAGTATCAGCTGAACTTAAGAAAGAGAAAAATTAGTTTTCAGCAAGCTCACTAAGCTCAACAACAAAGAAACCATGTGTAGACCAACAATATCCCTGTCTGTTATGTCCACACCTTGCAGCAGTAGTAATACTAAATTTGACAATTTATGACTGACACATCCTGTTAACAGAGATAGTTTGAGCCAAATCATAACTGACACAGCATGAAGAGCAATTTAGTTGGAAAAATCGGTGCACGCATGTGTGTGTCATCACATTGCCATTGAATGAGTCCAGGCTGGTTGGATGAGTTATCTGTGCTGGCTAACAGGCTCCACTGAAGTGAGCCAGGATACAGTCACAGCTAATACTACAGTATGGTCAAACAGCATCAGTTCACACATGATCCCAATCACTGGAGTTGAGGTTTACAAAAAGACATTTTCATGAAGAGAGTCTAATTGCATAGTTGATGTCGGGGCTGGGAATTGCTGGTCTATACACCAATTTGAAAAAATTGTCTGGCCTCTACTGGATTTGAGGTCTGAGGGTTACACAGATCAAAATCATCAAACCTAAATGACTCTTTTGACTGAGTCAGTAATTCTTTTTAAAAATTGGAAAAATCTTTTGTCTCTTATGTAACCATCACTTTTCATTCATTATCTTACCAAGGGCACGACTAAACTGATTGCACTGGCGTCAACTGGGATGATTTTCAATTTGTCTGTTGTTTTTGACCTGTCATTAAAGTCAACAATATAGTAATGAATCTTTAAAGATTGATTGCTAATACATCTGATTTTCTGTAGGACATGTCAAATACCTGACAAATACGATAAAATACAATATACAATCCAATATGTAGAAAGATATAGCAAAAAATTAACACTGCCATGTATGAAATATCTACAGATGAGCGCATGCATTTGAACATTCAGTTAACCATAATATTTCTTGGTGATAAAAAAATGTTTAAGACTCAAAAAATTAATTTTTGTACGTTCTGAGAGTAGACATTAACTTTCTGTGTATTTAGTTATTACATTGTGGATATCAACAAGCATAATTTGAGAGAATTTTTGGCAAAATGCTTTCTAAGGATAGAAACGTGTTCAATACTATTAATTTCTTTCAGAGAGACATAATGACTCTGCTTTAAGGGCACACTTACACGAGGGCCAGTCTCCCTGTAACATGCTGTAGCATCATTGTCCCCAGCCCCCAGCTGGCTTGCTCACACAGTACTTCAGGCCTAACCACAACTGAGTACTGATATGTCATCATGTCATGATACACAGTTTACATACACCTTCTCAAAGTCTGCACAATGGAAAGACGCACAGGCAATATGATGGTAACTTTATCTACTTCTCAGGTTTTGAGTCAATTTGTTCAAAAACAGCTTTAATACACTCTGCCATAAGCAGTGATTATGACACCACTTAAATTGCTTCTTAACAGAAATAGCAAATCAGCCAATCACATGGCAGCAGCTCAACACATTTAGGTATGAAGGCGTGGTCAAGACCTGCTGAAGTTCAAACCGAGCATCAGAACGGGGAAATAAGGGGATGTAATCGACTTTGAACGTGCAATGTTTGTTGGTGTCTGACGGGCTGGTCAGAGTATATCAGAAACTGCAGATCTACTGGGATTTTCACGCACAACCATGTCTTGGGTTTGCAGAGAATGGTCAGAAAAAGTGAAAATATCCAGTGAGCGGTGGTTGTGTGAACAAAGATGCCTTGTTGATGTCAGAGGTCAGAGGAGAATAGGCAGACCGGTTCAAGATGATAGAAAGGCAACAGTAGCTCAAATAACCACTCGTTACAACCAAAGTATGCAGAATACCATCTCAGAATACCATCTCTGAAAGCACAACAGGTTGAACCTTGAAACACTGCCTGGACTAATGAGTCTCTGATGATTTCAGCTGTGACATTTAGTTAGTATAGTCAGGGTTAGGTGTGAGCAATATGAAAGCATGGATCCATCCTGCCTTGTAACAATGGTTTAGGCTGATGGTGGTGTAATGGTGTTGGGATACTTTCTTGGCACACATTGGGCCCCTTAGTACCACTTCGGCATCATTGAAATGCCACAATCTGAGTATTGTTGCTGACCATGTCCATCCCTCTGTGACCACAGTGTACCCATCTTCTGATGACTACTTCCAGCAGGATAATGCACCATGTCATGAAGTTCAAATCATCTCATATTGGTTTCTTGAACGTGACAATGAGTTCACTATACTCCGATAGCCTCCACAGTCACCAGATCTCAATCCAGCAGAGCATCTTTGGGATGTGGTGGAATGGATAAGCAGCCAACAAATCTGCAGCAACTGTGTGACTCTGTCGTGTCAATATGGACCAAAATTTCCGAAGATTGTTGCCAACACCTTGTTGAAACTGTGCCACAAAGATTTAAAGTAGTTCTGAAGGCCGTAGGGGGTCCACCCCGGTACTAGCAAAGTGAAACTAATAATGTAGCCGGTGAGTGTAGAATTAGATGTTTATAAAAGTCTGTCCATGGCCACACATACCCACTGTCCATCCACTGATGGAAATCTCCTACATAGTTATGCAACTGATGCTTGGCTCTGATGCCCTGTGTCTGACCCCGACTGCAGCTATCTCTATCTAGTAAAGCCTCAAAGGCATTTGAGGGTTGTCTGCTGTTCACTGAATACAAATCTGTTTTCTTCTGGGGAAAGAGCAGAAGGTTATCCTACAAAAAATACATCTATGTAATGATATTTATATAAGGTCAATAAGCAAAACACACTATAGTTTTGTCAGGTAATTCTGGGAATAGTTTAAAGGAACTTAAACTTTTGGATTTATATACAGGACTTCTAAAAATGTACAAGTCTTAATGTCTGGTTGAAGATCCAACAAATGTGTCTGTGGTATTGTAACCCTTTTCCATTCCAACACACTTTCCTTAGCTTTCATCTTCACTCAACAAATTAATTCTCAACACTACTTCCTCTTCTCCTGCCCACAGTGTCCACAGTCTGTCACACCTCACAGGACTCAGGCTAAAAGGGGCTGGGCAAGCTGAGGTCTTCAGGGTCACAGTTTCCCGTGATGTTTTTATTGGACTCAGCAGATGGCTTCCCTCAGCCTCTGCATTGTTATGGTGGCCATCTTTTCTGAGGGTCAGGGTTAACAATAGTTGCCAATAGCTGTAGGAGACAAAAGCCTTCACTGCTCCCGAAAGGAGTTTCCTCAGTAACTGAATGTTGTAAAACTGGCAATGCTGTCAAATTTACTGCTTTTACAAGATGCAGAAGACACTACTGCTAGTCAGGTTCAGGCCAGTGCTGGGGAATACTGTCTTGCATGCGTGAGTCAAGTTTGAAAAATGTTCAAGCCCAGTTAGCCAGAATTGTGTGAAAACACCAAATTACCTTTTAAGGCTCTAAAGTCTTCTTGTTTTTGTTTTGGCTTTCCTGACAGTGAAGTAGGACAGCCTAAAAGTCCATGCTGTTTTCATAGTGCAACAGTATACTTGTATTATTCTTTGCAATATCCACTTTCCTCTTTAATTTGACAACCCGTCTTCCCATCCCCCCTCTCCTCCCTTTAATGTGCTCCTCCTTCATATCTCACATCATTCCTTCCCCTCTGTGATATGCAACACCCTTCAAAACCAAGAAAAATGTAACTGTAAAACTAGAAGGCTCTATACATTCTTTATGGTCCCCCTTGCCCACCCCCTCCCTTCTTTCCATGCTGGATTTCTGGCCTTCATTTCTGTTTTGGGTTTTAGTAAGGAGAAAAGTATCAGGAGGGGGAGGAAGGGGAAAAAAATTGGTTGATGTTTCCCCTCAAACATGTGACCTCTGCTCGCCTCACAGCTGAAAATAATTTAGGCCTACAGGCCAGTGGATGGCTGACGCAAACACCCCCGCTCCTCTCACTGAGGGGGGGCTAGACCCTAGACAGGGGGTTAAATTAAGCTGTAAGCAAAACTAGAAGTAAAGGTTTTGTGCTTTTGTCTTCTTCTTGCCGGATGAAACTTTTCCATAGTATCCATTTGTTCTGCATCCTGAAAGCGAATAAAAGTTCAAGCCCAGAATCCTTCCAAAACACTGGACCCAGAGGGACAATTATGTTGTTAGCCAACGGAAGAGTTCAGCTATGTGGCTGCAAATGTTTACGTAATCTACTGAAATTGTAGCTTTTTTTCTTACTTGCTTCGATGCCAGTTGGGACAACAATTTGTGGAATTTGGCTGAGTTTGGCTCAGATTCTCGACATAGTCAGGGTGCAAAAAAGAGAGGTGTCAAGGTGAGCTAATGCTTGTTTATTGGCTAAAGAATGTGGGGGGGCATGGGCTGAGCTGTACTCAGGAAACGTTTAACGGCCTACAGATACCCTAAAGTATCACAGCACATCTGGTCGGAGTCACATATGAACTCATGGACATGAGTTGGCCTGGAGTAGTTGATGTTTGGCACAGTGTATTTATATATGTTTATATCCGTTTGTAGGGCTTTGAATGTGAGTGTCCATCTGGGTGGTGTAGCATCATTCACGGTGTTTGCTCGAACAGTTAAGTTGAACTATGGTTATACAGTGTCATGAAAAAATATTTGCCTCCATCCCAGTTCTAATTTTCTTGCATATTTGCACAATTAAATGTTTTAGACCATCAAACAAATGTTAATATTAGGTAAAAATCACCAGGGTGAATACAAAATGCAGTTTGGAAATGATGATTTCATTCATTGAGGAAACTTTCATTCAGTCTCTTAAGCCATTCAGAGGTGGACTTGCTGGTGTGTTTCAGATCATTGTCCTGTTGCATAAACCCATGTGCACTTGAGCTTGAGGTCACAAACTGATTTCCAGACATTCTCCTTCAAGGTTTTCTGGTAGAGAGCAAATTTCTTGCTTCCATCAATAACAGCAAGTTGCTGAAGTCCTGAAGCAGCAAAGCACCCCCAGATCATCACACTTCCACCACCATGTTTGACTGTTGGTAAGATGGCTTTTTATGAAATGCTGTGTAAGGTTTACGCCACATGTTATGGGACACACATCAGCCAAAAAGTTCAACAATAGTCTCATCAGTCCACAGACTGCTTTCTCAAAAGTCTTGGAGCTCATCAAGATTTTTTTGCCAAATGTGAGATGAGCCTTTGTGTGTGTGTGTGTGTTTTTTTTATCATCAGTGGTGGAACTCTCCCAAGGATGCCATTTTTGTGCAGTCTCCATCTTATTGTTGAATCTTAAACACTGACTTTAACTGAGTCAAGTGAGGCCTGCAGGCCTTAATGAGAATTTGCTTCAGAAGAAAAGCATGGGCCCCCTGACAAGGGTGACTGGGAGTCCCTCTTTTTGGGTGACTGCAGATAATTTTCATCACTTATCATGTGTCCTACAAACTGAGACTTGATTTAGTCTAGTTTTTCAAAGATCAGGAAATTTGCCTTTCTAAAACTTGGCAAAAGCAAAATAAGGCTATTATCACTGCCTATGTCAGGCGCCAGCCAATCAGCACACAGGGGGGAAAAAGGCTTGCCAGCCTGCCACCATCCTTGTTGCCTATATTACATATCATTGGAACAAAACAAAGCAAAAACTTCCACACTGCTTTTTTTGTGTAATGTAATGTAAACAAGACCAAGAAAAGGAGATACATAAGTGATTAGACTTGGTCATGTTAGCCACCCAGAGGCTTTTTCCTTCTGCTCCATGCTCTCTGCCAACTTTTACAAGTCAAGTCATGAGTACTGTGCACCAGCGACTCTGATTCAATGCTTCATATGGTTGGTCTTCCTGGCCTCCAACTGGATCTGGTTTCATTATAACTCCAACAAATGGACCAAATAATTATTTCAAACTGTCTGAGCATATCCTCTAACGCCCCCCTTGGCATGAGTTGTCAGTAATAAAGAACAGAAGGACATGTGTAGCGTTGGGAGAAAACCATCGAGGAAGTTATTTTCTGAATTAAGAAGAGAGTTTGCAAAGAGGATCTAAAATAAAAAAACACAACTTGAGTGGAGTGTTTGTCTTGAATAAGCTCCAGAGACCTGTTCTGGAATGAGCAGAAGGACAAGAAACTGACTGATAACTCAGAGAGGTCAAACTGAGTGCCCCTCTTCATCTTACAGATGGTTTCCTAATGGTACTTTCTTTGACTTTTGAGTATTTTTCTCCTTGCTTTCCATAATACCACAAGGCTGAAGGAATCCAGTGCGTGTCTCATTTAAGCCTTTCTGCTATATTATCCAATTACTAAGTTTTGGAGGGATGCTGTGCAACCTGTGAGGTCGTCCACTCTCCGTGGTTCAGAAATGAGAGCGTCTAGCCACAGAAAATAAGAGGTTTCAGCAATTCTGTCGTTCAAATTTACACACTAGAGGAAGAATAAAATCTCTGGGTATGTCTCTGGGAAACTTCTTTTGATTTAAGTTACATTTGTCTTGTGTCTTCATATTTTTTAATCAGGTTTAAGTGTAATTATATTAAAAGCAAGAGGGAGTTTTTCATTTGCCCCAAATTTGCACTTTGCAACATTTTGTCTTGTAAATACTCCTCTCCATGAAACTTCATGACCTACATGTTGGAAATAAAAAAATGTTCTTCTTACCGTGTTTAAAAAATATCATGATACACTTACTGCATGATGCAATTATCCCCTGAACTAACCGTATCTTTCTTTGTGATTTTATAGGATGCCAGCTGCTAGCACCATGACTGGTGGGAGGGCCCTGCTGCTCTGTACAAACACTGACAACTGTATCTACCAATCAGTTAACGGGTAGGTGCTTCAGAAGCCATCAAACATTTGCACTTTTTCTGATTCACTGTCAGACTTTCATTACCAAATGCATTCTAAAATGTCAGTGCTAAAGCAAACCCTGAGATAATACTTGCTTTTGGTCATCTTATTGATGAAATGACACACTGAACAAGACAGACAATCACATCACTGGTTGGATGGTGTTACTAGTGTAATATTTTTGTCTTACTGGCTGATTTCTGTGCAAAAATTAAACTTTTTGCACTCGAAAAAGAGCATTATCTCCTCCTTTTTTGTGCTGTAAACGACACATCAATGTACAATTGTGGAAAATGGGCAATATTATTTGAAGTTAGTGGAGCTATAGCAGTAGAGCAGCCAGAATAGGCTCTCAGTAATGGTCTTGTTTATTTATCATAAAGTAGTGAGGATAATTGCTATTTATTTGATATGATCTGTGCTGTTTTAGCATTTAGAAACCTTGGCTTAAATGAATAATACTAATAATTGTTAGTAAGCAAATCTGGTTCTTTGAATTTAGGTTAAAAAATTATCAAGCACAACTTTTAGAGAGAAGTAGAGTACAAGTTCAACACAATTCTTTTCCATTTTCTAAGCACTTGTCACAACTCTCAATCTTTTTTCCAAGGATACTGCTAAGCCATTGAAAATATGTGTACAATGTCTATTGTGGTTTGTGGTATAGCTCTATCAGCAAAGGCTCAGTGCATCAAATTTTTACAGGAAGAAGGGAGTTGCAGACCTAGATTTCTAAGAGATTTAACTGGGTTGAAGCAAAGTCAATATATCATTAGTTGTGCCTTTCCTGTTTAAGAATGGTATACTTTAAGAATCCTCCAGATATAAGTAACAGGAAATCTCAATTAATCAATCATCAATCAACCTTTGTTTGTATAGCACCAAATAATAACTGAAGTTATCTCAAGGCAAATTACAAAGAGGTCCGGTCTAGACTGTACTCTCTGTTGTGGCCTTTGATAATAAACTAATGTTATAATTAATTTTATAATAAAGACTTTACCCTATTGTAAAAAAGACCAGTGTTAATCACCATGAGCACAGCACTGGCAGTATTTAGGTCTGTTAAAGTTGCAACATAAACCTTCCTTTTAAAGGGCAGTGCTGTCGAGCAGACCATATTCATGTTGACAGCCCTCTACCAAACTTACTGGGGTTGGAAATGACTAGAAGGAGGGGTAGAGGTGGAAGAAAAACAGGAAGAGGAGAGGGACAAGAGAAACAGCAAAACACCAAATGAAAGAAAAATGTATGGCAGCTGTGGCCATAACCTATCTCCCATTTTGTAGAAAATAGCTATAATTTTATTGATGATGGTAACAATTTGATTGACAGAAAGCAAACGTGATGTTATCATCAGGCTTTATTGATACATACAGTTGGGTATCATCAGCATAACAATGAAAATCTATAGCATGGTTCTTCATAATGTTACTTAGAGGAAGCGTGAAAATGGTGAAAAGAATTGGTCCAAGCATAGAACCTTGAGAACTCCATAGCTAACTTTGGTGTGTGTAAAGGACTGATTAACATGTAAAAACTGAGATTGGTGTGAGAGATATGATTTAAACCATATCCGTAATTTAAATTAATGTTGAGGAGAGAGTTGGAAATAAGCACCTACCACCCTCCAAATGTGGTTGCTTTTGTGTAGTGTTGGGACATTTTGTACATCCTACAATTCAAAGCGGACATATATTAAACACAGGTATCATAGTGCTGCCAATTCAAATGAAGTTGGAAGACATAAAAAGAAGTTAAGGAACGAGTGGCTTATTGGTTTGGATCAATAAGCCACAATGGTGGTGGCAGGTATATTTCCAACCCTGGTGGAGGATCTTTAAGAATATGCCAGGACTGATTGAGTGCTTTTTTATGACTTTCAATTTAGATTTTATGATAAACAAATCAGTAAAAAAACACAATGAACACATAATACATTTTGTTACAATAGCCGCCCCCTCCTACACCCCAAAACTACACACAAGAGGAGTCAGTTTACATAACACTACATCTTATCCACTAACATAGTCTTCCAGCCAGTGTTCTTGCACTTGGTCTCCACTCTGACAATTTAGAGCTTTTTTAACCTAAAAAGCTGATTGGAAGCATACTTTCTTTGGTAATAGCAACATAATATTTGATTTGTTGTGCTTTTTATTTTGCCGTGGTAAGACAGATCATCTGAGGGCAGCAAAATGTTACAACAACTTTGATTCAGTACCGTTATTCATTTTATTGCCTAATCTCCAAATTTTCCAAAGCATGTTTTTCTGGCCTCATCTGCACTTTCCTCATAACCACTGTAGTTCTGTACTGCCTATAAGGACACTGGGAACACCATATTAAACACTGTCTTTCCATTCAGGTTGACAGTGAAACAATAGCAGGGCTAGAGAGCAAAAAAGGGCAGAGTTAGCCATCTGGCATCTGGATATTATTACTACCCCCCTGCTGCCACTGTCTGATGCCTCTTTGACCACTCTCTATGGTCCCTTCTGTCGTCTTTGCAATATTCATCAGTGCTATTTAGATTATAATGAAGGGATTTAGTTTTTGCCAGTGAGAGGGATGGTAAGAGTTTAATGTTTAGAGGATCAGCTGTCTAACTTACTTAACACTGCTTAATAAAGTATTTAACTTTGGGGTTTGCCAAACTATATAACATTAGAATGAATTAGTTTTCTATCCTTTTGTTGTCCAATTCAGTCTTCCTACTGTCCTCTGATCTAATGTTAGCTCAGCTGGTCTGAGATGCTGGTGTGCCCTCAAACCCCGACCCCTTTTTTTCTGTACTCAATGACCCACATCTCCACACCCCACCCATTCTTTGCTTTACTTTACATACTGCCATACTCATAAAAAACTTTATCTATCTTGTCTTCTCACTTAATCAACAATATTTTTTTAAACAGGACAGTGTATTTTTAATTCCCTGTCTATCTGTTCCACTGTTCTTAACCCCTTCACCCACACACCCACCCTTGCAAACTCCTGCTCTCCTTTGCTTGGCTTCTCTATTTGACCTACTTTTTCTCCTCTGTTGCTTCATGCCTAATAGAACTGCTGTTTCAAGCTAGAGATGCAAAACATGACAGAAAGGGGGAAGAGAGAGAGAGAGAGGTCAAGCTAATAAAACCCAGAGCAATTTGGAAGACAATTATTTGGTTTCCTCATTAGCTGTGGTTACAACATCACGTCATTTTTCTTCTCTTTAAATGTCTCTGAGGAAACTTGAATCACAAATTTCCCCTTGAGATTTCCTCTGAATTTCATGACTGTTGGTTTTCACATCCAAAAATGTCATTAGAAGTCACCCAGAGAGGCAGCATTTCCTCCATTTGTTGGAAATTCAATCATGTGATGAATGGTCTAAGGCCAAAACTGAGCTTTTAGGGTCAGGAGAAGGAATGAAAAGATGCACGTCTACACTCTAGCCCCTCCTCTTCTGTGTATACTTTCATCTCCTCTCCAGAAATAGCTGTGTGTATAGCTAGTAAACTTTGACCCTAAAACCCAGAGTTCAAACAGTCACGACCCAGTAAACTTCCAGGAGTGACTCACTGCTGAAACAGACGTCTCTGCTGCTTTAACGAGGATTCTTGTTTTCCCCATAAAACAAAGATCTATTGTGGATGTAATTGTAAGTGCTAACATTACACTACCAATTCTAAACTCAATGGGAAGCATGATGCTCTGTTTTATACACTGAGGTGGCAATTAACATTTGAATAAAATTAATTGCCCCGTAAATGATAAGAATCAAAAACAGTGTGATGTATTTTCTCCTTTAATTTATTTACTACAAGAAAGTATACATCACTTGCTGCTCTGGCTTAGTAGTCAATTAGAATGCTTTTACCAGTTTGTTTCCCTCCAAGTAGTCAAGTCTTATGAATGAAAGGCTACGTCTGTCCTTACTGCAGTAAAAGCAGTCAGATAAATGCGTAGCAATGATTTGAAGGATAGATAAATTTGTTTTTTCATGATAAATTTTTATGTCTGGGGGTTGGTACAGAGGTTAGAGTTCTCGACACACTGGTAGAAGGATCGCATCCTAGTCTTGGTGTTGTTGCATGCTCCCACTCCCCATGGTTCCTGTCTCTCTTCATTCGATAGTTGACAAGGGAACTTATCTTTTTTAAGATCTTATTGCATAGCTAATCTGAACACAGTGGTTGTGATTTTCATTATGTCAAGTCTGCTGGTATCTGTTTGTGGTACTTATGCACCTGATGTTAATGTTTTTACAGGCAAACTCAAGACCTACCTTTTTATAATAATAATAATAATATCTTGAATTTATATAGCGCCTTTCAAGAAACCCAAGGACGCTTTACAGGAACACATAGACATGGACAAACTATGTGAGGGGTAGGATGAGTGTAAGGGGTGGTTTAGTGAAGACTGTAGGCTGTGATGAACAGGTGGTGCTTGAGACGTTTTTTGAAAATGTCCAGAGATGGAGCGCTACGAATGTCTGCAGGAAGAGTGTTCCAGAGGGTGGGAGCTGCAGCACTGAAGGCTCTGTCTCCATAGGTTCGGAGTTTGGTTTTGGGCGTGGAAAGTAGGCCGGTGTCTGAAGATCGAAGGTTGCGGGTTGGTGTGTATGGATGGAGGAGATCAGAAAGGTACTGGGGAGCCAGAGCATGGAGAGATTTGTATGTGAGGAGGAGGACTTTGTAGTTGATACGGGACTTGATAGGGAGCCAGTGGAGGTGGATGAGGGTCGGAGTGATGTGTTGACAGGGTCTAGTGCGGGTGAGAACTCTAGCTGCAGAGTTTTGGACGTACTGAAGCCTGTCCAGGGTTTTGCTGGGAACTCCAGACAGGACTCCATTACAGTAGTCCAGGCGGGAGGTTATGAAAGCATGAATGAGTGTTTCAGCCACAGAATCAGGGAGTGATGGTTGGAGTCTGGAGATGTTCTTGAGATGATAGAAGGCAGATTTGGTGACAGACTTTATGTGGGACTGGAAGGAGAGGGTGGAGTCCAGGATGACGCCCAGGTTTCGGACCTCGGAGGATGGACAGATGGAGGTCCCGTCCACATCGAGCATGAGATCTCCAACTTTCTGCAGCAGCGCTTTGGGGGCCACCACCATGAGCTCTGTTTTATTGCTGTTGAGTTTGAGTTGGTTAGAGGTCATCCAGGCTTTGATGTCGTGGAGGCAGTTTACCAGGGAGTGGGGAGGGAGCTGAGTGGATGGTTTGGTGCTGAGATAGAGTTGGGTGTCATCTGCAAGAGTGAAAGCTGAGACTGTGTTTGTGAATAATCTGTCCAAGGGGAAGCATGTAGATGGTGAAAAGGAGAGGTCCAAGAACAGAGCCTTGAGGCACGCCCTGGTTAACTGGGGCGGGGGATGAGTGAGAGGTGCCGATGGTAACAAACTGTTTTCTTTGTGAGAGATATGAGTGAAACCAGGAGAGAGCTGTATCAGTGATGCCAAGATGGTGAGACAGGCGGTCAAGGAGGACGGTGTGGGATATTGTGTCGAAGGCAGCGGTTAGGTCAAGGAGAATGAGGAGGCTGATGTGTCCAGAATCTGCAGCTGTGAGGAGGTCATTGGTTATTTTGATAAGGGCGGTCTCAGTGCTGTGGTGAGTGCGAAATCCTGATTGAAGAGGTTCATGGAGGTCATGGTTGGACATGTGTTGCTGGAGTTGGGCAGCGACTGCTTTTTCGAGAATTTTGCTGATGAAGGGAAGGTTGGAGATCGGTCGATAGTTGGAGAGGTCCTCCGGGTCTGACCCAGGCTTCTTGATGATGGGGGTTACTGAGGCAGTTTTGAAGGATGAGGGGACAATTCCAGATGATAATGAGGTATTGATGATGTCTACCATGATGGGGCACAGAACAGACAGAGATGCTTTCACCAGTGGTGTGGGCATGGGGTCGAGGGAGCAGGTGGATGCCTTGGCCTTCTTGACCCATTCAGCCACTTGGAGAGTGTCCACGGGTGTGAAGCAGGAAAGACGGCAGTGAGGCGGAGGAGCGGTGTCCTGATGTGAAGTGAAATCCTGAGGTGGAGGTCCAGATGAAAGTTGCTGCTGGATGGAGGCAACTTTATCCTGGAAAAACTGCAGGTGCCTAGTGCAGCGGTCGAAGTTGGCTGGGGAATGAAGGTTGTCAATGGGGCGGAGAAGGCGATTTATTGTGGAGAAGAGCATCCGGGGATGGTTTTGCTGGTCACTGATGAGGGATGAGTAGTAGCTGGACTTTGCTCTGGAGAGAGCTTCTTTGTAGGAGCGCACATGCTCTTTATAGGCCTCCAGATGGACGGTGAGGCCAGATTTTTTAGAAAGTCTCTCCAGCTGTCGGCCAGAAGCCTTCATGAAGCGGAGTTTAGCAGTGTACCAGGGGGCTGGGTGGGTAAAGGTGACTGAGCGAGTCTTCAGAGGGGCGAGAGAATCCAGGCTGAGGGATAGTGCTGTATTGTAGTGATTCCCCAGGGCATCAACTGTGGTTTTAGTCTGTTTTTTACCTGAATTTAATATGCTCATCTTAATCTGTTTTAGTAATTTAGGTTTTATCTTATTTTGCTGTAACTTCAGAATTATCTTTTAGTAGTTTATCCCCTTGTCTTACTGTCTTTTCCTAAGTTGTTCTTAAGTGTTTTATTTCCCTTCTTGAGCATACTGCTGTTGCCTTTCAGTGTTTTTATTCTCATTACAGCACCTTTTTATTATTTTACACTTTAACCTAACCTCCAGTGTTTACTCTTTTTAAACCCTCAAGATGGCGTTTCCTGTGTACGTACTGGGTACATAAATGTTCCTGTTTCCTGTATTTACCGCTACTGTGAATGGATTGTGTGGGTGGGTAGGTGTGTGTGCGTGCTTGCGCGGGGGGGGATAGGGGGTCAGGCATTGTGGGTTTGGGTCATACCCCCTTTTTCTTCCTTTTGATTCATCTGTCTGTGTGTAAAGCACTTTGTGCTACATTTTCTTGTATGAAAAGTGCTATATAAATAAAGTTTGACTGATTGATTGATTGATTGATTATGTTATCTGAGCTTAATTAATCAATTACATATCAGCTAACTTTGCAACAATAAACAGGCAGAACTTTGTCCCCTCTGATGACAAACCTGCTCCCATGGGTAGCACTCCCGTGATGATTTCTGTGTATCTAAGCAGCTATCCTCATAGAAGTGTAGCCAACAATCTCTTATAGATCAGACATTTAAACTTGAAATGTCCAAATGTGCTTGGAGCGGTGTTGTGAAAGCAAATCAGTAGTTTGACTCCCTTGCTACCTGAAATGTATCAGAAAGGGTCAAACCAAACTCCATTCAAAAACATGCTATTTAATTCAATATTTTGTCTTTTCTTAATACGGGACCTGGAAAAACCCTTGTCCTTCTACTTTACAAATCTGCTTAATAATGTTGTTAATTCAGCAAACTTTATTAACCCTTAACTGTGAGAAAATCACATTAAAATTCAGCTCACACTGCTGAAGTGAACATAAGTACAGCTGTCTTTCTGCTCTTTAAGCTCCATCAGATGAATGGTGCAAACACTGATTTCACTGATTTAAGCTGCATGATTTTCAATCTCTTCCTCTGCTCTGCAATTGCCAGCTCTGCTCTGAATCAGTACTGCACTCTCACTTTTAACCCACCTCCACCCCAGCATCCACCTGTAGGCTCCAACAGGGGGTTTAAGTTGTTAGCCCCTCAAATACTGCAAGTAGAATAAGTCTTTGAGGAGTGATGAAGTCAGAGCCTGATGCCAAACAAACATGTTATACTGCCATGATAAATGCTTGAACTATTACAAACACACGACTGAAATACCACACAGAAAGGGAAAAATGGCGTGAAAGGCATTCAACACTAACCTCTGGCCTCGCTGGAATTGAGAAATTCACCAGGGTTCTCTGAGGCATATAGCGTGTATTTGATGATGATAGATGCTGATTACTGAAGGGTTTCAAGACTGATTATTGGCAACTATCTTTACTCTAGGTTCAACAAAAATGACTCCTCAAGATGAAATTAGACACCCAATCATGTTTCATGCTTTTGTGTTTTGGGCACAGTTGGGGGCATGGCTGGTATAGCTTTTCATCAACTCCACCTGTTTGTTTGTAGGTTGATCTAAAGTTAGTTTATACTGCATTTTCAATATGATGTTCTCCACAGATTTGATTTAGAAGCCCCTCTCGGTTATCAAATGGCTGATGCCACTCTGGCTGTGTTCAATATTTTTTATAGTCTTGATTCTAAAGCATAAAATGTTGCTGCTGTATATATTTTGTGAAATGCATATATTTTTTTCTATGTGTGTTCTACAAACCCAAGTAATTAACAGCATACTGTATAACGTGTCTGTGTTTTGTGAATGGTTTTCCTCTAGGCTCCAGTGCTGTGGCTTGAAGGTCAGGGAGGCTCCGTTGCCTGTGGTGCCTCAGCACCAAGAGGTGTGTGGGTCACCAGGGGACATAGACAGGAGGGACACCCCTGCATCCACCAAGCGTCCCCTCTCCCCTTCACTAAGCCTGACTGACAGCCCGGGTCCTCCTGACAGCATGCTGGCTCAAAGGAGAGCCACCACCACCAGCGATCCGCGGACTACAAACATGGAGAACGGCCTGTGCGGAAAGCTGAACAACAATAAAAGCCAGGCCGGAGTCAAGACTGCGAGCATCCGTGACAAGATCTCACAATGGGAGGGCAAAAAGGAATCTGCCCCCTTAACGTCTTCAGGGACTTGTCCACTGAGCACCACACAGAAAGAAGTGGAGACAGTGAGGAAAAAGGAGTGCAAAGCTTCAGAGTTTCAGAGGACGGACAGCAAGAAGTTTGTCAGCTGGGACAGACAGGACTCAGGGAAGGAGAATGTTGGAAAGCTGGGGGATTCAAGGCCTAAATCTCCAGAGGGCCAAACAAACAAGGACAAGGAATTAATATTGGAGAGGGGATGTCGGGCTTCAAAGCCAACAGAACAATCCCAAGACAAGAAAACTGTTTTAACCCATGTTAAAAAACTGGAGAAGGCAACAAAGGAGGTTCCTGACAGACCTTCACTGGCATTTCCAGGGAATTACTTCTGCCCTCCCTCAAAGGAAGAGCTGGAAGAAACAGAAAAGAAGGCCAACGAGCCCATTTTTGGGACTTTTGACGTTGCTCGCCATGGCAGTTCACGAAGGAGGAGGGACGGTGATCCAGAGAACGTATACAGTGAGCCAGGTGCTCCTTCTATAAACCCTCTACCTAAACCTCAACGGACTTTTCAACACCACACGCCACCCACTACTCCGACTTCAGGGCCAGGCTCGGGGAAGGGACGGAGGAACTTGCCTCCTCTACCCTCCATTCCTCCACCACCTTTACCAACATGCCCTCCGCCTGGGGTCTGCAGGAGACCCTGGGCTGACAAACCTCGAGACAGCAGTAACAGGTAAGAGGATGACACTTTGACAGCAGACACTCATCCTAGACCTGTATCAAGACACAGTAGTAATTTAAGAAAAATACTAGTGTAATGCAATATTGTATTGCATGAAAAGTTTAGGACCGCCAAAGTGTATACCTAATTTCTAGGGAAACTGGTTATCAATGTGCAAAACATTTAAGCAATGCTGAGACACTTAACTCTAAACCATAAAGTCAACTTTTTCTAGTATGAAAAGAGAAATCATGAGACCAGTCATTTGGGTAAATCCTTTAGGGGAGCATGCATAATGTCTGAACCAGATTTTATTTCTATCCCTGGAGCTGCACCATTACAAGTACTTTCACACAGTCAAGCCATCTAGCTTAGTCACAACTACAATCCAAGTTTTCAAAGGTTTGATGTCCTCATGTGGGATCATTATTAACCACTGATGGCTCTGTGTATCCTCTAACCTTTTCCTCCACCACCCTCGAACAATAAATGAGGTGAAAAACATTTCCCACATCTGCTGTAAATCAGAGCCACAGTGACATCATCCTGTTTCGAAATATAACAGAGAATGAGCTCATTGGTTGGATCCCAGGAATGTACACATTAACTCGCTTATTCCTCCTTCCAAATCTCAGCACTGACAAAAAAGAGACCGACATTCAGAGTTATCTGAGTACTGTCAAGGAGGCTCTTTGCTTTTTCAAAAATTTCAACTCTGACATTAAAAATAGAGTGCGAGGCTTTCAGCCTTCCCAAGCAATGTGTGAGGTAATGACTTTGCAGGGTTGGAATTTCTAAATGTGAAATGTGTCTTTTAGAAAAATGTGAATCAGAATCTGAGTCATTTTCCCTTGTCAAGAACAATTAACATGTTACATTTTTTAAGAATAGTGCTCACATTGTGTTGGTAACAATCAAACAAACAGAGCTCTGTAGGGAAACAGAAATGTGAGCTCTGCAGTATTGGAGTTCATCTATTGTTCACTTTCTGCGGTGGTCTGAGCTCTTGTTCGTAGCTTGGCTCAGATTTGTTACATTCCATACCATATGTGGAGGCCTCACTCAGCACAAGTGTGCTGGGTCAAGCCCTTTGTTTGGCAGGGCTGTCTTTCTGTGAGGGTCCTTCGCTGTGTTGATTTTTGAGCGTGAAGAAATACACTGAGATGAAAAGTAATTAGTAACATTTGTCTTGTTCCAATACAATGCAAACGCTCTAAAATAGATACTGCTTTTTATAACTTATGTTCACTTTTTGTTAAAACTCTGCTAGAAAGGTCCTAAATTATACTCTCATAAGAATTGGGGAAAGCCTCTTGGTTTTAATATTTAAGTGCCTTAAACCTGCTTTCTTTCCAATGGGCTGCAGTGGCCAACTCAACAGGATTTTGAAGTTCATTATGAAAAAAACACCCAGTTTCTTGCTTGATAACATTTAATGGTGAAACAAGGTTGACAGTTTATGGTTAAAAAGGTGACCCTGTTAGGCCCTCAGGTTAGTCCTGAATCCAGAATCCGGCCCCTGCTGTGATTGAGTTTGCCACCCCTGCTGTAGACCCTCTTCCTGCTGACTTTGCTAAAAAGTAGCTAACAGGGGCACTGGTTTAGCTCAGCTGGTAGAGTAAGTGCCCTTACATAGAGACTGCAGTCCTCTACGCACTTTTCACAGGATCAGTTCCTGGTCTGAGTGCTGTTTGCTGCATGTCTCCCCCAACCTTTTTCATTAAGAAAATGTGCAGAGGAGAAAATATGTTGTGGTATTTGGTATATCTTTTTCTTGAAATCCCTACAGCTATTAAATAACCCCAAAAACTATTAAGATTGAAACAGTTTTGTTTGCAATGACTTGACATTTGATCCATTTTACTGAAATCCCTGTCAGCCAATAATAAGCAAATATGGCGCATGATAAGCTTGTACGAATCAGCCCATCTTTGGTTTTCTGTATTAATTTTCTGATTGAGAACCTTTAAGAGAGCAGTTTTCCTGGCCTGATAATTGAATTAAAAGGTCAGTTTCATGCGCGTGTTTATACCAATCACAGCACATTAGCGCCAAAACCAGTGATGGCTGACATGACAGCCCAAGAAAAATGCGAAAATGTCTCAATCCCCATGTTGTGGTTTGTCATAGTGTAGGCAAGCTGACTGATCTCACTACAAAAGGATTGAAATAATGTATTTGGAAGAAAATGAAAATAATCAAACAAAAGACCCAAAATGCTGATTTTTTTTTATTTGAATGTCTGCCCCTCCAAAGTTCCTGTTAAGGAAAAAGCTGACCCATGTCCGAATGCAGTTGATGACCCCTGCAATACACTTCTGGTACAAATGTGCTACACACTATCAAACTAGCTTATGCTGGTGTTTAAAGGCAGGCGACAATCTGACTTCTGCATAGCATTTTTGCTAAGCAGAGACTGTGGACTGTGTGCTGAGTGCATTGACTTGTCTCATCCAGGTTTGAGATACAATACATGCCTCAAAGAATTTGCCTCCAACTTAGCCGCATGTGCTAGTCTGACATGCAGTTAAAGAGGTCATTAATTTGGCAGAAATGTGCAACAGATCTTGGATCTGATTGAAATGCTTTACGTCTTGTAGCTCCAGACCTCTGTTTTTGTTCTTTTTTTCTAGCTAGCCTGCATTGCTACCCAGAGTAACCTCCCCTGCACAATGTTTTCTTTAATTTTCTTGTACTGTTCTTATTTGTTCTGTTTTGTACAAATGTATAAAATAAACTTAACTTCAAGAAATTTTGACTTGGTACATTTTCAGTCATACATTATGTTTACATGTATTTTAAAAGTCAAGTTTTAGTCAAACATAATGATTCATCTTTTGTAATTGCATGGTAATGTACTGAAAGTTATTATGGTGGTAGCCTGATAACCTAGAAAGAGGTGTAAAACTCCATATTCATAATTTTATCAGAATATTGCAACCTCTCTGACATCCACTTCTTATATTCATTCTGTGGCTCAGTCCCAATTGTAAGTTTTACCCTTACCCCTCATTTTAATCAATGTTACATGGGTTAGTGGTGAAATCCCCCATGAAATATGATGACCATTCAAGCTCTTGATAAATCATCAGTAGTCGTTAACAGAATGTATGTAACACACACACACTGTACACACATGTACAGTGCATAGCATGTGTACACAGGCAAAATGCTAATATGTTGTACTTCTTCTAAGTGTCTACCAACCTCAGGTCAACTGGCAGCTTATTCCACAGAACAGTACCATAGTGGCTAAATGCACCTTTACCTGATTTGCATTTAACTTTAGGCACACTTAGAAGGCCCATACCCGAAGATCTGAGTGATCTGGTTGGGTGATAGTGAGTGAGCATGTCAGAAATATACTGGGGTGCCATACCATTCAGTGATTTATAAACAAGAAGAAGCACTTTAAAATCGATTCTATATTGGACGGAAGGCCAGTGAAGATTTTTCAGGATGGGTGTGATGTGTTCTATTTTCTTTGTTCCTGTTAGAATGCCGGCTGCAGCGTTTTGTATGAGCTGGAGGCGATTTATTGTCTTTTTTGGAAGTCCAGCATAGAGAGTGTTACAGTAATCTAATCTGTTGGATATGAATGCATGGACCAGTTTTTCTGAATCAGACTGAGACATGAAGTTTGGAAATGTTTTTTAAATGGTAGAAGGCTGTTTTGGTGATGGCAGTTATATGTTGTTGAAAGTTTAAGTTTGAATCAGTGATTACTGCAAGATTTCTGACGTGCTCACCATACTTAAAAGGAAATGAAGATGAAAGTGAAATGAATTCTTGTCTCAGTTGTTGTGGACCAACTAGTAGGATTTCTGTTTTATCTGTGTTGAGCTGAAGAAAATTCTGTGACATCCAGTGGTGTATTTCATCGATGCATTTGACCAAGTGATTTATGGGATTGAGATTGCCAGGGGAGAGTGAGACATAAAGCTGTGTATCATTGGCATATGAATGGTAGGAGACATTGTGTTTCTGAATGATTGAACCCAGTGGGAGCATGTACAGGCTAAACAACAGTGGACCAAGAACTGATCCTTGTGGTACCCCACAGTCCATACTGAATTTTACTGATGTGAAATTGCCGAGTCAGACTGAGAATGTTCTTTCCTTGAAATATGATTTAAATCAGTGAATGACAGATCCTGAGAGGCCTATGGAATTTTCAAGTCTATGGAGTAGGATGTTATGGTCAATTGTATCAAAGGTGGAGCTTAACTCTAATAATACTAAGACGGAGAGTTTGTTTATGATACCAGATTTTTGTCAATGATTTGGCAATGTTCTGGGAGATACCAGGCAATCCAGAAATCTCTTTGAGAAAAATATTTTAACTTTGAAGGGCAATGTAGCCCCAGCACTTTACCCTAACTCGCCATTCAAACAAGAATTGGGACCCTAACCCTAGACATGAATGCAAATAATGTAGGGGTAGGGCTAAAAGGTATGGGCAAGGGTTGAATTGGGAATGAGCCCAAGACTTAACTCTCTGACATTGTCCTTTTCTAAATTTTATTTGATCAATGGCAGCAATGCACTAAAGTCAACACAAAAAAGATAAATATTCACAGCTCATTAAATGAATACAAAATCTGCCAAAAAAGGGAAAACTGAATACCATTGGAATGACTCTTGCAGGACTGCTGGATTGAACTGCGATCCACGTGGCAAGCTGTGCCTAATAAAGTGGTAACTTACTCCAATTTGTGCATGTAGGGGTGGTTGCACGCAACCATGTATGCTCGTGCTCACTTCATTCAGCTGTCTTTATTCTTTGGCTGTGATGAAACACAGATGTGGCCATTCTGATGTGGCAACAAGCAAAAGGCAACATTAGTTTTAAAAGTATCAGTATGAGCACGAATTGCTTAAGGAGATCCGTCAAATATCCTTCCTTTATCTTCTTTCTTTGTGTTTGTCATGCAACCCTCCTAAACCTTTGTGATGCTCTGTCCTCCAGGAAGTCCTACGAATTTGAGGATCTGCTCCAGTCGTCTTCAGAGAGCTGCAGGGTGGACTGGTACGCTCAGTCCAGACTGGGCCTTACACGCACTTTATCAGAAGAGAATGTCTATGAGGACATAATAGGTAAACGAAACCTGACTAAGTTGGGCATTTGTATATTATAAGTTGATATATATTTGAACAACTAAACATCATCTTTTAATGCTCTAATACAGTTTGCTGGTTGCCTTTTTTTCCTTACCCATCATACTCTGCATGACCCTTTAGTTTCATTTCACTTATTAGTCATAGCGTTCAGAAACAGAGGTGATGAGGAGGCCACGCGGTCTTTACTCTGCTGTTTTTACTGCTTCACTTTTAATTTAGAGCCATGCTGCTTCACCTTTATTAAAAATTGTACGTAGAAACTTGACCTAAGTTTCTACTTCATTATCTACCTTGTTATGCCAACCCCACCAAGAGCCACTTTAATTTCATAAGGTACAATAGCAGCGTTGTGTGAGGTCATACTATAGCTGAGGTTGACTGCTGTAATATCAGAGCAGTAGGGGAACATGAAAATGGTGTAGAGCCATGGCATATTACAGTCTTTTTTTTTCCTTTGTGTTGTAATGTCCCAGCTTCTAATCTGCTAAATTAAACACTTTTTACCGTAGCATTGTTACCTACAATTCTCAGACTTTTTTCACCAATAAACAGCAGTGTCTTATAAATTTACTTGGAGTCACTACTTCTGTCTTCTCATAAAAGTTATACAGATAGTGACGATTAGTTGTGATATCCTCATGGTCTTGTCATCAACCTCCTCGCAGAAACCTGGCTCTAATCAACACACTGAAACATAACGACCCCATGACTGATATTGTTTTCACATTAAGAAGAAAGCTACCGTCACCACTACGCATTTTCAGACGCACACTCCGATGACTGATGCAAACTCACATGTGCACAGCTGACATGTGATGTTGTTGGCAGCCAGCGATGTGAAAAACAGCGCACTGAACCCTTGTTTTCCTCAGAGGTAGAAGGAGCAGGGAACTGAACGTCCCCCTTCATCTTCCCACTCAAACGGGTCACATCTGGTGGATGAATTGATGGAGCAAAGAGGAGATACAGAGGCAAGAGATAGACGAGAGAGAGGGAAGCAGAGGTTTTGGATAATGAAACTTCCCTATTTCTTATCTGCAGAGGAGGATTGGTGGCTTGAGATTATTTGCTTTAGCTGTGCAGGCATCTTCTCACAGTGAAATATGAGCAGGGTAAGCTGACTCTGGTAGCCCTTCTGCACATCTGGAGTAGAATCATCTGAAAAATATCATGACTGCTACGGAAAAAGTTGTTTTTTTTGCTCCTTGGAAATCTTGTGACAGGCTGCTGTATATAATAAGTGACATTTGTTTTCCAGTTTTTTTAAAAACAGATATTTTTCTTCTTCAGATCCTCCATCCAAGGAGAACCCTTATGAAGATATAGAGCTGGAGAGAAGTTGTTTGGGAAGCAAATGTGTCTCACCTGTCTCCTCATCTCCTGTCCCTGACACACCAACTAAGGTACCTGATTACTAATCCTTCATAGTGTATTTAAGGGAAATAGATCTAAGTACTAAAGCTGCCCTCGTATTTTCCCTCAGCTCTCCTCCAAGCCTGGCTTCTTCAGACAAAATTCAGAAAGGCGAAGCTTCAAGCTCCTAGAACTACGCAAGGCCAGCAGGGACACTGGCATCTCCTCTCCCTCTCGTATCAGCCCCCCTTCCACACCCAGCAGTCCAGATGACACCCCCTGCCTCTCTGGAGACCCATACAATCGCAGACGGCGGAAAATCCCAAAGGTACAGGAGTCTGAGACTCCTTTAACTAAGCTCATGCTGCTCTGTCTTTGATTTATGGTCCAACAAGTTGCTCAGGGAGGTTCGGAGCTGGTCCACTCATGCTTCTGTCTGGGGATGAGTAAGGCAGAGGAAAATATTCTGACTGATATTTCCTGTGAGAAGTGTGCCTAGTGGAAGGCCTCCCAGAAGCTTGTATTGAGATGATCTTTGCTGGAGTCTGGCAGATTTTGTTTATCAGTTTAAGGAGTTAAAGATGGACATTTTTCTCCTTTTACCTCCAGATGGTGCTGAAAATCAATGGCATCTTTGAGGCGCGGAGGGGGAAGAAACGTATGAAGAGGGTGTCTCAGTCAACAGAGTCCAGCTCAGGGAGAGGTGAGACTTCAAATATTAAACAGGACACATATTATACTTACAGTAATTGGTTTTTACTTGTCACTTTGCTTCACTTCACCTGTCAATTAACAATTTTAACTTACAGAAATAAACCCCTGTAATGCCCATATGAAGGAGGTTTTGTTTTTGTTTGTGTTTAAACTGTTATCAACTATTTTTATTATGAAATGAGTAAGGAAAAAGTTTGTGATTTAAAAACTGAACCAAGTGAGAATCCAAATTTGGATCAAGGAATTCTTTTAAAAGCGAGACAATTTTCTTTGACATTTTAGTTTTGGGTGTGCACTTTACTGAGAGAATGATGAAGGAAAAAGGCATACAACCACAGCATCTTAACACAATCACTAACACATTGCAGATTTATCAAGAAGGTTTAAAACTGCTCAGACTCGTTAGAAAGTAAAAAAAAAAAAATAAGTGGATGATATTTACTTAAAAGGCAAATTCATAAGATACAATGAGTGAAGCTAAAATACGATACAATGTGATAAGTTATGATATAATGCAATATGGTACAGCACAGTACGCATTGGTAAGATCAGGTGCGGTATAATATGGTACTCAAAATTACATTGTAAACAACACAATAAGGTACGAGTGGAACAAGCTTTATGCTACAAAGGAGGAGGCTGGGGTGGAGGAGGTTGAGCTTTGTCAGCAGCAGCAGCTGCAGTGTGATGCATCAGCATTAATGCAAGCAAGGATCAATGGGAAGTAAATCATATTTAAATGGACCGCTGTGTTGAGAGAAAGAGCTGTGATTGGCTGTGGGGGTTGGGGGGTGATAATTGGGATCAGCTGGCTATCAGCTGATCACAGCTGGACATATGACTACCATGTCCTGCATAAACTAACGCTGAGCTTCACTAAATAGAGGTATGATAAATTAAGAAACAGAACAGGATAACATTATTGACTGTAGTGTTGGCAGATTTTTGGTAGCAATTTAAAGCAAAACCAATTCTCTTGGCAAAAAAAGTCAATTTTAGATGGTCTCAAAACATTAGGGGTGTGTTTTCTTATAAGTATTAATCAAGCTGTAACAAGAAATTCTCCACATTTAAGAACATGTAAGTCATCAAGTTTTATGGACAATGTTACATTCAGGGAGCTACTGATACTGATATATGTTTAGGAGGATTTGGTGTTGTGTTTTAGTGGGTGCAGTGAAACCAGTGAGAGAGCAAATTTAGTATTAATATTGTTGTATGCAGCCTCCTCACTGTCTGTTTGTGTTTTTCTTTTTTCTCTCTAATTTAGTGACCGATGAGAACAGTGAGTCTGAGAGTGACACAGAGGAGAAACTAAAAGGTGAGAACAGAAAATTCTTGTACTACTTCTATACTACTACTATGTTCTGGAGCTACAGATGGTGTGCCCAGCACTATTAAAATCAAACAGTATATGAAAATGTCATTATATTGGTTTACAAAGCTGATTAAGATCATAGTTTCCTTTTGTTTCATTGTTCCATTGTACAGCTACATTAAATTTAAACATAGATAGAACTGCAGATATCCTTGCATAGTAGCCCCACAGTGGCCCTTCAGTTTATTTGTATGTATTTACACAAAACACCCATGTATTTGCATGAAATGTATTTCTTTACACTGCTGTTTTTAGCACACAGTCAGCGTCTGGTGTCAGTCCAATCCATGCTGAGGCAGACAGGGCGGTACCGGACGCTGGAGAGGGATCTGATGGAGTTGCAAGAGAGGAAACTTTTTGAGTATTTCATAGTTGTTGCTCTCCACAAGACCAAGGCTGGAGTTCCCTACCTGCCAGAGGTCACTCAGCAGTTCCCTCTCAAGGTAAGAGGGGGAGGAAATGTTTAAAAAAAATCACCTAGCCAGATTGATACTAATGAATTTCACTAGAAAAAAACATCCATTGTGAAGTTTATGAGCACCCAGTGTGGACTTTTCTGGGAAAAGCCCAGGAAATTATTCACATGTTGGTACAGCAACAGCAGGTATTATCCAATTAAAAATGCTGCCTCTTGCTTCTGATTTTCCACCAATGGTAAATGGAGAAGACTAATGGATACTGTGATCAGTTATTTACAGGAGATTATAACACTTATAATGCTAAAACTCATATACTTGAATGTACTGTAATAACTTCCTTAAAAAAAAAATGAACTGAAAAATCTGACAGTATAGATGGATAAGAATTGAATAAAATGTGCACTCAACTTCATGTAATGAGTTGGAATTTAACTTATTCAGAAATCCACCAGCCACTCTATTTTAAAAACCAGCATTATCTAATAAGATATAACACAATAATCAGGGTTTATAGTATTCAACTTATAGGTTATTTAATAAGAGATTTAGTGCATAAATCACCCAAAATGTTGCTAATTTTATCCTTGTTTTTGCAACCAATTTGAGCTGTATCTGACCGTGCAAAAATCTGCTGTGCTGCTACAGGAACACTGTAAACTTCATAGGCATTTTACTGATTCATGAGTGTCAGACTAACTAGAATTTAATGATTTGAGTGCGATGTCTGCAATCTCACACCAAAATTCAAGCTTTGTTTAACTACCTTGGACTTGCAGCTAGCAAGATACTGATTCAAACACAACTTAAGCAGATACACAAGTTGCAGTGGAGAGCTACTCTCACATAATACTGAGTCAAACCATCCTAGCACACAGCTGCCTGTAAACATTTAACAGCCGCTCAAGGAGGCGAGATTGTTTGGTCAGTGAGCGTGTAGTTCTGTTGGCTTGGCTCATTAAGCAGATAAAAAGAGGTCTGATGTATGCTCTTTACTGTAACAAAATCCCTCTGGTAGGTTACATGTTTACCTGCCCCAGTGGCTGGTAAATTGTGCAAATTAATCTGACTCCTCTCTAAAGTATTTGCATTTTGTTGGTGGTGGGTGTTAATTTCCCACCCTGCAGTGCAGTGATGTAGTCCTGTATATGTGAGCTGTTAAAATCAGTACTTACAATGCTCTTAATGTACAAGCTAAAATCAATATGCCCCTAAAACAGACACTTACACCCTCTGACCCCTTTATAAAATACACCTGTTCAACTGCTCATTAAAGGAAATACCTAAACAACCAATCTGCAACCAGTGCATTGAGGGTTGTAGACATGGTCAAGACAATCTGCTGAATTTAAACCAGACATAAGTATGGGGAAGAGTAGAGATTTAAGTGACTTTAAATGAGTTATGGTTGTTGCTGATGGATGAGCTGATCTGAGTATTTTAGAAACTACTGATCTATTGGGACTTTCACACATAATAATTTCTGAGGATAACAGAGAAGGGTCGGGAAGAGAAAAATACCTAGTGAGCAGCAGCTCTTTGGGCCAAAATACCTGGTTGATGGCAGAAGGTGAATGAGAAGACGAGTTTAATAAAAACTCACATAACCACTCATTACAACTGAGGTATACAAAAGAGTGTCTTAGAACAAACAATATGTAGAAAGCAGATGGGCTACAGCAGCAGAAGACCACCCCAGGTGCCACTCCTGTCAGCTAAGAACCCGAATCCAAGGCTGCATTCCACATGAGCTCTCCAAAATTGGACAATGGGAAATTGTAAAATTGTTGCCTGGTCCGATCAGTCTCAATTTGGCATAAACAACATGAAAGCCTGCCAGACTGCCCATAACCATGACATGTTCAAAATCACTTTAACAATCTTTCTCCCTCACTTTGATGTTCAGTTCAAACTTCAGTCTTGACCACATCTGTGTACCTGCTTGCAACATGATTGGCTGAATAGATATTTGTGTTAATGAGCAGTTAAACAGTTGAACCAAATAAAGTGATAATTTAGTGTATGCCTGATATTCTGTTTTTGTTTAAGCAGTGCAAGTAGTTTCTGTTTCTAAATAACCTCAGTCACTGGTTAAGACTTTGCTGGCATTGTTCTCAGGTTGCATCGGATGTGTTTTATTTATGCATCTTCCCTCTTTTTCCTATTCAGCTGGAGAGGAGCTTTAAGTTTATGCGTGAAACTGAGGACCAGCTGAAGGTCATCCCTCAGTTCTGTTTCCCTGACGCCAAAGACTGGGCGCCTGTCGACAGCTTCCCCAGGTGGGTCCACTGCCTGTGACTTAGACTTTTAAACTAAGTGAGACACCACAGGGACGCAAGAATTTCCTGGCAGAGTGCTAAAAGCTCAGCTGTTCTCCTTGCTAATAACCACTTGTTAGAGGAGAGGCTCAAGATAGAACTGACCTTGAGATTACGGTAATTTCTTTAAAACACTGACACTGAGTAATAATTACAGAGAGAAATGTTGGATTTAGAACCTGACACACCTGCTCTGGTGTTACAAAATTCACCTCTCTGTCTCCTCTGTTAAATATTGGCCTCATTACCTCAGACTTCCTAGCTTAGCAGCTCAATGTCTATATTGTTCCAAGAAGTGATGAAGTATGCTCTGATGGTAATGGCTAATTATTACCTGAAGAGAAATGTTTGATGGGTCAGAGGCCACTCAACACACACCTGCATTGAACTTGCTGACACTCTTTCCTTTCGGTAAGGTCTCGCAGGTCAATGAATACCTGTCAGGTAAAGCTGAAGAGGTTTTGTGTGGTTATTTGCAGAGTAAGCCTGTCCTAAGGGGTTCCTTCTCAAGAACAAAGTCATGCCTTTGTCTATCAAAACCACTAATCCAGTTTGGAGTGGGGCTGTTGTGTGGTTTAAACTACTACAAATATTTACCAGCAGGTTTGACAGATGTGTGTTTTTTCATCCATAGTGAGACGTTCTCATTTGTCCTGACCGGTGAGGATGGAAGCAGACGGTTTGGATATTGTCGGCGATTGTTGGTATGCCCTCAAAAAGCTGCTCTCCATTTTCTTCAGCTTCTCAATACCAGATTATAAAAGATATCACACTATTATCCATTCAGTTTCCCTGTTTTTTTTATACAGACCTGTTTTTTGGAATCGTTTAGTTAGAGGATGATTGATGAAATTTTATGGACAAATAGCTAGGCAGCTACAGAGAGTGTAAAGGGTCTTACAGCGAATCATGTCTGTAGAAGATGATACATTTCTTTTGCTAGATAACTATAAATATGCATTATATAGGCAGGGATGTAAAAAATACATTATTCACATGCTGGGAGACATTTCAACAAGCTTTCTCTGTTTGAAGGATATACAATACACAGATGTGTTTGGAATTTGTGTATTTATTTGAATTTACTTAACCAGGAAAACCTCTTTGGCCAAGACAGAGTTACAGACATAAAACTTGGAAATTATTACAACCACAGATCAACCAAATCCCTGGTCACAGAGCAGAAATTCATCAGTCTAAACATCTACAACCTAATGCATCTTCCTCCAATGCCTGTAATCTACGTTTAAGAGTCCAGATCCTAAAGACACAAGATCTCCTGCAACAGACCTCCTGTTCCATTAGCAGGTACACTGCTAATGGAGCAGTGTACCTGAAACTTATTTTACCCATTTCAAGTCCCATTTGGGAACAGATAGCAAAAGTCTGTGACTAAGTCACAGAGCGAAGACTGTGCCTTCCAGCACTTTTCACACTCATAAAATCACACAACTGTGATGGAAGCAGGTTAAGTGTAGCCTTATACAGTACATAAGGATATAACCATGATTTTTTCTACAATTCAATTCAAGCATAGAGAATGCAATGATAAGTTAGGGACCTTGGACTGATTTAAACCTCAGTGCACCATGGTAAATAGTATTTAAAGACTTAAGGCACCGAGAAGATGCATGCACTTATAAATCATGACCATAATCAGTTTGAGGTACAAAGGTGAAAGAAATCAACACCCAGCTGCAACTGAAACTTCTTTACAACTTGTTCAGTATGAAGCTTAAAAGACAGTGAATCATCAATCAACTTAAGGTATTTACAAGATGATACAGATTCAGTCCCGTCACCTGTAGTAATAGAAGCCAGGCTCAGTGACTTTTTCTTTGAGTTTGAAACTATCTTGAGTTGAGTTTTTCAGAATTATATTCAGTATCAAAAGATTGTTGTGAGTGGCAGAGCCTGATGGTATAATGGTATAAAATGGTATAAAATGTAAATAACAGAGGTCCCAAGACTGAGCCCTGAGGCACACCATTTTAGCTTCAAAAGTTCCGAGCCTTCATCTCACATATGCTGCGATCTGTTTGATAAATAACCATTAAACAAACAAGCAGATTGTTCTGACAGACCAACACTGTGCAGTATGTCTTTCAAAACAACATGGTCAGCAATATATATATCTATATATCTATGTCTGCTAGTAAAGATGATGATTATGATGATGATATAAGGGTTTTGAAGAATTAATAAAAGAGCAGCACAGTGATCCTCATTGTCCACAGGCTCAATAAAATCAAGGACAACATACAATAATGTTATATACACAATAATGCATATGCCAATACTTAAATACACCAAAATATGTATGGGAGCAACACTCAGAATAGTTGTGTTTCAATTCTATCATGTTCTGTCTTGTTTGATTTCTATTTGAAACCCCTCAGGACCATAACTAAATAAATCTCCTTTTACCCTTTTCTTTTCTTCCATTTTCATGCTAGTTGTCAACAATTAATTTCTACATATTTCTTTAATTTGTTTAGGAAATTTGGGGGAATTTTTTTTCCTCAAGTTTCCTTGGAAAGTCTCAGTGAAACAAAAGCTTAGTGCTGCTTCACTGGCCTAATCCTGTGGTTGTACTTGGGTGAGCGGTCTTGTGACACTCTGTCTAAATCTGTCTTTTTTCACTGTCTGTTCACAGCCCAGTGGTAAAGGCAGAAGGCTCCCTGAGGTTTACTGCATCGTCAGTCGTCTGGGCTGCTTCGACCTCTTCTCTAAGGTAATTTAAATATAAACAAAAGTGCACTAAGTTTCTTTAAGCATTTCCAATACATCTAATCACACAGAATTGCATATGTTACCCTTTCACATAGACAAAGCCACCCCCCAATATGAGGGCACATAGTAGTGCCACCCTCGTCGCCCACAGAACCACACCCACCCCCTGTCTGCTCTACTTTCCCACAAATCCTTGTAGTCTTGGCTCCAGTACAGACACACATGTGAGCTGCAGCTGATGTGGTTTCTACAGTGGAAAAGGTTCCCTGTGCAGAGCCTTAGATTTATATGCATGTCCACCCATATACATAAATATCCATGCAGTGTACATACGGCTTTGCTAAAATTGTGTTTGTAAAGATTCAGACATGGACAGTGAAGGGTAAAAACAGTACATGTGCTTTAAAGGACTTTGCAAATAAGATAACTGCAACATCTGCATTGCATGTACTCAGTGTTGATGATTTTCTAAATGTTTCATCTGTATCAGATCAGCTACACAAAGTTTAATGCTGCACAGATGTGTACAGTGTGTATATAGCATGGTACACAGGATAGATTCAGGCTGTTAGCCATTTGTTTGAGTGACTTTTGACAATATTTGGATGTCTGTACTGCCCACGCATCATTGATTCATTCCTGATGGCACCTAAACTCACTGATTACTTAATCGGGTATACTTGTTCAACTGCTCTTTATCATTGACATCTAATCAGCCAATCAAACAGCAGCAGTCAAGGCCACGAGGCATTTAGGCATGGTTAAGGTGGCATGATGAAGTTTAAACTGAGCATTAGAACAGGAAAAAAAGAGATTTGACTGACTCTGAACATGCAGTGGTTGTTGTTTGTCAGGCATGCTTTCACATTTAAGCAAAATGCTGACACTACTTTTCGAATATATTACAGCAGAAACTTAGGCCCATCAGATTAGGCAACAATTTTCCAATCATCTATTGTCCAATTTTGGTGAGTCTGCGTGAACTGTTGGCTCAGTTTCCTGTTCTTAGCTGACAGGTGTGACATCCTGTGTGATCTTCTGCTGCTGTAGTCCATCTGCTCTCAGGTTTGAAGTGGTGTGTTAAAGATGCTCTTCCTCATACTTCTACTGTAATGATAATATAATAAAATATATAAATGTTAGTTCAAAATTAGTGCAAAAGAAGAGGAAACATACTTTCTATATTAGCCAACAAAACAAATTTACCCTGATGTGACATCTGTTGTTTAAATACAACAAAAAATAAACAGTTAACTGACAAAGACTATGTCAATAAAGAAACTGATTTTAAATTATTTCATGACGAGAGACTATTGGACCAAGAGATGATTGTCGAATGGTGGAGGGATAAAGGTCAAGGGATGTGGGAATGATGGAAGGATTTTATGTGGAACAAAGGCAGATTATAATTAAACTTGTAATCGGGGATAGATGAATGAGGACTGATGCTAGACTGTTGTGAACAGGTATCACGTAAGAAAACCAGGATTTAAGAATCAAGATGATGGAACTGGTTTTGGTAGAATGGGTTTATGGGAATAATCAGCTGGTGTGAGCTGATGATCAGTGAAATTAACCCTTTACACATCACTAGTTACTTTCAAATGATGAGTTACATTACTGAATACTCTGAGCAAAAAGTAACAAGTTACACTACTTTTTACATTACTTTGCATTACTCCTTTTCACCTAAGATCTTTAACTTAATTGCCAATAAAGATTACAATGCTAAACCCTACATATCTCCTACATTAGTGTAATATAGTGTAATGGCACTATTTCATGCATTAAAAGGCGTAAGGATACATTAGTAATGTCAACATAAGAAATGATGTTACATGTGCTCCATGAAAAGTTAGTCAACAGTCAAGTCCATCTGTCATGCATTAATAAAGTCAACAAAAGATAGTCACTGCCTTCTGATAATGCTACATAACACTATAAATAGCATGAATTCCTATTCTAATAAGGAGGACATACTGTACACAAGATCTCTCCTCTATAATACAAAAAAGGTGACAACAAAGTTGTGAAAATCAGACCAAAACAACATCTCACTGTAAAATTTCCTCTAGCATATATGCTGCCATAGGCCTACTTTTCTCATCTTTTGTGGTTATCCGTGGCTGTTTTTGTAGATGTCAGCATCATGCTGTTATCCTGAGCATCACTTATGCTCCGGGGATCTTAACTAGCTTTGCGTTATATGCAGAGTTCAAAGCAATGGAACGTTGTTTTTGACCTGAGCAAAGTCCATGCATTACTGTCACATTCTTATTCTTTTGTGCCACAAATCCAAAATAGTGCTCATAACTCCACACATCTAAAGATGTCCTTATTTGAACCGCTTTGCCGTTCCGTCCTCCCTTCTCCATGGACTCAAGCTGATGTGTCAATCACCTGAATTGGTGAGTGTTGCAACAGCGTGCATTAAAAAAGGTTGCTTGATTTGTTGTCTTTTGCTCCCATTTTACACATGGTTGGAGGATTTACAGTAACAAGATTATTATTTTATATTAACTGTAATGTGATTACAGTAGCACATTACTTTATGCCGCATTACACCCAGCACCACATATGATGGTGCAATGCAAGGAAACTGGATGAGTTGAGACCCTGGGTGGAGGAGCTGGTGGATGTAGGAGAATGATGATTGTCTGGTGTCTTCTGATGTTGGCAAGACATGAAAGAACCAAAGGAGCCAATAAAGTGGGTGGGGGAGGCATCTGTAACGAGCCCCCAGTGGTTCCTGTATTTTGACATAGGGAAGTAAAAAGCAGTCAGAGGAATGGGATTGAGTCTGGCGTGCTTACATACATTTGGCAGTTGGATTTGATTGAGGTTTGGTCTATGTTGAACTGAACTAAGTTTTACTATTACACTGCTATTACAGTAAACAAGAAAGGAACCATCACTTATAACAGGACAGAAATGTTTTCTTTTAGTCTAGGCCCTGGTCAGATTTATGCATGTTATATTAAGTATCCAAACATTGCTATGAAGTATTACTGCAAACAGTATAACCGTGATTATTCCTGACTGCCAGTATTTAAATCCCACTGCCATGTTCTCTGTGTTTTCCAGATCCTTGATGAAGTGGAAAAAAGGAGGGCTATCTCCCCTGCATTAGTGCAACCATTTATGAGAGGAATAATGGAAGCTCCCTTCCCCGCTCCAGGAAGAACCATCACTGTCAAGAACTTCCTACCTGGGTCTGGGACAGAGGTAAGATGATGATGGTGTCAGTAGTTTTATACCATTCCTAAAGAATGCATTAAAAATCTCAGAACAGTGTTTTGTCTTTGCTTGTTTTTGTGTGAAGAGCAAACATTCATTGATACTGTCCTGCTCACTTTCTCTCCTCTATGCCATGCAGGTGATCGAGTTGTGTCGGCCTTCAGACTCTCGTCTTGAACATGTGGACTTTGAATGTCTCTTCTCCTCCTTGAGTCTACGTCTCCTCCTTCGAGTGTTTGCCTCCCTGCTTCTAGAGCGTAGAGTCATCTTCACTGCTGACAAACTCAGGTAGGCTGCAACAAACTTTTGAGAACAAAGGTTCTGATGCTGAATAAACCATGATCCAAGATGTAGGATGATGACAGAGGGACAAACAGTCTGAGGAAAAAATCCTGACCGAGTGTGAGAGGAAGGAATGCTGTTGTGTTATACAGTCGTCTGGGGAACAATCATTTCTCCTCTGGAAAACTGTCACAGAGGCCAGATAGAAGTCAGGATTCAGAGGATGACTTTGAAACTAACACATGTGCAAAATGACATCATTACTCCACTCACAAGCTCTTACTGTGTTTGTAGCACACCTGGTTAACATGCAGGCTGAGCAGAATCAGCTCCTTTGTGTCTGTTTGGTTCGCATTTTTCGTTTTCCCGCCTATGTGGAAGCATTTCTCACCAGAGCTCATGAGCAGAGCCTGCCTTTTTGCACACTTCTACCCTTGAGTGGAAACTTGGCCTCATCAATTAATTTTTTAATGAATTAACTTTGAGCAGATGCACACACGGGAGAGATTAAGTCAACAGCGAGGGGTGGGTGTGTTTGCTACCGCTGTATAGTTTTTATAAGCATTACATCACTCTCCTCTAAGAGATGCATTTAAAATTCCTCTCTTGGTTGTAAGGAGCTTGTTGGAGCAATAGGAATGAACTTTTAACATTGTGTTCAACACTAAGAAAAGGGTAGAGGAGAGGTTTATTTTGTTTAGGAGTTGTTCAGCACCATCTAGTGGTAGAGACTAGAATTATAAATTACTCACTCATGGGAAGACCCTGGTCACTGCTTTGAAGGAATATATATATATAATTTATATCTAAATGAAAGTGCAGAAGTCATTATTATCTTTTTAAATTTGTAGTACTTTTAGTCTTGACATGTTCCATGAATTCTTGTTCATGTTCTTCTTCTACTCAAATTCCTTAGCATTAGCAGATGCTTTACAAAAGTGGGAAACAAAACAATGAAGTAGTTAGCTGATCAGGTTTTCAGATTAAAAAATCTTTTCCCAAAGCAGTGATTTCATTGAAGAATACTTTGGGTCAGTGGTTCCTAAATAGTGTGCGAAGACACAGGTGTGCCTTAGGGCAACTCTAGGTGCGTTGTAGGAATTTGTACAACAATACACATTTAATACAACTATAAAGCACCTGAAGATGCTGTGATATGTTAAAAATACTGTATTGTTAGGAGATTATTATATTGTGCCTTGAGATTTTGGCTGAACCAACTGGTGTGTCTTGAGCATAAAAGTTTAAAACCACAGCCTTAAAAGTGCACTTTGCATGTAAATTTTGTTGCAGGTAATGCATGGAATTTATAATAGGAATATATTTTTATTTAATGGTAACTGTTGACACAGAAATGATCTCCACACTCATTTAATATTCAACAAATTTGCATAGAATCTTAGTTTTCCCGTTATGTTTCCAATCTTGGGAAGAAACTTAGAGTAGGTGTAAGTATAAAATGAATGTAGTAAAGCAGTAAAGTGTATTAAAGAGGAAAATTGTATTATCTAAAATATATCAGAGGAAAAGTGTAAAGTAGCATGCATGTAAGATTTTGTTAAATACAATCTTCTCCATTCATGTCACACAAACAAGAAACAACAGAAGATATGACATCAAGAGATTAGCTTTATGTGAGGTTAATACAATTTTAGCATTTAAACATTTGATAAACATGAAGGTCCACAGACTCTTCAGCTCTCAATAGGCAATTTCATCTAAGCAGGGTGTTTCCATCTACAAGACCTTCCTCAAGCAAATGCGACAGGAGATGAATCATTTTCTAATATTTGTCAATCAACAAAATCTTTAACATCTGTTAAACAAGATACATACAATAATCCAGGACGACAGACCCAGACTGGACTAGAGACCAGAACTATAAATCTTTTACCAGGGTAAAGATGTTTTTAGATATTTTTGCTACATTTTAAAATACACAGAGGTTTGAGAAATTGTCTATTTTGATGTCCGTCCTGCTTCCTGAAGTATGTCACCCTCTTGTGGTGGTTGTATTTATTATCTTGTCTGTTGTTCAGCAGGTTTTTGCTGATTGTCACATTTTAGAAAGCCTGTTTGTTTCTACCAGTTTTAGCCATAGGAAGATTTTATAGATCAAAATGGTCCCCTGCTTAAATAAAATTAACCACTAGAAGCTGAACAGAGTGCTAACCTTTTAATTTTTTTTTTCTGCAGTCAGTGCTTTCCTTGTCCTGCACTCTCACACATTTTGCCTGGGTATGCACACAGTAGTCATCTGTCATCATTTTTACATTTGAATATGAACTGGCCACGCCAAGCAGGAACAGAATGTTCTGTGACCATGCAAAACATTGTCACCAAAATTAAAATCACACTTATAAGTTGCACATCACTTGTGTGGTGAAGCATCCTCTTCTTTGTCTTTTCATCACTAAATAGATCTTCACCCATGTTCATAAAGGCAACTCACACAAAGGTCTAAGACTTAAATAACAATCAAGACTCTCAATGTATCTGTGTTATGAACTCTATAGAGTACTGAGCTGTACCAGTTTATTTTCAAGTTTTTTTCTCTGTGATTTACTGAACTAATTCTAATGACTAGCTTAGTAGAATCCCTTAAAAAAGATGCTTTGAGTCAATGAAGGCTTACCTTTGTTTATTTAAAATATTTCTTTGTTCTTTTCCTACAGCACCCTGTCTCAGTGTTGTCATGCCGTTGTGGCTTTACTCTACCCTTTCACCTGGCAGCACACATACATCCCCGTTCTCCCACCCTCCATGTTGGATATCGTCTGCACCCCCACCCCCTTCATAGTGGGCCTCCTCTCCAGCTCTCTGCCTCGTCTCAAAGAGCTGCCCATAGAAGAAGTAAGATCAGCTTTTGTGTTTGTTAATGATACACTGTCTTTAGTGCCTTTTCCTCCTCTGAACAATAGCTGCAGGAAATGAAATCACTGTCCCTCTGCTCCTCCCTCAGGTCCTGGTGGTCGACCTCGGCAACAGCCGCTTCCTACGACAGGTAGAACCCCTGGAAACATAAAGAAAACAGTGACACTTGGAGTCATCCTTAAACTCGGTTTCACGTTTAGTGATTCTACCAGATGTGGAGATGACGTTGTGCTGATGCTCTGCAGTGTGTTGACTGTTTTTACATCTGTGAATTTCCCTCCTCAGCTGGATGATGAGGACTCCATTCTTCCTCACAAACTGCAGGCGGCTCTTGAGCACGTGCTGGACAAGAGGAGGGAGTTGGCCTGTGAGAAAGGAGATCTGCCCAATGGTGACTCATCAAACAATTACAATGTTTCTCTCAAAAGTTGTCTTATAGTATAATGACATATTTCTGTTGTAAGAGCCAAATAACAAAGAACTAACATGCTAGTTTTCCATTCTTGACTTAGGGGATGCCATTTTATTGATCTTATAAATCAGTTGTGGCCAATATAATTTGGATATCCGAAAGTTCTAAATACTGACTTGAGGGGGTGAATATCTTTGCAGTCAACAAGTTTGAGATGAAGATGTAGGAAGACTAATTTTTGTTGCGCCTCTCTGAGACGGAGGACCAGTGATGAGTGCTGTGTCCATCACCAGTTATAAATCTTAGGGTTTAAGATCTGAAGCTGCAGTATCCCTGTAAATTGCATACCCATAATCCATAAACACTAGAAGCACAGCTTCAACTATTCTAATCCTACAGGACAAAACATTTGGCATAGAAAAGTACCAAAAAGTTTGACAACTTCAGTTCTCTGCCAAACAAAACCTCTTTCAAAAGCTCTGTATATTGCTTCAGTTTTCTATCATCCCCAAGATGATCCCTTGTTAGAGCTGTCAGATGCATTCAAAGAAAAACATTTAAGACACATGAAAATTGTCATACGGCAGCCTTGGTACATGTTTGTGGTACATTAAAGCATTCTTTCAGGAGACCTCACTGCAATTTTAGTATCAGATTCATTACATGCCCTGATAATGATACCCTTTAGAGAGACGGATGAAAATAGTATGGAAATTAAAAACTGGTGGTATGAAGAGGCTGAAATGTTCCATACAGTTAGTAATACAGTGACGCTAAAGGAAGATTACAACACAGTTTGGAGCATTCACAACCCGGACAACAGAACTGAGAGCCTCAGTCTGTACACATCAAAGTTTTTTAAATATTTAAATGGTCAGAAGATTCAAGTAGATCTTCTATGTCTGACATTGGAAATCTGAAGCAAATATGGAACAGGAGCTAAAGACAACTGCTAGTTTGGCTTTTGTTCTAGATAAGATATTCTGGAAAGTTATATAGATAATGAGACGAGGAGCTTCTAGAGTTAGAAGGAAGGATATTTCTCTTTCATCATAAATGTGAAAGTCTGATTTCAAAGAGTTATTGAGAAAATGCTGCAGTTGTATGGGGTTACATACTACATCAGATGCATCAGTCATTCTGAGATAGGAAAGGTAATTTTATGTTATTTATATTTGATTTCTTTTCTCTCCTCCTCCTCTACCACTGACCAGACTCCAGCTCCCTCAGCACGGTGGTCTCAGAGGCCTTTGTTCGTTTCTTTGTGGAGATGGTGGGTCACTACTCTCTCTTCATGGGAGGAGCAGAGCGAGATGACGAATCTGTCTCCTCCCCCACTTTGCCCAGCCCCTCTTCCTCCTCCTCTACGCCCTCCTCATCCTTTCAGCGCGATGCCTTTCGCAAAGCGGTCACGTCAAAGAGCTTGAGGAGGTTCTTGGAAGTTTTCATGGAGACTCAGATGTTCACTGGGTTCATCCAGGAAAGAGATCTGCGCAGGCAGGGCCTCAGAGGTACGGTTATTTGAATTTCTGTGATAGTGTTAAATTAGATTTTATAACTTTGTTGTTGTAAAGCTGACTGAGCGCTGTGTGTGCATATGAAAAGAGTTATTTTTTTAAATGTTTTTGAGAATATTTCACTTTCTCTTTGATGTCCAGGTCTGTTTGAGGTGAGAGCACAAGAGTATCTGGACTCGCTGCCTGGTAGTGAGCAACGGGGGGTCAACAAGTTCCTGAAGGGTCTAGGTGAGATTTTATCTACAGCCTTAATCAGTCACTGGTTGAAAAGTTTAAAACCTTTATATATTAACTTAATCAACCAGAGACACAGGAGGCAAAAGATACAGTTCATTCAGAAAGTATTCAGATCCCCTTCAGTTCTTAAAAAGAGAACTGAAGTATTCAGACCCTTTACTAATTACTTAGCTGAAGCACTTTTAGCAGCAAGTACAGCCTTGAGTCTTCTTGAATATGAATAAGGGAATTTACTACCATCCCTCTGTGCGAATCCTTTCAAGCTCGGCCAGGTTTGATGGGGACCCTCAGGTATTTGAGTAGGGTTCAAGTCAGGGCTCTGGCCCAGCCACTCTAGGACATTTACAGAGCTGTCCCTAAGCCACTCCTGTGCAGTCTAGGCTGTGTTCTTAGGGTCATTGTCATGTTGGAAGGCAAACCTTCAGCCCAGTATGGAGTTCTGAGGGCTATGGAACAGGTTTTCATTGAGGATATCTCTGCACTTGGCTTCATTCAGCCCTCCCTCAACCCTGACTAGTCTTCCAGTCCCTGCTGCAGTAAAACGCCCCCACAGCATGATGCTGCCACCACCATGCTGCACTGTTGGGATGGTATTTTGCAGGTGATGAGCAACGCCTGGTTTCCTCCAGGCATAATGTTTAGAATTGAGACCGTCTGAGAGTCCTTTAGATGCTTTTATGCAAACACTAAGTTCACTTTGCTGTGTGCTTTCCAGTGTGCACTGCATAGTCCTCCGTATAGCCCTTCTGCCATAAAATCCAAATCAGTTGAGGGCTGCAGTGATGACTGTCCTCCTGGAACTTTGTCCCATCTCCACACAGGATCTCTGGAACTCAGTCAGGGTGACCATCAGGTTCCTGGTCACCTCTATTATACTAAGGGCATTCTCCCTCGGCTGATCAGTTTGGCTGGACAACCAGCTCTAGGAAGAGTCCTGGTGTATTTTAAACGTTGTTGCAAAGGGTCTAAATACTTATGTCAATGTGATTTTCAGTTTTTTTATTTTTAATATATCACTTTATCTTGATGGGGCACTGAGTGTAGATTAGAATAAGAAAATAATTAATATGATCAAATGCAGCATCAGGCTGCAACATAACAAAACGGAAAAAAGTGAAGGGGGTCTGAACACTGAATGCACTGTATATTCAATCATCCCACCTGCAGTGCCTGTGGATGCTCTCCAAATAGCTTAGCCTGTTTTAGTTCACAGTGATGTCTGTGTGTCTGCTCCTCATCCTCACTGCTCTGTTTATCACAAACAATAATTAGGTCATGTCAAGAACACATGCTTATGTGTTGCTCTCATTGTGATCCAACTGTGACTGATTCCTGTCATTTCAATAACTCTTTAATATAACAGGGAACTGTCATGAAAAATGTGAAAAACTAACTAAAAGTTAAGCTTATTATCAGCTTGTACAAGTGTGCCTTATGTTTTCTACATAAACTTGTTTTGATTATTTTCTCATCTGCTGTAATTTCAGGAAACAAGATGAAATTCCTGTCCAAGAAATGATGCTCACATTGCATCTGTAAAAGAAGAAAAAGGATGAAGAGTTGTGCAGGATAAAAACAAGAAGAAGACGCACTCCCAGCATGTGAAGACCGTAGCAGTGTGGAAGGATCAGAGAGCTGAGGATGAACCCTGGAGGGACCTGGACTCATAGGTTGTGAACTTGAAGGGATCCTGAGGATTTTTTTTTATCATCCAGTGATGTTGTGAAGGGTTAACTCAGCTTGGACCAAAAGACCCTTCCAACAGAATAAGGTGGTTTTCAATAGCATCCTGATGTTTTGCAGATTTTAGTCATTCCTTCAGTGTGTTACTGTACAGCACAGCACAGTGTAAATGTTTTTAGGAACAGTGTTCTCCCTTTCTTCCATCACTAACTTCACCCCTAAACCTGAGGACCAAGTGTCTCTTTTTGTACATTAATTTCTTATACATTCCAATTATTTTCTATAGGAGCTTTTATAAATACAGTAGTACAACTTCTTCACCAACAGGAGGCTTTTAAGTTAATTTATATACTTTTTTAGATAAACCTAATCTCTTTTTTATTCTTATTTTAAAAGAGTGCAAAGAATCTCCTGTAGTTTGTCATAGGCTTTATTTAACAGAGTCTAGTCCAGACTGTTTGTAGACCACTTTGGCTAAATGTTGGGTAAATGTACCACTGTTTGAAGTAAATTTACTTTTATTGCGATAAAGGAATGCGTACCAGCAGAAAGACTTAAAAATGTCAAGATGGAAGAAAAACTATGTGAATATGTGTCACATTCTGGTTTGATCTGGTTAAGCGTTTGGGAGTGGATGGAGGGGGTGCATGTCTGGCTAATAAGCGGTATCAATGTGTCACAAAGAAAACTCAGTTTGCTTTAAACTTGATTAAGAATGCAATGAAAGTTTATAAATAAAGTGATTGAATTTTTGAATAAAACAGCTGTCCCTTTGTCATCAACTTGCAACACAGATTTAGAGTGAGGATGCTGTTCTTTGCAATATAAGAAGCAAACTACATAATTAATGTAAATAATTTGAAACATTTAAGTATATTGTGCTTCCCTGCAGTTATTTATGAGTGAATTGCCCTTCTATACAATCCAAAATGTTGTTGTAGCTCTGTTATTTTCATGTACATAAATGTGAAAGAAACCCTTACTTTCTCCCAACAGCAACTCTCAAGTCTCAAAAAGTGCTGAAATATGTTAAAATTATAATCGTCATAGCAAATTATTGTTAGGGAGATCCCTGTAGTCATAGTGAAAAAATAAGTTTAATTAGACGTGCAATTAAAAAAATGTATCAACTGACTGTAACTTCAGTGAGCATATATTTTTAATTTCTAGAGCTAACTCTTGGCCTCGATACATGTTTAAGTATTGATATAAGGCAGATTTGATGCTCTTATAAGATTTAATGAGCACGTACTGTTGGGTATTTATATTTCAGATTCCACTTTACTTCTTTGGCCTTAGATGCTTCCTATTATTTTATTTCCTCACTATGATAGATTTTAGCTAAATGGGGAAGGGCCGTACAATTGTCATGAGTTATTTCCCACCCCTTGTAACTTCTGTGCATTGACACAGCACCCTGTCGTACCCACGGCAACCACTAGAGGGCTTCGTTACCCAGTTCTTCTTGTCAGTCCTGAACTCCCTCACACATCCAAAGCTCAGAATCACATCTTGGATTCTGAGACCTCCAGGCTGTTACTGACTCACACAGTTTGACCAAGTCCAACAGCATGACTGCTTTTGTCTTCTTGAGTGAGAGTATAACCAAATGAGACGTTAGTACTGGCATGGGCACAAGTGGATACACTTCTAATTTTTAGGGGGTTGAAAATCTATGATTTCATCTAACTTTTATTATAAAGCTTAAAAACGAACAAATTACGTACTTAAAATATTCTCTTTTTAATGGAACCACCTGACCAAAGGAAAGAGTGGATTTATTTTGAGAATATAGAAAAGGTAAACTAGGGGGTTAACAGACACTTGGAGGAAAGTGGGAGGGTAGGGTACAAAAATAAACCAACCAATAACATTATCTTTGACATGAACATTCTTTCTCAATGCCAGTCCTTCACTCTAAAAGAATAACACACAAAAAGGCATATTCACAGTGTTACAATGCCATTTAGCAGACACTTTTGCCCAAAGTGACATACAACTGAGAGTAAGTACAACACAAACAGATCTAGACAGAAGGAAACAACATCAGTCTCGGCCTCTCAGACCGGCAGGACTCAGTGCCGGTTCCGGTTTGCAAATCTAATTTTGAGCCAGCTGGAATTAAAAAACATAGTTGGTTCTTCGTCACGAACTGTGACATCATCAGTGGGCATGTCAGATTCTGGTTGTAAAAAAAGTGGTCTGCTGAGGTGACAAACTGTTTAGTTGCAATGTTGGCCTTGACAGAATTCCAGGTGAAGATAGAGAGAAGTACAAGGAACAGCAAGTTATATGCCGAACTTTGTGGGAAAGATGGTGAAGGCTGGGTTCACCTGAGACAGAGCCAGAATCGTGTCCATCTGAAAGCACTATTAGTGGCACTTTCATAGGCCTGTCACACCGGCAGGTCTCAGTGCCGGTTCCAGTTCCGGTTCCTTAACCTAAATTTGAACTGGCCAGCATGTTCAAACTAAAAAAAGAAATTGATTCTAAACCTGAAATGTTGGTTCTCAGCTGGAGCCAAAAATAGTCGGTTCTTTCTTGGGAACCGTGGCATCATCAGTGGGCGTACCACTTTCTAGGTAGAAGCTGGAGAGTAGTACAAGGAAGAGCAAGTTACATGCTGAACTTGCAGAAGAGATGGCGAAGGCTGCGTTCACCTGAACACCAGACTGAATAAATAACTGAAGAAACTGAAGAAGGAATCCCGGGACAGCAGGAAAGACTTGGGCAAAAGTGGAGCTGGACGTGGTGATACATGTCCATCATGTCCTCCCACTTTGGTTCTGCTTAAACTGGTGTGGACATGGGCTGGTTCGCCAAAAACATCAAGGTTCTGAGACTTCAGAACAGAACCAGAGCCAAAACCAGAACTGTGTCTGTCTGAAAAGTGCTTCAAGTCCAGCCAGACACAGGTGCTTCCATGTAGTGAGTTATGTACTGTACATGGTGCATATTTCATTTAACAAGTGGCTAATAATATAACCTAAAAAAAAAAGTTTTTCTTACTACTACTGAACATTGTCAAGACAAAAATAAAAGACTTTTTGATCAAAATAGATAAATTAATAAAGCTGAAAAAATTTGAAATATACATGCATAGTAACAATATGCTTACACAACATATTTCCATGAAATAAAATAAAATCCCCTCCCACCCTCTCCCTACCAGAACAAAGCACAAATTCCTCTATGTATGAAATAAGCATTAAAATTAAAAAGGCATTCTTGAGTGAGGTTCCACTGTACCTTGCTTTGACTTGAGTGTGAATGTGAGGGGAAAAAAGGGCAGCCAGTCTAAGCTAAACTCTAACAATACAGGTGCAGGCAAAAATGGTGTACTGAATTTTTAGGAAGTGACTCAGAAATGCAAGGATCAAAAAAAGTTGAATAAACGTAAGTTGTTAAGATAGACTGATATCAGTGAGAGTAGGTATCCTTATAGAGGATCAAACATCAGACACAAATGTGAACAGACCTGTTTAGATGTCTGATTGGAGACTCACTAAAAAGACCTTTGATCAGGACATTTCTTAATGTCATCCCTGACAACTATGAAAGTACCATCTTATAAAACATAGTTGCAAGGTTGAGTCCTAAGTTAAGAAAAATCTCACCAGGAGGCAAAGATCATTATGTGCACCATTATGCTCAGGAGTTTTACCGGCAGAGTGAGTGCCACTCCGCAGGAGGTCAGAGGGTGTCTGTTGTGTTACTTTGGGAAAACTAAGAATGATATTCATTTTCTGTTTTACTGTCCAATTTACGGTGATTTAAGGGATGTACTTTTTAGAAAACTTTTGGTTTTGGTTGGATGACTATGAAAACATGAGTTTTGTTTCAGAAAAGGAACCTTATGAGGCTGATTTTATCTGAAACACCTGGCTGGCTGATTGTTTTTTTTTGTTTGTTTGTTTGTTTGTTTACAACACTGCAATGGTATTTCTGGTGTCTTATCAATCCATGAGGGTTTGGCACTTTTGTGCATGACAGATAAATAAAGCACAATCATAATCATCAATCAGAAGCCAACTAAACACCAGCAGACAAGACACTGACTTTAACTTAATGTTAAAACTGGGTGCTATATTGAGTGAAATGTATTCTTGATCCCTCTCAGTGCGTATAGAATAAGATTATTCTGTGTGCTGGCAGTGCTGCAAGGGCAATCATGTTTGCATGTCTTTTCCTTAGAGAAGAATGCTTTTTATCTGTTATTCCAAATAAAGTTACTGCTGCATTAGGTTAGAGGTTGACACTGAGTGCCTCTGACAGCATTTTGAATGAATAAAAAGATTTTTAACTGTAAAATACATGAGGATGCATACAACAGGTGTACCTAATAAAGTGGTCATTTTGTAGGAATCAGAATTTATGTTTAATTTTCTGACTTTTGCCACTGCAATGTGCACAGATTTTAAATAATGTTTGGGACCTCTGAGAGTGTCAAAACTGCATATTTGCTCACATGTGCAGCTGCAAGAACATTTTAATTTGAAACATTTATGATGTTCCTTTACGATGCAAAATTTGCAGCAGTTGTTAGTTTGGAGAGACTTTTTGCCTTATTGTTTGTCTTTTAAATATACAGAAGCCAATTTTAAAAAGTTTTACAGTTTGTGATGTGAGCAATGAAACTTTAGCACTATCTGCTGGAGTGAAGTGGAACAAGCAGAGAAAAGTTTATCAAAGGGCTTCATGAACTCCATGGTCTTGTGGGGAAAAACAATTGTCCAACGTTGCTTTTTAGTAGCACTTAAATTATAGTGAAAACAGATCTCTGCAATATCACAGAGATAAGTAAGTATTCATCCGCGCTAGGAGTTTTAAGGTTGCTTATTATCTGCCCATGGAAGTAATGAAACTTCCCCGTTGGTGAATAAAAAGACCAATTAAGGCTCATAGTTAATATACGGCGAACTTCTGCCTTACAATTTTTTTTTTCTTTTTTGCACCTCTTACTTGTGAAATTACGGGACTATTTGTCTAATTAAGGACTGTTTCTTTCCAAACTCGTAATTGCTTCCCTTCAAATATTATTTTATTTTAAATTTTGATGATATTTCCTTTGTGACTCCCTTCAGCCCTTTACTCTCCACACCACCCTTTCCTTTCCTTTCCTTTTGGAGCCCCCCTCCCCTTCCTCCTCCTCTTCGTCATTACGTGGTGTTGAGCGGTCAGACCTCCCTCCCTCCTCCTCCTCCTCCTTCTCTCCCTTGGTCTCTTTTTCTCTGGCTTTTTCCAGGCTTCATGTCATACCACGGCTAATTCCTGAAATTCCTGCCCTCCTCTCGCTTCAAACAAAACGGCTTCAGGGAAGGAGACAGGGCAGCAGAAAACAAAGAAAAAAAAAAAAAGAAACTGAATAACTCTTGATTTTTTTTTCTAAATCAAATATTGCTCCACCTGCCTGCCTGGCTGCCACAGCTTCACCAGGTAAGCTCGTGCAAGTTTTTTTTTTACTATATCTTTTTTAAATGTTTCCCTCTCGTGTCAGGACTTAAACTGCGTCCAAACTCGGAGTTAAACTTTCACATTGTTGGATTTTTGTGGACGTGAAGCCAGTGTTTCTCTCCACTCTGACTCTGAATCTTTCTCACTCACTGTCCGAGATTACATTCCTCAAATATCTCACATTTCTACGCTCAAATTCCGACATTTTTTCTTTAATTCCTCCGCCGCCGTGTGCGCGTGTTATTGTGTGACTTCCTGTGACTTCAGCCGGAACTTTTTTTCACCTTTTTGAAGGGAAAACGTCACAGCTGAGCAGTGAAACATTAGCACATTAGCATGTCTGTTTAAAGTTTGACGCCTGGAAACCAAGCTCTTTTGTATTTATTAACTCACAGCTTTTATTCAGGGGCTTTTTCTCTCTTATATCAACAAGTGAGTGGACTGAAAGTTCCCCAATAGCAGCGGAGTCACTGTTATTGTTGGCTTGTTTCTCTGTCCGTGACATTATTTAATTGTCTTAGATAATTAATAAAATACCAGCTGCTTGAAAACAGGTTGAAGCCGTAACCAAGAGGATAAAACAATCTTTTAAAATCACATTTCTGCCTTAAAACAGCGTAACTTACGTCAGAGTGTACAAAATGAAGTGGCGTTGAAGTAATGTGAAGTTTAGGTAAAAGCTGATATAAAAGTTGTGCATTAAGAGAGTTTAGGAAGTATAAAAGCGCCCACACGGCATATTTATGCTTTCTTTTTTAGTTTTAGCATCATATAAGGCTGCTACTGAAATAAAGCCATTGTTTTGGTAGGTGTAATGATGAATTCAGCTAAAACGGTCTGTTTGACTATCAATATGTGGTGCACAAAATCCAATGATACTTGTATACATAGACACAGGCATCCTGAATATGTTTGCATTAAAAAAAAAGAAAAATATAATTATTTTCTATTATCAGAGCAAGACTATCAAGATACCCACTTTAGAGCTACACCACCGTGTTTATGTATAGTGGGACAGCTTATTTGGTAAAATGGTTGGACACCTGAAATTCCTATGAAATTTTAGCACAAAATAGCAGATAAGAATGGCTTGAAACAACAACTTTGCTGTTGTTGCACCTTTGCAAAGTGATATTTGAAATGTTCAAGAATTTGCTTAAAATAAAACAATTAGTGTTGGACCTTTCTTTATTAGCCTGCTTCATAATCCTCACTGTTATCACCCCTCACTCTTTTATTTCTGCTAAAACCCATATAAGAAAGTACATTTGTGTCCCTTTCTACCTGACTGGGTAAGCCAAAATTGGCTTGTGTCTATTTTTTTTTACTATTTAACTTTATTGGTCAACTTTCTAAAAACTAATCTGCATATGCCCCTTAGTAGTTATGAGTCAGTGTATTTAGCCAATGTCACTTTCTGCACATTTTCACTCTTCACTTCACATAAAGCTCTGCCCAGCCTGACTGAGCAACCTTAACTGTTGTTCATTGTCAAAAAGGGTTAAAGCCACAATTCAGTATCAGTCTTTGTGACTGGTAGTTAAAGTTTAGGAAGCCAGGATGCTCCAAACTTATCTGGCCCATTTTATCCGATGGCCCTATTACTTGAAATATGAATTTTGCATATTTTGACTCTTTTGCTGAGAAGAAGGTGCAGGAAAAAAAGACATAAAACCCTGAACAGGTATGCATTATATTGTCAGTATAATATAAGTTTTGGCAGATAAAGCCTAAAAGTTAATTTTGGTAGACATGAACACTTCTCCTGATAGTTAAAGCTGACATTTCAGATGTAAATATGTATGGATGGAACAAAATATTTCACTTTGTCAGTCAAGATTACTTTTTTGAAGTTTTAAGCAAAACCAGCAGAACATTGCTTTCTTGTTTTCCCCCCTCTTTCTTTAAAGTTTAAAGATGGCTCCAAGGACTAAAGTTTTAAGTCTTGCACATGTGTTGGAAACAGAAGTGTTAAATATGCAAGTCTTAGCCCAGACTTGAAAGGGTCCAGGGGCATGCAGTAAAATGCACTGTTTTCATCAATTTGAAATTATTTATACATCATTAGTGCTAAAATGTTCCACCTGGAAATCATGCTTTAGAGCCAAAAATGTTCTCCGAGTGCCCTGATTGCTCTAAAATCCTGATGTAGTACTGTGAAGATCAAAAAGTTTCATGTCTTCCTCATTAAAAGAGCAGATTAGCTTTTTTGTGACATAGCGTATAGGCTGGGGAGGAATTTAGTGTAAACTTGCAGTTTTAATGGGGAAATTGGGGCTGTGTAATCGATCGAAATTTAGATTCACCTGCTGCAATTTTTAAATTGCAGAAAGTTCAATATTTCTTTGACCTGAACAGAGTGTCAGAATACCAGTTGGATAAAAATTTTGCAGCAGAAATGTCATGTTCAACACGCCATGCAAACATTCAAGAGCATGCAATTTTGTTCTAGAAGAGAATAAGAAGACATAAAAATACATAAAATCATCATAAAATCCCTCTTTACCATCCTAACAGATCTGCGGCTTTAATTAACAGATATAAATTCTGTGTAGCAGAGTAGAGAGGCTGACTGATGAAATATTTCTGTCAGTATCTAATTTATTGATCGATGTTTTGGTGAATGGGTAAACTATATCTTCAAAGTAGGGACGGTTAAAAATTTCAGATCAGTCAATATGATTTATAGAAATACAAAAATAGATTCCATGCCTAAAGCTCAGTAAAAAGACTTTAAAATATGAACCATACACAGTTAAATGCTTTAATCTAATTTAATCCAATTTAGGTAATTTTATCCCTTTGAAAACTCCAGCAACAAAACTAGAAGGCCAAAACACCTGATATTGGATAATTAATTGGTTTTAATGATCAATAATTGTAGGCAAACTCGTGCACGCTGTAATTAATGCACAGACACAAAGTGGGACTCTTCATTCAATGCTAGTTCCAACCAGTTTTGCAAATGTTGCCAATGATATTTATGCAATTTAGACTAGAGATGCCGGATATCAGACATGCTAATATTTTAGGGGTGGATAAAAATATCGATTAACCGATACATTGCAATATCCCCCAATTCAATATCCATTCAGCAAATCCTCTGAATCGATTCACCTCCTGGCCAGTGGGGTCGAAATGTTATTTAAGTTTACATGCACTTTACTTTTTCAGTATTTATACAGAACTGCCATGTTTTTTACTCTTGTATTCTATATGCCCAATAAGTTATTATTGTGCAAACTTTTATTTTCAGATGTTTTATTGCTCAAAATGTGACGTGACTTACCACATATGTTTGAATGGGCATGAAAATAATTATTAACAATAATTAATCAACAGGTTATTTGTGTATTTCTACTTCTTACTGAATCGACATCGAAGCATTTTAATCAATATCGAATCAAATCGCAACCTAAAGAATCAAAATCAAATCAAATCATGAGGTTCTTAACGATACCCAGTCCTATAATATTTACATTTTAAGTTTAGCCAATACTGCTATCGATGCCTAAAACTTCAAACTTAAAATACACAAATTAACGTTTGAAGATGACTACATCAGCAAATTTCAGCCCTAAAAACACACTTTCATGAGGAAGAAATGATGATGAATGAAGAAAAAGACCTCAGCTGACATAGGTCTGTTGGTCCTGCCTCAAACTCCACTGACTTGTTTGTGTGGCCAATATTTACAGTTAAGGCAGATTTTTAGAGGCAGAAGCTAATATCTGTAATACTGATATGCTTATAATATTGTACATGATAATATCCCTAATTTAAACAGTGCACTCTCTCCCTTTTGGTTAAAAATGCAACTGGAGGTGATGAAAGGTGCAGTGTGTAATGCTCAGCCTTAAAGCATTTAACAAAGCAAACTTTGTAAAAATATCTACAAGCAGGCCTCTCTAAATCAGTCGATTATCTCCCAAATATATATAAAATTAATTGATTTTTTTTAACTTGGAATAAGGCTGATTCACCTCCATGGATGCCACCATCTTGTATTTTTGCATTTTGCATGTTTCTACAGTAACACAGAAGGGACCAAATAGTAACTAAACAGTTTACAAACAATTAAAGGCTAATTTAGACCGGCCTGCTTGTAAATATTGTAAACATCCATTTTTGCCAACCCTTCTGCTACATGCTAATAGGCTAAATATTGCACATTGTACCTTTAAGTTTCTTCAATTATGAAAACACCTGTCATGAAAATATTTAAGATTTTATCATTTGTAACCCAAGGTGTGTAACAGTATAGAACAGTGATCATCAACTGGTGGCCCGGGTGCCACATCAGGCCCCCCAAAGCTTTCGATCTGGCCCCCAGAACATGATTAAATTCAAAATTAGTGAGGAGGAGAAAAAATACTGGTTTTTTATGGTATCCTTTGACTTTAAATACCTATAGCTGTTAATCAACCCCGAAAACAACTACTATTGAAACAACTTTTCTGAGGCTGGCTGCAGTATAGACGGTCGGTACTGATCACTGTTAATACCTAAAAATTACATTCAGTTTGAAAGGAGATACAAATACTGACCAAATAATTGATAATAGACATGGATGATAGTTATCAGTAGTTAATAGACCAACATTTTTTAATCTTATTGAAGCTTTTTTGATGGTCTGGTCCACACAGCACCTGTCAAGACTAAAATTTGGCCCTTGTACGTCACTCGTTGATGACCCCTGGTAGAGAACATTTTAACAGATCTATATATGGTAATGATGCCAATGTTTTAGTAAAGTTAAGGCAGTGTGTTTGAGTTTGTTTAAAAATTGCCCTGTATTGGTTGACTAGGAGTTCCAGTTTTGATGCAGTGCTATCAAACAGATTCCAACATTGTTTGATTTTACTAGAATGTTATTTAAGTTTATAAATCTGGTACTGAATAGAAAATATTGAGGTGTATAGCCATTCAGCAAAAATTTATTAAGGAATGATTTCTGGTCCATGTTTCCCAGCCCTACTTTAAAGTATTAACAAGATTAGGGATGCACCATATTATAGAAATGATAGTGGCTTTGGCAGATATTGCTGTAAACTTAAAATTTTGGTATCGGCAGCTATTGAAATGTCTGCTGATATTTACGACCAATATTTTGGCTATAAATATCTGCATTAATGTTGTTAATATTGGCCATACAAACAAATAAGTCAGTGGAGTTTTAGTCTGGACAAACAGACCTACGTCAGCTGAAGTCTTTTTCTTTATTCTTCATCCTTCCTTACTCTTTAAAGTGTTTTTAAGGGCTAGTATGTCTTAATTTGCTCATCCTCAGACTTTCAGTTGTGTATTTTAAGGACTGAAGTTTTAGCCATGAATTACATGTGAATATTGGTATTGATAAATCAATATCGGCTACAATTAATATGTAATTATTGACATATTGGAATCAGCAAAAGTCCAATATCATGCACCCCTAAACATGATGATTAAATAAAACACCCACTGCAAGCTCCTAAAGCTATTGTGCATTAAAGTAACATTTAGTTATATTACTTCAAATGACCAACCAACCTAAATATTACGTTACTATCAAAGAAGGCAAAGAAAAGCAACAAAGTTAATATTTTCAGAGCTAAAAACTTTAAAATTGTTCTTTAAAGTACTTTAAAATTTCTCAGTAGTCAGAGATGTGACAGATTGTTTTCTATTAGTGGACGACTTTTAAATCTTGTGACTGACTTGTCTGAATATTCGAACTTTTGTACATGCATCAGGGAGGAGTTGACTTCAAAGTAGTCTGAAATAGTTTTAATACTGCCGTCTGTGTGTGATGGATGTTTGATTGTAAGATTAATAGTAGATCCTTTCTGCCCCACTGCAGAGCAAAGAAGTCGGCGTGAGTAAATGTTTTTCACTCAGGGTTTAAGGCGGCTAACAGAGGGGTTGTTGGGGCTTTGTGTGTGTGTTATGGTGTCCCCAGGGCAGCTGAGCCGAGTGTGTTTTCCAGAGGAGCAACAGGTGGAATGGAGCAGGGTGACAGTCGGGGGGGGGGGGGGGGGGTAAAAACACACCTGTCAAAGCTTCCTCTGAAGTGTCTGACAGCCAGAAGAGTTTGGGTTCTTTCCAGGCCTTGGACTTTTGTGTTTTCAAGGCCTTGGGTTCACCATTGTCCCAGACGGATGAATTATACTGTAACGTGAACTCTGAGGTTGTATTGTTTGCATGCGTACTTGTGAGTGCGCTTGTGCGTGGGGGTTGCTGTGTTTGTGTGGGTGGACTCGGCCTGGGGGAGGATGTGTGGGTGAAGGAGCGGTTCAAGGAAGATTCAAGGTAAAAAGAAGCGAATTTGTGCACACAGTGGAGTTGCCTTGAGACAGGTTCTCTCCACAGTGGAGGGTTTTCGCTCATCCCACATAGCGATCATATCTTCTCAGCTTGCACGAGAGAGAAGCGAATAATGCCTCAGATATGAGCCTCCAAGAACAAAGACTTTCTGTGCCCCCCTCTGCCCCTCCCTTTTCTACAAACAGCACTCTGCACCCACTGCTCTGTGCTGTGTGTGACTGTTGTCCATTGATTTCAGCCGGTCTGATGGATCTCTGTTGAATTATCTGGGACTGTTTGATAGACCCCTCTGTCCACTCAGGAGGCCATTAGATAAGGAGATGGAGCTGTACGATTAAAACAGTGGTGAAAAGTAATGAAATTACAGCACACATAACATTTACAGGGTGACTTTTTTATTATTTCACTTTTTTAAACCCTTTATTTGAAATCCGATTAGCAGTTACCGCAAGGTGCCATAAAACTGCAGTTCCTCGAGGGGCCACTAGAGGCTAGCTCCAAAAGCCAGTTAGATCTCATTTGCCCCTATTTAGAGTAATATTTTTCAGTGTTACTCACCCATTTTGTAACTATGAGGGCTTAAACCTTTCGTAGTTGGGGATGCATTTGCTTTCAATGACAGGTAGCAGCTGCTAGCTCTCTTTAAAATGCGAATTAGCTTATTCAGTCACTGAAATCCAACAAGGATGCTGGATGGAGGCTGTAATGCAGGTTCTCTGGCTATAAAGGCCAGTGGATAAACCAATAGGTGATTCCAATGCGGCTGCTACCAGCACAGGTGGGAGTTGGGTAACTGATGATACAATCCAATATATATCAGCTGTAAAAATCGAACATATTGACCAAGGAGTTTTAGATGGGACAATCAGATCTACATCAGCAGAGGTCTGACTTATTTTCCTATATTTTGCTGCATCAATTTTTACCCTCTACCTTTTCAAGCCTTCCAGGGTCAGCTGCCAAGAAGCATCCCCACAGTATGATGCTGCCACCAGCATGCTTCACAGTGGGGATGGTGTGCTTGTGGCGCGTGCAGTGTTTGGTGTCATGTCTGATGGCCAAAAAGCACCATTTTGGCCAATGAACTTTTCTTCCACTTGACCATGGATTTTTTGATGATGGATTTAACTAAACTCTGGGGGATGTTCAGTGCCCTGGACATTTTTTTAATCCACCCCCTGACTTTTACTTTTCAATAACCGTTCTTCTGAGTAGCTTGCAATGTTCTTTTGTCTTCATGGTGTAATGGTAGCCAGGTGTACTGATGAACTAGTGACTGGACCTTCCAGAGACAGGTGTCTTCATACCACAATCGGTTGAGACACGTGCATATAGGAACTTTAGCTGCTTGTACTTAATGCTAATAAAACAGTATCATATGCCTCTTAGGTTTAAAAGGACAGCCAACGATGCTTGTCTGATTCACATGAGCATGACTCTGTTACATTAAAGATTTAAAAGCAGACTGTGTTGTATATCCATGTGATTGTTATGTCTGTACATGTATGCAGACTCCCGCTGTTGTGGCCCAGTGGGACCCAGTGCCAGAGAACATGTGCTTGAGTAAAAACCCCAACAAAACAATCCAGTTAGTCTCCTCCGGCTCTCACTGTGACTTTCCATCGCATAGCCTGATCCCGTAGTGCCTCCTTATTTTCAGACTCTGTTTCCTGCCTTTACATTCCCGGCCTGATTAGTGGAGATTGTGACCAGTTGAGTACCCACACATGCTCAAACACACACCGCTACTCACCAAATACACAAAAGTACACACTCAGACAGGGAGACCTAAATAAAATGTGCTAGCAGGAAAAGTTCTGTGGAGGTTTTTCACACCAAAGACAAACAACTTTTAACTTTTCTTACAAACTTACCCTCCTGCTTTACACTCTGACCTTTGCGCCTTTTCCTGACTCCTGCTAATGATAGCTGTCACCCTGAAATGATTAGTCTTCTTTGGATACTGTAGCTTTATATGGTACCTTCAAGACAAAGCTTTACATGCTGGTAACAGGGATGTATGCAGACAATATAACACTTGTCTTTCAGGAGTGCATACTGACCTGACAATAAGGATCATTCTGCTTTCATCACCATTCAAACAACTTGTTTGTCTTCTTCGGCACTGCCATGTTTCACTGAATTGTTTCCCCTGACAGCGGGTTCTCAATAAAATCAGTAACAAAAGATGATGCATAGAGACACAATGCTCAACCGACTCCATGAGGTGAAGGGAAATTCACATTTTACACTCTGTTGTTTTTACAAATTCAAATTCAAAATGACACATTGAGTGATGGTCCTGCTGCTCTTTAGTAAAGCGCTGCCGTGAGCTGTTGGGGGGTTCAGTGCCTTGCTCAAGGGCACTTCGACAGTGCTCAGGATGTGATCTCTCCAGCTCAGGATGTGATTGAACCTCTCTAGCTACCAGCTCAGCTCCCACCGGGATAAACAGTGGTTCACTGTTTAGTAAATACACTTACAGGAGAGTCTCAACTCAACTTGAAAATGTCTAGTGGGGCCACACTGCAACAGAGGTGGGGAGTGTGTATTGCCATGATGGCTCTGTCAGAGCCTCCACCTTAATAAGAACAGACGGCCACAGCTTTTGAAATCAAGAATTTCTCTGGTCTTAAATAGTTGAAAATATTTTAGGTTGTAAGTACTTAATTAGAGCATACATGTAGGTTTTGAAATTTTTCAATTTACTTAGACTTTTCAAAACAAAAAGACAGTACAAATTCTACATATTTTACCTTTAAGTTAGTAACAACATTAATTAAGTCAAACAGTTATTTCTGACTGGATGCATGGCAGACAGGTAATGGCAGTGCCATGGCTCAGTTTTTATTTTGGTGTTCATGTTAAAAATTAGTGTGTTGAGGCGGCCTGAGTCTCACGCACCAAGAATCTAGAGTAATCCTTCCCAAACTTCAGCATTCTGCTGCTAAATTAGAGACCTGAAAAGCATCCAGGCCCCACCAAAAAACCTTGTACAACAATAATAAAAGACTCAAATATTTACCTATTATTTATCGTTTTAAAATTTTTTATAAACAGGGAATTATAATGCATTTGCTTTGTTTTCATATACATTACTCTGAAAGTGTTTGTGGGGTCACAAATTAAAATTAAAGAGCCACAGTATTTAATCTGCAGAGTCACTGAAATTTACTCGTTTAGCATTCTTTTCTCCAAAGACACTTGTAACTTCTTAAAATTAGAAAGCAAGTGACGAGTCCCAATACTGTTACAATCTGAGAAAATTCCAACCTTTCAGGTGTTTTTGTTTCCTTGTATGGTACAGTTCCAACAGTTTGAAGCATTCTTTGACATAAAATGATGCTCTGTAAAGGTTGAAAACACTCATAATTCTTGTTAAAACTGATGATGTCAAAGTTTCTAAGTAGTGGAAATGCATTTTTTGAGTAGACCCCGATGAGCAAATAAGACTCAAAACATTAGGGGCAACTGAATATGTAAACATTTTAAGTAGCTGAAAAAAGCAGTGTTAAAACAGTATTTGTTTAGTAGCAGGAACTTTACAATATTAAGTTATATCAACTCAACTTGTACAATTATGTTAACTTCTTTCAGTAGAACTACACTGTGGAAACTGTCTTGCGCTTAAAAATTCTGTCTAAATTCAACACAAGACAACATGTTTGAGTACGATTCGTAAAGCTACATGTCCTTAATCTACTGCAATGTTCCTTTATTTCTTCCATATTCTCTAATCTTGGACATTTATACCACACAAGATAGGGCAACTTAAGTGACTACAAGTGAGAATAACAGAGAGGTGCACACTAAACCAGGAAGTCCTCTTTTATCTTAACATAGTCATGTGTGTCGTGGTCGACCCCACAGGCGGGATTTCTCTTACTGAGTCAGGAACATCCCTCAGGGTTCAATAGTGTCTAACGCCCAAAGCTATTCTGGGAAAACTATGCAGATGAAAGGATGATTGGCAATTAATGTGAATACAATGACAAAAATACTAAATGACAAAGTACTATGTACCTGAAATTACAAATGTGTTCTATCAACTCAGAAAAATAAAGCTGAAATAGCTTTTATTGTGTTTTTAAGTTAACGCAGCTCATTTTCGACAACTTTTAGATGTTTGGCCTCACACCAAATGGCAGATGAGTGCACTTTGTTCCTAAAAGTGTGCTTCCACAGAGTTCAGTAGATTTTCATAATAACGTTTTAGTTGGCGGGATTTCTTTAACTGAGTCAGGAACTTCGCTCATGGTGCAAAAGTGTCTGATGCCCAGAGGTATTCTGGGTGCCATATAATTTAAGTACACTGATTAAAAAAAACAAACTTAGAATGACTGAGTACTGTTTACCTAGTATTAAAATGTGTTCTGTCCACTCAGAAAAATAAAGCTGAATTAGCTTTTTTTGTATTTTTAAGTTAACAGCTCATTTTTTAAACAACCTTCAAATGTTCAGTCTTACAGTGTGGATAAAAGTAAGAAAAGAAAAAAGAAGGAGCTACGACATGCTCACTTAGCTGTAAAAGAGGCATACTAATAGGTCCTAACTTTTGTCTAAATACAAATATTTTCTCACTTTTTGTCCCAGCATGGTTATGTTTAATCATATAGTTGTTGAAATATTTTAACAGAATGTTATTCTCAGTTTTTACTTTGTATAGGCTTGTGTGAAAGTAAAATGGACATTTTTATACAACATTAATAGTAAAGTTTCATGTTTGCAGACAATGAGAAATGGGTAAAAATCACTAAGTTGCTGTTGTTTTGGGACCTTTAATTAAATAAAGGGACTAAAATAGTTTGAATTTATTTTTAAATGACAGAAAAAGAGTATTTTTAAGCTAGGGAGAACTCAGAGATAAATATTTGGTGGAATAACATTGTTTTTAAACAACAGATCTCATTAGCATGATGGTGTAGGGTGGGGTTATGGGGGTAACACTACTCTTGGTGCAGTAAAGCAGTGAACCTGGTTGCCTAGGTGATGATCAAATCAGCTTGAATGAGGAGTAACTCCGCAAACACTGTTAAAGTAAAGAGCGTCTTTATGCAGAGATGCTGATTGAAGGATCATTTGTGGTGGTGTCTTCATATTTTGTTGCCCTGAGTGCATTTGGTCAGTTGGTGTGTAAGTTTGTGTGTATGTGTAGTTGTGTTAAGGGGGGGTGTGGGGGGGGGGTTTACCCGGCCCCCTGACCGCAGCACCAGCTGGGGGATTATCCTGTTGAGCTGATCCAGAGAAGAGGGGCCTCGCTGGGGCTGGATGAGGAGGGACGAGTGAATGGACGGGTGAGGGAGGGAGAGAGAGAGGGCTGATGGAGTGTAGGTGGTGGTGGAGGGGGGTGAGGGGTCAGGGGTTGTTTTAAGGCACAGCTTAGGTTAATTAACCTCCTGGACACTTTGAGGTTTCAAGCAGCACTCTAATGTTTTATGGCCTGCAGTTTTCGTTTAAAATCAGTTATAAAAAAATAAAAGTCAAGCTTGAGTTAACTTTGAAAAGTTTTGTTTGCTGTGGTTTAATGAAGCCATTGTCTCACAGTCAAGCTGGTTGGCTCGTGATCAAGCTTAGGGTTTAGGAGATTTCACAGCAGGAGTTACTTACTGATTTTGGTTTGTATGTGTGAGATCTAAATCTGAGAAGTTGTTTTAGATTAGTTTAATGACTTCTAGATATAGCTACCATCTCACGTTTCACATCAGTGAGGATTTGGGGGATAGTATTAGCATTTAGGTGCCGCTTTGCCTCGTCAAGATCCAAAATATACTCAACAGCAAATATTAGATTTTTTTTCATGTAAACTAAAGCTCCAAAATCATACACTTAAAAACCTTTAATAGAGTTTTTACACAATTAACTAATCAGTATATTATGTAGTAATTCTGCCCCAAATATTTTCAGCCATATATTGCATGTACAGGGATGTAAAACAGCTGCTCTTAATTGTTTTTAAATGGTAAATGTCTAAAATTTTTTGCCTCAAAAAAAGACATAATTAAGTTTTAGTATGCTAGCCAAAGTACTTTCTATAATGTTTCAGGCCCAGTTTTATCATTAAAATGTATTTTCAAGAGATTATAGTATACAGTAAAATGTAATAAAAAGGGATGCACAGATGCATTAGTGTAAAATTTGTATTAACACCAACAATTATAGTAAGTTGGAGGCCCCATGTTAAAACCATGGCCTGTGAAATACCCTACAGTGCTTGTTCACCACCTTTGAGATCAGATGAAGATATTTTGGGGCTTTTTTGGGGGGCTGTAACCTTGCTTTTGGAGCCAGGGGTTTGAAATAAGTCAAAAATGGTTGTACAGTGGCAGAATAGACAAAGACCAGTTTAAGGTGGAAAAAAAGTGGCAAAATTTGTTGAAAGTGTCAAAAAATATTGTGAAAATGGATTAAAAGTGGAAAGAATGGTTGGAAAAAAGTCGTGAAAAGGGGTTAAAAAGTGCTATTGGCAAACAATTTTGACACCAGACCCAATAACAGCTTGACACGCTTTTCAGCTCAGAGTAGTAACTGTTAGCCCAGGATGCTAGCACCAATGCTACTGATCCAACACACATACTATCAATAGATCACGACTGGGAGGGGTCCAGCTAATTCTGTGATCAGGCCTGTCTATGTTACAGACAAAAAAGAGAGAAAATGATGGCAAAGTTTGAGTCTTACACCAAATGAACTGATCCAAAAACACTGGTATCAGTATCAGCCCTAATATTGGGTGGTTGTATTTACTGTCCTGCCAAAATAAAGGCGTAAAAGCCCCCAAGATTAAATCTGCATGAATCATTAAAATATTTTAGATAATTTTTAGAAGCCACAACCAAAGCTATTTTAATTTTCAGCCTGCTAAGAATACATTTAATACAGAAAATACCTAAGAGTTATGTAATGGAGCTATGGACTTAGATGAAAAACTTAATAGTTCGACTTTCAGTTATTTAGAACTCAGTCCTATAATACCATGTGTCTATTGAGAAAGTGTGTTTTGACTATTTGTGTTTTGAGAATGGTCAGACTGGACCGGAACGCTGTACAGGAAGTGATGTGGAACATCAGTGGTCTCAGAGGAAGAGCCGAGGAGGGGGGCACCGGCTGGAGAGCCTTACTCACTCCATTCAAGTCACTGACTCACTCATCAGGTCTCTTTGACCCCTTCTCAACTGTAGCCTCACAGTTCAGACCCCATACCTCCTCCACGTATTAGGCACTACTGTTTGGGACTACTTCTGACGTCTTGGTTGCTGCTTTTTCTTTTCTACTGGACCTAGAGGTCTTACACTTTCTGGAAAATGCACAAAGCTCCGTCTGCACTGACTCATGAGTCTTTCTCTTTGCATCCTCTCCGCTGTTTCCATCTGTCTCCTGCACGTCCGCCAAAAGGAAAAGGTGGAGCTTCATGTGTCTCATATTTTTCTCCAAATGTATACACAAACATCCTAAACAAATAGGTGTGTAGAGAAAACAGGACAGCAATGCGCTGTCACTCGCCTCTGAATCTCCTAACAGTATGCAGGCTGTTTTTATTTCTGTTATGAAAAGCCAAAGGAATGTCAAGTTAATCTTATTAATGAGTCTGCGGGTTATTGTAACACCCCTCGACCAAAACAATGCACAAACACATTGATTAGATTCTCAGTCCACAATGTCTAACTTTAATAAAACAGTCAGCTGGGTCACTGATGAAGAAACAGGCAGGCTAAAACGCCTCCTGGCATTCATATCCTGGCATGATCCGCCTTGGCATGTGTGTCCAGGAGTGTCTGAGGACGCTGATCCCTCTTTAATGTGTCTCCTCATTTGTTGACTTTAGGCTTCTCATAGATCCCTTGCCCCTCTTACTTCTGCTGCTGTCATCTTAACACAAGGTTCCACTTTTTAACAAGTTTATTATGATTCATATTGTTTTTCTTTACATGAATAAAGACGCTCTGCCTGATTTGACCATGCACTGAAGGTCAACATGCGTTTTATTTTGCAGCCTCAGTGTAACTGCTAGATTGCTCACAAAGGCGTTAACTCATTGGCTGTAATATTTTAGCTTTTTTACAGAGGGTAAAACCTCACTGAACTCTTTAAGACCTTTTAAAGACAAAATACATATTAATGATGAGTATTCATGTATCAGTGGTGTTTTTTTTCTCTAAATGGACCCATAAAAATGATAATTTCTTGGCATGAAAGTGAAAGATTTGGTTTTATTTGTACTTTTCAAATTCTCCTTAAATTCTTTACCACCTTGTTAAAGTTATCCTCCTTTTCTCTCTTTCCTAGGACTGCCCTGGGACATCTTTATCAGCACCTCTTTGGATTTCATACAGGCAGGCCTGCGCCCAGCGGCCTTCTCCCTTTCTCCTACCCTTGTCTCCTCTAACGCGGACCCTCCACCGCCTGCTCTGTGGCCCCCTTTCCGTCTTCCCACCACGTCTGCGGAGTGGGTGCCGGCTCCCTCCCCCAGGGGTGGGAGTGAGGAGCTCGGGGACGGACTCGACAAACCCCTGGAGAATGATGCGGAGGGCGTGTGGAGCCCGGACATCGAGCAGAGCTTCCAGGAGGCCCTGGCCATCTACCCGCCCTGTGGCCGCAGGAAGATCATCCTTTCTGATGAGGGCAAGATGTACGGTACGCCCACTTTTCCTCTCATACTTTAATGTACTCTTTTGTTTTTTTTGTTGGGGGATGTGAAACATGATGTCCAATGATTGGTTGAACTATCAGTCAGAGTTAAGGAAAATACACAAAGGTCCATCACCTAAAGTTAGAACAGAACATGGACAATTTATCAGCTAAAATGGCACACTATGCAAACACATTTGCCTGTATTTTTGCAACACCACACCTACTGTATACTTCCAGCTTAAAAAAAACCCTTTCACATGCACTGTTCTTTTGCGCTTTAACACAGGGTGTTAACTGAGAGCTGCAATGCATTTTGGGCCAATTTAGTACAACCACTGTGTTCCCATTTCATACTGAAGAATTCTGGCCAATCAGGTTTATATCAGGGAATTTCTCGTACCCACAAAATTGTGCAGTGTGAACTTGTAACCACAAGTACTGAACGTGAAGTCCTATTTAGTACAAATAGCGTGAAAGGTTTGTTTTTTAAGTTGCTTTACTCATTAATCACACTAGTGATGTACTAAAACTATGATGAATAAAACATGTTTTAATGTTTGCAGAGGAAACTGGATCATTAAAAGTAGTCTTGCCTGCCACTCAAACTTGAAACCCTTAGAACTCACTCGCTCAAATCTGTACTTTAGGCGCATCCTTGGGAAATGCCATAATATGCAACTCCTTATATGGACATCCTGGGTGTGTGTTTATAGGTCGCATCTTCAGGCTTTACAAAGTGCATTTTGTTGTCTTCTTATGTGTTGTTGAGTTATGATCACATTTGTATTGCATATTTTTAAAAATAGTTTAATTCTGAGGACAACGTTGTCGTGTAAGACAAGAAGAGACACGTGCTATTCAAAGTTAAAGTTTAAAAACATTTGAGCCATAAATCATAAGGACTTGTTTTTTCTACTGAAAGCTCTCCGTTGTGCTGTTCTAAAGAGCTATCCACACGTTTGTAGGTCTTACAAAACGATTTCTAGTGAGCCTGGGGCTTGGCTAACTTCCCAGGGTCTTTTAAGATTAAATCCTCACCAGTACCTCTGATATTGAATGTTTTTTTTGTCCTTTAATAAACCATTTTTCAACTGTTCCTGCAGTTAGCCAGTTAGCCCCCTGCCATATTATCTGATGTATCCCAAATGCATCACGAATGCATTGCTGCAGCACACATCTTCTTAAAGCCCAGGTTGTCCAAAAAGAAAAGGATGTTCAGAGCTTGACTGTGAACCACAGAATTGATGTTTTCAAGCTTTTTAAGGACAGAAAGTCCAGACGATTCACAATGATTAAAAATTGGTTTAGAGCTCAGAGGGTTCATGTGTAGAGAATTTTTCATTGGCTTAAGTAGAAGAAAAAAGTAAGATTTTAAACTTATTGTCCAAACATCACTGTTAAAGTCTCCATCTAACACACATCTGTTGTATTGATGAGACACATTTGTTTCACATACTCTCGCACATCCGTTGAACGCCACTCCTTATGTTCATGTTTCACATCACTCCTGTTTCCTGCACAGCTGTCAGCTCCACTTGTTCCCATAGTGAACAGTATGATGGCATGATGAATCACGGACATGTGCACACACTCCAGTCACTCATTATTTTACATAGACGACCAATTTGTTCAGGGAGGAAGGCTTAGATACCGCTATGATGTCAAATTTCTGCATCCACAATAACAGGGTAAAATTTGGCCACAACAAACACAACATAACCTTATTACACATGCACAGAATCCAGATATTTTTTTTCAGAAGTTGCTTCAGCTGCAGATGTGAATGCCACCAGCCAAGTTTTAAAATTCAACTCTATTAATTTTTTGCCAGCTCTTCAGTAAAATTTCTGCAACAGAGTTTGGGTGTGCCGATGTGTGAAGGCAGCAGGAATAGTGGGAAGATTACATGATGTTCATATCCTTCAACAGCTATTGGTGCTTCAATCTTTAGGCATGTTTTAGAGCTTATTTAGCCTTTTGTAGTGCCAACCTGTTATTTTTAGCCTTTCATGTGTACTGTGAATTCAACCAATTACACGTGACTCTGATGTAAAGAGAAAAGTAGTCATTATGCTACCACTGTATTATAATTCCCCTAAGGTGACCTATAGTGACAGATTACATCCAGATGTATCTATCGAAACACCTGTGGTTCCATTCAGTGGATTTAAAGGAGGTCAGGCAGGCAACCAAGCCGCCAGTGATGCCGTCCAAATGCTTACTGGAGCACCCTCTGCTATTTTCAGTGCAGAGGAACTTTGTGGTAAACTGCTGGTTACTGCCGGGAATCATTGACACACAGCATTTATGAGTGCAATAAACTGTTCATTCATGCAGTGATCGCTTAGGAATCTATAGTTATGTCTTCCAATTTGTTGTAACTGAGAACGAAAGTTATTCATCCACACATTTTGCTGTTCACTTGTTTTCTTTTCACTTCATAACAAGTTGCTTTTTCCAGGGTAAAATCATGCCGTAATTTTCAATCTGCAAATAGAAGCAGGTCTGTATCCAAACAGGAAGCCAATGACCATAGTTTGAGATCCAAAATGAAGCAAAAACAGTTTCAATGTAAAATAATGGAATAGAAAAATCCATAAAGGATACGATTTATCATGATTAACTAAAAAAAATATTTTAATATGATTAAAATCTCAATAATTTGACAGCTCTAGATATTTGCCTCACTGGTCTGCTTAATTTAAGTTGTCCCCCTGAACAGTATGACATCTTACGCTTTTATTTTGAAGGCAGAGAATCACAAGAGTGATGCTTTCTATTGATGAGTCTTTGAGGTGTTGCTGCCATGTTCACACAAGTTGGAGTATAATGTTTCAAACATGGATATTAGGTAGACTTTTTATCTTGCATTTTTTTTGCAATTTTGGCTGTGTAACTGCAAATGGCATGATATTTGATAAGCCAATTTAAAAACACTCAGAGAGTTTTATATTTGATTTTTCTAGCAACTTTTTTGGGATTAAATCTATTAATCAACTTTTCCCCTGATCAAAACTGCTAGATATGTTAACATTTTCACTGACACTGTTTTTCATGGGAAATTTAAGAATGTAGTTATTATCTATAAACTTGTAAATAATAAAATAAAGTAGTAATAATAAAAACATCATAATAATTATTTCAAATGCAAAAAAAGCATATGAAGTTGCAATCTCAATATTGGGGGGAAAAACACAATGAAGATTGTTTTCTCCAAATTGTTCAGCCCTAACAAGATTATTTCTGATGCATGATTTGATTTAAAAAATTTAGTTCATGTTTGGTCAATGATAAAAAAGTGTCCATTACCAAACCAGTGGCATCGGCTTATCAAACTTGCATTTAAAGTGTTAAAATCCTGAAAATGTTTAAATTTTTTCTGTTTTTGATCAGGACTAAAGTTGATTGCAAGATTTAATCCAAAATAGTTGATAAAGAAATACTTGTCATAAATGTCTTTGGAAGTGGATATTTTCGTCCTTGATAGCCTTAACATTAGAAATTGTGAAGTTATACAGAACTGTTAAAGATAAAAGATGGTAAACAAAGAAAATATAAACAATAGTTGTGTTAACTTAAAAATCCATAACAGCTGTTTTACTGTTTTTCTGAGCTAATTGAACATACCTTTAGCTCTAAGTAAAAGTACTTAATCACCTGAACTATTGTGTTGTAATTACACTCCAATTATCTGACAATCATCCCTTACTATGTATAGTTTTCCCAGAATGCCTTTGGTCATTAGACACTTTTGCACCATGAGTGAAGTTACTGACTCCGGACCATCTTTAATATACCAACAATTAACAGGTGAACTCTGTAGAAGAGTACTTTCTTTACAAAGCGCATCTTTTGGTCTTTGGCTGTAACATTGAAGAGTTGGAGGTTGTTAAAAACTTGAGCTGTATAACTTTAAAATCCAGAACTGCTATTTCTGTTTTATTTTTCTTATTTGAAAGGATGCTTTTTTTTTTAAATTTTAAGTAAACACTACTCAGTCACTTCAAGTACTTCAGTGTAATTGAACTATCTGACAAACATCCTTTGAACTGCAGAGTTTTCCCAGAATGCCTTTGGGAATTACATACTTTTGCACTATGAGTGAAGTCCCTGATTCAGTTAGATAAGTCTCGCCTGTGTCGAGCCATCACAGTATGCTGTGGATTGTTGGTATACTGAACATGAAGGAAGAGGACCTTTGGGCACCTTTCAGTTATTGTTCTAGTAAAATAAACCATTTTTTCAAGGTACAAAAGAGTTTCCACTGTGTAATTTAATTTAAAAGGTACAAGTAAAACTGAGTTGATAGAACTTCAAATGGCTAAGTACCTGCTAGTAAACAAATACTGCTTTCCACTTGAACTTTTACATGATAAATGGCCTCTAATGTTTAGAGTTCTGTTAACTCATGGGGGATTTTAGTGTAAATTATATAACTTACTTGAGTCTCCTGAAAAATGTATTTCTACTACTTAAAACTTTGACGCAATCAGTTTGGACAAATATTTTGAGTATGTTTAACTTGTTCAGGTTTACAGTGCAGAAAAGGTAAAAATGGCTCGTTGCATTAAGATTTTTTAAAGATAATAATAATACATCAGACTTCCTTAATTCATACAACATGCAACCAGAACAGTACATCTGCTTGGGTAGTGATCATTGCTCTCACACAGTTGGAGAAAAGTTGATTGAAACTACATTTATATTAAATTTCTTTATGACCATAACATTAGCATTTCATTGAAAGCCAAGCACTGAAGTTGTTGCTTTAAGCCTCAGTATCATGAGGTTAGTTACCTAATCGGCTAGACCTTTGTCTCACTGTACCCAAGCCGTGATAGTGAGAGGACTTTATAGAGTTCCTGTTACCAAAATTAGCCCCAAATCACTCACCCCAAACAGGTGTAGAGAGGCAGGAATAACTCTCACTTCCTACTGAGTTCACTACTATTAATTACAGGGCATGGGTGTTAACTTTGTGTGCTATAAACTGAAGTTATCTTTGTCTTTTTATGTCTTTTCCACATGATAAGTCACTCTGTTGAGGCTGTTTGGACAAGGACAGCACTCTCTGCAGCTTTCTGTAGTTTATTCAGTTCTGAAACATGCAGAAAAAAGGTTTTATTTAAACCTTTATTTTTAAGAAATAGAACGCCAAACAGGTGTAGGGAAGGTGAGGTGACGTTCCTCTTTGACATCTTGCTGATAGATGTTTGCTAACAGATGGCTTGGCTGTAGTTGCTCCTCCAGCCTGGCTGTTTGATAGTGGATCTAGTCAGTGGAAAAGAGGCCGATGGAGGTAGTGGTGCTATCAGACAGCCTCTGTCATCACCTTGTTTTGTCCCGGTGCCAGACAGCTCCTTTAACTGTTAGCTTTGCCTGGACTAGCTTAGCCCACATTTTGAGGTCATGGCCATCCCCTGATCAGCACTTAAACCCTTATAAAGCCTGTAATAATAGTTGGAGGGGGGCAGGTGGCTCATTCTGTGTCACGGGGATGAGGGAGGGGTAAGGGTGGTGATGGCGGTGGTTTTGGCAGGGCAGCCTCTGAGGTGCCCCTTCCTCCCTGCGGGGGTCAGGGGCAGGTGATGCGCGCCAGGGAGCGCGTCGGCCCGTCAGGAATGGCATGTGCGCTCGGGAGCCCAGGGGTTCAAGGCAGCTCGGCTGTAACCCTAAACCAGAATAGACGTTTACTCTTTGAGCGCCTGGAGGGGAGGAGGACTGGTGGACAAATAAACACCAAGGTGGGCTGTGGTGTCTTGCGTGGCCCCGAGGCCCAGTAAACTGTTTCACACCTGTCTCCAGTGTGTGAACATGTGTGCATTTAAGAGTGAGAATGGTGGAGGTTGTGTCTTTGCCATTTCTCTGTTTTACCCCCCTCATATATCTCTGAGTCTAGCACCCCCTGACTCGTTTTGTCCTTTATAAACCTTCTCCTCCTCCTGTTTGTCCACCTTCCAGTTCACCTCCAGCTGCCCTTTGAGTTCACCCTGACAGCCCTGCGGAAAATCCAGATTTATGACTCAAGAAATGAGGCAAGACTGAGCCCGTGCCTGGCCCACAGTGCCCCTAAAAAGCCTGACCAGCCCATCCTTTCCAGCGCCTGACTGTCCTCCCCTTTTATCACCATCCCCGAGGTCACAAGTGGCCAACAACTCAAGTCATTCAAGTGACCACAATCAATGCAAAGCCACTTTGAAGGTCTTTAGTGTTGTTAATGCTGTTAAAGCGCTGATGGGTGGTCTTAAATCAGGTAGCCAAATCAAATATCAGCTGGGAATATCTTTAAAGGCATACATGAAATGGTTAAGTGATGTCTTGATGTTTTTAGAAATGTTATTTATCATTCTTGCATGGTCTAAAAATGGCTAGAGAGACAAAACAAACTAGCAGAAGACGTGTGTCAGCCGAGAGCGACATACTCTGAATTTTAGGTTGAATTCTCCTGTGAGGAAAGAATGCCATTCTTCACCAAACAATATGATATTGAGTCTCTGAGCAGCGAAACAGAAAGAATGCGCTCCTTTATCCATTGTAAATTCCTAAATTGGCTGGAATGTTTTTTTACCTCATGTTCCTCGTACATTCACCACATTTTTTTCCCATAATGCTGTGCATAGCGCCGGTCCTCGCGCCCATTACTCAACAGACATATTAGCTCCCTTATTAGAGACGGTGTCACGGATATTGTGGCGGTTATGTGCTCCAGCGGTAATTCGACATGCATCTGCCAAGGAAAACATTTCCTGCCTTGTGTGACTCTCAGCGAGAGACGTGCCCTGTGGTCTGACCGGAGGCCTCATGCTGGAATAATGGAAAAACAGCCCAAAGTTGTAGAGTGGCAGAGAGCCAGTGTGCTGACAGCTCTTACAAGAAGAATGTGAGAATGTGGCACTGGAAATATGATGATCTCCCCTCTTTATTTACTGCCATAAAGCTGCCATATTTATTTATGTGCCACTTTTGCAACTGTTATTGTTTTATTTTATGATATCTTTTGATTTTTTTTTTTATGCGGCAGCTTAAATCATGCACCCCATCATGATATATGCAGCTGTTTGGTTTCGTCACACATGATTTCCTAACATCTGTGTGACAAGCTATTTTCTCACATTTGAAGCCTTCCTGTAAAAACAAAGTCTGCATAGTGGAAAAAGCCAACGTTGTGGCATATTTTTCTGTCAGTTCAGGGTGAAGACAGCCACAAAATGAATCAGTTTCTCACTAAGCTTCACTTGTGCAACATGCAAACACACTGTGGTTTCTGTAAGGCGATGCAAATATGTTTTCCGCTAGTCATTCTCATTAAGGGTGTGATGTAAAGGTCAGTGAGCAGCAGCAGCAAGGAGTCGCCACGCGGGTCCAAACTTTAGCAGTAAAGTGAGAGATTCATCAGTGACCTTGACCTGCTGACCTTTTGATGAAGCCTCTGAGGCCGTGTTTGCAGGGTGGTTTCCTTTTAAACCATGATTCACGTTTTTGTCCGAAAAAATGTCAAATAATGCAGGGAAATGAAGGGAGGATTATTCAAGAAGGAGGATTTCTAAATGGCAAAAATCTTAATCACAATTATTTTGATTGATATTGAGATCTCAGTTATTAAACATGACTACCCATCAATTTTGTATCTGCATTACAGACATTTGTTGAACCTTTTCAACAATTTTTTTCTTTTTAAAGTCTCTTCAAAGATCAAAATATTATTTAAAGGTCTTGAATTAAAATTTTGATTATTTTAGTTTGAATTTGTAAATCATTTTACCAAAATCAATATTTAAACCAGTGATACTTAACATGTGGCTCTTTTGTGATGATTTGTGGCTCTTTTATGTCTTAATTTGAAGTATTATTCCCCCAAAAAGCCTTAAAAAGGAAACTTTCACCTCAGAAATGATCCATTAATCAGTTTGTTTCCACACTTATGCAGCTGGCTTTAATTGTCAACCTTTATTTTTTTGTCTGTATATTTTCGTTGCCCTTATTTGCTATTTTTTGCCCCCTTTTTCCATTTATTGGCCACTTTTAATCCATTTAACTGCTTTTTGCCATTAAATGCCACTTTTTCCCCCCATTTTTGCCACTCTGTGCTCCTTTTGCCCATTTTTCCCATTGTCTGCATCCTTTTGTCCATTTTAGTCACTTTTCACTGATTTTTTGAAAGCTGTTTGTAACTTTTGGACCATTTTTGCCACCTGTAACTCATTTTTTGGTCACTTCTCACCCAAATTTTGCCACTTTCTGCCCTTTTTTGTCACTTTTCACTCAGTTTTGGGCATGTCAACTTCACCCCTTTTCACTTTTTTTGTCGTTTTTTGACCAGTTTGCCTCAGTTAGCTTATTTTTATTGTCACTTAACCCATTTTTGCCACTTCTCACCACTTAGATTGTTGCTCTTGCAAAGGTATTTTTCAACAGTTTGGCTCTTTGTTTGAGCAGGGTTGTATAACACTGATTTAGTCTATGTCCTAACTTTAGCTTGATGTACAACAGAGTTCATGCATACTTGGTTTAGGGCCTTCCTACATAGATGTGCCTTTTTGTGCTGGCGGTGCTCACATCTCAGTTTCTGCTGACTTTCAAAACTGACCTCTCTTTAAGGCTTTTTTAACCCTTAAGGGTCCACGACCACGCCAGCAGGATTTCATCAAATGCTGTTTTTGTCACATGATAGCATGAAAACAAAGCTACATTGCATAGCAATCACTTAGTGTGGAAAGCATGGTTTTTAAGCTTTCTTTACGGAAAATTACATCTTTGAAAACATGAGTCGTATTGGAATTTGTTCCACTTTTGTTGTTGACAAAGCTGATATCAGAAGTCCCGCCCCTTTTTTATTTTGATTTGCCAGTGAGGGAGAACTGACATTGACGAGTGCAGCTCTGTTCTAAAAGTTGATTTTTTTTCAACTGAGAGCTGAGAATGTTTAGTCCTGGGCTATACTGGTTTTCTTTGGTATGTGAGCGCTAAAAAAATGGCTGTGGACACAGGTCCATTTTCTTCACCGCCTTACTGCAACTCATTTAGGCTCTGCCTTGTTAAGGGGTGCCAAACTGAAGTAGGATTAATGAGATCCAGAGGTTATCGTTTTAAGGGGTTAAATCTTCTGATTATCAGTTTGGGGGCATATTTAACTGGAGTGAAGATTTTGCTTAGATGCTGTTATTGAATTTTATACAGTAAATCTGACCAGTGCTCTATAAATGAGCCTTTGTGGTGTAGTTGATACCCAGCAGGATGATCTTGAACCCTCCCTCCTAAATGCTCTTGTCAGATTTCTTTCTTGTGGGTTATTACAGAAACAGTCTACAGAGTTGGTCTATATCAGTCACACTTTTCTGTCTGCATTTTAAACTTTTATTTCTCTGTGTTAGGACAGCAGTGACCACCATGTAACAGAGCTGTCACTGTCACTTTATCTCCACATCTCCGACCGGTTAGGATGCAAATCGGCCTGACATCTGTTGTCTATGTGATTATCTTACAGTGAGGCTGACATAAACTACATAAATCTTTTTTTGGCATCTTGTGTTGATATAACATGACATCTGTTTAATTTAATGCAGTGATAGAAACACTATACTCTGTCAAAAATACTTCTGATTAATCTTGGACATTAGTGTAAGTGATTGACAGGCTGATGATTGCAGGACTGATGATCACTCTCAGATCTGATTCATGCATGTTTGAAAAAGGTTCCTCTCAAAGATGCAGCAAAAGAAAACTGAAGTTGGCCAATTTTCAGCCTGATTGACCCTGAGTATTGTCTGGCAGTTGCTATCCTATATTTTGTTGATCCCAGTTGCATGCATGTGACATTTTTTTTTTTACTTTACAGTGAAAAAAAGGACAATGTGCTTCATCCATGCATGCACATAAGATAATAGATTGGTAGTATAGATGTGAGTTGTTCTTCAGTTCTCGCTCCTCCAGCCTTAAAGCACCTCTCTGAAAGCCTCACTGTGCCCATGGCAGATCCACATGTCTGTAACTGCCTGTATGGAAGTGCCCCTCTGATGTCCTTGTATTTCCACCTCCTGTTGGCTGCAGCGGATGAACGGCCTCTCCTCTTTAGGGTGTGGCGTCCTCTCTCGATGGCGAGGTTATGCTCACTGAGTCTGTACATGGTCAACGTTTCCATCAGTCACAGTGCTCAAGTAGTCTGCAACTGCAAATCACTATTAAGGGGTGCTCTCATCAGTCACTCTGGACGTCAGGGGTTTGTTATGGAGCGTGTCGGCTCACTTTCTTTTAGATGAGTATGAAATTTAAATGCTCTCTTGCCTCATCCCTAATTCTGCTTTGCAAGCATTATTTGGTGTTATTCTTTCTCTCTCATGGGCTGGGGGGGGGGGCATGGGGGCATATAATTGATTAATATTCCGCTAATATTCTTTGGTTAGGGTGGAGCACAAAACATCAAAACCTCTGTGTTTGAATGTGTGATTAAAAAGATTGAGCTGCAGACAGACGTATCACTTTGCAAGAAATATTATAGACAAACAGTCATGATTAGTGGATATAAAACATACTAAAAACTCTTCCTAACCGCAAATATACAATGATGTAGTGAGGAGTTAAGAAAAAGTCAACTGATTGCAGTTAATCGTTATAGTTGATCATTCCTACACTAGGCTGAACGGTTGAAGGTTGTTAAAAAGACTGAGTCAAATTACCTTAAAAATCCAAAATAGCTATTTCAACATTTTTATGGTTTTTTTTAAAACTCATTTTTAGTTAGCAGTACTCAATCATTCTACATATTTTTTGCCATTTTACTCAAATTATTTGACCATCATACCTTAATATGCATAGTTTTCCTAGAATGACTTTAGACATTATACACCTTTGCACCATGAGTGAAGATACTGACTCAGTTAGAGAAGTCTTGACTGTGAGGACCAGCCTTAATGTGATGAGGATGAGTAACGGAACTCTGCTAAAGACTACTTTGTGGGTTAAAGTGCACCTTTGGTTTTTCACTGTGAGACTGAAGAGAGTGTTTTAAAATCACTTCTTTTTTTATGAATTAACAGAACACAGTTTCAAGTTTTAGGTAAAGCATACTCAATCACTTTAAGGATTTATTTTAGAATTTTACTCAAATTATTTGACAATCATCCCTGAATTTGCAGAGTTTCCCAGAATGCCTTTGAGCATGGACACTTTTGCTTCATGAGTGAAGTTAGGCCGGCCACACACTACACAGGGTTTTAAGCCCGATTTTAGGTTTGACTCCTCCAACGATTGTGGGGACGTATCCTGACTTGAGCCTCATTGCAAACGATTATTTGTCTGAATAGTCTGCATGTGTGTGTGGTGTCAACACGATTCATTTACTGTTGTAGCCTCCCAGACCCCTAATTGTAATCGTAAATATAAAACCTGTTTTATGTTCATGATTCTAGGTCGTAGTGCGGCTGACAGAGTACCTACAACAACCAATGAGAGCGAGCAGACCGGTTGGCATCACCAGATGGATCATACGCACTTTCACTGCTCACAATGATAAACACAACTGGACCTTAATTCCAGCCAGAATTTCATCCTGAGTCTTTCCCTTGTTTTATGATTTTTGCTGCACCTGTAATGCATGCCAGGGTACTCTGTTGTGGAGGGACAGCAAGGCGGTATTGACAGACATCCATGTTTGTTTTTGTTAAGTCTCTCTGAAGTCAGGTGATCACGCGAGGTTGCAGGCAGGTCAGCAGTTGTGTGTTCTCCAGTGATCTGACAATCTGGCTGAATCGTCTTGTGTGTGCGTTCAGAGGATTAAAGATGAAAAATGGTTTGAAACTGTCCTCATGTCTGTGGTCTCCCATGGTTTTAAAATCGTCTAGTGTGTGGCCGGCCTTACTCACCCAGTTAGAGAGGTCTCACCTGAGCAACCACAATACACAATGGATAATATACTAAAGATGATGGAAGAGGACTTCCTGGTTCAGTATGCACCTTTTGGCTCTTGTCACTTAAGTTTGTCTGCTTTGAGTGACATTTATGTTCAAGTTTCAAGTATGTGATAGAAATACGGGAACATCGCAGTGGATAAAGAACATGTAGCTTTATGAAAAGTACTTCAACATGTTGTTTTGGGTTTGATTTAAACAGAGTTGAAAGTGTTTTCATAGTGCAGTTTAACTTAAAAAGTTATGTAAACTAAACATAAATGTATGAGTAAAATGAGGCTGACTTAACTAAATGTGGTACCTGCTACTAAACAAATACTGTTACTTAAAATGTTACCTAAAAAATTACCTCTAATATTTTGAGGTCTATTAACTCAGCGGGGATTTTAGTGTAAATTATGTATCTTAACTTGACTCTACTCAAAAATGTATTTCCACTACTTAAAAACTTTGACATAATTGGTTTGAACAGATATTTTGAGTATGTTTAACTTGTTTGTTTTTACAGTGTACAGGGGTCAGAGTGGTTTAAGCTGGAGAGATTTTTATTAAACCATATAAAATGTCCATATGCATTGATTTGTTTGTGTGGTTATATATCAGTCATCAAATAAAATATTATTTTACCCCAAAAAAACTTAATTGCAATGCAATTACTCAAAGAATACCTTATTTAAGAAAAAAAAAGTTTTATGAGGCTGCAGTTCAAAATAGATTTGGTTGATAGAAGTTGATATTCCTGCCTTGTTTAATTGGTAATGACCACATGTACTAAGTGTTCCTTATTACACAGAGTTTGCTCAGTAGTTGTCTTGTCCCTGCAGCACTAATAGATGCCTTGACTCCATGTTTATATCACAGCCTGACAGAGGTCTTTTCAGAGCTCAGTCAGCTTCATCCCGGCTCTTTCGGAGGGGAAATAACACCCAGCCAAGAAATTCCTGCAGCCTAAATGTGACCTTTGTTTTCCTGAGCAGACACAGTGGGACATATGTGCCGCTGAAGTAAATGTATGGCTGGCAGATGTGTCTTTGGAGAGGATGGCAGATTGTATACAGTCAGAAAGCAGGCACTGATGTTTACATGAGCGAAATGAGCTCATAACACTTTATTAGTCCAAGTGATATGATCACTTACGCTTGGCCTAACAACACAAGGAGCAGTGCTCTTCTGAAAACAGAGGAAGAATTCACATTTTATTTCATCAGAAAACTGCATGATCATTAACGGGGGGGTAAACTTGTTGTCCATACAGTGTTGTTGCACAAATACAACATGGGCCCATGGGGTGATGTGGGAGCAGCAGATGCAGGACCCAGTGTGGACCAGTCAGTTTAAAGGAATGTGAGGAATGCACTGAGCTGAGGAGAGAGAGAAAGAGAGAGAGATCAGACCAGGCCAGTGATGACCACAGCCCCGCTGGGGAAGGGCAGATTTATGACCAGCCAGGCCCAAACGTTGACTTTGGAGAGGGACTTTTTAGGTTTCTTTCTCTAACCCCATGCACTTCTCCCTGATCTCCACCAGCAGGCCTGATGTGGAGGAAAGTAAGTGAAAACCGCTGAAGTTTATGTTTTAAAGCCAGAACGGCTTCAGGAATCTGAGCTTTTGGATGTTTTTATGAAATCAGATTTCTGTATTTCTATTCAGACTGTATGAAATATTTTTTTTATATTTCATATTTATTTGAACATAAAGTCATTTATGAGGATGAAGAACATGATTACAGAAGAATATAAGAGAAAACTGACTAGTGGCAGATTGCAGATGACATTTTTCATTCAAAATGCTAAAGGAAAGACCGTATTTATGCAAAACATGTACAACTCTACCAATATTTGAGACATTAAACAAGACACCATGATCTGTATTTGCTATCATAATGTCTTTATCAATGCATCCGTTATAAAATAATTTAGATCACAATGTTGCAAGTAGACATGACAAAAACCTTTGACCCCATTTTACCTTGCATTAACCTGGATTAACATCTGTCATTCAGACATCCTCACTTCTGTGTGGTAGGAGATGATTGATATCTGACAGCTCAGACCACAGAGGTGGTCTAGAATCTGGACTGGTTCCTTACATACTGGCACGTATTGCAGACCACCCTGTCGACTGACAAAATATGCAGTAGTCTGCCAAAGAGCAAAAAATGTGGTGTTTACATCCTTTGAGCCTCGCTTGTCGGGATGGGAATTCTGGATCTTCTTAGGGATGCAGATCATTTGGCTCTTCAGTAATGTGAGCTGCTGTGAACGAAGGTAAAAAAGACAAGTAACAAAATGATTTATAATACAGAAATGTCAGCCTTCTGGAAAGTACGTTCATCTATGCACCAGGGGCTGCATAGACTAGCCAACTGGTCAACCAGTCGACTCTCTGCTGTGTGACGACCCTTTTTGCTTGAAGCCAACTAGTTACTCAACACAAGATTAGGCATTTACAATGCCTTATGCGTAGCTCTTTTTATTGATTTAGCCAAGATGTGCTGACCACAGTTTACTGATAAATGTGCTTCATCACATTGGCATGACAACCCAAGCAGCATCATGGTTTGCCAATCTGATTGGCAATGTGTTCAGATGGTCAGATCATCCTCTTCTTTTCTGGAGGTCATAAAGGTGTACCTCAAAATGGACCTATTTTATTCTCCATTAACATCAACAATCTGTGTGATGACTTGTTAAATGCTTCACATTATTTCTATGCTGATGACACCATTATTTTTGTTGTTCATCAGTTTTGCAGGCTTTTGAGTTTTAAGTTTGCTTTTAGTGCTTTTCAGTCTCATCTGCAGAAACTTACCTTGTCTTCAGCGCTGATAAAACCAAACTCATGGAATTTTCTAATACTAGTGAGTTACCAGGGAACATCACATCAATTTCAACTGCACAAGGCTGACCTATCGAGCTGGTCTCTAAACTATAAATATCTGTGTTTTCTTAGTGATCGTGAGCAACACTTAGGTTTCAGAGGGCCTTTCTTTAAGGTGGCCTCAGGTCTAAATGTGCTACATAAAGGCTAGATAAACATAAGACAATGGACATCCAGCCACTTTTTATGAATGATCTTATGAAATATGCACTTTTGATATTTATGAGCTGTAAGCTATAGGCTTGAAATATGACCCTTTAGGTATAATGAACCAAGAATGTATGACACATACACCTGTATACTTCCACATAGACCTCTTAGATAGGATTAGCTCAGCGTAAACCATTGGGTCAAAGTTTAAAAACTCAGTTGTAAAAGTGTGGATACAAGAATGACAGCTCAGATAGCATTTACCAAAAAAAAGAAATATTCTCAAATTCAAAGAATTTCTCTTCTAAATTCTGGGTCACTGTTTTTTCATCGCTGCTTCAGTCATGCACTTGTCATGCTCTTTAGAAATGTTTCCAGAATCACATTTCCTCTGGACCCCTCTGTGACTGCCACAGTGCGATAAACAACATCAAACTGTGGGTCGGTGGGTGACGGTATAAAGTTCCCTGTGACTTTCCTGCAGCCTCGGCTGGCTCGGCTCCTCTGTCTGTGCTGCTCCTGTTAGATATCATGATCTCATCGCTGTGTGACTGAGTCCCCTCTCTGATCTCATGGGTGTGTTGGAGGGTATTTTTGATGGGGCCCTTCCCCGAGCACTCGCACTAGGAGTGGCAGAGCATCTGATATAAGAGCATGAAGCGAAGCCTCTGTGACAGCACGCTAATGAAGCTATTTAATGCTTTCAACAAAGACACTGACAGTTTTGATGGAGAGACACTAGAAAAACTTTTAATGCTAAACTACAGTGAGGTGTTTTAACTCAATATTAACCAGGATTTAATACTGATGTCTGACCTACAAAACAAATGAAACCATCAATATCTACACTATTTTTAAAGTCTGTAACCACTGTCACCTCAGAGGGTGCCACAAGTTTGTTCTCTTTAAACTTTATTTATACTTATGCAAATCTATTCCCCATATAGCCTTGAACCCATGCAGAGGACTTTTTTGTCCTCCCCATATGTATTAATCAGCTTTTTTAATGACATGACATTACTTTAATAATTTATTTTGAATAATTTCTCTACTTCAGAAAACACAGTGGACCAACACCAGCAGATGCCATGGCAGCCCAAATCATCACTGACTGTGGAAACTTCCCGCTAGACTTTAAGCCACGTGGATTCTGTGCCTCTCCACTCTTCAAGGTCCCAGAGTCTGGAGGAAGAGTGGAGAGGCACAGAATCCACGTTGCTTGAAGTCCAGTGTGAAGTTTCCACAGTCAGTGATGGTTTGGGCTGCCATGGCATCTGCTGGTGTTGGTCCACTGTGTTTTCTGAAATCTACAGTCAACACAGCCATCTACCAGGACATTTTAGAGCACCTCATGCTTCCTTCTGCTGACAAGCTTTATGGAGATGCTGATTTCATTTTTCCAGCAGGACTCGGCACCTGCCCACACTGCCAAAGGTACCAAAAGCTGGTTCAATGACCATGGTGTTACTGTGCTTGACTGGCCAGCAAACTGGCCTGACCTGAACCCCACAGAGAATCTATGGGGTATTGTCAAGAGGAAGATGAGAGACACCAGACCCAACAATGCAGATGACCTGAAGGCCACTATCAAAGCAACCTGGGCTTCCATTACACCTGAGCAGTGCCACAGGCTGATTGCCTCCATGTCACGCCGCATTGATGCAGTAATTCATGCAAGAGCAGGCCCAACCGAGTATTGAAGGCATAGAAATGAACATACTTTTCAGGAGTCTGACATTTCTGTTTAAAATATCCTTTTTTTATTGATCTTATGTAATATTCTAATTTTTTGAGACACTGAATTATGGGTTTCTTATCTGAAAGCCATTATAATCAACATTTCAAGAAATAAAGGCTTGAAAATTTCACTCTATGTGTAACAAGTCTACATAATATATGGGTTTCACTTTCAAAAAAGAGAGACAAAAAAATTGAACTTTTTCATGATATTCTAATTTTTTGAGATGTACCTGTACATCATTTTTTCCAATCATTAGGGCACCAAGGGGGGAAAAGCCCCCCCACCACCTCTCTAAGTTCACCAGTGAGTTAGTATTTTCTAGATGATGGATTCACATACTTTATGCAAAAACACTCCTGAAAGATTCTCCATAGTTTCCCCCAAATTTTCACTTTAACTTTACCACACTTTCGCCTGCTTTTAAATGACATTCTCAGTATGTGTACATTCTGGCTTGTGGTGATAGGTGAAGGTCACGTGACCATACGGATATGGAGCTTTCAATGTGACGTTGGGGTCCAGGTAACTGCAGGTAAAAGTCAGCAGAATTTAACTGCCTAGTACTCTCAAATGCTTGCCAGCATCTGCTTCTCTGCTCTTTAGTTAACACTGTGGAAATGTTCAGTAACATAACAGTGATTTTAAGGTAATAAAATGTCATTATAGTGCAGGATACTGCTGCTTCACCTGCCGTCAGGTGAATATAAACATCATTAACATTCATCCACAGAGTCCTTATTTGTTCATGTCCTGCCTCCTGAGACCCCATTCCTCCTCCTCAAGTCTGAGGGAAAATTTTATGCTTTGATGGATATCCGTGAATTTACTCTTGAAAAGTACTACACTTTTTCAAGTTGATCCAGTTTAACAAGTTTGTCTGAGAAAAGTTCTCTGAATTTATAAGAGTTTCAAAGAGAAAAAGATGAATTCTTCTTCTAAATTCATGAAAAACTTTACTTCATCAGACGTGACATGCTCATGCATCTGTGTCTGCCTCTTGTAAAATCCCTTTTGTACATCTCACTGTACTCTGAATGAAGTTTCTAGAAGATAAAATGCCTGGAACTGGAAGAACTCGCTGCTGTAATGTGAGGAACTCGATGCTGGCGCCGTAATGTTCGTTTGAGGTCAACTACTGTGAGGACTCTGACAAAGCTCTCTGTTCGCTCTTTTAAGAGTTTGATTGCGAGGAAACGTGGAGCACTTTCTTAATCCTCAAGGAATTAAAGAAATATGTATTTAGGGGCTCAAACAATCGACCGGCGAGAGCACCTCCTGATAAATACTAAACGGTTGAGGAGTTACAGCCCTGAAAGGAAAATAAGATTGAGACTGAATGAATGCTGCGACTGAGGCTGAAGTTTGTGTTAGTTTGTGTCTATGTGTGCGACTGTGTGTATTAACCAGAGGAGACGGTATTTGAGAGAGGGGTTTAGTCCACAAAAGCTTTACACAAAGGCACCTCTACAACTGGGTGATGTGTGGGTGAAGGTGTGTGTGTTTCATGGGACTGAGGCTTTACAAAAATTCAGATGCATACCTTGTCCTTGATTTTTCTTCAATAAATCTCTGATCCTGACTAACACTTATATTGTGAACATTCTTAGCACATTAAAATTGCCAATAAAGTTAGGCAGATATCAGATTTTAAAGTACAAAACTTGTCAGAATCTTTCTTTACTTATCTGCATGAAAGTAAAAAAAAATCTGACTGGACTACTGCTGAAAACTGAGATTACAACTAATGCCCACCCATGAGAAGAACAGTAGTGTTTGCAAGCTCCCAACAGAGACAGCGATTTAGTCAAAATGGAAAAGCCGTGTGATTTCAGCCCAAGCAGAAACCTCCATGGCTAGAGAAATAAGCCAAAAAGGAATTGCAAAACGACTTGAGTTCCTTTGGTGTCCACTTGAGGCTGACTGAAACACGAGAAGTCAAATATACATCCCATGTTAACCTCCTGAGTCCAGAGCTTTTGTTTGGAATATTTTTTAGTTTCTTACACTTATTTGGGATCAGTAGGACCTGAAAGGTTTAGAAGCCTAGTCTTTGAACAGGACGTAGTTTGGACCAAAATGATGCCCACAAATCTCCTGAAGGTCTCGTTTCTACAAGAAAAATTCAGCACTGGATTGGTTTAAAAGCATATGTTTTGGCTTGGTGTTGGCCAGTAGGTCAGTTGTTGGAGGTCCTGAGTCAGAAAAACTTATTTTTAAAATTTCCATCAAAAATATGGAATTTCTTGGAAATTTTCTTTCTGAAATCCACAAAAAAACCCATATAAATTCCCGACATTTTCAAGCATATTCCCCCAATTCCAAAAGTAAATTTCTCCAGAAATTTCTTATCAAAGTCTGGAAATTGATACATGCTTATTTCCAAATTTCCATGAAAATGCCAAAATTTTAAAAGCACATTTCCCCCCTAAACTTCAGATGAAACTTCCAAAATATCTAAACATATCCCCCCAAATTTCTTTAATATGCATGAAAATTTCCAAACAAATTTTCTAAAATTTCCATGTTAATTCCCGAAGAATATCACAAATTCTCCCAACAACTTTTTAAATGTGGATTAAATAATGACAGAGGATGGGGAAAAGGAAACTGGCACTTAAACAGGAGCTAGCTACTATGGCTCACTTAAAAGAGCTGTTTCACTGTATAGGTTCTTTTGCGATTGGCACAACATTTCTTGGTTACTGACCCCACAAGATTTATCTGGTTCATAACACTTCATCGTTTTAATTAAAAGCCTGTTTGTGACATAACAAGTCATTTTTACATGTTAAAGGGGCTCAGCTAGTCTCTTAGCTCAGAACAAGACTCCTTTGGACTAGGGTTGCCCCGATCAGCATTTTTGGCCTCCAATCCCGATCCGATTTTGATCGGATCAAATTGCCGATTGCCAATCAATTAAAAATGCTTAGTATCTGCCCCGATGCGATACATGTGATCAGGATTGGGACAGCTGCTTTAGACTATTGGCACGCTTCGAGGTTTGCAGGACAGAATCATTTGTGATAATGATCACCTCCATGCCAGGCACATCAGCTAAAATGTGGAAAAAACACTTTCTTTTAAAGTGTAAGATCGTGCTTAATATATGTAGAAATTTTCTGATGATAATTTAGCAAACAGGCCTATTAAGAGCTGGATCGTACAAACTTTCCTCTGTTCCTTTTTAGACCTAATGCCAAATAACAACTTTCCTTGCATTGACCTGCATTGTCAGTGTATCTATACATCTTTATGGGACATGTCAGTCAGGACCACTTTGTCAAGAAACACACATGATATGCATTTATAAGTGTTTTTCTTTAGCAGTAGTTATTAATTTGCACTTATTGCTGTTATTTATATTTGGCATTGTGGCTGTTCTGGAATCACCTTGCCCCTCCACAAGCCTACATGGAAAGCATCAAGCAGGATTAGCACATATTCCTGCCTTGCTTGTGCCTACAAGGAGAGTCTGAGGCAGGGAGAGAAGCAGAAAACCCCCAAGACCAGAGCAGGCTCAACGAAAACAGAATGACATTGTTTAATTCAGAAGCACAATAAAGGAGGAGCTGGGGTGGAGGAAGGTTGCAAAAAGTGGCTTGTAGAAGGAGCAGTGAAGCTTAGCCTAGCTGGAGTAGTTTAAATATGGCAGCATGAGTGCGATTAGCCAATAACGTAGGGCAAATCAGCTGAGTGATCAGCTGATCTCATTTATATGGCAGCTCTGGACTCTGTGGCCTGCCTGAACTAATGCTTTGAGTTCCGTTTTTAGATCTGTGCTCCCTGGAAAGTTGCAGCCAAGGCTGGTTATTTTTCATGGTGATCCCCTATCTGATTCTGACTTTGGTCTCTAGCTGCAATTATGACAGTTCCATTATTTTAAAAAAGTCCATTCAAAACTTAACCAGGATATTTCATCTCTGCTCAACCAGTTGCTTTTGTGCCTACCAAACCTTAAATAAAGTGTTAAGACATCTTAAAAATCCTGTGTATCATTAGGGATTTTAAAAAATTTCTGAGGTGAACGCTAACTGAACCCTTTTCAAAAAATGCCTCAATGTGATTTCGGTTGGAGATTGTTCAAAACAGTTTTCAACAGTTTATGAAAAGTTAAATCTTGTGATTTGCATTAGATAAGAATCACATGTATTTGGCCAGTGTGTCTTTACTTTTCTTACAGTCTTATTAATTTGCACTCTACATGTTGTGGGATCAGACTTCTGACTGATCGGTTGATGATTCGTTTACCAGGCAGAGGAAATCTAAATTGGTTCTGTAAAGACTTAGCAACAAAACCCAAACACTTCCAGAAAGCATCGAGTGAAAGCTCACGTCTGCGTGGACAGCGAGGAAACGCTGCTCAGCATTCCGTGCAAAATCTGATCACTTTTATTGCCTGTTAAAAATTTCTAATGGCAGTTCAGCTGAGCTTCAAGTTTCCTCTTTTCACCGTCTGAGGTCACCTGATTGGCCGCTTTGTGGAGCGTTGTGAGGTCTGACCCTGCCGTCACTATGTAAGGGAAAATCTGACGAGTTCGTACCAGGTTGTGTGTCGTGACTGATCTGTGTGTTAATTCACATGGAGATGTGGTGCCAAGGGAATAAATGACCGTGTTTAAGAGGTGGTGCAAGGGCCTGCAAACTCTTGTATCACTCTGTGTATGTGTGGGCCGGTCCGTGTGGGAGCGTGAGAGAGTTAGGAGTGGTGTGAATCACTCTGTAACTGACCTTGAGTTTTTATGTCTGTGTCCTCCTTTTGTAATTATCTGTTTGTAAACTTGCTGATCTCTGCACAACTCGAAGTGTTTACGATTCTGCTTAATCTGCTGATAATATCAAAGCATCATTCGTCGTTTATTTGTTTGTCTACGGTTCAAAAGGTGTGAGACATACCCACAATCCCCACAGCATGATGTTAATTGTCAAAAATGCTTTATTTTTAATGTCTGACAGAAGTTCAGCCAATAGAGATAAAAAACACCAAATTCTTGGACTTGGGAAGCTGCAGCCAGCAAAGAGAGTTTTTCCCAGTAAACGCTCTCAGACTGTGTATTTTTCTTGCACAAGAGCTACAAACTTAACCACCTGCCATTTCCACATAGTCGATCCGTGGAGCATTCCATCTATGGCCTGGTTTTGCTCCAATCAAATGGGCATATCGATTACAATAAAGCAGGGGTCATCAAGTACCGTCTGACAAGGGCTAAATCAAGTCTCGACAGAAACTCTGGGGGCCGGACTTTCAAATACACAAAAATTAAATAAACATTCTGGTCGGATTGAAATATTACTGTTGTAGTGGTTGTATTTTCTTTCAAAACCCAGGACATTTTTAGGCATTACCAGTGAGTTCTATCCCTGTTATCAGTAATGCAGCAGGCCACAAGGAGACAGGCCTGACAACACAATTGGCTGGACACCTGAAAATCTCAGAGAATGGGCCCTCCACAATTGTGATTTAGTACTAGTATTAACTCATTTTTGACACTTTTATCCCTTTTTGCCTCTTTAACCCAATTTTTGAATGATTGTAACCCCTTTTTAACCACTTTTCCTGCATGTTTTATCTCCTTTGTGCCACTCTTTTATCCATTTTAGCAACTTTTCTTCTATTTTTGCCACTTCGTAACCTATAATCATTACATTTTTAACAATAGTTGCAACTTTTCACAAAATTTTATCACTTTCTACTCATTTTGCCACTCTTTAACCCCTTTTGCAAGTTTCCTGCCAACTGTTTCCTCTGTGTCCCACTCTTGAGCACCTTTTGCCAGGCTATTTTTGCTGTATTTTTGCCACTTTTGACCAATTTTTGATACTTTTTGCCCCTTTTTGCTTCCTAAACCCAATTTTTGCCATTCTTTATCCCACTTTTCATGCATGTTTTATCCCCTTTGTGCCACTTTTATCCATTTTTGCCACTTTTCTTCTATTTTTGCCCATTTCTAACCCATTTTCATTTTTTAACAATTTTTGTCATTTCTAACCAATTAGTGATACTTGGCCATGGCCACCAGTGATGATCAGTTCAATAAAGGGTCAGCAATGATAGCTCTTTGTAAGATACTATATTTAGTTATATACCAAACACTTACATAATTTATGTACGCCTTTAGGTCTGCACAAGAAGCACATTTTAATTGCCATTGCTGTATAAACATGGGCAGTAAACATATGACAAAAAAACTCTTAGAAATATGAACGTAGTCTCAGCAACACCAACCATTCATTTCTGATTATGCATTTTGAAGCCTGTGGATGTAAACCACCATTTTGGAAATGCTGATTCTGGCTTCTCGAAATTCTGGTAAATGAACCCTCTAAGACCAATGTTCAGTTTATAAACTTAACACAAAAAGTAAGGAAATTTATGTTTGGTAGCTTATTTCTTTGTTGTAACTATGCTTCTTGGCAATAAATCTTATACCGTTGGAAAGCCTGTCTTTTAAATGGTGCCACATCTTTAAGGAACATGCTTTTCTGGGATGAGCAGCAGAGCTGAGTATGTGGGTTGTGCCCATAAAAAATTTGCCAAATCTTCTCTGCCAATCCCAAACAGCTTATTCTGCCATTTACTTTCAAGTGGCATTTCTGCAGCATACATACTGTATTCTTAATGCCTAAGTTGTTCTAAAAAAAAAGGATATTTAGAGCTTGTATGTGCACCACAGGGATGATGTTTTACCAGCTTTTTAAGATAACAAGTCCAGGTGAGACAAAATGGTTTAAAGAATTGTGTAGGCTTGAAGAGTTAAAGTAAATCTACAGCCATCACCCCAAACAGACAAATCTAGAGAACGCTAATTGTAATGCCACAGTTTATTTATCATATCTTGCAGGCCTTATTTAGCCTATTTGTGTGTTTTTGTAGTCTGAGTCAGCAGTAAAACCTCAGCTTTAGCCTCAGCTTTAGTAGTGGAGATGAGGGTGACAGGGGCCACATGACCATTGCCCTCTGCTGTAATTGGAGACTCTAGGTGGTGGGGGGGAACAAGCCCAAGATTTACTGCGGGCGTAAAGGCATATTCCATAAACATTGACACACACACCAGCTGCCTGGCTGCCCCACCAGACTGGGCCCCCTCTTCGGTCACTGGCCTGCGTGCTCCGTGTCTGTCCTGAGTCCGGTCGGAGGATCGCATGCCTGCAGCCTCCACCTGCTCTGCCAATGTGACCTGTCTGTCAGCGGCGCACAGACACACACTCAGCGCAGAGATACGGGCTTGCTGTACACTCAGGGGGTCAGACTGAGACTGATGCAACCTCTCACACACAGTTGTATACACTTAGTCGTATACTTGCACATGCAGTTTTCAGCGATGACACTCCTGACAGCCTCCGCTCTTGCTTTGGGCACTTACGTTTGCTTCTATACTTGCATGCAGGCTCTTCCAAATATGTACACATGGAGATGAATGCAAACATATTTAAGGGGTCCATTAAGCTAATTATACAGTGACTTCATCACAGAGGCATTTGTATAACTATGTGCACAGAAATACACGGTCTCTCATTACTCCCTGTCATTCTTGGTTTAGCCTGGCATGCAGAGCAGGCTCACAGATGATGAGTTAATAGTTAGCTTCAATAAACATTTGAATTCCTCCACATAGAACACAAGCTCCTCATTAGTCCTTTAATTCTAGTTCACATAAACCATAGGTTATATCAGTGGCATTATCACTTTAAATAGTTAAGGTACATCAAGCTAAAGCCTTTTTCTCATATTTGCACTTGGATTGCAATTTTGCCTTCATATCAATGCAATGTGTACTTTTAGATATTCTTGCATTACCAACAAAAGAGCAGAAAAGAACAAACTGATGCGTGGACATCACACTGGGTTGAATAATGTCCTAACCTTGAAATCACACCCATGCACCTAGCAGTCGATTGGTCAGTGAGGTATTAAAAAAATAGAATTAAAGAAAAACCTTTACCTCATTTCAATATAAATCAAATCAGCGCCGACATCCAACTTCGGAGGTAAATGGAACGCAGCAGAAGCCTCCGAATGATGACTCAGCGCAACACTTTGGAATTTTATAGAAAATCTGTACATATTTATAATATTTTTATGGCACCAGTTTCAAACCAGTACACCCAAGAAGTCTTCTGACAGATATCAAGGCCAATTGAGGCAACAGTGAGGCATGCAAATCTGCACAGAAGGACAGACAGGCCGCCTATTATAGTACCAAGATGCCGGCTTTACATCAGTGCATATCACTGCCAGATTAGCTATTTTATGGTAGCATGTCTCAGAATCTTCCTAAATTGGGCTAAGCCCCGGTTATTAAACTCTCCTGAATATGGTTACCCTATGGTGGGTTATGAACACCGCTTTGAAAAAACACTGTTCTAGCTGAATGAGAGTAACACCATGCTGTTTCTGTTCTTCCTACAGGACGGAATGAGTTGATTGCACGGTACATCAAGCTGCGTACAGGGAAGACGCGGACCAGAAAACAGGTAAGTTCTCTCCACACTGCCATTTGAAGCAGGGCCCTATTTTTGGACCCCTACAGAAAGTCCTGTCCTGCTGAGTGATATCCCCAACACCCCGGGTCTCCCCCCCTCCCAGACTTCTCTCTCCCTCTTACGTGGATGGCTGGACATGACGATTGATTTAGGGCCAGGGCCCAATGCACAGATGCTATAGGATCATGTGTCGGTGTTGTTTCTTCAGCACCTCGTGGATCGGGAGCTTGTTAGACGGGGAAAGAAGCCAGGGAATATGTTGATCTGGATAGGAGACTGAGGCGGGACGGGTGAGGGATTTGGAACTCTATCCTCACTACGGTATCTGATACGGAAGGACTGATGTATGGGCAGTGATGGATGTGTAGAGAGAGCGTCCCTGCTAAGTCATCTGGCAGAGTCAAAGTGGGAATGAGAAGAGATGAGTGGAGATAAGAGGAGGGGGATCAGAGATGGATGGTGGGGACAGGTCAGAGGGATAGAGGGACACCTGCTGGTTTACCAGCAACCTGATCGACTGCTGTGTTGCAGGACTGTTTCTTTGAAATGTTTCTGCAACAGAGACAGAAATATTAAGAGGTATACAGTGTTATGGAGCATAAGCCCAATTCTCAAAGGAGCCTAATTTCTATGCTAAATAAAAGAAATATTTAGATTTGTCTAAGTTGAACTTTTGCTTTGCAGTAATTTATTTACCCCATTGTATTCCAAGATGTCATCCTTGTGATATCATATCTTAAACCATTAAAATAATTTTTGAATACATGTAAACATTTTGATGAATCAGTCACCAAACCAAATATGAAAGGGCAGAAATTGATAATTTTCTCAGTGCATTAGGTATTTACTTATAAGATGAATTCTTTTCTATAATATATTAACATAAATGGTTAAATATTTTTGGTTAACCTGTTCCATCAAAGTCTGATATTTGATGTGATTTGATTTTACCCTTCTATTGATTTTATGACTCAATCATGGTCTATGTAATTTGCCTTGTCTTGGCACAAAAACAATTGCAAAAAAAACTCGATTTAAAAAGAAGAGTTGACGAAAGTTAGGGTAGATGTATAGTTGAAACAAGAAGTTTCTAAACTCTGTTTAAAAAGATGCATAAGACAGTGTCATTATCCATAGTGAATGAGTCCTGTACCAGCATGGGCTGAAAGGCCACTCAGTGAGGAAGAAGCCATTGCTCCAAAAGCAACATAAAACAGCCAGATTACAGTTTGCAAATGCACACAGAGACAAAGACCTTAATTTTTGATGACATGTCCTGTTGTCTGATAAAACAAACGTGGAGCTGTTTGGCCATAATGACAATTGTTATAGAAAAAAGGAGGAAGCTGGCAAGCCTGGGAACACCATCCCAACTGTGAAGTATGGGGTTAGCAGCATCATGTTGTGGGGATGTTTTGCTGAAAGAGGCACTGTTGCACTTCACAAAACAGATGGCATCATAAGGAAAGAACATTATGTAGAAATATTGAAGCAACATCTCAAAACATCAGACATGGTGCAAATGGGTCCTCCAGATGGACTAGGCATACCGCCACATTAGTTACAAAGTGACTTAAAGCTCAAATATGTAAGACTTCCTGTTCTTCTCCGTGTTTGGGCTCCGTAGCTCCGCCCCTCTTCTCACATACCTCCTCGCGAATGTGCGCGTCAGCTGAATCGAATACTGACAGTGGTAAAGTGATTTTGCTCTGCTTTTCCACTGAAATCACTGGCCGAATTACAGGTTAGAAAACACTTCATCTCAGCGTGAACACCGCTGGTCACTCCTCCATTGTATCAACTTCTCACTGAGCTGAGAGGCGCAAGTGCACCTACTACAGCAGCCAATAGGAACGCTCCCTCTGACCTGAGCCTTGATTGGCTGCAAGTACTAGCCTCCTTATTGGCTGGAGCATCGTCCCTTGCTGGTTTTCCTCAAGTGAGAGTGCGGTGCAAGGAGGTGTTGCAGAAGTGTGTTATTCTGTTAGATGGCTTCAATAACAAGACCCTGATGGGTTGTGTTTTATTGTGGGCATCCAGCGCTAAAAATAAATCGCTTACTGCAGCTTTAAGGACAACAAAGTCAGTGTTTAGGAGTGGCCATGACAAAATCCTGAATATCAGTCCTTTAGAAAATTTATGGGCAGAGCTGAAGAGGTGTGTGAACAACCCTGACTCAGTTACAACACTTCAGTCTGGATGAGCCAAAATTCAAGTAGACTCTTGTGAGACGCTTGTGGAAGGATACCCAGAACAACCTCTTACTTTGAAGAAAGTAACAAGACATTCTCTCACTCATTATTCTGGCATTTTTCAAATAGAAATAATTTTGTTAATCCTAACTGACATAAGAAAGAAATAATACAATAAACAGCCATTATTGATGATGAATTAACAGCCACCATTCAGTTTAAACATTTCTGGGGTGAAGCAACACCTTTTACCAGTAATGCCACATCAAACTTCACGTCAGCTGGAAGCTCTCATATGGAGGTTTCGTTTTGTGTCTTTCAGGTATCGAGTCACATCCAGGTCCTCGCCCGACGGAAGGCCAGAGAGATCCAGGTGAAGCTGAAGGTACGCTACGTGAGTCAAACTTTTACTTGCCTTTTTACATCTATTCAGTGCTTTGAAGTTTTTAGTTTTACATATTCTCACCTTACAGAGAGAAAAATGTTTAAAGTTTAAGTTTTAGGGTGTCTTTACACCAATAAATGTAAAGTTTTTATGTTTTTCTAACAAACTTTTCTCCCAGCACAATATATATATATATATATATATATATATATATATATATATATTTATATAGGAGAAAGACTCTTTGGAGGGTTTTTGGTTAATCAGACCATGGTCCTGCAGATTGCATTGGCTGAAAGCAGTTTCTTCTTTATTATTCCCTCTGGTGTTACAGTTTCTGTGAGGTAAAAGGTATTGTGACATCCATGGCCCTTGCACTGCAGTGTATTCACATTCAATTATTCCAAAGGCACAAACAATTGGCTATTTTAATTGCAGACACTAATTGATGCTAGTTTTAAATGGGGCGCTGGCACTTTTCAATGAAATGTGAACATATTTGAAGAAGCCTGAGGCTCTGAGCACACACAGTTATGAACAAGATGAAGCAAACACAATAGTCAGGAAACAAATTAATCCCTGCATTATTCCTTCGAGGTATTTGATTTAATAAGTATCTTAATAAAAGTTTTCCTGTGCGGTTCACTGAGACCTAACACATCCCTGTCCCCTCCGTACTTTCTCAGTTTACATTTCACATCCACAGACGCCCGCACACTCGCAGGACTCTCCCTCACTCTGGACGGCAGCCATGAGGGTTCAGCTGGCAGGGCCCTGCATCGGTCACAGGGCTGGCCTCTGTGACAGACCCTTTTAAATACGTCTTTGGTGTAACTGAGCTCCCTGCCACATGTACCCCCCATATTTCAGCTATGCCCTTGTGTTCGCCAGTTCTAGGAAGAAGAATGCACCCTGTGGCCTTGCCCATTAGGGCTGGGCGGCGAGTGCTTGTAGTCCTCTGTGGTTTGGAAACTGCTGAAGGAGTGAATTGAACAACAAGAGGCGTATCACTTTACAGTTTAACACATGGCCTATAGTTTCATATCTGTCTAGCCAATTAGACATTTAACTTGCATTAGCAATTAGCAGTTCTGATACAATCATCATCAGATGAACATATCAGCCTTTATCCTGACGTGACTTCTAGTTTGACCTCTAACAGAAGCTACGTGTCATCACCAGCTTGCCCCTGCCAAAGCAATAAACTTAACTCTTGACCCAAAGGTCCTTGACTGTAATATCAGCTTCTCCTCAGCTATCAGCCAGGCAGGAGTTCACCCATGATGAAAGCTGGCTGCGGCCCTTCATTTCCCATTTTAGGGTTCTTCTTACTGGTGAAGCAGGGCGCAGACTTAAAAGGAGTCTGGAGATTTCTTTCCGCTTGCATGATTGTCTGGCTATGTCACGGCCGACTCAATACCAGTGACAAATAACTATAAAAACACAGAGTTACTGCACATTTACTTCTTATTCAGTTAAATTAAATGAGATGGGACATTCACAGCCCATGTCTGCTAACTCAAAATGACTGAGATGATGGGCTGTGAATACTTGCCAATAAGGATTGGGAACACTGGATCCATGATGGCTGCACCTACTGGCCCTTGAAACACAAAGAAGTTAAGCACCGGCCGGTATGGTCGTCACAATCTCTCACTCTTTCCTTCACAGGACCAGGCCGCCAAAGACAAGGCCCTGCAGAGTATGGCCACCATGTCCTCAGCACAGATCATCTCACCCACTGCTTTCCAGAACAAGATGGCTCTCCAGGGTCTGTCCAGACCGGCGTACCCCACAACGGGTGGGGTGAGTTCCTGACATGTGTCCTATATACCACCTTTAGCCAAATTTATTAATTGAGAAGTTGCCCTATTACTGAATGTAATACCCATGAATATGGCCTATTAGCAACATCCTTCATCACCTTTTTAAGCAACAGCAGTAACTGTCCAGAAATTGCATACATCACAAAGGTAGCTCAAAGTATGCAAAGGTGAGACAAAAACTCACCCACAATAGATGCTGACACATTGCTCTGGTCAAGTAACTTGGAACCAAGATGTGCACAGATTGAAATTGGCTGGAGGAACGGCAGATCTGATGCATGCCTTTTGCTAACAGCAACACGTTAAACATATCAGTAAAATCTCAAAGATCCCCTCAGATCATTAAAGACACTCACAGTTAAGGAAAATTTAATCACAGTTTTGCTAGTCTTTAGTTCCTTTTTCTCTGACATTCTTACCCTCCTCTTCTCCAGCTGATCCGGTTAAGACTTCCATAAGGAGCAGTATTTATCAACAGAGCTGTCGTTCAAGATATTACCCCTGGTAATGGTTAAGTACTGTATACAAACTACCTAGAAAAATTAACTCGTAAACATAAACTAGCATTGCATAAACTTGACCCATGCACCATCTGTTAACATGGAGGATGTGGGGTTTATGACCGAAACTACAGCCAGGCAGCAGGGGAGCTATAAATCTCCTGGCTTCACTACCAGGCAGCTGTTGCTTCGTCCTTCCTAGTGTAAAGTCTATGCTCACAACACAGTTTACATATGGGGAAGATAAGGATAAAATATTTGCCATTTTTTTCCCCAGTTTTGGCACGGGGCCCTCCCAGGACAGCCAGGAGGCCATGAAGAGTGAGTATCTGTCCACTCTACTCTACATCCATCAGTCATTTCTTATGTGATCAGCTTAATAACCATCAGATAAATTTCAGTCAGGAACTGAATCTCAGAACAAATTAATACATATCAGTGCAATTACACAGAAAAGTCCTCAGCTGTCTGACTTTCAGCACACCACTCTGCCCCCTCCTCGCGTCTTTAGAGGTCAGGCGGTCCAATTAGTACACGAGGAGGGGTCATGAGGCCGAGACGGTGCATAACATGCCTCTCCCTCTCTCTTGTCTGTCTCTCCCCGCAGCATTAAGCCCTTCTCCCAGCAGAGTTACGCCATGCAAGCGTCCGGCCCGACCCCCATAACAGGTGGGTGCTTGTCCCCCCCCCTGCTGTGTTGACAGAGAGCTGTCATGCTGGCAAAGCGATGAGAATACCCGGCTCGTGATGAAGAGCTCAGAGAAATAGCTGTAATATCGCTGCATTTTCTTTTCATGTTCTTATATTGTCACACACTTTTGCGCACTCAGTGGCCTCTGTCTCTGTCTCTCCCTGCAGGTTATGAAAGCACGGCAGGGCTGCAGATGTCTCCAGGTGCCCCCCCTTGGCAGGGGAGAAGTATTGCCAGCTCTAAGCTAAGGATGCTGGAGTTCTCTGCCTTCCTGGAGCAACCTCAGGACCCAGAGACTGTGAGCAGATAAGACACTAAATAATTGTCTTTTATATTAGGGTAGGACACGCTGTATAATTCACTAATATATTTTAGCCTTGCGAGTGTTACAGTTATTAATATTTAAAATGAAAAACATACAATGCACTAAACTGATTTTCTTCCCACCAATTTGACTTGGCAAGTCATGGCCATAGACTGTAAAAAAAAACTGGACAAAGCCTGTGTAATATCAGCTGTCTGCTTACAATAGACGGACTCAAACAGCTTTTGAAGCCAATCCATGGTGGGCTCCATATTGAAATTGCTATCTCAACCGAACTTTGGATCAACGTAACAGCTTGCCCACTTACTCAACATCCTGTCAGCTAGCTAGCTAGCATGCTGGTAGCTTCTGCCTGTCAAGCTTTCTGTCAATCAAATGAGACACGCCCATCAGCGTGCAGTGAGGTTTTTCCTCAGTGTAATTGAAATGATTGTGGTACAAAAAAAATCACCCCCTCTACAGTGAGAGGACATAAGTGTGGGTGTTCCTGCAGCCAGCCTCAGGTGGACACTTGCAGTGTTGCAATTTTTTGCACTCCGCATTGGCTTCATTTTTCAGGACCGGAGGTTGCTGCTCAGTCATGGCATAATGACTCTTTACAGTGGCTCCTATGACATCACTGAGCGTAGAGTGAACACAAGCTTACTTGCCAAAGGAGGAGATTGTATTATAATAAATAATATCATATCAAATTGTACTGTATTATATTAGATTGCATTGTACTTATTTGTATCATACCAAATTGTATTGTTTGGCATTGACTTGTACCATACTGGGTTGTATCACACCAATTTTTATATCGTATGGTATCGTACTGTATCAGACTGTATCATTTTGTTTCATGTTGTATCATATTGTATTGTATCATATCGTTTTTTTGTATTGTACTGTATTGTATTGTATCAGACAGTAACATAACATATTGTATAGGACTGTACTGTACCGTAACGTACTGTATTGTGTCGCATCGTATCGTATCGTATCGTATCCTATCCTATCCTATCCTATCCTATCGCACCGCACCGCACCACACCGTATCGTATTGGACTGTATTGTATTGCACTGTAACATATTGGACTGTATTGTATCGTATTTTTGTAGTAGCCTTTTGTAAGCCTGGACGACATGGTAATTTGGTTACTGTAGGCGTCTTTTAGCCCAGTCCATGTTGACCTCTGAATCTCATATGCTGTAACAAGACACAACAAAGGAACCCAGGTGGGTCTTAAGCTCCCGTCAATTACCTGATGTTTGCTCATTGTTACACCAGCAATACCCCCCATTATGCCTAAATCAGTATCCTTATTTCAATTTATCAATCAATTAAACTTTTTTTATAAAGCAATTTTCATACAAAAGAGTATAGCACAGTGGTTCTCAAATGGTGTGCCAAGGCACACTGGTGTGGGAATTTGTACAACCAAATGTTATAACTTTAACTATACAACAACCAAAGGAGCTGTAACGTGTTGAAGAGGCTATTTTTGCATGGATATGAATGTGGTGTGCCTTGAGATTTTGGCTTGATCTTAGGTGTGACTTGGGCAAACACAGTGTGAAAACCACTGGTATGGCACGGAGTGCTTTACACACAAACAAATGAATAAAAGAAAACATGACCCCCACCCCGCAATCTATACACAGCAGCTGGTAAATGTAATAGATAAAGGACCCCATAAACTTGGGAAACACTGTCTTGAATTCCTAATAAGGAAACATGGGGAGTTAGTTTAAAGTGTAAAAACAAGATAACATTTAGTGAAATAAAAAATGAAATGGTATAAAGAGATGCTAAAAAAGTTAAAACACTTAAAGACAACCCCATAAGATTAGCTAAAATAAGAACATTAAACACTTAAAGATTACTCTGTTAAATATGATAAAATAATTATTTCAACCAAAACCGATGAAAAAAAATCCTCCCTATGCAGTGTGGTCATATAGGCATTAACTATTCAGACCAAACACAAGTTTGAACTGGTTTTTAAACATGTTTTTTGAACATGAGATGTGTGAATGGCACCTCCAGTGCTTCTGAAGTCTGCCTCCGCTGGGTATTCGAACTACAGTGCTTTCTTTTTTTTTCTTTCTTTTTTTCTTTTACTTCTATATCGACTTCATTTTTCATGACAGATATTTTTGCTTGTTGATTCCCATCCCTCTTGTTTTGTATATCCATGAATATTCTTTCTACTCAAAAGGCCGTGTTTGTTGTTTAATCCATTTTTTTAGACAGACAATCCCAATGAGAAACTGACATATTCTCTCAGTGGTCCAGATAAATGAAACCACCAGGCAATTTTCCACAGAGTTACAGGCAAAAATAAAAGACATTCCCATGATCTTTTCTTAATATGCCGAGAACCTCTAAGTCAAAAATAAATTTGCACAAAACAAGGGTTGTTATGCCCACTTATTCCCACTTGCATAATAAACATTCAGATTAGACAATACATTTTTACGGCTCTCTTTTTGTAATTATTCAAGCTGTATAGTTTGTTGCTAGAAAAGAACTGATTCCATTTGCTTCTCTAAAGACTTGTTGCTGTAAATTTTTTTCCAGGGAAAGATATTGTTGCTCATAGATCTGTTTGAAAAGAACAGGGGAGTCAGTGAAACCTTTATCCACCCTAGAGGAGTTTGCCTCGTATCAAGAGTATGAAAACATGGATAGCAAAACATATAGTAAGATAGAAAATATATAAACAATTCAAAACTGTATAAAGGAAAAAAGAAGCAGCACTTTGGAATAAACGATAAAAATCATGAAATAGGTAACATTGCTTTAACAACAGATGGATGCCACAGATGTCTTAAGCCATATTCAAACCCTGAAAAAGTACCAAATTTACTTGTGTGAACTGCATGTGCAAAAGCAAACAGCAGTTTTTCACTTTTGGGACTTTAGAGATAAAAGATATTGTGGATTATTTTGAGTATTGTTTATGTGTTTTTGTTTATATGAAAGTAACTGGAAGACATGTCCTGAATGTCTTTATTAACACATAAAGCTGTCACACACCAAAACTTTAAAGTGTTATTAATGCTGAAAGTGGACAAAAGAGTGTAAAAGCAAATGAGCATGACTCAGTGGTGCTACAGACATAATGTAACAGATGCTTATTGCACCTGGCATTATTGGCATTTAATCAAACAGAACACTTGTCCTTTTTTGGCTCTGCTCATCTTCTGATATGCACTCCTGTCTCTGCAGTTCAACAAGCACCTGTTTGTGCATATCGGCCAGTCCAACCCGAGCTACAGCGACCCCTACCTGGAGTCTGTGGACATCCGACAGATCTACGACAAGTTCCCCGAGAAGAAAGGAGGTCTGAAGGAGCTGTTCGACAAAGGGCCGCACAACGCCTTCTTTCTCGTCAAGTTCTGGGTAACACGCTCTGGACAGCTGGCTTCTCTTTCATTGTTAGTTAAATGCTCTGTTTGTGGTACGTTTCATCCATCATTAGAGATATAAGCTCCCCCCTTGTCATGAAGATACAGTAAATACTCCAGATAATGTTTTGCAGCACCTGTTGGCTGTTAAAGGCCTACAGGTGTTAACTGTGTTGAGATAGCTTTAGCATCAGAGTCAAAGGAACTTAGGTGTGAGTTGAAACTAGAATGAATGGAAAGTCATCGTTCTCATGACCTGATTGGCAGTTTATGTGCTAGGAGAAAAGGCACTGCGGTGCGGCGTGCATCAGGCGTGGGTGTATGTGTCTGTGAGGTGTGTGTATTTGTGTGTGGCAGCAGCCTTGGGGAGAGTGGCAGGCCTGATCTTTCACTAGGGGAAATGTGAGCCCAGGCACCTGTTTCTGTGCCATTAGACTGAGTCCAACCCTTACACCCCCCCTCCTCATATACTTATTTATAGATAAGCTTCTACAAAACATACACTAACACACAGACAAACGTAGACACCCCCTGCTCCCTGTTACACACTCTGAGAGATTAAAGAGTGGAGCATGATGACAAAGGCTGAGGAACAAAGACTGTTTGATGTGAATTAAAATTTATGGAATATAACTTGTCAAAGTGATATTAAGGTGACACTGTAGCAGCGGGATTTCAGGGTGTAATTTGAAACGCCCATTTGTATCAGCTGATCTGACCACCTTGCTTTCCCCCTGACAAGACCTTTGGTATTTGGCTCATGTACGACACATATACACTTACAAACTCACTCTCTTCTTTACCTCAGGCCCCTCCTTCAACCAGAGAGTACATTCATTCAGTCCACTAGTGACTTTGAATAATCTTTGGCATTTCATTCAAAAGTTTAACTAATCTCTTGTGTGTCTGCTTTGCAGTGGAGGTCAGGATAAAGCATGTTTAGAGACTATGCATGAAAAAAAATCTGTAATTTATGCGCTAACTCACAACACTTAGGACATTTCTAAGCTTCTTTATTGTTTTAGATTTTCAAGGATACAACTCAGAGATCCTACCTCAATACCTGAGAGCAATTAGCAACTTTTAAGTAGTTTCTATAAGCTGACATGCTGGATAGACTGTTATTTATATCCATTGCATGTGTTATATTTCACATTCATTTGAGAAACCTCCCATATAAGGCATTAAGGAAGGGCAGGACTTCTCAAAACATTCTCAGAATGAACGAATGTTGTCTGACACATTCATTACAGGCCAATTAGAGCAACAAGACAAAACGAGGTAGTGGGCATGCACGGCTTCAGTAGTAACCTGAGCTTGACAGACAGGTTCCTGCATAGTTTATCAATGATGGATTTTGTTGGTAGATAAAACTCATGCTGAGGTCAGTTGGGAGAAGTGCTAAAACATCATCTTCTCCAAGAGAAACTTTTTTTTTTTTTTTTTTTTTTTTAAGATTTACTTTGGTTTACTTTTTTGCCTTTATTGAAAAGATAGGACAGTAGATAGAGGTGCAAAAAGAGCTGAGAGAGTGGAGAATGACATGGAGCGAGGAAGCCACAGGCTGGACTTGAACCTGGGCTACCCATGAATATAGGGCATAACAAGACCACTGAGTCATTTGTGCCCCCCAGTTAAGAGAAGCTTTGATTGTGGCTCTTTGCTCCTTTTTGAATAAAAAAATATGACCCAATTTTGATAAAATTTCACCAGCAACCATTGCATGTACAAGCTCACAGTAAAACTACTAAACCCTGCTCATTACTATCACAAACTAGTGACATAGCAGGTGAAAACCTCTTTTCCATAATGAAAATTTTCAGTGCTGGTATAATATGGTCCATTTCTTTACTATAGCTACATCTGAGCTTATCACTACACGGGCAGCACCCATTATATATACTGGCTTCCAGTACAGCTAAACCCCTCTGGTAGCTACCGCCTCATTCCCCTTAAAATGACACTTGGTCTGGTCTGTTCTCAGCAGGCACAATTGTTTCACATTGGAGCTTTGTAAGATGGATTCACCTTATGGCATGTATGAAATCTGGACAATCCATTTGCTTTGCAAGGCTATAATTTCTAGGTAGCATAATAAGAAAAATTCTGAGCTCAACAAAATAATGTTTTTTGACATTAAAAGTGGCTTCACCTGCTCGGCCATGGAAACCCATTCATGAAGCTCCTGCTGCACAGTTGTTGTTCTTGCATTAATGCCAGTGAAAGTTCAGAGCTCTTCGGCTCTGGAATCAGCATCCATCACAGTACCATGCTTGAAGCCACTGAGCTCTTCAGAACGACCCATTTTGTATCAAAATGTTTGCAAATGGGACTGCAGGGCTAGGTTCTTGACTGTATAACAGGTCTGATTGAAACAGCTGGATTCAATGGCTAACAGGTGTGGCCAAATACTTTCATCAATAAAGTGTGTCTAATAAAATGCCGTCTGCTTGGCACCAGTGTAGCTGAGTTGGTAGAGCAGGGACCCATATACAGAGGCTACAGTCCTTGATGCACTTGTCACATGTTGATTTTCCATCTTAGTGCTTTTTGGTGCATGTCCTCCCCCACTCTATCTCCATGTTTCCAGTCTCTCTTCAGCTCTTCTATCAAAATAAATGCAACTGCACCTTAAAAAAATCTTAAAATAAGTCTTCTGCCAGGGAGCCATGAACATTTTTTATCTCTACTTTGTTCTGGAGGTTGTCTACAACACATTAAACCTTGCTTGACCTGAATGAACCACAAGGTCTAATATAAAGGACGTGTGTTTTGGCTCCAGAGAGCTTTAAGGTTGATTGAGGTGAGGCATGTCTGTCATGCTCTTTGTCTATTATAACCTCATTGTCTAATACTAAAGGGGCTGTTGTTGCAATAGCAACTCAGGAATCCTTAGCCTCTCTTAGGTGAAAATCTGAAGCTTGCATGCTGACAGTAAAAAAGCTTACGTCTGCCTTACTTAATAATGATTTCAAACTGTAACCCAGCATGAAAGTGATGGGTGTGAGACTCTGATCCACTTTGTCAAAAATGTATTGCACTGAGACCAGTTGGTCTTGTAAGGTAGATTTATAATATAGCTTCAAGCGCTTTGCATCTGAGTGCCAAAGGCGATCAATGTCAAGTTCAAAGTGCCGCCAATGAAACTTCACGCCACCACATGTATGTTTGACATTACCCCCTCACATGTTTGACTGTCACATTATTTATTGTGTAGAGATAAAAGACACTGGTGAGTGACATCGTTTTGAAAGTAGTCTTCTTCGGCCTTTGGAAAGAGCAGCTGGTCAGCGTGGCATTTGATTCATGGGGGGTGAGGGAAGAAGGAGGGGATGAGTTGCCTCGCTGTATATCATAAAGAAAAATAGCGCAAGACCGCAATAAAGAGCACGAGTTAGAAATAGAGACACCGATGGTGTGAACAAGAGATCGAGATGAATAGAGAAAGGGAGGTTGGCATGTAACCGACAAGGCATTGGTGAAATATTATACAGTCTTGATTCATGTCAGAGCTCGGTGGAGTCAACAGTTATGACATGTGCAAGTCCCTGCTGCAGGAAAACAAGCTCATAACACTGTCCCCTCTCAGTGTTTATCTTATGGTATCCCAAGGGGGTCCTGCAGTTCTTAAGGCATCCTTGAGAAAATACAGAAATGCTACAAACTGCTTTAAACCAATGAAAAAAAGAAAAACATGAAAAATGCTTCTAACCATGAAAATAAGGTAAATGAAATCCTCAACACATCTGTAAATACAATAACTTTGTTAAAGCCATCATAGAAGACCAGAAGAGCCTGGATGGTGTTGCAGGTCATGACTCGGGGGTGTTCTGAGGTGCAGGTTGGCATGGTGACTGTGACAGGCAGATGGCCATCCTCTAAAGCTATGGCGTTCAAGATTAAATTTCCAGCAAACCTCCATGCCGGCCGCTGGCTGCCCTGCCCCTCTCCCCACCTTCCTCCTCAGCCCTGGGCGCCTGTGGCCCTGTCCTAACGGATTGTCTCACGCCTTTGAAGTGCCGAGGGAATCCGATTTGAGCCGCCTCTGCTAAATTGTTACACAGCCAGCCTGCCCACCGTGATCTAATCAGCCAATTGCTCGCTGCTGATTGTAATTGGATGAATTCCCTCGCAGGCTGTTAGGGAAGCAGGGAATGGCGGTTCGGGGAGGGTCACTGGGCCCCAGGGATGAAGACAAATAGAGGAATTACATGAGCCAGGGATGAAGATGAACGGGGTGATGAAGAGATGAGAGGGGGCTGAGCGGTGTCTCAATGGCCCATTAGGAGACGAGAGCCCGACAGGGGAAAAGGTAAAACAGCCGAGCTGTCTGACTGACGAGACGATACCTCAGCCTGACCCAAAATCTGATTATAACTGCCTCACTCAAACTGGTGGAAGGATCAGAGACAGGTGAATCTAGATGAGGATGAAAACATTTTATACTGTGCTGGCTTTACATTAAATTCGTATTGTTAAATTTTTCCAACACAAGATGTCAGGTACAAAGATTGTTTGAAAATATTGGGGGAATCTCATCATACCTGAGTTTTACATAGCAGCCATTTTACATAGAAGCTAAGGAGCTGCTGTATTTCCATACTGCCAGGTTTAATTACTGTAAAATAAGTGAATCTAATACAGCATTATCATTTCACCACTTTTGCATAAATGGGCAACTGTAAATACAACTCATAGGGAAAATCTAGAGGGGACACTACATCATATTGTACGTTTTAACAACTTAATTGATAACCTGTTTCTCAACAAAAAGCCGTTTAGGCTCAGTTTAGACCAGTTTAGACCTTTCTGTGACTTGTTGAACCGAGTTGCAGGCATTATCGTCAGACAGGCTGATTTGATCTGCAATGGCTTTGTTCAGACAGCTGCGCCTGTCACCACATACTTACTACTTATGGCCTGTAACCCCTTGTTTGGTTGCAGGTGGAGCCCTTCCAGCTCTTGAGATTTTGTTAGCATTTCTGTAACATGGTGGAGTTTACAGGATGGGGTTGTTAGTCCCATGCCAAACCTCCAGCCTGGTGGACCAGTGGGTCACTCTTCATCTGACCTCTGCCTTTTTGACCTGTCTTGCTAGGGTGGGCCTACCAGGAGTTAAACTCTCACCAACCTAGCTCTAGTGGTCACTCAGGCACACAAGATCCCTGATCACAAGGAAGTAACCCAACCAGGGAGGCGACCGTCACCAGCGAGGTTCTGAAACGATCTTGTTGCATTGCAAATCTTTATTGGACTTAAGAGAAGACTTTTAGATGCAATCGCTGGCAGAAGACTGTTTAGACACATTAATTTTAGCTAAATATTTGACAGTGCTGCAGTTAGGTTTTCCATATCATCATACTTACCATATCACAGATTTTCTTCCATATATTTTCTCTCCTTTTTCCCTGCATACATCCAAAGCCCATGGAAATACTAGTGAACATTTTTTACCCCCACTTGTCTATGACTGTAGAGATAACCATTTCCAAGCTAACATTACTGTAAGCTAGCAATATACATTATACTATAGTAATATCAGCTTGAAGTGTCTTCTAACAGTTATATAGCTAACTGTAATAGCTACCTAGCTAAATGGCTAGCTAACAGTACTATGAACAAGTGACTGGCTGAATTCTGCAAAGCAGTTGGATTTTCCAGATGCCATGTCTGTCATCTGGCAAATCCATCTTGCAAAGCTCCAATCTGAAACAATCATGCCAGGTCTGAAAACAGATCTAACCAAACAGAGTCACTTAAGAAGAACGAGGCAGTAGTAACTGGAGGGGTTTAGTTGTTCTGGAAGCCAGCTTATACAATGGCTGCTGTTAGTGTAGCAATTTGCTTAGATGTGGCTATTGTATAGCTAAATTTTAATCAGAGATGATCCACATTTCTCTATTAAAGAAAGAGCAATGTACAGCACTGAAAGCTTTTAATGATGGAAGACGTTTTCATTCTTCACTGGACCTACTTCGGCTGTCATTGGGTAAATGTCAGGGTTCATCCTGGACTGGCTGCCCCACAAAATTTAGGTAAAAAATCTTGAATAAATTGTTAGGCGTACAATAACTGTATTCGAGCACCCAGTCAAAGTGCAAATCAATTGGTTCTGAGATTTCTTAAGGTTTATTTTGGGGGTTTTATGACCTTTTTAGTAAATAGGTATAATGGATAGAGTTAGACACTGGGAATAGAAGGAGTGAGGAATGATATGCAACAGGTTAGATCAAGGACAAAATCCTCTTGCATGTCTAGACATAACCACTGGACTTCCAGTGCTCCTAGACTCTTGAAAAAAAACAAAAAACAAAACAAAACCCAACAACAACAAAAAGACAGTGCCAGTTCCATGAAAGTGGAAGCTAACAAATATGTCAGCTCGTTGAGTTCACACTGTGATACACAGTGTCTTGGGAATCTCAGGGCTGGATTTGACAGTGTAACACTGGGTTAACGAGGATCGGACCATTGGATTCCTCTTGGCTTTACAGAGAATCACTCTCAATCTTTGCTGAGCTGTAACACCCTCCATGATGTCTTTGTCAGACTCACACACATGTTCTTTAAGATCCGTATCTCTGAGCAGCACCTGATATTATTCTTTAGATTATGGAGCTGGCAGTGTATATCCCAGAGATTTTGGGTGCTTGGTTTGGAGCAGGATATTGTGTTGTGTAGCACATGTGTCAGTTAAAGAAGGGTAACGATTCCTGCTGCATTCTCACACACCACAAGGCTGCAATCATAGTTACCAAAGAGGCAGGTGTATATTGATGTAAACTGATCCTAACTTGTGGTCTGTTTCTTATCTCTAGGCGGACCTAAGTGTAAACCTGCAGGATGACAGCAGCTTCTTCTATGGTGTTTCCAGTCAATATGAGAGCTCTGAGAACATGATTATCACCTCTTCCACCAAAGTCTGCTCCTTTGGCAAGCAGGTGGTGGAGAAAGTAGAGGTAAGATGAGCAATTGAAAAGGATAAGGTGAAAATTATTTTCAAATTTATAAAGTCCAACTGTAGTATTCCAGTCAGACACCAAAGTTGGGCTACACCTTTCACAGCATTTTCATGCTCACATGCCTTCTTCATTTCAAGTATTTATTGTAAAAAATTTTTTAATCAAGAAATGTCCTAATTTTACCATCCTACCTACCAACGACCTACCTACCTACCTACCTACCTACCTACCGCCCTTCTTACCTGCCTACTTGCATATCACCCTTACCTAACTTCTGTCCTTACTTCCCCTATCTGTCTGCCAACGACCCTACCTACCTTACCACCTGCTTGCTTATCCTTTGTCCTACCTACCTAGTTTTGCATCCACCTATCTACCCACATACCCACTATAAAACTGTACCCAGCTGACTAGCTACCTACCTGTCTACCTACAGTCTTAGCTAGCAACCAAACTTCCCTTTATCTATGACTCTAGCAACCAACTAATGACCTACCTGCCAACCTTTAAACTCACTTTCCTTTCATTTCAGCTATTTCAACCTTCCTACTCACCTGCCTACCTACCTGCCTACTATCTACCTGCCTTTAAACCTACTATTGTACCTACCTACATACCAACCAAACCTACCTACCTCATTTCCTTCCTACCTACCTCTCTATCCACCTACTTTCTTACCCACCTACCAAACCTCTACCTTACTACCTACCTACCTACCTTTCTATCTACTTACCTACCTTTCTAACTACATACCTACCTACATAGTTACCTACCTACCTTTTTACCTATGCACCTACCAACCTACCTACTTAGTTACCTACCTAGTGTATCTACCTAATTAGAAACCTACAAACCTACTTAGTTCCCTACTTATCTGCCAACCTACCTTCCTAATTACCCTACCTACCTACCTACCTAATATATCTGCCAACCATTCTACTTTCCTTCTTAGCCATCTTTCTACCCATCTACCTACCCTCTTACCTTTCTACCTACCACCTAACTTTATTCCTACCCACCCACCTACCTACCTACCTACCAACCTACCTACCTGTGGTTTTACCTATGATCCTACATACCCATCTTTCTACCAAACTAATGACCTACCTTCCCCCAGCCTACCTAGTTAGATATTTATTTTCCTATAGTCACAAACTTGCCTACCTTCCCACATCACTACTGCCCTACTACCACCATATGTATGTACCTACCTATTATCAACCTGCCTACTAAATACCCCGCTCATTAACCAACCAAGCAACCTACCTACTATCCTAGTTAACTTCATACTTACCTCCTTACCCATTTAGCTACCTACCTACTAAATAAATCATATTAATCTTGCTTTTCATTTTAGTTTTTCAAACAAATCCAATGATTTGGAATAGATGAGTTCATATAAAAATCAGCAGTGTGGTATAAACACTTTGTGGTCACAGCTCAAGAAGGTTGCATCACTGATTGCCTACTAAATGTGCAATATTTCAACATTAAGAGGTCATGACCACATCAGAAACACTGTTATTACCCAAAGGAGTGAATATCTGCTGCTGGTAGGGAGGGATTCCAGTCAATTACAGCTGATCTGTAGTCAGTAAACTGACGTGATCCTCAGATCTTCCCAGCATGACTAACTGTTCTGCTTCCCGTTAACTGGACACAATAGTGGCCCTGCCCCCAACTTCTGCAGATGAATTGTACAATATACACACATATACACACATCCTCAGGTTGAGCCATCTGCCTCTGAAGCAACATGATATTTAATGGTGACATTATTTAATCATGGATGTCAAAAGAAATATGTTTATTTTCATTTTTGACATGCCATATGCTGCATTACGTGTATTATATTACACATAAAGCCTATGTAATAGATGATAATATCCACTGGTGGTAATTTAGTTTTCTTTGAAATATGCATCACAATGTTTCACACTAGATTTCACATTTTGTCCTGTAATGTGATTTAGATTTTCTTTACACATGCTATATGTTCTCATACTGGTCTGGTTGTTTTTAGCGTCTGTTGTGTTTGTTTCTCTTAGACGGAGTATGCACGCTTTGAGAATGGGCGCTATGTGTTCCGAATTCACCGCTCCCCATTGTGTGAATACATGATTAACTTTATCCACAAGCTGAAACACCTGCCGGAGAAGTACATGATGAACAGCGTACTGGAGAACTTCACTATCCTACAGGTACACAGAAGAATCAGGCATAAAATATGTGTGTGAGTAGAGGCTAGGATTTCAGCACTGTAGTCAGCTGAAAGGCATGCTATACTCCTGAAAATAATATAGCTGTATTTAACCCATTGTTAGGTATTTTTTCCAAATATTTTAAGCTTGTGTAAGGAGATTTTAAGCATATAAGGATAATAGACTGAAAAAGTGAGAACAGACAAAATAAAATCAATCAAATATTGTGTATTTCTTAAATTGATACCTGTTACCACTGCTGAAAAGTGCATGTGTCAGGAGAAACAATTTAGAGTCTGTTGAAGAAAAAGCTTTATTATTTATTTATATTATTTCTTTAAGTTTCCACAGCATGTGATCACAATGAAGGATACGTTTGATGGTTAAAAGTTGGTGGAATATTTTTTTTTTTTGCCAAAAAATGACTTACAAATACATATAACAGGATCAGCAAAGGGGTAAGATGTCCTCAAGGGGGCACCAAAATCAACACAAACAACTTTTTTGTGAATCTGTCTTTTTCTGTGACTCTGTCTTAAGTTTATTGACTTTTTTTTTTACTGTAGCATTTTAGTATGTGGGTGTGTGCATTTACATGTATATGTAGGTATGTGTGTGTGTGTGTGTGTGTATGTGCTTGTATGTATATGTATATGTGTAGGTGTATGTGTGTATGTGTACATGCATGTACATATGTATATATTTATGTCCTGCATCTTTTGATTTATCTAGCTTATTTTCTGCATTTGGAGATATTTTCCATATACAGCATATTTTGCTTTTCGTTACTCTCTCCTATAATTCATCATGGATATTATCTTTATCCTTTTGTCTCATAATTATAAGGGGTTCTGGGAATACCTTTAGCATTGTACCTTCAAGCTGGTGTGGATTCAGCCCTCAGATCACATTATTCTTTTAAATGAACCTCACCTGTGTCAGTGTTTTGTTCATGTCCTGATGAAGACCCTGTGCTGTCGAAACCGGTCGGCTTTCCGAGTCATTTTTAATTTTTATTAGATACACCCTGAAATAATAAAGGCTTTTTACCCAAATCCTTGACTCGAGCGAGTGTGCCTGAAGATTGCCCTGGTGGCTTCTTATCCTTGTTTCTCCTAAAAGTTTAATTGCTGATAAGAAGCTCTCATAACTAAAGGACGAAAATGAACCTAGAACTAACTAATAGCTAGCCTTACCTTAAATGATTACTAGAAAACAGCAGAAATAGCTAGCTTTGCCTTGTTTTAAAAATTAAACAAGAGAAATCACTCAGGTTGTGTATTCACTTTTTAAAATTTGAATTGCAGAAATCTGTTTATCTGGGTTTAAGACTAAAACCTTTTTATTGTTACCAGGCCTTCAAATTTGGTCTATAATACATGACTGATCTTGATCATCTTTTGTTAATTAAAAGACTCACCAAAATACTAAACCAGTGCTTATAGAACAAACTAAAATTTAAGGTACAAATTTTAATTTTTCAACCAAAGACTGCATTAAACATGGATGTAGTCTAAGTCAGTGGTTCTCAACTGGTGGGTCGGCACCCAAAAGCCCTTTTCAGTGGGTCACGGATGTGTGTGAAATATGTTTTTTTCAAATTGTCTTTGAGACTCTATAAAACCTAGATGTTTTGTCCTATTACATTGTTTTGTTACACCTTTTGTACAGTCTAAGGCCCAAGCTCTTTTATTTTTTTTATAAAATACATCTGATTGACCAAAAAAAATCTCCAAAATTTGGGTCGCAATTGTCCTTGAGGAGTTGATGTGGGATCCCGGGACCCAACCTGTTGAGAACCACTGGTCTAAGTGACTTCACTCATTAGTTTCTGAAGCCAGTGAACCTAATTTCTGAGTGAGTTTTGAAGTCAAACAATTCCTTGTGCCAGTCTGGAAGTGCCGGCATATGTGGTACCGGACCGCCTCTGCGCTGCCCTTATCAGTTGTAGTAACAGGAACTTAACATTACAGTACGTACTGAGATAGTTTAACCCCAGTGTAGGTGGGGGTCATCACTATGCTGCTATGTCTGAAATATCGAGTACAATAGCAGTAGAAGGATGACTGTGGCTCAGTAGGTAGAGTTGGTCATCTCGCATCCATTTTTTGTGGGTTTAATCCCCAAATCCTGCAGTCACATGTGTCCATGGACAGGACACAGAACCCCACTTTGCTCTGTGTCTGTGGCATTTGAATGGGATTAGCTTATACTGGTGGCCTGTTCTCCTCTGCAGCCTTCACCAACAGTGTTTAAAGGGGTGTAAATAGGTATGACCTGCAGTGTAAAATCACTTTGAGAAGTCAGATGACTAGAAAAGTGTATACAAGCTCAACTCCATTTACCATTTGGTGGATATAGCGGGGCTAGTGTACCTGGTTCTTAGTCTGCAGCTTTAGTCACATCAATTAGACACGTTTGGGTCAAAAGACAGTCACAAACAGCAAGGAAAAATACAATTGAAAAGCACAGGAGAGTTTCGGGACTTGTACAGCTATATGAAGGTGATGACTAAAGGGTGTTTTTTGGTTAGAAAATGCCCCATGTGAAGCTTCTAGTGATGGTACTCTGATAACTTTGTAAATGGAAGAATCTTAAAATCACATATTGGTGTAGGCTCAGCTTGCTTGGAGCCTCACCAAAAAAACCAGTACCAGTTAGCTACAATCCCTAACGAAAAAAATACATACATAAAATGACTAGGGTCAAGTCTGTTCTACGTAAAAGAAAAGCAGCATAACTTTCAGTTGACTTATAACAAGAAAGAGGTGGGCTGAGGTGGACCTATCATCCTTTGGTAAACAGTGGCACCACACATATAGCGTTAATGCAGGCAGGCCAAGGAGTCAAGTGCTGCTGTAATTGAGATCAGCTGATCTCATGCAAGCCCTGATCAACTGACAGCCAGCTGATTTGCTCTAAGCACGCCATTGGCTAATTGCTCTGATACTGCCTTATTTAAACTGCTCTAGCATGGCTATAATCTGCAACCCTCCTCCACCCCAGTTCCTCCTTTATTCTGCTTCCAACTTTATCAATGCCCTTCTGTTGTCATTGATGCCTGCTCTCTGGGTTTTGCTGCTTCTCTCCTTGCCTTAGGCTTTCCTTATCCACATAAGAGGAGCAAGACTGTGTTCTGTTTCTGCTAATGCTTTTCATGTAGGCTCGTGGAAGGACAGCGGGATCACAGAACAGCCACAACACCACACATAAATTACGGCAATAAGTGTAAATCAATAACTGCTGATAAATATTAATATGATAAGTATTTATTGCTGCAAATCATGTGTTTTTCTTGACAAAGTGGTACTGACTGAATCCTTTCTGTGAAAATTTAGCACTGTACTGTTTACTGAAGCCTTGATATCATCAAAACAGATGCGTTCTGAAGTATACACGAAAACACACTCTCACACAATGTGTAAAAAATAAGGATCAGATGTTTTGACAAGGAAAAATAAAGTTGAAACCAGACTGTGAAACAATTTATTTCTGTTGTAAAAATGGATATTTCCATGCTGTTAAAGGAACATACTGAGCTTTTGCAGCCAGCCTCAAGTGGACCTGCAGTTTTTCCTCATTTATTGTTTGCAGACCAGTTAAGCTCTGATTCTGTTGACCCGTATGAATAATTACTGCTTGTGATTAAGATAACTGCCTTTTTCTGACTCTATTCATTTGGATAAGAGTAATTTTCTGCAATCATTCACTTAAACCACAGAAAGGGGATAAGACCACAGGGACCTTCCATATATGTGCAGAAGCTTTTCTTGAATTTCAAAGTGCTTCTTGCAGACATCACACTGTCACAACGGATGTGAAATGGTGAAAAAAACAAGCTTCTCTGTGTGTAAATGAATGAGGCTGTGCTGTGATAGTCCCTGTGGGTCACTGTGACGGACCATTAACAGCTGGCAGTCATCTTTCCTCGCCTGTGAAAAGCAATTTGTTCAGTTTCTTCCAGAGTTGAAACATTTTGTCCATTCCTCTGTGAGCTGGACTTTTGTGAATGAGCCCGTGTGCTCCTGAGAGAGGGAAGTGAATAGAGTGGAGTGTATCGCCATGGTAACAAAGTGGTCCTCAACACCAGGGTTCAAAGACATTGGTGTCCCTTCCATTGGCGGCTGCATTCCTACTCGCCACGGGACAATGAGCATATTGAGCCCACACTGACGACTACATGGCAGCATGTCATTAGGTTTCTCAATGGGCTGATTTAGCTCATATTAGCCATGAGCAGCTCATTAACTGACACACACATGCACCCACAGATTCCACAATGTGAGGCTGAACACAATGGATCGATATGCTTCATGTGACAAGAGCTGTGTTTAGTGCATAATGAATCAGTGAAGATGTGTGCTTGTTTGTCATCACACCTATTGTGCTGTTTTAATACTGAAGTGCTTTATACATATAGTCAGTTGAAAGTCATGCAAGTTAACTACATCTAAAGACATGAGATGGTTAACTTTATTGTGAGCAAATCCACTGAATCATATGGTATTTTGATTAGAACTTAATGAAAATTACATGCCATTTTACTTTATGTTTACTGTGTTTCAACACTATTATCATTTCTTAACCACCAACTTTGGTAAATTACAAGATAGTACAAAAGAAATTATTATATGATCAGCTATTTCTACTATATTTTTCAGAGTTGATAGAACACATTTTTAGTTTTAAGAATCCTTGTGGGCATTCGACACTTTTTGGCTTCATTTGACCTGACAATTTTGGTAATGTCATGACATATGATTGATATTTGTGTTGGTATTTTTACTCCAATAATGCTTACTTTTTCAATTAATGAAAGTATCCTTTTATTGTTTTTCAAAATATACTGTCTCCTGAAAACTCATCCTGGGTCAGATGAAATCTGCTCTGCTCTGTAATTAAAAGAGACGTGACAAAAAAAAAATGTAAAAAGCACATCACTGCAGAAGGACAAGCATGCATATTTTATAATTTTCTCTATTTTCCTCATTATCTCGGGAAAACCTGCTTTGTAATTCAAAGAAAATGAGTTAAATAAGTAAAAGCCTAGACACAAATATTGAAATCTACTTTTCATCGTAGTATAACTCCCCCAAAAAACATGTATGGCTTTACTGTACATTCATAAAGGGCTTCTGTACATAGACTTTTTGCCACATATTTTTCCTGGCACACATTTGGGACCCACTGAAAAGAGCTTTGTGACCCACTTTTGGGTGCTGACCCACCAGTTGAGAACCACTGCTCTACATCCGTCTAACTTTATGCTTCACATTTACAATCGCTGCCATGGCTGCTTTTCTGGTTCCTACTTCTACGGTCAGCTTGCCTCCTGACTAGCTATCAGTCCCTTCCGTTTGACAGTCCACAGAGTTTCTGCTCACTGTCCTCAGTGTTTCCCCACACAACAGGATTTCTGACTGTGAATATTGAACGTGGAATATTTACAGTTTCAAATGGGGGCAGCTCTAATCATCTTTCAACGAAATCAGGTGGGGTAAATTCCCTTCAACCTTCAGGAAAATCTGCAAAACAATATTAAGGACCATCAGATATTTGAGCTTTTGCTGACTTTGGTCTAAATGGTCCCAATTATATTGTAGTGTGTACGTTGCCTCAGAGACCACAGAAGATTTGCATTTACCTCAGAAGCTGGATGTTGTAGCTGGGAATGACATCACATCTGAGTTGATAACTTTCTACAAGTTGGTAACTTGGTGTACTGAGGTTGGTTGAGTTCTGACTGCAGGATGACATATCTGACTGGCATCTCTGAATTTCTGAGTTCCGAGGTCAACTGGAACACACCATAACTCTGACTCAGCTGCTGGGTTGTTCATGACTCAAAAAATGAATATACTTCTCTCAAACAATTTCAGTCTAAGAGAGATATGGGTCTAATGGGTCTTCCAGTAGTTTTTTGTGATATAAGCAGAGTCTTGAGGTCGTTTTAGTGTTTGTTTGGCTCACTCAGGCCTTCCCACAGAATTGGCTAGGCTCCTGAATAACCCAGCAAATGGGCCTCTCCCCAGTTGTGATTTATTGATGATATCAGTACATGTGTGTTGGATCAGTAATGATGGCGCTAGCATTCTGGCTAACAGTGACTTCATTTTGGTGCTGAAAAGTATGTCAAGCTATTTTTGCGTTCTGATTATCAACTAATCCGTGCCTGTTGTAGACCTATTTTCATCACTTTTTCCCCCTTGTTTGCCACTTCAACTGATTTTTGCAGTTATTTTGCATATTTTTGCCAATTTCAACCATTTTTAACTGCTTTTCATCATCTTTTACCACCCCTTTTGCCTTTCTTAATTTTCTGCAGCTGTTATCTCATTTTTATATCTTTTAACACATTTTTGCTACTTTTTTCCCTTATTTTTGCGACTGTTAACACATATTGTCCATCTTTTTCACCAATTTTTGACCATTTTCAACAGCTTTTCATCGTCTTTTTCCTGCTCATTTTTGCCTTTTTTTCAGCTAATTTCTGCCTCTCTTATCCTCTTTTTGTCTCTTAAACTGTTTTTGCTTTTTGCCACTTTTAACTGATATTTTCCACATCTTAATGGCTTTTTACAATGTGTTCCCGCCCATTTTTATATTAATTAGCTCATCTTCTGTATGTGGCTTTCCCATTTCTGTCTCACCTGTTTTTGCCTATTTTTGCCACTTTTTTTTTTAACAACTTTTACTATTTTTTTCCAGACATGTTTGCCCCTTTTTGCCTTTCTCAGCCCATTTTTCTACTGTTATCACATTTTGCCACTTTTATCCCATTTTTGCCACTATGTAACTGCTTAACACAACTTTTATCCCAGCCATTTTTTGTCACTTGTAACCCATTTTGGGCCTTGGGCTTACTTACTTTATACAGGATAGCAAACTACTTCAAAATAAATAGATAAATAAGTAAAAACAACTCCTTCCAGCTTTGTTTTTATCCCTTCATAACTGTTCATCTCCACTAACCATGATCCTCTGTGTTTGTCCACAGGTGGTGACTAACAGGGACACGCTGGAGACCCTCCTCTGCATAGCATACGTCTTCGAGGTGTCCACCAGCGAGCACGGCGCACAGCATCACATCTACAGGCTAGTCAAAGACTGACACAGTTGGACCTTCCCTGCTTTAGACCCATTGTAGCACCTCAGTGAACAACTGCAGTAAACAACGGACGACTTCCTCCCTTAGCTTAAAGCTGAATCAGTCAGGAGCTCAGAGAAACACTGGCTTTCTTAGCGCGCCCAGGAACACTACTACTGCTGAGGAAGAGGAAGATTTGGGATTGTGGAAGCTGAAAGTGGTGAGAGATTAAAAAAAAAAAAAGAAGAGGACCATGATACACTGTGGTCTCTATACCAAAGGAGCCAAACCAGACCTGCATGAGAAGGCTGTTGAAAGTTGTTGGTGTTTTTCATCTCATTTTACTTGTGCTTGTTTTTGATTAAGTCTTTGACACACATGCATGTGCAGAGGATGTATGCTACACAGGAGTTTGGCTGCCTCACGGTGCCACCTAGTGACTTCAACATGAATAATAACCGGGAAAATAATCCACGTAGACTCAGAATCCCTCCTTTGCACATCCATAAAAATATCACTGTTTTTGGTGCCAATCTTTGTGTTCTTTGAGTAATTGTGTACAGCTTCTCTGAACAGAGTTCTGAAGAAAAAGAGGCTAAAATGATTGAAGAGTTATTGTATTCACTCTGTTTGATGTTTAATGTTAAATGTTTCTTGTATTGTCTTAATGTTTTCGATTAAAATGATCTGACTCAACAAAGGCACATAATAACACTGCTAACTTGAACCACATGTAGATCTGTAAGCTCATTTCAGAGGTTGTCTGAAACTGTAACTTGCCCTGAAGTGTCAGATGAAAATACAAGTGTTTCTTACAAAAGTTCCTCTCTTCATGACTTGGGTGATTTCTGTCTGAAGCACATCTTTAGATTATATTCAGTATATCTAAAGATATTTTTTTAATTGATAGTATCATTGATACTCTACACCTTTAAGCAGCAGTGCATATATATTTTTTGGGTTTTATATAGGAGTAATATCAGTATAAACTCACTGAGCCCCATTGTGGATTACTATGCAGACCACAAGAATGCAAATTAAATAAAAGCATCAGTTTCTATACCTAATTACACTGATCTGTGCATACATGAGGAAATTTAATAGGAAGTTGATCTACAGTTGTAGTTGTAGTTGTAGTATCTTTATGTCTCTTTCTCCTATCTCTTTTTCAACTTCTTGCTGGAGTTAGGGCACGTGGAAATGACACAAAGAATGAAAAATTATTTGAGAAGCAACCAGTTCCAGCATGCTACCACCAAGAGAAAAGAGGACAACCAGTCAACAGAGTTCACCTACGTATGCCACTTATCTCTGACACTTCCTCATGCAGGTGAAGCTAAACATTATGAAATCACAACTTTGTCACGATATTCTAATTTTTTTTTGATGCATCTGTGTAGTTTCAGTAGGTATTTAGAGTGCTGCACTATCATAATACAGAAGGCACAAATAGAGGAGCTGCTGGCAGGAACAGGAAATGGGCTGAGTATCGTAGTGATCCAGCTGCCTTTTAAAAGCCCAAAAATAAATTAGGAAAAAACATATATTAAAAGATACTGTGCCCTTAATTTGACCGATGGTCTTCTGCTCCACACACAAAAACATCAACTGAAGTGTCGTGAATACCTTTAATTGTTAGTGGAGAAGCAGACATCGTTGCTTACAGGTGACCTCTGCCATCTGGTGGTGATGAGACATCACTACACTTTCACTGTAGGCAACAACATGTGAGTGTAAATGCAATCCAACATAATAAAAATAATGTTTTCACCGTCGATATTCCTGAACTGCTCTGTTCGGGTCGTTTAAATACGTATCTGAGTCAGTTTGCTTGAACCATAAGATAAATTAAACGTTAATTAATGACTCAGTAGCATCCTACATAAAACAATCATGGCAATATCACTAAAGAAAAATCTATTTTTATGAGGCAAAGCTAGGCAATTTTTCTGGAGCTTCAACATGTAGTCCTTATAAGTTTGCATCAAATTTATAGGATACATTTAAAGTGCTTTGAATGATAAAAGCATCTATTTTAAATGTCAATTAGAGGCCTACAGGGAATATAATAGCATAGGAACAAAGTCTGATGAGCTAAAACAGTGGTCCTTTACTGGTCTAGCATCAGCACCCACCACCCCCTTATCAACAAATGCAAAGGAACCAAGATATAAAGTCATGTCCTTCAAAATAAAAGCACACCATAATTTTTTGCTGTATATTTTTTTTAGAGCAACCCATTTTAAATGGCTTTGAGAACCATTTTGGTTCCCGTCCCACCAGTTGAGAAGCACGGACCCATGGCATCAAGAGCGAGGGTCCAAGCCCTTCAGAAACACCAAATGCCTTCATATTAAAAAATATATATATATCCTTCCTTATAGGCAGATTAAAACAATACAATAGTGAATTACTGTGTGGTTAAATAGCATGTAATAAAAACATGATTTCAGCCAGAACTGCTTTGTCAAGAAACACTCATGATTTAGGGATTAGCAGTTAACAGTTTGTTCTTATTCTGTTTTTGCCGGTGTGGCTGTTTTGTGATCCCCCTGCCCTTCTACGAGCCTACCTGGAAAGCATCAAGCAGGTACAGCACACGTTTCTGCAGGGAGAGATAAAGGAGGAGCTGGGGTGGAGGGGGATGTAAAAAGCTTGTAGCAGAGGGAGCAGCAAAGAGAGGTGGGCTAGAACAGCCTAAAAAAGGCAGCATAAGTGCTATACTCGCTAAGAATTCAGCAGGCCATCAGCTTGTGTAAAAGCTGATCTCAATTATATGGCAGTGCTTGACTCCCTGAACTAATGCTATAGGCTCAATCTATGGCAGAGGAATGGCTATTGCACCAAAAGTGACCTATTATTTTACAACTGGCCCAGCGACATAAACTTTATGGCTGTCAATATAATTTTTTAAAATCGTGATTAATCTCAGAATTTCAGTCGTTATCTGTGATTAGCTTCTATTGTTTTATTGTTATACTCTCACTATTGATTGATTTAAGCTAAATGGGGGTGGGCTTTCTGTTGATCTTTGCCTGGGGCCCTCAGATGACTAAAACTGCCCCAGCAGTCAGAGGTAGGCCCTACAGCCTGGACACCTGACGCAGGGCGGGGTCTCCACCTCCTGTAGGTGCATAACAGTAACACACCTGTAGAGAAGACAGACTGGCACCAGTAAAACCAAACAACTGTTGGTTCCGCTTCACACCCGTGTCCTTCATTCAACCAGGCTCACAGATATGTGGATGCCTCGTGGATTTTGTAATGTCCCATGCTCTGATTTACATTACGCGCGATGAATGTCACATGGGGTTTGCTGGCGGTTCTGGGTCTGGTGTGTCACTCCGAGTCGAGGTGCTCACCGACCTCTTACTACAAGAACTGCTGGATCAGGCGTTTTCCGGGCATTTTCATCGACATCGAGGAATCTCAGAGGAGAGGAGCTCAGCTTTTAAAGTCTTACCAGGAGGAGACTGCGCTGAAATGCAGCCGAACCTGCTGCCTCACCAGAAACTGTGAGTATCAGATACATCCTCATACTAACCGCACGTTTCTGTCCCGGTATGCCATAAAGACCTCTTCAAACTTGATCGATCGTCTCTCTTGTCCTACAGTTTCCTGTAATCTGGCCATTTTTCACTACGAAACCTCTCCAGAAAACGTGAACTGTTTCCACCTTCACTGCCCAACACTGGAGAGCTGTATCCTGAGCCACAGAGGAAACGTGGTTCTCTACAATATCACCAAAGGTGGGCCTTTGTAAAGCCAATGATGTTCACTATTTCTCTTCTCCTTTTGTACGGTACCTTACTTTGAACCGATCTTCTTGTATGTTAAAAGACCATATCCAAAGACCATCATGCGTATTTAATTTTTAAAGTTGCCACTGTACTCTGTATCACTATTGTATATTGCTACTTCTAGTACTTCTCTAACGCCTGCCATAATATTAAAACTAGCTCAACAGTACTGTCTTGAGCACTGACTGAAGGTTAATCCAGTATTTATATTTTCCCAAATGTTAACTTATCCTTCAGCATTTCAGAGAGAAACTCTATATGACTCCAAAGTATTTCTTTATCTGTTTCTTTCTGGATAATAAATGGACACTATGCACATGCATATCACAGTGTCACTTCAACAGTAAGGAGGCATTGATAAACATCTCTTATCTCTTAGATATACACCCTCAACAAAGTTGAACCATTTGGACTAAATGTAGAACAAAGCCTCTCATCTTTTTTTGTTATGCAGTGTGTAATGTTTGGTGCATTAATCATCATAACAACCTATGTTTAAATTTTACATGAAGTTGTCAAGAACTTCTGCACCTTTAAGTTACATTTACATATACAGTTTAAATTTTAAAAATCCATTAGGAGAAATAATAATAATTAAAAAAAATCCGTTTGCATAGATAATCACTACTGTAGACCTGATAAAGTAGCTATTAATAACAGCAGTCTCAGTCTTATTGAGTTTATCAGAGTCACCTATCTCGACGTGGTGAAATTAGTCACTTCTTCCTTTCATGGTTACAGTAGTTTGGGATTTTTCATAAGTTTTTATTCTCATTTTGTTTTCACCTTGGCTTTCAATTTCAGTTTAGTTTTAATAAGTTTTTTCTGCAGTTTTTATTTTGTTTCATTTGCATTTTGAAAAAGCTTTGTTTTAGTCAAGTTTTTCCTTGTTTTAGTGTTTTTTTTTTTTTTATAGTTTTCTAGCAATATAGGATACTTTTCAGGTGAGACCCAAAAGGGCCAGAAAAAATACACATCAGACATTTTTAAAAATCATTCAAATAGGCTTCTCTTTACCTTTTATTTTACTTTTTCAATGATGTTTGAATAAAACTGAAGACCAAAAAAATTGTTTGAAGTCTTCTCAGTCAAAGCAGGCGTGTTATTTTATTACTTTAGTTTCAGTTGACTAACTAAACTAGGTTTGTACATTTTAGTTTTTTGTTATCCAACAGTCTATATATATCACTTTTAAAGAATATTCACTGTTGAAAATAAGAAAAGGTTTGTCTTAGAGCACAGGCTCCCAACCTTTTTTCCATAACACCCCCCAAATCGAGGAAAAATTTGCATCAGTTTTAATCATCACTCTCAACACCTAATAGGCCTACATTTATTTGTTCTTACCAAAACATCAATGTACAAACTCTTATTAATATTATTAATCATTATTATTATAATAGACATTATTACAATAGAGTGTAAGGGCAACATTAATAGGAAAAAGAAAACAAAAACAATCTGTTAATTTTCAAGACAAAAATGCTTGAAATTCTTAAGTTAAATAAGTCGTTAATTTATGAGAAAAAAATATAATTTCTAACATTAAAAATTTTCAATGTACATGAATCAAAACTTAGAATTTTTGAGATTATTAAGCAAGAAAACACAAACAAACACTGTTTTCAGTTTGACTGTTGGTACTTTTGACTTCAAAATGTTGTAAATGCAAGTTTCTAAAGTCAAAATTTAATTATTCTTATAATCAGGAATTTCTTGTAATATTCCATCACTTTGAACTGTGAAATTCTGAGTTTGTTTTACTCTAAATATTCAACTTTATAATCTTCAAAACCCACTACTTTCTTGCTCAAAAATGAACAAATTATTGTTATGTTTTTTTCTTTAAAAACTTTTAGGATTTTAAAAAACTATATGCGCAATGTTAGAGAAGACACAGTCCTATGTCTCCCCTGAGATCTTTGGTGCCCATCTAGGGGTGTCTGGACCCCGGGTTGGGAAGCACTGTCTTAAAGCTTGATGATTATCACTTTGTCCCACACCTACCTGGCAGGGGTGGTTTCAGACATTAAAAATTAGAATATAGAATTAATCAGTAACCTTTGGGATGATCTTGTTTACTTGTGTAGGTCTTAAAGAGACATTTTTCGTTTCAATCAGTTTCATAACCAGCTAAAAACTCATTCAGGGGGCTTTAAATAAATTTCAATAAAATGCCAACACTTAATTAAGACATGATAAAAGTAGGAATGAAGAGATTTTATCCATAACTGAAATGTTGTATATATTATAATAATGCAGGTATGATTAAGTAAATGAGCAGAAAATGAAGAGATAAACGTTGGTTATTCTTGCCTTTTTATTTCCCAGGTGTAGATCCTGACCTGTTGGTGTTTGGAAAATACTTCACCTCCAACGTACGAGTGTTACCTCACCACTACGGCCGACTGAACATTTCAGAGCCGCTGCCCTCAGACAAACGACAGTTCATCCATCCACCTCCACCTGCAGCCCTGCCCCAGACTTCTGCACTCACAGTTAAACCCCCAACTACAGCAAGCAGAGTGCGAACAACCCCCTTCACTGAAACCATCACCACTGTGCATAGCACCAGTCAGCTGTCTACAGTTCCCACAACTACACCTGCCTCATTTTCAGCTCCAAAGACTCTGCTGTCTTCAGGGACCCATGTGCAAACTACAACCCCAAAAGTCTCCATCTCTTCTCCTGCCCCCGGCTTTACTACGCCTCCACCATCCACTTCAGCACACACCCCTCACCCCCACGACCCCAAAACCACTCCCATGTCTTCCACTACAGCTGCACAGCCCTCCGGATCACCTATTGCTAGTCACAGCGCCACTTTCTCTTATAAATCCACCACGGCTTTAATGGGAAATATAGAGAGCAGCAAACAAAACCCCAACGACACTAAAGGCAGCCTGGGGAGGAACAGCACAACAGGGAATGAGGGGGGACAGGGAGTCAGTGGAGAGGACACCTTTGGGAGTTTGGGGCCTGAATGGCACGTAGCTACTCACACCCTGCTGGTCGCCGTGGTCGTCTGTATCACGGTGCTGCTGAGCTGCTGCTGCTCCTTTCTGCTGGTGGTGAGCTGGAGGGGGCAGAGGAAGAGGATGGGGCGATATAGGACGTCATGGAGGGGGAAAAGAGGCTCCATGCGTCTGATAAAGTACGTGCTGGTCAGAGAAAACACCTGAAAGTGGAACAAATGATGGCACCAGCATTTCCTTTTTGTTTACAAGGCACTTAAAGATTTTACAGTTATTTGACGATTATACCACACCAGAACCCAGGAGCGATGTCTGATGACAATTTGTCTTCTGGAAGAAATTACCTAACTTTTGGAGCTTTCCATTACTTACAGACCTGAGAAATGAAGACTGAGTTGGTGTTGCATGATGGCATTTTAGAGCAGACTGTTTTACTGTACTACTATGCAGATATGCTTTAAGACTTAACTGATGTTAAATCATTATAAGATCACTGCAGATGTTTTCTGACTTACATTAAAGCTCCTGTGAGGAGTTTAAGCTTGTTATGAAACTGACTGAATACTGATGCCACTAAAGGTGCATCTCAATAATTTCGACTGTCATGAAAAAGTTCCTTTTTTGCTGTGATTTAATTCAAAAAGTGAAACTTCCATATATTCTGGATTCATCTTATAGAGTGAAATATTTCAAGACCTTATGTGTTTTAATCTTGATTATTACAGCTTACAGATCACAGAAATCAAAAATCCACTTTCTCCAAATATTAGAATATTGTGGAAAAGTCCATTTGCAAAAGTTTCCTGAGCCTTCATTCCCTCACTCTGGTTCAGTACACACAATCACAATCATGGGGAAGACTGCTGACTTGACAATCATTGACACCCCCCACAAGAAGGGTAAGCCACAGAAGGTCACTGCTGAAAGGGCAGGCAGTTTTCAGAGGCTGTCATGGAAAATAATTGAAGGGAAAAGTGTGGTAAGAAAAGATGCACACGCAAGAGAAATGAGCTCAGCCTTCAGGGAATTGTTCGAACTAAGGGGGAGCTTCACAAGGAGTGGATTGAGGCAGGAGTAAGACTTGTCCAGAAAATGGTCTACAAGCGTCATATTCCTCATGTAAAGCCACTCCTGAATCTCACCAGGGCTAAGGCGAAAAAGAACTGGACTGCTGCTCAGAATATCCTGTATTCAGGTGAAAGTAAATTCTGTTTTCATTTGAAAATCATGGTCTTTAAGTCTCAAGGAAGATCAGAGAGGACCAGAACCCAGAGTGCTTGGGATCCTGTGTTTTCCACAGTCAGTGATGGTATCAGGTGCCATGCCATTTGTTGTTGACAGCAAAGGTACTGTCAGCCATCTACCAGGAGATTTAAGAGCACTTCAAGTGTCCATCTGCTGAGATTTATGGAGATACTGATTTAATTTCCCAGAAGGACTTGGCACCTGCCCACAGTGAAGCCAAAACTACCAGAAACTGTTTTACTGACCATGCTGTAACTGTGTTTGAGCTGGCCTGACCTGAACCCCATAGAGAATCTCTGGAGAAATTTGAAGAGGAAGATGAGAGACACCAGACTCAACTAGAATGGCCGTCTGAGGTGGCAGACCCACGCCTAAGCAGCGCCACCAAGGAACTTGTGCTCCCATTGATTACTATGGTGTTCAAAATTTCGAAGTCCAAGAAAAACCGAACGGGTGCGCGATCATCACCAAAATCTATTCGATTCTTCCCTGTCACTATCCCAATATGCCCTGAAAGTTTGGTGAAGATCCGACTTTCCGTTTCTCGAGTTATGTTGTACACATACAAAGAAACAAAGATACAGAACCCTTTACATAACCCCCTGCGGATTTCATCAGCGTGGGTAACAATAGAGACGAGCTGAAGGCTGCTATCAGAGCAACCTAGGCTTCGTAACACCCCAAGCAGTGCCACAGACTGATTGCCCCCATGCCACATTGCAGTAATTTGTGTAAAAGGAGCCTTGACCAAGTACTGAGTGTATAAATGAACATTATTTTCAGATGTTCAACATTTCTGTATTATAAATCCCTTTTTTAATGGTGTCATGAAGTATTTCACTTTGTATGAGATGAATCTAAAATGTGTGTTAGTTTCATTTCTTCAATTAAAATCACGGGGGGGGGGGGTCGGGTCAAATTTTTGGAATGCACCTGCATATGATTTACAGAAGCAATCAAGACCATCATCCAAACAGGGTACACTGGCAGACCATCTCCAGCAGACTTTTTACATACTTAAAATGCACATGTACATTGCAAAGTCTGCCAAAGTGGATACAAGCCTCAATCCCACATAGGAGCTTTAAGGCAGATTTTTTTTGGTTTCTTTTTCTGCAACTTGCAAGTGTTCAATAAAAGTCTAGCACAGATATAAACAGTCCTGCTTTGTCCACAGGGGGCACCAGAATTGCTATCAGCATAAAGTCTCTTAAAGGAGCTTTAAAATGCAGTGATTGAGAAAATCCTGCCTTAAAAGAACAAATGATGGCCATTTGACTGGACTTTATTTTCCTATGTCCTTAAATGAGTCAACATGAGATGCTGATGTCAAACCTCCTGAGCTTTGGCCAGTTGTCTGTGCTGGCTCTAAGTGGGACTTGACATTTTCAAGAAAAAGACTGAAGACTGCAATTCAAGGGTTGTTCAGATCACCATTGTGTGATAATGGACCACTTTTTGTCTTTGGTGGTTAACCCTCTGGCGCTCCAGGACATCTCCTCAGTGCATCAGATTTCTCTTGATCTAAAAGGGTACAAACCACAGCTCTAAGAGGGGTGAAGTACTTTTCAACAGCCTGCTGCTGAAAGCATCCTTTCACAAAGGTGCTGAGCCTCGACCTGACAGTGATCAGAGTGGGTAAAAACTTTATCCACCATGCATGCAAACTTCACAACAACAAAGACAGAATTATGTTTAAAGCAGGATGCATTAGACTTTACTTCTGTATCAAAGACATAGTCGTACAGCTGATATGGCAGGACACTTCTGGAAAATAAATACATTGAGACCCTTGAAGTTTTAATATCTGGTTGCTCTATCTACAGGAGTATTTTACAGGTTGAGTAGTTTCTTCACAGCCTCTTTGTACTGCAGCATGGCAGTCTCACTGTCTCCCTCATTCTTCAGCTTCATCACAGAGTCCTTATACTCCTGCACGTCCTTTCTCCCCAGCAGCTGCTCTCTCACTTCCTCTCCTTCCCCTTCCCCGGCCACTTTCATGCGTACGAGAGTATCCAGGATATTTTTTTGAGACTGGCTGTCCGCCCAGCTGTACTCCTCCATGTCTGCCCTGGTCTTCTCTGCCTCCCAGACCTCGGTTTTCTGAAGAAAGAGGGGAAAAAAGTAATTTTTGTTTACTTGATAAAAAAGGCATTCCTGAAAATTTTAATATGACTTCAGTTATGTTGTAAGACTCATCTTTAAACTTTGTCTGCTCAGTGTTTCAAAGTTAAGTCTTGGTGTCCAGCCTGGGACAGTAGGGTAACAGATGTAAAATATTGGGGCCTGTCTTTGATGCTCCTCTCACAGAGATAGGATTCCTCTATATGCAGCTCTCTGTCCGCTGCCTGTCATCATGCTCCCTTCAGAACAATACGTCCCACTGTGCAGCAGCTTAAAGCAGGCCAGTGACTAAGCCTCAGCTCTCTAACTCTCCAGGTGTTTGAGGTTAATGACCATCATTACTGCTATATATTATCTGATTGACATAACATCCCGTCTGAAGCTAGTCCGGTTAGGAGCACCATGTACTTTAGGCAGGCACTTCATGCACTTCTTCATTATTATCAATGATAATTAGGAGGATAGAATTTATTGTGGGTTTATGTTGTTTTTTTGAAAACCTTATTTATTTATTTCATTTCTATTAACAGTGTGTCTAACTTTAGTGGAGTTTGGTGACCCTTTTTGATTATCAGCTGAGAAAAATAAATAAATAAATTAGCCAATTTTAGATGTCTGGGTAAGTTTTTGTTGCTGTGATATTCAAAAAGGTATGGATATCATTTGATTTTTGCTAGTATAATAAAATCCACAATTCTGGTATCATGACAACTCTACTGTAGACAAGAAAAGTTGCATGATACCGACAAAGTTCAAATTCTGGGTATACAAAATAAATAATTAATAATGCCTAAGTGTTGACAGTAGTAGCACACTTTCTGCCCTAGCATCAGTGGGTTGTTTGCTTGACAGACAGAATTTTGATGACACATCAAAGACAAAAGGACACCTGTTTTCTGGATAAAGTTTAAGTACCCGTTACGTAACATTTCTATATGTCAGTTCAGGGAAAGGACAGGTGTTTGATGGGAAGGCACAAACAGTGGATGTACTGCCCCTAGTGGTAAATTCTCCACCATTACTAAGGCGGCTACAAGCAGTCAGCCCCAGCACTGGCCTGGAAAAGCACACAGTGGAATTAGCAGAGAAGGTCGGTCTCCCTGAGTGGGGAGATAAAATCACCTCAGTGGTTGCTAACAATCAGCCTCTTTGTGGGCTACCGTTACAACCCAACCGTTATGCCACTCTTACAGCTTCCCTGAGCCTGCTGGACAAGCACTGTGCTTTTCATTGTGTCCAAAAGGCCAGTGGACAGTGTTCTGCTCTCTGGCTTGGACGCCTCTCCAAACCAAGTTTTTTTTTTTTTTAATGTGACTCAGTCATGACGGGAAAACCTCTTTAAGGCAAAGCTTGCACAATAGGAGGAGTCATCTTCCTTTATGTGGCTGATGGCAAATTCACTTGAACAGCACCTTGGGCAATGACCTGGTGGCAGACTTCCCTGATGGTTGATTAAATGTGAATAAGTATCAGGGTCAACACCTGATAGGGGAATCTGTGTCCCCCCATCAGTAGGGAAATGTCAGCTGGACAATGTGGCTGTTTGCTTTCTCTCTGCCCATTCAAGTCTGATACCTCCCTAATGGGCTCAGTCGCTCAGATCACAGAGCAAGACAAGATTTTACAGTAAAAAAGCACTGGACCGTTTCTTCAGGCATACAGAAATGTCACCAGAGCTAAGGCCTGAGAATTCAATTTTTCACAGTTTTGTTTATACCTATGAGAGCATGCTGCTGGTAGTTTACCGTCCAGAACAGATCATACACAAAGAATAGGAGTTGATCATCAAGCCAAGGACAGATGCTTTGATTTTGCATCAAAATGAATCATTTAAACTTCAACCATTATAGGAACGTGCATGATAAGCCATCAGAACAATTAACATCACCAGTCTTGTTGGTCATCAGCAGATTTACCAGTGGGTTGAACTAATTTTTCCATGAATGTCGGTCCACAGCGCTGGTTTAGTGTAGTGTCTATAATGTTAAAGACCCTGTAAAGTGAAATCCAAAGTTTTTGTCTTAACACTCTAGAAATGTTGGAATATGGTTGCTGTAAACATGTGAAAACTCTGAGATGTACATGAGACTGAATTCTGGATTTAGGCCATTTCATCTCTTTCCTGGCTTGGTTTCATGTGGGCGGGGCCAATATGTGGGCTCATGATGTCATGAGCCCACAGTAGAGACCACGCCCCTCTGACACTACAATATTGTGGAAGGAAGCAGTCACCTGGAGCAGGGACTTCTGGTTCATTTTGTGCAAAGGAATTTAGTTTTGTACTCTTGTACCGTTTTATAATGTGCATATTTCATTGCAAAGTTATAGGTATGCATGTTTTGTTTATTGGTTCATGTTTTTAGGGGAAAATGTTTTTCCAAGTATGACACCATGAGTGAGGGGGTTAATGCTGCAGACTATGCGTGTCCTGAATGGGCGTGGCTTCAGCTCATTCAACAGACACACCCACACCATCCTGGAGCAGATTTTACTGCCCCATTTTTCATGATTTGAAGCTTAATTTCATAAACTTGGAGATGCTATATGTGATTGAAATTTGACCTGGGGGTTCATAACACAGTGATCTATCACACGACAAACCTAAATACAGATTTATTTTTACTTTACAGGGTCTTTAAGAAGCTCCCCCCTGCTGGGACTATAGCTCCAGTTAAGAGACATTCTCTCTCCACTCTGGATTTAAACCAGCACAGCTGTCAGATAGAACCAGTGCAGGTAAATGGCAAGGACTGAATGCTAGTGTTTCTAGAACTGCTTATGTCAGCAAAACCAATCAGACACTGTTTGCCACACATTCCAGCGGCATTTAAAATTGTCGACAATTTTGTAATTAAAGATTGTAAACTGCTTTAAAGAGCAACAATATAAACTCCAGGCAACATGGTTCTGGAGGTTGTTCTGCTGTTTTAAATAAATTGCTCTCAATATGATTGCTTTTAAGTGTTCTCTATCTAGTCCGGTCTGAATTTAAATTACCATTTAATCAACAGGGAAACGTGTAGCCATCAATGTCTTTAATTCAATGTCTTTAACTGCCTGGTGTGGCAGTTAGAAACAGAACACAGGATACTGTCACCTGTTTGAACCATTGCTGATAACCCTGCTCATCCGGGCCACACGTTACTGTCCGACTAAAGAAGATGAGACGTCATGCTTAAATAAATCTGCTGCTGCTAAATACCTGTGCGAGTCACAGTGAGGATAATATAATATTTAGTGCGTATATACACACAGATTCTCACACAGGGAGAGCTTGTAAAGTGATGTTTGTTACTTTGTTCCTCAACTTTTGCTCTTCTCTTCACTGCCTCAATGACTGTCATTCATTTAACAACAGTCAGAAACAATGTAATTAACATAAGTGCTAGTATGCTATAACACGCTATACAGGGCTTTGTTCACTTTAAAACACATAGATAAAGTTGCTTACAAACACTTCATTTGTTGTCTGAAATGCACGCAAAGCCAACAGAGCAGATACTGAAACTCACTTCTAAGCACTGATGATAAATGAAAATCAAAAAGATAAGTTTAAGGCTCAAAATCTGAGGTAAAAGTCAAACTTTCTAGATCAAAAGATCAAAGCATGAAATTAAAAGTCAAAATAATGTTTTTAAAAGGCAAATATATGGGTTAAGATTTCTAACAATTAGTTTTACAGGTCAAAACATTAGATAAAAAGTTGAAATCATGAGTTTTAAAAGTCAAAATATGAGATAAAATTTGAAAAGATGAATTTAAATTTTAAACTGAGTTTAAAAGTTCAAAATATGGCTTAAATCTACATTTGTAAATCTAAAAGGTCAAAATATGCCATAAAAAGTCAAAATCACAAAATTGAAAAGATCAAAATATGAAACAAAGAGTCAAATGTAAGTTTAAATGGGAATTGTGAGACGCAAAATTGAAAATAAGAACTGAAACACTAATCAATTTCTTCTACTACTTCCTGACTTTATATCTAATTGCTTTTACTCATTGCCTTTTCACATTTTCATGACTTCACAAGGATATTTTAAATCATTCAGATTAAGTTCAAACATTTTTTACACTGAAGGAAATCTGCAGACCTCATACCAGTGGGCCAGTTATAATAAAAATATATGATCTTGTGGGCCAGGTATAACTGTATCACAGGCCGGATTTGGCCCCCGGGACTTGTGTTTGACATCCCTGTGATAGAAGATGAGAAATACTTAAACTGAACTGATGCAGCTTGTGAAATTTAAGTCTGTTATACTTCTTTTACTCCCCCCTGAATAACTGACAGTGTCTTTTAATCTGGGACAGTTTTCTTTTTTATGTCCCATCACTGTGATGCGTTCATCTGCTTTAATCTCGAGTAGAACAGAAACTCACCCATGACTCGTGGTACAGAACAGTGAGCAGGTACATGGCATAGTCCTTATTCTGCTGTCTCAGTGGGCAGCTGGTCGAAAGACAAAAGAGGAAAGCATTCAGCACGTTTGATTAATCTCCTCAGTCAGAATCTATATTCAATCCTGAGGAAGGGTTGTTAACCTTTCGGTCCTGATGGTGAGGGTATCAGTGTCTTTGTCGTATCTCTCCCCGACGAGTTTGATGAGCTTTCTGCGTGCGTGGTCATCCAGGTTCAAACCGGACAACTTAACCTGAAGGGTCAAAGAGACTATTACAAAAAACTTTTATAGGTAGATGTGCAGTGAGACACACAAAAAGATTATTTAGTGGTGTATGAAATGTCTTGCCTGAAAATCTTCAAAATCTGAACTTAAAGTAGGAATAATGTTTATAGCCTTTACAGAGCTCTGTGTGCGTAGTTTTAAATAATATACTTTCTAGAGATGAAATCAGAGCATCTATGCTGTGACGTCTAAGCCCCTGGAAAGATGGAGAACAAAAGAGATTATTTCTTGATTGATATTTGTGTCATGACTTAGAAAAAGCAACAACTGTGAAATAATAAAATAAAACTTTTCTGTTACCTCATGACATCAGAGGGGGAGATTACTTTTGTGATGTGCAGAGACAATAAAAATAAATGTGATACATCCAGGAGCACATGCCAGTGATTTCGGCTCAGAGTCTCCCTCACTGCTTCCATCTCATTAAATTAAACTAAAATAGAATGAAAGGGAACCCTGGCATACAATCCTGGTTAAAATATTGAATGAATTTTGGGCTGACATTTTGCTGCACTGAAAATGGGGTCTTGTTCCACTTGCTCTGGATTTGGAACCTAATTGAGCGAGATTTGCTCTCCAATCTGTCTTTCTGCCTAATCCACCTGGATTAATGTCTGGATAATTCCTTCCATGCTGATATAATCTAAGGCAAAGTGTCAATGGAGCAGATGGCTTATGGTGAATGGTAAAAAACTACACATTTTCACCTGCAGACATTACAAATCTGTCAGAGGACAGATTGAATTCTGAGGTTTCTCTTTTTTCTTTTTGCATGCTTTAAACTAAAACAGTGTGGTTAGTGTAACGGAAAAAGATATTTATTAAAGTGTAAAACAACAGCCATACATACATACATACATACATTGAAAGCATAACTTTTCCATGATTTGCTTTTCCTTGATTCATCCATAAAACCTTAAGTGTAAATCTTCTTATAGACGGATTGTGGGTGTTATGTGTTGTTTCATGTTTCCATTTATGGCTCTGCTCTGTGAGGAGGATTGTATATTGATGGATTAGTGATGGTTGTGGTGGTGAAGGGATTAAGAGGAATATCAAAATGTCCCAACAAATATGTCTGATAAACGGTTTTGTTACTTTTTCTCTGAAAAATAAAAAGTTTCCATAAAGTAAATGCACAGCTAAAAAAACTGAGGGTTTATATTAGCATATGACAACAGAGTTTTACTAAAAATGACACAAAAAAAGCCCTAAATCTCTGTAATCTATCTGCAGACTTGATGGCATCATTTCTTAGCTTTGAGGTCACTGGACAATGAACGTCTCTCCGGATAAGTCACGGGGACATGATGTCATCTGGTGATTATGCATCCCCATAAATCTCTAATCTCATTTTTCATGTCGAGTTTCTCCACACTCCACTTTCCATACATCTATGTAACACAGCTAAACCAAGATCATCAGGTAAAAGCTGAGGGTCAAATAGCAGGCAAACTCACTCTGAGGTGAACAATGCGAGCCGAAGGGTTTCTAATCGACAGGCCGGCAGACACGTAGTCGGTGCTTTCCACTTTTATAGGGAAGTGCTTGTCACATTTGGCATCTGAATCCAAGGCAGAGGGCCACTCTGTACAAAAAGCTGTGGATACAGAATTACTTGTATATATGAAAATTGATCTTATCATACAAGCACTCATTTTTAAAAGATGCTTAATATAAATCAAGAAGAAAGTATCCTGCCAATTAAGAAAGGAAATTACGTTTCAGGGCTTCGCAGTGTTTCTTGATGGCAGCCGGTGTCAAATGCAGAAAGTTTGGAATCTGAAAAACAAAAAGTGAGAGATTAGATCTGCAAACTTTACAGCAGTGATTTAGATACATTTACCACAAACCTGAGGCAATTTATGCCACAGAAACACCAATATTTTATATGTAAATGGTCCATCATCTTTTGATTTCAGTAAACTGAGACATACTTAAGATGGATCCATAGACTTTTGCATAGTACCTTGGGGATACCATGAAGCAGCTGCTCAGTAGGTTGGCATTTATTTATTTTTTTAGGAGTCCTGACACAGCCCAAATTTGGAAAATTGTGACTTGTTGAGGTGCCAATTCAATTGTGCCAAGCTGCCCTTGTGCAATACATTAAAGCCCCGTTCACACTTGGCTAAAATTCCTGAAACTACCTGAGCTGAGTGTGTGAACACAGTTTTCCACCGATTTTATTCTGAAAGTTTCATTTTACCCCCCCCCCAAGTAATTTCTCTCTTCCTCTACCCCTCCACTGACTGACAGGCAAACTGTAGGAAAACCTTCCTGCTGTGAAGGACCAGCATGAACAAGCGAGTCAGAATATTTTCTTTGTAGGCTGCTGCATTTAGAAAAGATTGCAACTGCTCTTGGTGCTTGTAAGTGAACAACCCTCTCATTTTAACATCTCTCCATTAAAGGGATATTTCAGTATTTTTCAAATTGAGTTGTATGAGGTACGTAGCAGTAGTAGTGGCATTAGCCTTTAGGGGTTTCATAAGCATTGCTCCTTCAAGAAGGACTCACTGGTTGTACCTGCCAGTAAGCTAGGCTATACAGCATAACAGATAGGTAAAGTTCCTCCCTGGAATTTAGCAAGTTTTTGATAAAAAATGGGCCATGAAACTAACCTGGCATGCCAGATGGATTTGTTTTACACATCCATCTGGAAAACCACTCATACACAGTGTTTGGGAAAGGGCAGAGCCTTTGAAAAAAACTGGCAGGGTGATTGGATGAACGTTCTGTCTGTCACATCTTTATGGACCAATCAGAGCAACAAAACACGTGACGTAGCCACTAACAAGCTGCACCCCAACTGAAGAAGTAAACTCCATATAGAAGTGCATAACGCGAACCATGGCAACTGTAGACATGTAAGTATATGACTTTTGTCGTTTCTGAAAAGAAACAACTCACTGCTGTTCTTTGTTCTTCTTTTAACGAAGAAATGTCGTCAAGTTCTGATAAAACTGTTGCTTTAGCAGCCATAGTCATTAAAATATAATATTAACATACATATCATGTCTATGTTAGCAGCATGTACATTGTCTTCTTGTTGCTGCTTGCTCACGTCATGACTCTGCCGCACCTGAAAGTACTGCCCGTCGTCGCTGATTGGTCGTGTCACTTTCTAACCGGGCCCAAACGGTTAAGACGGGAGCTTTGCAAGATGGATTCACCAGTGAGAAACATGGAAACGAGCGTATCCATCTGCTTTGCAAGGTTACCACAAAACAATGTTGGCTCAAACGTACGCACTATCAAAAAATGTGAATCATTTTATTTTATGTCTCTTAAAGCCTCTATGTTCCTGTCACTATTTTGCAATGCAAGAGCACATAACCAGTAGTCAAAGCCTGTACTGCAAAATGGTGACAATAACACAGAGGATTTCTGGGTAAAAATCAAATGCTTTAAAAATTTTCCATTGTGTGTACATTTTCACCAAAACTCACTAAATTCCACAGAGAAACTGCACCCATCTGCTACACTGTATAGCCTAGCTTCCTGGCAGGTACAACCAGTGAGTCCTTCTTAAAGGAGCAATGCTTTCTAAAATCACTGGAGGCCAATGCCACTACTACTGATAAGTACCTCATACAGCCCAACTTCAAAAATACCTAAAATATCCTTTTAACACCTCTACGCAGAATCATGCATTCTGGTCCGGGACCCCAAGAGGTGTTTTACATCTCTCTAGGGGGGCATACGGCTCTGTATGCAAATCTAATTTTGACAACATCAGAGCAAGTATTTTTCTAAATCATAAAAACACATAATGGATAGTTTGTACCTACATTTTTTGGCAAGCACAAGTGAGTCTAGGTCTGTTCTGTTGGGACTTTATCAATAAAAACAATTCAAATTTACATTTAATTTTCTCAGATATGAGTAGGAGGTGCCGAGGAAGAGGGGTTGGGTACTACTGGGATAATAATTGTCCATGTGTTTATAAAAGGGTGAAAAGGGAATAGAGTATATGTAAACATGGTAAAGTCTATCAGAAATGTGAGCCAGGTGACCTAAGTTGGTAGAACAGGCACCCATTTAAAGAAAATACTGTCGTTGACACAGTGGTTGCAGGTTTTATCATGGCAGTGTTTGGTCCATGTCTTCTCCAGTACTTTCTCCCTTTATTTCATGTCTCTCTTTGGCAAAAAGACCAAAATGATCTTTTTAACAAGTCTATTTAAAAATGTATTGTCAGATCTCTTGCCTTTATCTTGGAGCAATCATGCATTCTTTGTCTAATACTCCTCCAAAGTTGTTTATTTATCTATTTATTTTTTTTAAGATTTTGGGTCCTGTCATTGATTATTTAAGGAAGCAGAGATATCACACGGGTAACTGACTGTGTTGGAGAGCCTAGTATTGCACTGAAAAGTACTGCTATGAGCTGCATTGTTTACACATGCTAGCCATTGGTCTTTGCCATGCACATAATCAACTGTGTACAGCCAGCATTCATTGACTCTCCCCTGACCCTCATTTGATTCAAAGACATTATTATTGTTTGGAAATGTTTCTTTTCTCTTCTTGTGCTGGCAGTCTGTCCTGTATAGTTTAGTCTGTTATAACCTCCGCCAAGGAGGTTATGTGATCGGGTGGGTTTGTTAGTTTGTTAGTTAGTTTGTTAGCAACATAACTCAAAAAGTTATGGATGGATTTTGATGAAATTTTCAGGAAATGTCAGAAATGGCATATGGAAGAACTGATTAGATTTTGGGACTGATCCGGATCAACGTCTGGATCCAGGAATTTATTAAAGGATTCTGTTCTATTGGGAGATAGGGCTAATTGCGGAGGTCTGCGCTCTCCGAGTGCTTTTCTAGTTTTTTTTTTTTTTTCTCTGACAGTCAGTTTTTGTCTTCGTGTTGTTAAAAACCAAAAATGTTCATGAACAATCTATAAATATATTGAAGAATACATTGCATAGTTTTATGTATAGACTGTATCGCATATGTGCACTGCACAAATGCTAATACCTTTATATGCAACAATATTATAGAACATTAGTCAGTGTTAAATTAGTTGATTCTCTCTGTGAATATGTATCTTTATCTTTTTATTCTAGGTTGAGAATGGTCTATGAGCATCTGAAATCTTTGGCAGATGACACAAAAAACTTCACAGAATTCTCATGCTAGATTCTTTAGCCAAGTATTTAAAATATTTTTTTTTTTTTAAAGAAAAAAGCTTAGCATTTATCATAAGTGAGATATGCACAGCTCATCATAGCAGACTCTGTATCATTGTGGTGCAAAGTAGAGATCCAGCTGTGATGAGAGAGAGTGGTGAATCTGCAAGTGGCTCAAGTCCAGGTGGAGCAGCTGGTGTCTGGAACAGCAGCTCAGTAATCCCAGCACATAGACAGAGCCTACAGAGCCATGCAGCATTATCACCATGAGTACTGAAAAAGAACTGGATGGTACAATTTACTCTATTAATCATCACGACACAGCCCACAGCAATACATCAGGGTGAAGTAAACTGTGGTTGATCTATTGAAATGTGGAAACAGCGCTACAGCTTCATTAAGCACCATTTTTAAATCCTGTTTTGGGGTACTGACTATTTTTGCCAAGGCAGACAACCATCCATAGATTTTATTTACCCCACTGTCCTTTGAAATAGACTAATTTCTGATTGTTTGGTAAGATCTTGACTTATCTATCTTGTAGAGACAGTTGCAATGGCATGTTGTAATAAGGCATAACACAGTAACCAGCATAGTATTTTCTCTTTCAAATCACCAGAAAATTATTGTGCCACAATGACAAAATAAGCCTTATCTTGGTTAAGTAAGATATGTATTTATGTTAGGATATAAATACAAGTTTTGTTTAAAAACAAGTCTTGTGAAACAACAGAAATTAAGTTGCTATCACAGGAAAAGAATTGTTTTTATCACAAGATAGGATAAAAACATCAAAACATCAAAACAGTCTGCTGTGAAATGAAAAGCTACTTATTAATACTTGACCTTATAAAGTTCTATAAAATGTGTTTTAGATTATGCAGCTTTTATAAAGGACATAGGTTTATGCATGCAATAATGTAGATACGCAGAGGAAACTTGAAACCAGAATAACACTTACTCATGCACCACATATAAAATAGTTTAATTTAAATTGAATGTGCAGAATGGGGCACAGGTGGCCTAGTGGTTTAAGGCGTGCCCAATGAATGTGGACGGCGCGGGTTTACCGCATGTCTTTCCCCTGCTCTCTTCCCTGTTTCCAACTCTATCCACTGTCCTCCTCTATCAAATAAAGGCACAAAAATGCAGAAAATAAATCTTAAAAAAAAAATTGCAGGATTCAGTCAGTTAACATGCTAATTAAAGTGTGATGTGATCTTACACTACAGCCTTCGCTGTCTATCACACTACAGAGCTGCAGGTTTTGTAAATCAGTGGATTTTTTTATTTCAACAGCCTGTTCAGAATTAGATGGCAGATTGGACATTGTTTCTCTTACTTTAATGCGGGAAGGTGGTGCGAGATATGAGCGTGGGACATTTGAGTTGTTCCTAAAGTATTTTGCTTTTAATAACTGCATGTAACTTGTCTTCTATAAGATGTGATGGGTTAAAAGTGAGGTCTGACCTTGATCAGCTCCAGGTTGCCCTTCTTGTCTGGAGGAACGCCTCCCTTCTTAGGGTAGCCCATCCTCACAGGCAGAGGGACGGCGTTCGCTTTGAAGGGTGCTGCTGCTGGATAAACCGCAGTCCAGTCTTGATCCAGCGGCATCTTTTCTGTCCTGGGTACCCCAGGCTAATATGAAACACAGAAGAAAAAAGGCACCTTTATTCTGTGAGAATGTGTTTAAACCCTACAGTGCCAGTCTACATCACAAAAGACTTCATCTAGCATCCTGTTAATATTTCTGAAAGTCTGTATTGTTGTATTTCAATTATTAAAGAGACACGTACCTCCCTTCTGGGTCTTCTGGGAAATCCTCTTCCACTTCTCTCAGGAAAGCCTTAAAAATGGTGACAATTTGGTATATACAGCCACACTCATTTATGTGATAATGCTAACTCTGTTCAGCTTTTCCTACAGAATGACACTGTGCTTGTTCTTGGGTAGTAGAGATGACCACCAGCCCTTCCTCTTTTAACCCTTCTCATCAACAGTACGTTGTATGAAGTTGCTTATATATCACTCGCCTTTTGAAATGTTTCACTTCTTATTAAGCAATTACAGCAGGTAAAGTGCATGTATGAAGGCTTATTGTTACTGAGGTAGCATATTGCAGCCATCATCCTAGGGTTAAGGTGTACAGAGTGATATCAGCTGCAAAAAGCTGCAGAAAATGTTGAAACAATGGTATGTGAAGCTCAACATGAAACCTTGCACCTAAACAGTGTATTTACAGTAGTGGAAGGCTCATGGTGATTATATACAGATTTAAGAAACGACAAAAAGCTTTAAAAAAAATGCCAATTTGGGTGAAAAATACAAAATATTAATCGATAAATATTTAAAAAGCAACACTGTTTTAAGGTAACGCTTTTTCCTTTGCTGCAAAAAAATTGAGATACAACTAAATACAAATTAGCTACTTAACTACATCTCGGCCTTACTCCATCTAAATACCCACTTTATTCGTACAGTTTAAACATTCAAACTAGCAATCATATCATTATCAAATACCAGAGGTTGTGCACTGGCCTCGTTAACATTTTAGCTGTTAGCATCGCCCTCTACTCTGCTTCTGATTTACTTTAAATAGTTTTACAAACACAGTGACACTCACCTTTATTCGTTTTAAGTGAATTTGTGGACAAAGCTGCTGCATGGGTGACCCTGTTCGCTGAATTTTGTAGTCCAATTCCAGCAACATTTATTCGACCTAAGGACAGAAATGCCTTACTTGCGTGTGCCGCCATGTTTTTAGTAGACTACGGAATAACTGGTGGGACAAACTAATAGAATTGCGAGGCGTTTAAGCTAACAGAGAGTGGATGTTTAGTGCCTCCTACCGAAAGCATCTAGAAAATCTGATTTTTGGGATTTTATTCAAGATGAGGTAATACTTTAATACATAAACTTAAACGTTGCTTACTTAGTCGTCGTCTTTATTTGGTTTTATTAAGAGATATTTCTCATCAACTTCGTGTAACTCATAGTGTTATCAGCTACTGCACCTCTACCAGCTGAGGCTTTTTCAAAAGTGTTGCGTTCATATGCATCCGTAAAATAATGTTCCACAGGTAGCAAGTCGTCCAAAATGTGCCGTGAGTAAAACCCAAAGAAACACATGAACGCCAGCCCTAGAGTGAGGTTTTATTTCGTGTTTGGACCTGTTTAAACTCACTTACACTAAAATCTACAATGTCTGCGTTAAAGTTACGTGAATAATGTCGGGATAAGCATAGAGTGAGTTACATTTAGAGGAGTAGCAGAGATGTTGGAACATTTACATAACGTGTTATGGTATGAAAATGTCAGCAACGACACATAAAACAAGACAAGCTTACATGCATGTGAGGTAACCTGACACAGTAGTTCAGCTTATAGTATATTTTTACTGTGTTGTTGTGACTAAAAGTCACATTGTGCAAAGGCTAGCTTGTTTCAGATAATATCCTTAGGACTTTGGTGGCAAAAGTACTACTTTTAACGAAAATCTGAGGTTAAATATGTTCTTTTCATCTCAAAAGAGCTGAACAGCACATTGGTGTATAGCTGGCTTAACTTGTAAAGTGTCATGGTTGTTACAAGACCATGTTGAGTTTTTATCTTTGGCCTTATACAAGGTGTTTTGAGGATTGCAGGTGATTTAAAATAGTTAAACTGGTTGAAGGATTATGCACTATAAGGGAATATAAAGTAAAATTATAACCACAGGAATGAATACAGAACCCCAATAGAAATCAGGGCCAAAGGGAGTCTCTATGAGACTAATGGGTTAACTGATTATCGGCGTGGACAATTGTTGATGATGATGATTATCGTTATTGGGACTTTATTTTATGGACAGTGGATAAAATTGATTTGTGAAAAGGGTGCTACTTAAGCTCCACTGCTGTGTCTCCACCTCTGTCTTAATTTTCACTCTCCAAAGTCTACCAAAAATCCTGCATGCGACACAATCTGATTGGCCAGATGTCACAAGAATACCAGCAAATCAACACTTATGCCTGGGTGACACTGACACAGTAAGCATATGGAATCACTTTCTCTTTTCTTGCTGCCGCTGTGTTGTCTTGGGTCGTTTCTCATGCTGATAAAGGTAGGGCTGTTTTGTTTTTTTTTCCATTCGTTTTTTTGATTGTGCAATTTTACTTTTACCACATTAAGTACATTTTGTTGATCTCAAAAGGAGCCAGTTCAGGTATCTGATCAGGATGCCTCCTGGATGCCCTGGAACTGACATATATTTATTATCCAATTTCAAATGTGCTTAATGTGGCAAAAGTAAAATTGTACGATCCAAAATTGAAAAAATGCCATATGCTTACTGTGTCTGTGGCACCCAGGCTTAAGTGTTGATTGGCTCGTACTCATGTGACATCTAGCCAATGAGATTGAGCTGTATACAGGACATTTGATGAGACTTTGGAGATAGAAAATAAAGCCAGAGGGGAAGACACACTTTGCAGTGGAACCAAAGTAGCCCACATTTTTACTAATTCATTGTATCAATTATCTGTATAATAAAATGCTCTCATACTGATAATTGGCTAAATGCCACATGTAATCGTTCCCTTGCTGTATGCCGCTGATTGTTATTAGTAGTGAAAGCCAAAAAAAAATGGTCAGTTTCATGTCACTGATGGACAGCTAGAGCCTATTTTTGACTTTTTTTCTTAAACAATAATGGATGCGTTTTAAAATGAAGTAAGTACAACACTTCCACCAAGAAGCAACATTACTGATTTTAATATGTACTCAAAAAGTGCAAGCACACAAAAAGATACCCAATGAAAGTAATTTGAGTAAATGTATATATTTACTGATTTAATTCTTTGGCTTTTTGGTAACAATATTAAATAGGCATACCACTGCTTGTCTTGCGTAAGCCAAAATTCCATGCACCCTTGAACACATCATTTGCACAGGCTCAGACTGGGATGCACTTCAAAGGGACAAGTCCTGCAGGCTGCAGCCGAGCAAAGCCTGATGTTTTAACTGTATTTTACTGTTATTGTTAGTCAGTTTTTTAGCATTTGGAAACTAAAGTTAAATTTTACTTTTATAAATACTATTTTTCTACAGGTGGATATTTTAAAATTATAGATATATAAGAACTAAAAACAAAAGGCGAACTTGTTGCCTGCTTTTTGTATTTTTTACATAATATGTACCGACGTTCAAACATACAGTGTGTTTCTGGAATTAAAGGCAAACCCGAAATATTAGTTAGTATGTTTTTTTAATTCTTAGAGGATTCAACTCTGAACTCTAGCTCTGCTTTAATTGATGGAGATACTGACTTCAGACACCTTTCTTTATTATGCAGCTTCTTCAAACAGCCCCACCGTGCATTTAACGACGGGACATGACTAAAACGGACGAAAGGTAAGTCAAGTTTTTAATTTCTTTAAACCACGTGTTGTCCTTAAAATGTGTCTCAGGTCCCACGCGAGGGTCAGCTCAGTTTAACGGAAAGTCACACAATACAGTGTAACAGTAGAGTCCCCATGCTGCAACCTGTGCATATCTGACACTTCTTTGTTCGTCGTCGTTTTTTTAAAAGTAGAAACTCTAGGAGAGACAGCAGCGCGTGCTGCTCCTGTCATCGGTTCATCCATGGCTAAGGACAGACGTGGACGGGGGAGGCTGCTAACAATTAGCCTGCCTCTCTTGTCCCATGAGACTTTTTCCGATCCGTTTAGGCAACAGTTAAGCTACCTATCACTCTGCCTGGATGACTTTCATCTTCAGAGCCCCCCTACTCACATTTGACTCACACATTAATCGTAATGGAGACAGCATGGGGTCAAACTGGCTTTGACTTGGCTGATGGAAAGTGTTTTTGTCAAGTTGTTAAGCTCCCTAGGTTTAGTTACAGGCTCACTGCCTCAAACAGACAGGGGTCATTTTCATTTTAATAAATAATATTACACACCTACGAGATCAAAGATAAATAAAGGCTACTTATTTACAGTTCATCTCAATTAAATTACAGCTGAGGAAAAAAATATTAGCCCTCTATTGCATATCATTCTCCTGCTTTGTGAGCATCAACAATTCTTTTTCTCAAGACCAAACTGATTTATTTTGTTTTTGCCATGGTGCTTTCTCCACTGACAGCTTAAACCCTTCCTGGAGTTTTAATACTGTGTGTAAATGTGACTATAATCCTCAGTTTTAACTTGATTTTACAAGCTTTGAGCATTACAAAGCTGAAGCACTTCATGCCACAACAGTGGTTTGTGCCATGGCTAAAGAAAAAGGTCATTTCTAAAGGGGGCTAATAATTTTGACCCTGGTAGTTTTTTTTTTTTTGTGAAATTGTTTTGTTTCTGTGTGAAAAGTTAAATTTTAGCATCCAAAATAAAACTAGGATGTTTGCCGAGGTTCTGTTAAAAATTCTTTGCTCTGTTTATCAGCACTTGGGAAATACTTCAAAAAGAATGAGGGGCTAATAATTCTGTCCTCATCTATAGGCTTACATATTAAACTAGTCACTCTTCTGTCCTGGTAGTGCTTAACTATTTGACTGCAAAGATAATTACTGTACACTTTGTGAGATGCCAGGGTGAGATATGGCTTTGACTTGGCACATGGAAAGTGTTTTTGTTGAGTCGTCATGCTCTCCAGGTTTAGTTACAGCTCTCCAGCCAAGTTACATTATGAGATATTTCCATTAGATCTTAAGTGGCAGCTCATTTTGAATTATTTATACATTAAGCAAAAGCAACACACTTATTTGCTTTTACTTTACTTTTTCTCTTATTATTATGGACAACATTTGATTCATAAAGCAGACAGGACTCAGAATTTGTATTTTTACCAGAGCTGTCAGTCCAATAAAAATCAATCTAATTAATCATAGGTTTTGTAATTAATTGATTGCCATTAAATGCATATGTTGATGATTGGAGAAAGAGTGCATTGCTGGTAGATTTAAAGATAATATTAACAAAAATGAGGAAGGACATGCTTCTGAGTGGCATTTAAATTTTCTTCTTGGTTTTGAAACAGGAGAAGTCGGGTTTTTACTAAGGCGAAAGAAAATGATTAGCTTGAAAATTGAGCAATGTATTCATTTGACATTTTTGATGAAATTGAACAAAGAAGCAGTCGAATCCTTTCATGCATTAACTGAGGTATATGGGGAACACTGCATGTCATGTTCGTGTGTTTGAATGGCACGAAAGTTTTGATGAAGGCAGAGAGGACTTCCAAGATGTTGAACGTTCTGGTGCTCATGCACATCAAAAACTTCTGAGAACGTAAGAAAAATTAAAAAAATAATTCGAAACAAACTAATTATAAAAATGATTGATAAAGGCACAGTTCGACAAATTTTTCATGAAAGTTTAAACATGACAAAAGTGTGAAACCCAAGTTAATTTGTGGAGACATTTTGGACCAAATTGAAGGAAAGACACATTTTTTAGGAGTGATTACATGCAATAAAACTTGGATCTCCCAATACGATCCTGAGGCAAAACAGCAGTCAATGCATTTGAAAACACCATCGTCACCAAGGACGAGGACAGCATTACAAAGCAAGTCCAAATTCAAGGCCATGTTTGATTGTTTTCTTTCACATTAAAAAAGCCCCATTTCCTTCTGCTGGTCTGTTTTTCCACATAAACAATGAAAAAACACTGAATTTACGCTGTCTTTGGGTTTCTGCTTTTGCATTGGGGCATTACGAGCAGGCAGCGAGCTGTCCAGCATGTCATTCTTTACATGACACGAGTAAATCAGCACCAAAGAAAAAGGCGAGCCAACATGTGAGTGAGAGACTACGGGTGTTGCTATGGCTACACAGATGCCAAGTAAGGTACTGACGTGTATTTGAGTGTTTTGAATCATATGTGTAAACCTGTAAATCATTATGCTTTATGCCACTTCCTGCCTTTTGTTCACAAGTTGGTCCGCTGTGCTTTCACACATCAAACGAACCGCACCAGGGTCCGTTTTGGAGTGAACCTAGATCTCTGTTTTTAAGCGGACCAGAATCGTGAACTTTCACACCACTCCAAATGAACTGGACTATTTAAAGTGGACCAAACAGCTCTGGTGTCAATGCGCTCTAAGGGTATAATTTTGGAGGAGTGGGTTCCAAAAGGGTCAACCCCGAATCAACACTACAGGTTCTAGAAAAACTGAGAACAAGGCAGAAGACAGAGAGCACAGCTGTGGAAAAATGGTTTTCATTCTTCATCAAGACTGCGCTCCAGCTCACACTGAGCTCTCAGTAAAGCAGATTCTGTCCCAAAAACAAATCAAAGTACTTGATCACCCCCCCCATTCACCTGATCTAGCACTGTGTGACTTTTTTCCTTATCAAATCTATGCTCAAAGTTTTGAGTCTGTGTCAGAAGTTAAAAGATGGACAGATGTTTAGAGACAACTGTCCAAAGAAGACCTGCTGCACTGCTTTGATCTGAACCCAATGCTGCGGTGTGTTGCAGCAGAGGGGGAGGAGATTGAAGGAGAAAGACACTGAAAAATGTTAAATAAAAATGTATTACAGCACAAGTCTTGTTGTTAAAAGCCATCCCTCGTACATTTTTAAATTGAAATACAAGTATTTTTTCTGCATCCCAGATATTTACTTTACTTTCCCCTTGATCTAACGGTGACTGTTGGTAAAGAAACAGCAAAAAAGTGACAACACAGATATTTCCATGGCTGCAACTATCCAAAGCTTTAATCAGTCTTATTTTCATCTGCTCACATGCTGATTAAGCTCATGTGACATTTTGTGTAACTGTTTGGGAAGGTCATCTGCTGAAGCTGAAGCTGTGATGGCTTAAAACGTGTGGAAGTCTGGATAAACTCGCTGGATATTTATCTTTAAATGTTATCAGACAGCATGCTGTGCTTTCCTTAAAATCCCAAATTGGGAAACTTGACAAGTTTGTCATCAGTCGAAGAAAAATGCAACAGGGTGCTTTCTTTGTAAGTGTAAATCCTCAGAGTGACGGCATAAGTGGTTTTATGTGCTCGCATTGAAATACATATGATCCTGTTCTGGGAATATAACATGCATCTTGTCATGCTTGTATTATTTCAGTAGGTCAAAGTACAAAAGCCTGCATGTATAACCATTTGCAAAAGTTCACAGTAATGTCACAGTGATTTCTTGTGCACAAACGTTAATCCCACTCTCTTTACAACCTCACTATACAATCTGTAGATCTTAGAGCATAAAGTAGGACTGTTACACAATAGGAGGCTCTAATCGGCATCAGTGCCTTAAGCAAAATAGGTCTCTGATCCCCAGTATGGTTTCAAAAATAACATTCAGAGAGGAATCACCCCTGGTATTTTCCAGATTCTTAACCAATGATATTTTTGGAGTGTTTTCTGCTATGTTTGGCTGCCATCTGTTACAGTAGCAGATGTTTAAGTAGCTGACATATATATATATTTATTTCATTAGTTCAGGGAAGTAGGTTTAAGGGTGTCCATGTCTTGTATTTTTCATGACTGATGCTGAGTTAACAAGGTCCCTGCTTTCAGAGGGCAGGGCTTATTTTCAGTCACACTATCTCCATGACTCATGTCACTTCTTCCACTGCAGGTATGGACACACATGCAACACTGCAGAGAGCGTTCCCATCTGCAGCTGCCAGCTAGCCATGCCCTGCTAGGTGTTTTCTCCTCTGAACCTCGACCTTGGTCATAAACTTCAGGACTTTCCAGGACTTTTAAGGCAGACTCCTCCAGAGGGGGAGCAATATGGGGGAAAGACGGGCACACTCCTTCCACATGACATGCCATGTGCAGCGCGACTATGGAAGCAGGCTGGGGAACTCCTTCATACGTTGCAGCCCCAACGGATACGCCAGCACGAGCCTCAGCCTCAGCCTGGACCAGGACATGGATGCTGATCCTGTTGAAGCCTCCGACTGCACTACAGCTTCCTCCACTCTTCTGGCTTCTGCACCTGACGGGAGCCACTACTCTCCTGTTGCATTGGAACTGGACCCCATAGCGGTGAATAATGGATCAGGTATTCCCTGCTGTCCTCCGGCAAAGGACACAAAGGACCCTGTACATGGGACCACAAGCAACCGACCCTCTATCGTCACTATAAATCAACCTCTTCCTCTTGCGAGCTGGCTGCATCGTCACCAAAAGGATTTTCAGAACCCTTACGTCCAGACTAGCATGCAGGGGGATGTGTACAACTTCCTAGAGAGACCTGCTGGATTGAAATGCTTCCTCTACCACTTCCTTGTGTGAGTACCTGTCCATGCTGATTTCAGTGCAAACAGATGAGGTTTCCACAGTGTAAAAAACCACCTCCAGCCCCTCTTGTGTTAATTACATCTAGTGCTGCTCCTCTCAGTATTAGGTTCTGGTTCCCAGTAACACAAGGAAGGATGTCTGTGGCCCTTAGGCCACCTGTGGGTTGTTTGGAGATACAGGCCAGCAGAAGCAGGTCAGGGTGATCTGGTCAAACCACACCTTCCTGGCACTGATGAGCAGAGTCTCTTTCACACTTCCTTAATGTCAACACATTAGCAAGTTCATGCATGAAACATGGAGGCTCCTGCTTGATGACCTGCCAGGACGGCACACATTGACCTGCAGTTAAAACACAGCTCACAGGACTTGGTTTATTAACGGCCTCTAAGGAACATGAGGTCTGCCTTTTTTGGTCCTAATATGATTGGACTGTGATGTAGGTGGGAGTGTTTTAGTGTGGTGCAATGACAGGACAAAGCCATGCTGCATGACAGATCTGAGAGTCATTTACTAAAAAGAAAAGTTTATATTGCATTGTATAACAGGCAAAAAAAGAAAAAAAACATGTCTGAACAACATTATTTTATTCTACTCCATTCAAATATCAGATCATTAAATTGGAGGCAATTTTATAAGTAGCTTAAAATAATATTTATTTATAAAATGCATTGTCTAAATCAGTGTAGTTTAATTTAATTGCCTTTACCACATTAGATTCCATTATTAAACTCGGTCTACATTAAGTATTTTTCATAAGTAATGAGAGTTTACGCTGAATAAAATGATGATTAAGTTTTATTCTAGGTGTAATATTAAGTGAACAACTGTATTTTGCTTACCTTCTAACAAAAATAAAAACTATACTCTTAGAAATCAAGGTCATGACCAACTATTCCCTTGTAACATGCCACCAAAGGAGCTTGTGTCTCTGAAGTATGTCACAATTCATTCCCACACGTCATAGTAAGTAAGCCCTGAGCCTGGATTTAAAGCAGATTAGGTGAAAAGATGAATGTAATACTAGAAGTTCAATCAAAGGCTGCTATTGTACTCTTTTTATATCATGCATTGAGTCACAAAAATGTACTTTATTCTTAGAAAATAGTAGGTTATGTTTGGATTTTCTGTTTAATGCAACTTCCAGCATAGATTCTTTGACATTTAGCGCTTTAAAGTGATAACTGTACAGCTACAGAGGATTTTGCTCTTCTTTAATGACAATGTATAATTTGGGTACAGTAATAAGGTGCAGGTAAAGCATCCTGACTGTACATCTGCTGACTCTGAGGTGTTGTTGAGGATTGGTTGTTGCTTCTGTTTTCATAGCACACATCCTGGACTAGATCTTTGTGCTGTAACTTCAGCTGAGGTAAAGCCTAACACAACCGACTACGTAACACTGAACAATGCTTGAAGAGAGTAATGGCTGTAAGAGAGGGCAGGGTAAAGACAGCATGGTTCAATATGCATTAATAATGTTGACAAGTCCTATCCAGTTGACTTACGGTCAGCATTGGTCTTGATACTCATTGCAAATTGTGAGCGGTTAATAAATTAATTAATTTTGTTTATTTGGGTCCCCAGTGGCTTCAGCATAGGTTGGGAGGTATTCTTCCAGGTCTCTACAGTTTATATTGTGACAATAGAATTTACACAGTCACTTTAATATGTTCACATTCTCAGTAAGTGATGCTGTGACCTAACATGTTAGTTTTTTTTTTTTTTTTTTTTTTTTTTTTTTTTTTAAGAACAGAGCCAAAACATTCCACATCACAACTTGGCCACGAGACTTCTTTTTGTTTTTTTTCCTTTTTATAAGGAAAATGAAACAAAACTGAGCCAAAAAAATGCTTGCAACACATCGTTATTATATTAATAATAATAATAATAATAATAATAATAATAATAATAATAATAATAACAGTAAATAAACAGATCCAAGTCCACCAAATAATGGTAGAATAAAATGATAATAATAATAATAATAAAAAAAAAATTAGAAAAAAAAAAATTAAAAAGAGAGAAAAATCCTAACCGTTAAAATTAATTGAGAAAAAAACATGTTTATTTTAAAAAGTAACAGTACACAACACTGCTCAGCAACGCGCAGTTATTTGTGTCATCTAATATCACTCTGCAGCAGCCGTTTCGGGTATTAAACACAATTATAAAGACATAATTATCACTGACAGCCTTGTTTGCTTTTCCAGTTCATAAAGATGCATCAACATTAATTTTAGGCTGTTTCACAACCAACAAACAACTCTTTGCAGAAGCTTAAAGGTCATAACATTTTTTAAACATTTGCAACAGCAAGTCTATAATTCAAAAACCCTTTATGTGAAAAGACTGAATCATTTTCAAACCATCATCAAGAATTTTCTAATGTCCTTTCCTGTTGTAAAAAAAATAGAAGAAGAATGAGAGATTATTTTGAGCCTTACTTAACATTTTTATCCATTCTTTTGTCCATAATGGTACTAACTTACACAGCATCTTACGTTTTAGGGCATAACTCAGCAGTTAGACAACGCTAGCCACGAATAACCAGAATTATTCAGCTGTGCAACTTCTGGAAACAATCTTAAAGTCGTCAGCTCCTGAGGGTTCCTCTTCTTTCTAACTCATCCATTTTCCAGACACCACTGTATGGTGCAGTTAGCCTTTAATTACCCTATCATTAAAAGATACTCAAGACCCAATGTTAGGTCATTAAAAATGGCCCATCATATTGACCTCTATCTATGTGAAATTGTGCTTGAAGAGAAGCAGAATTAGTCTGTCTCAGTAGGATAATAAATTTGTCAATCAAAGTTGGATGAAAACACAGCTGAGGCTCTAAGTTGTGCTTTGTGCATGTATGGTTTTTTGTTGCCCTGCATCGCTGATAATCTGCCTTGCAGTAATTGAGAGTCTAATGTTCTCCTCTCACAGAGCAGGGAGAACTTGAGCCTGTGCTTCATTTAATATTAAACCCTTCTGACTGATCCCCTCTGACACTCCTTTAAGTAACTCTTACTTGTCGATGGCTATCGCTGGTGGCCATCTATTCTCCTGGCCTCTTTACAGACTGGCATCGGAGAAGGGAGGCATAAAAGGCCGTCTGCAGCACTCATGACAACCTTAATAGGTCTGCTTTAATAGGCCTGCTCTGCATTATGATGACACACAGAGACAGAAAGACAATACACCCCCACGCATACACACACAGGTGGTGTTTCAATTCATCACTCCCTTTATGAAGCTTAAACCAGCAACAGCAAATTAACACACAACTGTGTGCACACAGACACAGACATGCATGTATCAAAACGTGCACACACACACAGATGTGCAAACGTGGTCTGATTGCACAACACAATGGAGTAAAACTCACTGGCTCATACAGGCTTTGAATGCACTCGTCAGCTCTCCATCTGTTTATTTGGAAACATCTGTCCATTCAGAATGTGGTGTAACCGTATAAAACACACGTACTTATGGGCAGGCACGTAATCCAAATGCATATAAAAATGCACTGACATTGTATGCAGGTAATCCTCCAAATAAGCCTTTTTGGGTAACAGGCCTTGACTCTTTAAATTGTTAAAGGAATATTTCGGTATTTTTGAAGTTAAGTTTTGTTAGATACTTGGCAATAGTAGTGGCATTAGCCTCCGGCCTTTTTATTTTTCACCCAGAAAGCCTCTGTGTTTATTTTTGGCTATTTTGGCTGGCTACACGCTCTTCTGCTTCAGGATGGTTAGATTAGATAAGATTAGATAGATAGATAGGTAGATAGATACTTTATTGATCCCAAAGGCAACATAACAAACTAAACTGAAAGCAGTTATATCAGCTCAGTTATCCACTTGCACAGCTGATGTTTTCATCAAGTAAACATATAGACTGTAGCTTGACTTATTATCAGCTATTGGAAGAGTAAAGCCACAGCCATAAACTTGCTAGAATGACAAATTTCCATTCAGTGTTTCTGGTCTGGGTAAGTTTTTCCAATTTATCTTTAGGAAGTTGAAGGAGGTCTATAAAACACCAGTGTTCAGTAAGACAGGGAACTCTGGGTGGGGAGTGATTAGGGCTGGGGGATTATAGCAAAAATCAAGATCATGATTAATTGGGCTTTTTATGTCGATTACGATTAATGAACGATTATTCCACCCCCAACCTCCGACTCTGTTTGTTCTATAAATATTTGTATAATTTTAAAATGAATAACTAAGATTAACACGCACAGATTAACAATTTATGATTATTTATTGAGACAACTGAAATAAAAATACACAGCTGAAATGAAATTACCTGGCTGCTTATCATGTGACTACACAGCTAATAGTTTGTTTTTAAGGGGGTGGTGTATTAGTCAAGAGAGATATTACAAGGGAAAAAAATTGAAATAATTGACATGGCAGGTTTTTGTCGGTTAGAGACCCTAAATATTGGTTTCAATGATTTTTGATTAATTGCCCAGCTGTAGGAGTGATGCAAGCTGCAGGCCACCATCCTCAATCAGAAATGTCCTGAAGAAGTGTTGTGAAGTCCCGCTTGTGACTACTGTAGCTCTCAGTGTTTGTGGGCATGGGCTCACAGTTGCACACCTACACTACCAGGTATCACTGGAAGTCTCCTGCTAATCAGTCTCCACTGAAGTTTTTCCCTGAGGTGGAAGACCATGCCGCCCAAGCTGGCAAAAGAGCAACACAGATGGAAATTGTTACATGAGAGGATGGTTGAAAACTTGAATGCTTTTGCTGCAGGATTGAACCCTGATCCTGGTGCATTTTTGGTGCAAATCTTTCTCCACCATTTCACCCTATTTGCTGTCTCATTTTGTAAATGACTGTGTAAAACTTGATATGGATCAATACTTCTAAAACTATTATTTTAAATGCATAAAACTTAAAGGTAAAAGTAGAATAATCCACATCAATTTTTAACAGTTGCAGAATTATTTATGAACTTGTCAGAGATGTTGGGAAACAATGACTCCTTTCTAAAAACACTTTTTAACCAATGAATATATGACACATAACCATCATGTTTGTCCAGATCCAGAGTGGACAGACAGAAACATGCTCATGCTATGCTAATGAGGACAGACTTGGTAAGAGTAGGTAGAAAATTCTCGGATAATGAAGAGAGTGCCCGAAAAGAGTCTTATGCAACTGCATGCAGACTCACAGGCACACAGAGAACCTGGGGCAGTGATCCCCTTCATGATGGGCCTCTCCCTCTGAGTCTTTTACATAACTAAAAGGGATGAACATGCGAGTCTGTTTGCTCCTAAATGCCCTTCTCAGACTGCGAGTAGATGCAGCTTAAGCTCTCATCCAACAGGTCTTTCTGACAGTGTGTGAAAATGCTGGATAAGTTGCAAGATACAGTTCAGATAATAAAGTTTGAAATAAAACTGTTGAAAAGAGGAATCAGCAGACAGTTTTGAACATAAAAAAAAAAATTAAATTATTTTTCCCTTTAAATTTTGTCCCCTGATGCCACAAGCAGTTTGCACTGGAGGAGTCACTGCACGCGTTTATCCTTGTGAAAATGCAGCTGGCCAGATGTTATCGGGAATCTTTAGTTCTGTCGTGTGTTTTCATATCAGGACAGATTATGAAATGGCTGTAGTGAATCCCGTGGAAAGCACAGAAAGGAAACCTCCTGTTGGATATCTGCTTACAGGAGATTACTGACTGGAAGAAGTGAACTGTTGGGGTCACTCACATCTCTCAGCAGGAAGTTTAAAAGCACCAGGGAATATTTTCTGTTGCTGTATTTGTCCTTTTTGGGAAGACTTGTACAATCGAGGCAGTCTTGTAATAATAAACCAGAAAACAAAGATAAGAGCAATGAAATGTTATTTTCATTTCAACCTTGATACATTTGAAGGACAAAATGTAGTTCTTACAAACTTGCATGCAGCCCACAAACTCAACTACAATAAAATTCATCATGCAATTTTATGTGTTGATATTGAAAAATTGATACCACTCCAGGAAGAATGCAGACATACAGTGGCAAGAAAAAAGCGTGTGAACTTTTTGAAATATCCAGTTGTCTGCATTGATTGGTCATGAGATGAGATCTGGTATGCATCACAAATATAGACAAATACAATGATGCTTGACCTAATACAACACAAACAACTTGTTAAGTTTGCTCCTCACACAAAGAATCTGCTGATGTGAATCCTGCCTGACAATAAGAGATCTCAGAAGTCATTTCGATCAAGAATCGTTGAATTGCATAAGACTGGACGGGGTTCCAAAGTCATCTCAAAGACTTTAGATATTCAACAGTCCACCGTTAAACAAACTGCCCACAAATGGAGACGATACAATGCTGTGGCTACTCTCCCTAGAAGTTGGCACCCAGGGAAGCTGACCCTAAGGGCAGAACGCAGAATGCTCAGAGAGGCAAAACAGAACCTTAGAGTAACAGCTTAAGGCTTAACGGGAATCATTGGAGCAAGTCATCATCTCTATTCATGAGTCTACCATGTGCAAAAGATTGAACAGGCATGGTGTCTGTGGCAGGACACCACGGAAAAAGCTGCTGCTTTCCACTAAAACATCAGTGCACACCTGAAGTTTGCCAAAAGCACTTTGACACAAGCCACAATGCTAGTGGAAAAATGTATTTTTGGACTCATGAAACAAGGGTTGAATTGTTTTGGAAGAACATGAAGCACTTCATATGGTGTAAAAATGGAACCATATTTCAACATTAGAACATCATACCAATGGTGGAGGGAGCACCATGATTTGGGGCGGCTTGCCATCATCACAGGGAAAATGAATTCCTGAGTAAGGCTGGGCGATTTGGCCTAAAATTGATATTCCGATATATATTTGGTATAGCCTGATACACATTATATATCACGACATTTTGAAATGGCCTCTCAGCACCATCAGTTTCTGACAAGTTTATGACACAAGAGCGTCTTTAGATCTTATTCAAGAAGCTCCCCTGTGTGATCATGGGGGAAAAAGCTGTCTGGAGGCAGGAACATTTTAACTACTCGTTGTCAGTGTTTTGAACTGTAAGGCTGAGATAAGTCTCCGTTGCTGTGGAGATGCAGTGTATGTCTGCATTCTCTCTGACCTGTACGACTCTGGCAGGGACTTTTCCGCAAAATGCTCGCGCCCAGGCAAACCTCCCATTGTGGGTTAAGTGTCTTTTCAACAACACTGGGCTCATGTCTTCAGCGACACGTTGTGATACTGCCGCCATTGTCTTGGAGTCATCTAGTGGCGTATTTTAATGATTACCACGTGAGTTCCACTTCTTCCTTTTCAAAGTTGAAAGACTGCTCAACGCTGCAGATCCAGCGCTGTTTCTGTCTCTAAAGTCAGCTAAATCCCTGCTAACTAGCCATGCTGCTCTGTTTACCTTCCTCTTTCCATGCTTCTCGCCGCTGATGTGCATTTGCAGAGGAGTTTTCTGGATTGGCGCAGGAGAGAGAGTGAGCTCTCTGCCGTGAGAGATGCGTTCAGGGACAGTGGGAGAAGCAAAACTCCAGCGAGAAATGCGCACTGACAGCTCAAAACTTCTACATAATTTATACTCGGATATTTGCGATATAGTCATTTTATATATTGTGGGTGGCAAAAGCTGGGATACATCGAGTATACTTGATATATATTGCCCAGCCCTATTCTTAAGTATATCAAGGTATTCTACAGGATAATGTCAGGGTGGCTGCCAGCTGAAGCACAAAGGAAGTTGGAATTACCTCGGTTCACACCAGATAGGCTAAGAAGACCGGTGAGATGTAGTAGTTCTGTATGGAAGAGGTCCAACATTCCTTCTAAACCTCTGATGTCTGATCAGCTGCTACTGTTAACACTTTGTTGAGGTTATTGCTGCCAAAGGAGATTCAAAAAGTTATTAAATCCAGTGTTCACTTACTTTTTCCAGGAGTAGTATGAATGTTTAATGGCTATGTTTAATAAAGTCTTTAAATATCATAATTGTTTGTGTTGTATTAGCTGAAGAACATTGTGTTTGTCTATACTTGTCACTTAGATGCAGATCAGATCCCATTTGAGGCTCAATTAATGCAGAAAACGATATATTTCCTAAGGGTTCATATACTTTTTCTTGCTGCTGTATACTCATCAATTACTTTAATGGTATCCATGCTCAGCTGCTCACTAACACAAATATCTAATCACCCAATTACATAGCAGCAACCAATGCATGCAGGCACCTGGATATGGTCAATACGATCTGCTGAAGTTCAAACCGATCATCAGAATGAATGGAAAAGTGATTTGTGCTACTTTGAATGTGCCTGTCCTGACCCTATTATTTGAATATCTCAGCAGAAATTGGGACCATGCAGTGTTTTCCTAAACATCTATTGTTCAATTTTGGTGTTAACTGTAGCGAGAGTTTCCTGTTGTTAGCCTGTTTTTCTTTCCTGTTCTCTCGGCAGGAGGCAGAATCATCTTCTGCATTGTAGCCCATCTGTCTCAACGTTCAACATGATGTTCATGCAGTGATGCTCTTTTGCAGACTTTGTTGTAACAAGTTGTAACTTTCTATCAGCTCAAATCAGTCTGGTCATTCTCCTCTGACCTCTGCCATCAACAGAGCAGTTTGGCCAAGTCGCATTGTAATAAAGCCCCTAACCCCCCCAGCAGTGAAATAGTGAAGATCTGATTCCAAACAAAGGGTCAGCAATAGAAAACAATGACAACTCATAACAAGGTTTCCAAAGAAAATCATCTTCATGTTAAAAAAGGACTTTCTCTGATTTTTTTTTTTTTTTTTTGATGGACAAAGCTCAGCTACAGGTAATGTGAGCAGAGCTACACCAAGCGTTAGTTCAGCTTATATGTAGCAACATGTAGCTGCCCTCTGTATACCCTCTGTGCACTGACACAGAGGGTAGACTCTGTTTGCCTTAATGGTCCAGAGAGCAGGTATCAAGACATAAAAAAAATCGTATGAGAACATCTGCATCTTTTTCATCTGCAGGTTATTTTGGGCTTTGGCCTTTATTAGACAGGACAGCTGAAGACAAACAGGAAAAATGGGGGGAGAGAGTGAGGGAAAACATGCATCAAGCATACGCCAGGAAAAATGTAGACTCTATGTGGGTACCTGCTTTACCAACACTGGTGCCCTCATATATGGAGAATTTCTGATCTGGAATGAAAATAGACCTTTCTATGTAGACTATGCCCAAAAGTCACAGATGTTACTGTGCAAATGTACTCAGAACACTGCTTCACTAACAAGGACTGTACCATCAACCAGATTTGACAATTAATCATTTATTAGATATTGGAACGACTCTTCAGAGAGGTTGATGTAAGGCGTTGCTGAGATCAGTTTGGGAAGGTTTAGGGGGGCTGCTGTAGCTCTTTGGCACCCCCTTTAAGGTCCTATGGATAGAGGAAAAGAAAAAAATTGAGAAAAGGGGTTGGAGGGAGGTTTGCAGAATAGGAGAATGAAAGTGGAGGAGATGGTCCGGTTTGAATTGATGGAAAAACAGGAAGAGGCGTGGCTGAGTTTTGGTCCTGGCCCTGAAATTTTGTTATGAAGCATCACTTCTTGATCTAATGTGCAACTAAGCAAAAACACATAAGCATGACTGAAAGAAACAGATGTACATCAGTGATATTTGCCATATCAGCCAGTATTATAGGCCAATTGGTAAATATTGGGCTCAGCCCAGAGCTACATATGATTCAATACACTCTTAAAAGTGCTGTGTTAAAAACAAACCAATTTGGGTTATAAATCAGCGCTGGGTCCCATAGAGACCGACGCAACCCTGAGTTATGCCAACTCAGTGCGGTTGGGTAATGGGATTGACCCGGTGAGTTTGGTTATGTTTTTGACCCAAAGATTGTGTAAAAGTGACCAGGTTGTTGGTTAAAAGCTATCAAAAAACTATGATTCAGGGTTTCATTTCAGACGTTTTCGTTCCTTAAACCAAACCATCCATCCGTCTTCTTCCACCGGGACCAGGCCCTTGTGGTCAACCCAAACATCCCTCTTCCCAGTGACACTTTCCAATTCTTTCTGGGGAATCCGGAGGCATTCCCAGACCAGACCGGATATATAATCCTTCCACTGCATTCTGGGTCTTCCAAAAGGTCTCCTTCCAGTCGGAAGGATTGTCTTCTCTAACGTAGGCCAACCCCCTCCACAGTCAGGAGTTGACTAACTCGGTGGAAAACTTCACTCATGGTGCAGAAGTGTTTAACATAGAAACACCAATAATTCACAAAATCATGAGCAAAGGAATCCCAACAATGGTCCCTGTACAACGCACGACACCTATAAATGTATCTAAAACATCTTAAACACATCTAAACAACCCATCAAATGCATGATGGGAAACCTCCACTGCCCAAAACTTGACTTGAAACAGACTTTTATGTGAAAGGTGGGAGCTAGTTCCTTTTTTCCGTTTTTACTGTCGTTTAACAACATTAAAAAATCCAAAATGGTACAAAATGTAGCGCTGTGTGGGAGCTAAAAGACTGTCTTCTATTTCTGAGCCGAACCGGATGTTTGTGTTAAGAGCCAGAATGAGGCACTGATGGCCAGGTGTTTAGATGGTGCTCAAATATGGAGATGCCCAAGTTTAAGTTACACCTGTGACTCCCTTCGTATTTGTCATTCTCCGTTATTTCCCCCTTTTTCTGACTTGATGAAGAATAGAGCTAGAATTCCATCACTAAGTGGACATTTGTGGTGAAGACCTTGCCAAACGATGCTGAACCAAACTGGAGTGGTGGAAACACAGCATTTGTCTTGGTCTTAAGGGCTGCACACATTTTGCTGTCCCCACTGAAATATTGACCATGTTCTTAAACTTAAATAACTCCAAAATAGATACACATTCATTCCTTCCCACCTTACAAAAACTCTTGCAAATCTTAACATTTTGAACTTAATTCACCTGACTCTCAGACCAGAAGATTGTGCAACCAAGCATCAATTTGCTTTCCCTAGTGTTGTTTTCTGTTTCTATAGACATTTACACTCCTTGGCCTTTTAAAATGTATCATGAATACTCCATATGTTAATTTTGACAAAGAAGCTCAGAGTGTTTCCCTGTAGCTCTGAATGCTGTTGATACTGAATCTGAATTACTTGGTTATGAATGAACCTACTTCTATTATGTCATCTACCCTTCCCACCTTTTCGTCTTTGTTCATCCTTCCCACCAGCCGATGAGGAGATTTACATCTTTTTTTCCAAGTATTTGGCAGACAAGTTGATAGCTTAACCAGGCTGGAATATCTATGTTTGTGGCTGTGGCTGATGTGGTGTAATCCACCCTAAGCTCCTCCATGGAAGGGACAGGGAGAGAGGGAGGGTGGCGGTGGTGGTGGTGGTGGTGGGGGGTGGTCAGTATAGAGGGCTGTGCAGGGCTGCTCTGACCACACTCGCTAGCAGTGATGCCCTGGGCACTTTGTGTGCTCTTGGCTTGATGTTTGTTCTTTTTAAGGTCACAGCTTTTTTCCTTGTCATGTCCAATGAGCAGTCTAAGAAAAGTAAAAGTAAAAAACTCAGTGTTTTATGAATATGCAAACACTTTAGAAGTTAAATCAGCCCACTCATATTGAACAGATCTAAAGTGTATTCAGACATTGGAAGTGGTGCAGAGTTTTTGAAGTTTCTTTGGATGTGTCTGGGGACTTTTATGCCTTTTATTAACGAGGACAAGGGATCCTGTTGGAAACAGGGATGAGAGAATAGGGGATGGCATGAGGTGAAGTTTCTGCTTCATGGACAATAGCCTCTGCATGAGGTGTCATTATAACTGCCTGGCTGTCCAGCACTCCAAAAATGTCAATTCATATTTAGATCTGACTCAGTGCTTCAAAATGTATAATAACAACAGTAAAAATAATTGAACCTTGTATTGGCAAAAATAATGTCAATACATGATATTGCTTGGATTATAGAATAAAATTAGGAGACAAATAGTGTTGTGTTTTTCAAAAATCAATACTGTACTGAGTTTCAATTAACAACAGAATGTTTACCAATATAAAGACTGATTCTGGGGGATTTTCAAAGCTGCAATGATAGAACTAAAAGATAGAGCTAAAAAACTGAAACAGCAGTACAGAAACTGCACATTGAGGACTTTACTAAATGAAACGGAAATAAGGATGAAAGTTTAAGCTTTTTTCCCTTTGGGGATTCCAAAAAACAGTTTCCTGCTCATGCACTTGGTTGACACATGTTACAGATTTTATGTTTTTTGATTAAAAATGTTCCATTTTCTCCCCCATTTTCTCAAAATTTCTGCAACTGTGCTGGTCGCCCCTGTGAACCCATTAGAAGGACAGGACCCCTACTTTGAAAAACAACAGAGTGGAAGGTTGTTCCACTGGACAACATGATTGACTACAGCGGGATACAATTTTTGAATCACCCCAACAATTTTTTACTAAATAGTAAATCATGTAAAAAAAGACAATAGTCATATGGAAATTATGAATGCTTATATCAGTATGGTGTAATTGATTTTTTACAAAACACAAGAGTGTAGCCTTAAGTTCACTAAAATGAGCATCATTTTATAGAAGAGTAAAGGGGCTAGGTGCCAGACATGGCTAACACTGTTGTCTGAATGCTGTTAATTAGCATGCTAATGACCATTTGATGCCTGGTTGTTTTAAACATGTGCTGGTGATGTTGCCTGTGTCTCCATTGTTTGATGGTGGAGGGTTTTTGCTTTGATTGTTTGAAGAGAGGCCTTTCAGGTTTCAAAGAGTTGTTTGATACACTATCCTGGTTTGAGGAGCACTGTTTAGTGTGTGGGTCCAGGTAAGAAGGCTGGGAGGAGGTTTATGGAGTGGAGTGGGATTTTCCTATTCTAAGTTACATTAACTTTAATTCACATCCATCTTTAGATAATAATGATTGCTCTTGGAAAATACAGACATAGATCTCCTTACTATCTTTCTTAAAAACCAAACCAGTTGGAAGGCTTCTAGTTGCTGTTTGTCACAAATTATGATTGCTTGAAAAATGGCGGCAGTTCTTCAAGTGTCCACTTGAGGCCAGCTCCAAACCCAAGGAATTCCCATTCAGTTCCATTATAAAATGCAACAGTTTTACAGAACAAATGAACTAGTTCATAGCTAGGCTCAAAACTATTTCATCTACATAGCTAATTTCTTACTTCATTAAAAAACACAGTTTGCACTGCCCAGATGCCCAGCCAACTGTTACTAAAAGTCTCAGAATAAGTGAAATGGAGAGCACCTGAGTACAGTGGATGTGTCTTAATAATTGCAGTCTAAAGACACCTGTGTCTGCAAGGTCCGAACACTGGATAATCAGTATTTTTGGCTACCATCACACCATGAAGACAAAAGAACACTTCAAGCAACTGAGATACAAAGTTATTGAAAATTTAAGTAAGGAGATGGATAAAAAAATCCAAGGCAGTGAACACCCCTGGAGTTCAGCAAAATGCATCATCAAGAAATGGAAGGAATATGACACGTTTAAATCTGCCTAGATCAGGCTGTCCTCACAAACTGGGTGACCATGCAAGAAGGAGACGAATGAGAGAGGACACCAAGACACCTATGATTACTCTGAGTTACAAGCTTCGGCAGCTGAGATGGGAGAGACTGTGTACACATCTATTGCCAGTCAAAGCTTTATGAGAGATTGACAAAGAGGAAGCCACTGTTGGAGAGAACTCAGATGAAATCTCAACCAAAAGGCATGTTGGAGACTCCATTGCCAAATGGAAGAAAGTTCTTTGTCTGATGAGACCAAAATGGTGCTATTTGGCCATCAGTATTGCAGACACCAAACACACCATCCCCACAGTGAAGCACAGTTGTTGCAGCATCATGCTGTGGGGATGCTTCTTGGCAGCCGGCCCTGGAAGGCTTTCAAGCAAGACAATGACTAAGGCATACTACTAAAGCTAAACAGAAATGGTTTAAAAACAAGGTGTATGTTCTGCAGTGGCCGAGTCAAAGCCCAGACCTCAATTCAATAGAGGATTTGTGGCTGGATTAGAAAAGGCTGTTCCCACCTGATCCCTGTGCAACCTGACAGAGCTTAAGCAGTTTTGCTTAATGGAGTAAAACTGTACAACTCAAACACATGCCTTTGAGTTTGCTCATGGTAGCCATAACAGACAGTGGTCATAACTATGTTTATTTTCTCTCAGTTTTAAACTTTAGTAAAAAAGTTGTAGCTGCAGACTCGCTGGGTATGGACCTTCTGGACAAATGAAGTGAATGCATCTTAATGAAGCCCAGTAATTAACAGGCCAAAAAGTTCCTATCAGACAAACCTCTCTCTTGTGAGAATTCTCACTCTCATAACTCTGGATTTTGAAGCATGTTTTTGCATATGTTTGCATATCAAATGGAGTAAATGATGAGATGTCCTTTTCTTGACATCCAAGCTTCAAATACCACCCCTGATGTTTGTTCAGTCCAAACAGATATTACCTTATTTCCCAGCTGACTGGGAGGGTTTGGTGAGGCTACACGCTGTACTTATTTTAGTGAAGCTGAACGGATCTGCAGTCAGTAATACTCACTAAAGCCCCAGCTGTTATGTTTTAATCAGATCCCAGGGGTTTTGGGCTGGCTAAATAAGGTTGGCTAATGGTTGTGAGTGACCCAGTCCTGTGCACTGCTAAAACATCTCCCTGTGGTGTCATTGCAAAAAGATTTAGGATATGACATTATGAAAAATGCTAAATCACTCTCTCTAGCCATGTGTACACAGCCAGACAAAGTTGAGCGCCTTGAAATATTACAACCACGTTTTAACCGAAATGGGACGCAAACTTTGATGCCATTATACATTCAGCTCAAACTGATAGTTAAGCTCAAACCTGCTTTATTTATCAGGTTGTTTTGCCCTCTAGGGGTCTTTAGACAAATATCAATATGGCAGTGTGTCGTTGTCCTGAATTGTGTTATCACATCAGGTGGGCCAAATACTGTATCAGTATCCTGATTTTAGAAATACAGGATTCTCAATAGATTTCCCTGCATCACTTCTTCAAGATTCTTCAGGATTGCGTTTATGACATGACATAAGAGCAACGTATTAAAAAGGAATTTGTCATCTCAAAAAGCTGATATTGGAATATAGTCGCACAGTTGTGAAAAGAGTCTTTTTATATTCTTCAGCTGACCCAGTGTCATGATGTATAATTATTACACTGTGTTCAAAATTATTATGCATTTACCGGTTTGGTTCATTTTTCCTAATTAGTCTATGTAATTGGCGGTCAATAGGATTTTCATTCCTCAAAAACATCTTTTCAGATCAAGTTCCATGTCAGCATTGGAGCCCTTCTTTGACATCGCCTTAACAACCAGTGAACTTGTAAGTCCATGTAAAGTTTCTACCTCTATTTCCTTTGAGGATGCCAGAATGGCCTCCCAGAGCTGCTGCTTTGAGGTAAACTGCCATCCACCCTCATAGAGCTTCCTTTTAAGGATGCTCCACAGGTTCTCAATAGGGTTGAGGTCAGGGCATGATGGCCCCACCATATTTGTTTTTCCTTTATGCCCATAGCAGCCAAGGCCTCAGTGGGATTTTTTGCAGCATGGGATGGTGAGTGTCTTGCATGAAAATGATTTAGCTCCAGAAGACGCGGTTCTTCTTTTTATACCATAGCAGGAAATGTGCAGCTAGGAACTCCACATAATTTGATGAGGTTGTTTTGACACCATCAGGCACCTTCAAGGGGCCTACCAACTTCCTATGATTTCAGCCCTAAACATCACTCCACCACCTCCTGGCTGACGTTGCAACCTTGTTGGATTATGGTGGCCATCCACCAACCATCCAGAGCCTTCTGCAATTGTTTCTCCCTGTGGGCACTGGTAAAGGGGGGCTGAAATACAGCTTTAGACACAGCAGCAGGCCTCTAGAAGATCCTGCATGGAGAGGTTCTTATGACTCCAGAGGCACTGCTGTATCCACACAGCATCAGTCTGTTTTATCCTCTTAACAGCACAGTAGATGAAGACATAAGAAGAGGTGGCCGTTGGCATCTTAAGTATAATAAAAATGTCCATATTAGCTGACAGGATCGACTTTACTGTTCACAGAGTTAGAAAAAAGTGTCAGCCTGAGTGGTTCCAATGATTTGCTCTTCTTCTTTCTTCTCCTTGGTGGATTTAAAACTAACTACATGCATATGTGCTCGGGGACAGAAAGAAACAATTATGCCTAATGTGAAAATGTCCTAATGCATGGTATGTATCTGATGCTGATCATTATGATGACCCCAGAACAACCCTAATTTCAGCACACTGTTGATTCCATACATCATACACTTGTACATTTTTAAGTACATTATTATTGAAATTGCAGCCCTGTTCCTGTACTTAGTAACCTGAATTCAGACATTCATCCAGTATGAGAAACCTCATGGATATTTCACCATTCTAAAACAAATTTTTAAAAATGCCAACATCTCATTCACCAAAAGGAAAATCACAGACTACATGACCCTGTCGGTGGCCTGCATGACTATGACATCATAGTAATGCTCATCCTAATAAGACGATCTCATTTCAGTGAAACAGAAATGGGATTTGAATGAGTCTTACTTGCCCTTATCTTAACCTAGCCCTTCTTAACCTTCCTCAAAGGATGGTAATACCACTGCTGGGAAGCCTGGCAGTGTTTTAGAGCACAAACTGATGCCATCTTTGGCCTGTGGCTGCATTTTTATGCCTTAATTCTGACAGGACAGTGGCTATAGAATAAGAAACTGTTAAGAGAGAGAATGGAGTATAGCATGCAGGAACAGAGCAACAGGCTTAACTAGAGCCCAGGTTGACCTGAGAAAAAAAAATTGACTCGTGTTTTAACTTTGAAGTTTAACCCATATCCTATCTGTTAATATGGAGGAGGATGCTTTGTAATCTATTATACTTACGGTTAGCAGGGGAAGCTGTAACTATTGCAGCTTCCCTCCTAGGTGGCAGCTTCTCCGTCCATCTATAGTATCAATGTATGACTCCCTTTAAGTCAGCAATGATACAGCTTTGTTATTATGAGAGATTCTAGTTTGAGTGATCTGATCTGTTCCCATTTTTATCATTGTGCCACGCTAGGTGCTGCTGAACCATTTACTTTTAATGGCATCGTCCATTCAGAGGGATGGATTGGCTCTGATTTTGCTGGTTTCTTACGTGGAGGTCAATGCATGGAGGACTTGTTCAGCTAAAGTGCCACTCTGGCATCCAAAGCTGCGGCTGGATGATCATCCCAAGACATGCTGTCCTCTTCTGTGGTATTACAAAAAAACCAAACCAAAAGTGCATCATCAGGATACTGTGGTTTTAGACACTGTGCCCAAGCTTTTCTGTCTCAGTGATGAGCTTCACTGAGTGCTCTGAAATCATTTTTCTTAGAGTTGGTGCTTTCAACAGAATCCCAGGAATGGAGAACGAGGAAGTGTTTTTGTGCTGCTGAACAGTAATCCTCCTTGTGGAGTGAAGTCCCTGTCCCATCTGGCCAATATGTCACAGCCTGTGTGTAAGGTGGAGTACTTCTTAACCTCAGTGAACCGTCTTTGTCCCATACTACCATCTAGAGACCCTAAATCTACACAATCTTTACGTAAAGCTCACACGACATATGGTAGACTTATGAATGCAACCCGTGCATGTCTTAGTTTTTGTGTTGGATCACATACGTACGCTCTGCATTATCTTGTATGTTACATGAATGATAGTAAACAACAGACACTTACATAACCCTTCCAGGACATGGCATGTAATCCCACCGCCTGTAGCACACAGCATCATAATGCATCCACCACCGTGTGTTTTTAATGTGCACTCCATCATGAGGACGGTGCATGCAAACGCTCATGGTATGTCATGTAACAGCTCTTAAAAGATGTGCTCCAAGGATTATTTCTGGGAGGGTGAAAATGCACAGAGGGGGGCCTGGCTCTTAATCCTGCAGGGTCAGAAATGATGGCGCAGTGCCCCTCATGTGCCTCGGCAGATATTGAAAATAGAGAATACAGTCTGTGAGAAATATAGTGAGTTAATAAGGACATGCTTAGTCCTTAAATCATTACAATTCAAGCCTGCAATTTATCATGTATTCTGGCCCATCATGAGTAAGATATTTGTGATTTTTCTTGTTTATTTAAATTCAGTCTTCCCTCAGATTGTTTGAACTACTCCAACTTTTACAGATATCTATGTTTCTGTACCAGTGAGGCTGGAGGCATAACGTTTCGGGCCTGGCAATGCCATATCTCAACATAAAAGACTTGAAGGGAATTTCTTTAAACTTTGCACAGATGTCTACTTTGATTTGTGGTTGAACAGATTATATTTTGAAGGTCAGGGTTTAAGATTATGTTCATCCCCTTGTGTGTGAGTGTAATATATCAAGAACACTTTTAAGGATTTTATTTAAACTATGCACAAATGACCACTCACACATAAGGAGGAACTAATTGGATTTTGCCAATCAAAAGTCAAGGCTACTTGGGCTCATGCTCTTGAATGCTTTGAGGAGTTTTCTTCCAACTTTGCACAAATGTTCACTCTGATTTAAGTATGAACTGAATACATGTTGGTGGTACAAGATCCAAAGATCACCCTAGCCCTGCCCTTCTTCTTCACCCACTACTATACTTTCACTGTCTGGCAGGTTGTATTGAGTTTGATTTCAAATGTCAAGGCCAAAGTTACTGGACTTCGTGTTCATCTGCTGCTTGTGAGCACAACATCTTATGAATGCTTTTAAGGGTTAACCTTAAAATTTCAATAAAATTCAAGGAGGAACTGATTAGATTTTGCAGGTTATAGGTCAGAAGTCAAGGTCATTTGGCCTTGTGTTCATCCCGTTACAATTTTTTTCAGACTGTGCACAAACATCCACTGTGACTCAAGAAAAAATTCAACACACTTTGGTGGTACAAGTCTAAGCTCAAGAACCACCCTTACCCTTCTTCTCGACCTTCCACTCCCCCTTCACTCTCTGGGAGTTGGCATCTAAATGCCAGGCTTTTATAGTTTAGTAACTTTGCCTTTTGCCTTCTTCATCACTGTCAGTGCCTCTAAATTAACTAGTAGTGTAGTTTTTAACCTGACAGAATGACTGTTTCATACATACATTGCATAGAATATAGTACACATTCATCATTCATTTTTTCAGCAACAAACTTCATAGGCATGTTTTGGCGACCTCTGAGACCAATATAAACTCATCTTAAGGGTATATCCCCTCTCAATGCAACTATTTACATTAAACTCTCAATTAAAGATGGATTGCTTCCAACACAGCAAAATCATCAGTGTTAATTTAACTCTCATAGTGTGATATCGAACACTTTTTCTGAGTTTATATAATTCTCACTGGTCCCGAGTTAAATTAACATTTTAGAACGTGTTAATATTTTAACACTCATAGTGTTATTTTACACATTTAAGTGTACTTTCAGCACAATATTGTGTTATTTCCTTTCATTTAAAATTTTTAATTTGTGGTATTTATTGCTTTAATTATTGACACAGCAATGCAATTTTCATAATTTATAAAAATCGCTACCTCATATTGAACACCTGTTGCAGAGTCAGGTGTCTTATGACAAACATCAGGCAAAGTGACAGACACAGAGCTAGAATATTTGCTGGGTTGAAAGTCAGCACTCCACCCTTTGCTAGGCGAGGGATGTCCAGTCTTCTTGTTTAACAGAATTAGCATGGCAAGACTAGCTGCGTTTCTTTTACCCTTAGAAAACCCTTGACACTGACTGTGGAAAATCTCTAACACCGAAGGCCATTTAACTCACAAAGGAGTTAAAATTACACTTTGGGAGTTTAAATCAACACTTCAAACCTTATCATTAGAATTCAACACTCCAGTTTTTGCAGTGAAGAATAAATTTGTTGAAAAAGTACTCTGTAAATGGATTAAAAATGAGAAGAGAAATTAGTTGCAGTAGTACCCTCCATCACCTTTGCTCTTTTGGATCACTCTCACTTTAACCCTGTGTATCCATCAAGCCTTTTACTCCTCCTCCACCTACATTTAAGTGTCCTGGTAGTAGATATCCCCCTCACTGGCGGTGTTTGTAGACTGTATTTACACTGACAGATGGACGGTCTTGTCGGAATGTTTCACTGCTGCTAGGAGACGTGGAAACATCCTGTCAGGTGTTAATACAAGCAGACTGATGACAAAAAGGAAAACAGAGAGAGTGTGCCACGACATCTTTGTATTCAGACTTTCTAGTAAATGACTGAAGTTCTTAGATTAAGTAGGTTTGTAATCTGATGTTTTTTTTTCTGTAGGGGCATCTATATCTGTACAAAAACAGTTTTACTCCTCATGATTAAGTCCAGTTAGCTTAAAGATAATCTTATATGATTGAAAAAAACAAATATTTACATTTTCTATGGCGATTATTAGGGCTGAACAATTTGTGAAAATGATCCAATTGCAGGTTTTTTTTTTTTTTTTGGAATATTGCGATTTTGATTTAATATGCATTTTTTTTAGGTTCCTCATCTTATGTATTGTTCAACAAAAACAAGCAATAAATTATTCTATATTATAACTAGGGCAATATAAGATAAATCAAACTAGAGATAAAAGCTATTTTTTTGTTATTGTTTTTTTGATTAAGAAAATCACATAAACTGGAAAAGTATGATTTTTGTAAACTATTTAAAAAATGTCACAGACTCAGACTTAAAACAAAAATATGTGCTGCAAAAAAATGTATTAAACTTATTTTTTATTTTGACACATCTGAAGTTAAGGAAATATTGCACTTTCTGCAATTTGAAAATTGCAGCAGGCCATATTGCGATTTAGTGTAATTTGCAATTAATTGCCCTGCCCTAGTATTTATGCGTTTCTTTATTTTCTAATGGTGTGGAGTTGTGACAAAAGTAAAGCAATATTTCAAAATGTTGTGATGTTATTAGAGAGAAAAATGATTGACATCAGTGCAATCACTTGCCATGTTGAGCTAATTTTAACCATGGATTTCTTCATGTGTGGTAAATGGAGCAAACCCTTCTTTTCTTTACAGCACAGCTTGTCCTCTTCTCCTCCCACCAGTTCAGCTCTCACTTTAATTTCAGTGAAGAGTTAGTTTGAAAGGTGAGAGCAAAAGAAGATGACAGAAAGCCAGCTGTTGGTTAACAGAAAAAGGAAAAGCTGATCATCATATGGAGCAGAGCATGGCAAATTAACTTGCAAAATTTTTTACAAGGTTGTGTCTGCCCCTCAGTGCCTCATCTGATTCTTGCTTCTGCAAGTGTTAAGAATGATAAAGTGTTAAGAATGTTTAGATTTGATAAATGCAGATGCTATACAGTCATGTGCATAGGTTTTAGGCATGTTGCCCAGTGTGCCATAACCTATGACTGGAGGGGGGGTTCACACATGTGAGCCATTCAGCAAGCTCAACAGCATGTCTTTTGTCTGGATCTTTTCATCCCTTATGATCAGCTGGTGACCACCAGTGTTTTTCAGACCTTTGGGACACCAACAGCAAAACCAGGGGCTTCTGGCAGCTTTACTACCCTCCCAGACTGTTCCCTAGGCCGTGCTTACTTGCCACATCCACCCCTTACTCTGCTCTGATTAAGGTGTGGACTTAATCATTTAAACAGATTTTTCCCCATGCCCCTGGTTATATGTTAGGACATCCAGAGCATGACCGGGGTTTTGTTAGTTTGTCAATTTGTTTTGTCTCAGGCAGGATTCCGCATTACACGCCTTAATTCAGCCTCAATTTTTGGACCAAACATGCCTAAACATTTTGCATAGTAGTGCAGATGCAAAATCAGTGAGTAATTATAATGAGCATTTTCTTAATATCAATCAGAATGATCAGGATTATTGTCATTGTTATAGTTGTGTAGCCCCTTTTTTATGTTTTTTATTGACATACTTTGGGGCCATTCATAGTTAAATGTACATAAAATAAAAGCTTTAGAGTTTGAGATGGTCTTTTAAAAGTCCTCAGAGAGTAAAGCTCTTCAGTAAAGGTCATATGTAGTGTAATAATGATTTAAAGTCAAAAGTACAGGGAAAAAAAGGACACTCTTTTAAGTGCTGGAACTTGTATGTTTTACTGATATACGTGAATATAAAACGTGTTTTTTATGTCCCTGCAGCTTCGTCATGGTCCTGGTGTGTCTGATCTTCAGTGTGCTTTCCACTATAGAGCAATATGCAGACTTCGCCACAGGGACCCTCTTCTGGATGGTGAGTTCTTTGTTGGTGCACAAAATGTAAAACTTAGACTACATTTGTCTCTCAAATGGGGTTATAACAATTAAACAGTTCTGCCGATTGTGTGTTGAGCAGTTATGATAAAAACAACACTGAAAAAGTTTCTAACAAACATAACTCACACAGATTAAGGCCAGACCATCGTAGCAAGATGACCAACTGAAAAGATAAGGTCTGATTTAAACATATGCAACAAAATAAATATTACAGTCAGAAAAAAATAGTTGATAAAATTTAGCATACAAGCTGCGTTAGAATGAATATAACCATCTTAGCAGAGTCAAAGTTTTTTATGATGAGCAGTTCAAGTACTCAACTATCAAAAAGTCTTCAATGGTGAAACTGTTTCTGCTTGTATAGAGACAGCCCCGGTCTGCCTCTATAAATCATCCAGGGCTAGACAAGTGAATTATGGATTAAAACACACCTTTAGCAGGTAAGATGTTTGTTCCTGCTGCATCTGGTTCAAGTGAAAAATAGACAAGCACTCCAGTATTTAGCCTTCCCCTTGACCTGGTGTTAAACTGTGTTCAAAGTGCAGATGCCTGGCCTGGGCCAGAGAAGAGACAAAGTCCATTTCTGACTCAAATCTTTCTATCATGATACTTTAAATGATCCATAGGCTACTGTTTCTGATAGATTTGGGAGATTAACCTTACACTGAACTAAAACAAAAAAGTATTTAACTGGCTGTTAACTTTCAGTAAAGGCAGTGGCATCAGCTAACAGACTGTACTGAGTTGAACTGTTTGAGGGGTGGTGTAATTCCCCGCTGGGGGCCGGTGATGTAGCCAACCCACATATTTACCTTTCCCAAATTAAACCCAGCTAGGAAAAAGGGGAAAAACTTTCTAACGGTCTCAAAAATCAGTCACATGTAGCTCTCAGTGTTTTTCAGCAACCTTATTCCAACATATCTGGTGTGTTAAAAGGAACTCTACATGGTCAGACAAGTTCATCTTGTTGGAATATTTGTGTCTCTCATACGCATATTGAACTAAAAAACTCTCTATATATATTAGGGCTGTCACGATATCAGATTTTCACTTCACGATTATCGTGGGCGAAAAAATGTCATGATAATGATATTATCATGATTTAAATAAAAAAATCAAATAATAATGGGACAATTAATCAAATTTATCTTAAACTTTATTTATGTTGTGTTCTCTCTTTTGGCAGATGAATTACACTAAAAATGCCTGTCTAAGGAGGTACTGCAGCTGCTGTGTCATTGTGGGGGGTCAGTGTTTGTTTGTGAGGAGGAAGGGGGAGGGGTTGTTGGGGTGCTACAGGAGGGAGACGAAACAGGGCGGAAGAAAACAGGGGCGGATGTAGAAAACAAACTGTGTTCAAGTGGCACTGGATCTTTTACACGATATTATCATATGCACATTTTAACACGATATTGAAATTTTATTTTTTAATACCACGATTATCGTCAGTATCGGTATATCGCGACAGCCCTAATATGTTATGCATTTTGAGTTTATAAACTCACCAGGAGGCCACCATGTTCCCGTCCCCACTGGCACTGTGATGTCACTTAGCTGCACATGTAATTGGTAAATTAAAAAGAACAAAACAGATATTACAGGTTTTACATACTCAGTCCATTTAGTCCAGATCCGGACTCAAGAGCATTTTTACCCAGTCTTGTCTGGGTCTCGGACTGGCCGGACTCGGGATTTTCCATCAAGACCGGTTGAGACCAGCACTTATCTGCTATTCTTCGACTAGATTAATGTGATAATAAGGAGAATAACTTGCTGAAACAACAAATAGCTACACCTGCAAAAACTCAGACATCAGTCCATCATATTTCTGGTCAGAAATATCTCTGAACACTTACTTTAGGCCTCATTTACCTGACAAATCTAAATGAAGATCCCATTTTCAGATATTTGAAATCATTCCAGACTTGTCAGTGGCTTTTAAATACATAGAAGGATTTATTTTTTTACAAGAAGTTAGTTAAACAAATTTGTTAAGATTTGAGATTTTTGCATGTTGTGCTTTGAAAGAGTTGCAGACACTTTGTTTTTATCTGTCAAATTTATTAAAGAGAAAACTAAAATTAAAGAGAGAATGCTCTTAACTGTTCAACCTTGTCATGGTTTTTAAAATTGATTTTTAAGGCCTTGGTCTTGTTTCGATCTCGGAGAGTGTGGCGTTCAGTACATCACTACTTGCTACCATTAATATTCACAATATTTTCTGTCATAACTACACTAGTTTTCAAATAATATATCACCAATGAATATCTGTATCAATATGGACAAAGTTAATGTTCACCATGCTTGATGTTAAACTACACCACTAAGAATAAATGCAGATCAGTATTTTAATTCATTTGTTTTAAGTGAAAGTATTGACAGTACATTAAACGAGTGTTTTACAGTTATAATAATGCAGTTACTAAACCTGGGTTCAATGTTTTGGTTTTTTTGTTGACTTAAACTAGGCTTAAACCTTAAAAGTTTGAAGGAGATAGTGTGTGACTAGAACTTAACGGCTTTTTAATCTAAAAGGTTAACAGAAATCTTGAATAGCTGCAAAATTAGCTCTGTTTCTGATGCTTGGTTTGAACTTCACTACGTTTTCTTCACCACATCTACATGCATTAATTGCTGCCATGTGATTGGCTAATTAGGTATTCGTATTATTTAGCAGTTAATTTTGTACATCTAATAAAGAGTTTGGTGTTACAGTTAATTTTATTATTACTATGAACGTTTTGGTGAAATAAGAGCGATACAGATGGCTTGTTTACAGTCATAGGCCCTGCAGTACCACCATCTTTCCACATGATGGAGACAGAAGATCTTGGCTGAGAGTTTGTCCCGCCATCTTACAGCCAATGATTTCACAAAGCTGTAAAAGAATAATCCCCATCAGTTAATGTAGATGTTCATGACCTGTGTGCATTCAGCTAAAGCCTTTTACATTAAGAAGCATGTGTGCACTCTACATAATTAGCATGGGAATGACTATGAGCCTCTACTGTGAAGACACCTCTTTGGCTCCACACTGGCTGCTCCCTCTGATACATGCTGTTAAATTAACTTTTTTGGTGGCTTATTGGGCTGTTAAGGCTGCTAAGTGATGCAATAAATCCAGAGGCTTACAACAGGTAGAGAAAATTACAGCTCCTGTTTGGAAACTCTACAAAGAGCTTGCATCATTTGTCTCTCTCTGGCACATTGTTAATATAAATACACTCAGAGCTGCTGAAGTTTACACAGGCGCTCACACAAAGGCTGCTCATACACTGGCATGGACAAACACACAATTACAAAAACACACATGTACTGTACCACCTCCTAAGCACCGTGAGCAAACACAGGACAAAGGGACACCGTGTTCTGTAAACTTTTTGTGAGCACTGTTTAAAGACTGACTAGTGGGGTTATTCCAAGAGGAGCCAAAAAAACTCGCCATCATATCTTTTTCTTTTTTTCTTTTTTGAGTATTTGTTTTCCCTCCAGTCACATCTTACTTGTTTGGAGCTTTATTTTAATTAATCAGAGGAAAAATCTACATAAGGCATTAAGAATACTAAAGAACAGTCTCCAAACACACAACTATAATCTTTTCTCTTTATTTGTACACCTACATATTGCAAATTGTAGCCAAATATTTAATGTAAGCTAAGATAATGCTTTATCTTATCTGTGTCTAATCCACAGACATGAAATCTGTGTGGTCATTTCAGGAGGCGGAGCTCTGTGAGTGGTGTCATGGTGGCATATAGTGGCCGTAGTTGCTATACTTAGAAAGTTCAGGGTTAGCTGACATCTGTGAGTCACTGGCTGCTTGTTTTGGACAGCGGAGGGGACATTAGTCCTTCAGGATATTTGGCCTTCAGGGCTGCTGCCAAAGTAAAGCCAGCCAGGCTGGACAGGAGGCACAGAAGCACACAAACACTCAGACTCACACACGTGCCACATGGGTTTTCACTTCGTCTTCCTTTCTGCCTGTGTTTTGTCAACAGTTTTCCTGTAGAGGCAACTTTTCGTCTGTTCGGTTAGATGTGTGGCTTTGGTGCAGATGATGTGTTTCCAAAAACGGCATTCTTGATGGTCTCTCAAACGAGGCTCCATGAATTAAAACGGGTGACAGACTGAAGTCAATAACAGTTCAAACATTAATTTTTATATTTTTGTACAGAAACACAACTTTTTTTGTTATTGAAAACATATTCATAAAGGTCCACCGTAGGAGGGCCTAGGGAGTGAAGTGTGGCCGTTTGTTAAGTTTGTACTTCTTATTTTCATCACTGGTCTGTGTGACTGTGAGGATATTTTTGGGCTTTTTTATTGACAGAGGAGGACAGTGGACAGGATCAGACACCGGAATGAGAGAGCTGCAGTGAGACATAGGGGAAAGTGCCACAGGCCGGACTCAAACCTGGGCTGATCACGTACATGGAGCGTGCCTTATACCTCTAAGTCATCTGTAACATTTGTCATATGTTCAGAGAGAAATCCCATCAAATGGTTATGATGAAATCATGATATTTGTGCAGCCATACATCCAAACACAATGATATGAGAGCCACTCCTCCAAGTACATGAAAGTCACAGTCTCCTTTTCCAATTTTTTGGGGGGGAAATAATGCCTGTCAGTCCCTCCTGATGGAAGAGGAAAAGGACCATCCACATTGCTATCAATGGAAAGTTTAAAAGCTAGCGTCTGTGATTGAGTGTAGGTGTATTAATGCTCATGACATTGGTCACTTCCACGTCTGTGAAGGCACCATTGACAATGAGAAGTACCCAAGCAGTGTGTGCTTAATTTAGACAATGGGTTTTCAGGGACGTCCCTAATACTTCTACTGGAACAGTACAAGTCTAAGAGAGTGCTGCATCATAACTGTGTCCAACTATATTCCTCCATAATCCTCATCACTAGTTTTAGTAGCTTTAGCTTGTAGAAGAATCTGCTGTATGCAATGTTTATAAATTCTCAGACAGATGAGAAATGAGCTATGAGAAATAGTGTGCAGTCTAAATGGGATCGAAATAATTATCAGGTCTCCTAAATCAATGCCAAAGCTATTTAACTGTATTGTGCCGATCCGTGAGTTTCAAAGCTTTTGTAAAGCACTTGTAGCTGTATATTCCCGCACAGATGAAGCAATCGAATCAATATGCCACTAATACCATAATTCTCAAGTTCCCTGAACAAGCTTTATTCTTGACTGGTTTTATGAGATTATCACTGCGTGAACAGGAAGCTATTTCAGTAAACATGTCGTTGCAGGTCACTGGTACACATATAGAACTATGCTGACATCTGGGTGACCCATTTTATGGAATTATCATGACTAATCTCTGTAAATCTCCAAATTCATGTGTACCTTTGACTTTCAAATGGTAACCAGATGCCATAAGTAGTAAACTCCATCAATCAGGATGCAGGGAGTATTTTGTGTTGGGGCTGATGCTAAGGGTTGACTGTGTGCTCTTTGAAAAGTTGAGACGCTGTGTAAAATGTGAATAGAAACAGAATACACTGGTTTACAAATCCTGTTTATCTGAATACAGCCCAAAGAAGTATTTCATGTTCAAAATGGTAAAAACTGATATAGTTATTTGAGTTTGAAAAATCTGATGCCTGCAACAAGCTGGATGCTTTAAAAGCACCTGGATTACCCTCTGTTAAGTGCGTTGATTTGAAACAGGTGATGGCACCATGATTGGGTATAAATGGAGCACTTCTGAAAAGCTTAGTATTCAAAACTCAACTCAACAATGGCAAAAGGTTCTACACTTTAACAAAGACTGCAGTGGTAAAGTCCAAAAGGTTAATGACATTCCTCAAAGTACAATTGAAAGATACTAATAGATTTTGCAGTCCATAATATCATGAAAAAAATCGAGAGATTCTGGAACAATCTCTGTACATAAGGGGAAAGGCCAAAAATTAACATTAAATGCCCATGACCTTCAATCCCTCAGGTAGTATTGCAGTAAAAACAGGCATCATTTTGTGATAGATATGAAAGGGTGGGCTTGGGAACACTTTGAAAAACCAATGTCAGTCACCACAGTGGGTCCCTGTAGTTACAAAATCCAGATGTGCTGCCAACTTTTCTGGTTCTAAGTTCATCTTAGATTAACTGACCTAAGGTGGAAAAGTGCACGGGTGGTCTGATAAGTCCATATTCCAATTTTTTTTTTAAATAATGCCTGTCAGTCCCTCCTGATGGAAGAGTAAAAGGACCATCTGCATTGTTATCAATGGAAAGTTTAAAAGCTAGCGTCTGTGATTGAGTGTAGGTGTATTAGTGCTCATGACATGGGTCACTTCCACATCAGTGAAGGCACCATTGCCACAGAAGTACCTAAAGGTTTTGGAGCAATGTATGCTTAATCCAGACAATGCATTTTTCAGGGACGTCCCTAATATTTCAGGCCACATTCTGCACGAGTTACAACAGCATGGCGTCACAGTCAAAGGGAGCAGATATTAGGCTGGGCTGCATGCAGTCCAGACCTGTCTCCAAATGAAAATGTGTGGCACATCTAAATATGTGGCACTTTATGAAATGCTACAATGTCATTTAGTGGACACTTTTGTCCAAAGCTACATACATCTGGGTCCTGGCATGTACTGAGTCATCATGCACTGACCAGGTTTAGAACTTTCAGTCTCTATCCAGCCAAGTGAGAATATTTGATAATGATAACCCTGCACTGTATATTTACAGTACTGTGCAGAACTTTTAGGCATGTTTGGGCCAAAACTTCAGGGTTAAGGTAAACCATGTAATGGTGAGAAAGCCCGCCTGAGGGCACCATTGGTGGGGAGTATTGACACAACCCAGGTCATGCTCTGGATTTCCTTGAAAATTACCAGGAGCAAGTACGTTACACCTATGGTACTACTGTCAGGGTAGGTATTAGGGTTGCCACAAGCCCTTGGTCGTGGATGTCCCAAGGGCCCAAAAACTGTTGGTGGGCTCCAAGCATATGACCAGGGGTGAAAAGGCCCAAACAAAAGAAACCCATGACCTGTGATTACTCCTTAGTACCCTACATGCCTAAAACATATGCATGACTGTATATCAGGCAAGGATTTGAAAGGAATCTACTTTCAGTCAATAACAATCCCAAAACAATTACTGACTGTTGTTAGAAGAAAAGTAGATTGAACACAGTGGTACACAGGCTCCTGCCCCCATTTTATTGGACTATAGGTGGAAAAGGATTAGCAAATCACTGTTTTCTGTTTTTTAAATTCTAAACAATGTCCCAAATTTTATTGGAATTGGGGTTTTTTCTGTTTCTTCCTTTTTCCTTTTCTTCTTCTTCTCTATTTGTCTTCCATCTCCTGTTATTATTGTTATCCTTGTAATTTTATGAAATGATGAAAATTTACAAAGAAAACTATACACTGCGTTTGGGGTTAACTCAGGAGGATCTATGTATAGCAGTCAAACTTCCCACATTATTTGTCTGTAATTGTCTATTTGCCAGAACTGTCCATGGGCTATTCAGTGTCATATAGACACAGCAACATGGACTTGAAACCCAGTCTCTTACTCTTATTCACAAACAATAAGGCTATGGCTGACTGGTCAAGTTCAACTGAACTGGATGTTAAAGGTAGCTTGGCTCCGGACCCCTGAATGCCAGCCCAAGTCTCCGATTTGTTCAGCGATTCAAATCTGAACGAATGAAGTGAAACCGAATGGTAATTCAGTCTGATTATCAGGCTATGTTATAGAGATCTACTGAACCATTTCTGCCTGTCTGTCTTCAATTCTGCCTCTTTTTCTTCCTCTCTCTTTGTCTTTCACTCTGTGACAGAAAATGAGCAATTCACGCAGATGAATGAAGGGTATAGGAAGCTCAGGCCGGATCATTGAAGTGCAAAATTTAAAGCTGTAAACATGATTAATTAATGAAAAGAGGCCAAGCTAAAAAAAAAAAAAACAGGAAGACACCAAAAGAATCTGTCACTGTGATGACCCTGATGGCCTTACGCTGGCATTAAAACAAAGCTTATTTTTCTGTGCCATTAAATCTACACATCAGTGAATTTCTCTTTGTGCTGATAGCAGAGTGACACTCTTGCCATCCAGAGTAACGTCTGCTTTGACTGACAGCTCATTGTTTTGGGGGCTCAGTGCTGCTGTGTTATTGCAGCAGGGCTCAGCGTATTAAGTTTCATACAAGGGGCGGTCAGGGAGCAGCTAGTTCAAGCAATCAACGAGATGGCCACCCACACGGGCCCTTAGGTTTTAACAGACAGTACGGTGGCTAAATATTATGCATGCACGGTGGCCTGGAAAACGATCTCTGTCTGGTAATGGATTCACAGCAACACAAATATATGAGAAGAAAATGCACAAGGGCACGTTTTAGAACACAATCTAAAAACACCAAACTCAATGTCAAGCTCTAATTTTACTTTCTTTTATTTCAAGTTTTGTAAGCATAACAAAAAGGTTGAAACAAGGCTGATTACTTAGCTTTCTTATCTGTGAGGTAGCAGTGATGGTATTTCTCCCTGCGGCTCCAATCACTTAGCCATTGACCCCGTCTCAATACGATCTGTCATCAGCCATGTTATCAACCCTCATCTCTCCTCCTGGGTGATCTCGCTGCTACTAGACCACCTCAGTGCTTCTCTTTCTCTACCTCACAAACCTGCCATATCACATCTTAAATCATACTTATTGATTATAATGGCCTTAATAATTTTAGATTAGTCTTACATGGCATTTTGTTATCATCGCTTTTAAAAATGGTGCTTAGCCTTTTATTCTCTGTGTTTGCTTTGTGTTTCAGGAAATCGTGCTGGTGCTGTTCTTTGGCACGGAATATGTGGTGCGGCTGTGGTCGGCCGGCTGTCGGAGCAAATATGCTGGCATCAAAGGACGCCTCCGCTTTATCAGGAAGCCCATATCAATCATAGGTGCACCTGGTGTTTTCTTACTTGTCTCCCCTTTTTTAATACAATGAATGTCTTCAGGTGCTCTCAAAGATTAATGTTGTAGATTATCTTGGTAATGTAAAACATTACTTTGATTTTGATCTGATTTGATTGAGCTTTATCAGTCTTAAATTTGACTTGGATCACAGCAGCTCCATTTACAACTCCAAAATTAAAGAGAAGAGACAAAGACACATTTGGCAAAGCATTTCAAACACCAACCAAACACCTAAAAGCCTTCAACATATTTTGAAATGGGATTAAACTCATATATAAGGATGAACACTGATTTCAGTACAAAGATCGTTCTGAAAGTAAAGGGATTATCAATTTTAGGATTTAGCATACACAAGAGTTATTCAGTCTTATCTCATTAAAGGAACCCTCATTGAACAGGTGTGGACATGTCGGACATGTTCCATGTTGGCCTCCTCCAGGGCTGCCCTTTATCCCAGATTCTGTTTGTGATTTTCATGGACAGGATCTTAAAGTGCTGCCAGGGGTAGGAGGGTTTCAGGTTGTGTGACCTCAGAATTTCATCTCTGCTTTTTGCAGATGATGTGGTTCTGTTGGCTTCGTCAGCCGGAGACCTCCAGCATGTACTGGGTTGATTTGTAGCGGAGTGTGAAGCGATTGGGATCAGGGTCAGCACCTTCAAGTCCAAGGCCATGGTTCTTGGTGAATTGCTCTCTCTGGGTGGGGAGTTAGCCTTTGCTCCAAGTGAGGGAGTTCAAGTATCTTGGGGTCTTATTCCCGAGTGAAGTAAGAATGGACTGTGGGACTGACAGGCAGATTGGACTGTTGGCTTAATGGCAGAAAGAATGAGATTAGAGAGATAGGATGAGGAGCTTGGACATCTGGAGGAAGCTCAAAGTGGAGCCACTGCTCCTTTCATCTGGAAAGGTGCAGTTGAAGTGGTTTGGGCATCTGATTAGGATTACTCCTGGTTGCCTCCCTGTGGAGGTCTTGTGGGCATGTAAAACTGGGAGGAGACCCCAGGGTAGACCCAGGACTCACTGGAAGCATTATATATCTCATCTGGCCTGGGAACACCTTGGAATTCTCCAGGAATGACTGGATAATGCCACTGGGGAGAGAGATGTCTGGGCATACATGCTAAGCCTTCTGCCCCTGCTTCCAGGCCCTGGATAAGTGGTAGAAAATGGATGACTGGATGGGGGCGATTTTGCACCAAATTTTTTTTAAGGTTTATTTTGGGCATTTTTGTGCCTTTATTTGATAGAGGAGGATAGTGGATAGAGTCAGGAACAGGAATAAGAGCGGGGGAGAGACATGTGGTAAAGGACCTCAGGCTGGATTCGAGCCCAGGCCCTCCACGTACATGGGGCGTGCCTTAACCACTTGGCCACCTGTGCCCCATTGCACCAAATTTTTTATGTTCCCTTATTTACATACAGTACATTAGCGCTGCACAATTAATCAGATTGCAGTTGCAATCGCAATGTCAGCCTGTGCAATTACATTATGGCAAAGAAGGCTGGAATTATTTTTGTGTTCAGTAGCATTTGAAAGGTTTACAAAAATGCATTTAGGAGAACTTTAAGTTAACAAAAGTGCCACTGTTGCACTATGTAGAAGTGCCTTTAGTTTCCAAAAATGAAAAACTTTTAGAAAAGAAAGAATTGATTTATTTTGAAGGCAGTTCTGTGAAACCTTCAGGTTTTGTATTTCTTAAATGCTCCTTAATATTTGTATGTTTTGAGTTAAGAAACACTCCTTTAGACAAATGCAACAAAACTGGAGCTTTTTGGCAAGTCACATCAGCCCTAAGTTCACAGACACAAAAATGAAACATACAAAGAAAAGATCACTGTACCCACTGTGAAACATGGAAGAGGCTTGGTTATGTTCTGGGGCTGCTTTGCTGCATCTGGAACATGCTGTCTTGAATCTGTGCAGGGTACAATGAAATCTCAAGACTATCAAGGCATTCTGGGGCAAAATGTTCTGCCCAGTGTCAGAAAGCTTGGTCTTATTATTCTGTGCATTTCCCTTGATAACCAAGCAAGTACACTCATGATACCATTTGTGTACTATATTGTAATTGCAATTGGAAATTGCATTTTGTCCAAAACTGCAATCACACGTTATTTCCAAATACAGCACTACAGTACATTTAATGGGGAGGCCCCCAGGATGCAATCCTCAAATTTAATGATTTACAAAAAACCTGAAAAAATAGTAAAGCACATTATTATTTCCTGATTAATATGTCAAATTATAGTTACTGACTTGCTTTCCTGAACAGAAAAAAAAGTTTTAGTGGTTGAATGTTATGCTTGATTAATTTCTGACTTCTCAGAGAAGCCCAGTGAGCCAGCTCAAATTTGTGTATAAAATGGTGAATTCAGTTTGAAATTCCTCATTCCTGTTCAAAATGGTAAAACGTGGAGAGCTCACTGAAAATGAAAGAGTCTGCAATGAAGCACTTCATGATGCTGGATGGTCTCTGAGACAGGTGTTCCAATAAATATGTTAAGCACTGTACATTTTTCCTCTTTCCTTTTTTTGATGATCTTCCCATGTCTCTCTCTCTTACAGATTTGATTGTGGTCATTGCCTCAATAATTGTGCTTGGTGTAGGGTCCAACGGCCAAGTGTTTGCTACGTCCGCCATCAGGTAGGGTGACTATAATGTTCAGCATTTCATTATTTTTTGAGAGTCAGAGGTGGATCAGAGGATAGAAAGACAAATATTGTACTGTTGTGTGTTTCAGGGGGATCCGTTTCCTCCAAATCCTTCGTATGCTACATGTGGATCGGCAGGGAGGAACATGGCGGCTCCTGGGATCTGTAGTTTTTATCCATCGACAGGTATGTTGAGCTTTTTAATGAGTAAAAATTCTTTTTCAAGGTAGTTATTGTAATATCCTTACGTGCTCAACATGCACGGTTTGTGCATTACGAGACACCGTAGTAAACACATGTTCATGTCTTGCGAGAATTGCAGTGTCTGTATGGAAGCCTGGTGCTCAGTGAAGAGGACGGTTCATGGCAGCTACAGGGTGTTACTATTATTCATGTAGAAACCAGAGGGCAAATACAACATTTATGTGTCAGAAGTTTTTTTTTTTTAAAGATTCATGACTTGATGCTTAAGAATGATTCTGTGTAAGCTAATGTGGTTACACTTTTATTTATAAAATGAGATGGTATTTGATAGGATACAATAGAATATGTTAGGAAATGATATCATACAGAACACTACAATATAATAAAATTGGAAACAATATGGTAGTTTACAATACAGTACAATATCGTACCATACGAAACCATAAAATGTAGTATGATATGTTACATAACAAAAAAATGGTATTTGCGATACAATATAATATTGCAGTTTGATATAATACAATATGTGCAGTAAGATCTGATCCATGTAATACAATTTGATTTGGTATGGTACAGCACGGTACAGTATGATGTTAGGGATGCAAGATATTGGATTTTTGTCGATACCCGATATGCCGATATTTACAGATTCATTTTAGACGATACCGATATCGATACTGATATTGAAACATGCTTTTCGGACAAGAAATTTCAGTCCTTTTGGACACACTTTAAGGTTTTAGGATGACCGAGGAGACAAACTTTAGTTCTTAAAAAACACTCTAAAGTTTAAAGAATGAGGATGAATAAAGAAGAAGAATTTAACTGACATATGTCTGTTGGTTCAGCCTAAAACTCTCATTTATTAGTAAGTATGGAAAAAAATTACAGTAAATGTATGCTTGAATACACAGGCAAGAATCGGATGTAAATATCGGCAGAAATTTTTATTATTTTATTTATTTACAGTATGATACAATTCATGCAATATGATATGATAAGAAGCAAGTAATATTATCAAAACATTTTTGCAGCTCGGAAGAGGTGGAAAAGGTGGCATATAAGATGAAAACATATCTTTTTTGTACTGGAAACATATTGTTAATAAATACTGGATTGACACGCTAAAGAAAGCAACCATATCTCTTTCCAGAACTCTTCCAAGAGCCCATAGGTTTAGTTGTTCAAAACTCTCCATTTGTGTGGATAAAATCTGCCTCTGTTTTCTTCACTGGCCTCTAAGATATGACCTTTAGACTGTAATGCAATGAGGCTTTGACCCTCTTTTTTCACGAGTAGTGCCACCTACTGCTCCACCTGTTGACTCCTACTGCTTTTATAACAGTAGTGCACAGGCCTCTCTCTTGGTGCTGCTCAATACAATAAATCCAGTGTTCCCAGTCGGAAAAACATGCACACATGTGCATACGTCTGCACCAGACCTGACTTTATAAGGAGAAGAGAAAGAGATTGACAAGTTCCCTCTACTTTTTTCATTGTAGCATGGTACACTTGTTTTAGTATTTTCTCAGGCTGATAGACGATGAAGTCAGAGGATGTAATGTTCTCTTCCTAATCCCTGAAGTAGACTATGTTCTTTGGTTATAGTCGACCTGGCATTTTGTCTCTTTGATGCACGAGAAAAAGCAGAAACAGTCAGTGAGGCTTGTGTGCAAAGGTCAAGAAAGTAAATGTAGGATGAAGCAATTTGATTTGTTGCTTCTTCTCTCCTTTTATCATATGATCACTTTAGCAAATGATGTGCTCTGTTTAGTGGAAATATAACGCCTTTAGGAGTGTTTCAATGGGCAGGCAAGAAATATACCAAGTACTTTATGATGATTGGTTAAGAGAGTATTTTAACTCAGTAAGCTTTCACAGCGCTGTTTGACTTAGCAAATAATATAAAATATGAAAAAGATATTACAACCTTATGGTACGCAATACAATTGCAATATGATGAGCCAGATCCCTATAATATGCTATTTGAATTTAAATTGTAAAAATTAGAATGATATAAGAGTTATCAATCTAGTCTCTGAGTGATCAGTGGTTCCTGCTAATACCACACAAATGAACAGCATGCTGTTGTGGACCCAACTGATTCTAACTGCTACAATTATCAACACAGTCCCATGTCATTGTCACTAAAGCTGCTAATGTTATGTTATGCAATGCTTATGTAATACTCAGTACTTTGCTCCTTTTCTGATGGGACAGCTGCTTCTCAAACAATCAGACTGGTTTTGTTTGGTTTGGGGTTGATTTGAATTTGGTCTCAACCGCCCACTTAATGTAACAAGCATGGTTAGTTTTCACTGATGCTCTGATAAAAAGATAATAAAAGAAGTCAAGTGAAGGTGGTGCAAAAACACTCACTGCAAAGTAAAACAACAAAGTGCTCTCTTCAATTAACATCTACAGACATGGAGAAAATTGTTGGTACTGTTATGTTAAAGGATGAAAACCTGACAAATACTAATACTACTTAACCAAAAATTAACAAATGAAAAGCAAACTTTGCTTTTGAATTGTGTCTCCACAGAATTAAAAAACACAAACTAATGAAACTGGCCTGGTTAAAATTAACGGTGCCCCTAGAAAAGACGTAAAATTATGTGCCCATAAGGACATGCTAAACTAAGATGTGTCCTGTAATTAGCATCACAGGTGTCTTCAGACTTGTAATCAGTCAGTCTGCCTATTTAGGGTGAAAAGTAGTCACTGTGCTGTTTGGTAGCATGGTGTGTACCACGTTGATCATGGACCACAAAAAGCTAAGGAGACAGTTGTCCAAGGAGATTAGAAAGAAAATAATAGACAAGCATGTTAAAGGTAAAGGCTATAAAACTATCTCCAAGCAGCTTCATGTTGCTGTGACTACTGTTGACCATATTATTTCGAAGTTTAAGGTCCACAGGACTGTAGGCAACCACCTCGGACGTGACCACAAGAAGACAATTGATGACAATTTAAAGAGACGGATAATATGAATGAGAACCAAAAAGGCCAGAACAACTTCCAAAGACATTAGAGGTGAACGCCAAGGTCAAGGTAAATCAGTGTCAGCTCACACTATCCATCGCTAGTTGAGCCAAAGTGGACTTAATTGAAGATGATTGAGGAAGACTCCACTGTGATAGCATACATCATAAATAAGGGCCTGGAATTTGCCAAAACACATATTGACAAGCCACTAAGCTTCTGGGAGAATGCCCTTTAGACACATAAGACAAAACTGGAGCTTTTTGGCAAGTCACATCAGCTTTAAGTTCACAGACACAAAAATGAAGCTTACAAAGAAAAGATCACTGTACCTACTTTGAAACATGGAGGAGGCTCGGTTATGTTCTGGGGCTGCTTTGCTGCATCTGGCACAACTGGCTGTCTTGAATCTGTGCAGGGTACAATGAAATCTCAAGACTATCAAGGCATTCTGGGGCAAAATGTGTGTCAGAAAGCTTGGTCTCAATCTCAGTCATGCCTCTCTGTTTGGCAGTCAGATGGGTAAGTCTTGAGTTTTTGGTGGATGCCGGGAGAATGTTACCTGACTGCAGCTTGGAAATTTGATGGAGGAAGGATTATGGTATGGGGTTGTTTTTTAGGGTTGGGGCTAAACCCCTTACCTCCAGTGAAGGCCAGTCTTAATGCTTTAACATGCCAAGATGTTTTGGACAAGGCTATGCTTCCAACTTTGTGGCGACAGTTTGAGGAAGGCCCTTTTCTATTTCATCATGACTGTGCCCCGATGCACAAAGCAAGGACTATGAAGACATGGTTTTATGAGCTTGGTGTGGAAGAACTTGACTGACCTGCACAGAGCCCTGTCCTCAACCTCATCAAGCACCTTTGGGATGAAGTGGAATAGAGATAGTGAGCCAGGCCTTCTCACCTTACATCAGTTCCTGACCTCATAAATACCCAATGGATGGGCACAAATTTCCACAAGTCCTCCAAGAACAGTCGAACCTGTTCTCACTGCACATGGGGGACAGCTCTGTATTAAAGTACATGTATTTGAAAACAATGTCATTACGGTCCCTGTAGGTGGTCAGACAGTCAATACCTTATTCTTACAGTGTATATTTTTGGTCTTGTTATACCTTTATTATAGAATAGGGTAGTAGACAGGCTCAGAAACTGGAGAGAGAGAGAGCGTGGGTGAATGACTGAGCCATAGGTCAAGTTTGAACCCAGGATGCCCACTTTAGTGACAGTCTGTACATGGGGCTTACGAACATAACCGCTAGGCTACTGACGCCCCACATTTATTTCACTTCAATATTAGGACTGATTCGGTGTATTGTTCTTTACTATAGTATAAAATCACTCATAAAACATTGTCATAATATGATCTTGGTAAATGATTTGTTTTTCAGGAGCTGATCACCACCTTGTACATCGGCTTCCTTGGCCTGATTTTCTCCTCTTACTTTGTCTACTTGGCGGAGAAGGATGCTGTGGATGAAGAGGGCAAGACCGGCTTCTCCAGCTATGCTGATGCCTTGTGGTGGGGCGTGGTAAGGCAGCACAACTCTAAAAACATACATTGTACAAGTTAAGAGGGACTTCTCTCATGCTAACGTATTAGTTTTTACATGTAGGGTTTTTTGATATTTTGTTTAAATGTGCATTTATTAGCAAGGTTCCTCAATGCTCCTTGAATTTCTCAACACATTTATCATTCCTGAAAGGTAACATCATGTGCACATGAAGAAAGAGTCTACTCTCTAAAGAGCTGTAACAAATAGTCTGCATAATACACTCTTAAGTAGAGTCCTCATCAAAAAAATGGAGATTGGCCACCCTAGTTAGAGCAATTATTAACCTCCTTGTGTTTTCAGTTTGCATGTGTCGCTGTAACACTCAACACAGACGCAGAAGTGTTGATGTTTTTCTGTGCACAGAGCTGGTTTTTGCTTATTTCCCTCCATGCAGAGGGCTCAGGTTTCCAGAGCAGTTAATTAAACATTTGAATTGAAAGCAGGGAGTAATGAGAAACCTATGGCAGCCTTGTGCAGGGGATCAGTGCACCACAAAGACACGGCAATAAAACCATTCACCTCTGGGCTCTTTGGCTCAAAGAACTGTTAGAGCACCAATATAAAGTGTCAGTTCCCTTAATTAAAACTTTAATTGTGGGATTATTCCCTCTATGTAACGAGGGTTAGAGGGGTCACGGGGTCCTCGCTGGTCTATGGAAGGTCGAAGAAAAGCTTTTATTTGTGTTGCTCTGTTCAGGAGGTTGAGAAAATGAATCCCAACTCGAGATTTGTTCCTTTTGTTTTGTTTTTTTTTGAGACTGTAAACTTGAGAGCGATCATGCACTGTTCCAAGAGGTTTGTGAGTTTGTATGTGCTTGTGTGGATGTTAATCAAAGCTAGAGTGAGCTGATTGCAAAGCTCTCCCAGCGTGAATTCCTTCTCTTGGCATGATTTTCACATTCGGATGTGCAGGTGCAGGGCACAGCTGGTGGACAAGCTAATGCAATGATTCACATCCTTTCTCTCTCTCATGCTCCCTGGCTCTCTTTCTCTGTCATCCTCCTACCCTTTCCACTTTTCTTTTCCATTTGCAGACTGTTGCATAATCGCTGTTATATTTCAACAACCTTAGACTTTCAAACAGAGCACACTGTGAAATGGAAAATAAAGAGAATGGGCTTTTTAACTAAATGAATCGTATGCAATCACAGATCAGAATCTTTTCTTTTATTTATTCTTCATTTAACTAATAACAGATTGTTTAAATTTGTTTCTATTTAATAGCTACAGTGCCATTGAATAGATACTATATGTAGTGTAAATGAGTGACTGCATTAATATTTACCCCCTTTTTAAGTCAGTATTTAGTAGAAGCACCCCTTGCTGCAATCACTGAATCCGTGTGGATAGGTCTCAATCATTCTTCTTTGAATTTGTCCTGCCACAAATTCTCTACAGCATTGAAGTCTGGATTTTGATTTGGCCACTCCAGAACATTCACCTTGTTGTCTTTAAACCATTTCTGTGTAGCTTTCTCTGTATGCTTCCTGTCATTGTCTTGCTGGAAAATAAATCTCCCAAGCTGTTCTCTTTCAGACTGACTAAGATTGTCACAGGATTTTCCTATATTTTTCCACATTCATTTTACCCCTGACTTTTACAAGCCTTACAGGGCATGCTGCCTAGGAAGGATCCCCACAACATGATGCGGCTACCATGTGCTTCCTAGTGGGAATGGTGTGTTTGTGGTGATGTGTTTGGTGTCTGCAAACATAGTATCTTGTATGATGGCCAAAAAACACCACACAACTTACTCTGCTTCTGATTGGCAAGAACTTGCTGATTGCCTTCATTGTTTTGGTGAGCAAGAATGTCTAGGTAAAAAAACACTTGAACACTTGGCAGTCTGGAAAATTTAGCAATGTGATCAGAGCTAAGGTAGCAACACTCTCTGTCAGCATAATTATTTCATGATGATCCTTATTAACTTAAATAAAGCAGCAGCTGTTGAGGGTCAGTATGCAAATACAAAGGCTTATCTTTAGATGTGCCAAATGTGCCAGAGACATTCAAAGTAGAACTAGCAACCTAGCAAAGCAGATAGATTAATGGAAAATCGTCAGGCAGATTCACCTTGCAAATCTGAAAAGATTCTGCAGGGTCTGAGCACAGATCTGACAAATCAGCATCATTGAGGAGAGGCAGTAGCTATGGGCGGAGTATAGTTGAGCTGAAAGCCCATAGCAATGGCTGTCGCAAGTGTAGCAGTTAGCTGGGATGTAGCTGTATTATAGCAGCAGTTTGATCAGGACTGGACCACACTGATTCATTAAAAGAAGAGGGAAGGATCGCACTGAAAGCCTCTCATGGTATTCGCCCTACCCCCGATCGGCTTCAAAATGAGTTTGCAATAGATACAGGCGGGGTTTAGTTGTGTTGCAAGACCATACCAGTGACTGCTCCTGAAGTGATTATCTTGGATGTTGTATAAGGGCAGTTTTTATCAGACCTGGACAGCATTTCTTTATTGAAAGAGGAGCAAGGAACCACAGGAAAGCCTTTCTCAGAGATGTTTTTGCACTTCTACCTACCAGCCTCGGCATGAGTTTTATCTACCAACTAGCTCCACCATTCATAAACTACAACAGTGCCAGAGTGCTGAGTTCACGTTAATTACAGGAGCTGGGTACGCCTACACTCGGTTTGTCTTGTGGCTCTGATTGGCCTGTAATGGATGTGACAGACAGATTCTTAGTCCAGTCATCTCTGAGATTATTTTTGAAAAGTCCTGTCCTCCCCAAACACTTTGTATGGGGCATTTCCCAGGTGAATATGAAATAAATCCCATATGAACATAGCCTATCTGATGTCTGACTGGTTTCAGCACGGTGTGTTTGGTGTGAACTTTACACCACAACTTTAGATGGATCTCACACAGATATGGTGCTAGAGGCCCCTGGTCTGTAACCTCTGAGGTTTTTTTACACACTCTACAGTCTGAATAGGACAAGTATTTTTGAGTGGGCCATTCCACTCTGATGGTCCAAGGACATTGTTAAGTCATTGGATTTGTGGATGAAGGATTAGATCCCCTAACCCCCCTCCCCCAACGTACACCCACCCACCCTTCCCGCCCCTTCTGCTTCTTTTTTACTCCCAAAGCCCTTTTAAGTATCTCACCTTACATCAGCCGCTTTGTGTTAGAGCACAGCAGCGGTTCATGCGGCGATACCCCCATAGACACCCTTGGTGAGCCAAGTGAGCTCTGAATGTGTCAGAATTGGCTCAGCTTTCAGAGTGGGTGTACATGCAAATGCAAGAGGTATTTGTTTTCCTCCTTCAACCCAGCAAATTCCTACACTCACTGAGGATTAGTGGTCGGGAGCCTCAAATGCCCTGAACATCGCTGACAGTGGTGAAGAGAGGCCAGAATGACTGATGAACTACTTCTTTATTGTGAAACTCCTATTGTAAACTGAAGAATTATGCATTGAGTGCTCTGTAGACACTTGTATTTTGTTATTAAAGTTTTTTAAACATGCAAAATGCATTTGATAACTCTTTAATTAGTTTTGTCCAAATATATCTTCAGGGAGCTCCCTGCTTGGCTCATTTTGTTGCTTAAGTCTTTGACATACTCTTTAGCACTTCTACTTGCACCAAGCACACCCTATTTAGGGGACACTTTGTAGTTCGACCTGCATTGGTGATACCTAGATTTTGCTGAAATTACATCAGGCATGCTGCATGTTTTTCTTTTCTGTTGCCACATGTCTCATGCCTGGATAAGATTTCCTTACCTGATCTTAGAGGCCCTTTCCTTATTTTCTGCTTCTAGGTGACTGTCACCACCATCGGCTACGGAGACAAAATTCCCCAGACGTGGATAGGAAAAGCCATCGCCTCCTGCTTCAGTGTCTTTGCCATCTCCTTCTTTGCTTTGCCTGCTGTAAATATTATCTTAACCTGATTTATTAAGAAATCATGTTATTATTGATATCTTTGCAGTTTGAATAGATACAATAAATGTCCTCCCTTCTCCCAGGGTATCCTGGGTTCAGGTTTTGCCCTGAAAGTCCAGCAGAAGCAGAGACAGAAGCATTTCAACAGACAGATCCCTGCTGCGGCCTGCCTCATCCAGGTACACTTTAAACTCTTGTTTTATATTTACTTCTGGGCTTTCAGTCTTTATTCTGATTGGACAGTGGATAGTGTAGCTACCAGGGAAAGAATAGAGAAAGGAGCTACAGTCTGAACTTTAACCCAATATTCTGTGCTGTGGTAGACTTATTGAAATTGATGAAATTGCTGAAAGCACAAATGATTATCATCAATTATTATTATTTTTTAAATTATTAGTATTTTTTAATTATTTTATTTTCTTCTCTATCAGCCTGGGAGGACATAGCGAATACTCCCTGTATTCTCTCCTGTGAGATGTTCTCAGTTGTAATGTATTCAACCATCTCCTTTTTCTCCCTCCCTCTTGCAACCCATATGTTAATGACTCAAAGTGATGTAAGTTGTTATCAATTTTAAACCCTGAGCATTAAACAAAATTATTAATAATAGAAAAAAAAGAAAGAAATTACTAAAATGTGACTGAAACTAAAATGCATTTTATTTAAAGACTAAAACTAAGACTAAAAAAAAAATAGCTGCCAAAATTAACACTGGTCCCACAGAGTGAGAAATTTGTCTTGGGCTCTTCATTTGTGCAGCAGCCATAGACAACAATCAACAACATACAGAGTACAAATGAAAAACTCTTGAGTGTAAATTGATTATTACCCTTAAATGACGTAGAATATAAATGCCATTATATTCTCAGAGTACCTGTGCAGAAATGCGAAAGAAAGTCTAGTCCAGTGCCCTAGCTGCTATTAAATTGTTTTATAGACAAAGAAATGATTAATTTTAATCCTGTTTGGTCTACAGCAAGAACTCTGAGCCTCTTTCCAGAGGGTCGCAGTTTATACTCTAGAACGTGAGATTCATCATTTATAATTTTAATGGCCTGCAAAGGTTGTAAATGATGAATCTCATGTTTAACATCATAATTTTCATTAGTACAACTTACTTTTCCAGCCTTTTGTTGCCCCTTTTTTGAGATGTGTTGCTGCCCTCACATTTAAAATGAGCTAATATTCTCATGATATGGTAAAATGTCTCAGTTTTAACATTTGATATGCTGTTTAAGTTAAATGTTGAATAAGTATGGGTTTATGGATTCACATTGCATCCTGTTTTTATATACATTTTACAAAGTGTACCAAGTTTTTTGGAACTGGGGTTGTACAATCACCCATAACAAACACAGACAGTTAAGACTCTTGTGACACAAAGAAAGCTTTGGATCTGCTAGAAATTAACATAATACTGCTCCTAATATTTTTGAGAAAAGGTTATTTTTGTGCGAAAACGCCATCATCTCACTCTATATTTTATGGTGCTTGACGTGTGACTGACAGCCTTAAGATATGATGATGATGGTAAGAATCAATAAATAACAAGTAAGCATTAGAACATGAAGAACTCAAGTGGTTATTATGGCAAAAAACAACTTGGATTATTTCTCTTTGTATTAAAGAATGTCTCAGAAAATGGCAGATATTATATGGAGATAAAATTAAAAATCAAACTAACTCAAACTAAAAACACCAGTACTTATTATAGCAGTAAACATAAGTCTGCCATTATTGCTACAACATTGAATCATCATCAAAGTTGATCGGCTTCTCTTCAAATGCTGTTTAGAGCAGTAAAATTGGAATTAACATGATTATTTTCCTGTCTTCATAAGACACTTTGGAGGTGCTATGCAGCAGAGAAACCAAATGGCTGCGCTGCGACTTGGAAGATGTATGTTCTCACTCCAGAGGCCGTCACACAAGTGGAACCTGAATCCAGCCCCTATGTCAGGAAACTGAATTTATCGGTAATGATCTACTTATTTCTACTTGATTTTTGTAGAGATTCATGTGTTGGAACCCCTCTGTACCCCTAACCAGGCCTGCCCAGAGGTTTTACTGGGCCCCTGACAAACCCAGAGAATGGACCCTCCACAGGTGTATTTAATGACAGTATCATTGTGTGTATGTTGGATCAGTACAATTAGCGCTTGTCTTGGTACCACTTTTCTATACATTTCTGTGGACTTTTTCTGTAATTTTTTGCCACTTTCTGCCTATTTTTGCCTCTGTTAACCCTTTTTGCCACTTTAAACACATTCAATCCTATTTCACCACCACCATTTTTGCCACTTCTTAATCATATTTCATCGCCTTTACTGCTTTATTTCTGCCAGTTTTTACCAATTTTGCCCATTTTTGACACTATGCACCTATTGTCACCCGTTAACCAATTTTAACCACTATTAATCTCTTTCTTTTGGTCACTTTGTACACCCATTTATGCAATTTTAAGTGCAATTAGCTATTTCTTATACCCGTTTTGCGCCATTTAACCCATCTGGCCAATTTTTAATCTATTTTATCCACCTTTTCTGCCCATTATATGACTTTAAACTTGTTGTTTCCATTTTTGGCTTCCTTTTTATGGGAACCCATTTTTGTCTTAGTTGACCAGTTTTGCCATTTTTTAACCCAATTTCCCTGCCTTTTCTGCCAATTTTTGTTACTTTCCATCTATGTTTGGACTCTGTTAACATATTTTTGCCACTTTGACCCAATTTTGCAACTTTTTAATCCCATTTCATCAACTTTGCTGCCCATTATATGACTTTAAACCCATGTTTGCAACTTTTTGCTTATTCTTGTTTCTGACACAATTTTGCCCCTTTTTAATCCTATTTTAACACATTTTCAGCCAATTTTGGTTCCTTTGAACCCATTTATTTCCACTTTTTTGCCTAAGTTTGCCATTTTAAATCTATTTTGCCTAATTTGATCCAATTTTGGCACGTTTCTCTAATTTCACCAACTTTTCTGCCCACTCGACCACTTTAAACCCATATTTGCCACGTCCTGCCTCTCTTTGCCTCTGTTGAGCCATTTTGGCAACTTTTTAATCCAATTTCCCCACCTTTTCTGCCCATTTTTGTCACTTTAAACCCATTTTTTGCCTTTTTTTGCTTCTGTTAACCCCTTTTTTTAACCTGGCACACCAGATGGATTTGTTTCACACATCCATCTGGAAAACCACTCATAGACGGTGTTTGGGAAAGGGCAGAGCCTTTGAAAAAAAAACTCAGAGGGTGACTGGCTGAATGTTCTGTCTGTCACATCTTTACTGGCCAATCAGAGCAACAAAACATGTGATGTAGCCGCAACCGAGGACTAAACTCCATAGAGAACTACATAATGCGAACCATGGCGGCTATAGACATGTCAGTACACGACTTTTGTGGTTTTTGAAAAGAATAACTCAATGCTGTTCTTTGTTCTTCTTTGAACCAAGAAATGTCGTCAAGTTCTGATAAAACTAGCACTTTAGCAGCATCCACACTAATGTTTTCCACCATAATTGCACCGGGATACTGTTGCTGCTTGCTTACGTCACAACTCAGCCCTAAAGTACTGCCCCTTGGCGCTGATTGGTCCTGTCACTTACCAACCGGGCCCAAACCGTTCAGGCGGGACCTTTGCAAGATGGATTCACCAATGAGAAACACGGAAATGAGTGCATTCATCTGCTTTGCAAGGTTACCCCTTTTTGCAACTTTAAATCAATTTTAATTCTCTTTTAGATAAAGGGGGTTTACATTTTGAAGAAGGCTTTATACAAGAACATAAATACATTTTGAAAATACACAGTATATTTTTTCTTTGATTAGACTGGTTATTATCCTGGTAAAAAATAAAATATGGTTATCTCGCTAACTTTACAATGGACTATGATTTTCCTGACCTCAGTTTGTCTGGGCCCCAGAAAGCTCTCCCCTTTATGGGGCTTTGCCCCTAACACAAAAAATCAACTTTTGACATCATGGCTTTAGTCTCCTCTTTTACTCTTCTTTTTTATTGTCTTTACTTTGATCTTTACAATAAAGGTGAAAACCAACCCAGACAAAAACACCATCCAGCCTTTTCACCTATTATTACCCTTGTTGTTGGTTACTCGTTTTTAAAGGTGATGTAAATACGTGTTGTTCCTCATGTGAAGGTATATCCTTAAAGAAAAGAATCCTTTGAAGTTGAGGTGACATCCACAAAAGAGCGTTGTCAGAAGAAGCCTGTGGTACTGCTGGGCTGATTTGCATACGTCTGGCCCACGCCGTATTGTCCCCTTCTGAAGTTCACCTTTCACAACAATATTAGCTATGTTGCGCCCAGGCCATACAGCATAAAAGGCCAAGCTAAGTTCCCACAAACATACACACACGAGGAAGGGCGCACAACGCACACAAAACACACACATGCACCCCCCCTCCAGCCAAAGGCCGGACTCCACCAGGATGACTCGAGGCCTTTGTCTCCAGCAGACAAAGACTCAGTCAGTTGAGATGATGTCACTGCCGCCTTTCTCATGGGAGTAAACCTTTGTCTTGTAGCACAACAACAAAAAAATCTTTGTGTAGCATTGAACCCACATGTATTTGAGAGAACGATGGCTGCTTCCGCTCCTTTCTGTTTCGGCATGTGACTTTCTCCTCTGACTCGCTCTCCCCTCTTCTGTTTCTTCTGACTTTACTTCACTTTTTCTTTATCTTCTCTGCTCTTCCTGTCTCCTCTTTGACTCCTCTGCTTCCTCTCATTCATATTCCTACTTTTTTCTCTCCTCCTGCTCTTCGTATTTAACCCAGTGTCTATTACAGTTTCTTCCTGGTCTTTTTTCCCTTTCAGCCCTTTGACTCTCCACCACCCTCTTCTCTCACCCACTACTAATGAGTCACTCAGACCTCGGGTATTTGGATTGATCTACCAGCCAAGAGTCAATGCCAAAGTCTGGTCCACCAAGTCCAAATAATTGAGTTTCTCTAAAGGTCACGTTGATGACGTTGGTGTGGGTCAGCGGGTCTGAGGGTTGGACTGTAGGCAACATTTAGTTCTTTAGAAACGCTCTGACTCACTCAGCACATAACCATGATCTCACTTTACCACTGATGTCACATGCCGTGTTAAGAGCTATTAAATAAGCTAATGATGTATAACAGTTATGTAAACTACAAGAAATATGTAAGTTTTAATATTTCGGTTTTGCTGGAGGTTTTTGGTGCTCAGGCTCACTTGCTGTTCAGAGAATGTTAACGGGATATTTCAGTATTTTTGAAGTTGAGTGGTATGAGGTAAGTAGCAGTAGTAGTGGCGTTCGTCTCTGTTGATTTCAGGGAGATTGCTCCTTTCAGAAGGACTCACTGGTTGTACTGGCCAGGAAGCTAGGCTCTACAGTGTAACAGATGGGTACAGTTTCTGATAAAAATGGGCCACAAAACAATGTTGGCTCAAATGTATGCACCATCCAAAATTTTTGAAGTGTTTTTTTTTTTAACCCAGAAAGCCTGTGTTTTCAGTATTTTACAATGAAAGAGCACGAAACTGGTAGCCAAAGCCTGCATTGTAAAATAGTGACCATAACACAGAGGCTTTCTGGGTAAGAAATAAAATGCTTGAAAACTTTCAATACTGCATATGTTTGAGCCAACATTGTTTTGTTGCCCATTTTTACCAAAAAATACATTTATAAGGACTCTCTTGAAAAAAAAATATAAAGAGGATTTGTTGATTCTCAGGAAAATAACTCAGATTTCTCAAATTTAAGAAGCTGTGTATTCACAAGAAAAAGACAAGAATTTTTTTATTTTGAAAGGCTTAAATGTGCGTGGACTAGAGATAAAACGGTTACCGTTATTAATGACAACTGTGATCAAATTTCCCCGTTGTTGTCATACCGTTCATAGTTTATCTATAATGAAAACTGTTAGAGATAACCACACTAATATCATGGATAACAATGAGCAGTATGTCTGCTCATTGACTGAGGTGAGTGGGGGAAAAAAAATGTCCATGGATGAAGATGTAAAGAAACATGCCATAAAGGAGAAGGCATTACTATGTCACACCCGCCTGCACCAGTCACTGTGACTGAGACACAGGCAGACAAGTAGACCTAAGGAGCCCTTTAGGAGCCAATCAAATCTCAAAGCACTTTGGCATTATGAATCAAATTAAACCAAAATGCAGTAGCCTACCTGAGATTTACGGCTTGACCAAAAAAAAAAGCCCTCATACTGTTAGAGTAATATGCACACACTGGCTTCAGATGCTTGAAAAATACCCAATACTTTGGAAAAAGTCCTGTATGTTAAAAATAATAATCCAATGTTGAAATCTAACCATTGAAATCGCTCACTCACTTTATATTTTTTATCAGAATGACTTGATTTTAATTTTGCTGAATGTTCTTGTCATTAAAGTGATGTGCTCCAAATTTGTTAAATGGGTCATTGTTCCTTCTGTGCATCAGAAAAAAGGGACCAAGAGGAGGTTGAAGTCCAGAGGTAACGGCTCTATCATGGCCTCAGAGCAGACCGTATCCATCCCTCAGATCACCTACGATCACATTGAAGACTCTGAGGAGAAGAAAGATGTCCCGTTCTTTATGGAACAACCTGGTGGGCAAGTTGAAGGTAATGTTCTGGAAAGTGCCCCGCTTTTATATTGTCAATATGAACAAATAATTTGACATTAATAGTAAGTACAGTTATTACAATTATTCCTTTAACTTCCTCATTTTTCAGTCCTCTCACTCCTGTTTGAGTTTTTCAAAGAAAATCTCCGTACCCCTTTAAATCACCTTTTTTCTATTAGCTCAGTCCCAGACAAGTCCAGAAGCCAACATCCTCATGAAACCCTTTTGCTTTATTTTATTACTACACATTACTGCTGACCTCATTTTGAACGCCTTTGACATCCAAATTGTTTCAAAACCTGACAGGACAGAAAGCCACGCTCTGTGAGGGTGCTTCTGAAGTGCACTGATTGTTGCCTCCAGGTTATCTCATGCAGTTTCGTTACATTTATAGACCAGCTGGCGAGGAATCTAATGTTACACTGAGGACATGACCAAGTGAGCTAGTGCAGTAATGAAAAAAACTTCTCCCTGAACCTCATTAAACTTTTTTGGGATGAAATAATCCACGATGAGGGCTGTGAAATGATGTAATGCTGCTATGAAGGCCTTGGAAATTCATTATTTAGGAAAAGTGTGCTAAAGCAATCTTTACTGATGATTCTAAAAATGATTTTTCCTCTCATATCAGCCAACAGCTTGTGTTTTAATCACAATAAATTTTATCTTGAATGTCTAAAATAGACATTATTCAAGATAGCGTTAGTAAGAGGCTATCATTATTAGCAAAACCTTCAAACTAAAACAGATTTTTCTGTCTCCTTTGGATCTGTTAACACTCAATCATTTTGACTCTTTGAGCTTATTCAGTCTAAAGAGGTTATTTCTCATTATTGGAAACGTCTCCTGATTTTTCATTTTCACACAGTAAACAGGAGCCCTATCCTGATCCTCTTAGACCAAAGATGGCTGCCAGGTGTCTTCTGAGGGACAGATGGAAGCCATTACAGTCTCAGTGGTGATTAGAGGTCATGGTTACAAGCTCTTTACTGCTTCTCTTGTCTCCTGAGCTGGCCACAGACACTCAAAGTGGGCTTGAGTGGGGAAAAAAAACTTAAAATAGTTGGCTTGTCAAGGTTACAAGTGGGAATCTCTTGTTATGCCATTTTGCAGGTGACCAATACTGCTTCAGTCACGCCAAAGCTGAGTCGTGTTTTCTCTTTGTCCTCAGAGAGAAAAAGCCTGAATGAAATGATCATTCTACATATATTTATTACACTTTAAATTGTTCCAATCTCATCCGTGGGAGTGAAAGCCTTGTTTCTTTTAAATACAGGTCTATGTAAAGTGATGATCAATGGCTGTTTGGTTAGAGGAGACCGTGGTTTCACATCCTGTGTTAAAAGCCATCCCCTTAGAATGAATTGACCCAGACTGCAGGTTAATAGATGTACTTTATGAGTTTTTCCTGTCAAGGCGTGCCATCATAAAGAGAGCTGGAGAGACATAAAGGCAGAGCATCAGAAGAGCGACCACTTATGAGCGGAAAACTTGTTTAGTTTCCTGCCTAATTGGTTGGATCACAGATAATGAAGCTGCACATATGTGCATGTGGAAAAAGCAATCAGTTGAAGGTCAAAGCAGTTAAAAGTGTGTTCTATCCATTATATTTTCATATAAGCATACATGCAAACAACAGGAAGGCTGTCAGTTTTAGAGCTTTTATTCTAATGTTAATAACCTATGAATGAATTGATACACGTGTATATTTGCAAAGAAAAGGAGATTGGCCAAAGTTTAAATGACATAAAACCCTACAAAGAGGCCAACTGTAGAGCGATGAAACAGCTTGGGACTTTATGATGTCTGCCTGCAAATAAGTCATAAAACAGGCAGCTTTAATTTAAGCTAATATCTAGCTCAGGGCTCATGTTTTCTTTTTTTTCTTTTTTTTTTTTTTTTTTAGTTTTTTTTCTTGGATTTAAAACAAAGAGCTGTTACAGTGACATTACAGTGATCAGTGGTCCTGCTGTTACTCATGCAACATGCATTTTTCAATTACTTAGCTTATGCAAGCACTGCATGCACTGGATTTTGTATGCCTTTTAAAAAGTCAGGCCTATATAGAAAAGTTTACCTGTTTGTGGGAGTTTGAGAGCCACAAATTTAAGATGCTTTTTCTCTTAAGAAGTTTATATTTGGAGTTAGAAATTGCAAACAAATACAGTGAACTCAGGAAGTATTCAGACCCCTTTAACTTTTTTTTCTTAGCTGCTGCTATTATAGCCTGATGCAACAACTGAAAAAAACATTTTTCACACCAAGTGCATGAGTTTATTTCAATTTCAATCAGGAGAGGCTTAATACGAGTTTAACAATAATTTATTTCACAAATTGAATGAAAGAATTGTGCAAAGTCCTTGGCGATTAGACTCCACTGTGATGATTTCATGTATTTGAAGGGGTAGTGAAGCAAACGGCAGGAGTAGGATAAAACCCTATAGAGTCTAGACACTGGTGTTGGTGTTGAGAGATGCAGGATCAGATGAGGAGGAGCAGACTTCTGAGAAGCTGTCCAGGAACTAATGAAGTGGCATGAAGGAGGAGACTGAGCCATACAGGATGAGCAGGAGACCTGTGAGGATCTGGACTAGACGCTGATTAACTGAATGGAGGTGGCTGTGGTGGAGGAGGGTTGCAGCATCAGCGCAGAAAAACTGGCTTACTGTGAAAGAGAGAATAGCAGATTTTAAATCTGACAGGTGCGTGATGATTGGTCAAACGAGACTGTGGCAGAATCTGATTAGCTGAGTACTTAGGAGAGTGAACTCCCATAATCAGCTGATCATCAGAGCAAGAAGAGGGAAAGAATGGAAAAGGGAGAGATGTAAATGAGTTGTCTCTTAAGAATGAGCAGAAACTGTCTTCCTGCTTGAACGCTGAGCTCCATTTCTGATAAATTTGCAAAAAAATCAAAACTTCTGTTTTCACTTTGTCATTATGGGGTACTGAGTGTAGTTTGATGAGAATATTTTCTTGACTGTAGGATCAGGCAGCAACATAAGAATAACTAAAAAAGTGGAGGTGGTCTGAATACCCCCTGAATTCACTGAAATCAGAGCTCCGGTAGTATATTGCAGGAACAAATCAATGCTTTTGTAAAACTGACCCAGAGCATTAAGTTTTTGGGTAACACAGCTAAACAAGGATCTGAGCTTGTTAGGAGGCACAGGTGGTTCAGGTGATAGTTATCTTGAGGTACCTTACACATTTTCACATACATACATTATTCATCCCCCAGACAGCGACATTAATAGTTTATGCCTTTGTGCAGGCTGGAGGTGTTATGTTTTCAGGTTGTCCTTCTGTCTTTCTCAGCATCTGGGCCCTTCTTTTGAATTTAACATTTCAAGAACCCTTAGAAGGATCTTTTTCAAATTTCACACTGATGTCTGCTATGAATCAATGCTGATATTATTAGATTTTGGGGATCATAGATCAAAAGGTCAAGGTCACTGGGCATTATCCCATGATTGTGATTTCCCAAGAATGCTTTGATGAGTTTTCCTCACACTCTGCACAAATGTATAGTCTAACTTAAGAAAGGACTGATCAAATTTAGGAGGTCAGGGTTTCATATCAGTGGGCCTTGTGTTCATCCCTTGCTTGTGGACACAATATCTTGATAATCCTTTTGGGAAAATTCTTCAAACTTTGCACAAATGTCCAGTCCAGCTCCATGATGAAGTTATTAGATTTTGAAGGTCAAAGGTGAAGGTGAAGCTCATGAATCGAACGGTCACAAACACCACCTCAGCCCTTCTGTGTTTAGAGTCTGCACACAAAAACACCCTAAGCTGCTACAATCCTTTGCTTAATGGGAACTTGGCATGGATTGGAAATTGAGCTGGGACATTTTCAGCTACTAGATCTGATTCCAGGCCTTCCGGCACTGGGTCCCCCTGCAGTTTGCTAACAGAGTCCCAACAGGCTGAGCTGCTGCCACATCAAAAATATTCTTTAAATTTACCATTAAATAAAAACCACTGTTTTTAATGATTACAAGTGCTTTAAATACCATTGGTCAGTTATTTAAAATTTAACAAACAATGACTTCTTTTTAGGAATATGCATGCTCATTTGCCCATAAATTTGGGACCCAGATCCCAATCAAAGTGTCAGTGAGGGAGGATGGATTGATTTGTAATGAAAAGCAGAAATTTGATTGCAAGAGTTTGAAGAAATTGTTGTAGCTGGCTCTAATTGTATCTCATCCTTTTTTGCAGGAATTGTCGGGATGTTCAGACAAACAGGTGAGTCCTTCTAGCTCTAAACTGACTAAATGGGATCCTACAGACCGTATTATGACATTTTTTACTGACTTAAAACCAACAAATGTTTTAGTTGGTTTCATGATTTCTCCCTTACGTTTGTACGCCATAATTTTCAAAGATTCACTGTGAGACCAGGAGCATTTTTTCTTCTGTTAAGGACTTCTCTTACTCCTATTAAAATCTCCTCTGCGTTAATCATTAACTAGCCTCCCTTTTTAATATGGCTCCGACACTTTTTAATTAGACTCGCTGGCTGGCTGGGCCTTTGTCCCCAACCAGACCAAACCAGAGTCAGACACTGGTCCTGAGCTGACCCGGCCTCTTTTCTTCACTGGGTGCCCTGCCAACACTGCGGGTGAGGAACTGGGCTGGACTGGGTATGAATGGAAAAGAGCCCAGGGTACTGTGGGGACCTCGACTGGGGATACTAAAGAGAGGGAGGAGGGGGGATGTGGAGGTGATAAGCAGCTATTGTGGAGCTCCAGTGGTCAGAAATAAACTGGTCATTGTTTGATTTAGTCGGTGTCCGGCTTATCGCTCCACTTATCTGTCTGGCCTCACCCACCTCTCTGTCTGTGAGAATCTCTCAATGGAGCCCCCTCACTCCCTCACCATCTCACTCTCTCTTTCCCTTTCCGCCTCTGTTTCATTTTTCCTTTTTTTCTCTGAACTTATTCTCTCCCAACCAAATCACATTTGCTCTGATGAGCTAGATAAACGACATCTTAAAAAAGTTGTTTGTGTAGCTGGTAACTCTTGAGGCTTATGGTGGCTCTTCTTAGCACTAATTCCTCCCCTCTATTTCTTTCTTTCTCTCCATCTCTCTCTCTCAATCCCAGTATCTGCTTCCTTCCGGATCGGACAAAGTCAAACAAACTCATTGAGGTTGAATGGGTTTAGCTTGAATTGAAATGGTCATTCTGTTCCTGGACATAGATTTGCCTCCATTCTTTATCACAATGGAGGACTGCTGCTTTGGAGGAGAGACTTGTCAAAATCAGACGCTGACAGCCTGAGTGCCGGTCAAGAGCCAACTACACGTTATTCTTCGCTGTTGTTTTTAGCCCAAATAACAGCCAGAGAGCCAAACCCTCCAACTCCAGCACTGAAACCTGTTTCCTTGTATATAAATGGCCAAAAATACATGTAAACCCAAGTTTATCAGGACTAAAGTCAGTTCTTGGAGTATAATGTTTTCTAAATTCACCATTTAATCCAGTGATAAAACTTTTTCTTTCTTTCTTTCTTTCTTTCTTTCTTTCTTTCTTTCTTTCTTTCTTTCTTTCTTTCTTTCTTTCTTTCTGTCTCCTCATGGTGTCAGGCCCTCCTCAGCATTCTTGGTCATCTTTCACACTAAGCTGCCCTGGATCTCCAGGTATTTTTCTTTTTCTTTGCATCTGCTTTTATGTTCTCCTTACTCACTATTGGATAGTAATACATTTATTTGCATAACACTTAAAAAAACAGGGGTTTAAAAAATGTAAACATTAAATAAGCATTAAGAATTATTAAGATATAAAAGAGTAAAATCTTAAAATCATTCTGAAATTTCTGTCAATTTTGTTTGTTTTTTGCTGTTGTTGTTTCCAATTTTAAGATTCATTTTTTGTTGTTTTATCTTTTTCTATTTTTTTCTCTTTTTTATGCACTGTTTTGTTATACAGCCCCTTAAAATGCAAAATAAAAAAAACAAAATAAAAAATAAATAAAACGTATAGGGAGCCAGTGCATTAAAGCTAAGTTTAAACCAGAAAGAAAACCTGCTTTACATTTTTTAAGTTTTTTTTGTCATTTTCTTGCCAGTACTATTATCTGCAAAATGTTTTTTTCATCTGCCGAACAAGTGAACAAACAAATTCAAGCAGGGCAGATTAACTGATTGATTTTGGGGCTTCTGGCTTCATTATAGAGACAGTTCAGTGCCTAGAGTCTGATTTTTTTTTCCCCACAGATGTGACATAAGAACAAGGAATAAAGATTGTAGATTATGACAATTAATCATCCACTCTCTTTTGTCTCTCAGCATCTTAGGGCCTCTGTGCATTTGTCACTTTCTTGAAATCTAATTTTCACTCTAAACAAGAAACTATTATCTCTATGCTACGAAAGTCTTAATGCTGGATGTATTCCTGTGAAGTGTATGCTTTTGTCTGTGAGCAAGATGAGTTAATAAAACTCACATTCTCTGTATGAATGAAGAAGATTTACACTTAATTACAGTAGAGCATTCTGAGTGTACTGAAAATATTCTTTGTTTCTGTTTTCTTCAGTCAGGAAGAATCTCGACAACAGCACCTCCATCGACATCTCCCGCGCCAACAGCATAACAGACGAGCTGGACTTCATGGCTGAGGACATCCCCCTGCCTGAAGAGACCGCCAAACCTCAGTAAGTTTCTCAGTATTTCCCTCCTGCTCCTCTGTGGAGCCTCCATTGCTCTCCGATCCATCACCCTGCTCTGACCTCCATTCTCTGATCCATATAATACTGATTTGCCTACTCGACGTTCTTCCTAAAGGCCTTTTGTCAGACCGGAGAGCCCCTCTAGCCGTTCTCTAAATGAAGCTGTTTTGTTGAACTCTCTCGAGGGTTAAAGAGACTCTCAAGGGCTGAGGCTATATCAGGTACACAGAGTTATAGAGGGGATTATCCCTTTAGTCTAGAGGGAAATGTCAAAGAAATCCCTCTCAATGGGTTGTAGGACATGTTAAGGTACCGGATGGCTTGTCACTACATGCCCTCATTGGACTGAGAATCAGCTGCTGTTGGTTTGTGTGTAAAATGTGAATGTGCTTCAATGGTTCTTTCTTCTATCATGCTGCAGCAGAGCGTGTTAACGACAGCTTTTGAAACAATGTATTCCCCATTATTTATCTATTAATTCCAGTCTTTGTCTAAGACCAACAGACCAGCACAGTGTGTTGTTTTAGTGTGTTTCTACAAGTGTGTTTAGTGCTCGTACGAAGACACCAAGTGAAAAGACTTTACTCTGACAACATGTAAACAGTCTTGTTTGGCTTGATGTCATTAGTAGTAGACTGATAGAGAGCCACTGGGACTGAGTTATTTAGCATCATTAATTCAGATTAGAAGCCTGAACTAAAGTATGAAGTGAATTCAGAATACAAAGGGTACTTTTCACTTGTCTAGCTTTACTAGCCTCGACAAAGAAGTAGTCAGAGAAAGTTGTCAGACCATGACGACAAAGTGAAAACAGAATTTGAGAATTTTTTTGTAATTTCATTAAAAAGAAAAAAAACTGAAAATCACATTGTCATATGTATTCAGACCCTTTGCTCAGTATTTAATTAAAGTATCTTTGGCAGCAATTAAAGTTTCAACAAGCTTTGCACTCCTGAGGGATTTTCTGCCATTCATCTTTGCAAATCCTCTCAAGCTCAGTCAGGCTGGTTACAACCATTTTCAGACCTCCAGAGATGTTCAATAGAGTTCAAGCCAGGGATCTGGCTGGGTCGGAGAGTTGTCCCTCATCCACTCCTGTGTTGTCTTGGCTGTGTGCTTAGGGTCATTGTCATATTCGAAGGTGAATGTCCGACCCAGTCTGAGGTGCTGAGCACTGCAGAACAAGTCTTCATTGAGGATATCTCCATACTTTGCTCCATTCAGCTTCCCCTCAACCCTCACCAGTCCCCCGGTCCCTGCTGAAAAACACCCCCACGGCATGATGCTGCCACCACCATGCTTCACTATTGGGATGGTGCTGGGCAGGGGATCAGCGGTGCTTGGTTTCCTTGGCATCCTCAGAATCTTGTTTCTCACAGTTTATAGCACTTTCAGGTGCTGTTTTGCAAACTCCAGGCAGGCTTTCAATTGTTTTGCACTGAGGAGAGGCCTCTGTCGAGCCACTCTGCCATAAAGCCCAGATTAGTAGAGGGCTGCAGTGATGGTTGTACTTCTGGAACTTTCTCACATATTTACACAGGATCTCTGGAGATCAGTCAGAGTGACCATCAGGTTCTTGGTCACTTCTCTTACTATGGCCCTTCTCCCCTGATTGCTCAGTTTGGCTCTTGGAAGTGTCCTGGTTGTGCCAACCTTGTTCCATTTTAGAATTATGGAGGCCACAGTGCTATTGGGAACCTTCAGTGCAGCAGGAAGTTTCTATAGCTTCCCCATGCCTTGTAACAATCGTGTCTCTGAGCTCTGCAGGCATTTCCTTTGACCTCATGGCTTGGTTGTAGCTCTGATATATACTGGAAGGTTTTCTATAGAGAGGTGTGTGCCTTTGCAAATCATGTCCACTCAGTTTAATTTACCACAGGTGGAATCCAATCAATGTGTACAAACATCTCAGCTAAGATCCAGAGAAATGGGCTGAACCAGAGCTAAATGTCAAGTGTTGTTGCAAAGGGTCTGAATACTTGAGTCAGTGTGATATTTCTTTTTTTATGAATTTGCAAAAATGTCAAAAATTCTTCCCTTTGTCAGTATGGGATATGGAGTGTAGATTGCGGAGGAAAAAAGCACCTGAATATAGGGATGGTCAGTATCTTAACCATGTACATAATTCTGTATAACCTACAACATTTTATATTCACATGTTTGAAAAGTGATGACGCTCTTCTTCAGCCATTCTCTGGTAGCTGTCTGTCACACCTGAGAGAGTAAGTACCTACGGTTTTAAACTTATCTCATGTAATAATTTTTGGAAGAAACCAATCACAGCATGGATGGGTGAGATATCATATTAGCAAAATAACTACAATACAAAATTTACTCCATGAATGAAATTAAAATAGGTGAAAAATCTTGTCTGATTTTGGAAAACAAAATCTACCAAGCAACTGAAGTGTTTGTATATCTTTTATAGTCCTAGGGTGCATTTCAGTTTATTTGGATCGACTAATACTAAGTTTTATTCCTTTTTAATTCCTTTCCCCCTCGTAATACCTCAGCTGTTTTGTGACTAACTTTGTTTACAGTCCTTTTGTTTTGATGCTTTATTAATTTTTTTTATTTATTTATTTTTTTTATCAGCATTACCAAATAGAGAATTCACCCTCCTTCTTGGTTTCCATAGATGTTGTACAGAACTTTGTAGAGTATCCTGCTTCCTTTTTTGCAATTCAACAATCAACTAACCCTCTAGCTTCTCCTCTCTGTGCACTCTTAAAAAACAAAAAAGTTAAAGCAGAGCCCTTTCCCAACACCACAGTTCACCTAAATTTAAAGCTTTATTTTATAATATTAAAAACAAATAATAGAAGTCTCCACATTAACCATGGGTTACCCAGTCTCTTTTCTACTAACATTACTAATAAAAATAAACTTAATTGTAAAGTGAGTTATAAACAGCAGCAGAACCGTTTTCTCTCTTGCAGTCTTTTGACCTGCCCCTTCGTGGCATCGGTCCAGGACTCTTTCTCTGCACATCACTTGAATTCCCAAAGGTACTGTACCACCTCTCTCTTTTCTACTCCTTCTCTCCTTTAACCCCTTTTTCTAACTCTTCATCCCTACAAAACACCTGTGAACTTAACATAACATAAAAACCATAACTGGAAACTAACCAAACTTCTCCTTTAATCATTATAGATTAAGCAGAAGTGTCACTCCCAGAAAATGTTGTAATTACAGTTTATCATGTTTCTGGACTGGGTTTGATTTTTTTTTTTTTAATAGGGATGCTTGTGATAAACATTTCATCATACCACATGAAAAAAAACAGTTATAACACAGCAACAAACATCGTGAAATCACAGTTAATGTTCTTGATTTAAAGAATATTTATTCAGCTGACATCGTATGCAGTCTGCTGGTATCCAACAATGGAAGAAACTTGTATACAGTTTATTACCTAAGGAGTGAAATTGCTGCAGTTGTGTGTGGTATAAACTGAGTCGCATTATAATTGACCATCTAAGATTGTTTTTTTTGCCTTGTGTTGTATATGACTGATACATGACACATGACTGATAAAGCAACATTATGTTAGAGTTTTGTTTCATGTGCTTCGGTTCCCACTGAAGGTCTATCATTAGTGGTTAAAAGTTACATTGGAGAGGATGAGTTTATTAGAGACAGGTTTACAAGGTTCCAAACTAAGAAAGGTAACATCTAGAAAGTTTAGACCTTTTGGTATAAGTTGAACAAACTAATCTATTTTTGTGCTAGCATTAGATAATAAATTGGGTTGGATGACTCATGGCTCACTGTTTTCCACAGCTTGTTGTCAAAAATGTACTCTAGTCTTGCTTATTGCTTTGTCACTCTTTCATCCCTTTGCCTCAGCTGTTGTATCAGTCAGTACTGAAATGGGCTAACTGGCTTCATTTTAGCTGGTGTCTGAACCAGTGCTGTATAAGGTAATATGGCCTGCTACCAAAGTTACATTGAGCTGAATGTGATTGACTCCATTCTCTCTGTTGGAAGTTTCTGTACCATGAGATTGACTTTGAAACTGCTATTTTAGTTGGACAAGTTACATATTGTTGCTTTAAAAAGGAAGAGTATATATAGATTTGAAATGCTTTCATGCATGGACATATGAGAGGAAACCCTGATGGTATGTATGGTAGAACTTGTTGCATAGCTTCAGCATAATACACTACATCTCCAACCCACCATCTACCCTGCTTATTACTGTCAAAGAAGGAGACACTGAGACCCAAAGTAAACCCTAAGTGGCACTGAGAGTCTATAAAATGATCAGGCCTGAGCTTGTTTTAAAGGATCACGCAAAGAAATGTGCAGTGTGTAGCAAATAAGCTGTTTGTCTTTTAAAAGATGGCACCGCAATCATAAAGTATGTAGGTCACATGCTGGTATATTATGCTATAAAACAGCCTATAGTAGCAGCATGTTGCGTGAAGGCCTTCGTTTCCGTATATGCATTCAGCCCAACCTTTTTTATAGTCTGCTTTACATGACACTTTTTCAACCTCCTGAGTGCTGAGGTTTTGTTTAGTTTCTCCCACTTTTTTTTGGAATGAGTATGACTTGTATCCCACTTGTGTCCTAAGTATCCTATAAAAACTACTCCAAGATTTCTTCAAATATTCCCAAAATTTTTCAGTGAAACTTGATCATAAAGCTTTAACACTCCAATAAAAAATCCCCCCAAAATTTCTGAAAACTTTCAATGCAAAATCCCTCTAAAATTCTTTTAACAAATTCCCAAATGTTTGCATTTACGTTCCCTGAAATTGCCATTACAGTTTTTTTAACATTTCAAAGGACACCCCCTCTGAAAAAATCCCAATCAGATTCCAGAAAGAAATACAAATAGATTTCCCAAATTACTATGAAAATCCCTGAAAACCTGCAAGCAAATTTCCCAAACTCTTTATGATAATACCAAAAGAAATCCAATTCAAATTTCCCCAAAACTTCCAATGAACCTTTCCAAAATATACAAACATGTCCCCTAAATTTCTTTCTAACTTTGGCTTGGGCAAAAACTGTATGTGTGGGCATAGATGTGGAGCGTAAGCTGCCTGAGGGCTGGAAAGAGGACTGACACAACCCTGGCCGTGCTCTGGATGTCCTGGATGTCCCAGTGGACATAGGGAAATAATCTGTTGAGAAAATAAAGTCCACACCTTCATGATGGAGTAAGGGGTGGATGTGGCGAGTAAGTAAGGCCTTGGGTACTGTCTAGGCAGTTAGTAGGGTTGCCTCGAGCCCCTGGTTGGGCTTTGGATGTCCAAGGTTGCACTAAAGAGATACCATCAAGCTTTATCTTGGCTGCCGAGCAACATGTGTGGTGACATGTGTTGACTCTATTAAAATAGTAATGTGTAGTGTACTTTTGGGTGTGTAGTATTTATATTTCAGATTTAGGCATGGCCTGTAGTTCTTTGGCATTGTTACCTCAAAAGAGATGCCTCAAAAAATCTGTTCATTTGCTTTAATTGCTTTTACCTAAATGCAGAAAGCTGTCATATTATTTTGTTTCTTGAGGCCTCCAAATAGCCAAAACTCCCCCTGGCTGCAGTATGGGGTCACTTTACAAGCACATTGACAGTCCATGCCTCTTGAAAAGATGCAGGAACCATATTAAAACTGAAAACACTCATGCTTACTGTCATGCAGATCTGTCAAAATATTAATCCTGTGTCCTCTCATGACTTTAACATGTGTTTATGCTTATAAATGTTTTGTAATAAAATTTCTGGTGATTTGTTTGGCATATCTGCTTGTTTTTGCGGGTGTGGGACCTCTGCCTTTTAATGCCTGAGTGTGTGAGAGTGAGCCTTCCAGCTGCAGAGACACTCAGTGTCTATTTGTATCCCTCGCACGGCTTCTGTGCCCACAACTCAGCTCTAACAGCCAAGCTGAGATTTGGGCCATGCTGGGTGCTTTCCCATAACAGCTGGTTTGTTTTGCCTGTGGTGTCACGCCACCAGGGACGGCACTGTCATTTGGCATCCTTATCTGGATTTCTGCAGACGGCTACCACATCCACCCTCGCTGGCTGAGGCGACTCGCACGCATACGCACACTGTCAGTTTTGAGGATTTGGAGTTCTTCCACCAACTCAGGGCTGAATTTGACATTCTGGCACCTTCATCCCTTTTTTCTATCTCTGTGACAGCACGAGCTGGAACGTTCCGCTGTTTGCATTTACTTTGCAGAAGCAGACAACTCCCCCTCTCTGTGTGTGAGAGAGGGAGGCATCAGTACAGCTGGCTGTGACGTCTCCAGGCTACTGAAGAGGAAGTGGTGCAGGGCAGCGTCCGCACGCAATCATGTCTTTTTCTCCCTCAAACTCAAAACACACACACCTTCTGCGCACAAACCCACACAAGTGTACTTTCCCCCCTCTCAGGGAATAAATCTTTTTTATTGCTCTGTTTGTTTATTTAATACCAGCTTATGATGATTTGTTGCATTTTATGAAATTTCCCCACACAAAAAGCGCATACACACTTGCTTCAATGCTCCTAATGTTTCCTTGTTACTGTAAACACTTCTTTCTTCATTTGTTTACTTTCCTTCGTGTAAATGAGGCTTGATCTTGCTTAGATTTTTTTTTTGAGTGTGTGTTGGGTTGTGTGTTTGTGTAGCTGTGCACTTTGGGGATGAAAATATCTGTGATTTACCGGTCCACTGCAGACCGAAACCATAACAAACCCCAGCCGAGCTTGCTGATACGACATCCACCAAAAAGCAGATTGACATTTACCCTCTTTGAGAACGAGTGAATGTTTCCAAGTAAACTTCTCAGACCCCAAACAGAGGAAGACCTTGTTTGGGTGATTGTAGTGATTTTGTCCTATCTGTTATTCTCAGCCTGACCTCTGTTGTAACCCCTCCTTTCTACCACAGTTCAACTGGGAATCGAAAGCAGCCAAACAGAGAAGCATCACTTTATAGAACATATTTCCACAGTCCAGTGTCGATGTTTTTTACACCACTCCATCCAATGCTTGGCATTAGACTTGGTGATGTGAGGCTTGAATGCATTAAGAGTTAAAAGCTATCCTAAAACTAAAAAAAGGAACTGTTTCTCAGTATTTATGAGATGCCACTCCCATCATTTCTACCTCTATACTGACTTAAAAATAAACTATGTGTAAGAATAAGTCTGCCAGTATGACTCTGACATCAATTGTAATCAAACAAGTTTGATATTTACAATTCTAGGTCTTAGTGCTCTCTGATGTAGTACCTACAACAACCAATGAAAGTGAGCAGACGGGGCAGCGTCACCAGCCTGCTCATACATAATTTCACCGCTCATAACCATAAACACAACTGTAGCTTCAGTCCAGCCAGGATTTTCATCTTGAGTCTTTCCCTTGTTTTATGATTTTTGCTGCACCTGTAATGCATGCCAGTACAGCCTGTTTGGAGGGACAGCAAGAGGATTGTTTGTTTTTCTGAAGTCACGTGATCACGCGAGGTCGCTGGCAGGTTGGCACATGGGTCGGCAGGTGTGTGTGGTCTCCAGTGATCTTACAGTCTGGCTGACTTGTCTAGTGTGCATGTTCAGACGATTAAAGATGACAAATCGTTTGAAACTGTCCTTATGTCTGTGGTCTCCAACGTTTTTAAAATCGTTTCAGATTTAAAAATCGTCTAACGTGTGGCTGGCCTAAGAAACATTCATAACTAAAATACAGAAAAAGGTCAGAGGTCTATTTCAGGATTTAATCATGTATAGATCCTTTTTAGAAGTAGTGACATGGAGAGTGACTTGCTTTGACTTTGTAGCTTTAGCTTAAGCTAACATCGCTACCCTGACCACATAAATAGCATTTCTGCATAAGCCAATGTAGCTAAGGTATCTCTAGCAATGTGTGCTTTAGCTAGCTTAACTAAAGCTTAGATATCATACCTACATAGCTTATGTAACTGCTTTGTGAGCTTAGCTATGTCGCTACATTAGCTACATTGCTCTGTTATCTATAGTTAAGTTGGCTTTAGCAATGTGAGTTTCATGCAGCTAATAGAGCTGCATAAGCAACGCAGGCTGGAGTACGAGTTTTTTTCCTGTAAGCAGACTGTTTACCTGGCTTTGTTTAATGTTTTATAATCAAGATTCACAGGTCAGGTTTTTAACTTTTGGTGTCCTAACCCTTACCTTAACCCCTAACCCTAAACAGAAGTAGGATGAACGGCTGTAAGGGCTGAACGGGCTGCAGCCAGACTGTCTTGGGACAAACTGCCTGGAGCAAGACTATGGACTTGTTTGCACCTTACATTTTAGGATGGATCACATTGTGGTAAAAAAATATTTTCAGAACTTTAAGCAACCACTTATTTTTGATTCAATCAGGCCCTCAGTTGTTCAAAGTAAAAATTTGTTTGTTCTCCTAGCATGAATTGATGAGACCTGTGTAACTTCCTGTCAATAGTGGTGTTGATGAAGACTTTAATCATTTAGATCTTTAATTATGGCATCAGCTTCAATAAAAGTTAACTGCCCACAATCATCTTGCTCTCCTTTGTCCAAGAAGGCACTAAAAAGGGGGAAAAACCTGTCATAGCTCGGTAGTTTCTGTCATCTTGTGACCTGAGACAGTTGCCCCTCCCTCCCGCTGGGTGTGTCCAGCCTCTCAGCCCTCCTCCTCCTCGTGTACTCTCAGACCTGTAAAAGCCTACATGGGCCACCTGCAGGCAGCTCTTAATTAGTTCCCCTCTTACAAGCCAGCCGGAGATAAACAATGAAAAGCCACTGCAGCGCTGCGGGAGGGGGTCGCAGGCAGAGACACATGCATCACGGCCTGTCCTCTTCAAGTAGGGGCCTCTCTCTGCCGAGCAACTGGCGTCTTTTGTGCAAAGCTCTGAACAAATTGACTTTTTGTCCGCTCGGCCTCTGTACGCCTGTCTCCTGCACTGTACTCTCATATTGATGGCACAGAGGGGTGTTTCAAACATATGGTGTTTAGTTAGGAGGAAAAATCTAAGACACATTCATGGTTTTTGTCGCAGGAGTCTTTTTAAACCTTGAGAATTGTCACTTTGACAGATGCTTGCGATATAAATCAAGCCTCCTTCCCCTGCAGTTTGCCCTCCTTCTCTTCAAGCTCTGTGCTCCAGAACATGTGCTGACCAAGACGTTATTTTATGGCTTTTTATGCAACATTCAACAGTGAGTGTAATGTGAACATATCCAATAAATCCTCTTAATATTCTTGGTGTTACTGCCAAGTATTAGAATGACAAACCAGACTGAGGGCCCCACTTTGGGCACATGCAGCAGACACAAATGCACACACACTTGTGCACAAAGACAAACGGATGGGGTAAAATCCAAGGCCTCCTGCCCTGCAGCAAGAAAAAAAGCTGCCTAGTTGCTGCTTTATGAAAAGATAGTGAAAGAAACTTAGAAAGAAAAGAACAAATTGTGCTCCGGTTTCTTGACTTTATGCCAATTTGTAGAGCATAAAGAAGGTAGAGAATAGTCCTTGTGCAGTAAAACAGCTACATGCAGATATATCATACTCTATGGACAGCAGAGCAGTGCACAAAAGGATCCAGTCTTTATCTCGTTGTCTAACAAACTGTTGGTTTACACTTGGTCTTCATTTACTTGCTGTAACATATTGTAAAGAATTTAACTGTTCTCACTTTTCAGGTAAATGAGACTGGCTTAAATGCTTCTTTAAAGCTGGCAATGTAGTTATATGAAAGCAATAAGGTCTATGACAGTACTGTAAAATTTTGTACTTACTGTTTTTAGATACTTTTTTCCCCATGCATTCTGCCTAAGTGAACTTCGACATGCAGTTTATTGTGCGTTTAGCCAAAAATGTTCAGTTTTTGCTGGAAGCGTAAATCATGACAAATAATGCAGCTGCTGCCTGCATCTGCTTAATTTTGCCTTGGTCACCAGTCCTGACCTGAGAACAAATGAATTTACTCTTGAGGATCTTGTGCATGTGTGCATCCACAAAATGAGAAATCCTTATGAAAACTAAAAAAATGTAAACTTGAACTATTCTTTCTTGTGTAAATTTAGTTTTGTAGTATTACACAGTAAATTTACCTGAGTAAATTCTACTCAAACTGAATAAAATTTTACTCTGAAAAATATAACATTTGGTCCCAGTCTATTTGGAGTAGATTTTACTCTGCTTGCAGAGTGATGTTTTCAGAGTTTTTTTTTGTTCTAAAAAGTGTTTTTATTTAACTCTAAATGATTATTATATGCTCCATAATGAACAAAATAAAAACAACTCTAGAGCAACTGTACTCACTACAGAGTAATACAGACCTTAGTTTACTCATTGTAGAGGTTTTTTTTTTTTTTTCCCAATATAAGGTGATATTTAGTCCTTTCAGAGCTTTTTTTCATTCCTTTTAGAAATGTTCTCCACTCCCTACGGTACAATTTCTCCTCCTTTTGCAATGGGGTAACGCTTATGTAGAACTGTATCTTATTCTAAATGATTGATCTTCCTCTTTATAAAGAACTACATTTTCCTTCTAAAAGATTATTCTGCCTTTCCACTTATAAAGGCATGACAGCAAAGGAGGTTTTGTTTTGCTTATACATATTAGACATAGTGTTCTAATATTCAGAAACAATTGCAATGAACACGACAAGGACCCAGGAGCAGAGCACGAGATGAGGCAGTAAGGTTAAAGACGTTTATTTGACAACAACAGTGCAAATGATGATAAGCTGGCTGGTGGTTGGCAGAATCACTGGCAGTGAGATGGAAACACTGCAAAAAAGAGGACAAAATGGAGTTAGATAAGGCAAAAACTCCCTTAAAATCACTAGATTATCAAAGGTTGAAGAGGAGCCAGGTTACCTGATTAGAAGCTGTAGTACACAGGTGTCTGAAAGTTCATCACCAGGTGAGGAGGTCTTGATTGCCAAGGCTTAGCTGCAGCTGGGACACCTAACAAGCTGCAGCCATGAGTGATGCCAGCTGAGCTAGAACTTGAGTGGGTGTGGTTAAAGTTTTACTCCAGCAGAATTTACTCCGTGTTTTTACTCCAACTCTGGCAGTGGCTGGTAATAAATACACTCAAAAAAGTGTACATTTTACTACTTTTGAGTAAAACATTTTTTTTACTCTGGAAAAATTACTCCCAAGATTTTCCTGTGTACCATCTTTGCTGTGTGCAAGTTTTGTTAGAAAATATTTATAAAGGCCTGTTTTGATGCCTGCATAAAGGAAGAATCATGTCAAAGGCAGAAGCAAATAAAAACCTGGCTGTTTATTTAAGAATTATTGCAAACATTTATTTTTATCTTGTTGGGCCAATCACAGCGACAAGACGGAAGAAGGTAGTAGAAATGTGCAGCTCTGTACTAACTAGGGGTGTAACATTACCTTTAAGCTACGCTTTTATTTTGACTAGCGATTGCTGCAGTTGCTTAAAGTTTGTAACTGAGGGAGAAAGCTTAATCTCCTCCACCCCAGCCTCCTCCTTTATAGCATAAAGCTTGTTACATCCTCACATTAATATTTATGCTACTGTGGATTCATTGCTTTTGAACTAATTTTATTGTATTTAGTATGCATTGTCATCAATGTATCCATCCATGTGGAGGTTTCTAGCTATATGCTTCCTGGATAGTCAAAGCCTGCTGCCTGACTAACCATCTTTTGAGCAGAGCCTTCTCCACCTCTAAAACTGTATATCAATTTTGCAATAAAATGGGAGGAGCGTGTTCCTGACTGAAATGTGTTAAAATGTACACAACATGAAAAAATGCAATTTTACTGCATGGGCTACTGCAATAAAGAAATTTTTTCCCTCTTAAAATAGATATTTATGGATGTGACATAGCTTGCTTACAGCATCGTAAAGAATACAGTTCAATTCTACTATCATTGTGGAGAATATTTTTTTCAATTATTGAATATTGCACCCATTTAACTGCCTGAAATACAAAGAAAAGTAAGAAACTGGGAGAGATGCAAACAGTATGTTTTGCTTGTGTATGTCTTATACACAAGTGTGGCCTCAAGAGTGCATTTAATCCTGCTAAATCCTAAATGTTATCCTCATCTTAGCTGTCCTCTGTGTCCTGTTTCGTTCTTTCTTCTCCTCGCCACCACTAATGTAAGAAAAAAAATGAACAAAGAAAATGAAGCCGGAAATTGCTGTTTTAAAAACATGACTCCCTGAGTTGCTCTGTCATGTCACGGCTGCTTTGTCGTTTCTGTAGGGACAAACATCAAGGAAATAAAAGCCCCTGTAATTTGTTTAAATAAGACCTTACTGCTGTTAACAATCACACTATGTTAATGACAATCAGTGTTTTGATTAGTTGCCTTTTAAATGAAGTTGCTTCTTGCAGCCCTTTTCCCTTGGATTGTTTTCTTTAATTAGCAGTATATTTGCCTGAATGGACCGTAACATTATAACAGTGAGGGTAAATACACAAGTTAACCTAATGATCCAACATAATTGCACAATTTAATCATTAGACTTCTGTTAATGGAAGCCAAATTAAGGAAGCCTCAGGATATTTATTACCATACAAAACAGCAAACTGAATCAATCTGATTAAAACTCAGCCCTGCTGCTAATTTGAAAATGTTTCCCTCTTCATAAATAATTAAAATTATTACTAAAGAGGAAGTTATTGGACTAAAAAGTAAATCAGTTACTGAGGCTGGGGAACAACAAACAAGACTCTGAGATCCATGCTAATCAAGCTGAGGTTTCTGTTGATGATAGTTACTTTTTTAAGCAGCAATTCAGTTAGTATTAAATTTAACCCAAAATTGTTTAGTAATTTAAAATAAACAGGGAAAAGCAACATGTCCTGACCACAGTAGCACTGTAATTTTGTGGTCAACACTGATAAAGTATAACTTGACTGGTTGACTGAGGCAGGTCTGTAATTCTGAGTGAACTGAGTGAACTCACTGTGCACCAGCAGCTCCTGAAATAGTCTTCAGTAAGTAAACCTTTCACGCTATAGAGACCATGTGAGGAGCAACAAGACCACCAAGAGGTGGAAGGAGTGGAAGAGAGGAAGTTGGGATTGTAGTTTCTTTCTTTATTTGAAATTTCTTTAAAACCATAGAGACGGGAAACCTTGTCAAGATTAAAAATATCTTTTCAAGTGACCTGACTGAGACAGGCAGCAGCACAGTTAACAAAGATTCTCACAGCAGCTATCAAAATAAATAAAATTAAAGTGCATAATAACAATCATGGAGATGTCAAGCAAAACATCGACAGTCATATATTTAGGCATCAGAATAAAAAACACTCTGATCATAGAAACTCAGCTGAATATTATTTATTTATGCTGTAGTGCAATAGATTACCTTTCAAAAAGTAAACACTTTTGAAAAAAATATTTCTTTTTTATTGCAAATATTACCATTGTGGATGGCCACATAGGCTAGACCATTAGAAAGTAATGAAAACAGACCTTATAAGCCATGATCTGCACAAACGTCAGGATGCCAGAGATTAAAGTAGAAGGAACTGATAATGCTTTAAGGGAAATTAATGAAATAATTGCCAAAAGATAAAAAGTGGCAAAAATTGGCAGAAAAAAGGCTGGAGAGTGGTAAAAGAGTTGCAAAAATTGTGAAAAGCAGTTGAAAAGTGTAAAAAAAAAATGGTTATAAGGGGCAAAAATGGGTCAAAGTGAAAAAGGAGGATAAAATAGGAAGAGACAGTGAAGAAAAGTGGTTAAAAAGTGGCAAGAAAAAGTAATTTCAACATCAGAGCCCAATAATAGTAAGTCAATATTAATAATTGACACACTTTTCAACTCCAAAGTGAAATAATTGTCGGCCAGAAGAGTAGCACCAATGCTACGGATCCAAGACACATGTATTGATATCATCAATAAATCACAACTGTAATTGTTTAACCCCACTTCAAAGTTCTAATTCCAAAAAAGTTGATATACTGTGTGAAATGTAAATAAATGCAGAATACAATAATGTGCAAATGTTATAAACCCATATTTTATTCACAATAGAACATGAAAAAACATATCAGGTGTTGAAACTTAGACATTTTACCATTTCATGAAAATTCATTTGTAGTTTTGATGTAGCAATCGGTGGATTGCTCCCTCCTGAAGGGGAAAAAAAAGGACCAGTCAGTCTATGTGCAACCTGCACCTTCGGTTATGATGTTTGATTATGAACGAAATAATAAAATCACAGTTAAAATGAGATTCCTCAGAAGGGTGGCTGGGCTCAGTCCTAGAGATACGGTGAAGAGCTCAGACATTGAGGGGAGCTTGGAGTAGAGATTCTGCTCCCTCCTATTGCGCCAACTGAGGTGCTTTGGGCATCTAATCAAGATGTTTCCAGGGTACACCTAAAAGGAGACCCTGGGTAGACCCAGAACTCGCTGGAGGGATATCCCTTTGTAGCCTTGTGGTAGTTATCGTAGCTGGATGTGAACCTCTGATTATCCAGCAGATTTCACAGTAGTCCCCTCCTGACAGCTTGCACTCTGTAGAAAAATCAAAGTAAACCCCCATTGAGGGGTTTCTTTTGGAGGCTGCACAGACTTGCTATAGATGTTCCCCTGTCTCTTAGAGGTGTGTCTCCCTCCCTGCTCTAATATTAAGGGCACCTGAATAAATACACTCTGTCGTCTTTGAGTGTTTCTCTCCTCCTCCTCCTGTGCCCGGCTCACTTTCTTCTTCCCCCCTCTTAATAAAAACAGTAGTCTGCAGCAGCACCTGAGTGGCCTGTTTGTACAGCCAATCCTAATCCTACAGCCTTCCACATCTCTCATGTCCACTTTTTTTTCCCTACTCCACTCTCTGAGCTCTCCTGCTCTCAGGTTTTCAAACACACCAGCCATGCAGTTTGATGTGGGCCGGGGGGGTTTATTCAGGTGTGGCGGCCGGTGCTGCCACCGCCCAGCCTCTGATGTTGCGTCCATCCGCAGCCAGGTGCCGGAGCCGCGTCTGAGAGCCCAGTGTTCCGGCCTCGGAGATGAATAGAGGGCCTGTTGATGGAGCTCGTCTGTGGGGCCCTGCGGTTTCTCCTCTCTTACACGCAGAAGCAGGGATATAGTAGTAGCCAGGGCGTTCACCTGCATAGGGTTGACTATGCCCCATGCTTTGACTTCAGGGGGATGCATTTGTGTGCGTCCTTGTGTCCTCCACCCTGGCTAAGTGGCCGTCCCACCTGTCTGAATGAACACCTCTGTGTGGGTTGAAGTTAAGGTTGGTCTGGGTCAGCAAAGTAGAATTGGCTAAAATGGGCCGCCTGGCATTGCATCAAGGACACAGCCTTCAATAACTCGGGTTGAAGGGTTTGGGTGTATTTTCTTAGGAGGTGTGATTGGTCTAAAATAACCCTTCGCTTTATTTTAGATAGAGAGAGAAGGGTTATTAATAAAGTATTGACATAAAGGTGTTTTAACTGGCTTGAACTGTAAAGTTTCACACTGTGAATATGCTACAGGTCGATTTCAGCAAAATTAAACACTTGTTATTCAATTTAAACATCTACAAGCTATCTACAGGTCCTCAACAAAACCAGCCAAAGAATCCCAATTTAGTTTATCAGTTGCACAATTTATGTTTCTCCTTCCTTTGAATTAATTTCAACTTTGATTGGAACACATGTAAAAATTCACTGTGCTCATACTTTAAATTTTATACATTCTTTATTGAATCGTAGATATATGTGATTCATTATGATTAATCAATTATGAAACTTAAAATTAATTCGATTATTTGTTTGATTGACTGACAGCACTTATTATATCCTAACTGTAAATACTATTTATAATTTGTAAGTCAGCATTTTAATATTCCATATTTTTGTATTTATTAGTGCTCTTGCAATACTACTTTTATGGCCTGCTTTGTCTAAGATACTTTTTGCTGCTGTTAATTGGAATTTCCCCTTGTGGGACTAATAAAGGAGTATCGTATCTTATCTTATCTTATCTTATTGTATCATACCAGGCCATTCCTATCCTATCCTAGCTTTCATATCTTATCTTATTGTTTTGAATTGTACCTTATTGTATCATATCCTATTGTATCAAATCATCTTGCATCATATCATAAATAATACCAGGCCTTATTGTCCTATCCTACCCCCTTTCCTACCCTACTGTATCCTATCAGATTGTATTCTACCATATCGGATCATATTGAGTCCTGTTGTGTTATGCCATATCATATTGTATCGTGTCATATCTTATTGTATCCTAAACATTGTACCAGGCCTTTTGTGTCCTATCCTAGCTTTTCGTATCCCATTTTATCTGATCATGTCTTTGGAATGGTTTGGTGTGATATGATATAGTGTCATACCAGGCCTCTCTTGTCTTATCCCCCATCCTATTGTATCGTATTTTATTGTATATCGTATCGTATCGTATAGGGCTGAACAATTTGGGAAAATAATCTAATTGCGATATTTTTCCCCAATATTGTGATTGCAATTTGAAATGCGATTATTCCTTAAGTTCCTCATCTTTTGTATTTTCCAACAAACACAAGCAATAAATTAATTTATATTGTAACCAACACAATATTAGACTAAATTAGGGCTTACGTATTTTGAAAGAAATATGTAATCATGTTGATTTTGACTTGTATTGCAAATTGGATAAAAATTTTGCATTGAAGTGAATGATTTTTTTTATGTCATTCTCATACATAATAAGGAAGACATACAAAAATTAAGCATGACATGTAATGCATAATGTCTGCTGCTGCGAAAAAAGTCTTAAACGGGTATTTTGACACAAATTGCAGGTTAAAAAAATATTGCGATTTGAAAATTGCAGCAGGCCATATTGCGATTTAATCTAATTTTCGATTAATTGCCCAGCCCTAGTATCATACCAGGCCTCTCCTCTCCTTTTCCATCCCATCATTGTTTATAGTATTATATCACATAGTATATAATATCGTACCCAGCCTTTAATGTCCTACCCAGTTCCCCTTTCCTAACAGGCTAGTATCTCGTCCGTTTTTTTTCTTTTCTTTTCTTTTACTTTTTGTTTTCTTTTACCTTTTCTTTTACTTTTACTTTTCTTTTCTTTTCTTTTCTTTTCTTTTCATATCCTATAATATCCTGTCATATTGTATTGATCGTATGGTGTGGTAGGGTACGGTCTGGTCTGATATCATATTATATTGTATTGTATTGTATTGTATTGTATTGTATTGTATCGTATCATGCCGTTCCTCTCATTTTCCTTCCCATCATATTTTATTGTGTTGTATCATATATTATGTAATATTGTACAAGCCTTTCTGCGCAAGCCCCCTTTCCAAGCTTTTCATATCCCATCATATCTTATCATATCGTATTGTGTCGTATCCTATCCTATCCTATCCTATCCTATCCTATATTGAATTGATGGTATGATATGATATGGTATTGATCTTTTAGCAACATAAAAATGATTGTATGGCTGGTCATGACTTCCATACTGAGACAGTACAAAAATTATAACTTGAATTCTTGATGACTCTTGAAAGGCTTTTCACTATTTTTTTGCTGAGTTGCGAGTAGCCACATGTGCCATGATAGAGGGGATTACTGTTGTTTTAAGAGAGCGATAAAAACAATATCAATATGTGAGGTAAACATATAATTGTAACAGATATTTTTGTATGGCAACCAGAAGGTATTAAACTGCATTTTAAATGATGGAATTCCCTTCCTTCATAACCTTAAAGACTGCCGTGATTAAAAGAAAGCAACAAGTTAAAATTACGAATCAAAGCTGTTACTTTTCAGTCAGACCGTTTTAAAAGCTTACACTTTATGGTAGAAAAGTTTGTTTGATCGTGGCTTCTCTGAATTTAATATTTCTGTTGAACAGTCATCCTGAGAACTTTTCTTTGAGCTCCGAGAATGAAAGAAACAGTCGATAGACCGTCGCCCACGTGCTGCCTCTATCACACCACCATCACCAGGCTGTACGACATCACAGACACATTCACAGCTTCACCACACAAAGTAGACTGGAATTTGGCACCTTCTTTGCTTGTTAGAGAGACACAACCACAGTGTGTCTGTGGTCTAGTTTCTGATTAAATGTGGCATTCAGAGTTTATTTTACATGTGACATCGTGGCTGTTCAAAGAAAAAGACAAGCAAAAGATTACAAGGAAGAGAGAAGGCTTTCCTTATTTCAGTTTATTTTATAGTGCTTGTACTTACAAATAAAGGAGCGGTCTGCAGGTTATTAGTCATGAGTTACGTGGTGAAGTGACAGTGAAGCTTTAAATCAAAGAAAGGGGTAAAACAGGTTTGTCAATCAGTCACCTCTATGCCCTAAACCCACTCACACACACTCAGAAACACACTTTTTCTCCTCCTTCAGGGTTTTTTTTTCCACTGCTGCTAATAGGAGCCATATAGAGACCAGTTCATAATGACGGACCCCCCAGGGGCCATGGCGAGGCTAATAACTCTCTTAATAAGTCTCTTTTAGTGCTGAAAGGCTGCTCTCTTTATACTGAAAGTGTATATGTGCTGTAAAGCCTTTCCCAGCTCACTACTGTAATTTTACAGCTCTGTTTCAGCCTTTTCTTCTAAAGCCTGTCAGAGAAATTAAGTGAGAGTGCATCTGCAGATCTGTGCCGCAGGCTGGTCCAAATCCAGACCATGGAAAATATGAAATCTGCGTAAAATCAAATTAAATATCCTTGATAACTTGTCTTTTTTTAGGGAGCTGACTAACAACAATTCATGACTTTATGAGAGGGCACAGTGTCAAGTTTAAGGGTTATAAGCAGAGCCGTAAATCAGGGCAGGAGTGTAAGTTTAGATTTTCATGCATTGATTCATTTGAATGTGGTCGGTGCTAAAAGAGTTCATTGTGTATTTGAGTGCAAAAAAAATCTGCTTAAGGCCTCTTAGCAGTATTATGATGAGAGAGCAGAAATAACACCCTAACAATTTAAAATAGGCATAGAAATACAAAAATAATGTTTAAGTTTTTACCATAAATAAAAAAATACATTCAGCTCAAGTCAAAGAAAAAGGGAGGCAAACTAAAACATAAAATCACCCAGGCTAAACCACTGTTATGTACAAGATTGCCACGTTTTTAAAACATAAAACTTCATATGATACTCTTCAAAACTGTGAGTGTTGACAAAAAAAACAGAAGCTACTGGAGTGCAAAAAGAAGTATTTTAGCATGTGTTGAACAAACTAAATCAGATCTTATCAGAGCCGTGTCAGTGGTAATAGAGGTGATTATACTGTATCGTTTCACTGTTACATAATGAGAGCCGTGTTTTCACCACACGCTGCAGGGCACTGTCATACATCTACAGTAACAAGCTGAGTCAGCAAGTAGAGAGAGAAAAATCCAGAACAACAAAGATCATGATTCAAACTGAAAAGATTTACAGGATAGGGGAAGAAGTTTCATTTTAGAACAGCTGAATGCAGGATTTTAGTTCTGTCAGTAGTTTAAGAAGAAAAGCAGTTGTTTAAATTTTTAAAAAGCTGGTGTATTTTTTTATTTGCTGAATTTGAGATGAGAATTAAGACATATGCACTTTGATTTAATGAATTGTGTAAATATCTCTATTAAAGACATTAAAGATTTAATGGTAAGCCTAAGCAGCTCACTGTGAGAAAGCCAGATAAATGAACTCTGAAATCAGAAGGGTTCCTTAATTGAGTTCAGCACACCTGTCATGTGGAAGCCACACCCATCCCCACAGGCAGAGAGTCACTTACTGAGTGGGCGACTTCACTTGTGGTGCAAGTGTCTACCATAAAAGCGACTTTTAACACCAGGAATATGCACAGTGAATCATCAGTGACCAGACGTCAGAACACATTTAAACAGTGACTAGAGATGAGGTGGCATCCCATTGCTCAACACAGATACTGTAGGACTACTTTGAAAACCTCCCTGTTATGCTGTAGCATGCCTCAGAATTTAATAATACTGAAGTGATAAATCAAGAATAAAGGTTCAGCAGGCCTGCTGTCACTCCAATTAATCCAACAACAGCCACAGGAAAGGTAAGGCAATGACGCATGCACTTCTGCGGCATATAACCAATATTTTGTGTTGCAACAATTACTGTTAAAAAGCAAGTAATAGAGACTAAATGTACCCACTATAAAAAGTTATCATGCTGACTTAATTTCTTTGAGTATAATTTAAATTATTTGATCAGATATGATTTACTACCCACAAAAATCATTTTATAGTGTAATTGATTAATCACAATTAATTGCATATGTTGATAATTTGCAAAAGATTGCATTACTGGTAGATTTTATAATAATAACGAAACAATCAAAAAGGACATGCTTCGGAATGGCATCAAACCTTTCAAATAGCTTTTAAAACAGGAGAAGTTGAAACCAAGTACAGATTGTCCACTCACTAGTCAATCTAGGCTGGTGTTAATCTGTGTCATATGATAGATTTTATAGATAAGATTATAGAAATTAAGAGCGCAGAGAACTTTTACGTGTTTGAATCGAAGTTACAAAGCTACTTTAGACAGTTGTAGATGGCATCAGAGTGCAATTAATCAGCATTTTTTGTGATTAATTAACTGGAAATAAGTGAAAATTTTGACAGTTCTAGTTTAAACTCAAACTGTGTAAGAAAACCATGCTCTCCTGTTTGTAAGGCAGCCAGCACATGTGGACACAGTTAGTCAAAAATGTCTTAATTGTTAATCTGCTAATAAAAGCACTGGCTTCAATAAGTTAGTCCATTAATTCTGCTTAAAATGAGTGGAGGTGTACATTTCTAATGCTAAAAGCTGTTTAAAGTTTGACAGTCCACCCCACAGCTGTCAGTATGTTTACTACTCACACCACTGTCTTTAAGTAACATTTTACATGCCATGCATCTCTAGAAAGTCATGATTCTGACCACTTTAAGATCCAGCCAACACAGCAGCCCTAGTCTGTGCATCTGCCTGACCAAAACAAAGAAACGGAATCTTAGAGTCATTCAGTTTACCTTTAGAAGATCTGTATTTCTAGTCTCCTGCTCATACTCCAACAGATTTCCCTGCTGCACTGGAAATTTCCTCCAAATGCAATAAAAGATTTAGTCCAAAATACATTACATCTACAAAGCTCTATGGTTTGCCTCCAATCGACATATAATTAAACTCTATTCATTCACCCATGACTTCATATAAGAGAAGCATCATTTCCAGAGGTGGAAAAAGTACAAAACTTTTGTACTCAAGTAAAAGTACAGTTACTCTGGTCTATAAATCTACTCAAGTAAAAGTAAAAAGTAAGTAATTTTAAATTTACCCAAAGAACTGAGTAGCTACTTTGATACCCAAGGGCTGTCCCAGTGAAATATGCATTTCCTTGCTGGGCAATAACAAGAAAATACTGACCTCCAACCAGGTTGTTTATTATAAGGTTTGACCAATCCTAAAGTACAAGGCAGCAGCTGTTTTGGGATGAAATATTGCATCATTCTCTTGCTATGTGCTACTGACCGTCATATGTTGTGAAAGCCAAATGACTGGTCATTTTCATGTGGTTGGCGGATCTTGGACCTCCTTTTTTTTGGCTTTTAGTGTTTCCTTTTTTTACTCAGTACTCGATGCTTTTAAAATGTAATTAAGTAGAATTCCTAAGTCAAAATATACTTAAGTAAAAGTAAAAGTAGTGACTTTCAAAATTACTCACTAAAGTACAAGTACACAAAAATCTACTCAATTACAGAAATCTGAGTAAATGTAGTTAGGTACTTTCCACCCCCGACCATTTCACAGTTAAATGTCCAAGAGAATTATGGCTGATTGTTTGATAAGCTTTCTGAAGTGTAAGAGTGTTGTGAATGATGTTAACGGAAAGTGGATTCAACAGAAGTTAAAAGGTTTTACTATTCAAATTAGATCTCATGATAAAAATGAATTTAAAAAAAACTTGTGGATATCTTTATTTATATTTACATATTCTTTTGGCTCATATCTTAATTCCAACTGAATTTTGTAATTTGAAAATCATTTTATTTATTTACTTAAAAAAGGAATTATTTTGGGCTTTCACACCTTTATTCACAGAGGAGAGTGGACAGAGTCAGAAAGGGGGATGAGAGAGTGGGTGTGAGACATGTGGGAAAGAAGCCATGGCTGAACTTGAACCCAAGCTCCCTACTTACATGGGGCCAGACCGTACCATTAGGCCATCTACGCCCCATAAATTGGTAATTTTTTTTAATTGGGTGGAATGGCTTTAAAGCATTTTTATTTGTTTTTTTATAAAATTTTAGTTAAACTGGCAGTTAATTACCTTGACCAGTTGTTTTGACACTTTAGTTATGTATGGCAGTAAATAATTAAATAACACCATTGATTGCTAAAATTCATTGAGAAATTGTTTTCTCAGGTTATGTTTTTCTCTGAGTTTGATTATTTATTTAAAGGCAGTTTTGTGTTCAGGATTTTCTTAACATGTTTGGCAAAAATCTGCAAAGAGACTGAGAACTAACAGTTGTGACATATTAGTGAAATAATCTTCCTTCAGAGCTCCAGAGTGATTGAGCTAAAATTTAATTTTCACAACATTAGTATTATTTGAATTAAAACTCACAAAATAAAACATGCCAAAGACAAAAAGATGCAAAATTATCTGCAGTGGTAGTTTCCATGAAAGAATATCAGGTTCAGGCATGGAAAAAAAAACTGTGTTGAGAAATATAGTTTTGGCAGTGCTGATGTTAAGAAAAAAGGTCTAAATATTTTGGGGAAAAAAACAGCCTTTCAAAGTGCATTTCACATTTTTCTCAACCTTTTGACTCTTTTTCTTCACAGTTGATTTTTCATAAAAAGTCTTTCTCCATTTTTTAAAATTTTTCATACGTGACCCTTATGCTCTTCCAACTCAACTGGGTTCGACTTTATTTATGCAGCATTTTTCATATATTAAAACGGTCAGCCTAAAGTGCAGACAATAATACAGAGATTGACAACAATAGATAACATCTTTACAGATGAAAACAAGGAATAAGATGTCATATTTACTATGAAAATAAAATGAAATTCAATGAAATAAAAGTTTGTACAAAAAAGTGGAAAAATTACAATAAAACATAACTTTAAATATTCAGGAATGTATAAATTATAATCTATTATGGTTGCATAATACCTAATGCAAAAACAGGCAGAGGTTGTAAACTCTCTTCACATTAAAATCCAGATTAAAAAGATGTCTTCATTTTTACTTTTAAAAGCATCCAGAGAGCTCACCACTTTAATGTCCAATCAGGCAATAAGTTCCAAAGACTTGGGGCATAAAAGTAGGTTGAAGCCCAAATACCATGTCTTTTCATTCCAAAATAACAAAACATTTTAATCTACCCCAGTTTGATTTAAATTGACAAATTCTTGTCATGCTTGTTCTTACATAAGTGTTGCTCTTTGAGTTTTTGTGTTGTTGCAGCAGCAGGTTATCAAAGTAATACACTACTGAAGGAATACATCATACAAAGTAAAAGAAGTACACCCAGGGATTCTATACAACTGTCATAAATGGTAGCCTTACATTAAGTTAAAACAAATTATGAACATACTTTAGGAAATCTTATCCTAATATATATCTAAGTATTTCCCCAATGGGTTTTAATATTGCATTTACACTCTGAAGCATGTCAAGTGTGTTTGTGAATTCTTGAAAAACTCATGCTGCTCTATTGTGACTCCCATTGCCATTCACAGATTAAAACAATCAAATGCATGCCTTTTAATCTTCTTTGTTTTGTTAGGGATAAAGACTTCTCATTGGACTGAAGCTCTGTAACAACCCAGCCGTGTAAAAAAAAAAAGTTAAACGTCAGCACTTCTGCAGTGTGGAGGAGGGGAACAGAGAGCCGAAAATCCCTGCTGTGACCAGCAGGCTGTGCTGAAGCAACATGACTCCACCTCTCTTCCTCCAGCTCTCCTCCTCACAGACAGCGTCGCTGCGATCACTGAACCCTCTCCGTTTTAAAAATATGTTTCAATGCAGATTTAATAATTCTTCCTCCGCTGGATTTCCACTGAGAGAAAGGAGGAAACCGTAAGTGCAGGGTTGAGTTCAAGTGGAAACATCCTAGTCGGGGATGCTTTTATGAGTTGGGTGTCTGCAGTTGGGTGTGCCTGTTACCAACACCATCAACATCATCACTGCTACTATTTCATTTAACCCTCTCTTCCTGCAGATCATTATATTTCTATGCAATATTTTTCTGCAGTGAGACAGAACAGATCACTTTCCTTGCTCTGTTTTACTGCTTTGAGTTGTCATGTTTGGCTGAAAATAATGAAGCAATGCTTTTTTTTTTGTGTGTGTGTAGGGATATTTGTGGCAGGGATCGATAGAGTTGTTGTTTTTTTCTTGAATTTTCATGCTCCATATTCCAGTATTTTATAGTGTTTTTCCAGACTTTTCTCTGGGTTAAGTAGCCTTCTCTCTCACTCTCTCTTTCCCATTCAGCCTGGCCTGTGTACAAGCCCTAGCAGTTGTCAGTTTCAGGAAATGCACCGTGCTCTGTTGGGAAGTGAGGTATCTGCCTCCGGGGCCAGACAATTTTTTTCCTTTTTTTTTTTTTTTTTTTGGTATTTTTTTTATCGTCTGCTTACGGGAAGCAGCAGATCCCGTAAGCAGTCTATGCTCAGTCGACCTTTCCCCTCTTGCTGCGATTGTATGCAGAGTGATACACAGGCTGCTGAAATAGATACTACAGATAGTTTCATGAATGGAAAGCTGGGTGGATGGCTGAAGCACTTCTATTGTCTCAATACCATTTAGGATGCATGTGTGTGCATGAAAGGCCTAATAGTATATCATACAGAGTTGTGAGCAAGTATTTGACCCTTTCCTTATTTTTTTATATATTTTTTATTTTTTTTATTTTTTTATTTTTTGCATATTTACCAGGTTTAAAGGTTTAAGATCATCAAACAAATTTTAATATTAGACAAACATAACCCTGTTGAATCAAGAAATTACTTAAATGGAATCTGTCTGAAGAAGTAAAGTAGCAGATTGCATAAAGCAACACATCATACAGCAACCTAAAGAAACAACATCATTGACATCCACCAGTCTGGAAAGGGTTACAAAGTCATTTCTAAGGCTGTCCATGGTGGGAGCCATTATCCACAAATGGAGAAAACTTGGAACAGTAATGAACCTCCCCAGGAGTGGCCGACCTATGACAATTCCTCAGAGAGGGCTTTGACAACTAACCCAATAGGTCACACAATCTCGGGAAACACTGTGAGAGCCATTATCCACAAATAGAGAAAACTTTGACCAGTGGTCAACCTTCCCAGGAGTGGTTGGCCTATGCCAATTATTCCGTATGTGCATTGACAACCAGTCCAGGAGGTCACAAAAGAACCCATTGAAACACAGTGAGAGCCATTATCCACAAATGGAGAAAACTTGGAACAGTACTGAACCTTCACAGGAGTGTGCAGCCTATGAAAATGACTCCAAAAGAGCATTGACAACTAGTCAAGGAGGCCACAAAGAACCCAACTGCAAAATGGTGAGAGCCATTATCCACAAATAGAGAAAACTTTGAACAGTGATGAACCTTCCCAGGAGTGGCTTGCCTATGAAAATGACTCTGGGAGAGCACTGACAACTAGTCCAGAAGACAATAGTTGAACTTTTTAGGAGGGTGTTTGTCCCCTTGCATCTGATGTAAAACTGACACAGCATTTTATAAAAAGAGCATCACACCATCTGTCAAACATGGTGGTGGTAGTTTGATTGTCTGGGACTGCTTTGCTTTTCAGGACCTGGACTTGCCGTAATTGATGGAACCATGAATTCTGCTCTCTTCCAGAAAGTACTAAAGAAGAATAACCGGCCAGCAGTTTGTGAAATCAAGCTCAAGAGCACTAGGGTGCGCAAGTCCACCTCTGAATGACTTAAAAAAAAACAAAATGAAAGTTTCAGAGTGGTGTGGTCAAAGTCCAGACATAAATCTGATTGTGATGCTGTGGCATGACCCTAAACAGGCTGTTAATGCTTGAAAGCCCTTCAGTGGGGGCAAATTAAAACAATTCTACAAGAAGAGTGGGCCAGAATTTTTCTTGTATGCATGCACAGCGTCTCACACTCAAACTAAGTACCCTCCTCCTCATTCCCCTCTTTTAAAATGCTTTTTACTTTTTTAGAGAGCTTTCTTCAGGCTCCATATTTCTACTGCTGTGCTACAACTTTAGCCACCCCCTGCAGTCACACACTCACACTCTTGCCTCTTTACACCCTTAAACAGCCTCACATGATCTGTAGAGCAGTGCTGCAGAAGTGTGTGCAGCAAAAACAAAGCCGTATGTTTTCAGATGGGGGCTTGAATGTGATGTATGAGCAGACTAAGTGTGTTTCTTTGTGAGTGTGTAGGAGTGGGGGAGAGCTGCTTGAGTCCAAACAGGATATTGTAGTACACGGGGGCACGGATTCTTCCTGCGGCAGTTTGGCTCAGCGGGTTTCAGGACAGACTCGGCGACAGGCAGGCAGCACCCCCTACGATGTTACACACACACACAAATACACACAGAATCTCCAAGCCTCCCATCAGATAACAAACCCAAGAGCCATCCTCCCTCTTTTACGAGGAAACAACATTATTGGACTCGGTGACATTTTCCTATGAAGACAGAAAACAGAACTAAACCGTCAGTCTTTCATTTGAGTTTATAAATAAGGAAAGTCATCATGCATTAAAGCAATTACTTATAGTAGACACACTATGAGAACCTGCTCTTTTTTTTTAATCACATTTAGAGTAAGTGCAATTTGGTCATTGGGGCAATAATTTTCTCTAACACTAAACTGCCTTTTTATCAGCTTTGTCTTTGGGTCAAAAAGTTTACCTCAAACTTTACATTTAAGACTTTTTGCATCATGCACTTCACACCAGAGTTGTCTGATCAGTCTTTTCCTTATAAACCATTCAGATCAGACCTTTGTCTGAAAAAAAGTAACACTGGAGGGCAGAAAGCTTCAGCAGGAGAGGTTGTATTTAAAGCCTGAATCCAGGCCAGTGTACTAGAATAACCCTGCAGCGGTGTGGGCTCTCTGGCCCGTTTGACACAAATCACTCTGTGTTGGATTTTCTGCACTCACTATAATGGATTCATCATTTTTCAGTTTCTTATATGTTAAAATAATTTAAGTCCAAACAAATACAGCGTTGATACCAGGCTGAGACGTACACTTTTTTCATTGTAAAGAACACAGGGACTCCCCTGTACCAGAATTTATCTAGTAATCTCATCATGAAAATCTGTTTGTTTTTAAATTAGACATGAATAAGTATGATTAACCTTTAATTCTACTATTAGGAATGCAGCCATGCATCAGTTTAACCTCAGGAAAAGAAGGAAATGTTTGGTTTTTAGTAGCAATAACTTGGCACAGCACTATGGCAGCTATTTGATGGAAAATATTCCAGTAAAAATAAAAAAGTAAAATAAAAATTCATGAATCCAGAATTTTTGGAGAAAAGATATGGAAGTTTATTGAAGTGACACAAGAAGAAGAGTAAAAGAGTTACAGATGGACAGTTGTGTAGCAGAGTTGAGTAAAAAACCCTATTTTGTTTAATTTTTTGGCTCTTAAGTTTCTGTATTCTTATTGTTGATGAATTGTTCTCAGAATGAGGCTGCAAGGCCGTGATTGATGCTTCCTGAAACGCAAAATACATCTCATTCTCAAAATACATGAAACTGTAGTGTCCCTGTTTGGTAAATCATCATAACATTTTGTTGTTTTTGTCCGTAAACTGGAAATGTCCACTGTTTTCACTTCAGAAATACGGCCACCTTAATGAATAACCACAGTGCAAGCATAACAGACAAAGGAACATTTCATAAATAAAACAGACAAAAAGATCAGAAGTCTAATCTGGATTTAAAATATGTATAGACGCATTTTAGAAGTCGCTACACGAACAGTGGCTCGCTACTAGCGTAGCTACTTTAGCTACATATTCAATGTTAATATGGAATATAGCTACGCAAGCTTACTTTTAGTGACATGAGCTTTGACAAAAGTAGCTAAAGCTAACTTAGCTAACATAGCTCTGTTATCTTCAGCAACACTAGCTATGCTAGCTCCATTAGCTAAATTAGCTATGTAGCTAATGTAGCTGACATAGAGCTGAACAGGCATCAATGACAACAGAATGACATTGATAAAGTAAGATGCAGAGTAGATGAGCTTGGGTGGAGGAAGGTTGCATAAAAAGTCTTACAGAGGGAGCAGCAAAGCATAGCCAGGCTACAGCAGCTTTAATGATTATAAAAATTAATAGCGTGCTTATGGTGCATCGGCTGGCCATCAGCTGAGGAGGACTCGCATCATATGAGCTGATCTTGATCATGGCATTGCTTGACTTTGAGGCCTGCCTGAATACCGTATATTCAATTGATTAAAAACTGAAGTAATTTCTTGGGAGTGCATTTTCATTTTATGCAAAATTCATTTTTAAACTGGAACTTTTGTTGCTTTTGGCTATTTGTTTACACCACAGTGGCATATGAAGACAGAACATATTTAAAATTGGTTCTAGAGTGCAAAGCTTTGAAAATGGCACCGTCTTTGTCATCAATTGGCAGTTTCTCTGAAAGAGGGGTCTTTTTGCATAGACAGTACACAGGTTTTCTCAATAGTCATGTGTGGCTGTGTTGAACACTACCACTATGGTGGACTCACAAGTTATGTTTCACCCAAAGCTGTGATTAGATCCAGCCCCCAGGACCCTGAACAGGACAAACGGTACATGTATTTGATGGGAAGGAGATTCATTCTATGGTATTAATTGCTTCAAACTGGCTTTAATTCAAAGAAGTTTTTACAAAGAAAACTCAAACAATGGAAAGGAAAGTCCCTGCAGTAGCGGCAGCTTTAGACCTGGAAACTCATAAAAGATGAGTCATATTAGTTTCCCCTCTTTTATTGTTGTTAATAGAGATGATATCTAAATATCACCCCTTTTTGATACTGACAAGTGTGAACTACAACAGAGTCCACAGTGTGACACTGTAATTTTTACTCTTCATATCAATGCTATGTGAGTTCCACAGAGTCACAATATCAACAAAACAGCATATAGCATACTGAACAGAAAACATTAGATAACAGTGACAGCAATGACAACAGAATGACATTGATTAAGTTTGATGTAAAGCAGAGGAGGAGCTGGGGTGGAGGAAGGTTGCATAAAGAGACTTACAGAGGGAGCAGCAAAGCATGGCCAGGCTAGAGCAGCTTAAATAAGGCAGCATGAGTGTAATTGTCCAATAGCAATCTTAAAGTGAATCAGCTGGCTGTGCTTGACTCTGAGGCCTGCCTGAACTATTGCTATACGCTTGATCAATAAAACAAAACTGAAAGTATGGAAGTTGGAGGGCATTTTATGCAAAAATAACTTTAAAAGATAACATAAAAACCAAGCTTCATCTGTCCTTTGTCTTCTTTTTTTTTCAAATTAAAATTAATTCTACAAAAGAAGCAGGTTTGCTGGGTAGCACCCTGAGAAAATTACTGAAAAAACCCATTATGCAAATTCTTCTCAACTGAAAAATACCAAACCAGCTTTTGTTCAGACCTAAATTTTAAACCTACAGAACCCTCTTTAGAGTATCAGGAAGGAGGATGAAAAAGAAATTTAAAATGAAGTAGGTCTCTTGGCTCTGCTGTAAACTCACAAATTTAATTCTACAGATTTGTACATTCAGCTCACACTACCTATTCACTTCATGGCTGTTATCTGACACTGACACTGACACTGACACTATGATATCATATGCATCCCGCAACCTTATCAAAAGGCTCTGCTTATTAGCATTAGCAAAACAGTTTGGGCATTTGGGTACCAAATGACTGCACTGTATGTCCACAAGATAAAGAATACGCCCTCAGTGACAACCTTTTAACAGAGCCCACTGCCTACCTCTTATGCAAACAAAACTCCATACATCATTTTTCATAGCTCTCTTACTGTTCCTTGGTATCTCTGCATACTTTACGCTTACAAAGAAACACAGCAAAGCCACTGGAAATACAAATGAATAGCACTCAGTTAACCACAATTGAAGAGGCTAACTGCACATCTTTAACAGCTTTTCTCCTTTGCTTTTCTTTAAAGGAAACTACTATTTAGAAAATAAATCAAAGAGTGCTAAATCAATTCAAGACAATAAGATACAAGGGGGTTGTGAGAGTTATAAGAGCTGGCTCTTTTTTCAGAAATTTGTTGTGGCTTTAAAAATATCAAATGGGTTCAGTGGTACCAAATTAAGACCTGTTTGGGTGCTGAAAGACTGTCTCTCATACTGAGCCAAATACTCTGGGTCTCTTAAAGGAGCTGAAATTCCCATCACCCTTAGTGAGGCTAGACAGACATAAATAAAGCCATGCTTGTTAACTAGTAGAGCACACCAGTTGATGGAGTTGCCTTTAATGTGTGCCAGTACTCCATGTGTCTGCACAACCAATGCAAACTGGATATAGGCATCCCGGACCACCTCTGTATGGAATTTTAACTACTGAATATCAAACCTTTTCAGTATGCACTGAGTTGCATCCACACAAAGCATTAAGAATTACCAATTGGTATCAAAATACCCAAATCAGATATAAATCTCTGTTAATGCAATGTTTGAACTCCATGTAGGAAAAAGCGAAGGATTTGAAACTGGAAGGAAATGTCTGTATGAAGAAGCAGAGGTGGTGTTGGGGGATTCACCTCATGTTCAAGTGGAATGAAGAAGGCGAGGGCGTTCATCTCACAGGGATGTCAGAGCAGTAAAACAAGCTGTTTGTCAGGTGCCAAATCCGGCAGCACCCGTCTGCTTGCTCCATCTTGGGTGCTACATTTGAAGACTGGGGGACCTACTGACTGAGGGTGAGCATAGCTGCAAGGATTTATTTTTGTTTCCTTGAGAGAAACTTTTCTGTACTCCATATGGGCAGCAGACTGCAGAAAAAAGCAGATCATGAATATAAACACTGAAACAATTTGTGCAGAATGTGAGTCAGAGCTTACTAAATTATTAGTTTTGGGTTTGGACCAAGTATTCCAGTTTCCCTCCTTCCCCCAGCGTTTCTCGGTAGCTCTATAAAAATGTTGTTTGGACAAGAAAGCAGACATTGTTATTTGCTCATATTTTATTGGTAAATATGACCTTGTGGGCGCTGAGTTTCCATCAATTATTAGTCATTAGTATTTGGTCATTTGTGTGCTATGAAATTTAAATTGAGTCCTTATTTGTTACTTTGCTCTAAGTATTTTGTTCTGAAACAAACCAGGCAGTATGCTGTTATTATTGTTGAGATTTCAGCCAAATTGTTTATGCGTATGTCGCTAAGGGTCATTCATTTTTTCCTATGACATTTGGAGGCAGTTGTAATTAACTGCACAGAAAATAGAATCTTGTATAACCAGTCTAATAGTGCATTCACACCATGGAAATGGCAACTTTAGGTTATATTGATTCTCCACTATGCAAAATTCAGCTTCATAAGTTGCAGATCTTTGTATTTCTGAAGTTAAATGTACAAGTAGTGAAGAAAAAAAAAAATTAACATCAATGAAAATAAATCGAAAAAATGAATATACGTGGATATGGAAGAATATATTTTTGTGTAGTTAATGTAACCCAAACTTTTGAGATAGTTTTGTGAGTTACTACATGTAGAGCTTTAATTTTCCAGGAGCTTTGACAGAAAGCTGAAATACAAAGTCCACAGTACAACACTGATATGAGATTTTTAGCTTTTATATCAGTGCTATGTGTAGTTTAATCACAATGTTTGAATGTACTGAACAGAAAACATTATGAGATAAAAACAAAATCAAATCTCATAAACCCAATTGTATTCACAATACAACTTATACAACAAAATTTCTCTACTTTATGTAACATATTAACTCATTTTGAACTTGACTGCAGCTGCACATGTAAAAAAGTAGGTACAAGGCCATATTTACCATCGTGTAGCATCCCCTCTTCTTTTAAACATCAGGGAAGTGAGGCGACCAGTTGCCGGAGTTTTCGGAGAGGAATGTTTTCCCATTCCTTTCTGATGTAGGATTCTAGCTGCTCAACAGTCCAGGGTCATCTCTGCTGGATCTTTCATTTTATGATGTGCGAAATGTTTTCTGTTGGTCAGCAAGCAGGCCAGTTCAGCACGCGGACTCTTCTACTGTGACGCCATGCTGTTGTGATGGATGTGGTATGTGGTTTAGCATTGTCTTGCTGAAATATGTAAGACCTTGTCTGACAGAGGCTTTGCAGATGTTCAAGCTGCCCATGCCCAAGGCACCAGTGCAACCCCATACCATCAGAGATGCAGGCTTTTGAACTATGCCCTGATAACAAACTGGGTGGTCTCTCTTAGTCCAAAGAACACAGCGCCTGTGGTTTCCAAAAAGAATTTCAAATTTTGCTTCACCTGACCACAGAACAGTTTTCAAATTTGCCTTAGTCCATTTTAAATGAGCTTTCGCTCAGAGAAGACGGATAGGGGTAAATTAGCCATGACTAAAGAGGCTAACTGAACATCTTTAACAGCTTTTCTCCCTCATTTTTTTGAAGGACGCTGTGATTTACAGTGGCATTTCTGGATCCTTTTCCTGTATGACTTTTTCTTTGCCTACAGCTTTAACTTGCATTTTGGGCATTTCTTGCAAACTGGGGTGACAGAGAATGATATCTGGAAGTGTTCCTGAGCCCATGTAGTCATTTTCAGTACAGTGTCAAGCCTGTTTTAATGCAGTGAGACCTGAAGGCCTGAAGTTCATCCAGAATTGACCAGCTTGCTCACAAAGATTGGTCCAGAATCTTCTGATGATATTATGTACTGTAGATGGCGGGATATTCAGAGTCTCTGCAAATTTTACTTTGAGGATTATTTTTCTGAAACCACTGTTTTTAGAAGGACAAAATCAGGATTTAATGTTTGGGTGAAAAAGTCTGTTTGTATTCAAACCTGCAGCTCACCAAGAAAACAAAATCAAGAGATCTTTGCATATGTGCATGGGGTTTTTTAGGGCTTTTACACATATGGAAAAACTGGAAAAACAATTTTGTTACCCTGTTTTTTCTGTGGATTTGCTTATTCAGTGCTTTCACACCTTTAGAAAACATAGAGCAATAGAGATGCGTGTGTGATCGAAAACAGCCAAATTTTTTCACCTAGACCTTTTCCTGCCATCCCCTTAATAATTTTTCCCTCCTCATCTGACAGGGAGGACTTCCTGCTGTGATGGCCAAGTGTGAACAAACTACTCAGGAAAATTCTGAGGGCAGAGCTCTTGAAATCTCCCAGAAGTTAATGTGTGATCGCTAAGGTGTTTCTGAACTACATCATGCAAATCTTTGTCATGAAGGCAACTGGACTTGATTGAGGTTCTTGAAGATGTTTCACCTTCTTCAGTTCTAGAGAGGCAAAATGTCATCAAGAATCTCAATCAACTCCAGTTGCCCCCTTGAAGAAGATTTGGATAACCAAGTCCTGGATGATTGAGAATCTACACAGACAGCTAAACTACATTGCATAGGATCTTCTAGCATTAAAAATGACATTAGTGAGCACCTTTATGTATTAGAGTATCATCTGTATTATAAAATCATTTTTTATTCTAAATAGTGAAGGAAGAAAAAAAAAACATTTGAGTGGTGTAATGCATGCCTAGAACCAACAAGGCGTCACTCACAGCCCATTTAAACCAACCCCTGACCCTTTTTCTTTGAATGCTCACTCATTCCTCATGTGCTTACTTAATTGCTGAGGTTATGACTGATGAAAGATGAACCCATCCCTCTGCCTTTGCTGGGAGTAGATTCATACTCACCCCCAAGCAGGGAAAAGCAATAGGAAGCCAAAGCAATAAAAGGCTTTGACATTGATGGGCCTGTTTCCCAAACACTTAGGACCTTAAGTCGTCTCCTCTCCAGTCTGGCTGCAGGGGCCGGGGTTGGGGGCTCCATGTCTTATTGGGATGTCTGACCAGAGTCGCCATGCCCCAGAGAGGGTCGACGTTGCCTCTTAGATCCTGTCCATCCTTCTGTGGGTCTGTGTGAGCAGCTGAACATGCTACAGAACAGGCGTTGGGGTAGGAGGGTGAGGAATTTCTGTGTGTGTGTCGAAGGCCTTCAGCAAATATGCCACACAGTGTGAAAGCAAATACACAGAGCTGTTCTCTTGTGTGAAAAAGAGGGATCTACTTCTGCCTGTCTTCTGATCATCATGACTGTATTTATGCAGCACCTTTCATTAAAACAAGCAACCCGAAGTGCATCATGAAGGACAGAACATAAGAGAAATGGAAGGTAATGGAATCTTAGCCTAAAGACGGGCCTTTGTTTTCTTTATAAACACAACATGAACAGAGGAAAAACAGGAACATGAATTTATCATTAGTAGCTTTTACATGCACATGAGATCTGTCCTAAGGGAGTCTCGTGACAAAAACTACAAAGCAGAAATGAAAAAAGCTGAATTTATTTTTTTCTGTGACCTCCAGCTTGTGTGTCCACAGAAACCTCTGTAAAAACACACAGCAAAGCCACAGAGAAATAATCATTTTCATTGTGATAAAAATGACTCTGCTTCACTTTCATGTTACTTTGAGAGGATTAAAATCCAACACGACCTCCCCCTCCTTTCGTCTTTTTTTTTTTTCCAAGTTTCTGTTGAACAACTTCTTAACCCCCTCCGTCCGTCCATTTGGCTTCACTGACTGGATTAGCTTCATGCACAAGGCCCCTACTCATGCCAGTGGATTGCTTATGACAGGCCCTTATGCAGACACCTTGACTGCCATGAGCAATTACTTTAAATACACAGGAGAGGGCCAGAGCTGGGCTGACCTGTAGGAGGGGGAGAAGGGGGGAGGCGGAGAGAAAGAGGGAAGAGAAACACCCCAAAGCTACTACTGGATTATGTGAAGTTCTTTTTTTTTTCTGGAAAACACTGAAAAGCATTTGATGTATGTCACAAGTTAAGAGTATTTTGTTATCACTGCCATGAGGAGCTTTCATGTCGTTTTGATCTGTCCTTGTGAACAAAAGGACTCTTCTATCTCTGCTGATTATGTCCACTGATGGATGGACAACATGTTTTCACCCCTTGTTGTACAAAAGTAAGGCCAAAATTCCCTGGTGACAGCTATATGAAATCATAAAAACATAACTTTGTTTCCCGGTGCAGCAGTTTGTTCGCATTTTTCCTCAAAAAAGGCAAAATTATCAGAATCTGTTCATTAAACGATATGTTATGACTCACCTACGGATGAACAAAAGTTCGAGTCAGTGAGATGATCTGCAAAGGCAATAAAAGTCTCCTGTCACCACAAAAACTGCCGTTCTTTCAAAGTGCAGCAATCCTTTAAGCTGCACATAGATGTGTAGATACGAAGAGTGATGCTGATGGCATCGTAAAAAGTGATTTTAAAAGCATCCATGGTGGCATGTTGGACTTTTTTGCTGCAATTAAAACATAAACAATCTTTGCTCAGGTCATGATCCGAGTAGTTGCCATGGTAGCATCTTCATCTTTCTCTTCCCTAGCAAGTTTGTAAACCAGCTATGTGCTGTGTGGGGTTATGTCCCCTCTAAGCATATCAAAATGCACTACATAAATTTGAAATCAATTTCTGTATTTTTCAGAATGAACAGGTTTTATAATGTTGCTATTTTCCAATATTGCACAGCCATAATATTTTCTAAATGAAGCTCAGTGTTAGTTCAAAGGCACTGATGTTAATTTCAGACTCTCCCATAACCAGTAGAAAAACCCTCACAATACATTGAAGTAGATGAAAAAAAGTTAGATTTGACATGTTTTTTCTGTGAAACATCAATAAAATCCTACTCTGTCATTTGTAATCAGATCACATTCACATCACACTGGTACAACTGAGGCTGTCTCCACCCTGCAGCTCTTACAACCTGTTGTGTGACTAAAATCCATCCGTGTCTCGCCTCAGTGCTACACTTGAGATTTTCTTACATGTCTGCGCGTCTGACAGAGGTGCAGAACTGACAGCAGTCCTGATCCCCCCCAGTCTCCTACAGCCTGAATATGCGTGTGCGTGTTGGTGTGTCGATCAGGTTTCATACAGATCTGGACTAGCTCTGTTACACTACAGGCCTTGTTGTCCCTGCTGCTGGGCTTTCTCTGCTGGCTCTGCTCTGTTTCACCTAAAATTAGGGAGGGTCCTCAGACACTGGGCCCCGACGAGTGCAAAGAGTTCACAGCGTTGTTGGTGTTGAGGTTTAGCTTGTGATGTAAATGAAAGAGGAGGCCTTGTTTCCTATGGATCTGTTAAAGGCTGTTGTGTTCTGTGTGTTCATATACTGATAGTATATCCATCACTGTGTTAGTGAAGATTGCTGGCTAAGGTTTAGGCTAGTTTACTTTTTAGAGACACTGGACTGAATGATTAGGCAAATTTTCTATGATTCCTTAGCAGTTTTCTGCTAGTTTTCTTACTTTCAGTTTAATTTTTATATAATATGACAGTAAATGCATGTCTGGTGAAGTCAAGTTCCATGACTTTTAACTCATTAGCCCCCAAAATCAACAGGTATAAGGAAGGTTATCTTATGGCAATAACAACAACTGTGTGATTCTAGCAGAGAGTTGGTTAAATCAGAGCAAGTAAAATACCCGAAACAGTATTTATCCACAAATTTTATGAATCGTTTACAGTCTCAGCCAATACTCAAGATAATAAATCAGAATTGGTACCATGAAGAGATGTAGCAGTGCACTCAGAACATGATATGGATGTGTCATGATACAAATCTTGTATTTAAAAAACTAGAACTGATGCTTAGCCATTGCATGCCTCCACAAGGTGTACAACTACTAGACAATGAAAACACAGGTCTAGAAGAAGGGCTTGGATAGTTTTTGACCTCTTACCTCTAAAATCCAATCAGTCCATCCTTGAGTTGGAGTGGACATTAGTGCAAAGTTTGAAGAAAATAACTCATAGTAGTCTTGAAATATTGCATTAACATATAAAGGATGAACATTAGGGCCCAGTTACACTGACCTTTGACATCAAAAATAAAATCAGTCCATGCTTGAGTCACAGTGGGCATTCGCATCTGTAGGCATTTTTGGATATCATGAGAAGGGTCAGCTGCTGGAAACAGGCGCAGCAGTTGCGCTTCTATGGCATGCTTTCCTGGAAGATGCATCGCAATCTATTACTTGTCTAAATGAAACTCAGCATTAGTTCATGCTGGACAAGGTAGTTATTAGCCCAGCTGTAATCGGCTAACTGCCAGCAGTTATCGTCTCCCAGCTCCCTCAGCCAGTTACAGCCCTTTCTCTCAACACAGCGGTGTAGTTAGATATGACGTACTTCCCACTAATCCCTACTGGTTAATGCTGATGGAAAGCTTAACCACCTCCACCCCAGCCTCCTCCTTTATGGCATAGACTTTGTAGAACTGTCTGAATTGAGATTCATGCTATGTATTCACTACTTTTGAACAAATTTTATTGTATTCAGTATGTATTGTCATTAATGTCAAAGCATTCTGCTTCATTTACCCAGGGTACATCTCAAACTGTGTATCAATTTTACAATAAAATTATAAAATGTTTGCCAAGACTGTTCCTGACTGAAGTGCCAGGTTATGAATTTGGCTAAGCTTCTAATAAGTTACAGCTGTATTGTCTTACCTTTTCAAATTATTACCATATTCCCTTCAGTATGCTTCATAGAGGGCTACTTTTGTTTGTGTTTAGTTTAGTGTTTTATGGTTAAATGTGTATGTGTTATACATTTGACTTGCAGGAGAAAAGTTGATAAAAGGGTCAGATCTGCAAAAGAATGAAGAAGTGACGAAGCCCGGAGTTTGTGCGAGGTGAACCAAAGCTTCTGCACTTTGCTTTGCTTCACTTCTTCCTTTGCAAATGTCTCTCCCTCTAACTCTCTCTGTGATGTCGCTTTAGGCACACACACACATACACTCACACACACACTAATGCGCGCGGTGTAATGGCGAGAAGTGGAGCTGCTGAGCTGTTCCACATGTGTAGGGTGCGTCAGATCAAATTAGGCCTCGTTGACAAAGGGCCTTTTACACACACACAGGTGGATGATGGGTGCAGGGGGGGGGGTGCTGCTGCAGTCAGTCCAAGACCCAGTCAGTCAGCAAACCAGCCGGTCAGTTAGTTAATCAGTCAGCCTGCCACTCAGATGTCTGCGACTTCAGCAGCGGCCTGTGTGTGATGTTTGGACCGACTGAGTGTGATCTGACAGCTTTTCCTTCCAATCACATATTTTGAAAAGCATGCAAAGAAATAGTGCGGTATATTAGTGCACTAGTTTCAGATTTAGGCTGTAGTTTTCATGCTGCTCCCTCCTCCCTCTCTCCGCTCATAGAATACAAAGACAAAACTTTTTTATCTTTATATGACCCATGATCCAGACATCTATAGATATATAGGGTTTTCACCATGTTGAAGTGTCGTCTGGATTATGATGGAAGATCATAGCCTATGTAGGAGACTGTTAGTAGTGTAGTGTTCAATCAATGCTCTCAACCCAAGCAAAAGCATCATGCAGTGAGAAGCAGAGCTTGAGTAAGTGGGATGTGGCGTTTGACTGCCCTCACTGTGAGCAAACAGACATGAACAGCACTAGCATGAATGCAGAACACAGAAACACAAGAATAGTTTATATTTGGTGGCTTTGTTTTACAAACAATGCAGATTTATAAAAAAAATTAAGATTAAAGGACTTTTGATGGAGTAAAACTTTCTCTTACTATCCAACAGACCGAAGAGAATAGTCTGAGTGTAGAAATAAAATGAGTTGTTGGATGAAGACATTTTTGATAATTATTAAAATGTCATTTTTAGTGTATTTGATTATATTAATATTGGTCTTCAAAAATATGCTCAGGATTATTTCCATGTGTTCTTATTGACCAACAGGTAGAGCTTTTAGTTCCCCTGAAATGTTTCAACTGCCAACTTTTTTAAGTAACCCTTGGATGATTCGATTGCCGACTTTGTTAAGTTACCTTCAAATTTTTCAACTGCTGACTTTTTTTTTTAGTCAACATGACATGGTCTGACTGCTGACTACTTTAGTCACCCTGACACGTTTCGACCAACGACTTTTTGAGGTAGCCCTGACATGTTTCGACTGTCGACTTTTTAAAATAACCCTGACATGTTTCAACTGCTGACTATTTTAGTCACCCTGAAATGTTTTGACTGTCAGCTTTTCAAAATAACCCTGAAATGTTTCGACTGTTGACTTTTTAAAATAACCCTGACGTGTTTTAACTGCTGACTATTTTATTCACCCTGACATGTTTCAACTGCCGACTTTTTAAAATAACCTTGATATGTCTTGACTGCCAACTTTTTAAAGTTGCCCTGAAATGTTTCAACTGCTGACTTTTTAAATTATCCTTGACCTCTTTTGACTGCCAACTTTTTAAAGTAACCCTGACATGTTTCAACTGCTGTCTTTTTAAAGTAACCTTTATATGTTTTGACTGCCAACTTTTTAAAGTAACCCTGACATGTTTTGACTGCTGACTTTTTTTAGTTACCCTAGTATTTTTGGATTGCTGAGTTTTTTTTTGTTACCCTAACATGTTCTCACTGATGGCTTTTTTAGTTAGCCTGACATGTTTTGACTGCTCCCTTTATTTAGTTTCCCTGACATTTTGGCTCGACTAAAGATAGATTTGGCGCGTATTTTGAGTAGTGTAACACATCTGGCACTTACTGGAGATGTATGGCAGTAGTTCTGTGGAATTACAAAGACTGACTCGAAAGGGGGAAATTTGTTTTGGAGTTTGTCACACGATTGAAGTGCTGCACAGATGAGTTTGAGGGTGAGGCTGCTTAGAGATGATGATGCCCCACACAAAGTGTGTTGTCTGCTGTAGGGGGAGGTCGGCCTGGTTATACGACAACAACATCACTGAATAATATCTGATTTTTAACTTAATTTTATTTTTTTACTGAGTGCTCTATTCGGTCCAATAAAGTAGGCTCCTTCTGGAGGACATATGTGTGGGATTTGCTTTTCATAAGACGGATGCATAGGGAAGTAATGCATGTTTCATTGCAGGCAAACTCTTGCAAACTGTCTGAATTGCACCAAAATTTTGGTGCTGTTTCTAGATGGAAATGTCCCCAATGTTTTGTGCATTTTAGACATTTATTGTGGGAGTTTGAAAGCCGTTTTTGACCATTTAAAACAAGAAATTCCCCAATATCCTGTGCATAAGCCATCTATTTGGTTGCTGTAACATTAGTCAGGTATAGACCTCTTTTAGATTTACCAGTGTGTGACAGCCCTACCCTTAATGCCCTCAGACATGCGTAAGCTAAGCTTTGACGCATGCACTTCACCCCTTCAAATTACAGCACACAACCAAAAATCACACTAGAGTGTTAACTGGTACATTTGGGGAATGAAAAGTGTCCTTTCCAAATGTTACAGGCTCTGTTTACCTCTCTTTTCCTGAGTTTATTGCATTCTTTCTCCACGTTGTCACTTTTCATATAGGAGTATAAATCCCCCTACACACACAGAGCAACCCCCCTGGGTGCCGGGGTAACCATAATGCAGCTGCGGCAGCGCAGGCTGAGTTATTACGTTTAATCCGTCTAATTGTTGAGTTTCATAGAATGGGACCCAGTCTGCCTTGGAACTAATTCTGTCTGGGCATTCTATTTAATTCGCCACACTGGGCCTTAAGCTCTTCTAAAGGCAGGCTTCACCCCCCCTCCTCATCCTCTGTGCTCCCTCCACCCCACCCTTTAAGAATATAAACCCCTTATCTTCTCCTCTCCCTCCCCTTCTCTTGCGTGGCAGAACACTGGGTGACTTGTGCTGGAGAGTGATTTCTCAACAGTCCATAAAACATTCTTCTGACGTTTTGGACATCCACTCTAATGAGGCGGGATAATGGGAGCAGAGCTATCATGAGGAGCTAAAAAAGAGTCCAGCACTGGACACTTTTAAACAACAATAACATAAAAGTTGGTTGCATGAAGACATAATGCAAGGCATGAAATGAATGGAAATTGAGATGCACGTCTGGGATGGCAAAAGAGGAGCATATTGACAGCATCAGTGTGCTGCACAAAGTGCAAAAACACACATTGAAGGTTTCTAAAACTAACTTATGAATGCGTTTTCCAGCTGGTGTGTAATTGTTGGCACTGTACCAATGAAGGTTTGCATGAAGTTTAGCCAACGTGCTAGCAGTCTTAAAACAATGCTGCTCTAACTGCTCAGATTGGTGGGGGGTTGATTGGCTGGATGGATGGTTGCGTGGCTCAACAGTGATAATCCGCACTTGCAAATCCCATGCGTTTAGTCAAATTATTCCAGGCCTTAAGGCTCCCATTGTGGCCGCTGGCTGGTGTGCCGCTGTCTGAGCCCCCCACGGGGACAACAATGCCACCATTCAAGGCCACTCGCTGCTACCGACGGGCAATTTCAGGTGTGAATTGGCTGTGTAGCCAGTGGCTTATATTAAATGACCTGAGACGTGACCTCTAGGGGTGAGAGAGGATTGGGGAGGAGGGAGGGGGGAGAGGAGGAAAGAAACACAGTAAGTATTTGGAAAAGAAAGGGATTATGGGTAAAAAGGGTAGCACTTCAATTGGGCAAGTTCTCTTGTCTGCTAGCTCTGATTGGCTAGAAAAAGAGCTGCATTTTAGAAAAAGAAGCAAATAACAAAGAAAGGTAGAGTCTTATCCCCTTGGCCCTGATCTTCTTTTCCCTCCCCTTCTTTTCCTGCTAACCCCCCCATGCCCCCCCCCCCCCAATAATGTGCTTTTAATCATATCTCCTTGGCTGGCTTGCTTGCGTGGGTGAGTGCTGCGTCAAGGCCCTTTGATGGGAATCTGCGATGCGCCCTAAACTCTTTTGAAGTGGCCGGTCAGGGAGCTACAGGGGGGCTTGCTATGGGGCTGGATAGCTTTGATGTGCCAGGGTCTGGAGAGGCCGGCTGCACGCTGCCCTGCACCGATCTGTCAGTAGCACAGCTGCAAGGCTCGCTGGGGAGCCCCTGCCTCCAACTCTGACTGACTTACTCACCTAGATGACTGTATACACTTTGTACCTGCAGGGAATAGTGCCAGCAACAGAAGAAGGTTAACTGCACTGACTGGTTTTGCATTAGATAAAACCCCTCTCAGTCAACTTTATTCATTAGAAATAATGCACTTTTTTGACATGTTCTTGATCGATCTTTCCTCTGACTTCTTACAAACACACCCTGCTCCAAAGCAAAGAGCTTAGTCTTTTCTTTCGTTTCCTTTTTCCTGTCAAGCAGAAAGAAATCCATAGTGAACGGGCTGTTTTCTACTCAAACTCTATGTAAATGTGCCATTGGGAGTTTTTCACTTTGACTCTTGCCAAATGGAATCTGTTTTCTCCACAGCTGCACGAAACCATTAAAAAGAGACCATGTGTTCTAACCTGTTGGGTTTCAGTCGAGCTCAACCTTGGCTCAACTCTCCACCTGGAGAGAGGAGCTGTTTCCAAGGCCGAAGATATTGACACTTAGCTCACGCACAGCTTGTCTCTGCTTTATGAGGAAGATGCATGAGCTGCAAAGAAGATCATTATTAAGCAACACAGACGTTTCTTTGACATGCATTACTTTCCCCCATTTGTTTTGCTCAAGACATAACAGCTCAAGACATAATGGGAATTATGGATTTTTCATTTTTGTTTGTTTTTTGAAATTTTGAAGTATTTTCATGGAAATTTAAGGGATATTTTTATTATTTTGGAGTGTTTCATCAGAAGTTTTGGACAAATTTGCTTTGATATGGGGGGGATTTAATGGGAATTTTGGAAAGTAGTATGGATGTTTTGGGAATCATTTTTTCATGGAAGTTTAGGGAATTAAAATATGATTTTTTTGGGGGGGGGGGTTAAATTAGGAATTGGGGTGGGAGCTCATCTTTAATATTTTTCATGAATTATCATGGCAATTTCAGAGCATTTGTTTGGATGTTTCCATCATTTTCATGGAATGTATATAAATACATAAATGTATGTTTTTAAATTTGTTCGAAGAAATTTAGGGGCACTTTGCTTAAAATTGTTCTGAAATTTCCACTAAATTTTGGCACTGGTTACAGGATCAGTTCCAGTCTTGGCACTGTTTGCTGCATGTCTACCACCAATCTGTCTTCCCATTTCCTGTCTCTTTTTATGAGTCTGATCAAAATAGAGGCAGAAGGCCTAAAAATACTACATAAGCCAATGTAGCTAAGTTAGCCTCAGCAACATGAGGTTTAGCAAATGTAGCTAAAGCTTACATAGTTGGGTAGCTAACATAGGTGCTATTGGAGCTAAGCTTTAGCTATATTAGCTATGTAGCTATGTTATCTGTTGCTAAGTAAGCCTGAGCAAAATGAGCTTTAGCAAAAATAGCTAAAGCCAATTTATCTACTTAGATAATGTAGATATGTAGCTTATGTAACTTCTTTGTGAGTTAAGCTATAGCTATAGCTAGTTATCTATGGGGCTGATGCAGCTAATGGTGCTACATAAGCTATGTAACTATCTTTTGATATCCATTCCGAGATATACGGCGTCTTCGATGAACGGTCTACAGCCAGACTGGCTCTGAAATTTTAGGGAATTTCTCTGAATATTTAGTGCAATTTGTGCGGATTTGGGAAATTCCTGTTCAAAGACCATGCTGATGTTTTAACTTCTCAGGTCCTACTTATACTGAATAAGTGGGAGAAGTAAAAATGCTTCCAAACAAGTGCTCAGGAGTTTAATCACAAATATTTAAAACCGTTTTCTAATTGTTCTACAAAGAGAGACTGAAGTCAGTTTATCAGTAAATATAAATCCATTTTTGCTTGCTGCATCATGTAGACCTTGCTGTTTATGTTGATTGTTGGTCTCCAGCAGTTTTTATTTACACTGTTTTGTCTAGCATTTTTTTCTGCTCACCCTGTGTCTACATGCTTACGTTAAAATAGGAAGCTCTCGCTTTCTTCAGAAACTGTTTCGTCTATCTGCCCATCCATCCACCCATCTTTCCAGTCAGCCAATCTTCTTCCCCTCATCCGGGGCCAGGTTGCGGTGGCAGCAGTCTTAGCATGTTGACTCAGACATCCTTCTCCCCAGCCACATTTCCCTGCTCCACCTCGGGGGTCCTGAGCAGTTCTCAGTCCAGGAGGAATATGTAATCCCTCCAATGAGCTCTGGGTCTACCCCAGAGTCTCCTGCCAGTTGGGTGTTTTTGGAAAACCTCCAGAAGGAGGTACCCAGAAGTCATCCTGATCAGATCCTTGAACTACCTCAGCTGGTTCCCTTCGATGTAAGGGAGCCTTAGTTCTACTCTAAGTTACTTACAGATTTATGGACTCATCAATCTAGCTCTAAAACTGAGCTCAGTTAAACTTAGTGGCATGTATCCATGATCTCATTCTTTTGGTCAGTACACAAAATGTGTCGTAGACTTGCTTTTTCAAATTCACCTTTTGATTTTTTCATTTTTACTCTTGACAGCTGGACACTAGCCAGCTCCTTTTGCTTAAAAATATTATAAATGTATTTACTATGAGCAGGCCAGATTAATGCTGAGGGATTGAACCAAGTATTTAAACCCCGGTGGAAGCCAATCATTTCTAGAGGCTTAGCTTGATTGTAATGAAAAATGATGACTGTGAATTTCTTGTTGCTTGTTGATGTTGTCTCTGCTTCATTTCCTCCTCTATAGTGCAGATCCTCAGTTAACCTCAGTGAGCATCAGTTTGATTTATGACTCTCCTCTTTTCACCTGTGCTAACATTTCTCTGAACAGGCAGAGGTGTCTGCAGAGACTGACATGAATAATAAGAGTCACAGGATAAACCCTGAGTCTGTCAGTAAATGCAAATGTTCTGTAGAGAGTATTTTAATCTTTAAGAATGTGAAATCTGGCTCGAATTTTCTCCTGCGTACTCTTTTATTCATCCTTTGGCTTTAAGGTGGGAAAATCCATCAGCCTCCGATCAGTTTTGTATCAAGACATGTAATGGTGAAACAGCACTTGATTTTTTTATGGCTATTTCAACAAAGTTGAAGATCTTTTTTATGCATGTTTTTGTACCATAGACTGTATTAGATATTCAGATTTGACTAATTGCCTCAATAGGTGGCTTCTAGTCAACTTTCAGAGCATTCATTAGTCTCAAACAAATTCTAGATGAATGGGAAATAAAGTATTGGAGCTTCAACATGCTGGCCTGCAGCTCAGTCAGAATGATTGAGTTCTTGGTCTCCTCTCTCACTGCACTGCCACTGTGTAGCAGAATTTTTTGTTGCTTCGCCAGATCTGTGCCTCACAACAATCCTGTCACTGAGCTCTGAAAGCAGGTCCTTTGACCTCATTGCTTGGTTGTTGTATAACAGAGTATATAGTGTGTTTTTCCACTTGCATATTGTGGGGGGATAAGCTACTTTGTTATTTAAGGCTCTAGGGTGCCCTCTCTCAGGCATAGTGTATATAGTCACTGGACTGCCGTAATGCTTTGCCAGTTTATGAGACATGCCCGCAGTGAGTGGCAGAACACAGCACGGTGTACAAATTCATACACAATGTTTGTATTCATGTTTATGTACTCTGTGATTTATGGTACAGTTAAGGAGAAACACCTGAGTGGTTTGTTGCTTATTCTTGTATGTCTAACTGTCCATTTAACAGCATTGTGCATTAGCCTGTGAGCTTGCATTGTGAATATTTTAGAGTATGACAGAGCTGAAGTAACTCTAGAAAATCAACCTTACCCCAAGGCAATTCACACTGATGAGGAATACTATGCGGCCTTTAGTAAAACCTGAAGTCAAACTCTAACTCAGCGGATAACTTCACTCATGGTGCACATGTCTAACATCAGAAACAACAACAGTCCACCAGAAAAACAACTAAATACATAAAATTACGTCTAAAAAACATCTGAACACCAGTCTTAATTTTGTCGACTAAAACTATTTGCCCACAGCCTTTTTTCCATGACAAAAACTAGACTAAAACTAACAAAAATACATTTGTGATGACTAAAACTGACAAAAACTAAGTTAAGTTTTCATCAAGATGACTATAACTAGACTAACATATAGTGTTGTTTTCATCAGACATTCAAAACCCATGATACTTCTCCATTGTAGGTAAATCTTTCAAAAAAACAATGTAGCTGTATCCATTCTGCCTCTCAGCTGTAGAAAGCAGGGACTCCAGGTTAGGCAGGGTGCAGAGAACACACTACCATGATTTGGTTCCAGATTTAGGCAAGAGAATAAATGCTTGGACTAAAAGTAAAGACTAAAATGTGAGGACTTTTTATGGACTAAAATGTTTTGAGTTTTCGTCAACTAAAACTAAAAGGATAGAAATGACTAAAATGTGACTAAAACTAAAATGCATTTCATTTAAAGACTAAAACTAAGACCATAATCAAAAATAGCTGTCAAAATTAACACTGCTGAACACTCTGCCAAAGAGCATGATGGGGAACTCTGCCCACACACACCACAGATTTGATATCGCAGTGTGAGGAACTTAGATTAGCTGACTCTTACAGAACTAAAACTGGTAGATCAACACTGTCAGATAACTGCCACTAAAGACTCTGTCACTCAGAATGGGGTGGTTAAAATTGAATTTTGGTAGTTAAAACAGACTCAGAAATACACTTAAGTAAATGTACTGATTTCAAAAAGTACTCAGAAAATTGTAAGTACACCCCCCAAAGAATGACTCATTTATAGTGCTTTGAGTAAATTTTATTAGTTTCCTCACCTGCATATGGTGAAATAAAGTCTGACAGTTGCTGTGGTAAGATGTGTGATTTTAAGTAAAGCTTGTCAGAACTCAGTTTATCTCTCAACTTTATTTATATAGCATCTGCCAAAAGTGCTAAAAAATGCAAAGTAGCAGATAATGTGAAATGGAGAAAAAATCATAAAAGATGAAAGGAATTGAATGATTCAAAATTAAATTAACTCATCATTAAAATAACTATATGAAAATACTAAACAATAAGAAATCAATAAAATACATTAATTACAAAAAACATGGAAGTAGGTATTGCCTGTAGTTTACATAACGGATGCTCTTATAAAGTTGCTCTGTGAACTTCAAATTTTACTGGAACTTTTTTTTTACTTCAAAACATAGATACCAGAAATATAACTTTGTGAAAAATGTTGATCAAGTAGAAGGAAATTATTAATTTCTGATTAATCCACGGGTTCTCGTAGAGATACCTATGGTTAAAGGTTCTAATGCTGTTGTGCTGTAGATCAGCACTAATGGAATGCCTTCTGGCCAATCAAATTACTTCTGTGTATGGGCTCATTACTAATTGTGAGTGATTTTAGAGTCTCCTACAGCTCCTCTAACATTTGTTAAAGAAAACCACCCCCACAGAAATCCATCTCTGCCCCATCACGCGTGCAAACTCAGCTCTGTTAGTGCTGGACTCATCAGCTGCCCTCAGCCTGACCCGTGAGTGCAAACCCGCTATCTCCAACACATCTGCGCCTGGTTAAATGAAGGTTGTATTTTAGGCCTATTATAGTCAAGGAGACAACGCGGCCTTACTGCTAGTTTGACCACTCACCCCTATCTGACATGCACATGTGGTCAGCTGCCATGGCAACAAGCTGAAAAGACTGCTTCCTGAGACTTTGTTGTGTTTGGGGCTTGGCAGGGCATTGTAACCTAGATATTATTTTTAGTCCGTCAGCGAGGGCTCAGCGTGTGTTGATTTAGGATGTGAGCTGAGTGCCTCTTAGTGCGCACACACTGACACACAATTGCTCCGGTAAACAAATTCCTCCAGAGCCCTGCATTATCAGACATTTTGGACCTTCAGAATCAGGAATACTTCATTAATCCCTTGGAGTGTTATATGGCATTTTTTCATTCCTGAAGCTCAGACAATCTCCAGGTCACTGAAGTCATCATCAGCAGTGATGGTATGAGAAAAGTTCTCAGTGTCTCTGTCCGTCAGCTGTGTTGTCCCACACCCATCTGTGGCCTTTTATTGCTTTTCTCTCTCTCTTTCTTTCTATGTCTGCCTTGCTCGCCCTGTTGCAGGCAGCAATAAAGGCCTGACGGGCAGAGCGTGAAGGTCATGGTTATTAGATGGTAAAGGCGAGAGCCACAGCTGGGCTGGGCAGGCCTCCTCTCTGGCAAAAGTGATGAGTTGTGTGCGTTTGGACAGGGAGGGGGAAGGGCGCTCTTATTTGACACAGAGTTTTTTTTCTTTCCTTACAGCCACCTGGTTTGGTGAGGGAAAAGCCCCAAGGTCTTTTTGATAAAGTGCTGGGTGTGAGTGAGAAGAAGGGGTGGTGATTATGAGCAAGCCAACAAGTTGAAATACTGTCCAAGCATTGTGTATGTGTGTTTGAGCTCCTCTGACAGGCCCAGAGGCGTTCACACCTGCTGCTCCTTCAGCTTTATTTGAGCTTCTGTGGCCAAGGCCGCAGCAGCTAAACTGTGGCACATGCAGACGCATACACACTTGCTTTTTTAAAAAAAACCTTAGAGGCTCGTATGATTTTAATCCACCCCAACAATCATTACATTTCTCTGAAGTGGAGGAAGTTACGTGTAAGGAAACAATGAAATGAATTTCAGTCAGGGACATTCATCATTCATTTGAGCATTTTATTGCAAAATGAATCAATTTTACTTCGCTCTGCTCAAAACAAGGTGTTGTAAGAATCTGACAAGGACATTGCTACAAAAAAACAAAAAAGACACACGATTGCTTGCCTCCTAAGACATAACCCTCCTGTCTGATATGGAATAATTTTCACTGTGAGGATAGGAGAAACTCAAGAAGATTTCAGAGGCCAGCTGTCCCTTAATAGCGATTTTATGGAAATAATATAAATCATTCATAATATAACATCTAATATCCTGATGTCTTCCATCATTTTCAACATGATTTATGCTCCTTTATTGGGCCAAGAAAAGTCTGCAAAAGAAAACACCAAGGAAATATGAAAACAATGCAGAAGTGGAAGAAGTAAAAGACCATAGCGCTCAAGTAAAAATACAGTTACTAAGGTAAAAATGTACCTAATTAGATGTAAACCACTAGGTAAAAAGTGGTTCATTTAAAACAGTGGTTTCCAACCTTGGGATGGGGCAAGGGTGTCCAGACTATGGCCCTGGGGCCAAATGTGGCCTGCAAGCCATTTTTGACTGGCCCTTTCTTGAAATTAAATGAAATATGGTCCAAATTAGAGCATGAAGCTTGTAATAGACTACATTATTCTTTTTAATTTCAGCACAAATCAATGCTACCATGCTATTTCTGTAAAAAAACATTTTGACAAGATGAATTTGTTCATGTTTTTTTCATGGCTAAATTGAGATAACACCATAAATAGTAAATATATTGGCAACCAAAATAACAATATCTTGATTTATAACACCCTGATAGATAACAACAGCAAATAGCAGCACCAATGACATTCCAGGGACAAAGCCAGTGGTATCAATGGCTGATCAGAGCCCCAGGCCATATTTTGGCCCCATCAAGATCTAATTGTTTTATTCGTTTTTTTTTTCCTTCAAAAATGTAGATAATTGTTCGCCTTTGCCAGTGAGATCAGTCCCAATCACCTAAACGACAACTGCCGCTGGGGGCGACTGCGATATTTTGACTATATATTTCTGGGGCTGGCATGTTGTCATCACTGGGTTTGATGCTAACATGCTGTGTTGTGATTGGTGAGGAAAATGGTCAGGAAACCGGTCTATTTTGGTGATTCTCTGGCAGGAAAAATTGAACTGTCAAAGTGCCTAAAGTGGAAAGTTGACATGGAAAACAGCCGCTTTAATCAAGAATCGAGTATGTCTTTATCATGTATTATATCCACTGATAATGACTGACAGGTAGGTTTCTGTAAAATGGATCTAACATTAAGCCAACATGTAAAGCCTGTACAGGTTTTTGAACTAACACCTCAAATACCACCACAAATTTTTTCTCAGCACAGTTTTTGATTTTGAAATTCATCGGGGGACGTGATGTGACCCTTAAGCCACCAGTTGGTGATCACTGCCAACTGGCAGCCCGGTGCTTAAGGGACCCTGAACTGCTCTGACATTGTCAAAACTTAATGTGCATAAATATTTTTTCTTTAAATCATCATGAGAAACAACAGCGTAATAGGGCCACCTTAAATAGTTAAAAAGTAAAAAAAGAATGTTAATTTTGAGCTCTTGTTTTAAGTAAAAAAGTTAAAATTTTGGGGGAAAAATGCAATTTTCTAGACTATATATAGTATATTTATAAGACACCACACTCAGAAATTCAGAGTTTAAGAAGTAATAAATTAAAAAAAAGACATTTCTAAGTTTGAAAAGTCTTTTAATTTTAACTTCAGAAAGAAAAAATCTGGTTTTTAAAATTGTGATTTTACTACAGTTTAAAGTAGAAAACAAAATAAAACAAGATACCAAGCTAAAAACTGTGGTTTGATTTTCATCCCAAAATTCAAAGTTTACTTTCTCGTACATTTACGCTTGAACTTTACACCAAAATTCCAAGGATATTGATCGAAAATTAGCAGTAAAAATCTATTAAACTTTATTTTTCTTTTGAATGAAGGTCCAGGCAAGACCTCTGCGTTTCTATCATGGATCTCTGCAGAGGTAACTCAGCCAATCAGACGACAGCATTTTTAAACTTGACAAGTCGTTGTAATGCTGCTGCATATTAAGTAGACCCATCGTACTACTATAATTGGCGGCCTGTCTGTTTGTCTGTCTGTATCAATTTGCACACCACACCATTGCTCCATTTCTCCTTGAAACCTCCCAGAAGATTTATTGGGTGTACCAGTATAAACCTGGTGCCATGAAAACAATCGTATTATGTACAGCTTTTCTATGAAATCCCAAAATGTTGAACGGAGTCATCATTTGGGGACTTCTGCTGCACTCCATTTACCTGGAGCGGGGAATGTGTTCCATTTTCTATGAACTCATTTGAAGTCATTTTTGCGAAGCTGCTTCTTTGTTGAAAAATTAAGATGACACTTAACACTAAGTCTGCAGTATGTGCATTGCATACAAGGTTAATTTAAATGCTGTGCAAAGGGAGTCCCTTTCTTATCATCACATTTGACTGTTAATCTAGTGACCATGTGAAGGAATATGGAACCATTGTGTAAAAAGCTCATGAAAAGTATGAAACCTCTGTTTTCAGGTTGTTGGCGAAGACTGTCTTTTTGATTTATCCCGAAGTAAAACAAAAGATTTAACCTGATACCTGTATAAGTGGTCTACACTTGGGAGCAAAAGCCCAGAGAATCAAACAGATATGTGATAAGTATAGATGGTTTTTTGTGTCCGTTTTTATCAAAAATATTGTCTTTGGGAGTCATCCAACTTTTCCTGCAGCCGCTGCCAAAATCTGACTCTTCCAAACCTTGAGTATTCTCATGTGGGCTTTGAGCTGTTTTGGAAAAATAGTGCAGAAAGACAGAGCTCCACATTGTAATGATGCATTCATGGGAGGCTGAACTAGTTTGTTTCTTCTCTGTGAACTGATCTGATCCAAAAAACCCTCTAAAAGTGCTCTAATATGGACTCCTCTCCAACCTCATTTGCACTGATATGAAATTTGGACAAAAATCCAATAAATGGGGGACACAGCGGGGCGATCATGGGGTCACTAGACAACCATAAAGGAGAATCCCTACAAGTCGCCACCGCCGCCATGACCAAGAAAAGAAGCACTGCATCGGGCGAAAACAGGGCTCAGACTAGGGCTCATTGTGTCTGCTATCTGTCGCTACACAATGAGCCGTCTCAGTCTTTGGGACGGGTGTCATGAGTTCAGCCTTTATCGCCCCGACCCGCGTTTGACCTCACAGGAGGGTAAAGATGCAGCTGAAGAGGCCTCGCCGAGACACGGACCCCTGGGTGCTTCTGTTAGGCTCATCACTCAGGAGGAGCTAGGAAAACAACACTGACACTCACACAGATCACATACATAGACTTAGCTGATGAGAGGCTGGGAATGCTGTGAAGAAATTTCCAAAAAATGTCAACCAACCTCTCTCTGCTGACGGCTTATGATGGGCAGAAAGAGTTTAAGAAAACACCAACTGTTCGAGAGTGGTGTGCTGCGTTTCAGACCCCCTGACAACAGAGTTTATTGTTTTCTAAAGAGACGAGGTGAAAGACAGGACCAAGAAAGTTCAGAAAGTATAGCTGGAGCTGCAGGTGAAGGTGAGGTTAGCCTGGTCAATACTGAAGTCTAACTGAGTCATCTGAATTGATGAACATCTGTCCGTACATACAGTTAACTCACTGGATTTACTTAAATGTCTAAAAGAGGGACAATCCTGCTCACTTAGTCAAAGCCATGCTATGTTTCATTTCTTTAAAAAAAGGAGAAAAATAAAAGCATCTCCTGGCAAATGCTGCTCAGTTAAATTGTGAATTAAACTAGAGACTCGTCCTCTTTTTATTGCTTCCATACAAACTTTGGTGACTTGTAATATTGAGTGATTTATTGCTACCAGCACCAGACAATAGTGACTGAATGCATTTGCATCACAAAGCTGACATAATAATGCTAAGTCTAAGAGCCATCTTTCTTGAAAAAGATCCTAAACGAGCGCTCGTAGCAAAGTGTTTATGTCCACACACCCAATGTACAAAGGCTGTTGTTCTCAAAATTGAGCTGCCTGGATTCAGATCCAGCCCATGGCTCCATTCCTGCATGTCATTCCCCACTTGCTCTCTATTTCTCTCCTCAGACTTTATTACTGTCCTTTAAAATCAGAAAAGGCCAAAAATCCATCTTCAAAGAAGTTTTTAAGGCAAAGTTCATTACTCTAACAACAGAATGAGACTTGTTTTTCAGTTTTGGTTTGTCTCTACATTAATTTCTTCCTTTTCTTTTATTCTTTACTGTTCATTTTTGTTATCTCAGGAAATTAAACCAGAAAGCAGATGGACTGGCCAGATTCCATGTCTGTTATCAGGCAAATCGGTTTAAAATGAGTGTGTCAGGTCTGACAGTGGATCTAACCAATCAGTGTCATTTGAGGAGAATGAGGCAGTGGCTATGGGCGCACTAGGCCGTCTGTGCCCCATAGCAACAGTTTGATCCGAACTGGACCACATTTATTCATGAAAGGAAAAGCATTGAAGTCTTTTCACAATGCAAAAGATATTTAAGCTCTTCCCATGACTTGCTTCAGCCTGAGTTTGCGATACAAGACAAGGCTGCATTGAACCGTGAGGCAAGACTCTTAATACTGTTATGAAATGTGTATTATAACTGTTGATATCACAGAGCTAAGTGTTTAACAAGCATAAGGTGGGCATTCTTTGGAGCCAAGTCTCCAAAACTCCATTTATTTAACCTGACACACCAGATGGATTTGTTTCACACATCCATTTGGAAAACCTTTGATATACAGCGTTTGGGAAAGGGCAGAGCCTTTGAAGAAAAACTCAGAGGGTGATTGGATGAACATTCTGTCTGTCACATCTTTACGGGCCAATCAGAGCAACAAAACGTGACGTCATAGCTGCTACTGAGGTGCGCGTGTGCAGCTACCGAGGAATAACTCAATATAGAACTGCATAACACAAACCATGGTGACTATAGACATGTCAGTACACGACTTATGTCATTTTTGAAAAGAAAACAACACACTGCTGTTCTTTGTTCTTCTTTTAACAAAGAAATGTCATCAAATTCTGATAAAACTGGCGCTTTAGCAGCATCCACGCTAACGTCTTCCGCCATAACGGCACCAGCCTCTTGTTACTGCTTGTCACAACTCTGCCGCGCCCAAAAGTACCGCCCGTCGTTGCTGATTGGTCCCGTCACTTTCTAACCGGGCCCAGACGACTCAGACGGGAGCTTTGCAAGATGGATTCGTCAGTGAGAAACAAGGAAACAGGCGTATCCATCTGCTTTGAAGGGTTACCACTTATTAAGTCTTACTCTAGATCTCAAGGGGTGGCATATCTTAATGGATCAGCAGCCCCCATCAAAATAACGCTCCCACTGCAAAATCTTCTCAAATTACAACGCTACTCACCTCAGTGGCATATTAATATAGGAGACATCTCTATAACCCCTCTTGATATCTTAGTAGTATCTCAGTGGTAGCGTTCCTACTTTGGTAGCATTTTTTGACAAGGCAGCAGAAATCGACAGAACACCAATATTAACAGTGGCTGCATCAGTGTAGCAATTAGCCCTGATGTAGCTAAGGCAAGCTTTACACAAGAGGACTTTACTAAAACTTTTAAAAGACTTTTAAAAGACTAATATCTCTGACCTTCTCACATCTAAAGACAATTTGTCAGCAGGTTGAAGAGTTTTTAGTCACAGACTGAGATTTTGCAAAGACTGGGGATCACTCGCTACAAGACTAGAGTAAGATTCCCTTAAGAAAGAATAGAAGCAATTTTGCATGCTACTGCAACAACCATGGAACTATCCCAGGCACACTTCAGAATAAAAGTATCGTATGAAAATGCGGGTAGTCTTGACACAGAGACAAACTAATTGAGCTTTTACTTTAAAAAACCCAATGGAGTTTAACCACACCTGTCATGTCAGCCTAGAAAGACTTGATGGACATGATACGGACACAGGTGCAGAGATCTGACTGCAGCTCTGAGCAGAAAGGTTTTTCCATCTCTCCGAGTTATGAGCGGACATTCGGATACTGACTGTAGATTATTGAGAATAACAACTGGCACGATTTAAAGCTGCACTTTTTAATTTTTTGTTTTTTACCAACAGTATTTTTAACATGTAAAAACAGACTGACTGAGAAGTATCTGGCTATACAGTAGTGTCCTTTAGCTCTTTAAAACCTTCCTTTTGTGCACCGTTTCAGCTTTTTTGGCCTTACACTCTCATGAGCTTCATTTTAGCATCAGAGGGCAGATTTTGCATATAAGCTCTGTGCACACTACCTAATCAACATCAAACTACAGGCAGACAAGGCTGGCAACCAGCTTGTAAACATAGTGGAATATATAGAGGCCAATGAGTCATATATTTCTCTGAGGTTTTGTTGGATAAATACACAAAACTAAAAATACAGGGAACTTCGTACTACGTTCATAAAGTGGCCAGATAAATACAAATGTTGCAGTAGCAACAGTGTAATTTAAAATGTTATGTTTTCAGCTTGTTCCATTGCACCCAAATGCCCCAAAATATCAGTGAATGCAGCCTTAAATCAAGAACAGTCTAATTAAGACATGATTTTGTGTATAATTTTTCATCTGGTACTGTAAGTACACACAGCAACACTATCATCATGGCAGCAGCACAGTCATTATCATCTTCATCACTGTCGTCGTTTCAGCTGTCATCATTTCAACCACCAATTTTATTGTCAGCATGAATTACCTCCATCTCAGCCCAACCCCAGCATTATGAAGTGTTATTCTTCCATAGGCTAAAACCCTGCCCCACCCGCCTCACATACACATGCACGCAGACACGAGTCTTCCACGCTCATGTTTGATTTCCACTGGTTTCGGAACAGATTAAACACCAGCGTGTCGGGTCTTGGGTCAGCTCCGCAGCTCATACTGTACAAACAGTCCACATCCGCCTGAGCGCAGGGCGGACCTGCTGTCAGTCACAGAGGGTGGAAAACATTTACAGTCACGTCATTTTGGCGCCCAGCAGGAGCTTATGGACACACACTTAGCTTCGCCCACACTTTTACAGGGTCTTTAAATGCTAAGAGGACACATGTTTGAATTTGGTGTCAGAGTTCTTCTCAAACTGATTATTCCTCTTTGATCAGGTAGATTAGTGATCAGTGCATCATTTGAAGTTCAGTGAGGTGTTTCATTCCTTTGATCAGCTCTTGTGCAGAGCTGTTTGATGAAGGAGGGGCAGTGAAAGGTCAGCTGCACCCCCAACTACTGATATTAACATTGAGCTATTTGAAGTTTTTTTTTCTGTCATGAAAATCAGTGAGTAGGGGGAAATAGAGCAACAGCCTGATCAAGTGGGTTTTAGTGTTCTACTCTACTTCTCTCATCCTCTAAGTAAGATTTCTCCTCTGACTTCTCTCTTGTGTTTGCTTTGCTCTTCTTTTTTAATGTTTTATGATGGCACCAAGAAGACTTGTTTTGTTTTGGGAGGCAGTTAAAAGCCATGGACTGGGGTATTAGCATTGTCAACAACTGGAGTTTGTCCTGGCTTTTGCTGCCCACCCATCTACAAAACTGGGCTGGGGGACCCATAAGGGGCTATGTGATAAGTTCAGAAATTTATCGGAAGGTGAAGGTTTTGATTGGAGGAACGTTCCGTCCATTACGTTCATGACGGCCAATCAGAGCAGCAAGGCAAAATGACAATGTGTGCATGCCCTGTCTTGAGCTGACAGGCTACCTCTGCTATACTTTGTTAATAGCGGAGCTTCTGATGCCAAGGCTGGTCGGGAGACGTGCAAAAACCTCTTCCCTGCAAAGACAAGCTTTCTTGGTGGCTCCATGCTTTTGTTTTTAAAAGAAATGTGGTCCAGATCCAATCAAACTGCTGCTTTCCTACAGCTTCATCCAAGCTAACAGCTACCATGGCAGCAGCTATTGAATACGCTAGTAAACCTCACCCATAATGATCACAAACTCATGCCAAAGCAGACCAGGAGAAGAGTGAAAACATCTTTTCCCTTGTTTAAAAAAGAAATGTTGTCCAGTTCTGGCAAAAGTGCCACTGTGGCTACTTGTGAGCTAATCACTCCACTAGCAGGCATTGTTTACAACCACTCACACAAAAACTAACCCTTTCCCCCGTAACTATCACTCATGCTTAAGCAGCTCGGACAGAAGAGTGAAAACATCTTCCACATCATGAAAAGCTTTTAGTGCTGTTGTTATTCTTTATTTCATACAGAAACATGGCCCAGTTCTAGTTAGACTGATGCTATGCTAAAGCTACATCTGTTACAAATGGCTTTGTGTACAACTAAACTCCACCCATAGCGCAACTCTGTATGGCATGGTCACTCACTCAATCAGTCAGGCAGTCCCTTACGGACCCATGTGTAGGGCTGACCCTGGCGGTCAGCCAAAAACCACGGTCAGACCTGAAAGAGCTTCAGAAACAATCACACAGATCAGACTGCTGTCTTTGTGAGAAATAATACAAAGGTAACGGACATAAATCGTTTCCAAAACATAAACTTGACCCGGATTTGTATTTATTGGTTTACTTTTGCATAAATAAAGTGATCGGAGATGAATTAATGATAATGACTGCTCGTTCTGCTTCTTTGATACACACAATAACAAACAAACAGACTGTGTGTGGTTATGAAGGTCTCATCCTGTCATAGCCTATGGCTTTTGAGGCATCGCTCACAAGAAGGCTATGAATTCTTCATTAATTCACAAAGAAATAAACGAAATACATGATCAACTCAACTTGCTGTGGCATACACTTTCACAGCAGCTGCTAGCTGCCAAGATTAAAAGGATGAAGAAGATATCCTGTTCTTAGCTGTGTGGATGGATTTTAAACAAATGAAACTTTAACTGATGATACCATCTGATTGCACACTCTTAAATTAAATCAAAGTCTTATTGATATGACTTTGTGATATTGAAAAATATCATACCTTGTCCAAAGAATCAAACTGTATTATGTCTTGATGAAACTGGTGATGTAACCCCTAACTGCTGCACTGTTGCATTTTTCCAATTGGCATATATCTCAGTGTTGTCATCACTTTCTTTCCCAGCAGTTTTTCCATTGGTGAGAAGTGAATGACATTCATCTTTACTGACATTTACCACATAGATCATCCCTACACAGTAAGAACTGTACCCCATGTCATTTCATGTTTTGAGAGTATCTCTCTTGTTTCTTCTTCTCTGCTTGAGAAACTCATCACCCCCCTCCTAACAATTCTTCACCTTTTGGGCTGAGACACTTTGTGGATAACTTTTATCTCTACCAGGATCGGTCTTAACTGTAAGGGGGAATTCTGCAAAAACGTCCTGATTCTAAGAATTTTCTTTGAATCTCCCCGCTTGGAGCGACTCTTTGCACCTTGAAAGCTTTCTGAATGCAGCCCCTGGAGTTCATTTTCTTGAGGGTTTGGAAAGATTTGTGGTTCTCATATATTTGTCCTGCCTTGCACTGTAAGTGTGGTGTGATATGTCTCGCCTCGACCATAATACTGTCTTCATTGCATCCTCTGTTGACACAGCAGCCATGCACCCCTCCATCACACTCCAGCTCTTGTCTTGTAGTGTAAAGTCGGGAGAGGAAAACCAACACACGGTCCTAACTCTGCCAATCCTCTCCCCTCCTCTCGTTTCTTCGTCGCTAGGCAGCCCTCTTTTTTTCTGCACCCTCTTTCTCTTCCTCCTTTGGTGAGTCTGAAAGGGGTCAATGCCTCTGCATGATGGAACCACAGGGCTAAAAGTCTTTGGGCCAGACACTGGAGGAGTCCACTACTAATTGCTCTCAGCGAATCCCCGACCATTGTCCTCCGCTGGGATTCAATTTGAATTTGAATGGAGGAAGCTAGCTGGTGCTGAGAGTGTAAGGTACACAAATGACTGTCACTGGGAATGGATAGCAGCGCTACAGGGATTGTGAACTTGTCCCCTAAATAAGCACTGTTGGCTTTTTGGCTCTGCATAAGTTACGGGGTGTTTGCACTAGCATAAGCGCCATATTGATGCACGCTTGGCTGAAGTAGTATTTGGGATTGAATGGGAGATGTTTTGGGGTGGACATTTTGTCAAGAGGATTTCTTTTTGGCTTGATGGAGAGCTGCTCCTTGTTGGATCACGTTACATCATTAGAAACAAGAACTTATCGAAGCTCTTCCTTGATGTTTCTACCTTTTTAATCGTGATTAGTTTGTCCATCTCCACATCTATGAGGGCAGGGAATTGTAGAACAAGTTCAAGCCCAGTAGCTGTACTTGCATACTTCCAATAGAAAGATGCAAAGACAGTAAGACAGACTGGAAAGCTCTGCTCTGACAGACATACAGACAGCTGAACAAATTGCTAGACCTCCCCCTCCCCGCCGTCCGCTTGTTCCGTCTCTATAGAGGCGAGGGTCCTGGTCCGTGTCCCCGTCTTCTCCTGCCCCACTAGTGGTTAATTGAGCCCCTGCCAGGCCTCACCCCTTTATTGCCTCCATTTGTCAAAGCCTACAGGCCTGAATGGTGCCAGAGACCTCATACAAATGAGGAACCTCCTCGCCTCTCTCCATCTCTTCCATCCCTTTATCGCTCTCTCCATCCTGGAGAGCAAACAGGTCTGACCCAGGGCAGCTCAGGGCAAACAGTCACCCAACAAAGGGAATGGCTCAAGCCGGGGGGATGTGGGCAGGTGGCAGATGCTCTCAAATCACCTTCAAGATCAGCAGAGTTGACTCTTGGTCAGAGCGTTTACATAGATTGTAGAGCTGAGCTTCAGCTACAGCTTGATTAGTACATGCAATCCCTCTGACAGTTAAGACCTCATCAATGAAGCACCTGGCTTAAGATGCCAAAATCATTCTTTAGTCTGTCCAGTAAAATACATTGATCCACTGTGTCGAAGGCAAAGCTAAGATCCAACAACAGTGAATTAAAGGCAAGAGGTGCCGTTATTGATCAGTGTGATTAGTAAGAAGTTAGCTGGAACAAATATAAATACTTAATCTATATAAAGACTTAAAAAGACACGAGATAGGGCAAAATGAAGTCACAACAATATTGTATAACTAGAAAAGCACTCAGAGAGCGCAGACCTCCGCCATTAGCCCTATCTCCCAATAGTACAGAATCCTTTAAAAAAATTCCTGGATCCAGACAGTGATCTGGATCACTCCCAAAATCTAATCAGCTCTTCCTAATGCCATTTCTGACATTTCCTGAAAATTTTTTCAAAGTCCATCCATAACTTTGTGAGTCATGTTGCTAACAAACAAACAAACTAACAAACAAACCCTGCCCATCAAATAACCTCCTTGGTGGGGTAAATATTATTCATTTATCGTAATAGAATCATATCTTATTGTTTCTGCCGTCTCAAAAATAGAACACAAAGACTCGGACTGCAGCATGTGCATGCTGAAGTAGTTTCACTGTTTTATTGTGACTTAGTCTAGACCTTGTAGACCTCTAAGTGGGGGTACAGGTGTACAGTGGGAGGTATTGTATGATGCCAGAGTCTGTCCAGTATGAGGCTGTCATCAGCACATGTGCTGCTGCCATCCCGTGGCCTGCAAACTGCAGATAAGAGCAGCCATTCAACCGAGCAGCAAGCCATTCACTATAGTCATCTTTGTTTGCCAGGGCCAGAGACAGACCTGTAACGTACAGAGAGAGGGACGTGGGAGGGGGCCGCAGCGCATACAGGCAGAACAAAATGTGAGGAAGAATGACGAAATGAAGGAAACAACAAATGAAAGAGAGTCGGTGCGGTGCCATATGGAATCAGGGAAAACAGGAGACTGTTTGTCTGAGCTGCGTGTGTCGGCTGCCACACGTACAGTATCAGATTCACACAAAATTAGAATTAGAATTGAAGTCAGCCATGCTGTGCTGGACGTTTCCTCTGGGTTGTGTACACCGCACATGTTGTAATGGCTTCACACTTTAAGAAAAACTCAATAAACTGCATAAAAAATGTTATTTCACTTTTGCACTTGACTTTGAAAAAACATTATAAAACTTTTACTCCATGCTTATTCTTTGCCCTCATGAAAAAGTCATCTAAAACGAGTAATTCAAATATCAATGCTGAAGGACTGCATTTTCCAATGACACCTAAACTTGATGTAAAGCACTTTACAATACAAATCTATCACTACTTTCACCTTTTTTTTTTAACATACACTTAAGGCAGAGTCCTTTACAACAGTTTAAGGTTCCTGCTCAATGAAGAGAAGAAGCCATGGATTGAGTTGCCAGTCTTCCTCCTTTTGCATGACCTGCTTTCCCTCCTTCAGGTACCAAAAGATTGTGCAATGTAGGTACTTTGTGCTGCTGATAAAAGTACAATTAGCTGCAAGCTCAGCTCACCAGTTTGGTTGCAGGGGGTGTTACCCAAACAACTCTGCCAGGAAGTTTAAGATAGGGATGACTGGTAATATTTGTGCTCTAGGGCAACTGAAACTGAGTCACCATGGTGCAGTTTCACCAGAACTACAGATTTTTACCCTGCTGCTGTGGGAGTGTCTCAGTGAATCTCTGTTCTAATTAGGTATTGTATGAATGAATGCTGATGCTTTGCATATTTGCAGGCAGCACAGTGACCTTTCCTTTAAATTTACTATGTCCTCACTTCACTTCACTCTAAGCATTATACAAGCCAATCTGTACCATGTTCAGGTATGATAGACCCCAAAGTCCAGTCTGTTTGGCCAGGCTCAAACATGGCACACTTTTTTGGCCCTGGTACGTTGGTTGGAAGAAATGTGCTTTGCTGTGGTAGAGTTACTCCGGCTCAGTTATGCAATATGAGCGTGACGTATAATCACCATCCTACATAATCAAGAAATCCAGGATTCTAGAGGGCTGTGGCTGACCAAAATGACTCAGAATAAGCCACAAAGTCAGTAAAGTTGCATTCATGTTCTCTTTGTTGCTCTGCATTATGCTGACTCTTGCCACACATGTGTGGTGCTACGACTTGTTGACGTCCAGAAGAAGTAACCATGCTCTGGCATGAAGCCCTGTGAATGCAGGCATGGCCAGTGTTTTCCATACTGGCTATACCACTGGGGTTTCAGTATCATGCCATAGAGTGCAAGGGCTTGGAATCTAACCCCTGACTCTTTGGTGGAGAGAAAACTAAGTCTACCTCTGAGCCACATCAACCCCTGAGTCATACAACTCCTTACTTCATTGTTAATGGAAATATGTCCATGATATACTGTGTGCCTCAATCTCAGAATTCATTGCCAATCATTGTCTATAATTACCTGATAAATCCTTTTAACCTGTGAGGATAGACATTCATTTTTCTGTAATTTCAGGGAAGCCAAAAGCAGTTAGCACTGAACTTCTTCCAGGCAAGATTTCCTTTTCCATGTGGCATTTACATCTGTAAAGATGCAAAGGTGCAAAGGTGTCTACCATTCCTCTTATGAGTCTCAGTTCCAAAATAGTAGCATACCGCAACTTAACTCACATTAACTTCTGTAGAATAAGCCTGAGAAATAATCTAATTCTAATATAGTTTCTCAAGATTAAGGCAAGGAAAGTTTGACAAAATGATAGCATCAAAATGCAGATTCTTGAAGTTTTGTCAGGTCTGTCCTGAAGAGAAGAAAACAGCTTTAAAATATTTTTTGAATGGAGTTCAGTTAAATCTGTTTGGTGAGTTTCAGGTAGTCAGGAAATCCAGCTGCTGTTTGGCCACAAATCTGCTTGATGTTATTTTTAAGGCAATGTCTGATTATTTGTTCTCTAATGGATTGCTGTCTGTACTTTGATACAGATATCCGTTTACAGAGACAAAGTCATAATCTTTAGAAATCTAATTCATAAGAATATCGCTGATGGGAGCTGGTATTTACAAATGTTTTGTGCCTGCTGATATGTGATTGGTCAATACGGCTCAGACTACTCATGTATTGCGAACAGAAATCAGCAAGACAGTCTGGAAGCAAACTGCAGCTCTCTTACCAACCACTACTGTCAGCCGCCTCTGTCAAACAGAAATACGCGCTAAACTTTCAAAGAAAATCTGATTATACCTCCAGTTAGGCTAAGGGTAAAGACTCAGGATACCAACTGTGAATACCTGATCTACAAAGCCTAATTACAAAACACTTGATACACTTGATAAAGCCAACTAAACAGCCTCTTGCAGGACAAAGAAACCTTGTTCTCCATGAAAACACTATAAGGAAGCTAATGTAGCCAAGGCTAACGCTAATGATGCTATGTTATGTTATGTCAGCTGCATAAGCTGAAAACTTAACACCTTTCACACTTTTGTTAATCTCATAAACCCATGTTGTAATCACATAAAAGCTAGCTACATAGCTAAAGTAGCTAATGCTAATGCTGAAAAAGCTATGTTACCAATGTACGCTTATACTATGATTGGTGAAACTAACATCTATTTTTGTTATGTTACGTACGTTGCTAATACAACTATGATAGCATTTGCTATGTTTGCTAAAGCTTACATTGCTAAAGCTAACCTAGCTACATTGGCTTATGCTATATTGTTAACTATGTGGGTGGCATAGCTATGTTAGCTTTAGCTGAAGCTAACAAGGCTTAGGTGAGGAACTGTTCCCTTAACTGCTCCTAAAATAGGTCTATACATAATTTAATCGTAGATTTGACCTCTGACCTTTTATTTATGAAAATTCATGAAATGTTGCTTTGCCTGTAACGTTTGCAATGTTGTTACTTCATGAATGTAACTTCCAGATTTTGTATGAATAATGTTGAATTTTAAAACACTTATAATGGCAAATATGTCGTTCTAGCAACTAACGTTCATCTGTCCTGACTGAGGCCCTGTCTCACTGTAGTGATCTGGAAGATGGGTAGTCTGAGATCTGTGGTCTACAGCCAGATCCCTCTTGAAACCAGAGCATTAACATGCTGAAAATCCTGATCCCTGCATAGAAATTCTACATCTCTGTTAAGAAACTGTATAAATAGAGACTACATATGTCCAAACATGTCCAGGTTTTAAACAGAATGTCCCTTCATCATTATGAAGGGCTTGATAAACGGGCAGGTCCACACACAAACATTTTCTTACAGACAATGGTTAACATTTTAGATTGAAATGATAAGTAATGTAGGCATTACAGTGGTGCTGTAACAGGACCGCATGGCTTATCCATTAAAAGCAAGTGTCATCTGGTTTTCAGATTACTACGTTCTACATCTAAGTTCATTCCCCCATGCATCATCCATCCATGAATGCTGTTTTTCTAGATGGCTTGAGACATTGCCTCATATGTGCCTGTCTTTTCCACGGGTGACGCACCCTCAGTGCTTTTGAAGTTCAAGTTCATCACCAGGACCCTGAAAGTTCATGTCCAAGTGCACGAATCACCCCCATGTTCCTGCAGCTGCAAAATGCTCCAGGCCTTTGAATGACAGAGGTGCGAGGCACATTTGAATGTGTGCGGCTTTGGATGTGATGAAAGGGAAAACAACTTATGCAATAAAAAATTCCATGAAAAAGCTTTTAAAAATGTTTCAACCAATCACTGGAAATAAAAGGTATGGAAGCCTTGAAGGTATTAATGTTAACACATTTTACCAGATGTGTTTTTCTGTGAATTCTTATAAATAGTTTTCTGTGAACCAGAACTGACCATGAGGATGTTTGTCTGTGCCAAATTGTTTCTCTTTGTTTGTTTTCATCTGGTTGATAATCTTGTGAAGTTCATGTTCATTCATGAATCTGTAGACATAACAGATCTATATCTGTATGCATTGTTTATTTTTGTGCATGTATGTTAGCTGGCCTGCATGTGTTATTGTATGTATTTGTATTCATTTGTGTTTGTGCATGTGTCTGCTCCGCCCTCCGGGGTGCCGTGCCCCGGTGCAGCGGTCTTTGTTGCAAACCCGGAGCCATGAGTCAGGCCTGTGGGAACAAACCCAGCTTCTCTCTCCTCTCTCCCTCTCTCTCCCACGCTTTCACACTCATCCCATCCTGTGATCGTCTGTTTCACCCCCATGGATGGGGAGGTGGTGTGTAGTGAACACTGCCGTGGAAAAACTCACACGCACATGTGTAAGGGTCATCAGAGCCTGAGAAACAGAATGGGCATGTGATTATGAGTGTGTACTATGTTTGCACTTGTGTGAATCACTTTGTGACTTTTTCTCTTCACTCTTTTTATTGCTGCCCATTCTATAGGTTGTTTCAAATAGCTTCATAAAGGAAAAGATAAGTAGCTTCATTGAAAAAAGACTTTTTATAAGCCCAAATATGTTCAACATTTTGAATTTACGTCATTGTATGTAAACAAATGGATCCTCTGGAATTTATTTGTGAAAGCCTCTCTGTTTTAGATAATGTGATACATGTACAGTGCATAATATATATACTCATATCTCTAGAGAAAACATTGTGTAGTTGGCCTGTGAAACATAAAAGGTAAAGAAAACAGTTAGCTTGGATGAAGCCACAGCTGCAGTTCTATCAGACCTCAACCACATTTCTTTATTAAAACAAGAGCAAATAGCAACACTGGAATCTTCTCTTGGCAGAGAGGAAGTTCTTAATCTCTCCGGTTAGGTATCAGCATGAATTTTAGCCACCTACAAGCTCCGTCATTCATATATGGCAGCGTCAGCCTGTACAGCTCAGGTTACTGTCTTGTTTCTCTGATTGATCCATAATGAATGTAAAAGACGTAAGTTTGTTCACTCACCTGAGATTATTTTTAGAAGTCCTGCCCTTCCCAAACACTTTGTAGGTTTCCCAGATGGATGTGAAATATATCCATGCAGTGGATATATGAAACAGTCTATCAGGGCGTTCAGATGGCCTAGTGGTTAGATTGCCCTCTGTACCAAGGGTCACCCAGTTTTTATTTGTTAAAAGGATCCCGCATTAGTTGCTACCACTGTAGCCATTAGTTTTTCTGGGGTCCCTCATCAATCGACACAACTCAAAAAGATATTCGAAAACAGACATTTTAGCATCCATCCATCCATCCATCCATCAACCCATCCATCCATCCATCCATCCATCCATTCCTCCCCTGCTTATCCAAGCTGGGTCACGATGGCAGCAGGCCAAGCAAGTCCACCCAGACATCTCTCTCCCCAGCAACATTTTCCAGCTCTTCCTGGGGTATTCTGAGGTGTTCTCAGGTCAGATGAGAAATATAATCTCTCCAGTGAGTCCTTGGTCTCCTGGACGCATCCAGAAGACCTCCACAGGGGGTGGATCAGATGCCTGAACTACCTCAACTGGCTCCTTTCGAGGCGAAGGAGCAGCGGCTCTACTTGGAGATCCCTCTGGGTGCCCGAGCTCCTCACCCTATCTCGAAGGCTAAGCTCTGCCACCCTCCAGACGAATCTCATTTTGACTGCTTGAACCCATGATCTTATTCTTTCGATCATTGTCAAGAGTTCATGACTGTAGATAAGGTTTGGGACGAAGGTCAACCGGTAAATTTAGAGTTCTGCCTTCCGGCTCAGCTCCCTCTTTGCCACAATGGTATGGTACAATGTCTGCAATACTGCTGTGCCAATCCACCTGTTGATCTCGTGGCCCATTCTACTCTCACTCCTGAATAAGACAGATACTTAGATACGTATACTTGATACTTTTGATAAAATACTTTAATTCCCTCAAATAGGCAATGGACACCCTCCCCACCCGAAGGGAACAACCCATTTTTTTTCCTGCAGAGGACCATGGCCTCGGACTTTGAGGTTCTGACCCTCATCCTGACCATTTCCCATTCAGTCCTACTCAGCAACATGCAAAATCCCATAACCCACCCAACAGTCAACATTCACCCTTCCCAGAACACTACCAACCACAGTTTCCATATCAAGAAAACAGAGGGAAAAGTTAGTCACAGTTTGATATATGCAACATTTTCCTTTGGAAGAATGTCAACAGTACTTTTTCATTCAAACACACAATTCAGTTCCAGCCTGTGGCTCCTTACCTGCAAGTCTTTCCCCTGCTCTTTCAAACCTTTTTCTATCCACTGTCCTCTAAAAATTAAGGCATAACAATCCCTAAAAATTCTGTCTGTATTCTGTCTGCCTGTCTATCACCCACAATTTAACTTACCTTACCACATGGCCTATACACCCTAAACAGCAGTGTCACCTTCAACAGACCCAGGGTCTGTGCATGCAAGCTCCAGATAGGGACAGTGCTGATACTACCTTCCCTAACGTCATTCTTATTGCAACTTCAGAACAATGCCATTACACATGAAACTACTGAATGCACCGAGCTCAGGGTTAGGTGCTCTGACATCAGCTAATACCAGCCATTACATATATTATTACTGTTGAAGCTTCTTTTGAAGAGGTAGAGAGAAGTTAATTTTTGGGTTTTGATAGAGATCAACTGTAGCATCAAACTTGAGTGAAAGGCTATCCCATCACCAAAGGCTCCAAACTGGTGTAGTCCATGAACTTGCCAGTGTTGTATTTGTTCTCTTAGTCTCAATCTGGCAATACCCAGTGATCCCCATCCAGTGGGTGCCATCTGGCTGGCTGTGCCCCAGTCAAAGAGCTCATTCGGGGGTTAACGTAGCAGCAGCAGGGCGATGGAGGGGGGTGTGAAGGGCAGAACCAGGCAGCCAGACCAGACCTAGACCAGGGGGCTTTGAAGCTCTTCACCCTAGCCTGCCGACAAGGGGTCTCGGCTAACCAGCCAGAGCCAGAGAGAGGGGGAGAGAGAGAGCGAGAGAGAAGGGCCTTTATCAGCAAGTCTGAGTACAATTGCGGTGTGCAGAGTGGGAGTTGGGGGAGTTAACTCTTTGTATAGCTGAATGGATGAATAGAAGAGGAGGGCTGAAACACTAGCATCTCCCCCTCCTCACTAACCCCCCCCCATGCTGGATCTCTGTATGTTTTAGGTCGACCATCTCGGGGCCCCTCTCCATGGACAGACAGACAGATACCATCAATTACCAAGGCCGGCCCCTGGCCACCATATGGCCGGTGGCTGTATAGGAAAGGAGCCTGTTCACTTCACGGCAGCAGCCCTGCATATGCTACAAGCCAGCCAGCAGAGATGCTCGGCAAATCAACTGTGTCTGTGTGTATGTGATGCTCTGGTGTAGGTTTGGCTAGTGTTACAGGTCAGTCTCAGTGTCAGGGGGTCAGGGTTGAGTTACAGGATTGAATTATACCTGTGAGCTTGCATGTGTGCTCGTGTGTGCATATGCTTGTGAAGACTATGGTTTGTGAAAGACAGCTTTGGAGTAAGACTCTTATGGCTTTTAAAGCCCTGTAAGTGTTCAGACTGAGTTTAAGGTTCAAATTCATCTGGGAAAGCTCCTACACAAAGTTTGGGTTGGACTTTTTAGAAAATTCTCAGAAGTTGATTGGATGAAAGTTCTCTGTCCTATTCATTAATAACTAGAAATACAAACCTTTTAATTATTCAAATTTGATAATTGAATAAATCCCAGAACTTAAAACTACCTCAGTGTGAAGTCTTGACCAATCAAATAAACCTTTTTTATTCTCCTTTGGCTTGTGTGGCTGGGAACAGGATTAGGTGGTCTAATATGTATTTTTTGATATATGAAGCTCAGCGTTAGTTCATGCAGGACACCGTAGTCATATGCCCACAAGTGATCAGCTGACAGCCAGCTGATCCCAATTATGGCCTTCCAGCTCCAACAGCCAATGACAGCTCTTTCTCTCAACACAGCAGTCCATTCAAATATGATGCACTTCTCACTAATCCCTGTTTGCTTTAATGCTGATGCACCACACTGCAGCTGCTGGTAAAGCTTAACCTCCTCCACCCCAGCCTCCTCCTTTATAGCATAAAGCTTGTTCCACCCTCATACTGAGATTCATGCTATTATGTGTTAATTGTTTTTGAATTAATTTTATTATATTCAGTACGCATTGTCCATATGGGGGTTTCTTGCTATGCACTCCCTGGAAAGTCCATCATGCTGCTTGACTAACACAGGGAGCATTCCTTGAGCAGAGCCTTCTCAGCTATGTCAAACGATATCCATTTTGCAGTACAATGTATGACAAGACTGTTCCTGACTGAATAGAGGTGTATGTCAATATTATTACTGGACATATGCTGTTTAAGGTGTAAATACATAATACTCACTCATGTGCACACAAACTTTATGCCCACATAAGTCCATCAGTAACTGCCCAAGTGCTCCTGAGTTGTAAAAAAGTTTAGGAAAGACCCATTTCTAACCTCTTGAATGTGGATAGCTAGAGCTGGATGTCATCTACATAGAAGTGAAAGTTGATGTTGAATTTTTGTCTGTTTGCAGATATGACCAAGAGGAAGTAGACCGATATTAAATAGCAGGCAGCTCAGGACAAAACCCTGAGGAACGCCAGTAAAACTGGAAAGGAAGGGTATTTGAATTATTGGAGTGTGGCCAGAGATATGATTTTAACCAGTCCAGGAGTGTGTTCGTAATTCGGAGGGAGGCCAGTCTGTTGAGGAGGATGTGATGTGAAAAGGCTTCAAAGGCTGCACTCAGTTCAAGAAGGATAAGGATGGTGACCAAGCCAGAGTCAGCTGCATGAGGAGATACATAAAGCCTCAAGCCTTTATTATGGGTATGTCCTCCTTGTGCATCACATAAGTAGTATGTCAGCTGGTCGCAAGGGTTGTGTGGTTTCTCTCAAGATGCTTTTAGATTGCACAGTAAATTAGCCAAAATAGTTGACCTGTTGACTGTTGCATATTGTTCAGCTACAAGTGCAAAAAGAAGTATTGAATATAGTATTACTGACACACAAAGACACTGCTTTCCTTGGCTAGGTCTGCAAGGAAAGCTCTGAAACTGTTAGTCAAGCTAGGATGAGTTTAGGTTGAAAAAGAGGTTCAGCTCTGTGCGTGAGGTTACGTGTATGTTTTCATCCTTGTAAGGTACTGTAACTCCTGTCTTTTAGCTGCCTGAACCATTATCTTCACTCAGCAGCCAATCAGTGCACATGATCAGACACCTGCCAACCAAACAATGGAAATCTGGGCACATTCTGGCAAAATAAAAGCATGCAAAGTAAACAAGAGACAGTCAAGATGTCTCTCCAACTTTATGAGGAGGACAAATCTCCCTGAACACATTATAATTTAATTAGACATGTCTGTTTGAAATCAAACTGCAAGTGGAAAAATAATCCTTCTCTTGCTGGTCCGCCTCCACACAGTACATGCCCATTAACAAAAAACACATTGCCTTATGGGAGGAGGTTAAGCGAGAGAGCACGCAGCTAGTGAGAGAGATGTTTCTGTTTGATATATAATGTGAGAAAGAGCCAGCAGCAAAACAAGGAAACATCTGGGTGATTAATCTTTTGGAAGGGAGGAAAACAGGGAGGCAAATAGTACCAGCCAGAATAGGCACACACTCACACATTAACACACACACTCTCAAATTTCCACTCACAAGCAGCTGGGAGCCACAGACAGTGATCCATGTGAGTCACAGTCATTAATATTAAATCAAAGCCTTTTAAAAGTGTCTGTATTTGTTAGGCAAAAGGAAATGCACTTATCACTTGTGTTAGACCTGCTTGTTTCTGAGTTCTTCTTAAAGTCTTTAATTCCCAAGAAAGTGTTGGTTTTTATCTTTAAACCTCTACTCAAGGCTGCTTTTTACTGTGAACATGTGCTCTTCTTATTCATCAGTCGCACACATTCACACTTCGGAGCGTGTCCAGGACAACCACAGCAGTTTCACTTCATGCCACCGAGTTTTACTCCACTGGAGCAGCTGTGGGCAGAACACCTTGCCTTAAAGTAGGGAAAGTGTTACTCATTCACTTTCCCCCACCCAAATTATGCCTTTCAGGGGGTTTCAACCACAGACATACTTATCACACAGCAGTCAGTTTATCCTCTAGGCTACCGTAGTGTTACCATACAGAGCGCAAGGTCGGAACAGCATTTAGAGGGGCGGTGTGTCTCTGGAAATTAAATGATAGTGATTGGATTTGAAATGTTGGCATTTGGTGAACATGGTTTTCTAAATTCTGTGTTGGTAGCAGTCTCAGTGTTGTCTTTTCATTAAAAATTTTCTAAATGTTTTTGACGGTTCATTTTATTCATGTAAGAAGACAATTATGGGAAATAAAAAAAAATCAATTTATGGAAATCACTTGACAAATAAGGTCTAGTCCACACAGAGGTGGGCACTGATTTTACTGAGAGGGGCCTGGATGCAGATGACAGATTCAACTTCATACCAAATTAATCCAAAAACTTGTCTTCTTGTGTATAGCTTGTGTATTCTTCATCTATTTGTATTTCCTAATGTTGTGGACCTGCCTCCATTAATATGGCAGTGATGCATGAAAAAAACAATGAAGAAAGACAAACTTCCACTATTCAGTTCAAGTGACTTCCAATTTGAAAAGATTAAGTATGACGGTACCTGTTTGCCATCTTATGAGTTGGTGAATTAGTTATCTTTCATTTTTTATCAACACAAATAAAAAAATCAAACTGTTACCACAAAGCTGGAAGCACAGCATGGTAAAAAATTTCTTGGTATGCTGAAGCATTAAAACTTCTTCACTGGAGGTAAGGGGCCTAGACCAAACCCTGTTAAACACTGGTTAAGTGCAGTCTCCACTTTGTGGCTGAGTTGCTGTTGTTCCTAAACGCTTCCACTTTATAATAATATCAGTTACAGTTGACTGGAATATCCAGCAGCGAGGAAATTTCACAAACTGACTTACTGTAAAGATGGCATCCATGACATCCATGCTTGAAGTCATTGAGCACTTCAGAACGACCCATTTGATTTTCAAAATAGTTTTCAAATGTAGACTGCATGGCTGGCTGTTTGATTTCTTACACCTGTGGCAACAGGTCTAATAAAACACCTGATTTCAAAATTAACAGGTGTGGACAAATACTTTTGTCCATGTAGTGTATCAGTTGCTTCAAATCAGTACATTGAAATGCTAAGTTTTGTTGAGGGATGGTTATAGGGGGATCAGGTCATTTGATTGGACTTCACTTGGCATGGATTTATTTACAGAAGTATATGAATACATAACTATATTAGGGTAGTACAAGTGTTTACTGTATAGGAGTATATGTATAACTCTGCTTTGTAGGTGGTGTTATGCCCTACTTCAGGTAGTTACAACTCTGGTTCATCTATTATGTCACATCCTAAATGATTGAAAAAAGAAAGTAGACACTTTCCTTGTAAAACTAAAGGCGGCCTTACACCTAACAACTTTTCCTCCAATTTCAAAGTCATAGCCAAAATTCCAAAGTTGGAGTAAAATCATGGGAGTCTTGCTAAAGTCGCGGCTCACTCCAGTTGTCTCAGTTGCTAGGTGTAAGGTGGTCATAAGACTTGATTTTAGCCATTTTAAGGCGGTCTTTCTTCAGTCTTGGTGGTATGCAAATTGTGTTTCACAGTGACGCAACCATTGTCCATGACCAATGGGAGCTGGTGTAAACACATTAATTCACTTCATTCAAAATATGAGCGTGAGTGTATGTCAGTCTGGAGCTGCTGAATGTCCGCTCTTAACTCAAGAGATTGAAAAACTTTTCTGCTCAGAGCTGCAGTCAGATCTCTGTGTGTTTGTATGCCTTGTGTTTTAATTCATTCCAGGCTGACATGACAGATACGGTAAACCGCCACTGGGAATTTCACAATAAAAGCACGATCAGTTTGTTTCTGTGGTGAGAGAGAGTGGTTAACTTTCCTTTCGTTTCTACTTGTTGTAAATGATTTAAAAACATCAGATTATAAGAGAATTAACTCAAATGCAATCTCCATATCCTTCGACACCTTGTTCTCTGCTCAAAAATTGTTGTCGTGAATTTCCACCAGATGCATGATAGGAAATATTTTCAGTGACCACAAGTCTTTGCAAAATCTTAGTCTGAGACTAAAAACTCGACGACTTGCTGACAAATTATCTTTAGATGTGAGAGGGTCTCAGATGTCAGTCTTTTTAGAGTCTTTTAAGAGTTTTTGCAAAGTCATCTGGTGTAAGGCCGGCACAATATGCTCACTCCCTTGTGATTATGGTGCTTATGGTGACCTCAGTTGATGCTGTTTGACTTCCAGGTCAAAGCCAAGCACAAGAATTGTGAAGCAAGCACTGAATGCCTAAGCCAGTTTGGGGCTGATTGAGGTCTCTACATGCAAAAGAAAATTGCCCCCTCCGCCACAGGATTTAGTTTGTTGAATATGACATTAAGACACTTGGTTTAGCCCAATTACAGCTGGACTAACATTCATAGTGGAATTTTTGCTGTCTTTACACATAAATCAGCGTGTGAATTGGAGCCACTGTAAGGTCTCTGAAGGACTTCATGCCAGCTAATTTAGTCACTGAACCTGACTCCTCAGGTCATGTTTATTTAGCCTAATAGGTGTCTTTTTGGGAGAGCTTTAAGGGCAAATATTCCAATCTCATGTATTTCTGTTCATTCTAGTTGCTGGCTGTGAAAAAACAGCCTCTTGGAGAGTAAAAATCTTGTACGTTGTTTCTCAAACATTGATTTATTTGCAGTACCATTACAAGTTCAGGGTTGTTATTGGCATTAGCATAGCTTGCAACATTTTCCGTCAGACCCTAACAGAAAATCTGCATTCTGTTTACTCATAATCTCTAATGCATTCCATTTGTTCACCACTCTTACATAAATAAGCCTGTGTTCTTCCATTTTATTACATTTCTTTACAGCATTGGTTCATACTGTTTATTACAACACAATAGCAGCTGTAGTGTGAAGTTGTGCAACAGACTCTTGTTCATTCCCCCAGGCCTGCGGGCTCAGAGTCCTCAGGCAGGACAGGGCACTGCTGTTTATTTTAGCTGAAGCTGACTTAACAGTAACAGTGACACACTGCAGCATAACAACCTGAGTAGGGATGAGTTGAAACTAGCACATTTCTGCTGCAATACAACCTGAAGAGATGGACGGATAGACAGGGAACATCTGTTAAGCTCAACATACACGCACCAGGGCCCCAGTAAGGGGGTCTGATCCTATCGGAGCCGCTGCAGGTGTTCTGTGATAGTTGCACACGCTGACAACACATGAGCAGACCACACACACATGCAGGGAACACACCAGTGATGTCAGAGCTCAAAAAGCACATCTCACGCACAGTTGGTACTTTGATACTGTGACCGGCACATATTGGCACCATCTGTTCTTCATTGCACACTGATGTATTCATGTAAATCACTCATTTAAGCAACAGCTACATATCTGTCACATGAAAAACTTTAAATCAGTGCAGGAATGCTTAAGATTGTTAAGCTTATATCCAAAGCTCTTAACTAGGAAGTTTAACAGTGTTTCTTTTAATGCTTCCTTTGTGTGCCTTTTTCTGTTAAATGCACTTGCCATCTGCAGCACTTAAAACCAGAATGGAGCCTCATAAACTGAGCTGGTTTGGTGAATACTTTGTTGTTTACCAGGATCTGGTTGCTTCTTATGCAATACTCATTTTGTTAGTCATGGAGGCTTAAGTGTTCACAAAATGGGTAAGGAATTGTTTGATAAAGGTTGCATTTCTTCTAAACCCAATTAATGCTTGTGGACTTAAAAGAAAAGTTACTTTTAGAAGAGTGGAAATTTTGACGGCCCCTGAAGTATCTGTGTGTTTGACCGGGTCGTCTTTGCCTCAGGAGATACTCCCTGGTTTTGCCTTAGATTTACAGCTACTAACAGACCTGCTGGAAGTTCAAAGCTTTAAGAAAAAAAATCTAATGTTGTAGAACAATAGACATGCAACTCTGTTTGTGATAAAGTAAATTCAGCAAGTTAGAGACTGAGTTAAAATTTGCAGGGCAGAAGCCCTTAACCCTCACATACAAAGCTAGTTTGATTTATACATCTCAATCTTTACTTGCCTTTTCTGTGATTGACTCATTTAACTGCTATATTATTTGTACAAATGACCAAAGTTGTTTCTTAATTCCTGCGCCGGTAGCCAGACTGGGCAATTTTTACAAAGTTCTTCATAGTAACAGTCCAAAAGCACTTTAAAAAAAAAAAGAAGAAGAAAAAAAACCAGGACTTTTGTTGCTCATAGAACTACAGGAAACAATATTTATGATGTTAAAATTATTATCATCATTTTTTACAGTCTTTTTGTTCTCATGTTGACTGGGACAGCAGTTTAATCCAGTCAGTACAAAGAAGCATAGATTTTAGGTTTCTGTGATAAATGTAAAGCCTTAATGGAGCAGCTTACAAGAAATGAGCATGGTGCCATTGCCTATTTTAAACCTCTCTATGTTAAAAGTAGATGTGGTAAAGTAGAGGTTATAAAATGATGGTTACACTTTGCTCAAGTGGGTCCTTATAACCTTGAATTTTAGAGTAATAAGCATAACTATTTGATAACTTCTCAAGAATAAGATGGCAATTACCTTGTAATAAGTTGTCATTTTACCAAGTAATAACTCAGAAATATGGTAATATAAAGAAGTTTTTACCTAGTAATAATGTATTACTTATCTAGTAATTTCTTGTAATATTGATGCATTAAAGTAATCGTAGTATTTTAAGTAAGTCCTAAGTCCCTCACCCTTACCCTTAAATTACTTCAAAATTATTCAGGAAGGACTCAGTTTATGGCTACATGGCAGCAAAGGCCTTAGTACTTTTGCCTCACAGCAGGAAGTTCCTGCTTTGCTTCCTGATCACGGCCTTTCTGTGGGGAGTTTGCATGTTCTCCTCCTGCATGCATGGGTTCTCTCCAGGTACTCCGGCTACCTTCGACCACCAAGGACATGTTAGGTTAATTGGTGACTCTAAATATACAGATGTGAGTGTGAGCGTTCCTGGTTGTCTGTCTCTATATGTTAGCCATGTGATTGACAGGTGACTAGTCCAGGTTGTGCCCTGCCTCTCACCCAGTGACAGCTGGGATAGGCTCCAGCACTCCAGGACCCCTAACGACATTAGTGGTGTAAATGATGGTCTTATTAACATAGTAAAAGTTCACAGACAAATAGAAACTATCTTGATGTCATATGTGTTTCATCTTTGTCAACAAAATGTAGAATAAGAAAGGAAACAGGAGTACCTTCTTTAGGTAGAAACTAAATTCATAGCCTGACGCTTCAGTCAGGAACACTCTTGTCATACATTTCCCAGAGGAATATCCAGGAAACCAGATTTCAGTCTCCTAACACTGATTGACAGTAAGATCTGTTTTCTTTTGTCGCACACAAACACACTCATTGCTCTGTTAGTGATGGCGTTGTGCCAGTCTGAAGGCCCGGCTCGGTCCCATTGTGCTGGAGTTTTCCACTAACACACATTGGCATCGGAGGGCCTCGCCAGCCTCATGTGAACCCTCGTGAATGCTTTTGCATTCGCACAAATGCGTTTATGCACACATGCACAACACTATGTCCTACAGAGGTTTACACAAAGTATAATTAGAAAAAGCACCTAACAAAACAGTGAGGCAGGAAGTGCAGCCAGTGGATCTTGGCTGCTAGTTCAAACCTCTCCTGTTCGTCATGAGACCAGGTCTTTTATAAATGTCCTCTCTTCTATTCAGTGGCTGTGGAGTGACAGACAGGCTGCCCACTCCAGTGGAAGGGGCATCTAAAGTCTAGTGTGTTTTTGTGTATGTGTTAAACTTAATCCAGGATGTGCCTCCTCGTTGAGTACACAGAAGGTAATGGTTTAGTCAGGCCTTGCATCAAAACAAAGCTACTAGTGGTCAAGATTGCATAACTTTAAGCTCTCGAGAGAGGTTTTTAGCTAGTTATGAAACAGGAAAATTAATACTGATGTCTATTCATGATATCAAGCAGCAAAAGAGATCATGACAGCTTCTGTCTTTTAATTTTTAAGGCCTGTAACTGCTGTCATTGGGCTAAGAAGCAGCTCTTTTTACATTTTCTACAGTTTACAATTCAACTGTTACAAAAAGGAAAGATAATTTCTTTCAGAAATACCTACCTGCACATATACAGTGCTTAACAAATATTAGACCACCACCCAAAGTAAGGTTTATGCCACAGCTGCCCTAAATTAACATCACTGGTAATTACCAAAATCATTTTTTTATGTTTCTGCAATGGTTAATACACCAATATGTAGAAGATCTTTAACCCAAATGATATTTTTAATGTTAAAATACAATTATTATTGTTATCCATGAATTTTCAAATTTACTGATTTACAAAAAACTGAAAAAATAGTAAAGCACATTATTATGTCTTGATTAATATGTCAAATTATAATTATTTACTTGCATTCCTGAACAGAAAAATGAGTTTTAGTGGTTGAATGTTATGCTTGATTAATTTCTGACTTCTCAGAGAAGCCCAGTGAGCCGGCTCAAATTTGGGTATAAAATGGTGAATTCAGTTTGAAATTCCTCATTCCTGCTCAAAATGGTAAAACGTGGAGAGCTTACTGAAAATGAAGAGTCCACTTCATGATGCTGGATGGTCTCTGAGACAAATAGGGAAAGACATAAAGTGTTCTCACAGTGTGGTCAAGTATGCTTTGGAGTCAATTGCCAAGACTGATACTTTCAAAACACGCCAAGGAAGAGACAGGAAACGAAAGATAACTGAAGCAGATGTCAGACACCTCAAGATTTGAAGTACTAGAGACAGAAGGAAGACCACTGCTGATCTTCAGGCAGAGATGAATGTTTCTAGATCAGAGTCTGAGAAGTCTCCAGAATGACCATAAGCAGACAACTGACGGAACAAGGCTTACAGGGAAGAATAGCTGCTAAGAAGCCATTATTGAGGCCTGCAAACATCCAGAAATGCCTCAGATTTGCCAGGGAGCACAAACACTGGACTGTTGATGACTGGAAGAAGGTATTCTGGACAGACGAGTCCAAGGTTGAACTCTTGGGTCAGCCTCGTCGTGTTTATGTCTGCAGAAAAACTGGAGAACGTTTTGATGCCAGATGCACCCACAGTGAAACACAGTGGAGATTCCATTATGGTATGGGGTTCCATTTGTGGATACGGCGTGGGCAAATGAGTGAAAATCTACGGTATCATGAACAAGAACGTCTACCACAACATCTTAGTGCATCATGAAATCCCTTCTGGACTGAATCTGATTGGTCGTGGGTTCATATACCAACTAGACAATGACTCCAAGCATACTTCAAAGCTTGTGCAGAGACTATTTGACAAGAAAAAGGAATCTGGAGTACTGGAACTGATGGACTGGACAAGTCAAAGTCCAGATTTGAATCCTATTGAACAAATTTGGGATTTAATAGATTCAAAGATTGATGGCACAAAAGTTTCATCTAAAGCAAGTCTGTGGGAACAGCTAGAAACTATTTGGAACTCAATAACAAAGGAGACTGTGGAAAAGTACATAAAAACAATGCCAGCAAGAATGCAAGCTGTTATCAAGGCCAAAGGAGGCCATACAAAATATGAAGTTTTTTGGTTATTATGTATGAAAAAGTACTATTTTAGTTGTTTCAGTTTGTTATTTGCCAAATAAATAACAATAACATTTTTAGATTTAAACTAGTTTTTTAAGATTTCTAAAATATTTGTTTTCTCGTTTTTATGACAGGTGGTCTAATAAATTTGTTAAGCACTGTACATGACAAAAACATCAGTGACATGAGACATGATTCTTTGTCAAGAGGTGTTAAAATCTATGCAAACCATCAGATTTTAGATAATTATTATAAATATTTGCCCTGATATTTCAAGTAGACATAGTATTCTGCAGCCTTTTTATGTCAGTTGAATCTTCATCACTGCCACCAGTGTTCCCATTATATTATGCACAATCCCTAACCAGTTCCATCCAGAGCTGATCGCTGTGGCCAGTAGCTACAATAACTCTCCCACAGCCAGTGAGGTGGAAGCAGTGGATGTGGAACCCAAATCCCCACTTCCCCTCCTCATTCCCACACCGGTTTCTGGTCCATTCCTGTCACAGGGACAAAAAGAAATCCATCCGGTCACACGCTGTGCAAAACCACGCAGTTAGGTTAGAGGGATCTGCACTAGCTGGGTCTGTGTGCCAGATTGTTATCACTGGATAATCCTCTCCGAGAAGAGGTGATGACACACCGATGCTGTTATTCTGTGTCACTGAAGACGGGTCTTTTAATGGAGTAGATGCACATCATACATCTATTTGAAACAGTTTATAAGCTAAGGCTTTTTCTGCAACTATATAAATGTGATGTTGATAGTGAAGGAACATCAGATCAACCCCAGTTGTGGATCAAAAGTGCATTTATGAAAAAGAAAGTGAAACATAAGAACTGTAAAAAGCATAATTGATTGGTATGATTTTATGTGGGCCGAACCAAGCAGGCAATAAAAAAGACTCAGAAACAAGGAAGTTAGTTCTCTCCTTCTTGGTTTGGCTTGAACTTGTGTTGTTTCTTTGTGGATAATCTGCAATTTATCAGAGGCTAATTTTGGTTTGAGCAGTATTATAGGCCTGCAGTGTTGAAGACACGCATACAGAAATACTTTCTTGGTTTGCACATAACAAAAAGTTGAACTCCATGCTATTCAGTGTGAGTCTGATTGTTTAGTCTTTCATGGAGCTTGGCAGTTCTGAATAATAGCAGGGTATTTTTTCAAGTTGTTTACTTGCATAAAGGTAAAATACAATATCATATGATAGGATAAGGTACCGCTTGATGCAATATGATTTGATAGGCTAGGACATTGGTTCCCAACCTGGGGTTCGGGACCCCCCAGGGGGGGCACCAAAGATCTTAGTGGGGGCGGAGGCTTTGTCTGCTCTGAGGCTGCCAAATTAGATTTGCAAATATTGACTAAAACCATGATAAAGCAGTTACGAAGTAGTTTAGACAGAGGTCTTCTGATAAGAAAAGTATGCATAGGCCTTTTTTTAGGGTTTTATCAGTGAAAGAAATTCAAATCTTTGTTGATTTTTGGTGGCAGTGTGTGACTTTTCTTCCCTCTTGGGTCCTGAGGGGGCTCCTCTTGTCTTAGTTACGTGTAGGGGGGCTTCAAGGAAAAATGGTTGGGAAACACTGGGCTAAGATAAGGTACGGCACAATATATGATATTGATGATTCAGTTGGACATGAAAGGAACAAATATCTCAGAATACAACATGAAAACATTCAGTATTTCCATTACATTATCATACAATATGTTATGATGCCATATGATATCATTCTCTGTCATTCGATCATATAATACAGGATATTATAGTACTTCAGCTATATAAGGATATTCATAATTGCAAAGTGGGTGTCTGTGAAATTACTTTATTATGACTTGTTTTTGTTTTAGCATTTCAATGTCAATTTTCAATATTTCTTGTCTGGATTTGTCTTTAACTGTGAGTCAGTATTGTTGTTATTTCTTTTTTTATCTTTGGAATGCCAAAAATCCTGAATTTACCTTTTTTATGTACTAAAAAAAGACACTTTGAACCTTGAATACATTATGACACATAAAAATATATGATCTTCTTATACATTAAAATACATTATTAAGATACATTATATATTTTTCACTGGTACTCTGGCGAATCTAATGGGATTTGAATTCTTGTCTTTTTAGGTTAAACATTATTGATCTTCATTGCCTTATGTCAAAGTGTTTCATGAGTAGTTTGTATGTTGGTGACTGTTGTGTAAACCTGCAACACAGTTGATTCAGTTTATTCTGATACGTTACGTTACTTTACAAAGCAATGTAATGTGAAGAAATACTATACAGTAAGCTACGATACAGTACATCTCAATACCATATAAAATGGTACAGAACAGTTTATCATGATTCGATACCATACCATGTAATTTGATAGGATGTAATTTGATGTGATCCGATTTCATGCAATGTAATGTGGTGCAATACGATTCAATATAGTTTCAACACAATACAGTGGGAAGATGTGCAAGGTATGCGGCAAAATTTATGATCAGAAACAATATGGTATGATATATCACATTACCATATGATAGAATAAAGCACTATCATGATGCAATGCACTTAACTCTATTGTATACCCTGAAATAGTGCTGCACAGTTAATCTTATCGCAGTTAATCTTAATTATGATGTCTGACTGTGCAATTGCACAATCACATAAAAGGCTGAAGTTACTTTGTATTAAATAGTACTTTAAAGATTTACCAAGAGGCTTAAAGAAGGTCTTATAGTTTACTAAAGTGCCACAAATACACTTTGACATACCTTTATTTTCACAAAAAGGAAAAACTATTATTTTTTTGGAAAATATCAAGTTAATATTTGTATGTTTTGAGTTGATTAATACAAACTTCAAAATTATTATTTTATGCATTTTTCTTGACAACCAAGCATGTAGACTCATCATACCAGTAATATAACATAATTAAGATCAGAAATTGTAATATTATCCAGTATAATCACAATCACATAGAATGTGAAGTCGTGCATCAGTAGTGTGAAACCATGCAGAGATGAAGCGTTTGTCTTGGGCTCAAATGCTGCACACATTTAGCTGCCTCAAACAAACCACCCACATGAAACTTGTTCACAATTTTTTCTTAGGTATTTGATGTAACTTACCTAGTTACAATTTCTGTTACTTTGTTGCTTTGACTCCACTAAAGTTAAGGAGCAGTGGTGGTTGAAATGAACAACTGCAGTCAATACAGAATATAAACAACAGCCTTGATTGTAGTTTATAATACATTTAGGTTTAAAAGTTCTGTTCTTTTATGCTTATTTAAGATGCATTTCTGTTTGTGTTCAGTTGTTTGGATCACAATTTTTTAAAATATAAAAAAGAATGGATTTGGATTTAATAGTTTTAGCCAGAGGTGAGGCAATAAGAGAGGTTAGCACAGCAGAGAGGCCTATAGTGAGCGACCAGGAGAAAAGGATCCATATCATTGTCCATATTTAACACGGCTCCCCCGGGTTTGTTGCTTTAAACAAATCCCCGCTCTTCCTATTGCAGTCACAACACTCCCACTGCTGCAGCCCTGTGTGTCTTTATGTGTGAGTGTGGGAGAACATGTGAGCAGCCACCAAGAGAGGCTTTGTTTGTGTGTGTATGATGTGACAAAGTGGGGGAGATGCACTTCTGACTGTTTGTTTTGGAGTAGTTCACAGTTCACTTGGATGAAACCCAGAAAAACATGACTGAAATATTTGTATGCGTTACTGAATTCATGTCAGATCTCTCTGAATTGTTTAATCTCATGCTTTCATAACCCTTTTAGTGTTTGTCATCTTGCTGTCAAACATTCTTCAAACATGTATTTCTCTAAATGCTCATCTCCTGTAACAGCGCCTCTCAATCTGCTAACCAAAGGGTGCTTATAATGTCGCGGCTAATTAGCGTCAAACTAAACTAGCATGAACGCTTCAGTTCCAATGCAAATTCCCTTTCCTGGGTCTTGCCCTGGGAGATTGGACTACGTGGCCCTGGTGAGCGAACCAAAGCGAAGCCACATATGTCTTGCATTTGGACATTAAAGCCGACTATTATGAGATTAAATCGAGGACTTGTGATATACTCGGTTCAAATCTCAGCTCCCACCAGCTCCAGTCACGCAGAGGAAACTTTCAAACTGATATTATGTTCAGTTTCTGCCAAAGCTTCACAATCAGCAACAATGGAAAGGAAGTGAAATGAAGGTGTTTTTCTTGAATTGTAGCTTTGATAGATTTGGGCCACTGCAGAGATTGTTTATATTGTAACAACATTTACAAACTGAAGGTTAAAAAGGGGAAAAGGCTTCAAGGCCTAGCCAATCCCATGCACGTTAAAGCACAAAGAGTTTCAAATAAATGCAGTTTTTGTCAAAAAATATTAAATCCACAGGCTGATTTCTAAATTGCGCCAATCTTTATGTCAAGGCATTAACTGTCAGCCAAATTAAACCACTCACCTATTTTAAAAAGCAGATATTTAAGCTCATGTGTGATAAATTATCATAAAAGGGGCCCTGACCTGGGTGGTGATATTGGATATTAACATCGTTCTTTGCACCTACTCCCTTCACTGACAGACCTGGGCCTTGTAAAAAGCCTTTTTTTATTATGTGGCAAATTCTGTAACATGTTCAATAAAAGTCACAGGGAGGGGACCGAAACCTGCAGCATGTTAGGAAGAAATATGAACGACTGAGAGGGCTTTTGTACGGTTTGTGTGTATTTTTGTGTGTCTTGAATCTTTAACATGCATGTATTCAATGACAGCTGGTGCATTATTCTCCAAGGAAGCGTTATTTATGAACGTCATGCTGACAATTCATAGAGGCTGTAGTTCAGTTTGTACCTTGGCTTTTGGGACTTGGTTCATTACAGGCAGCTGAACGGTTAAAAAACAGCAACACAAGTCCTATACTATTTCTAAGTGTCGCTTATTGATTTAGAACAGACAGTTGTGTAAGATACATTTTGTTACATCAGGTGTTTTTAGAAGTACCTGTGCAAGTTGGCCTGTACTGCTGGAAACTGAAAAAGAGAGGAAAGTAAAACAAAGTGATGCAATAACATGTCCTGATTTAAAATGATAGAATAAATACTGTCTGTGCATGATATTGTTGGCATGATATTGGTATCAGCTTAAAGTGTTAATTATCAGATTTGCAGGTATGACATTTCTGCTATTCACAATAGGGATGAGTGTGGAAATCTTGTGCCAACATAGTACTGGTACCAACACATCAGATACCTGCAGGACAGATTTCAGTGCTTCAGTACCTCACCTTCTCAGCGCAATCCACCACCACTGACATGAGGTCAACGGAACTGCCCGCAGAGCTCAGAGACAGGATTGTTGAGCAGCAGTAACACATTACACTGTTAGATTTATATATCATGTTTTTCTTCTTACTATTTTTTGATTTCTACACTAGATTCAACCATAAATTGAAACAATCCGTCTTAAGAAGAACTCTATTCCTGTCTTTATTGCTAACAAGAGGAAGGGCTCTGCCTTGCTTCAGTCCTTGTACACATCTCCAGTTGCCCTCCTTGAACCAACCCTCCTGGAGCCTTATTTAGTCTGCTGAATAAGTTTGTGGTTGTATGAAAGCGTGTGAAGTAGAGTGGGAGCTCCCCTGTCCCTGTCCCATGGGCCTTTGAGGTGATGAATGACCTTCAGGCCCACTAGTGACAACTGGGCTCCTAATGACTCACCGGCTGACTGACTGGTCCTAATAGACGACTTCTGGGCGCACACACTTACACACAAACATGAGGTATCGTGTAGGGTTATTTGTGACATGTATACTCATGAGAATGAGGGGAAAAACACACTAAAACACTTCTAGTACACACTACACTTGAGGAGTTTGGGTATTTTTCTCTCCCTGCTGAAAGAAACACATGACAGAAGTTGTTCCATCAGTATTTATCTCTGACACAGCCTGTGATGGTATCATGTTACTTTGGCCAAAGCCCTGATGTTTAGGAGCCATATTTTCCTTCCTAGCTTAGACTCTTATTAGGGACTTCCAGAGAAGTTGGAGCACGAGGATGGGGTGGGGTTGAAGGGGGAAGAGAGATGGATATATGGAGAAGGAAAAGAAACAGGAATGAGCTGAGAGTGAGAGAAAAACAGTCCCGTATACTCCTTCAGTCAGCCAACTGGGCAGGGTCCAGTAGCTAGGGGTTCTGGAAAAAGAAGCCATCATCTGCAAACCATCATCCGGTCCGCACTTGGACCTGCTTTCAGCACCTGTCACCCGTCCCGTCAGTGTGACAAACTCAAATAAACATCCAAAATTAATCACACCATTACCACTGAACCCAACAGCAATCTTCCTCTTGCTTTTCCTCTCTGAATAAAAAAAAATCCCCACCAGCCGAGCAGATGTTAGGTTTTTCCCCCTGTTTTTATTTCTCTTTTCTTCCGTTCCTTCATTTATGTTTAATTGTTACGAGGCACATGTGTGTTCATACGCTAAGCTGTCAAAAGTTTGGGTGCGGTTTACAAGCTGTTTAGTCACGGTGCAGTGCCGTGGGTTATTTTCTCTCGAGGTCTTTTTTCACAAGGATGCAGTACAAATCAGCGAATGCTCTCCAAGTCTTTATTGACAGCTGTCTCTGTTCACCCACAGGCAACAAGACTTACTTGGAATTAATTAAACAGCTGCCAGTCCTGCCAGATTTCCACATGTGTGCTGCTGTGATTTGGAGAGGATGAGGGCAACATGTTGCAGGGTGTGAATGTAAGCAAAATGCTGACACTGCCCATTCTGTGATGGAGATGTAGAAGTGTCTTACATGGACCACAAGCTTGTGTTTAAAGCGTAAAGTTCAAAACAAGCCAAACAATTCCTTGGAATGGTTACTCCAGTTTGGTCCTGACTGAAGTATTTTAACAACTTTTGGATGGTTTGAAATTGGCCCACAGTAAGGCTGCTGCCCTACTATCAGGCTAAACAAATTCAGACTTGATTAAACCCTCATAATGAAGTGCAATGCAGTTCCACTTCCAACCTCCCACTGATTTTAATCTGTGACCACTAAAACTGAGTATCTACAAGTTACATATCAGATTTTTTTTCCAGTCTTTATGGATTTAAATTGAGAAAGCTTTTTCCTTTCGTTTACTGAGCATTAAGATTGCAAAAGTTTGAATATTCATTTGTCCCTGTAATTAAATTTCACAGATCAAATAAGAGTCACAGTAAAGATGAACTGGTCCCAGAGGATAAACCGTACTGGAACCTGAAGATTTTTGGTGACATTGTACCCTTATTTGGCAGTCAAATCATAGAAAATATAGGAAGATGCATGGTTGAAACACAAAACACAAAAAGTGTAATGTGCCCTGAAAGCCGCATATGCCATCAAATCCTTACAGTATGGGTGACTTCATCTTCCTTTTAAAACTACTGTTTTAGTACAACACCCCGGCATTTTATCTACCTTCTGGTTGATAATTAATAAATCTCAGCATGCTAACTAGGGATGCTCATGATAAGCCAGCTACAGTGCCTGTAGACAGTATTCACCCCCTTGGATGTTTAACCTTTTATTAAGGCCCGAGCACTGACCTAGGGTCGGCGTATCTGTATGCATAATTTTTCTATCAGAACAGTCACTAGTTTGGGTTCTTTAACATGCTCAAAACTCTCCAAACATTAGCGGAAATTGTTCCCCAGTGGAAAGTTTTGTATTTTGGTGGAATTGTGCAAGTCCATCAAGGTCCCACGAGGGCCTCAAATGTGAGATAGGGGACAGGGTAAAAGCTACATGCGTGAAAATCAATACACATATGTATCATGGTTAGACAAAATAAAAATCTCTTAGATCAATCCTCTAAAATGTACAGGAATCACACTACAAACAGGTAAAGGTCAAATTTTGATGTTTTTTGAACTAGTCCTAGGGATTTCATCCAATTGACTCCACAATTTTTTCCCTCATACGAGACAACTTGGAGATCTAATACACCAATAATTACTTGTAACTTTTTAATACCAATGTCAGTCATCACCAAATTCACAGGGATGATCACACATTGATCCTGAACACATTCATACATCAATATTATTACCTTGTCACAGCGCTCCCTTCTGACAAATAAACGTTTCTGCCTCTGATTCTTTAAATAATTCACTTTAAATATTCAGCCCCCGCACACCATTCAGCATAGGCTTATGATTTTTGGTCTGCATTTTGGTCACCACAACACCTACAAAAAAGCCTCTTGGAGCCATACCCAAATCCCAACAGGAAGTCCACCAGCTTCATCTCAATTTTAAAGTAATACATTTTTGATGGTGCCAGGGGTGACAGAGGTCCAACTAATTGGTGCTAGTAGTCCCACAATAAGTGAAATGGGGATCACCTGGGTGCAGTGAATGTGTCTCAAGTGATTGTAGTACAAAGACACCTGTGTTTGGAACATCCAGTCACAGGTTAATCAGGACTGGCTACCGTTACACCGCAAAGACAAAAGGACACTCCAAGCAACCCAGAGAAAGGTTATTGAAAATTATAGGGAGATAGATACAAAAAATGTCCCAGGTACTGAACATTCAGTAAAATGTTCAATTAAATCCATCATGATGAAATTGAAGGAATATGGCACATTTGAATCTGTCTAGATCAGGCCTTTTTCATAAACTGAGTGACCGTGAAAGAAGGAGACCAGTTAGAGAGGCCACCAAGACAACTCTGACTACTCTGAAGATGTTAAATTAAATTAAATCTCATCTAGAGTTTTCCAAAGGCATGTGGGAGACTCCATGCTCAAGTGGAAGAAAGTTCTTTGGTCTGATGACACCAAAATAGTGCTTTTTGGCCATCAGACAAGACGCTGGTGGACACCAAACACTGCACATCACAATGAAAAAAACATTCCTACTGTAAAGCACGGTAGTGGCAGCATCATGCTGTGGAGATGCTTTTCAGCAGCCGGTCCTAGAAGGCCTGTAAAGGTAGAAGGTAAAACTAATGCAGCAAAATATAGGAAAATCCTGGAGGACAATCATAGAACTGCGGCTTGGGAGAAGATTTATTTTGTCTATAAACCAAAAATGGTTTGAAGACAACAAGGTGAATGTACCAGAGTGGCAGAGTCAAAGCCAAGACCTCAATCCAATAGAGAATTTGTGGCTGGACTCGAAAAGGGCTGTTCACACATAATCCGCATGAAACCTGGCAGAGCTTGGGCAGTGTTGTAAAGAAGAATGGAGTAAAATGGCATTGTCCAGATGTGCAAGCCTGGTTGAATCCTATCTACACAGACTCAGTGCTGGCGTACACATCAGTAAAATTCAACACTCATGCCCTAAAAACATGTTCTGCCTTGTTAGTCTGTAGCTTCCTGAAAGAGGCACTAAATTGACATTTTGTTTGGTTTAATAAACTTTAGTGATATGATGGAAATGCAATGTATATGGCATGTCTCCGTCTTCTGCATTTTTACTTAAAAAAGAGGATTTTCAAACCTCCATTGAGGATGATTTGTACCTGTGGTTAGCATTTGTTACCATAGAACACAAATTGATCTTCCTTATACTTGGAGTATGGCAAGAAATTTTCACACAACCAAAAAAAAAGGGAAAAGAAAATATCCCCTTTAAAAACTGAGGCCAGCCTGTCTGTTGAGCTAGTCCAGTCCTTTATGAAGACAAATGCCAACCACAAAACTGCATGGAGTTCAGAATGAAGAAAAACTCTGAGGTCAAGATTTCTGCTGGAAAGAGAAAAGAGAGGCTGTGTGTGACCAAATGCAGGCGACACGTGTTATTTTTTTTAGGCCCATTTGTTGTTTTTAGTCATTGAAAACCAAAACAAAGTTCCTCTGCAGAATACTCTATTACAGGCTGGAGTACGCCTGCAGCTCATTATCTTTTTATATCCCCAAAACAAGCTCTTTTTGTTAAGACTCATTCTATTTGGATGAGAATAAAGCATTATCAAGTATGTTGCACAGCCTTGATGTGTCTATAATAGCACAGGAACCTGGTGTGTAGTCTTTGTGCAGCCATGTGCTCATCCCTATTGTACTGTGTTTCCATGGTTTTACTGCGTTGCAGGTGTGTTTTTGGTGCAGCAGGTGCTGCTGGCTGCCATGCTGTGCAGCGAGCGAGGGAGGGTGTCACGGCCAATATACGAGGGAAAGAACCTCTCACACATGGTGCTGGTATAGCAGGCCTCTGGAAAATCCATTTAAACACTCGTGCAGCCCGACACACGAACGCTAAGGCACACACTAAAGTCACATAAATACACAAACGCACTCATGAGGGGAAGACACATGTGGAGACGAGGAGACAGTGGAGGTTTTTCCTTTTCACATGTGCGCACAGAGAGACTGCACCTCAAATACCAGCTGGTTAAAGACAATAGAGGTCACAGTAAAGTCTTGATATGAGGGACCGAACATTTTTCAATTTTCAAAAGATTAAAAATGATACATTTTGGTCCTATAACTGTAAGTGTGCATTCAAATAAGCCATCTCTGTGGTCTATTTGTATGTGAAACAACTTTTTATTCAGTATACTATGATAAAAAAGCAGTCAAATTAATATGTTAAAGCAAGCATGCATAAGTTAACTGACACTTGTTACATCAGACACAGTGAATGCAACTCCCTGCCTTGTTTTCTATCTTTTTCCTCTTCCCCTCACTGCCAAGGTCACCACAGTTTAACTTTTCTGTTCTCTCTATAGGGGGCACTCTCCCTCTTCTTCCCTCCCTCCCTCCCTCCCTCCTCTCTTCTCTTTTCTCTCTTTCTCATAATTCATAACTCCTTTCCATATAATTTAATTCTAAACTTCCCTTCCCTCTTTTACACATTTCTTTGTAATTTCCCTTTAACTTTCTGTTCCTTTTCTTGATCTGTCATCCACTCAAACAGCTCAGCTCTGGCCGCTGTACACAGTGTCAGACTATCCTGTGTAAACAGTGGAGGTGTTTGTGTCTGCATGGCCTGAGGCCTTTCTTTCTCACCAGCTACAGCTAGGTCGCATTGGCAGACAGAATGATGTATGAGGAGGTCTCAGTGACTGAGAGGTTATGGAGGTCATCTGAAAACGGTATCAGTGAACCTATGCAGCACATCTTTTCTTCTATGTAACACACAAATGCACAATAAATGTCAAACCCTAGCTCTCTGAGGCAGGACTGCTGAGTTGACTTTTCTGTGTCAGATGCTCAAATAAATCCCCTTTTTGTTGTCATGGAGCAACAAATATTTGTCTCCTGTCTAATTCTCTTATAAACATTCTCATGGCCTATCTGATTGGATATGTCAACCGCTGTCCTGCTGTGCTAGCTTTAAGCCTCAGTATGCAACGTATTTCATTTGGGTTTTGTTCAAAGTTCCTATGAAGAGTTTTGGTTACAAAAATGACATAGATGTCTTCCTATTAGCCTCAAAAGAAAATTAATAATTTCTATATGGCATTTTTTATATGTGATTTACTGTGATTTACTGCATGCTGCTTAAACAGCCTATTTGAACATTGTCAAGGCAAATATTTGGGTTTAATGCTAGAGTGTACAGTTAAAAGGATGCAGAATGGGTTTTTTGTCAAAAGACAATACCTATACATGTGCAGGACAAAACCAGAAAAAATAAGAAATGCTTTTTTGTCCGCAGGGGTCACTAAAATCAAAACATCCATAAGTTCCTCACATGAGCTTTTAAATAACAGTTTTTGATCACAGCATGTCACAATATTTCTTTAAATAGTGTTACGGATAGGTTTGGGGTCTTTTCTCTTTCTCACTTTCCTTTCCCCCTGAAACTATGAGCTGGTATTAAACAGAGATGCAGCAGCTGTGTGTAAATATATTGTCGGGTAAAGCCTAGGTTATAAAGACTACAAATTCCAGCGACACAGGTCGGTGTTGGGAGATGTCACTTCCGGTCTGTGGGTTTGAAAACCAGTTGATTGTGAAATTGGGGACACCTGTACAGAGCAGCGGGGATTCGTAGCAGCTGCAGAGCCATGATAGAGACGCCGTAAAGGACTACTTCACTCTTACATCTGATGGACACTCACATCATACATTTTATTGCAAAATGGAAATACGGTTTTATTTTGCGTACTGATTAAAATAAAATTAGTTCAAAAGTAATTCATCCATAGTAGCATGAATCTCAATATGAGGGTGCATATGCTATAAAGGAGGAGGCTGGGGTGGAGGAGGTTAAGCTTGGCCTGCAACAGCAGCTTAGTGCATCAGGATTAATGCAAGCAGGGATTTATGAGAAGTGTGTCATATTTAGATATAGGGTTGGGTTGACAGAAAGAGCTATGATTGGCTGTAGGAGGTGATAATTCGGATCAATCATGAATCTCAATAAGAGGGTTCAACATAATTTATGCTATAAAGGAAGAGGCTGGGGTGGAGGAGGTTAAGCTTTGCCAGCAGCTTCAGCGGGGTGCATCAGCATTAATGCAAGCAGGGGTTTCTGAGAAAAATGTCATGTTTTGTCTACACTGCTGTGTTGAGAGGAAGAGATGTGGTTGGCTATGGGAGCTAGAAGGCGGTAATTGGGATCAGCTGGCTGTCAGCTGATCATGGCTGGGCATATGACTACTGCATGAACGAACGATGAGCTTCGTTATATAGATTTGGTCATCCCGCAATCAGAAGGTTGTGGGTTTGATCCCCAGCTCTTGTAGTCACATGCCAGTGTCAATGACACTTTACCCCAACCTGCTCCCACTTTGTCTGTGGCATGTAAATGGGTATGGATGCACATATGCATATGAATAGGATTTGCTTATCTGATGGCCAGTTCTCCATAGCAGCCTCTTCCATCAGAATGTGGAGTGAAAGGGTGTGAAGGGGTATGTGTGACCTGTGGAGTAAAAGCGCTATATACGCTCAAGTCCATTTACCATTTGTCAGTTTAACCAGTCCCTTGTTTTTTGGTACCAAAATTATTTGTGGTGAAAGTAATTATACAATTTATCTAGGCAGGACCACAGTCACATCAGATACTTATATAAACTGTAATGCAGAATTTCTACTATAGTAGCTACTGTAGCTTTAGTTAATTGCTGTTGCCATGCTCTCGTGTGCCCCCCGACAGCTTGTAAACTCACACACAGTCGCAGAGACAGTGGTAATGTCAGCATACGATAAGCGGTCAGGATCACATCGTTAGTGCGGCTGGGCAGTCGGCCAAGCTGGGACGAGATCTTTGTTTTAGTCTGACATGGTGCTGTCGTAAAAGACCAAGAAAAATTGTGTCATCTGAGCCGGCCTTTTCTCACCCCCTTGCTTCTTGTCTTCCCTAAGGTGGTGTAGAGGGTTATAAAACATGCAATAGTTTCTGCTTTTCAACTTGATGATATATATTGATTGTATGTGAGTTTGGTGTGTCATTTTGTGGGCGGGGTTTAGCAGAGTAAGTAAGAAGGTTTTTTTTCCCATTGGAATGGTCTTGATTCCCTACTGCTAATTTAAGTGTATTATAGCTATGAATCACTGTCCATGAATAAGACTACCTCACTGACTCCACTTGGTGCCCAAGAGGCTTGTGGGTAATTACTATATTTACATCCCTGTGGATGGAGCCAGGCTGGCGATCACCTGGGTAGCTACACAGGTATTCCTGTCGCACTGTAATTTTCATTTTATACCAGCGGCAGGCTAAATATTTGCATTCCACCACAGGACCAGACTCTCTTACAAAATGCAAACTCTCCCACCGTATTAAACCTGCAGTGGCTTTTTGTGGAGGTGTTTGCGGCCCCCAGCCTGCCATTACTGCATCTGGTGATATCACAGTTAAGGTTTTAGGAGGAAACCAAATACCTCAGCGGTGTTTTTCTACATGTATGAATGCGTGTTTCTCCATCAGGTGAAGCTGACAGCTCCACACAGAAGAGAGGAAGAGAGTCACTTCCTCCTCAGACTTTGATGTCGAGACTCATTTCCTGTCGTCACCGTACTAGAAAGACCAGGGAAGAGGGGAGAAAAACATGTTCTTTTGAGAGGGCTGCCTTTGTTTTGGCTAGGGGCCTTTCTCATTACACGCAGAATAGTGATTGCGCCAGCAGGGATTGTGTGAGCCCCGAACTCATCAAAGTTGGACAGGCTTCCATGTTTCAGTAATGTTTTTCCAGGGCTAGTTTTCCGGATGACTTCTGCGACATGAGAAAATATTACATTTCAGAACAAATGAGCACTCATTCTACTCAATCTCTTTCCAGTGTCATTTGTTAGACACAGCTCTGGAGGACTCAACTTCCACATTTCTAACCCGTCTGTAACAAATATTCAGGCTGAGGATTTTAACCGGCCCCCTGAGAAAAAACCAGAACATTCTGTTATTGTTTTCAGAGAGGAAATAATCCGTTAACAGAAGGATGCGCTCCACTGGCTGCCTTATTTATTTCTTTTTTCAGGAGCAATTAGGCTCCGTTAATGAAGGCCATAAAAACCCAGAGCAGAAGTTGTGCTCAAGGCGCGGCAACCTGGCACGTTTCGAGGAAATGAAGTGATGAAGTTTAATCAGTCATTGAAAATGGAAAAAGAGAGTCATTGGGGGAGACCTGGTCCTAATCTGCGAGGGAAATACATTTAAAGAAGCCCACTTTGGTAACATTACTCATTCAGACTTGAATTGTGAAATGAAAACATTTCAAAAACCATTTCCTGAGAGTCTTAAACCAGTTAAAAATGCTGGAGATGATCAGTGACACAAGTGGAGAAATAACCCTTCTCAGAAGTAAATGGAAACTTTAATTCGGTTAGGAACACTCCTATCATACATTTCAACATTTTTTGCAAAATGGATATAGAGCTTTACTTGGCAGAGAAGGCCCTGCTCATAAGATGCTTCCCGGGTTAGTCAAGCAGCATGCTTTGACCTTCCATAGCTAGAACCCCCCTTAAGGATGGGTACATTTATGGCAATGTTTACTGAATGCAATAAAATTAGTTCAAAAGCAATTAATCCATAGTAGCATGAATCTCAATATCAGGATGCAACAAGCTTTAAGCTTATGAAGGAGGAGGCTGGGGTGGAGGAGGTTAGGCTTATCCAGCAGCAACAGCAGCGCAGTGCATCAGCATTAATGCAAGCAGGGATTAGAGAGAAGTACGTCATGTTCAAATACACTGCTGTGTTGAGAGGAAGAGCTGTGATTGGCTGTGGGAGGTGGGAGGTGATAATTGGAATCAGCTGGCTGTGAGTCATTGATGAATGACAGAAGTTTTGATAATAGCCTTAGCTAGAGCTAACAAAACTAAATCAAGCCACTGTTTATGTAACTACTTCTAAAATGAGTCTGGCTTTGGCAAATGTTGCATCATCTAATGTAACTAACACAACTTTATGTCTTTAGCTTGATCTACAAAAGTTATGTAACTGTTACCTACATAGCATATAGAGGTAATGTAGTCTTGTTAGATTTAGCTATTTAGCTTGTGTAGCTTTGTCAGCTTTAACTTTAGCTACGCTTCTTACAAAGCTACATTATCTACATAGCTAATGTAGTTTTGCTTGCTTTAACCTTCAGCTGCATTTATGTTTAATGAAAGACAAGCTTTCTTTCCTGTAGGCAGACTGTTTACACGCCTTTATGAAATATTTAGTAATTAGGTTTTGCTGGTCAGGTTTTTGACTTTTAACTTTTGGTATCCTGACCCTTACCTTAAAGGGGTATTTTGGGGTTTTTGAAGTTGGGTTGTATGAGGTACTTGGCTATAGTAGGGCATTAGCCTCCAGTGATTTCTGTGAAAGTTGCTCCCGATGTTATTACAAGCTCAGAGAGACCTGGAGCTTAAAGGCTATAGATGGGAATGATTTATCCACATAGTTTAACAAGTTTTACGTAAAAATGGACCAAGACAATATGTTGGCTCACCTGTAAACTTACAAATCACTTCATTTCTCCTCCAAAAAACCCTCTGTGTGAGGCACTAATTTACGCTGCAGCTTTTGGCATTTTGTCATCTTCTGTTGGCATTGTTTTCTTCTGATCAGCTGTGTGGGTCTGAGGGCTTATACATGGATAATAACACTAAACCAAGCTGAAACAAAGATAATATGAGCGATTTCAGCTGGAGTAATGATGATGTGCCATTTACTGTGAATATGAGAGGATATTTTTATGAACCAGAGAACACTGAATATCGCGGCCGATCCATCCAAAATTAAAGCCGCTGCAGGCTAAACACTGGAGTCAAAGTGATGACGCGCACTCCTTACTTTATCGCACCAAACCCAGTTTATTTACATAGCGCTGCATCTTACCATTTAACAACTTTACTGAACAAAACCCGATAATAGGTCAAATTTTAACCAAGAACGTGCGGTCAACAGAAAATGTCCTCCCTGTGCTCACCCCACTCCAACTTTCAGCAGAAGCACCCCACAGGTGCACAGGTGAAGTAAATTAACTGATCACCACCGTGCCACCAAACACCACACCCACTAATCCGTGTGTAAACCAAAACCCACCCACACCCAAAGGCATCTCCAAAACTTACATGTTTGGCTCCTACACTGAAGAAGAACTGAGAGAGGCTGAAAGAAAGAGCAGAGAAACTACATTTGAAAGTTTTGAGCAGGAGAGATCCGGAGCCTAGGTTGGCATTTTCCACACCTACACCACCAGGTAAGTCTTAAACTACACAAATAAAACTTCCCCTTCTATCGCCATTATGCCCTGGATCTCCCTGAGCTCGTAATAACTACGGGAGTAACTTTCACAGAAATCACTGGAGGCTAATGCCACTACTATCGCCAAGTACCTCATACGACCCAACTTAAAAAATCCCCAAATATCCCTTTAACCTCCACCTGAACCACAAGTTTAATCCAATTTTGTTTTGAAAGTTTTAGCGTGTATTCCCCTTCTGACATATGGCGTCTCACCATAGTGGATTACAAACCAGAAGGCTAGCACACTCATAATTTTGATAGTATTGAAAACTTAGCCACTCACAAGGAAAGCCCCTCCAAGTTCTTGAGTCTGTGAGTTTGGTGTTTGGGATTCAGCGTTTGACTCATTTGCACTGGTTTAGCAGACTCAACAGCCTCATAATCCTTCATCTAAATCAAGCCTTCAGAGTCTGTGTGTCCATAGGTGCATGCCAGTTTGTAAATCTGCATGCAAACTACTTCATTTCTGGTGTATTGCTAACATGTGTGTGCATGCATTATTGATAATGTAGTGTACATATGGAAACAGTGTGCAGCCTCATGTGTTTGAGGAGGTTTTTGTCTGCAGCGTGTGTGGATAAGCACACCTGTAGGTGGGTGTTCATTACAGCAGGCCTGAGTGATGGCTTGGCCTATGGGAGGCCCTTGTTCATTGTCATCTCCCCTCACTTAATTAGCCCTCACTCACAGGTCACAGGAGACCACTGAGGGCCCCCTGTGTGCGTGTTTCTCTGCACACACATGCATATGTTTAGAGCTGAGCTGTGCACTTGATTTAGTGCCAGAGGATACACACTCAGGCTCAGACACACACTGTATCTACACCTCCTATCCTTATCAGGAAACCACCTGTGCATAATTTGAGCAGAGATTAGACTGGCACAGGCTGGTCCTTGTTTCTTTGATATGTTGAAACTACACCTTGGTAGTCGTGCACAAACCAAATGTCTCTGTTTGCATTTCTATCAGGAATTTTTACTGCAGGAGATTAGACGCTGACCATTACTGGAAATGCTGTAAGCAAGCCTCTTCATTGTGAAATAACACTGTACTACACTGCAGCAAATACAAATGCTCAACATATGTCAGAATGATGCATTTTCAGTCCCCATGGCTGTAAGTTTGCATCATTTATTCTTTATTAGCTGTCAGTAGGAGATAGAGTAACATGCCTTTATGATAAATTCAGTTTCAGACTACTAGAAAAAATCTCTTTGTTGGATATTTTTTGTAGTGGAGCTGCCTGTGTAGGTTTTTCTCTGTGGCGTGTGTGCCGGAGTTAAGCTGCTTATTAAACAACATTGCTACTCCCCACCTTGGGTCCGGACCCACTTGGCCTCCAGCAGGAGAGAGAAAAAGGAGTGTAAATGTGAAACCGGAGAAGAGGAAGAGAAAAAGAAAGTGGAGAGTTATGCTGTTTTCATATAGAGAGAGGAAAGATGTCTCATGTGAAAAATTAGTTTTTCAGAAACTGATTTTGGTTGTGCACTTCTATTATGAGTACTGCAGTTTAGAATGAACTTACGAGAAGATATCTCACATTAAAGTCACAAGGATCTCATCACAGATGATTGAGAAATATCCAAAGATTAGGTTCATTTTACTTTACTTATAATTTATACAGTATTCCTCAAGTTTTGTAAAAGTAACCATGCTTTAATCTTGCAACATTTGGATCAACATGCAATACATCTTTTTATTTCCAGCTAAAACATGAGGATACAAGCCCCCTTTAAAATTGCATTGCACTCCTTAAAATTCCCAATGTGTTGAACATGTGATCCAAACGGGAATCTTAAATATTAAAGAACAAAACGGAGCTGGAGCCTTTCCTTTCGTATCCACTTGAGGTTGGCTGCAGAAGCCTAGAACTCCCTGTTAGGCCCCATAGTAAAATGCTTTTTTTTTTAAATAGGAGAAATAAATGTTCATCCAGGTGAGTCTTTATAGCTGAAGACATATCTGTTTAAATCAAATTATCTTTATTTGTTCAAGCCAAAAACATATTCATAAACACATGTTGTTTGGGGTATAGGTGACTGCATGTGTGCATGTTATTTTCAGCTCTACTTTCTATAGGTGTTTCAACTGTGCATAGTAATGCACATGTGCATGTAATAAAGCCTGCAGGCTTTATGGCTTGAGACATTTATAATGATACTGAAATAGCTGGATCCTTAATGTGTATGTAGGCTTATTATCACTACATATTGGCTTTGCAGGAAAGCCAGAGAGTTCAGCAAAGCTGGAGCTCTGAATCCCCATTAGACAAGTACACACAGTGCTCTGCTCTACTGCTGGCTCCGCTGATCCTGTTGCTGCCTCTGTAACGCCTCTGTTACTACTAGGGATGCTCCCAGACGTTTATTTCCCCGTTCAGCTAAATGCTTGTTTACATTGTATTTAACTGGCTAGTGTAAAGAGGAAAAAATACTTAGAAAACAGTCAAATTCATCACAGGGTCATTGTGTTAGCAGGTATGATGTCAGACTGATGTATTTTCTACAGCGTGGTTAACATTAGCAGCTAGCTCTGCCATCCTCTGTGCAAATTAATATAATTCTTTGATATGTGGCCTCTTTTCACTTCGGTTGAGTAGTTATACATGAGTTCAACCCTCAACAGCTGTACCATTTTATTTCCATTTACTACTTAAAAAACTGTTCCTACGACATGCTAACTGCTAAGCTTCTCATATTTATGTATTGGTAATATAGGTAATATGGGAGCAGCCATGTTTTGGCTTCAGTGCCTCCTCAGAAACCGATGGATGATGTCACTAAGACTGTGTCCATTTTTATACAGTTAATGCTGTGAATGCACACCGACAAACCTGTTCACCTTCAGTTTCTGCAAATCCAAGTAGTAAATAGTTTATATGAAGTCATGTTTAGCTGATATTGAAAATAAATATGTAAAACCCACAACAGTCTGGAAAGTTCCCCATTGCTGAGTGGGTGTGTTGACATTGTTCATGTTGAGCGAGGCTTTGCTGCTGTAAGGCTCATTTAGAGGCCTGTGTCCACAGCTGCTGGTTTTTTGAAACGCCCACACCCTCAGTCTTAGAGTTTCTCACCAGCGTTTTTTGTTGCTAGGTTATGACAGTTGACTTCTGCTGCAGCTGAGCGGAGATCAGACAGGAACTGAATATTTTCTGGAGAAGTGAAGTGAAGTGAAGGTCCATGCATGAAAACCACCTCTAGTTGATGCACTTGTTAACGCCTGTCCCAGAGTAAAGGATGCATGTGAGCAAGTACTGGTGATTGAAAAGTTAGAAACATATGAATACTCTGCTATAACATACTCTACTGTTGCATTTGTTATGTATAAAGCCCTCAAATCCAGAAACAGTCACTTTTATGGTGGACTCCTCCTCCTCCACCTGACCTAGTGTACAATTTCCCTCTGTGAGGTGCATGTTTGAAAGGCATTTTTTGGACAATATCAGGACCTGGATATCCTTAAATTGTCTAAAAAATGTGAGGGGTTTATGTGCGAAAGGGGCTTCACTGGAGTCAGTAGTGTTTCTACTCCCTAACTTACACCTACCACTCCCTCCGACACCACTCACATGTGTTCTGGCTGCGCTCCAGGGTCCTGGGGGTGGTAGAAGTCGACGAGGACGAAGAGGAGAAGAAGGCGGAGAGGTTGGGTGGATGTGTGTGGGGCGGGCGAACTCCTTCGGCTCCTCTTCCCTCCTTCCCTCTTCTTTTCGGACCTGTCAGGCAGGCGGCCAGCGAGTAATGTGGAAATGTGGCTGGCTGGCGTCGACTTGATTAAGTCTGCGCACGTGTCTGTGCAGAGAGAAGACCCCAGGCTTAATCACCCCTAGCCCTGACACCCTCCTCCTCCTCCTGTGCTGTCTCTCTCTTTTTCCCTCTCCATTTCTCTTCTTTCTTTCTCTCTCTTCTTATTCCTCCCACTCTGAGGCTGCAGGATTTTTTTTCCCTCTTTGCCCCCCTCTTTTTTTTCTGCTGATTTTGGTTTTTCAGAGCTTTTTCCCCCTGCCCTCTTTGCTCCCTGTGTGTAACTGACTTTTCTTTTGTTTGTCAAGCCCTTCTTTCACTCTCTTTATCTCACACTCTTTCTCCTGCTGCCCTTTCTCTCGCTCTTTCCCTTTTCTTGCACCACTCACCCCCCTCAACACCCTCTTTCTTTCTCTGTTGTTTCCATGTGCATGTGTTCCAGGCCGTCTTTTTGTGAGTTTATGTGTATCGTTATCTGTGAGAGGAGCCTTGAATACACATATGAGCTTTTGTGTGAGTTGTATGTGAAGTCATGGTTCCCAGAGAGCAACAGTGTGCACCATCCAGCGGTGGATGAGAGCCTCTCCTGAGAGCTCCAGGCTGCCTTGCCCTCTGCATGGAGAGGATTTCATGTTTGAAATGTGCTCCCTCCTGGACTGGCTGCAGACTAGCAACAGCACATACAACATAGTACTTTAAGATCCAACACGCTCATGGGTCAGGGTCATTGATTCCTTTTTTACATTCACTTATGAACCTTGTATTACCATTCTGAGGCTTGGTTTGAACTGCAGCAGATCATCTTGACTATGTCTGCAGGACTAAATGAACTGGTTGCTGGCAAGTGATTGGCTGATTAGATTTGATATTTCTGTTAATAAAAAGATGAACAGGTGTAAATAATAAAGTGATCAAGGAGTGTATTTGCACAATAAAAACATGTCCTGCATGTCCTAAAGTTGTGTTTTCCAATAATACAGATCCTACAGTAAGGGGCCTACAAAAATAGCAGTGCAGTTTCATAAGGGATGTTTCAGCTTTTTTACTTTAATCCTTTTTTGTCACTTTTCATAACTATGACCATACTGATCATGAAGGTCGAGGTCAGGACCAATGTATTTTGTCAGTTTCAAAGATATTGAACAGCCAGGAGAATAATTTACTCCTCTGATAAGACTCATTGGTTTTGTCTGTTTGAGTGGGTGGTTGATGCTGTGAGTTTTCTTGTCATCAATATGCAGTCTTTGGTGGACACTGCAGTTTTTGGTATTGATGCACTGCTTTACTTCATATTCAAAATGATGTGAACTATAACTAACCTGAGACACAAGATAGACTGTTTTATCTATCCATTCTATGGGTTGTATTCGCAGTCATCAGGGAAACGTCCCGTACAATGCAACTGGAAAGGGCAGGACTTGCTGATTTGACAGATTTTCTGTCTGTTGCATTCATTACGGGCCAATTAGAGCAACAGGACAAGAGGTAGTGGACATGCCCAGTTGCCATAGCAAGCTCAGCAGGCTGGCACTGTTGTAGTATATGAATGGTGGAGCTTGTTGGTGGATAAAACTCATGCAAACACCAGTCTTGGGAAGTGAAACATCTCCTCTATCAAGAAAAGCTTTCAGAAAAGCTCTTTGCTCTTGTTTTGTTGGCTACATCTGAGCTCATTCTACACAAGCTGCAGCCATTGAATATACCAGCTTACAGTACAACTAAACCCCATCTGCAACTATTGTAAACTGGTGCCAAAGCAGGTAGGAGGAAGAGCACAGTTTGGCACAACTAGGACTCGTCCAAGAGCTGATCACCCAGCCAAACTGAGCAATTAGGGAAAGAGGGCTTTAGTAAGACCCCCATGGTTACTCTGAGCTCTGGAGATCCTGTGTGGAGATGGGACAACATCCTAGAAGGACAACCATCATAGCCCTCCACCAATCTGGGTTTTATGGCACAATGGCTAGATGGAAGCTTGTCTTCAGTGATTGAAGTTTGCAGCCGACCTCAAAGCCAAATTTTTATGTGCTTTACTCTGAGGAGAGGCTTTCATCTAGCCACTTTGCCATTTAGCCCAGATCATTGGAGGGCTGCTGCGGCAGTTGTCCTTCTGTTACTTTGTCCCATCCCCACGCTGGATCTCTGGAGCTCAGAGTAACCATGGGGGTCTTGGTTACCTCTCTTACAAAGCCCCCTGATTGCTCAGTTTTGCTGGGTGACCAACTCTCAGTAGAGTCCTGGTTGTGCCAAACTTCCATTTGAGAATTATGGAGGCCACTGTGCTCTTGGGAGCCATCAGGGCACCATTTTTTAAGCCTTCTTTAGATTTGTGCCTTGCAACAATCCTGTCTCTGAGCTCTGCTGGCAGTTCCTTTGACCTCATGGCTTAGCTGTTGCTCTGATATGCATTGTCAGCTTTGAGGCCTCTTTTAAAGAGGTGTGTACCTTTCCAAATCATATCCAATCAATTTGATTTACCACTCCAGTCAAGGTGTAAAAACATCTCAGCAAAAATTGAGAGAAATGAGAGGAACCTGAGCTAAATATCAAGTGTTTTGTAAAGGCCTGAACACTTATGTCCATGTGATATTTCAGTTTTTTATTTTTAATAAATTTGCAAAAAAATCTATAATTATGTTTTCACTTTGTCATGGTGGATTGTTTAGTGTAGATTAATGAGAATTTAAATGATTTTTTTTTTTTTTACTGTAGCATCAAGCTGCAGCACTACCAAAACTAAAAATAAATACAATGATGGAATGCTTTCTGAATGCACTGTGTTGTGATCCCCTTTTTGCCCCTTAACTATCTAAAAATGCACATTTACTTCAGGGTAACCCTGCCTATACAGCTATGGCAAATGGCTCTGGCCTCATCACAAAGTTTGGTTTTACTGGGGAAAATTCCAACCAAACACAAAAGTCAGAGATGTAGCAGAAAGACAATAACTTGATATCGGCTCACTTAATCTAAAACTTTTATTAAACCTCCAAACTTCTGTTTGTTGTGGCAAATACCACAGGATTTTTCCAGATCTTGAAAATATCCATTAAACTACTCTTTAGCCTACATTGTCTTTGCCATATCTAAAGATTAAATATTTATTTCAGAACACTGGCTGCCTTATGTAACTCCTCTAATTCTGTAGCTCTATAGGTTTGATCCCATTCACACACACTTACGTAATATAAACTACGGACCCTAATTACACTGCAGTAATGATGACGGCAGCATGCAGCTTTCAACTTATTCCCTTTTCTCTCTAATCTCTGAGTTTGAAGTGGTGCCCCTGCACAGTATCTAAGTCAACAAATACAAAGCTTGAAATGATTACATTTCTATTGTTGTTCTTACCCAGAGTATATTTCTTCTGCCTGCTTTGGTTTGTGAATTTGGAGGTCAGTGGTGAGCTGTGAATGACGGTTTGTTTAGAGGAGAAAAGGAGGGCACAGGGGGCGGTCCTGAGCTAAGATGGCACTGTGCAGCGGCCTTTTCCAAAAGAAACATGCCTAGTCATCATTTTACTCTCACACGCAGAGATAGACAAAGCTTTGTGCTTGATGCCAAGAGAGCCTTAAACACACATCCAGATCAAGAAATAAACACTCAGATGTGGATGCCTGCATCTTTATTAGTGTTAGTGACCGCTGCAGTGAGTCAGCATGGCTGACCTGGCAGCAGCAGAATCAGCAGCAGCAGATGCAAGGCTCCATCCATCACATGCTGGCGTGCTAAATAATTCTTTTCGCACGTCACGCTGGCCCCTCAAAGCTCCCACTGTTCCCACCTCCACAATGCGGTCCCAGCGATCCAACCCATGCGTTGATAATTTGCCCTGAAAAAATTGGCTGTGGACAAGCATCCAATTATGGCTTTGCACCCCGAATTCCCAGAACCTCGTTTCAGATAACCGAGCACTTTGAACACGAGATGAATCCCTTCTTCATATCTGCATTCTGACTCATTCCTCTCTGTTTTCCTCCTCCTCCTGCTTTTTAAGTTTTCTGTTTGTTGTCAACGTTGCATAACTCTGTGCTGTAACGCTCAGACTGTAGGTGAAGCATGCTGACAGCTATCAGCTGATTTACAGTTAGTTCAGTATTATGACAAATAAAAGCGTTTAAATCTCAGTCTGTCATTTAACGCTCTGGGCGCTGAGCCAGCATGTCTGTTTTTCCTGTCTGTCAGTGTGGAGTAGCGTTAAAAGTCACTTTTCATCACAGTCATTACCTTGTCTTGCAACCTGTGTTGTTATTAGGTCATTGTTTGAAGGCAGTAGTACATCAATTACTACAAATTGTGCATGTCTTCAATGACTCTCATGTACAGTATGTGTGGTTTCTTAATATGCAGATTGTTAGATGCATTGTTCCTTTGAAGTGTTACTATAATAAATATAAATTTTCTGTGTCATTTTATTTAGATTTGGAGTAAAGTTTTATCTCCCGGGCCTGTAAATCAGAAACTCTGTTCATTGTGTTCTGTTCTGAAGGTTGGCAGCCGCTCCTGTTTTTGAAAATGGTCCAAAAGTTCTGGCGATTGTTTGCTCTCCCACTCAAATTAGATTTCATGTCCTTTGGAGCACAATGCCGAGATCAGCAGATTTGGCTGCTCACCTCTGTACAACTTTGAATAATAACCACAATGTTATTCAGATAGATTTGAAACTCTGTAAGGACTGTGATCAAACAGCTTTCAAACATGTTTAAGTCATATCAAAATAATTGATTTTGAGGAATATAGACATCTAATGGAAGGGGTGTTTTTAAAATCTTACATCCACTGTGCTGAAACTGTCCTTTAACCTTTTTTCTTAAAATCACATGACACTAAAACAGCAATGATAGAACAAGCTGACTGAATAGACCTGGTTTTCCTGTAAGATGACAGGACACTGCCCAAAGAATTCAAAGACTGTTAGATTTAGTCAAAACAGCGGTCCTATAGCATTGAAATGACACTTCAAAGCAAAGCTAAAAAAAAATTGTCTAACCTAGTTGGGAAGACATCATTTCAAGTTCAAGCCCTACAAAAGTTGTGTACTTTTACACATTTTTGATAAGGTGAAACACAACCAAAGTTGTGTATTTGGACCATATGCTAAAAAGAATGTGGATGTTGTCTCAGTAGATGCGCTGGGGTGGAGGAGGGTTTCCAGTTTGGCGACCTTAGAACTACATCTCTGCTTTTTGCAGATAATAATAAATGATAATAATACATCAGACATATAGCGTTTTTCAAGGAAACCCAAAGACGCTTTACAGAACAAAACAAAAACACAACATAAATGGGACAGGAGGAAAAATATGAATGGTTAGGAGTCGTATGCATTGTTAAACAGGTATGTTTTGAGTGATTGTTTGAAAGTGAGCAGAGAGTCAGAGTTTCTGATATGGAGGGGGATTGAATTCCAGAGGGTGGGGGCGGCAATGGCAAAAGCTCGATCCCCCAAGGTCCGGTGCTTGGATTTGGTGATGGGATTTAGGAGGTTGGAGTCAGCGGAGTGGAGGTGGCAGGAAGGGCTGTGGTGCAGATGATGCCGATCTGTTGGCATCTTTTGCTGGTGACCTCCTGCAGGTATTGGGGTGGTTTGCAGCTTAGTGGGAAGCAAAGGTGCCAAAATGTTCAATTCTTTGACACTTTTAGATAACATATGCTTTTAAACAGTGGTTCTCAAATGGTATTGCAAGGCAGGCTAGTCTAGATGTGCCGTGGGAATTTGTACAATCATATGTTATAACTACAAGTATACAAGAACTTACTGCCCTGCCTCCAGTTGTTTACAGTTGGTTGTGTCCTGGGATGGTTTGACTCCATATTATAGGAGTAGTTCTGCAGCTAAAACATGCCTAAAAATCTGCATGGAACTGTACTTAAAACACAAATGTTTTCTCAGTAAATGAACTTGGGGAAGGAGGGACCTCAAAATTGCTTCTCTGCTTTTGCAGATGATGGAGTTCTGTTTGTTGCTTATGCTGGTGACCTCCAGCAGGGCCAAGGGTGGTTTGCAACTTATTGGGGAGCAGCTGGAATGAGGGTCAGCACCTCCAAGTTGGCCCTACGTGAAGGAATTCAAGTATCTCTGGGTCTCACAAGTGAGAACAGAATGAACTGTGAGGTTGACCCAGCTGACTTGCACAGCATCAGCAAACAAATGACAGAGAGAATAAGATTGCTGATACAAGCAAGGGTAGGTAGTGAACTGATGTTCCTGAACTGAGGGTGGCCAGGCTCAGCCTTAGTGAGGAGCTCTGACTTATGGGGGAAACTTGAAGTAGAGCCACAGCTCCTTCACTTCAGTGGTGGTTGGTTGCCATGTTGGCAAGAAGGTGGACCTTCAGCTTCTTAGCAAATAGCTACAGCTACCACCTGTCTGTCAGGTCAGCTATACCTCAGTTTTGTTTTATGCAAGGCCTGAATGTTTTCCAAAGGGTGGGTTATAAAAACATTTATCATCTGGACAGTGTACACCAAGGGTCGTTAGACAACATTTTTGTAATATGCTTTGTACTCGTTTATTTCTGCAATAAAAATAAGTGTTTTCATATGAGTGTTGATGGGTTGAAAGCCTCATGTGGACACTCAGGGAACTACAGATCTTGCACTTTTGGCACTTTTGCACTCACACAGCTATGGCTTCAGTTTCAACACCAAATTTTGCCACATGATAAACATATTCATGCACAGGGCAGGGATGGAACAGAAACTAAAACCTCTTCCAACCCATCTCCAGATTTCCATCCTGATGAGAAGTGATACAACCCTGTAACCACCCTGACAAACTCACATCTCACCCCACCGCAGCACATTAGGAGCGTCAATTTGACCAATCAGAGACGCCACTGTGGCCACAGAGCTCTCTGATCGTCTTTCACCTCCTCCTGGGCTCATGAACTCTCAGTGTACAGTCATCTGATCCCACTACAGCAGCGAAGAAGAAGCAGTTCCTGACCTCAACTGGGTACACACATATAGCCTGTAGTCAGCCTTTTTACATACTACATGTTCCTGGTTTTGTTCCCATTCTGACATTTGTTCCAGTAACACAACACAACACTGCTTGACTTTTTCTTGACCCTTCACTGACGAGTTTGTTATTGTAAATGTCATGACTAATGTTTTTTTCTGAAGATATAATCTGTGTGGTATGATAATTCCTGTGCATGCCATGCCAGGTAATAGGGAAGAAATACACCAACAGAAAGCCCACAACTAAGAGACTACTACAAGTTTGAATGTATCAGTGGTACGTTTCTTCCTTATACCAACGTTGTCCATCTTTGTTTGTTCTGATTCATATTTGCCCCTCATGCTAAAAATTAATGGATGTTTCATGTCTTTATTTTTGTGCTTGACTCTTGTCCAGGTTTTAAATCTCAAGTTTACAGCTGCAGTATTACAGACTCTACAGAAGCTGCTATGAGTTTTAATTTGGTTATGTGATTGGATAAGCTAAAGCTCGCCTGATCCTGTAAAGACAAAACAAACTTGTCTTGTCTGCTTCTGTGTGTTTGGACTGCTGCTATAATTACCGTCCAGGCAGGGAGCGACCAGGAGACAGAGACAGGGTGCTAATTGTACGGTGGACCACGAACGGAAGCTGTTAAAGCAAGTCTGCAAAGACGGTTTCAGCCTCATCTGCTGCCATAAAATCTTTTTCTCCACAAGGAAGTACTTCTGCTACCACTCCTTGTGCACTTTTTCTCCTTTTAGCATTCTTTCTCTCTCCGTACTCCTTTTATATTTGACTAAATATGCACTCAACATTTTCTGTAGGTCATCTAAGAAGATATGTAAAAAAAGAAGTTAGCATATGAAAATCACTGGTTAATCAGTATACCTGGCTACCATTACACCATGAAGACAGAAGAACACCCCAAGCAACTCATCAGAAAAGTCTTTGAAAAGTGTAAGTCAGGGGATGGATACAACAAAGTTTTATGGCACATCCCCTGGAATTCAGTTAAATCCATCATCAAGAAATGGAAGGAATAAGGCACATGTGAAAATCTGCCTAACAAGCTGAGTGACCGTGCAAGAAGGAGACTAGTGAAAGAGGTCACCAAGACACCTATGACTACTCTGAAGGAGTCACAAGCTTCAGTTGCTGAGATGGGGGAGACTCTTAATACAACTGTTGCCTGGGCTCTTTACTAGTCGAAGCTTTATGGGAGAGTGGCAAAGAGAAAACTCATATTAAATCTGGACAAGAGTTCGCCGAAAGGCACGTGGGAGACTCCACAGTTAAGTGGAAGACATTTCTTTAGTCTCATGAGACCCGAATGGGGTTTTTTGGCCATCAGACAAGACACTGGCTGACACCAAACACTGGACATCACCACAAACGCACCATCCCCTCTGTGAAGCACGGTGGTGGCAGCATCATGCTGTGGGGATGCTTCTTGGCAGCTGACCTTAGAAGACTTTTAACGGTAGAGGATAAAATGAATGTGCCAAATGTAAAAACCTGGTGGATAATCGTTTTTTGTAAGAGATCTGCAGCTTGGGAGAAGATTTATTTTGTCTTTAAAACAGAAATGTTTTAACTTTCACATCACAGGACCAGAACCAGAAGCCTCTGACAAGGTGAAGGAGAATCTCTGTCTTTATTATATTGATTAGTAGGTGGCAGAAATTGATGGAGGATGAAAGACTGCCTCGCCACTTCTTTTCTCTTCCTCTTCTCTCAAACTCAAACAGACACATTAAAATCACCACTGGCCATTAGTGCAGCCAACCAGGCCTCCTGTCACTGAAGGCATGAACAAAAAGGCTGACCACTGAAGAAAGGACTAATTAAACAGCAGTCTTTAATGTCAGTCATCCCCCCACTGCAGCCCCCAACCACACACGAATGAAAGAATAATGCCTCTTTGAAAAGAAGCATGGTTTTATAATCTAAACTGATTGGCTTATAAAAGGGAAGCCCTTAGCTAAGAAGGCACACAGGTCACCCTCCATCTCCTCCTTTCTTTCCCCCTCCTCTCCTTCCCTTCTTTCTCCCTCTGTCCTCTTCCCCCTTTCTCCTCCTGCTGGGTCCAAAGCCAGGGTTAAGCCAGGCTGAACGTGGGCAAGTCTGTGACCGCCACCTCCAGCAGGCCCTCGCTCCCCAGAGAGGCGTAGTGGTGCTAATTATTCCTGAAATACACACACAGAAGCACACATTAGCAGCATGTGTGTTGGCATGACCAACCGCTGGGCTCATGTGCTTGGATTATCAGAGTGCTATGAAAGAGAAGCAGCCAATTTAATCCAAAGATGGTGGCCAGGAGGCGGGGCTAAGATCTGAAAGAAGGGAGAAAGTTTGGGTCCTAAGGGGCCTCAGTGCCAGAGGTTATCCTGGAAAAATGATTGGGGGGAAGAAATTTACGAATCCAATGTGAACCCCCTGTACACTTCAACCTCACCTCACCACCACCCAACCCTGAAACCCCTCCTCACCCCACCCCACCCAGGCGAGGGGACCCCCCGACTGGCAGCAATAAATAGATTCTTTCTCTAACATGCCTAATCCTGCTAAACAGCAACAAATCCTATTAGGCCATGAATTATAAATCCTTCTTCACCACCTCAGCCCCCCCTTGTCCCCCAAACTGGAGAAACCCAATCGGCCTCCTGTCTTCACAACACGCACACGCATACCCACACACGTACAAACACAAGACCTCAAGAATGTAGGTCCAAACACTGAGGAGTTGTAAGAGTTGGATGTCAATGCATTAAAGTTGCTGGTGCATTTGGATTTGTTTGTGCAAGGATTGCATTTCCCCTCACATCATTTTGTAATAAAAGCCAAAATTCTGTACAGATATTCATCTGTGCGAGTGTGGAAACACACAAACACACCAGGATCGGAATTTAAAAAAGGACAAATTGAAGTAAGGGTGATAATTTAAAAACAAACGCTACGCCAAAAGTGGTGGTTATATGTCTGGACAATGTTTAGAGCTACAAAAGTGAAGGATGACTCCCTCTTTTTACTGCACATTTGTTGATAACCATGGCACTCATATTCAGAGTTGGAGAGTAAATAATTACATTAACTGAAATTGCGGTAATTGAGTATTTTTTTGTGTACTTGTACTTTTTTAACACATTTTGAAATTCTACTTAAGTCAATTTTAATCTGAATAACTGTTCTTTTACTTGAGCTAAAGACTTATTTTAACTCCAGAGTCAAATGGTCTTCAGTGTCTGAGTTATTCGACAGTCCTCCAGTGTAAGTTCAACTCTTTAAAGAGTCAATAGATCTAAGCTCCGCCCACCTCCATTTTTGGGGGATGTTTGGGCAGTGTTTAGTTGTGTTTGGATGTTGCCTGCTGTACTGTGATCCCTGCTCGGGTTCTTTTGGTCATGTTTTATGTAAACTTTTATTATTTTTGATGTAAGACACATTTGCACCATGAGTGAAGTTATCCACTGAGTTAGAGTTCTAACCTTTGACTTCAGATGTTCCTAGAAGACACATAGTGCATATTCTTCATCAGTTTGCATTTCCTTACTATTAGGTTGACTCTCTGCTATGTTTTTTCCAGAGGAAACTCAACCTGCAACAAAAAGAGTTTCTGCAGCTCCGTCATATTGAAAAATATTTAACACTTTTCAAAGTATAGTTTAACTATTTTTAGCATGCACCAATATAGGCACTTAAAGTGTTAGATTTAACTCTAAATGAGTTCGGTTTATGCTGTTATTTTCTCTCTCTCTCTCTCTCTCTCTCTCTTCATATATATATATATATATATATATATATATATATATATATATATAGTGGAAGTAGAAATGCTTTAAATAGGGTGCGATTAATCCTTGGTTAACTAAGAAATCCTGATATTAATCTTGGTTTAAAAATTGTAATCTTTTGACAGCCTTATATTTTATTTATATTTTTTAAATATTTATATTTGTTTATACTTGACCAGGACATCCTGGTTGGAGATCTGTTCTCTTGTAGTTAACAACTCCACATTAGCTACCCAGTACTTCATGTAAACTTTAAATTAAAAACTTTTTACTTTTACTTGATTGAATTTATTGGCCAATACTTATACTTGGCAATGTGAGTGCAGGCCAGCAGGTTGCTGGAGAGTGGGGAAAGCATGGTATGGGGCAGTTTGCCCTTGTGTGAGTTCACCCTTAGATATTTTTGACTATTACACAGATACAGAAGGCATGGGGAAAGAAAAAGTAGCAAGTAAGCATGAAAGCTTGACTTTTAAATTCAACAAGACTGTCAAAGGGATAAAGTAAATAACCTAAAAACAGAGAAACTATAGTGTTACATAAAAATGCTGATGAAAGGTTGGACCAAGCATGACACACATTACTGCTAGCATTCCTTTCCTTCCACAAAACATCCTTACAAAACAACTTCTAGTGAGAAGAAAACCTGTCCCCTGATAGACTCCATAGCATGCATATCCACAGTACCGACACACCTTAGGCTAAACACTCAGAGTAGAAGACGGTCTGGCACCATGAAGGGGGTCATTAACCTCAAATCTCTCCTTCTCTCTAATTAGGCTCACTTTGAAGACCAGTTACAATCATGTCCTCCTCTTAAGGCTACACCTTAGGCCTGGAACATTAACCCTCACAACCTGTATTAGTCTGGACACATGTTCGAGGAAGCCAATGTCCGAAACGCTTTTGTTTTTACTGCTTCCAGGTTGTTGATGGCAGGAAGGGGAAGAACATTTGAGGACAGGCTGAAGGATTAAAGCTACAAAAGTGAATATTATAAGCATATTTCCACTTACAGAAATGTGTCTGTTTTATCTTTTTTTCTAGGAAAAAATCCTTTCCCTTCCCACGGCTGAAGTTTTTCATTTTCTCGTCTGTCTATCTGGAAACCTCCTCACAGAAATCGTCGTGTCAAGAAGAGTTCACAAGTCATTAGTTGACTTGTTAGAAGTGCGCTCATCTCCAATCTTCTCTCGGCGTGGTGGGAAAGAGCCGAGTCTGTCTCTGCTCTCCTGAAATAATGACAGGTTGTGAGACTCTGCGTCATTAACATTAAACATGGGTGGGACTGCACTGAGGTCACCAGGATGTCGACCATCTCTCGAGAGGAGTCGTTTTCATTGGTGGGATTCTTTCATGAGCTTTGAGTCAGAAGACATGTACCTTTCGAGGTGTGTGGTTATTGTGTGTCAGGTTCGACTTCATAGGCAAACTTTGCACGTTATTTATTATCTTAAACTGATGCCTCCATTTTTATGAGTAGCTGGTGAGTCTTGAATGATAACAGCTGTATACTGTTAACCCTGTATGGATATGATTATATGGCTGTAATGTTTATATAGCCTGGCTTAGAGCGTATGGGAGAGAAATTCCTTTTATTTTATCATGACCGAGAACCAACATAAATAATTACATACATAACAGTCCCGTATGGAGAAGATTTTTGGACACATCCCTCACTTTTGCCAGCTTGTGTTGGATAGTCCTTGTTTATGTGAAGCTGCTTATTTTCAAATGTTTAATCAGTTTTAAGAAGTGGCTCTGTTTGTTTTGGAAAGAAAGAGATGTCTATGGTTGATTTGACTTCCGTTAAATACCTCAGGAATGCCAACTGTAAAATAATCCACTCCTTGAGAAAAGCAAAAGGCGTGCAAACAAACTAAGTGAATATTAATGGAGTCCAGGTTTGCAGTCTCACCAGGGACGGAATGGGACTGTGGGAGTCTCATGGTTCAGACCAGACCACTTTAGTTCACATTTTACTGGAGTTATTTAATTGTAGACTCAGTACATTGATTATAACACTTTTTTTTACAAAGTATAAAAGGTCTATTTTAGGGTTTTGATATAAATACTCATGATATTTTAAATGATTTGATGTGCAGTAGTTCACAAACTGGAATTGTATTCATTATTATCTCATAACTGTGTCTTACTAGACAGGATTATCATAATTTTTATAACACGGTCAAGTTTAATATTTTAAGTTTTAAAAGTCTTTTACAAGTGTTTCTATGTCCTGGTCTTCTTTAAGCCAAGTCAGCTTTATTTATATGGGGCTAAATTTTTTTGGAGAAGGTCCAGACTAACCCTGCAAAGCAGATGGATTTGCCCGTTTCCGTGTTTCTCACTGGTGAATCCATCCTTCAAAGCTCCCATCTGAACAGATAGGGCCCTGAAATGAAAGCAACAGGACCAATCAGGAGTAAGAGGCAGCACTTCTAGGTGCGGTGGAGTCGTGACGTATGCATCAGAAACAAGTGGACGGTGCAATTATGGCAGAAGAGATTAGCATGGATGCTGCTATAGCGTCCATTTTATCAGAACTTGACCACATTCAATGTTTATGCCCCTCTCCTGATTGGATTCAGCAAGAGCTTAATCATCACTTGTTTTGTTGCTCTGATCGGCCCATAAAGATGTGACAGACAGAATGTTCATCCAATTACCCTCCAAGTTTTTCAAAGGCTCCGCCCTTTCCCAAACGCTGTCTATGGGAAGTTTTCACAAATCCATCTGGTGTGTCAGGTTGGGTCCAGACTGTAGGCTGCTCTTTAAAAATACAAACATTAGCTGAATCCTTCCTGCCTTCTCTCATAGTTTGCACATCACATTACTCTCTGAATTAATTCATAAACTTGGACGTGGGTTGTACACAATAAATTGTGTTTTATATTGCACATCTTCTTTTGCAAACATACCTAAGTCGTCTCCACTTGGTTCATTTCCATCAAGCTGTGAGCTTGCTCTAATTTTTGTAAGATTTACCCTTTCTAAGGCACCAATGTTATGCTTATTTTTCAAGTCAGACTGACACAGATAGACCTCCCAACAAATTAAACTGATTGGCTGAGAGATGCAGAAAGGGAGGGCTACAAAATGCAGAATGCTTCCACTTGCTAACAATATCATTATGTCTTTGTTGTAATAAACAAGGGTAAACAGGGTAATAAACAGGCTTTCCAACTGTATAAGATTTATTACCAAGAAGCATTGTTACAGCAAAGAAATAATGTACCAAACACAAATTGCTTTACTCTTTGTTTTAAGTTTAGATTGTACTATGTCATAAATCTCTGTTTTTTAAGCTTTGGGGATTTTTGATATCCTTAATCATTAAAGTTTGTTTTTGATGTTTCTGAATTTTGATAACACACAGCTGGTTCAATATGGCTTCAGACACAAAGGTTTCCCCACTCCCTATCTGCATGTCTGCTCCAGTTGTTTTTCATGTCCCCTCCTCCAGATCAATAGATGCTGATCAAGACATGCTGGAAACAATGGCAGCAAACAAGCCACATCAAAGCCCAGTGCCCATTAAGAGCTGATGACAAAGAGAGAACAGAGGGAGCAGACCATGTTTGATGTGTGTGGCCGCAGAGAGCGAGAGAGAGAGAGAGAGAGAGAGAGAGAGAGAAATGTTTCATGGGATAAAAGGGCATTTGTTTGCATTCTAGCCAACAGTATGTGCATGATCCTAAAGAATACTTTTGATTAGGCTAGTTCAGATTTTTAACATAATTTGACATAGATGTGTGCATTAGTGTGAGTCATTATCTGTAGTCATTCAAGGTAATACCACTGAATTAAAGTTATTTAGGGGCCTTAAGTCTGACAACCATTAACATATAGTCAGAATGATGAAATAAAGCAGTTAAGGATCGGCTACAGCAGCTGGATTGTAGTCAAGCAAGAAATAGAATAGGAAATTAGTTAAAATGAGACAAAATCAAAACATTTTTGTGCACAAAATCCATTGTAAACAAGTTCAAAGACATCCCTTACTCATATTTTTCTCATTCACCTTTAATGTTTAAAGAAAAATGTTATCTTGGTATAATACTATGCAACATTATTTCTTCTTTCATATTGGAAAGAACAGATTGATGGATTTCTCAAGTGTAGCATTCAACAAAAATATATTGCTGACAGAGCATGTCACTTAAGTTAAAGCTTTGATTCATTTAAGGTGTGATAAAGGACTTCACAGTCAGTAGATGTTGCACTTTAGCACGTCTTCCAGGCCCTTGATTCAGATCAGATTTATTTCTGTTATGCCTTTTATTCAGACTCTTTTTTTAGATTTCTAAAGTCTGTTGGATCTGTTATCTCATATTTTAACCTTTAAGATTCTAAATTTACTTTTAAAATCATATTTTGACCCTTTAAACTCATCATTTTGCTTTATATCTGGAATTTTGACCTTCTCATAACTCAACTTTGACTTTTAATCCTGTAATTTGACCTTGTAGACTCACAATTTAAAATTCAATCTCATATTTTGACCTTTTAAAATCATGATTTACACTTTCTTCTCACAATTTTGTCTTTTAAAACATTATGTTGACCTTTTCTTTTGTGTTTTGACCTTTTCAACTAATGAGTTTGACATTTTTCTCAGCTTCTTTAGCCTTTAAACTCCTCCTTTTTTCCTCTTTAATTTAAAAATCATTCTTCATTGGTGCTAAGACTTTTTTCTCATAATTCATCACTGTCGAAAATTAGGTCGACAGTTTATGGTTAAATGTTGACCCTGTTCGGCTCTCAGCTTAGACCTAAATTTAGAATCTGGTCCCTGCTGTGTTTGGGTTTGACACCCCTGCTCTGCAGAGTGAATGGGCACAAATTCCCACAAAACGTGCCAAAACCTTCATAGAACAGTGGAAGCTGGGGGCCAACTCCATATTAAAGTATATCTTTTTGTGACATATTGTCAATTTTGCAGAAGGAAAAAGGGGAAAAAGCACTTGTGTTAGAGCTGCATCTAACTCTCAGACCCTAATTGAATGAGGGTATTTACTGTTACAACACAGTGTCTTCATGCACTTTCATACTGATGCACTTTTTTCTTATTCTAATGCACTTTTACAGTACCTCAAGTTTTTTTTTAATGATGATTGAGTGTGTCTGGTCTGTTGAATATGTTTCTGAGAGTGTAGTTTGAATGTCCTTTGTAGTTTATTGCTGGGAGGGGCATGTGCAATTTCGTGTATTTATACAATGAGAATAAAGGTTTCTATCTATCTAAGTACTGCACCCTAATTCTCACCACAGCACCCTCTGACATGCCATCACTTTTAGATCAAACATCCCTGAAAGAATTTCGTGGTCTTATCCTTCCAAGATATGATAAAAGGATGTCTGTTTTTGAGGAGAACAGAAGAAGAGCACATCTCTTTGATGGCCCAAAGCACTAGTCATAAAGCTTATCTCACACACACAGACTGATACACACTAGCAGGGCAGCCGTCTTGCTGGGCTCTGACCGTGTCTGAGGCTGCTTTCTCCCCACTCACTCTGAGGTTATTGCAGCGCACCATGGAAGCACAGGATATTTGGCTGTCCCCTGCCAAAGAACGGGCCGAGGGGAGGGTGAAAGAGAGAGTTGCCACTGACAACTTAAATTAGAGATCTCCAAAGGGACCACCTGAAAATGAAGAAAACTTATTAAGAGAGACGAGTCCAGGGGAGGCTATAGGGCTAAATCTGTCACTGCTTTCCAACTTATGACTCCTGCAATCACATCTGACTTCTACACTGGATGTAATGAAGAGCAGCAGGTCTATAGAGAAGAGCCAGGAGTTGAAGTTTAATCCCTTAAATTTAATCCAAAATGATTCATGGTGTGCAGGACAATGGGAAATATATTGAAGTCGTCGTGGGTGAGATCAGAGGTTTGCTGACTCAAGAGAAGTCCCCAGGATACGCTGTGTGGCGAGTCTTGTCCACAGATGAAAAATAAACATTAAGAGGAGAAGAGAGGGGGGAGAAAAGAGGATGAGTAGGAGGCAGAGTCTGTGTTTGAAGGGATGAGATTCTGGGATGACATTCCTTCAGTTTCTGTGCGCCAAATGTTTAGTGGAAACGAGGCGGGAGGGTGTTGGACAGAAACCCTTCGTGTTATTTTTTTTTTTATCACACTAAACCCACCGAACATGTGTGTGCATTTGTGTCAAACGCCGGAAACAGGAGGAGGGAGCAGGGTACAGTTGTTCGACGATCAAAACCGCACATGTTTTTTGTTTCCTACATGTGTTTTCTTTCCCAATTATGCTCCAACCTCCAAAGAACAGAAAAACACATCCTTCTTCTCATCGCCGATTGAGAACAAGAAGAAGGGGGGTTGACTTTTTTTTTTTCCCAAAATAGGGCCTCATGCTCTTTATGTTTTGTATTGTTTGTGTGCATTTCCTCCTATAGCTTGGGCAGGCCTCACATAGAGGGCAGGAAAAAAGACAGCAGCCCTCTGACGGCCTTTGATGTTCATGTTTTATGGTCCCATGTCAGCGTATTGTCTGTTAAGTCCTTTTGTTGTCCCCTCGCCTAATTAAGACCTCAGAGCGACTTGTTGACTCCACAAAGACCCTTGTTTGGGGAGGAGGGGGGTCGGTATGTGTGTTCATGTGGGTGTGACTGCTTTGATTTGGACACAGTAATGGAGAAACGTTCAAAAAGCCTACATTAGACTCTACATACAAAGACATAGGCTTTGATATATGAATGGAGTCATTCTTTTTCTGTTTAGCTCCAGCTATGACGAACACCTGCACCTTGATCTGTGCAGAAATCAAAAAGCAAGCAGAAGACGTCAAACTTCAGAGTTATCTTAGACAATAAACCCTCCTGGGACGAGCACATCGCCATAACTACATAAAATATCCCCAAAGAGTACTGTAGGGCTGCACAATGCTGATATTTACAACTTTATTTTAGCAGATACTGATATTGATACAAATATATTAGACCCAAAACCAAGGCCGCTTATCAAAACAACAAAAAATGAATTTTCTTCATTTATGCTATATTAAAATATAGCCCTTTCCAAAATGTAAACCCTTCTATTAAAACAGATTTACCTTTTTACTGTTGATGTGAAAAATGTGGATGGGCACACTGATATAAAGGATTAGGAAATATTGTCAGTGTTCATAGCTAGGCCGTAATGTGCAGGACGCCAGAAAATAAAGTAGAAGAAACTGAGATAACTTTGAAGAAAATGATTACATAATTGTGAAAAGAAGCAAAAAAAAAAAAGAATTAAAAAGAAATAAAAAGCAAAGAAGTGGCAAAAATGGAAAGGAATTGGCAAAAAGAAATGGCACAGATGCGAAAAGCAGCAAAAATTGATTAAATTGGGAGAAAAGTGGTAGAAATGGGCAGAAAGTGGCAATATGGCAATAATGGAATAAATGGGGGCAAAAATGGTTAAAAAGTGGAAAAAATTTGGATAAAACTGGCAAATGAAGTGGCAAAATGGCAGTAAAGTGGTGTTAAAAATGCATGAAAAGTGGTAAAATGGGTACAATAAAGCAAAGCTATCCAAACAAAGGGTCAAAAAGGGCAAATCCACAAAAATAGGCATGTAGTCATAAAACACTGGCAGAAATGGGCAGACATGGACGAGAAGCAGCAAAAAAGTGTTAAAAGTGAGAAAAATGGGCGCAAAATGGCAAAAATGGATTAAAATGGCTGTAAAGTGTCAATAAAGGGTGAAAAAGTGGAGAAGCTGTTGCAAAATAGAAGCAAAAGAGCAACAAACAGCAAATATTGGTTCCAAGGTAGCAAAAAAGGTTTCAGAGTAGCAAAATTTATGGGAAAAACATGGCAACTGAACTGCAAGATGGGCATATAGTTGTAAAAAATAGTGGCAAAATGGGCATAAGGTTTCTAAGTTGTTGCAAAAAAGGGTAAAAAACAGGAAAAATGGCAATATAGTGGTAAAACACTGGCAGAAATGGACAAACAGAGATGAGAAGCTGCAAGAAAATGGTGAAAAATGGTGAAAAAATGGCAGAAATTGGCACAAAATGCTAAAATGGAAAAATGTTCATAAAGTGGCAATGCTGTTGCAAAAAAAAAAAAATGGCAAGAAAGGGTGCAAAGCAGTAAAGAATGGACCCAAAGTGGCAAAAACTTGAGTAAAGTGGCAAACTGGGACAAAAAAGTTGCAGAAAAGGGCAAAAAAACAAACAGGAAAATTGGGTGTAAAGTGCCAAAAATGGGTTTAATTTGAAAAGAATGGCAAAACTGGAAAAAATGGTGAAAGGTGAAAAATTTGTATAGAATTAATGGTTAAAGGTGGCAAAAACAGGAAAAAATGGTTTAGAAATGGCAGAACAAAGTAAGGAAAAAGGGCGACACAGCAAAAATGGGTTGAAAAGTGTCAAAAAGAAGTAGCAAAAATTGATGGAAAATGTGTTGAAAAGGGATTAAAGTGTGGCATGAATAAGTAATTTCAACAACAGAATCCAAAGCCCTCAACAGAGCAAATCTCTAGTCAAGCTTTAATGTTACACAGCGCGTGCCCTCTGTCTGGTCTGGCACTGCACATGCCAAAAGCACAGCTCTGCTCTGCCCTGATCAAAATATGTGCCGTGGCTATTTCTGGCTGAAGCCGCTGCTAAAATGAGTCAATCCAGGTAGACCAGACTGATCTGAACAGGAGGGAGAGCATGCAAAGCAACTGGTAAAATTCAAAATACATCACAACTGTGGATGGTAAATTTCATCACTATCCTAACATTATGTCTTATCCTGGGGCACAAGCCAAATACTCTAAATGCAGGGATTAATGACATGTAAAACACTAGAATATGATGTCTTTGAAGCTTTTGTAGCTTTATGAAGCTCTTACTCAGCTGAAGTCTGTGAGTGCCTGTGTACATTTAATTTTCAATCACTTGATAAATCATCTCAAGTTCTTCAGAAACACATGGACGTCACATATGGACCATCCAAGGACATGTTTCTGCATTCAGCATCCAGACAAATGCACAGAACTCGAAACAGTGCCCCCTTAGAAGACGCAAACACAAGTGCATGCCATACAATCACTACGGTATGCGAGTACAACTTTGAATGTGTGTGCTGTTTGCATCCTGTGGTTTCTGTTTCTGTGTTTAGCTCCATTCCAGTGGGTTTTTCTTTTCGTGTTGACACAGATGTGCTGCTTTGAGTCGAGGGACTCCTCTTTTTTTTCTGTAGCAAAGTGTCTGCTTTTCTTCTCTGTCACTTTGCACCATGCTGCAGAAACGCAGTTGTGAAGGATAAGGCGAGCTCTGATAGAGAGCAGCCGTTAATCCGTATTAGATGTGTGGGAGGTTTTTGTGCAAATAATGCTTATCTGTGGATGCATGTTTGTGCTCTTCTGTCAGGGCTACATGTTTTTCAGTTGCATGTAACACATTTTCTATCCATCACTGGATTCCGATTCAAATTCACACAGAATCGGGCCAGCTTCCTTTCTTGTGTTTTCTTTAATAAATCAGTAATGTGATCTTGGAAAATGGCAAGATCATTTTAAAGTTCATTTTTGATTATTTCCCCCCTCACCTCTCTGGAGACAGCCTTTTTCTTTTTGTTGATAACTGTTTAAGTCCAGGGGCCACTGCGGCGAGCCATCAAGTCTCTGTAAGACCGAAGTGAGAGTTGTGTTTGTATCCTAAGCACAAAGTCAGACACATTCTCAGTGCACGTTGGCCCCTGCCAGGGCTGCCCTCTATCTCCAATTCTGTTGAATTTCATGGGTAGGATCTCGAGGCGCAGTCAGGGGGAGGAGGGTTTTCATTTTGTTTTCGCTATTTGCGGATGATGTGGTTCTATTATCTTCTTCTGCTAGAAAGCCTCCGGCAGGCACTGAAGCGGTTTGTCGCTGAGTGCACAGCAGTCGGGTTGAGGGTCAGAACCTCCAAGTCCGAGGCCATGGTTCTCTGCCGGAAAACTTCAGATTGCACTCTTTGGGTGCGGAGGGAATCCTTGCCTCAGGTGAAGGAGTCAAAGCATGTCAGGGTCTTGTTCATGAGTAAGGGTAGAATAGACCGTTAGATTGGCAGGCAGATCGGTGCAGTGTCAGCAGTTCAGATCTGAGCAGGAGGGCAAAGCTCTCAATTTACAGGTCGATCTTTGCTTCAACCATTACCTCTAGTCATGAACTCTGGGTAATGACCAAAACAATAAGATTGAGAGTTCAGGCTGGTTAGGGCATTTGATCAGGATACCACCCTGATTCCTCCCTGAGGAGGTCTTTCAGGTGTGTTCTACTGGGAGGAGACCCCGGGGTAGATTCAGGACTCACTGGAGGGATCACACATTCCATCTGGCCTGAGAACTAGTGTTAAATTCATCAACTAAAACTATGACTAAAAATGTTCGTCAACAGCCTTTTTTCCATGACCAAAACTACACAAAGACTAACCAAAGATAGATCTGTGATGACTAAGTTTTCGTCAAGATGACTAAAACTAGACTAAAATGTAATTGAGTTTTTGCCTGACATTCAAAATCCATGATATATCTCCACTGTGGGTAAATCTGTCAAAAAACAATGCATCTGTATCTCTTTTTCCACTTAGCAGTAGAAAGCAGGGCCTCCAGGTTTTGTAGAGTGCATAGAACTCATTGCCATGCCTTGGTACCAGATTTAGGCAAGAAAATTAATGCTTGGACTGTAAGTAAAGACTAAAATGTGAGGACTTTTTATGGACTATAACTAGACTAAAATGTTTTTGAGTTTTCGTTGACTAAAACTAGACTAAAACTAAAAAGGGTAGAAATGACTAAAATGTGACTAAAACCAAAAGACATGTGATCAAAAGACTAAGGCTAAAATTAAAAATAGCTGTAAAAATTAACACCGCTGGGAACGCCCTGGGATCCCCAAGAAGAGCTGGAATTTTTCTTTTTTAGTTCTTGTACAACTGATGTACTATTCATAAGTTCTCAAAATATCTGGGGATTCAGAGGTTGTCCCAGGCCAGATGAGATACACAATCCTTCCAGTGAGTCCTGGGTCTACCCCGGGGTCTCTGTCCAATTTGACTTGCCCGGAAGACCTCTACAGAGTGGCATCCTGATCAGATACCCGAACCATTTCAACTGGCTCATTTGGAGGCGAAGGAGCAGTGGCTTTACTTCAAAGTCAATATACTGACAGACAGACATAAAAACTCTACTCATATCTCCCCAGCAACATTTTGCAGCTCTTCCTGGGCCAGATGAGATATTTAATCCCTCCAGCGAGTCCTGGGTCTAGTCTGGGGTCTACTTCCAGCGACGACCAGGAGACGTCCTGATCAGATACCTCAACTGGCTCCTTTGGAGGCGAAGGAGTTACTGTTTTACTTCGAAGTCCAATTATGAAAAACATACATAAAAACTCTTGCGCGATAGATGTCTAAAACATTTAAAATCATTTAAAAAACAAATAAAAACAGATAAAAGACAAGCAGGTAAAGCCAACTAAAAAGGCTTTCTAGATGTGCTGAATACAGGGCAGGATCTTCGACCTTGAACGTCATTGTTTAATCTGTCTTTTTTGTGTCTCACAGGTTGTCCCATGCCCAGAGATCAGCTGTTAAAGTCCTCCGCAGGATGCAGTACTTTGTAGCCAGGAGAAAATTTCAGGTAAGCCAGAAAAAAGGAAAATATATCTAGACAAGAAGAGAAAACTTTGAGCCAAAAGTGGGGGAGGAACAGAGATACAGAGGGAGATGGATTGAGTAAGAAAAGTGTTTTTGTGTGCACTCAGTTATACAGGATAAGGAGGGAGGGCCCAAGGGCATATATCAGCTGCAGCACTGCTGTCCATGTGTGTATGTTTGTGCGTAAATGCCTCAAACCTGCACCTGCATGTCGTCTTTGTGCTCACTTCAGTTCAGGCGTAGTATCATGGGAAATCTACAAACCTCTCTCCGGGGCTGCAGTAGGAATTCACTTACTGTGCTGCACAAAAACACTTGCAAAAACACACAGAGACAGCAGGACGTGGCCTCACATAGCACCACAGTCAGCAAAATTATGTTGGAAAATTTAGTGCATTAAGTTTAACAGTAAAAAAAACATGTTTGAAATACTTTGGCTATCATTTTCATGCTATATGTTATTGCAGAATGGTTCCTATATTCTTACCGTTTTCCAAGTGTTGTTCATGTTTTCAATTACAGCCTAAGTGATCTCAGCTGTGCAGGCTATACTCTGTGTATACCAAGGAGACCCTAAAGAGTTCACCGGGTTCTTTCTGACGCTGCTTGTATCCACGTCACACAAAACAAAGCTGTGAAAGGACCTTAACACGATTGCTTTCTACACGCACACACAATGAGTTAACAATGAACCCTGTGCACCCAAGGGGGTTGGGGATGTTTTTTCGGGGGGACCAAGCAAGAGCGGCGATAGTTGACAATGGCTTTTGTGTCCCTGTGTGTGCGTGTGTGTTTTTGTGTGCGTGTGCATTGATCAACAGCAAGCGCGGAAGCCGTATGACGTGCGAGACGTGATCGAGCAGTATTCCCAGGGTCACCTCAACATGATGGTCCGCATCAAGGAGCTGCAGAGGAGGTGCTGACTTTGACCTCATTTCACACTCTTTCTTCCTTCACCCTTTGAAACTTTGATTTCAGTTTATCTTAACTTACCTTGAGAGATTAAAGCAGGTTATAGCTGCGAAAAGGAGGAAGCAGTCACAAAAACAGAAAATAAAATCATACTTCCTGAAAACAAAATCTTATTTTGCCATACGATAGCAGAGGCGAACCACCTACAAAGAACTATGTCGGCTTATATCACATTTTGTGGTTCAGTAGATACTCTGGACACCCAAATTTATAAAACTACCTAAAAGTGTGTTTGTCTTTATATTTCCCCTTTGAAGTAATAGATAAAATACTTAAACAAGATATATGTGTAAATACAGCAGTCAAACTGAGCAGCATAGGTAGGTTAAGCAAAAGGAGAAGTTGACAGTTTGATAATTAAGCTGTAACAACACAGTAATTAGGCAGATAAAATATCAGTTATTCCACAGAAGTGGACAGATAAGTTGACAGTTAGTAGACAGTAAATGAGTAAATAATTTAGCAGTTATTGCACAGTATGAGAATAAACAGAGAGCGAGTGTTCCGGTTTCAGGGTTCTGTATTTGCTATAGGTAGAGTGCAGCCCCTTGACAAGTTGCATTCATTGCAAAAGGGGGCTTTTAATGAATAGATTTTTCTAATATAACTCATATTAAAACTGTATGGTAGACAACTACTTGATTAAAAACTGCAGAAATATTGCACCAGCTCTGCTTTATAGATAACCAGCTGCCATCCTGCAGCCAATCAGAATAAAATATTCACTCAGGCCTTGAAATGTCAGAATAAACCAAATGATAGCATACCATACCATACCTTACCATACCAGGCCACACCAAACAATAAGATGCAATACAATACCAAGTCAAACCAAAGGACACCATATCAGTTAACACTATATGAAATGATACCAAGTCATACCAAACATTATGATCTGATATGATAAAATACATTTCCAAGAAAAGCCTAACGATACGATAAATGAGATAAAATACGATATAATACGATACCAAGCCAAATAAAAAGACAATATGCCATACCATAACATAACCTACCTAACCAAACCGTATGATACAATATAATATGATACAATACCAAGTCAAACCAAACAATGGGATAGATTAGATACGATATATTACGAAATTTTACCAAACCAAGCCAAACCAAACGAAACAATACAAAAGAAAAGATATGATACAATATGATATGGTATGATACCAAGCCAAAACCAAAAGACAATATACCATACAATAGCGTGACCTACCAAACCAAACCCTACGATACAATATGATATGATACCATGCCAAGCCAGACCAAAGGATATGAGGCAATACGGTATAATTTTAAACCAAATTAAACGATATGATACCAAGCCAAGCCAAACCAGACCAGACCAGACCAAACCAAATCAAACCATACGATATGATACATAATGATGCCAAGCCAGGCCAAGCCAAGCCAACCCCAATCAAACAAAAGCAAACGATACACACCATACCATTACATACTACACTATAGAATACCAAACCAAACAAATGAATGCAATGCAATTTGATATTTTACGAAAAGTTTTAGACATAAAGCAGATAGGCAAACCTTTTTTAATAGGAATTTTTGTGCCTTTTTACTCCAACAGTTCAGTAATAAGAGACCCACATTTAAACCCCATAAATACTTAAAGTGTAAAATACAGAATTAAGAGGCTGACTAAGATGGGATGAATAGAAGTACAATACAGAAAAAAAAACAAAAATGTCATCACTAGCAGAGATATTTAGAGGTTGTTCTGAGACTGACCCAGAAGCCACATACCCCAAAATGAGGCCTGCAGTGGCTGCAACCCAACAATTTCAGCAGTCACAAGGCAGGAAGAGCCTGGACATCACATATGTGAACATACATTTTATGTTAAATGACAACTAAAGATCCTGTGAGGAGTTTTTAACTTGGTATGAAATGGGACAAATTTTGGTGAGATTTTTTTTTAAGCTGCAAAACAAACAAGACCACAGACATAGGATTGGTTATTTCTGTTTGGTCAGTTTAATCCCGGTAACTGCTACTTTTTGGGGGAGGATGGTCTGCAAAAACAGATATGGTTAACAGTTTGCATGGCAAAGATTTGATGTGAGTGATGAGTTTGATTTTAAAAGAAAGCAGGATTAAATGTTTTTTTTTCCCCTAGAAAACTCAACCTAGCAAAGACATAAGACATAATTCTTTGTCCACAAGGGGGGCCAGGAACTTTAAGGAAGGTGTTAATGCACCCGAAAGCACTACTATTGCGAAGACATGTTTTTACATAGGAAGCCTGAATTAAAAAAAAGGAATACTGCACATGCTGACCAATCTTTCAAAACAGAGCATTTAAAAAAATACTGAACCTGGTGATTTATTTGGGGGGCGACTAGTGAAAATGAACTATTACACTGTAGCCTTGTTTGTTTTGTGTTTAACTAAGCTCTGCTGACATCATGCTTGGCTGAACTGGGTCAGGAGGACAACAGGAAGAGCAATGTCTCCTTTATAAATGTCCCCATTCAGCTGTCGGTTTTCCTATGACTCCTAACAGTTTCTGTCAATAGGATCATCCTCAGAAGGACAGAATAACGGGTTTCCTCCCTGGTGTACTCTCCACTGTATTGTGCTTTGTTCAAACCAAATCAAATCAAACTTTATTTATATAGCACTTTTCATACACTAAAATGCAGCACAAAGTGCTTTATAAACAGACAGTTAAATTGAAAGAGTTGTTTACCTGAAGTGAAGTCCAGCTCTCACTAAAGTGAATCAATTTGTCCCTTTCTAGCATGGTTTTATGCCTTTTAAGGGATTTTTTTTCTCTCTTTCAATGTGCAAAACGCTCCCCTGTGCAGGAGGTCGGTTAGGTAATAATTAGGTCAAAGTTATGTAAGAGCATCACCTGGACCTCATAACACACATTTGCAGTAATTCAGCTGAGCTGTGGTAATGTGCTGTGAAATTCTCAAACCAGCAGGGCATCACAACATCATAGTAAATCAAACTTTGATTATTTAATGTCATTTCTTTAACTGCATTCACTGTTATAAAGCTTCAGCACAGAGAATTCTGGAGCCAAGGGTCTAATAATCATAAATCTTTGTACATTTTATGATCATATTGGTGCAACTCTTATTAAACTAAAACCAGAAATGCTAATTCAACAGAAAATCCAATGAATAAGACATCATGTTTCTCATAATGACTTTTCAACATGATTAGAAGATAATAAAAGACATGTGATGGAAAATCAGCTTATTTCAAAAATCAAGGTCTATAACAGATTTTGCTTCCCCATCTGATACATTTCTTTTTCTTATAGCTAGCATTGCAGGACTTTTTTTTGCATGTGTATCTTAAATTAAGTAATTTTATATCTGGAAACGTTGGATAAATATGGCTTGTGATGATTTGAACCAGGGACACTTGAACCTAACTCACATTTTTTGTCAAGAAATTACATGAAATTAGAGAAATAGTCTTGTTTAGACTTGACTTTTATAGTAGTATTATAGTATAGTATTTACTTTGCTTCCCAAAAATGTTAGAGTCCTGTCAGTTTACAAAAACAAGTGACGCCTCATGCCAGTCCCTTTGTTTTTTGAAGTAATCTCTGTTTTGACCTTTCTTAGTCTCTGTTTTCTCCTTCCAGGCTTGATGGCACTCTAGGGAAGCCAGGAATGTTTCTCCCAGGTAAATGCACAGCAAACATAACAGTCTGCATCTGATAGATGCACATCACTCCTCACTGACTCTGTGTGTTTACACCTCACACATACACAGGCTGATCCAGACTAAATAAGAAAGAAACTAGGAATCCTGATGTGCATGCATTTGTCTCTGTTTAGACGTGGGCATGTTTATGTGTTCTCTGGTTTTAGACACTTTAGTTTGTGTAACCTGTGTGAATGGATGTCCATGTGAATAGATGTATCCCCACTGCAGTTGAAGCCAGAAGTTTACATACACTTTATGAAAAGACACATAATCTTTTTGTTTCTCCCTGTCTGACATTAAATCAGACTAAACTTTTCCTGTTTTAGATCAGCTAGGATTACCAAAATGATTTCTGTTTGTTAAATGTCAGAATATTGAGAGGGAGAATTTTTACAGATTTTTTAAATTACTTTCTTCAAAGTCAGTTGTTATATTTTCATTAGCATTTTGTAGCATTGTTTATATTTTCATGCTTTGGATGCTTGGCATAGTCATAAACAGCTCAAAACATGCCTTTTGGGTAACAATTCTCCATGCAGAAATCATTACTTGCCCTCCAAGGGGAGTTCTGCGCTGCTGGGTGGCGCCATCAGTAAAGAACCTTTTGCTTCCACTAGGTGCTTTCATTTCTGACATGAGAGAGATCAGAGAATCTTGACATTTCTGTGTCTAATAGACATCTCTGACATAGTCTATTAAAAACCTGTGCCAAAGCACAACAAGCACAAAGGTGAGAGGACCTGTGGAGTGCTGCTCACAGCTCTAGTTATCATTAGAACTTTACAAAGTAAAGTAAGTAAAAATGCCAAGGTATAAATATACATGTATATATTTATTGTGCAGTTAATGGATTTTAAAAATTAGTCAAGTTAATCACATCACTACACTGTGATTAATTGTGATAAATCATATAATTTTTTAATAGTTTTTGTATTTTTTATATGTTTTTAGATTTTTAAATATTCTTATTGTCAAGTGTTTTATTTTCATTCTTCAATTCTATGTACAGTACTTATAAAGCGCTTTATATTGAAAAAAATCCATCTATCTATCCATTTTCTATACTGCTTATTCCAATATTGGTCGCCAGTGTGCTGGAGCCCATCCCAACTGTCATTGGGCGAGAGGCAGGGTATACCCTGGACTGGTCACCAGTCAATCACAGGGCTGACATATAGAGACAGACAACCAGGCATGCTCACAATCACACCTACAGCCAGGGCGGGCTCAAATTTCCCTCCAAAATAACTGAAAAGTGGCTGGGCTCTTCATCCATTCATTCGTTTTTACGCAGCGCCAAGGGCTTTGATGCTTTAGTATGACACACACAAACGCGAAACTCACAGACACAGACGGACACACACTCGCACTGACGTGTTGGTTAGACTGAAGGCTTCTACCTGTTTAGGGACAATATTTCAGAATTTGCAGGATAAACTCAGACCTGAACTTTCTCTTTCTGGTTTAAAGTGCCTCTCTGTCAATGGAGGATCAGTGCCGTTTATGTGTGTGTGTGCTCCAGCTGTGTGTCTCTGTTGCTCGTGCGAGCCAGGGCGGGCGGTGTGTCTAAATATTGTTTGATTAATACTCCATCTATATTCTTTGTTTGTTGAAGTCGATCTAAATGATAAAAACCTCCACAAAGGTGCGCAAACTTTAAATGTCATTGAAACTTTAAAACATGTGTATATTCAGGGTTAATTATAAATTTGCCATAAATTGATAATTAATGGTTATAAAAGAAGAGAGAAACTCTGAAACTTTAAATCAGTTCACTGAGGCAGTGAGAAACAGAGGCACAAGGATAAAAGTCTGTAACTGATCACTTAGGAGTCCAAAAGAATTCAACTAAACGGTGATATATATATATATATATATATATATATATATATATATATATATTAAACATAGGTTGTTTAATCTTCTCCAAATGTGAGCTTTACCACCAAATGTAAGTCATCTATTATTTAAAGAGATAGTTTAATTAGTATTAGACACACGTATGAAAACATTTCCTCCATACAGTATAGAGCAGAGGACAGGAGAAGTTGGACACTTAGGCTAATATTCCCTGGTGGAGATTTGTCGGAGTGAAAATTAGAGATGTTCTTGTAATCTGCTGTAGTTTTTTCTAATAAACAGCCGATAAACAGTATTTTAATTTTAGCATAAACTTGATATCCATTAAGAAAATAAAAATCCAAGAGTTTTGACTCTTAGATGACTGTCTCTAACAGTCTGACCCATATCTCCGTAGTGTGCTGTTTCATATGTACAGGGAGAAGCCCCTTATTAAGAGGAGAGCCAATATTGATCATATTGGTGCGGGAAAGTAGAGCACGTGTGTCATATCATACCCTTTGTACCAAATTTGGCATATTGCTCAGAGTTTCCAAACACCAAAGTTGTGGCTAGTGGAAATACTGAGTGGCTAGTAAGTTTTCAGAACCACTCACCACCGTGGCTGGTGAGCAAAAAAGTTAATGTCAAGCCCTGTCTACAGCCAATTTAGATTCACCAGTTAACCTAATGAGCATGTCTTTGGTGGTGGGAGGAAGCCGAAGTAGCCGGAGAGAACCCATGCATGCACGGGGGAGAAGCAAACCAGTGACCTTCATGCTGTGAGGCAACAGCGCTAACCCCTGCGCCGCTGTGCACCCCTAGAGAAAAATATTATTTATAAATCATACCTATAAAATACTGCCATTTACTTTCATTTTTGTTTGAGATAAAAGAAATACTAGTATGCTGTTTGAATAAAGAAATGTCTAACAAACTTTCGTTTTTAAACAGCAAACAAGCCCAGCAGACACACATCAGGTACAAAATACTTAATGCTGTAAAGTGGATAGTTAGGTGTGCTGTCCCCTCTGTTATTTTATCAACGCATTAAGGTTTCAAAATTAATCACGAGCGTAAATGCGTTAACGTTAACAGCCCTGATATATAAATTTAGATATATACTAGAAAAGCACTCGGAGAGCGCAGACCTCCGCCATTAGCCCTATCTCCCAATAGCAAGGAATCCTTTGAAAAATTCCTGGATCCAGACGGTGATCCGGATCACTCCCAAAATCTAATCAGTTCTTCCTTATGCCACTTCTGACATTTCCTGAAAATTTCATCAAAATCTGTCCATAATTTTTTGAGTTATGTAGCTAACAAACTAACAAACAAACAAACTATCAAACAAACCCTGCCGATCACATAACCTCCTTGGCGGAGGTAATAATATATATAATATACACACACAAATAAAGATCAAAACCATGCTAATATATGTTGATAGTTTTGTATTATTGTATGAATCAAAACAACTTTGCCACTAGTGTTTATTGCCAGTTCCTCCCACACTTCGCTCCTTCCCTTCATTGTTAAGTCCCCCTCTCAATCCGACCCTGAGGTGTTTAGTGAACATCTCTCAGCCCACCCAGTCTAAGAACATGGGTAACCAGTTTCCTTCTTGGACCAGTCAGTGAAATAAGTAAACAGCTCTTTAATTCATTATACTCTCCAGAGCTGCACCACACCCACTTCTATTCACATGTGCACAAAAAGAAACACAATAAAATAAAGGGTTTCACATGCAGAAATCTCTGGAATCATCATTGTGGTTGAAGTTTTCAGATTTCTGTAGGGATACGCTGTGAAAGTCATGCATTTCTAAAACATATTTAGGGATTTAGAGGAGAATAAGTGCACTCATTTTGAACAGTTTGAACATAAATGGTGGAGTTTGATGTGTTTTAGGGGTACTCAGCTATTTCTGACATTAATTTACTGTAATATTAAAGTAAATCCATATAAAATCAACTGAAGCATGCTTTCATTAAAAATCTTGAGCCTTGAGGCAACTACTGCTAAAGATAAATGTAATGTGTGCGTGAGCGTATCTTAATTGATCTGAGTGTGACTAAAGGCACTTTTCTACATCTGTTTTTGTGCACATGTAAAACCACAACCTTTTTCTCTATTGTCGCTGTCCAGGAAAAGGAGAGGATAAAGAATACCCAACTATCGGTGCACGGCTGATCAGGCTGGAGGATAAGGTAGGCACACTCCTGCTGCTTGCTGTTTTGTCTGTGAGACAGAGAGATAACGTGATTAGATCACCATCAGTGTTCAGGGCGGGGGGGTATCTTTGTGGCTCTGCCTGCTTGTGTTTGTTATCAGATAAGTGCATGCACTGGAATCTTTTGATATGATTGTGTTGAGTTGTTGTGGCTAGGTTTGGTTAATCTGTGCCCATGTTAAACACTACACCTGCATTCTCAGCCCTCCATCTTATCAGTGTCCATTCACTGCTGGGTTTTCATGCACATGCTGTTTTTCTTTCCTCTTTCAATACTTTTTTGTAGTCTTTCATGATTTTCCGTACTTGCCCCTCTCTTTTCTCGTCATCAGAGGTAGGCTGTTTGGTGACACTTTTTTGGATGTTTATATTTCCATTAGGGAGGCTACAGAGAAAATAGTTAATGCATGGCGGCACAGCCAAAAGGCAACAGCTGTGTTTTCTGAAGCCTACGAGTGAAACTAGGCATGTCGTCTGTCAGAGAGGAAAGAGCACAAAATGATGCCAGTGTGCCGCCAGCCCTGATGCCAGCATGGTGCCAAGATAGACATCATCCCTCAGGGGATGGTTGTACCAGCTTGGCCGGTTATGTCAGTGATTTTCTCTTTCCATGTGCAGACTGTCGGAAATGAAAAGGTTTTTTTTTTTTTTTTTTTTTTTCCAGTTTTGGCTGCACGACAGCATTATGTCTGTTTATCTGACTGTTGACTTGCTTAAAAATTTTTTTTTTTTTTAATTTTTTAATAAATGGCATGTGTTTCTATTTTTAAACATTTTTACCATTTTGATACTTTAATATAAAGTATGTTTCATAAGTGTATAATATCTCGTATCAGTCTTATTTTGAAGTACCATTATGCAGGAGTTCAGTTTGGCACCCACCAAAGGTCTCTGAGTGTCCCTGTGCTGTCGTTAAACAGAGGTAGCCAAAAGGTTGGCAACTACAACTCATACTCCAAAAAAGTTGGGGCACTGTGTAAAATGTAAATAAGATAAATATATTGTGCGTTCATACGATACAAAAATTTAATCAGCTTTCCTTTCAGATTAGCTTGCTAAGGTTTTATTCCACTTCTCTTCACTATTTACCATCCAATCTTGCTCCCCTCACTCCTAACGTTCTCTAATGTCTGCACGCATTTGTCGTTCTCCGACCTCTTTGTTACGTACAGAGGAGTAATGATCTTGAACCAGAGTACGTTTTAAGCCTGAAGACCTCCCTCAGTGATTGAGTTATGGCCCATTTGCCCTCGGCTGCATGCTGTGATTGTAATCTCCTGATTGAAAACACAAACCTGTGTTGAGAAATGCCCCCTTACTTACCTTTTCTCCTCTGCGCTATGACATTAAGATAAATAAGATGTGGATAACTGAGGGAGCTAATCAGACTTACCTAACTGATGCAGTCTGATTTGCTTCCTGAACAATGTAGAATCAATCACCATCTCTCTAACCAGAGTCTAGTTCTCATGCATTTCTGCAACAAGTGTCTGCTCTCAGTGCCACCCATCCTTCATAATTACTATTTTCCACTCTTTGGCACCCGCCCTCTTCCCCTGTCTCATTTCTGGTCGTGTGAATTTCTTGTTTTGGTGTTTCACGGGCCAGCACACCTGTTGGTGGAAAGAAAAAGGGGGGTGTGGGTCCTTCTACCCCTCAGGCTGCAGGTGGATGAACCTGTCGACCTCTCAAACTCGGGACATTCCCTGCTCCTCCTTCAGCTCGTCTTCAGACCTTCCTTACACCTGACCCCTCCCTACGTAGATAACATCTTTGAGTGAAGCAGCTTCCAAGCTTCTAAGGTGGTGTTTCTTTTGTTTTTGTCCTACATGGATGCAATGGTCATTATAACAGTTGTATGCAACCTTCCCTTTATAAAAAGCTTAAAAACTTTTGATCCAAATAAGTACATTAAGCATCTTTTTAGGTTCAGGAAGAGAACATTACACCCTAAATACAGTTTGGTTCAACTCTTCTCTTTGTTTGTTCTTTTGTGGTATGTTTATAGCATAAAAAATAAAAATGTGTGTTGTTGCAACAGAAAAAAGTAGGTCCTCCATTTCTGATGTCCATCTAGCTTTATGCCTCATGTTGGCTATTGTTTTCATCAGACACGCCTACAGAGTCGGCCGGGTCCTGAAAACCGCAGAGAATGGGCCGTCCTCAGTTGTGATTTATCCATGCATGTGTTGGATCAGTAGCATTGGTGCTACTTCTGGCTGACAGTTACTTCATGTTGAGATGTACATCGTGTCGAGTTATCATTCTGATGCTGGATTCATTTATTTCTGCTACTTTAAAATCCATTTGACCTTTTTACACCAAGTTTGCCCATTCTTTTTGCCTCTTAACCCATTTCAAACTTTGTTTACCACTTGTTTGCCACTTTCCCCCCAAATTTTCTTATTTTTTGGAACTTTTTAGAACTTTTGTCATGTTTAACCCATTTTTGTCCTTTTTTCAACCATTTTTGCTACATTTTTGGCACTACTTTTTGCCACATTTAACCCGTTTCTGCTTCTTTTTGCACTTGTTGACCACTTTCCTGCCACTTTCACCAATATTTGTAGCTTTTTTGCCCATTTTTTGCCAGTTTATCCAAATTATTACCACTTTATTGGAACTTTGTTGCTACATTTAACCCTTGTTTGTCCCTTTTTTATACCATTATATACCATTATTATTTTAATACCATTTTTGCCAATCTACTGCCTCTCCTTTTTTCCACTTCTACCCATTCTCCCAGTTTTTTGCCCTTGTAGTTTAACCAATATTTGTTTTTTCTAATTCTTTCCACTTGTTTTTGTCACATAACCCCATTTTTGCTGCTTTATTGGAACTGTTTTTGACACTTTTACCAATTTTTAGTTTTTGTTTTGACCTTTTAGCCACTTTCGCCCCATTTTTACCACTTTTTGTCACATTTAACCCTTTTTTTGTTCTTTTTCAACCATTTTTGCAATGTTTCTGCATTGTCTTTTTACCACTTTTAACCAATTTCTGTTGCTTTTGTGCTTGTTGGCCACATTTTTGCCACTCTTACCAATATTTATTGCTTTTTGCCATTTTTTAACCACTTTTTGTGCCACTTTTCTTCCTTTTTGCCACTTTATTGGGACTTTTTGGCCACATGTAACTCATTTCTGTCCCTTTTTGACCATTCTCCCACTTTATGTTCTGCCTCTTTTGACACTTTTGACCTATTTTCCCTTCTTTTTGCCCTTATTGGTCACCCTTTTGCCACTTTAACCAATATTTCTTGCTTTTTTGCCCATAATTTCCACTTCCTCTTGCCACTTTAACCCATTTTTGTGCTCTTTTTTAACCATTTTTGCCACTGCTTTTTGCCATTTTTAACCAATTTCAACTACTTTTTGCCATTGTTTGCCACATTTCACCCATTTTTGTGACTTCTTGTACATTTTTGCCAGGGTTTTGCCACTTTTGACCCTTTTTGCTGTTTCTGTTTTGACTTTTTTTAAGCCACTTTTTTGCCAGTTTTTTTCTCCCTTGTCGTATTTGTTCAGTTTTTCCTTTTAGAATTGTCTCAGTTTGTTCGACTTTATTTTCTGGCATCCTAATCTTTGTGCACATTATGACCTAGCTATGAATTCTGACATTACTTTACCGATTTGATTAGTTCAGTGTGCCCATCCATATTGTTAACATTACCAATTAAAAAGTAATTCTGTTTTAAGAAAAGGGTTTACATTATTCAAAAGGCTATATTGCACTATTGCATTAATAAGTCAGTCATTTTATTGCTTTGATAAGAGCTGTCATTATTCAGGTTGAATATAGAATATTATTATCACAGCTTAACTATGATGGACCATGATTTCATTTACATCAATGGGCCCCTTGTTAGGCTGGACCCCAGAAAACTCTCCTCTTTAACCCCCCCTATAGGCGGCATTGATTCCCATAGCTCTCTATGCTGTGCTTCTTTCTTTTTCTTTCTTGCTTCCTGATGGACTATTGCCCTGTTTTGTTCCTCATCATAAATATCAAACATTTATCATGTAGGATTTTTAATTGTGGCTGCTCCAATTGTCTTTCAAGTCGATTTGAAATGTAAAATAACACACCACAAGAAAATCTTTTAAACAATCACATTACTCCACATTTTGCTGACTTTGGTTGGAGGAATGGGATCAGGCCTAAAATTATCTTATGATGTGATTTTAGATGGCACTTGATGTGGAAAACTCTTGAAGCAGAAAAGTGCAAAAGGACATTATTGTGCAGGAAGATAGTGTAGGTGGTTGTCCAATAAATATCCCTATAGTAGCCCTTCATCTTTATTATATTTCAATTCAACAGACAGTGTGATGATTAAACACATCTGATCTGACTCATATCTTTGATATTTGTAAGATTTTCAACTGACATTTACCAAAGTGAGCTCTCTCTTGAAACAACAATTCAAAATGAAACCTGTGATGCAACAGCAACATTATCCCCGTATAAACACCGCACTCAAGCTAAATGAAACTGCACCACAATGTTTGTAGCTTCTTGGAGATGTATTATGAGATAAAATACACAATGAATCTAGTTTGTTGTGCTTTCAGATGGGTTTGCCCTTGAGTTCAGTGGTGCAGTAGCGGGTTGTTTGCAACAGAATCTCCAGTGCTGTCACTTTTGTTTGTCTCGCATCGTTGCATGCATTTCATAACGTTGTATAACTTCAGGGGTTGCGTCACCTCTCGCATGTCGCCCATAATTGTAGAACTAATCACCAACAAAGAAAAGCCCCGGTGTCACAGTTGAATCACCTCTGAATGGGATCTTTCCCAACAGCCCTGAGGAATTATTCATCAACTTTTAATGACTGTGTGTGTGGGTTTGTGTGCACAGCAGTGTGTTCCCATGCCTTACTCAATACTCACTCCTGGGAGGAATCCAGCTACATTTTTTTGACAAGTTCCCACTTTCTGCTCCCCTCAAACAGCAGACGTGGACCCCTCTGATGGAGCTTGCATGTCTCTCTGTTGGATCGAATCATTTAGTTGTCCAGCTTTTGTCGTCACATCACTTGTAGACGGATTTATCTTCAGAGTGTCTGAAGGGGGCTCAGTCATTGTGTGTCCTGTACGAGGTTAGACAGTGATTTATCACACACAGACAAAGACGCAGATATCTACATGAGTGTGGAGTTGATTAATCACCGATGTGTCTAACCTCACACTCTCAAGATTGAATTCTCCAGGAGTGACGTGGAAACGAAGATGGATGGCCCTCTTTGACAGTGTGTTATCTTTCTGTCAGACGCACTCGATGAAAAATACCCAAACGACAAGCTCAAACAGTGGCCAGTGTGTGTCTGCGCCTCAGCGTGGCCTTTCAGGAGCTCACTGCGTGGTTTAGGGTGAAGTCACCCTGCTTTTGTGGGGAATCTCTACAAGTTTTATAGGAACAGGATTTTTCTCATAGCATTAGACAATGTAGTGAGGAAAGTCCAAAACTATACTCTCAAACCAACTGATCCCTTTCAATGATTTAACAGTATCTTGAAGTTTTGAGCCACTCAGACCTGAAACTTACTGATGTGAAGCTGGAACAACAGTCTTTTACCAAATAGAAAGACAATTTGTTTGGCTAGAGGCTTCAAAGTTCATACGATTGCCACAGTTGTTCTTCTATACACCTATTACTCAAATCTTTGGCATAAAATGATTTTAAGTCCTTGACCTCTGATGTTATGGTCTGAAATAGTCTTTCAAAACTCTCTAAAAATAAGACCGACACATGTCTGTGAAAAATCTCACGTGGAATATAAGATGTCATTGTTGGGATTTTGCCTGCCGCCGTGGCTAGTGGATTCAAAAATCTACATCTAATTACATCATAGAAGGATGTGAATAGATGAAGCAATGATCTCTTTTATACTAGCATTAGCAAAAATAACAGCTGTGAAGAGAAGGATGTAAAAAATAATAAAGGTGATGATGCTATTGCAATTGAATTGTTTACATTCACAATAACATATAAAGTATAAGATAATAAAAGAAGTTTAAATAATAATAATAATAATAATAATAATAATAATAATCAATAATGATGATGATAATAATAATAATTAAAATAATAACAATGATAATAGCAAAGATAATGAAAATGATGATTGTAATAATATTAATAGTAATGAAAATGAACACCAAATCAAATCATCTTTATTTATATAGCACTTTACACACAACATGGTTGATCCAAAAAGCTTTACAGAAAACAGAATTAAAGGAGTGAAAAGAAGCAGAAAAAACCCCCAAAAAATAATAATAAGAATGATAATAACAATAAAAATAATGACAAAATGATAATGATAATAATCATGATAATAATGCTGATAATAATGATGATGATAATCACAATAACTAAAATAATCAATAAAAAGTTATATTAATAATAAAATAATAGTAATGATTATGATAAAATGAATATAATAAAATAAGAATAACGAAAATGATAATGACAATAATGATGAATGATAAAAATGACAATCACAATGATGATGATAATGATGATAATGATTATCATAATGATGATGATTATAATGACTTTAATAATCAGAATAATGATAATATTAATAATAAAAACAAAAACAAACAACAATAATAAATAACAATAGATAACAACACATAAATAATTATGATGACGATGATGATGATGATGATGATGATGATGATAATGATATACTGATGGTGATATAATAATAGTAACAATAATGATAATAATAAATAAATGAAAATAATGATAGTAATAATAATTATTATTTTACTTGTTATTTTTTATTATTATTGTTATTACTTTAATTGTTATTGTTGTTTTTGTTTTTGTTATTATTATTATTATTATTATTATTATTATTACTATTATTAATATTAATCATTTTTTATTACTACTATTATTGATATTATGATTATTGTTATTTTTTTTATTATTATTATTATTATTATTATTATTATTTTCATTATTATAATAATTATTATTTATTGTTGTTGTTATTATTTATTAATATAGAATATTAATATAGAAGTTGGAGTCAGGTGGGTCTACAGTAGCAGGTTCCTTGTCCCAAATGAACAACACCTGAAACATTTAACTTATATGGTAGAATGGAAATAATTATGATATCTAAGAAACAGGCTGCTGCACCATGTTTATTGGAGATTAAATAACATATTTTTTGTAATTGTGCTGTATTGTGAAATTTGCTTGGCTACCACAACTTTATCTGCTGATCTTGTTTTATTCCACTTCTATCAGTCTCTGCCTCCTCTGGGTGTCTCTATGCTTGTGTGTGGGATCTTTTGAAAATACTTCTACGTTTATAAAGTTTTTAAATGTTTCTGTCCTGATCCCCTTATTTACAAGGCTTAGCACAAAGTACATTTGAAAGAGATGTAGTCATGCTGTCCATATTAATATACAGTCAACAATTCCATCAGCATTTAAAATCTGCTTAAAGCTGCATTACTGCTTCTTTAGTCCTAAAATTTACATCTTTAGACCTACATTTTATAAAGATACATACAAAAATCTAGATATTGATTTTAAAAAATGTGTGAGAAATGAGACACTTTTGGAGTGTGTACAGCTCATCGTTCAGCAGCAAAGGGGCTGTTATTCACCTTTTTTGTCACATTCAATTAGTCCTCCACCATAATTTAGTCATCAGACTGGTATTCAGCCATATTTGGAGGCTACATTAATCCCTACAGGGTGTAAAACCATCAACAGTGTCTAGGAAAATACCCTCTAATGTGCCCCACAGACCTGCCCGGACATGTCTCCGCTCAACACATCATTATTTGTGTTTCTCTAAGTACACTACATGGGCCATAGATCACACTCACTCTGTGGTTAACTTCACTCTGCTGTATTAAGGCAAATATACAGCACCATGTATGTCAGGCTTATATCATGTGCATTAGCAGAAGACTGCAGGCCCTGACCGTAATAGCATCTCAATTAGGTAAGTATGCTGTAAATTACAGCAAGGCCAAATACTGGGAATACTTGAGGGCCGGGACAGAGTGTTGTGTTTGTTAGGAGTCCATCTGTAAGGCATTTAGGGCCCCTCGGCTTTAAAAGCTCAGCTTTGAGGGGGGCAAAGACTGAGTATGTGTGTGCGTTAGTGTGTGTGTGTTTAGACTGCTTTAAATCCAGACACAGTGGGGGGCTGAGGAGACGAGGGCCTAGTAAACACATGCTCATACACTATACATATTTATAGATTAGGCCACTTAAAAAAGTGGATAACCGAGCAGATACTGTTGTGTGATTTAGCTCTTGAACAGAAACACAATTATCATGATATCAGAACGTGACACATTGACACATTACTTGTAAAAATCAGACACCTGCATACTAACGGGGGAGAAACCAGGCCTTCCAAGAATGAAAAATATAAAAATGAGGAAGGAAATACTTAAAAAGCCTTGATTATAAAGGTCATCATTTGAAGGAACAACATGGCAAAAACATAGCTTTTGAAATGATTTAACCATTATAATCAAGGCTTTTGAGTATTTCCTTGCTTATTTTACATTTTTAATGCTTATGCATACCGCTTATTTCATTGGAAATAGGCCTATCCCAGCTGTCATTGGGTGAGAAGCAGGGTACACCCTGGACTGGTCGCCAGTCAATCACAGGGCTAACATATAGAGACAGACAACCAGGCATGCTCACACTCACACCTATGGACAATTTAGAGTAATCAGTAAACCTAACAAGCATGTCTTTGGTGGTGGGAGGAAGCCACGCATGGACAGAGAGCACATGCAGACCTTCTTGCATGCAAACCTTCTTGCTGTGAGGCAACAGCTCTTACCCCTGCGCCGCCATGCAGCCCAACGGGATAAGGGGTATAGAAAATGGATGCATTTTTGTCTACTTTGACTGAGCAGCATTGCAACAAAAACCTGACATCAAATTTGCGTAATTTCTCATTTTTATTACAAAATTGGAATAAAAGCCTGATCAGAATAAAAATGTGTCATCTAAACACACAGATTGGAAGATTCTTATCTGGCACAGCCAATTTGGAATTAACAAGAGGGGTGTCCACTACATGGACAAAAGTATCTGGCCACCTGACCAACAGGGACTGTAATGATATTCAAATACAGCACTTTGATATGGAGTTGGTCCCCCTTTGCAGCTATAACAGTCTCCACTCTGCTTGGAAGGCTTTTTACAAGATTTTGGAGTGTCTCTGTGGGAATTTTTGCCCATTCATTCTGTAGAGCATTTATGAGGTCAGGCACTAATGTTGGACAAGAAGGCCTGGTCTCGCAATCTCCGTTCCAGTTCATCCCAAAGGTTCTCAGTGGGGTTGAGGTCAGGGCTCTGTGAAAGCCAGTCAAGTTCTTCAGCACTGAAATCATCAAACATGTCTTTAAAGACCTTGCCTGGTTCTCTGGGGCACACTCATGTTGGAGTTATTGGAAAAAATCCAATATGGTGCTTCCCTACTTTCTTTAGCTTTAGTATATTTTGATACTATCAGTCTTAAACATAACAAATTGTGTTGTTTAAATCTGTGATATCATACAAAAGGCCAACGAAACAATAGTCTTCTTTGACTTTTTTACCCAAAGAACAAGTTTCACCCACATCAATGAGAACTTTTACGGTAATCCCTTTTTAGCTCCTGGGGTGCTCTTTTAGACTTCACTCGTCTTTTTTATTTTCCTCTGCAAAATTCCTTAATTTTATTATCACAACATGAGGAATCAAAGACAGAAGGAGATATTTATTCTTAAGTAAAAGTAAGTAATGCTGTAATAAGCTTCACAGCATGATGCAGACCACATAGAGGGGAATAAAAGCCTTTAAAGAGACTTTTTCATTCCTCTGACTTAAAAAGATTCTTTATAGCTCATTGTGGTCCCCACTGTTTTTATGTCATGCTCAATCGAATTTCAGGGAGAAAGGGGTCATTGTTCAGTCTGTTTAGGCTCATTTGAAAGATTTTGAGGATTTACAGCCACTGCAACCATCTTTAGTCTTTTTTGGGGGGTAATAAAAAGGGGAATTAGTGATATTGTGTCTTAATCCTACACAACACAGTCATGTCTACTGAGTAGACTGGTCAGTGAGCACTTTATTAGATGAATCCAAGATGCAAAACAGTGTGATAATTAACTTTAACTGATTCTTGCATATTTTAAAGGGTTAATATGCCATTTTTTGTTAAAATTACAGGTTTTCATGGTTTCATCATGGTTTCATGCTTTCAGTCAAGAAGTAAAAAACAAATCCCATCACAGTAAAGTGTTGTCAACAGCACAAAACGGACTGTTTTTTCTGTTCTTAACTTCTTAAACAGTCAAAAATATTTCTCTACCCCGTCCTGTGCTCGTATCCCAGCTCCTCTCTGCCCTGACAGCCCCCTGTCTGTTGTTGTGCTGTGTTTTGATATATGTGCGTATTTGGCCGCAGCGTGCTCAGCAGGGGAGCCGGACTGACCAGGCCGGTCTAAACAAAGAGAGGAAACTTGGCAAAGGAAGCGCTTGCATGCACACAAACACACTAACAGACACAGGCACACATATCCAGGAACACACAGTCTCACTGCAGCGGTGGCGGTACAGTCTTTACTGCCCTCCCTGCATGTCTGGACTTGGCCTCGCTGTTCCTTCTGATTAAATCTATCCAATCGTGCACAAATGCCTTTGCACTTCCAGTGAATGTTTCTGGATAAAAGATGTAAATCTGTGCAAACATTTTTGTGTTCAAAGAAAAACCTGGAAACATGAAATCCTGATAAATGCTGATTTGGGAAGTTTTCTTCCCTCTGGACAGAGAAGTTAGGGGGTCATTGTCCTGTGGGGCATTGGTTCTAAAACTTTTGTACATAAAAGACCCTGAAACCAACACAATTAAGATCACAGACCTTAATCTGGGCATGTAGCAGGATGTTTATGATGCTCATGTTATAGAGTGGCTGTGGTTCAGTGGTAAAGTTAGACGTCTCTCAGCCAGTCTCCAGCTCCTGCAGGCACATGTCAGAGTTCTTGAGAAAGGAACTGGACCCTAAACTGCTCCTGTTGCTGTGAAATGTGTATGAAAAGTAGTTGGATTGAAGTCTTAACTAAAACTGACTGTTTTATTTTCTCAATTTTGCATTTTTAAAATGTATGTTTTGGGATATTTTTGTTATTATATTGTAGGACAGCTGAAGAAAGACAAGAAAAATAGGGAGCTGCTGCTTCTCAGAGTCCAGGATCCTTCCACAGTGGGACGGATCCTTCTGAGTCGGTTCCTACTGAGTCAGGTCCTCTCTGGCAACTGTTACAGAAACATTTGGAGCAGGCTAGCAAGTGTAATGGCTTACAAATTTTATGTTGTATTTTTATGGTTTTTATTTTTATGTTTTTGGACTCTTTCATTATCTTAAAGAGAATTTAACCAGATCCCTTGAACTTTTAGTGGAAATTTAGTCCATACTTGGTATTAACAAGTTCTTGTGGTCCTTGATCAGAAAAAGGACTTCTCCATACGTCTTTGATTGACTGGCTCATCCTGACGGCCCCCAACTGGCTGACACTCTCAAAATTTATAGAAATAAAAAAAAAAAACTGTAAGATAAGCCCATTGTCTCCAAATTTTGGGGGTAAAAACTGCTTCCTGTTTGATGACAAGGCGTAGGTTTTATACTTCTTATCCTGTATGAGTGGGAGAAAGTAAAAATGCATTCCAAACAAAAGCTCTGGCCTCTGGAGGTTAAATATTAAAAAAACAAACAAAAAAAAAAAATAACAAAAAAAAAAAAAAGAAACAGAAATCCACATTTAAAAATGCTTTACTTTACTTCTTCAGAATCAAAAGGGGGGCATTTAATCCAACCATGTTTACTTATAGACAAAACTCTTAAATATTTCCGAAATGTTTGTGGTGCAGCTTCATGTGCAAAACCATTTTCCTACCACCCACCTGGAACATTTTTCTGCAAGAGGTCACTTTCAGCCAATGTGTGAATGTAGCAGGAAACATTCTGGAAATTCACCTTGAGCAAGCAGGCAGGTGTGATGATGTTTTTATCACATGATGGCAGGGGGTGGCTAGGGATTTTGGCCTCTGCATGATGGGTACGATCTTCGTGCACAGGAGTAAGCTACGATACACTGAAAAAGTTAATCTTTCTCATTTAAAAAAGACAGTTTTGCTGCTTTTAAATGTTTGAAACATGACTTTAAGTCCATATCTTGTATTTGAGGTCTATCAAAGGATGCAGCTTAGAATAGAATAGACTTGACACAAAAAAAAACCTATATATATGATAAAGCCAAAAAAGTAACTACAAAGCACAGTGGCTGCTTTCAGTGCCTTACAATTGGGAATTCTTTGGTTAAATACAAGGTTTGGACTGGAAAGAAATAAGCCTGACTGGGATGAATATACAAGGTTATCTTAACTTTCCATTTCAAGTTCAGTCAACTGAAAATTTGAAGGCAGCCTGAAAACTAATTTTTGAAGTTAAAACAACCAGAAAAACATTTTAAACAGTGTATCTCTTTTTGGCGATGCAATAGAATCAGTGACTCTGGATGAATCAGCCTTATTAGATATGCCTCGACATTACCCGTGCAGTATCCTTCCACATGTCGTATCCTGAGACCCTGAAATTTCAGTAGTGCATGTGTGAAAGTGCTTATATCCTGTCTAACATTTTCTCATAAGATTAAAAGTTACTTAACCTAAAAGCAAATACTGCAACCCAACACTTAAACTCCCTTTATGTGGTTTTAACACTTCATTTTCATCTGTTTTCATGTTAAATCCTGATCCGGCAGCCTCTTCTTTCACTCTCTGCACCACCCTATGCTGCCCCACGCTGAGCTGCTCTTTCTCAGTTCGTCACTTCCCACCGTTGATGTGGTCTCTTTACGGCATCGTGAACTCGATAGCATGCAACGAGTGGAGTGCTGCTGTGAGTAAGATAGCGCAGCAGGAGCGGTGTGCTGTTTGTAGTGCAGTCTGCTAGTAAATCATGTTTGGGCAGTGCGCTGGGGATGCAGCCCCTGGCAGCTCCCAGACGGCCTTTGGCTCTGGCTCCTTTCTCTTAGCGCCACTCTCTAATTTCAGAGCCGGGACCCTGCCTACTACTGTGTCTTTACCGCATTCCCACAAACCAGAGACGGACAGTCTGCCTGTATGTCTGGCTCTCGCAGTCTCTCTAGCTTTCTATCTCTCTCTGTCTCTGCTGTTGTGTCTCTCTATCGCTCTTTCCCTCTGCTTTTTTGCCCCCTTCTTCTTCTTCTCTCCGTGTCTGCCTGCTTCTGTGCCGTCAGGATTATAGGTCTGCAGTCTCACTCACAGCATCTAAATCATGTCAAGAGCTGCCACTGTCTCTCATCAACCCTCTCTGCAGCACCAACTGTGGGCTCGCTGGCTGGCTGTAAATACCCATGCTACATTTCCATTTTAATTGCCCACGTTTTCGCAGAGCCCTGGGATATATTTTTTGCACATTTATTTTATTGTCTTGGCCGGACGCCCCCTCTACTTTCGGTTAGGTTGGACCTGACCGCTAATATACTTCTACTTGGACCAGTTCATTATCAGCAGGGAGGTTTGTGCTTGTTTTAGGAGGTTATGAAGGGGTCAACGTACAGTTCATGAAACAGAGGTCTGTGTTTTATTGGGACCTGTAGTCTCACTAATGCACAGTGCTAAGTAGCCCTGGTGCCACCCTACTGTTGAGTGCTATTAAATCAGTCTATAGAGCATGGAACAGTAAACCAGCTGCAAATAATGCCAAGCTGTGTAAATGACTCCAGAGACCAGGAGTGTAAATGTCACCGCTATTAAGTCAAGCTGGTACATGGGGGGGGTGTATTAGGGTATGTATTCATAGGTTTACTCCTACAAGTATGCCTGTAATACAACTACAAGTATGACTAGCCACAATTTTAGTCATCAGAGACCTATTTTTGGTTATTCTTCGTATAGTCTTTTGGCATGGACAGAAGGCTTTAACACTGCTCTCCACTTCACCTGTCAAGTGAAATAACAATAGGAACAGTGGTATTTCACCAGCTGATGCCTCCTACTTATTCTTCATCTGGAACAAAAGATGGTGCTAGATGTGCTCTAAAACAGAGCTGCTACTACAGCAGCTGAGATGGACAAAACAGCTGTTCTCTCAGGAGTGGCGGCCAGCCGCAACAGTAACAGAGCAGTGGTGTAAAGTGGCGTTATGTGCCACAGTACATCCACACGTGTCTGGCAACTTCAGGTGTGGGTTATAGAAAATGATGGGTGATCATTTGGATGGGCTTTGTACGGCGCTGGTGTGTTTTGGGCTCAAGGCTTTGGGAGTCTCTTTAACCACAGTGTGAGCCATTGTCCACAAATGGGAAAAACTTGCAACAGTGGTGAACTTTCTCAGAAGTGAGCATCGATGACAAGAGGTCACAAAAGAACCCAGAACAACATCTAAAGACCTGCAGGCCTCTGTTAGGCTGGCCACTCACTAGATGTTTTTCAAATCCTAAACATTTTTAAAAACCTGGAAGACCACAGTCATAAGGACGATCTTAAACAATTTTTCATCTTTAGCACACCCTAGACAACTCAGCCGGACCATAAGGTCCGTGTTCATGATTCAACAGCAAGAGAGAGAAGAAATTTCAAAGATAAAACCAGCCCTAAATAAAAAGAACGTAAAGATTCATCTCAAGATTTTTGGTAAAATACTCTGGTATGCATCCTGTTACATGTGGTGTAATTCTAACACAACATTTCATTAATAGGACATCATACTAAAAGTCAAACATGGTGGTAGTGAGATGGTCTGGGGCTGCTTTGCCGCTTGAGGACCTGTATGACTTGTAGTAACTGATGGAACCAGGAATTTCTGTGTCTGTGCCTTTAAATGTTACTGAACTGTCTGACTCCGCCCCTCTCAGGAAATGGACGTGGCTTAATGGATGTGGCTCTCCTGATCCTTTTCTCAGCTGGCAGCTAAGAGGAGGATCAGGAGAGGAGGGTGGAACTTTCTTCCAAGCGGGCGGTGCTAACTCCCCACATGACATCATGAGGGTAAAATCTGAGAACGGCTTGTTTTAGCACGCAATTTCTGAAAGGTTGAGAAAAGAGAGGGGGGATGGATTTTTTTAATTCTTGGGACAGGCCAGGGTCAGATGTCCCCTTATGTCCCCTTTAATAAATGAAATCCTTATTTAAAAACTACATTTTGTATCTGCTCCAGTTTTCTTCGTCTAATATTGATGATCTGAAACATTTGGGAATGATAAATATGCAAAAATAAAAGAAGTCAGGAAGGGGGTTAATACTTTTTCACAACAGTACATCTGTTGCCGTGGACATTTTGAGACCTTAAGAAACATAAAGATAAACATCAGCCTCGGGAGTTGAACTCTTAAAAATTCGGGGGGGGTCATTCAAGTCTGTAAGGTTCTCCTCTAAATGTAGGGAATAAAAACATGATGATTTATCAAATACTTACTATGATAATCAGTCAAACAGATGTCCCTTTGCCATTATAGCATACAGCAGCAGCAGAAGTCAAACTAAAACAACATAATTTTTCTTATTGTGAATAGGTGTTATGCCATAGCAGGCTCTGGCCTTGCTTAATGGAATGATTTTAACTAGCTGTTACTAATTCTGGTGTGTTTATGGTTGTATAGGGATTTGACTGGACCACTTGTGGCTCAGAAATTAGCCCATTGCTGCTCCATGCCCAGACATATCCTTCAGGCTATGTAAAACCTGCCATTCTTGATAGTCAACCATGATATGCGTGTGTGTTTGTGAGTACACCTAAGTGTTTGCCTTAGTTGCTCCTTCCACTCTTTGCCCAGTCTGCTGTCTGCTCCAGTTAGCTTTTATGGCATCAGGTTTTTGCTCAACACTTACCAGGCTGGTCTGTATTCCATAATGAGTTATTTTCTTCAGTAAGTGACTAATGACTTTACTGGAGGAACACTGGGGGGAGGGATCTATACCTCCTGGCCCTGTGTTTCCCTGAAGAACAATTAAAATCTTTCAATTGTGGGCAATTAATTTTGCAGTCCAGACAGGATGCAGGCCTTGCATTTAGTCAGACGGTACAATGGATGGAATCAGGAAGCTGTTACTTGAGGCTGAATCAGTCAATGTGGGGCCGTCAGGGTGAACTACATACTTACGAGTCTTAAAATGATTGACCTTTGTATAAAGTCTGGAGCTGTTTATCCTGTTTTTATGTGGTAGAGAGAGTTAAACAGGTATGTCATTACTAAAATCACTGCCAGTTTACCTGACACTTGTCCTACAGTTAGAAAATCAGAGGTGGTGATCACCTTGAAAAAATACAAGTTCAAGGAATATTTTCCATTGTCTGCCGTGTTTTATAAATGTTGTTGCTGGATTAAACTGGCTCTTAGGGAGACAGTAAAGTATATTTTCTGTTTTAAACTGAACTCTCACAATGACATTTTCATTTTTGAATGGAAGAAAATTGTTGTTCAACTAGATTGATTTATTGGTTGATTTAATTTTATCATTGTTTTGTACATAAACAATATACCCAGCCTATAGAGGCTTACAGTACACTGATGTTATTACAAAAAGACAAGATACCAAAAGTAGATGCCTGGTAGAATAAAACAAATAAAATGTTCCATCGTGATGTTTCTTCCAGGCTTGCTGGGATTGATAACTGATAAGGGAAAAAGCCCTTTTTACTTCCACAGAGCCCCTGATGGATATTCCACAGTCAACTCTCTGTGATATTATTAGAAGTGGAAGCATTTAGGAACAACAGCAACTCAGCCACAAAGCAGAGGACCGTGTAAAGTCACAGAGGCTCAGTGACTTCTTAGGTGCACGGTGGATAGAAGTTTCCAACACTCTGCTGATTCATAGCTGAAGAGATCCGGACTTCCCCCGGCATTAATGTAAGCAGAGAACCTGCACAACAGACGGGCAAGTCAGCGTTTGACGGATGCTGGGGAAAAGTCATGTGCCTGACTGCATTGTGCCAACTGTGAAGTTTGGTGGAATATGGTATGAGACAGTATATCAATTGGTTGATCATATATGAGATTAAATTGATATTAAATAAAAACATCAATCTGCAGTCATCTTGAAAGGGACATATTGTGCAAAAATCACTTCTTCAGGATTTTCCAACAAAAATATGCACCCGTGGCCTGTCCGCAATCCCTCAAGTACCAGAACCCCCCACCCCCCCTTCACCTTTCATAAAATGTGTGCTAAAACAAGCCATTCTCAGATTTTCCCCCCATGATGTCAAGTGGGGAGTTAGCACCGCCCACTTGGAAGAAAGTTCCACCCTCCTTTCCTGATCCTCCCCTTAGCTGCCAGCTGAGAAAAGGATCAGGAGAGCCACATCCATTAAGCCACGTCCATTTCCTGAGAGGGGCGGAGTCAGACAGTTCAGTAACATTTAAAGGCACAGACACAGATGCAGCTCATTCTGAGCTCATTCTGCTCATTCAACAGACTTCACAGGCATGCTTTGGGGACCTATAAGACCAATATAAACCTATCTTAAAAGGGTAAAATATGTGACCTTTAAAGCTAAACTATATATTGAAGTTTCTCTGGCACGCTTGTTGGACAGTTTTCGCCCAGCTTTGGCTTGTCCTTTTTAAATGTTTGCAGTAAGCTGCTAGCAGTATTTATGATCCAGACACATTAAACTGTTCATATTATGTAGACTTTTTTCATAGCTGCTGTATAAGAAGAAGGATTCTCAACCATATGGCAGCTATAGATTGTGTGAATACAAAGTCACCATCAGAGAGTCGGGAGCAGCCATAAGGAATAAATGGGAATGGAGGAAAATGTAAAAAGCTCTAAATGGATTTGTACGCTGCAGTTATCATCAAAAATGTCTACATCAAGTACGATCCTTACACTTTAGAAAAAAAGTCATCCTTTCCACAGTTGAACTGATTCGTCTGCTTCTGAGGCGATCGATATCACAGTTTACTCAGTCCTGCAGACTTCCTAGCATTGCCTAGCCAGAGGAAGGGAGACGAGAGTCTTGAACAGTCTTGTACAGAGCTATGAGGCTAGCTGAGCCCCTTTATTATACAAAAAGAACCTCATTTTGTTACAAACATGCTTTTAATTGAAATGGGGATGTAAGATCAATTGTGGGGTAAGAGACCAAGTGATGACGTGCTGTTCAGGAATGAGCCTGTTGTAGTAAACAGGTCTTTAATGTGAGCCTTCGTTGTTATTTAATCCACATTTGAAAAACTAAACTGGTGCCAAATAAAGAGCTATTTAGGAGCCAAACAAGTAACCCAACAGAGCCATCTGCAAAGAATCTATACTGGTATATAAACATCACTGAAACTAGACTTTGGCTGGGATTTTTCAGATTTTAGTGATTTAAATACTGCTGCAAGGGTCCAAAATGACATAAACCTAAATCAATATCTCTATTTCTGTAGCTGTCCGGTTTCTGTAAATGTATCTTTTTAAGGAGATGGAGAATCATAATGCTGGTGCCACAGCTCCATGCAGTGGTCAATGTTAGCTGCTTCTGTCCTAAGCTCTTTTTGCCCTCCAGGGCTCTGCATTAGTCACATGACTGAAAGCTATGAACTGTTACATGAAAACACATGACTTAAAAACACCCAAATTTTATTCAGTTTTATGTTCAGCATAAAAGGCCATGTTTCATCCACAGATGAGTGTCTTCTCTGTGGAAGTCCTAAGCAGACCTGCATCCATACTGTCATAAATAGGTCAAAGGTTTTCTGACTTATTTGTCATAATAATGCTGGCTCACCCGTGTAGAGAGCTCACTTCAGCTGATTTCTTAGAATCTCAAGAGCTTAACTTGTAATCATGGGGACATTACCATCATTATTCTTAGATAGTGACACAGAAAACTCAAGATCCAAAAGGAAAATAGTTTAGTCATCATCATGTTAAAACAGAGTAGAATTAAATAAATGAATGTCCCATGTACACGAGCGGACTGGGTTCAAATCTGGCCTATGGCTCGTTTCCAGCATGCCTGTCCCCCACTCTCTCATCAGCCTATATCCACCGCTGTCCTCTGTCTTTATCAGCATAAAAGGTGAAATGTGTATCAGAATATATATTTATGTTTATATACAGTATATGAATGTATGTATGCTTAGGGCCTTACTTCCGATAAAGGTCAGGGTGTAGACACATTTGATTGTTTTTAATTATTGACAGATTTATTTGCCACTGGGGGCAGCGCAAATATATAGAATAGTATAGGATCTATAGGATAAGATATTCAACCTTATGAAAAACAATCAAGTGGACCAAGTTGACACCACAATTCTGAGTTTTAAACAGAATGAAAAAATATTCACAAAGTCTTTTTTATAAGATGAACTAGTTGGCAAACATTCACGTCTGCTACCAGCTTGATCCCCCCTACTTAATTTAATTCCAGAGGTACCTGGATCTAAGACAGACAGACAGACAGACAGAGATAGAGATAGAGACAGAGGGAGAGACAGACATTAGTCTAAAGGTCTCCTCCTCCAACATGACATACTGCTGAGGAGGAGGAAGGCCTGGAGTGTCTGAGCCGAAGTCGGCCTGATAAGCAGAGCTGATAAAGGGTTGCAGTGAACCTCTGACAGAGACAAGAACTAAACACAAGGGCAAGCTGACTGGGAAATCCACACACAAGGAGGAGTCCTTAGAAAAGACTTGACCAATGTCAGAATGATAAGGAAGAGATACTAGGCTGTGTTTTATTTAATGTTCTTGTGGATGCTGGACAGAAGGAGTAAGATCAGTTATATTTACTTTCTAATCAGCATACGGTTGCTCTGAAAATCCTCAAAGCTAAGGCTAGGACAGTGGAATGACTAGAAACATTTTCTCTGACATATTTAGCATTTTTAAGCTTAAAAGCCTAAGTCAGATCAAATATTTTTGGCTGCATCATTTGCATACAAAGCCACTGCTTTCGTTTAATAAAGCTCACGGGTTTTAATCAATGAATCAATTGGCTATTTCGTAATGCTGACATTGCTAAAGCTATTTTAGCTACACTGGCTTATGTATAACATCAGTTATGTAACTAGTGCAGATATTTTCCCTTTCGTTAAAGCTTACAAAGCCAAAGTGAGCCACTGTTCTTGTAAATGCTTATAAAACTAGTCTTTACATAATTCTAATCTGGATTTGACCTCAGATCTTTTTCAGTTTTTTTTTCTTGGTCTGTAATGTTTGCAATGGGGTTATTTAATTAATATAACAGCCAGACCTCATTTATGATAAAGTTGGAATAAAAAACAAACAAACAAAAAAAAAAAAACTAAAAATGGAAATATGCTGTACTTGTTTATTTCTAGGATGCATGGTGTCTCAGATGAACGGTCTGTGAGATTGGCCAGAGATGTCCAGAAAAGATAGCAAGAAAGTGTTTGGAGTTCATGTCTGAAATGGCTATAAGTTCGCTCACAGGCAGCTGCTGGTGAGATTTGGACTTTGAAAGGTCAATGTCGGCCAAGAGTGTCATCCCCACAAATTTCCACTGCTGCCTAAAGGGCCTGCGTCTGGATGTCAGGGGGCATCTCAGCAGGCCTGCTAATTAAAGCACAATGGAGCCTTTCTGTGTGACAGTGTCTTGTCAGTTTGTCTCAGCTGAAGGGAGACTGTGCAAAGGAAAAGAGGTAATGGGAAAGCACCAGTAGTGTGTATGGAGTGTTTATGTTTGCGTGTGGTCACTGTAAGATTTTGCAGGAAGGTTTTGTGTTTGTCCTTGTGTCTATTTTTGACTCCAGATGTGGAGTAAAGCCTCTGTGTATGTTTAGAGCTCCCCTTCAGCTCACTCAGCACCTTGACATTGGCTCTAAGCCTCCGTGGAGATCTGCTGCCTCAGCTGGATCGCTCTCCTCCCTTTTTCCCCTCTGACCCCCCCAACCTCCACTCCTGCTTCGTCCAGCTCCCCTCAGTCAAGAAAAACTTAAATCACTCCCTTCTCTCTGCCAGGGCCCCCCCCCCCAAACCTCTCTGATAGTGTCGAGGGGGGGGGGGCACTGACTGTTGACTCAGACTACTGTGGGAATGCAGGTGCTGTGTGTGTGTGTGTGCGTGCGTGCGTGCTGTGGAAGCCCCTCCCCATGAGTCCATGTCTGTCGTCTGTCCCAGCAGCCGTTCTCTGACAGCATGCTGTGGCAGATGGCAACCAAAATATCAAAACAATCTCTTCTTAACTCTCACGCAACTCACATCTTAGACGAAGGTAATTAGATCCTGATTTGTGTATTTAATTAGTGGGCGTTCAAGTAAGGATTATTTAATTATGAATTCATCTGTTGATCAGTGATGCTTCTTTTGTCTGACCAGCCGCCTCAAATCCAAACATAACACCGAATCCTACATTTGTCTGATTAATTTATTCAATCAGTTACACCTCCTAAATTGAAAATATATAAATAAACACCATGCAAAATAGAAGAAAAAATAAGATATGCCCCTTTAGGAGCTATTTTTTATAATTAATGAACTGTTTGGCTGTGTAGCTCTAGTTACAGTGCAGCAGCAGGTGCTATGTTTATTAGTGCTTAGACTCTGCCTGTGCATGCCCATAAAGGACCACTGACTGGTTTATGTGCACACTGGATGGGACATTGTAATGAAGCTCAAGCACTCTTAATAAGACCATAACCCTCTACTGTTGTATAATCACTGTCTTCAAAATATCTTTGCTCGGACAATGTCTTAAGCCCTCTTTAGAATTTAGTAGATGCACCTTTGGCTGCAGTCAGGCTTGCACATCTGTACACTAAAATTTTACTCAATTTTTTTTTGCAAAACTGCCCAAGCTCTGTCAGGTTGCATGGGGATCAAGCACAAACAGCCCTTTTCAACACCAGCTACAATGTCTCTGTTGGATTGGGCTCTGACTTTGCCACTCTGTGTTGCTTTCTCTGTATGCTTCAGGTTGTCGTCTTGCTGGAAAATAAATCTCCCAAGCCATTGTATTCTTGCAGACTGAAAAAGATTGTCCTTCAGGGTTTTCCTATATTTGTCGTTCATTTTAACCTTTACAAGCCAGGGCCGGCTGCCAAGACGCTTCCCCACAACATGATGCTGCCACCACTGTGCCTTGCAGTGGGGATGGCGCATTCATGGTGACGTGCAAACATAGTGTCTCGTCTGATGCCTAAGCACCATTTTGGTCTCACCAGACTAAAGAACTTTCCTCCACTTGACCAATGAGTGTCCCACATGCCTTTCAGCAAACTCTTTGTTTTAATGTGAGTTTTATTCAACAGTGGATTTCTCTTTGTCACTCTCTCATAAAGCTTTGACTGGTGAAGGACCCAGGCAGCACTTGTTGTATGCAGAGTCTCTCCCATCTCAGCTGCTGAAGCTTGTAACTCCTTCAGAGTCATAGGTGTCTTGGTGGCCTCTCTCACTGGCCTCCATCTTGTACAGCCTGATCTAGGCAGATTTGCACATGTGCCATATTCTTATGACATCTTGAGGATGGATTTAACTGAACTCCGGTGGATGTTGAGTACCATGGGATTTTTTATGCATCCGTCCCCTGACTTCAACTTTTTAATAACCTTTTCTCTGACTTGTTCTTTTGTTGTCATGGTGTAATGGTAGCCAGTGATTAACCAGTGACTGGACTTTCCAGACACAGGTGTCTTTCTACAACAGTCACTTGAGACACATTCGCTGCACTCAGATGATCCCCATTTCACTAACTGTGAGACAGCTAGCACCAGTTGGCTGGACCTCTGTTGAATGGGTGAGTCACTTTAAAGGAGGTAAATATTTATGCAGTCACTTATTTCACCTTTAATTAAATTAAAATTACTTTGTAGAAATCTGTTTTCACTTTGAAGAGGTTTCTAAATTTTTGTAATTATTATTTTTTTTCATCAAAAAGCCAAATTAAGTTAACAATGATGGATTAATATAATCAACAAAAGGGCAAAACACCCAAAAGGGTGAAACTATTTACAGGCACTGTTTAGCTACTTGTTTATATTCTAGGTGTGTCTGGAATGTAAAGATTGCATAATCTGATATTCTTTGACAAATAAAAATATATGGTTTACAAATTACAAAACGGCAAACACCTTATTAAAAAACTGAAGAAAATCTCTGAATATGATTGGAAAATTTCAATCTCTAAAAAAAGATTGCACTGTTCCTTTAAATCACTGTGATAAAGAGCTGTTTACCAGTGATGGCATTTAACAATGGCAGTCCTGACAGTCTTTGTTTCTCTATCTCCCGTCTCAACAATGACAGATGGTTTCTGTTACAGATTTGAAGAAGTAGTGTCACCACACACCGTCGTTCCTCCATTCTGCTCTCACTCTGACTGTAAACAAAATGCACAGCAGGCGTGGCCACACAACCACACACATTTGTTTTCAACAAGTTTCTGGAGACCAGCCCCCTTCAGCGTGACTCTTTTGTATCATTCTTTTTTTTTCTTTCACTTTGTCTTTGTATTCCTCCATTTCATCTTTTGTTGTGCTTTTCTCTTCTCTTCTCCCCTCCCACTTGCGCTCTCTCCGTTTTGGCTGTTGAGGTTAACCACCACTTGTATTACACTGCGTTACAACTCATCAACAATATGCAGGGCAGAGAGAAAAACAAGCCACACTTGCTGTCCTCTCTCTCTTTCTCTCTAGCCCTCTTTTCTCTCTTTTGCTAAATCACAAAACAAGCAGGCCAAAAACAGTGAATTGCCTAGAAACCCAATATGGACTCCACCCTGGAGATTACACGGTCAACTCAGCCAGTCTCCGCTAGAATAACAGCCCGGCCTGCTCTCACTGTCCTTTGCCCACGTTGTGTTTGTCACAACAAGTGTTTGCATTGCTTTCAGAGGATCATTTCCCGTGTACCGTGCTGTAAGTTTGTGTATGTGTGATGTGAGTTTCTTTGTCATGCAAGCCAATGTTTATCTCACATTTTCAGTGATGAGTAGCTCCTGTCAGCTGTTAGACAGGAATGTGCTGTAGTACAAGTGTACAGAGGGTATTGTGTGTTGTCTGACTTCCACACCTCACACAGCTCACACCTGCCAATAACTATCAAAAAACAATCACTCAGTGGACTCAGCTACAGCCATGACTCATCATTTCCCCTTCTAAGTGGCGTAGATTATAATCTAAATTTTCTTTGAAGGTTTTTACAGCAGGGTGGGCTTTTTATGCTCTCAGTACTTGGTTGGAGCTCCTTTTGCACAAACTACTGCATCCATGTGACATGGCATGGAGGCAGTCAGTCTGCGGCACTGCTGGGGTGTTATGAAGCCCTGGTTGCTCTGATAACAATCAGCTCATCTATATTGTTCAGTCTGCTGTCTCTCATCTTCATCTTCACATTTCCCCAGAGATTCTCTATGGGGTTCAAGTCAGGCCAGCTGGCTGGCCAATCAAACACAGTAACACCATGGTCAGAAAACTAGTTTCTGGTAGTTTTGGCTTCACTGTGGGTAGGTGCCAAGTTCTGCTGGAAGAAGAAATCAATATCTCCATTGAGCTTTTCAGCAGATGGAAACTTGAAGTGCTCTAAAATCTCCTGTTAGACAACTGCCAGCGTTGACTCTGGACTTGATAAAGCACAGTGGACCAACAGCAGCAGACACCTCAAACCATCACTGACTGTGGAAACCGAAAACACTGGACTTCAAACACCTTGGATTCTGTCCTTCTCAGATCTTCCTCCAGACTCTGGGTTCTTGATTTTCAAATTAAATGCAAAATTTAGTTTAATATAAATACAGGACTTTGGAGCACAGAGCAACAGTCCAGCTCTTTTTCTCTTTAGTCCAGGTGAGACACTTCCGACATAGTGTGTGGTTCAAGAGTGGCTCATCTTTTCTTAACACACTTTCCCTCTTCATAAACGTGCTTTGATAGAGGCTCTGAGAACAGCATGGCCTTTCAGCAGTGACCTTCTGTGGCTTAACCTCCTTGTGAAGGGTGACACTTATTGTCTTCTGGACATTTGTCTTGTCAGCAGTCTTGCCTGTGATTATAGTTGTGTGTACTGAAACAGAGTGAGAGAATGGAGGCTCGTGAAACCTTTGCACATTGGGCCTTTTCACAATATTCTAATATTTTGAGATGGTGAATTTGTGATTTGCATGAGCTGCAAGCTGTAATCATCAATATTTAAACAAAAACATCTTGAATGTTTGACTTTGTATGACATCAATCTTTAATATTTTGAAATTTAGCTTTCTGAAAGAAATAAATTAACTTTTTTATGATATTCTATATTTTTTTTGGATGTGCCTGTAATGAATAATATATGAATGAAAAGAAAACATATTTTCTGTCCGAGCAGTGCTGGTCTTAAAGCACCTGAAATGCAAACTGTGGGAAATCAATGTTAGAGAGGTGAGTTTGAGTGATTTACCAGGACAAGACACATCCTGTTACAATTAGCAAAGTTACACATTTCTCTGTCTTTGAAAACTCTAGGAAATAATTCAGCTAGTGTAAGAGGTTTTTAGACATGAAAAATCCAATACTGGACTGTTTTTTGCAGCAACAAAATTCACAAGCATGTTTTGGGGACTTCTGCGACCAATATAAACTTGCCTTAAGCGGGTAAAATATGTGACCTTTAAAATCCATAAGTATAAACTATGCTTTGCTGTGTGCTTGATGTCCACATACTTAAACTACACCAATAAATCATTTTGATAGTACTCTTCACTGGTGATTAACTTTCTAAAAGCCCTGAAGTTAAAAGTCACATGCTGACAATATATGACTATCAGTAATTTTTTGTCTAGGCTTTCTGCATGTTTGGCTGAAATGTGAAATCTAAAAGGCTATTTTGAATTGAGTTTGTGTGATTGTGCTCTCCGTAGTTTAAAAAGCTGGATCCAATCTGAGGTCAGTCAGGCTGCGGTGATCGAGGCTTTGCTAATGCTAGGTCTGCAGGTCTGCAGCGCCTGACTCTGGGCTTCAACCAGGGCAGAGTGGCTGATTGTTTCCAGCCATGATGGAGGTAATGAGGGGTTGGTGGTCATCATGATGCACACAGAAACACACACACACAGAGACTGACCCGTAAGTGAATATGCATCTATGTATGTGTGTGTTTGCAGCCACAGCACGTTGCCTCTTTCCACAGACCACAGGGTCACTCTGCTGCAGTCGCTCATTAGTGGTCCCCTTTACAGCAGGACACACACACTTGTACATTTACAAACACTCACCCCCGGCTTTGCACAGTAAGATTTACTGCACACACCTTAACGTAAATCCAGTCGTCCAGTCCACAGTGTCGTGTTTGATGCATGCCACGTTAAAGTGAAAGCAGCTGCAGCTCAGTTGGAGCAGATCTGCGAAATCTCTGTCAAAAGGTGGCTGAGTCATGCCTGTATCAGGGCGGGTTGTCATGCTTGTGTGGTTGCTGTATCACAAGATGAGGCGTGACAGACGATCACGTACACAGACATTAACTTTGTCACAGTTCTAAACACACACAGACAGCTGGCCTTTGACGTCAGAAACGAAGGCGTTTGAGGAAGTAAACCTAGCTAATAAAAACAGAACTTGTTGAGTAAATCGCTCTTATATGACACCAAGAAGAAGAAATGACTCCAAAATAAAGCAGAGAAATATGAGAAATGTGCTTATATCCTTTAGTTTAAAGGCTTACTTAACATTTTGTGGGTCGGTAGATGCTCCAGAGATCCTAATGTGAAAAATTCAAACAATCTATAGTGAGTAACCAAGAGAACAGTGTTTTTCTTTATTGCATACATAAGGGGAAGCTTAGCACTTCTAGTACATTTATACTGGCCTTTCCTGGTCACAGCTGTTCCTTAGAAGACCCTGAAAAAAATAGGGAATCATCCATTGTATGGTTCACTTCATGTTGTACCAATGATGTTAAAAGTGCCCTAAAGATTTAAGGTTTAAAACAACCCTTAAACTACTGTCTTAAGGCTGCATTCTTCTATGCTAAGTCTTTAATCATAGACTTAAGCTATCAGCAAAGCTTTTATCTCACTTTGTGACATTTTAAAGCACTGCCATGAAATTGAGGGTGAATAGTGCGGTAACATAGGATTGCATTTTCCCACGCTTTAACGCTTGTATTTTAAGATTTTCCCAGAGTTCAGCCCATCCTCTCCCAGCCAAATGTGTCTAATCCAGCATGGCAGGAAAAGCTTGCTCTCTGGTTCTCTCAGGGACCCGGCACACCCAGCGGACATTTGGCCGTTGAGCCGGTTGAGCATTGATTGCCGACTGTTGGCCTTATTTCTAGTGGTGCATGCAACCCTGTTAACCTTTAAATTTCTATAAAACCATTTTTTAAATATTGAATACTTTAAAGGCATATTAAATTTAGTTTGACAGCAGCTTGCGTTGACTGGCACTCCATTCAGACTATCTTAAGTCCTGTTTGAGAAAGACGCCCCCTTCATTTCTTTGAATGAGACCAGTCATCGCTGAACTTATACTAAACACAATGGGGAAAACACTCTGAAGGTCTCTTTGTTGATCAATCAAATAAGAGCAGGCCCAAATTCCTCAGAGATTATGTTGTAGCCTCAGCACTTTATTTTTACTTTTGACCTCTTCATAGTGCAACAGTGGATGAGGAGAGTGGCTGCTGTGAAAACTTCTTAAGCAATTTCTATTCTCTGACAGTGTCTCCTATGGAGCTTGCAACGTAAGCAAGCATCAGGAAGAAAATCAGCTTGATTCCACTATTTCTAGTGCATCCCGCCATGTCATTCAAAAACTCACTTCTGCACTACCCCAGCTGCATAATGGAGGCAAAAAAAACAATGGTTTACCATCCAGTTTGATTTGTTTCAGCCAGTCCTTCTTTAGAACCTTCTTCACTATTTGGGATTGTGGTCTTTCTCCATGGTGTCTTCCCAGACACCTCTGCATATATGTTGGGTCAGCAGGTCAGTTCAAAAGACAGACTGGCTGGAGGCTGCAGATCTCCAGCCACATTGTCTAGGTGTACAGGTACAACTTCAAGAAAGAAGATTTAGTATGATTACAGTTCAACTAACATGCTTCCAAGCATTTTAAAAGTCCAGTTTAAGTCAGACTAACACAAATGAGACTTTTTCACCTGCAAGTGAATGTACTGATTATCAGCTCAAGTGTATTTTCTTTTGAAATGATATGAAGCCTTTGATCACTCATCTTCTATCTGTGCTACTTCTTTGACGTTGGCTCAGTGCCTTCAAAGAGAGAGTCTGGATTTATCTGACAAAGCAGGTTATCTCTGTCTGTGCCTACAGCACCAGTCCAACAGGTTACTCATCAGCCAGCCACGCGAACACCTGATCTGCAACAGCAGCTTCTGCTCCTCTGCTGTGAGCAACTTTAATAGCTGCATATAAACCCACTGCAGTGCAGAAGGGAAGTGAGGGACAGTTTAAAATATCATCCAGTTTTAGTGCCTTAGGTTACATATTAAAGAGAACCCTGCACTGCAACAGCTCAGTAGAGCAGCAAGTTAAATAGAAATTAATGCAATCGTTGAAAATGTAATGTCAGTAATGTTAAGCCAGAGAATTTAGGAAGAATGCAATACCATCATTCTTAAAAGCCAAAAAGGCACTTTTTCCCTTTGAGAGTCAGAGGAATAGACTTCCTAATCTTATCTATTGTCTGAGGTTAAATGGCTTTGAGGCTGGATGAGTGACAGAGTAAGGCTTTTATTGTGTTTTAACAATTGTTATTCATTGACTGCTGCCAGGCGTCCGAACCAGAAGTTTCTCAGTCCATAAAGCACACAACAGCAGGCTAAAGACAACACTGTGTGGGCTAATTATTTAAAAACACTTCTATAAAAAGCTGACTTTAAACAGGCCCATACTGGAACATCCAAAGAAAAGTTTAAGGCATCATTTTGGTCCAAATAGAAGTGCTCAAACCACTCTGAAAAAAGACAGAGACAGGTAAAGGTTTATCTATTTAAAAGATTTATACTTAGACTTTTATCATGGATTTTATCAGAGTAGGGAAAGAAGCTGCAGGTCAGGATTAAACCTTGCTGCTCATCATGAGGACCACAGTCTCCATACTTAGGGTACAAATAAAATTTTTTCACAACTTAAATAGATAAAGCCTCTGTTACTGACCCTAATTCCAGACCAAAAAAAAAAAAAAAAAAAAATAGATATATTTTGTTAAATCTCCTGCAAGGAACTTTTTAGTTTTACTGAATTTGGCACCACCTGTGGATAAGCTAGAGATGATGCATCACTTTGTTGATTTCTTGCACACGTAGAGCCACATTTTATTAGAGTTGCATGGCTTTTGCGAATGCTGAACCTTTGCAAATGAGTCCAAAAGACACTAATTCACAAAACAATGCAAATGTTGAATGCACTTCTCTGTGCACTTGTGCTGGTTGGCTGTTTGTATGTCATTTGGGCTTTTACATTTGCATGCAGTGATACTAAAAGTGCATGCAGACAGAAAAAAACATCAGGCACTAGTTGGTAAGAGCTGTCACACAAAAACTTTCAAAAATCGAATGTTGTCCCTGGATGACTTACCAATTTACTATCTAAATACGATAATTGTGATAAATCACATAAATCCTGTAATTAATCATGATTAGTTGCACCCTTTTATCGCATTTTAGAATGCCACTATAGTTAAAATTGTTTTTGTCTTTTGGGATTTTAAACTAAGGGTAAATGAGTCTCTGTTATGATGTCAGCCTGCTTTTATTTAAAAAATTGAAGATTATGACCTACTAAACCCAACTACTGAAAAAAGAACTTGTTATGGATTGAAAAGGAAATAAGGGGACAGTAAAATGGTTGGTTTAACAAAAGATACAGATAAATGTAGACTTGCCCGCTGTGCAGTTTCTGAGTATTTTTAAAGTGAATTAAGACATTCAGGAGCACCAGTGGACTTATTATAAAATGACGCTGACATAGCTTAACCAAAGCAGGCTGCAAGGGTCAAGAAGGCCTGTGATTAATCACAATTTAAAAGGGAAAATACTTTGTGTACTTATTGTGGATCATAGGTTTTCATGATTAATGAGATTAATCAGCCTCGATGTTTATATTGGTTTAAAAATTACTATTATTAATAGAATTAATTTAACTGAAGGTTTAACCAGCCCAAGGCTGTCAGCATTTGGACCCTTTATCTTCCTGTGGAGATGGTCTAGAACAGTGGTTCTCAACCGGTGGGTCGGGGCCCAAAAGTGGATCGTAAAGCCCTTTTCAGTGGGTCACAGATGTTTGTTTGGCAAAAAATTGCACCAAATTGTCTGTGAGACTCTATAAAACATTCATTTTTTGTCCTGTTTCATTGTTTTTGTAACACCTTTTGTACTGTCTTAGGCCCAAGCTCTACTCTTTTTATTCAATACATCTGATTTACCAATAAGATCTCCAAAATGTGGGTAGCAATTTTCCTTGAGGTGTTGAGAGTGGGTTCCCTAACTCAACCAGTTAAGAACCACTGGTCTAGAACCAACAAAGGTATGAGGTTTTTTTGCCCATGCTTGCTCCATTAAGGGAAACAACCTGTTTTAAATGAAATCACAATGCAGTTTTAAGTCCTGCATTGAAATAAACCCTGAAAAATGTCACCCTTCCCTTTTTTCTTACTGTCTTTATGTGGACAAAATTGTGCTTGGTCAGCATGAGACTAAACTGGACAAAGCAGGACTTTGTGTCTAAGGCCTAATCATCATTTGCCCCATGTGCTTTGTGAATTACACTTTGAGACGGAGCTTTTTGGAGCTGTAAGCTGCCCCTGAGTCTGTCTCATTTCTTCATTTTAAAATCAGAATCAGCTTTATTGGCTAGGTATTCTTACACAACTAGGAATTTGACTCCCAGCTTTACTTTTAGTGTGCAGAAATTAAACATTTAATAAAATAAGATAAAATAAATAAACATAAAAAGTATGAAGAATTCAGATTTAAATATGTACAAACTCTTGTAGGTATTTCTTCTAGTATTTACAAGTAAGTGTGCATTGATAGTATGAATGTAAGATATAGAAAGGGTGCAAGGATGCCGACTTAAAAAAGTATAACACCCGTTTCAGACTGGGTGAGTGTTAGCTGTGTGACAGCTGTGGCATGTCTGCGCTCCCTGCTGTCACAGCTAAGTTTTACCTTGAAAAAAATCTTCCTACAAGTGACTTATTGGATAAATGAGTGAGGAAAAATTCAAAGTAAAAGCATCCTAGGGAGATTCTCTGCAGAAATGCCAAACTGGGCATCTACAGAATGTGTAACTGTGCTGTGTTCATCTTGCCTGTAGTGTAAAAACGTATTTCTGTATTTCCAGCTTGCAATCATTTTCTGTTTTTGTTGAGATACTTGTGTGGCGCATGGTAAAAATAGACACCCCTCCTCTTCTCTGAATTTTCAAGTGAGACATGCATTTCACCAGCTTAAGATGCAATGCTCATGCTGGCAGTCTTAAAGATCTGACTTGCACAATGAAATAAAAAAATGAAGCTGTCATGCAGCCGTTACACAATGGTCATACACCTGGTCTGATAAAAGGCATGCAACTCACAACACAGTATTAGCATAAAAGGCTGTTTCTTCAGCATTGTGTCAACTTTAAAAGAAATATTCAATCATCTTGCTAAGGCCTTGTTTGCATAGATGCACCAGTACTTCTGTCAGTCAGCTTCATAACTAGTTAAATTTGTTTCCTTATAGTTTTCCAACGCAAAATGCAAAGTGTAGATGAAAAATGAGGCTTCAGGCACTTGATCTGATTGGTTTCACCTTAACCTAAGCAGCCACTGGCCCTGTGCTCTCCAATCTGGAAAGCTCATTAGGGTCTTGAAGGAATGGCTGAAATTTCCAGTCTCATTGTGGTTGTGCGGGGAGAAGAGTCTGCAGCACCAGGATGCACCAGATGGGTTTCTTTTCCGATATGTAGGCATTACGTTGAACCAGGGTGTGGTTTGTAAGTACATGACTGTGGCTGCTGCTAGAAGTCTGCAGTATACATGGGCAAATCTTTGGCATATTTTGTCCATGTTGTAACCTCTGTGGTATTAGTGGTGGTTTTTGGGTGGAGTTATTGACTGTGAACATAAGGGAAAAAGGCAAGCCTGTGATAGAATATTCCTAAATCACCACCATCAGTCTGTGAGCTGTCTTACCTGAGATATTTTTGACTTATATAAATATACAACTCCTATAATACATCAGTGAGCCATATGAGAACATTTGCATGGAGCTGCTCCATGGTTTGCTCATGTTCAACAGTCCATGTCCACATTTGCATGGGGACCTTGTCCGTTCTTATAGATCCACACTTCATGTATGTTTGCATACCAGCCAGTATAGACTTTGCATATCAATGGATAGCCTGTGTCTGCTGTGTCTGTTCCCAGAAAGTACCAAGCCGAGCTGGCTGTGTAGGGCCTGTCCTGGGTATGAATAGCCCTTAATTGCAGCTTGATGGAAACACTAATGCAGCTCGTAAAAAATGGGACACTTAAGACTGGCACAATTACTCTTTCCAGCGGATAAAGCCAAGAAAATACACCAAGTCATCAAGCCTCTGACTAACAAATAAGCACTAATCAACCCAAACTACTGTTTGCTTTAGTTGCTGCTTAGAAGCTCAACTACAAAAAATGGATCTTGAAAGCAACTTTGAATTAAAGATTTGTTCATAACTATAAATCTGTTTGACATGAAGGCACAGTATGGGTTTTATTATTTATAGTGTTCCATAAGAATGCTTGTTTATACTCGTAAAAATATCAATTGGGCTGTAAGTCATTAAGACCGTGCAGAAAGAGAGAGACTTAGCCTGTGGGTATGTTGTCAGAATTATGCAAAGCAATCAGTTGAGGTTGCTGCAATCTAAAAGATAAGGTTGCACTGACAAACACTGAGAGCCATTAACCATTGAATGGCTGATAAATCATTAATCTCAGTGCAGGATTTCTGGAGGGTTTTTCTGGCACAGTGATCTCCATCTTGAGAAATATCCAATGTCACTGCTGAATCAAATTAGTCATAAGGTCAGGGACTGGCCCTCATTACTTCAAGAGGATTTTTAGTGAACTTTTACCATCTTTGTTTGTACACTAAAGCAACGTCCTTAAAACTGCGACAGAGAGACATCAGGCTGGATCACATCATGCTAACTAGACCAAAACATGGAAAAAATGGCTTGTTGCTGTTTTTAGAGCGCCTTTATGTGGTGGTGATTAAGGGCTCAAGTAAACAAGTGTATGTGTGTGCCTTGTTGTCCATTGTTGGTAATACAGGAATGCTTATGTGGTAGAAGCAATACTTGTTTGTGCATGCGCACTTGGCATAAGCAAAAGGTGAGTCTCATTGTGTTATTTGGTCGTCGCAAACCAATATGTGCATCTGTGGGTATGTGTGATTGTGAGTGTGTGTCCGGCCTGTGCTCAACTCTGGCCCTGACTCACAGTTCCCATGGGCTTCATTCTGCTGACTCACCTTCCCGCCACTTTTGCTCCCCTTTTTTTCTTTTCACCAGCCGTGTCCTTCCGCCAACTTCTTTGTTTGCATTAATGGGAACAATATTTCAGGCTCTTGTACTAATTATCCCATCTGATGATGGTAATGAGCATACAACACTTAAAGGAAAGGCTTTGTTGGATTTCCCACTCGCTCTGTTTTTTCATGCTGTGGTTTGTCCTCAAAGCAATTTGTGGACGCACAAAACAAAGAAGAGCCTGTTAGTAGCTTACAAAAGATAAAACTCTGATGTGTTGAGAATGAAAGACAGATGAGATAATGAGATAAAAGAAGAGAGTTAGAGAGAGAACTCATTAATGGACTTAGTTTCAACTGGAGAGATTGCTTTTAAACTAGGCAACGCTGTAGAGGGCCATTTTTACAACCCAAGTCATTTGTATGGATAATATGTTAGAACCCCATAAAAAAGTGTTGTTGTCATACTTGATACAACACAAAAAAAACTATTGATCAGTTGGTTTGCTGGCTGCTTGGATGGTCTTTAGTCTTGCTGGGTGTCTTGCTGGTTCTTTGGTTTTCTGGTTGGACAGCTAGCTGGATGGATATTTGGTTTTTACCTACCAAATCACATGAACAGACCATATCTCAGAATGTCATTTGAGGTGTTTTTGTCAGACTTGGTACAAGACACAAGGACTAACATCCTTGTGGTTGGTTGGCTGATTGGCTAGCTGGTGGTTTGGTTGGTTGGCTTGTTTGCTGGTTGGCTAGTTGTTTGGTCTGTTAGTTGGCTTGCTAGCTGGTTGGGTGCCTGGTTTGTTTGTCTCTGGCAGGCTGGCAGAGGGGTTTATTATCTGGCTGACTGCCTTGCTGTTTGGTGGTTTTCTAGCTAAATGGCTTGCTGGCTGGCTCGCTGGTTGGTCTGTTGGCTACTTGCTGGCTAGTTCAATGAATGGCTGATTTGTTGGTTGGCTAGTCTCTTTGGCCCATTGGTTTGGTAGTTATTTGGTTGGCTGTCTGACTGGCAGGTTTATTTTGTTTATGGTTGGTCAGTCGGTTGACTAGCTTGCTCTTTGTTTAGTTGGCTGGTTGGTTGGTGTTTTGGTTGGTTTATTGGCTTTCTGGTATGCTGGCTGATTTTTTTTATATCAAAATTGGTTCTTTGGCTCCCTGTTTTGCTTGTTGGATGGGTATATTGATTGGTTGCCTGGCTGTATGGTTGGTTGGCTAGCTTAGTGGATGGCTGGTTTGCTAGTTGGCAAGTTAGTTGGTTTTTAAGCTGGCTTGCTGGCTGGTGAATTGGTTGTTTAGGTGTTTGGTTCTTTGGCACGTTGGCTAGTTGTTTGGCTGACTGGCTGGTTGATAGGGTGATTGGCTGATTGATTCTTTAACTGGTTGGCTGGTTGTTGGTTAGGTGGCTGACTGATTGGTTCATTGGCTGGTTAATTAATCAGCTGGTTATTAGATGGTTTGTTGATTCCTTGAAGTTGGAGGTACAGTGCCAGGATGGCTTTTAAATATTGAGTAAAAAATATCTTCTCTCAGAGGTCACTGACCCCTGAAAATACTACAGTGGTGTAAACTGTGCTGCTAATGTGGCTACCTGCTCCTGGGTGTTGGGTGTTCATGCTACAGACAAAGAAGCAGCTATCCTGGAGGAAAACAAATGGAGACAGTGTTTTATAAAACTAATGTCATAATGGCTGAAACACACTGACAATAGTTGAATTTCAACAGAGTTTGGTTTGGCTAATTTATGTAAACACTTTGAAGAATGGAAGCAATGAGAGTTTTTCTAAAAGTTTGATACTATGACTACCTTGTTTGGTCCTATCTAGTCAAGTTGTATTGTCTGAAGGTTTTCTGTTTACAAAGAAGTAAACATAAAACGGTGTAAACCAACAGCGGACTTTCCCGCCTCACTGTCCTTGGGCAACTGGTCACCACACGCACTGTTTCTTCATTCCTCTCCCCTGCAGCCCTTCTCTTGCAGCACATCTCAGCTTGCGTATCATATTCCCGCTGTCCATCACTGGCACAAGGCCCCTGCTTAGCAGCAGAGAAAGTCCTCAGGGTCAGCTCATAATGGACTTAAATGCAGCTCATTATCCTGATAAGGCCAAGGCGGTGGCTGCCTGACCGGCTGGATGACAGTCGCACAGCTCTGACAGGTAGACACAGCCATGGCGGGTATCTGATGGACCTGGCTGACAGATCCAGTTGCACCGGCCTGCTGCTCTGAGGCAATGGAAGGGGATGGAAACTGGACCCTGCTGAGCCACACAATGATGTCTCCACTCTGGCCCTCTTCTATGTGATGGATTGCTGTGAATTTGACTCCACTTTATATCCCAGTATGAGCACTGCAGAACACATCTAGCTTAGTAAGCCAATTCAAGGATAAAGTCAGCTGTAAGTCCCTGCTTTTCTTTCTTTTCTGCTGTTATGTGAAAATGGGTGAGGGTTATTTGGGGTCAGCAGATACTGTGGTGGATAGTTTGATACATTTGTAAGGGTTTGGTTTCAAGCTTCTTTTACACAAATTACTGAATCTTTTGCAATGTAGCATGGAGCCAATCAGTCTGTGTCACTGCTGTGAAGCCCAGGTTCCTCTGATTGCGGCCTTCGGCTCATGTGTATTGTTGAGTCTGTTGTCTCTCATCCTCTTCTTCATGTTTCCCCAGATATTCTCTACAGGGTTCAGGTCAGACCAGTTGGCTGGCCAGTCAAACACGATTATACCATGGTCAGCACACCAGTTTCTGGTAGTTCTGACTTCACTGTTGGCGGTAGCCAAGTCCTGCTGGAAGAAGAAATCAGTATCTCAAAAAGCTTGTCAGCGGATGGAAGCAACAAACTTTTTTCCATTCAACTTTCCATAAATGTGCTTAAATACAGCACTCTGTGAACAGCCAGCTTCTTTAGCAATGAGCTTCTGTGGCTTAGCTTCCTTGTGGAGGGTGTCAATGATTGTCTTCTGGACATTTGTCAAGTAAGCAGTCTTCCCCATAATTATGGTTGTGTGTACTAAACAAGAGTGAGAGAAAGGAGGCTCAGGAAACCTTTGCAAATTGGACTTTTCCACAATATTCTAATGTTTGAGGATCGTGGATGCTTGATTTTCAGGAGCTATAAGCTGTAATCATCAAGATTAAAAGAAAGAACATCTTGAATGTTTCATTTTGTATGAGTTGAATTTAGAATGTATGGGAGTTTAACTTTATGAAGTGAACCATAGGAAAAAATTAACTTTTTCATATGTTCAGTTTTTTAGATGTGCCTATACACCTACAATAAATCCTGAATGCTTCAACATACAGGCTTCGTCTGGTCTCTATGACAAGATTAGTCCCAGAGGAAACCTGTCCATAGTCCAGAATCACTCTCAGTATCACTTGCACAGAAATAGAGGAGTAGTGAACTTTTGCAACATTACGTCTAATTATTGAGCTTGGGAAAAAAGAAAAACAAGTTTTGCGGTGTTATAAATTGAAATTAGAGCTGGTGAAAGATTTACATTTTAATTGCGATTAATCACAGAATTTCTGTAGTTAATCACAAGTAATCACACACTTTTCATCACAGTTTTAAATACCCTTGTTTTTGCATTTTAAACTTTTTTTCCCGTCATTTTGGATTTGTCTACTGTCTCAAATTGACTTCCTGTTTGGATACAGACCTGCTTTTATAGGTAGATAGAAGATTATGTCATCAACTTAACCACGGACAAAGGAACTTGTTATTGATTGAAAGGGATATTACGAAAAAGTCAAGAAAATGTTTGATAGCATTTAGTCCAGATGACGTTTGACTTGTCCACTGAGCTGTTAGTGGGGTTTTTTTTGTTTTGTTTTTTTGTAAAATGAGACATTAATGGGCAGTGATGGACTTATTTTACATCACTGTTACTACAGAGATACATGGCTCAACAACGGTGTGTTGAAAGGGACAATAAATCGTACGATTAATTGCAATTAAAGAAATTAGTGCACTAATTGTGGGCCTTGGTTAACTGTGATGAACTGGATCAGTCTTGAAGGCCTTAATAAAAATATGTTTCTTAAATTTATTTTAGAAGTGTCTGTCTTTATTATATATTTCATATTATTTTAGAGATAAAACAGTGGCTCGAGCCAGACAGAGGGATGAGAGAGGGGAATGACATGTGATGTAAGAGCCACAGACCAGACTCGAACCCGGGTCACCTGCAAACAAGCAATCTTTACTAGTAAAGACCACAATTGGCCTGCAGATTCAAACACAGAACCTTTGTGCCTGTGTGCAGGCAGCAGCCATATTTGGAAGCATGCAGGTCTTCAGTGGCTTAACTCTCTATGTCAGGGGTGTCAAAACTTTTTCCGCTGAGGGCAAGGTACACAAAATTTGAAGGATGATAGGGATACCTCTCCTTTATGATATCAGAGTTAGTCAATCCAGTCCAATTTAGGTAACGATTTTAAGTCACGAAAAGATGCATGTCAATGAATTGTCTGTTTGTTTACAGATTTAGCACAGGTAATTCATACCATCTTCACAAACTGTATGTTCTAATGTGGGCCATAGTTTGGACACCCCTGCGCTATGTGGTCTATTTTTATCTGCATGTTTTTGTTGTACAGCTATGTAATGACAATAAAGGCATTCCTATTCTGATATTATTGGCTACACTTATTTAAACCTTTTTTAGACCGTTGTAATTCTCCTTATGTAGAAGTAATCAGATGATTTTTTTTGGAGAGTATGCTAGCAAGTCCCAGTTGTTTGGGAAAGTGAATTTAGATTTTTGAATCACTGAAGAGAATCTAATCTTAGTGGCTCCGGTTTTAATCTGTTTAAATATATTTTGACTTTGTGTGGGGGTGGAATAATTTGATAGAGGTATTGTTTTATATTTGTAGGTGTTCAAGCTTTTCCCACTGAGTGTGGTTTGTTGACAGTTGGAGGAATGTCACTTGCCATGTTGATATCAGTCCCTTCCATCAGACATGTTTTGGGGTGGGGGTGGGATATGTCAACAGGCCCCAGGCCTCTGGGTATCTAAGTGGCCACGGATTCTTTTACAGCCAGATGTCAGACATAACAGCCCTGCACTCTCTCACCCACAAATACCTACTTCTCTGTATCTCTCTCACCCAAAACAGTATCCTCTATCTGCTCTCTGCCTGCAGGTGTGTCAGTGTGAGTATGTTCCTCTGGTTTCTTTATGTCTGTATTGTCTCTGTGAGTGTCCCAGTGTTGCCCGGTGGAAGCATGTTGGGTAGATGCCATCTTTCTGCCAGTGGGCGTTTTGTAGCATGGGTATATAAGGGCAGGAGCGTCAAATGAATGAATCTGACACCTCTATCCTGCCTGTGGCACACATTGCTCTTGTATAGAGTGACGAGGTAAGAGATAGCATCAAGTGGTACGCTTTAGGGGCTACACACACACTTAAACACACTTTTTACGACGGGGGGCAAAGACAAGAATCAAAAAAATACACATGCACAAGCTTAATGCACACCTGCTATAGAGTTATATTACAGTATATACAGTTCCATGCGATCAAAATGGAGGTACTTTGATGATCTGAGGTGTGTGTCTTGATAAAAGTGTTTAATCACACTGCTGCATATTTCACCATAAATACCCACAGCTATAATTATGACAAAGCATTTATTATGAAGTTCACAATTTTGCCTCCTCCAGAGTAACACCACATGATCCAGGTGCACTTATACTCAGTGCACGCCTTTTCTTTCTAAAGGCTTATGATGCTCTTAAGAAGATCAGTTAATGTTTTTTTTTTCTTAGATGATCATCTTAAGGGCTTTTTGATCGTCTGCCGCAGACTCGCTCCCCACCACACCTTCATAAGATGTCAAACACTTAATTGCAGCCTTCCTGTCAGACGTACAATTATAGATGATGTCTGCTTCTGATTGTTTTATAAGACTCACCCACAAAGGTATAGAGTGTCATATGCAGTCTAAACTTTCATTTTGTCAAGTATTCAAGGAATTTGATTTATCTTTGATGTTTTATGCTGCCAATTGTTCAAATTCAGCGGAACTTCAGCTTAAAATTATTAAAATAGCACAAAATGAATCAGCACTGTCATTTTGCATTCACAAAAATCATGACACATGAATATGTACGTGTACATTCTTGCCAACTTAAAACCTTAATCAGTGCTTAGCTAACATGGCAGAGCAGGTGACTTATAAACAGTGGTAGCATTCTCACCATGGCTCCTGGTTCAGTTTCCAACCCAGGCCCTTTGGTGCATCCCATTCTAGTTTTTGTCCACATTTGTTCCATTTTAGCAATCCTACAAATGAATCAATAGGTAGAAATACACGATTAACAAGTGATAACCTATAAAGAAAAGTTTTGCTGAAGAATTGTGAAGTCTCTGTGATAGCTACTTGAATGTAACCACACTAAACTCAATAATGTATGTGATAAAAGTATACAAAGTTGAACAACAGTATTATGATTTTACAACATTACACAGTGGATAGACTCGGAAACAGGGAAGAGAGTGGAGAGAGTCATACGGTAAAGGGCCACAGGCCTCAGGCAGGCCACCCAAATACATGGGTAGCGCCTTAAACCACTCGACCATTTGCGCACCCATGTGTCATTTCTAAACACAATTAAATGCTTGATTGAAGCATTATTAAGACACTAATAAAGGGGTACAGTTAGGGTTAGGGTAAGCATTTAAATCACAAGTTTATGGCTGTTAAGAAATAAAATATAAATAACTAATAATACTTAATAAATTATGAGGTTATTATTTACTAATGCATTATTACTGTTTAAATTGTGTAAAGTGTTAATGCATGCACTTTTTACCAGGAATAAATACATTAATTTATGAACACAAATTACTCTTTTTTTCAAGTCCTCTGACATAAATCAAAAATATTCCATTCCTTATATTTCTTTATGATTACAAATGACACTTTTGACTTCATGTTGAATAAGTAAAAACACAAGGCATATTTTCCTTATTGAAAGTGACACTTCTTTGGTTACAGATGTCTGATAAAGCAGATCTGTTGGTTTTAAAATGTTTGAAACATTCTTGTAATATTTATTTAGTAAATGTTGAAAGGACTTGAGCTTGTATGGTGCTTTTCTAGTTGTTTGACTTCTCAAAGCATTTTGTATTGTTTTTTTAAATTGAATTGTGAGGTATTATTATAACCCCTAAAGTCACTGTGACTGATTCATGGTCAATATTATTTTTAAATACTGTGATAAACATACAGCCTTGTTCACAGTAAGAAGGCTATTTAAGGTTTCATGTTTCCAGTGGCTTTTAGTGTGGTCTCGCTGTGAAGACAGATGTGGGAGGTGAGATAGTTCTCTGATGTGACAAAAGAGACCCACACATTATTCCTCTCTCTTTCTCACACAGACACATTTTCTATATGTATACATAAAGCGCCCACCTCAGCTTCTCACATGGCTCTGAAACAGCTCCTTGTTCACCTCTGATGAGAGAGGTGGGCGAGGCAGTGAGAAACCATGAAGAAGAGAGACAGAGAAATGCGAGAAAGGGTGAGAGTTGACCTTTGGGTCCTGCTGAAGCAAGCTCTGTAAGTGAGGGGGCGGGTGGCTGAACTAAGTGGCTGATTCATTTCCCCAGAGACCCCCATCCCCCTCTAAGCTTATCCACACACACACACACACATTCCCCCATGGATGGGTCCAGTGATCCAGGTGCCGATCTCTGCAGAGATGGTAACATGGCCTCTGTTGACCCTGAGGGAGCCCAGCTGGGTGGAGGGGGGTCTTAGGAGAATCCTCCCACTGTCTGTCCGTGTGTGTTTTTGGCCGTGGAGACCACAGGAGGAGCCTCGAGATATGGCTGCCACTGGTCCCTGCCTGACCTTTGGTCATTTTTTTTCCTTGTACATCGAAGGAGAGAAGGAAAAGTCTGCAGAGTTCAGATACATTCAGTAGTTAAGGCTGATATGTGTTAGGGCTGGAAGAACCAAAGTGCTGCTAAAATAAATACATTCTTGTCAGCAAATAAAGTGGGTTTGGGACTAAGTTGTCATAGTAATCTGAGATGAATGTAGCCCCAATCATTGCCTAAATCTGTAGGACATTTACAATTTTTCCTTGTCTCTAAACACACTTTTCCATCAATGATGTCTGTTTAGATCAAGAGCTGCTACATCCAACATCTCATCTCTGAACTTGGCATGCAGTTGAACTTGTCCCCTTCCCCCTCCTCTCCTCCTGTCCCCTCCCCCTCCCTCTCTCCATCCCTGCTTCGTCGGTGTTTCCTTTCAGCGTGATGCTAAGTCAAGCAGCTGTCTTGTTTTGGGTTTCAGTGAGTGACGCTCAGGTAACAAAAGCTCAGCGCTGCCCCATCAGCACTCTCTGCTGTCAGCGCTGTGCTGAGGCAGATGTTAGCTGAGGCTGCTATATCAATGTGATACCTGTGACAGAGGAGTTTTATAAATAAGGAATGATCATTGGTGCATAAATGATAAACACTCTAGTAGAAATGCTTTCTTTGAAAGCAAAAAGTACCGTCACATTTGTGTAGTTTATGACATTTTTGTTGTAGATGTTGTTTGAACTTTTCTGAAGAGGTTTCATCTTCTTTTCAGACTCAGGTTATTCTCATACTAAAAATGGTCAATAACAAGGGATTTCACAAAACCTTGCAAAAAGTTAATCCAAGTCAAGTCAATCCAAGTATGGAAAATTTATATTAGATAATTGATAGCAGTGCAATAGCAGAAGAAAATCACAAAAGTTGGTACTGTAATGTTACATATCCTATCGCATCAATATTGTACTTTATCATATTTTACACCAGAGGATCTTATCATGTTATGTGGTATTGTACTGTGTCACATCTCATCCCATTGCACTGCTCTGTACTGCACAGCATTGTGGCACACCACACCAAACCCAACGTACTATATTTCATTGTATCATCCTGTGTTATTGTGCCATACCGTATCGTATTATATCCTATCATATTATATCACATCATAGTGTTTTGTATTGTATCATCCTGTGTTGCAGTGGTTCTGAAATGGTGTGATGAGGCACACTGGTGTGCCTTGAGTTAAGTCTAAGAGTGCCTTAGCAATTTGTATAACCATGTGTGATTACTCGGACTGTACAAGTATAAAAAAAAAACATCAACCACTTAAAAGACTAAAAATTTTTGTTAGTATTTCTGGTGTTTTCTTACTGCACCTTTGTTTCTTTGCATTTTTTTTGGATAATTGAAGTAAAAATGACATAACAGGTGCAAAAAGTTTTTAATTTTTTTTACAATAGCTTGCTTTAACAAGCAGCTGTGGAAATGGCTGATTGTATGAAATGTATGCTGCAAAATTATAAATAGCATGTCTTTGTGTTATTCATTGGTTCCCAAATGGAATTTGAAGTCTTACTACAATTATACATCAAATAAAAAATACTAAATGAAAATTTAAGGAGGCAATTTTGCATGGATATAAAGTTTGGTGTGTCTTCAGATTTTGGCTTGATCTCAGGTTTGCCTTGGGCAAAATGATTTGAAAATCTATATCTTATCATATCATATCGTAATGTATAAAATTGTATCATATTGTATTACATCGACTAAAATCGTATTATATTGTATTATATCGTATTGTATCGTATAATATTGTATCATATTGTATCTTATTGTATTATATTGTATAATATTGTATCATATCGTATCGTATTGTATTATATTGTATAATATCGTATTATACCGTATTGTATCCTGTTGTATCATATTATATTGTATCGTGTCATATTATATCGAATCATGTCACATCATATTATATTGTATAATATCATATAATATCATATTGTATCATATCATATTGTATTATATCCTATTGTATCCTATTGTATCCTATTGTATCGTTATGTATTGTGTTATATCATATCATACCCTATTGTATCCTATAGAATATCGTATCATATTATATTGCATCTTATTGTATCGTATCATATTGTATTGTATGGTATCATTGGATCTCATCATATACTGTATTGTTTCATTTTGTATAGTGTTAAGTTGTACTATCCTATTACGTCGTATCTTATATTTAATGCCATTGTATTGTAATGTGTCATGTACTGTAGTTGTAGTTGCATTACTTAGTTCTGTACTACACTGTACAGTGAAAGAAAATCATGGAAATATTCCATCTGACATTCATTGTGCCTTGTTATCTGACTGTAGTTTTTCTGTAGTTTTTATTCCTCGGCCATCTCAATGCAAGCGACAGAGAGGAAAGAAATGTTTGAATACATTTCCTCTTCTCTACTCATCAGATATTGAGCATTTTATTGTATACTGTAAAAAATCCAATCCAATCAAGTGTACTCATCAAAGAAGTATTTAACTCTATTTATCTCACACCTGAAAAGTCCAGATAAACATCTAAAGTTATAACGATAAAAAACTAGTGTTTACCTGAGGTGTTTATCTGGAAAATAGGAAAGGAAATAGGAAAGGAAAATAGGCACAGAATCAAAGGCTTACTGTTGGATTCGTTTAAAGAGACTTCCATAATAAAGAGAAATTATGCAGAAGAAGGCACAATATTTTTTTTCTAGAATGTGTTATCTAAGAGGGGGTCGTGATGCCAAATTAACAAGTAGCATGGAAAACGGATGCAGTGAATTCCCCTTCTGTTAAACGTAATGGGCCTGCTGAGTGAAGACAGGCGCTCTAGATGTGGTGGAGTGTCGTGAAAGTTGCACAGACATGATACTGACGAGGCTGTGAGCAAGAAACAGACGACAACAAACACAGGGAGCATCTGCAGACTGAATAATTACAGAGTGAAGAGAAGCGAAGATTGTAAAGATGCGTGCACACACACAAAACACACACGCTGTACAGTGAGGATGGCGGGGTTTAAGGATAAAGAGGGATAGACTTTACATACTCAGCTCACCCCCTCTTCTCTATGGCGGTTCCAAACAGAGACCCAAAAGACACTCCCCACAAAGATGCTGAGTGACAGGAAGAAAGGGAGAAAAAAGGCTCAAAGAGAAAGACGAAGTGGCACCTAGTAAAGGAAGAGACAGCGTGTCTTTACTACTTCCTGCTGCCTGGCAGCTGAAGCTGAGAGGAAGATCCTCGTCTCCTTCTGCCTCCTTTTAATTACGGCCAATTACAAGGCTAGCACGCCACAACTTATTACACGCCCGGCAGAGAGCCCCCCTTGAGTTTGTTTGTTGGGCTGAGGCGCACATTATGGTGGTTTAGCGTAGCAAAATTTCCAAGGGCCAGGCTCCGAGGGGCCCTTGTGCTTCTCTTTTTGTGGTTTTAATGAGAACTGAAAGCATGAAAATGCAGCAGAAGAAGAAGGCCCCCTGCTATAAATGAGCAGCACTCTCCCTGGGTTCAGCACGCAGGCTAGCTTTGGAGGTAGCAAAAGGACAATGCTCCTACACATGTGTCGCTCCTCAAACTATGTTATGCTGGCTGGTAATGTCTTTATAATAACTGTGCATGATGGAGGGGGACAGGGCTTAGAGACAAAAGAGCTGAAGTGGTGGTCTAGAGATGCTTCATAATAGGAAAAGAATGGACCAATGTAGAACTTCCAGTATATCCCATAGGTCCTCATATGATGAGAGGGAGGCATTGTATGTAGGTCATTTATGGTTGGTGATACTTTTACCTACAGCCTATCATACCATAACACATCATGGCTGAATGTGCCATATTTAAATCCATGCTTTGTTGATTTCTTGTATGAATGAGTGAGATTGTATTCTCCCAGGACATTTGGGAAGTGATCAGAAAGTGCACAATGTTAGCATGGCAGTAAGGACATCTGGAGATGACATTGCTGGTGCTGCTTGGTTTTATCAGACCTGCTCTAGCTAAAGAAAAAAACAGCATGCTAAAAAGCAGATCCCACTGCATTCGTATGTGTTATGTGTCATCTTTGCCTCACCCTTCAGGGCTGATGGTGCCTCTTTTAGTCAGTGTTTTTGTTTCCAAAGGTTTTGCTGCATCCTTGAGGCATCACTCAGCATGCTCAAGCTGAAAACACTGTTTAGAGCTCTCTCTCATTTATCTTGTATTACCTTTTGCCAACTCCATCACCCATCTGTGATCAGGTCCTGTCCTTTTCTTGTACTGCTCCGACCACCTGATGGCCAGGCCCATGCCCCATCCCTCCAGGTATTTCTCCAGCTGACCCATCCACAACGTAAACTGCCTCCCTCAAGGTTTGATGGAACTCAGCAAGTCCCAGGCACCAGAGGGGGTGTGGGATCCTGTCTGCTCTGACTTTGTCAAAATTTAGATGTACATGTATTTTTATTAATTTTATTTATTAATTTTTTATGTATTAATTTTATCAATTTTATTAATTAGAAACATAAGGTATAACAGCATATAAGGGCCATCCTTAAGGATAACAATAATGAACTCTGTTCTGTTAGTTTTTTAACAAAAACTTTGACCTTTTTTGGACAAACAAATTCAATGAAAACAAACTCAGAATTTCAGAGTTTAAAAAGTCGTACAATTATCAAATATTTTCTTTCAATTAACAACTTTATAAACTTGAGAATTGCTATCTTTTTTTTTTTTTTACTTGTAAATTAAAAGCTCCTCTTTGTTTTTTGAGATCTGCACTATAAACTATGGTAATATTAGATAGTTTATACATAGATTCTTTGGTAGGAATAAGTGATAGGATTTTTCAATGAAAACAATAAAAGCTGAAGTGTACTTGCAATGGCTGACTTAAGGTTGTTGATTAGCTTGGATATACAGTATCTCTATGTCTATGTCTCAAACCTGACCATGTTTCTACATGAAAAAGAATAAAACAACACTAAAAACTTTTCATGATTAAAAAGCTGTTTTCAGGCTTCTTGCCAACCTGTTTTAGCATGAGTTTTTTAGAGTTACAGGGTGGTGGTTAGTTGTACTATGTGTGTGTGTAGCTGGTAGTGGAAGGATTAGCTTGGGCTTAGCCACAGTGGCAGTTATGACTGAACTGGACAATGTGTCTTTATTAAAATAAGGGCAGGGAGCAACACTGACAGCTTTTCATGACAGAAAAGATGTTTATGCTCTTCTCCCGGTCTGCTTCAGCGTTAGTGTGCGACCATTATGGTTGAAGTCTGCTGGTCTATCCAACGGCTGGTGCAGCAAAAGCTTGCAGTTGGATGAAAATGTAGGAAAGCATCAGTTTATTCCAAATTAGGCTACATTTTTTAAACAAGAGCATAGAGCCACACTGAAAGCTTCTCCTGACAGAGAAGTCATTTCTGCATGTCTCCAAACCGGCCTTGGCATCAGTTTTATTCACAAAGAAGCTCCGCCTTTAACAAGCTACAACAGCAGTAGCCTGTCCGTGCAGGAGTAGCGCATGCGTGTGACATATTTTTGTCTTGTCGCTCTGATTGGCCCATCATAAATGAGACAGACAGAACATTCCTCCAGTCACTTGGGAAGTCCTGCCCTTCCCAAATGTTTTCAATGGGAGCCCAGATGAACGTGAAATATATCCATGCAATGGACATTTGAAACAGTCGACCTGGTGTGTCAGGTTAACTAGGGGTACCCTGAGGATAAAAGGTTGGGAATCCCTGTTTTAAGTGACATCACAATCTAATCACTAAAATCAACAGCTTCAGCCTTGGAAATACAAAAGTTGTATGATGTTTTGTATTTTGCCTCATTGTCGTTTTCTGTGATTTTGCTTCTGAATCTGGCAGCTCTGGACTCTGCTTCTTTTCAGAAGTGGTTCCAGTGGAGAAGGTGTGCGCTGTTGGATGGAGCAAAACCACAGCACAGACAGTATGACGCAACAGGGCTGCTGCGGAATCTGCTTGGTCTCAGTTTCCTTTATTGAATGATGGATAATCAGCAGCGATGCCAGCTGTAGACTCAGAGGTGATGTGAAGTGATGTAACAGTTGATGCATTTGGAGCTTAGGCTTATTATTATTTCCTGTGGAATTATTAGCTCTTCCAAGAGTCAACCTTTTTCCATAAATAGTTAAATTCACTTTTTTTTACACAAAATAAAATAGTTACAAAACCACAGACCAAGACTTCACTAGATGGACAAAAGTCAGCCCCTATAACAGGCAAACCAACATTTAAGCAGAAGACAAACAGCAGAAAGTAGCTATGTTTTTCATATAAAGATTTCATAATTCATCATTTTAATGTTCTTTCAGACAGCTTTAAGTCCTGAGGGTAAAACCCTTAAACAAATTAAAACTCTCAATAGAGAGACAGTTCATCAATGGTCTCCATTCAGGAATACCCAACGTCCCACTTTAACACATTTAAAATCAATTAAATTCAAGATAATGATACATTTTATCCAAGCAACCCAATTATGATAGTTCAGTTGTTGGTTAGCCTCTTCAACCAATAGTCCATCTTTTCCCAACAACATGGGAAAAGCAAACCTTGTTTGATGTTAATCCTAAAGGGTTTCATGCTCTTCTTTAGAAACATTTAAGTCTAATTCTTGGCACACATTACGTAGAACATCCCTCCTCTGGTTGGCAGGTGTAAACTGGGCCGATTTAAGCCTCTCTTGGTTCTTTTGTGGCTTTGAGTGTCCGGACACGTCCTTGGCAGGACGTTCAAGGGCACAGCTGCTTGTGAGTGCCAAGATTGTGTGTCTGTGACATGGATTCAACAGCAGAGGGCTCGTCATGTGCCAGGGTGTGACAGTATAGTGTGATGTCAGGTGGGTGGTAACTCTGTTGGGCCTCATCATTAGATCCTGAGGCACCTGATGATGTGGTGAGCTCACTTCATCCATAAACACTGAGCTGACTCACAGAGCAAAGTTTCTCCTCCTTGTTCTGTCCTTAATGTCAGGCACCTGTGGATGTCTCATTGGTCATCTAAAGTTTCAGAGCTCATAAAGACTTCGGTTTGTGAGGATATGATATATTCTGGGAAGCCCAAAACTGCTCCAGATATCCAACAGCATGTAAATGTGTCAATACGTTTGGGTATATGCCCAGCAAAGCTTTGTCATCATGTTTTTGGTGGGATGTAACCAACTAAACAAGTTAGGCTATCTAGAAAGATTTTTGAGCAAGACTTCCTCATGACTAAACAGTTAAACACTCCTGTAAATCTTTATATGATGCCATCAGTCTGACATTTAAAACTGGATCAAAAAACTCTTTAAGTTAACTTTAGTCTCTGGTCTGTAATTTTCCCAAAGGAATGCATTGTAACCTTTACAACCATGATGTGGCGACTGGCTAACTCCAAAGTTCCACATAGTCCATATGTGCAACTATCCATCTACGCCATGCACCCGAGAGCAAAATGTGCTCTTTCTAGCAAATCTTTGGGTTTCCCTGGCACATGCCATGAGTGTGGCTCAAGATACATGCCAATTCTGCTTTCAGCAGAGCTACTTCTAGCATGCATCAATCTGCACAGACAAGATCAACCCAAATTAGAAGCTTGCACATAGCAATGCACAGTTAATTTTAAGACAAATCATTAGGTACAGACTGTTGATTGTTTGCATTATGGCAAAATGAGCAGCAAGTCAACCCTGTACAGGCACAGAAACATGTTGAATTAATGTTGTTTTCTTTATTCTTGGGCGAACTTGTGATCTCCTGCTCTGTCCTACATGCCGCTCCAGAAATTAACCCATTTGGAGTGGGCATTTTCTCAGTCAGAGCCAAACTGTAGTGCTGAGAGATCACAGGAGACAGACCCTGTGAGAATTCTTACACTATCTACTGCTGGGATCCACCAGTAATATGCACTACTCAAGCTAAAATGTCACAACGTGCATGGATTATATTTGGTGTATGACAGTTTTGTATTAACTATGTATTGTCAGTACTTCTGTGTGTGATACCACAACTTTAATCTTTAACCTGCAGGCACAACCAACACAGATACATGAACCTCAGTGTACCTGTATTGATTTTATTTTGGTTTTCTTTTCTTTAAATTTAACCCTCATCCACTTAATACTTTATTCAACACTTCAGTATATACCTAAAAGATGCTAAGAGATGGACCAGGATGTACATCTGAGTGCATAAGAAAAGCAAGTTAGGTTGTTTTCACACCTGGTAGTCCAGGGGACTCAGTCCATTTTGGAACGGAAATTGCAACATTGTTGCACTTTCCTTTGGTTTGGTTCGCATTCACACTGCTCTTGGTCAGACAGACCAAACCGTCTGAACACCTACAACCTCTGCCCATTAGGGGCACTGTCATCACAAACAAACAGCAACAAAGAAGAAAAGAAAGCGTAGAAGAAGACGAAACCGGAAATCCATCTCCTTCCGCTGGTCTTCTTTTTCCACATAAACAATGAAAAAAGCACCAAATTTACCCTGTCTTGGGGTGTCTGCTTTTGCATTGGGGTGCGAACAGTCAGCAAGGCGGGGAGCTGTCCAGCATGTCATTTGATACATGAGACAAATAAATCCGCACCAAAAAGGCGAACTAACATGCGAGTGAGACACTATGACGTGTTGCTGTGGCTACACAGACACCAAGCGAGGTACACGTGTTGGGAAGCAAATTGAGACCCCTGGTTTCAAGCGGACCAGAGTAGGCTTGTTTGGTCCACACCAGAGTGCGTGTCAGCTTTCACACCACTTCAAACAAACCGGACTATCCAGGATAAAGGACCAGAGTTTGTTTAAAGTGGACCAAACAGCTCTGGTGTACCTGGAGGGATGGGGAATAGGCCTGGCACAGGCCTGGAAGATGGCCTTCAGGAGGCCAGAGCAGCACAGGGCTAAGGCCTACGAGGCGAAGTGTCAAACCAGCAAATGCCCCCATATCTGACCTGACCTGACTGCTCTCCTCTTTTGTTATTTTATTGAAAAATATTCTTTTTAATTAAGATAGTTTTATGAAATCTTCAATATTTGAAAAACATTGCCCATCCCTTGCTTCACCTTATAAGACAAGCCTCTGTTCTGTGGAGTCTTAGGCAGAACCTTTGTGTCTATAATGATATTGATATTTCCAAAAATAAGTTTGGGAATATCGGCATATCAGATATCAGCAAAAATCCTGCATCATGCATTTCTATAATAAGGTGGCTTTCACACTAGGGCCCTGGTCCTGGATCCGAGTGCACCTGACCCTGAAAACCAGTTCATTTTGGTTAGTGTGAATGCAAACAAACCGCGCCCAGATACGGGACAGAGCGCCGTATCCACTTTATGATGACATCATAAAAACTAAAGTTCTTTCAGAATCAAGTCAACAAACGGTCTGATCTGACTCAACTTACAGATGATCACAAGTTGGATTCAGTTAGATGAGATGCAAAGGCAATAAAAGCCTCCTGTCACCTCAAAAACCACTGTATCTGCGCAGCGCGAGCCCATTTAATCCTCTGAGCTGCATGTAGATGTTCAGATACGAAAAGCAATGTTCCTGGCATCTTAAAAAGTGATTTTAATCCTCCATGGATGCAAGATGGACTTAATGCCAGGTTAAAACAAAAGGTCTTTGCTCAGGTCATGACCTGAGTGGTTGCCATAGTGACTTCTTCTTCTTTCTCCTCCTTGGCAGGTTTGTAAACCAGCTACGTGCATACCGCCACCTGCTGTTTCAGACAGAGTACATAGGCAAGTGGGCCCGGGCACGGATCAATGTCGCTAGTGTGAAGGCAGGCCAGCGGGGGGGAATTGGGCCGCAGTGTGGTTTGAAACTACTGGGCCTAATGTGAAAGCACTAGAAGATATTTTTTATGCTCTTTTCTCTTATTTCACACTGCTTTTTTGGAATCGTGGCACCGCAGATTCCATTAGGATTAAATAAAGTTCAGTCTCACATTATCTTACCATAAACAAACTAAAACTACAAATGAAAAGAAAACATGAGATTCACTTTTGGTTGTCCTCACTGTTTTTGTTTGAGAACTCAAAGTCAGTTTACTTGCTTCTAACATCAGTTACACATCTTAGCTGTCACTAAACTTTGGTATCGTCTCTTGTTCTCTGTTTTCTCTCTGTACAGTCTTTTATCTTCTGCCTTTTCTTCTTTCTATTTTTCCACCCCTTCACTTAAACTCACACACATTCCCCAGATGTAGCTCAACGCATCGGCATCTTATCGCCCCTCTTGTAAACGTGCTGATGTTATGACTGGGGTTGTTTCTGTTCCCAGAATAGAGCTAACACCTAAATAGAACATTCCCATGCAGTCATTCAAACATTCCTCTGTTTAATTCTGTTTTCAGTAAATCAACACCATCATCTCCTTAGCTCATCCCTGAGCTCATCCCTCCTACTGGGTTTGATTATGATAGCCTTAATGTTCTCATGTGAAAGAAACACAGATCTGTGCCAAGGTGGAATTCCTGTTAGGCTGAGACACAATGCATTCTCAAGACTCGCTGCTGAGTCATGGTCTTGTGTAGTAACTGTAAGTGTGAACTAAACCCGCCTTCAAACTTCAAGCCTCAGTGCTAATTTTTCTCACTCAGTTAGGATTTAGGTTCACATTTAAATAAAGATTATCCTGAATCAGACTCCTCTCTGAACATCATGGGGCCAAATATAAAAGTGTCCCACATCCTCATACCTCCTCTCACCTGGTTATGGATTGCTCTGGTCAGGTGGTTAATCTGATGCAGTTTATATTGAACTGCCAAACTGCTCCACACTTCTGGACCTTCAATCTGAGCTGGTTTACAATCAGGCAGTAGACCATGATCTCAGCATGGCAGTAGTCATTATGTTTGTGGGATAAACTTGAGTCCCCGTTGCAAGGATAATTACTCAGGTAATCCATCCATCCATTTATTCTTGGTCTTTAATGCCTTTATTTTAGATAAGAACTAGATTAAAATCCAGGACAGAGTATGAGGAATGCTAAGAGAAAGGACCCACAGGTGTGGTGACCAGATGTGGGATAAGTACTATGTTTGTGTGGGACATTGTGGGATACAATGCATCAAGGTAGTCTAAAATAACTTTAAAAATAAGCGTTTTTATTTTGCCCCTTTTCTGGCCTGCATGAGTGGTAGGGCTGGATATTTCCTCCCAGCTTCACGATATGATATGCATTGTGATACAGAGGCCACAATACAATACATGTCTCCATACACATCAATTAGAGTGAATAAACATGATGTCCTTCTCTGAATTCACTACAGCAGCTGTTTGTTATTGTAGAGTGTCGTTGGAGAGGTATAGATTAAATGTTTGCACTTTAAAACAGTTGAATTCAGATCCTCAGAGATCCAAGAGCTGTTGTTTCTGTGATGAAGTTCTTTCGACCAACCAGGGAACTGCAGTGTCTAGACGTAGCTCCAGTGTTTAGAGACGATAAGTAAACTTAGCACCCATACCAAAGGGTGCAGAAAAGTACGATGGTCAAGGTTGGTTATTATAGACCGTTTCCTACTTTTGATAATGAAAACATGACCTAGCCATACCACACTGAAACCAAGATATTCAATTTGCCCACCTTAGCTCCACCTCCTTGCCTATGTAGAGGTAGAAGAGCATTTAAAACTGACTTTCTTAGATCCAGGGAACAATAGAGTTAGGCCATCCCCCCAACATGCCACCACAAGAAGAGACAGAGTTTAGCATAGATGTTACACTAACGAGGTGGAAGAAGTGGGTTCTTCGACCCCAGGGCCAGCAAGATTCCCTTACAGGATTTATAAAAGCAAACACGATGTCCTTATATTTCTGTCACGTTACTGAAGTTAGTTTGGGAGGAACAGTCATTCTCAAAATCCTGGTGTAGTGCAGTGGGAATCCTGATTCCAAAGGAGATCGGAGCCAGTTCTATACCATCTCACCTCTGAATGTGGCAAAAAAAAAAAAAGGCTAAAACAGGGGATGACCCAGTTATGTGAAACTTGGTGATTGGCAGCAAAGATTTTTAAATCATCTCTTAATGCCATTAGTGTCACTTATAAAGTGCATGTTTTCCCTTCTCCTTCTCTTTTTCTTTTGAATTAATCTTAACATACTTCATTAAGTAGTGTGAGAAAAACAATGAGCTTGAGGTCCAGTTCAAAACCTTTGGGGCCTAGGGTATCCAGTGTGGAGCTTGAAGGGGGGCTAAGGGGGCAGTGAGCAGCCATTCCTTCCCTATACCCTGTAACTCCTTCTTGGGTCATAAGCTCAGGAGAGGCAGGCACGTGCCACAGGAGCTCCAGAGGCCCCCCTCGACCCCACTGTTGCTTTTGGGCGATGCGGTGGTGCCGGCCTGATACTGAGCCAGAGTCTTAGTCGAGTTCTTCATGGGGCCTCAGAGAAGAGAAGATGAGATTTTGTACAGGTGTTGGAGCCTAAATGCACACAAACACATACATATGATCCTCTGGAAGATTTGCACAGCTGTGTGAAGGGGACCCCTCCCTTGCCTAACGTAGCTGCAGCCCTCTGTGAAGTGCACTCCAACACACACAGATGAAGAGCTGCTGCACCTCATCAACACACCGCTCACCAGGCAGCACAGGAAAAATAAAGTTCAAGGGTCTGGCTCGCTCCGCTTTAACATTAATTACTTTTATGTGTTTATTCAGCTTAAACTATAAAGGAGTCTCCACATAGAGCTTGGTCATTTCCCATTTTACTAGTTTTCCTTCTCTGTCATGGTTTAGGGTGATATTTGGGGCTTCTGTGTCGCCCCATGGTCATCATAAGTCTGTCTGAATGCCCATGCTTGTCGGTTGTACTTTCAAGTGTGCATGGCTATTGCAAAGAATCACTGTTATTGGTATTTAGAGCGTCCTTTGAGCAGGCAGGTAATCAATGGAAATTTCCTTTGAACGGATCCAAATTTGGGAAATGATTGGTCATCGAGAGCTGCAGCTGCACGCCTCACTGCCACTCACCAGGCAGAGCAGCAGCTGGAACATCTGTCTCTGTGTTTCTGTCAGTTTCTCTTCTCTGCCCAGCGTTATGTCTTTAATTTTTCTCTTTTTCTTCATCTGTTTTCACTGATGTCTCACACTCATTTTCTTCTGCACTGCATCCTTCTTACGTGCCTTCTTTGCTTCCTCCCACTTTTTATTATTGTTTTCAATCTAATTCGATCTTTGAGAACAGCGATGATTAAAGAAATGGCTACAAACCATGTGTCTCAAAATAAAGTTTTTGTCTCTTCTGTTGTAGCCTGGTTTTGAAAATCTAGCCTCAGCTGTTTGTTTGGTGTTTGCATCATTCTCTTATCTTGGGCATCACTCAGGGTCTTTAGCTACACATGATATTTGAACCATTCTTCAGCCTGACCCCCACCCCCTGACCAAAGTCAGCAACGTCCCGAGTGTCATATCATTATCTTGCTAGTTTACCCGTAGTGTGTGGTGTGTTAAGAGTGACCTTTCCTTCTCCAGTCTGATCCGAAGACGATCAGAGCCGCACTGGCTTGGGATTGTAATTATTAAAACATCTATGTTCAATATTTAGGATCAGAAATCCTGTTGTTAGCAGGACTTTTACATGGAACTAAAACATAGCCAATCAGGAAGCAAGCTGAATGAAGGAGAAAGCACAATAAACACAGCCATGGTGATGACAGTAAGCATGAAGCTCAAAGTTAGATGGACTTCAGAAACAGAGAGCCAACTTGTTTATTTGTGGCATTAATACAAATAATACAACTGACCATGTGCAATTAACTTTTGAACCATAAATCGTGGCTACTATCTTGGCAACTGCAGTTCTAATGCACTATCCATGCCATCGTAGGCCTTGCAGAGGCTTTCCAAGCAAGCTTGGCACTTTCGATGACTTTCCCGGTCTATCCATACCAGTAACCTTGGCACTGAATGTCTTATTATCCATTTTTTAATCAATTTTTCAATAATTTCTGCTGCTAGCAGCCAATGCTATCTACCATTTTGTACCCGACAATGCTTTGTGACTGGCTGTGACAGCCAGTCGCAAGCTCTTTTATCATTGCATCATGCAGGAGACAGCCTGAATAGCTCATAAGGGAGATTAGAGAGACAGAGAGCCCGTGATGTGGCCCTCTGTACTGTAGAAAGGAACTGCTTTGAATAATGGCACAAATCAGCCAATATCATAAAAGGCGCACAGACTTTTTTGTAAATATGTGAACATTTTGAAGGCATTTTTTCTCAGAATGATTTTTTTCTCACACTTTTATGGTCTGAAAGAGATGGGAGAACAAGTTTGTGAAAAAAGTCTTGGTAATTATTGTTTCCTGTGTTACACAAAAAAATCTTTGAGTTTCAATACTTAATCATTTTTTATATACTCATAAAACTGTTCTTAAAAATTCCAGTGACAAAACTGCAGCACACATACTCTTAAAGCCTAGGTTGTCCTGAAAAAAAAATTGTGTTAAAGCAAAGCTTCTGCTTCAGTTTTATGCATGTTGTCTTTGCTGGTAGTGAAGGTGTGATATAGAGTTCACAGCATTGTAGATTTGTTTCTGGCCCAGTTCTAGGCATAGTTTACATTTTACCATTTTTTGTCATTGCGCTCAGCAAAATGAAAATAGTATTGAAATAATAATGAAGTAAAATCTCCAAGCCTCAAAAGATGTCTTGATTTCAGCCACTCTGCCGTTTTCATTTTGCTTCTTTGTGGACTTGAGCCATTGTCGTGGAAATGTCAGCTAAGCGTAGCATATGAAAAGGGGCATTTGTTTATTTCTGTCCTCCAAGGATACAGATTGGTGAAGAAATTAAGTTCAGCGTTAGTTCATACAGGACACAGAAGTCATACGCCCAGACGTGATCAGCTGACTGCCAGCTGAACCCAATTATTGCCTCCCAGCTCCCACAGCCAATCACAGCTCTTTTTCTCAACACAGCAGTTCATTTAAATACGACTTACCACACTGCTGCTGCTGCTGCTGGCAAAGCTTAACCTCCTCCACCCCAGCCTCCTCCTTTATAGCATAAAGCTATTTGCACCCTCACATTGAGATTCATGCTACAATGGATTAATTGCTTTTGAACTGATTTTATTGTATTCAGTACACCTTGTCATATATGTATCTATCAATATAGGAGTTTCATGCTATGTGCTCCCTGGAAGGTCAGAGCATGCTGCTTGACTTACCCAAGGAACATCTTTCGAGCAGCTTTCTCTGTAAATCCATTTTATAATAAAATGGTCAACTGTATGAAAAGAGTGTTCCTGACTAAACTCAAGAAAATGCAAGTTAATAGCATAACTGTTATTACTGAAGCTAGCTAATGTATTACATTACTGCAATGCAGATACATGCAATGTGATAATAAAAGGCCTCATTTCATGTTTTGTTACCACAGCACTGCTCCAGGATTTGGCTGATCAGTATGTGCTGCATTTCATTGCCCAGATTCCTAGGTCATACAAGCTGAAATTTGAAAGCAACAAAATACAAACCTGAAGGACGCCTTTAAAAAAAAAATCATTGTTGCAAATGTTCAAAGAAAAAAAGCATTGGCCAAAAATAAGAGCAATGAAAAGTTCTTAAAAGCAAATTTAAAATGCTCCACAAAAGTGCTGATGAAAAACATTCTCTACCGTCGTCTTTCTGTCTTCACCCTTCACACATACACCAACCCCGTTTTATCTAAAAAAATGAAGAGATCAAAACCGCAGCACACACACACACACACACACATCACGCTGCTTTTGCACACACACCCTCCTCTCCCCTCTGCCTCCTGTTAGAAGGCTCCAGATGTGCAAGGACAGGGGAGGCCCCGTCAGCAGTCAGTCACTTTCTCCCCAGGGTGAAAGTGAAACACCACCTGTGTGTCTGTCTGCAGGCGTTTCAACAGCCAGAGGCAGAACCTCCTCTACTTCACCACAGGGCAGCCAGAGAGCTCACTGATGGTTTCACAAGCTGGAGGACAGTCAGGAAAGAGACAGAACACAGAGAGAAAGAGAGAGGGAGTTTGCTTCAAAAACATATTCCTATAGAACAATGACGTACATTGAACCAGTGTGTTATGTATTTGATGTATGATCATTATTCGTGATGGTTTAGCAAAAAAATGTTTTATCCCCTAAATATAAAGAGAATGCTCCCCGGGGGAGGAGCTGCAGTTCTGAAGGTGTGTGGGTTCTAATGGTTGGAACCCCTTACAGGAAGCAACACAAGCCAATTCAGGTTAGACGCCAAGAATTTTTACTTTTCATTACAATATTTAGCAAATTTAATCTGTTTCACCACACACTTTATTCCAACAAACTATATTAATAATTTTCAAATGAATTTAACACAATTATTACTGAAAATAGTTCCTAAGATCAAAAAAAGACAGAACAAAATGTTAAAGTCAAACTCATATAAAGCCATTGATGAAAATAATGGACTAATAAAGTCTAGGATCTTAAAGTCTTGCTGGGAAGAGGTACAAAGGTGCAGAATACAATAAGATGGCCAAAAAAAAGTCTTTCAATAGTAAGCATTAAGTAAGCTTGCCACAAGGAAGGAAGCAAGGTAAATCTCTAGCACAACCTGTCCCAAATGTTAGTAAGCTGTTAGTATGAAATCTGAAAATCTGGGGCCCATCAAAACCCTTAAAGAACCAAAAAATGAAACTAAGAGTATTTCATTTTAGATTTTTATTTTGTAAACAGACATAAATGCATGGCTTTCAGAAACATTGTAATACTAGGAAAGTCTTTCAAACACAAATCACGGTTCACCCTGCTCATTAAACTTCTGAGGGACTGAGAAAATCCCTGTGCCTAGAAGAGGCACACATCCATCTGGAAAGCCTCCCATAGACTGTGTTTGGGAAAGGGTAGAGCCTTTGAAAAAAAAAATTGGCAGGTGATTGGATGAATGTTCTGTCTGTCACATCTTTATGGGCCAATTAGAGCAACAGAACACATGACGTCGTAGGTGTGCACTGCTACCGTGGAGCAAACTCTGTACAGAACTGCATAACGGGACTGTAGACATGTCTGTACACAACATTTGTCGTTTTTGCAAAGAAAAGAACCCAATGCTGTTCTTTCTTTTTCTTTTCACAAAGAAATGTCATAAAGTTCTGATAAAACTGGCGGTTTAGCAGCATCCATGCTAATCTCTTCTGCCATAATTGCACCGGTCTCTTGTCGCTGCTTGCTTACGTCACGACTCCACCGCACCTGAAAGTACCGCCTCTAACTCCTCTTACCCCTGATTGGTCCTGTCAGGGCCCAATCTGTTCAGATGGGAGCTTTGCAAGATGGATTCACCAGTGAGAAACAGGGAAACGAGCGAATCTTTGCAAGTTTACTGATAAAGGCCTTGAGTCGAAACACATAGACATTTGTTTTTTGTGATGTGAGCTAAATAAGCAAGTGATATGTTAGTGTTTTGTCCTCAATAGCTTGGATTTGCCTCTTTTTAGCAATGCTTTGTTCTCTTCTTATAATACTCACTGATGTGAAGTGCAACCTTCCCCTCCAACTGAATTCTTTGGAAGAGTTTGTGGGTAGACAAAGCATAATCAGTGAGCCACTGTTATTTACTTTGTTCTGATCAGGCATCTAGAAAGTCACTTAAATTTCATTTTGTAATATTAAATGCAGCAAACATTTCTCCAGCAGGATTAATACCTCACTGTAGAATGGTCAGCCAAGTGTCACCAGTTAATCCAACACCAGTTACACAGTAACACCAGTCTCATTCATCAGACAGAATAAATGACAAAAAAGGTGACATGAATTAAAACTTCTTGTTGTGTTTTTTTTAACTCTGAGACTTAAAAAGTAACATGTAATCGAGTATTTTACTTGATTTTTTTATTTTAGAAATAATTTTTAATTGTGGCAGCCCACCTGCAAACCTCTGGGGCCCACAGAGAACCCCAGCCCACACTTAGTGAAGCACTGCTCTAGCAGAATTAGCCTAAATAGCACGTTTAACTAATGTAAGCCGACGCATCAAACAACAGGACAAAGTTAAAAATACATTTCTACATCCACCATCTTTTGACATTTCTACATAGTAGTTCAGGCAGGCCGTGAAGTCGAGCACTGCCATATAATCGAGATCAGCTGATCTCACTCAAGCCCTCATCAGCTAAGGCTAATCGTACTCATGCAAATTGCCCTGCTACTCCTTGCTGTGCCTTCTGCAAGCCACTTTTTGGAACCCTCCTCCACCCCAGCTCCTCTTTTATTCTGCGTTTGACTGAATTAATGTCATTCTGTTGTCATTGATGCTGCTTCTCTTACTGGCTCAGGCTTTTCTTGATCATTTGCTGTTGCTGCTGGATGCTTTCCATGTAGGCTTGTGGAAGAGCAGGGGGATCTCAGAACAGCCACATTGCCAAAGACAAATAAACTAATAACTGCTGATAAAGAAGACATTTTTACAACAGGAAATCATGTTTATTTCTTGACAAAGAAAAAGAATCAACTTCAGTATTAAAACATTTTTTCTGTAGTGTAGGACTTCATGTTTTCTCAGGCAAAACCCTTAAAATTGATCTGAAATAATTTCTAAGCATCAGGGAAGAAAAAAAAGGGACCAAAAGTGGACATAGACTGGACAAGATCAGTCAGCCAAGAAAATTCAAGGATTGAAGAAAAGACAGTGGATTTAAGCAGTCAAACTATACAAAGAGAGGGCATACAGTAAGGAGAATGGCGGTTCACTGAGAGTCAAAAAGAGAAAGAAGTGGGTAGAGGGGAAGAAAAAGAGACTCCCTCTCCTGCTTCAGTCCCCCTGAGTATGCCCCCTCCCCTCTTTACTCAGGTCTTGCATGCCCCAGCAGAGAGGTGATCCAACACCAGGCTTTATAGCCCAGAGGGACCAGGTCTAAATCTGATACTGGGCCTCTTTACACACACATAAAGTCAGCACATCCCTCAGCCTGATGAAAACAGTCCATATTCCCTCACCTTTACGACAAAAGTGACTTTATCTGTGTGCCATTTGGATGAGGAAATCCCTGAGTCTGTTGGTGTGTAATCTGAGAAATATTTTAATAAGTCTGACCGAACCAACAAAGATGATGACGTAAAGCGCTGCATTGCATGAGGCTGAAGGAGCAGCCTCAGGTTAATCCAGCTGGGACTTTGGAGGCCTTTGAGTGTTTCTTTATTTGGTGCATTATATTACTAATGAAGGCTGATTCGAAGTAAATTCGAAGTAAATGGGAGAACTACCATAATTTTACTTATTTAAGTAATTCAGACCATTTTTTTAAACTTCCGAAAATCCTGCACAATATTTTACCTGTTATAGCTGTGAATTTATAAGCAAAGTTAGAGTGTTTGCAGATGACATTGTCCTTTGGCAAAATTTATGGGCTGGAATAAAAATTTTCAACTCCATCAGTGCTTTAATTTTATTGAAATAGAGACAGGGTATGGTTGTAGCACTGGGAGAGCTGTAATACCAACTTTTCCAAAAGTCAGGGATAAGTTAAGAGATGCATGATCATTGCAGTGTTTTCCCACTTTCTCTCTAATCCCACATGGAGATTTTCAAGGCAGAGAACAGTCACATGTGGATTATACAGAGGAAAAACTAACCTTGAGGTAAAAAAAAAAAAAAAAAAAAAAAAAATCCTACCAAGACTATAGTTTGTTTGGTTCTAATATAGTTACAGATTAAGTCATAAAACTTAAAGAGAATAATCTGATATTTACATGTTTTTTTGATTTTTTTTAAATATATGATATATAATATTTGAAGCAAATTTGTGCACACAATCCAGGGACATTTCAACTCAGTTTACTCATTGTTTATTTCCCATATTAAAAAACAACAGTCAAAAATAATTTGCAAAACAGAGAGAAGAAAAAGAAGAAAAATTTTACGTTGCCTATCTTTCCTAACATAACCTCGTTGGTTTACTCTGTTTTGCCACATGCTGAGCAGAGATATTCATGCCTGTTTTGAAGAGATAATATCCTTTGAAGGACTAAAAGTGACTTTGACCTTGATTGTCAAGTACAATGAGTGATCTCTAAAAGATACTTGCAATACCAGAGCTGAGAGGCATATCTTTACAATGACCCAAATTAAACCGTTTTCCTCTTATCACAGGCTGCAGGGACAAGGTTGTGATTGTTCAGTGTTATCATGGCAGAGGGGTTGCTACAGTCAGTATGCTTTCTCTGACTGTGTAACTACTGCTGATTTAGCTCAAGGCCCTCAGTATCAACCCTCTCTTTTGTCTGAAATGTGGAGTACTTTGAGAGGACGATAAGGTTGTAGAGAACAGGGTCCTCGCAGGTGACCCATAAGCGCCAGCAAGTTTAGAAGAAAGGCATAAACTCTCACTCCATCACTGCCGTCCTCACACTGAGCTTACTTGCTAACTCCACAACAAATTTCAGAGTTTGCAGGCACAAAGCCTGGGTCAAGAGGCCAGAGAGACAAACAAACCCACGTCTGTCTTTCTGTTTGGACAAGGATTTGTCCCGGAAAAGCCTTCACTCTGTCTTCCTTCCTGATGTGTTTATTTGCACTTGGTCTCCCAGCAGCACCTCAGCTGTTTACAGTGTTTGTCTATTTTATTTTACCCCCAAAAATTATTTGGACAATGCCTGTTTGTTTCTTGACCTATAAATAAATCTAGACGGGCAGTCGGATAGACATCCTTCCTATTATTGAGGGCAACTTGTCAGTTTAAAGCAGCCCTCAGATCAGAGGGGGATCTTATTTGCATGGTTGATGTGTTCCTTTTAGAGCTGTGGTTTCACTTGTGACCTCACTTAACAGAAAATGTGGAGAAAAAAAGGGAATAGGGTTTTTGCCTGAAGCTTTTGTGAGGAATTTTACAGTTTGTGTTGATTCAGGCACCCCCTTGGAGAAAGTGTTACCTGAATTTTTTTGCTGATTTTGCCCTGTACATAGAATAACTGTCTTTTAATGGTCCTCTTCTGAGAATCTTTGTCTTGAAAAATGGAATAAATAGCAATTCACATGATTGCATTGATCCAGTACCTCAGCTGACAGGGGAAGCAAACTGTTGAGTGTCATTTGGTGATGTCCAGATCGATCTGGACTTCGCTGATGATGCACTGATATTTGCAGAGCTTGTAGATGTCCTTGTGGTGGCTAACTTTCTGGGCAAAGAGGCTGAAACATTTGGAATGTGCCTGGGCCAAACAAAGATCCAGACTTTTTTGGGACACCTTGGATGCTGCCATCAAATCTTTGACTGGAGATGGTGAGAGCATGGAAGTTTATAAGCAGTTCACCCATCTTGGCGGTGTAATCCATCGATCTGCTGACTGCAAGGCTGAGATCAACTGCAGACTTGGACTTGCGCATGGGATGATGGGTTTGCTGAGCAAGGCGGTGTGGCATTCCCAGTATCTGAGCAAGTCAGAGTCTTTCAGTCACTGGTCCTCCTGGTCTATACACTTATGAGGCATGGATCCTGACTGATGGCCAGAGGCACTGACTGGACTCCTTTGTGGACTTCTGTTTGGCGAATTTTGGGTCTCGACGGCAGTATGTCTAATGCCGACATACTCAGGAGAGTGAGGATGGAAAGGATCAGCTTCTGGATACAGGAGCAGCAGCTGCACTTCAATAGCCACCTGGCACACTTTATGGGCCCACAGATGCCAGGGGTGGCCACATGAGTCATGAGGTGTCAGAGATGGGGCATGAGCCTGGTGCTGGCCAGGCCATCAGAGGGCTAGAGCAGTACAGGGCCAAGAAAGGAGTGGCAAAGTGCTGAACCAGCATATGCTCCCATACTATTGGCCAAAACTATGACTAAAAATGTTTGTCGACAGCCTTTTTCCATGGGAAAGACAAGACTAAGACTAGCCAAAAATACATCTCTGATGACTAAAAGTGACCTAAAGTAAGTTTGTTTTTTGTCAGGATGATTAAAACTAGACTAAAATGTAATTTAGTTGCAGGAAGCAGGGACCCCAGGTTTGACACAGTGCATAGAACACCCTACCATGATTTACTACCTGATTCAAGTAAGAAAATAAATGCTTGGACTTAAAGTTAAGACTAAAATGTGAGTACTTTTTATGGACTACAAGTAGACTCAAATGTGTTTTGAGTTTTTGTCATCTAAAACTAGACCAAAACTATAAAGGGTGGAAATACTAAAATATGACTAAAACTAAAAGGCATGTAATGTCAAGACTAAGACAGACTAAAATGAAAAACAGTTGTTAAAATTACGACTGTCCTATACCTGACCTGATTAATCCAATAACCATGCATGCAAAAGTTGTTACTGGAAAAAACCCTTTTACATGACTCTGCAAATAGTTTGATTACTTTCCTAAAGTAGCCTACATGACCTTAAAAAGTAACTTGTTTCAGGGGCTGCACGGCGGTGCAGGTTTTAGGGCTGTTGCCTCACAGCTAGAACATTCCTGATTCACCTCCCAGATAGGGCCTTTCCATGCAAGGGTTTGCATGTTCTCCCCATGCATGCATGGCTACTCGTGCTTCCTCCTACATTAGGGTTAATTAGTGACTCTAAATTAGTCGTAGGTGTGAGTGCGAGTGTCTCTGGTGCGAGGGCTGTGTGTCAGCCCTGTGTTCGACTGGCAACCAGATCAGGGTGTGCTCTGCCTCTCCCCCAGTGACAATTGGGCTAGACTCCAGCTCCAGAGTGATCATGCCCCATGATTAAATGCTTTCATGTTGTTGTTTGCACTTCATAAAAATAAAAAAACATACATTACAATATGTTTGTAATTCTCAAATGCAAAGGAGTATAAAAGGAGTGCTTAATGGCTTCGTGTTGAAGCTAGAGAGGAGTAGAGATGTAAATTGTGGAACTAGTGTGTTCCCACAGGCTTTAAGCCAGTAACCGCTCTGTGACAGCCGGAGCTGTCATTTGCCTGCCTGTTAGTTGATTTTTCACACATTTGTGACACCACTGGTCACAAGGTGGGCTCTTTGGTCAGTTTGACCAAGATAGTCTGAACATATACAGATGTAACTTTTATTTCTTGTTGCATTGCCAACCCCTGTGCAGAAAAGTCATCACTTTTTTTTTATCTTTCATAGGTTTACTGACATTCATTTTAATGTACCGTTTACACCCATAGGGGCTGGGCTGGCGCCATTTATACCTGGAAGGATTGCTGTTAACAATGCTGGGACTCATGTTTTCTCACACCTTCCCCTCAGCAGTGGCAGGAACCACTAGAAAATAAGTATTTAGACACTATAAATTTTGTAGATGGTGCTCTCTTTTGTGAGTCATAAAATGATGGCAGTATTAATGTAATTCTTAATCATTATCAGCCAAAAACTCATCATAGGAGCTTTAAACTGTCCACACTTAATACATAGATTGTTTCATAGTAATATACTCTTTAAATTAGAAATAAACATTACAAGCTCAAGATTTGTGAGCTGATAGCTACATTTGTTCAGTGCAAAAATCATTTTTTTTTACATCCTCTATGGTGACTGCTTTTCTCCTACACTGTTTGAATGCACCTTTGCCTTCTGCCCAGCCTGATAAGCATCCTACCCCTATGTTCAACTTTGCAAGGACTGGGCCCACAAGGAGGTCCCCACCTTAGCCTTTGGCAGATAGGTTCAGCATCAGCAATATTGCAGACGTTGTACCGGACCGTCATGGTGAAGAGGGAGCTTAGTCAGAAGGCAAAACTCTCAATATACTGGGCGTTCTTTGTCCCAGCCCTCACCTATGGTCATGAACTCTGGGTAATGACCACAAGAATAAGATTGTGGGTTCAAGCTGTCGGAATGAGATTCCTCAGGAGGGTGTCTGGACTCAGCCTTAGAGATAGGGTGAGGAGCTCAGACATCTGGAGAGATCTCAAAGTAGATGTGCTGTTCTTTGCCTTGCAAGGAGCCAGTTGAGGTGATTCGAGCATCTGATTAGGATGCCTCCTGGTTGCCACCCTGTGGAGCTCTTTCTGGCATGTCCAACTGGAAGGAGACCCTGGGTAGACCCAGGACTCATTGGAGGGATTATATAGCTCATCTGGCCTGGGAACTCCTCAGAATTCCTCAGGAAGGGCTTGCAAGTGTTGCTGGGGAGAGAGGTGTCTGGATGGACTTGCTTAGCCTGCTGCAACTGTGACCCGATCCCAGATAAGCAGAAGAAAATGGATGATGTTTGAATGCAGGAGCTGTTTATCAGGCCTTAAACACAGTTTGCACTCATAGTCATCATGATTGGTCTGAAAATGAGCCGCATTGGGGATAATATCCTTCTAGACTAAAATCTCAACAAGTTCAAAGTGTTCTGTTTTCTCTCTTTCTTCATATGCTTCTGCAGAAAATGTTTCCCTTTTATCACTAAAGGAAATCAGGATTCAAGCTGCAAAAATTGGTGCAAATTAGACTTTGAATTATCCTTTTTTTTAGTGTTTTTTTGTTCAGTTCCTTCTTTTCATTGACTCAGACTGTGCCTGACTCCTCTGTGGACATATCCACATCCACCTCTGGTCCTGCAGCATCCTCCTGCAGGTATTCTGTTGATGATTGAGGATGGTGCTGCCAGCAGTGGTCTCGATGTTAGGGGTTGGCTTCAGAGAGGTCAGTCAGGATCAGAGCTCAGACCCTGCTGCCTTGTTCAGAACCAGCAAAGCATACAGCCCTCTGTTTTCACAATACACCCCCGCTGCCATTAGTGCTGTGTCACCAAACAAGGCCTGTATGTGCTTGTGATGGTACGTGTGTGTGGAGGACAAGATTTATGAGTGTCAGGACTCAGGAACAACCACGCATACACCTACGTATTTATGTGTTCAGTCACATGAATTCACCCACACACTTGGCTGCTAGAGATGAACTCAGCCACCTTCTGACTCAGGGGCCATTTTGGGGAAGTGGGGCCCAGTGGACTTTCTGCTTACTCATCCCTGGAAGTGGCAAACATTACTACATACTTAGACTTGTTTTCAGAAATACCTCATCAGAATCCAGAGAAATAAACTATATGGGCAAAAGTATTCAGCTGCTGGACCATTACACCAACAGGGACTGTCATGTCATTGCACCCAAATACATGTACCTTAATACGGACTTGCCCCCCCTTATGTAGCAGCTTCCATTCTTCCTGGAAGGCTTTCCACAAGATCTTGATGTATTTCTGCTGGAGGATATGTATGAGGTTAAGTCTTTATTTTCCTTGCTTTGTGCACTGGGGTAGTCATGTTGGAACAGGAAAGGGCCCTCCCCAAACTGTGGCCACAAAGTTGGAAGCATAGCATTGTCCAAAATGTCTCGGTATGCTGAAGCATTAAGATTGGCCGTCACTGGAGATAAGGGGCAAAACCATGAAAACAGCTCCATACCATTATCCCTTCTCCACCAAACTTCACATTTGGCACAATTCAGTCAGACAGGTAACATTCTACCGGCATTCACCTTGCACCACTCCAACCGAAACTTGGCATTGGACTTGGTGTTTTTAGGCTTGCCCGTTCTATGAAGCTCCTGCTGCACAGTTTTGCTTACATAAATGTCAGTGGAAGTTTGGGACTCTTCAGCCCTGTCATCAGCAGAGTGTTAGCGACTTTTATGCTCCATGCGCCTTAGCGCACGCTGTGATTTTACTTGCTGTTGTTCCTGAAGGCTTCCACTTTATAATTATATTACAGTTGACTGTGGAATATCCAGCAGGGAAGACACTTTACAGACCGTCTTATTGATATATATATATACAGTTATGTTCATAATAATAGCAGTGTGTTTAAAAAGGTGAGTAAACCTCAAAATTTTTCAAATAAATTGTATTTTAATGAACACAAATGCATTGGGGACACTGCACATTCTATTTCAAAGCAAGAAAATTGGAAAAAGTAATTGAATTTTATAATATTTGACAGAAAGTCAAGAAATATAATGTTTAAAAAAAATAGCAGTGTTGACATCTTTCTTTACAAACTCAAAAATGTACTGTATAAACTAAGAAATGCTTGAAGATTCAACTTTCCTGAGAATCATAAACTAATATTTAGTTGCATAACCATGGTTTCTGATAACTGCTTCACATCTGTGGTACATGGAGTCGACCAACTTCTGGCACCGGTCAACAGGTATTGCAGCCCAGGACAATTGTACTACGTTACACAATTCCTCTGTATTTCTTGGTTTTGCCTCATGAACAGCATTTTTTATGGAGGAATGCCTGTTGGGTCTGTTGGTTTTCTATACCTTTACTAAACCTTCTAGAAACTTACTTGCAGTGTAGAAGTTGAAATTCTAACAAAAACAGTGATTTGTCTTGCTAGTGATGTGGGACTGCTATTATTTTGAACACAACTGTATATATATATATATATATATATATATATATATACACATATATATACATATATATGTATGTTTTTTTTTTTAAGAGCACTAGAAGCATCATGATTGTGAATGTTATCATCATGAAAGTCTTTTCTTCCACATGAATTCTTTGCCACATGGACCAGCAGTGATCTTTGCCCGGAATGGCTGATCATCACTTATCTCAGTGAACTGACTGCAGGCTGGTTTTTAAAGTTTACAGAATATCAGTGCAGACTCAACAGAAACCATGGCGTGATGGGTCTGATGTAGCAGAGATAGAGCAGAATAATTCGGCCTTACACTGCTGTTTCTGTCTGAGTCATGTTGCCTTAGGCGGCATCATAACGTGACCTCAAGTGGCGTGATGTGTGACACTGAGCTTTTCCCTCTATTACAAACCAGAATCTGTGAAGAGGAGTGCCTTTCAGCCACCATTGCCCAACTTGGGTGGCTTACCCTCCTCCCTTCTCATCGCATGCGCTCACCCGGGAGAAAGTTGCACAACGTCAAATTAGCCAAGTCGTCTTTTTTTCCACACTTAAACTCAGAAATGCTTGTGGAAGTTTAATTTTCCTCCTACTCCTTTCCTGCTATTTACCCACAAACTTCTTTTTTTCACTATTTACTGAACCCAAAATAGACTCAGTTGGGGGGAAAGAGGTAAAACTTGTGGCATACACACTGTTTATTTCCAGAGTGTCCTGTAGTAACCGTGGCAGCAGCAGAACATGCCCCTTTATGTATTAAGCTCTCGGACTGACAGTAGGCGTACTGTGCTATGTTGGGGTGGCTGTTAAAAATAGTTCATTAACCAACACTTGAATAGATTTAGTTTCCTGCAGACTAAGGATACAATTATTCCATGAAATAATGATTCCAGTGATTGCATTTTGGCCAGTGCTGAGTGCCAATTAATAACCAGTGTTACAGATATAAATAAGGTTGAGGTTATTGTGAATATAATTGCCATGACTTTTTGTTGCCTGTCTTAGAGAACTTGTGACGGAATATAAAAACTTTGTTTTAGCTCTAAACAAGTAGAGCAGCTAAAAATAAGTTAAGATAACATACAGTGCCTATAAAATGTATTCACACCCCCTTTGATGTTTTACCCTTTATTAATTTTATAAATCAGTCATGGTTAATACAATTTAGATTTTTTTGCAACAAAAAAACTTTTTAATGTCAAAATAAAAACAGATTTCTACAGGTCAATTTAAAAAAATTGTAAAAAAAAAAAATGATTGCATAAATTTGCCCCTTTAAAGTGATTGACCTAATTCAACAGTCAAGCCAAGTGGTACTAGCAGCCTCACAGTTAGTGAAATGGGGATCACCTGAGTGCAGTGATGGTGCCTGAAGTGATTGCAGTATAAAGACACCTGTGTCTGGAAGGTCCAGTCACTGGTTAATCAGTACTCCTGGCTACCATTACACAATGAAAACAAAAGAACACTCCTGGCAACTCAGAGAAAAGGCTATTGAAAAAGTATAAGTCAAGGAATAGAAAAAAAAATATTTCCAAGGCACTGAACATCCCCCAGAGTTCAGTTAAATCCATCATCAAGAAATGGAAGGAATATGGCACATGTGTAAATCTGCCTAGATCATGCCGTCCAAGACACCTATGACTACTCTGAAGGAGTTACAAGCTTCAGCAGCTGAGATGGGAGAGAATCTGCATACAACAACTGTTGCTTAGGTTCTTCACCAGTCAAAGCTGGGAGAGTCGCATGTGGAATAAAACTAGAGTTCAACAAAAGGCATGTGCGAAACTCTGTGGTCAAGCAGAAGAACGCTTTGGTCTAACGAGACCAAAATGGTGCTTACTGGCCATCAGAAATGATGCTTGACAGACACAAAACATTGCACATCCACTGTGGTGGCAGCACCATGCTGTGGGTATGCTTCTCAGCAGCTTGCCCTGAACTTCTTGTAAAGGTAGTTAATAAGCAGCAAAATATTGGAGACAATCTTGTTCATTCTGCAAGAGAACTTGGCTGGGGAGAAGGTTTATTATTGCACTGTTGCTGTTTGTGAATATATTCACGCCTTGATCAGTTCTCGTTTGTTTTCAAAGTGTTTTATTATTTATTTTTTTCTAGGTTTATCATGAAATCAATTAGAAAGAGTGGAGACATCTTTGCTGTACTCTGTTAATGCTGAAAAAGACTCACGAGGGAACTTACCAATGGCAGCCATATCTCCTTGTTAGCAGCACTGACTAAAAGTGGCGAAGGAGAATTTATTCTTGTTCAGAGTTGAATTGAATTCTTGCTGTTCTTTAGGCTTGAGACTCCCCCCCTTCTACACCAGAAGTGTTCTAAATGAGGACCCCGATGTGTCGTGACTGCTTCCTTTGAGGATGACAGAGAGGGAGGAAATAGTGTGAGATGGAGCAGTAGGGAAAACAGAGAAGGGCAGGGGGTGGTGTTTGATGAAAGCCTGGCCCTCTGTTTACTACAAGCTAAAAATACTACCAGCCTGGTTTGCAGCAGGCATGAGGAAGAAGGAGAGGGGGGTTTCTGGCGTGTACATATGTGCGTCTGTCGGCCCTTATTCAACAGCTGGAGGCAGAGAGAGGGTTGCATGTCGCTGCGGGGGGAACGACAGGTGGAGGAGAAGGCATGTGGTTCAGTGTTTGTACTATACAATCTTCACTTATAAGTACATACATTTAAGTTACACGCCAGCAGCCTGACAGTCACACAGAGCCTGTTTATATGTTGCCTGAATTGTCTTATTCATGCTCTCTAATCTATTTAAGTCCCATCTTAGGCAGCGCTATGAATCAAAATTAATGACTGTGTTGTTGATGCTGATGTTAAAGCTCTGGTATGAGGGCTGGATTTATTTGGCAGCACGCTCACTAGGCTTTTATTTTTGTTCATGTGTATGTGTTGGCAGTTAGCATGTGTGTCTCCCCCCTCTCCTCCCTTTTACCCTGATGACAAGAAGCAATTGGCCTTCTCAAATGACAGTAACTAGGTACTGTGAGGGCAATTGTACCCTGGCAGCTGTGCATGTAGCCCTCTCCCCCCTCCGTACAGCTAAAATGAGAGTGTAGTTACTGATTCAGTGATTAAATACCTTCCTGTTTGTGCAGGGACCATCAGATAAGAGTTACCACGTAGGGAATGTGAGGGCTAAAAAACAAGGTGAAGCAGGCGGCCAGCACACTTCCCCAGTTCATTATTGGCATACCTGAGATGCAGAAAATTCACCAGATGGCTGCAACGAAGCAGGAAATTCCAAGTGAAAGACAACAAGAGAGCAGCAATGAATAATCAACTTGAAGAATTTCATTGTCCTTAAGGTGCGGCATAGCTGGTAATTTCTCCCAAGAACATCTCAGTCATGCTTGGATTTTTTCCACCTGAGGTAATAATAAGGGAGCTGTTTTTCTGAGTGGATTGTTTAGCAACTCCCCTGTAGTCAGCCCCCGTCATTTAACCTACTTCTCAATATTTTCTGTGTTTAGGCTTGTAATTCTGTTCAAATGATCTGCTGTAGCTCCAGTTAATGGCCAATGCCCTGCTGCCACAGTTCTCTTTAGCCCAGTGTAAACAGCAGTGGAAGAATAGCATCTAAAGGAACAGCCTGGTTTGGCACTAGTTGGATCTAGAACAGGGATGTCACACTCAAGGCCTGAGGGCCAAATCTGGCCCATGGTACAGTTACACCTGGCCCACTGGTATGAGGTCTGCAGATTTCCTTCAGTATAAAAAATGTAAACTTAACCTTGATTATTTAAAATATCCTTTTCAATTTTGCATGTCATAGATTTTACTTTAACTTAAATTTTGTATTTTTATTTCATATTTTCACCATTTCAATTCAAAATTTTAAATTTTAAGTCATATTTTGATGTACTTAACCTCTCTATCTCTTGCTTTGACCTTGTCAGCTCCTAACTTTGACCTTTAATCCCTTATTTTGACCTTTAAGATTGACAATTTTAACTTTTATGTCATATTTTGACCTTCTAAACTCATGATTTCCACTTTTATGTCATATTTTGATCTTTTTAAACTCATAATTTTAAATTTACCTAACATTTTGACCTTTTAAACTCATGATTTTAAATTTTATCACACATTTTGACCTTTTAAACTCATGATTTTAAATTTTATCTCACATTTTGACTTTTTTAAGTCATGGTTTTATCTTTATCTCACATTTGGACTTTTTAAACTCATGATTTTAAATTTACCTAACATTTTGACATTTTAAACTCATGATTTTAAATTTAATCACACATTTTGACCTTTTAAACTCATGATTTTAAATTTTATCTCACATTTTGACTTTTTTAAGTCATGATTTTATATTTATCTCACATTTGGACTTTTTAAACTCGTGATTTTAAGTTTATCTCACATTTTGACCTTTTAAACTCGTGGTTTTATATTTATATCACATTTGGACTTTTTAAACTCATGATTTTAAATTTTATTTAATATTTTGACCTTTTAAACTCCTGATTTTAACTTTCTATCTGATATTTTTGCTTTTTTTAAACATTATTTTGACTTTTAATTCTGTACTTTGACCTTTTAACCGAAAAGTTTGATTTCTTTTTATCTACGATTCTTTAAATCAATTTGACGTTTTTCTTTAAATCTCAAAATCATCTTCCATCAGATTTGTTTTTTTTCCTCCATAATTCATTACTGTTAAAAAAGTGAGGGTGACAGTTTATGGTTAAATGCTGACCCAGTTATAGGCTCACAGGTTCGTCTACTTGTTTTTCCTGAGGTGGCGGACCTGCCTCTATTGATATGGCAGCAAATCTAGAAGAAAGCAACAAGAAGACATAAGTTCAAGTGACTTCCAGTATGAGAACATGAGGTATGGCTGCGCCTGACTGACCTCTGGTATGAAGTAAAGAGCAACTCAGGAACATTACACAGATAATCTGAAATTTCCAGGAGAGCATGTGTGAAAAAGTCTATTGTACCACAATACAAGCTAAAAACAAGGCTATGCTAATGTCACTGCTATAGAAAATGGTTGACTGTTAATAAGAATTTCCCTTTGCAGTGAACATCAGTCTAACTTAACTTTGATACAGAAGCGGCTTTAAGGCAGTACACAGATGCTATTAGAAGGCCACAGTGACAGGCCAGATGAGTGGAATAGTTTCATGTGGCCTTATCAGTTTCATGTCTTGTTTTGTCTGGAGGCCTGGCCGGCCCAGCGTTAGTCTTCAGGAAAGAATGTAGGGTCACTGAGCAGAGCTGATGGAGTTATTATGAAATTTGGCTCTGGAATAACACCAGTCCACTGAGGACGGGAAATAGTCCATCCAGCTCTCATTCCTGCAGCTCTCAATAACGCCACAGCGAGGCTGTTTCATTCACATTTTCTGACATTCCCTTCATGTAATTTATCGTTAAATGAGTGCACTCCTGAAATCTCTCTAGACCCAGTGACCTCTATGCAGTTTCCCCCTAACGCTTTGACCAATCACATGTCTTCAAATACTGTCAGCGGCCAACCAGGCGTCTCCGGTCTGCGTAATCATCCTCCTCTGCTTCCCTCCAACATTTGCAGACGCCATCAAAACATCACTCCACAAAAAAGCCAAACAAATGTCTCCCCACCAGCCCCGCTTCTCATGTTCACATCTTTGATGAGGAAAAACGCCACCATAACAAAAACAAGAGGCTGAGTGGGAGCGGGAAAGATGCTATATTTGGAAACAGATGGAGTGGGCGACAACATGTCTCTTCTTGTTCTGCGTCTCTGTTTTAATGTGCCGTCTCCTTCTCGTGTGTGTTTGTGTGTTTGAGGCCAGCTGTGGTCATACAGTATAATAAGGCTCTCTATCCTAAATAATGGCTTTAATGCTGGTTTGAAAGGGGGGGAAAAGGGGGGAGTTGGTTGGGGTCAGGCTGACTCCTGCGCCCAAGGATCAGCTGGCACGCTGTCGGGGCCGTGGCACCAGGCACAGGGTCGCTGTCTGGGCAAGACAGACAGCTGGCAGGAGGGTGGGGCATGGGGGGGATTCTCTCTGTCTGGGATACACACATACATCATCACATCAACTCCCTCCGCTCTATCCCAGCTACTCTTGTTTACATCTGACTTTTTCCTCTTATGGTGAAGTGGCTAAGGAGCATCATTTCTCAGCAAATGGAATGAGAAAAATCTTAATGGATGCCCATTACTAATGCTTTTATTTATTAGCCATTAGCACTTCTATTAAACAGAGCACTTGACCTGCTTTGGTTGTTTAGAGATTAAGCATCTTTATATATTCAAATGTGTTTCAAACCTTAGGAAACTCTCTCTAAAATAGCTCACTGAAATAAACCAGAACTAGATGATGATTGCATTATTTTGGAACCATTAGTTGATCAGTGGCTATAAACACTGGTTCTAGCTTTTTATAAATGCACTCACAAATCTCTACACTAAGCTTACCTGCTGCTCATTAATGCAAATATTTAATTCGCCAATCACATGGCAGCAGTCAATTTTAGCATGGAGACAAGATCAAGTCTTGGCTTGGATATCATTTGGGTTTTTTAATGATACCGAGGCCAAATCGATATGTTTAAAATTGTGTGCCAAAAAAGTGGTTAAATAGATTCTTTTAAGAGAAAGAAAAGTGTGTTAAAAGTTGATGAGTGAGCTGTCGCTGTATCCTAAATAATTCATCAAAATATCTTGAAAGATGCCAATAGAAGAGGATAAGAAAAGAAAACAGGTTTCACTTCTTCATGGCCCAAACTAATCTCAGACTGGCATTGTCCATCCATCCATCCATCCATTTTTTTTTTTTTACTGCTCATCCCGTTGGGGGTTGCGGGGATGGGGGGCTGGAGCCTATCCCAGCTGTCATTGGGCGAGAGGTGGGGTACACCCTGGACGAGTCGCCAGTCAATCACAGGGCTATACTGGCATTGTATCAAAGACAAACAACAAAAAAATGTCAGCCAGTGAGACTGTGTCGACAGTTAGAAAACGCAGGTAGAACACAGACATCATAACCTATTCCTTGCCCTTTATTTGGAAAAGCAGGGCTTTGCATTGGGCTGGTGGGGTACCGAAATGAAGCATCGATATTGGTGTTGTATTTCTGTCCAGTAGGTATCGGATGCATTGGTACTGGTACAATAATGGTACTAGATTTTTATACTCTCCCCTAGGGGTGGAAAGTAACTAAATACATTTACTCAGATTGCTGTAGTTGAGTAGTTTTTTCATGTACTCTTTGAGTACATTTTGAAATCAGTACTTTTACCTCTTCTAAAGCAAGTTTTAACAGGAGTAAATGTACTCATACTTGAGTACAGTACTCTTGTGCTTTGTCTACCTCTGTTGACACAGAAGCACATAGTGAAAGAGTGATTCCACATCATGTCCTAAAACAGCAAAAACTGGAGTGATTATATCTCAGGGTTAAACATTTCAGAGCTAATTTTTACTCCTAAAGTGTAATTCTAACTCAATTCTGAGTATTTTGACAGGGTTGATCCACTTGTGTTAGTTCCACTCTGTCAATTGATCAACTGTAGTCAATTGATCTAAGCCAGGGGTATCAAAACTATAGCCCGAGGGGCCAAATGTGGCCCGCAATCCATTTTTGATTGGCCCACAGCAAATTGTAAACATTAAATAAAATATTGCCCACATTTGAACATGAAGTTTGTACTTGACTGTATTGTACTTTTTGGTTTCAGTACAAGGCAGTGCTTCCATGCTAATTCTGTAAACAAATATTTTGACAAGAAGAATTAGTAATTTGAGTTTTTGCAACTAAATGAAGCCAGCACTTTAAATGGAAAACATATTGGCAACCAAAATAATAACATTTTGATTTATAATGCCCTGATGGATTATGAAAGTTAATAGCAGTACCGATGGTGTTTTAGAGGCAGAGCCAGTAGTAGCCAGGGCTGATCAGGGCCAACTGAAATCTGATTGGCCTCACTAAAAACCTTAAAATGATTGGCTTGCCTTGTCAACCATTAACTATCTATTTAAGCATATCCGATCACTAAGCATATCTTAACCATCATAAGGTTGGTTTTACTAACTTTACTATCCTCAAGGTGAGGCATATGAAAGTGGCCCCATCATCCTTATATATTTTCGTATGCGGCCCTCAGTGGAAAAAGTTTGGACACCCCTGATCTAAGCTCTGTCCACCGGGTGGATGCCTGGATAGAGTTCTTCATTATGCCTTGACGATATGTGTTAAGATGTATTTAAGATGGGTTTAGTTGTGTTTGGATGTAGTGTGTTGTGCAGTGATCCTTGCTGGGGTTTGTTTGGTTATGTTTCCAGGGGGATTGTTGTTCTTTATGATGTGAGATGCGTTTGCACCATGAGTGAAGTCATCCACCAAGTTAGGTTCCCTGCCTGTGAATAACATGCCATTAGATGCATAGTACACAGATTTACAAGAGATACTGCAGCTATGTCATGAGGCATTACATTTACATTACATTACATTTTTTATAATGTTGTCTCCTTCATTCAAAATGTAACGTAATTAGGATATCACAGTGTAAAGCTGTTCTCTCTGTCATCTCACCAGCTTAATCAGCTAGCCCTATGCATGCACAGACACCGCTTCATGCCAACGGGAGAGAAACAGAAACTGTGCCGATGCTTCAGGGATATTTTTGTGATGATAAAAGGGAAAGAAGAATAGGGACATTTTTTCAGTGATGGAAAACTTTTATGATAAAGGAGCTAATTACAGATTTCTTGATTTGCAACTTAAAGTGTTCTGTTATTTTTTAAGGTAATCGGAGTACTCATTGGATTACGATAACCTCAGCACTGCTCATTTGTAAAGAGAAGTTAAGCTGCTGCTTACTGGGTATTTCATCTTCTTCTCGCCATTCTCTCCAGAGCTAGATCAGCAGTTTGTAAAATACTCAGATAGCCCATCTAGCATCGACGGGCCACTTAAATCACTGTTCTTCCCTTCTCCGAAGCTCAGTTTGAACTTCACAACATCATCTTGACTACTCCAAAGATACCTGTGTTTATATATATTATATATTTAGATTTATGTTTTCTTGGCTACATTTCTTTATGCTAGTGTCCCTGAGGAAACCCCACTGCGTGTGTTATTTAGAGCAATTATTTTCTGTGCATATGCCATGATGCCATTAGTCTTCATGTCATTGGCTCCCCTGAAACCTTGACCAAAGTGCTGGCACACCCCTCCTCATTTATAATATCAGGCTGACTGGTCTGTTGATGAGCAGAACAAAAGCCATAGTGTCTAAACTACAGCAGCGGTCATAGTAACATGGCACCTCCCTCGTGCCTGATGATGCCACGCTGGCTGTCACCACCGCCCTGGCACAGGAGGGCGGGGGCGACTAGCATGTGTGTGCTTGGGGGGGCGTTTGGTGGTTGTGGCAGCTGGCAGTGAGAAGATGAGGGTAGTGGTGGTGGGGGGTTCTTGTTTTTATAAAGACTCCCTGTGCATGGCCACACCCTGGATGCAAACCCCAAATCACTCACAGATTCATTAACACACATTTGTTGAACTGTCTTTTTGGATGCTTGAGTGTTAATGTGGCTCTAAAATACAGCATCTGCTGAGAAAATGCAAACACATTTTGTCCCATTTGGAGTCTGTTATTTTGTCACTAATCTGGACATTTAATTTTTAAAAACTGTCATCAATACCCCATTTATCACTGCAAAATACAACAACATACTAACCTATGCTGGGGGAACTGTGGGGCGGTTGGGGATTTCACCCATATATTGTGGGATTGTAGAGCTCTGAAAATGTATGGGAAAGGAAATAAAGAATCTAGTAGGTATCGAGCCTCCCTTCGTCCCAGCCCTGTATGTGCTGGGCATACTACAGTGGAGACACAGAAATATAAACCTATGTACCATGGAGAAGATTACAGCCAGATTACAATTGAAAAAAGGAAAATCTGAAAAACTTTGGGAGCCAATATTAGAAAAATTAAATAAGCCCTAGATACCTCCTCTATTATTATTACTTTATTTTTTATATATTCTTTTTTTTTTTTTTTTTTTTTTTTTTAAGGATGGGATGGGGGAATATGTATTTAATTTGTCTCTACCTTTGTCTCTATGTAGAGTACATCTCACTGTTTGAAATGGAAAAATGTTTTGAATAAATAAAAAGTGAAAAAAAATAACAATAAAAAAAAAATACTGTCGTCGAGATCCGTCCTCCTGGAGTCACCAAACACTGAGCAGCAGATCCCGTCCAGCTGTCTCTGAGGACAAATGCTCCATCAGGCAACTGCTTCCACCTCCCTCCCAGCTCACCCCCGCTGTGTTTACTTGACTCTACGTTGTTAACAATCCTTAAGAGTGCTTGTATCATTTTATCGATTTGGTCACAGGTCTAAATTAGCTGCTCGTGGTGACAGCTTCCTGGAAACAAGCAGTGTTTATGGAAAGATAGCGACTTGTTTTATGGTTTCACATGGAGGCCAATAGACATGTGTTTGTTTTGGTACTTTCCAAGTTTGTAATCTACTTGGACTATTTTCTTTTTAAAAAAAAGCTGATTTTGACAGAGAATTAGACATTCAAATTTATGGGAAGCAGTTATTCAGCAATGCTAAAAGTCCTGAGGGGAGTTTTTACATGGTTACTGGATAAGACAGAATTAAATTAGTACTGATGCATTTAAATGACCTTCTTAAGCAACACTAAATGCCTGTGACCTTTCATCCCTCAGGCCCTACCACATTAAAAACTGGCATCATCCTATGATAGATATCACAAGGCTCAGGAACATTTCAGAAACTGAGTTTCTTTCCTGAATTCCAAAATTCCCCTATTCTCTCTTTCCGCATCTCCCTCTTCTCTATTTCAGCATCCTTCTCTTTCTTTCAGCATTTCACATTTCTCCCTTACTGCATCTCCATCTTTTCTTTTTTTCTGTATTTTCCTCTTCCTTTTTTCAACATCTCTCTCTACTCTTTCTGTCTTCATCTCCCTTGTCCCCTTTTTGCAACTCCATCTTATATATGTCTGTATTACTCTCTTTTTTCTGCATCTCCCTCTTCTCTTTCTAAATCTGACTTTTCTCCTTCAGCATCTCCCTTTCTCTTTCCTCTTAATCTTACTTTTCTCCCATTTTGAATTTTGCTCTTCTCTCCACCTGCATATCCATTTTACCTCTTTCTGACCTCTATCGTCTCTGTTTTTGTATCTTCATCTTCTCAGTTCCTGCATCTCCCTCTTTTCTATTTATCTGCATATATCCCTTCTCCCTTTCTGCACCCCCCTTTTCTCTTTCTTGTTTCATCTCCCTCTTCTCTATTTCTGCATCTCCTGCTCTGAATCCCTGCATTTCCCTCCTCTCTCTCTCTGGATCTCCCTTTTCTACCTTACTGCATCTCCCTCTTCTCCTTTCTGCTCTGCCTTTTCTTCCTGCATCTCATTTTTCTCTTTCTTCCTGCACCTCCCTTTTCTCTCCTCCCGCATCTTCCTATTCTCTCTTACCACATGCTCTTTTTTTTCTCCCTACATCTCCCCTTTTCTCCCTTCCTGCATCTACTTCTTCTCTCTCTTCCCCCATCTCTCTCTTCTCTATCTTTGTGCATCTCCCTCCTCCCCCTTTGTACTCTTTCTTCCCGTACTTCCTGCATCTCCCTCTTCTCCCTTTCCATTTTCCCCCTTCTCTCTCACTTCATTTTCCTCTCCTCTTATCCTGCATTTCCTTTCTGTCTCTCACTGCATCTCCCTCTTCTCCCTTTCTGGATCTTCCTCGACCACAGCAGCTCTGGCAGATAATTTTTTTTTTTAACATCAGTCTGGTTCTGTTCCAGGTTTCTGCCTATTAAAAGCAATTTCAGATTTGCCACTATAATTTTTCTAAATGTTGCTTCCTACAGGGTCTTTGTCCATAATTTGATAAAGAGTACGGTCTAGATCAGTCCTGTTTATAAAATATCTTGTGATAAGATTGATTACAAAATAGTGCTTTACAAAGCTAAGATTGACAGATTGAATGAATATACTACTTGTTTAGCAGTGACATTCTTTTTTCACCTATTTTCTGGCTTTTATTAGCACAGAGAGTATTGAAACCTTCAATCATTGCTTGTCAATGTATTCCTCTGAGCAGCTTTATCTCTTGGCAGCTCTCTGGATCTTTCTCTCCAGCTTGTTTATGCTGCATATTTTTCACAGTAAAACTTCCCTAACCCCCCCATCACTCAGCATGTATAACACTTACACCCCTTCAACATGGCATCAAAGCCTCTCCTTCATCTTACACTCTCTCTGTTTCGATTTATGACTTTTCATCAGTTTCCCTCTTAATGTATGGACACACACAGCATACACTTGCACATGCATGCACTCATACTTTCTCCCTCCCAGCCCCCACAGTCATGTCCAAACACAATGATCAGTAAATCAAATAAAACACCCACAGTGTTTTGGGGAGAAGGAGTGAGTGCTCAGAACAACAGAGAGATAAAAAGAAAAGGAGAGGAGGAGGAGTGGACACGGGGGGATTGTACGTCCTCGTGAAAGTAGCCCTCAGAAACAAAAGCAGCTTTGAGTGTGCGCCCACTCAGAAGAGAGATTAGCCGGTACACCCCCCCCCTCATCGCCACCACCCTTGCAGAAAAAGAGCTTTGGCTGCAGTTTAGTGGCACGTGGCACAGCCCTTGATACTTATCATGTGCGTCAGGTGCTTTCAGCCGGTTTCCTGTTCTTTAAAACACAACCACTGTTTCCCTCTCTTTTTCTCAGTCCAGAAACACTCCTAATTCTTTATTTCTTCTCCTGTTTTCTCTGTCCGCCTCTTTCTCCTGCTTTTACAAACACAAAGAACATACTGTATCTGCCAGCACTAAAGTGAATCCATTCTTCTTGGCAGCGGCCCGGCCCGTGGTGAATCTGAGCTGGGCATGCTTTTTTTTTTTTTTCCAGCTGGCACTGAGCGCTGCTGGTGGAGCAGGTCGGTCGGTAGGTCGGTCGGTTGCTCCTCGTTGGTTTGGTGAATTTGAGACCAGCTGACACGTAGGTTTAGGATTCAATCCTGCAATCTGTCGTTACTGCTCACCTTCCTTCTCTGTGTAACTGGAGTTGCAAAGCATGACCCTAGTTCACCTCACAAGAAGCTTTTCTAAATATGAAACTTTGGCTGCATTTACTCACCCTAGATACAACAGTTTTCTTTAATATCACAAGCTAAGGGGACTCACACACAGTAGTGCCTTATTTTTATGATTTTGAAACTTAATCTTCCATACATGGAGATGTTTTTTATTGATGAAATCTGTCCTGGTCATTTATAACGGCCTTCTGTCATGCAACAAACTTAACCTAATTGCTGCAGAGTCACCTGTAGCCTTTTTAGGGGGATTTCACACTGCGCCTGATCCTGAATCAGAGTACAATGCAAACAAACCCCACCCAGGAACCAGGCCCTGGCCCACTTGGCAAGGGGGTCTCAGGCGCAATTCAAGTGGACTATGGTGCAGTTCAATTGAGATGTGAATGCAGTCGCGCCCAGTGTTGCGTCTGCCATTTGAAGTCATCGTAAAAACTACACCCCTTCTCCCCCTGGCGCGGAATTTTGTTCACATTTATTCTCAATAAAAGGTGGAAATCAGAAGAGCAACGTTGCTGGAATCTTGAAAAGGGATTTTTTTAAAACATCCATGTTGATGTAGATGTATGTGTGAAGATGTATTCGCCAGTGAGAAATGAGGAAACGGGCGTATCCATCTGCTTTGCAAGGTTATACACACCTACTGTTTCATCTTCATGTGAACAGCCAGCTGCATCTTTCTTGAAACGATTACGTTATTTAGTATAGCCCAAATAAGCTGCATGCACAGGTCCAGCCAAAACAACAGTGGCGGGTTACAGGGTTATGGGTTCAGCGTGCAAAAGCTTTATATGCATGCTCCGTAATCTTCTTTTCTTTTTTTGTTGCATTTCCGTGGCAGCTTTACATACAGGCTTGGCATATATACTACATTTTAAGTCATTTTCAGTGGTTCTGTGCTTACGCATGTCCATGTGGATGCGCCACAGTGCATGCAATTGAGCTCAACGTGAAAGCACCCTATCTCTCCGGTGAAAGACAAAGACTCTGGCCAATCCAGAAGGCTGTGCAAAGTCTTCATAATCCTGCATTTAAACAAAACAGTTTTCTATTAAAGTCAGAGACTTTCAGTCATCCTTTACTGGTTTTACTGTACTCTTGTGAGGCCTGGATGCTGACTGATGGCCAGAGGTGCCAGCTAGACTGCTTTGTGACCACCTCTCTATGATGCATTTTTTGCCTATCATTGGCAAGACAACGTGTCTAATGCTGACATGCTCGGGAGAGCGGGGATGGATATGTTGAATATGGGAGTGGCAGCTGCACTTCTACACCTGGCGTGCTTCCTATCCATTTGCCAGGTTAGCCTTGTGCTTTTTAGAGGGGTCACCTGGGAAGATACCTGAAGAGGTGGGGCATGGGCCTGGCATGGACCATGCAGCCCATGCAAGTGTCAAATCAGCATATGCTCACATACTAGGCATGTTCCCTGGCGTCTCTGTCCCCATTTGGCCAAATGTCCATTTAATTTGTTTTTGAACGACTAGTCTAAAGAGAGGCAAATACCTCAGTCAAATTCATCACATTGTGTTAGTGGGTGTGATGTGAGCCTGATATACTCTGTACAGCGTGGTGAACATTAGCAGCTAGCTCCACATTCCTCTTTGCAGATTAACATAGCGCTTTGACTATGTGGCCTTGTTTCAACCCTCGAAATCAGTACAGATACACTGGCATGTTAGTGGCGGGAGGTTCATTACACTTTAATCAGCCTTTTCACACTACTATTGCATTAACGTGTGGTTTTCAGCTGCTCTTTTCAATCTGCACTAGAGCCAAACTGTTAAGGCCTTTAGAAGAAAGAGAGGAGAAACATTTTAAGGTCACTAATGCGTCATGTTGACTTGTGGATAATTCTTGGAAAAAGTCTTGGAATTTTACATCTCTGTCACAGCAGGAAGCCTAAACTTTAAACATTCAAAAACCACCCACATACACATACAGCCACCACTAATATTTCCTAATTATTATAGTAACAACAACACACCCATTTCCAAAAACACATTTTCAAAGCAGCATGGCTTTTGATGAAAGCTGTTGTAAACACACAGTGACACAAACACGTCAATAATGAGATGCTATCACGTTTCATAAAACAATTCAAGCTTAGAAACTGAATACACCCCCCCCATCCCCGCATGTATGAAAGAGATCTGAAGATGAGTCAACACGCTCACATAGCAGAAAAAATAAACGCTTAATATCGGCCAATAGAGCCTTTTGAAGTTTGCTTGACTGTCCTTCTCTTCCTCTTCTTTCTTTCAGCGTTCATGTATCCACATTCTTTTTGAACTGCTGGCCCATGCTTTTCATACATTTCTTGTCTTAGTTTTATTAATCCCCTCTTGGTATATGTGTCTTATTCTTGAGCACTGGCTAGCTTTGTACCATGAGAAAGAATCCCAAAAAAACAGGATTCAGTGTGTTTATATTGGTTTAAAGCAACCTCTCCATTTTCTTTCAGTATGCTAAAAAGGCTTCATTCTGAAGCTCAGTATGGCAGTCTTAGTTACATGTCATTTATGCTTTTTTGCTCCTGTAAAAAATATTAAACACCTGCACTGGAATTGCAAGTTTGCCCCAACCGAGGTCATTTAACACTAAAGCCCTGTGAAAAATCTCCAGACATGTATTAAGAGAGAAGGAAGTGACAGCTGTCAATGACTTCTGGAAGATTTTTGTAGGAGAAAAGGAAAGTGTCTGTCATAAAGCCATCGTAAATCTGGCAAATTAAATTACTGATACAAGCCTTTAATCCATAAAGTATACACTGAGCATTGACTGAGCGCAGCAGCTAAGTAGTAATTACATGACTCAGTAAAAACATCAGGCCACAATGAATGGAGCCTGATTTTGCAACCTCCATTGCCAATGCTTTAGTGTTATCAGGCTTAAATGTACAAAATGTAGAATCTGTGCACTTAAATGTGTACTTTAATTATAAGAGGACTATTCCTATGATTTATAGAATTTAGTTGAGACCATCACATTACCACCAGAGTCTTTAAATGTTGGTGTGATGTTCTTTTTATGAAATGCTGTGGTAGTTTTACACCAGATGTAACAGGAGTTCAACTTTTGTCTGATCAGTCCACAGAATATTTCTCCTCGGGGATCATCAAGATGGTTTTGTCAAATGTGAGACGAGCCTTTTTGTTCTTTTAGTCAGCAGTGGTTTTGGCCTTGAAACTCTCCCATGGATGCCATTTTTCCCAGTCTTTTTCTTATTGTTGAATCATGAACACTGACCTTAAAGGGATATTTCAGTATTTTTCAAGTGGAGCAATAGGAGGTACATAGCAGTCCTAGTGGCATTGGCCTCCAGTGATTTCAGTGAGCATTGCTGATTTTCTGGGTTACTCCTTTGAATGTACAAGAAAAGCTCTACATGCACATCCAACCAAGGTGGGCAGGTGCTGAGCTGAAAATGAGACCTGTCTGCCTGCAGTTCAGACTGAGTCTGATGAAGATTTTTGGAGCCCTGTAGTGTGCAAGATTTTTTTGTGTTTATTCTTTTACTCCTTGGGCTAGACAGGATAGGCAAAAATAAGCCACTGGCCTTATTTTTCATTTACTGATTGACAAATTGTAACTTATTTGATGCTTTTTCATGAGTATGTGCAAGGCCAAAAAACAGCCCTTCATTCATTCTTTAGTCACTCTCCAGGAGGTGAGTGTGCCGCCCCTTCTACCTGGAATTCTAAATATAAATCTCGATGTCTCTTTAGTTCTAGCTCATTTGCGGCTATCACTCAAAGAAGTGTTCTTATAAACTTTGACTTATCTTATAACAACATTAGCAAATCATTCTCCTGCTGACATTCCTCATTTGCTGTGGTGTTTGAGAGTGAGAAAGCAACAAAAGACACTAGTGTCCATTTCTCTCCCTTCTTTTACTCTCTTCTGACTTTTTTACTTTATTTCCTGCCTCTTTTACTCTCCATTGCCAGCCTATCTCCCCCTCCCTTCCCCCCCGATCTCCATTCTTCATTCATGCAGCTCCATCTCAGTGATGATAATGATGACCTCTGTGTAATGCTAGCTTGTTATTGGCCCACCAGCGAGGCCAGAGTGTACACCCTCTGTTGCCTTTTCTGCATTGGCCTTTGTGTTATGAGGGAAACGCTGGTGTTTGTGCGTTTGCGTGTGTGGTGTAGGTGAAACACAAAGAGCAGGCAGCACAGGGGATCTATAGAGAAAGGGAGAGATTCACCTGAACTGACCCTGAGCTGTTTGGCTGGAAAAGAACTGGAAACAAGTTCTGTGCTGTCTTTGTTTTACTTGATATTTACTCATGACTGTGCTGCTTGTGTGAGAATTATTTTAACATTTAACCACCTTGATTCACATGCAGAAACTTTAGCCTTCCTGTTGCCACTATATTTGAAACAACATAACCTTAAGGCAACCAGTAGGTGATTGGTGCAGGTTTAATTTCAAATTATTAGGGTGGATTATCATCCACAAGGGGACTTTATATGTTAATTTCTGCAAGAAAGCCACCTTTTGAAGTTGTTTTATAAAGAGAATGTGGCTCCTTTCTGATAGAACTGCCACTAAACTACAGCTACATCTGAGCTAATCACTACACTGGCAGCAGCCATTGTAACAGCCAACAGTACTAGTAAACCCCACCCGTAATGATTGCAAACTTCTGCCGTAGCAGTTTGGAAGAAGAGTGAGACATCTTTTATGTCATGAGGGGATCTTTGTTCTATATTTGATAAGGAAATGTGGTTTAGTTTTGATAAAACTGCTGCAATACCATATCTACTGTTCAGTCAGTCAGGCATTTATTATGGCAGCGTAGCATGTTTGGCGTAGTCTTGGACGTCACTCTTTGCAGATTCCCACTGAATTAGGAGGGTGTGCATCATGTGATTTGATTAAGGTCATTTTTAACACCTGATGTTCTGGTGCTATTGTTCCAAACAAACAACAATGAAGAAGAAAAGCAGAAGATGAAAATGGCTCAACTATTGGTCAGAACAAACAGCAGAAATCATACTCCTTTCACCGGCATGTAAACAAATAAACATCAAATTTACACTGTCTTGGATTATCCATTTTTGCTTTGGTGTCATTATGAGCGTGGCAAGACAGCGAGCATTTATGTCAACTCCAGTCGCCACTAGGGGACGCTACGATAAGATGCTTCCATATCTGTGTTCAGTGTGATACTGTTGTCTTGCAAGAAAGAGCAGAATATTGCAGAATATTGTGTGCTAAGGTTATATTGGGTTAAAATCATTTGGCACCATCAAAAATGCCTGATTTTGAAATACCTAGAGATGAAGCTGGTGGACTTCCTGTTGGGATTTGGGCATGGGTCCTTAAGGCTTTTCGGACCCATATGCAGACCAAAAAACATGGTGTGCGGGGGCTGCATATTTAAAGGGATAAATTGTACAAAAATCAGAAGCAGAAGTATTGAATTTCCAGAAGGGGGCGCTGTGACAAAGTAATGATATTGATGGATAAATGTATTCAGGATCAATGTGTGAGCTTCCCTGTGAAGTTTGATGAGGATTCATATTAGCATTAAAAAGTTATATGGCCTTATAGGACTATTTTTAATGAAAAAAGTACAGTAGTTTAAGTTTGGGCTCCTCTCACAGCCTCGACCTATGGTGAAAACTCAAAGTTTGAACAACTTTAAATCTTCAGTTTGTCTAGTATGAGCATGAGCATAGTATGGGATGAAATCTCTTGGACTAGTTTATTAAAATATGAAACTTGTGAATTGCAAAAAAAAAGCCAAAATTTAACCAATTGTAATATAACTTGTTTGTAGTGGGCTTCCTGTACATTACAGAGGATGGCCCCAAGAGACCTTTTTTTGTCTAGTCAGGATACATAAGTGTACCAGTTTTCATGCATGTAGCTCTTACCTAGTCCCCGATCTTCTTCATGGACTTTTATAATTCCACCAAAATACAAAAATTTCCACTGGAGGACGATTTCCTGCAAAGTTTGGTGAGTTTTTGAGCATGTTAAAGCCTGAAATGAGCAATTATTCTGCCAAAAATTGACCCTTGACCCTTTGTTGGGCCCTAATCGTTCCCAACAAACAACTCATTCACCTCCTTAAATATCAAGTGAAGTGAAGAATTGGGATATGACATAAAAAGTGCTTTAAGAAACAGAATGAGGCCTTGGTATGTAAAGATTGGTGTTCAGGTTCTAGCTTAAAGGTATGTGCAATTGCTTATTCAAGCTGCTTTATTCACTGTTGCTACGGAAGATCTTCATCTGAAATCATGTGAAAAACTGTTCTCCCTCTGACAGTAGCCTTACATGTTTGAAAGAAGCAGATATAACGTGTTTGATTTATTCTGCTGATAGAGAACTTTGGCTGAATGAAAGGAGACTTTTAAAACCCTCTCTAATTTGAGATTGAAGGACATTTTGTTTTCTTTTTTGACTTTATAGCGTTCAAAACCTTTTTTTTTTTTTTTGTCATTTCAAAGGCCCCAGATGGATATTAAAGAATTCCTCTCCAGCTGGAGCGAACATTAAGTGAGTCATGCTAATGCCATGTAAGTACACAGAGTCATAACATAGCTGAGATGAGTGACGCAGTCAGATTCTCTGATGTTGTAGAGATTGAGGCCTTTTGAGGTCACGGCAGTGGGACCACACGTTACACATACAGTAAAGCATACAAGGACGGTGACAACAGTTTCCCTCCTGTCTTATCTCCCCTTCTGTTCCCGCTCTGTCCTCATTGTCTCGTGCGATTGAGAGAATTTCAATGACAGGAATCTTGTTTTGTTGAGTGGAGCAGGCTGGTCGGGCACAGATGCCAGGACATTCCTGGAGCTGGTAGTCTTTCCTTCTGGCAGCCCTGCACCTCTGTCTGCTCCACTTTACTTATATGTTTTCTCTATTTTTACTTCTTTGTAGTTTTATTTGACAGTTCAAAGAAACATCATCAGTGTATGACTGCAGGATTCGGCAGCATTGTTTCCTTTAATGAAAAACCACATCACTCCACAACACCTGAACACCAATCTTTACACACCAAGGCCTCATCCTGTCTTTAACCGTTCTTACTTGTCATGTCCTGATTCTTCAGTTATCACATGATTAGAAAACAGCACAGAGAGAAAATGCAGCAATAGTCGGCTCCAGCTTTCCTCCAGGCTTCTTTAGTCTCCAACAGATGGCAGTGTGAATCGCTGTATCTGCAAAGGCCCACCGATGAGGACTGAGTTTGAAGTAAGAATAAATGTTCTACATGACTTATTTTGAAGGAAGACACTACTTGTCTTTTATTCTAAAAGGTTAGGAAGTAACTGATGCTTAATTTCATCATAAATGCCTCCTTAAGGGGGTAAAAATGAGGAAAATAGTATGCATAAGCATGAAAAAAGTATTTGGTATGTGATCTGTGTCTGATTAATGTGACACTTCAGAGCTCTGTGATGCCCTCTGTGCAAAAATGGAAAATACTGCACAGTTAAAAGATTGGGCTTTTATTAACTTAAGTCAAAGAAATGACCCAGGAGCAGTGACAATATGTATCAGGATGTTTTCATTTAAAGCATACACTAGTAACTGTTGACACCTGTTAATTATTGAATTCAGGTGTTTCAATCAGACCTGTTGCCACAGGTGTATAAAATCAAGCACCTAGCCATGCAGTCTCTGTTTTCAAACATTTGTGATACAAAAATGGGTCATTCTAAAGAGCTCAGTGGTACTGTAATGGATGCCACCTTTGCAATAAGACGGTTCATGAAATGTCAGCCCTGCTGGGTATTCCACAGTTAACTGTAAGTGATATTACCAGATCAGAAGCGTTAAGGAACAACAGCATGCAAAATCACAGAGCAGGGTCAACGACTGCTAAGGCGCATGGAGTATAAAAAGTTGCCGAAGCTCTGCTGATTCTAGAGCTGAAGAGTTCCTAACTACCACTGGGATGACTGTAAGCACAGCTGCATGCAAGCCTCACATCACCAAGTCCAATGCCAAGCAACAGATGGAGTGATGCAAAGCGCACCAACACTGGACTGTGGAGCAATGGGAACTGGTCTGTGGAGTGATGATTCACATTGCTTTCTTAGCAGTCAGACTGTCGAGTCTGGGTTCAGCAGATGCTGGGAGGACGTTACCTGCCTGACTGGATTGTGCCTACCGTGAAGTTTGGTGGAGGAAGGATAATGGTATGGGGCTGTTTTTCAGGGTTTTGCTAGACCCCTTATCTCCTGTGAAGACTAATCTTAATGCCTCAGCATACCAAGGCATTTTGGACAGAGCTATGCTTCCAACTTTATGGCAACAGTTTGGGGAAGGCCCTTTCCACTTCCAACATTACTGTGCCCCAGTAAGGACAATAAAGACATGATTTGATGAGTTCAGTGTGGAGGAACTTGACTAGCCCACAAAGAGCCCTGACCTCAACCTCATCGGAGAGATTGTGTGCCAGGCCTTCTTGTCCAACATCAGTGCCAGACCTCATAAATGTCCTACAGAATGAATGGGCACAAACTCCCACAGAGACACTCTGAAATCTTGTGGAAAGCCTTCCAAGAAGATTGGAGGCTTTTATAGCTGTAAAAGGGGGGGCAACCCCATATTCAAATTCTTGAATGTGATGTCATTACAGTCCTTGTTGTTGTAATGGTGAGCCATCTTATATATAGTGTATGTTAAAATAGTGTTAAAATTCTTAGTAATACTCTGGAAACTTTTGGATCTTCAGCTGAAAAAGAATGAAAATGTCATGTCATACTGGCTGCTGTGATTATTATAATTCCTTTTTCATCTTATCTTATCATAAATTTGGTTTAAGCCCACAGAAAACCACAAAAAGTAGTTTAATTCTAAGCAGTAATGTATTCCAGACTGGTAACAGCTCATGATGACTTTTCCCTGCTGCTGTCACCCTCTTGTTTACCCACTTCAGCTCTTTATTAGTTTTCCATCATGACCCTCAGGCTTTAACTCTACCCAGCAGCTCTTTGGCCACAGTTAATGTCCTCGTTTTACTCCTTGTTTGTTTGTTGTTTACTTGGTGACTAGCAGGCCAGTACAAACAAAATATGTGTACGTACTGTTTGCTTGTTGTTTGTCTTCTTGTACACGTCCGTATAGCAGATAGCAGGCAGGCGGTCTCAGGGGAGGGCAGGAAGGTGGTTCAGGAAGGGTGTTCCTGTGTGAACAGGAGCTCTGAGGTCTCCCCACCGTTGTCTCGGTGCTTTGTCTCCACCGGTCACTGCAGTTACTGGAACTATGAGAAATATAGGTCAAAGATCACCTGTGCTGAATATAATAAATACAGAGTGTGTTTGTTTGCTTTCTTGGTGACTTTGGTGTCTGATATCACTTTATTTTCTTGCCCTTCTCACCTATTTAGTTTGGTCTTTCTTTAAGATAATTATGGAAAATATTCATTGATTTTTAGCTTCTCATGTGCAACCATGTAGCTGCAAGAAATGTGACTGGCTCATAGTGCTGGAGGGTGGTTCTGAGCAATAGGTCCATTTCAAGGGTGGGAAGTAATACTCAAGTATTGTAATTGAGTGTTTTTTGGGGGGGTATGTATACTTTTTTGAGTACATTTTAAAGGTTACATATTTTTCCTCTTTAAGACAACTTTCTCAGAGATACCCAAAAAATGCCTGTGAAGTTTGTTGCTGAAAAAACACTCCAGTATTGGATTTTTTAATGTCTAAAAACTCCTCTGTTTCAGCCCTGCTCAGAACAAGCTGTTTCTGTGTCTGTGGCTTTAAATGTTAATGAGCTGTCTGACTCCACCCATCTCAGGAAATGGATGTGGCTTATTGGATGTGGCTTTCCTGAGCTGGCAGCTGAGAGGAGGGTCAGTAGAGAAAAAAAGTGTATTTTGCATAATATGTGACCTTTAAAATCAGTACTTTTACCTCTACTTAAGTAAGTTTTTACCAAAGTAACTTTGCTTTTACTTGAGTACAATACTCTGGTATGTTTTCTGCCTCTGTTGACTAAATCACACATATGGCAAGGGAATGAGCAGAGTTTCCCATCATGCCCTTGGGCAGTGTACTTAGATGTATTTTATATTGTATCTCTTGTATATTGATGTATTTTATTAGTTGTGTCTAGATTTTTCCTGTTGAACAGAGATTTCTGTTGGGGTTCTTTTGGTCATGTTTCTGGTGAATTTTCGTTGTTTTTAATATGAGATACATTTGCACAATGAGTGAAGTTATTCACTGAGTTAGAGTTCTGTGGTTGGAGTTGTATTTTCTTGTTGTTCTTGTCAGTAAGGAAAGATTATTCTACAATACAACTCATCAGCATTTAAAATAAACCTTAAATTACTTTGACTTGAGTAGATTTATAGACCAGTACTTTTACATAAGTAAATTTAAACCAAAGTAACTGTACTTTTACTTGAGTACAGTAATTGTGTACTTCGTCCACCTCTGGTCAATTTGGCAGTCTGTTTAAACTAACAACTTCTCTTTGGCGCATCTTTGAGTATCATTGGCAAGACTGTGTGTCTAATGGTGACATGCTTAAGAGGGCAAAGAAGGGAAGGGTCAGCTGCTTGATATAGGAACGTCGACCTGGCTCGCTTTTCCCAGCCCACCCAATACTGGGTGCCCAGGACACAACGGGCTAGTCCAGACTGGCTAGACCATGGGCGACTGTATACGTCATGAAGAGGCTGGGAGGATACCTGAAGAGATGAGGTATGGGCCTGGACAAGACCATCAACAGGCCAGAGCATTACAGGACCAAGGTTGAGGGCTAAACCAGTATATGCTCCGGTACCTGATCTGACCTGAAAGGGGTACAGTAAGGGTTAGAGTAAAGGTTATAGATGCTTTACTAATGCATATTAAAACATTTAAATCTCTGTTTATAGATAAAATGGATGTATGGGGTTATTAGAAAGTGTGATCAAAGTCTCTCCTTGAGTTGCACTTTTTTGATGAAACCCCACCATTAGGTCACAATATATAGCTTTTTTTTTTTTTAAGTGGGCTGGGCTGTCTCTCATCCCCGAAAGTGTGGCAGGGCTGAGAGATGGGGAGGGAGAAGTTTTTTCCAAAAAAAAAAAAAAAAATCATATGAGGCATTTTGAACCTCTTAGGGGCATGTAAACAAGCCGAAAGAAGTGCTGTCCTGTCAGTGTTAACACAGAGCTGAGAACAACAAACAAGAGGTAATTTTACTCCACCCTTTTTTAGAAAGCCATGTCTTAAACTATATGTAGTTGAATAAAATCACTCTCTGCTAGATATGGGTAATTGAATGTTCATATTTTACCTTTATATTGTAAAAACCAAATAAAACAAATAAGATTACTAAGTTTCTGATGCCATGTCAGTCATTGGAGTGCTATAAGAGGCAGTATTAGAGGCTGTATTCTCTATGTTCAGTAAATAAGGGTCTAAAAGATACATATAAAATATATTAACTTTGGTAAGAATAAGGCCACATCATCTCAAGGTTGGTTTAGAGATAGAATGACAAAAGAGTGGACAGTAAAGAGACGTTTTGCAAAACAAAACAAAACTTTCCTCTTTAAAATGTTGGAGTGAAAATGTCACCTACATAAAGCCAAGCTCTCTGCGCCTGGGCTCTTTAAGACTGCTTGGTTGTAGTCACAATCCTTATCAGAATAAAGGGAAGCCCTGGCTGCTGGAGAGTCAGCGCGGCTTGTGACCATCCCATGTGTTGTCTGTGGTCAGAGGGAGGGTCAGGGACAGCTGGAGCATCAGCTGTCACGGGATCATACGCGTTTATGTGACACAGCAATGGTGACACCCAACTCTTGCATTTATACAATACAGGATGAACAAAATAGCCTCTTCTTAACGCAATTATCTCACATGAGACTAATAAAGACAACATCTTATGCACTAGTGTTACACTACAAAGCCAGCTATTTACAGAAATTGTTTTTATTTAATGGAGTTCTGTGGGTTTACTCCCATTTTATGTCACGTAGAGTGTTCTATTTCTATACAGAAGGCTAAAAGCCCCAGTTCTTGCTTTATCATCTCTTGTAAGCACTGTTATGTCATCTTCACGAGAAAGTCTCACAAACCATGACAACATGTGTCAAACACAGGAAGTGTGTGTCTTTGCACAGGAACAGCGAACACACTGTGCGACTCACAACAGGATGTTTAGGCAACTGAGAGTACAAACCATGACCTTAGGAATGACCCTGAGCTGAGTCATCACAAGTCTTGAATATGAAACACTTCAGAAGATTTTTTTTGATTTATTTGCATGAATAGTATGTCTTGAAAGAAACAATATAAGATGTTTTAGGGTGCAAACTGTAAGAAAAATAAGTACAAGCTCACATTTATTCCTCACTCCATTTCTTTACTGAACAAACAGTAGAGTGGAGGTGGTCAGTTCCACATACACACCCCTGACACTGACGTAGGACATTCTTATATATTTAGGCGCAATTTATATTCGGACTGTTGTTGGATAGTTGGACGTTTTTGTTTTTTTTAACCTTTTAATGATGTTTTTAATGATATGCTGCTATTTTAAGTGTGATGTGATTGTACTGTGTTAAAGGATGAGCTGGTGATGCAAGACAAATTTACGAGCAATCGGACAATAAAGTATTATCTTATGTTAAATGACTGTCATCAGTCTGGTAGATTCACTGGGATGATTTCAATAAACACAAATTTGAAGCTGCTTTTCAAAACTCATGAACACACAAAGCAAAAGAAGTCTCAGTGGAGAACTTTTAAGGTGTAGTAAGAGGACCTAACCATCTTTTCATTCTTCAGATCATAGAAGAGTTACAGATTTAATGTCAAACATTTTTTTCTTCATAAATAAAGGGGACCCACAGTCTAATCATATATTTCGACTTATATTTTGATACTCTACAGAGCTCGTTCACTGCTTCTCTCTCAAGCCCGTTTCAGACTGGGAGCATGTTTTGCTGCTTATGTTTGCTGCGCGTGTCATGCTCCCAGTCTTAAATAGGCTTCAGGCTCACCTGTAACACCTCTGCTCTGTCTTCTCCTCCTCCACATGATGAAGCTGCATATTCATCAGCATCAGACCATCTCCTATAGGGATTGCAGAGTCTTTGACACTTTTGCAGCATCTTGATTTACTGTTTTTTTTTTTTTTTTTTTTAATTTGACGTTTATTTACAGTTCCAATCGATCATTTTAGTGAGTTCTGTTTTCTCTGAAAACTTTCACTTTCAAGCAGGAGCTGTGTGGGGATGGGAGAGGGGTAAACGGAGACGTGATCAGACCAGTTAACAGTCAACAGTCAATATAAAGGGTCAGCGTAGCCGTAGAGCCAGTTCATATAGATATAGATAAATGAATAAATCATACTGGTCCAAAAGTGCGTCCGTCGCCAAATAGTGAAACCATCCCTGCTTGCAGAGTCGTCTAGGCATCTCCATTGTAAACAACCCAGGATGGCTAAGGGGGCAGCTCTCTACATTGGTGTTGTGCTCGTAGAGCTATTTAAGACTCTGCGAATTCCTGGTAACTCAGTTCGTGTCGACAGTAGGAGCAAATAACTTTTATCTGACATGATCTGAAAGCTGAACCTGCCATTCAAAAGTGTCTGTCCTTTATCCATTTCTGCTCGCTTGCACTGCATCATGACGGCGCCGCTTCCTGACCTGGCAAACTATGGGATGGGTCGAGGGTCACACAGGATGCACATGCATTAGTCGTGCGACAAAAAATTAGTGCCATTAAAAGTAATTTGGCGTTAACTTTGACAGCCCTACAATTAAGACATAGTAGCATGAATCTCTATATAAAGCTTTTTGCTATAACGGAGGTGGCTGGGGTGGAAGAAGTAAAGCTTTGTCAGCAGCATGGTGCATCAGCATTAATGAAAGCAAGGATTAGTGAGAAGTACATCATATTTAAATGCACGGCTGTGTGGAGAGAAAGAGCTGTGATTGGCTGTGAGAAATGGGAGATGATAACTGGGATCAGCTGACTGTCAGCTGATCACAGCTGGATGTATGACTGCCATGTCCTGCATGAGCTAACACTGAGCTTCATTTGTGAAACATGTTTGGAAACTCTCAAACTTATCTCAACTAGCATGTTATGAATTATCCTATCCACTTTAGCCATTTAACCCAAAACCATAAACATCATCAACCTGACATGCTAGATGGATTTGTTTCACACATCCATCTGGGAAAGCTTCAATAGGAAATGTTTGCGAAAAGGCAGAGGCTTTGAAAAAACTCGGAGTGTGATTGGATGAACGTTCTGTCTGTCACATCTCTACGGGCCAGTCGGAGCAACAAAACATGTGACGTAGCCGCTATCGAGCTGCACGTGCACAGCTACTGAGGAATAACGCAAAACATAGCGACTATAGACATGTAAGTACTCAACTTTTGTTGTTTTAGAAAAGAAAACAACTCACCGCTGTTCTTTATTCTTCTTTTAATGAAGAAATGTTGTCAAATTCTGATAAAACTGGCTCTTTAGCAGCATCCATGCTAATCTCTTCCTCCATAACTGCACCAGCTCTTGCTGCTGCTTGTTTACGCTTGTCACGACTCTGCTGCGCCTGAAAGTACTGCCCCTCATTGCTGATTGGTCCTGTCACTTTCTAACCAGACCCAAATGGTTCAGATCGGAGCCTTGCAAGATGGATTCGCCAGTGAAAAACAAGGAAACAAGCGTATCCATCTGCTTTGCAAGGTTAAAACACCATTGCAGCAGCTGAATACATATACATGTACTCCATATGCAAACAGTGGACTGTAGAGACTAGCAGAATTGTATTTGTCCAGCAATATAATTCAACCTTGTCAGTCGACATGGTTGTGTGGCTTACTTGGCATCCTTTGACTGTCAACAAATGCATCAAATGTAGTCTAAGAGGGAGAGGAATAGCAGCACTGCGTGTTTTACAACAATGCAGTTAAAGACCTTCAGTGGGCGCCAAAGTGCACCAAACTGAATTTCTTCATAATGTTTCTTTGAAAAGTAAGAACTTCTCTTTTCCAAAATAACCTAAGTACCATTTTTCATTCACAAACAGAAACAAGGAAATGTCTTCTACAACGGCACTGTAAAGAACAACCACTGACACATTCATGTACTCTCATTGCATAATCCCCCTCTATGTCTCCCTCACCTACATCCATCCCCAGAAACCACACAGAAACACACGTACACAAACTCAGTGGTGATAAGTCTTATGTGTTAGCAACACGCCTGCCTAATTGTGTTTTTCTTTCCCCTCTGAGGGTCGCCTGAGCCACTCCTTTTAGACACACTGCAGGAGGAATTCCTGATCCATTTTAAGCTCCAACGAGAATGTTGATAAGTCTGTAGATTACTGCCCAACATGTTTATGATAGCCTATTATTCTCTACGCTTCATCCGGGCCCAGTGCGTGCTTTTGTTACTTAGCACAACTATTTAGGTCATAGTATAATCTCTTAGGGAGCGTGGTGGATGGTGAAATATCAGAGAAAAAAGGCTCTAAAGGAAGCAAATCTTGCCCTGTCAAGCTGTATCTTTATTTTTGGTTATGTAACAGTTAACTCTAACCCAGTAGTCTGATTGAAAAAGGGGCAATATATGACTTCTGATGTCAAGAAAAAGATCTCTGAGAGTTTAGACCAGGTATATTCATTCTCTAATTAACATATAGCTGTCTTTATTTTAATGATGAAACTGATATCTCCGCTAGATTAAGAAATTAAAAGTCACCAGAAGTTCAATAACGTCCTTGAGCACAATGACAGATGGAGAGCTTGGCTGAAGGTCAGAACTCCAACCCCTGCAGTCGTCAAACATGTGCCACATGCGAGATCTGAACAAGTTAATGGATAACTTCACTCATGGTCCAAAACTGTTTAACAACAAAAATAACAATAATAATAATAACTATAATCCACTTGTAACGAGAGTGAGGGAATCCCAACAGTGATTACTGCACAACAAGCAGCATCTAAACACATCTTAACACTGTCCAAGGGCATGATGGAAAAACTCAGCCCCCCAGATTTGAAATTGCAGTGGGTAGATCTTAGATTAATGGATCAGGGAGTTAAAAGTAGAGTTAAAATTACACTTTAAGAGTTCAAATCATCTCTGAAATGTCTGACACTGAAAACTCAACCCTCCAGTTTTAGCTTTGTACTGTTCAAAAATATTCATGTGAACAATTATCCCTGCTAATACATAGTACATAGATGTTTTATACTTCATGCATTCTTATACATTTTTGCTTACTGTATACATACAGTCATGGACAAAAGTATTGGCACCCCTGGAATTTTTCCAGAAAATACATCATTTCTCCCAGAAATGGTTGCAATTTCAAATGTTTTTGGTATACACGTTTATTTCCTTTATGTGCATTGGAACAACACAAAAATCTGGAGAAAAAAAGAAAAAATTGACACAATTTTACACAAAACTCAAAAAATGGGCTGGACAGAATTATTGGCACCCTTTGAAAATTGTGGGTAAATCATTTTATTTCAAGCATGTGATGCTCATTTAAACTCACCTGTGGCAGTAACAGGTGCTGGCAATCTAGAAATCACACCTGAAGCTACTTAGAATGTCTCAAAGTTGACTCAACCTTTGTGTTGTGTGCCTGTGTGTGTCACACCAAGCATGGAGAAGAGAAAGAGGAGCCCAGAATTGTCTGAGGACTTAAGAAGCAAAATTGTGGAAAAATATGAACAATCTCAAGGTTTCAAGACCATCTCCAGAGATCTTGAAAGTCCTTTGTCCACTGTGCGTAATATAATCAAGAAGTTTATAACCCATGGAACTGTGGCTAATCAACCTGGACATGGATGTAAGAAAAAAATTGACAAGAATGCAATGCAGGATAGTTGGAATGGTGGATTAACATCCTCAGTCAACTTTCACACAAATTCAGGCTGTCCTGCAGACTCAGGGTGCAAAAGTGTCAGCTCGGACCATATGTGGTCATCTGAATGAGATGGAGCGCTATGGCAGGAGACCCAGGAGAACCCCACTGCTGACAAAGAGACATAAAAAAGCCGGACTGGAGTTTGCAAAAATGTACCTGAGTAAGCCTCGATCCTTCTGGGAGAACATTCTGTGGACAGATGAGACTAAGGTAGAGCTTTTTGGAAAAGCACGTCATTCTACTGTTTACAGAAAACAGAATGAGACCTACAAAGAAAAGGACACAGTACCTACAGTCAAACATGGATGTTTTGGGGTTATTTTGCTTCCTCTGGCACTGGGTGCCTTGACTGTGTGCAAGGAATCATGAAATCTGGAGACTATCAAAAGATTTTGCGCTGCAATGTAGGGCCTAGTGTCAGAAAGCTGGGTCTGCGTCAGAGGTCATGGGTGTTCCAGCAGGACAACAACCCCAAACAAACCTCAAAAAGCACCAAGAAATGGTTGGAGACAAAGCGCTGGAGAGTTCTGAAGTGGCCAGCAATGAGTCTGGATCTAAATCCCATTGAACACCTATGAAGAGATCTCAAAACTGCTGTTGCAAGAAGCACCCTTCAAATCTGAGAGACCTGGAGCAGTTTGCAAAAGAAGAGTGATCCAGAATTCCAGTTGAGAGGTGTAAGAAGCTTGTTGATGGTTATAGGAAGTGATTGGTTTCAGTTATTTTTTTCCAAAGTTGTGCAACCAAATATTAAGTTGAGGGTGCCAATAATTTTGTCCGGCCGATTTTTTGAATTTTGTGTAAAATTATATAAATTTTGTCTTTTTTCTTCAGATTTTTTGTGTTGTTCCAATGCACATAAAGGCTATAAACATATGTATACCAAAAACATTTGTAATTGCAACAATTTCTGGGAGAAATGGTGTATTTTCTGGAAAATTCCAGAGATGCCAATACTTTCGTCCATGACTGTATTTGCTCTATTGTTATATTAGCGTTCATTCCCACTTTATTGTTGTATTTCTTGCTTTTCCTGTGTGGGTTTAACTTGAACTCCCTTTAAGATCAGCAAAGTATTTATCAATCAATCTATCTACCTTGGCATGGCAAGTTTTTCAACCAAAATGTAAGTTTAAATTACATTTAGTTCAAAAACTCATCTCTATACTTCAGAGAGAGATTTTCAGGCAACAAAAGCCAAACTACTCTCTTTGTCTTGAATCTAAAGGTTTGTTCGGCATTGTGACGATGCTCTGTTGTTCATAAATCATGATTAGTGGCGTGCTGAGATGCGATTTCTTTCTTTTCTCTCAGATTAATGCCTCCTGTTATGGCTCATATTTCAACAACAATAATAGCTGCTAAATGTCCCTCGCTGCCATAAAAACGTCCAGGCCATCAGGCGCACACACTAAAAGATGGGGAGAAAGAGGGGCCGTAACCCTTCAGCCTATGAAAATGCCATTGATGTTAACTATCTGCCTGTGCCCTGGCAGAAATACCGCGGTTAACCCTGAATTGTACGTATCAGAGTGTAGCAGAGACGGGAGTCTAAATATGTCTGCTGTATGAAATGTTATGTCTCTTTGATGTTAAGGCTTTGATTTACGAAGCGCCATCTTTATCATTACCCTGCTTCTGTTTTTTAAAGCCATCAGAGTGTATTGCATCTTTGTGTTTGAGCTGCGTAAGTACATCAGCAGGGTGAAAGATAAATAAGTACAGAGGTAAAAGAAAGGCCAAGGCTGTGAGGATGGCGACGGTTCCTTTGAAGTGTGCACGCCTTTTTTTGTGGTTGTGAGTGTGTACATGTGCAGAGTATTTGCATGTCACCAGGCAGTCTGTTGTCTGTTTACCTCATTCATCTGTGTTCACACTAAGGTTAGGCCAGCTGTGCCCCGTCAGAGACGTCTCTGTTGGGTGACACACCTGTGTTTACAGTCAGGGGACCATGTAAACAACAGCGTTCGTTTGTGCGAGTGTCTGTCCGCCCACTCTGGGATCATATAGCTTAGCAGCTTTTGTAATGAGTGGCTTTTGCAGGTAGACGGCGACTGGCAGACTAACGTGTCATTATACCCGCCGCTGCTCTGTCATTGGGAGGGCAGCTGTATTAAAGAGGCAGATGGATCTGAAACAAAGGCACAAAGTCGCTCACATTCTTTGTTTGTTTCATTCCTACACTGTACTTATACTCGCGGTGTTTACCCTCGAGGCTTTCAGCTGACCTAACCTGTTTTTCTTTTTGTTGTTTGTGTTAAATTCAGATTCATCAGATGGACAAGAAGATGGACTCGGTGCTGCGGATGCTGATGGAGCAGTTCAAGCCTAAACCTGAGATGATGACCAAACCGTCTTTACGCAGGGTGACGATCCAGAAGCGCATGGGTGTAAGCATCGACGAGGGGCCCTGATGATGCAGCAGTGATGGTCACATAGCGGTATGACAAAGGAGTTCACATAAAACAGCCTAGCACCCTACATTGGGGCTAGTTTGCACATTCAAGAGGACTCAGTCTTCCAAAACAAACTTCCCTCTCTTAAAGACTTTCTCATAGACATTTATCCCCAGAATGAGAACAATTTTGCTCTATGGCTTGAGGGCAAAAGAAACCAAGAAAGGGACTCACGCTGAAGAAAAAAGCTCACTGACCTCCTCTTCCTGATGATTTTTGGCCTTGTTTTAGGTCTAAATGTAGCTCTCTTTTCCCTCAGTCTTCCCCTCCAGCAGAGTAACCCAAGCTGCAGCACGCTTCACAAATTTATTCCACTATACATTAACCCTCATAATCACACCACTCTAATAATGTTAATTTATGTGTGGCCTGTCACTGAGCTGCATTCCTCCACTCCAAATATTATTCCAAAGCTAACTAACCCAGTAATGAAGTCGTAATGCAATCAAAGCACTCAAGCTCCCCAAAGACGTGAAGAAAAAATCGGAGAGGCCGCCTGTGGCAGAGGCATTCCTCAAGGCCTTCTGATTATCTTGGCACCATGCACGCCCAGTACACAACAGGGTTATTTCCATAGCCACATATCCAACCAGCCTAAATGTACTTAGGCTGAGGCGGGTGTTTGTTAGTAGTGATCGAATAACACAGGGAAGGGTGGATGATCTGTTGATTTTTGCCCTGTGCTAGGCACCGGAAGGCTTGAGTGAAGGAAATAAGAGGCAAAGAAATAGGTTTCAGCCAACGTGATTCTGATTTATATCCATGTCAAAGCTAATAAAAATTGAAAACCTGCCTTGACAAGCTCTTGTGTTGTGTTACTGGAGCACATGCCAAAGTTATGGCATGGGTTTTTAAGTTGGCATCACTCCTAAGAATATTTCAAACCATTTAAATCATTTCAAAGTCACAAAAAAATTTCCAAGCAGTAGAATAATTATGAGACTAGGGGTGTCTCATATTTTACCGATCCCATCACCAATCATCAGCCAATATGGATAAAAATACAGATCACATTTTGTGTTTTGATATAGTGGTGAGTTTAGCAGTTGGTCTACTTAACTTTGTAGTGTACTTGGATGCCCAACAGGTGGCAGCAAAATTTCAGAAAAGGAGCACAAAGGTCATCCTTATTCAGTCAACGAGATGCTTTTACCTGCTATACCGTTAATCAGAGCAGCCCTAAACCTAAGATAGTATCTCTGCAGACCACAGATCTCAGATATCCCCCCTTGCAGACCAATAGTGTAAGGCACCCCTATAGGAATGGAAAAACAAGCTGAAATTCTCAAAATAAAATGGGATTTAACTTCTGATTAGGGTCAGGGTGAGGGTTAATATACCAAAAATTAGCCTAAATCTGACCTGCCAAACCTGGTTACAAAATCTTTAATAAAGCTGAGTAAACAGACTGCTTGCAGCAGAAAAGCTTGTCCTTTGTAAAAACTAATGCAGCCTATGTAGCCAATGCTGAATCTAATGAAGCTAATTATGTAGGGCATGTAGCTAAATCTTAAGCTAACATTGCCAAGTTAGATTCATTAGATACAAAGCTAACATAGCTTTGTAGCCAAAACAGCTAATGCAGCTAAATCTAAAGCTAATGAAGCTAGATTGGCTACAAAGCTACATAGGTTTAGGCTAAAGTAGCTTACATAGTTAAAGTAAACAAAGCTAAAACATAATTACACTAGCTTCGTAGTTAACATTACTATGTAAGCCAGTGTTGCTACATTATCTTCAGCTTTAGCAATGTGCACTTTAGCAAACGTAGCTAAAGCTTCTTAGCTACATTAGCTACAAAGATATTGAAGCTAGAGTAGTTATGTTACCTATAGCTAAAGCTAACAAAACTAAAGCTGGCTACATCAGCATGGTCAAATGTAGCATAAGCTAATGTAGCTGTAGCTTCAGCTATGTTAGCTTCATTAACTTTAGCTGAACTTCATTAGCTGTTAGAATATTTTCATGGAGGACAAGCTTTTTTCCTTTAAGCAGACTGTTTACTTGAATTTATCAAACATTCTTTAATCAGGTTTTGCACGTCAGGTTTTTGGCTTTTAACTTTTGGTATCCTAACCCTTACCCTAATACCCTAACACTAACTAACTAAAGTTTTAGCGTGTGTTTCATCTTTGGCAGAGCCGGTGTTTCCCAGTAATGGTCTGCAAGGGGTAGTGTCTGAGAGCTGCGATCTGCAGACAGTCTTGGAAAAAAGTGGGGGAAAATTGCTGTGGCCTTCAAAATCTCTGGTAAGTGGGCTTTAGCTTCCTACAGCACTGAGTGTGTTAACTATAAGTGTTCTATAGCGAGCAGTCTAATAGCTATAACAAGTAACTAGAAGCCATAGCATACTCACCGGTAAAGATCTACTTGAAGGTTCACCCACAGAAACCTTGTTCCAGCCTCTTTTTCTCTAGGTAGTGTATTTTTATTCTTTTCTCATGTTACAGAAGGGGAGGATATGTCTCTCCACGACTCCACCAGTTTCACCTCTACCATTGTACACTTTACCAGGTGTATGATGGTAGATAATCCCAAAAGGAATCTAGTCTTTGCAAAATCTTCATCTGTTACCAAAATTTTGACATGTTGACACATTGTTGTTTTGATGCTAATGGTGTCAGAAAGCTGCTCTTCATAAAGTTTCAACAGTATTCTTGTGAATGGAATACAGCCTTAGGTGGCTTCAAGACCTTATATACGTTGACCTCAAACACTTTCAGGCCCTTCACAACTCCCACCACCACCATCATCCTGCTTAATATCCTCCTTTACCCTCCTGAGAGGGGCTCACTCTACTGTGTGCAATCTCAAATAAATTCAGCCCATTAAATGTCTGATTATTTTCCTTCTCCAAAGCTAATTACGTGCTGAATTCCTGGTGAGGGGAGATTACTCACTGTGCACGACTAATGAAATAAAACACTGGAAAATGTGCAGAATTTTAAACAGGAGGAGCAGCCACCGTAATTCTATGTGAAAAGTTTGGAGAGTATCGGGCTACGCACGTTTGAAAACAAGAGAGGAGACAATGCTCTCTGTTTGTTCCGACGGGACGCCAAGGCATGTACAAAGAAGAAGTAGAAAATAGCTCTAGTGACTCTATGAAAGGCGTCCCATAATTATAGCATGCACATTCCTAAAAGGACGGATGCACACACAAATACACACAAAAGAGGGGTGAAAAAGGGAAGGGGAAAGAGGAAAGGCTTTCTTCCTGCACTAGTATGTCTATTTTATATTTTTTGCTGTGGTTTAAATAGCTGATATTTATCTTAATTTAAATAAAGTGGTTGTATTTTATCTTAAAGGCACTTGATATATATTTATTTGCCTGTCTGTTCTTGTGTACAGTTTTATAAGAGTTGTAAATAGAAACATTGCCTTATTGTACTGTATTTATTTTCATGTGGAAAGATTAATCCGGGTCATGTCTGATTGTAGGAGTAAAGTGAGGCTCCTGTTGTACAGATGGATGGAAATGATTGTAAATTATATTCATGCACACCCTCTGCACTGTAGCTTTGCTGTAAATAATAAAACTCCATTTCATTATGCTCTGGTCTGTTCTCTCAGCTTGGGACGAATCAGATTTCCAGGTCATCTATTCCATAATTTGCTTTTGTTGGACAGGAATTCTTGTCTTTTTTGGGGGACGTTTTTTTTTTTTTTTTTTTTTTTCAAATCTCCACCGCTGAGTTGGGTCAAGGTAAGCCGCTCCAAGGCCGGAGTTTCTATCCAAATCAAATCTCTTCAACTTTTCATTTCTCTGAATTCCTCTCACAGTGCAATCACCATGAAAGCGGGAAGAGAAAGAAGAAATAACACATTCACAGCACCCACTTTCAACGACAAAAATCCACAAGCAGTTGAACAAGGCGAGCAGAGAAAAAAGGAGAATATGTCTCATGTTACCACTCAATTATAATTGCCTTCAAAGGCCAAAAAATACTGGGGATGTCCCAAGATCAGCACAGTCTAGCGACGAGAGAGAGAGAGCAATGAGAGGAGGGAGGGACATCCTGTGGGAGGGAGAGAAAGAGGGGAGTCAGGATGACAGTCAAGAGAGCAAAGCCATTTTCAATTAGCCAGAGAGACAACACGGGCTGTAGGGGTGCAGTGCTCTGCTGCCTTTTGTCCTCCTCTGCTTTCTGTCATTGCTAGAGGATTTTGGCAGAAAGAGCGAGAGGAGGGGGAGCAAAAGAGAGACCCCATGGCTACCTCCGTGTGCAGAGGCCACTCTGTGTCACCCCCGTGCTCCTCTTTCATCTCAAGACGAGACAGAGAGAAGAGAGAGGCTGACTCCCACTTCAAAAGACAGTTTGATCTCAGAAGTACACAGGAGCACAACTTTCAAAGAGGATCAGAGGAAGCAGTTAAAAGGAGAATATAAGAGACACACTGTCGCAGACGCAGGACAGTGAAACCTGCCAATCCCAGAGGGTGGACAAGGGCGAGCTCATGCCAGGTCATGAAACGTTACACTCTGTGAGCTGTGGCTGCGGTCCGTGTCGGCTTTGATGTTGCCACCTGAGAGACACCCAGAATAGAACAAACTTACATTGTGCTGTTAAAAAATGTTCAAGTGAAAATGAAACCAACTTTTGTGTTATCTGAACATTTAACACATAAAAAGGCACAATTAGTAAGCTGACAGTATTCGTAAAAGTGAAAGACAAGTTTACTTGTGAAGGCATTCAATGTGCTTTATACAAATAAAGGAAACAGCCAAGAGAGGAGCAAACTTAAATACAGTTAAAATAGTGCAGGTTTCAGATTGGACAATTTTCTGCAAGCTTCCACTAACAACGACCTCTGTTCACATTTTTCATATATTTACACGTACTGTGTCTCAATAGGTTGTTTGCAATCACATGATCCTAAGTGCAAAAAATTGCAACTCTGCGAGTGTCCACTTTAGGCTGGCTGCAGGAACACCGGAAGTCCCATTTGAGCACCTGTTAATAAGCCGTTTTTTACACTAGATAGAAACTGGTTTACACCTTGGTTCAAAAAACAAATGTGTCTCATTAGCTAATGTCTTCATGTCCTCTCACTGTACGAATGGTGAATTGTTTTGTACCACAATCGTTTTGATTATATTTAGGAAAAACCTCACTGTGCACTGATTGGCGTGTCTAAGGCCCCATCCACACGGAGACAAAAATGATACATGGCTGTTTCGTTTTGAAAAAGTTTTCCGTACGGGATCATTTCAAGAAATATCTACGTAAGCATGGAACCACTGAAATGACTGAAAACGCTGTAGTGCGTTTGCCAAGCCTGTACGTGGCACTGTATTGCTGCCACGGAAATGGACCAAAAGAGAGAGGAAGATCACAGGAAACTGACACAAACTTTCTTCTAGTAGCCCTTCTGGTTGTTCTCTGCTTTGGATTTAAGAACATATGGTGTATGTGTTTCGCGGTGCTGGTAAAGGAGCAACAGATTTTGCTGTAAAAGCCATAACAAGCTAGTCGCTTCTGCAGCACGAACACAACCCTGTATTCCACCATTGTTGTTTTGGCCGGACCCGCGCAGGCATGGTGAGAGAGCTACGCTATGTGTGACGTAATTGTTTCAAGAAAGATGCGGTTGGCCGTCCACAGGGAGACAAAACGGTAGTTGTTTACGGATTTGTGCACTCTGGGACCCGTTTTCAAAAAGTATCGTTTACAGTCACCCAAAACGCCATTTCCGTATGGATGAAACGCGATACAACAAAGATATTCAGATAAAAATATTAATATCTGGTTAACAGAAGCTACGTTTCTGTCAACCAGAATGCTAGCTAAAAAAACAAAACAATTTGAATCTCATTAATCTAGAATAGGTACCCCATCATGACAAAGTGAAAACAGGATTTTAGAAAATTCTGCAAATTGGTGAACAATCAAAACAGAAATATCATTGTCATAAGTATTCAGATCCTTTGCAAAATCATTTGAAATTTAGTTCAGGCTCCTCTCATTTATCTGTACCACAGCCGAGATGTTTCTAAACCTTAATTAGTGTCCAGATAAGTGGAGGGATGCAGTGATGTCTGCTCTTCGGGAGCTTTGTCCCATCTCCACACAGGATCCCTGGAGCTCCGTAAGGATGACCATCAGGTTCTTGGTCACCTCACTCATGAAGTTCCTTCTCCCCCAATTTCTCAGCTTGGCCAGACGACCAGCTCCTAGAAGAGTCCTGGTTATGCCAAACTTTTGAGGCAACTGTGTTCTTGGGAACATTCAGTGCAACAGAAAGGTTTTTGTAGCCTTCCACAAATCTGGGCATTGCAACAATCCTGTCTCGGAGCTCTGCAGGCAGTTCCTTTTGACCTTGTGGCTTAATTTTTGCTCTGATATGCATTGTCAGCTGTGAGGCCTTCTATAGAGAGGTGTGTGCCTGTACAAATCATGTTCAATCAGTTTAACTTACCACACAGGTGGACTCCAATCAAGATGTAGAAACATCTCAGCAATGACCAAGAGATATGGGAGGAACCTGAGCCAAAATTCAAGTGTCGTTTCAAAGAGTCTGAAAACGTATGTCAATGTAATATTTCAGCTTTTTTTTTTAATCAATTTGCAAAAAAATCTAAAATTCTGTTTCACTTTATTATGATGGATGGTCCCTCTCCTGTGTAGTCTGCAGGACATAGCGTCCTTGGTTTCCAAAAAGAATTCAGATTTTGATTCATGTGACCACAGAACAGTTTTCCATTTTGTCTCAGTTCCATTGTAAATGAGCTTTGGCCCACAGAAGACAGCTGCGTTCCTGGATCAAGTTGAAAGATGGCTTCTTCTTTGAATGATACAGCGTTAACTTGCATTTGTGAATGGTACGGCCAACTGTTGACAGACAATGGTTTCTGGAAGAGTTCCACAGCCCAGTACAGAATCATGATCACAAACAAGCAATGCTGGCCTTCAAACTTGAACCTTGACTCCTCTGAATCTTTTGACGATATCATGGACTGTAGATGATGGAATATTCAAAGTCTAAGCAATATTACATTGTGGAACATTTTTCTGAAATTGTTTGGCACAGTTTTTCACAGTCTGGTAAATCTTTGCCCATCTTTACTTTTGAGAGATTCTGCTTCTTTGAAATGCTCAGTCATGTTACTGACCTGTTGCCAATTAGCCTAATTAGCTGCCAAACGCTCCTGTAGCTGTTTTTCATTAGTACCACTCATTTCTCCAGTCTTGTATTGCCCTGTCCCTACTTTTTTGAGATATGCTGCTGCCATCAAAATCACGCTGAGCCACTTTTATTCAGTGAAATGGTAAAAATGCTTCTGTTCCAACATCTGATATGTTCTTTATGCTCTATTGTGAATAAAACGTAGGTTTAAGAAATTGGCAAATCATTGCATTTAGTTTTTATTAACATTTCACACAGCGCCCCAACTTTTTTGGAATTGGGTTGCACTTTGAGTCTCATAAACCTTAGTCCCATTGGTTGAAAATCCATAACAGTCCATTTATATTAAGTATCACTTAATGTTACATTTAGAAATCAAACATTTTTAATAAAAAGCCATGAAGAGAAGATAAAACAAAGGAGCTGATTTACCAGAGTATTTGAAAAGCCACATACAGCACTCAGAGAGAGCTTATACAACTTAGATACCATTATGCCCATATAGGTGTATTTTTTTTGCTTCCTAAAAGAATAGGATAAAAAAAATAAAAGTGTGTGGAGGTCGCCCGGCTGTGGGGCCGCGCCTGCCCACCATGGGGGAGCCTGGAGGCCACCTGTCTGCGGAGGCCTCCAGGCATGCAGGGGCCCAGCAGTGCTATATGAAAGCAGATATGACTCAACAGGTGTGTGTGCTTATGTGTGTTTGTACTGTGTCAGGCAAGGTTGTGACAAACAATGTGAGCAGCTGATGCCAGCCTCTCTGTCAGGAGTCGTCCTTAAATAGCCGAGGCCGGCAGTTGCCTGTGGAACAGTTGTTGCCGCTCTCTGTCCTCTCCCAGCATGCACCTCTTTACCGTAAGAATATTTCACATTCCCATTTTCGGTCCCCGAGTGTAAAATAGACTGCCCTAGTTTGTTCTGATTGGCTTAAAACCATCATAAAACACCCAATAAACACACACTTGTGATCCCATTAGAGTCCAGTATTAATGGGTTTCAATAAGAACAAATCCCAGCTTGAACAGGAACTTAAAGGGAGTTTCTTGGAACAAAAACATTGAGTTCATGCTTTACAATTATTATTGGCTTTAGAAAAAAGGATTCAAGTCATTTTTTACGGTTATGGTGAGCAGGCAGATTGGTATGAATGAAGGCAAGGTTAAGCTTAGACATGGCTATTCAGGTTACACCTAACAGCACATCTAAGATGTCAAAATCCCTGTTAAACCCTCTTATTACTGAAGTATTGACTTGGTTTCCATGGCTTCCTTGTGGGAAAAGCAGCAGTGTTTAAGTTCCTGATCTTAAATCGCTCCCAGTCGTTGCATCCCCATTTCAGAATACTGTTTTTGATGCAGCTTTTCACCACGGCAACAGATACAGTCACCCTTTGACTCTTGTGTTCGGTGTGAGCAGGGCGACATCACCCCATGGGATAATAAATCAACCAAAGGCCAGGAGGTTAGACTGACCCCCTGTGACATTTGCCCTTACGAGATTTCCCTCAGCCATATGTCTGCGGCTCACCATCCCTCCCCCTTCCCTCCCCTCTTAGGACCAGAGGAGGAAAGCTCAGCAGCCAAAAACAACAGCACAAACCGGGCCCGTTCACTTTCACATCCTGGGTCCATCCCAGCCACAGAAACCCCCTCCTAGCGCCAGCCTAGCTAAGTGTGACTGCTGCTAATGTGCCGTTGTGGCTGCTGTGGATTTCAGCAGAGGACTACTTGCATGTAAAGGGGGGTGACCAAAGGAAAGCTGGCTATATAGGTCATATTATTGGGGACTTTTCCCCCCAGACAGGGAGAGAATTCCAGGCCAGAAACTGGAAGGACTTCAGTGGTGTGCTGGGGTTTGGCCCGCCGAGGCAGAATGTCAGGCATGGTGGACAGCTGCAGCATGGAGCTACTGTAAAGACAGAAGAGGGGGGTGTTTCAAAACAACAGATATGTTGTAGAGCTTTGAACGTCACTGTTGGGTTTGTTTGTATCGGTAAAAGCATTTTTAAAGAGAAAAGGGAAGTAGTGAACAGTGTGAATCAAAGGGTTACAGTTACTTGGAAAGCTTGTCAAATATGGTTTCACTTTTACACATTTCTACAAAGAATACAAATTCTGGTAAACGACATGAAGAATTGGGTCAAGAGGATGATTAGAAGATAAGGCAGGCGCAGATTTCTATTTAGCCATTAACCACTATCAAATTCAACAAGCTGATTTTCTAAGAAGGGGTGTTGTGTAAAACGTGAAGAAAACCAGAGTGTGATGGTTTGCTTAACATCACAGCTCCGTTTTTAATTGAAAAAAAGCACAAAGACAACATGTCAAGTATTGAAGCTGAGAAATTCTGTTGTTTTTGGATAGTTATATACTCATTTTAGATTTCTGGCCAGCAGCACACTTCAAAAAGTTGAGACAGGCTCATGTTTGCTGCTGCAGCATCACCTCCTTTTTTAAAACTTTTTTTTTAAACACTTTGTAAGCACTGGAAAGTGATGAGTCTAGTTTCCATGAATTGGATATTTGATTTTTTTTTTTTTTCCCCATTCTTTCCTAATATGTAGCTCATGGTCTTCTTCGGCATTATGTACTAAACATTTTCAGGATAGTTGGATGAACTTAAAAAAATACTTAAAATGGTAACATACAATTGAATTAAGTTTTCCCAAACTCAAATGATCAGGTTGTATTAACACAATTCCTTTAGGCCAAATGTATTTAAGTTAAATCAACTTAATTTTACTTGTACATTTATGTCAGATTAACTTTTTTAAGTTGAAATGAAGCTCAGCATGAGTTCATGCAGAACACAGTAGTCACATGCCCCCCTGTGATCAGCTGATGGCCAGCTGATCCCAATTATCAACACCCAGCTCCCACAGCCAATCACAGCTCTTTCTCTCAACACAGCAGTCCATTTAAATATGACGTACTTCTCACTAATCCCTGCTTCCATCAATGCTGATGCACCACGAAGCTGCTGGCAAAGCTTAACCTCCTCCACCCCAGCCTCCTCCTTTATAGCATAAAGCTTGTTGCACACTCATAATGAGATTCATGCCACTATGGATTAATTGCTTTTGAACTCATTTTAGTACGTATTGTCATTAATGTACCAATCCATATTGGGGTTTCTAGCTATGCGCTCCCTGAAAAGTCAAAGCATGCCGCTAACCCAAGAAGCATCTGTTGAGCAGAGCCTTCTCCGCCAAGTTAAACTACAAAACTACATTTTGCAATGAAATGGTTAAATGTATGAAACTTTCCTAAATTTAAAAATTCTGTTTATATCCAAATTAAAACAACATGTTTAACTACTTTTTTGTAAAGCTACATGTTTGTTATACACTGCAATTCTCCCTTTTTTCTATCACATCTCTTGAACACTTATGTTACTCAAGGCAGGCCAACTTCAGTTACAATGAGAATGTGAGAATAACTGAAAGGTACGTTGAACGAGTAAATCCTATTCCATCAAGTTCCATGAACACTCCATTTTATATTGTGGTTGCTCCCCACAGGCCGGACCGGTATTACTGTGTCAGTAACTTTACTAATGGTGCCGAATTGTCTAATGTGTTCCGGGTAAACGCTGCAGATTAAAAGAAGACTGTCAAATAATTTCAGTGCAATACAAAAAATACTCAGAGTGATCAGGTACTGTTACTCAAAACTAAAAATACAGCTAGTCAACTGAGGAAAAAGGAGCTGAAACAGCTACTTTGAATTTTTAAGTTAACAAAACTGTTCAGTTTCACAGTGCAGGACAGTTGTGTGGTTTCTCAAGGAAAAGTTTATGTAATTGGATGCATGTTTTCTCCTCAGCACTGCTTTATCAAGACAAGTGAAAGGAGGAAAACAGAAGTTTGTGTGCAAAGATAAATGCAGTTTCAACCAGGGACAATCTCGTCATACGTTTTACCATTTGCAAAATGGATGTTTCCTGGGTTAGTCAAGCAACATACTTTGACTTTCAAGCGGGCATGTAGGTAGAAACCCCCATGGAGGTATTTATTAATGACAATGCATACTGAATACAATAAAATCATTTCAAAAGCAATTAATCCATATTAGCAGTATACGAGTGCAACAAGCTTTATGCTATAAAGGAGGAGGCTGGGGTGGAGGAGGTGAAGCTTTGCCAGCAGCAGTGTGGCGCATCAGCATTAATACAAGCAGAGATTTGTGATAAGTATGCCATATTTAAATGTATTGCTGTGTTGAGAAAGGGCTGTGATTGGCTGGGAGCTGGGAGGCAATAATTGGGATCAGCTGATCATGGCTGGGCATGCGATTAATGTGCCCTGCATGAACTCAAGCTCAGCTTCATTTTTAAGGAGTTCTTACAAACCAAGCAAATGTGCAATTCTAGGCCTTATAATACCTAGGCCTTAACTTATAATATCAAAAGGTGCACAAAAGTTGAAATCAGAACTGTTGTGTTGTCCTCACTTCGGTTTAGAGCATAGACAAACTTGACTCAAGCACATGCTCAGATGGTTCAGCTTGAAACAAGAGTTGAATGTATTTTTTCACCAAGTAATTAAACATTACTTGATAAAGCTTAATAAACACATACACCTGACTCTCAAGTAAAGTTAACTTAATTTAGGGGAGTCTGGATTGCTATCAGGGGTTACACTGTAGCCTCAAGGCACACCATTGTGCCTCCCTACATCATTTGAGAAACACTGGCCTAACCAACAGCAGAGCTTACCTGCTAACAAGCTTAAACAATTTTGTAATATGTTTTTATACGGTCAAATGATATTGAGTTGTTCCATGAGGCAAGCATTTCACAACTTTTCCACTTTTGTTGTTACTGTCCCAACTTTTTTGAGAGGTGTTACTAGAAAAAAGTCATAATGGACTTATATTATATAGCTTTTATATCTATTAGTTCTTGTCTATATTTAGTTTTTTTTCCAAATCATGACATCTTGTTAATATTTTTATTTTACACCATGTCCCAACTTTTTTGGAAACTGTGTCGTACTACTTTTACTTTTCACTAAAGAGCTACACTTGTGAAAAAAATCCACATCTCCTGGTTTACTACCCACCTATCTACTGTTACATGTGCACAGCAAAGTGGCTCTAAATCCCCAAAACAGCAACACCATATTCTGCAGAGAGCGACAATTGAAAAGAGAGTGAAAAATTGAATATAACGAAAGCCAATGAACCGCATTCACTGCTGTCCAAAAGCAGAGGTGGGTTTTATACGCCCTGAGAGTCTGCTTTTCTCATCAAACCCTGTGTTGGAGAACATGTTCACTCATTCTTATGGCAGGCATCTTTTCAACACCAGAGCCGAGGACCGTGTGCAGCACTGAGGCCCCATGAGTCTCCTGATGAGGGCAGCAGAAGGACAAAAAAAAAAATGCTACAAAAAACTAGAAGAAGCATATTCATATGAAATGTGGGCTGCTTTATTGCTCATGAAAAGTGGAAAGTTGATGCATTTCTGGTGCTGATCCAAAACAACCCTGAAGACAATTTTCCATCTGGTGTCATTTCAAGCTGCAGTGTTTCCCCTGTCATTGGTTTAGACATTAAGGGCAGGCCGCCTTACTGGATGGGATGTAATTGGATGTATACTGTGGTCAGTGTTGTAAGATGTATTTTGACTGACTGGAATAATTTCCACACACACTTCTGCAAATGTCCTGAAAGTTGCATCATATGGAAATATTTTGCATCACGTCAAAGTCATGTCACACCCTCACACACCCAGACTGTCATCATGTCAATCTTAGTACAATTATTTTGCTAGTTTATATACTAATGCTGCTTTATTTCCACTGTTCCTGTAGTTTTCAATTAGAGCCTGTCCTGGTTGGTTTACTTCAACTGGATGGACAAAAAAAAAAAACAGTTATTGCAGCTTCCTATAGCTCACTCAGCACAGTATCACTCTGCCTCTAGTTAGAATAGCAGCAGACATAGTTTGTCCTGATTTATGAGAGGGGTCTAGCTGTAGACTGCAGATCTCAGACACCCCCTATTGCAGACCATTACTGTGGGACACCACCTCTTTCAACATGGAAGTGACTGAGTGTCAGTATGTTGAAAATGTTTTATTTTTAATTCAACTTTTTTCAACTTTTTTTTTTTTTACAGACAAAGTAACATTTCATAAATAAAACAGAAAAAATAGCAGGATCAAATTATGTATAGACCACTTTTGGAAGAAGTTATGCAAACATTGGCTCTCTTTAGCTGTGTTAGCTTAAGTTTAAGCTGAAGTTGCTATGTAGTTAATGTTACTAACTATGCCAGTGTAGCTACTATAGCTTGCTTTGCTAATGTGAGCTCAAGGCAATCAAGCAACAGTGAACATAGCTACGTTAGCATTAGCTTCGGCTAATGTAGCTATGCTAGCTACGTAGTTAATGTTACTACATCAGAAAATGCCGCTATGTTATCTTGCTTTAGCAAATGAAGCTGCAGCTAACGTAACTACATTATTTACATAGGTAATCTGTCTGCGTAATGTAGTCAATGTAGCTTGGTTTGCTTTAGCAATGTGAGCTTTAAAAAATGTAGCTAAAGCTTAAATCACAATTAGTATTTAAAAGCTTTGAGAACTTTTAAATCTTCAGATTTAATGAGAGAATTTAATCTATGTCTATTAGACATGTAAAATAAGTGACTGTATAAATAGTCCCCCCTTCAAGTCAGTAGTTAGTAGACGCACCTTTGGCTGCGACCACTGTCTGTCTGTGGATAGTCTCAATCAGGCTTGCATCTCTGGACACTGCAATGTTACTCCCTTCTTCTTTGCAAAACTGCTCAAGCTCTGTCAGGTTGTACAGGGATCAAGTGTGAACAGTCCTTTTCAAGTCCATCCACAAATCATCTAAATTATAAGACTAAGGTCTGGGCTTTGACTTGGCCACTCCAGAGCATTCACCTTGTTGCTGTATTTCTCTTGCAGACTGGACAAGACTGTCCCCCAGGATTTTCTCATCTTTTCCCACATTCATTTTACCCTCTACCTTAACAAGCCAGCTGCTGAGAAGTATCCCCACAGCATGATGCTGCCACCACTGTGCTTCACAGTGGGGATGGTGTGTTTGTAGTGATGTGCAGTGTCCACTGAACATAGCGTCTTGTCTGATGGTCCAAAAGCACAAATTTGGTCTCATTAGAGCAAAGAACTTTATCCCACTTGACAGCAGAGTCCCTCGCATGCTTTTTGGTGAACTCCTTGGGATTTGTTTTGTATCCATCCCCTGACTTAAACTTTTCAGTAACCTTTTCTCTGAGTTGTTTGGAGTGTTAGTTTGTCTTCATGATGTAATGGTAGCCAGGAATATTGATTGACCAGTGAGTGGACCCTCCAGACACAGGTGTCTTTATACTATTATCATTTGAGACACATTCGCTGGACTCAGCTGATCCCCATTTCAATAATTGTGAGGCTACTAGCACCAGTTGGCTGGAATTAGGTCAGTCACTTTAAAGGGGGTGAATATTTATGCAGTTACTAACTCTAGGCTCACATTTTTATTTAACTGACATTTCTTTGTAGAAATCTGTTTTCACTTATAGATTAAAGAGGTTTGTTTGTGATTTCATTCTTTTAATGAAGCCAAATTATATTGACCATGATTAATTTATAGAATCATTGAAAGTGTAAAACATCTAAGGGGGTGAATACTTTTTATAGGCACAGTACAAAACAAAAATATTTTCTCTGCCTAAAATGACATTAACTCATCAAATTGTTACCAAAGAGCAGAGCTAGCAGGGCAGTTCTATACAAAATAGCTTTTAAGATCACAATAAAACACCTTCCCTAATGCTGAAGATGGTAATTTATGCAATGAAATCACAGTGGATTATCAATAAGAAAAACCTCAACATGAAAGAAAGAGCCTGTGTATCTGCTCTGCACAGATGTTTCCATTGAAAGTGCTGCCCTGCTTTCTCAGCCAAATGCATCTGAACGCATCCTTGGGCATTCCTGATGGGATTACTGGGCCAGGTACCATCCACTGGTCAGGGGAGAGAGAGAGAGAGAGCAGCACAGCCTGCCTGTTTTCACGTCTCGCGCTGCGTGCTTGAGCAGATTTGCTTGATTAAAGATAAAGGCTCTTTGATAGGCTGCAGGTGCGCTGCTTTAATGAGCATTACCACCCCCCCACCCCCCTTTTTTTTCCCTGCAAAAATGCACCACAGACACACATCTGCACATCTGTCATTCGAAGCTCTGCAGCATCTCCCTTGCTGCCCTCTAACCCCCTCCTCCTAGCCTGTCACTCATCCCCAGACTCTTACACACTTCTCACGCGTAGGGCAGTATTTGAGGAACCAAAGTGATGTCAGAGTTTTCAGTCAAACTGTTTTCCTGTATTGATACAGCTTTCCCTGCACTCAGGATTCTGAATTGAATTCAGAGAAAAAACAATCAAACTCCACCCACACTTCAGCCAGACTAAAACATTCAGAGGAACAGAAAAAAAAACGTTCAGATGAAGTTTGGCCCACTCTCGGCCTGTTAGAGGCACGCTGGAGAAAAAAGAGAGGAAGACAGGAGAGAGAGAGAGAGACAGAGAGAGATGTTAGGTGTTTGTTTGCGGGCTCTTGCTTTCCCCTCATTCAGAGCCTGTTGTGCCAGGGGAATAGCTCGATGACGTGGGTTGTGGTCTGGGCAGGAAACATGGGGAGGAACTTGTGACTTTATATTAAGTGGCGGGCGGTTAACAGGAAAAGATAACCTGTTTCTGTTGATATAGCGAGGAAGTGTGAATTCTTGGCACATGCGAGAAGTCGCAGGCCGCCGACGAGGCCTTCCACGTCTCTGATTGAGCAGCTCACTGGAATTTCCTCGAGCTCTCCTCCGTGGTTTTGTTTGGGTGGCTGTGATGGAGTGTTGCAGGAATGTTCTCAGTGACATTCCTGCTGTGACAGAAGAGGTGTCGCTGAGGCCAATGCTGGGCCGTCTCATCTGTGACCTCTTAACTGGACTCATTAGCTGTGGTCATCTTTGTTTGACTTAGAAATGAAGCATTTTACTTCAGGCAGACACTCACTACCATGTGACAGAAAGGTGTAAAAGGGGCTTAGTGAGAGCTGAATAGTCACTTAAAGCCTATGTGAGCCATTTTTGACTGGTCATTAAACAGTCTGAAATTATTAGTGAAGCCTTTATCTAACCTTTTAAAGCTAATGACACCACCAGGGACAAGATTAACAATTTTATATTGTTCAGTCAGGAGCACTCTTGTCATACATTTAACCTTTTTTTTTTTTTTTTTTTCAAAATAGATATACAGTTTGACTTGGTGGAGAAGGCCCTGCTCAAAAGATGCTCCCTGGGTTAGTCAAGCAGCATGTTTTGATTTTCCAGAAAGGGCATAGCTAGAAACCCCCATATGGATGGATACATTAATGAAAATGCATAATAATTACAATAAAATTAGTTCAAAAGCAATTAATCCATAGTAGTATGAATCTGAATAAGAAGGTGCAAGAAGCTATAAAGGAGGAGGCTGGGGTGGAGGAGGTTAAGCTTTGCCAGCAGTTTTAGTTTGTGGCAGTGCATCAGCATTAATGCAAGCAGGGATCAGTGAGAAGTACGTCATATTCAAATACACCGCTGTGTTGAGAGACAGAGCTGTGATTGGCTGTGGGAGATGGAGGTGATATTTGGGATCAGCTGACTGTCAGCTGATCACAGCTGAGTATGACTATAATATCCAGCATGAACTAACACTAGATTTCATTTCTTTGACCTGAAATGCATGTCAGAAAACATTTTCATACCATTTTATGCAGTAGAGATGTTATGCTCTGCCTATCATGACAACACTGAAGCATCATTTTATTGTAGAGTTGTTTGCAAAAATCAAATTTTTGTATTTTTTTAAATTTAAATGAAAATGGCATAAACATGCTAATTCTCTTAAATTCAGCAATTCATGTTGTACCTGCAATATGAGTCAAATAATTGTATTTTTTGTTGTAACGGTGATCTGGACAAGGCTTTAAGTTAAACAAATCAGTAAATTTATTTCTGTGACTGAAGAAGATACAAGGATTTCTAATTCTGACCGATTCATGCATTATGTTATGTCATTCTAACATGTAGGCCCGGCCTACAGGAAAGAACACTTTATATCTAATCTATCTAGTAGTGTTAGTGTTGGTTATAATATAGAGTTGTGTATTGCTTGTGTTTGTTAAAAAAATACATAAGATGAGGAAGCTGAAAACATAATTTCATGTAATATCATAAATGCAATATTAGGGAGAAAAATTGGAATTACATTTTTAAATCGTTTAGCCTTAGTAGCTACTCCTTACACAGCACTTAAAGTAAACTTTAAATTAAATACTGTATTAAGTACTGTAGACCAGTACTTTTACTTTAGTGTGTTGTAACCAAAGTGACTGTACTTTTACTTGAGTTCTGTAGTCATGTACTTTTGCACCACTGGCTAGCCTTGGTAGCCTTAGTTCAAAAAAAAAAAAACAAAAAAAAAAACAGTTTTAACTGCAAAATGCTAGAACCCAATTTTGGGTATGAAAAACGTTTTAAATATAAAGGACAAAAACCAAAAACCATAGGGGGCGCCAAATCCAAACTGCTAATTTTTTTTTTTACAGGAGCTTTAAAAAACACAAGATTGACACTGAATGGTAGTTGTGTTTACAGAAAAACTTCAATTAATAGTTTGCTTTTATGTACCTTGGTCTTATTATATAATACATGATTGGAATTTGATTGCTTTTACTCAAAACTTAAAGACCTATAATTGTAACTTTACCCCAGAAAGACTAAGCACAAATGGGATATTGTTAAACAAATGTAACTTCAAATTATGGCTGTCAAAGTTAATCATGATTAAATACAATCCACCATAAATTAACCAATAACCTCATGCTTTATTGTCCCTTTCAGCACAATTTATCCATGTCAGTGTCTCCCTGCAGCCACAGTGATGAAGAATAAGTCCACCACTGCTCCATAAAAAACTCACAGACAGTTCAGTGGACAAGTCAACCAAAATTCTGACCCCAAAATTTCTTGCATGAGCTTAAAGAAAACAAGATTAACACTGAGTATTTATTATGTTTAAAGAAAACTTCCAAAAATTTGTCTGGCTTTTATTTAACCTTAGTCTTTCCTGTCTTTACTTGGGACAGGCATCAAAATGAGACAGGAATTTAATTATTGTCACACTTGGGATATTACTGAACAAATTCACATAATAATTAGAGTGGTCAAGATTAATTGCAGTAATTGTAATTAACCATGCTACACAATAATACATAAAATTTCTGAAATCACACTTAATCTCGGTCCTTTTTTTCTTTTTTTGGATGCACACTTTGGTAAATCAATGTCAGAGTCTGCCTGCAGCTACAGGGATGTAAAATAAGTCCACCACTGCTACTTAATGTCTCATTTCAGTTTAAAACACTCACAGACAGCTCAGTGGACAAGTCAAAATGTATCTCTACCTTGTATTATTGAAAATGTACCATTTTACTGTTTGCTTTATTTGTTTACTATCCTTAACAATTTCCTTTTTTTTTTTTTTTTTTGTCATTAATCTTTGATTTACCTGTAAAAGCAGGTCTGTATCCAAACAGGAAGTCAATTACCTTTAGTTTAGCAGTGGAACAGAAGAAAAATCCAAATTGATACAAAATTGTTTTAGATGTAAAATCATGGATTTTAAAAAAGGAGCTAAAAATGATGCATTTAATTGCAATTATCTTCAAAATTTCTGAGATAAGTTGTGATTAAAAATTTTACTCTTTTGACAGCCATTTTACAAATCCATGATTTGATCTTGCTATTAAGACAGCACATCTATGCTGACCTACTGTTACACAGCCTTTTGTTGGATTGATGCTGAAGATCTTTATTTATTTATTTCTTTATTTATTTTTGGTGTGCTTTGCTGCTTTTTTGCCTTATTTTTGATTTGCAAACTAACCAACACCTCACACATGAGTGCCTCTATTTGAAAGCTGCCTTTATTTCCTCAGAACATGCAGTAACACCATGCAGGCTGATAATAGAGACAGGGCATTAAACTTGGAATGGGTTTTTGTTTGTTGTTTTTTTTTTTTTGATATGTGGTTTTAAATTAGGGAAAACTTGAAACCCCACATGTTGCAAAGCTAAAATAATAATAATAGTAATTTAATACAGATTTTTGTCAAAATGCGTGTGCCTTTAAACAACCTAACATTTTCTACTCACTGTGTGTAATTACTCCATCAGTGTGCTGCCATTTCAACCTCCCACTGCCTGGAGAAATAAGAGAATATCTGTTTTACACCTCATAATAACAGCCTGCTATGGTGCACCATTCACTCTGCAGCCATGCACTTATTTATGTATTATAATAATGATTTTTGAGCTTTATCTGATGGCATGAGAGTGTGTTCTGGAGTGATGTAGTCTCACACATTACACACACACACACATCTAGCAAAACCAGCATTTGTGACTGGATGCACATTTCTAAAACCAAAAAAATCTGGTGATTTATGCTTTGTGCATTTTTATATGCACATTGTTTCTTTTTGCAGTTTTTTTTTTCACAAATTTTTCAGTGTCTTTATTTTTTTATTTTTTGAAGCTGTGCAGTTTTAATAATTACTTAGAAAAAAATCTAAGAGCATATCTTTATTATAAAAAAAACACATGGGTTATTTTAGGTGACTTATTACATTTTTGTACCGCTGAATTTGCAGATTTGCTGAAACCCACACTTTCTCTTCCGCTGCCTTCATCCAATTAATGAGTCAAGCAGACAGACACCCAGTCAGCCATTAAGTCAGTCAGACAAGCAGCAAGCCGCCGAGTCAGTCAGTCAGTCAGTCAGTCAGTCAGTCAGTGTGTTGTTTGGGCTGGGTGGAGGCTCGTAGACGGGGCTCTTTGTCTGAGCAGAGAAGCCCCAGACACAACAGTGACCGGCCCCGGACCCTCACAATGGCCCTCCACACAAAGGCCCACACACTGGGACAATGGGCAGGGCTCAGGGTGGGGGTGTACGGCTGAGCTGAGGTTACCCACCTGCACACTTCAGGACCATACCCCTCCTCTTTCTAATCTCTCTCTCACACACACACAGAGCCCCAAACTGCAGCCAGCACTGAGGAGCTCCCACAGGTGTCTTCCTGTGTCTGCGAGATGAGATGGAAGCAGGGAGATGCTGCAGTAAAAAAAGAAAAGAAAAGCTTTAATTCGTGTTTCACGGCAGAAGATGTGCCATGGCCAAGACTGAGACACATGTGTTGTAAAGTTACCGCAGGTCAAAGGTCGTCTGGCCTGGGATTAGGGTGTCGCCGCTGGTGCACATCACTCAGGGTGACAAGACATTTTTATGTGACATTAAATAAAAATAAAAGATATTGTTAGGTTTTACTGGGTCAAATACGTGTTAGTTTTTGAGTATAGTGACTATTTCAGAATGTGTGTGTTTTTGTTTTATTATAATTCTGACATCATATTATGACCACATATTATTGAAATCATTTTAATTTACATAAATAAAATGCAATAAATTTTGTGAAATAATTCTATTATTAAATAATGATTTTTTTAAATTTAAGGCACAAATCCTAAGATTGACACTTAATAACCATAAATTAAATGCAATATGTATTTTTTTTCCAAAACATAAAATAAATATGATAGTTAAAATAAGTTCAAATGGTTTACACTGCAGCAAAAATTTTAAGATGAAAAATTAAGGAGATTTTAAAATAAATCACAGAAGTCTTACAAGTAAAAAACACACTTGTTGCTCTCCCCTTATACACTAGCTCTCATTTTCACAGACATAGAAATTCAAATGCAACTGACCCCTGTAAAATACTAAAAAAAAAATAAAAAAATCACTCATGTTGCTGTGTTTTATCTTGCAGTTGAGGATCGTATCCTGAGCTTAAAGCTCTTACATTTTTTCCATGAGAGCCATTCCCCATGATAAGTAAGTGAATGTTACTGGCTGCAACTAGTGGTCTGCTTTCCCCATCCTCCTTCTCATTGGATGACTCAGCTGTCAATCATCAGCCCGCTCAAAATGCTGGAGGATTCATACGGGGAGTGTCACTACATTGTACCAGGCTGCCTTAATGTACAGATATCCACTGCTGCAGATTCTCTGCAGGTCCAAAAATGTGTTCTACAAATATGTTTGGATAAATGTATTTGAATGCTTTTATTTTCTTAGTTTAGCTTGTTTTAAAACATCACAGAAGGATCTGTGTCAGTGTGAATTTACACCGAGTGTAAAAAGCAACACAAGTCAATCACATTGATTTAATTTTCTCTTTTAATTGATTGCAACACATTTCATAACCACACATTACAAAATGCACATCAAATATTTTTCAGGCTCAGTTTGCAGCCTTATTGATAAGAAAAAAAAAAACTACCAAAAAATATGCTTTTAAAAAATAAGACAATTATAATAAAGTAAATGCCACTTTGGATAACCATAATCAAAAACCCATTTTTTTATTCTACATAAAAAAGCTTGACATAAATAAGTTAGTATAATTTCTCAGTGTTTTTACAAAATTATGTACATAGGTACATTGCAAAGATATACACAAATACACAGGCATGGTGACTGCATTTTCTGAGACGAGCTGTGTTCTCTCTCTCGGTCCAGGTGGTCACTTTGAATATAACCCACACTTTAGGCAAATAAAGGGAAGCTTTTGGACGCTCACATTTGCATCCTCAGCAGGCTCAAAAAACAAAAGTACAAACATGGAAATCAAAGTCAAGGTTATCACAAAGTAACACATTGTGAAGTCAATTAAAGGAGCACAGGCTAGCACTGAAGCAACCATGTATTTGGTATTGTAGGACATTCAGAAACCCCCTCTCTCTCTCACTATGGAGAAATAAAACTAAAGAAAAACAGTCAGAGAGTTTACAATACAACCTGTGCAGTTCGTATGGTCTTTGTCCTTCAATATCTGAGTACCTCAAAACTCCAGAGGAAGAAATCACACCAGTAAGTGGCTGAGGTGTGCAGGAGAACTTGAGAGAAATTAAAGATAATATTCCAGGATTAACATGACACCAAAGGCATCCATCACAGAATAAATATTGGGCTATGGAGAGGAGGAAACGCTATTTTAGTCTTTTAAATTCCAGGGAAGTAGATCTAATAGGAGAACCTTCACTTTATGGTAAAGAGGAAGATAAAAAAAAGGAAAAGCTACATATGTACCGTTCTTCACTGCACAGTTTGGAAGATGACGGAGTGAAGATACACTGTTAAGAAACTGTAAGAAACCATGATTTTGTTTTAAATGTAAAAATTAGGGACTGGATTAAAGTCACACTGCCTTTCAGGAAATAATAAAAAAAAAAACAGAACAGCATTTTGGAAACATGTATCAAACTACACTGCAATTCTTCAAGTCAAATCAAAAAAATTCACACCTTTTTACATAGAAGATTTGTGTTCAAATCATAATGTTTTTATGTGCTCGTTTGGAGAGAAATATAATATTATAATATGTATATTTATTTACACACAGGTAGTAAAAAAGGAGCAAAAAAGGAAATCAAACCTAATTGCACACTGCTACATAGACTGCTTTCAGAGGCAGTAACTTTTTTTTTAATTGAGTGCCACAACTTTAGTGTTTCTATTCAGTGCTTCAACAGCGTCCTCCCCCGTCCTCAGGAGAGTTGATATGTTTCTGATGCTGTGTAGTTCTTCTTCCAAGCATAAAAAAAAAAAAAAAAAAAAAAAAAAAAAAAACAGCCAACACTGAGGTCTCCCCACGTAGAAACAGGGAATTGGCTCTGTGGGGGAAAAAAGATGAGAGAAAGATCAATTAAGGGCTGTAAGGGCTGAATAAAAATCAAGCTAGTTTTTATGCATAGTTTTCACAACACTTATGCAAAGAATAAAAGAACATGCATGTGCTTTTTACCAAAGAGGATTAATTTGCAAATATCGGAAAATATGGTGAGGATGTGATTTGTCCAGCAGGAGTTGAATATCTTCGGACTGGTTTTAAACTTGTGCAAGAATGGTTTCTCTCATTTATTATCAGTGTAAAAAACATAGCAGAAGAGCAATTATTGCACTTTTGTGATGCCCATCATGAGATGTTCAAAGCAAACTGAATGCATGTAAACATAATCACTGTGCTCTTTATTATCTAAAACATTATTTGAAAAATATTTTTGTCTTAGTGTGAAGCGTATGCCTTCTTAAAAAAGACTTCCCTGCAACCCATAAATGGGAAAATGTAAATGAAAGATCATTTTAGGTATTTATCCTTCACTGACAGCTCCCCTCCTGCCACTACAATGCACATTTCATGCCTGTTCCCCTTCACCGTGGCCCACAAGCACACTTGATCTGAGACCTGCACGGCTCCTCTGCACACTCTGCCCCAGCACAGACAGATGTGTGTGTGTGTGTTGTAACCTTAGTGTGCAAAGTGTGTGCTCACTCACACACACATAGAGACCAGCCCCTTCCCGTCGCTGCTGAGCTCTGCTGTGCTGAGCCGAGGGCAGTGGCTGCTGACGTGTTACTACTACACTGTTGTTCTGCACTTGTTGTTTACAGTTCACTCAGAAACTCTGGCTCTGCGTGGCGTGGAGTTGAAAAAGGTGCAAAATGTGCAGCCACGTTTTTTTCCTTACTCTGAACTTGTCAGAGGGCATAGGAACCGGTTTAGGAGCGAAAACACAACTGAAACGTTATGTAAACTCCACACTTTTACTACTACTACTACTATTACATGAATGACGCCACCGAGACTACTATGCTTGTCAAAGCTGCACACATTTTAATTTTTTTATTACCAAAATATGGGCTACCAAGGGTGTCACCTTCAACTTTCAAACACAATTTTAAAGCAGCATTTCGATTAGACGTTCTACTCAGCAGGGGGAACTACATTTCTTAACGCTGGAGCTCGTAAACAAGCAGCTTAATGCAGAAAACATCACATTAAAAAGCAGATTAAATCCTTACCGTTTCTCGTCCTCACGTTTGCCTCTTGGGACTGATCTTTCTGGGCGTGTGTTCTGCAGAATGGCTCAGGCTTTGAAAGCTAACCTCGTCAGAGACCGAGGGGTCTGCAAAGGCAAAGTTCATCGTCAGTAAAAACTTAAATGCAGAAATGTAAATCCAATAAAATTGTAGTGCTGCATGTCTAAGCGTTCCTTAAAGTGTACATTTTTATTATGTCCCAGTATAGAGCGTTAAAAATATATTTTCGTTGGTAAAAGCACCAATGTGATGTGATGCAACAAGCCCCAGCATGGCTCCTTCTTAAAATAATTATGTTGCAAATGTAGTACCGTGACATGCAGGTCTTTTCCTCCGCCCGGTGCACTGCTCCGTGCACTCCATCTGCGCCTCAGACCTGTCGCTGTCTTCACTCGGAGCCCCCACAACACAGTTATGATTCCCATTTAGATCCACATTGTTATTCCCAGAAGAGCAGACGCCCTTCTCCCTCCGCGGCTGCCTGTTGTAGAAACTCGGCACGTCTTTACAATCCACTAATTCCCACTCGAACCTGCTGTTGGTCAGCGGCGTGTGATTGGCGAAGTCGAAGCCCCACCTGGCGGAGTCAGCCTCTTCCATCTCCCGCAAATGTCTCTTTAAATCCCTCTTTAACTCTTGGTGATCCACGGGGCCGAAGAGGCTTCTGCACAGCGACGGCTGAGGGGGATCCGACACCCGGGGCTCCGTCCGCTCCAACGTCGGGCTCCCGTTAGACAGTCGAACATCTGACATTTTCCCCCCGAAGAAAGGCAAAAAAGATTCAAACAGCCGGCAGCGTCCAGTTTTAACAAGAAAAATGCACAGCTGAAAAACAACGGTATCTCCTTGTCGTTGCGCGGTATCCAAAACAAGCGTAAAGCCACTTATGCCATGCATACGTCGAGCGGGAGACTGTAACGGCCGCGGTGTTTTGAAGCCGAAAAACCTCTCCGTAGACCATGAAAATAAAGGTGCCCAGGATCAGGAGCCGCTCTGTCAATACGGCCGTAGTGAGAAAAACGGCAGACAAACCTTCTCAGTACCCAATATGGCGATTGAAAGATGTACTAGGGATTGAGAGTGGAGCTTGACTGGGGAGGGGGAAGATAGAAAAAACTGAAACACAGAGCTATTTAAATGCAAAACGGCTCGCTGATTGGTTTAGAGTGTTAAGGCCCGCCTCTTAAGGTGGACCACAAAGTTCAAGCAAACTCAAACTGTACAAAATAAGTTTCTTCAAAATAAATATCCCTTGGCGACAAAACAAAAAACAACACTGCAGTGAATAAAACGTTATCACTAAAGTTTGAAGGCGGCTTGCTTCTTTATTAATGTTCAAAAGCCTCTCTTTTCATAACAGAAAACCATATATTTTTTTGTCCATAAAGAAATCAGGGCTCTTACATACTTTCAATCAAAAGTATCAAATTTATGTCTTTTTAGACTTGTTGGTGACCTGAGCCTATAAAAATTAATACTATATTTTGGGAGCAAAACAGTCAAAAATAAAAGGCATGTGAGATTTTATGATATACCAGACAGAGGTGAATTATCTGGTTAAATGCACTGTTAATGAAATGTCAATTGATACACAACAATGATTTTTTGGTCTGAAACACTCAAATTTGATGTTTTCTGAGTCATTTTAAGCCTTTTTCAAGTAATATCATGTGATGTGTGTGATCTTTATCATGACATATGCAACAAGTACAAAAGCAAAATCAAAGATTATGATTAAAATCAAATTAAAAAAAATGCAGAAAAATGTCTTGGATGAAGACAAATCTAATCAGAGTCCCTTATTGAATTTAAGACCACTCACTTTTAAAAATAAAACTTTTTCTGGCCTTAAATTTAAGAGGTCAAATTTAGGACTTTTTAAGGATCTGCAGGAAACCTGCAAGTGTCTTTCTCTGGTAATTTTTGTTTTGTCATTAGCCTTTTCAGCTAGAAAATATTTTTTTAAGCTTATGTAAGCTTCGAAAAACCCAATTTATGTGCTTTATGAGCATATCTCATAATAATGTAAAAGCTGTATCTGAAATAATTATGTGATCCAAATTTAGAGATAGAAATATGACAAGTTGTTTCCAATTAGAATAATTTAATATCCTATCTACTATTTACAAGGCATTTCATGTGTGGTTTAAAATGATCTACTGAAAATGTGTTGCATCGTAATGTTCCACCTTAAAAGAGATGACATTTCTGAAAATACATAGGCTGCAGCTTCAAGGTGTGGACCCTCGGAGTATCCCTCTCTGTCAAAAAGATCAAATTATTTCCAAAAATTTAGAGGCAAAAATATATAAAAATCAAGCATGTGTGTATCTTTATGAAACTCTATATTGACTAATTCTCTGGAGCTGAGAGGGGTAAGTCAAGGTCAGCACACACCAGGTCAGCACACTGCCCCCCCCCCAAGGGAAAAAAGAGAAAAAAACAAGATGTATAAGCAAAAAAATTCCTACATTCAAAAGTCTGATACTATAAAAATATGAAAGACAAAAGGACAAAAACAAAGGCTGACCTTTAAAGGCCATGTATGCCCTGCAGCTTGAAAAAGTTATTTACACCACAGTGCAAACTTTGTTCTTTAAGGTAAAAGATAGCCTCAGTCTAGAAAAAAATACTCTGGAAATTCAGAAATTAATTTTATGGAATCTAAAATTCATTTAAATAACTTAATCTCTATTCTTACATCTGACCTAAAACCATTTACTCCTTTGTCTTTAACAGTTTACACCCAACATGTAAAAGACAGAAAAAGCAGCACATGAGGACAACTCTTGGCCTCCTGTTTGCATCTAATTGAATGAAACACTATGTTCTTAAAATAGACCCAAAACCTGTTTGCGAGAAATGATGCAATTTAGTTTTAATGTGAGTAATTATTTACCTATGGGGTCACAGCAGGGTATGTGGTGCAGCTGTGGCAGCCTGCAGCACTACTGTAATGAGCAGGGCAATATTGCCCCCTAGTGTTCCTCTTCAACACCAAAAGACAGCAGGTACTATCTTTTTATCAGATGCTTTTAATATAATGGCTTTGGATAAATTCCACATCTGTACATATAAATATTTGTTTGACAACTACAGGCAATCAATGAGGGCTTAGGGCAGGTTCCAAATCATTAGTCCATCCACATCTCCTCAATGACCCTGTAAAGGTGTAGTCCCCTACCTTCCCTGTCAGTCCATCAAAGGTCAAACTGGTCCATTGCAGAAGCAGTCAGCCTCAGAGACTAAGCCACTTGATGATAGAAAAATTCCTCTTCCCCACTCGGAGTAAAGTCAGTCCGTTGGAAAGGATGTGGATTTTTGGTATCAGCACTTGCTCTGGATTGTCAGTTCGACTGTGGTTAATCCATACAGCTCCTTCTGAAACCATCCGATACCTGCGCACAAGCATAAAAACAGTTAGGGCAGGGCATTTCCTCCATAATCTGTTTGAAAAGTTCAGGACATTAACTTTTATTGTGGCAAAACTGTTCTTAATCATACTAGCTTGTGCTCATAGTACACAACTTCTATGTCAAATTATGTGCTGAATGTCTGGGTAATGATTTCCTCTCCAGTGATTAATCTTGCATCAATTTAACTTACAAACAACCCATTTATTGAAAAAAGTAGTCCATACATTTTTTCTGTTGATGCCAAAATGAGTCAATATGAAGAAAAATACTTAACAACATTTAACTAGAATAATTATTCTAATAATATCATTGTTGGTTCACACTGTGTTAGAAAAACATGATTGATAATGAGGCTGATGTTTAGTCTGATAAAGTTACTTACTTGTTCCAGAAAGACCATATGCACTTAAAAAATAACATTCTTTCATGAATGAATTCCACACAATGAGGCGGAAAGTCTGTTGAAAGTGGCCTTCCTTTGTTGCGCAAAAAGCATTAGTTTTTAAACATCAATCTTTCCTAGGCAATCAGTTATTTGGTTCTCAGTGATAAACTTATTGCGTATACTACCTCATTATTATGCTCTACACTCTAATTTAGTGGGAACTATGAGTTTGCATCTATTCAGTTGATGCATGATTGCATAACAGCAGATCATCCTCCACCTTCAGCTTTGCCTCATACTCACATTTGATCATTTTTGTTACCAAAAACCTGCACTTGCAGAAGTTGTCTTAGTGTTTGCTGCACTAGATGTCTCAGTTACCTTGAGTGACAGAAATTCCTTTTACTTCAAAAGATTCCCCTGGTTTTGGTCACTAGAAATAGTGCTTTTGTCTCAATATGACCTCAGGTTTTACACAGCCTGATGCTGTCATTAGCTTGTCCATCTTTACTGATTAAACTCTGTGGCCATTTAGCATCATCAGGGCCAATGCAGGAAAATCCTTACTTTAATAATCAACTCTATGGTCTCTGCATAACCTATAAATCTGTCTAATTTGCCCCATGCACAGCAGAAGTTAGCCAGGCAAATCATCTTTTTTTGGTTTATGGTTATACACCTCCCTGAAGTGCTTTGGCGTCCCCCAGGGGAGGCCCACCTCACAAGATATGGAAGCCATATGTGAGCATATATCCCATTCATTTCATTTTCACAGTTTTTCAATGGCAATGAGTAATTTAGTTGTTTTCTTCTCTCAAAATCTCAAGAAAACAATATAGATTTTACACATCATCACGGAAAAATTAAGGACAATAAGATGCATGTCCTCTCCTATGATCATGCGTCTTTTAAACATCTGTCTTTCGTTTTACTTGTTAAGTCAACTTTCGTTCTACAGCCCAAATCTAACTCTTTATCATATAATTTAAAGTGCTACATTATTATTATTATAGAAATGTGGGTCATGATTTCTCTTTAGAGAGGTCAGATGAGTTAAGAGCCACTGTGGTAAAAGACCCCTACAAACATATCAATTATGCCCTTTGTTTAAGATTCTTTCACTCAACTTATAGCACTGTTTTACCTTTCAAATTAACTGTAAGTCAAAGGGAATTGCAAAATCTGCCTCTAAAATATGTGTTCAGACATTACCCTCAGAATAGCCTGGTCAGCTTGTATCCTCTTATTTAATAAAATAAAAAATAATATGTTTTTTTCCTAATAGATCAATGGGGCATTGAAGTCTAGCAGAAAGAGAATTACTACAGTGCCCTCTGCTGGATAAAAGGCAAAATTTGGTCACCTGCATTTAAAGACTGCAAAGAATATTCAAATGTAATTTTAGTTTAAATATAGTTAATACCATTTTGAATTTCAAATAATGAGTTAATCAAATGTCTGACTGATTTTCAGTTAATAATGCACAGAACATATTGACAACATTTCCTAAAAGTGAAAGAGAGAATATGTGGTCAGGCTGATTGTGTAATGGTCATAAAGGTACAGAAGTTTCTCTCCTTACTGTAAACTCCTATTTCAAAAATGTCTTCAGAATATCTGCAGAGCTGCTTAGAATAGCGAGTCGAGTTTTCTGAATAATAAAGCGATCTTAAAGGTTTTAAGACCTTTGAAATGACACCACTGGATTTAAGAAAGCAGCTGAGTTGAAGCACTCACCCTTTGGGTCCCTCTGGGATGGCGTTGACCCTGCGGCATGCATCTAAAACCGTGGTTCCAGGTTCCAGCAGCAGCTCATGAAAGGGAGCTTCTCTGAAGAGCTCCTGCAGCTCCTCGTCACTCATTTCCTCCAAAGCCTGCACGCTGCTGTGGTACAGAGCTTTGGTACACCTGAAATATTCATATTCACTATTACTTCTCTTTATAGGTAGGTATTTAATGACATCCTCAGTCTCATTGATTTATTCTTAAACAATCTGAATATTGCCTTTTAATAGGTTGATCCAGACACAATAAATAAAACTATAAGAAACAAACATTTGGTTATGTAGCATGTTCTGACCTTTTTGCGCTCTCGAGACCTTCCTTTCCATGCACCAGTTTTGTCACCTCTGCAGCCAGCCGTTTGTGTGCGACCCTTTTACCTGGCTCCTCTCTCTGCTGCTCCATCAACCTCTCAATCTCTGCTTGAGGAATGAAGGTGAACAGCTTCAGATATCTGCAAAAAGACCAAAAAAAACCCAAGCCAAGTTTTACAACAGATTGTTTGGAATAATGCTGTATTCTTGGCCAGATTAGCCAGTGGGTGTACTTATGAGTTACTGACAGGTGCTTTACAGCCATCTAGCCACCCAAACACAACAAGCTTCATCTTTACCCACCCCTCCACACTGGCGTCAGGCTGTCGGAGGAAGAACTGATAGAGCTCAAAAGGAGACGTCTTGTCTCTGTTAAGCCACACAGCGTTGCCTTCTGTCTTCCCCAGCTTGTCTCCTACAGAACTGGTCACCAGTGGCATGGTCAGGCCATACACCGCCTCGCCGCTTACTCTGCCAAAAGACAAAAACAAAAAAGCGGATAGGTTTGGATTTAAGGACTTGAAAGTGGGATGGTCTAACAACAGTGCCTTTCCACACATGATGAGAGACCAGAAGGTGGTGATGCTATTTGCGTTGCAGTTGCGGTTTTGTGACTTAAAGGTAACACAAAGGGGCACAAATGAATTAAGGGGTTTCTTCATTAGGGGAGGAAAGTAACTTAAACTTACTGAAATTACTGTAACTGAGTGGGTTTCTTGCATACTTGTACATTTTGAGTGTTGAGATCTCAGGGTTCAACAGAGTTTATTTTTTTTATGCCCAAAGTGTATTTTTAACTCCATTCTGAGTGAAATGGTCTTCAGTGTTAAGGTTATTATGACAGTACAAGTTCAACTCTGTAGAGTCAATTGATCCAATCTCCACCCATTGCAATTTCATATCTGGGGGATGTGTGGGCAGATTTCCCATCATACCCTTGGCCACAGAGTTTAGATCCATTTCATATGTGATTAGTTGTGTATGGATGCTGCCTGTTCTTTGGGTCATTTTCTGTCATTTTAGATGTGAGACACATTTTCCCCATTAGTGAATTTTTCCACTCAGTTAAGCCAGACATACACTGTGCAAATTTCATCTGTTTCAGCCACGAATTTTGAGTCACATGAGTCACTTGGAAGTTGCACTGACTCAGTCGAATCAGGCGCCGTTTGTCATGCTGTGTACAGGGGGATATGACGGCTGACAACAACTTGATCCTAGCCCAACCAGCTGCTCCCTGCTAGTCGGATGGATTTCTGGCATGTTTGATGTTTTTAAACATGTTATGAGATTCATGAACCACAGTCAGATGAAAATCTTTTTGATATTTCCCTCATATCTGTAAGTCTAATTATCCAGGTTGTCACTTTTATCAACTAAAACTCAAATTAAATGCCAACAGGATGATGACAACGCTGAACTTCAAAATGTAAGTCAAGGGCTTCTATGCTGATTTGGGGGTCTTATTTTTTTTCATACAGGCCTACAACAGATTCTTAAAGCTTGTTTCTTGAATCTGGTAGATGCTCTGAAGCACGAATCAATCCAAAGTGAATCATTGTCTAAAGTGTTGAAACTGAGACAAAGATGTAATACTTGAATGCAGGAATTGTGCCTATAGCACGTCATTCAGGATCCTTATTCCCCTTTTTTGTTGTGTTTAAAGTGATCACGTATCAATTAGATGTTAAATCAACAGATTTGTCAATCGTAGATGATGCTAAACTTCCCTCTGCTTTTCTTTTGTTTTAGGAAGTATGATGTAGGGCTGAACGGTTTTGGAAAATAATCTAATTGCGATTGCATTGCGATTTAATATGTAATTGTTTGAGTTCTTCAGCGTATGTAGTTTTCAATAAACAAGTAATTCATTATTCTATAACCAACACAATAGATTAAACCCGGGTTGAACAATCCCCCCCCCCCCCCCCCCAATTAGGAAAGTAGGATTTTTGGGTAAAGTGTTCTAAACAGTGATACTTGAATGACTGCATGATGTGTAGTGCATAATATCTTTGCTGCATTAAAAGTTTTAGACTGGTATTTTAACACAAATTTCAAGTTAAAGAAATATTGCACTGTCTGCGATTTGAAAATTGTAGCCCTATGATATAAATTTACTTTTGAATGAAGTCATGGCCGGACATCAGATTGCCCAGCTGGTCCGTGCCCCCTAACTGGATCCTGCAGCCGTACACTTGGTTCAAGTGGTGGAAGTCATAAGCCTGGAACACCTGGTAAGTGAACTCAGTCAGGCTCATACCGTCTGTACTCTTCAACCTGGACTGCACACTGTGCCGGCTCAGCATGGTTCCCATCCTGAAGTGTCTCCCATTCTCTGCTAGGAAGCCCACCACGCTGCAGTTCTTATACCAGCTGATGTTGTTCAGTACAGTAAACGTCCCCAGCTTCTTTGAGCTGTCGTTAAAGTGCAGTTCGTGGTTGGTAAAAATCCTGTGAAGGCTCTCCCGGATGCTGCGGGTGTTCACCGCCACAGTGTCCGGGGAAAGCCGCTCCCTCTCTCTGGTTTTGCCGCTCGGGTCCCCGATCTGAGCCGTGGCCCCTCCGAGCACAGCGAGTACGTGGTGCCCGGCGTTACGGAAGTGAAGCAGGCCGATGATAGCGAGCAAGTTTCCCACATGGAGGCTGTCGGCTGTGGGGTCAAAGCCGCAGTAAACAGTCTGAGCACCGGACTGGAGTAGCTTTGGGAGCTGGTCCTGAGCTGCGTTATCTGGGAAAGACTCCTTCAAGATACCGCGTTTATTTAGAGAAAACAGTAGCCCAGTACGTACAGAAGAGGAAAAGTGAAACTTAGACTTAAGTGTGTGGGAAAGACTTATCAGTCTGGGTACAAAACAAAGTCCATGCCGCGATGCATAACGGCAACTCCGCGCCATGGAGGCCGCCATGTTGGACAATGTGATTAGAAGAACAAGGAGGTGGAGCTTAGACTCGTGCAGAGTTTGTTAGAAGTAGAGCGCCCTCTAGTGGACTGGTCCCTATACAAGCTATATCGTTTTCGATAGTTTGCGAGTAAAATAAAGAACACAAAATAAATAAAAATAAATAAAAAGGCTTCAAACATTCGAACTTAAACTTGGTAGTGTTTTTGACTCACAGTTTTTGGAGCCTGGTCATGTAACTTGAGACTAATCCTGTAGTTTAATCCTCCGTCTAACTTCTTTGGTGAAAAAGCCCCCAAATACACACAAATTGAACTCCAATCTTTTGGCTCTGTAAAGTCTGCGTGGCTCTTGGGTCGTTGTCTGTTTATCCCAACAGGTAAAGCAGCCCAGCTCACACCTCAGTTTATGGGACTGTGATCTCAAGGGTCTGTGTTAATGGGGGCTCCTGTATAAATAATATAATCATTTAGGTAACATTCAATAATTTTTTTTACTCTGAAATCTTAATAGATCAAAAAGGTAAAAGACAGATCACAGAAAATATATATACCCTCAGATGGTTAAAAGAAAGGATTACACTCAGAGTGTAAGAGGCAAAAAATAGGATCATACCTGAATTACAGTAAAAATAAACATGGCTATTTCCCCATTTTCTTTTGCATTGTTTTTGTATCAATCAAGTTCAGACTTGATCATAAATATCAAACTTTTTTTTCCTTTGGGGAGGGGTTAGCCCTTTCAATGCCAGTTGAAGCACAAAACCCAGATGAGTGTAATTTGAAAATAATACCAATAATAATTAAGAAAAAAAACCCAAAATATCTCATACCTTACATGCAAACTGGATTTCCTTGGTGAAAATTATCACAGCCTTGGATATGTTAATGCTAAGCAACAACCTTGATTTTTATGCATTATTTTAAAATATTTTTAAATATATTTTAGTAAACTGTTACACTCAGGGTAAATGGCCAAAATGGACCCCATGTATAAAAAGCATTAAAATACTAAACATTAATTCTTTTCTCACTTTTTGCGTTAATTCTTGAACAAGATCAGACCTTATCATGAATATCAAAAATTAATTATTTTTTTAAAAAGAATTTAACCCTTTAGATGCCAGTTTAAGTGCAATCCCCTGATTTTGTATGAAAAAACAAACACACACACACACACACACCCACAAAGGGACATATTTTTAACACACTACATGCAACTGGATTTCCTTAAAGCAGGTTATCACAGACCTGAATATGTTAATAATGAGCAAGTACTTTGATTTTATGCATTGTTAATTGTTTTAAATTTAAGATTAAAAAAAAAAGTTAAATTCAGGGTGTAAGAGGCAAAGAATGTACACCATACATGAACTGCAATAAAAATACTATACATTAAACTTTTCCCAATTTTTTGATTAATTTTAAATCAAGATCATACCTGATCATGAATATCAAACATTATATTTTTAAGAATTTAACCCTTTAGATGCCAGTTTAAGTGCAATCCCCTGATTTTGTATGTAAAAAAAAAAGACAACAAAAAAATAAATATTTTTCATACGCTACATGCAAACAGGATTGCCTTGAAGGGGATTACAGCCCTAAATGTGTTAATAATGAGCAACAATCTTTGACTTTTGTGTATTATTATCTTTTTTCAATTCAAGATTTTAATATGTTCTAATAATTGTACCCCAATAGAAAACCAGAGAAAAAAAATGCTATTTCCCCTCACGTCTAACATGGGAAAATTTGGCTAAAATTTTACAAACAGAAAAAAAAGTGAAGCAGTGACTCCAGAACGAAAGCCTAATATCATTTATGTTTTGTATTTAAATGACTGGGACATTTAAAATTGTGGGTTTTAATGGGTTTCATAGGGCATTTTTGGTCCCGAACATCCTGAGTGAAGTGAGTACAAAAAATACACAGCTTATTATTGACCTGTTACAGGTTCTGGTATTAAAATTTCAGAATTATTAAAAAAAATATTACATCCAAAATGTATGTTGTTAGCATCAACACAGTTGAAATAATAATAAAAAAAGTTACAAAATGGCTCTAAGACCCTCTAAGGGTAAATATTATAGTGTGTTGAAGTCAGTGTCGTCTCATTTCCATGTTTCAGGTCTTGACATGCTTTGGAAGCCAGAGAATGGAATTTCTGGAGAAACTGTGCTGTGACTGCTGAATAAGCTGACACTTTACTGTCAGAGCTGCATCTGAAAATAGATGAATAATATATGAAACAAAGTAAATATATTCTGGAAAGGCTGGCACTAAACTGCTAACAATGCTTCTGAAAAAGGTGAAATAAGTATGAAATATGTTAAATACATTGTGGAAAAGTTGAATTATATGATGTATGAAACATGGCGAGGCATGCTGAATATGCTGTGGAACAGCTTACACTTCACTGATGAGGCCAGGTGTTATCAAAGCTAAATAATTTTGTAAAATATACAAAACAAGTTTGAAACATGTAGGATTTTAAAATAATTTTATTTTAAATCCATTCAATGTCAACTGGTTCCATAGTTTAAATGTCTAGATATACATTCATCAAACATTTACAGTATTGTTACCACGCCACAGTACACATTAACGACACATCCATAGACAGTCTCTGATGTCTCTTCGCACGTCACTACAGCCACAAAAACAAACTCCAATGAATCCAAGAAGGAAAAATAAAATTGAATACCTAATTTCTATGACTGCAGCCCTCTGGTTAAATTTTCTGCCAATTTTGAAAAATAAAAATCAAGGAGAAATGAATCAGTACTGTGGTTGGTGTTTGTGTGCTGTAAGGCAGAGCACTCTAAACTTATTCCAGAGAGGAAAAAAAGACAGATAATAAGGGAGGAACAAAGTATTTCTGTGTCCTGAGCTAGTTCAACAAAGGAAGACTACATTTCCCTGATACAAGTTCAAAAGTCCCTTGTCAATTCAACACAAAACAGACATTCCTAGGGGTAAGCAGACATCACAAATTTACAAGACTTCTCCTCAAGGGCCTGGTTCTAATTGTGTTTCACTTTTATGCATTTAGTTTTTAAGAGTCAGTCCTTTTTGTAAAAAAACAAACAAAAAAAGAAAATCCTTCATAGTTTCTGTTCAGTACGGCAAAATAAAGCTTCAATACCCAAGCCAATATCCTGCTGTACTTAGGATAGCTTCCTAAATCATCTGTGACATCATTTCCTGTCTGCGCGGCCCTGTTTGTGTCACGAACAGCCGACTCCAGCCGACGACACTATCAGTTTCTAAAAGTGTGAGTGTGCATGAGTCAAGTATTTTATCAGAATCTCTAGTGTTTTATGGCATGGACACACGCTAAGGCACAGATTGTTAGCTGTTAATCTCTGAGGGGGGGGGGGTGCGAGCTGCGTTGGATCATTTCTGACACGTGGGACTGACATTCTGAGAAGATATCACATGTAAATAGAGGCAGCTTGATGGTCAGTAATCTACTCATGGCATAAGAAATGTTTGGTGAGTTAGTACAACATAGCAGCGAGTGAGGAGAGAAAAGTCAGACATGACCAAAAGAAGGAATATAAAACAGCACATACTGCATTTTCATTACTGCATCGTTTTAACTGTAAAAGCATGCAATGTGATGGCAAACTATGAGTGCATTCAGTATCTCTGTTTAATCAGCAACAGAGATGTGATGTGTTAAAAAAGGGGAATAAGAGTTAGTCTAAGCACAGGCAACTATAGATGATTTCTCATGAAGCTGTGTGCATATATTATCTATTAATGTGCAACCTGAGAACAGAGCATTATATGATCAGTGCAGAGCTGTAGCTTTACCTTTCAGCTAATTAATTCACTACACAAATGCAAAAAGGTCAAGTTTTATCAACCACCCAAAGCTGTGAGCAAGCGCAGCCTGTACTGCTCACAAGTTAATATCATAAGAGCTTAATGTGACGGCAGCTGAAATGAACTGAATGCACACTGCAGATGCAGATTGATGACTCTATCTAAATAAACCATTTAACAAAAGGAATGTCCCAGACGGGATTCAGATCTATGGATATTCAGATTACCAGTCGCCCTGTTACCCTTAAGTCTATTTACACTGCACTCTCCAACCGTGCCATTTCAAATAAACAATTCTCTGATTTAGTCATACATATATATTTTAGTATAAAAATATGATCCAATTCAATTTCAACACAAGTATGCGGCATTTAAGCATAAAGAACATACAGTACAGAACTACATTTACTGTAAAATCTCAAACATTTCAAAATATTTACCAAACAGAGGAATACAAAAGTTGATCATCATTAGTACCTTGTATACCTCATTGAGTTAAAAGTCGGAGCGAGCAGTCAGTGTGATCGTTTCAGCTATGTACAGTGCACTCTCTTTATACAATGTGATGTCACTACAAACAAGGTCCATTTCTTGTGATTGGATTCTTGATTATTTTAGTTACATTAACAGATTGGAGGAATAGAAAGATTATTTAAAGTATCAGTCATGCATGATTTCACCATTTACTTATTAGCATTCCCTTACTGTAGGTCATCTGTGTCCAATTTCTGCAAAACAAGCAATGTTTCCCACATAGACAGTACTTGGTTGGGCCACTCGGGGATATTTACCGCAGACTAAGTATATTTGCTGACTATTTTTCCATTTTTAAATTCATATAATCACCACCTGTGTGCATGAGAGATATCTACTAGTTCAATGATCATCAACTGCCAGCTCAGGGCCAAATCAGGCCCCCTAATATTCCCCTCTGGCCCCCAAAAGATTATTAAATTCAGAAAATGTGAGGAGGAAAAAACTGTGTGATTTTTAGGGTAAATTTAAATGTCTTAAAACAAATTTAAACAAATGACCTGTTTCCTCCATTTGTTTTTCACCAATCAGGATGCAGCATAGTAGCATCAAACCTAGTGATGGACAACATAGCAGTCCTAGAAATCCATCCATCCATCCATCCATCTTCTATACCGCTTATCCCATTTGGGGCCGCAGGGGGGCTGAAGCCTATCCAAGCTCTAGTGGGATAAACCAAGTCCACTGATTTTCTCAGAGTTGAACATATCAGTGTTGATTTTCTTTCTCAAAGTGTAATTTTTTTTCATTTTTAGTGAAATGTTCTTCAGTGTTGGAGTTATTAAACAGTTATTGGATCTACCAGTGTTAGTCCAACTCTGTAGACAGTCAATTGATCTAAGGTCAAACCACTGCCATTTCAAATGTGGGGGGATGTGTGGGCTGAGTTTCACATCATGCCCTAGGGAAGAGTGTTTAGACGTGTTTTGTTGTGTTTAGATGTTGTCTGTTGTACAGCCATCCCTGCTGAGGTTCTTTGGCTCATGTTAATGGTGGATTTTTGATATGAGACACATTTGCACCATGAATGAAGTTATCCACTGAGTTATAGTACACACTTGTTCCTTAAGATGCAAAACTTATATTATTAATCAGCATGATTGCCTTGCTATGAAGTTGACTCAGCTTTTTTTTCTTGCTAGTCGAGGCCTACTTAGTCACAAATTTTAGAGTTACTGTCAAATATTTAACACTTTGAAGTGTGGACCAATATAGACACACATATAGATCTACATGAGTTTAATTAATACTGTCAAGTTCGCTGTGTATTTTACTGTATCATAGAGGTGTGACTTTACCTGAGGTCTATTTTCTTGTTGTTCTTGCTAATTACTAAAGAAAGATTCTATTTTACTGTACAATTCCTCAGTAGCTAACAGGATTTAGTTATGAAAATAAACTCTAAATAAGATTCTTTGTACTTTTAATTGATAAGACTTGTAGACCAGTACTTTTACTTTGTACTCAAGGCAATTTTAACCAAAGTAACTGTACTTTTTCTTGAGTACAAAAGTCATGTACTTTATCCACCCCTGCTGTTAATGAATACTGTCAAAAGAAAAGTAAAACAAAAAATTAAATATAAAGAATGAGTCAGAGTGGGATGGCCATCCCTACCACCCAAGTACGGTCATTATCTGGGAAACGCTGCAGCAGTGACCTCTTAGCACGCATTGTCATCACAAAAACGAAATGAATTGGCTCTCCATCTCTAGATGCTTGTCAAAATGCGTGATTGGCTTTGACTTATTCACAGGATCAAATAAATGCAGATGACCACAAGCTTATAATAACTTTTTAAAAATTTCCCAAAATTGATAAAGTATCTCAGGGAAATTACAAAATGCAACACTTTCCCCCTAAATTATAGTTTCTGATGATGATAAACCTCTTACTGTCCAAAAATTATGCTTCACCCAAGGGATAAATAATCTTATTTTCTATATTAAAGAATAGGCTTTTCTTATACCGTCATACATAAATGTAAGACATGTGAATCTCAATGTACTGGACAAAGCACAAAATAAAAGGCAGACACAAAACTGTGGGAAAGCACACTGAGATGTACTTTTAAGTAAAAGGGCTTAACTGAGTAACAAATTAGGAAACAGATTAATTTCTTGTTAAACTGCTTTCATTCTGCCTGTATTAAGGTGGTAATGCGGTTTATCTGTGGTACAGTTCAGCCCTTGGGAAACAGGACACAAAACATGATGGAGTGCCAAACGTCTGTGCATGTATTTTGAGAAAAGGCATTTAACGAAGGTCCAGTACAAAAGAGCGAAACATATTATATAACAGGCGTGTTTGTGCTTCAGAATTGCATTGTGGTGCATGGACACAGTGTAACCTGTGGCTGTGATCACATCAGTCTTGAAATACTCGATTTTGCTACCTTTTTCTGAAGTGTAAAAATACTATCGCCTGCACAGGCTTGAATTTGAAGTTACTTCCAGTATTATTTAAAACAAAGTATGGCTTAGAAGACTCACAGTACAAAGAGATGATCATGCTCAGGGTTGGTTATAAAAAAGTTGAATGTACACGCTGAAGGGTTGGTGCATGGACAGCCATTACCAACCTTTACTGACAGCCAATTTGACAGAAGCTGCCTTTTGTAAAAACTGCATTATTACTGTTTTACTGCTGCCACCGAAGTTATTTGGGTGTTGTTAGCTGTGAGGATATATGGCTCTTGTCTCTTTGACATCAGTATAAAAATCTACTATCAAACTGCTGGAGTGGCGACTACAAAGTTCACTTTCTTCATTTTAGGGCTTTTAAAGAGTCAGGAGAGGGGTAACCACAGAGGTCACCTTAAATATTTCAATTAGTATTCATCCAAGAGTTTGGTCAGAGTTTGCATACACTCATATCTAAATAGGGGCTCGATTACCTGTAAATCGAATCTTTGCATACATGATTTCTGAAGGTCCACACAATGGAGTGAAGACAACGCTAACTCCTGCGGCACTGGGGGGCCTTTTAGTGGTTCGACTTAGCTTATGGAGGACTCTTTTATTCTATCCCTGAAAAAAGGAGTTGATTTGTTGGGTTCCCCTCATGGTTAATCCTCCACAACCCTCAGTACATGTCTCTGTAGATCTCCTGCAGGAGCGGGTGCAGTGAGGTGTCTTCCGTCTTTTTGATCTCCTGCACCAGCTGTGCATGCTCAGTGACCAGCTGCCGAAGGTCGGCCAGTTTCTGCAGCAGCCTGGGGAAGAGGAAAGTGTTGTCTGGGTGATTGGCCAACAGGTGGAGCTGTAGCACCTGCACGATGTTCTCCTGCATGCGCTCAATGTGTGCCACATTCACCAGGCCTGGTCGGTCTGAGGACAGAGGAAGCAGAGTTAGACTCCAGCATGATACTCCTCTGGTGGAATCCAAACATATAACAAAAAACAGCAGCAGAAAAAAATTCAGTTTAATTTTATTAAGGTAATATGGGAGTTTTTTTTTTTTTAGATATAGACCATCAAGAACATAAAAAATAGGAGAGTTTACATTTTATGTGAGGGATAATTTTTCTGCATCCTCACCTCCACAGCAGATAATAGCAGCCACAAACAGAGCCAGGTCACTGTCGTCCAGCTCCAGGCCGTTAAACTTCATTGCAAACTGGAACTTGGGCTCCATCATATCACTGAAAGGCCGCCGTAGGCTTTTGAGGAATTCCCGGGTGATGAAGCCAGAGCCGTATGCCACAAGAAGCCCGTCCTTGTTCATACTGGAGGCGAGCATGGCGAAGAGGGCCTCATACACGCCGTATTTCAAAAGAGTCACCTGATCATTGAGGTCCAGGCTCGAGAACCCGGGGACGGACTTTGCAAACTCTGTGAGCTCAGTGACGGTTTCCACTGACGTGCACTGGCAGCAGTGGAAAATACGAACTTCTGCCTCCCTGTCCTTTAGCATTCCCGCTGAGCCCACCATCTTTGCCACGAAGGTCTGCTCAGCCAGCTGGAGGGTCTCCATGTCATGGATGACAAAAGGCTGTGGATGGTAAAGAATGATAGACTGTTAAGAGCTTTATATTTCTACCATATTACTTTTAGCACTGACTTCTTTTAAGAGCTAGAGCAGAATTTATAATCCTTGTTCAAATCTACAGAGCCCTTACCAGTCAGACATCATCATAGACTTTCAGAGCTAGGACAAAATGCAAGCCTGACTTGGTACCTTAGTTTCCAAAAGTAGTATAGGAGGCAGAGCTTAAGGAAGCATCCACAACTTTTTTTGTCAAAGAGGCTGACACCCTCTCAAATTTTATTAAAAGACTTCTTTTCATAAAACCTATAGTTCATGTTTAGTTTTGCCTTTCAGAGTCCTGACTTGTACTGCTACAAGCTCAGACCACTGTAGGAATCAATACATCAACCTCCTGCCTCCTTCTCTCCCACTTTATCCACACTCATTTAGGCATTTAATGATTACATTAAATCTGTACTTCCTTGCTCTGTTGTCATGCATTTTCAACAGATTTCTTTTGCAGGCATCCTGCTGCCATGGACCTGCTCTACTCCATCTGCAGTTATTATGAACAGCCACACTGTTGTAAGTCCGACAAATAATCAATAATAAGTCCATTTCTACTTAGGATTTCTGCATGGTAAAAGCTTTTTCCTTGCTGCTTTTGCCCGCTTGATAGAATAGTATATAAGGTCTCTGTGTGTAATAACATTTATGTGTACAATGTGATTTTGTACTAGACAAGCAAAAATAACAGACTGATATGTGAAAGTTTGATTATAAAATGGATTTACAGTTAAAATCCAACACAGTGAGTACAGTGTGTTCTGTATTTTTGGCCTTAAGACATAAACTTGACTACATAAATATGGAAAAAGCAAAATCAGCAACAGTTGCTACATGAAACGCTGTAGTGACTGTGTTGTTTACCCATAATCTTCACCTAAAGGAGAGGCTAAGCCCCGAGCCCTTGTTGACACTTGAATATTTCCACAATGACATAATAACTCTCCTTGATCCTAGGGCTACACAATTATGAATGCTGCTCTTACAGTCAAATAATTTTAGAATGGTTTCAGCTGCAAATATTTTTGCATGAATTATAGTTATGGTCAATGCTGATATAAAGATGCTCCAGAGCAAAGAGGACTCGCAAGGGTAAACTCTGGCCATGTAAACAAACAATAAAATGATGCAGATTCATTAACATGTAAGAAGGTAAATAAGCTCCAGCGGTGGTTAATTCTGCCTAATAGGTGTTTTTTTTTAGATGTGTCATCGATTCTGCAGTGTACAGGGTACAAAACCCTAAAGAGCAGTTCAGAAGAAAGAAGTATGAGGGACATAACAGTGAGCTAATTATAAATGATACTTGCACATGACAAAACACATGATCATCACATAATTTCTATCATAATTTACAATGGATGATAAGTTGACATAATAAGCACAAAGTATATTGGAAAAAGGTTCATGTCAAACTCAAAAGGTTAAATGTAATAAACAAAATATCACAAATATTTCAGATTCTTCAGTTCCAGATCCAGCTAACCCTTGCGGTCACTCACAGTGAGTGAATAGACACAGTAGTGTTTACACTGAAATTTCATTGCCTCATTTTACCATCACTTTCACCTCAAGGGAGATATAGGTACAATGCCCACAGCCCTTGTTGACTGTTAAGATTTCCAAAACAGCATAATTACTTTTCTAGTCCTTCCAGCTTTACCCTTATGGTTGCTGGGAGGGATTTGTAAGACATTTTACCCCCTACACAGTAACTGCTGCAACACATTTCAAAAACAAGGCCTAATTAGCATTTTTTTTTTTAATGTTTTGTATGCTCCAGGTGCTAAAAAATGAGAGTGTACAGCAATGCTAGCTTTTCTGTGAGGCTGTGCCACAATGATATTAAAGCTAAACACTAATGTCTTATCTTTAGTAAGAATACTATTCAGTATCTCTGCATACTCAAATGCAGCTAGAAGAATGTCTACTGTGTGCATTACCACTGTTGGAGATTCAATTAGATAGCTATAGATTGCAAAAAAGAAAGTGTACAGTAATGCCAGCTGCTCTGTAAGACTGTAGGTACTATTATGCTTTGAGCTAAATGCTAAAAAAAAAGCAAAACAATGTTTACAGTGTTGATCATCACTATTGTAAGTCATGCTAACATTTAGATTAGCTTAGAGAACAATAGATAGCTAAAACAATAAAAGAAAGGTACAGTAGCTAATGCTAGCTGCTTCGTAAGATTACTGCTTTGAGCTAAATGCCTTATTGTCAGAAGAATAAGACTAACTGTTTAATATCTCTGTACTTCATGCTAACTCTTTGACTTGCATGGAAAGAAATAGATAGCTAAAAAGTGTACCATAATGCTAGCTTCTCTGTAAGACTTGTATTGAGCTAAATGCCAAAATGCTAGTGGAATAATGCTAACTGTTTAATATCTCTTTTGTACTTCATGCTAACTTTTTTACTAGCATGGAGAGAAACAGATAGCCTAAAAAGTGCACAGTTATGCTAGAGGAATAATGCTAAGTGTTCAAGAATATCGCTCTCAGAAGTCCTGCTCACTTCTGACGAGCCTAACTACAGGTAGCAATAAAAAAAAGTGTACAGCAATGCTAGCTGCTATATGAAGCTCTACCGCAGTTATGCTTTGCACTACCTTTATTGTAGGAGAATGTTTACTATGCTAATTTTTAGACTAGCTTAAAGGGCTAAGTAGCACTGAAAACATTTACAGCAATGCTAGCTGCTTTAGGAGGCTGTACTATGATTATGCTTTGAGCTAAATTTCAGAATTATACCATGTATTGTGCTAACTTTTTGATCGTCTTAGAGAGCTACAGTGAGTTAAAACAGAAGTTTACAGTAATGCTGACTGCGTTTTAAAGGGTCACCCTGCACAACTTTTATGCTTTTAGCTAAATGTCTATATGCTGGAAGAATTATGCTTACTGTTTAGTATCTCTTTTGGACATCATTCTAACTTTTTGACTAGCTTTTGATAGGGAACAAAAAAGTGTATAATGTTAGCTACTCTGTGAAAAGGAATGAAAATTATACTTCAAACAAAATGACAGAGAGATGTTTACTGTGCTAACTTGTTGACTAGCTTAGATGACCACAGGTAGTTCAGAAAAAGTTCAGCAATGCTAGCTGATACGTGAAGCCGCTACAGTTATGTCTTGAACTAAATCCTAATTTTTACAAACTATCTCTGTTTGAAGTCATGCTAGCTTTTTGACAAGCTTAGTACAGAAAGCAAGATAAAAAACAGGGCTATGGCAATGCTCTAAAGCTGTACTACAATTATGTTTTGGGCTAAATGGTAGGAGAATGTTTACTACACAAGCTTTCTGACTAGCTTAAAGGGCTATGTAGCAGGGAAAAAACATGTAGCAATACTCGCTGCTTTAGTAGAATGCACACAATTATGCTTTGAGCTAAATTTTAGAAATTTACAGTGCTTAACAAATTTACTAGACCACCCTAACCCCAAGCAAAGTAAGTTTTATGCCACAGCTGCCCTTAATTAACAGCATTGATAATTACCAAAATCATTTTTTATGTTTCTGCAATGGTTAATACACCAATATGTAGAAGCTCTTTAACCCAAATGATATTTTTAATGCTAAAATACAATTATTATTGTTATCCATGAATTTTCAAATTTACTGATTTACAAAAAACTGAAAAAATAGTAAAGCACATTAATATTTCTTGATTAATATGTCAAATTATAGTTATTTACTTGCATTCCTGAACATAAAAATGAGTTTTAGTGGTTGAATGTTTTGCTTGATAAATTTCTGACTTCTCTGAGAAGCCCAGTGAGCCAGCTCAAATTTGGGTGAATTCAGTTTGAAATCCCTAATTCCTGTTCAAAATGGTAAAACGTGGAGAGCTCACTGAAAATGAAAGAGTCCGCATTAAAGCACTTCATGATGCTGGATGGTCTCTGAGACAAAATGACAGGTAGTCTAATAAATTTGTTAAGCACTGTATATGTATTGCACTAACCTACTGGCTAGCTTAGAGGGCAAAAGGGTAGCTAAAAAAATAAATGTCAAGAAATAAAAGCTTTTGTGTATGACTGTACTAAAATTGTGCTCTGACCAAAATACTTAAAGAATAATGTTTGCCGTGCTAACTTTTTGACTAGCTTACAAAGCTAGGTAAAAAAAAGGGTGCAGCAATGCTAGCAGCTCTATGAGACTCTCGCTGTGTGTTCACAGGACAACACTGCTTTGGCTATCTTAGAGGGGCAGGTTCATAAAAACCTGGATTGTGCAATCTTGCTAGCTGCTCTTAGAAGTTTTGCTGTGAATATTTAGCTGAAATATCATAATTATATTGCTTGACATAGAGGAAATATAATGTGCACAGGGTTTACTGTCTGTTGAATATATGTAAGCTAGCATTGCTAGCTTCCACCTGAAGAAGCAAATATCTTTAGTCTTTGCAGGTATGTTATGTAATCCAGGTATGATCTGGCGGCACCAGGTTTAAGTTTGCATGCAAATAAAATGCACAAAATAGGTCTCTCGCATAGCATCCACACAGCTTAACATGAAAAAAATTACAAAAATGCATAGCTGTTTCCAGATAAGATATTTTTATAATAAACTTTCTCCCAGAACTAAAGAGGAAGACAAACTGACAGGATAATAAAAATAGATTTAATCTGATACAACCGTTGTTTAAATAGTTATATCCTCTAAAAAAGTCAATCTTACTCCTTTACTCAAATATGTATTTTGCAAAGTTGCCCAGAGCTACAGCAACAACCTGCATTTCTTAAGCTGCTTGTTTTCTTAAACTTAAATCACAGTCAAGACTTGACGTGTTGTCAGATTAATCAAAACACTGACACAAAACCAGTTGTGTCAGATTATAAAGCTGGCATGAATTCATTGTGCAGAAATCATAGCCAACAGTGACACATTCAGTGTTATGGCTAAATTTTTGTCCCAGACATTGAGACTGATGAGTCAAACCAGACTAGACTCTTAATTACAAGTGTTCACTGGCTCCAAATAAGTAGATGACCTAGATCTAGACTTGTTGGTGTGATTTTCAGCTAAATACAAATAAAGGATCTTCTGAATTCAACACAAGAAAGGGCTTCTCTCATTCACACCAACACTCTCAGATTCAAAGTTATGCAACATGTGAGCATCTAGGCAGTAAAATTTGTCCCCGTGTTGTGTTAAAGTCTTGTGACTCCATAGATGATCTTAAAATCAAAGATGGATTAAACAATATTTGCCTTTCTTTTTGATTGCTTGTAAATATCCACCAGATTCCCTGTATGCTCTAAAAGCACCCTTGTCCATCTATGGCTTTGATGTTCTGAAGCTGAGGAGGAATTTCGGTGTTTGACCATGGATGTGCACTTCTACTGACCTGTCCCTCTTGACCTTTTTAACACCTACACAAATCCATCCATGGAATTCACAACAGCTCTGGCCTGCAGTGTCTGACCCCCTCTTGTCGACCCCTATTTTCTGGTTGAAGGAAGGGAAATGAAAAAAAACTGCCAGCTAAAAAGGCAACTTTTGGTTAAATTGTCAACTGCAGAGCAGAGTCACAGAAGGAAACAGGCCGCAGAGGAGGAGGTAATGTGCTCAAACACTGGCTCTTTATATCATTTTGCTGCAAACAGATGTCTCCTTGTCCAACTTGTAAGTTGGCTCGCCTCTTCTGATTGAGAAAGTTATTTCTGTCATTGGCTAGCAGCTCTCACTCTCTGAGGTACTGCTGCGAGATCGTATTGAGAAATTAATTTGATTGCAAATTTTGCCTGTGCTCACACTAAGATGAAATCACTCCAAAGGGGAGCTTCAAAAGCCCCCTTCACAAGGATAAGCAGGATAAGCTGGCCTTGACCTGTGAGGAAATTTTGGTTAAAAGAACAATCACAAACACACAATCCACACTGACACACATTTTTTCAAACATCACCCCCGACTCCGAATGAACGTACAGGAGTGCTGGTCTTGCCGGTGAGGATAGTTCGGGCCTTGGCCTTGTTCATATTGAAGTTTTTGAGGTAGGCCTCATAAATCTGCCTGGCCAGTGTCTTCTGGTCGGCTAGCTGGGGGTCTTCCACCTCCCTGTCCCCTGTCACCAACTCTGCCTTCAGCTTTAGCTTCTCTGACTGGGGCATCCGGCCGAAACGGATGGCTGAGGAGAGCAAAATGGACATAATGTTAGACAAATACAGGATTTAGAAAATACAATAAAATACTGTATAACCTAGAATAAACAGTATCATTACAAACAGAAACACCACAATTGAACTGACTGAAGGGCAAAAAGCTTGATCTTCCACAAAACTATTGCACTCAGTCATTAAAGATGCTAGCGAGGATTTAATTTCCAAATTTATAGTGGCTATAAAAAGTATTCAGCCCTTGGTTGTTTTACCCTACTATTGATTTTATCGATTAATCAATGTCAATATAATGAAATGGAGATCATCAGTCACTGGTTAATCAGTATTCCTGGCTACCATTACACCATGAAGAGAAAAGGACACTCCAAACAGCTCAGAGAAGAAGGTAATCAGGTATAAGTCATGGGATGGATACATAAAAATTCCAAGGCACTGAACATCCCCCAGAGTGTTTTTTATAGGCTCTGAATACAGAGATGGTGCGCTGAAAGCCTAAGGTTATGTTTCATGTGCAGAGGCTGTTGTTGTTGGGTCCAGTCTGTGGCTCCTTTCTGACATATCCTTCCCCCACGCTCCCCAATTTTCACAGTGCTGTCACTCAAGTAAAGAAATCAAAAAAGCCTTAAAATAAATCAGAAAATATAAAATCTGCAGAGACATCCCACAAAGCACAATAAGATCCAAGGAGGCACACGACCAAATCATTCAATGCATCCAAGAAATATTAAAAACATCCAAATACAACTTTGGGTGCAGTGGAAAAGATATGTTTAAGAACAGAACCAGTAAATTAGAAAAGCAGACCTCAAGCAGTTCAAAAACTTCCTGTGCCATCTGTTTTCCTTAAATCCCAGGCCTTATTTCTCCCAATATGTTGCTCTAAGGGCAGCATTATTTCTATTGTATAATAAATAAGAACATCTTACATGCTTTATTTGCTCTGAAAGCATAATGCCATAAACAGTAAAGCTTTTCAAGACACCAAAAATGACTACTAAATCCATTTCATGACGAGAATGCTTTAATTTCAAAGTAAAAGCAGTTAGCTTCTGCTTGAATGTAGATAATTTATTTTTCAGCTTATAAAAAAGGCCAACCATAGGAGCCAGTCCTGCCATGTGACAGTGCAAGAAGCACTGACTGAATCTAATGAAAATAATCTTCAGAAGAGGGGCCAGATGGTCAGAAAAACACAGACCACTTTACCAAAAAAGGCAAAATCATCTCCTACGTCTGTTTCAGTTTTTAATACAAGCATTCAAGTTAATTCATCTTACATAAGATCCAATGCGAATTTTTTATGAGCAATAGCAGAGGTGGGATGGCACAATGTCCTGAAGAGTGTTATGATTATCTCAGTGTGGTGTTAGGTAGCTGTCAGTCATAATGACTGGAGACATGGCACAACAGCAGCTTGGGATGGATGAATCCTGGTGTTTAAGCGTTGTTGATTCAAAGGTGGTCAGTGCCTACAAAATTAACTTTTCTGCTTGAACACATTTCCCTGTATCTGCTTACACAAAAATTCAATGTTCTACTAAGACACACAACACCAGCTTTCAGAAACTGGAGACTATTGTAAAATATGGTGTTAACATTTATTTGAAATTATCATTAAAAAATGTGCAAATTAGGGGCGGTGGCAGCCAAGTGGTTATGTCTCTACGCCTTATTTGCAAGACTCTGTGGCTCCTTTCCTGCACGCCACGGTAGAGACTACTGGACAAAGTCTGAGTGCTGTTGCCTGCTGGGTTTGTGAAGGGGGCTTTTAAAGCCAAACCACAGCAGATGCCATGTTGAAAATGCTGTTTCAGTGGGTGCTGGTGTAGCTCAGGTGGTGCGCAGGCAGCCATAATCAGAGGCTTTGGCCCTCAATGCACTTCTCACAAGATCCCACTTTGACCAGCTTTTTTCCCTTTCTAAACCAAAACTTGCTGCTTTATTACTTTTGTGGCCACTTTTTACCCATTTTTGCCATGCTTAGAACACTTTTTACCACCAATTGTTGCTAATTGCTAAGACTAATTTTTTTAACCACATTTCACCAATATTGCCTATAACCCCTCTTTTTTTAACACACACTCATCTTTACCACCCATTTTTGACGCTTTTTTGCTGCTTTTGACACATTTTTGCCAACTTTTGTCTTATTTTGAAATTATTTCATTATTTTTCCCTTATACTATTACAATTCTTTTTACTTTATTCTCTGGTCTCCTGATATTTGTGCACATCATGGCTTTGCTATGAAGCCTAACATTATTTTTGAATGGTTTAGTCAATAGTAACAATAATAATTACTTTATTTATATTACACTTTTCAGTCACAAAGTTTTTCACAAGTCCAACAAACAAATCCAACAAAGGTAATGAAAAAACATATATTCAAAACTACAGAATTAAAAAAAATATGAATTAAAAAAACATCTTGAAATAAAATAAAAATCTAAAACATCAAAATATTAGTAAAAACAAGTAAAAGTACATTTAAAAAGCAGAGAAATTATTTAAGAGAAGGCTAATCTAAAAAGGTGTGTGTTTAAGAGCTCATTGAAAGGAGATCAAGTCTGAGACTTTCAGGTAAATTATTCCAAAGGGTTTGAGCCCTAATGTAATAATGTGTCCATCTACCTTGTTACAAACCAAAAAAGGAAATTCTGTTTGAAGAAAATTGGTTTACATTTTGAAAATGTAATTTACTTTGGCAGAAATAAATAAATACGATTTTTTTTTTGTTTCTTTGATATGAGTGATTATCATTCACGTTGAATATAAAACATGATTGTCACAGTTTAACCTTACAATGGACCATGATTTTGCTGACCCCCATGGGACCCCCAATTGGAAGCAGCCTAGAAAGCTTTCCCCTTTACCCCCACCCCCCATGTTAGGTAATCCAAGCTGTTTATAGTGGAATTGATTTAAAATAATACTCACTCTTTGCCTGACCATCCAGATACACTTTTTCTAAATAAATGTACTTTGTTCATATGCAAACATGATATAACCTTCATGTGTCAAAGCATCACACAGAAAGACTAGTACATATTTTCCATACAAATTAAGCATAAATAGTTCAAAACAAGAAGAACAGAAGCAAAATCTGTCCTTTCCATTAAGACGAGGATTAAAATACTTTCCTTTTTTTTTGCACAACCATGTCAGAAAATTCTGAACGAACATGAGAGATAACTGCATTAAAAGGTGTTTGAAGTGTGTTTCAACACAACATAAGTTGTTGTTCTACGGGAGGATGCTGGCATCTTTCAGACGGCCTGATCTCATTTGACTAATGAGATTAGAGATGAACTGTTTTTAACCCCTCCTCACCAGTTTAAATGGGCATAAGCTGATGCACACTCTCATAAACACACACACACAAACACACAAACATACACAAATCCTGAGCAGCTAACTTCCAGCTGCACCTACCGCCTGCGTTTTAAGAGACTATAAAAGCACAAAAAGGAGATCTGATTTCCTTGTTTTTTCCCTAAAATGCCACCCACTGCTGAAACAGACCCAGGCCGGCTGAGCGGGGACTGGGCAGTGGCGGGATACGGAGCGAGCAGACAGCATGAGGGCCCATTAGATTACTGCTCACAAAGTGGATGGAGCGTCTGAAGCTGCTAAAGCCGAGCAGCGGATGCCTGGGCAGGAGCCAAGTCTAATTAAGATGAGAGGAAGTGAGTGATGTTAAGCCAAGCATAAGTCCTAAGAAGTAGTGTGAGGGGATGAGTCTGAGTCCAGAGGGGAGGGGGCTGAAGATGGTAGGGGGGACAGTCTGTCAATCCACCAAGTCATCTGTTTTAACGGCTGATTGGTGGAAGAAGATTCAAGACTTCAAAGGTGTCATCTGTCACACTTCAGGTTAACAAAAACCACTCCATGACTGTATGGTGTCAGTGCATGACATAGGTAATATCAGTATATGTACTGTATATCAGTATAACAATCAATGATGAGGTAATTTTAGGCTGTTTCATTTCATTGCTGGAATAATTTGTGTGTATTGTGATACTAACAAACTCTGAAACTAAGGGTGCATTCACACTAGGGCCCTCCATCCCATTATCCTCCTGGCCGGCACTCATAATAACTACTCGCGCCAAGACAACTGTGGCTGAGCATGGATATATCAATGCACTCAAGTATGACGCAAGTTTGAAAGAAGCAAAGTCTCAAAGCCAGCACAATGGAAAAATACACAGATGTGGCTTTTACTTTACTTTTACATTCCACTGTTGTTTAGAATAATCATTGAGAGAAACAGTCATGTGGATCGTCCGTCATGATACAAACATATCGTATTGTATCATAACATACTGTATTGCATATCATATCGTAACAGACGACATCAAATCGTTAAGTATCATACAGTATTTTATCGTGATGTTTCATATCACGAGGTATTGTAACTTATTGTATTGTATTATATCCTTACATATTGTATTGTAACGTAACGCATTGTAATATATGGCATCGTAATGTATCGTATCGTAACAAAACGCATCGTATTGTAACCTATTGTATTGCACGTAACGTATCGTATTGCAAAGTATTGTACTACATAATTTTGTATTGTATAGTATTGTATCACAAGTATCATATCGTAAGTAACGTATTGTATCTTATCATAACGTATCCTATCCTCACGTATCGTATTGCAACGTATTGTGGCATATCATTTTTGTAACGTACTGTATCCTAACATATCAAATCATAAAAAGCACCGTATCGTATAGACACGTATCGTATTGTAACGTATCATATCCTAACTTATCGTAACTGTAACGTATAGAATCATAATGCATTGTTTTGTAACGCATCGTATCGTAATGTATCATGTCGTAACGTATCATCACTGTATTGACTCGTTGTGTATCATATCACAATGTAATGTAACATTCTCTATCATATATTCTTTTATATCGCATTGTATTGTAACGTATTGTATGGTATCATGTCGTAACCTGTTGAAACATATCGTATCATAACATATTTTATCATAAAGTATTGTATTGTATTGTATCGTAATATATTGTCTAACGTATCTTATCTTACAGTAATGTAGGAGCAACCTGGCACCACAATTTCTTTGGATCTTCTTTTGGATTGATAAAGTCCTAATCTTAAAGTATCTTAAATTGTGCTTCATATAAATACAATGCATAACAATTTTGTGTTATTCAAACAAATAGAGGGTATGAATCACTGTACTAAACTGGCAGTAATTTCATGTCCAATAAAGCCAAAACTGCTGAACTTAGCAATGAACATCTACTGTCTTCAGGTTCTGCAGTGAAATGGATCGGCAGTCAATACAAAAAGAGGGACAAAGCTCCAAAATTAGCACTTCTGCTGTCCTGTAGACCTCGAAAGATCAGGTTTCTCAGCTCTCAAATCTCCTTCCTCCCCCTCTAAGGTTACATTTAGACCAATGAAACTTAATACAAATATACCGTAAGAGGAAGTACAGCTGACAGGGATACTACAACTGCTGCTGAGCTTTAAGGTGCGTCTGTATATTCATCAGGATCAAGGCTGTGTCTTAAGCTAGCCACTGAAATCAGTAACCTCACTGCCACCAGTATGGAATATCTGCAAAGTGTGCACAGTCTATATGTAAACCCTCTGATTGCAATGACCTTTTGACTTTTAGAAAGATACTCTGATGGACCACAAAAGGAGTGGCAGCAAACCCACACAAAGAGGGCTTTTTTTTTTAACAGTCAGTATGCTGACATTGACTAGGGGTCAGAATGTCACATTGTATGTTTGCAAAGAGCAAACAATGTTCAGCAGAAAACTTCGACTCTGAGCTCGATAATTCTTTGAAAGACAAGGTGAGGTTAAAAATATCTGACAGAAGAAAGGAAATATTTAGGATGTCAAGATGCTGCATGTGACAGTAAAGATAAAAAATTTTACTTGTGATAAGGTGGCAGACGTGGAGGATGGACTGATAATCACAGAACAAAAAAAGTCAGCTGTGTTCTACTAGGGCTGGGTATTTCCTACAGATACCGTACATTTCACAATACAGAGGCCAAGATACAGTATGATGTGTATCACGATCTGGGATAATAGACATGCCATTATAAACATGTCCTAGAGAGAGTTCACCACAACAGCTGCAAGGTATAACACTTAAATTCAGACCCTTTAGAGAGCTGAGTCAATTAGGTCTATTTATAATAACTATCAAGTGCAAAACAGTAATAATATTTCTAAACTTGAAATGGCCCTCTTTGTCATCTATTTTGATGTTGTCATACTTTTCATACAATATTGTGGTTTCACTTTTCTATAAGCCCACTTGCATTTGTAAAATTGATGTTTTTCTTTACTTCTGCATAAATGGGATTTTAATGGCATTACTCATAGTCCTCAGTTCTTGGTCCTTCTGATCCTGCTTAGCTGTTGAGTGAAATTTTGGCTTAACATCATCATTCAGTGCTGGTTGGGACGACATAGTCTAGCCTGAGTCAAACACTTCCGTAAATAGGAGAATCTCATCTTTCACTTCCCTCCTTTGTTGTCATCCCATGTGATTCACTGCTGGAGTTAAAGGGCCAAAAGAGAGTAATGGGCACATGTCATCACCTCTCACTGTGGGCCCTTGGATGAATCTGTCAATGTGCGCATATCTAATTGGTTGAATCATTTGTCCATAATCTTTTGCCAATCAGTTGTCACCCTGGAATGTATGGAAGCCTATTTCTGCCAAATAAAAAAAAAGTGAAAGTAAGGCAATTCTTGAAAAAAAAAATCTTAAGTCATAATTTATAAAAAGTCATAATTATGAGATAAAAATTTTGAGGTAAAATGTCAATTTAAACTTTAGATCTCATAATTTCAACTTTGTATCTCATAATTATGACTTAGGATTTTTTTTTTTTAAATATCCTAACTTCCACATCTTTCTTTTGGAAGTGGCAGAAATTGGCTTCCATAGAAATCCCTAAGGCCCTCCCTATCACAGTTTTTGTGGAGAGGCAAGGCAAGAGACTGAAGCGAGAGCAGAGAATTAGACCTGCTGATCTCCAATGATGGCAAAGCGAAGCTGAAGTCATTATTCGGCCTCGTTTATCTCATATTTGAGACATTTGATGAAAAAAGAATGACAAACAACATTTATGCTCAAAAAACGATATGACAAAATTTCTCATTAGACCTGTTTTCTGCACTTAACTAATATGTTACTCATATGTTCCACTACTTTTGTGAAGCTTAAACTTTGGTAAATCTATTTCAAGCACCAAAACAATTCATCCACATGAGTGAAGGTCTGTTTTCACAAGAAAATCAAAAATTTTCAAAGATCTGATTTCAAAATTCAGCATTTGGTCTAAATTAAGACTTTACACAGTCTTCTATATATACATAAAGCTGAGAATGTCCTGAAAATTCCGATATAAAACGCTTGGGTTTTGTGTTATTTACAAGTACCTTTAAAAGGTGAGTTATGAAGCATCGTAAAAATTGAGGAAATACCCTTAGACCTCAGAGGGTTAACGCTTTTAGGTGACTGGAAATAACACAATGAACAGGACTTGGCCTGTCATTCCCCTTCTTGTGCACATATCTGCACCACAAGGGTTCAGTGAGTTCAGCTATTGCGTTTCAATATGACTACAGCTCGGCAGAAGCTGCAGCATGCACACATAGCTGGAGCATGCTGTGCATGAGCACAGATTTGCTTTAACTGCAGTAGACAAAAAAATTGCAGCTGGTCAAAATGTGTAATGGTTTTAACTTAAAGGAATCAGTCTCACAGCCTGCATTAGTCTTCAGTTAGTGACTTGCCTTAACATGCAACTCAACACTCACCTATGGTGTTCTGTTACTTACGTGTGCTAATTATGTGTGTACGTGCTTGCTCAATCTTTCTTGGCATCTGCATAAGTGTGCTAGTAGTGTGTGTTTACAAGTAACAAGAGCCACGCATGAGTGTATGTGTGTTCTCGACTTGACATGGTGCCCAGACCTGCCCCGCCCTGCAGCACTCACCGTTGTGGGACATGCCCACTGACAGGCACTTCTGGAAGCGGCAGTATTGGCACTTGTTACGATTCTTCTTTTGGATTTTGCAGCGGCGTTCACACTTGTCATATTCCAGCTTCAGACGGATCGTCCGCCGGAAAAAACCCTGCAGGAACAGAGGAGAGAAATAAAACCATTAAAATGTAGATATTGCACAATAAAGACCTAGATAGCAGAAATCTACTTTCATTTGTACAAAGGAGACATGGAAACTTTAGACTGGTATTAAGCCAATAACTGAGACTGGAGAAATATCATTGTTATGAAACCAGCTTCATGGTCCAGAGAAAAATATTGACCAACTCTTTGTAAAGAAAGAGCCATTAGAAAAGCAATTATTTATTCTCCTAGGATGTTGTTGGACAATAATAGAAACAGTTTCACCATCAGTCTCCCCCTCTTAAACCTTAACAAAAAGAAGCATTTAACTGTTGCAGAGACCAAATGCACCACATAGCGTGTTTGTGGTAGAGCTGAAGCTCATACATCATGGAGCTGGGAATTGCCTAATAACACCTTTATTCAAACAAAAGTGCACTTTTATCCAAATTTATCCATCATCTTGCTAGAAAAATCATTATCTTGGAAAGGCAAAAAGCCACACAATGCAAAACGACACATGACAAAATGTTTACATTCTGACTGACTTGCAAATGAGTGTTAACCTCACACATCCAAGTTGATCAATATTTAGTTTGAGAGAGCGTTTTTAATATGGCATCCATAAAGGAAAGGAAGGGAGTAAATTACAGGAAAGGGTTTAAGGGGTCATCTAGACTGCACATCATGAGCTTTACAGAAATAAACTAAGATGCCACAGGTCTATCGAAATTTATTTGCAAACATTTGTGATACAAAATGAATCATTGCACTTTTGCAATAAGGCGGTTAGACATGACAGTTCCCCGCTGGATATTTAACTGTCAGTTATATCATTAGAAAGTGGAGGCGTTTAGGAACAACAGCAACTCAACCACAAAGCAGAAGGCAACGTAAAATCACAGAGCGGGGTCAATGACTGCCAAGGTGGATGAAGTGAAAAAGTCACCAACATTCTGCTGATTCCAGAGCTGAAGAGCTCTGAACTTTCACTGGCATTAAAGCATAACAGCCCCATGGAATGGGTTTCCATGACTGAGCAGCTTTATGCAAGCCTCACATCACCAGAGCTGATGCCAAGCGTTGAATGGAGCTGTGTAAAGCACACCAACACTGGACTGTGGAGCAGTGGAAACGAGGTCTCTGGAATTATGAATCACGCTTCCCTGTTTGGCATAAATGAATGAGTCTGGGTTTGGTGGATGCCAGGAGACATTACCTGCCTGAGTACATTGTGCCAACCATCCTAGGCCCTTTTCTATTCCAACATGACTGTACCCCAGTGCACAAAGCAAGGACTATAAAGACATGGTTTGATGATTTCAGGGTGGAAGAACTTGACTGTCCTGCACAGAGCCCTGACCCCAACCCCAGCAGGATGATCTGGAACAGAGATTGCGAGCCAGGCTTTCTCCTCCAACAACAGTGCCTGACCCCTTAAATGCCCTACACAATGACTGGGCACAAACTCCCGCAAAAACACTGCAAATCTTCTGGGAAGCCTTCAAAGAAGAGTGTAAGCTCTGAGAGCTGCAAAAGGGAGCCAACTCCATTTTAAATATTTGAGTACAATGTCATTACAGTCCCTGTTGGTGTAATGGTCAGGCGGACAAATGCTTTGGTCCATAAAGTGTCTCATTGCGACATTACAAAAGACTTGATTGAGAAATGCTGACATCAGCTGATCCACGTCATGTTGCAACAATACAGACTTCGCCATTATCTCACCTTCGGCCCCTCATAGGTCACTACCGATAGATGGACTTTTAATGACCCTCTCCTAAAGCTAAACAAATTTACCTTGACTTCTGTGATAACCTGATGTTCTACAGTTTTACAGCATTATGACTTCAACTTGTAAAGGTCACATGGCTTCAACCCTACCCTTTGGAGCAAGCGAGGCCTTTGTCCAGGGTAGATCATTTTATTTTGTATCCATGCACGGACGCAGAGTCGCAGGGACACAGTTAATAAATAAAAGTGGCACTCCGAAAAAGAATCTCTGGTGGTGTTACTGTACAAATTCACAAGTTAGTAAGCTACTGCTGCTGCTAGTATGTGAATGTTTATGTAACAGCATGCTGGCATGAATTTATGTATCACTTTCTGACATTTAGACTCCCACCATTCTCCCACTGAATTTTCAGTGAGGATGTGTGGAAAAGAATTTAGATCCTGTAAATGCTTCACATTTTTCTTTAATGACCAAAGTAGAATATAAAAAACACATAAGTAAAAAAAAAAAAAACCCTCACACACCTTAGGTTACACTATCTTTGCCCTTCTGTGCCTCCTAAAAACAGCCTCGGGTTGTTCTTCAACATGATTGGTAAACAATTAACTGAAAGATTACTGAGCAACGTGTGACGACAACGCATGATATTTGCAATGCTTTTGGGACTTATCTTAAGTCACAAGATGCAACCCCTCTGCATTTGACCCAACTTTCTTCAGTGTAGCTCTTGGAAATATGAGTCATTGTCTTGAAGATATGTGATGTTTAGAGAGAAGGCTGTTTGTGACTACTGGCTTGTTTGCACTTGAGGGTTGGTGACACGTGGAGGAGAAAATATTGACAGAAATATTGACAAGGAAAGAGAAAGCTGTAGCTGAAATGAAAAAAGACTCCAGTTGTCACTCTGATTAGGGGAGAGTGGGGTGAGTTGTGCCAGTTTTTACTCAAAGTGGCTTTAAAGTGAGGCCATGACAGTAATGCCTCCAACTTAAGTACGCACATATATTTCAGGATGTGGTGCATTCCTGGGAACAATAACTTTGGATCTGAAATAAACTGTTTAAGAAATATAGCTTTCAGAAAAAAAGTGGTCTCGTGGCACAACTTGCCCCCGGTGTGGGGTAAGTTGTGCCTTTGGTTAGACTATGTTGGGGTAAATTGTGCCAGTGATTATTGAAGATTATTGAAGTAAAACAGAACATTTTAATCTCATAAACTGTAATGCTGTATAAAAGCAAGACAAATTCAATACAAAATTACTCATTTAGGGTTTATTTAGATTTAAACGAATGGCATAAGTCATATTTTCTAGTTTTTGGGATAACACAAAAAACTTAAATACACAATATATTTCAGGCAAAAGGGCTTTGGCAATAGATTCCTGTTGAAATACAGTCTGTCAGTTATGCAACATATATAAAAAAAGTGATTTAGGCCAATTTCTGAACATCTCATTGTGACTTAGGCCACTTAAAAACTGAATAAACTGCTCTTTAATAACATAGTGCAAACTCAAAACTGAAATCAGTGTTAGCTAAATTAAATAAATGGCAGGTACATCAAACACTGATAAGGCATGTCCATCTCCTCACTTCTCCAGCTGTTTTTGGTCCTTCTTTGTTGGGTACTAGGTGTGTAGGTCTGGGTGTGTGATTGTGTGGATTTGTTAGGGTAGGTGTGTTGGTGTGTGGGACTGGGTGTGAGGGTCTGGGTGAGAGGGTGTGTGGGTTAGGGTCTAGGTCTGGGATTTATGTGTCTGGGTGTGTAGGTCTGCATGTGTGGGTCTGGATTTGTGGGTATTTGGGTCTGGTTGTGTGGATGTCACGGTTTGGGTGTGTCTGTGGGTCTGGGTTTGTGGATGTGCCACTGGCACAACTTAACCCAGGCCCTTTGGCACAAATCACCCCAGCCCCACTATTTTGAAAAAGTAGCATGATCCAGCAGTTTAGAGCTAACATCACGCTAACTGTATAGACTCATTGTGTAGCCTACTAAAGCACTAAAACATGTGTGAAATGTTTTCAAACTTGTCTATAATTGTTCAGACATAACAATAAAAAAAACTTGATCATAGAAACTTTACTTTGAAAGGCAAAAAACAGTTTTTTCAGCTAAAATGGGCTTACTTCTCATGCATGTGTCTGTCTTTTATGCAGGATGAGTAAAATGGATGGCTCTTCAAAAATATGTGGTCACATGACCAATTCTTTCTATGGTTTTCTTGAAAGAAGGGGTGGCACTAATTCCCCGCTGGCACAAATCCCCCCACTCTCCCCTACTTGTCCACAGCTTGGACGAGGAAACTCCTCTGTTTATCTGTTAAAGTGTACAACACGTGTAATTTTGGTCTCACCTTGCAGCCCTCGCAGGCGTGGACTCCGTAGTGGTATCCTGAGGCGCGGTCTGCACAAACTCGACACTCCAGGTTAAGCGATGTAGAGGAAGATGAGAAGTCGTCCTGGCTTGCTGCCACCCCATAAACAACTGATGACGGGCTGGAAGCTGGCGTCAGGGCATCTAAAAACAAAGACACATCTGTGATTAAAATACTGATAATTAAAACACAAATCAGCAACCAAAACCACTAACAGACATGTCTAAACATTATATATTTTTATCTCATTGTCAATTAATCCCATGAAAAGACTAAAACTAGCAACTACTTCACTTAACAAATCAAGATTTCTTTCTTCAATGCACAAGGCTGATCCAGTCAAAACAAAGCATGTTAGTCCTGAGCACCAGAGCATTGCGGAATGATCATATCTGATCTGGAAGTGGGTTCAAACACATTGTATTTCATATATGACTTTGCCGACGTTGCCGACGACGCTCTGTTGAAGCACACTTTGCATGACCATAATTGCATGACTGTTTGTGTTATCAGAAAAATTCAAACAGTGTCTGAAAGCTAAGAAACTGTGCTTCCAAGCCAGCATGTGGTTATTACTGTAATTTCCCCTTTTCTCACTAAGAATCTAGCATAAAGTTCCCCTGTTTTTTGTGTTTTTTCATTTTAAACTGTTAAAACACTCTTAACATGCAGTAAAATGTGTTTTATCCATGTTAATTATTTGTCTGTCGTCGAGTTATGATTATAAGGGTTTTCTCCGTTTTTTTTAAACTTATTCGGCTGGGAGCTCCTCGTTTTAGCTGTCTACAGTCTCATTTACAAACCGGAAGTCCCAACATGCAGTAAAATGTAAATAACTGCCATATATTAAAAGTTCTAAGTATTGTGGAAAAATGGGCAAAAGCATGTACTCACAGGACATTTTTCTGGGCCTTTTATGGTTAAAATAAGAAAAGAGTCCAGAAACTCAGGTTTTAAAGGGTTAACTGACAAGTATAATAGTACAGGGTACAATAAACTTCACTGTAGCACTGAAATTCCATGGATGGGATGAATCTTTGTCTTTATTTTGCATTAAAATTCTGATACATACATTTTATACCTGTGATGGGGTAACACATGACAAAGTAATCTGTCTGTGCACTCAGCTCCCATGTCTTTTTTCTTGTAAGGTTTGTGATTCAAGTAATCCATCTTCAATTACTCTTTCATATAAGTAATCCATCCATCTATCCATCTTATTCCGCTTATCCGAGGTAGCAGGCTGAGCAAGTCAACCCAGACATCCTTTTCCAACTCCTTCTGGGGGATCCCAAGGCGTTCCCGGACCAGACAGGACATATAATCTCTCCAACACATTCTGGACAGATGTGCCTGGAAGACCTCCAGAGGGAGGCGCCCAGAAAGTACTCTGATCAGATGCCCAAACTACCTCCCTCGATGCAAAGGAGTAGCAGCTCTACTCTGAGTTCCCTCCTCACCCTATTTCTAAGGCTGAGCCCAGCCACCTCCGGATAAAACTCATTTTGGCCGCTTGTAACTGCGATCTCACCCTGTAAGTCATTACCAAGAGTTCATGACCATAGGTGACATAGGTGGGAGGTAGATTGACCAGTAAATTGAAACCCTTTCGGCTCAGCTCCCTCTTCACCACAACTGTCCAGCACAATGCCCACAGTGCTGCTGATACTGCACCAATCTGCCTCTCGATCTCACGCTCCCTTTTACCCTCACTCCTGAACAAGACCCAGAGATACTTGAACTCTTTCCCCTGAGGCAGAGACTCACTCCCCACCTGGAGGGAGCAATCCACCACTTTCCTGAAAGAAAACCATGGCCTCAGACTTGGAGGTGCATACAACATATAAGTAATAAGTAAGTCCTTCATGACAAAAAACTTCTATATTGTCTTGTCCCTTTGGTTGCTACTACAGAAACAAGCATCTGCACCAGTTGGCATGTAGCTGTATGCCAGTAGAAGCACGGCTCATGGATTAAGTAAGAGAGACTGCAGAGAGGAAGGCATTATGATGTGGAAGATAGGGAGAAGAACAGAATCACCAAATGTAAGCCTGTGCTGTACTTTCAGTGAGGCATGCAGCATTATTTATCTTTCTTCTGGCAAAAAACTGGCTTAATATTGGCCTCTGCTTAAAAAAAGACAATCTGTTCCACCAGAACAACTCTTAACTCAGAGGTTTCACCATGCCGCCTGCAGTGTACCTTCTGTCACAGTCATAACAGCGTTGGAGTAGTATTACCACTCTTACTCATGGATGGCAGGTCATGGGGCTTGACAAAGGTTGCCAAAAAGTTTTCAGTTTCCACCATGGGCAAGCATGGTTAGTGAACAAAAAGCCAAGATGAAAAGGTGCTAAACAATGGCTCTAAGTCAGGCCACATGAGTTGGCTGAGAGATTCCAGAATGGGGAAAAGCGGCATTTTAAAGCAGATCTGAAGTTGCGTTCCTGCCTGCTGCAAGTTTAAAGAAAAGTGAGGAAGAGGAAATGAGTGGTTCTTCTTCTGTCTCGCTGTTAACACCCCCAAACACCAATAAATCTGAAACACCTCCTTGCCGCCTTTTTCCATGACTTCATTAAATGTTTACGTGATGCCTTCTCCTGCTCTTTTCTCCTTTCTTGTTTTCATTCACTCCCTCTTTTCTTCCATTATATATTTATCTCCTCACATTGTTCACAGCTTCTTCACTTGTTGCATAATTTGGAAGTAAGCGTAAATTTCCTCAGATGCCCCATGTGACTTTTATTCAGGAGGAAACGCAGCAGCAAAATGGATGTTTCCTGAGCGGCGGTGCATGGCGCCTGAGGAATGTGAGGATTCCTCAATGGTTATGGGGCGAGGAGAAGGGTAAAGGAGGACAGAGAGGTGAAATGCAGGAAAGAGAGGTGGGTAAACTGGGAGAAAGGGGAGGAAAAAGCAGGAAATATGAAAGGAATTGGCACAAAATGAGTGGGAAAACAGACAATGAGAAAATTAGGACAAAACAGAGGAAGGTTAGCATAGAGGAACAAGGGATTAAAATGTGGGACAATATAGGTACAGAAAGAGCTGTTACAGCAGCAGATAAATATGCCATAGTGTATGTCCACTCTGAAAATTAGAGAGGTTTAGCTAAGGGGAAACTGTGGTTCCTATGTTGTTATTTTATGTACAGTTAAAGATATTTAATTGAGTGATATTGAGTGTTCACCTAGTACAGTAGAACCTTCAGAACCGTTACTGGACGACTGGTACTCGGGGACATCGAAAGAGCTGAGGGCATCATTGTCAATGGACTGCGAGATGTCCTGGAGCTCCTCCATGCCGCCCATGAATTCGTCATCGACGCACAGGGGGCTGCCCAGCATCGAGTCCTCCAGGGGCGAGGGGGGATGGTAGTGGCTCTCCATATCGACCATAGCGGTGGCGGAGGAGCGGGCTGCCGGCACTCTTACACATCAGACTGGGGACAACAGGACACAAGAAAGGTGAAGGGGGGGAAAGCCAAAAGGTCAATGAGGCTAAATGGAAATAAAAAGTGACAGAGAGGAAAACAAGGCGATAATTCGTTTCTTGGGTCACCTCTGTTAGAACTGCCAGAGGCAAAGAGTTGGCCTTCATGTTTGCTGCTCTTTGAGGTTCAGATACAGTAATGCTGTGTGCTTGTGCTACAGAGGCTCGCCAACATGGCTAACACAAGCTGGTGAAAAATGAAGCCAATGTAGAAGTTCCAACTGCAGTTTATCTAGCGTCCCTGCTGAATAAAAAAATTCTACAACTTGTACACTTGATTATACAGTACAAAGGCTATGAGTTCTGCATAATTATTGGTGTGACTGATGGGAATGTTGTAGCGGTTTGCTCGAGCTTTTTATCTGCCACAAGGTTGACCAGAAGTTTGTTTGAGACAGCATTTCCAATATGGCAACTTCCATTGTTAGGCATCAAAAGTCTACTTCAGAAACTAGTGGGTGACATCACTGAGACTATGTCCATGTTACATTAAATCTATGGGCTAACATAGCAAACATGGCCAAAAATTATGTTTACCAAATATAATTATTCATTATCTGAGTCTAGCATGTTATCCTTTTAACAATAGAGAGCCACCGTACAATGGTCCAGGAAATTAAGAAAGGCTTTCATCAAATGTGTGCAACGTTTAGGTATTCACAGTAACAGAAAACAGAAAATTCAGTCGCCCAGTATGAATAAGTATAAGCCATTAAGCATGTAGGATCTGGGTCATTAACCAATTCTTTTGCTGTTCTTAAAGCATTAGTTGAACCAAATTGATCCAACAGTGGCAATAGTAAAGTCAGGGGTTCAAGACAAATTAAATTTCTTATGGCTATCCAATCTGTTAAAAAGGTGTTCAGACATGTCATGTAAAAACACACTTAACGCTACAGGAAAGGTAAATCCCATAGGTCTTTGGGGTATAGCTTCTTATAACCATAAATATTTGATTTAACAAAACTCTTGGTAAAAACTCTTGTAAAGTTTTGGGATCATTTACAGGATAAGAAAACACATGTGTTGGTACAAGGAGATAGGTCCATCCTCTGGGAACCATAAATTGCTATTTCTGTGGTAAACAAACCAATAAACACTATATGGACAGGAGTATTCAGCCACCTGACCATTACACCAACAGGATCTATAATGACATTGTGTTCAAAACATGTACTTTATTATGAAATTAGCCCTGCTATTGCACCTTTAACAGCCACCAATCTTCTTGGAAGGCTTTCCACAAGATTCTGGAGTGTTTCTATGGGAATGGTACCCAGTCATTCTGTAGAGCATTTATGAGGTCAGGTACTGATGTTGGACGAGACGGACTGGCTCGCAATCTCTGTTCCAGTTAGGGTTGAGGTCGGCCTCTGTGCAGGCCAGTCAAGTTCTTCAACACCAAATTCATCAAACCATGTCTTTAATAATCCTTTCTTTGTGCACTGGGGGACAGTCATGATGGAATAAAAAAGGGCCTTTAATCCTGCTCTGTGATTTTATGTGGTCTTACACTTTGTGGCTATATTGCTGTTGTTCCTAAATGCTTCCACTGTCTAGTAATATTACTTTCAGTTGACTGTAAGTGACCCATTTTGTATCACAAATGTTTGCAAATGGTGACTGCATGGCTAATCCTTGATTTTGTACATCTGTGGCAACAGGTCTGATTGACTTTAATTCAATAATTAAGATATATGGTCAAATACTTTTGTCTATAGAGTGTATCTTGAGATATATTAGCCTAGGGATTAACATTGTGAACCAAATGATCAAATGGGAATTACAGAAGTTATTTCGGTGCAGATCAAAACTGTGTTCCTAAAAATAAACAGAGACTGGCATCAGTAAAGCTACATATTTAATAACTGGAAGAAAATTTTGGTCCAAATATAATGAAAAGTTGAAATCCTTCAAACATAAGAAAATTTGAAACACTGAAAGTTTCATCCATTAAGTAATTTGAAATACTGTTTTTTTCAACATCTCATGCAATATTTCTTGAGATATGGGCAAAAACTGTAGTCCAAACACTACACGAACATTCATAAAGCCACATTGCTAACATAGCTAACAACTGATAACATCCTAACATCAACACTACATGGGTAATAAGTTGTTATCTTTCAGTGTAGACGAATCAACGTAGCACTGGCTTATACATTCAGACCTTTTGAGCTGTGCTGATGAAACATGTGGCCATCCGACGACAGGTGCCACATGCATGTTGCTATAGTGGATCAGCAGACGAAAAGGATATGAAGGACATGAAGTATCTTATGACACAACACAAGCCCCTCTGCTCCTCTGACCTATTCTCTCCAAATACAGTAACCTTATCCTCACAAAACCTCACAGTGCTGCTGCAAGAGTAAGACAGAGGACAGAAGGCAAGGAGAGCGAGGCACCGAGACATGTGGGGGGTTGAATGTAGGTCATGTGTGTGGCTTAGGTAATGAGCGGTAGCCTGGAGAAGACATGACAGACTGGCTTGTACAGTAGAGATTTTGCTGAATTGCATTGGGGGAGACTGGGGGAGTCCATGAAGTACCCATGAGACGATACACCGAGAAGTAGGTTTGTCTTGGACTTTGCGTTACATATCAGAACTTCATGCATGGCCATGTAAACTAGGTCAATCTTCAGTAAGCCCTTTCCCATCAGGCCTCACTAAGAACATCTAATGAGGGGGAGGTGGCTGGTGGGTGGTGGGAGGTGGGTGATGGGGGGCCTGTTGTGTTACAAGACAGCAGCTGCTGGTTGTTTGCATCCACTCCATACATTTACATTCAACCGCCTTTAGAATAACCTTAACTAGCTCTGAAATGTGTAATGCATTGTGGGCTGTGTGGTAAGACACACTGACTGCATGCTCAAACTGGTTTTGCCCTCAGTGCTCCCTGTGAGTCTATTTTAAAAGACTGAGTGACGGAAATGGATGGCATTCCTGTGAAGCAGCCAGGAAAAGCATACATCATCTGCATACAGCTTCACCTTGAGTGCAGAGGGCATAAAATACATAAAACAAATAGGATTCTGACCGTTGATAGTAGCACATATGGCAACAAAATTTTTCTTTCAGTGACATTTTATAAGTTAGAGAGGGGTGGAGTGCAAGATGTGACCAAACTCTAATTTTTTTGCTTATATGTGCTTCAATTCTGATTTTTTTCAGACAGTGTGAACAGCACAAGTCACATTGAATCTGATGTTTTCATATAGGATTCAGGCCACTTTCATATCAGATACATATCTGATCAACTGCAGCCTGAACAGGCAAACAAAAAATCAGATCTGAGTAAAAGATCAGGATTGAGCATTAAGGTCTGTAGTGCGAATGTAGACTAAAATTCAGGAATGACCAAAAGCAGATTAGTGATAAAAACTGAAACATAAATATCTAATACCAACAATAGTAAGACCTTGGTCAAAGTCCACCTGTGTGGTATAACATGGATTAGCAATCCTTTAAAATCACAGAGCACAGTAGAGTTTTTTTCAATATGGGTAACAGAATCATATATTGCACTTACTGTCCTAGATGCAGGTCCAGCAAGTGTACAGGTCTAGGTTTCCATTAGACTTTTTTTTTTTTTTTAGCTCTTTGAAATGGTCCTTTAGGAAAAAAAATCAGTTCTTTGCTGGTCTAAAACAGAAGAATGCACACCAAGTAGCACTCAATATCAATTTCTTATCAAATCTGCTGTGAAATACTATTTCTCAGCAGCCAAAAAAAAAAAAAAAAAAAAAAAAAATCTGGGCAGCAGTTATTTACCCTAACAAGGAAACAACAGCAGGACGAAGCTTTCAGGGGAGGGGGGTGAGTCAAAGCAGGAAAAATGTCTTTGGAAGTGTTGCTCATTGGAAAATCCCAACAGTAAAATAAGAACTAAAACAAAGTCAAATTGAAATGTGTATATAACATATCTTAAGGTTTAGTTTCCTGTATTTCCTGTGTGTATGTGTAACAGGACATACCCTGTTATAATGACAACACATTTAATTCAGATTCTGAAAAAATCTAAGAAACTAGTTTGCTAAAAAAAAAGAAAAAAAAATACAAAATGTATGAATATTTATGTTTTAGGGCTGGAGACGATAGGGAATAAGCAGGTAATATTTGGAACCTTTTAGTGAAATAATCAATGCCATGACATGTCTACAAATGTTTTCAGGTCAAATACGATGCAACAATCTAAGTTTATCATCAAATCAACCGGCGTTTAACAGTGAAGATCGTTAAGATTCCCACCCATTATTAACACTCTACATGAAAAGAAGCCTGGCCATGTGAGCGGGCTTCTTTACAGAGCTACTTACTCCACAATAAACTTGTAATTCTGAATGGAGGCAGTGTTAGCTCTACTAGGATAAAGCAAACCTCTTTAGCATTCAGCCGCTAGCTCCTGACCCTCAGGTCTTCCTTTAGAGGACATCCTGTTTCATACACCCTCTTCACTCAGCACTGTCTCATTATAATACCGCTTCGGGGGGGAAGTAAAGAAGACTCTCGGCTACAGCTTGACTAACATCCATGCTGTCTATTCAAATAAAACATGAGAAAGATATTATCTAATGGGAATATCCATCTGAGCTTGATGGTTGTAAAAATACATTCAGTTATGAGATCAGTAACACCTCCCGGCATGTTCAGTTACACAATCCAGATGTAGGACAATGTAAAGTGGTTTACATGTATCAGAGCTGTGTCAACATGCTCCCCCTGCATGACTTTCTATTTAAAAAACATACACAGCACAAGTCCTCTTCTGACCTCACGACCCCTGTACCAGCAGCCATGGAGTGACGGCCCAAGCTAACCTCTGTTGCCACCAACATACAGCATGAGAATATAAACACACAGAGCCGCTTAGCTGCAGACGTCTTGCGGATTGAGAAAAAAGAGAGACACGAGGGGGTGGAGAGGAATGTCAGCTAAGCTACATTACAGGGTCTTTATCAGCGACGAGCGAGACGGAGTTAGCTAAGAGAGAGAAAGAAAACAGGGGTTCCTACAGCAACAGCAAGCTTTTGTCCTGTGGTTCAAGACCCCTCATGTGCTCACTCAACCAAGCCTACTGAGGGCACCGTGCACTGAGGGGGGAAGATGAGCAGGGTCAAATGTGTTTGTGTGGGTGAGGGTTGGGGTCTGAAAGGGGCTGAAGTAACAAATGCTTGCCTAACTAAGAGCCCACTGAGGTCTCCATGACTATGCCATAGCAATGACGGCACATGGATAGAGCTTTGAAATCAGCGTAGGAGGCAGGCAGAAGGCACAAAAAGATCTGAGCCCTACTGGAATCCAGACTCTCATCAAAATCAATAAATCCCATTATAGACTTGAGTATTAGCAAGTCTGATCCAATGACCACAGGGCCGGATGTAGAGCGCAACATAAATAATCCATACTGTCCGATGGATTGCTGCACAGTGGCCCAGCATGCTCACCCAGCCCCCCATGTTTTGCTCATCCATCGCAGTCAGGACCTACATTAAACAGACAGGCCATGAAGCAGCTCGTAAGCCCTGGCCGAGGCAGATAAACACTCTCTGAACGTGACCCAGGCGTGAAGACGGCCTCATACTCTCCCAACAGGAAGGCACACAGATCAGCGGGAAGTTGGTTTACACAGCCGTCTGAGACCCTCAGGAACACTACCCACAAATCACCTGCACTGCTGAGTTGACAGACCCAGGGGTGAAATCCATCACTCGAAAAGGGGTGAGCTGAAAGGGCCCCACTACATACACTTGTAGCATCTCTATAATCACACAAATGGACCTAGGCTTCAGTTTTTAATGGGGTTGTTCTGACACCAAACCCGGAAACAGACATGCCTCATAGAATTTCATATCAATATCAGTAATTTCACCAGTTTATCTAAATTATGTTTATCATATATCACCTCAACAGAACTGATTCCCAATCCAAGACTAGAGAGCAAACAGGATTATAATACTATACATTGTGTCACGGTCATAAAAATTAACCTTAAACTAATCAAATTTTGAGATTTTTTGGACCAGAACATGGGCTAGAGTGTGGACAAATATCCAGAGCTGTGTTTGAAATACACTTGTATCAGTATCAGAACAATTCTAGTCCATGTACACATCTGATGCTAAGTAAAATTCAACTTTTGTGACTAGAAATAAATTATTCATAATATCAAAATTAATTGCTTAAAGCAGCACTAAGTTTCGTCAAGCTAATACTTTGAAATGCTCACTAAATGTCAACAACTCCAGCTCCTGGTCTTCATGGGCATCACCCAGCAAAAATCATAGAGTCCAAATGTTGTGATTTGAATTATGTTTTTTTCTGACATGTGATTTGAAGTGTTAGAGCCTATCTTTTATGCCTTTGCTGTTGTTTTGTTAATTGCCCGTCATTCATAAGATGTGCTAGCAAGTAGCCCTATGCCCTGACTGAGCTCCAAAGATCCTGTGTGGAGATGGAACAAAGTTACAGAATCACTGCAGGCCTCCACTGATCTGGGCTTTATGGCAGAGTGGCTAGATGAAAGCCTCCTTATTGTTTGCAAAAAAAAAAAAGGACCTGAAGGACTCTCAGACTGTGAGAAATTAGATTCTCTGGTCTGATGAAACCAAGATTGAACTGTTTGGCCTCAACTCTAAACGTTACATCTGGTGGAAACAGGCTCCACTCATCACCTGCCCAATACCGTCCCAGCACTAAAGCATTGGCGGCAGCATCATGATGTGGGAGTGTTTTTCAGCAGCAGGGACTGGGAAATTGGTCAGGGTTGAGGAAGATGCAAGGAGTGACACTGGGACAGTTCTGTAAATGTCTAAGAGTGGCCCTGCCAGAGTCCTGACTCAAACCCAATCGAACATCTCTGGGGAGATGTTCCGGCATACCATTTTTAGAATCCATCATTATAATTTTCTCTTCAATATCTGTAATATAATATAATTCAATATGACTTTATGAGTAGTGTTTACTCAGTGAAGCACCCTTTCCCAACTTATATTTAAAGAACAATATGTGGAACAATATGAGGCTATAAATTTAAATGGCATTGAGAGAAAGATGAACACAGCAGCATGGCGTTTACTCCTCGTCATTTTAACAGTGACGGTGGAGCAACAATCCCTTTCTTCAAGCAAGCAACTATGAACTGCGCCATTTAAGATATCACGTACAGTTATGAGGATATTTTTGATGCAAAGATGTTGTAGTTTGACAACCATAGCTGTTAACAAGTTGTAAAAAGGCTGCACTGTGGAGCTGTGCGCATTTGTCTGCTCCACAGGAGTCGTAATCCAAAAAAATGTCACGCACCCTGATCTTGCACACTGAGTCAGGTACGTTTGTATTTGCCAGACTGCGAAAATTTGTAAAATGTGGGAAACTGTTTCGTACTATGAGCTTGTGTCTCTGTCACTTCTAATCCCACTGGATCCATCCTGACAGAGAGCTTCATACAGCACACGCTCATGTGCCATAGCACTGAAACAAGTTGAAGACGGAGAACAACTTTCTAATTCTGTCTCTGTTATGAACTGTGAGTCAGCAACAAACGTATGCCTTTAGCTGTTATATTTCCATGGTTGACACCCACATAATACACAGGCAAACTACGGTGTTTAAAATTAGGTTTTGGTGTGAGAGACAGGGAGAGATGGGGAGTGGTTAGGCGGGGAACAGGCGCCGAGACCATCTCTTTGGGTTGGCCCAAGGTCCAGCTATTTGGTCCGGACTGTCATTTAGATTCGGATCAAACTTAAAAGTCTGAAACTCCAGACCAAATATCGAAGGTGTGAAAGCACCCCTAAAAAACTACATCTGGTTCTCGAGGCTGGTGCCTACGATAGAATCCATCAAGAATTGCAAGCTAACTTCAGTACACTGTCCAAACTGTAATGTTCAATGGCAATGTTTAATGAGTTGATGATGTCTTTGTAAAATTTAGTCAGTAGCAGGAGTTTTCTTGCAATTTTTGATGGCTGAAAACAAGAAAGGCACAAAAATGGGTTCCTAGAGTGTCAAATATCAGGTATTGATATCATTAGATTTTTATATGGGTGTATAATGTATAGTATCAAGTTTACAGGTCTGGTAATGACAACTGGGACAACCAAAGGGCTACCAAATGCTTTACAAATACATCAAGGATGAAGTCGACAAACAACAAAAAGTGCATTGACAAGAAAAGCCATAAAAAGCTGGAAGAAGACCAAGACATCAGAGGTGTATATGGGCTTGTCCCATCAAGGTGTAGGAATACTTTTTTCATTCCAAGTAAAAGAAAACATACTTGAAGATAAAGAGAAACTCACCCTCATATATGTTTAGTTTGAATCCAGCCAGCATTGCTGTCATTAAAATGAACACTGCTGTAGGTTACTGAATATGAAAATCCATCAGCTGCTCATTAAGCAAAACTTGAGCCCCCCTACCTTCATCATCCAAAGATTTGAAGACTTCTGAGTAACTTTAGTTCTTGAAAAAATGACATCCAGCTCTTTCTAAGAGTTAGTAAAGCCATTCAGTGTGAAAGAGAGTGACAGACTACAGGTTAATGTTTAATCCACCCAACCTGTGGTCTGAGTGCTGACAGGCCTGTAAGAAGAAGGGCCCCTAGGGGCATAACGGTGGTCTTAGAGCAGCAATATGGGCTGATGGGGCTGTCCCACCGGCTCCGCCTGTCCATTTGTTTGAGGAGTTCTCTGTATAAGCTCAGGCTCTACTGTGCCCACAGTGTAAACACTCGAGTGAATCCTTATCACTCAGGCCTGATACGGTGGCCGGCGCCCTCTTATCGTTATGGAGATTGACCAAAGTTCAGACCAGGGAAGTGATTGACATTGGACTTTAGCTGTAGGCTGAGACAGACGAGCCATATGACAGTCAACAGTTCAATCATTGAGTTATCAGGTCATTTACTTTGTTATTTCAGGGTCAATGACACCTCAATGGATAGCACACAGGGAATTACACACAGTTTGGACTCTCCAAATCACTGCTTTAAGAAAGTCAATATATTTGACAAGAAACAGCAGATATTTTTTAGTCTGTTGATTGTTTTACTTTCTAAAATAATCATTTTTGTACCCCAAGAGCTTCATTGGTACCCATTTGTGTAGAAAAGTATGGGATTTCACTGGCAAACTCATTGACTTATTTAAACAATCCATCCATCTATCCAGTCTTCCATCCATCCATCCATCCATCCATCCATCATCCATCCAACCGTCCTTCTTTCCATCATCCATCCATCTTTTCTTCTATCCATACCTCTATCCAGCTGTCCTTCCTTCCTTCCATCCTCCCACCCTTCTTTTCATCCATAATGTCCTCCTTTCTTTTATCCCTCCATTCATCCACTCACCCATTCTTTAAACCTTCCCTCTTTTCTTCCTTCCATCCGTGTATCTATCCATCCATACGTCCATCTAGCTATCCTTCCTTTCACTCTCCCATCCTTCTTATCATCCATCCATCCAGCCATCCATCAGTTCTTTTACATCCATACATCAATCCATCCATTCATTCATCCTTTCCAACATCCATCCATCCACCAGTCTTTCCAAAATTCATCCATCCATTAACCTTGCAAAGCAGATGGATACGCCCGTTTCCTTGTTTCTCACTGGCGAATCCATCTTGCAAAGCTCCCATCTGAACTGTTTGGGCCCGTTTAGAAACTGACAGGACCAATCAGCAACAAGGGGCAGTACTTTCAGGTGGCCTGTATAGATGTGACAGACAGAACGTTCACCCAATTACACTCTGAGTTTTTTTCAAAGCATTGAGTCCCAGTCTGTGGAGGAGTTCACAGCATTGACCAAATAAAGATTTGGACCAACTTACTCATACAGAGCTTCCTCCTTAAGTTTTCCAAAAATAACTTTCTGTGACTGCAATAACTCTCTCTTTAAGCTGGGTTCTAAAATACACAGCAGACAAACACTTGAGTACTGAATCTACTGTAAAATCTCATCTCTGGTGCACATTCACTCTGATTCTGCCACAAAGTGGACTGCTGCAAAGCTAAATTCGATTATACTGACATGCAATGACAATAAAGCATTTATCTGACATTATCTTTAGCAGATGATTGAGCGGACCAGATAAGCAGAGTTTACTAATTGAATTGTAGACTAAAAAATTTCTCTTAAAGGGTTTTGATTTCAAGGATGTCTCATCCATTCTAGCTTAATTTGAAATACAGCAACTACAATATCCAGTTATGTACTACCTAAACTCTCATAAATAATAGAATTAAAAGAAAACATTGTTTTTTTTTTCTGAAGTAGATCTTCTGCAATCCGGGCAATGTGTAATTTGTGGCTTGTTGCTGACATGTGGTGAGTTTTTCCCATTTGTATTTACTGTTTTTATTCATGAATTCTCCTGTAGAAGCAGCTTAATGTGTGCAGCACTGGAATCCAAGATAATAGAGTGTACAGTTTGGTTACAGTATGGTTTGTTGGTATCTTTATCATGACAGTACAGTGTATTACCAGGACATAAACGCCCTCCTCTGCAAATTTCATATCATATTTTACATCATAACTGTTCCAAGAATGGAGAAAACTTTCTCAATTGCTCTGTTTCAAAATGGACTAAAGTGCAGTGTGGCTAAAGATGAGCTCTTGCGTTTACCCGTCTGCAAATCAAGCCAACCCGCTGCTGTATCGATTGAGAAATAAAACAGTAACTTACATAAAGCTCTGTGGACTCTGACCTCTGCTCTGACAGCGTGTTCAGTGTCAAAATAATAATTAAATTCTCAAACACGCTCACTAGACAGAGGCCGAGCAATCTGACCGTAAAACAGCAGAGTGTCAGAATATCACGTTACCTTAATAGTCGGAGGTGACCCAGCCTTTACAGCATGCTGTTATGAGGTGGAAGTGTGCCTCACTCTCGTGTTTGTGGGCCAAAACAAACATGTAAAGGCGTGACATCCTCTGAAAAGAGCATTTAACAGTAAAAGCTATCATTACATGTGGTAGTCAGTTTTTGGGAAACAGGCAATGTAAAAAATCTAGATTTAGAAACATGCACAAAGGTGTCTGGACTGCATGCTACACTGACTGAGGTATTTGACCTCTAATAAATCAGAAAGTGTCACTTAAACTTTCAGTATTTAAGTGTGAGTAGCTGTCAAAATCTCTGAGGTTACAGGTGATGAGTCTTTTTCTTATCTTTGTATGTTTTATATATTCAATTCCAAGAGTACTGGATAAATCATGGTTTCTATTCACCACATACACACAAAGGGGCAAAATGTTCACATTCATATTACACTACAGATCAGTTGTGCGTAAAAGCAGAGAAACTGGCATTAAATCTGATTGTACTGGGAATGTTTTCTGTCTTAGAGGAATATAACAAAATGAAAAGAGACACAGAGCAAATAAAGATGATTCATTCTTCTTGCATTTACAGATAACACTATCTATTTTTCAGCAATTTCTGGAGAGCATCGGGTCATAAGGAGAGTCCACGCAACTATGGAGGATCTTCACCTGCAACCTTAGTTTGTTGATCTAAATGAATGACATTTAACTGTTCTCATTCTCAGCTGCTGAAATCACACACTAATATCACTGTGGTTAAGCAACACCTTTCTCCAGAGCCAAATGTTTGCTGGTGGCTGCCACTTTATTTCTACATCAGTCACTAACAACAATTACCAAACCCTCTCTTCATGGCCTGTAGGGTTATAACAGAACCAGATTTTTTAATCAATACCTGTTTCAATACTACAGCAACAATACTGAAAGTCATCACTGCCCAAAACTGGGTAATTTCTAGTGTGTAATTACCCCCCCAAAAATGCAAGCTAGCTCCTGCACAGGTTTGTGAAAAACTTTAACTGAACATTGTCAGTGTAATCGTGCAGTTAAGACAATGCTTTCTCTTGCTTTTGGCCACTTAAACTACTTAAATTCTTTAAAGCTTCAGTACTTTTTGATTCTTTTGAGCACTGGAATAACTGATCACATTGCTTTAAGGCCATTTTAACACTTGATAGTCTGTGGGGCTCAGTTTGGACATCCATCTATTAGTTTTATTTTACTCTGATAACAAGTAGATAGATTTGTTTGATTGTTTTCCCAAGACAGGGAGCATTTTTTGAGCATAACCTTCTCCACCAAGTCAAACTGTATGTACATTTAGCAATAAAATGGTAACATGTATGATGAGAGTTTTCCCGACTGAACTAATATTGTTTTTCAGTTTAGGCCCATAATCCTTGTCACTCCGTCTAAACTGTAATGCAGCACTAGTTGTCCCTCTAGCTGTGATCAATGGCTTCTGCCATAATGCTCTTTAACCAGATACAACAGTGAACTGATAGTACTGATAGCATTTGTAGTAACAGTGAGATTTAGCACAATTTTGATCAAGTAAAAGGGGACAAAGTTGTACATAGGCTGTGTCAGGTTATACTGGAAGAAATAGTGCATCATTTTGACAGTGTTCAGGATGTTTTCTTGATTCTTGACCAGTCTGCTTAATGCAACTTGTGGTCAATCAGACGTGACATAATTTACCTGGGAACATCACAGTGGGAGCATTTAATGTCCTACCAAAAGACACACTGACATTAGACTGCATGTCAGTCTGCAAGAACATGGTTGTATTTAGCATCCTCCACTCTACAGTCCATGCAAAACATAAGGTGATGATATGACTTAGTTCCATAGGCAGATTTATGTTGAACATTGTGTTCATGTGTGCTCCACACATCAATACAAATACATTTAGAAACCATGGTGTACATTCTCCTCTACACATAAAAATATTGCACATTGTAAGCACAATGTGGATATGAGTACAGGTGCTGTAGAGAAGAGAATGTTCATGTGCGTCTGTGCCGTTCAGCCAGTTGTTCTGTCCTCTGAGCTCCTGCCAAAACACAATACCTTCACCCCGTCAACACGTGGACGGCAGACAAAGCTGTAGTCTCTCGCCTGGTGAACTTTGACGAACCACCTTGAGCAGAGCACTGCCAAGAAATTTGGACACTGTGGTTTCATTTAGTAGGACGGTACATGCTCTACCACATTACAAGGATGATCATGCTGTTATTCTTACAGGAGGTACTCAGAGAGAAATCTAATATTACAGCCTGTATGATAAGCTAATTAAGTCATATTCAATTACTGAGTAAGAACGCAAATCCTTTTCTGGCTCGCACAGTTAGACATTTAATATATCTGGGTTTTAGACTATTCTCTTGACAAAACAAGCAATTTTATGCTAGGCTTGTTTACAGATCTGGTGACAAAGACTTGATTTTTTTTCTTCTCTGCCAAATTGTAGAGTAAACAATCAATAATCAAGCTGATTCATCCATATAATAAGACAGCAGGAATACCTCGATCTTTGGTCCAAACTGTCTTTGCACTGAGGCATGCATGCACGTGAACTTTCCAAAATCTGGGAGTTTCTGCATTACTGAGAAACAATAGATCAAGCAGTGCCAGAAATCACCCCCCAAAAAACTGGGATGAGAACACCATGAAGCTAGGAGAGTTTTTCTCTCTGCTCGGACAGCTGTGTGGATCTTGTTACATTTTCCAACATGACACTAGAGTCCTGAGTTCCCCCTATCTGGCTGCCAAACCAGCGTACGTGTTTGTGGGGAGGCATGCAGCACACAGGACCGGAGAAAGAGCAAAGCTAATTTGCTACTGTGGAGGGATCACAGAGTACAGCAAAAACCCCAAATGCACTTTAGGTTTCTATACATTCACTGAGCAAACTGGAGCAGCAGTAAGGATTTAAAGGGACTTATTTCTTCATTTCAAATGCACACTCTCAAAGCCATCACCTCATAAAACAGACCAATACTGAAGTAATCAGTAGAAAAACTACACAGCTGGCACCAGAAATATTGTTATATATCTTCTTAAAAATCCTTAAATAACTGCCAGGAAAGGCAATCTTCATTTAATAAAAGCTTTGTCCTGCTTCAACCTTTGGCAACACTCAAAAATGCTATAAATTTGAATCACAGTGAAGTCATAATGGCCCCAGTTCACTCTCATTTTGTCAGTCTAATATACAGCTTTAAAAATAGACACAAGAGAAGGAGCAGTGTGTAAATTCAATAAAGAGTGTGCTTGAGATCTTCTTTGGCTGGGACTCGTGCAGTCAGACTCTCTGCTAATACAATGAAAACGCCTTTGTCTTCATGACTTTTCATCATTGAAGAGATAAAAATCAAAGCCTCTTCACTGGTCAGCAACTGGTTAGCTGATTGTTATCTTGTTAGCAATGTCAACAGTAAGAAAGTCCATAATACTCTGGAAGACGGCATATCACCTCCCACCATGGTGGAGGAAGACATGCTCTTAACTGTTTTTCCCTTTGTGCATATATACTGGGACAAGGACTGCAGCCCAGTTAAACCGCCAAATCAAGCAATAATTGTAGCTTGGCTTACCAGTGCATGCACACATACTAAGGAATAACAGTACACAGGATTTTAAAAGAATGACTGTTTTTTACTGGAGTAGACCAGAAATTCTATTACTGAGGAAAAATATAGTCAATGTAATTATACTTTTACCTTAATTACCACATCTTTGTAATCTTTCCAACCCTTGTGTTTGATAATCATAGATATCTAACTAGGATAGGATACTGATAAAAAAGTAAGAGCACAATAACAAGAAACTGAATGCACCAATCAGTATCATTTCAGAAAAATGAGTAAGTAGCTCTAGCTGGTTTAGTTATACTGCTAGTCTGGATACATGGCAGCCAGTGAGGAGATTGGTGTGGATGTGGCTATAGAAGTAGTTTTATCAGAACTGGACAGTATTTCTAAGAAAAAAAGAGAAGAATTGTACCAAAAGCATTTACTTGCTGGAAAAAGTGCTTTTGCTCTTCTCCTGATTAGATTCAGCAAGAGTCTAATTTACCAGCTGGCTCCACTGATAGTGAGCAATGATTACGGTTGCCTGTGGAGCTTGTGCTATGTTGTTTACTCCCTAAGGCAGCACACTCCATTTGTTTAGTCAGTTGGTCGACTGGTTGGTCGATATACTTTAACTGACCAAGATCCTGCTCGTCAGTTGGTCAACAACAACAACTCCAGAGTCCTGTTTAAATCACCAGTCAGCAAATACAAGTATTTAGTCCCTTTATCATCCCATTAAAATGTACACCTCTGCATTGTTCTCTGTTACAGACAGACAGACAGACAAATTATGTCTCCTGGTCATTAAGTCCTGAGCAGCAGACTTTTTTTTCTCTTCAACACAGTAAATAAACACTGCATGTTGTCTGATATATACTTGTGAACTATGCTGCATTCATACTGCAGGCCTACATGCTAAATTCTGATCTTGTGCTCAAATCTTATTTTTTGCTTGTGTATATCTGCACTCAAATACCAAAAGATGTATCTGATTTAGTACCACATATGAAACTCACCTGAATCTGAAAATATCAGATTCAATGTGACTTGTCCTGTTTCACTGTCCCAAAGAAAGTCAGAAAAAGCCACATATGAACAACAAAATCACTTTTAACTGCGAATTCAACCATAGTTATCGTGCCATGATAATGGAATATGATTAAAGATGCACACTGATCATCTCTGAGTCAGCTGTTATTAAGTATAAAATAATGAGGAAAAATATTAAAAATGCTTCATAGAGCTTGTTATGTTGTTTTTAAGAGAAGTTGGAATATCAGAGGGGGTGCAATGAGGAACCTGCCATGGATTAAACTCATTTTGAGATCAAGTAACGGTTTCCTCTCTTACTCTCTCTCCTTTTTTTGTTGTTCCGATTGGCCCAGTATGAACGTGACAGAAGGATGGAAAAACAGAACTTTTTGTTTGTTTGTTTTTGTTTTGGAAAACGTCTGCCCTTCCCACACATCCTCTCTGGGCTGCAGCACAGATAGATATGAAACATATCTAACACAATAAGGAATGCACAATGTTATCAACATGATATCGCTATTCAAATATATTAGCTTATTAAGTTAATTATCACATCAGCAGATAAGAAAAATTTCTGCCAATATTTTCAGCTGGCTGTTCATATCAGCGAGATGTTTGTGGAGTTTTAGGCAGAACCAACAGACCTATGCTAGTGTCTTATACTTGTTTCATTTTCAGTTCATGAGTTTTGAAGTACATTTAAAGGACTCGAGTTTGTTTTGTTGTTCAACCATAAATCTTAGAATGAGATTATAACATTCAGCATATTGGATATCAGCAGATATACAATAATGTGCATTCCTACATGGCATGGAAGTTAAACAATCAACCTGGTGGGTCAGGTTACATTTCTTCTACTTCCTGTTTTTTCTTTACCCACCCTACCCTCTGTTAAAAAAGACATAAGTTAACTTGCACAAGGGCCTGTGCCCACATTAAGGCTGGATACTTAATCCAATTCTAGTTTGAACAGTAATATGCCCTGCAATTTTCAAATCAAATTTCTTTAAACTGGCATGTGTGTCAAAATACCAGTTTAATTCATTTATTCAGTAAATATTTTATTTTTGTATGTTTTATTAATTAACATGAGAATGGCATAATATTTTCAATACAACACAAATCCAAATTGCAATATAAGAAGAAAAATGTTGCAAACTGATGTTTTTTTCAAAATCATTCCCTTATAAACAAATAGACTAGGGTGCTTGTTTAGCTCAGTATGTAGAGCAGATGCTCATGCAGAGACTAGACTCCTTGACACACTGGTCGCAGGATCAATTCCTGTGCTGATTGGTGCATGTCTTCCCCCACTCTCTCCACATACTTCCTGTCTCTCTTTAGCTGTCCTATCAAAAAAATTCATAAAGCCACCCCGAAAAAAACACAAAAAGACTAGAACCCAGCAAAAAAACTAGGGATAAAGCCGGTTCTCTCTGGGTGATAGGGGTCTACCAGGCCTTGGGGATGCTATTAACTCTAGTTCACTACCAGACTGACAGCCAATGAAGGGTTGAATTATGCAAACAAAAAGGTACATCTTAAGGGTAAAACATGACACTGATGTAGACTGACGTGAGTTTAAAACTTCATGAAGACAGAATAGTTCATATTGAATGAGTAGATGAAGCCGTGTCATTTATTCATGTGAGTAGTCATTGACATGTTCCATACTAGAGTGCGCCGTTACACCAAGACAAGCCAAACAGTCTTCAGACAAATACATGAAGATGGCTGGTTCCTTGTTCTACAGCATAACAAAGGAGTAAAAAGGAGGTTAATCTGATGACGATGTTTCTGTCTGAGCTCATGAGTGGAGCTGAAAGAGAGTGGGCTTCGTCACTAATGGAATTACACCGTGAGAGTAGATAAGACCAGGACTAGGTCATTGATGAGGATTTCTACGGGCCTTGGCTCACGTGGATGTGGATCAGACCACTACAGCCTCAACAAACAAACAAACAGTGACAAACAGAAAACTAAGCGGAGAAATCGACACTGAAGAGAGACAAGAATCACAGGACCGGATGACAGAGAGAGGGTCTGGTTAGGAGAAAGACCGTTGTGCTTTGGGATGAGTCAATTCCCTCCGTCACGTCCCCTCATCATTCACCACCTAAACTCAGCTTACATGCAGCGTCCCTCCTCGATCATTAGCGTAGACAATCTCCTCTCCAGAGCTGCTTACGGTAAGTCTGGCTGGAGGACCTCAATCCTATTCAACCCAGAAGAACTTTAACCGTAAGGAAGCCTCTGATGGGTACAGACCTGACTCACACTGAAGGTCAAAACTGGATGATAGAGGACACAATGCATAACAAACAGACAACCAAAGCTGACCCAAAGAACCAGAAAGACTAGGCTGGGAATGAAAACAGCAATAGAGTTGGTGTGGTTGACAGTACAGGCACGGCACTGGAGTGTGTAATTTGATCCAGGAAGTTCAGTTTAAAGAACATATTCACAAGACTGAAGGCTTATCAGAAACCCAAACACTAGTCAGCCACTAATGAAGACCGATTTCACAACTCTGGGAAGGTAACACAATCAAGCTACATGGCTCTAGCTTGATTAGACAGTTTAACCAAACTACTTCCCTTTTCTCAGACCACATGCACAACAGAAGAATCAATTTATGGAAGGGAGCATGTCTGTCTCTGCTATATTAGGTGGCAATATGCCCCCATTTCAGGTAGTTACTATAGGGAACTTCATGTTGACTGTGCTAACAACCTAACAAAATTTCAAACTGGTTGTATGTTAGACTGAGAAGACATGGACCACCTCACAGCTTTGTGCATGATCCAAGCTTTACTTTTGGTACAAATGCAATGCATGTTAAGCTTATGGTGATATTCAAATAAGGGTGCACAATGCTAGACAGCTAAACAGCTAAATAGTCTTTATAAACATGACCCTGAAATCCTAGTCAAACACTCTTTTAAAAATGCACTAAAGCCTCCTGCCACTAGTAGCCACTGTAGCCACAGTTATCAGCTGCTGCCTACCTGCAAGAGCTTTACACTTGGCCAGATGTAAACATGGGATTGCCTTGCATTTAGTCTGTCCTCAGTATGGCAGAGTTTTGAACTAGAAAAATGGAAAGAAAGTTGTATGTAGGCTCTTGAGGGTTATACTCAAGTAAAACTACTCGACCAAAGTGATGAGTTCCCACATTAAACACAATGTTAATCTGAAAAGCGGAACAAAGGTTTGCAAAGCTAGCTGCTAACTTTAGCCACACTCTATTTAGCAAAATAACTTTATATTAGATAACCACAGACATTGTGATGAATTTGACTGTTTTCTGAGCATTTACTCTGCTTTAGACTAGATATTTAATGCTACTGAAATGTCCAAAAGCCACCTAGCAATGTCCTCAATTCAAAGACAGACAACAAAGCAACCCTCTGTTATGTTAGCATTTAAGCTCAGTCAGCAAGCAGCTAACAGGTTGGGTGTTGACCAGTGAAGACATGGACAAACTTAATAGTTGCGTACATTTTGTGCACGCTATGAATGCCATAACTCTGATGTATGGGTTTATCTGGAGGCAGGCGACTCCAGCTCCAAATCAACCTTACAGAGCATATGTACAGGCCAGATTCCAAGCTTGTCATCAGACTGATCAATCTTGTGAAGTTTCAAGCTGAAACACTTTTCTCAACCAGAGAATGACTGCAAAAATGTCATTTGAGGAGGAGGAACTAGCTATGGGTGTGGTTTAGTTAAAGTGGAAGCCTGTTAACAGGCAAGCTGGTGAAGAGATTAGCATGAAGCTGTAGCAGCAGTTCTATCAGAACTTCACAGTTCTTTCCAAGAAAGCTTTTCTTGATGGTAAAGATGTTTTACCATCTGGCTCTACTGAAAGTGAATGATGATAGCTGCTGCCTGTCAAGCTTTTGTTACGTAGTTTATTCCTCAGGGGCAGCCCAGTCCCTCTATGTTGTATTGAATCTGTCGAGTAAACTGTCGTCCAATCACCCGCTAACAACACGCCATCTACAGACAGTCATCCAGATAGATGTTAAATATATCTCATGTCTTGGATATATATATAACAGTCTATCTGGAGTGACAGGTTAGCCAAAAATAGCATTTTTACTGTTCAACTTTCAGGTCAAAGCCTAGCCCTTCAGCACTATTTCAGTCAGACTAACATGTTAAGATTTAACTATTTGAAAGTCCAGTTTTAGTCAGATTGATACAATTTGAGCACAGCCATTTTTTTACCAGAATGATTGATTGAGCTGATTACTTTTAAATGTTGAGATCATGATAACTAAAACGGACTACTTTTTTATTTTTAGGGACTTTTTGTATTGTTTCAGGTTTATTAGAAAAACAGAAACATCCTGTTACTCATCTGTTGCCAGGGTTGGGCAAGGACAAAAATCTGACCAGGCCCACATCTGCCTAACAATTAGGGACCCAGCAATGATCCATAACATCTGCACTCAGTATCCTCATTTAAAATGTTGGTTATTAAATGTTACCTACTATCTAAGCTTAATATGACATTTAAATGTAAATGATGACAGTAAATCATGTTTCTTTGGCCAAAATAGTGATCAGGATTTATATTCCATTCACTTTGACTTTTCCTAACTGCATGTAAATGTACCAACAGTCACTGTATCCGCCATTTTTTATAACTCCCACATAAACAGAAAATCAGTCTACTTCCTCAATAAAACATGTTGTTTTCTATTTCTCTCACAACTCTGCCTGAAGTCACTGCGGTGCAATGTGCAGACGTTGAGCCAAGTTGAACTCTTTGGCCCGGGCCCTCCAAGGAACCCTGTTGTGACAATTCAGTCGTCTCAGTGACGTCAATGTGGTGGTGGTGTTTTGTGAGCTTTTTTCTAGTTTTGAATGCATTTTCAAGGTGTCCAGTGCTGCCTTTTTAGGTTGTTTAATCAGGTCTGATAACCCTTCATCCACACCTTTCTCTGTCATTATAGCCATGTTTTAATGAGGGCAATACAGGGAATTTCTCAAGGAATGACTGCTTTAAAGTGAACCTTGTTATTCTAAACCAAAGGATTAGCATTATACTAACTCTGATGCCTTTGAGATAAGCCATAGAAACACTAATGCACTTACATAAGTTAGGTTTCTACTACTTTTTTTGCATACTTTAATTTTTAAGTTCTCAAAATGAGATCTTCTTTCTTTTCTTGGAGTTGCACTCACGTTAGAAACATAGCCAACATTTGTTTGGACACCCTGGCGTCTTTGACACACAATATGTGTCGATTTCTTGCTTTTATTGATTATAAATGAAAAAAAAAACATAAGCATTGTATAAATTGTGCATATTCTATATGCTTCCAATCAGCCTGTTGCCACAGATGTATAAAATCAAGCACCTAACCATGCAGTCTCCATTTGCAAACATCTAAAGAGAGCTCAGTGACTTCAAGCTCTGAATGAATGCCACCTTTGCAAGGAGACAGTTTGTGACATTACTTCCCTGCTGGGTGTTTCACAGTCAACTGTCAGTGATAATCTTAGCAAGTGGAAACGTTCAGGAACAACAGCAACTCAGCCATGAGGGGAAGACGATGTACAATCATAGAGAGGGGTCAACGACTGCATGGTGTGTAAAAGCCTGCAACACTCAGCTGATTCCACAGCTGAAGAGTTCTGAGCTTCCACTGAACGCAAGCACAAAACCTGTGCAGAGTGAGCTTTGTGGAATGGGCTGAGCATCTGCATGCAAGCCTCACATCACCAAGCCCAATGCCAAGCATCGGAAGGAGTGGCGCAAAGCACACCGATACTGGACTGTGGAGCAGTGAAAATGTATTCAGTTAAGTTTGGTGGATGGAGACAAATGATATGGTACTGTTTTTCAGGATTTGGGCTAGACCCCTTGTCTCCAGTGATGGCCAATCTTCATGCCTCAGCATACCAAGACATTTTGGCCACCACTATTCTCTCTCTCTCTCTCACAGAAGCTATGGGTTTTAAAATGACTGAATATATCTTTCTATTGATACTTTTTTGATATTTTCCATCATTAAAATACCAGAGATTTCATCATTTAAGAACATATTGTCAAAAACATTTAAATGTTGACAACCCTACAGTGTATAGTGCATGATAAGGTAGTGGTGTCACTGATCTTTGCCAGTTAAGTCGAAGACTCTGCACCAAACTCTCCCACAGGAAGTTAAGAGTCTTCTGGACTTACATTTCCTTAATCGGATGTTTGGATGTAAGAGTGTGATTTGTCTTGCACAGGCACTCCAAACTGTCTAAGACTTTTCCATACACTTCTCTCCCTCCATGATTGGTGCGACGTCCTGAGAAATAGGTCAGTGGAACTGGCTGCTTGTTGCTAAGCACAGCTACATACTCCCCTAACTGCTCCAGACACAGACAAATGATAACATCTTGAGACTAAGTAGAACCCGAAAGTCCTGTTTGAGGAGGTGCAAAACTCTTACTTTCATTCTCTTCTTGTTTCTGCCTCTGTTTGTCACTGCAGGCTGAGAATGCAGCCCGCCACAGGCTGATTACAGGTCTCAGGTTCTTGGGGAGAAAGAGAAAAAAAAAACAGCCCGAGTCCAGCAGCACAGCTGGACAGAAACTAAGGAGAAGAACAATGGCAGAGTGAGTTCCTTTAAGGTGGATTCAGAGAGGCATAAACATTTCAGTTCAGACGGTTTGTTTCCATAGGCATGTATCATGCATGGTCTATGACAGATAAGCATATCTGAAAAGCATTGTGTCCCTGTGATTACAATAGTGAAGTTTTAAAGTACTGACAGACAAACCACACCTTTATGAAGCATGCAAAACTATGTTTTACCATTCAAATGTATCCGGAGAGTATGCATGGAATTAAAAAAAACATGGGTGTAACTTTTAAGAGGGAAAACACATTTGCAAAACCGCAAATTAACTTTGCTAAGTAACTACAACAAAACCAAAACTGTTGGACTCTGCACTGAGATAATTACAATTACTAGATTACTGTTTGATCAGGGATTGGCTTTCAGATTCTGATATTTTTTGGCACACTTTAACCCATGCAGGGATTTATTCTTCACTCTTTGGGGTGATTTAGCAACACACATAAAGAAGACTGTCACTATAGTGGTCCGGTGTTGGCTCAGTACAGTAGCTGAAGCTGGCACCCATCTCAGAGATGGTTTCCTTTTTTACGACATTTGCAGTTTAATATTCACAAAAAGCCAAAATGGTACCAAATGAAGGAGCCAAAAGAATTCTTATTCTTATGCTGGGCTGAATCTCTAAACAGAACCTGGGTTCTAACCATAACAACCGAGAATGGATGTTCACTGGCTTTATAAATACAAGCAAGATCAGGGTGTACAGAACCAAACCTGGCTTTTAAGTAGAAACACACACCTTAAGGAGGAGAATCAAACATCACTGCAGTATTAGATTTTCAACCACACTCACCACACTGATAAGGTGTGTAAAAATGGTTCTGAGTGCAGACCTTTGATCCCTGTGTAAATGCCATGTCTATGTGGAGACTGGCTGTAAAAGGGTTAGCAAATAGACGGGGGGCTCAAGCAAGAGCCGGGTACACAAAGGACTGAGTTGTGTTGAGTGCTGCTTTTAGGAAAAATACCAGAAAAAAAGATAAAAGCTCCTGATGCAGCTTTACAATAATAATCTCTACTTAGCATGTGCTTCAAATCATGTAAACGTCTCCAATCACCAATTGTCAGCCAAAGTACCTGTGGTATCATGTCAGAAAAAAAAACACAGTGAGCTGACAGTATTCTTTGTGTAAGCACTATACTGTTCTCATCATCAAACATAACTTTACAAAAAAGATAGGTTTGCCAGACTCCATCTCTGTCATCAGACAAATCCATCTTTAAAAGTTCCAATCCACAACGCTGGTGCCAAACAGAGCACTGTTCGGACCAATCCACATCATTTGAAGAGAATGAGGCAATAGCGGTGGGTGGGGTTTAGTTGTACTCAAAGCTTTTAGTAATGGCTATCTCCATTGTGTCAATAACCCCAGATGTAGCTGTAGTATAGTGCCAGTTTTATTAGAAATGGACGTTTCAGTATAAAGTACAAAAACAACAGTAAAAGCTTTTCATAATGGGAAAATGTTTCTGCTCTAACTACCTGCTTCAGCATGAGTTTATGAAAGTTACGGAGGGGTTAGTTGTACTGTGAGTGGTGGTATACAATGGCTGCTAGTAGAGTGATAAGCTAAGACTTTTTGAAAAGTCCTACCCATCCCAAACGTTTCTATGGGAGCTTTCTAAGATGAATGTGAAATATATCAATGCAATGGAGATATGAGACAGTGTTACCTGCATGTCAGGTTCTATCACACAATCAGCTATGTACTTGTTACTGCTACTGACAAAAAACATTTCCTGATGTAGGCTTTCACAATAAAAGCTTTTTTTAAAAAGTAGCTTGTTTATCAGTTCATATCAGCTTTAACAGCGGTACCAGTTACCTTACACAGCTAGAGTTTAAAGCTGTTTCTAAGACCTCGTTTGAGGCCCCAGCCTGGATCTTTGACTCATGGACTTAAAACAAGCGGGTACTAAGTTAAGACACACCTTTAAACAAAAGATGGATCACTGCAGCGCTGGGCTTAGCACACAGCCAGACCAACAAATGCAGCCACAGACAAGCTGACAAAGATGCTCTGAAAAGTAAGCTTACTCACTGTATGTTGCTGTTATTACAGACTTGAAACTTGAAGAGGAAAGAGCACATGTATTACCAGTTTACTGTGCTTGATTACAACATCTTGAGGGTTGACATTCAGTTAGTTACCCAGCTGCTTGTAATGCTAGAACAAAACCTGCTAATGACTGGACTCAGACTAAGCTGTTGTCTGTCGCATATCACTCTGCTATGGTGGCAGTGCACATTCCATATGTGCACTACAACCCAGTACATGCATTTAACCCAGTGATGGTTCCAGAAATTTTACCGGTGACTGTATTGATACAGGTTTACCACCCACTACTACCGACAGCCAATCAAAACCACTGACCAAAGTCAGCCTATGGTAGTAGGGCAGGGGGTGTCCAAACTTTTTCCGCTGAGGGCTACAGATAATTTAAAGGATGGTGGGGCCACTTTAATGTACCTCTCCTTTATGATGTCAAAGTTAGTCAATCCAGTCTTATTTAAGTAAAGACTTAAGTCACAAAAAGATGCAATGAACTGTCGTGTCAAAATGTTTGTTTACTGAATTAGTGCAGTAGGCAAGTAACACCATCTTCACAAACTATAATTTTTTTGTTTACTTATTGACAGACAACTAAAGTTTGTATAGTTTACCTTCCCAGACGAGCCCCCAAGGTGACACAAAAATATTCCTGTCAATATGAGAACACATATAAAATATATAGTCAAGCACAAGCTTTATGTTCTAAGGTGGCCATTTTTCATTCATGTTTTCGAGTTTGCTACGGGCCAATTAAAAATGGGCCAAGGGCCACATTTGGCCCCTGGGCCATAGTTTACACACCTCTGTAGTAGGGCATAATGTAGGACACGCTAGCCTTTGGCTGGATCTTTAAATGGTTTGTGTGGCTTTAAATACATGAAATTTAACTTTCTAGTGATGTATGGCATGAGGGATACTTGAACACAGAAGTTGTAAATAATCTGAATTTTGAGAACACATCCTGGAAACACAGAGGTAGATCATCAGGTTTCAACAGGTTGTTTGGTGCTAATGTCCAACATTAATTTTTGTTAATCCAAGAGTTATGAATATAAGGGCTGCCCCGAAGTTAATGTCTTTGTTTACTGGAATGCTGTTTCTTCGTGCTGTTTTCAGACACTTACTTATGGCAGATGTTACATCTATTAATGAGAAGACTAGACTACTCAGCTTTCTCTCTCGTGATTTTATTCTCCTTTGCTGGTCATACAGAAACATTTCAGTCACTTTCAGAACCAGATTAAAACCTCCTCACAGGAGCTTTAAGGAAAATCTGAAATTAGATTTAAGTCATCATCAAGAGCTTTAACACTCTAAACCCTTCAAGCAGAAGGTGCTGACATTAATCTTAAACAAATAAGCAAGGGACCGTTGTAGAAGTAAACAACTTTAGGAAAGAGAAAGGCTGCATTCCTGTGTTGTTTAGGGTACTGGGACAGGTACGGCAGGATTTGGGTCAAATTTCACTTTCACAAAACAAGAAGCGAGTGTTGCACGCCATCAAATGTTATGTGTGTCCTAATGTAATGGCACACTGCAGGCCACAGTAAAAGCACAATAAGAGATCAGATTTAAACCTCAGCTGCCAATCATCATATTAAGATCATAGGCTCCTTTACCAACAGGCAAAGATGGGCAATTCTCTGGAGCCTTGTGCTCCAAAGGGCCTCAAGATATAGTCATGTAGTAGGGATGCAGATACTAGCTTAAAAAGTGAATTTTCTGTATCAGCAGATGTGAACATTTCTGCCAATATTTACAAACAATATCTTGGCTATTACAATCCGCCTTTATCAGCTGTAAATATTGGCTTCGTCTTAATTCATCATCATTCCTTACACTTTAAAATATTTTTTTTTAATTTCAAGCACTAAACATTAGGCTAATTTTTTCGCCCCAAACTTGAAATTGTGTGTCTTCAGAGCTGAGTTTTTAGGTCTGATCTACATTTAGGTATCCGTTTCAGCATCAGTACCAACTAAAATTAATTTGTCAATATTGGATATCTGCAAAATTGAAATATTGTGCATGTTGAATGTTTACACCAAATATAATGTATAAGGTCTAAAATTGCTTTTAATGATAAAGACATATATATTGAATGGAAATAAGGAGTGAAAACAGCACTGAAATGGAGTTTGGTCTGATGGCCTAGCTGTTAGAGTGCACCCTATGTAAGCAGTGTTCAAGTCCAGCCTATGGGTCATTTCCTGCCGCCTCTCTCATCCCTGTTTCCAGCTCTTTCCACTGACTGTCCTAACTCCATAAAGCCCAAAAATAAGTCTTAAAAACACTGAGTATGATTTTCCAAGAAAGCTCCTGAGAAGGACCCACAGCAAGGTCTAAGCCTTTAAAAAAGCCACACCATGTCCTCATACCAAACACATCATAGGTAGGCAGATCCATATAGACACTGAAATAATACACTGCTGGATTACTGTGCAATCAAATAGAATGTAGTAGACAAAAATGTATGATCTGTTGCAGTTTGGGGTACGTCCTGTCTTTTTCCAAGTTTGTTACCTGAAAAGATTTGCTTTAAAGTATGCTGCACACTCACTATGATTGCTTTCAGCTAAACTGGTCTTTGCTTGGTGCCTCAAAATGATCTCATACTTCCCCTAACTCACATCAGCGACAGTCTGAGAGGTATTAATAAGTATCTAATTATGCAACAGCTATTTACACACACCACTGTAAGCTTTGAGCACACAAGGCAAAAAGGAGTCACTGATGCACACACAGTGAGATGCCTCAGGGTTGTTTAAGCAGTTACTGCAAAGCACCTGCAGCTACATATTAACTATACTTCTTTAACCATTCATGTGCTCCCTTTAACACGTTACAGAAGGCATTTCTGGTGCAAAATGGTGATAAGAAATAACTAAAACAAACAGTATGTCCACATAATGTTTTGAGTCTGCCCTGTGGGTGATTTAACTATTTTGGTACAAGTCTAAACCATTGTAGAATGCACTCCCATGCGTTTTGTAACCTAATTTAATATGCACAAACCATGAGACAATGTCCAAAATATACTAGAGAGGAAAAAGATGCACCATATGCACAATATGCAGGTGTAATGCAGGTACTTGAAGCAATCAAAACTAATTTTTAGGCCGTAAAACCTGACTGAAGCATCATGTGCACAATTCAACACACAGTTATGACCTTTTTATTAATGACAGCAACATGGCATACGCCGTCAAAACAAACACTAATAATCACTCTATATCTTCCTAATAAGGTCTATTACATTCATAAGTCGAGCAAGATAGTAAATGATTAGTCTTAGTTAGATATGCATGGTGATTTGTGAGAAAAGATGCTGTTTGTTGATGATGAATCGTCACTTTGGCTGCGCAGGCGTGCAAACAGAAATCAGACTAGCCCGCCTCGATACAAAAACAATGGTCCTATGGCTTGCTACTAAGGAGAAAATATTCATTTGTCTTGGTTGCATTAAAAATAAATCACTTTTTAGACTGGAGATCATGCGCTGTTTCTAGGCTGCAGCCGCCTCCGTGCACCAAAGAAATTCCCTCACAGAGAGTCTGTGAGCTGCAGCAGCAGGAGGCTCTATTTCTTAGATAAAAGGCAAAAAATGGAGATATGTACCTTGAAATAGCCAGGCCAATCCGAAGGCGCCATATCCAGTGAAATGTTGCTGAGGTGAGAGAGGGGGGAAAAAGCCCGTTAAAAGATCGAAATGAAAACGAGCTGGGAGAAAAATAGTCCCCGACCCCCGACCACGTCCTTGTTTGTTTCCTAACAGCGCTGCCGCTGTCAAAAATCCCCCACCATGTCCATACAAAGCAGAGCCGTGGAGCTCACACCCGCAGGAAGTGACGTCATGACTGACAGCTGATGGAGGGAAAGCGCACAACCCCCGCGTGACACACCTATAGTTTCAGCGAATAGAAAGAGGGCAGCCGTTTTTTCTTTGAGACGGACGCCCCCTAACCATGGTGACAACGAGAAGCGGAAGGATACTATACTGTTGCAAGAGCTGCACGCGCTTTTCAGCGGGGCAAAGATTGGTCAAATAGCAAATTAAGAAGATGGAGAGAGCCAGGCTGCAGAGACAGGGAGCCAGGCTGGGTTTATATTTTATTTTAGTGTAACAAACAGACATAATAGGACAGAAAGGAGTGAATACAAGCTGGCAAAATTAGCATACCCTCACTCTGTCCTCACATGACCCTCCCTCAGTCATCCAAAGTGTTCCCCCTCTCTCTCCCTTAATGCTTTTCAATGCAATGAGGCGCCACAAGAACAAAGTACGACATGTTCCTATGGCATAAAGATAAAGAGGAACTATGTATGGAGTTCCTAAGAGGACGTGCATCCATATGCAAGCATACCATTTACTCTGTTCTCTGAGAAAAAATTACATTATCTGTGAATTTCAGTCATTTTCTTGAGATCTTGTGTAGAAATGCATGGCAATATATAGCCATGAATATAGCAGGGTATGAATAAATCTGTGCAGTTTAAAGCAGAATTATCACATTATTATTGTTTTTTTACCACCATCCTCATTACTTAAGCTGAAAGAATGTTCTAAGAACTGAATTTACACTTGAGAATGGTTTGTTTTTCTTAAATTTAAAGAATTTTGTCATTATTTTCTCTGTAAACCACTCTGTAAATATTGTTTATTTTTAAGAATTGTCTTTAATAACAGGTCATTTCTAGTAAAGGAGAGACTAACTCAGGTGAGTCCAAACTATGGCCTGGGGGCAAAATGTGGCATGCTGCCAATTTGGTTGGCCCCCTTAAAAACTCTTTAAATTAAATAAAATATGGCCCTCAATAGAGCATGAAGCTTTTGCTAGACTACTCTTATTAGTTTCAGCACAAGGCAGTGCTACCATGCTAATACTGTAAACAAACATTTGACAACAAGTCTGAATGCTGTTTTTTAATCAATAAATTGAGACACTATACAAAATTAATAAAGACATCTTGATTTATAACACCCTAATGGATTACAGCAGCAAATAGCAGCACCAATGATGTTCCAGGGGCGGAGCTAGCTGTAGCCGGGCCGACTGGGGCCATCAACTAGCTGCCAAAGCATACCCAATCACTGAGCATATCTTAGATTGGTTCCACTTTAATATCAAGGTGAGGCATATGAAAGTGGCCCCATCATCCTTATGTATTTCTACAGGTGGCTTCCAATGGAAAAAGTGTGGACACCCCTAGACTAAGTGCTCTTTACAATGAAAAAGTAATGTATGTATCAGGATGTTTTACCCTTTTATTGATTTTATAAATCAATCATGGTCAATATTATCTGTCCTTTTGAAAAAATGGCCAAAAAAGAGTTAAAGTGAAAACAGATTTCTACAATGTAGTGTTAATTAAACAAAAATGTGTAAAGTAAAATATTCACCCCCATTCAACCAACTGATGCTAGTATGGCACTAAACATCAGTTAAATCAATCATCAAGAAATTGAAAGAATATGGCACATGTGTAAATCTCCTCACAAACTGAGTGATCGGAGACCACCTATGACTACTCTGAAGGAGCTGAAAGCTGCAGCAGCTGAGATGGGAGAGACTCTGCATACAAGTGTTGCCCGGGTTCTCACCTGTCAAACCTTTATGGGGGAGTGGCAAAGAGAAAGCCACTGTTAAGAAATCTCAGTTTAAATCTTGACTCCATGCTGTAAGCATTTTAACATTGTGTATAAGTGACTTCCAGTGCTTCTGCAGCCAGCCTCCAGAGGACATTTAAGGAACTGCAGGTTTTTGCACTTTTCCTTTGCTTTCATTTGTCAACACTGTAGGTTGCTGTTTGATACAAGCATGTGAAATGTTCTTCCACATCTGTCCAACCATAAATTATCCATACTGCTGATGCCATTATGTTCTTATGCACTTTGGACTGGTTGTCATTCAGTCAGGGATGATGCACAGAGACAAACAGTCATGCTCACATTGGAGGACCAATTTAGCAACACCCTATGCCAAGCCAGTCTTCAGATCATGGAAAGAAGCTGAAGTACTTGGACAGAACCCACACATGCATGGGGAGAACATGGCACTTGACAGAGAAAGGCCCCAGCAGTGCTCACTACTGCACCACAAGAACTATCAAACCCAGGAGTGTTTCAGCCAGGATCTCTCTTTGAAGAGAGAAACTTCTAGTAATTTTGGTGGAATATAATTTCTCTCTTGTCAATAGTCTTCCAAGACATTGATTTCCTCTGCCTCTGTGAAAAAATAGGCCTCCTTTAAGAGACAATATGTGCATGTCGCCTGTTACAAAAGTAATAGCATGTCACTGGATAGCATCAGTCTCTGAACATTACCAAGCCCATGGAACACTGGCTTCCTCACTAGTGGCAGTGTTGTACTGCCAGTGCTTTTACACTTAAATTATAAAATAAGATCTAAATAGAAGACAGAGAAAACCCCCTTCAGCAGGAGAATTTGCAAACCATCTTCTTATGTCAAACTGCACATAAATCATGCTTAACATGCAAACAAAGAAACAAGCGAAACATGTTTGAAAGCTAAAGCGCTATGAAAGCTAAAGCTAAAGCATTTTTTCTTTTAAAATGCATTCACATGGAGGAAAATGGCCAAATCATCAACTTCCAAATCATTTTACAGCCTGCCATAGTTTCTGAGATGTTGAATATTGTACTGTCAGACAATTGTGCTAAAGAAAAACCTCTCTTCACGTTTTGAGATGATCAGGGCTCAGCTGGAGAAACCATTGTGTCTCTCTCTGACACACGGCCAAGCCGTGAGGGTTTCCAGACTGTTGCAATAAAGTGCACATTAATGAAGCAGCTCTGTTTTCTCTGCTCCAGCCAGATGCTGAGTTTGCGATTGCATCTCTGCACTCTCGTGTTTCCTCATCCCGTTCCCCCGTCCCTGCTCCACATCACATGCTGTCCACGTCTTTGGCAGACCTCTGTGGGCGTCACTCTGCAGCTTGGCTCAGGGCCCTGAGAGCAGATACTGGCTGTTCTGTGAGAGCGCTGGGACCAAAGTGGACCCCTCATGACCTCAGCGCACACTCAGCACTTACATTTATAGTGGTGGGAGAAGTTTTAAACTTCACTTTGGTAGAAAAAGAGTTAAACAACAAAGTAACAAAAAATTAAAATGCAATGTTTGCATTATTAAAGCCCTATTGAAGGAACTGGGCTTGCTGCTGGTAGAGGTGAAAGTGATTTACTGGTTCACATCTTGGTAAGATACACTCACTGATCACTTTCTTAGGGATACTGTTCAACTACTCAACATATCTCATCAGCCAGGGGGGCTTGTGCATGCTTTAATAAGAGGACTGATTGACTATTGTTTATAAGAAGACTATTTTTTGGTATAGAATTGTGTTGTGAATTCTGGAAATGATTTAATCTTTCTTTTTTCATTATAATCTAGACTTTTGGACTTTTACACAGAAACTATAGTCTGGTCCCATCCATAAGCAGGGCCCCGGCACTAGACTAGGGATGCACAATAACATCAGCATAGTATTGGTATCTGCAACATTAGCTTCAAATGTTAAATGTTGGTATCGGTAAATATGAAAATTTCTGCCGATATTTACAGCCTATATATTAGCTGTAAATATCGGACATATTAAGGAACCAGTTTGTGGAGTTTTAGGCAGGACCGACCTACGTCAGCTGTGTTTTTTTTTGTTCATCCTCTTTCCTAAAACTTTATTCAGTCAGAAAGACTCTAGTCGTACATTTTACTGTTTTATTACATAATTGATATAAAGATTTACTTGGTGAAGAAGGCTCTGCTCAAAAGATGCTCCCTGGATTAGTCAAGCAGCATGCTTTCACTTTCCAGGGAATAGCTAGAAACCCCCATATATAGATATAAAGTCAAATTCAATTACACCTCTGTATTGAGATAAAGAGCTCTGATTGGCTGTAAGAGCCAGGAGGCAAAAATTGGGATCAACTACATGTGTCCTGCATGAACTAACTCTGAGCATCATAAGTGTGTTTTAAGGGTTAGTTTTAGGTCCAAACTGCATATCAGTATCTGCTCAGCTGTATTTGTAAATATCAGAACATCAGATATAGGCAAAAATCCAATATCCTGCATTCCTGCTCTTTTCTAGCCAGGTTGATGCATGAGAAACTCATTGATGTAGGAGCTAAGTTTGTCCATGGAAAAACTGTTGTTTTCTGCAGATATTGCAGTTACACATGACTGAGTTGGAAAACATTTTTGTGTATATATCTACTGCAACACTGCACCTCAGTTGTAATGGCAAGATATTAAATGCAGGTCTTTATCTTTATTAAAGATAAATTGTAATAGATTACACTCAAACAGGGATTATACTGCTTAATGTAATGCATAATCATGATATAAGAAAAAGCAAGAAAAAAGTTTCCTTCCTATTTTTAAGCTAGTGTGGTCCTCTGCTGCTGCAGTCCTTCTGCTTCAAGGTTAAAACAAGGAACAACCTAACCTGACATGCCAGATGGACGGATGCCTTCAATACTAAGCGTTTGGGAAAAGGCAGAGACTTTGAAAAAAAGTCAGAATTGTGATTGGATGAACGTTCTGTCTGTCACATCTTTACGGGCCAACCAGAGCAACGAAACATGTGACGTAGCTGCAACCAAGGTGCGCGTGCGCAGCTACCTAGGAATAACGTGAACCATGGCGACTACAGACATGTCAGTACACAACTTTTGTTTTTTCTAAAAAGAAAACAACTCACTGCTGTTCTTTGTTCTTCTTTTAACAAAGAAATATCATCAAAACTAAAACTGGTGCTTTAGCAGTATCCATGCTAGTGTCTTCTATGACGCCATGATTGCACCGATTTTTGTTGCTGCTTGCTTGTGACACGACTCTGCCGCGCCTGAAAGTACTGCCCCTTGTCACTGATTGGTCCTGTCACTTTCTAACCGGGCCCAAATGGTTCAGACGGGAGCTTTGCAAGATGGATTCCCCAGTGAGAAACACGGAAACGGGCATATCCATCTACTTTACAAGGTCAGGAACAACCACTGTGATGGAAAAATGAAGCCACAGATTGTGGGCTTGAGACTGCCTACAGAAGCACAAGAAAAATAATTGCAGATCCTTACAGATTCTTAAAAACATGTTTAAAAACAATTTTGGTTTGAATAATAATGTCTGAATGGGAACACTGTATGGGGATCCATCCATCCATTTTCTTATCCTAGGCCCGGCCAGCAGCAAGTCAGCCCAGACATCCCTCTCTCCCGCAACCTTTTCCAGCTCTTCCTGGGGGATTCTGAGGCATTCCCAGGTCAGATGAGATATATAATCCCTCCAGCAAGTCCTAGGCCTACCCTGGGGTCTTCTCCCAGTTGGACATGCCTGAAAAAGACCTCCACAGGAGGTCAGATGCCTGAACCACCTCAAATGACTCCTTTCAAGACGAAGGAGGAACGGCTCTACTTCGAGCTTCCTCTCCCAACATCTAAGGCTGAGCCCAGCCAACCTTCTGAGATATCTTATACTGGAGCCCCCTCTGGGCCCACCAACCAAGGGATGGTCTGTGAGACGTGGAATGCATGGGGGATGACGTTTTTTTCATAACTCGTCAATTTCGGTTCAGGATATTGAGGTATGAATAGAGATATGGCTGATATGACTGCATGTCAGGATGGTGTTGTGGTTTGTCAGGAGTCTTGAGACCTGCCTCAACTCCCCCTCTTTGTCTGTTATAATTAAGTATATCTGAAAGTAGTTTGATGTAGTGTTTTCAATAGGGCGGACTGGCCTCAGAAGCCCCTTTCAGTAACCAAATGACATCACTCAGACTCTGTCCAGTATTTTCTAACGTCCCTGGGTTTAACGTCTGTGTACCTCTGTTGTAACAAGTGGCTATTTGAGTAATTGTTGCCTTTCTATCAGCTGGAACCAGTCTGGTTATTCTCTATAAACCACAAAGATGGTTGTGTGTGAAAACCCCTATGGATTATGAAGTACTAAGACCAGCCCGTCTCGAACCAACAATTATGACATTTTCAAAATCACTTAAATCACCTTTCTTCTCCAGTCTGAGGCTTGGTACGAACTTCAGCAAATTGTCTTGATTACAGCTCGATCCAATTTCTAACATTTATCCATACCCCTTGATTTTGATTTTCCTCTTTCCCCTTGAAACAGTCACTTCAGGAAATCTTCCCGTACAGAATGGGAAAAGATTCTAATATGGCATCAGTAGAGCTGACAGCATTTACAAGACATTTCTTAAGCAAGGAACCATAATGCATTGAAAAAACTTTAAATTATGATGTTAGATGTTTTCATATCCTTCAAATCTGGCAGCTGATTGAAAAGGCCTCTGGAAATCTCTGTTGAAGGGACATGTAGCCCTAGCAATTCACCCTTCCCCTCTCTTTTTCCAAAAGATTCAGGCCACTCTAATTCTAGATGTAAACGTGCAACACATAGGGGAAGGGTTAGATGGTAAGGGCAAGGGGTGTTTTGGGATTGAGCCCGTTTCTACTTCCCTAAATGCATTTGTTGCTGCTATGTGAAAGGCTGAATAGATATTTTGGTTACTGAGCAGCTGAACAGGTGTACCTAATGAAGTGGCTATTGTATCTAAAATGTTCATTTTCTATGATATGATGTAAAAGAATAGTTATGGAGAAGTAAATCTCAGAGGACAGTACAGTAATGTTGGAACATATGCAGCTCAACCTGAATTGAAATCCAGCGTTTGCGTAAAGGAGCTCAGCTTTATGTAACTGCTGCAGGCGAGATAGCTGTCAGTGCAACCCGAGGAAACGCACGCCAGCTTTACATTTAATGTAAAACAAATCAATGCAGCCTCTTGCTGAACACACTCCCACAGATGTCAGCAGCAGCCAAGAGCTTCTTCACAGCTGCTGCTGATTTCTGTCCGTGAGGAGCACATGGAGAAACTTTAGACCGAGAAGCTACGGCTCGTTGCAACACGACAGTCCAGCGGTAATGGGCTTGGGTCAAGACTTTGTGTCTGGATAACAGCTGCTATACCCATCAGGACTGCTTTCCACATCCAGATAAAATCATGACAAATGCCCCGTTAGCTCACAGTGTGTCTGGCCCTCAAATGAACCATAAAGAAGCAAAGATGATGAAGGAAATTATGGTTTGAAAAAGGCCTCCATGATTTAAATCACAGTTTAGGGAAAGACTAAATGCTACTCTGGATTTTTCTACTTTTTAAGTGTTGCTTCAGTTTGAATCTAAGTTTTATCACAAATGAAGTTAGCATCAATCAAAATATGATTAAGCTACTGTTTATATTATCTGATGACTTTTAAAAGCAATCTAAAGAGTAAACATTTCACATTTCCATTTATTCAAAATGTGCCATATCATCTTTATCTTTCAATACCAGAATCCCTCTGAGTCTTCTCACTCACACTTGCAGTCATAGAATACGTATTGAGGTGTATGTAGACCAAGCATGCACTTGGCCAGTGAAGGGTTAATGCACTGACCCACTAAGGTGCAGTAAGTGGGTCAAAAATGCCAACTGACAGCAGCCAGAGCTCTGCTGCCCCCTGGTGGTAACAGGCTGCTGATCCTGTCTGGTTTTATAGCATGTTGCTATCAGATTTCATCATTCAGGAAGCAGCTTAATGACGCTGTAAAATATGAACTGTTGATTTAAATACACACAGCTGAATCAATGTTTGATCAGGTGAGTCAAATAGTGTTTGTCCACACAGTCGGCAGCAGCCCAATATTTATTCTTCTTTGGTCTTGTTTTCAGGCTTTTGTATGAAAGCTTCATGTAAACTAATATCAGTGTAAACCTGCATCTCAATAAAGTTTATTCAGTTTAACGATTACATAACAGTATAATGTCATAAATCTTATTTAAAAGTAGCAACAGTCACAACCCTCTTTTTCTCTACTATCTGTTAATGCATAGATGAGTTTGTGATTAAATCAGAAAATCAACAGGAGATTCATCTACAGTGACTTTTCTTCTGATAAATTTGCCTTTTGGAGCAAACTAACAAAACTCCTCGGTGTCTTCAGTTCTTATTCATGAGACCATCAAATTTAAAGTGTTTGAACCTCTTCAATCCCTGCATCTTCATATGAGAATGTTACATTATACATATGTTGGCTTTCCTACTGCTACATTTTCATATAATTGTCCAAAATGTCAGTTTAAGTTTAAGTCATTTGCTTATAATATTGGTGAATTTGCTATGAAATTTTCAGGAATTCTCATGAAGATTTTTGAACATTTATTTATTTATTTAGGGGGGAATTTTCAGGTAGGCTATTTTGAAGGAGATTCTGGAGAAATGTTTGTATATTTTGGAGAGTTTCTTTGGATGATCTGGGGTAAAATTTGCCTGCAAATTTATATCCATTTTCATGGGAATTCATTTCAATGTTTAGAGATATTTTCATGGAAATTTGGGAATTTTTCTACAACTGTTCATAAATATCTGGAAATGTTAACTGCTTTTTTAATTCATTTATTTCTTTATTTGGAGGAGGTCTTTGAATTTTTCAACAATTTCATGTTTTTAGAATTTGCTTTAAACTTAAAAAAAATACATATATATGTATATTTTTTCTAAATTCTAAGGAATTAGGATAGAGTTTTTTCACAGAAATTGCAGGGTTATCTTTGAGGGAATTTTCCATCATTTCATGGAATTTTTTGGGAATGTGCTTGAAAAATTTGGGTGAATTTAATTTAAAAAAATATAAGGGTAATTTTCTTTTAAATTTGGTGGAATGAGCTTGAAAATTTTAAAGAATTCACACAAATGTTTACAGGGGAATTTCTATTGTAAAGTCTGGGCTGAATGATCAAGCTTCACTGCTCAGTTCTCAGAAGGATACTTACTTTATCCACCAGTTCATCAGTTTAACATCAGAATCAGCTTATATAGGCCTTCTTTATAAACACCGGTCATCAGCAAATACTGTAGCATCAACACTGTCAGCAGTAGGTGTTCATCTGTTGTATCCCATTAATTTGAAGCTGGCGTCTACAGCCCTGAACTTGTGAATCAAATAAGAGATTCTTCCTTCTGCAGCTGATACGAGCTGTAACTCAATCCCTGATCTGTTTTCATTGTCATGAGAAGAAAAGGTTAGAACAGGAGTAATGTAAAATACTGCACAACAGTGTCATCAGCAGGTGACTAAAATATTATCATAGAAAAACAAAGCAGACGTACGCATCAGTAAAAGGGAGCTGGGTTCCAAAAGATGAAGAAAAAAAAGTGGTCCAGACTCCAGGAAGCTCCACTTATCAGTAAGTGTTCTGAGCCGACGTGCCTGTCATCAGACTCGTGTGACCTGTGAAACGTCACTTGTAGCAAATAAAATGCTGGACATGGGAGCCTCCTGGTGTGAGGATCACTATATTTTCTTTAAATCATTATCTTAAACCAAATGTTTGTGCCAGTTTTGAGTTTCTCCTTCACACGTTTGACCTGCCCAATTTTTTTCTGTTAATTATGAAGAAAATCTTTCTGTATTTTTCAGATAAGTTTTTATGTATTTGGTCATTTTCTTTATAAAGTGTTGTTGCATGTTCTGTTTTTGTGTGTGTGTGTGTTTTATCTTGTTGTAGTTGTTGCATTTCATTGTGTGTTTTGCTCTGTTATCACTGCTGAATTGTTGTTACATTTTTATTTGTATTATCTTATTCTGTCATTATTGTACTGTTGTTTTGTGGGATTGTATTTTGTCCTTTTTATTTCATTGTTGCTTCATCTTCTTATTGTGTATGTATTCTGTTTTCATTGATTTATCATTATTCTGTTTTTTTTTGAGAGAGAGGATTTTGTCATTTTAAATAGTTTTATTGCTGTTTTTGTGCTTTTTGTGTATTTTGCATTTCCTAGATGTTTGATCAGAGTTTAATTCTCTTTTGAGTGCATTTTTTCATGTCATCATTGTTTCATTGTTCTAGTATGGTCTTTGTTGTGTAATCCTTCCTTTAAATGTTGACATGTTGTCATTTTTGCCATTCTTTTTTTTTCTGTTGTTTGTCCCATAATCAATATTGTTACAACTGCTCAATTGTAGTTTATATTTTTTTATTTTCGTATATTGCCATGCTGTCATTATTGCACTGTTGTTTTATGGTTTGGGTTAGTGCATGCATATATATTTTTTTATTATTTATTTATTTATTTATTTATTTTTGGGGGGGGGGGGCTCAAAGACGCTGCAGCCACCTTCCCAAGTGTGTATTTTATTTCACTTGCAAACTGAATGTTAAATTTGTTATTATTTCTCTGATGTGTAATGCTACTGGAATTTTCACATCACACCACACACACTGTGTGTGTTTTTATTTTTGATCTGGCCCTGTCCTTCCACAAGACAAGTGTACAAATGCTTATACAGAAATATTATTATTATCATTATTAGTGCTCAGTTTTGTTTATATTGTACTTAAGAACCGTTTTGCACATTTTATTTGTACTTTGTTAAATATTTCTAATCTCTGTCTCTCTCTTGCTGAGCTGCTGTAATGACTCAATTTCTCCTGATGGGTGATCAACCTTATTTTATGTTATAAAGTCATGTAAGTGCTGAATTGTGGTTTTAGGTTTTTTTAAAAATGTATTTTATCCTTTAAAAATGTATAACTAATAGTTTTATGCTCTTTTGAGTCCATTTTGTCATGTCATTGTTGTTGTATTGTTATATGTATAAATGTTTTGCGATGTTAGGGCTGAATTGTTGTTTATTGGTTTATTTCTGTAAAATAGACTCAGAGAGGTCTGTTGAATGACGTGATGTTTGCTGACCCAGGAAAAATCATCATTTTGAACAGTTTTGACGGTGAGTCCTTACATGAAAGAAACGTCCACTAGGTGGCGTCTGTGTCAAATGTATAAAGAAGTGAGGCCTAGCAGCTGCTGCTGTTGAAGTTATATCACTGATATAAACTATAAATATTTTCCCATGTTCACCACATCTTAATGTGAAGATGGAGAAAACACACTAACAGCAGAGACAAATAATTTCATCTCCATGGCCTACATAGGGCTGTATATGATATTTCATAATCACCGTGGCAAATATTAATGCAGCTGAATCTATTTAGACACAGGCTTAGCTTTGCTTCATTTCAGCAAATGCACTCTGCTGGCGGTTTATTCAGGGGGCCTGCCCACACAGAGCCCTCAATCCTATCCACTTACATTGGATCAATAACACTATTCCATTTATACAACCATGACATCATACCGAGGCTTAGAAAAGCAGTGCTGTCAAATTCCTGGCAACTTTGTATAAAACAACGGCGTTTTATTGAATTGTGACTCATATGTTGCAGAGTGAGTCTCAGCAGCTTTTCATTAGTTGCAACGATTTGGTTGAGGCAGGAGGAGATGAAGGATGGCCTTTAGAGATGCAACCCCAGAGACATGATGCACACTGAGCCATTGTCTCATCAGGCTTAGTATTCAGCTCAGTTTGCTCCATCACCAGGGCCAAGGCTCAAATCAATTCAATATGGTGGCTGGAGGGGGGACGGCGATGCAGCGGGTGCAGCCCCGTATAAACACATCCACCGCTGCTCTGGACACATGGGATACAGTAGAGAGGTGCTTTCTATGTTTCCCACGCTGCAGTGTTGCTGTTCTGTCAAACAATCTTTGTCATTGTGGGGGAGACGTTTGGTGAATGTGTAACTAGGACAGCATGTTTGGTATGGAGGAGGTGTGTGAAAGCATGACATGCTAAGTCAAGGACAACATGCGTGCAAACTGGGACGATGCACAGATGTACAGCAGAGTTACACTGAGTTTGGACATTTCTATTTACATAGCTTGATCAATAGAACTTTATTTATTTTGTTGGATTATTTTGGAGGCTTTTTACGGTTTTTATTGGACAGGACGGCTGGAAAGAGACAGGAAATAATGGGGAGAGAGTAGGGGATGACATGCACCAGGGTTTGAACCTGCAACCAGTGCATCAGGACTATAACCTCAGTATGGGTGCCTTCTCAACTAACTGAGCTAAATCAGCACCTGACTGAGAGAACTTTGTTGTGAGTTGGAAATTTGTCTTGCATTACAGCAACTCTGTGCTTCAGTCTGATTTGAATAAACCCTGGACCCCTGTATCTCAGAGTCTGAGGGTTAGAGTTTTTTATTACTGTTCAGAGTTTTGGTAGTCAGAGACCATGCCGTTAGACAGTCTTTATATGCTTGTATTGAAGGCTGATCATACAGGCCAAGCTCTTAAATTAGACTAATAGAGGTGCATTTGTTGAAGTTAACCCAGGGACACCTGTCATGACCATGGATGTGTTAACCTCCTGAGACCTGAGCTTTTGTGTGAAATGTATTTTTAGTTTCTATCACTTATTCAGGATCAGTAGGACCTAATAAGTTTGAAAGCTCAGTCTGTGAACAGGAAGTAGTTTTTACCAGTGATGTCCACAAGTGATGTCTTGAAGGTCCTGGTAGGTTCTGGAGCATCTGTTAAGGCCAGTGGATTAGTTGTTGGTGGTTTCCAGTCAGTGAGAAAGGGTGTCAGTTATAGAAAATTTAACAGCCATTGTTTCGGTTATTTTAATGATGGACCTCAAGAACGTATTAAGCCTGGGCATGGAGAAAATTTCCACTGTAAGTTCTAAATTTCTTGGTAATTTTCCTTTCCAAAATCCACAAAAAATCTTTTAAGTTCCAAAAAATGTACAAAAAATTTCTGTGACTCATATCATAATCATAATCATAATCATCATAATCATATTTTATAACTATCCCAAAAAATTAGCCCCAAAATTATTCAAAAATTCCTAAAATGTTTCTACAAAACATTAGCATAAAGCCCAAACATTCCAATAAAAAGTTCCCCGAAACTTCTATGTAAAATACTAAACATTTCCAAGCAAACTCTCCCTTATTTTTCTTTTTTATTCCATATAATATACAAAAACATTCCCCAAAATTTCATGAAAATGAAAATTCCCCTACACCTCCAATCATATTCCTGGACTAGATATAAAGATGAACATCTTCTACTAATATTTTCTGACGTTGATAGCTGATATGCCAACAGTTCCAGCATTAGCTGCTACTGATGTTGAACTGATGGTATCAAGCTCATTATACAAAAAGAAACTGAAAATTTCCCTTAAAAAAAAAAAGTCCCAAAAATGTACACACATCAAAACAGATTTTCCAAATTCCCATGAAAATGCCTTTAAATTTCAAGGCAACTTCTACCCCATAACTTTCAGACCTTCAAAAAGAAACATTTCCCACAAATTTCTTTGAAAAACTTGGATAAAATTCCAGTATATTCCCCCAAATTCCCAACACTGTATGTCTCCATGAAAATACCTGACAGCTTCATAGCAAATTCTTCCAACATTTCAAGCAAATGACTTAAACTCCAATGGACTCTCTGGACAACTATGTCAAAAACTCTTATAACAGAAATTATAACTACATTGTAGGAAAGCCGAAATGTAACGTTGTCCTATGCACATGCAAGGACTTTGGAGGTTAAAGGGATAGTTAAGTATTTTTTCAAGATGAGTCGTATGAGGTACCTACGCAGCAGTAGAAGTGGCATTAGCCTCAGTGACTTGAGTGAGCATTGCTCCTTTAAGGACTCACTGGTTGTACTGGCCAGGAATCTATGCTATACAGTGTAAAAGATGGGCACAGTTTCTCCCTGAGATTTAGCAAGTTTCAGGTAAAATGGGCCACAAGACAATGTTGGCTCAAATGCACTCACTATCAAAATTTTTTGAAGCATTTGTTGATACACCCAGAAGGCATCAGTGTTTTTGTCATTGTTTTGCAATGCAAGAGCACGTAACCGGTAGCCAAAGCCTGCATTGTAAAATAGTGACAAGTAGTGCTTTTGAGCCAACATTGTTTGGTGGCCCATTATTACCAAAAACTTGCTAAATCTTGGGGAGAAACTGTACCCATCTGTTTCACTGTATAGCCTAGCTTCCTGACTGGTACAACCAGTGAGTCCTTCTTAAAGGAGCAATGCTCACTGAGATCACTGGAGGCTAACGCCACCGTTACTGCGAGGTACTTCATACAGCCCCAGTTCAGAAACACTGAAATATACCCTTAAACACATTTAACCTGTTGTCTCAATATTGAGAAAAATCAGTGTAAATTATTCTAAAATTTCAAACCCATTCCCCCAAATTTAATATTATTATATTAATAATATTTATTTCTAAAGATTAAATTTCCCCAAAGTTTTATAGATTCCCCAAAATATCTGAAATTTATGTAAAAAATATTCCTACCCAACTAGTGACACTACTCAATCACTGAAATTTGCAACCATCATAGCAAGTTCTCCCAATATTTCCACCAAACTCAAAATTATCTGAAATTATCACCGTGGTGTAGGAAAGCCAAACACACATGCAGTGTCTTTGGAGGTTAAACACAACCTGACTCACTCTTGTCACCTGAAACCATTGATTAACACTACAAACACAATAATGTTGTTTTTGCATCCATTCAATCAGGTGCAAGGATAAAACACATGGGTGGGCACACATAACTTTGGCTAGGACTGTCAGGTTCAAGTTCCAAAATTCTTGGTCAAAAGTATCTTTTTTTTTTTTTAGGTATATAGAAATCCTCTACAGTTCTGGTGTTAAAGAACTTGTCTGAGACATTAACCATAGAGAGACTGACTTGTTTACCTCCAGATTACTCAATTTATTTATTGACACGTGTAAAAACATGTTGTGCTAATCCTCCAATGCAAAAGAAGGTTCCTGTCTATTTATTACTATGGATGATGAAGACCCACATTTTCAGAACAGTTCGGCTTATTTCATTTCTATTTAAGAAGATCCCCTCTCTGTGATGATAAAGATGAATCATTATTTGTTTACATCACTAGTGGGGAGGGGGGAGAGAGAGAGAGTCAATGGGCAATCATCATTGACTTTAAATGAGAAAGAGAGTAACATAGAGAATGGTGCACTTGTCTGTTTATGAACAACTGGGGCTGCAGAAATTTAGAACAAGGGTGAAATACAACTCTGCATGTTTGTAAGACTTCACTTGGATTCAGAGAGTCTCAGAAGGGGGTTTCCTTCAAAATTTGAGTGGGTTTTTACTTGTTCGAGCAGTTTAGACTCTGAAATAGTAAACAGAAACGCCCCATGTGGTGTTACAGGACTGTTGGATCTTGAGAATCAGAAAAAAGATTAAAAGAACTTTTCTTCTCAATAGAAACTGTCAGCTGATGCTTAACTTCGATGACGAAGAGAAGAGAATTTGTGGGATGCAGATAGCCTCGCATGCAGCCCAGGTTCAAGTCTGACCAGTGACTTGACTCCTGCATGCCATTACCCACTTTGACAATCCTTTCCTTTCCTCTCCAAACAAGGATGAGAATTGACCATTGTGACTCCCTCTGCTTGTAAAACAGTGGGCAACGAGGAGGGATCTTAGTGGGCGGTGTGCCTCAAAGTTTCAGCTTCTGACAGCATGAAGCCATAGAAGTTAGGGCGCCACTTTGAGATGTCTGATCAACCAGAAAAATATTTTTAGAGCAATGCAAACTGTTAGACTTCATTAATTTGGAAATTGCATGTTATTGGGTCATCTCTACACATTTCTGGTTGAAGATAAATTGCACCTTCTGCATTTTGAAAATTGCAATAGGCCACATTGCAATTTAATCTAAATTTTGATAAACTGATCAGCTTTAGTGCCAAATAAATTTTGAATATATTCTGGTAAATGGACTGGATGTTGTATAGAGCTCTTCAAGCTCTACTAACAAATGAAGAGCTGTTTGGGAGCTGAAAGAGCTGGCTCTTATAGCTGAGCTGAGTCCAATGATCCAGATCACTAAAACGAGCTGAAATTCCCATCAGTGATGAATATCATCAATAGGAGTGGTTTTAAAAGTGGCAAAGTCTTGTGGCTTTGGGTCACCGGCAACTTGCAACAAATTCTATGTGAACTTTTACTGCACAGCAGTACGGCATTGTCACTTTTAACCAGCTTTTCTCCTGATTAGTAAAAAAAGCACCGTAGAGTGCAGTCTCTATTGAAAGGACTCCTCTGTTTGAAAGTAAGCAACAGAGGTGGGCTGAGCATAACGCTCTGTCCCGACACAGCTTGGGTGGATTTAGTGGGGTACTCCCATTAACCCTTCACATGCTGATGGTGAAATCTCCTATTTATAGGGGCCATCAGTATTATTAATCCCAATCATACATATTCACATGCCATGGATGCAGCAGTGAGGGCAATCTGGGGTTAAGTGTCCTGCCAAAGGACGAGTCGACACATGGCTTCAGGAGCTGCTTAGAGACAACCGACTCTACCCACTGACCTAGCTACTCCATTTTTTATTCTAGCAAATGACGTGTTGGATATGCGTTTTAATGCAAATGGATCTGTATATGTGGCTTAATCATGTATTGTTGCAATTTCTACTTGCTCTTTAGAGATGTGGCTGTTCAGGAGTCGGTCATTTCTTACTGGGATTGACAGCCCTCAACTCTGACCCCAATATGAAATACAGGCCAGCAGTCTCAGACAAGACAGGCATTTCTGACGCCCAGACTGCCCTGATACCGCTTGGCACTCACCTCTTCACGTAGCTGCATTCGCATGTGTGTGTATTTATATGCACTGTTGCCCAGAGAGAGAGAAACTCTCCCACTGTAACCATCATCTGCTGCCGTATGAATCATTGCTGTAGCTCAGGAGGTGAGACTGTGCCATGGCTTTCCATCTTTCCATCTGGGGTTTAAACGCGTCAGTGCTGCAGGGATGATCCAAGGAGACAATGGAGGCAGTCACATCAGAGATTTTTGTAGATATTTATCCAAACTTCAACAGACAAGAAATGTCTGGTTTTGTTTAATGCAAGATAGTAGACTTGATAAACCGTTACAAACCAGCTGTAGACGTACAAAACTGGATTTTTTCTGGTTGCACATGCAGAGTGAAACTTTTATAATTGCCAAGAGCTGAAATTTAAGAGCAGAAATAAAAGCCAAAGACAAACTGATGTATCATCTTCCTTTTTTATTAATTTTTTAAAGCAAACAAGACAAATCAGGATAAACTGCCTGCTCATCCTCTTCTGTTTAGACTCCTGGTAGAAACAGCTGACAGTTGACCTGGTTTAGTTGGCTGATTATGAGAGTCTCTTCATGAATGAAGCTGCCTTTTCTGTAGTCTGTCTGGTGACGTATTGCTGCCCTTCAGGGAAGGCAGTAGGTTGTATAGTTATCTCCTGATTGGGCAAAATCACTACCCTGAAACCACACAACCTACTACCTCACCCCGTTCGAACATCAGAAAGGTCCCACAGGTCGCCACACTGGTAGTTTCACACAAATATTTTACATTCTTGTGTTTCTAATAAACATTTTATCATGCATTTTTTACATTTCAATAATCAACATACTAAACGTATTATATTTGCAAGGACAGACAATGAAAACATTTGCATTAAAACAGTCAGATCTCATTTTTCTGTGGATAAGAAGAATAAAATCCCAATAAAACAATGCACATACTTCTTTATTTATTAGTTCGATACAGTGATTTGGATTGGTTGCTACATACAGCCACTCATGGTAAAACACAAATTGTTTGTCTAATAAAGGCCTAGTATCAAAAAATAACCAATTAAATACGTTTGCCAATAGACGAGTTTCAGACTTTGAAACAAAACCAGTAAAAATCAAATAAAGCCTTCTGTTTTCTTTTTGTTGGATGAAAAATTGGCATTTCTTCTACCTAACTCCCTAAAAATAGCATGGATAGTTTCCTGCTACACACTTTGAAAACCCCTTATGATCAAAGCTTACAATCAATTGTGGGAGTTTCATAAAAAGGTATAGTGCTTGTTGTTTTGGTGAGTCAAAAATGACCCAGGGGTGCTATGATCAGCACCATAACTGAAGCAATTCACAATTTCTGCCAGATTTGATGCTAAAGCAAGGTGTAGTTTCAGGTAAATGAGGCATATTGACCATAAATCGCAAAAACTACATGTAAAAACTGTTAATGACGAAGGAAAGTTGGCTATAAAGCTCTAACACAGAATCAGTTGGTATGCTTTATAAAGATGAATGTATTATTTGATCAACAACTACCCGTGTGATTGTTTCCTCACGCTGAAAAAAAATTACACGGTTTGATCATGATCATATTTCATCAAAAGCTCCTCTGATTATAATTATTATCAGAATGATTTAATTTGTGAAAACTCTAAAACAGAGAGTAAGCTCACGAAAATTAGGCAAATAGACCATAAAATTAAAAAAGTGAAAAGGGTGAAACTTGTATGAATGAGATGAAACGAAATTGGCAAAAAAGGTGACACTAAGGTGTCTTCTTGCACCCATTGTCTAAACAAAGAAAACAAAAAGGTTAAGTATCAAAAGTGGCAGGCACTACATCAACAACATTGCCAATGTATCTGTGCAAATGAGTTAAAAAAAGATGGAAGATCTTTCCTTTACAGCCTAGTGCTATAAATTTTTCTGTGTGCCCTTTTAGAGATTAATGTAATATTTTTTTATAACTATTCTATTAAACTTGGAATCTCATAATCCTAAAGTCAGCAACAGCCATGGGCTGGTTCCACTGAATGTATCTGATGAGGATACAGATTCGATTTTTGCCTGTGGTTATAAATTAAAATGCCATTCAGACATGTGCAAAGATCTCCTGATACAAGAAGGCATCGTTTTGCCGTTCACCATTTAGTAAGAAAACAAAAATAAGAAATTAAACTCCCTGTGGTTAAATTTGTAGGTGATCTTAGTTCGACCAGCAATTTAAAGAAAAATTTCAAAAGTTTTTCTTTCCACAGAGTTCAAAACATCATGACTCGTCATAATAAAACGAAACTGACATGCAAGGCAGGGTAATACCTTTGCAATGCCTGTTTTGATAACATAGCGACAAAAAAGAAGCTATAGACACTAGTATTGGGTCATTTTTTGGTTTAGATCATAAAAATATTCAGACAAACTTTGACACTATCTAGACTGCACAAATACATCAGCAATGCTTTAGTGCAACTGAGCACATTAGTGTCAAAATTATGACTAAAGAAATGTTGTTTGTTTGAAGTAAGGCTGTCAGCATTAATGCATACATTTTTAGTCATAATTTACATGCTTTATTGCCCCTTTTAGGACACTTTGGTTGAACCACTGCAGCATCTTCCTGCAGCCCGTAAAATAGGTTCACCACTGCTCCTTGATGTCTTATTTCACGTTTAAAAAACTCACAAACAGCTCAGTTGACAAGTCAGACGTCATCCGCACCTTCTGTTATCAAACATCTACATTTTTAATGCTCCATTATTTTCTATTTCAATCCATAGTTAGTTCCCTTTTTCTATATCATTGAAGTCCTAGTCTTCTATCAGCTCTGTTTCAAAACAGGAAGTAAGTTACCTTAGTTTAAGACGGTACAAAAATCCAAAATCAAACAAACAGTTCGAAATGCAAAACAGTGGAATTAAAAAATGTGACAAAAAGTGTGATTGATTAAACTGACTGGTGCTTTTTGATACTACTGATCATCTAAGTAACAGATTTTATTGTTTCATGCATGCAGAAGAAAATAAAACGTATCGCCATCTTTAGCAACCTTACAATAAATCCACTTTTACACATTAAACATCGTGTCGTAGTTACCAAGCACATTTCTGGTGGACTCACCCGCCCATACCTAACTAAAACATGTTAAAAATGTTCTTCAATATATTAGAAAATAATATAAGAAAAGAGAAAAATATTTAGCTGAGATAATATATATGGAATAATATATGAATAAGTTTGATTTTGTAAAGAGAGACAGGAAAAGTATGTCATTTATAGAACAGTAGATTTTTAAAATTCATCTCCCCATTCTCCAAGTGCCATAACCTACCTCAGTTAAATCCTGCAAACTAGTTGTTTTCTTGGCTGTCAGTGAGTAAACAAGCACATTGCAGAGTTGATCCAGGTACAAATGCTCCACGAATGACATCTGAAGACATTACAGCCACTTCAGGAAAGACAGTAAGTTGTATAGTTATCTGACAGGAAGGGTACCACCCTAAAACTATACAACCTACTACCTCACCCCAAAGGACAGTCTTTAAAAAACAAAAGTCTCAGGTCCTCGTTCAGGCAGGTAATCCTCTTTGACACACCTCAGTGAACACAAAACAGTCGTTATGATTCACAGAAACACAAACATACATGCCACTCTCCTCCGGGACATCATTGTGACAGGACATGATGTGTCCTGAACACAATGAGATGGCTGGGTCAGCCGGTTCATTGCTCAAACAGAGGGGGAGATTCAAATGAGGCAATAAGGTGCATACAGCCTAAACAAATGTTCTAACCACTATGTTTGCATATTTGGAGAAGACCTGTATATTACTTCAAGGGTACTGTGACATCCTTTACCAGGCTTGAATGGAAATGAATTAATCTCAAAATATTTCATAAAATATTTCCTTAATTCAGTGGTTTAACTTTGTTAGAATACTACTGACACTGAGGACATTCATTTCACCAGGATAGAACAGAAATCTTTCCATTAGGGCTGAACAATATATCGTTTGATAACTCCAATGGCGATGTGTCCATGTGCAATAGCCACATCACAAGACGTGCAATGCTGCTCATGTGACCTGAAGCATGCCATGCTGACACTTCTGTGTTGTTTGATGAGAACCAAAATGGTCAGTTTTTCTGAGTTATTATATTAAAATTGTGTCTGAAAACATCAGAAACCAGAGAGCTGAACCCTGTTCATGCAGAGTCTGTTTGTGCCTGCATGTGTAAATGTTCAGGCTACAGGCAACACTGTTGCCGTCACAGATACACCATCATGATGCCCCAAACAGATGATGAATTATGCAAGGTGGATCTTACACAGGTATTCTCCTGCTACCAGCAGCGCCTTGTCCAGGTTTTCATTTAGATATGGTCCATTAACAGCACAGATGTTCCAACTGTACATACACTTTCAAGACCAAGGTGTGCCTTGAAGCATGTATGGGTCAAAGGAGCTCAACAGAGAGAGCTTTTATTTTAATAGGAGTTAAACTCACAGGGCTGATCATGTAGACTTAACATGACTTTGATCGTTATTAGAAATGGTTCATGATGTTTAAGTGACACAATAACAAACAACAGGTTTGTAAAGTTAATGAAAAAAATGAAATTAAATCCAAACTATGACTTAAAAAACAAATAACTTAGGATATAGTTGATTTATACAGAATTCAATTAAGTAGGTAAGTAACAAGGTATTGCATAAATCTGGTCTATTAACTTTGACTTACATTAAAGCATTTTAATTACTTTTACAAAAGACAACATGGAGTATCTTTTAGGACTCAAAAAGAGTTATTTTGTTCAAGGTCTTAACAAAATGATGCGTGCACAATTGAAATATAAAGTAAGCTATCAGCTGCCTGTTACAACAGCTGAACAATCCCAGTGGTTCTCTAAAAAGATGACTGAAAGCTGGGGTAGTCTCCTTGTTGGCATGAATGGACATCGAAATGTTTTAATTCTGCCAGAATACTTGGTGCAGGCCTGTTAGGCCAAATCGTTGTTCGATTCAACTAATATGGCAGCAAAAAGCAAGACAGCTGAGGGAGCCCCTTTCATTGTTTCACAGTCACAATTGGAATTTAACAAAAAGCTGTGTGTGGCGTTGAAACATCAAGGCTGCCTGTTGGAGCTGCCCAATTTACTGTTTTTTTAGATCAGTCAGCTGCTATCAAGGGAAATGGCCAATCACAGTTTGGATTCTCACTCTTACCAGTGGTGGGAGATTAGGTTTCAGACAGGGTCTCTTTTTTAAATGCACCTAAAACTGAATTTTCATGAAATAAACTGTCTGTGGGCCACCACCTCTTTGCATTTAATAAAAAAAAAAATATAAGGCATGATTAAACACCCAATCACAGTAAGCCTGCGGATAAGTAGCCAATCACAGTGACTGTACAAACTAGCATCTTCCAGCTTCTACTTGACTTGTGTCAGCAGCTCATACTCTCTCTCTCACTTTCTCTCCTTGTGTCAGTGTAACTGAGAGCACACCACTTGCGTAAAACACATCGATGGCTGTTTTTTAAAACTTTTTTAGAGTGTATATTGATTGGTTGTCAGTGTTTCTGTGCTCTGAGTCTGTAACAGAAAAAGTGGAGTCAAACACACGGTTTGCAGTGACAACAGTTAGCTTGCATGTTTGGTACACTAACTGAAATCTTAGCATCAGTTTGGCAAATTACATGATTGACAATCTGAGAAACTACCTACCCTTTCCCCCCTCAGTACCGTTTTGTTTTATTGGGGAGGAGAGTGTTAACATAAATGACCTGTGCTGACAGTGAGCTAGCTCATATCCTGATCCACATGTGCAGAGCAGAGGTGCTCCAGCTGCTGCTGATGTTAATGTTTCTCACCTGCTCTGAGACACACAGCAGACCTGGGGGGAGGAGGGGGACATGGGTCTTTAGGTTCCTTCCTTTCACAGGGTGTAAGAAAAACGTAAGGTGGTCTCATCTGGAAATCTCCAAGAGGGGAAATCTGCAACTTCTGCAACAACAACAAAAACAGAGCAAAAACTTTGTTAGATCAGCTGCAAACATTCTGGTTGATGCTAGTAAGCGTGATTTTCAATGTTCGATGGAAAACACACTGTTTGGGTTGGCTTGTAATCACTGCATGTGGTGATGTGTGTTTTTTATGTTCATTATGCTTATGAGATGTTCTGCACAGCTTATACTTGTGTGTTCTGAGAGTAACCCACAACATCCAGCATGTTTTACTGTCACACAATCTGCTGCACAAAGTCATATCAGGGTAATCTTTGGCAGCATACAGCTCTATAGTAATATTATTCCATCTGCAAGGACACAAATGCACAGCAAAGCACAGCACAATACAGAACTGTATGTCTTGAGCTGAGAGGCCCCATTGTGTCTGCTCAGCGGTGAGTCTGAGGCGCTTTGCATTATTCAACACGGCCGTACTTACACCACAGCAGTGGATGAGTGGATCGTAAGTATGCACAAGCACACACACCCTTACTGGGTGATAGACACAGCAGAAGAAATATGGACAGGGGTACACTAACAGGAGGAAAGGTACAGTAAGGCAACCTACTGTATGCATAACTACAGTGAGAGGAATAAACAATAAGCACCAGATGATCCCAGAATTCAAACTTTCATATGGTACATGTGAAAACTGAACAGGTTTGACCATGAAAACATTAGTTTGTATTGCAGGTGACTTCATCTATCCAATAAAGAAAACTCTTCTAGATGCATTATTTGCCTGATTTAGCCCTTTTTTTGGTCAACAGGGCCAATATGCCGATGTTTAACAGATACATCTGGGCATCCCTGGTTCTTGGATACTCCAGCAGTCATTGTGAACATCCATGCTCAAGTGACGTTTCATTACTCACTCAGCTTACAGCTAGGGATGCTCCTATGTATTGGTTCAACATCCACATCGGCTGATACTGGCTCTGTTGACAAACAGCATGGTATGAAATGATACTAACAGCCAAAGATCATCTGTAGTGTCAGATAAATGTAATGCTGGCATCTATCGAAAACGATATAGACAATAGTAATTGGCCACACCTGTTCATATTTTATTTCAGGTGTTTCAGTCAGACTTATTGTGTATAGCAGTGGTTTTCAACCTTGGGGTCGGGACCCCCTTGGGGGTCACGAGACACTGAGAGGGGGTCTCCAGATGACCTGAAAAACTAAGAATATTTTTAAAATCACACTGTTGCCACTTTACACCAATTTTGTCAAATACTGAACCATTTTCCTTGTTTTTCCACAACAATTTTAACAATTATTTGTAATTTAACACCTATTTTTGTCATGTTTAAACTCTTTCTTACACTTTTTTTCTGCCTGTTTTTGCCCCTTCTAAAACAATTCTTGCCACTTAAGCTTAATGTTACCTCTGTTGACCCATTAACCCCTTTTTACACCCATTTTTCCCATTTTAACCACATTTGACCATTTGTTATGCCCATTTTTGCTAGTTTAACCAATTTCTGCCAATATCTGCCTATTTTTTCTTTCTCAGTTAACCCTTTCTGCCAGTTCTGTGTCAATTTTTCAGCCCATTTCTCCAAATTCCACCCATTTTTGCTAATTTAAAGCCATTTCAGCCACTATTTAACTTCCTTTTACCTCTATTTATGCCCATTTTTGCCAATTTAACCCATTTTCCCATTTTTATTTTTTATTTTGCAATTCCTGTCTAATTTTTGTCACTTACAACCCATTTCGGCTACCTTTAAAATCCAATTTCATCATCTTTTCCACAATTTTTTTTCCATTATTAACCCATTGTAGCAATTTTTAAACCAATTTTTATTCTTTTTTAACAAAGGGGATTCACATTTTTAAGAAGGCTATTCTTTACACAAAAAGATATTTTTTTTCTTTGATAAGAGTGGGTATTTTTCAGGTTAGATATGAAATACGGATATCACAGCTCAACTTTAAAATGGACCTTGGTTTTGTTGACCTCCATGGACCCCCAGTTTGGCTGTGCGCCAGAAAGCTTTCCCGTTTATCCCCCTTTATGGACGGCCTTGTCTGCACATGACTATTCCAAATTGTTCACGGCTGTGTTCAACCACCTTCAGGTACAGTGGGGGTCCCCGGTCTCTGGCACCTTTATTTTGGGGGTTGTGGGCTGAAAAGGTTGAGAAACACTGGTGTACAGAGTGGTAAAATCAAGCATCTAGCCATGCAGTCGCGATCTGCAAAATGGGTCGTTCTGAAGAGATCAGTGACTTCAAGCATGGTACTGTGATGGATGCCACCACTGCAATGAGACGGTTTGTGAAATTTCACCCCTGCTGGATATTCTACAGTCAACTGCCAGTTGTATCATTAGAAAGTGGAAGTGTTTGGGAACAACAGCAACTCAGCCACAAAGCAGAAGACCACTTAAAATCACAGAGCAGTTCAACGACTGTTCAGGCGAAGGCATAGTGTGCTAAAGTCGCCAATGCTCTGCTAATTCCATGGCTGAAGAGTTCCAAACTTCCACTGGCATTTATGTAAGTGCAAAAACTGTGATGGGAGCTTCATGGCCAAGCAGCTGCATGCAAGTTTCACATCACTGAGTCCAATGCCAAGCATCAGATAGAGTGCTGTAAAAGCACACTGACTGTGGAGAAGGGTAAATGTGTTCTTCTGAGTGATGAATCATGCTCCTCTGTTTGGCAGTCAGACGGGTCGAGTCTGGGTTCAGCAGATGCTGAGAGAATATTAAGTGCCTGACTGCACTGTGCCAACTGTGAAGTTCTGTGGAGGAGGGATAATAGTATGGAGCTGTTTTTCAAAGTTTGGGCTAGACTGCTTATCTCCAGTAAAGGACAATCTTAATGCTTCAGCATGCTGAGTCATTCTGAACAATGCTGTGCTTCCAAGTTTGTAGCAACAGTTTGAGGAAGGCCCTTTTCTGTTCCAACATGACTGTGCTCCAGTGTACACAGCAAGGATTAGAAAGACATGGTTTCATGGGTTTTGTTTGGTAAAACTTGACTGGCCTACACAGAGTCCTGACCTCAACCCCATCAAACACCTCTGGGGTGAACTGGAAGGGACAATGCAAGCTGTCCAACATCAGTGCCTGACCTCATAAATGCTCTACAGAGTGAGTGGGAAAAAACTCCCACAAAAACATTTTTCTTTCTTGTGAAATGCCTTCATAGAAGAGTGGAAATTGTTAGAGCTGCAAAGGGGGGGGGGGGGGGGGGGGGGCAACACCAAATTAAAGTATATGTAGTTGAAAACAATGTCATTACAGTGGTCAGTGGTCAATGGTCAGGTGGCTAAATACTTTTGTCCATACAGTGTGCCTAACTGCTGAATCAAAGAAGAGCTTTTATTTTTTATAGAGCAGAAAAAAGACACTTGTTGAAAATAACTCTGTTTTATTATCAAATTTGAGAGACATTATTATAGTTACAAAAATTAAAAATGGTTTAGGCTTTGAAAACTCTTGGATATTTGAAATACTTACTCTAGAATATAGGAAAGGTCACGTTTTAAATTGATATAAATATTTCAGTGAAAAAATTCAACATATTGTATCTTTAAACCAAAGAAGCGATTAAATTGAGAGTTATTGTTGTAACCAAACTTTGTGGGTACAACTAACTGAATATACTTTTAAGAAATAACAAGAAGTCAGAAAATAGGTACATCTCTGCTAATGAAAACAACAGCAGCTGTGGACTCAAAAGGTATAACAAACAAAATAGACTGTTTCAAATGCTGTGGCATTAGTTCTGAGCAGGAAAAGTGATTTCTGGAGGTAATCACGGAAAGATAATAAATTGCAGATGATTAAAGTATTAGTTTGTTGTTTATCCACATGAGCTTGTATAACAAAAAGAAACCAACAGAGACGGACAACAAGTAGCCTCACATCACATCTTTGTTAGCCCTGATAGCACCAGTGAGTACAAGCTGTCATGATGATACCAGAAGATAAGAAGATAAGCCTTATAGTCACAAGAATGATGCAGCCCCCAGATTTGCTTCCATTAAGATTGTGAAGGGTATAGGGCTCCAAAGGCTGATGGCATTTTTTGAGCTGGAGCAAAAGCCATCATGAGGGTGGAAAAAATGTACAAGGAAAGCACAGACAAATGAGTGCTGATATGCAACATTTCTGCATTTGACATGATGGGGATCATTCATTTTTATTGATACTGGAACTGAGGCTACTTGATAATTGCAGAAATTACAATAATGATTATTTTGATTGAAAGTCACTGAAACCAGGACTCAATCCTGCGACCAGTGCGTCGAAGACTAGAGCCTGTGTGTGGGCGCCTGCCCAACCAACTAAGCTAAATGGTTCAGTTTTTTGCAATACAGCTGAAAAAGCAGGGGCAGAAAGTAACTTATCACATATACTCAAGTGACTGCATTTGAATGGTGTTTTTAATACTTTTGCGTTTTTTTGTTCATTTTGAATTAAGTACTTTTATTTTTACTTAAGTAAGTTTAAACCAGAGTAATTGAACTTTTAAGCTTGAGTAAAATACTCTTGTACTACTCTACATCTTCTGACTAAACAGTAGCATGTAGCGAGGGAATAATTCCATATCACATCCAAAAACAGTTGTTAGACAGCAAAACCTGGACAATGAATATCTCTTTTGCTTCAGTAGATTTACAGACCAGTACTTTAACCTAATTAAACTTAAACCTGAATAACTGCACTGTTACTTGAGTACAATAGTCATGCACTTTTTCCACCTCTTTGAAAAAGATAGCAGCCTTTTTTTCTTATCGTCTGGCTTTGTTTCAACTTGTTAGACCACCACCTTCCAGTTGCAACAGCTGTTGGGGTAGCAAACGTGAAATATATATCCAAAGTACTTTTTCTTTGTTGTTAGCACCCTCCATGCTATGTTGGCTCCGCCTGGCAAAATGCACAAGGCAGAGAACTGATGACAGTGATGTGGAACGCACAAGTCATAAACACAGTGTAGCGAAGAACTAAGCTGCACATTCTTTATGATAAGCTCAAAATAATTCAGAACTTGGTCTTTATGGAACCAGAGTTTGATCCTCATCCCTACTGAAATGCTATCAATAATTACATGAATGCAACTATGTGCACCGCATAGAACATTTAACAGTTTATATTACAGTCTATTCCCACTGTGCAGTCCTGCAAAAGCACTCAGCAATGTGGGCTCCAGACTTCATAAGGTAAGGTCAAGGCGTGCTGTCCTCTCAGCCTGCTGACTGGACGTACTTCAATCTAATATAGTAGATGGCTCTGGGGTCCTGACCAGCAGAGTGCATGGCCAGGAGAGCTATTGCTTTCAAGTGAAGCCAACTGCTATCATCCAGTGACAGGGAAGTATTCACACTCGCACCCACACACCCACACACATATACAGCAGAGGAGCAGGGTGCACTGCAAGCACACCTCCACACAGACATGAACTCCTCAGCACACTTTGTTAAAAGATCTTTATCTAGTTATGCAACACAATCTGAACTGCTCATTAACTAACAGCTTGTCCACCTAAAAAACCCACCTTCTTAAAATTGTGCAGAGTCAGCACACACTTGAAAGAAAAGCATCTGTAACTGATACACTGCCCGGCCTTGCACCTCCATTAGCTGTTTAGAAGGACTGAAGGTGCAAAGTCCTCCTTTCTGCACCTCATCGTCTCATCGTCTCACTCACACTGTGGGAAATCCACGCATGAACTCACAAATAATATAAACGTACGCCTGAACACAGTTTCTATTGCACGCCCATGTGCACACACATTGACATACAAACATGGAAAAAAAAGTCCAACCAAAACATGAAATTCATTTCCCTCATCAGAGTTTCACGCAGTGTTCACAGCAGAGGCACACACTGCTTAAAGAGCCACTTTAATTCAATCACACTTCAGCCTAAGTGCTACAGAGCCATCAATCAATACTGAAGCTGACTTTCACTGATTGTAAGATGGAGCGGAGTGCTGTAACCTTGTAACAGGATCTTTACGGTTGTGGTTGTCTGTGGTCACTCAGTGCAGCGGGAAAAACTTCAAGATCCCACAAAATGCAAACCCAGTTTCTTAAATTTGTAATTTTTTATTTTGAACGTGTAAGGAAGACAAAAATAAACCAAAAAAACAAGCAGGCAGACAGAGAAGAAAAGAGGTATTTCCTAGTGAAAGATGTAATGTAATTGTGTTAAAGTTTACTAGCTGTACAAAGAGTAAGAAGAAGTAAAAACTTAACATTTCCAAAATACTTTTAAAAATCACTTTTTTCCTTTTGATCCAACCAGTAGAGATCCTAGATTTTTGGACACCAGGGTTTTGAGGTGCATAAATAATTCAATGTACTTTTTAAAGGCTAATTTAGGATACCAGGGTTGAAGTCATATAATAAAAAGTTCACTACTAAGGTTATCATGCACTTCCACTGACCTCCTAGGTAAATTTAAGACCCAGAAAAGGGGCTTTGTACTAAAAAAAAGTACAATTTTGGAAGCAGAGTTCTGATTTCAACTGAGATAGGTTTAATTTTCAAAGTGTAAAAGGAGCAGAAATGCAGGCTTAGATTTACTGCTCTGTTAACTCATATTGGTAGTGTTACATGGACCATTTATCTTTTGTTTTCCTAGTTCATTTTTCATTTCCTTCCACTTTATTCAAGATTTTTGTCAAGTTATTTGGGAGATGGTTATGGACTCACACAATTATAATTGTCCTTTTCATAAGTTCATATCTAGCCTATGTTGATGCTGTACAGCTCTAAGTATGTCAAACTTCACTACAATTTTTCATTACCACATCTTAGAACAATACAATCTCTTTCACACTAGAACAGCCATTGGGTAAAACAAGCCTAAGATTGTTCTTCGCTGTCTTAACTGTACATTTAAGCAGAGTAAGCTGCCAATGTATCTGTGCTATCTGGACAGTGTACATGATTTTAGCCTGCAGTTTTTGATATCCAAAAACCAGAAATGTCCCCTAGTCCTAGGACTAGGGCTGAAGAATGTATTGTTTGTCAACTGCAATGGAGATGGATGCATGCGCAGTAGTCAGATCGCAGGGATCGCTCAATTACGCGAGGCCAATACTTTGTGAATGGATTCTCGCGCTAAACTGCATCTGTTAGCATAAGGTTTGTGTATGGACGTGCCCATTGTTTATTGCACAGCTTCAATGGCACCTCAACCCTGTGAGCACAACCAGTTGCACTCATGTGCCTGGTCATAAAAGCTAAATGCAACTGTGAATGTCATTAGAAGTTGTTGGTGGCATTAAAGGAACATAGTGAGTTTCCTTGTAAAGTCCACAAGGAAATGATTTGCTTGATTCAGAGCCACCATTAGATGTCTGCACAGTGTTGTATTTGAAAATTGAAAATGACAAAGACACAATAAGAAAAAAATTATAATTGAATATTTAATTTAATAAGAGCACATAAAAACGCACTTCATTCTCATTGTTTATTTTCATTTTTTTAATTTAATATATACGCAGAAGAAAAACTATCATAATATCTATTTTTCCTGATATTTTTCAGCCCAATGATTTGCAAAAATAATCTAATTTTGATTTTTTTCCCCCAGTATTGTGATTACGATTTAATGTGCAATTATTTTGAATTTCCTTATTTTGTATATCTTTTAATAAATACAAGCAATAAATCATTCTAAATTATACACAATGTATGTATGTACACAATAATTACACATTATATACAAGGGAAAATGACTTAAAACTAATATCTAATTGTGATTATTTTGACTCATATTGCAAATTTGATATCAATTGCTATACTGAAGAGATAATCATTTTATGTCAATCTCATTTTAAATAAGCAAAAATTTTACTTTACATTAGTAAAGTAAATTAGTAAAACAGGAAAGTTTATTCTTAAAAAATGGGAATGTTTGCATTATGTGCATAAATCTCTGCTGCAAAAAAGTATTAAACTGTTTTTTTTTGACACATTTCAAGTTAAAGAAATATCGCAACTTTTGCAATTTGTAAATTACAGCAGGTCATATTGCGATTTAATCTAATGTGCGATTAATTTCCCAGCCCTACTACCTAGGACTTCCATTTTTGTTGCTGTGGAACTGAAACAGGCATTGATATCATTTAATTTTTACTTGTATCAAAGTTGCCCTGTGATTGACTGGCAACCAGTCCAGGGTGTACCCCGCCTCTCGCTCAGTGACAGCTGGGATTGCCTCCAGCGCCTCGCAACCCCAACGGGGATAAGTGGTGTAGATAATGAATAGATGGATGGATGAATGGTACCAAAGCTGGAACACTGTAATTGTGAAAACCCTGCATGGCACCACAAAAATATATCCCACATTAATGCTTGACTTGTAGTATGTTGATGCTGAGTTTACTAATTAGTCCCCCTGTTGGGTTTCACATGTGGCTTCCCTTATATCAGTGATGTGGTCAAGAATATCTGACAGCTCTGTATATCCCTCTTTCTGTCTGTATAAATCTACATATCTGATTACATGTGCAGTATAGTCTGGGTGTGGACAGGAAGAATCTAGATAGACACGGTGGAGCATTTATAAAGAGAAGCATGGTTTCTGTGCCCCCGACAGCAGCACAGCAGGCATGACCCATCTATTTATACCAGGGCCAGGGGGGATGCAGCGGCAAGAGACAGGGGGAATACAGGAGTGGTGGGAGGGGGAGGAGAAGAGCCAGCATGGGCAGGTCCTGTTACACATGCCAGGGGGGACGGCTGGGGCAAGCCGCTGGGGGATTCTGCTCAAAGTCAGACAGGCTGACCTCCCCGTCACCTCTGCAGGAGGCAGATAGTAAGCTCAGAGCTCATGCAGGAGAGTGTATGAAGGTGTTTGAATATACAGTACAGTATGTGCCTATATGGGTCAAAGTGTGTGGAGCTACAGGTATAATGTACGCATTTGCATATGTGCAAGATATGTGTGTGATGGAGTGTGTATGCACAATCGCCTACATACATAAAATGTGTGTCTGCCTGTCAGCCAGTGAGATGAACAGGCCCCACTGACCCCCCCTCCACTCCCCTGCAGAACCATAAACATGCCAGGTGAAGCGGGCTGGATTAGGAAGAGTGAGCTGATCCCAGTGCACCCCCCCTCCCTCCGGCCCCATCCTTAGAGGTAAAAAATGACCCCAATCATTGTAATGACAGGGCACGCAGCAGGGGTCGCCCAGACCACTCAGGCCAGCCTCACCAGCTGCTTCTCATCTCTCACACACGTATACAGTCACATGTACATAAAGACACATACACAGGCTCGCATGCACACATGCATGGTAACGCTGCAGGATGCACAGCAGGACAGACAGAAGGTTGCAGATCTATAGAAAGGTCCATGTAGGAATTACTTTTTGTACAAGATGGACTTACACTTAAAAAAAAAAAGCCACATATTCTTTTTTTTTGTAAACTTTGATCACTTAACTCAACTAAAAAAAAACTTTGTGCATACTTTAATCAATAGCACTGCATGAATTATACAAATACATTGGTCATGCTACAGTTCCAAAATGTTACTGATACATTGGTGCAATGTAAACAATGTGTGCAATTTTTGGTGATTAGGACCAAAAACCAAGGCAATATTGGGTGTGGGACTTCTCATTTTTCTCTTGGGGTATCCAAAGAGTTATTGATATAATCTGATTTTGACTAGAATTGAACACAAGTTTAAATTCTAGTGTTGTGACAACCCCTATGACAAATACATCATGCAGATGGAAAGCGAATTGCTTGAATATTTTCGTTAACTTGATGATTAAACTAAGGTCTCTCACAAAACTAATAATAAGGAATGTAAAATGTACTTTTGTTTTTCTATTCCATGAAAAATGGTGTTATTGAAAAACAGCACACTGAGGCCTTCTTCTTGTATCAGGAGATCTTTGCACATGTCTGAATGGCATTTTATTTTATAACCATAGGCAGAAATCTAATCTGTGTCCTCATCAGATTCATTCAGTGGAACCGGCCCATGACTGCTGCCAAACTTTAGGGTTACACGGTTTCTAGCCTTGAATAACATTAAGATCCAGGAGATATTTTCATCCATTTGATTAAGGACACAGGCATTCAACAACATAAAAAGTGGTCATGCATTTAAAGAGTTTATATTTCAGTATAGCCAGGGATGCACAATATTATTGGGATAATTGTGGCAGATAATAGCTCATATTAAAAGTATTGGCTGACACGAAAATGTCAGGAAAATTGCCAAAAATGTACAAATCTACAGGAAAATGACCATTCTCAAGTGACTTACAATTATGCAGACACTTCAAAGATTCTAATGGGTGAACCAGGATGTCTATCTGAGTATGTTAGCTTGATGCTAACACATATTGGATATCGCTATGACAGGCTAACAGATTTAGCATCTCTTTGTGCCATATTTAACTTTGGAAATTGTCTATTTTTCTTGGCAATCCATATAGGTTGTTTAACTTTTCATTTACATAAAGATATTTAGTAAAACTAATGGTTTCTTATGTTAAGAGAAGTGACAAAAGTTTCTGGAAACCTCAGTTATATCAGTTGACACCTGTAGTGGGGTGGTGTCTGAGGAAGTAGGATAACCGCCCACATTTTAAACAAAGACATGTGGCACTATCTTGCATTTACAAATCACCTTAAAATTGGTCTTTAGTATTTGCACATTCTCACTAACTTCTGCTGTTTCAGAGAGTGAGGATCATTTTGAAATTAACAGCCAAAGAAGAGCAGATTTCCCCACAAGCATAAGCCTTTAGTCTACAAACTTTCCAAATGTTTTGAATGAACTATTCCATATTCTCCTGCAGATTGGGGGTAATGTGTTACAATACAAGCAGCACTTCTCAACCTTTTTTCTCTGTCAGGGTTTCCTTTTAAAATGTAAAAAAAGCCACAAGTCTGCCTCGGTCAAAATGTGCTGATGATGGACATTTGATGTGCTTATAACTGCTAAGGGATTTTTTTTTTTTCAGAAATAGAATTAAGGCAATGTAGACCTTTGCTGTGGGTTTTTGCACACCTGCCGACCTTTAGAAAAAACAGACTGCATGATTCTTACACAGTGTGTATTTTTGTAAACGTTTTCATTTGCTGAACCTGATGCTGATGTAATATCAAGAACATATGAGATGACTTTGATCATTTATCCTGGGATGGCTAATAATCTGCATATTCACTGTAATTCTTGGTTAAATCTAAAGTACTTTGAAGGCACCCCAGACAATGCTGAAGCGACCCTGGATGAGAAAGGCTGTACAGTGTACTGAGATAACTTTTGTTGCTTTTACCATCATAGTGGATTTTAAAGTGGGTATCCACAGGAGACTGGATGATAAGTCCATATATCTGTGCATACCCTACGCTACACCACTAGTGGACACTACTGCTCTCTTCTTCCTACCTTAGTTATTCAGCAAACAGCTGTCTGATGCCTACAGCTACCATCTAGCAGTAGTACTGCACTAAAACCAGGCACCAGTACAACACATTGGCAAAAACTAGTTTGAAATTGAGGTAACAGTCGCATGAAATCTCAGATTTGTTTTAGCAATTACGACTGAATATTTGAAAAATATTTTCCATTTCTTGCTTCTACCTTACAATGTAAACATCAAGTTTCTATAGCCACTAAATTGAGTTTGGAAGTACTGGCATAGAATATATATATATATAAAAGCTATACTGTCCATCCCTAAATTTAGTAGATTACATTATCCCACAATGCTTTATTGTAAGTATGAATTTGGTAAAAATACATAAATAATTGACTATTTTCTGCAAAATTAATCTGGTCTTCTCATTCTTTGTGCCCCCACACTAATGGAAGCTGGTGAAGTATTCATTGCCATGTGGCTGCTGGTGACCTGTAGGGCCCCCTAGTAAGAGAAGTCCATAGTCCTAACACGTCTGCATGCCCAGTTCTGCTCCAGCCTGCCTGCAGGGCCCCTTTCAGCTTGGGCAGTGCCCCATCGTGCTGCATCTGTCGCCAGCTATATTTAGAGGGTGGGACAAATACCTTTCTGCCTGGATATGAACTTCAGCTGACAGACAGAGGAGCAGAGCAGGCAGACAGGGATCTGTACAGTTTGTAACCTTGAAGAGCTTGTTTCCCCCAGGCTACAGCTGGCTGTAGTCAGACTCACTACGGTGGTTAGCAGTTACAGCTGACAGCTAGGGCTGTAAATACTGCAAAGTTAGCATTAAAGAGCTTGAATTTGCAGTGGTTATTACTGCCAGTGCCTATAGTCCCAGGACTACTGCCAACATGAAGAATATACAGTAATGTGCTCTGATAGAGACATTTAATACTTCTCCCTCTGTGATTTATAGAATAATTATTATTCCGTTTCTGTGGATTTGAATTCCCTTCAAGTATTCTTACATTTCTGTCTATAAGCATGTATGTGAGGCAGTGCCAGCAAGGCAGCTAGTGTGTGATATGTGACCATGTTGCAGGGCCATCTGCTCTATATAACCATAAACAAACGCAGGCAGGCCAGCTTCACAGTATCACTTCCAAGGGGTCTAGGCCGGGGAAATGTATTCATGCTCTGTTCTCTGGGTAGATGCTGTAGAGATATGCCCCAGAAACAAGCTACAGTTATGCAATAACATTCATAATTCATTCCACAAACACAATATGGAGGCCGCCCTGTCCCGCATGCAAACACATGGCCGGATACAGGAGCAGGGAGCCAAAGGGGACAGAGTGCATTCTGGGCTGTTAGCAAAGCCATTGACTGTCTGTCTGCAGGTCTAAATGAGAGCTCGTCTGTGACAGGCCTAAATAGGCCAGGTCTGCCTGCTGGAGGGACCTCTGCTATATTTTGCACCTACAATCTAAATCGGTTACATGCCAGCAGAGATACACCCACATATGCACTCTTGTGTTGTTTTTCAAGTTTCCTCCTCACCAGGACATGTATGTATGTATGTGCTGCTTTAGATAAACAAGCCCCATTATTTTATACAAGATACATAATCAAAAAATGTATGACATAAAGATTGTTAAAATCATTCATGTATCAACTAGAGGCTGATAACAGGGTGATTCTTTGAGCTGCAAAGTACATTAATTACTTCAGAGTGAGCAAAGAAAACAATTAAAATATTTAAAGTATTTAAAACTGTGTAACAAAGGAATATTGAAAATGTTCCAAAGAAAAATGGGAAACTAATACATATCAAAAAATTGTTTGATTTAAGGAAATACTTTTCAACCCAACAACAATCCTGAAATGTCAGTTCTAACACCACTTATCTTTTCTGATAAATTTGTACCTACATTTTGCAGTGTTTTCTGTAAGGGAGATTTTTCCAAAGTAAACGTGCCCAAAATCATCAAGTGTCCAAAACCTTAGTGGATGGTTGTGCTGAACTTTGATGGCAAAAGACAAAAGACTAAGGACAGGACTTTCCACAGACACATGGAGCAGTCTGCTTGCAGAGTGGCCAGGGTGGAAGCTCAGCGTTAGAACATGCAGGACACAGTCGTCATACCCCCAGCTGTAATCAGCTGACGGCCAGCTGATCCCAATTATCTTACCCAGCTCCCACAGCCAATCACAGCTCTTTCTCTCAACACAGCAGTCCATTTAAATATGACACACTTCTCACTAATCTGTGCTTGCATCAATGCTGCTGCACCATGCTGCTGCTGCTGCTGGCAAAGCTTAACCTCCTCCACCCCAGCCTCCTCCTTTATAGCATAAAGCTTGTTGCTCCTTCATACTGAGATTCATGCTACCATGGATTAACTGCTTTTGAACTAATTTACTCTATCTTATATAAGGGTTTTAAGCTATGCATTCTTGACTAACCCAGGGAGCATCTTTTGAGGGCAGCATTCTCCACCAAGTAAAATTATAAATCTATTTTGGAATAAAAGGGTTAAATGTATGACGAGAGTGTTCCTGACTGAAATATGCAATGAGTAATTTTACCATGACTGACTGACAGTCAAAACAAAACAAAAATGTACAGGAAAAGCAGGTCACAGATTGATGGTGTTATTGCTGCTGCCATAAACTAGCCTGCTGTTATAAAGGGATTAGTCGGCTGTTTGGCTGACAGCAGGCACTGATGGAAAAGTCCTTGATTCTTTAACCTAAAACTTCCTATAACCTTGTTTATCCAGTAGGAACTGAATTTGTGTTTAAAAAAAATCTGTGTGGAAACAGTTTATATTAATGGAAGCTCAGCACTGGAGCAAACCATACACATCAAAACCCATGTTTTTAAACTTAAATTCAGTCTGACTAATTTCTTTTAGCCAACCGATGAACTGTTTAATTCAATGCTTTAACTCACTGATGATTTTTGTATATTTTTTTTGTAAATTTTATCATTATCAACAGCACAATTAAAGAGCTTAATAAGTACAGCTTGTATGCTAAATATTACAAGACAGTTAACAATAATTAATATGAAAAATGCTAACATGGGCCAAAAATCCAATCATAGTTAAACTTGTTAAAACATTTTAAAAACATGTAATGTAATGAATAAAAATAAGGACATTGCTGAATAAAAAAGAGTGGTGTTAAAAATAAAAAAATACATCAACCATTTATGAGTTTGATGAATGTAGGCATAAACTTGACATGGTTCTCTCATTCCTGAATGATATGTCAATGTATCATTATCCAGATTTGTGATTTAGTTATCAAATATCCAGTGTCAAATTTTCATAACTTAATATCAAATTGTCACTGTTAAACAGATTTCCCTGCCATTTGGAAAAGTCATTCCTCATAGAGCCTTAACTGTATGGCATGAATGAGGGTGACTTGGATGGAAGTTAACAGGCTAAAGAAAGAAAAAAAAGAAGAAGCCAGAAACAACAGGATAGTGTCAGATAGCTGTGGATAGAAGTTAAGAGATGCAGCATGATGAGAGGGGAAACTGTCACCGAATTTCAGTGAGTAAACACATTAGTCTGGCACTTTACTCTTTGTAGGGGTATTTTATATTAGTAGGGGTCACCAACCTATAGATCACAATCTACTAGTAGATCTTAAAGACACGTAGATCTGTAAAACTAGGTGTAAATTAGGACTAATTTTTACTCTTTAGTTTTCAGTATGAGCAAGAAAGCCAGACAGTAGAAAATGTATGAAACTGTACCCATTTGATATCAAAAGAAAGTTGATCTTTTCTTGAGTTTTGTTATAAAGTTGACTACATAAGTTATTAAATGTTAAAGTGGCTTTATCATATTCAAGAGGGTTTTCATGCATGTAGGAAATCTAAAGATTGTTTCAAAATATGAATGTAAACTTTGAATAAGAAAAGAATTAAAAGGCAAATCCTGGGATTATATGTTTCGTTCTTTACCTTCAATCACAGACAGAAAGAGACTGGCTTAAATTTGGGTTAATAAAATTATATCAGTTGAAAAGTAGATTTTTGCTGTTTTGAGTGAGTTTAGGCAGGTAAATCTTGCTTTCTCTGTTAAGGTCATATGGTATTTTTAGTTGGACAAAGATTTTTGACAACTGGTCCATAGTTAATCAGGTGCCCTAATGTAGCATTGCCTATATATAAATTGCAGTAGGAGAGCTGTGATGTAATTCCATCATTAAATCATGGGCAATGCATTGAATCAGATCAGAAATACCTTGCAATCACAACACTTAAAATACACTGCTAAGAAGATTGTTTGGAAGGGTATTCCAGTCACTCCTCTGGACTACAAAACACATATTATATCATATTGCAAGTTCTCCTATATCACAACACTTACAATATACAGTTTAGAGCAATATTTAGAAGTGCATTCCACTAATTCCACGCATTATCCTTGGCCACAAACGCTTTATGCATAGTATGGCATGGCATGGCATAGTATGGTATACCGTGGCATGGCATGGTATGATATAGTGTGGAGAGTTACTCTGCCTTTTCTATTCCTACAATACAACAAAACTATATTAAGTTGCTGATTGCACTAACTGTAAATTTGCTGAATAATGGGACAAACTCACCATGTGACGGACTGTTACTGGGTTTTAGTCCTCATGATTTCCACCATAAATTGGACACTATTTTAACCCTTAGAAGTCCACCGGGTATTTTTGCTTTTTAGCTTTGCCAAGGAGGTTATGTGAGTTAGTTTGTTAGTTAGTTAGTTAGTTAGTTTGTTACAAACATAACACAAAAAGTTATGGACAGATTTTGATGAAATTTTCAGGAAATGTCAGAAATGGCATAAGGAAGAACTCATTAGATTTTGGGAGTGATCCAGATCACCGTCTGGATCCAGGAATTTTTACAGGATTCTGTACCATTGGGAGATAATGACGGAGGTCTGCACTCTCCGAGTGCTTTTCTAGTTTGTTAATACTTTTCTTTTGACAATATAAACCACAAAGAAAAGGTTTACCATGCTCATGTTTGGTATCATTTTTTAAGCCCAACCTCAACTTTATGAAATGTAAACTATATTTTAACTTTAACTTTCTGTTTTAGACACAGGATCTCCAAAACACACACACACACAGACAACAAAAACAGATACTTAAAAATTGCGATCTAAAAGAATATATAATATAAATACATGATGAGGTTGTCATTTGAAGAGCTGGACATTTAGAAAATGTTGTAAACTCACACATAAAAGAAGTCAAATTACATATAACAAGCTAAAAATGAATGATTTTACACAGAATACATACATATCTATAGGTGTTTCTTGTCCATTAATCAATGCCAAAGTTAAAAAAAAAAAACGTACTTAAGGATACAGAGGACAATGATATTATTTCAAATTCCAAGACTGTGATGGATTCCTAAACAGTGCAAATCAAACATAGAAAGATGTACATTGCATATGTCTTTTTCCAGTTTTAGCTGTCAAACTGCAAAACATCATATATAAACACAATTACAAGGAGACTAAAATTATATGGACTGCATTTCCACATTATAAATGACTAGTATGAAGAAATAATGACAATAAATGCTTAAATTATGAAAAAATCCTAGTGATAGTCCTGTACAGTATGGACCATCATCCCCTATGTGTGAAATTATTTTTTATATCAAATTTAAATGATAATTTTTCCCTGTACTTATTGACCAAATGACATCAAACAAAAACCAAAAAAGTTTTAAAATGACACTTTCTACACAAAGTGATTGCAATGCAAAATATGGTTTTGTTTGCATGCTATCATGTGACAAAAATAGCGTATGATAATGCAACAACGGCGTGATCGTGGACTCCTAAGGTTTAAATTATTTGATTACTATGGACCTGTATCTTTAAAAAAAGCCAAAGTCAGGAAGATTTCTATTACTTTTTCCAGATAAGTGAAGCAACAGGCTAATCAAGAATAAAAGCAGGAGCAGCGTCAAACACCTACTGGAGGCTGGATATATAATATCTGTGGTCTTGGAATCAGATGAGAGCAAGGATTTTAATAACATCTGCACATGTAATCAAATGCCTGGCACATACTGAATTCCAGAGCGGCAGCAGGCGGCTCGCTACAGTAGCTGGAGGTTGTAGGGTGGGGCCCGGGGTTACTAAGTGCATATGATTCACGCACAGTTGGGGCTCAGGCTACAGCTAACAGAGTACTGTGGTTAGGGTGGAGACAGGTACATGAGCAGATGTTGAAGCTTTACCCGTGTTACTCTGTGGCTCTGGAGTGCTATAAGTGGGCAGGCTGGGCTGCAATGGAAGAGGGAGGGAGGAAGAGGGAGAGGGAGCATTGATGAAGGGTGGAAGGGGGTCATGCAGCTGTGGGTCCTGCAAGCACATTTGCCCCAATGGAAAAAAAGAGACATTTATGGCTTGCACCCAGGGTAAGCCCTCTGAGAAGAAAAGCTGCAGAGAGGAGGATGCAGTAAGTCTTGACCTCTGTCCATAAGAAACATTAACATTTCTATCATTGTCAGTTTTTCTGTAATTCCCTTTAATTTCTCCAGCACTCAGTTCTGCGTTCCCACTTCACTCTGTCCCTCTCATCCTGCTACCTGACTACTTTGGCAAGGATTCACAAAATGGCGGCGGGGAGCCGGGAGCTGGGAGGCAGAGAGTGGAAGCCATTTTCTAAGAGATCCAGACCCCCAGTATGGTAGTTTCAAGAGCTTCCTTGCCTTAGTGGACGATTTCAGTTTCATCCTGTGTTCACTAACGATTGTTTGTTTTCCATTTACTCTAACAAGCCCTTTGACCACTTGGTCTTTCAAATAGGATAAAGACACAATAGAAAGCCATTATGGTTTAATCCAGTGCAGGCTGACATTATAATAAGTCTCAGAAAGAGGAAGGAATAAATGTCGACGGAGCACTTTAATGCAATACTTTTAACAAATGTAACTTATGCTGCCTCTAATTACAGACTTTATCTCATTAAATGCAACCACATTACAATGCATTGTTAAATAACAGCAGATTAAATTTATGATACATTATGGTACTTACAATGCAGCTGTAATCGCCAGCTTGTTTGTCTGTCTGTGATTTCACTTGTTGGTCAAATTGTTTTGGCCTGTGTCTGGAGTCAAAAAGCATCTCGCTGCCTACATGAGGGAGGGAAACAGAGAGAAAAACAGACAGAGAGTGAGAACTGAGACATTTCACAGGGTAAGACACAGAGAAAACATTGGAGGAGGCGAAAAAGGGGGGTTATCGAGCAGAAGAGGGGCTGCAGGGTCTCCTCTCCTTTGCCTGTTTACTAATAAGCTTGCCCCGCGGTCTTGCCTGGCCACAGAAACTCATTAGTTCAACATGTAACACGCCACACCCTCTCTGCCGGCCTGTACAGCGGCCAACTTGCTGCTGCCGCATGCTCGCCCAACACCAACACACGAGGCCTTGGCCTTAGCACCCACTCACTGCATAACGTGTGCACACTCTGAAAGGCTACAGTGTCATACGCGTGGGCGATGTGGCACATATGCATGTACTTGTCAGCATCATAAGCGTTTTTTTTTTTTTCCTGCACATGCGGCACAGTATGTTCACGTTCACACAAGTGCTAATGTACGAGGCGGCTTTTGACACCTGCCTGTGTCATCCTGTGCAGACGTGGGCGTGTGAGGCAAGGATCTCTGCGCTGACGTGAAATCAAAGGTGGTTTAATGATGGGACAAAAAATCAAGAAAGCAGGACTGTCCTGATACCTGAATCTTAAACTTTGAACTGACGGTAGAACAAATCAAGCAAATTGATGCCTGGGTCAATATCACAGTAAACAAAGTCCCAGGCACCAATAATTTGGGGGCTGTATTATTTTTGATTATTAAAAATTAAAGACAAAATAACTATCTGTTGTCATAATTGCTTAAATACACTAGGCTAAGATTTGTGCAGAATAGTGTGCATGATTTTTTTTCTAGAAATTTCTGATGGATTGTTCCTCAAAAATGCATCTTTGCTGTAAAAAGTAATTTTTTAAGGATTTATGCATTTTAGTACTATTGAACATTAAAACACTGTCTTAAAACTAGAGCTGTCAAGCATTTATTACTCCTGGTTAATCTCAAAACAAGTATAGTTAATTGCAAATAGGCATCCTCCACTTTTTTTGCTTTTAAAACAGTTTTTATATCATTTTGGATTTTTGCTCTGGCTTTAACTAAGGTTGACTGACTTCCTGTTTGGAAGGAGACCTGCTTCATAGGTTGACTGAAGATTTTAACATGAACTTAACTGTGGAAAAAGGAACTTTTCATGGACTGAAAATTAAAAAAGGGGACAGAGAAAAGATACATGTTTCATAAAACAATGTGCAGATGACTTTTGATATGTCCACTGAGTTTTCTGAGTGTTTTTTAATGAAATAAGACAATAAGGAGCAGTGGTGGACTTATTTTACATCATTGTGGCTGCAGGGAGACGCTGCATCAAGTGTCAAGAGAGTCAATAAGGCACACAATTGATTGTGATTTTTAAAAAATGAATGCACTGATTGTGGATCTTAGTTAATTGCGATCAATGCGATTAATCTCGACAGCCTTATTTAAAACACACAGTTTTGAAAAGTATGCACCTTTAAAGAGAGTTATCAAGAAAAAGCAAGTAAAGATTTGTCCTCTAACAGACCAAGGAGGACACAGCCAATTACAGGCCTCCACTCAATATAGAGGTGGAGGCTGATGAAGGGTGATAATTCTGTACAAGGACGCTAATTGCAGTGCAGGACATGGCCTTGGCGGGGAAGGGTCTTTTATATATTGTTTCTAACGTTTGTAATTACAGTGCAGAGCCTTGGAGCGCTGCCAGCACATGTTTATGGGCTCATGAGTAACCCAACTCCTCCAGCCCGTGGAGGGAGATTCATGTCCGAGCTGTGCACTCGCTGCACTCTGTGTGTGTGAGTGAGCGTGTTGTTTGTGTGAATGTATGTTGATGACTCATGAAGCCTGGGCGAAGAGGATAGTATGGTGTATTTTAGCTTGCACCACACAGAAAAGCTGATAAATCTATGCTCTGCATGTACTGGATGCGTTTTTTTTTTTATGCATAGAGCACAAAAGAATTCAGCATTCTGCAGGAGCCCTATCAGACATGCATCCATTTATTTGTTTTATTCCATTTTCCTTGGCTGTCTCCTCAAGGTATCTACCCTTCTTCTTTGGACTGCATATAGTCTTCTTCTGATAAGTTGTTTTCTTGAGAAAACCCAACCTGCCCACGTTTTTGATGTGCCTTGTGACCAGTGTTGCCTTTGGTTACAAATCAAGAAATTTTTGGCCACTATCAAATAACAATGTTAACAGAAAACCCTGAATATATGGAAGACTAAGTATCATGAAAAATGATTGGTTTAGTTGTTGAAACTGCAGTCAAATCCTTTGAAGCAAAACATAGGTGACGATATATCAAAACCACACAGGATATTTAATTTTTCCGTGCTGAAATAAGAAACGCAAAGATGTCTGTAAGCCTGTGTATCTCAGAATGTAGCCAGCAGAACTGAACTCTGCACAGATAAACAGAAAAAGAAAGTGATGAGGAGAGAGAGGTTAAGTAAGGGAAGGGATTTACATTATTTTGATAGTCAGAGAGTTGCAGGCGAGGCCTTTTCAACACTCCCAACCCTGACTCCGAGTGGAACAATCTGCTGACCGTGCAGTTTTTCTATGACTAAATTGCTTTGGCGGCAGCGGAGGCCAAAAGCTGAGGAGAAATATATGAGTGTTGGAAAAGAAAAGTTGAGTGGGCGCAGCTCCTCAGTGTTATCTGGAATATCGCTTTGCCTGGCAGGTACATAAAACAAGTATCTGTGGATGATGTGTGCAGAGAGACACTCACATAAGATGCTGCAGACCAGAAACTTTAGTCTCTAAAATACCCTGAGCACACTGAGTGGTCAAACTAAAAGGAAATTCACTTCTAGTTATAATATCATTAATATTTATCTAGTCAAGGGAAAGAAATTAAGACAAACTGCTCTGAGTATGGAAGCCAGAGGTGAACATTAGATGCTAGAATTTAAGGCTTAGGTTTGGATCCAGCCTACGGCTCCTTTTCTACATGTCAATCCCCACTCCAACTCCCTATGTTCTGCCTATCTACTGTCATACCTCTCATACTCATAAAACATTTCTGATATTGTTCTCAGTATCATTTTACAGCATGATGTTAGCCTCTCATTATTTGAGCAAGTAGGCAAAGTTTTAATTCAACAGGCTTTACTGGCATGAAAAACATTTCATCATTGCCAAAGCAATGCAGAAATTTAAACTGAAAACAGCAGAAAATCAGAATTGGTATCAAAGATCTGCTGTAGTGTTTGAGGTTCTCATAATGTGCTGCAACATTTGCACACTGTTGCACTTCACCCAGCAGATATGGAAGCTTCTCTTCATTGTTCATGCTGGTGAATATTTTTTGTTTGCTGGTGTAACGTTTAAAGAAGTTGTCTCTGATGCCCTTGTATAAATGACAGGTGGTTAGAAAGTGCAGCTCCGTTTCCAACTCCTGTTGGCTGCAGTGGGTGCACAATCTTTCCTCTTAAGGGATCCAGCTTTGTCTGTGTCGTCCCCTCACTGGCAAGGTTCTGCTCACTGAGTCTGTACACAGCCGAGCATTTCCTCGGCTGTGGATCAGTCACAGTGCTTAAATATTCTGCAACTGCAAATTCCCTATTAAGGGACAAGAAAACATTCCAGTTTGGTTGATTCTTGCCGATGATTTATTTCGTTGTTGAATAATTTGGTTTAAGCTGGTTGGTTTTGTGTCTGAGGAATCTGCAGGTGAACAGAGTCTCTGTAGCAGCCGTCTGGTACTTGAATGTAAATGAGGATGACAAAGGTAGAGCACACCACAAACAATGCACTGCTAAGTTGTCAAGAGGGGGGTAAGGAACATCTGACGCAAATACGACAAACTATCGAAATAATTCCAAGAACTGTAAAGGTATTATCAAGGATTCATATTTGTATTCTGTATCAGTGAGTACCTAAATGTAAGTACTGATATTGATCTGGATTAAGGTGATACTGGTCCAGGCCTAATGGCAACCAAAACAGTAGTTCAAGACACTCATTATCGACTTTTTGAATGTTCAATTCTCAAAAAATGCAAACTCCAATGCACTGTCTTTACAGCCAATGCAATTGTGCAGTGCGGCTTATTTGAAGTCATTAATTTGCCATTTTTAATAGAATAATTTCTCTCCGAAGCACATGTTTTATGCCACAGATGTATTTTTTAAAGCGCAGTCTCTCTTGAATAATGTTGATCATTAAAATAACAGATGACAGATGATTTTCTTAAAAGCATGCCAATCCAAAGTGTAAAAGTATGAAAAATTGGATAACCTTAGAAGATATTATCCATAAATTTCATTACACCTCATTTTCCTGTGGTAATGAGCATTAGACAGTGTTTTTCTTGAGGTCTCGCCTTATTCAAGTCCATATTTCAATTAAAAAACTTTTTTTTTGCTGTGATAATGACATTATTTGACATTAACTTATCACAGAAGCCAACATTCCTTTCCATGAACGAGAAAAAATTAATGCTGCCAAACGATTAAAAATGATTAGCCACAGCCTCGGTTATTAACTAATCGCAATCAATGGCATGTGTAGGGCCTACTGCTAATATGAGAAAGATTGCATTACAGGTTGTTAAGTAATAAAAGTAGCGGAAAGCTTTTGAAACTGCAATATTCATATTTAACAGACATATTGCATATGTGCATATCTTGGTAGAAACAGACATATGAAAGAGAGACAGATTACTCACATAGTAGCAAATTTCAGAGGATGGATAAAACAAAGAGCAAAAGGACTTTCTGAAATGAGCTTTTATAAAATCAAATTTGCAAAGCTTCTTTGGACAGGAATTGGCTTGTCCTTTTAAAGTACACTTTCTCTCCCGTTTAATTAAATTAACAGAACTTTGTCAGCACTAGAATTCACTATTTATCACAGTAGCAGAGAGAATGTCCTCTCTGGGATTCTGTGCTGAGAAAGTAGTTTAGATGCTTTGTGTTCTATGGTACAATACCTGTTGTACAGCAAGCACAAAGGACAAAAAAAAAAAAAAAATGAAACACAAAGAACCTTGACCTCAACCAAAGGGCCCATTATGCAAAGCAACAGGGTGAAATTTGCACAGGTTTTATTTCAGGATGCCTGGAGGAAACCTACATCATCTGTCACCCCCTGAAACTCTCTCCCAGCCCAATATTATGTCATTAGGACTGTGCTCAGCGTCTCTGTGGAGTCGCTGTGGTTTGGGGGATAAATCACATATGACACTCCCAGCTGACGTCCTGATTAATACAGGGAGAATAAAATGGCCCCCAATCCTCAGCAGTCAACGGGATAAAGGAGCAATGGCTTCCACGTATGGACAGAATGTTGAGGAAAAGCAGCTTCAAGGGTTTTTCTGTGTGTTTGTATGTCTAATTATTTTATTTATTCAGCCTTGAAAAGCTTGCTTTTGTGTATTAATTTTAGCACTCGAGACACAACAAAAAAAAACCCAACAATGTACAGGATGTTTGTGTGTGCGTGTATCTGGGTCTCGGCCTTTTGTCCGGCCCGTCTCCTCTCGCTGTTTTCAGGCCTGGCCTACTTCCTACTGTACTGTACTCTACTGTAGAGCTGATCCTGTATGGGAGCAGCACAGCCTGTAGTGGCCACTGTGGATCCACTCATCTGCTCTCCTACAGAAACAGAACAGGAGGGCAGAGAGGGGGCCTGGAGGGTCTCTAGCACAGAGACCAGTGCGGGCTGGACCGCAGTTTACCTCGAGGACGATCGGGCTGCTTATTTCACTTACTTAAAACGGACTAATAACAAAACTGGAGAAGATGTGGCACAGGTTGATAAAAATCAGAAGAATCCAAGCATTTTGGGGGATTTTTGTAGAGTGGGCTATAACCTTGCATGTGCCTGGCTTACAAAGTGGGAAATTTTAATCCTGCTCAATTTCCACAAGCAATGATGAGCTTATGCCATCCTTCTGTAGTATAAAAAGCAGTGTTAGTGTCATTACTTTGCACCATTTTTATCATGAAAAATTACAGACTTAAATCTGTGGTAGACCTGGAAAATGATCATATCTGTATCCTAAACATAACTACATAACATGCTGATATCATTGCAGATTTGATTCCCCTTATCCAAAAATATTAGTGAGTATGCCCTTGATTAAATTAGAGGAAATTACAAATCAAGTGTTGAAAATGTGTCTGTAGAACTGCTTTTGTGCAGAGTGCTGTACTTAAGTTTAAGGTCAAATTCAAAATGATCATTTTAATTCCCTCTGCAAACACAATTTCCACCTGTGAATCATGGTATGAATACTGTATTTGCACTCAAGCTAATTGTGCACTTATGTGCATGAACTATACATCCTCTGCACTGCATCGTTTACCACCTTATAATTAATTTGTATAAACCTTTTCTTTTTAAGTTCCTTGATAGTAGGAATACTGCCGCTTTATACTTTATTTTACTTAAATATAAAATTATTTTCGGACCAAAAACACCAGATCACACTCTGTGTAAATTTTCTTGCCAATTCAACCAGCGCTGATTTTACATTAAATGTTTTTTTCTTAATTCCCATTAATGTACTATGGATGCACATTATTAAATTTATTACCATATGTACTGGGAAATATTTTTGCTATAAAAATCTCTGTTACATGTCAATTTTTCTGGATTTATGGTGCAATAAGCTACCCTTTTTGCATCAAGAAGTAGTTGGTAATAAGCATTTCTCAGCATTAAACAAATCTTGTTTAGAATTAAACTTATCGATATAAAAAAAGTACAATTGTCCTTAATAAATCTGTATTGAATACGTGATTTAACATCCAAAAAATGAATTGCTAGTAGGCTGGAAGCAGAATAAAATCCTCCTGCAGGACTACACACATGTATTTGTAGTACATGCAGCACAGGCAGTACTGTCTGTCAATCAAACCCCTGAGCGTGACAGTCCTCCTCACACAACACAATTTCCACCATGCTGTACCTCTTATTATACCTAAAACAGCACCCTGAGACCGTTTTAGCAGCAGAAATAAAAGCGCCTTCGTTTCTATGGCAGAAAAACTACATTTACAGCGAGTGCTCACTTGGCCCCCATTCACCGATTCAATCTGGATTTCATATTAGCCAGGAGGAAATTGTAGCGAATTCTCAACATCACAGCGAGCTCATAAATGAAAGAAAATCACATAATCTGAAATAGTGATTTATCCACTTAACAAATGAAGCAGTGTATTGGTGGCTTACTGCTGTGTTGTACTGCTGAGTGACTCACAGCTACAGTAAGAATACACTGAGCACTGGCACATGACCTAAACCACACACTCACACTTCAAAAGTATCTGGCAGAATTAGTCAGATCTGCAGACGTACAGCAGACTATACAGAGCTCACACACAACACATGACCGTTTAAATCTACAACAGGAAGAAAAACCTGTTCAGACATTTCTGGAAAGCAAAAAGATCTCTTCATCTATAGACAGATTTAACAAAAGCATGATTTAATGACTTTGATTCACATTTTTCTCCTATTCTGTCATTGAAGGTTGATTTATTTCAGTTTTTACCTTGATCTGTATTTGAATAACTAAGAAAGAAAAATTATGCTATAGTCAAAGGAAGTTTGAAAAGTTCAGTACATAACACTAGTACACTAGTCAAACATTTCTGAACAGTTAAAGAGAGACATACATACATACACAGATACATGCACACATACATACATACATACATACATAAATACATACATACAAACAGACACATATGTGTGTGTGTGTGTATATATATATATAGAATACATATAAATATATAAAGAAAGAAGAGACAAATAATAATACAGATATTTATGTATTTGCACTATATTTCAGAAAAATTTGTAACAGGCAATGTTTAAACGATATCAATACTTTGAATAAATTGGCAAAATTCATGAGAAAAATCCAGCAAGCAACTTCGAAAAACACGTGAGCACACACATTGTCCTACACACACACTTCCACTCACACACACATCACCAAGAGCATCATTTATGTTCTCCACTCACTAAAAACAAACTTTTGAAAATGTTGAAATACATCTATCATAGTGATTTGTTTTTGGGCTCTATGCATTAACTGGTCTTTATAAAAAAAAAAAAAAAAAAAAAAAAAAAAAAAAAAAAAAAAATATTTGCAAGTTTCCCCAGCATAAAAGTTAAGTACTTTTAAAATTCATTAAAAGTTGAAAAATTCAATTAAATAAATTACATTTACCAAGTCTGTGCGATTTAATCTCTCCCACATGATTTATAATATATTTTAATGCCAATCTTAGATTTTTTAAATTGAAAATAAAGAACATTAGAGATAAATGACAGCCGAAAAAAGTACAATCATATTTAAAAGCCTCACCTGCATTACAAAAAAATCTTTACACCTATTTATTTATAAAGGAGAACCATAATTCTTAAAATTGCATCATTGCAAATCAAATTTCTGCATTTTTTAGCTCTTACAAGCACAGAAAGTGTTGAGGTGTCTCCACCTAGACTTCATTCCTGTTTCTCTGTTTTTTTTTTAACTACTATAATGTGTATATCCATTCTAGAAAATAAAGTAAATTAATTCTGAAATTTAATTTAAAACACCTCTGGTCAAATTCATGGCTAAGGTCAAGTTCAAGTTTGAGAACTTGATGTTCAAGTTGTGGCCTGTAGATTCTCTGAGCTCTGCTCACCACAAACGAGAGTCTGTGCATTAATTAACTCTAAAGTGGGAATTATGTATGAAATGAATCAAATACAGTGACTGAAAATCTATTTATTAAAGCGCTTTAACTGTTTTTGCAGGTTTATACAGAATTAACCCTTTAAACACAGCATTTCATGTAAACACCCACACACTAACACACACATATACACACAGGACAGAAAGGGAGAAAAACACACACATATAAATTTGTGACCAAAACTGTCCAGAAATAATTAAAACTGACATCCTCCACATGAATTTTTATATTACATGTATGAATCAGATCATTTGATTGTGTGCATGTTATTGCATGAGTGTATGTCCTCTTATAGTCTTGGCTGCATTAGCAGTGTAGCTCCAGTTAGGCTAAAGTTTGTCTCATTGCACCAAACAGCTCTCTGTGGGCTAAACTGATCTGCTGGTTTGCTCAGGTAGACTTTAACACAGAGAGAAAACAGTTCAAACCCTCAGCACTCGGCCATCTGCCTCTCTCTACATGCAACCTTCCCCTGGACTCCTGCCACCCACTGCCAACAGGGCCTGAGGGGTGGAGCAGTGTGATCCTCTGCCAGCTAAAACCATGTGTCCACTGCTGGTTAGGCACAGCTTATATTCATATGAATGAACATAATCACCTGAGAAAGGAAAAGGTCCATCAGGACCCTAAATCACCTGATAGAAATTAACTTTAGCTTAAATTAAACTCCTTTCACTCTATGAAAACCTACCGAGCGGCTGAAAATGTGAGAAAATTGTAAAGCCTGAACACAAAAAGACCAAAAATACTGCGTTTTTGAACTTGATATAATTAATACATTAAAGCAGAAAATAATAGGTATGTCTAAGAAGCACATTCGGTGTTATAAAGACAGGTGGAAGCTCTGAATTCCCTTATCTTCAACTGATTACATTATTTTAACTTATTTAGTAAAAGTTTACAACAAGTTAACCAATGAAAAATGAATTATGAAATATAAAAATACACTATTTATGCAAAGAGATGAATCCATATGGAATGTGTTTGTGGAAATGCATCACTTATCACTGCTTACACGGATTGCTCCTTTAAACAATAAACAAACAATATCATCTTTTTAGTATTGATATTAGTACAAAAACAGAAAGGGGGTATCTTTATATACACCTAAATGTAACTACGGACAAAATAAATCCAGTGAAAAGCCGTATTCGTAGAAATAAGTAGATTATTAACAAAAAAAAAAAACATGAAATGATGGGATCAACATTTAAATGAGGCGCAAGTACTCAGAAACATCAAAAATGGCGAAGTCAATGAATGCTTTTTATTTCATATTCCATCTTTTCAAAATGATGCGATCTCGGCGATTATAACCCACAAAAATAAAAATTCAAAACATACGAAGATAAATGGAGAATGCTCGTGTAAATTCAGTCTAAAATCAAGCTTTTCGCGGACAGAAAACCTGTAAAAACGCTCAGAACACCACGTACTTCTCTTCATACAGCACACAGTAAGCCCGGACCACATCACTCCTATGAAATACCTCCACAATCGTGGCCTTCCACTCATCCACTGATTCATCATCAAGCAGGCTTTTCCAGTCTGCAATCCAACTGCTATTAATAAATTCTACTTTCACTTCATTAAATGACAAAATATTTTGTGGCGCATCAAGAAAAAGTTCAAGTAAAGCTAAAAATTAAGGAACAGTTTGTCGTTTTGGTATGTGATATGTTCCTGAACTATATGCGCATGTACAGTTTTATATTCAGATGTATTAATGCGCGCTCTACGAGAGAAAAACTTTGAAGAGCCTAAAGTGTATCAAGATTTGTGTTCGCACAAAGTCAGAAAATCCAAAAATATGAGCACTTACATGAACTTTGATGAAAACAGAGCACGCATACACATTATGAATGATTTTACTCACCGATTATTAGAGCAAAGATGATGCATGTTTGGCCAGGATGCGAAACTCGCCATGTCTTCCTGCTGTGATCCACATCTCTGTTACGAAAAGGCCAAAGCTCCGATTTGATGTTTCTTGTAAGACCCGGCGTTTCCCCCTCAGACTGCCTCCTTCACAGCTGTACCTCAGTCCCAGCTCCAGCTCCAGCCTCAATCTCAGCTCCACACTCTCTCTCTCTCTCTCTCTCTCTCTCTCTCTCTCTTCAAGTCCAGCCAGTCTGAGCCCAGAGCTCAGACCCCGGGCTGCACAGCTCGCCTGCCACCGACTGCGTCCATGTCTGCTGAGGCCTGAAACAATAGGAGGCCATGAGGCTGTCTGCAGAGCTCTAGCTCGGTCGGCCGGTCTGCGAGTTAACAAGTCTCTGAATGAGGAATGTTAGCAAACAGACAAATAGCATGTCTGTTACATGCAAATAGCACAGCCAGTCCAGTCACAGCCTCGACTGGGCACATAAATAATTCAGCAGTCTATATGGTGCTCTCACACATTACTCCCTCACTCTTACAGGATGAAATGCCTTCACTAGAGTAACTGTGGCAAAGTGTTCGAATCTCTGCCTTACCAGCGGCCTACCTCCTAAATATCAGGGTTTCTACTTCACACTAATACCAAAAAATTGCACAAAGTAGTGATGTAGAGACACAACATGCAGAGATTCTGCGGACGCTTCAGCGAAACTGTTCAAAATATTGCTAATTCTAATTTTTGTCCTCTTGTTGCCTTTTAATGTCTTTTGTTTGCAGTTGGCACCTGTCCCAGAAAGAGGTCCAGATCAGCACAGCACTCAGTCCCCTGGTAGGAGAGCCAGTCGGTGTAAAATAGAGCGAACAAGAGAGAGCGAGAGACCGAGAGAGAGAGGACATGGGGAGGAAATACAAGGAGAGACAGGGAGTAAAGACGAAGGAGGTGCTGTACTTCACGCCAGTCTCTGGCGTTGATGAAGGACATGTCTTAAAAACACAGATGTGTAAATTGCTCCCACACTGGACACTTTTTCTGCCTGTCATCCACAGTGGTCATCCGGACCACGAGCCCACCACTAGCAGGTTTCCCAGCAGACATGGCGCCCCACTGCTCCAGGTGGAACAAGAGCCATCACATGGCGAAACCCCACTTTGACAAATTTCCCATCCAAAAAAATTAGAGCGAAACAAAATAAATACGCATAAAACCAATAAGCGGAGAAAAAATAGGAAACATCACATTTAAAAAAAAAACAAAATAAAGAAAAACAGAAGAAAGAGCGGCAAAATCCAAAGGGATGCAAAAATGAATGCGCCAAAAGTGAGAAAAGGCCCCTAAAAGCAACTTGTTGCCAGGTTTGCAGAGCTGCTGTGCAGCTTGTTGGAGGCAGAGGGTTAAAATCCAGCTAGTAGTGAGTGAAAAAAAGCTCCGTCTATGGAAGGGCGGGCTGTGGGGAGGCCCTGACTGTAGAAATAGCAGCAGACTTTTTTTCTTTTTTTTCCCCCCTCGCAGAGCTTAAGTCTCCCCCTTGCGTGTGGCTGGAGCAGAAAGAGGGGAGCAAGCGAAACAGAGAGAGAAAAAGAAGAGAGAGAGAGGGAGAGAGAGAGAGAGAGGAAGAGAGGAGGAGACAGCAAGCGCACAGTGAAGGGGAGAAATGCTCCGCTGATGATGAAATAGGAGGTGCGGTGGAGCGCGCGAACTAGTCACTTTTTCATCACATGTCCAACACGGCAAGGAACTGTATTTGCACTGGAGACTGGGGGGGGGCAGGAGGGAGGGAGGACAAGATGGGTGGGAGACAGAGACAGAAGGAAAGAGAGCAAGAGAGCGAGGGAGAGAGAGGGGGAGAGTAGGAGGGTGGCGAGCTCTAAATGTGGGAGGGGTGGAAGAGGACACAGAAATCCACTCCTCTGGTAGTGCGCAGACGCAGTGCATACACTCACACGCCATACTGGGATAGACTCTGCACTAAGTCAGCTACTAGATCAACTAGTGAAGAGAAAAGTGAGCAAAAAGAGAAACAGTCATTCAGAGTGGACCTCCCTGCACAAGGATCCTTGAAATATGCAACACCTCTGAGAGCCGATTGAATTATTAACCTCGTCTCTTACCGTAGCCCGGCTCTTGTCGCTGCAACAGTCTTGGGAGCACGCTCTGAAAGGAGCACACACCCTCGGAGTGCATTAACTCTTTAGCATGCCACAGTGACTAGCATGAATGAACGGTACGGACGGGTTGCACACAGGAAAAAGATAAGCGTCCACAGTGTTTATTTCAGTAACGTGGTAAAGAACGCACAGCTAGGACCCTCCTCCTCCTCACCCGGCTCTGTCACAAAGCAGGCTAAGGGCTGCAGCTGAAACCTCGCAGCTATTTTGGCACAAAGTCAAAAGGCTGATAAGCATTTTTGGGTGAGACTTCGCTGCTTTTCCTAGAGGAAAAACAGCTGCCACTGCTGGCTAAAACACACTCAGGGAAATGTTTTAGAAAACTCCACTACATGCAGATCAGTCCTAAACGAGGAGAAAGAGAGTTAAGCAGAGGGAGAGACCTGAACAGAACGGCTGTTTCCACCATCTTAGATTGTATTGATTATTCTTTGCTGTAACGTCTGTCTCCCTCACACACGCTAGCTCTCTTTCTCTCCCTTTCTGTCCCTCCCTCCCCTCTTTTCTGCCTCTATTCTGCCACCTTCCCTACTCGCCGATCAGCGTTTGGCTTTTTCCATTTGTGGCAGATTACTGTAACGCTATTGTACAACAACTTCCTGCCTCTTTTGGCTCTGTGCTTCTTAAAAAATCTGCAAAGGCTGAGCATCGTGACTTCAACTTTTTCCCTCTCGGCCTTGAAACTGCAGGAGCTCTATGAGGAAAGAGAAAGAGGAAAGGGATATGTAAAGTGTGTTTTCTGTTACTGAGGAACATGTCTGCTTTATAAACTGCTGAGAGTTAAAGAGGGGACTACATGCCTAGCAGAGACAATGAAAGAAAAAAGGTGGGGGTTAAACTTTTCTTACTTTTTTTACGCTGTGAAACTTTCTGCTGCTTTTGGAGGGTGCTGCGTTTTTAGAGCCTAACATGGCTGCTACTGCTGCTGCTTCAGGCTGCACAGTTTGTGAGGGCTGCTTTCATAGCACGGCCACCACCCCACTCCTCGCCGGCTCTCTTTCTCACTAGAGCAGCTCAAACACTGGACTCTCCACGAGAACTACTCTGCCCTGTGCACTTCTCTTTGCTCCACAGGTTTCATAAAAAACACAGGTGGCAGCGGATGAGCAGGAGAAAAACTAGCATTGTTTATGTTACCAACTCGGCGCGGGGGGGCGGGAGGGGGGAGAGGCTGCACTGCAATTTATTTCTTCTCGGTTCTCCTTCCCCTAAATGAGATCCGAGCTCGGTCCAGGCGTCCACATTGGCAGCAGCTATAGAGTCCTGTTAGAAGGAGAGCAGCTGTACGTCACATCTCGCCATGTGTTTTAACCAATTGAGAAACCCATGACTTCATTATGGTGTCAATGTATAAAGCTGAGGTGTGTATATGTTAGGTGAACCATATGAGAATGATGTGGACTGTAAACAGACTATATTAGAAGACAAAGCATTAAAAGTAGCAGTTTAAACAGGTACAATGTGCATTTTTGCAAGGTATGCAAACTGCACTTAGTATGACAAAAAGTTCGTTTAGGGTTAAAGTTTTGGTTTGGATTGCACGTCGGCTCTTACTGCAGAGCTGTACTCCTCAGTCTCGCCTTGGTTCTGAATGATATTTTCTATTTTAATTTCCTATATTTTAGCAACCAACGCAAGCCTTCTTACCTAATGAAATAGCCAGTTACGATCAATTGCATTGCAAAGGGAGCAAGTTTATATATTTCTTGCTATTTTTCAATGTTTTTGTCGTCTGTTTCTGACTAAATTATCAAACAAGACAAGAACTTCAAATCTGAACAGTGGCACAGTAATGTAGCTGTTCTGTTTTGCACAGCAAGAGTAAATGCTGACAGAAAAGTGTCCGTTTTTCACCAGGGGTGCATGGCTGCAACAGCTGTGTGATACAGAATCGGTTAATCAGGCCTATTGATAACACTATGTGAAACAAAATGGCAGACGGCGCCATGTTATGGACTCGTTCAGACGTCATTCGACTTAATTTTGGAGACAAAAAGCTTAACTTTTCAGCCGTTTCTTTTTTGCTCATTTTGATTAAATCACTGAAATATGTAACACTGCTATGCTGACGATGTCAAATGTCTTTTTTTCATTGAACAGAGTTGAAACAATTTTATGCACTTGAAGAATCATAAATAAATTTTGCTTTAAGTTTTGTATTTGAAAATATAAAACCTGAGTCCATGCATTTAACTTTTTAGCTTTACTATTATCATAATATGAAGAAAATGAAAGCCCTGATAAGTCTCCTTCAGTCTCATACTGATTCATCCTCAAATTATACGAGTGTCGTGGTCTGCTGCAGTCACACTGATCACACACTGAAGTGTCAGTCATGAGCAAACAGTCTGTGTTAGTGAAAGTTCAGATAAGGGGACAGAGCAATGACACATTATGCATACATTGCCTTTCTATGGTTTTTCTCTGTGTGACCACAGGAAACAGTGAGCAGAGCTGCAGGGATATAAAGTTGCCGATGGTGGCCGATCTGCAAAGACAAATAACATTTGCACTTGTATTTGCAAACATCAAGGAGTTTGCGTTAGGAGTCTGGGAGGGGGTGAGAGAGGAGGAGGGGATCTGTGCTTGGTCAGCAACCACCACTACATCAACAGAGTGGAAATGATATATGGCACATAAAAACATATATATATTCTAATGGACTCATTCAGGGGGATAAAAGCTAACCACAAGGAGTGGGAGGAAAGTTTTTGATTCTCCAGGAGCAGGAGTCAGGTCTATGAGGTGGTCTAACTTAAGCCCCGCACGTGTCTAAACAACTTCTCTATTACAGCCGAGACCTCTGAGGGCACTCCCCATCGAGCAGGGAACAAAGGCCATGACCCCTGGGTCAAAAGCGTTACACGGTAGGCCAAGCGGGCCCATTGACTGCTCCGCCGCTGTTTGCTTTAAGAAGGTAAAGATTACCAACACATTAACTAACGCCGATTAGGGGGTTATCCCTCGTGGGACGGAGGTCCCAGGGCAGCACATCACGTCTTATTAACACAAGCTGACCTTCGACCCCGGCAGTCACCTCAGGCAGCCGACTGTGACCACCACACTCCGCTCGCTGTTTCTCACACACACAAGAATGGAGGAGTGTCAGAGCAAGGTGCAGCACTGCAGGAGGAAAAAAGTGTCTGAATAAATATTAAAAGAAGAAAAAAAGATGCAGTATTTTACTGTAAAGGACTTTTAGTGGTGCTTCAACTTTTTTTTGTTTTTTCTCGAAAAAGGATGACTGACTTGAATTCGAAGCTGGTGAGTCATATGTGTGTGTTTGAAATAATGTGAATTACATTTCTGATGATTTTATTTCATTAATTTTAAATCAAACAGTTTTGATAAAATAAAGGGTTTTCTTGGCCTCTGACTTAAAGCACGTGTTTTACTGCAGTTCATGAAATGGGAGCATGTGCAATTAAATTCTCACCACAAAATGGAGGATATGAGACATGCGCAGTGACACTGTTCGAGATGATCAGATGATGAAAAGCAGGAGAGGGACAATCTTCACAAACTCGCTCTTGCCCCTCTATTTAACGGTCACTTCTGCACACACTCAGGGGTAAAATCTAGTGTTGCTCTGAGTTTATTTCACCTTTTGTGTCCAAAAAGAGCAAGCCAGTAATATTTCATAATCCAGGCTCTCTAACTTTGCTCGTGATCAGAACATTTGCGTTTCTATCTTTCCTAAATAAAATAACAGGAGAAAATTTAGAAAACAGAAGAGCATCAGGAGTTTCTTTCTGAGTGTGTTTTCTAAAAAGGTCAAGTTCATTTGATGCAAGGCAGAGGAAAATTACACAACTGTGTTTACAAAGTTAACATCTAGTGTAAAACTCGTACACCTTTAAAAGTAAAAAAATAAATCATAAAATGCATTACAAACATCTGAAAACAAAAAACTAATATCGGTGAGATTATTTAGATTGTAAGAAAACTTTAAAAAGTCCAAAAATTCAGATTTTTGTTAACTTAAAAATCTGAACACGATGACAAAGTGCTTTAAGATAATTTCTTCCTATTTAAACGGTCCATTAAAAAACAACTCTGAATTATAATAATTAATGGTGAGTGTAAAGAGTGGGAAAAAAATTCAAAATGTGTTATTTTTGTTCAACCAGTTTTGCACAAATAATTTTCTGTATTAGTTAAAATGCTAAACTTTATTAAAGCTTAAGATGCATTTTACAATTTCTAAACAAAAATACAGAAATTGATCTTTGCGGAGACTTTTGGTTTATAATATAGGAGATGTATAAAGGTAGTGTTTTAAAAAATATATACATTTTTTTATTTTGTCTCTAAAAAGATTAAACAGCACGTATATGCACATGTGTATCTCTGAAAAACTTAACTTGTTTTTCAGAGATAGACTCAAGATCTTACTTAGACAAGTTAAAATAGTGCTTCACAAAATGATGAATAAATTGACTTTTTAAACTTCTCTATAATATAAGAGCTAAAGAAAATGTGTTTCTAACATAGCGACCAACATCAACACACGATAAATCTTGAAGTTAAACTTGAGAGTAATAAATGTGTTTGCATCCGTCATATAGCATCAGCGTTCTGATTGGTGTTTGAATTAATTATGGCTCTGTAAAAATGAAATAAAAAGCCTTATACATAGTAATCATGTCATTTCAGTTTGATATTTTCTTTTTACTTTCTTTGCTGTGAGGAATTAATTTGAAACCGTGGCCTCATAATACAAAACCGATTAATGGCTTTAAATTGCATAAATTATTAGGCCTATTTAGTTCATTTCTCCATTAGCATTTAGTTCAGTAATAATTTTTAAATTCATTTTTTAAATTTGACCTCGCTATAAACTTTTTATCTAAAGCGCCAACCAGAGCATTGATTTTCACATGTGCTGAGCACCCATCAGTTATTTCTATCATCTACCGAATTCGGCTGTCACAAATCAGAAACAAACTAAATAAAAACAACATGCCTCATCTGCTTTTCTCATGATTTGAAAGCAACCTCTAAAGACACGGCACTTTAAGCAAGGTCATGCACACTGACGAAAACAAATCAAAAAGACTTTCTGTGAGCAGATTTCACTCACCTTCTGCCTCTCTTTTGCAGTCATCTAAAGAAGAAGAGGAGGAAGAGAGCAGGGGAGAGTTTCTCCTGGGATCAGCCTGGAAATTATGGACCTATTTGATATCAGAGCACGGAGTGGACAACCTATCCAAAGAGGGACGCGCCCTAACTGTAACTAACAACTACTTCTGGCAGCCCTTCAACAGCCAAACATATTGTGCTGGAGCAGAGCAGATTGTGTATGGCAGCACCGAACTCGAGCAAATAAGGCAAAGATATCCATATTAAAATACACTAACAGTATTTTAATGTAATACGAATGCATTAAAGGTAAATGTATGTCTTTAATAAGAAAAAGGCAGATTTTTCCTTTCATGATATTGCCCTTGAAATCCGTAAAATAAAGGGATGCTGCAGACGACAGGAAAACACAAAAATACGACAAAAAGGGGATCCTTACAGTTATTTTATGAATCACAATTATTTACATTTATTTCTGAAGTTGAAATGCATACTTTTTGGAGATCTGTGAAAGTACAAGAACAAAGTTTTATTTCAAAATACTGATGAATCCTTAAACTTTTAAATAAAAAAGTGTTATAACATAAAAAAAGGACAAAAATGCTGAATACTATAGTGAAATTAAATGTGATTAAAGGTTGCTAAACAATTCAATATGTCAGTTTCTATTTAACCTTTGGAAACTTTTAAATACTTTGTGTTTTAACAGTATTAACAAATGTCACTATTCCAATAATAAGTACCAAAACTTTAAAAAATGCAAGCTTTATTTTAAAAGAGAGGCGCAAAAGAGATGATTGAGAAAAATCGCAGAAAACTCAAGCACTCTCTGAATACACTAAAACATTTCCATCTTTTTTGTTCAATTAAGACAGTGTGCAAGAGTTTCTCTGCAACTTTTTTATAGATTAAAAACAAGAAATTTTTAATAATGAATACTTAGAACCTCTCTTTTTATGGTTGTGGTATTGAACAAGTTATTGATATTCAGTATTTTTTATTGGAGGTTTAAAATTCTGCTGTCAGAAAAATCCTGATTAAGTGTACTTAAAAAACAAAAACTGCTTTAGCAGTTCTATTCACTTATTGTATTGCCTTTTGCTCTGTAGAATACAAATACTGATGCACAGAAACCTTATATCATATCAGCAAAATAAAGTTTACTCAGAGTTGCTGACAAAACTGCAGAGTGAAATTATTGATCCAAAACAACTCCTTAAGAAAGAACCAACGATGCCTTATAATAAAAAAAAAAATTCATAATGAATTTTCCATTTCAGTCCACTTCACTCGCATGCATACCTGAACTTTTTCTTTGTATTTCACCCTAAGGCCTGCTAAAATCAGTGCGCTACAGCCTCGGCTGTTTTGCTTCATTCTTCCCCTGCAGTAAGGGAGGAGCACGCAGGCCTGGCATTGTAGGGGCCACGTCACATCGCCTGTGTCTATGCTGCAGGGCTACGAAGGTGTCCAACAGCAGAGCAATACACACACTGCAACTGGGTGCCTAAGCAAACACTGTGTGTGTTGTTTTATGATCTCACACACTCTTTAGCATCATCTCACTAATGAACAGAGTAGAACATGCACCTAACACACTTTATCTGTCTCATAAACACACCGTCCGTCTGCAGCCTCTGAGCCTTCAGTCTGAGATCACTTCACACATTTCTCCTCTCTCACTGACACAGCGAAGTGAGCTCTGCCACAAGAAACACACATCGAAAGACAAAGATAGGGACTTTCTGCACTGCAAAAAAACAATTGGTAGTATCCACTAAAAAAGGGGGAGTACTGATATTCATTGGAATTGATGAGGATGAAAACAGATTGAGCCTTGCAGACTATAATTTGATGTGCTTGTGTTCTTTAGCAGAGGAAACTTCATAGGACAGCTGAATAAATACTTTTGTTGTTATTTATTTTATGAGCAGTTTCTACTAATTTAGTGCCTTTTTAAATCCTGGCCGAGTGTTTTTTTGAAAAAGGCATGCTTCAGATTTCACAGAAAGAAAAGATGGTGGCAACGATGGACTAGATCGTCAAAATGATCGATAATTTTCAATATCAAGTGTTTCAGAAAGATAAAACTTTAACTATTACAATGATGGACTGTATAGAAAAGAAAACAGTAGTATAGATTTTTCACACAACAGTTGTGTAGAAGAGAGAAATATACACATTCAATGCTGTCCAGATATAATCTATCTGTGAAGCTTTGACAGTTAGCAGGACTTCACTACCTTTACGAGTCATTAAAAAAACATGAGTTTTTAATACGTTGCACCTCAGAAGTCTATTTTCTTGCTGTGGTGTTGAAAAAGCTATTGACATTGTCTTGTTTGACTGGAAACATATCAAAACTTTACAAGTGTATATAGAGGGGCAACGTTTCCACCCTGTGCTGCTGAGTGAACGGCTTATTTTATTATATTCCCTTCTTTTTTGCAGTTTGAGTATGTTCATACTCTAAGGAATGACTATAGAGATTAAAAGTACTGGTCCTCTGTGTGAACCTAGAGACAAGTCAAGGAGTGCTGTGGAAATGTGTGCAAACACGCATTATAACAACAACAACACAATAACTTAAGATACTGTAAAACGTTATTTTGCATTGATATGAATCTGATGTGCCTTGAGATTTTAGCCTTTGGTGTTCCTTAGGAAAAAAGTTTGAAAACCACTGCTCTAAGTTTTCTGACTGACGACCCTCTAAATGTCATCTCAGCACCCCTAAAAATAAAATGGCACTGGCGGACACATTTTTACTCAAGTTTTTACTCACTAAAACATGTTAATATGAAATATTCAGAGTTAAGGATTAAGCAGATATTAACCTTCCCTCATTCAAGGGTTAAGCACTCTTATCTCCATAGTTAACTCAGGTTAACTCTTCAAACCGTAGCATGTGCTTAGTTTAATACTGATAAAGAGAGCAGGTAAGACACTGAGTTCTTAATGATTTTCAGTGTCAGGCTGCAGAGGAAATCACTCCCCTTTTCGATTAATGGCAGAATAAAACAGAGGTTAACAATGCAAAAGATAGCACTCAAATAATTTGCTTAGGTATAAAAGTAGCCTTCACAATGCAGGGTTACAGGGTTTGGGTTAGAATCAGCTTTATTGGCCAAGTATGCTTACGCATCAAGGAATTTGAGTCTGGTTTGTCTTTGCTCTCAGTGTACAGGAATTAAAATTAAATGCAAAAAAAATTAAATTAACTGAAAAAAGCAGTAAAAAGCAAGATTTATAAATGTTAAAGCTCTATCATATCTAGTATACACAAGTCTGTGTGCATTGATAGTATGGTTGCAAGGTGTGCAAAGGGTGCAAGAATGCTAACTAAACATGATCAGAGTATAAAACTAGGGATGCATATCATCGGCCTGATGCTGGCAGATATAGTAGCTAAAAAAGGCAAATATCGGTGTCAGCAGATATCAGAATTTCTGCCGACACTGCCATCCAATATTTTGGCTGTGAACACTAGCATATATCAACTTTAAAATCTGGCCATATACTAATAAATTAGTGGAGTTTTAGGCTGAACAAACAGACCTATGTAAGTTGAGATCTTTTTTCTTTATTCATCCTCATTCTTTAAACTTTAAAGTGTGTTTTAAGAAAAATAAGTTTCTTTTTTCATCCTAAAACATTAAATTGTGTTCAAAGGACTGAAGTTTTAGTTAAATAAAACATATTTATATATCGGCATATCAATATCAGTATCAGCTAAAATTCATCTGTAGATATCGGCACATTTGGTGTGGGCAGATTTCATAACAACAATAATAATAATAATAATAATAATATTAATTTGGAAAGCGCTTTTCATAAACTCTGTTTATATGGACAAGCTGCTCTGAACCTTTTGCCCCTTGAGAGAAGAAGTTGTTGAATTGAAGATAAAATAAACCCTGCTCTGAGGAGTAAAAAGCACAAAAAAAAAAAACTTATGGTACAGCACACAGAGGTTATTTCCTGTTTTATTGTATTTCTAAATAAAATGATTGGCTCCTGTCCTGCGAGAAATCAGTTCCTATAACATGACTTATACTAATGCTCTGAAATATGTTTGAATTATTTACAAAAGCATAGGGAAAATACAGGAAAAACTTTGCTCCTCTGTATCAAATGTATTTTTTGCAATATCTTTAGGGTACACATCCATCTGTGTGAAATAATTTTGGTCTTTGTGCATCTTAAAGCGGGTTAATAGTGCATCCTATATATCTCAGGCCTAATCTTTTTATATTGTGCAAAACTGAACTCTTAAATATTTTAGTTTTCTTTTTATGAACGGAAATAGGCAACTTTATTTTCTATATGACGTCATTTGTGCTGCATCTCAGGTAGTCTGTGATAAAACAATGCTTTAATTTTTATGATATCTAGTAAAAGTAGCCTCGTTTCTCATAATCAAGGCAACAAAAATGTAAGAGCTTACATGGTACACCAAATTTTATTGCCGATTAAATATCTTTCAGTGATTCAGAGGCCTTGGCTGCAGATTATTTGCACCCCTGGTACTAAGCAGTACTGATGAGACGGTCTGGTTTGCCATCCTCAACATCATCATCACCACCATCAGGCAAAAAGGTACAGACAGTGAGCAGGAAGCTGAGATATGACGATCCCTGACCCCTCGCACCCGCTCAGAGGGGTGGAGGGTCAGGCAGAGGACATGGCGGTGGAGAAAGAAGTCAATCTTCTCCTTCCGCTACGCCACAGGCCCGTGTGCAGCGACAGCAAGATGAGCAGGAGGGCTTTCCAAAATCCACACTCGTTTGGCTGCGAGCAAGGCATCAGGGCCGTGTGTGTTTCAAAGGAAACGCTGAGGAAAGCGTTTTTCGTGGCAGCACCCATGCACTTGACAGCGTGTATTAGCCAGCCTCTGTGTCTTTGTTGCGTCCCCACCCTGAGTCAATATCCCTCCACACCAATATCTGTCATGTTTAGTGGCCAAACTGGCCCGCAGCCCATTTGTCAGAGAATTCTACTTTGTCTCATCTTGATATGGTTCTCACGTGTGTGGTCAATTTCTCGTCATTATCTCTGCACATTAGATGCACCTCTAGCTCTGCAGAGCAGTGCAGGGCCCAGGGGTTAAAAGGCATGAGGCACCGAAATGAGAGGCAGGGAGAAGCATCAGCTCTCAGGCTGCTGTCAGTTGAGCCTGTGCCTCTGTAATGTAAGGGGGGGGGGTGGCTGAGGGGTGGAGGGTAACCTGGCACAGAACCAACCACTAATGCCCCTTAAATGTCAGAGACTGCAGAAAGGAAGGGAGACAGCAAAAAACGAGAGCACATTCATATTTCAGTATGGCAGATGCTATAATGTGTTGCCGCCTCACACTGAGTGCACACGAGGACACCGGCAGAGAGAAAAAGAGATGCAGACGTGCAAAACGGGAAATGAAAAAGAACAGGGGGGAAAAAAAAGACTTTGCAGTGATGATGGAGGCGGCTCCATCTGATGCTTGTCTTTATTCCACAAAGTTCAGTGTGGATCTTTCTCTCTCTCTCTCTCTCTCTCTCTCTCTCCCTCTGCAGACGAAAATCTGATGGGTGGGGGTCGTGGGGACGGGTCTGAGTCTGGCGTTGGGGGTGGGGTTGGTTGGCCTGCTAGAGAGAGTGATCTTTTTTTCCAGTGGGGTGAAAGGCGGACGGTCATGTGTGCAGAGCTCATGACAAAAGGCCCTTTTATGTGCAGCGTATGCAGATAGAGGAGGCTCCTTTGTGCACAGATGGAGATCCCATGCCTGGGTCTGCCTGCGGCAGAGAGAGAGGGAAGGGAGGGAGGGGGAGAAGAGTATTGGTGAAGGGAAGGGAAGGAAGGGAGGGGTGTCTCTGGCACTGAGTGCCATCACTGTGTCTGGTGGGGGGAGGGGGGAACGGAAAGGAGAACCAAGCCGTCCTGGTGCTGCCAGGTTCATCCATTAGGGAGGAGGGGCCACGAGGCTTGTTAAGAGGATACAGAGACTGGTAACCCCACAGTGATCACTGAGAGAGCCCCATCTACTGTTTAACAAGTGGATCAGAGGAAAATGTGTTCAAATAGTTCTCAATATTTAACTTCAATATTAGGATTTTGAATTAAAAAAGTTTTAAGTCTGTCTTAATAAATTTTTGATTATTCTTTATAAAGTTTGCCAAAACATTTTATCCTTTTTATTTTTAATGTCTAATATGCATTTCACAAAGAAACTTTAACTTGGAAATTATAATTAAATGATGTTTGCCAGGTTCTTGACAGTAAACACACTGTTGTACATTTCTGTTTTACTTCTGAGTTTATTCTTTTTTTGTACAAAAACACCTTTTCAAATTCCTTGTACTTGGTAATAAACCCAATTCTGATATTTTGCAGGAGTGTCTGGTGTTTGTTTTTACACCTTGTGAAACCTCAGTTTACACCATTTATAAAAAGAGACTGAATACAACCTGGATAATTAGGTAAGAAAATACCTACCCTGCCTTTTTCAGCCAGGTGTCATCTGCTAGTGAAAGATAAAATCTGCAAATATGAGCAATGAATGGCTACAAAAGTATACATATTACAAGCAAAAGGGGGGGGGGAGACTTTCATAAAGCAGGCTAATATATTTAAATATCTTCTTCAAGGGACAGTGTGCAATGACATTTATTATTTGGGAGCTGAAAAAATAGTTGCATTAGATTTGGCAAGTTGACAATTTCAATCTGTATTCCTACATTAAACTGACGCAAGACATACAACAGGCAAACAGCAAGGACAATATATCTGACAAGACAAGTGCGTACACGTTATAGAAAACGAGTACATCCACTCAATACAAATCTTATAAAAGATGCAATAAATACTTTTTTAAATTGATGAGACCCAGTTGCCAAGGCCTAAGACAACAATTAACTACTACATGATATAAATTATGGTATAAGATGTGCAAGAGCTTCGTCATAAAGAGACCAGGATGCAGCAGCAGCAGCTTAATAAAGTTACAACAAGGCAACAGTCATATAACATGACCAAGCAGACAATGGTGGGTCAGTTATATGGGTGTGATCAGGGTTCAATCATTATCTTGGTCATGCATACAAATCAGATCTCATCCTGTTTGTTGACAAGCCCCAATACAAGTTTTAACATTTCCTGGAGTACTTGAACAGAAAAGAGATTGTGACATAAAGATTTCCCCTTTCAGATGCAATATTTTTTTTTTTTTTTTTTTAACAGAGTGAAAAGATAAACTCTGAACTTATTGAGTGAGTCCAGGATACTTAACCTATCTTGTAGATGATTCCTCCAGTGTTTGACACTTTCATTCTTTTGGACATCTGATGTTTTAAACAATGCAATCTCCTTTATCTAATGATCAAGAGTATAAAAAAGTACAGAAGTTTTATAAAACTTCAGATCTCTGGCAAAAATGTTAACCCAAATCTGCCACAAACAAAATACAGAGCTTTAAAATCAATGTAGACTCTGTTCTAATGGCAGCATTTTGGCTTCTAAACCTTTCAAAAGTAGTTATGCATTTTAGACAGCATGAAGGAGATTGCATGCAATTTTTGGTGAAAATTTACAAACATGTACAATTGCCTGTGACTTCCTGGGTAAGAAATTAACTGGGTATAAAAATAACTTGTTTTTAACTAGTATTAATGATTAATGAATAAATCATATGTTGTTATTGTCATCAAAAACACTGAAACAGCAAAGCAACTCCTGAGCCACATAGTGCAAACAAGTACAAAATAACTATGTGCAAATAAAAACGCAGTAACCACGTCATAAAGTATACTATAAAATTAAAAATTAAGTATAAAGATGCTCTTAGACCCACTTTGCAGTCCAAAGTGCTGTTTTCATACAGAAAGTGCTGTATGTAGGTGCATACGCTATCGATGAAATGTTTGACAGCATGTGCAGAAGGATGCAGCAGGGTCACAGGCTATAACAGATCTAAGCTTGTAACTCTGCTATTGTGAAATTTTTTAAATCTGCCAGGTTTGTCACAACAGCAAATCCTTAACATGATCAAAACTGGAATACAAATGTGCCTGTAAAAACAGTCATAGTTGTCTCTGTGTCTGCCTACTTTACTATTATATCTTTGATGTTACTTTACCAGTAAGCCATCAGTCTCGAGATAACACTGAGCTCAATTCTCAGGTTCAGGTTACTTTAGTTGTACAGGTGGGTAGATTTGTTTTGCAGCCAGTGAAACTGAAACATCCATTATGATGCACAGGTCAACAACAACCAGAAGGAAACTATTTCAAACCTGCTAAAACATGAGCTCCCAGCCACCCCACTCCACCTCTGAATGGCAACACAACATGCTAAAACCAAAAAAAATTATCAAAAGTGCTCAAGTTTTCATCAGTCAGGGTAAAAAAAGAGAGCAAAAAAACAATAAAATCAATACGAAATCAAAAAGAGATCTTATTTAAGCCAGGTCTATGTTTAACGTAACTCCGTTGGTGCCACCTCTCCCCTGAGAGCCGAGGTGACTCCCACTGGCATGCCGTCTGCTGAGGAGACGTCACATCCTTAAAGCATCCTCCTCCCTCTGACCGGGATGTCTTCACACTACAGAAAGATAGATTCCTCTCCTGCCAGCGCACGAGTGATATGACCCTCTACACCAGGAGACAGATGGACCTCAACCTCCCACACTGACAGTTACGTTAACCCCTACACATGAGGCTGCTAGTACACTTAGACTGAACAGGAAGACTGTTAACATCCAAATATATGAAAATAAAAGTCATTAGAGAAGCAGAGCTTTCTAACAGAGATGTGTCTGGGGATGCATTAACCAGCATCTTTGATCCCTAATAAGTTCATGTTAGCTAGTTAGTGAGCATGTTATCTCATTATAGTAATCTTGCAAGCCAGAGCTGTGTTATGTGCTGTTCTTCTCTACTATTTCATTTTTCTACTAATTACTAATTAAATGCACAATAGGTTTGTGGTGTCTGACACAGGAAGTCAAGTGAAAGGTGCTCAAGATCGACTCTGACAGAGCAGAAAAACAAAGAATTGCCACAAGTCTTGGTATTGATGGTAATTTCTAAAAAGTCAGCGGGAGCTCAGGCCTTCAAAGTTTCACCAACCTAAATTCTCAAATAGATCTTTTTATCCTCCCACAGTCAATCAATCAATCAACCAATCAATAAAAGTTAGCCACAAAATGGTTAATTTCATTTTAACCCCTAACCTGGCACACAGACATCTTGGAAATGATGCTTTGGAAACATAAAATCACATGGCCAGTCACATGACCCACCAGGATGTTCATTAGGTGTCACATAGGGACTTCATGAGTTAAAAAGGAAAATTGCAGGACATAAAATATTGCATGACATCCGTGTCACAGTGGATTCTTATGGGTTAAGTCATTCATGATGCTTCATTTCAAACACTGTGGAGCGCGTTGATCAGAATTGCACGCACTGTTTTTGGATGTATAATGCTCTTTATTCAGCCCTTTAATACAGAGCTGCTTAAGTGTAGAGCTGCACAATTAATCATATTTAACCAACATTTTGACCTTCTCACGATCAAAGAAACACAATTGTTGGGTTAGGTTTAAACACAAGCTCTTTGTGATAGTCCATCTTCAAAAATTCATTATCCTATTTAAATCATGTTTGTAAATATGTCGTTTTGTGAATATTCTCATATATTTGTGTTTATCTTCGTATGACTTCGATCTGCCCAGAGTTCCCTGTTAATCTCTTCTTCACTTCAAACGCACGCACAAACACACAGAGACACAGACACCAGTCTGCATAGCCATCCCTCTCTGCTTAGCCTCTCTTTTCCTCTACAGTAGCGGTCCCAAACCAGGCCACGGCTCCGTACCGGTCTGTGAGTCAATTTTTCACCAGGCCACACAGGAGGAATAAATAACTTCTTTTACTTCCCTTTCATTGACTATCAGAGTCTGACAAACGTTTTATTTTGAAAAATGACAGGATTCTCCTCTATTATGTCATACGGCTGTGCCTTTGACCTTCTGACACACGACAGAACACTTGTCCTCACGATACCCAAAAAATTAAGCCCACAAGCTAGCTAAAATGAGTGAATAACCGAAATCTTTGGAGAGCTTCTTTGCAAAGGGGAAAAGTCTCAATGGGGAAACAGAAGCAAGGCTTACAACTTCCAAGAAAATGAAAGCTGCATTTAAAAGACAATACCAGAATTCCTACTTAAAATATGGTTTATTTTAAAAGGGGATTCTCATGCACCTGCTGATTCAGCATTATGGTAAGGTCTATTTTTATTTTTTAAGATTTATTTTAGGGCTTTTTGTGCTTTTATTTGATAGAGGAGGACAGTGGGTAGAGTTGGAAATGGGAGAGAGAGGGGAGAGACACAGGCCGGATTCGAACCCAGGCTGCCCACGTACATGGGTCGCACCTTAGACCGCTGGGCTAACTGCGTGCCGGAGGTCTAATTTATACAGCACTTTGTTGTTTTTTTCATGCTGTTTTTAACATTTTATTTCCCCCACACTGATGGGTGCTGTCTGTCGTTAAATCGGTCCGTGGCACAAAAGAGGCTGGGGACTGCTGCTCTACAGCATTAACTGCTTTGATAAAATTGCACTGGTATAGACAATGAAATAACACAACTCTTGTTTAAACAGCTTCATTCACGATTCCTCAGTAACATGGACTGAATGACATCAAAATTTTCAGAAGCTGCGTTTTCATCCCCCTTAGAAATGTGCAAAATCTAAATAGCGCAATAAAAAGCTGGTAATGGAAACACCCGAATTTCGAAAAACCTCTCAAATAGAACTAAATAGTTTTCACGCTCTCATGAGAAGGTTTTCCAGACCTTTCCATATAGAAATACATCACATACATGCAATGGAAACACTTTTTCTGCATTCACACATCTCAGGACGTAACGTATGGTGTCACATGACCAATTCAACCTGAGACAACATGGCACGGTACGTGTGGACAGAGAGGAGACAAGACTTTTCTTATCATCATACTTACACCCTTATACGTGGCTTTTACAGTCATGGACGAAGGTGTTGGCAGCCCAGGAATTTTTCCAGAAAACACACCATTTCTCCCAGAAATTGTTGCAATTACAAATATTTTTGGTATGTGTGCCAAATGTTTTTACATGTGTTTACTGCCTTCTTGTGCATTGGAACAACACAAAAATCTGAAGAAAAAAGACAAAATTGACATAATTTTACACAAAACTCAAAAAATGGGCCAGACAAAATTATTGGCACCCTCAACTTAATATTTGGTTGCACACTCTTGGAAAAAAATAACTGAAACCAATGTTTTCCTATAACCCTCAACATACGTCTTACACCTGTCAACTGGAATTTTGGAGCACTCTTCTTTTGCAAACTGCTCCAGGTCTCTCAGATTTGAAGGGTGCTTCTTCCAACAGCAATTTAAAGATCTCTTCATAGGTGTTCAATGGGATTTAGATCCAGACTCATTGCTGGCCACTTCAGGACTCTCCAGCGCTTTGTCTCCAACCATTTCTTGGTGCTTTTTGAGGTTTGTTTTGGGTCGTTGTCCTGCTGGAACACCCATGACCTCTGATGCAGACCCAGCTTTCTGACACTAGGCCCTACATTGCGGCCCAAAATCTTTTGATAGTCTCCAGATTTCATGATTCCTTGCACACAGTCAAGGCACCCAGTGCCAGAGGCAGCAAAACAACCCCAAAACATCCTTGAACCTCCACCATGTTTGACTGTAGGTACTGTGTTCTTTTCTTTGTAGGGCTCTTTCCATTATCTGTAAACAGTAGAATGACGTGCTTTTCCAAAAAGCTCTACCTTAGTCTCATCTGTCCACAGAATGTTCTCCCAGAAGGATTGAGGCTTACTCAGGTACATTTTTGCAAACTGCAGTCTGGCTTTTTTAATGCCTCTTTGTCAGCAGTGGGGTTCTCCTCAGTCTCCTGCCATAGCGCTTCATCTCATTCAGAAGACCACGTATGGTCCGAGCTGACACTTTTGCACCCTGAGTCTGCAGGACAGCCTGAATTTGTGTGGAAGTTGACTGAGGATGTTTATCCACCATTCCAACTATCCTGCATTGCATTCTTTTGTCAATTTTTCATCCAGGTCCAGGTTGATTAGCCACAGTTCCATGGGTTATAAACTTCTTGATTACATTACACACAGTGGACAAAGGAATCTCAAGATCTGTGGAGATGGTCTTGAAACCTTGAGATTGTTCATATTTTTCTACAATTTTGCTTCTTAAAGTCCTCAGACAATTTTGGGCTCTTCTTTCTCTTCTCCATGCTTGGTGTGACACACACAGGCACACAACACAAAGGTTGAGTCAACTTTTATACATTCTAACTGGCTTCAGGTGTGATTTTGATATTGCCAGCACCTGTTACTGCCATAGGTGAGTTAAATGAGCATCACATGCTTGAAATAAAATGATTTATCCACAGTTTTAAAAGGGTGCCAATAATTTTGTCCAGCCCATTTTTTGAGTTTTGTGTAAAATTATGACAATTATGTCTTTTTTCTTCAGATTTTTTTTGTTTTTCCAATGCACATAAAGGAAATAAACACATGTATACCAAAAACATTTGTAATTGCAACAATTTCTGGGAGAAATAATGTATTTTCTGGAAAAATTCCAGGGGTGCCAATACTTTCATCCATGACTGTACCATACATACGTACGTTTCCTCTGAACTATGATCTGTTTCCTTTGTCTTTTGTTCAAAATTATCAAGGCAACCCCTGTAGATGTGATTGTAACCGTACCAGCATGAAACAGGTTTTGAGCATCCAGCTTCCTTGTAGCGAAGTCTTGCCAGATGAGATTTTACAAGAATTACAATGCTCATCCCCAAAAATCCCTTCAATGGAAACACATTCAAAGCGCAAATGTACTTGGTCGACATTTAAGAAATACCACTTTATTTTGCAATAAATTAATATTATTAATTAATACTTGAAACCAGGACTTATTCTTTGAGATTCACTTCTTTCTAAGTGTACTTTACATTATTTAGCCTAACAGTGGAGCAGATGTTGCATTTAGGGGCTGCTGACAAAATGTCAGGAAAGATGTTAAAGGACAACATGCCGCAGCAGAATTTTTGTCTCAGTCTAGCCCTAATAATAGTTTAATAGCAGAATATTTTCAAAACTGAAAAAGAGCAGTGGAATATTTTTCCCTTTAAACTGAATTATTCTTGTGATTAATAATCATGATTATCATTTTGGCTAAGCCCTACCTAGTTGTATTAAAAGTCATAATCTTTTTTACAGAAACTGAGATTATGGTTATTAAAAACACAGATGTTCATTGATATTACATCATCTACATCCATGTGTACATTTCAAATGATTAAATAAATGTGTGTGTTGTTTTATGGGGTAGCCACCATTCCAAGTCCAGTTCCCCCAGAGAGGCTGTTTCACCCCGTGGCTGCTTGTAATCCTCTTTAGCTTTATGTTTTCAAATTAACTAGAGTACGTGCTCTGGCTTCCTCTGCTCCTCACTTAAATTGAAGTGAGAGCTGTTTTGGTGGGAGGGACGGAGACGGGGCACACATTGTGATGTGAAGGAAGGGAGCATGCACTCCATTCCCCACACATGGAACAAACGATGGACAAAACAAGCAACATATAGCTTGTAGCACAGTAATTATTAAGTTTGGATTATCTTATCATAATCATAGGAAGCCAAAATAAGACTTGAAACTGACACCTGATTAATCACCCAGTACTACTCTATACTGCACTTTCAAAAGAATCTGTAAAAAAATTAAAACTATTTCTAAAGTGTTTTTTCAGGTTTATTTATATATTTTTTAGGATCTTTGAAAAGTTACAATATGTATTGTCATTCACACTCCCTTGTAACATCAAAAAAATATACTTTAATTTTTAACTTAACATCCTAAAACTGGACTTTAATATGTATTTCATCACTGAAAAAAAGACTACTGTTTCTTTCTCTTCTTTTCTTCCCCAGTCATACCTACACAAATAATCTGACAAGTCCAATGGCACAAGTTTAAGACTTATAGGAAAGGTAATGAGAACTTGTGTGTATGAGTACTGTCTTGATTTTTTCTGCTTCTGGTCTACCACATGTCCAGACTGACTGAAGTCTGCCGAGCAGGAATGAAAGCCTGAAACCTTGCCTGCTCTACTGTATCTGAGCCCCTGCTGCTGCCCTGGATGCCAACAAAGGTATGTCTGCTTCTGATCAAGAGACAGGGAGAGGGAGAGAGGGATTGAGACATCCTAGTCTGTGACGGGCAGTAAGTGAGTAATGGGGCAAAAATTTAAGAGTAGGAAGAAGAGTAGGACCAGCTTTCATTCATCAAGCTGTATTTTTTGACAAATCAATGCTCCCATGTCTAATTTAACTTCATATTATTGCCCTATTATTTTCTAATCTCTTAAATTTAGTACATTTCTATAAGTTAAATCAAAACCTAATCATCTTTATCAGTTTCACAGAAGACAGCAAACCTCAGCACATTGTAAACACTGACAGGCCTAAAGGTGCATTTTGAAGAAAAAGAGAGAAATCAGGTGACCCAGACAAAGATGAGAGGATGATGAAGTTGGCGATGAAGAGGAAAACACTCTTTGGCATGTTCGATATCCGCCTGTCTCAATTGACCTGTAAAATCTCAGAGACTGGAACAAATGCAAATAGCGTTGACTTGCTTGCACCCCAAAAAATCCTGAAGGCTTTTCAGACTAACTCGCTCTCACAATGGTGTGATGCCCGGAGCAGGGTGAATATACGGTCTGCGCTCTGAATGGCACAATGCGAGGGAGCCAAACAGGACGCTGTGAAGTGGAGGCTCAGGACCCTCCAGGCTGCCTGCTGCTATTCAGCTGAGCCCCGGCTGCTTCACAGGCGCTGGGCTGACCAGCAACGCTACAGCGCTCTACCCTGCACAGATGGGATAAAACTGCAGTACAGGCCTCAGAGGTAGTGCAAAACAAACTAAACATGGATATTTCATCAGAAACAGATACCACGCAAAATTTTGAACATACAAAACTAATGTGAGTTTATAATCCCTAAAAGTTTAAAACAATGTATTTGTGAAATAAGACACCAAAGCCCCTAAAACAGCTAAAATCTCTGCTTGTTATTTTAATAATAGGTCACTTTTTGAACTTTATTGACAGACCAGACTCCATCAAGACTACCTGAGCTTGTCTTGAACTATTCAACAGGTCTTTAGACTATAAATGTTCAGTTTGTTCTGCACTTTGCCAGATTTGAAAGCAAAATGCTTTCTTTAAATGCAATAGCAAATGCAACCTGCCAGCCTGTCCTAAAGTAAACTCTTGATGCTTTTATAGACACTTATTTTTTAGAAAAGTATAAGAAAACAGGGAAATTTAATTCTACAGATTCACATAAATTCAACATACATCAATCAATTTCTTTCTGATCTGTGCACTTGTTGATATTGTAGCCCACTTTTCTCTTACTAATATTTTTTTCACACAATTTCAACTATGGTACGATTCCCAAGGTGTGGGCCGGGGCCCACTGGTGGGCACTAGAGGTACCGTAGGTGGTCCGCAAAAAAGCAGTTTCTACCATTTAATAACTGAGAGCTTTTCGTATCTATAAAAAAATCAGTTAACAAAAAGAATAAAGGCCTGCGGTTCACTGTAGTAAAGTTTTTCAATGTTGTATATGCTGTCGAATTATTAAAATTGAGGGCCCTTGGTTAACTTCAAATTAGACACAAAATTTGGATATTTGTGTTAAAACATGTTGATTTTGGGGCGCTAGTGGCCGAGCGGTTTAAGGCGCACCCCATGAACACGGACAGCCTGGGTTCAAATCCAGCCTGAGGCCCTTTACCGCATGTCCTTTCCCACTCTCGTCCCTGTTTCCGACTCTATCCACTGTCCTCCTCTGTCAAATAAAGGTACAAAAATGCCCAAAATAAATCTTTAAAAAGAAAAAAAAAACACGTTGATTTTGAAACAGCAAACATTTTAAGTACCAAATTTTTTAATTCCTTGTGTCCTCAGATCACCCTAGAGCACCAATATGTTATTTTTCTGCAACCTTTAATTATCATGATCAACATTTTTGGCCTGTTGACCCATTTAATTTTTTTTTTCTTCAGCTTACACACACTTGGACTTTAACAGACATTTCTGCACTATAACAGCCCTTCACACTTTATATAGGAGCCTATAAATGTGGCAGATAGCTCATTTGTAGTTTTGTTGTACATTATGAGATCTAAATGAGGTTAAATCTGTGACACCTGTGATAATTAGTTTGCCAGGTGAGCCCAATTCAAGGAAAACTACTTAAGGAGGACGTTCCACATTATTAAGCAGGCCACAGGTTTCAAGCAATATGGGAAAGAAAAAGGATCTCTCAAAAAGTGTCAAATAGTGCAATGCCTTGGACAAGGTATGAAAACATTAGATATTTCAGGAAAACTTAAGCGTGATCATTGTACTGTGAAGAAAACTGTGGCTGATTCAGAGCACATATGAGCTTGTGCAGATAAAGGCATAATGAGGAATGTTTCTACCAGAAAAATTCATTGGATCAAGAGAGCAGCTGCTAAAATGCCATTACAAAGCAGCAAACAGGTATTTGAAGCTGCTGGTGCCTCTGGAGTCCCATCAACCTCAGGGTGTAGGATCCTCCAGAGGCTTGCAGTCGTACATAAACCTACTATTTGGCCCCCCCTAACCAATGCTCACATGCTGAAACAGTTGCAGTGGGCCCAGAAATACATGAAGACTAATTTTCAAACAGTCTTATTTACTATAGTGCCATGCAACTGTGGATGGTCCAGATAGAGGAGTAGTGGGTGGTTGGTGGATGGACACCATGTCTCAACAAGGCTGCAACATCAGCAAGGAGGTGGTGGAGTCATGTTTTGGGTCGTAATCATGGGGAGAGAGCTGGTAGGCCCCTTTAGGGTCCCTGAAGCTGTGGAAATGACCTCGGCAAAGAATAGATTATATAAAGAGTTTCTAACTGACCACATTGTTCCATGGTACAAAAAGGAAGAACTGTGCCTTCCTTAGCAAAATTATCTTCATGCATGACAATGCACCATCTCATGCTGCAACTAATACCTCTGTGTCACTGGCTGCTATGGAACAGATGTTGAGCTAGTTCTTACAACTGAATGTCTCCCATTCTACACCTGTCACTTTGCTCCATTCTTACCAGGAAGCACCAGTCTTTGCCACAGATGTTGGATATCAAGTGACAATTTCAAGCAACATGGTATTGTATGGTATGGTATTCTGTATGTGAAAATACATAACATTATAAAGTATTAACTATTAACATTGACAAGAGTTCAAATAAGTTAAACTAAAGATGAGAGTAATCTTCTACTCTTAGTGAGAGTAGTATTTTAACTCCCATAAGAGCTTATTTTTAACTCCTGCTAAGAGTTAAAAGATAAAGTCCCAGAAAAGAGTTACTATAACTCAGCTCTAGAGTTTATTGTATGGTCTCACATGAACACTCAGATTTAGTTGATTTTAAGTCACAGAGGATGGATCATTACACCCCTACAAAATATTCATTTATTTGTTATTATTTTAAGACTCAGAAGAAAAAAAATGCATACGTTTTAACTAATGCCACAATTTTTTTGTAAGAGTTATAGCACCGGTGTCATGGTTTAACCGGTGTTTGATCGACTGGTGACAGTGCATTACATTCTACTCTCCTGCTTGCTTCCTGATTTTAAGAATTTTTCTGTCTTTAGAGATATTAATGATACTTGGAGACAGTATGCTGGGCAACAAAGTACGTTCACAGAGAAAAATATTAGCCAAGAAAATTTCAGGAACTACAAATGCCTAATTAAAACAAAATAAATAGCAGTGGCTTATTAATTATTTGTGACCCCACAAACAATTTCTGAGCAATGCTAATGAATTGGAAACCAAAGCATTCACATTGAAATCCCCTGTTTGTGAACAAAAATATGATCACTAACAAGTACATAGTTGAGTCTCCTGTTAGTGGTTGCAAAGTTGTTTTTTTTTTGCTGGGCCCCAGAAGATTTTCAGATCTCAAATTGGTCTGCAGAATACTGAAGTGTGGGAAGACTGCTTCAGGCTGTAGCACAGGTGTTATTCAACATTTAAATTACAACTATTTCTTTATAGATTTCAAATGTGGTAGTGTTGGTATAAGTGTTAATGTCAATATGTTTGTACCACTTTTAAATTTTATACCTTCAACAGAAGCTATAGTCTACATAATGGCAGATTATTCTGTATTGTTAAAATATATTCCCCTTCTGTATTATTCAAACTTGTTACAGCTTAAACAAATATCTGACTCTGGCTATAGGACAAATTTGTAGGTCTAAAGTACGTTCAAACTACACTTTTTCTTGTATAGTTGTATATCCCTATCCATGTCTGAGGAATGTTATTATCTCTTTAAGAGCACGCTGAGCCTACAGCTGTAAGAGCTCTCTGCTTTGCTGCTCGTCTTATTTCTACATTCATTTTCAGCCCGTGCAAAGATTTTCAGAGCCGCTCTCTGGACATTTGAAGGCACTTTCACCAGCAGCCAAACTTCCCAGCATGCCTTGTAGCGGGGCTGGCTTTGTTCACAAAGTTAACTGTGAAGTTGCTGTCCTAAACAGAGGATACAAACCCTGCTTCAGGATGCCATGAGACTTGTAATATATTGTCAGAGAAATCCGATTGTTGCATGCAAACTGTATTTACTGCTTTTAATATCATGCTGTCTTTCATTAAACTAATATTGAATATTCTTTCAGGAATCTCTTACAACTTTTAATGCATGAATATAATTTGAAATCTGCGGTTGAGAAAAACCCACTGATTTCCAAAAAGTGGTTATTGCTGACATATTATGATGTTTTATATCAAATGTCCTCTTTCATCATTTCTCCAAATATTTAAACTCAACCACTGGAATAAAAGACACATCTAAAGCCACAGTCCCCTAAGTCCACTCTCTCTAACAGATGCATCATCAAAGCTACTTAATAACCCCAAAACGGAGCCGATTTATGTGATGCACAACTAAATTACTTTTAATCCAAACACCATGGAGACAACCCCAGCTCACAAAGTGGATATTACATCTCCACTGGCAATGACATGCAGGCACAGTGCGAGCTGCCTGTAGCATCTGGTGGACACCTGTAAGACTGCAAGTCACTGGAGTGAATAAGAGAGGCCTTTGTGATTCTGCTAAGTCACCAAAAATCTAGGCCAGAGTATACTGACCCTCAGTGCTCCGGCTGGCTCCAAAGCCTTTAGCACGGCTGCGGTGTGGGGCGTTTAACTTGAGCGTTTGATCACTAAATCAAGGGCAACATAAATAACAATGATCAGTCAGGGTGAGGCAATAAAAATATCAACACCAATCTGGTCAGCCGGACAAGACCAGGTTCACAGGGTGGGCAGCAAATCAAGACCTGCCAACATTTTCAGTCGTTTCCAAGATCACTGACGCAGAAGGAACACCTCCGGTGCACTTGATTTTTAATCTTTTCCTAGAAGGTACAGCACAGTCTGAAACTTCTTTGAATCAAGTAAAAAGGGAGAGGGATTCAGAACTGCTTCTGTGTGTTCCGTTAGTCTTAGTAGCCCCCTCACACATCTGCATACTCCACATTTCTCACATGTGAAACATGGAAGGCTTGTTGCACAGTAGATTAGCCATATTAAACCTGCAGAAAGAGTGGACCTAATAAAACTAACATCTGTAAGATATTATGCAATCAAAAGAATAACTTAAATAAATTCTACAGTGTGAAATTGGTATCTTATTTTTTCTCTATTTTTGCCTTTAGTTGCATTATAACTCTAAAAATATATTCCCCTTATTCTTTTGCCTACAGAGATTGAAAAATGGCATTCTAACATACTCAGCAAACCTGGTATGAATTGCATGACTATGATATCTTACAGATGTGCAGGTCATTGTGTTCACCATGTATACATAAATTACTCACAGTGACTGTCTCGGGCCTTTTTCCTCTTCATTCAGTGACATTCTGGGTAAACAGAAAGAAAAACATTTTCAGTGTGGCAAAGAAAACATAAATTTATATCAAAATATGTAACCAAATATGCTGCCTTAAAGAAAAAGTCTGACACAAGCTTCAGCTGAAGCACCTTTGATGAGTATCCAGTGCCCGCTGTGAGCTCGTTCATTTATGGGAGCTAATCACTACAAGTGAACCGGATCACAAAGGGACAGTCACTGACACCAGAGCAATTACGTTGCACAGGTCTAATCCCTTACACAGCACTTAGGACGGTTTTAAAGGCCACCGGGGCACACTGCGCAGCTCCCCAAACTGTTAGGGGGCAGTTTGGTCCATTTTACAGCCACTGGGGCACAGGCCTGATTGTAAAGACCAGGGAAAGTAATCCCTGGAGTCAGGCCACTAAACCTGCTCTGTCCCTGTAACCATGGCAGCAGACAGGTAGTGTCTGGGTCACAGGGCAAACATGGCTGGGCTTCAGCGCTGGCCGCCAGTTAATAAAAAACTAGCCTGGTGTGAACACAAATACATGCACACGCATGCTCATAAACACATCCACATTTACAAAAAGGCTCACACACAAAGGCTCAGGAGAAAGTTGACGGGAGGACTGATACAACCTCCGAGCGATACTGGGTTTCACTTAATCAACGGTAGCCCTGGAAATACAAGAAGCTAAAGCACCGTCACCACATGCTAAACACAGCAAGACACTGACAAATGAGTCCCGAAGGGGAGAGAAAAGTACAAGTTTAAAGGCATGTCATGTATTTAAATGATCTATACCAGGGCTTCACAAACTTTTTAGCCTACGCCACCAAAATGACAGTGCCAGAGAACCGAGACCCCCACTGTCCCTGGAGGTGGTAAAGGCATAAAACGTAATGTTGCACACGGTTGCTCACATCCACTAATGGGCCTTTCCCAACACTGGCATAAAAACAACACAAAAGAACACAACTGCCGAAACACATACCATTATTTTATATAGCAACTGATTCTAAAAAAGGCTTAAACCAGAACACAAATCATCTCCATGTATAGACTGTAGCAGTGCAAAGGTAATGTCTGCATGGATCTCTGCATCTTTTCACAGATTACATTTGTTTCAGCATAAATCTCATCATGTGATTGTAGTTTTAATTCAAATGAGCTAATCTTATGCATTTATTTTTCGAAATAATGGATAAAATGCATTATGTGATAATTTTTCACTGTTTTTTGGAAAGGACCTCACAGTGTTTTATGACCCTCTATGGCCTTGGCCCCAATGTGGGGCCTGGGACCCCCTAAGGGGGGCACCAGAGATTTCAGAGGGGACGCAAGATTAGATTTTCACATTTAACTAAAATGTAAAACAACACATGAAAAATTCACACAGTGGTTTTTGGGTAAGAAGGTTTGTGTTAGTGTGGATTTAAACAAAAAAACACAATAATGGAAAGGAGTAAAATTTAAGTTATCAGAAGTTGTTAGCTTTCAACACATGTTCCACATTGAAACTCAAATAAACTTATACTTTTTAAACCACTGGCTTCTGTCAGACAAACATTTGTCTAAACACACAGAAAAAAAAATAATGTTTTTAAGTCTCTCTTGGTTTACTTCTAACTGCACTCTAAGTTTCACATTTCATCTCTATCCTGAGGTGTGTTAAGCTGCTAACGACTTGAGCACGTTTCCTAGTGAAGGCATTCACAATAAAAGTACTTCAGAAAAATAATAGCCGCGGACTTTTATTGTGAAGAGCTTGACAGAAGTAGTGTGTTTAGCATTGATTTAGCTTAGCTTTGGAGACTGGAGAGTTTTTTCAGCTAGTTTACAGCAGCTTTTCTGACCTCATTTAACATCGCAGCCTGGTATTCTGACTCTCTGTGGACTTAGAAAAGAATGTCGTAAGTTAAAAAAAAGGCCTTTAAATGGTTGTTTAAGCTGTTGTAAGATGAAGTCCTGCAGCGCTGGGCTCTTGACAAACTGAGACCAGCCAAAGCAGCACTTAGCTTGTGTTAAAGCCCCAGGCAGGCTGACAGAGACGGCACACTGACTTAGTTGCGGTACAGCCACCACACTTTGAGAGGAAAGAACACGTGTTTTTGCCTGCTAACCGTGCTTAGTTTCAACAGCAAGAGCGGGTGACGTTCAGTTAGTTACCTGGCTACACGTAACACTAGAGCTAAAATGCTATCGACTAGACTCAGCCTGAGCTGTCCGTCACAAATCACTTGCTCCGCCAGCTGTGGGAGCGCATATGCCTCGCGCGTGCATCACAACACAACGTAGGCATTTAAACTGGTGATGATGGTGCTGCAGAAATCCATTCCATGGCAAAAATTTTACCGGTGATGGTATTAATACCTGTTTACCGCCGTCCTCTAGTGTAAATGTCAGCTTTCTACTGTTAACTGGGAGGAGGTTAGATGCTAGCCATGGCAAAGCCAGAGGGTGGCTTATGGGACTTATTATTTTCTCAAAAGCCCTTAATCTTTTAGCCTGGAAAAAGCAGGTTTCTGCTGAGTATGATCAATAAAAGCACAAAAAGTCACTGATTATAAACAAACAGACCCTGTTGATTAAAACTAGGTATTTCATTCATGAAGCCAAATGGACAAAATCAAAGCATTTCTACAGCTTCTAACACTTTATACACACTGCAGTGTAAACAAGGATATGTAACATGACAATAAACATAAATTATTTCTGTATTTATATGGTTAAATATGTACCTGAAATCACACGCTTTGCCTTTTTGTTCTTTTAATAGAAAGAGTGCCAATTAAACTTTTGCACTTAATTGCTATCCCCACAATGGTGTGTAACTTTTTAATAAACATCAGTTTCTAGCCATTTTAAGGAGGCAGAAGAGCAATTATTGAGCCTCACCACTGATGGATTATTTCTTATGCCTTTTTGCCTGTATATGACTGGACAACTGAAGGGAGATAGAAAATATGATGAGAGCAGGAGAAGAAATGCACCAAACTTGCTCTGAGGCAGGGAATCGATCCAACAACCAGTGTGTTTGGGACTGCAGCATCTGTATACAGGTGGCTGCTCTGAGAGCCTGTGACGCAGCCCCCTGTATTATTACCTCTGCCAAGGAGGTTATGTGATTGGATGGGTTTGTTTGTTTGTTTGTTTGTTCATTTTTTGTTAGCAACATAACTCAAAAAAGTCATGGATGGATTTTCATGAATTTTCAGAAAATGTCAGAAATGGCATAAGGAAGAACTGATTAGATTTTGGGACTGATCCGGATCACCATCTGGATCCAGGAATTTTTTAAAGGATTCTTTACTATTGGGAGATAGGACTAATGGCGGAGGTCTGCGCTGTTACCACTTTACACAAGGAGATGGCGAACATGAGTAACTTTAATCCCAGCAGCATGTTTTTGGTGTGTTTCTATTCAAAGTTTTGGAGTTTATAGAGTTTGAAAGACGCACGCCCGGTCGAGGAGACCAGTCGCAGTGTAACAAAGAGAAAGACAGCAAACTCTAGTGACAACACTCACAATGCTGGGAGGAATAGAGGAATATTCACCCTCTGCCATGACTTCCAGTCGTCAGGTGAGACCATGGGTGCTTCCGCCATGGCAGTCCACACGTGGCAAAGCCAGTGCTTTGCCTCACCGAGTCTCCACCCCACCGGGGAGGGAGTAATCAATGAATTAGATTTTGGGAGTGATCAGGATCACTGTCTGGATCCAGGAATGTTTTTAAAGGATTCTTCATTATTGGGAGATAGGGCTGATGGCGGATGTCTGCGCTCTGAGTGCTTTTCTAGTTGTTATTTTAATATTTAGCAGTAAAACTCAATAATCAGGAAAACAACTTTAGGGTTACAGAGATGCTGTATATTCTGACCTGTTTGTTGAGCCATGTTCTGAGTCAAATATAGGTCTGAAATAATTTGCTAGTCTGTACAGTCAGTCCAGAAAGTTCACACTGGTATCGGATCAGTACTCGGTGTTGGCGATACCCAACACCTTGGTATTGGAATCTTATCGTGAAGGAAAAAATTGTGTTGGAACATCCCTAATTAAATGTGTAGTTTTCTTCACAAACTATTGATAACCCTGAGTCCCTCTAGTTGCCTATCAACTGTAAGTGAAATCATAATGATTAGCCTGACTGGCTAAGATTTGAAAAACCTTGAACACAGCATTACAGCATAACACATGCATGTGGCCATGATTTTAACACGGTGAAATGTTTATTATCTTGTCCCCTATTTCATTTTATTACATGTGCAGTTGAAGCACTCACGAAATACATTTTTTTAAATGAGACATTTCAAAGAAGACATGCTGCTTTCCCAGACCCCAAAACTCTTTCATTTGAAACAAAGGTAATAAATAATGATGAACCAGGTACAAGCAGAGTCCAATTTCATTTTTTTCTCTCCAAAACGCCTAAACGATGGTCTGGTCTGTCTTACACTTTGGAAAGAAACACATGATCTCCCCTGGCCTTTTCTCCATTTACCGGCTTTCCCTCTCTCTCTTCAGTTGCTATGAGACACTCCAGCTGAAGCCAAGGCTTCCACAATTCATTACCGGAGGAACAAAAGCCAAAGCAGTGGACAAAGCAGGGCAGACCAACTCAAACCAGCTCCCACTTAACACACACATCACACCTCCGAGTGCTCTGCTGACATACAAATGGCCAATTCAAGACCTCTCCTTTTTACTTTTTTATTGATTTTGTACAACGCCAGTGGGATGAGTGAAGAAAATGTCCAAGATTGACAGTAAGAAGTCAACAGGTAGTAGATTTGCCACACTGAGAAAGCCAGTATTCTATATTCTTCACCAGACATGGTTCAGCATCAAAATGTTTTTAAAGTAATTTTATGCTTCTAGTTTTTCTAAAAGTAACCTTTAATGTGTCTTTTATGGTGCAACAGACAAGGATTTGGTGCCATAGATTCAATAGGCTACAATGCACCATCACTGCAACATCACCTGTCTCCAGCTTTCCACCAGCTCTGCCTCGCCAAATCATGAAACATCTCTTTTCGCTCCAACCAATCAGATTGAACTCTCTGGCTGTTCTCATGCAAAGAAAGGAAAGGGAAGGCCAATGAGAAATGGCCCTTCCTCCTTCCCCTCGTATCCTACACACACACGACAATCACCGTCTGAGAAATGCCAACGGATGGGCAATCAGTCATTGTAATTAGGCTGGCTGCCATTCCCGAGCCTTCATAATTCAGACTGGAGCTGGAGGACATAGGTAGTGAGAGCCCAGCTGCCGGCTGCCACAGCCCACCCCTGGCTCACCCAGACCTCAACGCAGGCCACTCCCTCACCCTCTCGCCCCTCTACACAGCCTCCGATAGGGGGGGACCCGAATTATAAGGGGGGCTGGCTGACTGCAAAATTAAAAACTCCCCCTCATCTCCCTCACTTCCTCCTTGTCTATATCCCAAAACCGCTCCCACTCACACTTTCTTTTCACTGCACTGCAGAGTTTCGTTCTCAAAACTGCATGAGTGTGAAAACAGATACCTTGTGCTGAGAAAATGGCTTTTAAAAAGAGTAAGGGTCTTAATCCAAACGTATAAAACAGCTCTATAAAAAGTGGGCAAGTGTCATTTTTCCCCACAGAGTTTTATTTGAAGGTGTAAAGCCAGCAGATGTTATTGTCCGCACTGTCTCTAGGTGAAGAGAACGATGGATTTACAGTACAGGCATGGCTCACTCTTTTCTCTCTGGAATTCACAGCTAAACAGGAAGCCATGGCAGTTTTTTTTTTCTTTTTTTTTTGCAAAGATTCATTTTATTTGCTTTAAGGCCCTGGTGCAGTTAGAAACTGGCTTTGCCTGTTGTATAGGACCTGAAGTTTTCTTGGCAGTGTAATGAAGAGCTGCAAATTCAGCCAAAATAGACAATAAAGCAGAATGGAGAAACATGCCAAATTGCCGGGGCAATTCAGTCCAGAGGCTCATTTTTCCAAAATGATTCACACTGGAAAGAAAAGCATTTCCCTGTCCTCAGATGAACTTACGCTGCTCTCTCTGTCGGCTTTTACAAGGAAGCGATAGGGGGAGGGAGGAAATCGCGTGCACACTCAATCACACAAACACAAGTGCATGTGCGCACACGTACACATCACCACAGAGCCATCAGTGCAGATTCTTTGCTCACTGTGGAATTAGGTCATGCACATAAAAGCCCCAAACACAGACACGCATACAAACACGCACTACTTTACAAAGACGTTTTCAAAGTCACAGGGGAAAACCACATACAAGGACTGCAAGAAAAAAACCCAGATAACAACAGCCGCTCTGGGTGAGTGCCATTTACTGTACATGTACTGTACTCTGTAGTTTACACTTACAGCTTGTTCCACAACTTTGAGACGAACAGCATGCACTCAGTTCTCCGTACAGCACCAGCACAGTTAAGGAATGAGGGAGGACTAAAGGCAAGTTTTGCATCAGTCAGCAGTGTCCTGAGGCTGCTTTATTGGCTTGTCTGGCTCAGCTGGCTGACACTGTTCACCTGTTAATGCTCCTCACTGCAGGGTGACTGTCAAGAGTTCGCTCCAGCCCAGCAAGAACAAGAAGCCCATACATTACGTGTTCGTCAAGACGGGCTTTGAAAACCAGATGTGGAGATGTTGGGGTGCCATTTTTTTTCCCTTGCCAAGCCCAACATTAAATCCTTTCAATACCAGTGTCATGAATAATAAAAGGGAGCCAAAATATCAATATTACATTACGTTGTCATCCTCCTGACTTGTGTAGTACAATGATTGTGTTGCTCATGTCAAATATGGTCACTTTGCAGTGATTTACCAGTCTATCTCACTCACAGTGTCACTACTACCTGATTCCACACAGTGGCGCTTGCAACAATAATAAGAGTAAGGTGAACGCGATTAATTTGTCAAAGAATAATGTGACAGAAGGACAATAGAAGAGGAATGCATTGGGATAATGGCTGGCAGTGGTGACAAGAAGTTGACAGGTGAAGCTTAATAAGAGGTGCAACTAACACTAAATTGCAGTAATCAAATGCATTTATCCTTTAATCAACTTTTAGTATTCTTCGGCTAATCAGATATAATAATGTGTCATAATATCCACCGTATACGATTTATTCCATTGTCACTGTTTGGTGATATTTTTGCAGGTCATGCATTGTATCGTACTGTATCGCAAGTTATCGTAATTCCCATCCCAACTAAATCATATACATACAGCTGATAAAAAAAATAAAAAAATACGATTAATGGGATTTTGCCAGGTTTACTGATGCTAAACCCACCGTAAGCAACGTTCCTGGCCCGTAGTAAATCAAGGAAAAACTTGGAAATTACAACAACCAATCAATGTGTCTGTACTTGGTCTGGGACTGCATTTATCCTTTTATAACCCAAATCACAGTATCTTCATTGGCCTCTCATGTCATAGTCTAGTTTAACTAAAATTAACATGACATTGGCCGGTTTAGCTCAGCTGATGTTTAATTTTGCTGCTTTTAAGATTATCTGTATACTTTAGTGTTGTGAAAGCCTTGAATTTCTTCAGTTCATTTTTTGGATAAGAGCTAGGGCTCAACGATTTAAGAAAAAATCTAGCCTGATTGCGATTATTTTTTCTGGTATTATGATCACAATTTAATGTGCTATTATTTTCTTAAGTTCCTCATCCTATGTATTTTTCACCAACACAAGCAATAAATCATTCTACATTTAAACTAGCATAACATTAAATAGATTAAACTGGGGATAAACAATTTTGAAAAAATATCTAATTGCTATTATTTTGACTCATACTGAAAATTCAGTAAGAAATGTTATATTAAAGGGAATGATATTTTTTTTAATCTCACTCTTATTTAGATTAAGAAAAGGTTAATAAATAAGGACTGTAAGATTTTTTAAACTCTCCTAAAAAAAATGGCACTTGTGTTGTTTAGATGATGGGTGGATCTCTGCTGCACAAACATGTTATCAAACTGGTATTTTAACACATATTTCAGCTCAAAGAAATACTGCACTTTTTGGGATTTGTGAAGTGCAGTAGGACAAATTGCGATTCAATCTAAAATTCGATTAATTGCCCAGCCCTTATAAGAGCAGCAGGACTGGATCAAATCTTAACATCATCTTAGACTCTTTTCGAACCAAAAAACTAGGATGCATGCTGTAGATTTTTGTTATAATTTTCTTTTCTTCTGATTATGGTTTTCATGCATTTTACAATATCTAAAAAAAAAATTCCAAATTAGAAAAAATGATAAAACAAGCAGTCCCAAGTTCAAATCTCACCCCTGGTGCATCTCCTTTCTCACTCCCCTCCGACATTTCCTGTCTCTCTTCAGCTGTCTTATCTAATAAATGCAAAAGCACAGAACTAATTTTAAAAAACACACGATTTTTTTGCAGCATTTTAAATTATTTTTAACCTCATGATGAATACGGACATCACAGCTGACTTAGATGACCAGCATGCACCTGCTTTTCTTTCTCTTTTTTTTTTTTAATCTTGGTTCAAGCCTATGAGGTGTAATTCCAAACCTGCATTATTGTCATATAGTAGAAATATAAAACATATTTTTACTGAGGTGAACAGAAAATAACTCCACGGGCAGGGATGAAAGGGAAACTTTGAGGAACCAGGAGACTTCGCTGTCTCTCTGCTCTCCATCGGTCTGTAGCAGACACTAACGTTAACATGTGTGTTTAAATGAGTTGATACAGGGACTCAATATATCAGATTTGCAGACCTGTGACTCAAACTGCCAGAGGGGGTTAAAGCTGTGACAGAGGACGGAGCGATGTAATCACAGCTGCACTTCAATACAGACAAAATCCTGCATCTTTGTGTTGAGTTTTTGTCTAAGGTTTTAGATGATGACTGCTTTGAAACAGTTGGAAAATAACAGTGCATCACTGCTTTATTCATTTCCAGTCAGACAGTTAACCTCCACACCCTCTTCTTTGTGTGATTGTCCAACCAATGAGATTTTGTCCGTATGACAGTTAATCAACCAACTAATCGACCAACCGAATGAAAAGTGTAAGCTCAATAGTTTACCTTAGATAAGTTCATCTTTCCAGCTCTACAACACTAATGCTTCTTGCAGTCATACTGGAGGAAAGTGATGCCTAGGTTGCTAATATATGATGGTACTGGATTAATAGTTTGATTGATGTTCCTACCAATACCCATCTTGCATTGAGGTTGTATGAGGGGCATTACTGATCCAAATACAACAATTAGAATAACTACAGCCAAATATTAAAAAAAAAAGAAGAAAATTACAAAATGAAAAAAAATCTCCTTACACCCAGACATAAAGTAGTGCTTAAGGCTTGCAGGCTCTTTCTGTATGTCGGCTCAACATGATATCTACAGCCTGTGATGGAGCGGTGCAGCACACTTTGTAAATATCCACTCATTAAGTCTCACAGTTTAAATTAGATCTTGCTCTAAGCAAACATTAAGTGTTAGGTTACAGAGAAGATAAAAGCCTTAAGTATGATTTGCCGGGAGCTTAAGTGCACTCATAACTGAGCTTCTGCTAATGACAGTAAACATTTGGGACTGATATTATATTGAAATAAATGTGAAAAATAAGAAGATCAAGCACTAAAAACAGGCATTAGAAAAGTCTTTACCTGCGAGTCATCACACTGTGGAGATAAAACAGTCTGACTGAATCTTTATCTTTCATTTCCAGTGTTGAGGTCTTGCTTAGTCATCAGATTACATTAAGATATCACTAATTGCTTGTATCATTTTAATAAATGACACATATTGTGTCAATAATCCTGAGATCCACATAGCTATCATCTTGTGACTTCTACAAAGGGGAAAGGCACAAAAAAAAAGGACTCAACAAAAGTCAGAGACGTGTATAAGGCATGAATATGTTTTGATGAATGGCTCTCATCTGGTGGACCAGGATGCAAAAGTGGGTCGCAGAGCTGTTCGGTCAGGAATATGCGCCTTGAAAAACAAAATGTGGAATAAAGTCTATGATATGTCCATCATTATTATTTTTGTCAGTTTTTACATCAAGATAAGACAATTTGGGGTGTTTTCTCAGGATCTCAATGTATTAATCGCATTATTTAAGGACAACAAAGCTGGTTTTCCAATTCTAATGTATTAATATCTTAAGATTTCTAGAAAAAAACCTGAGTTTATATCAGAAACAGAGTAAAATAAACGTATTCATGCATGTTTTTCATGCTTGAACCTTTGTTCAAGTGTGTTTTCTTCCATGTAAAGTCCAAACTACGACACTTTTCATTAAATGAATAAGAGTAGATGAAATTTGGGGAAATGTAATGATCTCTTGTTAACACTGGAGGTGTCGGGTCCTGAGCCCAGAACAGTTGAGAAGCATCGTTGGGACGACAGCACGGAGGTAGGGGTTAAAATAAGCTTTCTGCACCTTTTTTATGTAGTCATTTTTTAAAAGACGTTAAAAGATGTAAGAATTGTACAGTAATTAGTCATTTCTATTCAGAAACATACAGATGTGATGACACTGACATTTTAAATGTTTGCCAAAGTCTCTTTAACTTTTAACAAGAGAGTTTTCTGTAGGTTCTTTCTGGACTTCTTTTTACAACAGCTGTGAGTGAAGGGAAGCACATCTTTTATTGTGAATAGCAAGAGAGATTAACTGCAGAGCTAAATAAGTGTGAATCAATTTGATTCTCCAGATGGAGAAATAGGGAAATACGCAAGGAAAAATAAAAAATAATAGCATCAGAGTTATTATCATCTGTTTAAATCCCCAGACATTCATAAAGCAGAGTTTTACAATTTGATTTCAGCGTTCAAATCTGCCTTAAAAAAGAAATACAGCCATGATAAAATCTAACCTCAACTAATTTTAAATCGCCCAACATAAAAGACTCTGCCATGCTGAAATGAGAAAACTCCAGTTGTTTCCAGTTGTGCAGTAGTTTTGCAAAAGCATCAGCGACAGGTCATTACATTAGATTGATGTCAGTACTGAGAGATCCCAGGTGCTACAGACACAAACAGCACATACCAATTCGAGCAGCAGAGAAAGAGTCAGTTAATTTTATTTTTTTACTCCACCTTTCTTGAAATACTCCTTTGTAAATAAACTTCATTGATCCTACCCCTGATCCACTGGGCATCCTGATTCTTGCTTGCTATTCAAACAGGCATTAAAGCAACTTAATGAGCATACAGCTCCGTATTTTGACCATTATTACCTTGATGTTTTATACTCTCTATAACATCTTTTTGAATGCTGCTCCTCTAAAGGTTGACATAGTCTGAAAATCAAATTTTGTGAATTATGTGCTCATGTAAAAGTCTTTGGAGTTGACCTTTAAGAGGGAGTTTTAAACATACTGCATCACACATACAAATAGTGTCTTTATGCTACTCTATGTCATTTGCAAACTAGATAAAAATGTCCTTGACACTGCAGCTCTCTCATCACAGCACCACAAATAAACTATTACAAACTGGAATCAAACCACATGGATATCAGCCTCTCTGTCAAACATTTCTGTGATGTTTGCAATCACAAGTTGCCCTGGACCTTAACACTTAATTGTTTATTCTGACTAAAACTAGCCTGAATGCCTCTTTCCTTCATGACAGTGACCCTAAATGACACCTGACACAGAGTGGCTCTGTTAGAGGAAATAAACCAAAAAAGAAGAACCACAACAGGAATAAACTCAAAACCACAGAGCCAGTGCTTGTATTAGTCAGGCTATAAAAACTAAAATTATAAAAACCAAAGGAGGTGTACATGGTATTAAAAGATGTTATTAAATATGTCATTTTTCCTTTTTAGTATGGCAAAGGTGGCTTTCATAGGGAGTAGCTTAGACAAAAGACAAAGTAGGGAAAGTCAACACCAAGGTTAGTAAAGTAGCTGCAAATGGAGCAAAATTTTTCAAATATAACACATATATTTCCCCAGAATTAACTTTAAATCTGCGAAAAACGTCGAAATATAAGGTATCTTAATAATTTCTGTCATAAATTTCAGCATGCTTCAAAATTACAACGAAGAAAAGTAATATTAAACTCACCAAATTAAGCTAACCAGGTGGTCCCAGCGTGCTGCCGGTTTAAAGTGTCCTCGCGCGTCCTCACAGCAACAGGCTCATGTGAAACCCGCGAGAAAAAGCGACACATCCCGGTGTCCTCTCCGGCCGCAGCTGCTTCACTGTTTGGGTGCTTTCGGGTTATGTCAGGAAAGGGTCGCTTTAAGGATTCGGCGCACTGTATCCGCTCTTAATTTAATTCAAAATAACCTCGAAAGTGATCCTCACGCGCCCTATAATCTACAAGGTGGTCTGACTACTTGTGTCGCGAGGACGGGATTACACACAATCCGGAGAAAGCTTGTCATCTGGTTCATCCGCTGCGCGAGGCAGGCAGGCAGGCAGGCTGGCTGGCTGGCTGGCTGTCCCCAGTATCTGTCCGCGCGGCTGCAAGGCGGCCGTGACTCCCTCCGCTGTTAGCTGAAGTTGGACTGAGACTTAAAATCACAGCCAGCAGAGCTCGGACTGGTAACGTTTAAGGGGAAACAAAATCCATTTGCACCCATGCTGTTTTTTCATATTACGATTTCATCGCCCTGATGTGCACGTGACAGCTGAAAAGATCACTTAAGCATGAAGTTCATGGAGTTTATATGCCCTCATAGTTGACTTCAGCAGGACAGATGAAAGTTAATATTTGCTGCTTGGGGACTGATCAATACCCCACATCTGCTTGAGTGAATAAGGGACTTCCTTATAGGATAGACATGATCCCAGGATTTTATGCCTCTTAGTCCAACTTCTAGTATTTAGTGATCAAAAACTGCAGGCACACTATTGCACAAATACATTAGAAAGGGGCAGCTGGTGAGTCATCAGTTCAAGTCTCAGTCAATTTCCAAGTCTGGAAATTCATCTAGTCCTTGGAGAGGTGCCAGTTTACTTCCTGGGCACTGCCAAGGTGCCCTTAAGCGAGACAATGAGCCCAAAGTGGTTTTTACACTCTTTGCAGCCCCTTACCCTGACATCTCTACTGTGCATGTCCACTGCATGTATTTCAGCGTGTGTATACATGTAGCATGTTGAACAACATAGTGTAAAACATTACCAGTATATCTGCACAATTTGCATAATGTGCAGGAGTTTACCTGCAAAATGTAACAGGCAGCTTTCTTTGATAGATGAAGAGTTTTTGTGCTGTAGTGCTTTTCAATATTATTCATCAGTAACAAATATTGTTTAATTTGAAAGCATGCATTATCAAAAAGTATATTTGTCAACCTTACTGTGCAGTGCTGATACATTTTTAATATCACCCTGAGCCCCTAAATAAGATCTCAAAACAGTTTGGTAAATTCATTGTTAGCTGGTGAACCTATCAAATGCATGCTGAATTAAAAAAAAAGGTTGAAAGCTATTGCTTGAAAGAAAATCAAGCCTGTACTCCTACTTAGTGCCACTAAAAGATCTATAAAGTTTTAACCCAATGGTCTTAATCAGGTTGTGGCTGCATACCACCAGGGATGCACAGTAAGATAAGATAAAATGATACTTTAATGATACCAGAGGGGAAATCCTGACTTTGCAGCAGCAAGGTTAGAAAAATACAATACAATACTACACAAATAAAACAAAAGCAAAATGAGAGTAAGGGCATACAGTGCCTATATAAAGTATTTAACCCCTTGGAAATTTTACCCAATCATTGATTTTTATATTTTACAAGCTTCAGTAGCTAAGTTGGGAGAGACCTTGCATACAACAGCTCTTGCCCGCTCTTGTTTTACAGGGGAGCGGCAAAGAGAAAGACATTCTTGAAGAAAACACATATTAAATCCCGACTAGAGTTCGCCAAAAGGCATGTGGGAGACCTGTGAACTGATGAGGCCAAGGTGGTGCTTTTTGGCTATCATACAAGACGCTGTCTTCTGCGGACACCAAACTACACATTTCCACAAACACACCATCCCCGATATGAAGCACAGTGGCAGCATCATGCTGTGGGGATGCTACTCCACAGCATGGAAGGCTTGTTAAGGTAGAGGGTAGGAGGTGCTGTTCATGCCTGATCCCTGTGCAACCTGGCAGAGCTTGAGCAGTTTTGCAAAGAAGAATGGAGTAAAATAGTAGTATCAAGATGTGCAAGGCTGATTGAGACCCACCCACACAGACTCAGTGCTGTGATTGCGGCCAAAGATGCATCTACTAAATACTGACTTGAAGGGGGTGAATATTTATGCAGTCACTTATTTAAAAAAAAAAAAAAAAAAAAACGCTTTTTATTTGACTAACATTGCTTTTGTAGAAATCTGTTTTCACTTTGACATTAGAGGGGTTTGTTTTGTAATTTATTTTTATTTTTTTGTTAAAAATCTAAAATTATTTCATCCATGATTGATTTATAACACCAATAAAAGGGTAAAACATCCAAGGGGGTGAATATTTTTTATAGGCACTGTAAATTGAATAAAATAGGAAGGATGTACACATGACATTCTGTGCTGTGGATGATGAATTAAAGTTGGAAAGTTAATAGCAGCCATTTCTGTAAACAGCAGTATGATAACACTGAGCATGGGATAGTTCAAGAAGGATATGGTAATGGTAATTTAGTATAGACTTAAAGGGGCTCTATGTAAGATTTTTGCTTTAAAACGTCCCACTTTTGAGTATATAACGGTGCGCACTTTATCCCAATGTGAAGAATGAGCTTCTTTATGTCTTCCTTGTTTGCCTGTATAAGCCTGTGGAGTCGTTTCTCTGTGAAGAATTCGGGCCGAATTTTCCGCGAAATCTCAAAGGAAGTGACGTCAGGTACTACGTATTGCGTGCACCCCCTTGCTCTGTTTATGCCTGACAACGGCGTGTTGAATCGAGAAGGCTGCTTCTGCAAGTAAACGACCGGTTAGCTCAGCCCAAACACCCACACAAACTCCGCGAAAACATAATAAACTAAGATAGTTTTATCTGCTGAAACCCGTCAAGCTAAAAGAGAGTGTGACCGACGCAGAGGGAAATCAAGGATCAATATTGGTGGAGCATTTGAGAAATGGAGGGAGCTTCGCTCGGTGCTCGGGATAAATACCGATCCAGAGATGGCCGTCTTTCTGTTGAAATGGTAAACTATCACTCTGGACCATGAAATACAATGTAGTGTTTTATGTTGTATAAACCATACGCTACATCACGTTATCTTGCTTATGAAGATGCTATCCAAACAACGAGAATGTCACGTTGCTCATTTACTGTTTTCCGGATAATATTTCATCTTTTTCTTGCTTCCTGGCACTAGACTCAACTTACTGTGTTTATTTTTTGATACTTAGTTCGTAAAATATCTTCAACGCATAATGTCAGCTATCTGATATCCGTGGTCGAGGCACCATTATCAGAGCTAAACAAGTTTGCCCTGTTGCATCTGCTCTAAAACGCATCCCATTCAACACACATTACACATTACACACGTATAAAGACAATAAATTTGGTCAATACTGCACTAAGTAGCGAAATTGTTCATTCATAGAAGTAGTCGCGAAAATATCGTCCTTTTTTAATCGCCTCATATGAACCAATATTTAATTTTGTGCCGTGTCTGCACTAGAGGTTCAAATATACTTTATTCATTTTCATTTCATGGAACTTTTTTTTTTTATATTTATGTTTGGCCTTTATTTGATAGGACAGTGGATAGAGTCGGAAACAGGGGAGAGAGCGGGGAGAGACATGCAGGAAATAGTGCCACAGGCCGGATTCGAACCCAGGTCGCCTGCGTATATGACATGCACCTTAACCACTCGACTACCGGTGTGCTGAGTTCATGGAACTTTTAAGTGTTACTTCACTTACCTCCTCTGTATATATGATGCCGGTAAATCACCTTGGTCTGCGTGTGTGTCAGCTGATAAACTGGAGGCTTGCTCATGAGCAAGGAGCACTCGTGGACGAGCAACAAAATGTTGTTGTAGTTCGCCTAATGGCCGGCAGTGTCGCTACACTGATATTTTTCTAAATCTTGCATAGTGCCCCTTTAAAACATCAGTCCTTAGAATACACTTAAAAGTGTAATGAATGAGGATGAACAAAGACACCTCATGTAAGATTGTTGGTCCTGCCTAAAGCTCTACAAACTTCATACACATACAGCCATTGGCAGACATTTTAACATTTATTGATACAATAACTATCTTTTTAAGTTCAAATCTTATATCACACTAATTATATTGTGCAATATATTAGCAGTCAGAACGTGATTACTAAACTTTTTTTTGGCACTAGGTAAGTATGTGGGCTTTTCTTATTTCTCATGCTGCTGTTTTTTAAATTCCTTTGCAACTTTGTCATCTTCAGACTGAGACAGTAAACAGAAAGGAAAAGAAGAAAGAAGTTTTTAAAAGAACAGGTTAAGGTTGTCAAAGATTCCAATAAATCTTTGATACAACATGTTTAAAAGCAGTCCAATCTCTGCTATTTTAATGATTGATAGTACTGAAATGTATTAACTCTTTAAAGTATCACATTTAGTTTATAAGTCAAATGCATAGGAAAAGAGTGAATCCAACAAAAAAATTCAAGCACACTGTCTGAAATAAAATGTGTGTTTGCCTGCGATTATTACACAAAAGAAATTACCCAACACTGGTTTTCTTGGACACAATTTTGCTGCTGTGGTATTGACACTAGTGTTGATAAAGTTTGATTTGAACTAGTAACATACTGAAGTTTAAAACACAGTTATGTTGACAGCACTATTACTGATAATACTGAATCAACTGATTACCTACACTTTGGTGATAAAAGCAGACAAACAGACATTACACCACTCTGTGACCAGTCTAAAATCTCTTTTTCAACTGTATTCCACAAGTTGATCGACTTATTATGAAGCTAAGAACTCCTTGGGCACTTTGAAATCTGTCCCTAAGAAATCCAGAGATCCATTCATTCATCTGTTATCTATACTGCTTGTCCTGTTTGGGGTTGTGAGGGCTAGAGCCAGTTCAAACAGTCAAACTCACACCTATGGACAATTCACCAAGTAGCATGTCTTTGGACTGTGAGAAGAAGCCTGAGTACCCAGAGAGAACCCTCGCATACAAGGGGAGAACTCAAACTCCCTGACAGGGATTCAAACCCATGAGGAAAGAGGACTAATCACTGCATCAGCCTGAATCCAGAACTACTGGAACAAATCCAATGAAAGTTTTATGGTTTAATTTCCTCCCAAGTTCCTTTAATTTTACCTCAAGGACTTCTGGAATACTGTCTTTGCCGGTTATAACTGAGCTGTCAAACAGCAGACACCCTCTGTGCGGCATGCACTTGAGCAGTCAAGTCTGTCACTCTGCGATCTCTCAGACAGCCTGAGTGGCCTCAGGGATGTTTTAATGGTGACTTGAGCTATCACTCAGAATAACTCTCACTGTATCTTAACTTGCACCTGTTGCATGAAGTGCTCTGAAATACCAGACCTGACAGACACTAAACACAGTCTGTGCCGACTTCTCACCCTGAGAAACACAAACAACTTTCACCCAGCAACACGGTTTCCTCTACAGCGGGGACACTCAGGCCTCTTGATGGACCCTATTAATACTAACGCCACCTCTTCATCGGTATTTATGATCATTCTGACCTGCATGCACTGCGGTGGCACAAGCAATGCAACCCTGCTGACCCTATACTGCATAGAGACAAGGGTAATAAGATTAGCTGAGCATGAGCGTGAGTGTCGTCGGTGACGTGTCCTCCACAGATTGTGCGTGTGTGGCTCAGGCTCTGTGGTTTGAGTGACTAAATCACAGCAGTTAGGAGAGTGAGGATTACTGGGCGGGTGAATGGGTTCATGGCACGGCGAGCTCAGGGCAAGAGTTTGGCTCCATACGTTTGTGCCAAAGGAAATGACATAAAATGACAGGGATGTCAGACTTGTTCCAGAGAGAACTTCATGTTTCTCTTAATGATATTTGGGAAGTTCTCTCTGAATGCACTGGGATAAAGGGTTTGACATGTAAGCCATGTTTTAACTCCCAGTGACAACGTCAGTTTTGCTTCCTCTGCTGGTTCAGAGAGTTTGAAAATTGTGTCTATACGGACCATATACAACACTGATTATTTTGCTTTGATCCTTGTCTAATCTGTTTACGCATCCTTTCGGGTTTCCTGGAAAGACAGATAAAGGACATCTCTCTGTGAAGAGTTAGGAAATGGGTTTAGAAACATAACTAGTTACGGGTATCTGTGGAGCCAACTTGTTAGGAGCAGCGAGCTGTGCCTGCCACTCACTTAAAATGCAGCGTGTCCTCTGCAATGCCTTCTGGACTACTGGAGCTTTGCAAGCTTTGTCTTCTATACAGTATGATTTATATGACAGTATGCAAATGGTAAATGGTTCAGAAAAGCCTTCCTTCCTTGAATTCCAAAGCACAGCTGGTATAAAGTCATTTTCACAAGAGGAAAACTCTGGTGTCAAACTTTATGGCAGATATAATAATGAAAGAAGTTGGTAGCATGATAAGAAAAGGGAAATAATATAACAAAGAGCACAGTCTGGGCTTGCTCTTTATATTATGGCACAATCCAAATGAAGATTGTTTGACAATAACTAATTTGCAACTAGAAAGATATTTAACCGATACCAAAGTTACTTAGGGTTGCACAATAAATCTCAATTTTATTGTATTCCAATGCAAAATACTGATAAAAACACAGCAAAAGACTGAATTTATCAAATAAATAAGAAAAAATAATTTATGCAAACAAGCAATGCACTTTCATGTTGTCAGATGAAACCCAAACTCACATCAGCTACCCTCCCAGTCACTACTGTCAAGTTGGCACATTTACTAAGGAGAACTCAGTTAACCACCTTTTTTTTCTTTAGAGCAATTCAATGTGTACAAGCCTAAATTATGTCAACCAGTCCAAGCCAATTTCAAAGGGATATTTCAGTGTTTTTGAAGTTGAGTAGTATGAGGTGCCTAGCAGTAGAAGTAGCATTCGCCTCCAGTGATCTAAGTGAACATTGCTCCTTTGAGAGGAACTTGCTGGCTGTGCTGACCAGGAAGCTGTCATACAGTGTAATAGATGGGTACAGTTTCTCTGCAAAATTTAGAAAGTTTTTGGTAAAAATGGGCCACAAAACAATGTGAGCCCAAATGTTCACACTATTGAAAACTTTTGAAGCATTTTATTTTTTACCCAGAAAGCCTCTGTGTTTTTGTCACTATTTTGCAATGAATGCTTTGGCTACTGGTTACGTGCTTTTGCAAAATGGTGACAGAGGCTTTCTGGGTAAATATTAATTCCTAAAAAAATGTTGATAGTGCAAACGTTTGAGCCAAAATTGTTTTGTGGTCCATTTTTACCAAAAACTTGCTAAATTCCATGGAGAAACTGTACCCATCTGTTATGCTGTACAGCCTAGCTTCCTGGCAGGTAAAATCAGCGAATCCTTCACAGTATCTGTTAGAGATTTAATAATGTTTAAATTTCATATCAATCATGATCAAGAATATTGTGGTTATCAGAATAATCACCATTTTGTTATAATTTACTGAAAATTTACAAAAATACAGATTCATCATTTCGTCAAATTTGATATCAAAAAACACTAAAGATCAAATGAAGCATGGGGCAGGACTACACACTATCATACTCGAAAGGGGAGGGATGAGATCTTGTGCCATGAGTTTTCGTGGGATTGAAACAACACAAGATTTGTCCTTGTTTCACAAGATTTAGTTTCTTCATAGATGGCCAAAAACAGTAACCTTGCAAAGCAGATGAATACGCCTTCCTTGTTTTTCACTGGCGAATCAATCTTGCAAAGCTCCCATCTGAACTGTTTGGGCCTGGTTAGAAAGTGACAGGACCAATCAGCTACAAGGGGCAGCACTTTCAGGTGCAGCAGAGTCGTGACGTAAACAAGCAGCAGCAAGAGCTGGTGCAGTTATGGAGGAAGAGATTACTGTGGATGCTGCTAAAGCACCAGTTTTATCAGAAATTGACATATCTACGTTAAAAGAAGAACAAAGAACAGCAGTGAGTTGTTTTCTTTTCAAAAACGACAAAAGTCGAGTACTTACATGTCTATAGTCGCCATGTTTCGCGTTATTCATCGGTAGCTGTACACGCGCAGCTTGCTAGCGACTATGCCACATGCTTTCTTGCCCTGATTGGCCCGTAGAGATGTGACAGACAGAACGTTCACCCAATCACCCTCCAAGGATTTTTCAAAGCCTCTGCCTTTTCTCAAATGTTTCCTATTGAAGCTTTACCAGATGGATGTGTGAAACACATCCATCTGACGTGTCAGGTCACAAAAACAGGTGCTTTTTCAAAAACAGTGAAAAGCACTCTGTTATTACTTCTGACAGTAGTAAAGAAATGGAGCACAGCTGATCCTCCATCACGTTTGCAACTGCGCTGACCCCCATTCCCCATACGTTTCCTGCAGATGTAGGAAAATCAATACTCTGTGAACTAAATCCGCTGCTGCTAAATATCTGTACGCAACCATATAAGGATATAATGTTAAATTAGTGCAGATTCTCGCACAGAGACGGCTTACAAAGTGACAAAGTTTCTTCATTTTCATTTTTGCCAATCCTGTTGTTTTAGATAGAAAGACACAACTACTACCCTTCATGTCAAATCGAACTAACTTCTGTCTACTTTTATTAACTTTTTGTTTGTAACTTCAATGCCTAAATAATTCCTCGACCATTGGATTGAACCAGATTGAACTAGCTCTGTTGCATCAGTGGGCTATGTTCCTTATATACAAGCCTTACAAAATGCATCATATGGTCATTACTTCAGGAATGGAAGAAGTCAAAGTCCAGAGAACACAATGGAGAAATCCTAAGATGAGTCTGTGTTTGCACAAGTTTGACCTCATGCCCATGTTGTGATATTTTTGAGCACTCTGTTCTGGTCACATCATGTCCCTATTTCACCTACTTGCATAAGCAATCTAGAAAAAAATGCCACATTGTGAGTAACTTTTTTACATTAAAACATGCACGTTTCTGTGGGATTTTTCCAGCAATTGTCATTAAAAAATGGAAGTTAAAAATGGAATTATTCACATTGTTGTATGATAATGAGATTCTAAATGTACAAATCCTTCCCGGCTTTCAAAAAAGAAAGAAAACAGCTGCTCATGCTCCCCTCCTGCACAAGTTTAAATGCTAGGTTTTGATTTTTGGATCAAAGTCACTTCAACTATTGTGTGACGGAGCCTGAATGCACAGATCTTTACCCCTTTTCTATACTTTCTCCAAACAATGAATCTCTTATGCTGCCCGATCAGGAGTCCAGACACAACATGCTTGCAAATGCAAAGAACCACTTGATATTTAGATTAAGGATTACGACTTACTCGTCTCATTGCTTTTTCAAGAATTCAATTGAGTTTCCCTTCATCCATAGGCATGTGAAATCCAGCTCTGGCATAGAGCAATGAGGTCGCCTCCGACTGTGCTCAGATGTTTTGCCTGAATGCTCCTTGACCCTGGACTGTCTGGAGGCTCTTTGCGCGCTAAGCCATGCTTATTTGTAAACAGAATGCTTTACTGAAGCTCTCCACGCTTGCCCTCCTGCCTCTGAATAAGGCACCTGTGTACAAAGAAACCATTCTCACTCTGCTTTCTATACTCTATATTTGTATTAGAGGCCTTCGTTTGCTTTGGGCTGAGAGAATGGGACTATTTTTGTATAAAGCACCTATTAATCAGTAAATTAGGCATGAGTCTGTGAGGGAATGACTTGAAGGTAAAGCTTTGTCTGTTTTTAAACGGAGCCCAGACCACCAACCTCACCTCTTTAAATGCTGCATGAAATCAAACAAGATTATAAACCAAAAACTGGCACAGGCCCTCAAACTTTTGGCTGCCACTAACTCTCTCACATTTCTCCCTTGTGCTAGGCTGTTAACTTTCCGAGCTACCTCCTCAGGAAAACATGTTCATTAAGTTCCCAGCAGGAGTTTCTACGTGGGCTTCACCCTGTCATTGATGCATGAATGACTCAATATGCGTCTGGATTTGGAACCTGCCAAAGCTTAAGAAAGAGCCTGGGAGACAATAGCAACAGAGGCAAAGCGGCACAGCCTTCAGTCCAAACAAAATCTCATTGTTCCTGTTTTCCACAGTTAGGGGGGGTTAGGCCTCTACCTCGCCCGACAGCACCCCCACATCCCCAAAAGGACTCCCAGAACCTCAGGCCTACCTCAGCTACTGCTCTGAGTGCTGTTAGTGGGGCCAGCAATTAAACAGGGCTGCCTCTCAGTTTCTGCAGCTCCATGGGGGGAGTCCCTTCATGAAATGCACTCCTCGCTCTGAGTCCAGACGGCAGCTGATGAGGGATTATCTGCTGGCAGAGGCATGGCACAGTCACCACCATAATCTTCAATTAGTTCAGTTCACGCTGATGTGCTGGATGGACCTGGCTCTACCTTTCCCATGACTTCCTCATAAACATAACAAACATGATATTCAACATATGACTTTTTCACTAGCAAGGACCACACCACAACAGAATGCGATTAAAGGTTCAATCGAGATTGATAAGAATGTGCAGCGAGACTGTTGTCTGTTGTGATGAAGTGGGTAAGTAGTTTTAGTCTAGTCTGGGAGATGCATGAAAGCTCAACAGAGGGAGACTCAGGATGGGGGTTCCGTCTCAAGTGTCGTTCTGCCCGAGCTGGTCTCAACCCCCCAAAATCGTTATGATTGGATGGTGGCAAGTTGAGCGTGAGCTTGTCACAGATCGTTGAGGTTGTTATGGACATATGAGTGGTAAGCTTGAGGTGACCGGCGTCCAGGGATCTGGATGTTTTTTGTCTGAAGTGCCAAGTCTGTATGCTGAAGAGGCTGCATGGATGTGGAATGAATAGGCCTAGTAGTGTTCTGAGGTTATGCCTGAAGCTGATGTATCTTGTCAGAAATTCGTATGGGCTGAGATAAGACTTAAGGCGGAAGATGTAAATTGGTAAAACTCTGGGCAGTCGGTTTTACTGCATCAAGTGCTAATAAGAGGGAATCTGAGGTATGTATGGAGATGTCAGATAGTTTAGGATTTTGAGAGGGACTGAAGGCGGGTAGAGTTGGAGCGATTTTGGGAACATCCAAGGAATACAAAGAAGGTCAGCGGAATGTGGCTTCTGGGGTCGAATATACGGCAGGGGATAAGTACCCTGAGTGGAGAGAGTGGATGCAGAGGCTTAATTAGTAAGAGGCGAGAGGCAGGCGTTTTGTGGTTGTGGCAGGTTTCCGCTTCCTTAAAACTTTGATCAACGCTGTGGATTGGGAATGAGAGATTGAGGGTTAGTGGAAGCTAGTGGTGAGTTTGATGATGAATTTATTCCTGCTAGATAGATCTGAATGGTGAAGGGCTGAATTTTGCATTTTATGAGCATGCAAGACAAAGTTGCAGATGGACATAATGTCCAGATGGAAAGGAGTTTGGTATGTAGATGGTGAGACTTGAAACAGTTCCAGCCATCGAGTTAAGCGGAGAATGTTGAGGATTGCATCCTGTGAGGCTTGAGAAGTTAATTAGCTATGGAGCTAATTGAAAGTTGTTGCTGAAAATGGTGGGACTGGAACTGGATGAGGATTGGATTCTGGGGCCAACTGCCTGAACTTCTTTGTTAATTATCATGATGACTGCTGATCACTGCTAGTTATCAGAGTGAATGAGTATGGATTTTCTTGACCATTCGTGCCCCCAAAATATGGCTGCAATCATGATGGGATAGAGGGCAGATGGAGACTGAGACTCAGAATCTAATGATTGTAGTTCTGGTGGCCGGGGAAGCAACTGTCTCCCCCTGTAGTAGCCTCCAGACCTACAGACAGAGCTGCATCTGAATGATTTTTAAACGTCTACAGGTTGAGTGATGAAGTCGTCGTAGAAAAGAGATGCCATTCCATGAAGACTGAAAATGATACTGTATTCACATTTCTGTTTGCGTGCATCGTTGAGGACAATTCTGTTATACGAGGAGAGGATGACTGCAGCTTTTATGAGAAGGTTGGATGTCAAAGGTTGTTTTTGTTTTTTTCTTAATCCTGAGGGGATGATCCGAATGACGAAGATGAGATGGCTGAGGAGTGCTAACAGCTGATGTTTGGTGCATCTGTCTTTTGAGATGTAGTTTCAGAGGAGTGAAATGATGCGCTGAATCTGTTGTTGAGACGGTAATGTCTGAAGGGAGATTGAGTCGAGGGTGATGCCAGGGAATTTGATGAATGTACGAGGCCCTGGTGTCTTTTCCTTGAAGAGGGCCTTATTCCTTCTCGGAATGAGGGACGCCTTATTCCGAGAAGGCCCTTGTAAAGGGTGACAAGGCTGAACTGTGCACTGAGTTTCTGTGCTTGTCAGTCAGCGGATGTAGTAGGATTGAGTGAACGGGTGCCTGATGTGAGCGCTGCCGCCGAAGGAACAGATATGTGGAAGGCGGCCATTAGAGAGGGTGTGTCCAATGTGGTTGGAGTTGCTGCTCACCATCTATGCGCTTGGTAGAGGACTGGTCTTCCTCTTTTGTCGACTCCTTTGGCATGGGGGGTTGTGGGGGTGGTGCTGCAGGTGATGGACTAGATAGATAGTTGTTTATTGGCATTGCATTGTGAAAATGCAGCGAAATTACATTTGGCAGTCTCCTCTGTGGCAAGAAACACTGTGGTCCATGCGGTGGTTAGAAATCAGCGGCTTCGCATTGTCCATCCTGTTGACGAGGGAGCAGACATCCGGGAGAAGATGCAAGTTAGGGCAGGTTTGAGTGGGGCGGCTCTTAGCTTAGCCTGTGGCCCAGCTTGTTTGCCCTGCTTTCACCTTCTCGTACAATGCCGTTGCTGCCTCTTCTCCACTGGCTGTGGGTGTTGTGCTGCTCCGCGTCCTCCTCCTGTCAGTCTCTGGGTGCCCTGTTGTAAACTCTGCGAGCTCACTGTTGGTTCTGGTATAAGAGTAGGGCTTTGTTTTACTGCTAGTGATTGAGTGCTAGGCGCTGCGTTTGTACGCACCGCCCCAAGCTATCTCAGTGGGTAGCATTCAGTAGCCTCCTGTTGATCAGGCAGTGTTCCATTGCAGTTACTGGCAGTTGTTGTTAGCTTTAAGCTAGCCAGGTGCTGAAGTTGAGACTGAGGTCTTCTTTTCACCGTTTTGAGACTGTGAAGATAGAAGTGTTGCATAGGAAGGATGAATGTGAGTGAGGTGGAAGACTGCTGAGAGTGCATGATGTCGTGAGAGGGAGCTTCACGTAGCTCACACGAGAAAGAGCTACTAAGATGCGACTGTATAGCTTAGAGTGGAGGGTGCCCGAGCGTGGCAGGTTAGCTTGGTTAGCAAAATGTACATGGTAAGAGGCCTGTACCTCTGAATCACGGAGTCATGTCTAGAACGATGTTGAGATAATCATGGAGCTCATATCCATGAGAAGGAATGGCTGAGCAGAGAGTGTAGAGGTCCAGTGAAAAGCAAAGGTGAATTTTACTGGTGTTGATCTTTAAATTTAGTGAGAAGTGGGTGAGTCGGACTGAAATAAGTTCGTGTTCTCTGCGCTACATTGTTTTATAATGGATTAATGGGAAATTGAGCTAAATCTACATAATAACCATTTCGAGGTAATGAGATTAAGGGTCGAGTGGTGAAAGGATGAGGATAAGGATTGAGGGATGAAGGTAAGGGCTGAGGGCTGAGGGGATGAAGGTAAGGGTTGAGGGATGAAGGGATGAAGGTAAGGGTTGAGGGATGAAGGTAAGGCTTGAGGGATGAGAGGATGAAGAATGAATTTATGAGGAACCAAGCAGAGTCGCATGGATGAGTGAGGTGCACTTATATGCGTTGGGTACCAGAAATGGGTTTAGGTAGAGGCATGGTCTTAGTTCCGGAAATGAGTTCATAGAACTACATAAAAATTTGGTGGCGTAGTGCTGCAGAGATGAGAGTGAACGGCAGAAAAGGCTGGTTGTACAGGTGGTGTTTCAATAGCAAGAATGTAGTTATTGATGGAAGGCAGAAATAAAAACATTTGGGTGTTGGGGAAGGGAAGGGGTGGGGAGGGAGGGGTCGATAGGATAAATCAGTAGGAAATGGAGAAGGTTGAGGATAGCCAGCTTGGTTAATGAATTGCTGGAGCGCCTTGAGCTGCTTAGGGGCTGGCTGTGGCAGAGGGAGAGACAGAGCCACGTTGCTGTTAGTGGCTAAAAGAAGGGTAGAGGAAATGGATGATGGATGCAAGGATGTATGTGCACAGGGATTTTGTGAAGCTTGCAAACACAGGGATGAGACCTGTAGTAGCTTGAGAGACACACAAAGGGAGCAGCCACAGGGGTTAATACAACCAGATCACCAGCAGGGGGAGTGGGTGAAGGAGGTTGTGGCTCCAGGGGCGGCTCCGTGACATCACGCTTGATGACTCTCCCGGTGATTGGCTCTGATGAGGAACCGGGAAGTGCGGGAGCCAGGTTGTTGTTTTGGTTTTTATGGATGAATTGATGGAGGATTGTGAATGAGGAGTCAGTTTCGTTGACGAAGATGCGCCATGTAGACTTGAATGACCGGTGGCTGTGATTGAGAGACCATTCTGGGGGAAAGTGATGTACGTGTCCATACCTTTAATGTCTTGGAGTTTCGTGTCGTACCAATGGCGGAGATGAGGCTCGAGACCTGACGGTAGTCGGAGCAAGTATGTTCAGGGATCTTGAGTTGATGTGCTGGGTTTAAGGCGGGCTGACCATGGATGGCAGGCCGGTCCACCATGACTCCTGCTGTGGTCTGAGTCGGGCTGCATTTCTGTGCTGCTTCGATGAGCAGGGGAAAATGTGTTTGGTAGAGATCATCGTATGAATCTTTGTCTGGATTATGCAGATGGAGTTTGGGATCCATGGTGAGTTCTTGTTTTATTAATGTGTTTTGTAGATACATATATCTTTATTTATCATATATTTATTTATCAGCTGTCGAGCGCTTGGGGTTGAGGCATGGTCTGTCTCTTTGTAGACTCTTAGACAGACGGCGTGATGTGGGTTGGCTACGTTTAAGTAGGCTTGTCAGGTGATTGAAGGTGTGGTTTTGGTGTGGCCTTGCTCCCGAACTTAAGCTAAAATAAATAATAACTCCATTTATTAAGAGTTGGGTTGGTAAGAGAAAGTAGTGTGAAATGTCATTGAAGTCTGTGTAAAGTCAACTAGTATCTGGTTTCTAAAAACACGTTAGAAAAATGCTGTCAAGCGGAGATCAACTGAATTATGATAAGTTCAAGGGTTTGCTAGGAAAGTCCCACCCCTTTAGTGCTGCAACACTATAAAAGCGCTGAGCTTGTAGCCGTCTTCAGCTCTTATATAAGTTCTTAGCATCACAGTTTTATTTACTACCTGTGCCTTTATTCCCAGAGTGCGTTTTCCCTGGATGCCAGAATTTCAAAAATCTGAATTTCACTGTTTGACATTTGAGCACATCTTTCTTGTAAGTATGGACTCAGCCCATTCAACTGACACACCCACAACATCCTACAGCGTAGATTATTGCTCAATTTTTCACAATTATGAATGTTAATAAATATGTAGACATTTCTAAAGACTGAAATTTGGCATGTTGTAACCCAGTCTTTTGTTTAATAAACTTAAAATACCAAATTTTAAAAACATTATCATCCGTAATTAGTACATTTTATTATTATGAACTTTTACTATTGACATACACTATCAGTAAAAGACCAACTCTTATAAACGGTTTTTGTTAGTCATAAACTCCCTGCAAGTTTAAGAGATATTTCTGGATTTTTGATGTTGGGTCTTATGAGGTACTTGGCTATAGAAGTAGCATTAGCTGAGCTCGTAGACTATGCAGTCTCTCAACTCATCTGCAATCATAGTCTTATCATCATCTAAATCACTGAATGGACATTAGTTCTTCATATAGATGAAGTTAAACACTAGCATTAAACCTCCTTTTCTGACTGGCATGGATGCCCTTAATGCAAACACTTTCATTTTCTTTGGTCATAACATCCGGAGGTATTACCGTCACCTTCTGTGAATTCTTACAGAAGAATTTAAATTATACAGCAGCTATATTTGCATCAGTTCAGAGGTACCAGCTTGAGAACCCATGTTAATATAAGTTACTTATAACTACAGAGACTAAAGGTTGCCAAAATAATATCATGATGCAGATTTGTAAAACATAAGTAAACATAAAAAGTCAAGCTTTGCCAGGGCCTTTGTCAAAGGGAGAAGAAAATTTTTGAAATGTTGTTTGTTAAATGTAGGTCAGCTTGATCATTTATGGTAGTGAGGGAATTTAAGTAATGACGGGCTTTTGCCATACACCATTATGCATATTTGTGGCACAAGTTCAAACGTTTGGTTTATAATGGATTGTTGGCTGCATTTTTTCAGGCTGATACTCATTTACACAAACAAATTCATCATTATAAGTTGTTTGCAATCATGTGATCCCAAATGTCTGTTGGGGGTCAGGAAGTGAGGGACAGCCATTAGAAAGAATGGGAACTGAGGAAAGTTAGTACTCACAGTTCTAAATAGACCTGTACTCTGCTATTATCAACAGAAAATTTCTACATACATTGAATATGATCTCTACACTTCACAAAAAATATTTTTTACCACAGTTTAAAATGTTTGCCTGGCATGGAGGTGATCAATGTCATAAATCACCCAGTCCTGCAGGCCTAGCGTTGTCTATTCAGATGAAGAGATTCAAGAGTCTAGAGGAGTCTTGTGCTGAGCTAAGCTCGCTGAACCCCTTTAACATACACAAACAGATCATAGTTTTGTCACAAACATGCTTAAATTGAATCTTTCATGTACTATCAACTAAATAAACCTTGATGATGATGAGCCGTTTATGAAAGAGCTTGTGCTTGAAAATGGCTCTTTAATGTTAACATTCATACAGCCAAACTGTTACCAAAGGAAGAGCTGTTCCAGAGCCAACCAACCAGCTCTACTGAGATGAGTCAAAAGATCTGGATTTCTCAAGAGAAGGATTTCCCGTCACAACGAACGAGGCTGGAGGTTTGTGAAACGGACATCAGCTGAGGAAACACGGGTGGATCAGAGTCTAATGACCTAAACCATGACTAAACAGTATTGGACCACTGGACCGCTTTGTGGAAACGGACTAAACGTGAGTGTTGCGGGCCACTGCTTGTCCAGGCTTTATACAGAGGTTTTGTAAATGTCCAAGTTTTTTTTAATTTTTTCTTTTTTTTTATTGCCTGAATATTTCACTACTTTCAGGACACAAAAGTAGCTTATGAAGTAGGAATGGTTTTTATTTTTGCAAGGCTTAAGACTACTGTAAGTGGATGCTGGTATGACATTATTACAGGTAAGTTCTGCCTGTTAGTTTTACTTTTTTTTTTTTTTTTTTTTTTTTTTTTACACATGTACCTTTTGATTTGCCTTGTGATTTGTGATTGGTCAATACAGCTCAGACTACAAAAGGAAATGATAACATTTAACATGCTGAAAATACTGACCCTGTGTACAGATTCTTTTTTTGGGTAGAATCTAACTAGTAGAATCTAACTAGTAGATATTACAAAGAACTCAAAGAAAAAGCAAATTGGGGAGGCATAATAAGGCAACTAATCTCAGCTAATATGGCTTGTGTTACTTTGCAGCTGCTACCTTGGACTCTCTGAGGTTAAGCTGACTAACAGGCATGATTCACTGTCATCATCAACTATTCTTTTATGTCGGCCCATTTACAATGTGAACAACTGAGGCTTCAGGGGGTGCGATCACGTTACAAAAAAAGAAAAAAATGTTTAAATTACTTTCAGTGATAGATTTTTCTAAAAGCCCAGGTTGGAGTTTTTCAGCCACTTTATGAAATACAACACTTGCATTAATATATAAAGACCCAGAGCGGCACCTTTTGCTGCTCAAACACATTAATACACATCATCAGGGTAAAACTATGACATCTAACAAATCTATCCCAGCAGCTAGAAGCAATAGCACCACTCCTACTATTAATCAGATCAGAATATTATTATTAATGCATGTTATCATCACAAGTTGATGCATGTGCAAGGATTCTGCAAAGCCAACATTTCCGAAAGTTTTCCGTTTGCATAATTTATCTTTCATCAAGAATCTAAAGTTCTGTGGTCTTGAATGTTAAAGGGAAACTGGGTCTGCATTAAATGAACGGCAGTGTTTGGAGAGGAACACAATATTCTCTTGAACCAGTTCTGACTGCTTTAACATTTCACAAGCTTATGTTGGAAAGTACTGGCTCTGATACGGTATGTCACTCATAACAGACCACTGCCAGCAGACTGTTAAACTGGGAGGAAATCTCAGGTCTTGGGGTACATAAAAATAATATGATAGGGATCTATAACTCACCCGTGTCAATGCGAAGGTTATTTGTTCCACTCATCAAACTGCAAAGTGACAGGCAGATACTTCAGACACGGAGGTTGCGAAATGAACCTCTCAGCAGCCTCTCCCCCTCCTGTTGGTCAGCTTGTTTTCCATGGGAAGTCACCAGGAAAGTGTCTGAGGAACCCTGGGAATCATCGCACATGAAAATACAATTTTCAAGTTCATTGAAATTTAAGGCTCAGCATAAAACATTGCCATAAAATCAAAATTCAGAGCACTGCAGGACAGTAATGAATTAAGCTTTGTGCATGCTTTCACATTATCATCACTCTTATTTTAGTATTCCAGCACGTTGAATTATTAACACTGACACAGATGTTCTAAACTGAGCCTAAACTGTGTCACTTTGGCAAGGCTTTTCTGAAGTGGCAATTATTTTACAATGTTTTAACAGTTCTTTGGTGAATCAGCAATTAAAGATGGCAATACTGTTTAATTTCTTTGAAGGACTCAGTCAGTAAAGGACACAGCCCTCTTAAGTGGGGTTTCCATCCAAAAGTAATGAACAAATTAAACCGATTCTTAGAAATTCAGCAAAATAAAACAAAGCTAGCAAATTAGTGTGTGTCTTTTAGTATTCAGCAAGTTTGGACTACTGAGCAACGGTCCACTTCTCGAGGTAGGAAGCTGATAACATTGTCTGTGGTTCAGGAGTGGCTCGACACTAGGAACACGACACTTGTAGCCTATATCTTTGACCCCTCTCTGCCTGGTGCCTCTGGATCCACTGACTCCAGCTTCAGTCCACTCCTTGTGAAGCTTCCTTCACTTCTTGAATCTGCTTTGTTCGACAATCCTCTGAAGGCTGAGCTCGTCCCTGTTGCTTGTGCATCGTTTCTTACCACACTTTTCCCTTCCAGTCAACTTTCTGTGAATATGCTTTGATACAGCCTCTGAGCCTTTTGTAGCTTACCCTCCGGATGTAGATATTTCTGATAGTACTCCAACAGAGAGGAGTGGCGTATGAATCTGCAGTTTCTAATAAAGTGTAGCCTCACAGTGTATTTCTTGTTGTAGCATTACTCAGAAGCTTTGTTTAAAAAAGGACTAGTGTGCTAATGTGTATCGATTTCATTATATTGCTTCCAAAATAAATGAATACAATAGGGCATATATTAATAAGAAGTTTCTGTTATACTGTAAGACCAAACAGTAGTAGGTTGTTTGAAAACATAGTTGTTATCTTAAAAATCATTTTAAGTTTTCTTTGTCGTTTCACTGAAATTATTTGACAGCCATGTCTCATGCTGCGTTCCATTTACCTCAGAGATTGGAAGTCAGAACTGGGAATGACGTCACATTTGTCTGCAAAAATGGATTTCCCAGTTGTCTGCGTTCCATTTGTCATGAGTTGAGAAAAAATTAAAGTCTCCATAGTCGCTTATTTTGGTTGGATGCAGAGCAACTCTATAATGTACAAACCAGCTCCAAAGTTCAATTAAAAGAAAAGGATGTAATTTTTTATTCTTACAATTGAAATGGAAACTGTCAAAAGCTTTATATGCTACATGCACAGTATATGGACTCAAAAGTTACCAAAGATACAACAATTAAAATTGAAATAGAATATTATATGAGCTCACTACATGGAACACAAATGAAAACTCTTGACATTAGTGAATCCCTAAATATGTTTATTTAATTTCTAAGTACCCCATGTATATATGTGTAAAGTGTATTAATTCATATATACACGGATGTATCATTTAAATAATCTCTGTAAGTATGCATGTATGTGCTTCACGTATCGCAAAAAAAGTTGGAAAAATGACGTATGCTGTTCTTGCGTTAGCCTGTAATTGTTTTTAGCATCATTGATCAGTTGCTAGCCGATGAACCTTTTCAACAGCACATTGCGCATTACTTCATGTATTAAAAGACAGTTGCTGCACACGACATGCAACCGCAGGGTAGTGCTGTGTCTTCAATTTCTAAATATGCAATGAGACACATTAAAAGGTTCTGAAAACAGGTCAAAATCAAAGTTTTTACTACACTTAATACTTTGTGCCACCATGTTGTGACGTCGATGTCGGGGTACTCTGTGCAAGACCGAGTTCAGGAGTTGTAAATACAACTTGGAGAGATGTTCCATTTGCCACTTCCGGTCAGAAGTCAGTAGAACAAGTTGGAATACGAGTTACGATGACAAATGGAACACAGCATTACTCTGCATAGTTTTCCCAGAATGCCTTGGGCCATCAAACACTTTCGCACCATGAGTGACGTTATCAACTCAGAAATGTCCTGACTGTGGACACCATTCTCAATGTCATGAGGATAAGGAAATTAATTCAGTGGAAGACTACTTTCTTGGTTAAAGTGTACCCTGCACTCTTTCACTGTAAGACTAAGCAACAGGAGGTGGTTCAAAAAATAAGTTTTACTAACATTAAAATCCAAAACAGCTATTTCAACTTAATTATTCTAAATTGAAAAAGCACATTTTTTAGTTTTAAGTAAACAGTACTCAATCACTTAAAGTTTTTATTGTAATTGCTCTCAAACTATCTGACAATTATTCTTTAATCTGTAGAGTTTTCCCAGAATGCCTTTGGGCCTGTGGGGACCAACCACAACATATAGATAAACACAATAGATGGTATATTGAACACAATGGAAGAGGACTTCCTGATTCAGAGTGCACCTTTCATTTATTGGCACTTGTCGTTGCTGGACTTGGCCTGTGTTGAGTGACATAAATGTTAAAATTATAGTGTGATAGAATTAAGGGGAACTGCAGTGGATGAATAACATGAAGCTTTGAGAAAAATTTTTAAGTCTAGGAAAGTTTAATTTAAAATTTAAATTGAGTTGATAGAACTTAAAATAGCTAAGTACCCACTACTACAAAAGTACAGTTCTTTCAGTTACTTGGATATTTTATTTAATCATTTTCCTCTCATTTTTAGTTCTATTAACTCATCAAGGATTGTAGTGTAGATTATATATCTTTACTTGAGTCTACTCAAAAATGTATTTCCACTACTTAAAAACTTTAACATAATCAGTTTCAACAATCATTTTAAGTATGTTTAACTTGCTCAGTTTTACAGTGTAGAAATAGAAAAAAGATGGGAAATTTGAAATAGAAATATAATCTGGCTTGGAGTCTTGACATAGCTAAGAAGTTAAGTGATGATTCACATAAGCACTTGAAACTAGTAATAAATCTTCATTTTTGCACACGGCCAAAAAAGTAATCCAACTTCCACCTACTATTATAGACCTCTCCTTGGAAAAAAAAACACAAGATTTAATAACTTTTGATCTCCATCTTGTCAAGAATAAGATGAAATAATCTGATGTCAATCAGTCAAAGCCCTTTGGAGTAGCCTTTTAAAATGTAGAACCTAGGAATAGGCCAAAATCCACATCATTTGACATTCAACTATAAATTTCCAACTTTGTGTAAATTTTCACCATGATAAAAGACTTTTTGCTAATCTGGGCATGAAACATATCTATATTACTTCTCATTAATATAGCTCAACTGAATAGAGCAGCTGTACTTTATAATGTCTTTTAAATAATGAGGGAGTTTCTGTGGAGCTATTTTGTGATGCACATACAAGGAAACATTTTGTGCAGTCTCAGTGAGTTTTTGAGCGTATTAAAGCTCTGTTCTGACAGAACTATAATAATTTCTTCATTTCCATCAGGACTTTTGCCGTGGTTGGTGCTCATTCTTGCAAAATTCCCACCAGCTTGCATGGCACACCCTCACAAAGGAGCAGTCTCAATATTAACTTTTCATCTTTGTTGATTCAGTCAAAGATACGATCAACAATGTAAAATTTTGGCCTAACAACTTCAAAACAAATGCGGCTCAGCGATTAACCGTCTTTACAAACACAAACCATTCAGCTGGTATTTGGTCTGAAGTGCTCAGCAGGTCATGTTACATTATAATAGGAGGCGTTAAAAAAACACACGACACCCATAGGTTGAGTCATGTGGCGAAGGGTCATCTCAGGTAAGGTGATCACGTGCACTCCCCTGGCACTACATGTCATCCTATTATTGTGAAGGAAAGCTGGCCCATATGCTCTGTTTTGCAAGCAAGTCAGTCCGACACTGACAAGAGTTCAGAAATTCTGTGACACAAACACAGGCCATGAGACTCTCCTCGATTTACCTGTGACCCGTTTTGTGAGGACAAGTCTGAGAGGATGCTGCCAAGTGTTTTTGTGGAGTGTGTGTATGTGGGCCTCGTTTGTTTTCCCTCAGAGCACAGTGATAGGCTTAGATAGGCTGGCAGACGTGCCTTAACAAGATGTGGGGCAGGCCTTTGATAACACACTCAGATGAGTTGCGTATTTTTGGTCATGGGACCGCATGAACTTGTTCACCCTGTGCAGCAAATGAAAAACATTCGGCTGCAAATTCAAATATCAAAAAATAAAGCAGGAAATTTGTTTTGTTGCTGTTTTTATGTGAATGCATGCAGCATGAATAAAATTGAAGCTCAAGCATGTGTTTTGTAAATTTTTTTTGCATACTCTATTTTGTGCACATATTTCCCTGTGAGGCATGTTTGCATGTGTTAGTGCACAAATGGTTTTTGCATGTGGCATCTAATGTTTACCTCATGTGCCCTGGCCCTGTTGTTTGTCTGGGCATTACCGCATCTGATCCCTGTCAGCTCTTCTTGGATCGCCTCCACTCGAGGGTTTTATCCCTCCAGCTGACCCAGAAGTATCTTCGCCGTTTCAGACCGTCTGTTGGACCTTCCCCACAGCCCTGCTGCGGTTCTCTTACTCAACACAGCATGTGTTATTCATCACCGGTTGTCATGAGTTGTCAGAGGCAGCCATGACAAATGCTGCCTTTTTGTTTATGAAACGATCATGTTGGCCCCAAACTTCAAACCATCATTATCTTCCACGGCTGACTGCGCTGCACTTGCAAAAAACTGTAATGTGGGCATGTGGTGCCATAATTCAGGCGAAGGAGGACGTTTAATTTGTAAAAACAATGAAATATAGCGTTCCTAACTATGTGTAAGGAATCCGGGTGTCATATTGGATCAGGAAATGTCAAAACAAATTCCAAAGACTGCCTTTATTTTACCGACATGAGACTGCAAAATCAGACTCCCTGTTTCAAAATGAAGCAGAAAACTAGTCTTAGCAGTTGTCACCTCTTGGCAGGGTTATTGTTATTCTCGATTTCAATTCATTGACCTTTTTCTTTATTGCAGGTAGTTTTCCACCAGTAAGTCTGGATCTACTCAAGATTTGTCTATTAAAGGAAGTGTTGGTTGAACAGCACTTGCTCACTGAGCTCCTGTTTGTGTTGACTTTGGCGCCACCTACGGACAAAAAGCTGAATTTTAATATGTACATGTAAAAAAAATACCTCCTGCTTTTTTTTACCTGTGCCTTTTTTGCTGGGGATAACGTGTAAAATAAAGCCTGTTTCTCCAATTCATTGCCTTTTCAGATGCATACCTCCCAGTAGATGTATGAGGCATTGAAACCAGCAAACGAATCCCTACACTTCACAACAATGGGATTTTTAACATGGGTTGACCATTTTTTCTGGAGTTGGGTCGATAATTATCACAAAATACTTGGCAAACCTCTTACTAAAGGTCCAGCCAGATGAAGGAAGACAAGAGTCTTGAGCTAAGCCTTGTCTTAACTCTACTCCTCCAGACTTTAGCGCCTCTTTACCAGCTTTTCTCCCTCATTTTAGCTTTGAATGGGAAGTAAATTGACCTTGTGGTATAAGCTACCAAGTGTGTGTTTGGGGGCCAAGAGTCCACCTCTTCTTCCTGAGCTGAGCCAAATGATATGGATGTCTCCATAGACTGATTTCCCTCAAGCACAATCAGGGACTGTGTCAAGCTGAGCCAAACTGGACCACTATGTGGAAGGTGACCATTCATGAGCATTGTCTGACTCTACTCCACTCCAGGCTTTAGATGGAGGCCTTTCATCCATGTCTGCCACCATTTTTCTGTGAGCTTTTTATACATTTTGCCTAGCATATCACTACTTTCAGGAGTCCAACATGGTTTTTTTCCCCCCAGTTTATCCAGTTGGCACAGCCATATACAGCACAAACCTTTGGCATTTTGATAGCACTTCTCTACTTGTGATGGGAATTACAGCTCTTTTTAGTGATTGGGTCATTTGGTTCAGCTTATCAAGTGGGGCTTTTCCATTACATTGAACAGCTTGGGTTTATTAAGTTTGACTCTGCATGGCTAATGACCAGGCATTTTGAGTTGATGACGTAAAATGCTGCTCCACTTTAGTTGCCTTTTTAGTTGTCATACAGTTCACGGATTCTTGTGACAGTAGCTCTAGTAGGTGTTCTATGGTACAGGTCATCCGAGGCAACCTGGATGATGTTGTGAAGCCCCTTGTCGTCAGCGATGTCCATGGTCTGCAGTCTCTGGCGACCTATTAGCAATCGCATTAGTTAGCGTAGATGTCATTTTGGGGACAAGTCCAAGTCTGCTGGACTGTGCTGGTGTAGCCTGGCGTTATGGCTTGATCCCGTGTTGTTGTTAGCGTCTTTGCTAATATTAGCAACATTAGCCATCATTGCTTGATCCCGTGTTGTTGTTAGCATCTTTGCTAGCATAGCAACATTAGCTATCATTGCTTGATCTCATGTTGTTGTTAGCGTCTTTGCCAACATTAGCAAAGATGCGCTTTGCCCAGAGGTTGTACTTCAGACTCGTTGTGCTTCAGCGTAAAGACAGTTCATCGCTGCAGTATGTACTAGGGCTGACAGCTTCAATTCGATTGGTCGATTAATTGATCGAAAAGCTTTAGTTCGACGAAGATCACCCTGGTCAGCGAATCGCCGAAGTACCTCATCTGGTGTACTTCAGTGTGATGGGACGTCTTCTGCAAACAATATTCTGTCTTGTCATTAATGTTTTTGCTGGCTTTTGTGGTTTATACAGAGACCTAGGTGTAAGTTTCAGTTAGTTTTAAAACTTTTGAAAAACTCTTGGGGCTTCAAATTGGAATTTTTAAAACATGTACAGCATATCTTCAGTACTATCTCATTATGTAAAGTACTGTTAGTTAACTTGTTGGGGTCAGGGCTGTAAGAAATTGATTGCTTGATGCCAGTGTTGGTGAAATCAAACAACAAAACAACCCCATTGCCCTAATAGTATGTGACCTAAAAGAACTTGCAGCATGAATCAACACTGATGACTGCACAATACTTTTACTGTATATTTCTTACACCCTCCCACTGCTGCCAGAGATGACAAAAATGCATTGTCCTTTTCCAGGGCCCGAACAATCACTTCCTTTGTCGAGGGACGCTCAAAGTTCAGTCAAGGTCGAGAATTTTTTTTTTTTTGGACTGTAAAAAAAATGCACATACAGCAATGTGCAGAAAAAAACTAATTCACAGGAAAGATATTCATAGAAACTCTTGGAGCATGCTTTTCCTGTCAAACCCTTTTGTCAGTAGTTCAAAACAAGCGCCCTATGTCTGTATTTCTTCTTATTTTTGGATCTTAAATGCTCACAAGTCCAGTGGGTTCACTGCCACAGAGTGGTGCTGCAGATATTTCGGCTGCATGGAGGCAATATTGTCCCTCCCTGCATCAGTCCGTCTTCCTTTAAACCCTCCTCTTTCCCCACCAAGGCTGAATCAGCACCCTTCGGTGTTGCTTTGCTATGGCATCACCACAGATTTGCTTTGGTGACCCGGCCCTTGCATCACAGATGGAGAGCTGTCTCCTCCAATGGCAGACACAGATGGGCAGAGTGGGCGGGAAAAAGATTCAAAACAGTGAGAAAATCACCAATGAGAGAGAAAAAAAGTTTTGCTGAAGTGAGATTTAAGGGGAAACAGGCCTAATAAATCAAAGAGAGCTTCTCTGTAATGTTTTGGCTCATGTTCTCATTTTGACGTTTAAAGACATCTGTGTTCACTTTTTGTGCTGTAAAGACCGCAGCGTATTTGTCATGATGAAATACATGTCGAAAAAGTAAATTCTGAGGCTGTGTGATAACAAAACATGAAGAAAAGGAAGGAGATCAGTGTAATTGGCACATGTGAATATTACTCACTGACTTTGTCTCTGACCCGCATGATTAGAATAAAACTAAATGCGTACACGTGCAGCGAGTGGAGGAGTCGAGCAGTTTATGGCTCTGGGCTCTGCTCTGTTCCAAGGTGCAAATTGGTCTGGACGCAGCAAAGATTGATTGTGTACGGGCAGGAAATGTGCTGCACACTCAGTCAGTATAATTTACTGGGTCACAGCAGCTTGATTCTTATCTTTCTCAAAATCTTTGCAGCATTTGAGGAAAAGATAATCTAATTAGTAACAGTATATTTCATGGTAGTTTGCATCGGGAAGCTTGCTGACCAAGGCTGACAACTTCTGATACTTTGTACAGAAATACCAGATTGAAGATTTCTTAGTTAACTTTTACAAAAGAAGCAAATCTATTCATCACAAGATAATTCTCCTATATTTAAAAGAAAATTTACTGTTTTTTATAAATGAGGTACTTTTTTTTTTCTTTTTTTTACATTTGGACTTGCCATTAAATCCCCCATAGATATTTCGAAAAATACCTATTACAACACTTTAAATGCATAACCCAGGCTAACCAGCTACATGAGTACTCATGCCTGAAAAATATTTGATAAAACGACAAACACTGTTCAGAAAAGGAGAAAAAGGCAAAGGTATAAGACTGTGTACATCTTTCCATACAAAAAGGAACTACATATCCCACAATCCTTTGTGCCTTATTTTATTCATTGCTAATGAAAGCTTTTCTAAGTTTCAAACCATATGATAACCCCTTTTCAACAATTATCTTTATTGTGGTGGTTATATTGGAAATTATAATGTAATATGTCAGCCTTCGTTCACAGGCATGGTGGACATTTCCATGGTAGCCAGAAACACCACCAATCAGAGACATTGCTGTGACACTCAAGGATTGTAGGTATTGTAGTATGTTTTGAAAGGGATTGCGAATATACTCTGTTTTTCTTAAAAAGAGATTGATATCATGTAATCTTTTGTCATATATCATTGTTTCACACTCAAGTGGCTAGTAGTAAGTCTAACTCTGACACTTCTGATAAGATGGCTAATGATCAAATCCACTATGGAAAAAATGATTAGGATTTGTGCCTCCACAACCACACTGTTGAGCCCTATTTCAATTCGCATGAACACATGCAAGTTATCTGCATATTTGTCAAAATTTTGGACCATCAACTTTATTACTGTAAACTCTTTTGTTTATTCTATAATTTTTTACTTATTCATTTACTTATTTACTGTATTTCTTTTGGAAATTCTTTGAGAATTAAGTTTGATATCAATGGTTTTACCTGCAAATTCCACATAGCCCCACCTACACTGCATTCAGAGGTTTGTTACAACCAGCGGCGTATGCCATTTCCCACTGGATGTATTTCTGGAGCGATGCCCAGCAGAGAGTGAGTTCATGAGGGTGTTAAATATCCTGTTTTCTAGAAATGCTGTTTGGTTTCATAAAAATTATATGGTTTACACCTCAAAAATGACAGATGACCTGTGTAATGTGACACAGGATGGGATGCAATGTTGATTCAGTGAACAGTCCCCTCGAATACTGTGTTGGTTTAACAGGTACAGTGCTGAATTGGTTCAGGTCCAACTTGACAGAGAGATGTTTAAAAGTAAAAGTTGGTGACTGTGTTACTTTTTGTGCCACCCGACCCTGTGGAGTTCCCCAAGGTACTGTTCTTGTTCCCATTCTTTTCTCCCTACACCTCCTCCCTCTTAACCTTGCAAAGCAGATGGATTCACCCGTTTCCTTGTTTCTTCACTGGCGAATCCATATTGCAAAGCTCCCGTCTGAACCGTCTGGCCCAGTTAGAAAGTGACAGGACCAATCAGCGACAAGGGGCAGTACTTTCAGGCGCGGTGGAGTCGTGACGTAAGCAAGCAACAACAAGAGGCTGGTGCCATTATGGCGGAAGAGATTAGTGTCGATGCTGCTATAGTTTTATCCAAACTTGCCAACATTTCTTCATTAAAAGGAGAACAAAGAACAGCAGTGAGTTGTTTTCTTTTCAAACACAACAAAAGTCATGTACTGACATGTCTACAGTCGCCATGGTTCGCGTTTTGCAATTCTTTATGGAGTGTGCATGCGCATCTCGGTTGCAGCAACGATGTCACGTGTTTTGTTGCTCTGATTGGCCCATAAAGATGTGACAGACAGAACGTTCATCCAATCACCCTCTGAGTTTTTATTCAAAGGCTCTGCCCTTTCCCAAACATTGTATATCGAAGATGGATGTGTGAATGTCTTCAAGACATTAAAGGCTGCATGACCTGAGCATTTTAAATTTTAGTAAAAAGAAAACTGATCATGAAAACTGAGAATGCACCTCTCAGGGGCCTTGATCTCCTATTACCTTATGTTAAAGTCGCAGTTTTCAATCTTGATGTAAAGGTTGACAATTGTTTTGAAAAATAAATTCTGTTTTTAAATCCAGTTTTCATCATCCAAGGCTTTTATCGGAGATTAAATCAGTTTAATCTTTAGCAACTTCACTGGAGATGCTGATGCTTAAATCAACTTAAAAATGAAACGCAACATCATCCTTTAAAAGTTAGTTGCAGTAATCTGATGTGGAGGTAAACACTTTGTCTCTACAGGTGTAGTTGGTTTTTAAGCAGAGTAAAAGTTAGTTGAGTGTTGTGTTAAAAAAGACTGTGACCATACAGGGGAGACCCCTAATGAAATGCAGCATAGTTATTTAAAAACACTGCAAGGTCTGAAAAGTTTTCCTCCATGCAAACCATGGACATGAATGACATGTCCTCACAGGGGAATAATCAGATCGCTCGGTGCATTCATGATTATTATTCAGTTTGTGTAAGTGGCGTGCACCTCTGTGTATTCCAGACCTTTCATGCGCTATGAGAGGGGACAGTTTTGACGATTCATTCCGGTCCAGATCGGCCTCAGATTGTACAATTAAACGACATATTTACATATGTTTGATGTTTAAGTGCTTTGTGTTTTATGTTCAAACAGTAACAGGGTACAGTAATGCATTTTGACTGGAAGCAGTGGGCACAATGTCTATCTTTGATCAGGCTCTTTTTGAATCCTAATCGGGGTACTGTTACTGTACAGTGATACGCCTGGTGGGACCGGGAGCGTGGGGTGTCCGAGCCAGACGCTGTTTCAATCACACGGCAGGGCTGGAATTGGAGGAGATGTGTTCCTCTGAATCTAGAAAGTGGTGTGCAATCAAGAGTCAAGAAGCCCCCCCACCTCCCACCTCTCCTCCTTTACACACTCACTCACACACATGCACTATCCAGTCAGCAATCCAATCCAGTGTAGTGTTGGCTGCAGTCAGGAAGTGCTAATGAAGTTATTAATGATATTCATGTGTGCAGTGGCGTGCAAGCAGAGCCCGGGCCTCCATTAGCCAGCTGGTAGATCTGTCTCAGCTTTAGTTGATGGTGATTAATAAAGTGTGGGAGAGAAGGAGGAGGGAGAAGCTGTTTTCACACATGCACTCCTGCAAATTCTAGAAAATTTCAGGCAGACTGTCCCTGAAATCTCCAAGTTGGTTAACCACTAAAGGAGCGCTGGTTTCAGGAGGCAAGATATCAAAAGAATGATGGGTACAGTACCTTTAAGAAGTTTTCAACCCCTTGGATTGATTTTACGAATCTGTCATGGTCACTATAATTTTGCGCTTTCTCTTTTAAGGTCAATAGGGGGCGTTAGGGCGCCGCCCCCCCCATGACTCTCCAAAAAGAGAGGACAGATCTTAAGTTCATTGAATAATTTTTTAAACATTTACTTTAAATATCAATAAATGTAAATAAATATAGATAAACTCTATCATGCACTGCATCAAGATGATTTATTAAGAGATCAAAATGTACAATGTGCAATAAATAAGTTAATTACGAACGTTCTAAGCCTTGCCTTTACTTCCTGTTCACTTATTTCCTCCCTGGGGCGCAGGGCTCCTGCACCTGGAGCCTTCCATTCACTGCCATTTTAAGGCTGCTCGTGTGCATTCACTCCTCTTCAGTAGAAGAGATAGGAGCCCCCTGGGCGCAACATGACAGCGCCTTTAAGGGATTACCACTAACCACTCGACAGACGCCAACAGGTGGCAGCAGAGAGATACGCTTCATAATTTGAGACACACAGAGGAAGTCCTGCACCGTCGGGGTAAATACTGGCTTTCTGCCAGGTATTGCGCCTGCGTTTGTTGTTTAGCTCATCAAGAGATGCCAGGAAGACAGTGAAATGCAATAAGAAAACTCAGTGGAGTGTTTAAGAATAAGGTGTTTTGAGACGAGGACAAAGAAGAGCTTGGACCTGACTGGCCAGATATCAGGATGAAGCAACAAAGCTGTAACTAATATTAAGAAGTAAGTAAATCAATCAATCAATAATAGTTTAGTGGGTTTAAGCATTTTTGCTGCATTCAGGTCTGGTATATATATATATTTTTACTCAACCAGTCACTATTGAAGCAGTGACTACTTGCACCTTATGCCTTCTGTAAATTTTTCTATTTAAAATAAACATTCAATCGGCTCTTTAACATAATTTTGTCATGTATTGAGTTGATAATGTGTGATAAGTTAAAAATTTAAGTTGACTGTGATAAGAGCTAGCTACATGTGGCTGCTGATGACCTTTATCATAGCCATCTTATTTTAAAATTTGTTCACCAACCAAACAAATGCAGATGTAAAAAAGGCATATTAATATAACTTAACTCTTGTTGTAGTAACATCTTTTGATGTACCTTACACACATAACTTATCAAATTGGGATTTTTTTGTAGCCCCCCCTGAAAAAAATGCACCAGTCGCCACTGCTAACAGGCTAACAGCAACTGTGAGGATACCAATATGAGAGGCCACCAAGACACCTATGACTACTCTGAAGGAGTTACAAGCTTGAGCAGCTGAGATGGGAGAGACTCTGCATACAACTGGTCCCCAGGTTCTTCACAAGTCAAAGCTTTATGGGGGAGTGGCAAAGAGAAAGGCACTGTTGAAAAAACTCATTAAATCTTGACTGGAGTTTGCCAAAAAGCATGTGGGAGACTCCATGGTCAAGTGGAAGAAAGTTCTCCCAATGGTGTTTTTTGGCCAACAAGACGACCACAAACACACCATCTCCACTGTGAAGCACGGTGGTGACAGCATAATGCTGCAGGGAGGCTTTTTGGTAGCCAACCCTGGGAGGCTTGTAAAGGGTGAGATGAATGCAGCAACATATAGGAAAATCCTGGAGGACAATCTTACTCAGTCTGCAAGAGAACTATGGTCATGGAGAAGATTTATTTTCCAGCAAGACAATGACCCAAAGCATCCAGTGAAAACTACACAGATACGGTTCAAAGACAACAGGTGGATGTTACAAAGTGGTAAAAGTCAAAACTTAGACCTCAATCCAAAAGAGAGTTCCTGTGCAACCTGTATAGCTAATGATTGATTTATAAAATCAATGAAAGGGTAAAACATCCACGGGGTGAAATTTTTTTTTATTGGCACATATATAAAAAAAGACATTTGATTCTCCATAGAGAAAGTAGATATATTCTTTTCAAATATAAACATTTAGTGATGAAAAGCTGAAAAAAATTAGATTAAATGAAAATTAAACATAAAAAGAGTTTTTAACAGTAATAATAAAAACAAGCTTTATCTGTGTTTTTGAAAATGGTGCTTGAAATAACCCCAATAACATTGTTGTCAAGAGCAAAAAATAAGCTGTTTGGGATGTAACTATCAAAACTTCACAGTACAATAATACAACAGTACAAGTTCACAGTGATGTTGGCATTTCTTAAACAACAATTTGATGATTCAACAATTTGAATCTTACAATAAGTGTGAAAAAGGTGTGCATTAGGCTATAATGACATTGCCCATCAATGCAACATATAATTAAACGCACAGTACTTACCGTATCGTCTAAAGAGCAAAAAGAAGATATTGGTGGAAAAAACCTTAATGACCACTTTGATCAAACCAGTTGCCTTCCAGTTACAGAGCATTATTGTCATCACCTTGCAACCTTGCTTGCAGTGATATATTTCCTTGGGCCTTCTCACATCAGCTTTTCCTGCTTTCATACCAAAAATTTACCAGGCATATGCTGGTTCAGCTAGTATCCTTTCAGCTACCCCTTCAACGAGGCACAGGATCCAAGGTCTTGCCAATGATATCAAAAGATGTGCTGAAGAGAAGTTGTCACAAAGGAGTCCAGTTTGTGCATCTGGCCATCATCAAGAGTGTAATAAGACCAGAAGGACCAAAAACTTTCGGATGCATGCTCAGATACCGGTAACACCACACTGACTTCCTCAGCGAGTCCATCGCTCCATGCCTGAGTCCGAGTCTGCAGTTGACCTCAGCCTTGCAGTCAGCAGATCAGTGGATTACACTGCCAAGGTAGGCAACCTGCTCTACAACTTCCACCCTCTCACCATTCACAGGAAAAAATCCAGGAGGGAAGAAAAATGTACCTTTTTTGGGGAGTTTCGTGACCTCATCTCTGTGGTTCAAGTCCAGCTCGCACACAGAAATGGTAGTGCCCCTGAAAGACAAAGTAAGTGGGCTCTTCCCAATTGTTATATAACCATATCAATCAGTAATGGATTAGCAGAGTTAGCACTAGCCTCCTGGCTAACACTCTCCTCCTTGGCCTGGCTCCAGTCAGCTTTGGGGCTTAAAGTTTGCTACAGGTCTTAGCATGGCAGTACAGACTGACATTACTGTCCTGACAGTTCATTTGTTCCAGTGACAACATAAATATCACAAAAATAAAGGCTAAATCTAAAGGAAAAAGGGTTTACATTTGGAAACAAGGAAAAGTAAATACATTGTATATTTTTGTTGCTTGGTGAATATTCAAGTTTAAAATCAAAGGAGAGAAAATGAAGCAGGAAAATACAACTTATGAATGCCTAAAAAACTGGAAGTGCAGCCACATATGATATTGTGATGAAGCTCCAAAAAAAAGTGGTAGTTGTTCCAGGTTTGATTATTTGATGTGGTTTAGAATTGTGTTTGTTATAAGTTCAGAGGTTAAACCACACCTATCACGGCAGACTTACTTTTTCTTTCAGGGTTATGTGATCAGATTCTGTGCACCTCATCTGTGCTGGTCTTCTCTGCAGGATTAAAACATCCAGGGTGTTTACAGTTAGCATTTCTAGCCGTTTTCATCGCTCCTGCAAAAGATGGCAGCAATTAAGATGGCGGAGAGACTCAGGAGGGGGACAGTCAGACCCCGACTCCATGCAGGCCAGATCCACTACTCTGGGTTGCTGGATCTCCTCGCTCCCCGCTGCTGCCTCAATGCTTGTGCAACAACTCCCTCTGCTGGGAGTCTATGCTGGTCATATTTAAGGACTGGAGTCAGTTTAATCTGACTTCTGCAATGTTTAATGCCTAAAAAGAGCCGATCCATGGTCAGACTCTCTTTTAGCAACTTTTTCTGCCTGTTTTGTGCTCAAGTCTGCCTCTCTTAGAGTCCATGTCTCTGCAAATATTCAGTATAAACTCTAGTTAAGCTTCTTCCTCTGTACTTTTGTGTTATTTTTGTTGATGGTTGAATAAGGGAGGCAGAAAGTAGAAGCCACAGGCTCATTGTGCTGCATTTTGTGCAGCATACTTTGTCTCCATCTACTGGGAGGACTCGGCTGTCACTTCAGTTTCTCAGTTTTGTAAATGTCTTCTTAGGGCAGCTAAAAAAGGCATCAACATGTGGATATTTTAAAATAACTTGATGTTAAATATGAAGGTTTAAATCATGTCAGCGATTCTCAGGAATACTGGGCAGGAGAGTTACTATGTCAGAGAGAAAAATGATCTGTACATGATAATGAGCGCTGTATAAATTACAGCAAAAATGCTCATTTTTAACAGAATCTTTGAGAGAAATCACACATAGATAATAATATACTAGACTGATCCTTTGACATATTGCTGTGATTTATCATACCACCCACAGACGGGCAGAGATTCCTAAAGACATCATCATTAGAATGGATTCCTGATGACAGCGGTCAAGTTTGAATATCATACCGGAGTGCCAGGATCCAACCACCCCTTTACCACCAGTATATCCCTCAATACATTTAATCGCTTGGTTATGAATGATTTATCTGTCGGACTGCGTGTGGCGCCAGCACTGTGCACGTTTGGGAGCTATTATTCCGTTCAGGCCAAATGATGATAAAGGAAAGACAAATTTATTGCCCTAGAAAAAGAGGGAATTGCATTGTCCACATTCGCCACTTTCTGTGAGTTTTCTGCACGTCTGCGTCTCTGCCAGCAAGCGCTCGCTACAAATTCCACTGTATTCCAGTAAGTGGTGTCAGACAGCTTTCCTGGGCTTAACGGGAAATCTGTCTTTTGGGGTGCAAGATTATAACCTCTGCAAACCGCTGGTCAATGGAAAAGTCCTAATCCACTCAAAAGGCCAACCACTCCCGGGTGTAATATTGGCTCGGGGAGATACGGAGGTAACTGATTCGACCAAAAACAAATAAATTCTGTGAAGAATAAAATAAATTGTCAGAAGAACAGCATGTGGGGAACGGAAGACCATTACACTCTCTTGTTTTCTTACAGTCACTTTTGGTTACGGCTGAGTTTTGGAGGTCAGAGAACGCCGAAGCTGTAGAGTTTCAGATCACTGCAAACCCATTGACATTGCAACATTTATACGTGTTCATTAACTCATTACAAATTAAAACTAGAGTCAGGCTAACATCTTCCATATAAACGTCTTTTATGAGATTATTCCCACTTATAGCAGCCTCTCATCAAAGCCGATAATGACTTTTACTCCCGCTCTCGGCCTAAATTTTATAAGACAGTCCAAACAAAAGAGATGTCTTTGAATCCTCCAAGAGAATGCATGCAGTAAAAAAGTGTTGCACCGCAGCAAAATAAAACCAAATGCGATCCCTTTCATGTCCCTGCAGCTTTGGTTTATGACTGGGTTTATGCTTCAACTGAAAATATCATTGACATGCTGGTGGAGGCTGAGGTAATGGCTCTTCTTCTGTGTCCGCCAGCCGCTGTTGTCATCTTCACCCAAAATTCTGGCACCAAACAGAAAGGCTACGAGGAAGACGAGAAGAGGAAGAAGAAAAGGGAAGGAGACACCAGTTACAGCAGCTACAGTCCAAAATCAATGGATCCCTTAAATGCCCTTTGACTTCTGCTGTCAAACAACCCAGAATGCTCTCTGTTTTCACTTCCAGTGGAGCTCAGCCTGCCTGCAGGGAGCTCTTGGTTTGGCAGCTCAAGCTGTCACTCTTCTTGTCTCCACGGAAATGTCTTCTTCCTCTTCATGCTGAGGGGAAGCTCAAGGGCAGACAACCAGACCGACAGACAGACAGACAAACCGCAGGCAACCCATGTAGCGCTCGCCCTGGAGTTGAAATAGCAGTCACTTCTCACAGGAAGTCATTGCTCACTGGGATGCTTCAGCGCTCAGACACAACAAAGTGGGCTTTTACAGACCCAAACAGGACAGGGAGGAGAGAGCGGGGTTAACCGGAGGCCAGGGGCAGGATGAGAGTTGAAATGGAGAGTGTGTGTTGACTGTGCATGCAAATTGTGTGGGATTCATGACCTTAGAAGAGCCTTGAAAGACGTGAAGTCGAAGCAAACAATCTTAAAAGGCACATGGCCTCAGATGATGTTTTCATTCAACATTTTTGCAAGACAGCCATTTTTCTCTGACGTCAGACTCTGGGTGGGAAGCTCAGATGCTGTTAGCATGCTGTTAGCATGCTGTACTGCTGTATTCTAAGTCATCAAGTCCGAAAGGCTTGACACTTCACCAAGTCTGAAGTGTCAAGCTGCTGAGCTCCAGGAAGTAGCTGGATACATGTCAAAGTAAAACCAGTTTATTACTATGTAATGTCAATTAAACAAAAATATGTGAGGTAAAATATGTGACTGCATAAATATTCACCCCCTTTAAAGCGTCTGACCTAATTCAACAGAGATCAAGCCAATTGGTGCTCATAGTCTCATAAATGGAGATCACCTGAATGCTATGAATGTGTTCCCAGTGATTTTAGTAGGAAGACACCTTTGTCTGGAAGATCCAATCACTGGTTAATCAATGTTCATTGCTACCATTACATCATGAAGAAAAAAGAACACAAGCAACTCAGAGAAAAGATTATTAAAAAGAGTATAAGCCAGGTGATGGATACAAATAATTAACAAGGCACTGAACATCCCCTGGAGCTCAGTTAAATCCATCATGAAGAATTGGTAGGAAAATAGCACACGTGTAAACCTGCCTAGATCAAGCTGTCCTCACAAACTGAGTGACCGTTCAAGAAGGAGACTAGTCGAAAGAGGCCACCAAGACACCTGTGACTACTCTGAAGGAGATACAACTTTTTGGCCATCAGATAAGATGCTTTGTTTGGAAGATACAGCACACTGCATATCATCACAAACACACCATTCTCACTGTGGTATGGGGATCATGCTGTGGCAGCATCATGCTGTGAGGATGCTTCTTGCATCCAAGGCTTGTAAAGCGAGAGGGTAAAATGAATGCTGCAAAATATATGAAAACCCTGGAGGACAATCTTTATCAGTCTGAACTACGGCTTGGGAGAAGATTAATTTCAGTAAGGCAATGACCTTAAGCATACAGCGAAAGCCAATCCAATAGATTATTTGTGGCTGGACTTGAGAAGGGCTGTTCACGCCTGATCCCTGTGCAACCTGACAGAGCTTGAGCAGTTTTGCAAAGAAGAAAGGAGTACAATTACAGTGTCCACATGTGAAAGCCTGATTGAGATCTATGCACACAGACTCAGTGCCATGATTACAGCCAAAGGTGCATCTACTCAATACTGACTTGAAGGGGGTTTATATTCATGCAGTCACTTATTTCACAATACATATTTCTATCTAATTGACATCACTTTGTAGAAATCTGTTTTCACTTTGACTATTTAAGAGGTAACACTTCAATTTTTCAGACCTTTTAAAAATCTCTCAATCTGAAATTGACATCCTCAGAGCAGACAAAACCTTTACACACCCCAACATTTTTAGAAACCCATAATAGGGACAAGAGCCTGGGCCTCAGATTGTGAGTGAATGATGTAAATGTTGAGTATCTGACAATGGCAAAATCCTTTAAAAGCTTACTTATTTATGAGAAAATCTAAAACAATTAATTAAAAATTGTCAAACACATCAGGACATGTTCCAAAGTAAAACACTATATTTGACAGCCTTTCAGTTAACGTTAGACGAAGGCTAACATTAGCATTCAGCCGATTCTAAACTAATATTATAATTGACTGGTTTGCATACCTTTTCTGTTTTATAGCATACCGCCTTCAAGAAGTTATATATGCCATCAGCCACTCTTTATGAACATGAGCTAGGTAGTAACTGAATACTAACATTTAGGCTAGATTTTCATTATTTGATCAATAGGCTGATGACATGAATAATGGCACTTAAAAAGACTATAGATTTCACCATCTACAGCCCAGAATATCACCAAGAGTCAGAGAATCTGGAGAAATCTCTATAAGTAAGGGGCAAGACCCAAAACCAACACAGAAGCCTGTGACCACTGACACCTCAAACAGCACCCCATCAGTCCGTGATGGATATTGCGACATAGGCTTGGAAACACTTCAGAAAACCATTGTCACTTAACAAAATTTGTCACTGCATCCAAGTTAAGTCTCTACTGTGCAAAGTTAAAGCAATATCTACAACATCTAGAAACACTGCTGGCTTCTCTTGGCCTTTGCTCATCTGAGATAGACTGACCTAAAGTAAAAAAGTGTGCTATGATCTAATGAGCATACATTTCAAACTGATATTTGAAATAATGGCTATCGAGGACTCTGGGCAAAAGAGGAAAGGACCATCCAAACTGCTATTATGGCAAAGTTCAAAAGCCAGCATTTGTGATGGTGTAGGGGTGTATCTGTGCCCATGGCATGGGTACTTTGCACATCTGTGAAGGCATCATTTATACTGAGATTTGCACACAGTTTTTGGAGCAAAATACGCCTCCATCTAGAGGACATCTTTTTCAGATGTATAGTGTATTATGAGGTGCAAAATACAACTACGAAAACTATAACCTGTTGATCAACTTAAGAGGGTGAAAGAATTCCACTTTCATTGCTTCAGTTACCAGTGTCTAAGCTCTCCAGGGCTGCCGAAAAAGGCAGTTCAGTCATGCCTGATGCCATATATTTTACTGTTTTATTGCAAAATGTTTTATTTGGAGAAGGCTCTGCTTAAAAGATGCTCCCTGGGTTAGTCAAGCAGCTTGCTTTGATTTTCCAGGGAGTGCATAGCTAGAAACCCCCAAATAGAAAGATATATTTAAGACACTGCTATTGAATACAATAAAATTAGTTCAAAAGCAATTAATCAATAGTAGCATGAATCTAAATATGAGTGTGCAATAGCTTTATGCAATAAAGGAGGAGGCTGGGGTGGAGGAGGTTTAGGCTTGCCAGCATCAGCGTGATGCATCAATATGTATGCAAGCAGGGATCAGTGAGAAGGATGTAACATTTAAATGGACCGCTGTTTTGAGAGAAAGAGATGTGATTGGCTGTGGGAGCTGGGAGGCGATAATTGGGATTGGCCGATCATGGTTGGGTGTATGACTTCTGTCCTGCATGAACTAACTCTAAGCTTCATTCAGTGGATCCGGAGGAATAAAAACAATACCACTTGGGCCTCAAAAACAGAGAGCCTACTGGGCCTCAGCTGAAGAACCAGCAAGAGGATGAGTTCAGGAGTGGATGGCACCCAGGGGTTAAACCCGGGACATCGAGGTTCACGCTGACCCCTCTGGTGATGTCGTGGACTAATCAGCGAAACACTGAGAGAGAAGGGTGCCCACTTGATAACCCATAAGGTGCCATCATCCAATGGACCATTCTGCAAGTCTCATGTATCCAACCAAGGATCCTACATACCAGTTCAGTCCTCAGAGGGTTACAGGGTGATTTTAGGAGATAAAGTGATGCAAAACAGCAGTAAACGTGCTACTGTCCCAGCTTAAACATTATTCATTAAGGCAATATGAGTGGTTGAAAACTGTCATTTGAATGGGTCATGAGTTCTCATCAAGGAGGTGGTGGTAGGAGCAGAACACAACACATGATAACATCTAGGCTTCCAACCCAGATAAACTGTCAGTGTCTTCACACCAGCATCCCCACACTAGTATCTTTAACTTTTATTGTTCCTGACAATTTAAGCTTTTCCGATTCGATCCCAGAACAATTTGAGTCCTAGCATTTCCTCTCCTCTGTTTCCACTGTCCGACCTCTAAGCCCTACGAGAACCTCCCCAACCCAATTTAGATGTCAGATTACTGTTGTGGAGTCAAACAGGCAAAACAAGCCGTGTGTGTGGCTGTGTAATGGATCCATCCAAACATTCCTTTGTGTACTTGAGGCCCCTGTGAGGTTCAGTGTGTGGCTGACACAAACAAAGAGAACCTGTGTTTGACGAGCAGCTCTGATGCCAGGCTCAACCTGAGGCTGCCAGAGAAGCCCAGGACTCTCTGAACCCACCTGAGGATGGGGGTCCAGTTCAGGCGTACAATACAGACACAAATCACAAAATCAGAGTTGTCTCATATGTAGGATAAAATTACTGGTATTATTTACTTATCACTGGAAGGAATAATAATTATTTTAAATTATGAAAGGATTCTAACATGTTGGATGTAAAAAAAGGACAAAATATGAAACTAGAAAAGCACTCGGAGAGCGCAGACCTCCACCATTAGCCCTATCTCCCAATAGTAAAGAATCCTTTAAAAAAATTCCTGGATCCAGGTGGTGATCTGGATCACTCCCAAAATCTAATCAGTTCTTCCTTATGCCATTTCTGACATTTCCTGAAAATTTCATGAAAATCCGTCCAGAACTTTTTGAGTTATGTTGCTAACAAACAAACTAACAAACTAACAAACCCTCCCGATCACATAACCTCCTTGGCGTAGCTAATTAGATGGGAACCCACCATGCCCATTGTGCTGAGGGACGGCAAATTTGAGTCAGGTTGTGTATCTGTATGATGTAATGCTGGTAAATGATGAAACAAAGATATGGAGCAAACGCTCTCCTATTGCTGGTCCCACCCACAGAATTGGCTGGGCCCCTGAAAAAACCCACTGAATGGGCCCTCCCTAGTTGTGATTTATTGATAGTATTATTGCGCATGTGTTGGATCAGTAGCATTGGTGCTAGCATTCTGGCTAACAGTTACCTCATTTTGGAGCAGGAAACTGTGTCAAGCTATTATTGGATTCTGATGTTCAAATGACTTATTCATGCTAATTTTGAACACCTTTTCATCACTGTTTCCGCCTATTTTGCTGCGTTTGCTTCCAAATTAGTTTTTGCCCACTTTTTAACTGGCTTTCACCATTTTTACTGCCCATTGTTGCCACTTGTTTCCTTTCTAAACCTATATTTTCTGCCCGTCCTTTTTATTTTTTTTAACCTTTTTGCCACTTTTAACCAATTTTTGCCACTTATACCAATCTTTTTCCACTTTTTTTTAACTACTTTTCACCTTTTTACAGCCTCTCTTGCCAATTATTTGCCATTCTAAGCCAACTTCACTGCATAAAAAATACAGAAATATCCCTTTATGAGACCTACTTCCCTTTAACCTATGATTTAATAAATGTGTTGAAGGAATATGTGAGTCAGAGTGGACCTTTGTGGATAGTTTTAGAAGGGACATATTATGCAAAAATCACTTTTTCAGGCTTTTCTAACACAAATATGTGTCCCTGGTCTGTCCACAATCCCCTCAAGTACCAGAAACATCATTCCCTCTCCCCCTCTCTTTCTCCTAATCCTATCCTAAAATCCTATACTGAAGTGTTTTTTCAGCAATAAACTTCACAGGCATGTTTTGGGGACCTCTGAGAACAACATAAACTCGTCTTAAAAGGGTAAAATATGTCACCTTTAAGAAAATCCCTCCAAGCATTACGTAAACATGAAGTCCAATGACACGGATCTTTGACTGATGATCTCCAGGATATAAAGAATTCATCATTTTAGTCAAAGTTGACGTCTGTGCAAAATGTAAAGAAAATCCCTTTAACTGTTCTTGAGTTATATGTATTATATCACAATCAAGGGATCAGCATAGGGTTCAATGTCAGTGGCTGTTTAACTACCAACTACCAACATTTTATAATGTTTGTTGTCTTTGACTTTGTTTGAGTCAGTTGTAATTGATGAAATGTTTGTGTGGTGGTTACTGTGATTGTATAGATTGTATTGTTACGATGTAAACTTCCCACCCCAGGGAAAATAGCTAACAGCTGATACTTTAGTTAATAGGGATCCAAAATAAACAAACTAACTAACTAATGGTTGTTTCATTGCTATCATAAAAAGTGCAAAGAGAAAGAAAACTGTCAGCTGTGTTGTATGATTTGTAAAGGTTACACAAAAATAACAAAATGTGCCAGCTATTTCATGTGTCTCAAACCTGTAGGGAGAAATATAACCATTGCATAACCCCAAAACTTGGAAGCACCACAATGTGATGTGAAGGATGATTGGTCGGGCTAATTGCTCCCTTATATCAACAGCACATCTAGCTTGAATATCAGCCGTCCTGAAAAGAGCTGCATTGTAAGGAAACATTTTTTTATACCGCAGTGTATCAGGCCGGGTTATTAGGCCTTAACATTCAGCTGCCAAACCATCAGAGAGCAGGAGTGAACGCCACAGATGGCCTTTACATATTACATACTGAGTGTTTGATGTCAGGATGGTATATGAAAAGATACTCTGACAGTGCCAAAACAGGAAAACCGCCTTCTTATATCCAAACATATCAGGCCATTGGTATAGAAACCTCAATCTGCCAAACGCAATGTTGAAGATAAACAGCATGGCTGGATGGAGGGGAATGGCAAACGCAGAGATGGAGTGGATGTAGGAGAGAAAAGCACTTTTTGAAAAATGTTTTAGACATTAAGCTGATGCAGTCATGGATAAGGATTTATACTCTGATCATTAGCAGGCTAACACATTATAAAAAAATATAATCCAAGTAGCCCTCAGGGCCCCCTCTTATTGAAGCTGATCTGTATGGAGACAAAAATCCCAAACTGATACCGTCACAGAAATGCGTTGAAAATTAGAAAACATTCTAAACTAGTTTTCAGTAAAACCATAGTGGTAGGTCAAGAAGAGGGGCTGTTGTGTAGAAATGTTATAAGTAAGGGGATGTATAATTGCCCATGACCTTTGACCTTAGACTTCCAAAATCTATACAGTCCAACTTAGAGTGAAGATGACATTTGTGCAAAGTTTAAAGAAAATCCCTAAAGGGTACAAAAGATATTGTGTTTACAACTGACATTGAAAGCAATGGATGAACACAAGACCCACTTACCTTGACCTTTTCAATTTAGTCAGATCACCTGTGAGTCTGAGTAACTATTTGTGCAAACTTTTAAGGAAATCAGGCAGACTTGACATTTGTGCAATGTTTGATTTAAAAAAACATCTGCAAAAGTGATAAGAATGTCCTGGAAAGGATGAGATTAGCAGGAGGCCTACAATGATGTTGACCTTTGAGCTATGACCTCCAAAATTCAACCAGTTCATCCTCGACTCGGTGCAATGTTTTGTAATTTTGTAGAAAATCTGTACATGTTTTGGATTGTTTTCATGGTTCTAGTATCAAACGAGTCCACCAAAGAAGTCTTCTGAGAGGAATCAAGGAAAATTGGAGCAGCAATCTGGCATGCACATTGACACAGACAGACAAGCATGCTGCCAATTATGGTCATAAGATATTCTGTGTAAAGTCTTAAGAAAGGGGAAATATAATGCCTCTTTCATGATGAAAAAAAACTATATTTATCACACTTTGCCGTATTTATTTTTTAACATGTTTAATAAATTTCTATTGCTGTAATGTAGGAGTTATGTATGTTTTTCACTTTGCATTTTTTACATTTCGCTTGCATCGGGCCATTTTTCATGATTTAAATTTTCTCATGCATTAGTTCTGTTGATCACCCTTTACATCTGTGAGTGAGTTTCACACATTTTAAACTAATAAAAAGAGTCAAAAGTATTTATCCTTTCCCTGAAAAGTGGTGATTTTGGAGATAGGAGGTTATGCGCCTAATCTAGGTAATTATGAGTATCGGATTGTGACTCAGTATCTGCACATATTCAATATTAAAAAATCGGATCGGGATCGGAGGCCAAAAATGCTGATTGGGACAACCCTACCAAAAACTGACAGTCTTCCCCTGGAGCTCATTTTGGCCCCATTAACACTGATCAGCTGAAATGCTTCTTCTTTACATTGAATCTTAATTTTCCACTAACGACACCAAAAAATGAAGAGCAGAACTTTATGACAATTTCAGAGGGTGATTGTGATGAACAGCTCTGTCAGTGATATTTAATGGGGCAATGGGAGCAAAAAAAACATATAACAAAGTAGGCGTGCACCACTGCTGCCAAGGAGTTAACCACATAACGCAAGCAAGACAGGCAACTGCTGTCATGTCGAAGCACAGCTCTTCACTATCAGTGGAGCCAGCTACTCTTGCTGAGGCATGTTAGGAGACAAAGAAAGTCTTACAGCATGTTTCTCTGCTAATACATCGTAATTATGGATGAGTCTGAGGGCAATCAGGGTCATCTTACAGATACAACCATAATGAAAACAGTATCATATCAGGACTAAGGTAAAGCAATATCCAATACATGGCAGAAAACGGCATGGTCACAATGACAGAGCAATTTTTCAAAGGTTGGTTTTCTGTCACATTTTTCTGGTTGTTTAATTTCTGGTTATACTGCAAACAATGGAAAAACAGCAGTGAAATCAGACGTTTTTTATAGTGTGGCCAAACCGTGGCCTGACTTTTGCACCGTCCAACTTTTAAGTCCTCTTAGCTTCATTTTAAGAGCGTAAAAAGAATTTACAATTTTAAATACTAACAAAAGCATCCAAAGAGAGTGCCAAGCAGCCTGCAACACTGTCAAAAGAAATGACTTATAAGTCAGTTTTTTGATTAAAACTATAGTTTCAATCATTCCCTGGATCTATTTTTAACTTTAACACTTTAGAACCGCTAGGATCTCTGTAAGCATGAACAAACATCAGGTAAAAGTTACCCATTATTAGAGTGCAGTCAAATTCCCAAAGAGCACTGCGCAAGACCAAATAATCAACTCAAACACTGAACAGCTGATAAACCCCACAGAGAGAACAAGATCACTGTTTGGATGATGATCCTTCACATCCACAGTCATCTCAGAACTGATCACTCAGTCCTGACACATCCCCACCCTGAACTTTATGACAATAACAAAAAAACAACCTCTCATCACTGCACTGTTTATAATACACCGCGTTCCACATTATTATGCAAATCATATTTTTCTCTGATTTTCCTAATTATCAATGCAAATGACAGTCAGAATATTTTTCAAGTCATCAGCCATTAGAGCATGATTCAAATGTTTTTGAACAAACTTCATAATGACAAAAATTATTTAAAAAAAAATAAAAACCTCAAAATGCACTGTTCCACATTATTAAGCACAACAGCTTTTTTAAACATTTTATAGGTTGTAAAGAACTGAAAATGGTCATTTGTAGAAACTGCAGCATCAGGGGGTCATATTTACTGAAATCAAAGCTATTTCAATCAAAAACATCTTAACAGGACAAGTTCATGTTAACACAGGAGCCCTTCTTTGATATCACCTTCACTATTCTTGCACCCATTGAACTTGCGAGTTTTTGGAGAGTTTCTGCTAGAATTTTTTTTGCAGGATGTCAGAATATCCTCCCAGAGCTGCTGTTTTGATGTGAACTGCCTCCCACCCTCATAGATCTTTAGCTTGAGGATGCTCCAAAGGTTCTCAGTAGGGTTGAGGTCAGGGGAGGATGGGGGCCACACTATGAGTCTCCTTTTATGCCCATAGCAGCCAATGACACAGAGGTATTCTTTGCAGCATGAGATGGTACATTGTCATGCTTGAAGAAAATTTTGCTACAGAAGGCACGATTCTCTTTTTGTACCATGGAAGAAAGTGGTCAGTCAGAAACTCTATATACTATGCCGAGGTCATTTCCATTTCTGCTTGTGAGCACTGGTTAGGGGTGGCTGAATAGTAGGTTTATACACGACTGCAAGCCTCTGGAGGATCCTACACTTTGAGGTTGGTGGGACTCCAGAGACACCAGCAGCTTCAAATACCTGTTTGCTGCTTTGTAATGGGATTTTAGCATCTGCTCTCTTAATCTGATGTATTTGTCCGTCAGAAACCTTCCTCATTATGTCTTTATCTGCACAAATCCGTCTGTGCTCTGAATCAGCCACAAATTTCTTCACAGTACGATGATCATGCTTAATTTTTCCTAAAATATCGAATGTTTTCATTACTTTTCCAAGGCATTACACTATTTGACACTTTTTGGCAGCAGAGAGATCCTTTTTCTTTCCCATATTGCTGAAACCTGTGGCCTGCTTAATAATGTGGAACATGTGGAAAAGTGCATTTTGAGGTTTTTGTTTTTAAAAAAATAATAGTTATCATTATGAAGTTTGTTCAAAAACATTTGAACTATACTCTAAGTGTTGATGACTTGAAAAATATTATGACTGTCATTTGCATTGATATTTAGAAAATCAGAGAAAAACATTGTTTGCATAATAATGTGGAATGCGGTGTAATACCGTACATCACGTTCAAGGGTAAGTTTCAGGGCAATCAGAGTCACCTTAAAGATACAACCAAAATAAAAAACAGCACCATATCTGGACCTTGGTTAAACAATATGAAATACAAGGCAGAAAATGGCATGGTCACAATGACAGAGCAATTTTTAAAAAGTTGGTTTACTGTCACATTTTTCTGGCTGTGAAATCTTTCAATGTTGTGAATTTAATAAGTTTTGGTTTTGTTATATTGCAACCAATGGAAAACTGGTGAGACCAGGCTTTTTTGACAGTCTGGCCAAACTCTGGCTTCAACTTAAAAATACATTATGAGAAGTGAGAACACTTTACTTTTACTTTTTTACCTTTACTTTTATGTTCTATCCATCCATCCGTCTTCTATACCACTTATCCTGTTTGGAGTTACGGGGGGCTGGAGCCTATCTCAGCTGTCATTGGGCGGGAGGCGGAGTACACCCTGGACTTGTGGCCAGTCAATCACAGGGCTGACATACAGAGACAGACAACCAGGCGTGCTCACACTCACACCTATGGTCAATTGTTGTTTTCTTTACAAAAATGACAAAAGTCTTGTACTGGCATGTCTACAGGTTCGCGTTACGCAGTTCTCTATGGAGTTTTTGTTCAAAGCCTCTACCCTTTCCCAAATGCTGTATATCAAAGCTTTTCCAGATGGATGTGTGAAACACATCGATCTGGCGTGTCAGGTTAGGTTCAAAGATAGGGATAATTTCTTAGAAAACTTCACAATTCTGTGAATTTTATCTTAATTTCAGTATTCGTAGCAACTCTTGGTATATTCTGAATATGGTCTCTAGAGTTGATTGTCTCTTTTTAACCTCTCCATGACTAAGCAAAACTCTGTGTACCAGCCTCTTCCTGCCTGCAGGTTTATCTTTGTGACCGCCATTGTTAACAAAATGAAATACTGCATGACGTTTATCTCTGACTCTGATCGGAATGATAAAACATGATCAGAAATGTCTCAGCTGCATGTCTGACATTCTGCTTGATTTCTCAATGAACTTGGCCTCTGTTGTCTCAGTGCGACCCGAGGCCAAGCCTTCTTGTTTAGTGTGTGCGTCTTTACAAAAGCGAGCGTCACAGTGTACTCGACTGGCGAGGGGACGGAAGCGCAGGCTGTTTGAGCTGGGCGCAGTGCAAACACAGACAGCGTACGGGTCAGTGTGCGAGACAGAGAAGAGAACCAACGACCCGCTCACACTGCAAACACTCCCAGCTGTTCATAGAAAGGTTTGAATGCGTGAGCGCCCGTGCACTTGTGCCCGTCCATAGCTGAGGTCAGATACAAATATGGAGCCACACCTTGAGTCAATGCTCTCTTGTTTAACTTTCACAGGTATGTAAACTCCCTACGCCAAAGCATGCATTTGATGTATCCGCAAAGTTTACCTAAAAAGGAGAGCAAAGTTAATGCCTAATTCAGTTTTGCAATGTTTTCTCATTCATATTCCTTCCTATTGAGGAAAAAATGCTCCAACATTTACTAGTACAACTCAGCCAATGAGGTCACCAATGCATGATGGTTATTTTAAGAACCATAGGCCATGTTGGAGGGCTAAGAGCACTCAAAATGTCATAAAATGAACCTCAAACTTACTGTTTTATGTCATTTATGCTTATTAATGTTCCTTTTTAGTAGTCTTTCTGAAAACAAAACAGCAATTATCCAGCTGAGTTGTTGCTCCTGGACAAAAGGAGCATTCATGATATTCATATTTCAGATGAGATCTCATCCTAAGTGCCAAACTGACGTGGACTCAGACCTTTTCTTCATATCCTCAGGCTTATTAGAGGTCGGCAGAGTCTTGCTCATGTTCGCTTCACTGCACACGCGGGCTGGGGCCTTTGCTGCAGACACAAGCCATATGTCTGTCAGATTTTAATGTGAATGTAAATGCTGCGACTCCATTCTCTGACTGAGGAGACTCAGTGTGGTTAGTGCATTTCTTTACTGTAACATCAGTCTTTTTTGTTGTTTGTTTTCTGGTGATGAGAGTCATTGTTCCGTCTTTTGGCGATGCCTCTGCTAAAGCTTTGCAAACTTGGCTGTTTCCATGAGAGTTCAGAATAGCAGTACCATTCAAATACTCACGAGAAACACTGCACATGCACCGTAATCAAGGACATTAACATCTATTCCAGCAAACAAGTCCTTTGCAAACTGGTGCTTGACTTTATTACAAGGACCTGCAATTGAACATCCTCAGAACATAAAACTCGGACATGCAAGCAATGTAGCATCACTAGTTTTTTACGCCTCCTTGCCAGCGAAAGCCATGGCCAAAGGTATGTGTTTTTATCCAATCAGCCAACTGTCCATCCATCCATTCTTGTTAATGTGATATCTCAACAATGCTTTGAGATTTTCTTCAAACCTTCGGAATCAGAAAAATCAGAATTGGGTTTTATTGCCAAGTACATTTTTACATGCCTAGAATTTGACTTGGGCTTTGGTGCAAAACAAATAACAAAGAATCCATCCATCTTTTTGCGCTTCTACGGGGTCAGGTTGCAGTGGTAGCAGGCTGAGCAAGTCATCCTTCTCCCCAGCGACACTTACCAACTTCTTCTGGGGGATCCTAAAGCGTTCTCAGACCAGACAGGATAAATAATGCCATCAGTGCATTCTGGGTCTTCCCTGAGGCCTCCTCCTGGCCAGATGTGCCTGGAAGACCTCAAAAGGGAAGCACCCAGGAGGAATCCTAATCAGGTGCCCAAACCACCTCAACTGGCTCTGTTTAATGCACAAGTGCAGCTACTTCAGTCTTAGCTGCCTCTGGATGTTGGAACTCCTCACCCTATGTCTAAGGCTTATCCTATCTCATTCTTTAAGTCATAACCCAGAGTTCATAGTCATAGGTGAGGGTTGGGAGGTAGATCAACCCGTAAACGAAAGCTTTGCCTTTTGGCTCAGCTCCCTTTTCACCAGAACAGTGTGACACAACGCCCACAATACTGCTTACGCTGCACCAATCCTGCCTGTCAATGTGAGGCTCCTTTTTACCCCCACTCTGATTCTGTTGTTTTTCATGGACAGTATCTCGAGGCGCAGCCTGGGGAAGAAGGGTTTCTGATTCAGGGACCTCAGAATTCCATCTCTACTTTTTGCAGATGATGTGGTTCTGTTTGCTTCCTCAGCTGGGGACCTCTAACAGGCATTGGGACATTTTGCAGCTGAGGGCAAAGCAGTTGGGATGAGAGTCAGCAACTCCAAGTCCGAGGCCATGGTGCTCTGCCAGAAAACGGTGGATTGCTCCCTCCAGATGGGGGGTGAGTCTCTGCCTCAAGTGGAAAAGTTCAAGTATCTTGGGGTCTTGTTCACAAGTCAGTAAAGAACATAGAGGAAGGTCTCGGTGATGAGGGTCCCAAGGAGGCTGAAAAAGTGTCCCCAGACTAGGGAGTCACAGTGGGTAATGTAGTAGTGACATGGGGGGTAGCATCCTTCCTGAAATCTACAACCATCTCCACTGTCTGTAGAGCCTACAGCTCCAGATTGTTCCGACTGCCCCAGGCCACCAGTTATCTGCCCCCCACCCATAGGCAGACCTGTCCCCATCAGAAATTAGTGCGATACGGGTCATATCGTCCACAAACTTCAGGAGCTTGTCTGATTGGTTCTGGCTGGTCCTGACTGCTCTGCCGCCAGAGACATGTTTCTCCAGTTTCAACTGCTGCTTCCTGTCAAACAGGAAGTCTGTGGTCCACCTGCAGGTGGGGTCAGGCACACTAAACTAGGTGAGCTTGTCCTGTAGCAGAGTTGGGATTATTGTGTTCAAAGCAGAGCTGAAATCCAGAAATAGGATCCTGGCGAAGGTTCAAATGTCCACATTGACTTAAGGGTGAACTCGTTAGGCATGTTCATTTCTTGTTTGTACACATGATATCTAACAAATATTTCAAGGGATTTTCACCAAACTATAAACAAATGTCCACTCAGGGATAAACTGATTTGATTTTGATACTCAAGGATAGATTAAAATTTTGCACACATGCCCAATCCAAATGAAAGATGAACTGATGGAATTTTGGAATTCATAATTTAGAGGTCAGTGAGCCTCGTGTTCAACCCTGGCTTGTAAACACACCAACTCTAGAATACTTGGAGCAATTTTCCTTAAAATTTGCATACATTTCCACTCAGATTGAAGGATAAACTGCCAAGATTTTGGAGGTCATAGGTTGTATTTGTAGGTCATTGAACCCCTGCTCATTGCTTGCTTGTGAATGTGACTTTTATCAAAATTTCTTTAAATATTCTCTCTGACTAAAAGGAGAAGTGATTTCACTTTCTGGGTCATAGTTCAAAGGTCTGGGTAACTGGGCCTCAGGTTCATCCCTTGTTTGTGAATGCTATATCTCAATGCTTTGAGCTATACCGAGGTCAAAGGTCAAGGTGAAATACCAACCACGCCTTTCTTCTTCATGCACAAAAACACTGCTGTTGCTGTCCTTTTATTGGATACCTCACAGAGGCATATCTTGCCAGCTTTTATGCCTTTAATTGTTGACTTTTAAACCAAGTTGAAACATCCAGTGTAAAAAAATGAAGTCAGCGTGGAATTTTAAATAACTGCAGGTCCTTTAGTGTCCACTTGAGGCTGACTCCAAAAGCCCCAAGAGACCCATCAACATCTGAGTGTAACGGCACTTTTTAATGCAGGAATAAACATGTTTACAGCCTGGTTTATGAAAGATTTTGGATTCTATAGTTAATTCTATCATTGGTTCACAATGTAGGGTGGTTATTTCTTTTACTTACTTATATTTTATAGTTATATTAAGGCTAAAAGACCTGAATAAATTTGCATGATTAGGGACGTGATTGATCTGACTGACAAGTGGATTTGTTGAAGCTGTTTGCCAGGAGGTTTTTGGCCCTCATCAACTCCGGTTTATCAGTTACTAGGTTTAACAAAAGTTTATCTGAGACAGCATTTCCAGTATATCAACCATGTGCTTCAAAGTTTGCTACAGGTGAAATCACAGAGACTACAGTCATGTTCAAGTGGGTATTTAATCTTTTAAGCATTTATTTCTGTTGTATTATTTTTTATAAAAAGCACTTAGAGACTTATTTATTGTATGATTTTGTCACATGGCTTTAGAGGTATTTGCAACATTTGGCTGTTTACATTATGCTATGTGATAACCATGGATAAGCTTGTGTTTCAAAGGTCTGGATAGCGATGAAACCAGATTCAAATGGTGAACTCTGGCAGCAATATAGCTTTTATTACTCACAACCAATAAACTCGGTAAATCCTGGTTTACCATCTGAATTTTTCTGACACTTGGAAGCAGGATAACAAAAACAAAAGACCATAAAATACACAACTGGAAAAATTTGGGAAATCTGTGTCTTAATATACTGTAAAAGGCATCCAGCTTCTAGCGTGAGATTAGTGTGTGTAAAACTACAGTGTCAGTGTAAAGCGAACTGAAGATATAAGGGAGGAAAAATAAGGTCATTTCGCTGTCCTGTTTTGAAAAAGTTCTGATGGCCACTCTTTGGTTTGTTCTGATATTGAGCACATGTATGACATTACGTCTGTGGAAATAAATGTACCGAACTACAGTCACATATAATGAACCAGCTCTAGACACATGGCACAGTAGCAACAAATCCTAATCTCACTCATTCTCAGGCCTCTCCAACTTGAAACTGGACTCTTTTCTTTCCTTTAAGCCATTTCTTTCACGTCACAGAGCCAGCTGTTGAGTAGAGCCTACAGTTTTGGCCTGGTGTCCAAGACTGTCAGATTTAGGTAAATTGATCCTGCCTCCCTGTTCTGTCTTGGAGCCCTGGTCTGATCAGGAAAACACCCATGACAGTTTGGCTAGTGGCCTTGCTGAGAAGCGAGCCCCTTTATGAAAATGGCAACATTGCAAATGAGTGTTTCAAGGTTTTAAACATGAGAGAAAAAAAAATGCTGCTGGTTCTTTGATTTTCAGCTCAAACTTTAAACAAGCTCACCAAGTGGTAAAAGCAGACACTGGTGAGGCCAACCCTCAAAAAAAAAAGCTTTCCATGAAGAGGGCATGGCGCAGCATTTCAGCCTGGACTAATCAGCTGCTAAGAAGCAGGCAGGGACACACAAGGACTCAAATGCAAGCACATAAATGAGCAACTCAGGACCCTGATATATCAGTGAGCATGGTGGGGAATTAATCAGATCACAGCCTGTTTCCTTTTCCCCAGCTGTGACTGAGGAGAAGAGAGGGGAAAGGTCAAACTCATTGGTCAGGACAAGGGGACTGGCAGAGTTGGTTTAACATCCGACCTGGAGGTTAGACATACGAGGAGACGGCTGACATCCAGGGCAAAGAGGTCACCAACGCTCTCTGCAGATCCTTCTGTAGAGAGGGGATGCTTCCTTTTAAACAGTGGTTCTCAACTGTTGGGAAGGGGTCCAAAAGTGGGTCATGGAGCTGTTTTAAGTAAGTCATAAAAAAAATGTTTTCACCTAAACCCCTAAGCAGACAACATCCATATACTCAATTTTGAATCAGTATTGTGGTTTTAACTGCTTAATTTTGGTCGTGTTCTCAAGATCTGAGCTTATATACAGTGTTTTTTTGTATATTTACAACAATGGTTCCAATCATTATACAAATTTAAATATTGATGATTTCATTTATGAAGAGTAAAAAGCCATCCAAACTTACTGACCCTATATAAAAAAGTCATTGCCCTCTAAGCCTGAATTTTGGCCCACTTCTTTGCTGAATTGTTTTAATTCACCCACACTGGAGTGGCTTTGAGCGTGAACAGCCTGTTTAAGGTCATGCCACAACATCTAAACCAGCATCAAAGTCTGAACTCAGACGAGGCCACTCCAAAACCCCTTTTTTTTTTTCAGGCATTCAGAGGTGGACTTGCTGGTATGTTTCAGATCATTGCCCCGCTGCACTTGAGCCTGAGGTCAAGAACTAATGGCAGGACATTCTCCTTCAGGATTTTCCAGTAGAGAGCAAAATTCCTGGTTCAATCAATTACGGGAAGTCGTCCAGGGCCTGAGGCAGCAAAGCAACCCTAGACCATCACACTACCACCACCATGTTTGACTGTCTGTTAGTTTTATTTCAGATGTAACGGGCTGCTCCTTCCAAAGGGATCAACTTTTCGCTTGCCAGTCCACAGAATATTTTCCCAAAAGTCATGGTGATCATCAAGATGTTTTTCAGTAAATGTGAGACGAGCTTTTGTGTTCTTTTTGGTCAGCAGGTCTGGCCTTACAACTCTCCCGTGGATGCCCAGTCTCTTTCTTATCGTTCAATCATGAACACTGGTCAGAAGTGAGTCAAGTGAGGTCGGCAGATCTTGAGATGTTGTTCTGGGTTCTTGTGGGATCTCCTGGATGAGTCGTTGTTGCACTCTTGGAGTAATTTTGATTGGCCAGCCACTCCTGGGAAGGTTCATCACTGTTCCAAGTTTTCTCCATTTGTGGATAATGGCTCTCACATTAGTTAGATAGAGTTCTAAAGCCTTAGAAATGGCTTTGTATCCTTTTCCAGACTGACAGACGTCAGTGATTTTGTTCTCACCTGCTCTTGAATTTCTTAGGTCATGACATGTGTTACTTTGTGAGATCTTTTAGCCTACTTCACCTCTTCAAACAGGTTCTATTTAAATGATTTCTTGATTCAACAGGTCTGGCAGTAATCAGGTCTGTGTGTGGCTAATGAAAGCTAATGAGAGAAACACTCATATCATCCCATTTGAGGTTTACTAAAAAACATTCTAAAATTTTTTCAAATCTTTAAATTGCCCTAAAAATTGGGATAGGAATCTCATTTCTTTGGTTCCTCATTTTGTAAGAGCAGGCATCAGGAGTCTCGCATGGAATTGATGCAAGGTATCATGGGGGCCCGGGATGAGGTGGATAGTTTTTTAGACTGAGGGTTGAATCGAGGGCCCACCCTTTTTTAGATTATCAAGACAGGAAACAAAGAGAAAAAGGACCAGGAAAAAAAGATTAAAAGAAAACCATTTAAGTAACACAATTCAAAGGTAAAATAAAACAAGTATTTAAGAAATAGCCATCTAAATGTCGATAAATATTTGATTGCATTCAGCGATTAATCAAATAAAGCCTAAATACTTTGTTAAGGCTGATGAATATAGAAAGGGGGACTTTCTCAAGCGCCTTGTAGCCGTTTCCCCCTCTTGCCTGGGGCCCAGCGTAGATGTGGTGGACCCAGCCCCAGACGCCACTCCATGGTTTGGCACGCTCTGCACTTCAGCCCTCTCACTGTTTCCAGCTGAACCGGCTCCCATGCAAACACATGGGCAGCCGGTGGGTTTTTCTTATTTAGTTGTCGGTCAAGAGCACTTAATAATATTCAAAAAGACAGTGCGACATATCATCCATCGCTAGCCAAAAATACGATCCCACTTCTCCTTTTTTTCAACACTTTCCCCTCTTGCAGATGAAAAGGAACAGATACACAATGGTGCAATCCTAAAAAAAAAAAAAAAAAAAAAAAACAAAGTCTGGCTGACAGTTTAGAAAGTAATGGAGCAGACTGAGAGGAGGGTAAGAGGACATCGACCGCCTTTCAGGAGGAAATATTTCAAGTACAATGGCCTGTAATGCAGCAGAGAGCTGGAGCGCTGATGTGGCGTATGACTTACTCAGATTGATACGTCCTTGCTGACCCAGATGCTCTCATCCCTTCCTCAGCTTTTTGAAGTTAAATAAACAGTGTGTCACAAGATCCTCCACATACCACCCAAGTGCTACAGTGTGTGAGAGCCTCTGTGTGAGTCCGCACCGCTTGTGTCTACGCTTTGATTTGTGGGTCTGCATGAGTACTTTTCTGTAAGTGTGGACGCGGCCAGACACAATTTGTGTGTTAGCGTGCACAGGAATGCGTATGACATGTCTGTAATGACGATGGCGGGTGACAAATAACACTGACGCACACTGTCCCCGGTCTCGATGCTGCTTTAATAAAAAAGACGTTGTCTCTTTGAACATTTTAATTAAACTAAAACAGGACCATCCCCGCCCAGGCCTCCGCGATGAGCTCTGTACATCTGAAGACAAACAAGACCATCTGTTGCAGGGCAGACTTCAAATACATGTCTCTTTTTATGTCACCATGCGCCTGCATGTTGACTTTCATTATTCCTTAAAAATCCATCTGGAATTTTGATGGGCATGTTTTGCAGGAAAAGGCCTTGAAACCACAACGCAGGGATGTCTTGAAACAAAAGGTCTCTGCGGTTTTGTCTGTTTCTCGTGGTCAACAACAGCCCGGCTCTGTGTGCGCGTATGCGCTCAGATAGCTCATGTCTGTAATTTTAGTTTATGCCATCATTATTACAACACATTTGCCATTTCTTCATGCAGTTTCTTGGATATTTATATGCCCTTTAAAGAAACTGATCAAAGCCTGTAAAATTTAAAGAGGAGATGGAGTTCTTTAGATTTTCTGATTCGTCACAGAGAGGAGAAACGTTTTAGGATGTGTATATTTGGATGCAGAAAGATCTTTTTCTGACAGAAATGGGGCCAATTAAACTTGTGAAACTTACTCAGGATCTCACATTTTCTCATGACTGGCAGAGATTTTTTTCATGAGTACATGTTAGTTTCTCCCGTGAACTATAAACATATATTTTTTTTACTTTTCCATGTCTCTTTAGGGCAGAGGTGTCCAAACTACGGCTTGGGGGCCAAATGCAGCCCATGCTCCATTTTTTTATTGGCTCCATCAAATTTTAGAAATAAAATAAAATATGGCGTGCAGTAGAACAAGAAGCTGTACTGTACTTTTTAGTTCAACACTAGAAGGTGCTGCTGTGTTAATTCTGTAAACAAACATTTTGACAAGAAGAATTTGTCCTTGTTTCATGACCAAGTTAGGATAGTTTAACAGGTAATCATATCGACAAGAGAAATAATTATACATTAACCCTGATTAATGTAAACAAAAGGATTGCAGAGTGCTCCCTTGTTTCGCTATCAGCTATCACGTTTATCATCTTCAAGCACCAACCCTATAAAGTTTGGCAGCTTTAAGCAGTTATCTCTTGTTTCAAATGTGGAGATCAGCTGTCAGTGCCTCCCCTCTGCTGCATGGAACATCATTTTCATTTACACCAGAGGTGGATCCAGTGGTAGCCAAGCTAAGGCCCCCCCTAAAACTTGATCAGCTGGCCATAAATCTTTGGCAGTGGTTAGCCGTTTCTTCACTGATGTGGCTGTTATTTGTCTTGAAGCATACTTAACTAATGACCACATCTCAAACTAATGGTACATCAAATTGGTTTTAATAATTTTAAAAAACTAATGCTGGCGTTAAACCTCACAACTTTTCAAGCCCTTTCAAAGTCGCAGACAAAATTCCAAAGTCGGAGAAAAATCATGAATCTTGTTAAAGTTGCAGGGCGCTCCCGCAGTCTGCTCAGATCTGTGCGCTGCTGTCTGTGTATCTTGTCTGTCAGTTCATTCCAGGCTGATATGACACTTACAGTAAAGCTCTAGAGGGTTTTTACAGTAAAAGCTTGATCAGTTTGTTTCTGTGGTTCTGCTTTTTCAAACAGTGCTTTTATTCTGAAGTGTATCCAGGATTCTTTTTTAAACTTCTTTTACTAACAGGTGAAAAAAAAATGTGTCTCAATTTATTTTCAGTGGCCCTAATCCTATTTGGTAGTTTTTTAAGTTTTAAATACAATAAGAGTAAAAAAAATAAAATAAAAAAAACGCCATCTGATCATCCTGACAGCCAGAGTAGCATAATGTAGCCTTGATTTGAGGGTTTTGGACTGGATTATTAAAATAATTTAAGAATAACCTCAGTGAGAGCAAGCCCACTGCCCTTACGAATGTAATTTGTCAGGATCCATGCGGAAAAATTTACCATATTGTTTGTTTGTTTGTTTGTATTTAAAGCTGTAAATGGCCTGGCACCAGCTTACATTTCCAACCTCCTCAGCCCTTATTCCACTTCCAGACCCCTCAGATCCACAGACATGGGACTTCTGGCTGTCCCTCGTTCCAATCATAAACTTAGAGGTGACCGAGCTTTGGCGGTAAAAGCCCCTAACTTTGGAACAGCCTCCCACCCTTAATCAAGTCTGCCCCCTCCGATGACTGTTTTAAGTCCTGTCTCAAAACGTATCTCTACAGTTTGACTTTTGAGTCCGAAGCCCAGTGACCTGGTCTTAATATTTAACATAGCTCCATCAATTCATTATTATTATTATTATTATTATTATTGTTATTATTATTATTATTATTATTATTATTATTATTATTATTATTGTCTTCTCTTAATCTATTTTTTAGATTTTATTTTCATTTTTATTTGTCGTTTGTTTTGTCATTGTAATAATCTGCGTCACCGTTTATAGTTTTTACATGAGTGCATCCTCACTTTTCTATGTGACTCCCTGTCTTTTACAGCACGTTGGTCAGCTGTTGCTGTTTTAAATGTGCTTTATAAATGAATTTGATTGATTGATTGATATTGCTGTTGAATTTAACAGAAATTTTACTTGCTTTTGTTGATAAATTCAAGCAATAGCAGACCTAATCACACTTTCTCTTACCAAAAGACCCCTGCCCTGTAGAAACTATCTATTAATTGTCTTTATATTTTTGTTAATATGAGCCAATCCAATCATGACAGTCCCAGAGTAGACACAGCCTTGCTTGGCCCCCCCTGAGTTCTTTGGCTCCCCTCCAGGGCTGCCCAGACCCCAGGTTGGGAGCAAATGCACTTCACAATTTTAAAATCCAATTTTGTAAACATGGGAGACCACAGACATTAAGACAGTTTCAACTGTTTGGAACATTACAATTCTTGGCCAGACCATGAAACCACACACCTGTTGGATGTTGTAACAATCTCACAGTTGTGATTTCAGAGACACACAATCTGGAAGAAACTCCTGTGATCAAATGTGACTTCAGAAGAAGAACAAATATGAAGGAATATCGATTTTTTTAGCTTGATGTCTAAGTGCGTGTGTTCTGTTTTGCCGTGAGAAAGAAAATACAAAAATTGTTGAAATTCTGGCTGAGAGGAAGGTGTAGTTGTGTGTTGCACATTTCTACAGCTCACAGACAAAGCAGCAATGTGCAACACGGTGATGCTTTCCAGTCTGCTCACTCTCACTGCAGGCAGTGGTGGACTCAGGATGTTTGTGAAAATAATAAAAAGAGCACCTGCTGTTTGTGGTGGGAAAATAGTGCACAAAACACATATTGCATTTATAGTCAAATACAAGGAAACCTTGGTTAGGATTACATTTTTTATATTTATTAAACCAACTACACTACCGTCAAAAAAAAAAAATCAGAAGAGGAAACATTTACTATTTAAGACTGATGAAGGGCTAGGGCCTGAAACGTCACATGTGTTGATAATCGTCATTAAAAAAAACCTTCTGGTGTGCAGACTTAATTTTTCTGTTTTGCCTGTAACATTTACTATTTAGCCACTTATTTCAAAAGGACGGCTGTCAGTTAATTTAATAGAGAGGAACTTATTGTACTTAATTGCATTTTCTCCACAACCATAGAGGGCACTGTGTCAGATGTGTCCACTTAAAGGTAATCTAGAGGACACATTGTCAAATTTTCTCCACTCAGAGGGTAATCAAAAAACACATTGCTATTTTTTTTTTCCACTTTAAGGGTAATCTACCTGCGACCCCCAACAGGATAAGAGGTGTAAAAATGGATGGATGGATGGGTTATCTAGAGGACACATTGTCAAATATTGTCCTCTCAGAGGGTGAACTAGAGGACACTTAGTCAAATCTTGTCCCATCAGAGGGTAAATTAGAGAGCACTTTATCAAATCTTGTCCACTTAGAGGGTAGTCTAGAGGACACTTGATCAAAGTTTGTTCACTCAGAGGGAAATCTTGAGGACACATTGTCAAATTTTGTCCACTCAGAGGGTAGTCTAGAGGACACTTTATCAAATGTTGTCCACTTATAGAGTAGTCAAGAGGACACTTTATCAAATGTTGTCCACTTAGAGGGTAGTCAAGAGGACACTTGATCAAATTTTGTCCACTTAGAGGGTAGTCTAGAGGACACTTGATCAAAGTTTGTTCACTCAGAGGGAAATCTTGAGGACACATTGTCAAATTTTGTCCACTTAGAGGGTAGTCTAGAGGACACTTTATCAAATGTTGTCCACTTATAGAGTAGTCAAGAGGACACTTTATCAAATGTTGTCCACTAAGAGGGCAGTCTAGAAGGCACTTGATCAAATTGTGTCCACTTGGAGGGCAGTCTAGAGGACACATTGTCAAATCTTGTCCACTCAGAGGATAAATTAGAGGACACATTGTTAGATCTTGTCCACTCAGAGGGTAGTCTAGAGGGCACTTGATCAAATTTGTCCACTTAGAGGGAAATCTAGAAGACACATTGTCAAATTTTGTCCACTTAGAGGGAAATCTAGAGGACACATTGTCAAATCTTGTCCTCTCAGAGGATAAATTAGAGGACACATTGTTAGATCTTATCCACTTAGAGGGTAGTCTAGAGGGCACTTGATCAAATCTTGTCCACTTAGAGGACAGTCTATAGGGCACTTGATCAAATTTTGTCCACTTAGAGGACAGTCTAGAGGGCACTTGATCAAATTTGTTCACTTAGAGGGTAGTCTAAAGGACACTTGATCAAAGTTTGTTCACTCAGAGGGAAATCTTGAGGACACATTGTCAAATTTTGTCCACTTAGAGGGTAGTCTAGAGGACACTTTATCAAATGTTGTCCACTTATAGAGTAGTCAAGAGGACACTTTATCAAATGTTGTCCACTAAGAGGGCAGTCTAGAAGGCACTTGATCAAATTGTGTCCACTTAGAGGGTGGTCTAAAGAGCACTTAATCAAATCTTGTCCACTTGGAGGGCAGTCTAGAGGACACATTGTCAAATCTTGTCCACTCAGAGGATAAATTAGAGGACACATTGTTAGATCTTGTCCACTCAGAGGGTAGTCTAGAGGGCACTTGATCAAATTTGTCCACTTAGAGGGAAATCTAGAGGACACATTGTCAAATTTTGTCCACTTAGAGGGAAATCTAGAGGACACATTGTCAAATCTGGTCCTCTCAGAGGATAAATTAGAGGACACATTGTTAGATCTTATCCACTTAGAGGGTAGTCTAGAGGGCACTTGATCAAATTTTGTCCACTTAGAGGACAGTCTAGAGGGCACTTGATCAAATTTGTTCACTTAGAGGGTAGTCTAAAGGACACTTGATCAAAGTTTGTTCACTCAGAGGGAAATCTTGAGGACACATCGTTAGATCTTATCCACTTAGAGGGTAGTCTATAGGGCACTTGATCAAATTTTGTCCACTTAGAGGACAGTCTAGAGGGCACTTGATCAAATTTGTTCACTTAGAGGGCAGTCTAGAGGACACATTGTCAAATTTTGTCAACTCAGGGTAATCTAGAGGACACTTAATCAAATCTTGTCCACTCAGAGGGTAAATAAGAGAGCACTTTATCAAATCTTGTCCACTTAGAGGATAGTCTAGAGGCCACTTGATCAAATTTTGTCCACTAAGAGGGAAATCTTGAGGACACTTTATCAAATTTTGTCCACTTAGAGGGTAATCTAGAGGGCACTTTATCAAATTTTGTCCACTTATAGGGTAGTCAAGACGACACTTTATCAAATGTTGTCCACTTAGAGGGTAGTCAAGAGGACACTTGATCAAATTTTGTCCACTTAGAGGGTAGTCTAGAGGACACTTTATCAAATGTTGTCCACTTAGAGGGTAGTCAAGAGGACACTTTATCAAATTTTGTCCACTAAGAGGATAAATTAGAGGACACATTGTTAGATCTTATCCACTTAGAGGGCAGTCTAGAGGGCACTTGATCAAATTTTGTCCTCTTAGAGGGCAGTCTAGAGGGCACTTGATCACATTTTGTTCACTTAGAGGGCGGTCTAGAGGGCATTTGATCAAATTTTGTCCACTTAGAGGGCAGTCTAGAGGGCACTTGTCAAATTTTGTCCACTCAGAGGTAAAACTAGAGGACACATTGTCAAATTTTGCCCACTCAGAGCGTAAATTAGAGGACACATTTTCAAATCTTGTTCACTTAGAGGGCAGTCTAGAGGGCACCTGATCAAATTTTGTCCACTTAGAGGGTGATCTAGAGGGCACTTTATCAAATTGTTCACCACTTAGAGGGTAGTCTAGAGGGCACTTGATCAAATCTTGTCCACTTAGAGTGTAGTCTAGAGGACACTTTATCAAATTTTGTCCAGTTAGAGGGTAATCTAGAGGGCACTTTATCAAATTTTTCACCAGTTAGAGGGTAGTCTAGAGGGCACTTGATCGAATTTTGTCCACTTGTTGGGAAATCAAGAGGACACATTATTAAATTCTTTCCACTCAGAGGGTAGTCTGGAGGACACTTTATCAAATCTTGTCCTCTTAGAGGGCAGTCTAGAGGGCACTTGATCAAATTTTGTTCACTTAGAGGGCGGTCTAGAGGGCATTTGATCAAATTTTGTCCACTTAGAGGGCGGTCTTGAGGGCATTTGATCAAATTTTGTCCACTTAGAGGGCAGTCTAGAGGGCACTTGATAAATTTGTCCACTCAGAGGTAAAATTAGAGGACACATTGTCAAATTTTGCCCACTCAGAGCGTAAATTAGAGGACACATTTTCAAATCTTGTTCACTTAGAGGGCAGTCTAGAGGGCACTTGATCGAATTTTGTCCACTTGTTGGGAAATCAAGAGGACACATTGTCAAATTCTTTCCACTCAGAGGGTAGTCTGGAGGACACTTTATCAAATCTTGTCCACTCAGAGGGTAGTCTAGAGGACACTTTATCAAATTTTGTCCACTTAGAGGGTAAATTAGAGGACACATCGTCAAATCTTGTCCACTTAGAGCAGTGTTTCCCAACCATTTTTCCTTGGAGCCCCCCCTACATGCTCCTCAGAAAAGTGGAGCCCCCCTAGGACCCAGGAGAGAAGAAAAAGTGACACACTGCTGCCAAAAATCATCGATTTTAATTGTTCCACTGATAAAACCCTAAAAAAAGTCCATGCATACTTTTCTTAACAAAAGACCTTTGTATGAACTACTTTATAACTGATTTATCATGGTTTTAGTCAATATTTGCAAACCTATTTTTGGCAGCCTCAGAGCAGACAAAGCCCCGTGGTTTCAATCTATTCTTCACTTTAAATAGTGAAAATTATGACTGATTATAAATCTTTATCATGGAAAATGTAAATATATACTGTTTCACCAATAATCTCATCTGACTCCATCCTTGTGGCAGGGGTCACAGGTGTTAACATTTAAAGTATAGAAATAATCAGTCTTTATTCTGTTGATTTTCTTTGCTTTTAAAGCTCAGAGGTGTCAGTAGTGATATCAGTCTGTTTCATCACCACCCAAATCCTCCTGACAGGAGCTTTAACTCCTCTGAACCCTGTGAAAAAGCTGCACAGGAAGCTGTTGCACAAATCTTCCCATTACAACATATCAAGTGGTTGATTTTAATTGATAGTGTCTGGATAAGAGAGAGCTCTTAATTCCATTGTGATAACTCCTTCCGCAGCCCTCTATTAATTTAATATCATAATAAGACACATTAATGCATTTTTATCTCCATTCAGATTAAATCTTTAATGCGGCATTTCTCTGCTGATTGTGAAAGCCCCGTCGTTAAGGGGGGCTGTCTCTGTGTTCTGCCACCAGAGGGAGTCTTCTCAGTCACATAATGGCACCCAAAGGGGTTGTCTCTGTATTCCCAACATCTGCACAGAATTCACATCTCTCTGACTCAAGCCTAAGTAATGGGACTATTAATGTATTGTTTATGCTGTTTTGTTCATGCATTGCTCTGTTAATCACAGTGACTGACAGAAACACTGACAGATATTCATCATGACGCCACTTCAGTATTATTAGTCATTATTAGTCATGCAATGGTAATTTTTATCCATGCAGCTGGAAGGCCATTCCTCGTCTGTTCGGCTTTATGGGGCTTACTGTTGTGGTGAAGCACATCACTGGTGGGGCAATGCCCAGTGTTGCAAGAGACAGGAACCAGTCTAGGCCGGGCTTCAGGCCTATAAAAGGCCATTTCACTCTTTTCAGTTCAGTTTTCTGTACAACAACTGCACGTGCTGAGCTCAGACTTGAAGCCCGTCCCATTCCCTGCAGATCCACGCTGCAGGAGGAGGAGGAAGCGTGGAGCCCTTTTGTTACCTGTGCTAGAGTACCTGGCTGTTGATAGTTAGGAACAAGGACCGGGTCTGAGATGCCTTCAGATAACAGGAGCAGCGTTGTGCAGAGGCTGTGAACAAAACAAGGCTGCCTGCTCACTGCAGTGCTACTTTCTCTACCTGCAAGGCGCAGCAAATGGGAATGTTAATTAGGCTCCACAGTGAGAGTGAGGACGAATAGGAGGCACTTCCTCCAAGAACCCATTCACCTTCCAAGTCCGACCCTCTCTCAAGTTTCATTTTGGACTCCTCAGCCACCTTTCAGTTCGTCCTCCTCAGCATCTCACCTGTTCGGACTGAACCATGGATTGCACACGGTTGAAGATTTCAAACGCGCTTCAGCTTCATGTCGCGGGGAAAGGGCGCTTCACGTGCATCTGGAAGGGTTAGAAAAGCTGCCAATGTGACGGAGACGCGTGACCACTTCATGTTACAGTGCATGGCCTCGGGGAAAAGTGGACACGATCATGCACAAACCCCTCCGAAAGCGGAGTCTCTACGTGTTGCTGTGTTTTGGCATCATCTACCTCAGACTTGGGTGAGTTTTTTGTTACCTGTTTGCACTATTTCCTCCACATGCGCACACCTGAATATCTCATTTCGACATCTTGACATTTAACTCTTAAGAGGAAATCTTCTTACCTCACCATTACGCATGTTAAATCAGCTTTCAAAAAGGTGTATTTAAAAAAAAAACATCCACACTTCTGCACCTGGGCAACGCGCTGTGCGTAAAAGTGTCACATCAGGTTTCATTCCCTCAGACGTTATAATCGGTTCTTGTTCGCTGTCAGGGGAGATTTTAAGTTCACCTCATGAGACTCCTGTTCCTTTGTGGCACAAGATAATTTGAGCCGCTGTCTGCGCAGCAGATCCAGCTCAGCCCTGCTGCATACCTTCATTAATAGCGGCGCACTAAGTTGTATTTCCACATTCCAGCGAAGCAGACGGAGTTTTTACCTGTTTTGCAATCGCTCACCTTGATGCATACAAACACAAGGGCTTCTGTGCGCTTTGTACAGCGGTGCCTTTCACCTATGATCCAATTCTGATCCACAGAGGCACAAAGAGGAATCAAAGGGGATTCTATTCAATGCAAATCCACGAGGAAAATCTTTGTAGTTCACTGTTGGTCATCTTGCATTTCTTCCCAACATTTTGTACACACTAATATTAATCATTTTCTTATAAATCTGGCGTAAAATCTCTTAAAACGAATCAGCAATTATATTTTATAAACTTACCACACTTTTATTACGCCAAGAGGCCTCAGAGGCTGCAGGTGGGCATGCAAATGTGCAAACCTGCAGGGTGGAGATGCAGTGAAGAGTAAACCACTCACACTCTAGTTATAGTTTTCTAAACTTTTCAAAAAAGTCAATACCATGCAACAAACATGTGTCAATGTTTAAGACTTTTTGGATAGCTTTGGCCAATTACGCACGAGTTTATTAAAGGTGATTGGCTAAAATTCACTCCATTACGCAGGCGTTTTTTTGGGGGTAAAATAGGCCAGAAACTTAAAAGTTCCTAAAGTGATTCCAAAGCTTTTTTAAAGCCTAAAGGAGCTACAAAAATCCCTCCCTGAGAGGACCTCGTGTGGAGTGAAGCGTGGAGCTGACAGATGCTCATATCACATGACAGTAGCTCCAGTATGGGGGTGAAAGTCACCCACCTCACCGTGTTTACTGAGCAGTTAGCTCATTCCTTCCATCCTTTTGACTGCGTCCTCCATCTTTCATGGCACCCCCTTCATTTACGCAGACCTGCAGCCTGCAGGTGTTGAGTGAGAGTCACGATGCAGGCCTGATAAAAGCTCCTCCACTCTCCTGGTGTGTGACAAAATCTTAGAAAGTATTTGATTCCTCTGCTCACATCCCGAGTATGATCTATCCCTGTACCCTCACCTTTAAGAATCCTGGCATCTGAGGAGATTATTATCCAAAGTCAGAGCAGGGTCACAAAATGAATATTTGGAAATTACAGGATGATTGCCTTGAGATTGTATCAGAGCGCAGCAGACAGAGCAGAAACATTATAGACGCCTATAGGAATATTCTAGTGCTACCACAGGAAATAATAAGGCCACTGAAACTCATATCTGAACACCACAAACATATTTTATGTCTCTGGGGAAATAGTGAAGGAAACTCGTTTCCAGAAGACATAATAATGTACAGATCCTCAGAAATGTATGAGATTATCATTATGAGAGGTACATCCGTCTTAATATGAAGGCTTTTGTGCGTAAATGTGACACCAACTTGTTGATCCAGAATGACGCATCCTTCCAGAGAAATGTGCTGATTTTTTTGCACATGGATGGAGCTGTGATGATGGTGTGAGGCTCGCGCAGCCAGCGTCTCTGTTTGTTTATTTTTGGCTGGGTGGATGGTGGGGATGGGGAGGTGGCGGTGATGGAGGAGGAGGAGGAGGAGGAGGAGGGCTGGGTGGGTGATAATGAATGAAAACCTCCTGCACGTCCAACGGGGATCAGATCAGTGTCACCCTATTGTCCCGCTGTGGCAAAGTGGGCGGATAGCAGTGTCTCTCTCTGCCCAATGGCAGGCACGACTCTCATGAGAGTGGAGAGAGGCACTTTTCTGCCATGCGAAATCCCTAAAACCATCATCATTCCGGCTCGGGAGCCCACAGTACTGTGCAACAGCCTCCGCCGCTCAGAGATGTCAGAGCCAATCTCAGCGCACACACGGCCCTGGGAGCTTGGAGCAGCGTAGAGACGAGGAGACGCGCAGCACATCTTTTTTTTTCATTTGGGGGGCGAAAACGGACTTAAAACAAGGAATTAAGGGAGTTTTTTTTTCATCCTGTCTGCGCCGTCGATCGTGGCCATTTGCTCAATGTCATCATGATCATCTTCTCGTCGCGCAGTGTACTGCTGTCAGTCTACTATCCGCAGATCTTCCTCATCCTGACGAGTGGCAGCTACCTGTAAGTTTGAGCCAATTAACGGGCTCCTTAATTAACTTCGGAGAGCGCGCGCTGCTCCTCCGAGACGCACGGGTTTGGGGGCTTTGCTTCCGTGCAGCTTTCCTATCGGACAAACGAGCTTTATTCCTCATTTCCTCTCCTCTAAATGAAGACTGACTCCTCATCTGTACGTTTCCATACACGGAGGGTTAATTCAAAGTTTTACGCTTATCAAAGAGGAAGCGAAAGAAGCGTTCAATTTAGGATTATTTAAAAAAAAAAACTATCTAAGCGCGTAAAACTCCACAGCAGACACCAGGCTGGAGAAATTATCCACGTGGGAACAAGTTAATTATCTCGATCTGGTTAATCTGCTGCTGAAAAGGTCTCGTGAGGGATGGTTTGTCTCCAGCTCTCCTATTGCACACTTTCAGAGGAAATATTTAGGTATGAGCTACAGAGATTCATTTTGGCCACAGAGTGGCAGAGATGTTCAAGACAATCGGATGTTGAGACTCCTGAGAGGAGACTGAACACTCCACTGTGGGCGCTTTTTTTTTTTTTTTTTTTTTTTTTACGCATGCGAGCCCCGTTAACCTGTCAGAGCGTGTGAAAGATCATCTCTGCGCATTACCTCATCTCTGCTCCACTCTCTCTGTATTTCGATGTTATCATTTGAAGCCACATCTTTAAATATCTGCCCTGCAACATGCGCGTGATTGACGCTGCGGCTTTGAAATCAAACGAGAATTGCTCTTGCAGGAGAACACTGGCTTTCTGAAGGCTTCCAAAATAATTACTCACCCATGCTGCCTCGCTCCTTTTCCTCTGCTGCCCGGAGACCCCAAACCTGATGCTGAAATAGATGTGGTTTTTGGTTTTCTGTTAAAAGTGGCCTACACTGCTAAGTATAGTGAAGGCGTGCAGATTAAAACATACCATTGTTTGTTTGGATTATTTAAGTATGTTTTCTGTTGAGCATTAACCACATGTTACGTCTCATGGAGCACATTTAGATGTGGAAATCATGCAATAACGCCTTAAAGCTGTTGGACTCTTGTTTTTCATGTTAAACTTGAACATTTGTGGAGCTGTGGGTGACAAATGAGCCGTCAGCAAAATGATCTGACCGTGTAGAGATTTTAAAGTCATTGCACAGCTCAAGATTGAGGAATTTGACTCCAACAATCTCAGCATCTTCCTTTTGTATTGTAAATTCACACTGGCAGGATCCTGCTCTGAATCAAAAAGTCCCCCCGTGCACTCCTCGTGTGAAGTTTGTAAATGAGCAACAAAAGAGGAAAATCACATTCAGCACTAAAATAACTTAATTTCCTCTTCTTGGAAAAAGAGGAGCGTTTATTCACTTGACTAAGTGAAGTTGTGTCTCAGACATTTTTGTGAGTGCATTCCTGGGTAGAGGATGCATGCCTGGGAGCTTAACAGTGTGTCAGTGAGGTTCAAAGTGTTCCATGTGATGGAGTAGGTGGCAGTCAGCACAGTGTATGCCGTAACACACTATGCTCTCTTTTAGGGCTGTGATTGAAGATGGAGGGTGCAGTTTTTTTTTAGTCAGGATTTTCTGAAAAGGTTAAGAACTTGCAGAGGGTTAAGAAATGATCACAAATGATGCAGGATCGACGTTCGCCAGTGTAGCTGAACCCTCAATCTTTGACTAAAACAAGGCTCCACCTCTGCAAAGCATCCCTTCACCTGTCGCTCTGTGTTTAACACAGAACACTGCATGGACATCACACCACACCATCTCACATCTAAGCAAGTCTTTTATTCTAATATTTATTCATGGGCTTTTATGCCTATAGGACAGTAGTGGAAGTTGGAAAGTTGTAAGAGAGTTGCGACTGACATGTGGGAAAGGATCCACAGGCTGGAATCCACTCTGATGCACATCATTCAGTATGTCACACAAACCTGTCTCACTTTGCCCCTCTCTGGCTGCTACTTCTCTGTTAGTTGGATGAATATCAGGATAAGTTCATGAGAGTTACAGTAAGTTTAGATTTTTCAATCCTCTGAGACACCGAGTGATACAAACAGAGCTGCCAGTGCTACTCTCTATCAACCTGCTTCCCCCATCATAATGATCCTTATTGCCTGCAGACGCTGAGCGTCAGTGTGAGAATACAAAAGCCTTTTTTTAAAGTGTTCTGTATGCAAAAGCTGTCTGCTACAGGTTGTTTAAACTTTGCTGGATGGCTGCATAAAGCAACAAATTAAAGCCTGAATAGCTCAAAATTAGAGAAGAAGTGTGAGCGGGGCAAGATGATTTACTGGAGTATCTCAAAATGAAATATTAGAGACTAGATTGCATCCCAAGATACTTAGCAAGTCAAAATTGAGTTTTTTAAATGTATTACTTGTCATTCAGGACTAAGTTTTGCTTTTAATATCTTGAAATATTGCGTTTACCTAGACTCACAAAGTGAATGTGGATTAGATGAAGCATAATGAGATTTTTCACTTGGTTAGATCATTAGTAAATCATGTAGATTATTTTATCAATGAAACAATTCAATTCAATGTGCATTTGGGGGGCTCAGCTTTTCCTAAAACAAAGTAGGGGGTCTCCAAAGAAAGGAGGCTGAGAACCACTGAATTAGATCTTTTTTTTTGGCATTGCATCACAGATCACACCTCACACAATCCTCAGCTCATTTTTTGTTAAACACTAGAACCAGACCAAAATTTACCAGACACTGTTTTTCAATCGTGTCTGACTTTGTGTTGATGAAATTTTAAAGTCTGGCTCCTAAAAGTTTGTTTTGTGTCACCTTATGCCATAGAAATGTTTGCATAACTCCAAATTTTCTAAATGGTCATTCATACCTGAAGCCAAAATGTGGGTAAAATTGCCCCACAAAGAAGCATTGATTTTTCCTTCTGCTTTATTTCACACCAGCAGATAAACAATAGAAATGACCAAAAAAACACCCTCCCTCTGCTGCTCCACTGCCTAATCAACCTTCAACATCGATACCACAGGCAACAAAGACGGTCATTATTGTGAAATGTCAGCAGATTTGCTCAATGCTTTGCGTAAAGAAGGATCTGTTGCAGGGTAAGTTTCAGGAACGCGCGATCAGTCCTAAGACAGTTTTGGATGTTACAGATCATCATCTGGCAGTGATCTAGGTCTCTTTGTGTGGTAAATGAGCTGGTCATTGACTGTGGTTACTTAGTTGCTGTTGATCAGTGCGACTAATGAAAATCAATGCACTCTAATAAGGGTACATGTTACCTGCCTTTGTAATTCCCTTTTTATTGCCTTTTAGACAATTAACAGCAATATAAAAATTACAAAATAAGAAAAACAGTAGATTGATAACTAAAAATGAAAATAAGTAAATAAATATACCAACCATTCAAGAAAAACATAAAAAAATAGATATAAAAGAATATATATATATATAACAAGAATAAGCTCAAATAAACAAAATAATAGTAAGTTAGTAGAAACATTCACAGTGTGGGCATTGGCAGTGTCTCAGTTTCCCTGCGGAGTACATTTCTATAATGAATTTGACTTGTTGGTTGGTGCAAAACAGAGAACATAGAGGATGAATAAAAATATTTATAGGCTTTTAAAAAGTAAAATAAAAAATTAAGGGACAAGACTTACATAGATTTTATAGAAAAAGTATGTAAAAAGGTGCAAAAAGGAGAACCTGTGCAGATTTGCAGGTATACTGGTGAACAGGTTCTTGTGCAGTTTTTCTAAATGAGTTTAGCACACAGGGTGTGTGGTTGTAAACAGGAGAGATAAAGTGGAGTGAGCGTTAATGTAATGTATAATTTGTATTATTCTGCTGGTTCTGGGGCTCAGTGAAAGTCTGTAGAGGGAGGGCCTGAGTATTGTTCGTTAGGCTGACAGCAGAGGGGATTAAAACTGTTCTTGGGCAGGAGGTCTTAGTCCTGATGGACCTCAGCCTCCTGCCAGAGGAGAGGGCCTCAAAAGGTCCAGGGTGAGAGGGGTCAGCCACAATTTTACCTGCCTGCCTCAGCATCCTGGAGGTATATAGGTCATCACCCTCTCTGCAGAGCAGATGATACACTGCAGCCATAGAAGTCCCCGGCAGTTGTAGTGTTAAACTAGAGCTGTAGGTATTTATGTATTAATCACGATGCGATTTAAGTCCATAATTAGTGTATTCATTGTATTCTTTATTGCGCCTTTCAACACTCTGGTTAATGCAGTGTCTCCCTGCAGCCACAGTAATGTTAAATCAGTCCACCACTGCTCCTTAAATTATCATTTCAATTTAAAAACTCAGCTAAGTGGACAAGTCAAAAGTCATCTGCACCTTGTATTATCAAACATTTACCTTTAACTGTTCCCTCATTTCTCTTTCAATCCAAGACAAGTTCCTTTCTTGTGGTAAAATTTTCATAATTTTTGATCTGCCCTGAGTTCCAGATTTTCTGTGAAAATTAAAGTAGGTCTGTATCCAAAAAGAAAGTCGGTAACCTTTAGTTTAAGACTGTACAAAATTTAAACAAGAACGGTTTTGAATGCAAACCTGCAGAATTTCCAAATGCAACAAAAAAACGGATTTCAGTAGATCAACTACTGATATAAAATCAGATTCTGTGCCAGTGTTAAGAGTTGCTTAGAGTTTCTGTTGTGGGTCTGTGTGATCTGTGGTGGTGGGTGAGCTGCCCTGAAGCTGTTGTCGCACATACACAGACACACAGAGCACATGCTAAGCAAACAGAACGCCATTTGTGCACTTTGATGATTTCAGGGATTGAAAGCTTAGCTGTGGAATTCTCTGTTTGCCGTTGTCTCAGGTTAGAGTTGCTCTCAGCAGACGGTGTTTCCTTTAATAAGCAGGTGAATGACATGAGAAAGTGCCAAGAGGGGAGGTCTGTTTGTCAGACTTTATGCTGGTGTTTAGGGTTTAAAAATCGTGCACTGAAATATCCGAGATATAAATAACTCCAATGCGTTTTACTGCCTTTGGATTTATACACACAAACCAGTTTTACTCCCTCTTTACATTCGTTGTGCAAGGCTGAATTTGTCTCCAGTTGCACATTACTCGTCTTAATGAGCCTGACCTTTTTGTTGGTACAGACTTCGTGTCATTGTTGCCATGAACAACCACATATACAGCAGAGGGTCACAGAGGGTCAGAGGAGTTCAAGCTTGTTTAACGGCAGAGAGAGCAAAGAGGGTTTCAGAGCAGCAGCAGCAGCGGGACGATTGTTTACTGCAGACACTCAGTGCACCTGATGCTTTCCTGCTTTTCTTCTGCTGTTGCTGCACATTGACTATACGTATAGATGAAATTTTGAAGGTTCATATGCACAACTTTCTCCTGGAAATGTCTACATTAATCAGAAAAATGACTATTCCTAAGTAAAATATATATATATCTTAGCTGAGTTCCTGTATTGTCTCAGGATTTTCATACAGTTTTCAACATCAGAGGAATCCTTTATTACTACAGTTGTCACGCCCCATGTCTTGTCATAGCGGCCGTCATAACAGAGCCTCTGTGACGACATGATGTGTTTATTGTTGTTGTGGAAATGTTGAATGGTAGGTCAACATAAGGAAGCCTGCTGGAAGCTGCTGTTCTGTTGCTTTGTCTCATTCATGTTTTCTGCTACTAACCTGTGATGGACCGTGATTATTCTCCCCCCTTTTCCTGTAAATTCTGTCATCTGAGCGCCCCTCTAACATTGTGGCCCTACTAGACATTGCCAAGTAAAGCTCTGCCCATCTCAGTTGCTTTCTTTTTGTTTTGAAATGAGGGCTCTGTTCATTTAAATTGATCTCCGTTCAGTGTATCTACCAATCAGTAACCTCACATAGACTGTGTTTGTGAAAGGGCAGAGCCTTAGAAAAAAAACTCGGAGAGTGATTGGATGAACGTTTTGTCTGTCACATCTTTATGGGCCAATCAGAGCAACAAAACACATGATGCCGTAACGCGAACCATGGCGACTGTAGACATGACAGTACATGACTTTTGTCATTTTTGAAAAGAAATGATGGATTCGCCAGTGAGAAACACGTAAACGGGCGTATCAATCTGCTTTGAAAGGTTAAATCAGTAAACCACTGTTTTGGCTTTATGGATGAATTTCATATGATAAGAGAGAAAAGCTGTTTAAGTGGGCATACACAGAGGAGTCAGTCCTTTACACGCTGATGGCAAGTTCTGAACTGTCCAATCACATGAATGGCAAAAATTCCCCAAAACAATCCCAGATTATAGCTGAAGCTGCATGAGGGCTTGTAAGTGTCCGTGACATGGAGCAAGTTTTTTTTCCTTTTATATGCAATTCTATGGTTTGGTGTTGTTTTTGTCATGTCTTTATTGAAAGCCATCAGGCAAACATGGTAAATATTCATAATTTTCCCGATAAAACATTATTTGATGTATGTTGAAAAAGAATATGAGACTCCTAACATTGTGAGGATTAAAGCTTATTGTTAACTCCAGTATAAATCTTGAACTCTTTAATGACTGGCAGTTGATACCATAGTGCTTTGTGAGTAGCTTGCTGTGTGAACCAGGGAGGCTACTTTTAACAGATTTTCTCCCTTGTTCATCTATGAAAGTTAAACTATGGTTTACTGTTTAACAACTTTTGAACCACAAATTATAGCAACTTACTTTTTTCCCTCTTTCAGCCTGCCATTGTGCTGTTCTAATGATGCTATCCATGCCTTCGAAACCAGAAGCTTTTCTAGCAAGCCTGGAGCTTGGGTATTTAAAGATTAAATCCACATCAGTAACTCTGATACTGAAAGATTTTTTCAATCAATTTTCAGCTGTTTCTGCCATTAGCTTATCATGCTACCCACCTTATTTGTTTTCTGAAACTGCTTAGTGTTGGGCTGTGAATAAGCAGTGACAGGCTGCTCCATTGTTGCATCATGCTTTGTCAAACTGTCATGTCTTCACACTTAGATCATGGTGGAGATGACCTGAATAGCTCATAATGGAGAGACAGAGAGTCTGTGATGTGACCCTTTGTGTCACTGCAGACAGGAAATGCTTTCAGAAATGCTGTGCTGTGAGTAATACATAAAAATTTTTGTGTTTTAATTTCTGTTTAGTGTGTCTTTTGTCTTTATAGTCCCATAACTTTTAAAATTCAAGAACCATTACTGCGGCACACATTTCTTACAGCCCATGTTGTCCTGAAAAACAAAAAACTTTCTGAGCTTGATCGGCACCACAGGGTTGATGTTTTACAAGCTTTTTGCGACATTAAGTCCAGGCGAGACAATGGTGAAAAAATGGCTTATGGCTAAAAGGATTAAACAGCCTTCAATTCAACAGAACAAGGAAACAACAGAGGTAGGCAGCGCTGAGCAGCATGTCTATTTATCATCTTTTGTTTCTGTTTTGATTTAGAGCTCCCTGGGTGCAGAATTTAAAAACTGTGTGCTTAAAAGACCAGTGACGCATGGATCAAAATAAATAATGTCCTTTGTCTCAGTTTATGGCTCCCCCTTTACGAAAAAAATGCCATTTGAAATGTTTAGCAAGCTCTGGTGATTTGCAGAGCAGTGGATGCAGTGTTTCTGTAGGTACAGAGGCACGTTTGCATGAGTTTGTTTCCCAGACTGCACTGGGAACACAAAGAGAATGTGTGCGGTCGTCAGCCTGCTGACAGACACTGGTCTCACTGACGTTAGGATTCATTTGAACTTGTTTATTTGAAACTAAGATTTGTTCTTGTGTCTTTGTAAAGAAAGTTAAAAGGCTGGTTAAAAAGGGGGAATAGATTTCTGAGGAGTGATTTATAATCAAAGATCCTATCTTTGTTCTTAGTCAGGGGTCTTCTACAAAGATCTCTGTGAAATCTTTGTTTCAGTTTCTCTTCCTCTGTCTCACCCTCCTCACCCATTCTTCCTTTTTCTCTTTTTTTTTCTGCATTTGCTTTTCGCTGACACACAACTAGCCGCTGTTAGTTTTGCCCCGTTTGTGGTGAAGCCTTTGGAGGTCGACGTCATACTTCAAAGCTGGGGCTCTTTTCTGGCTCTCTGTCCCTGACATGTTTGAAAAGTATGTATCGACATGGTTTTCAGGGCTATAAACAGAGCTGTGGAGAAACTAAGCGCTTTGTTTAGCTGGGCTTCTTAGTGGTTGCAAAGCCATCTTTAACATATGTTTTGATATTATCACACAGAATGATCAAATATGATGAAATCTGAAAAGGACTGGGAAAGAAGTGTGCCATTGACTGTAGCACATTAATAACCTACATATTGAGACGACCAGGACTGGAAAGTGTACATATTTTCCATGCAAACCAATCATAGGATGTGGCTTGAAAAAAGTAGTCCCTCATGAAATTTACAGGCAGCACTTAACACTCTGAATTACTATAAACACAGAAACGCAAATTATGTGGAATAATATTTAGTGTGACATTTGGTTAAAAAGTGGACCCTGAACAAACTGAGCAAGTGTCTGCTGTATGTTTAAAAATGTCAACTCTGACAGCTTTTCATGACACTCTCCTACTATTAACAGACGAAATGCATCTGATCACACAAACTCCAGCCCACAACGACTTTAACCAAGGAGAATTTTTTTACCTGGAAGAAGGCAAAATTGTTTCCCACCTTCCACCTGTCTGTCTGTCTGTCCATTTAAGCCTTAAGAAGACTGATGTATTTTCTTTCAACTTTGCACAACCATCCACTCTGACTCAGGGATGCACTGCATAGATTTTAAAGGTCATAGGTCACACTTGATGGATATTGAGACTCCTTTGCAACCCTTGTTTATGAGGCTTGACTTTGCAGAAATGTCCCATCTGAATCAGGAATAAACGGATGGGATTTTGAAGGTCATAGGTCAAGGTAAAGCGCACAGGACTTTGTGTCCATTCCCATGCTTGTAAAAGTATAGCCTTAAGAGGTCTGAGGGATTTTCTTTGAATTCTACATTGATGTCCACCCTGATTTAAAGATGAACCGATAAGATTTTGGGGGTCAGAGGTCAAAATCATTCCATCATAGTCAGCTCTTGCTTGTGGAGAAGAACACTTTAAAGTATTTTCATTCAGCTTTGCATCAGTGTCAATTCTAACTCAAGAATAAACTGAATACATTTTGGAGGTCACTCACTGGTTTTAGGCTACACAGCGTAACAGATGGACTTTAGAAACTTTCTGGTAAAAAGAGGCCACAAAATAGTGTTTTCCCAAACATACACACTATCACAAATGCGTGAAGTGTTTTCTTTCATACCCAGAAAGCCTCTGTGTTTTTGCCACTATCTTGCAAGTGCATATAACCAGTAGCCAAAGCCTGCGAGCTTTGGGCTCAAGTGCCTGTCTTTGTCATTCCTTAGCATTACCAGGGACCTCTTAAACTCCACCCATCACCTGCTGAACCCCCTGCCCAATGCACTTGCACTTCTCATATGTATACAGCACCTTTTTGAATGCAAACAGCACTTTGGACCATGCACTGGGACTGATAACATTTGTATTGCTTAATTTGTTACTTCATAGTATATTTTTAGGTACTTGGGGCTTGGGTATATCCATTCTTATTTAAGGCTTTTTTTGCACTATGTGGCTCTGGAGTTGCATTGCTTTTTTTTTTTAGTGACAATGACAATGAAGGATTCATTAATTCAGTCATTCTGCTGATTAGATTTTGGAGATCAACGCTCATTATTTTATGATTATGAATTCGAGATCCATACACCTAAGTTCCTCCATATGTTCCTTCAATAACATTCACCTTTAATGTTGAAGAAATGAGATATTCACCAACCAAACTACCGCAAAACCCAACCCAGCCCTTCCTCTCGACCCACTACTGTTCTTTCACTGTCCCAGTTTCAGTCTAATTACAATAATCCTCAGGCTGTCAAGCAATGAAGTTTTTCATGATTAATAGCTCAATTACAATTTATTAATCACAATAAGTCACAGTTTCAACTGCTAGTTTGAAGTTTAATCGTTTTGCATAAAAAAAATCAATCAAATCACGAATGCTCAGAAATGTAGCTTATAATTTTGAATTTAGGATTATTTAGTATTTAAATGAATGCTTCACTGACTCAGAGGTGGGAGAAAGCTTCAGTGCTTATTCAGTGTTTAACACTGTTCTACTTTGAGAAATATGCAAGAATGCATGTACAAAATGACTCACTGGCATCAAGAGGTCCCTAGTTAATGCAGCAGCATTTGGCATTTTACAGGAGTACCTTGTTTACTTGTTTTCTCTGTATGTAACCAAGTTAAGGATAACAATCAAGCTAAGAAATTTTCTCAAGAAACTGTTCTGATATGCCCTTATTTTACAATGTGTACCGTCTTAAAATAAGAGTTATCTTGTTAGGGGAAAAACTACTTTTATTTTTTCACAATGTCTAAATTATTTTTATAGTTTAAAATAAAATGAAATATTTAAGGAGCTGCAGTTTTCTCATTTCACGTCAGTGTGAGAGTTGGGAGATGCTAGCTAAATGCATGAATTAAAAAAATGCATTCATTTAAGTCCTGAATTTCATCATGATTTATGTATTACACTGATGAACAGAAAATATAGCCCTTATAATTGCCATCCATTTCCTTTTGCTGATGGGTTTTTGTCTGGACACTTTCTAGTTGTTATCATTTGTCTGAATATACATTCATATCTGCATACAAACATCTAACCTACTGGGTGAGCTCTGGATACATGAGGCCATGCCATCACAACACTGCAGCCGTGGCTTACAGTCAGCTAATTCCTCTGGATTAATTGGTGTCACTTTACTGGAAAATGCAAGGTTAGCAAGCACAATGGCGGAGGGGGAGCAGAGGAGGAGATGAAGATGTGGTTTACAATGACTCTGATAAAAAAAAGTAATGAAATAAGTTTTACTTTTTGTGGATTGAGCAAAGATATATCATGTGAAATGTGTAAAACATGCTTAAAAGCAGAAAGATATGAGAACTATCAATGAGGCAAAATATGAAAACATCATATTTATTTATTGTGCGTCGTATGATGGTCGCAGTTTTGCCTTGCCTGACTTGGTTTGGTGCAAGGCATCCCCCACCCTCTCTTCCTACATTACCTCTCTCTTTCTCAAGCTGTTCAATACAAATGAAGGCAGAAATCCAATGATATTTTAATAAATAATTAGATCATTTTTCCTAAAACCTTGCAGGATTATCATAAATGGTTAAATGATTTTGATTCAGCTTTAATCCATTCAGTTGTAAATCTTCATGAGTGCAGCTGTCTTTTCAGTTCAGAACGTGCATCAATCACAGTTTGAAATAATTCCTGTCCTGGAAAGTCGCACGCAGTGAGTCAGTCTCGCCGTCCATATGGGGATCTTACTGAGTCTGTGTTTGCATGATCGTCTGCATAAATGTCCGCGTTGCTGGGTGTACATTGATGTTTCATCTCCCCTTTGCAGGGCCCTGTCCTCGGTGGTGGCTCTGGGTGCAAACATCATCTGCAACAAGATTCCCGGGCTGGCACCTCGCCAACGGGCCATCTGCCAGAGCCGCCCAGACGCCATCATTGTTGTGGGCGAAGGCGCTCAGATGGGCATCAATGAGTGTCAATACCAGTTTCGATACGGACGCTGGAACTGTTCGGCTCTGGGGGAGAGGACAGTCTTCGGTCAGGAGCTGCGAGTAGGTCAGTCTGGGTTCTACCACCATGGGAGAGGCCACAGTCTGGGTGTACGTGTGTGGTCTACGTGTGTTTTATGTGTCTGCACCTGTATGGCTGTCTTTGGGGGATTAGCTTTTAAGATTCAGCTGTTGGAGTTGAGATATTTTTTCCAAGGTGAAGCCATTTCTACCAGTAATTACCTATTTTATCAGTTTTCTTTATGCAGAATAAAGGATTTTGTAAAGTATGATCTGATTTAAAGCTTTGATTTCAGATAAAGGCTGGAGAAAAAATTGGGCTTCTTGTTCTGGGTGTTTCTTACGTTATTTTTAGACAATAGAATTTGAAACTATACTGTAGAGAAAAAGCTCCAAATATTTAGAAATCAAGTTTTGAAACAAGAATTGTTTTTTTTTACGGCAGCTGTATCCAATTAAAGATGTTCTTACTGACCAATTAGACAAACTGTTCTTTTTGCCATGGTTAAGTGAAAGAAAAAGTCAGCATACTAGGATTCTTACACCAATGGAAATGATTAAAAAAAGTATTTATTTTGGAAACTGCTGAAAATGTCATCTTTTAAAACAGAGACATCCAGTGATGAAAAACAAAAAGATTCAAAGAGACTCTTTGGATTACATCTTTTAGATTGTTAATATGCATTAATTGTCAGTGATGATGATAACCATGCGTCAGTGTTCTTGCTATGAAATTATTTATGTGAAGATCATGTTTTTTTGTGAGATAAGAGGGGTAGGTTTAAATAAGCTCTAGCTCATAAAATCATGATCAGTGCTGTCAAAAGATAACAAATTTTAATCACAGTTAATCTCAGGATTTCTGTAGTTTAATCTTCCCCTTTTTATTGGATTTTAAAATTCCACTTGTTTGCATTTTAAACTGATTTTTTGTCATTCTGTTTTATACTTTCTCAAACTAACAAACTGATTTACTTCCTGTTTGGATGCAGACCTGCTTTTAGAGGTAGATCAATGATTTTGATAGGAACTACAACAAAAAAGGAACTTGTTATGGACTGAAATGAAATGAGACTTTTAGAATAGGTCAGATGATTTCTGACTTATCCACTGTGCTGTCTGTGATTTTTTTTTAAGTGAACTGAGACATCGAGGAGCAGTGATGGCCTTATTTCACATCCCTGTAGCAGCATGGAGATGCTGATGCTCCATAACGCTGTGCAATTAAAAAAAGCACTAGTTGTGGACCTAGATTAATTGCAATTAACTCAATTCATCTTGAGAGTACTCATTTTGATATAAATCTGAAAGAAATTTCACTTTGATGTTGTAAATTTTTTTGTTCGTTGTGAGTGAACACTAATAAATTTTATTCATTCATTGCAAAAATGCATTTTTGACAGTAACAGTAAAGCAAACTCTGTTTGAGAGCTACTAACAGCAGCACTGTAGTGTATTTAATAAAAATGTGCCCCTTTAATTAGAGCTTACACTTTCAAATCAATCCTAGTTCTCTAGTATAGTTCATAGCAAATTTTATTTTTTCATTAGTTTTTTTTATTTTATCAAATTTTCACTCTTGTTTTCAACTTCAGTTTTGTTAGTTTTTCCTGTTGGTTTGTGAGCTTAGTTCAGTTTTTTTATTAGCTTTAGTGTTAGTTTTTTCCAGTTATACAGGATACCTGTCAGGGTAAAGACCCTAAACCTCCAGAAAAAGCAATCCACATCAAAGACCTTAAATCACCACTGTGTGAAATGTTCTTTAATCAAATCAGGTTATTTTACTTTCTCAAGGCTAGGATCATGCTAGTCAGTATGCTGCTCCCAAAGACTCACACTAAAGATGTTTTCTCCCTAATTTTATTTTAGTAGTTTGTAAGCACACATACAGTTTTAACGTGATTGCATTTTCTTGTAAATCTTTGTTTTTATTTCAGTTTCAGTTAACTGAAATGATTTTTACATTTTTAATGGTGCCTATCTCTCCTCCTTTAAAGGGGTAAAGAGAACATTAGGTTATTGCACAAACCCTTCAGCCTTAAGAATAATGTTTCTCTTGGCTGAAGGTTTTGTGCAATAACTTAATGTTCTCTTTACCTTTTTAATATTTGATCTTTATATTGGATTTATTTTTACTCATTGTGATTTGACACTACCGCTATTTTTTTTATTCAATAGTCTGCAATATATGTGGACTGCTGCTCCTCATTGCTTCTTTATTGATATGTGCTAATCTGTGGATTTGTGTATGTAGGTGGACTGCTATGCTTGTTGTTTGGATCTATAGTTATTATTATTGTGATGGTAGCTGAATGTGTGCAGCACTTGAAGTCCAAGAAAAATGTCCAAAAAGGGGAAAAAAAAGTGTATCATATTGTATTTTAGTCCGTCATTACAGTAAAGTTTGAGTTAACTTTAATAACCTTGGCTAAGAGCTCAGACTTTAGTCCTTAACCATCTTCTAAGTTTACAGAATGAAAATGAAAAAAGACTAAATCTTCAGCCGATGTAGCTCCATTGATTCTGCTTTATACAGCTCAGCATTTTTCTACATTCTGCAGATACGTACAGCAATATTTCAGATAGAACTTTTATGATCTTTTTTAACTTTAATCTGATAATACCACTCCTGCCAGTAATATTGTGCATCCCTATAGATTTATTATATGTGGTTTGAAGTTGCAATAAAAAATACTGTCATACACTTGACACAATCATTTTTCAGCTCACTGAGGGCTTATTTAAGGGAGATTTGAGGGTTTACAAGTAAATGATTGAAAAGTTGCTCTTTCCTTTGAATATTAATATCATCAGTTATCAATCTGCTCCAGAAAGCATGTGTGTTTTCCAGTTGGTTTTTGAATGTGTAATTGAACCCAGAATATTTGGATTTTTTGTGTGTTTGGGGGATGCAAAGAAGGGGGATGTTTTGATTGACATTTGGTCCTAATAATGGAGTTGACAGTTTTAATACCAGTGTATTTCCGATTGAAGAGGGAAGAGTGGTTACGTAACGAGTATTTTGGAGCCATGCTATTGTCTTAGTTTAAAGTAAGTGCAATAGGGGATCAAATATGTGGTACTAGCACCCGGCCCTCTGAGACCCATGAAATATGGCTCTTTACAAGCCAAACCCAAGCTGCACACATCACACAGTCAAAACTCAAACCAGCAACAGGCTTTTTGACTCTCTATTGTATAACCATTTTTGTTGGCACTGATCAAGAGAACTTTATATACGGATGATTCCAGCTCGTCTTAGTTGTACTATTTCACTTTATGTTGTATTTCTCCAGAGCGCTATGGTTTCTGTTGATGTTTGTTCTGCACTGAGGCTGTTGGTTAGCCTTGTTGGCTAGGCTTAAGTAATGGAAAGGCTACCAAGAGGCACTGAAGCACTAAAAAATGAAAACTGAAAAATGTAATCACAGATGTGGAGAAAACTAAAGGCGTAATTCCACTGAAAATTGTCAAAGCAAACGAAGGGACACATCTGTTGTTAATCAGGTGAATTTGGTTGCATCGATGGCTGGCTGTCTCCTGAAAGTGTGCACATACATGCAGAAAAAGCAGACAAACATTTACATTTATGATGCTTTTCTTCAAGAGACTTGGCGTTCCTCAAACCTCTCTGCATTGTTTTTGTTTTACTGGGACTTTTATGTATTTCCTTTTATTTAGAAGACGCTTTGTTGCCATTACGCCGCGGTTGGGCTGTGCGTTTAATCCAGTGGCTCTGTTAACAATCACCCCTCTTAAGGAGTAGCGGAGTTAGCCCCAGCTCCCTCTCCAAATGCTTTTTCTCTTTGTTGTGAATGTGGAGCTTTCTTTTGTAATGGAGCTCATGTTGTTTCCCTCAAAAGTCAACATACCCTCTTCCCTTTCTTTTGGTTTCTTCTTTCATGCCCTTAAAGTATGAGGGAAGAAATGAGGTTGTTGTTCATCACAAGCATCTGTATGATCTTTATTTTCATAGGCCTGATGCTTGTGGTTATACATATTACACTGATTACCCAAAGTACATTATAGAATGAAAAATATAGCAATAAAAATTCACATATTTGAACATGCAAACTGATGAGGCCATTGAACTCTGCGGTCTGCTTTTTTCAGTGTCTGCCTCCCATAATGGCATCATCTGAATTTCATGCTCCCCTTTCATCCCCTTGTTTGGTTTCCATAGTGGATCTGTGCAAATAAATGCTTTATGTGCCCGCACTGAGAACATGACTGGTGGTGTCCAGTTCTGGTTAGAGATGGATGACTATACGGCCGGCCTTGATTGTCCAATAATGACGGGACTTGGTGGCCTTCTTAAATAAGTATTCCAAAGATGACGTCTTCCTTTTGACCAATATGGAAACTGATTTCACTCATTTCCCATGACAAATTTGACAAAACATCATTAATTTGGGTTTATAAGAAATAAAAAACAGGGAATGAGATATATTTTTGATCTACAAGATTATAACAAAAAGCTGCCCCTTTGTTGCCATATCTTAATCACAAAGCAAGTACAGTGGGGTGATTTGCAAGCTGAGTATCCAAGATAGATGTGAAATGTCTGATGAATGGCACAGTTAAACTTCTTATGAATATAATATTTTTATAGCACCTTGACTTGCACTCTGTAGCCTTGTTCTTGATGGTTTGTGAAATATGCAAGAAGGGGGAAATTCCCAACCTTCTCCTTCCTTCAAGCCATCAGATTTACTTCACTGAGAGAAAATGTTGCCTCATCAGTGCCTCTTTACAATGATGGCATATTTAGCTGAAGCCTTGGCTTTAGCTTGTGCATTGCTCAAAAAAGGGTTAAAGCTGCAAAATCAAATAATTCGTTGTCCCTAAAGCTTCAGTCAATAAAAGCGATTTGAGTTCCAGAACACTGATTTAAATTAGTGTTTGCTATCAATAAATTTATTGGCAAAGGATAGATTGCAACAAGAACACACCCATTCAAACATAGTTGTTAGTGATAGAAATGTGTTGTTGATAAATGTGGTTCGGAGCGAGCCAAAAGTTCACAGATGAACGATAAATTAATCTTCTGACTAGAACAGGATTTGGGCAGAAAATAAAGATGTACTGAATTTAATTAAAATGAACTGAGAATCCCTCTATTGGACTCTTATTCTGGACTTTCTGCCCTATAACAAATCACTACTGAGCTATGTTGCTGAGAAAGATAACTACTTCTATGATCAGTCACATTATTGAGGGAAACAGCACAGATTCAGATGGGATCATTGAGCAACAGGAGGCTAAAATGATCTTTTAAAGGTATGATATGTAGAATTTTCACAGAAAAGATGACTATTATGCTACATATATTTTGATTTCAGTTCTTATAGTACCTCAAATATCTTCAATACTTTTAAAAGCCAGAGAAATTCTTGATTTTACGGTTAAAACAGGACGAATCTTGTAATGGTGTCCACCATGGCAGACATGATTTATATTGCTAAAGAAATACTGGATGGTAGTGCAAATACAGCTACATAAGTAATTGTGAATTGCTACTGGCAGCTCTAGTTCTGTTGCTGTATCTAATTCATGTTTTGTGTGTCGTGGCCACACTTTATATTTACAAGCCGAGTAGAGGAGCTCGGCCTACCTCCAGTGTTTACTTCCTGTTTTGAATCAAAGATGCTGTATTTACTAAGCAGCTGGGCACTGTTGTCGTTTCAGAGATGAGTTTGACATAATGAGGGAGAAAAGCTGTTAAATGTGGACTTCCTGGTATGTGTTATGAATGCTGTGCGAGTAGCTTGCAGCATGAACCAGAAGCTGAGCTAGTTGAGTGGGTTGCCTGCTCTGCGGACTGAGGTAAACATTAAACCAAGTATTGTTCCTATGAAGTCATTGGCCTTTAGAGCAGTGGAGCACAGTTGGTTTAGAGTCAGGACCCAACAGCAGCCCCTGTTGACAAAATGGGGCAGTTTTGAAATTTGATGAAACAAAAGATGTGATAAAACAAAGAGAGTGAGACCTGCCCTTCATAATAAAATCTCATCAAAGTCTAATTTCCACTTTTTTTTTTTTTTTTTTAATCTGTGGCACACATTCACGGCCCACTGAAATTGGTTTTACACTTTTGGGTCTTGACCCACCAGCTGAGAACCAAGGCTTCAGACTGTTCTTAGAGACATCTAGAGTTTAACGTCTAAAGTACAACTATATGACAAGATGGAAAGTAACTAATTATATTTATTCAGATTAATGTAATTGAGTCGTTTTTTTGTGTACTTGTATATTTTGAAATGAGTAGTTACTTCTCAGTTGTAACCAGAGTAACTGCTTTTATTTGAGGGCAGTTCTCTTTTAGCTTTTCCACCTCTGTTGACTACACAGTAGCACATAGAGACAATTATTCCATATGACGCCCCAAAACAGCTGTTGTACACAGATAACTGAAGTGTTGATCCAGCATTTTAGGGTCAAATATTTCTGAGTAGTTTTTATCTCCCAAAGTGTAATTTCCTCTCAGTTCTGAGTGAAACGGTCTTCTGTTGTTAGACAAATTTGCACCATGGGTGAAGTTATCCACTGAGTTAGAGTTCCCACCTGTGACCCACCTTGTCACAGATTTTCATGAGTTATGGCAGCTCTGTCTTATTGTAAAATATTGATCACTCTCAAGAGCGTAGTTTAGCTATATATAATGTGGACAAATAAAGACACTTTTAAAGTGTTACATAGAGCTTTGTATGAGTTTAAACAACACTGTCAATGTTGCTGTTTATATTACTGTATCATAGAGGTGTGACTTTACCTGAACAACCTGGTTGGAAATCTATTCTCATGTTGTTCTTGCCAATAAGAAAAGATCAGATTTTACCAAACAACTCATCAGTTGCTACTCAGTACGTAAAGTTAAATGCTTCAACTTTTTGCTTTGTACATTTAAACCAGAGTAACAGTTCTTTTACTTGCATACAACAGTTATAAACTTTTTCCACCTCTGCTATATGACTGTTCACAGCAAAGTTTAGTAGAAAAATAATGCTGTGCATATGTGTAACCACCAGTGTTGGGGGTAACGCGTTACAAAGTAATCCGTTAGAGTACTCAGATTACTTTTTTGGTGTAACGAGTAACGTAACGCATTAGTTTCACAATTCAAGTAATCCCGTTATTAGTTAGATTTTCCAGAATTTCCTATCTCTTCCATGGCTTCATAAAGAGAGAAAGAAAAAAGGAAGCTCTTTGAAGCATCTGCTCTGTTTGTCCTTCTCTCTTCCTGTAGTAACGTTGGCAGTAGTGCCGTGCCAGCGGAAGGTAAACATTCTGTGCCATTGCACGTGCATTGTTAGCTTGTTTAGCCAGCGATATGACAGAGGACTGCATGACACTATGGAATTATCCCCATTATGATGGATTTTTGGATAAAAGGGACAAGAATAGCATCATGGTGAAACATAAGTTTATAAATTCCTTTTGCTTTTATTGAATCAGCTGTGCAGCCGTTTCAATCACGCGCTGTTATTACGCACAGCGTTCAAGTGATTCTGTCTACCTCTGCTCAACTTGTTGAAGATTGTGAGCATGTTAAAGAGCTGTAAAGGTTTTCCTGTCTGTAAGCGGTGTTGTCAGGCTGCAGAGATACAGATTATGGGCTGTAAATGAAGCTGTACACTGGCATGACAGTCTGCACATTCAAATGCAGAGGTGTGGTTTTTATAGTTTTGTCGTGTTTACAACCAACAAGTGGAACGAGTGGAATGAGTGGCTTTTAATATTTAGTAATGCAAAAGTACTCTAACGTGTTAGTTTTAGAAGTAGGTAATGCAGTAACTTAACAAGTTAGTTTTCTAACAAGTTAGTTTCAAAAGTAATGCCACCCAACACTGGTAACCACCTTGGAGCCAAATTGTGGATGTTTGTAGGTTTTTTTACCAGCAAAAAACAGAAAGTAACACAATCTGTGCCGAAGCATGATCAACCCCCAAAGTCCAGTTTGATTGACTTGTTTGACTCAGTACACTTCCTTTGCCTTGGCATGGATGGAAATAGCAGGCTTAAGCACAGTATAGTTGCCTGTGCACTTGCACAAGCATAAATGTGCAATACAGGCCTAACACAGCCTATAATCAAGATGTTCAGTCCTCTCGACAATCATTTAAAACAATGGCAAAAAGCTGCAGCCATGTTCTCTGAGACCATGCTTACTTTAAACGAAACCCTGCATGTGCAATATGCATGTACTCAGGCACGGTTGGAGCTAAAGCATGTAGGTGGAGGCTGTGGGGACTGGGGATGGGGCACAATCATGCTTTAGCATGGTATGGGGCAACTGGGCCTAATATGAACAGAAAGCGAAGGCTGCAGGTGATTGGACTGATTGCAAGAATGATTTATTCCATTTGAGGCTGTATCATCAGAATTTTTGTATATAAATGTAAGGAAACAGATCGATGTATTGAAAGTGGAGATGAACTGGACATTATTGCATTGCTCCTTTTCCTTTCTACACCTCAGTCGTGACGTTTTACATCATGTTGGATCTGTTAAAATTGGTCACAACACATGTTGAGGCAGTGGGGTCACAATCCTAACCACGGGTGGTGTTGTTACAGAACTGACAGTGCTCGTTCTTTTTAGCAGCGTCTCACCAGTTAATCATGGAGACCACAGACACCACAGCTACTGCAGAACTCCCCAGCCGGTTAGACACTGTGGAAAAGTGGGCAATTTATCGTTCACTCTTAACACCTTATTGTCAAAGTGCCATGAGTTTGAACGCAACATTCACAGTTGTGATAGTTTTCCAGAGTCTGCTGCTCATGATTGAAGATGTATCCGTGTTTTCTGACCATGTCTGAGAGTATTATGGAATTCTTTAGCATGGCATATGAAATCATGGAATACACCCCTTCAAACAAAATGTTCCAATCCCTTCTCCCAATCTGCAAATTCCCACATCATCATAATCAAGTAGTGGGGAAAAGCTATTGCCGTTCCGCTCCCATTTAAGTTTTTTATTCAAATCCCCCAAATTATGAACAGTAAACCTTTCCCCCCTCGCTCTGTGATCCAGTCTTACTGTTGGACTGGAGGGAGGAGATGTCGGCATTTTTTCAAGAGCTAAAGATCAGCCGACCGCAAGTCTAATGCATTCTCTCTGTGCAGCCTGAGCTTGGAGGCAGCCTTTCTGTTCTGGAGCTGCTCCATGGTATTACATTTGCTTTCCAAGAGAGCACACATTAATAGTTGGGTTATTGAGCATAACCAAGCCCGAGATATCTCCATTCAGCAGAGGTGATTCTGTTTCAAATGCTGGTCATCTGATATTTCATTCACTCTTCAACTGTGAACAGAAAGTGTTTTCAGTTCAGGCGACTGCTTCTGCTGGCTCTGTCCGGGGTTGTCTGACACTTGGTTGAACACAAGACTTGAGGGAAGATGGATTGATGGAAAAATTAAAGCACCCTCATTTTTGTTTCAGCTCTATCCCTCAACTGTTTCGCAAAGACTGTTGGCTTCCTTGTTGTGCTCTAACTGACAAATTGGAGAACAACACCATAAACTTGCAGTGAGATTTGAAACTGGCAATTTGCTCACGTCTCTGTTTCCTCTGCAAAAGCAGATTTAGCCTTCTTTCTCCTGTGCCCTGCTCTGGTGCTGGCATGACTTGGTACCTCCAGCCTGTAAAAATGTGGAATGAATTATCCTGTGCTAACAGAAACGGGTGTTAGTGAGTGGCTTGTTGCACTCTATTAAGAAGTAATAATAAAATTAGAGACAGATCCATCAGCGAGGCAGGAGGAAAGGAGGGGGCTGTGGGATGAGAATGGCAAAAGTATTCGATCTTCAAATCATAAAACTTGGCCCGGTTTTACAGATGAATCATTCTGTTTGAAATATTTCTGCTGAGACTGATCCCATGACTGTGATTTGTTTTTGCATATTCAAGTGCATTCATCCATGCATGAAGTGCATCGAAAGCCCCATGTGGTTTCTATTCCAAATCTCCAATCATAAGGTGATGTGTCTTGATCAAGCGAGTGATCCTTGCCCTGTGCTTCAACTTTCACACACATGCAGTTTAATATGAACATACTTTTTCTTTCCTGCCCTTTGAACTCATAATGGGCTTCTATGAAGGACACTGCACTTAGTTTTAGAACAAATGTGTTCACTCAACATAAAAAACATCCTCTTTGTCAACTATCCACATCACTTGTGGTGTACCTGAAGGTTCAATTCCTAGCTTTTACGGCAAGAAAGGCCTCCTATTGCTGCACGCTATAGATGTTGGTCTCTGTTGCAACCTCTTTATTTTAAACCAACTGTATATTTTTAGATCAAAACTGTTTAAGTGGAGGGGCAAACCAATCACAAGAAGAGCTGGGTTCTTCTTCAACAGAACCTCAGAACCTTTACAGGAGTAAATAGCGGAGAAAATGGACAGTTACACCAAACAGACTTCTCCTGATCCTGACATAATAATTAGCATTACGATGCCAGAACAAGGCCTGACAGTGACAGCTGACAATGATCCTGATACTTTCATCTACTAACAACTAGCTAATGCTTACACTCACCCATGCTTTGATGATCCTTCAGCTCCCAACTCACAGCTGTCCATACTTACACTTTCATCAAAGCGGCAGCAGTAAGGTTAAGATTCTCCACTGGGACTTTCTTGACTTTAAGGATTTAAATAGAGTCCCCAGTGCCGTATAAGGCTCCAAAGAGATGAAAGCTCATATTTTAAAATAACATTTCAGCTTTTCTGTTGGTGTCAGGGGATGTAAACAAGCATTATTTTAAAGAAATGAAAAATAAAATGCCTGGTGCTGCAGCTCCACATAGTGGTCAATGGTAGAAGCCACTCTTTTGCCCTCCAGGTCCCTGCACACATGACTGAAAGCTTTGACTCTGCTAAATCTAAAGCTACATAGTCGTCAAACAGATGTAGACTATATGGACGTAAGTATTTGGCAACATGTGTCAATTATTGAATTCAGGTGTTTCAATCAGACTCGTAAAAAATCAAGTACCCAGTCATGCAGTCTTCATTTGCAAACATTTCTATTAGATGAGTTGTTCTGAAGAGCTCAGGGTGGGGTGGCTGAGGATCAGCGGTAGTCTGCTATTCTCAGTCACTAGGCTAAATCCTGATTTTCTGCTAGAAACTGCAAGAAACTGACACCCAAATTTCTCCAACTCCATGAATGCATGTGAAATATGCAATATTATGGACATTTTTAAAAAGTTTTATTTGTGGGCTTTATGCATCTATTTGAGAGACAGGACAGTGGATAGAGAGAGAGTAGGGGAAGGAGATGGAAAAGAGCCACAGATGAGATTTGAACCCAGGTTGCCTGCTTCAAGGACAACAGCCTTTGTCCATGGGGTGTGCTGACATAACAAATAGGCTATCAGCGACCCAACTTTGGCCACTTCATGTTCACACTCAAGAGAGGAACATTCCTGCATTCAACCTCTCTATATCAGACTAAACAAAGAAAAAAACTTAACTCCAGAGCTGTAAGGAAAATTCTAGGTGTCCTTTCTGCAGTGTTGAGACCCTTCATAAGTCTTGGGTTGAAGAGTGTTAAATAATACGTTTTTAGAGGTTATTTAAGTCATCAGAATCATACTTTTTCTTCTTAAATTCAAAAGATTAATCTTGTGTCCCATGTGACATTCCTTTACCTAACCACCTGTGATAGATACCCTCCTACTTAAAAACCTGCTCATGAACACCTCACGGCTCTGTTCAGACTGCAGTGCACTTGATGTTGGCGATTAGAGCCTGAAAACGGACACCTTTCAACGGCTACACTCAGCATCAAAGGCTCAACACTGGCCCCCTTGTCATGAAACGGCCTGCTCTGGTTACTTTCTGTTTGACTTTCCAGCCAGTTTGTCACCGTCCTGATTCATGCTTTCAGCTGAAAGAGGTTTCTTGTTGGGTCAGCAGTGAAATATTACAAAAGTTCAATCATGCTGCCTCTGGCTCATTGCACAAGAATAGATGCAGCACTTGAGCAGGTAAGCCTTGCTGCACAGAGGGTACTGCTGTTTATTATTTTAGGAGTGCCCTAACACAGGATTGGTTTTTTCTGTTGTGTGAAGGTGACCAGGTTGACATGCTTAGGTAAAAATGCAGAGACAGTGTTTTGTTCTTGTTTCAATTATAGAAAAAAGCTCCTGCGAAGAGGCCAAGGTATTCTGTATTGCTCTGTGACCTACATCATACCTTTCTCTATTTCACTTTCTCTTTATTTTTCTCTCAGACCAACACAGAGTGTTTGCCCCAAGCTGTGCTTTATGACGACAAACTTTTAGGATGAGAGCAGGATAACAGGATAGGATAATGGGAAGAGACATGTCTGTTTAAAAAGATTCCCAAGTATTCATAAATGGCTGCAAGGTCAGTAGTCCAACATGCAAAATACGATGCTTTAGAAAGTCCTCTATAGGGTTATTTCTGAGCCACTGTCACCAACTACTACTGTAATGAAAATATATGGAGTCAAGTAGGTTCACGGCAACATCTGTTGGTTTATAGTGGTTTATACTTGTGTTAATGGCACCACATACAGTTTGCTAGAGTCATTAGTGTGAAAGAACTTAATCAATTTGCTAGAACTCATTTTATCTTTTTTACACATCTCATGGCCAGATCAGAAAAAACGTTTTTGTATTTTGTCAGATCACACAACAAAAATCTTATTCAAGTGTGATCCCAACCAATTATCCCATGCTGTCATCATGATGTGTAAGCTTATAGGTTGTCTGAGAGGCAGATGAAAAAGTGTAATCATGACTATCTGTGTAATGCTAGCGCCCTTATGCTTTGAAAAAAAACCCTAAAAAAACAAAAAGAATTAATAGAAATAATAGCTAGTGTGGATCCACCCCTGTGTATTCAAAACAGGATTAAATGGACTGGCTATCCTAACAGAACTTAAGGTACTAATGTCAAGAAAATAAATGCCAAATTATACTGGTCAACATACCAGTCTTGTTGAAATGAGGCATTCTGGACATGGCTGATGGTGTCATACTTCCAGAAATAGTAAAATCAAGCAAAGTTATAAATGTAAAATCCCTGGGAATTAAGACATAAAGTTATTCTCTCTTTTAATGATTATTTTTGGGGCTTTTGAATATTTTGATAGGACAACTGAAAAGAGACAGAAAGTATGTCCTTCCTTAGACTTCCCTCACACAGAGAGGGAGAAATGCACTAATATTTTACAGAACACTGATGACAACAGAATGAAGTTAGACCCAAACTGCCCATTATCTTTATGCTAACACATAATTGAAATTGCCATTAAGGTTGTTTTCACCCCTGATAGTCCAGGGGACTTGGTCCGATTTGGAACAGAACACCTACAACCTCTGCCCGCTAGGGGCGCTGTCGCCACGAACAAACGGTGACCAAAGAAAAGAAGGTGTAGAAGAAGACGAAACTCCTTCTGCCAGTCTTTTCTTCCACATAAACAATGGAAAAACACAGAATTCACGCTGTCTTGGGGTTTCTGCTCTTGCATTGGGGCATTAGGAGCAACCAGTGAGACGGTGAGCTGTCCAGCATGTCGTTCTTCACATGAGACGAATAAATCAACACCGAGTACGACGTGTTGCTATGGCTACAAAGACGCAAAATGAGGTACCGACATATATTTGAGTGTATTAAATAAAATATAAATCCGTATGTCATCACATTTTATGCCACTTCCAGCCTTTGGTTCACAAGTTGGTCTGCTTTGCTTTCACACCTTAAGCGAACCGCACCAGGGTTCGTTTGGAAGCGGACTGAGCCCCCCTGTTTTCAAGTGAACCAGAATATGTCATAAGAAACACAAAATGATAAAGCATGTGTCAACTTTGACATTTTATAAATGAATGACTACTTCCTTAATGTAAATCCATGCCCTGCACACATCCCTACACACTACAAGAGCATTTATTGTTCCCAGCTTTTACTATCCTGCCCAACATTTGACAAAGGGCAGTGATCATGCAAGCAGGTCAAAATCTGGCTATATTTGTGTTGTTTCATACAGTCATAAGCATTGCCTTCAAAACTAAAAGTTGCCTATATGTAATTGCGGCCATGTGTTTACACATACAAAATTCAGAAAATATTAAACATTTATTGAAAAAAATAACTTAAAAATCCAACCAGTGCTAGTTTGACTGCTTTTTTGCAGTTTCAGTCCAGACCTTGAATACTCCTTACAGCCCTGAACTTGTCAAACTGACACTACAATGATACCTACATTGTCATATTTTGCCACTGTGCTACATTTAAAGGTAGGGAGATTATAACAGTTGATGAAATGCAAGATTTTTTAATGGCGAAATAGGATGGGTGGAGTGTTTTTCTCATTCTTAATGAAAGTATTACCTCCCAGCCCAATCCTTCCTTTCTTTCCTCCCTTCATCACCCATCTCCCCGAAGAATGCACAGTGCGGTGAAGGCATTGGGTAATCCAGCTGCCAGAAGAACAGGACTGCAGGGGCCAAATCAGAGTGTAGTCAGATAAAGGCAGTTTAAATCAGCAGGTTCATTGAAAACCACTTGTGTGGAAAGAACTCCCAGACAGGCAGGCACGTACTTGATAGGGAGCCGGAGATGCAGGAGTCCTGCGAGCAAAGCTCCCTCATAGAAGAGGGGAAAGGTCAGGAAAGACAGATAGAGTCAGACATAATTCAGCGCTGAGGCCTGGTCTTGTATCCACAACATGGTGGGAGGATGAGTTCATAGAGGATTTGCTTCAGATGGACTTTTTGAGAATTTTGGCTTGGTGTTTCATACTTTATACAGAGATATAATGTCTGTGAACTACACGCATACAGACACATGATGGCTGCTACGTGTCTCATGCACTGGTTAAAGAGACCAGCTGTACACATCCTCCTAAGTGCAGCATGGTAGAGGCAGTGTAGAAGTGGAGGAGGTTTGACAGTCAAAACTGCAGTAGAAATGATGATGGCTGAAAGTTAGAAAGACATACTGATAAATTAAGTCTAAAGTTCTCTACATGTGTACAATATGTTATAGTTACTGCACAGAGACAAACATGTTTTTAAAACTAGCTAGGACAGATACATTAAGTTCTAAAAACCAGTGTTCAAACCTGTTAAGATAATGAAAATAACCACTGACAGTGTAAACTGGTAACTTTAAGTTGAGTTTTTCTCAACTGGTATCTGTGTTTGCATGAGTTTTTCATTAAATTAAATAAAATTAAATTGAATTGTGAAAAAAATTGCAGCTAATGTTAAGCCCAACTTTGTCCAAATAATCTTCAGGTGTGTCAGAAGGATTTTCTAATACTTCCTACTGCATTGTGGCCTCCCTCACCTTGAATCCTAAATATCAAACATGTTTGATATTAAGGATTCTAAGTTGGACTGCCTCCATTGGAATGCCCATATAGCAAGCAGACTGTCACCAACTAAATGTTAAACACTTTTATAACTCAGAAACTCAAAAACAACTCTGCCTTCATCTCAGCCGGGATTTCAACCTCTTTTTCCTCATCTTTTGATATTTGCTTTAACTGTAAAGCACACCAGGAGCTAAAGGCGGTCTTACAGCTAACGACTTTTCCTCTGATTTCAAAGTCGCAGACAAAATTCCAAAGTTGGAGTAAAATCACGTGAGTCTTGGTAAGCCGCAGCTCACTCCTGTTGTCTCAGTCGTTAGGTGTAAGGTGGCCATAAGACACGATTTTTATTGTTTTAAGACGGTCTTCCTTCAGTCTTGGCGTTATGATAACGTCAAACGTGTTTGATACTGTCGTAAGTCTCAAGTCTGGTCGTATGCAAATTGTTTTTCTCAGTGACACGACCATCGTTCACGACCAACGGGAGCCGATGTGTGTAAGCACATTAATTCACTTCATTCTTCAAAATATGAACGTGAGCGTAGATCAGTCTAGAGCCGCTGAATGTCTGCTTATAACTCAAGAGATAGAAAAACTTTTTGTCCAGAGCTTCAGTCAGATCTCTGCACCTGTGTGTTTGTGCACCTTGTCTGTCAGTTCATTCCAGGCTAATGTGACAGGTACAGCAAACCGCCACTGGGATTTTCAAGTAAAGGCCCCATCAGCTTGTTTCTCTGGTGAGGAATCTAATTCTATTCTTGTAGTTAGTGACCCATAGTCTTTGCAAAACTTAGTCTGAGACTAAAAAACAAAACAGCTTGCTGATAAATTGTCTTGAGATGTGAGAGGGTGTCAGATGTCTTTTTAGCCTTTTAAGAGTTTTAGCAAAGTCCTCTGGTGTAAGGCCGGCGTAAGAATTATATTTGCCCTCCATGCTTGTTTTTCTCCTTAAGTCACATTTGATCACAGGACTTTCTGCAAATGTATCCTTTTTTTAAGTTTATTAAATCATGGCAGTACACATTAACTGACATACTGCAATGCATGTCAGTGCACATATTAGCACAATAGCATCTGTCATCCTGAAACAGCACAGAGAAAAACTCAGTTTTACAAGCAACACGGACACATTTGGTACATGGCAAATAAACACAGCACAACAGCAAGCCACATAAAATGCTGGATAAGTCAAAGCCCCTGTGAGTGTGAATGAGAGGGGACAGACATGACATTTAAATGTTTAACAGTTGTCACAATCTTGTGTCTGTACCGTTAATCTGTTCCATGAATGTGTGCCTCTTAGCGATGCGAATCTCTGATTAAATTCACTTTTATCTCTTGGTAAACTGCAGTCTCTTCTAGTTTGTGCTCTGGTATTTATCCCGTTAGTGCGTTACTACAGACAGCAGGAGTCATCTTCTGTGTTAATTCAGAGGATGATAAAATGAGAAATTGTTTCAAACTGTCCTTTAGCCCTTGGTCTCACGCTGTTAAAAATTGTCTACAGTTTGAAAATTGGCTAGCGTGTGGGCAAATGTCGTGTTTAAGCAACTATATTTTCAAGAAAGCTCATGCACAGCCAGATGCTTACGTGAAAGCAATTGTAACTGTAAGCATATCTCTCTTTTTTCTGTTCTGCAGGTGTTTGTCCAGTAAGAAAGACATCAGAGTATGTCTTAAAGGTCTTCATTACTTTCCTGATAATAGCTTGAGGACAAGATTCACCAAAGTGTGATCTTAAGGTCTACATAAGCATTACTCTAAAACAGCCTTTCCCAAACTCCAGCATGCTACATCCCAATTTTAGCCCTTAAAATCTTCTGAGGCCCACCAAAACCCTTGTTCATTGTTATTCAGTGTGAATGCTTGGCTCTCAGATACATCAGAATTTAACACACAGTGTTTGTAGGTAGGCAAAGTACAATTGAGGAGCCACTAGCATTAATGTTTTTAATGAGCTTTCGTTTCTAATATTTATTTCTGTAAATGCTCTGCAAACTCTTCCCAAGGAGCATTAATATCTCCAAAGACACGGATAAATACTTGAAGTCAGGAAGCCAGTGAGATAGTAGAATGTTAACTAATTGTCACCAATTAATCCAACACTACTTAATTTTATGACACGGATCAGACGTCAGACAAAATAAATGCTATAAAGGTGACATGAGTTAACACGTTACTTCTAAGAACCCAAATAATAACAGGTAATCAAGTATTCTGTGATGTTTTTTTATTTCTATGATTGTCAGTTATGGTAAATGATCTCTTTTTTAATATTATTATTCATTTTAAACAGAAGTAGGTGTACAACCTCATGTATTACTAACATAGCATGAATTCAAAATTATGTCCCGTGGTTCTTTCTCAGCAGTATCTAATTCAAAAGAGAGCTTTACAATACATAAAAAAAAAACTCCATATTTCAACTGAATAACAAGGACGAAGAGAAAAAAAAATTCTAGTACAGATATTAATATAACAGTTGAAGCCTACATCTTACAGCATTCAATGCCCCAGCTCTATCTTCAATCACAACACTACCTGCCAGATTTATCCTAGCCACTGAAAGCTCCATTATCAAGATCTCTATTAATGAACTCATCCGCTGCTGTAAAAAAAAGATGCAAGCTGATAGCCACAACAACCTTTGTGGTATTTTAATCATTTTAAGCGAGGGCTTTGGAGATCTACCTTGGTAATTTTTAATAAACTCATGAATGCTTCATCAATCGTTGGGATTTATTTTATTTTTTTATTTATTATTATCAATGAAGTTTGTCCGGGGTGATTTAAGATTTTTTTAAATTTATGAACAGGTATATAATGGACAGATTTTTTAGACAAGTATCAGAAGAAAGCTGCTTTGAAATTATTGCTTAAAACAGGTACAAAACAACAAAAGGAGCCATCGAGGATAATCCTGATTCTGACATTCAATGTGTGACTGATGGCCTTAAATCAGCCATTTGTTTACATTTTCCTGCATATCATTTCACTCCTTATACCATGTCCTACAAGCGTCTCGCTGGAGGATAACAAAACACACACAGATTATAAATTTACTGGCTGAGCTGCTTCCCCTTTCTCGGAATCAGTTGATGGTCATTTGTGGTGAAATCATATCCCCGCAGAATGCGAGTACAACATCGCCGTCCAACCTTAGGCTAATAATGAACGGACAAGAAAATCTATTCAAACGACCGTGTGGTTACACTTGAGCTTTGTTTCCTCATTTTGACAAACTTAACGTAAATTCAAGATGAAATATTAATTTCCAACAGCCGAACTTTTTCAGCGGACTCCTTTTAAATCATGTGGAGATGTCGTCGAAAAAACAACATATGAGAAAATTAAAAAGAAGGTAAGCATGCTTTTATAGAAACAAATTTGTCAGCTGTAGAGTAAAAGAACTGAACTGTGGCTTTCTACATGATAAAACAATCACTTTTTATTACTTAGAAATTAGCATCACATTATTAAAAGGCTATCATCATTAGGGAGTGGAGCTTCTCTGTTAGATATCTGATGAAAAAATGACTGTTAATCTGTTTGACATATGAACTTAGTCAGCTTTTCATGAGTGTTTATGCTTAATAAAGACGGACAAAAAGTCATTTTTCAAATCTTCGCTTTTTCGAAAGCACACATGTGGATACTCTGACACTGGTGAACTCTCCCAGAATCCCATCAATCATCTCACTGCCGCCGAGGTTTCCCCTTTGTGGGATTAATTCCTTGTTGGTTGTACACCCTACACGCACATTGTGGTCATCAACTAGCACAAGTTATAATTCTGGATATTCTGTTATCCAAATGAGATAGAAAACATATTCATCTTAGTCATCATCACTCTCCATAAAGATAAAATATCTCTTATGTGTTGTTGTGCCAAGCTACCAGCAAATGTGCAGATTCACTCCCAGTACTTGATACCATTTGGATTACAGTGTGGAAATGATGCGTGCTTTGTGTTATGCTGGAACGACGGTGGATAAAAGGCCTGTTTTACAGCCCATCACCATGTGGGTAGCAGTAATCCTCTCAGCCCTCCTCTGTGTGAGTCCAGAGAAAACAGAGCGAATCTTTCCTCTAACTTTATCTGATAGGGCATTCTGATGTGTTGTTGTTCTACAGTGTGTGGGCTGTGGTCATCATGGCTCAGTAAAGGTCACCTCTTACTCTTTTTCTCCCAAATGTTTCGCCTCACTTCCCCTGCCCACAACATGTGTCGGTATCTAGGGTGGGGCCTACCGTCCTACGCGACCAAACAGTGCTATCACCGCCAGATCCCCTTCGCTTGTTCATTCATCAGCTCTGTCTGTCTCAGACTGTGTGGGTGTGTCGGGAGCTGGGGTCCCTGTCCTCACCCTTCCATTACCCCTCTCTCTCTCTAGTGCCTTTTTGTACAAGAATTCACATGAATTCCTCAGAATTTCAGACAGTTTAGGACTTGAGGGTCGTAGAAGAATCGTCTTTTTCTCATGTACCACACAGAAGTGGATATCAGTATCAAATATGCAACTCAAAGTGCTTTTTTTTCAGGATGAGTTTGCTGTTTATGATTGTGACAATCTTCAGACAATTTCAGGTCCAACTAGGTCCCTTAGAAAATGCCTTTCTCAAATACCTCACTCAGTAGAAAGCTGTCAGCGTCAAACATGCTCTCGAATTGTGAAATAGTTTTGAGTATGCAGGAAGAAGAGGAGGTGTGATTTTAGCATGATTTCCTGACCATTGTCAGGCAATTTCAGGTCCAATTAGTTTCTTGAGAGCAGTGGTTATCAACTGGTCTATTCACAGGAACCAGTACCAACTTTTGATGACCCAAATTTCATCAACCAACCAGATAACAGTACTGCACAGAACTTAAAGGCATTTTTTTGGGCCAAAAACTGAGGCTGAAGTGAGGTATCGCCCATTGGTACCTGAGGGCATCATCGGGCGGAAAGGAGGATTGACACAACACTGGTAGTGCTCTGGATGTCCTTGTATATTACCATGGGCATGGGACAATTATCTGGTGAAAAAATAACCAGGTCGACACCTCTGGGGCAAAGTCAGGGATGGATGTGTGACGTCAGCTGCTGATCAAAACACAGGTGTGTCAACATACAGTATATCAAGCTTGATGCGTTGTCGCACATTGGGCACATGATGAAAACTCACATGACTGCATTCAATAACTAGAAAAGCACTCGGAGAGTGCAGATCTGGTGAAAGCATTGCCTACCGGTGCCAACAGATGCACTGACAGTCTCACCCATAGTCTCACTGGACGAATGGAAGTCATGGCAGAGGGTGAATATTCCTCTATTCCTCCCAGCATTGTGAGTATTCTCACTACAATTTGCTGTTTTTCTCTCTGTTACACTCCGACTTGTCTCCTTGACCGGGCGTGCGTCTTTCAAACTCTATAAACTCCAAAACTTTGAATATAAACACACCCAAAAATGCTGCTGGGATTGAAGTTACTCATGTCCGCCATCTCCTGGTGTGAAGTGGTAACAGCACAGCCCTCCGCCATTAGCCCTATTTCCCAATAGTAAAGAATCCTTCAAAACATTCCTGAATCCAGACAGTGATTCAGATCACTCCCACAATCTAATTAGTTCTTCCTTATGCCATTTCTGACATTTCCTGAAAATTTCATCAAAATCTGTGCACAACTTTTTGAGTTATGTTGCTAACAAACGAACAAAGTAACAAACTACCAAACGAACAAACCCACCCAATCACATAACCTCCTTGGCAGAGGTAGAAATAAGTGCAGATTGTTCTTTGGATGATACAAAACAAATAATAGAAGAAAGACGGAGCAACTCACCCATTTTAAAAAAGCACCTCAGTCTTTTTCACACTTCTTTGCAAAGCACTTATTTGAGACCTTCTGTAAAAGGCTCAGTGACCCACATCTGGGTCCCCATCCACCAGCTGAGAACCACTGCTTTAGAGAAACCCTTTCTCTAATGTCCCATGCAGCAAGAGATTTTCAGTGTCAGACACTAGCTCACAACCTAAAATATGTTATTGAGTTTTGATTATGAACATATCCCACAGAGCAGAAGATTGTCCTGTTGTACTCCTTATTATAAGTCATCAGTTAAAACGGTGGCATTCGGAAAGTTTTGATTCAAAAGTCTTTGCTAGGAATCTAAAAATATTCAGAGTAACTAGATCTTTCAGTTTAAATTCAGTTGGTGAGAAAAATGCTGAAAACTGAAAAGCCTTTTTTTCCAATTCAGTTTGGACTTTTGGAACAACAAATTGCACAAAGTTCAACAATTGCAGGTTGTGCATCCTTTAAAAATTAAAAAGAAGAAAGACAATCTAGAACTTTACCAAGAATGGCTTTGTAAATGAAGGTCCAAATCAACATCTACTTAAAGAAGCCCAGTTGACTTTAGAATATAAAGTATAATGGGGAGTAAGAAATCCATAGTTTGAGATAAATCTTAGACCCCTATGTCATACACTGTCCAACATGTGAAGACTCTGAGCAGAGGCATTCGTGTACAGAACATCCCCATAATCAAGGACTCTGTATAAAATGCAGACTCAGCTAATCTCTCTTTGACATAGAGAGTTATACAGGACTTAACCTTCAGGTAAACCCTTCAGCTTTTTAGCAACACACTGAATATACTCCTTTAAAAAGGAGTTCTCACCTGGTAGATACCCTAGATATTTAAAGGACAATCCCAACTACGTTTCTTGACCGTATTTTGTAACAATTTTCTCAGGCAATGTTCCTTTTGCTGCTCTTGAAAATGCAAAGAACTTGACTTTAGTTTTATCTGTGTTTAGAACAATTCACCGCTGACAAAGCTGGTCTTGGACTGAATCAAAAGCATGCTGAATATTTGTAAAAGCTTTTGGAGATGAAGGTACACAGCAGTAGATAACAGCATCATCAGCATAAGAGTGGAAATAAGTGTTAAGAATATTTCTTTCAAGGCATTTGATATAAAAAGTAAGTAAGACTGGTTCAAAGACATAACTTTGAGGTACCCCATTGTGGATTTGTAGTACCTCTGATGAAACCCTCTCTAACTGGACAGCCTGAGTAAGATAGTTTGTAAACTATCTGACAGCATGCTCTGTAAACCCTGTAGCTTTAAGACGGTCCAATAAGATATTGTTATCCACAGTGTCCAAGCCTTTAAAAAGAGTCAGACAAAATTGTTTGTTTTCTAAAGCCTCTAAGGCCCCGTCCACACAGAGACGAATTCAGGAGTATACGCAAAAGTTTTTGTCACATCCACACGGAAACAGCGTTTGGGAGGCCGATACTTTTTGGAACTGGGTCCCAGAGTGCACAAATCCGTAGACGACTACTGTTTCATCTCCATGTGGATGGAGATGAAACAATTACGTCACACATAGCGTGCCTCTCTTACGACGCCTGTGCGGGTCCAGCCAAAACAACAATAGTGGATTACAGGGTTGTGTTTGTGCTGCAGAAGCTACTAAGCTTGTTATGGCTTTTACAGCAAAACCTGACAACCCTTTACCAACACCGCGAAACGCATACACCGTATGTTCTTAAATCCAATTCGAAGAACAACCAGAAGGGCAACTAGAAGAAAGTTTGTGTCAGTTTTCTGTGATCATTCTCTCTCTTTTGGTGCATTTCCATAGCAGCAATACAGCGCCACTTACAGGCTTGGCATATGCACTACAGCGTTTCTGCGTCTATGTGGACGGGGCCTAAGACATTGTTCACTTTCAGCAGCAGTTGTAGTGCTGTGTTTTTTCTAAAACCTGACTGAAAGGAAGATAGAATGGAATTAGAAGCCAAGTAGTTTTTCCACTGATCACTGATCAAAGTTTGAAGCACAAACTTGCATGTACAGAGCCTGGGTCTGCTGTGATGGCAACATGGTAGAGAAGGTAAGATAAAAAACATCTGGCATGGTCAGTAGAGAGAGCTGGAATGGAGATGGTTTTGGGACGCCTGAGCTCACTGTTCAGGCCTTGTAAGGTGTTGTGGGACTAAGTGAACGAAACACCTGTGAAAGCAGGTTCCCACTTAACAAACAAGTTGAAGGGCTGGCTTTCTGCTACCCATCGGTCTACAACATTAACTTATGGCCGACTTATGGGGGCCAATATAAACAACAAAAATGGCTTTGGGGATTTTCTCGGTTTGTTGTGATAACTATTTTAAGTCTATTTCTATTTGCCCCTCTCACATGGCAAACATTGTAGGACACTGTCAGTGTGGAATACTTGCAAGTTTCTTGCAACCAACACATTTCTAAAAATTTAGAGCCCTTATGAAGTGTTTCTCTCAGATGTCAAGCAGGAAATTGGAGGTGTCAAACATGCACTTTCAACAATACTCAGTATGATTTGGTAAAGGGTATAGGCTTGGTATAGTGTGCTTAAAATAGTATGTTTTACAAATAGTTTCCTGATCGTTTTTACAGGTCATTTATTTAATCAGGTGTCCAATTATGCAGGAGATTGTTAGTGTTAAATACATTCTTGTTACCCAAAATAAGTTAGTTTAGGCAAGCTGGGAAGTGTTGGTATAGTGTCCAGAAGAAAAGAGAGATAGAGTCTCACATAATAATGTGGTTAATATCACAGGATGTTTCTTCAATGCATGTGAAATAGAAGAAAACAATACAACTAAGGCAAGCAGTGGCATATAACTAAGGAAACTTATAATCAAAGTCAACTTTTGCTCACTTGCTGCTAGTAATGTTACAGGTTATCACCTGCTGTGTTCATACAGCAGCTCATCACAGCTTTTCTGATTTTTTTCAAAAGGAATGCAAAGAAGACATTTTCAGATGCTGAAATTCATCACTAAGCAGGACAATATTGGGAAGTTTTTTTCTGACAGGAGTGCATATGTCAAAGGGGTTTCTCTTTCTCCTGCCCACCCACAGTCTGTCTGCTGACGTGGCCCGGGTCATCCTGGGCTCTGGCCCTCAGGCCCCAATGTTTCGCTCCTCCCCCTCCTGATCGACGCTGTGTTATCAGCGGGATCTGCGTCTGTCTGTGTCTGCCAGTGCTGCTAGACGCAGGAGGAAACAGGATGCGAGAGGATCAACTGTAATCTCACAGCGTGCTTTGTTCCACACAATCCCAGGCCGATCACTGTATTCTCTACACGCAGAGCCCGCCACTGGACATTTACATGTGCCAACAATCACACCGCTACTGGCCCACGTAGGTGAGAGCGCACAGAGAGGGAGAGTTAGTGGTTTAGAGATACTGGTTGGAGGGAGAGGATGTTAAGAGACCGGGGGTTTTATTCGAGGGTTTGCTGAATATCAACGAATCTGGAATTGTTTGGTCTGGTGGTTTCTTTTGTAATGAGAGCAAAAACATATCATCAGTGGCATATTTGACTTGCTGATTATAGTCATGAGGGTAATGATAACTTGAATGATATGATGTGGGATTGATATGTATCTCAGTAAAATGTGTTCCCACTGAAGATGAAAGAGAGTCAAATGAGATTGAAATTTAGGAAAATCAACATTGTCCCTAAATGAACTTGATTACCACATCGAGCACATTCAGGCCTAGATTTTCCATATCTGAGCAGGTGAGGTCCTGATTCGGTCTCTTTATTAGGATAAAAGGGCGGGAGGCAGGATTTGTGCCTGTTTTAGCAAGTCTTGGTATTCAGTCAAAAACCTTTATCTCCACCTCGGGGAGATCAGGGAAGAAAAAGGATGCTTTTGAGATGTTTCTGTCAGCCCAATTTTCTATGCCTGGGAGGCAGCTTACTTCCAATCTCAGCATTTAATACCAGGCACGTTAAACACCCTTATAATTGTTTTAGCTTTACTCCTCAAAGCCTTCCTTATTATAGGAATCAAAGCTCGAGACCCTACAGTGAGCCGCTGTGCCAAAGCGTGTCACTTCCCCTCGAGCTTCATGATGTTAGTACGCTGAGAATGTGCAGCCTAGTTCTGGTAAAACAATATTATTTTATTGTACAGGAACATGGCTGTACTAATTCCTCAAGCTGCAAACCTCACGGACCACAACTTTGTCTATAATTTGCCGGGAGCATATGTTCATAGCAACAAGACATAAAGCGGAACGGAAAACAGTAGTAGAGAGTGCATTAGTCAGTTCAGTGATTGGTATACAAAGCGAGGGGGTTTTCCTCCAACTTTCTTCCCCTTTCGTGGGGCCCTGGAGTCACAGCTCCAGCACCAGCCGGCACGGCATCAGTTACAGCTTGTTTTCAGCATTCTGGGTATCATAACTTCATTCAAGATATGCTGTATTAGGAAAAAAATGCACCCTGTATGCACAAGCCATGATAAAAAAAAAGCTTTTATAGTTTATTAGACACCCATTTCTTTACTGTTTGCTGTCAAATGCAGTGAATTCAGCTCCATGAAGGAGTAATACCAAGTTCTTTGGCTGCTAATCCTTCCCTCTTCATCTTTCCACCTTATAATGTCTTTTGCTGATCATTTAGGAAAAGTCACAGGTGGCCTCCAGGAGTTATAATCAAACTGCGTTCTGTGTATAATACACTGTCAGCTCAAGTGTAAAGCCTTCTGGCCACCAGCAGGTGACACTTTCCCCTTTGTTCACTGTGGTGCCATTTACCCCCATGTCAGGATGCCCGTCTTCTTAATGGACATGAAGCCCTAAAACTGCTGTGTGTCGTCATGTTGTTGAGATGTAATTCTTATGCAATCCAATCCTCTTCTGTCCCCGCGGGGGTGTGAGTGCATGTCCGGGGATGAGGGGGCCGTTAAAAAGCTTTCCCCTTCACTGCTCCACCGACAGGCTTGTCTTGCGTAGAGAGGCCATTCATCTGCACTGCTGGGCTCTGCCGCTGTGACTGTGTTTGTGCATGTGTGTGTTTTCATCTTGTTTGGCCAGCTACTGACAGTATTTCAGCCTCAACTACTTTTTTCAGTTACTCTTCTTCTGCTACATTTCACCACTTATATTTCTTGTCTTTTTTAACCATAACTATCTCTTTTGTTGTAAATATTAGACTGTTTTATAGATACTGCTGCTTTAACTCTGAATTATGTTGTAACACATCTCAGTGGCTGTCTGATAATTGCTATTCATCATCATCTTTCTTCCTCATCAGCTGTACACCAATGAGCCTGGTTATTCTCCAGGTGGCTGTTTAAAGGAACTTCTTCTTTTTCCTTTATGACAAATGGTCCCTGGCTGGCAGGAGATATAGTTGTTCACAATGCTGCTGTAAAGAGTGTTGATATCTCAGTGATATAAATTCCAGAGTTGACCTCACTCCCAAAGTGTCATTTTAACTCCATTCTGAGTTAAATGATCGACAGTTTTAGAGAATTTGACAGTGTTAGCCAGACTGTGTAGAAGAATCTGCCCACTGATATTTCAAATCAATGGGGGAAATGTGGGCAGATCTTTTTCAGCATGCCCTTGGGCAGAGTGTTTACAAGGGTTTTAAATGTTTGTGCTTAGAGGTTGCCTGTTGTTCAGTGATCACTGCTGGGGTAACTTTCATGTTTCTGGTGAACTGTTTTTGTTTGAGATACTTTCGCATCAAGAATGAAGTTATCCACTGAGTTTGCATATCCTACAGATGAGTATTACCTGCCTTTAAGTATGTCTCTCTACTACGTCTATGCAGAGAACACACCACTATATCACAGGTGGCAAAGTCAATAAAGGATGAAAGGTGTGTTAAAATTTGCTCAAACCCCTAGTCATTTATTTTTACTGTGTTCAATACATAAAAATCTTTTTGTTTTATTTTGCAATGAGTTTTTTTCTTTTGTCTTTATGGTTCCATAACTTTTTTTTTTTTAATTCCAGTGGCATTACTGCAGCACACATATTCTTAAAGCCCAGGTTGTCCTGAAAAAAAAAACGAAACAAAAAAAAAAAAACGATGTTTAGAGCTTGACTGCGCACCACAGGGTTGATGTTTTACAAGCTTTTTTAAGACAACAAATCCAGGAGAGACACAATGGTTGAAAAACAGCTTAGGGCTCAGAGGGTTAAAAGTACACTTTAGGGGTGCAGATGGCCTCGTGGTTGGGCCATGCCACATGTACTCGAGTGGCGCAGGTTTAAGTCCAACCTGTGGCTCTTTCACGGTTTGCCATTCCCCTCGCTCTCATCCCTATTTCTAACTCTATCCAATGTCCTAGCTCTATCAATAAAGGAAGAAAACAGCCTCAAAATACTGACTGTGGGCCTGAACCAATAAAAGAAAGCAAGAATTACTTCTACCGACTAGTAATTTTGGTGCTGACCCATTAGGGATTTGAATATAACTGTTTGGTTAGCTAATTGTGTTCTTCTCTTGTATAAACAGAGTGCAGACTGTTTTTTAAACCAGCCATCAGTCGCCTGAGCTGACCTGATACTACTACTAATCATTGTCGCTTATTATTACTAGTTTGAGCTCAGAATGATCACCATAATTATTGTTTCCATGTTTACATCCCACACAGCATGTATTTGCTTGTTGCCCAAGGTCTCTTCTGGATGTATTCGTGAATGCAAGGTGAAACAGCATGTATCCCTGGTCAGAGGGGTTGATTTCTATGATTTCTATAGATGATATGGGAAAAAGCATGGCCTCTGCCTGCGGTTACGCTTGTCATGAGATAACTCTGGTGAAATGTAAAGTACGATTTATGCTTCCAGCTGTCCTTATCTTTGCAAGAACTGCCTTGGATTCACCTCAGCTAATTAGCTGCATAATTTACTCTAGCCAACTTGTGCTTCAGAGCTTATTTTTTGTACAGCTTTAAAGGGATACTTCAACATTTTGGCAAACTTGCCCATTGCCATAATTCCTATAGTCTTAGTAATAGGTTCGTTACCTTTAGTTGTCGGTGCAAGCTATTTTTAGATTTATTTATTTTAGCCAAGTTCGGACCTGCTGTGCCAACTCAATGTTAGCAGACGGTATTCTGGCTTTCCCTCATCAAACTCAACAAATACACAATCCAACAACTCCAAAATGCTCTCGTGGACAAGTTGTGACCTGTACATTCACAACGCTATTAAATAGTCATGGAACATTATGAGACAATGATGTTTTAAAGCTAAATGCAAAGCCGGAACTACACTCCAGACATGGCTGCTGCACTGTGTCACTCAGCCCAGTGGTTTACTCAAGAAATAGTTCCGAGTATTTGCTTCATGTGTCGTAATGTTACATAATTATACGTTATTATTTCATAGCGTGGTGAATGTGCAGGTCACAACTTGTCCATGAGAGCGTTTTGGAGTTATTGGATTGTGTATTTGATGAGTTTGATGAGAGAAAGCCAGAATACCGTCTGCTTACATTGAGTTGGCACAGCAGGTCCGAACTTGGCTGCGCCGATCTAAAAATAGCTTGCGCCGACAACTAAAGGTAACAATTATGGCAATGGACGAATTTGCCAAAATATTGAAGTATCACTTTAAGTTTTAGCATAAAAATCAAGGTTTGGAGCTTAATTATGATGCTACAAAGGAGTTTGACCCTGGTTTTCTTTGGTTTTGTGTGCAGCCAACAGGTTAAAAAGCCTAACAAGTGTATCATGCATTATGGACTCTGTAAATTTAGTCATCATTATGTCCAAGAAATTATAAAAGTATTTAGAGAGTAGGTGTGACATGCAATACAGAGTAAAAGTGCTAGAAATCACATTCCTTCCATTCAGATTTGAACCCCTTACATTTTGGACCAGGAAGTGGACTTCACAGCCACTTTTCCATGTCCACGCTGTAAATTTTCTCCTTTTCCTAACCTGTCAGCATCTTAGCCTAACCATTGCTTGTAAGCAATGAAGAAAGCAAAGCTTGTTGAGGTCAGCAACCATGTCACTACATCAGCTATAGCCTATACTACAGCCGTGCAGCCTGTACAGTGTCGTCGGTTGTAAATCTCCTGTGCTGTGTCATGTGAAATTTGTCCAGTGGTGCGCCTGCCTCCGGCTCTAAACACAGATTGCCGTCTTCGCGGCGAGCCACTACATCCAAAGATTTCTTTTTGCGTCCCAGCTTTCGGCAGATGGTCAAAAGACACGCAGGGCGCTGCAGTAGAGGATGCTGTCCAAAGTGGTGTGGTCAGTGAATGTGAAGGCCGAGGCATCCTGAGTCAGTAGCCTGTGATACATCTTTGGTTTTAGTCTCTGACGCAGGGATACAACAGGATATTTTCTGCTTGTTTTTTGACGTCTGTACCTGTTATGAAAGAAGCCAGCCGGATCCTCTTCCTCCCTTCTTTCTTGGATAGTACAGCAGACACTTGCCACTAAACTCCATTAGACATCTGGTTTAATATTCCCCCATTCTTCTCTCCTGGATGTTTCCAAGTTCATTGAGGTTTTCTGGTCATTCCAATTTTCCACTGGCAGCTAGTGAGGCTATCCCAGGGTGGTTCCTCCTGGAGGGCTGTCAGGACTCTGGGGCCAGCCTCTGCTGCTGTTATGGGTGCTTTTTCCCCTCCACATTTCATCAAGTGCACGGCTGTTAAGTAAAGCCGGGCTTTCCTTTCCTGAGGGTACGGGAGTAAAATGATGTTCCACACACAACATGGAACACACGACAACACAGTATTGTAGTTAAATGTGGTTATCCTTTTTGTGGTCACACTGGCATGTTAGTTTTGTGCAGTGTAATGAACCCTTGGGTCTTTGATTTTGTCTCTTTATGGAGCCAAAATGTATTTTCCACCAAAATGCATTTTGAAAATGGAAATAAGTTTAACTGCAGTTCAAGTAAAACTCCATAAGTTTGGAGTGGATTACTTGGATTTTTGTTGTTGTGTTTTTTATTTATAGAATTTTCTCATATAATTTGGCTAAATTTTGATCAGATATACTGGAGGGACACTGAATGCTCCATAAACAGTGAATCTAAGTGCTAAAAATCTGATTTCTAATGTCTTCTTTGGTTCAATGCACAAAGAAAAAAGTGTCTTTATCACCGCAGTTCCATGGCTTGTGTAATTGGCTTTCATCATGGCCAGGCAGAGCCTTGGCAGTGCCAGACCCACCAGGGGGTGACAACCAGTACAAGTCCCATCATCATCATCATTTTCCCCATGAGTGGCCCAACTCAATGGGCCCAGAAATGGGCATGCATCTATGGCCGGGGGAACCACCCTTTCTCTGGAAACTGCCTTTATCCTGTTTTAAACATTACAGTGACGCTCTGTTTGTGCGTCTCAGTGCAAATGTGTTTTTAACAGCGTGTGAGTGAGGGTGGAGGGAAGTGTGAGTGTTTTGTGTATTTTTATTACGTGGCGGGTCACAGCGTTTGCGTCCATGTGCATGTGGATGTACGTACATCCCCCGTTGTGCGCCTACATTGTGTGAGGTGGGGGCAGCAGGATGTTACCACAGGCTGGTGGGGCACAGCTCTGCAGCTAACCAAGGAGGCAAGCGGTTGTGAGTCAGTCCCCACCAGGCAAACTTGTGGCCGTGGAATTAGCTCTGCAGCACTAGTGCCAAGATAGGAAATTAACAGTGGCTTTGGGTGAAAACGTCTCAGAGAGTTCAGAGACGAGAATAAGAGGTGCAAAAACTCCCTCTGAGGTAAGGAGAGGAAATGGATTAACAAAACAGCTGCAACTGACTGCGTGTAAGCAGCTCAAAGGGACTTGATACTAAGTACTCCTACAAAAGCCTTCATAGAACAAGTTAATACGCAAATATACTGAACACCCCAACACATTAGCTAATTTTATTACTCTGCTTCATGCAAGCAAGGCATGATTAGGCTAAAGTCTGGCAAAAGCTAACCATAATATCTTAATCTCATTGAGTTAGAGGTGAGTCTTTGCCCTGTGTGAAGAAGTTGTCATGAGATTGGCAGGTAGACCGGTGCAGTATCAGCAGTGTTGCAGGTGTTGTACTAGACCGTTTTGGTGAAGAGGGAGCTGAAACTAAAAGACATGCTGTTCCTGCAGATTGGAAAGAGTCAAATGAAGTGGTTCAGGCATCTGATTGGGATGCCTCCTGGTCACCTCCCTTTGGAGGTCTTCCAGGTACATCCAAGGGAGGAGAACTCAGGGCAGACCCAGAACTCACTGGAGGAATCCCCCTGGAAGAACTGGAAAAAGTCCCTGGTGAGAGGGATGTCTGGAATGGCTTGGATGGATGGATGGATAGATGGATGTCTGAAGCTGTTAAATCGATTTGAATAAGCATAGATTTCACACTCATACATTTTTAAACAAACATACTGTATATTAATATTCACAGTCACCACTATTTCAGGTGTTCCCTGTTATTTCCACCTTACTGTTGTACTGTTCTCCTTCACAACTAAAAATTTCCCCATGATTCACTCTTTTTACGGCTTCATGTAAAGCTATATTGCCAAGGGTTGATTATTTATTTCCTGTCATGATCAGTCTTAACTGCTGTAGCTCACTTTCACATATGGATTGTGCCATGTATTTAGACCTAGAGTCTTCTGAAATACTTGTTTAACATGTCTGACTCTGATTTAACTGATGTTATCATATAATTCATAAATAAAGCCTTATGATAACTCTTAATCAGGCAATAAATGTCTGACCTCATCAAGCCCTTATTATAGTTTCTCTGCAGCATACAGCAACATAAAGTTACCCCTGTAGTTTCTGTTTAGATCAGAAGACATACAGTGATTTTTACTGCTAAAGCCATCTGACAAGCTTCCTGGCTGCCCCTTTAAAAGCCTCTGACGAAATGATCCGTCATCAGGGAGCTTTTTGCCCCTTAAAGCAAAAGAAAGGAAAAAAAAAACATTTTTACCTAGAGAAATTCAAATAATTGTGACTGAGTACATTACACAACATACATCAAAAGACTTACAAAACATTGCTCTGTGCATTGTGGTTAGTCTTGTTTCTGCTGCTCGGCCTCTCACAGATTACTGCCAGTTGAAGGGAGAGCGTGGTAGTAATAGCCCAAAGTCTGTTTTGGAGCAAAGGAGGCTTTTTAAGCCAGCCCTCTGCAGCCATTAGGAGGGTAGTACAAGACAACTCTACAGTTTTAGGAAGAGAAAGGGTAGGTATGGCATGGAGGTTGTCATTGACCTCTTGGCAGCATAGTAACTTACATAATTTGGATCTTTTGTCTTAGAACACTGAACTTTAAAAAAAAAGTAATTTAATAGCATTATTATTCAGTTAGTGGCTAAATCAATTAATCTAATCTACTTCTATAACGGTTCAGTTTAAGGTTTTTGTAAAGAGAATCTTAAAAAGTGCTTAACCCTGTCAGGTTGATTTGGGGTTTTGTTTAAATTCCATATCAGTCATATTAAATGTATATTTTGGGGAGCGCCAGTGGCTGAGTCGGTGGTTCCCAAATGGTGGGCTGCACAGAGTACCTTGAAGCAAGCCTATGGGTGCTATTTGTACAACCACATGTTATTATGGCAGCTATACAACCAAGGATACTGTAAAATGTGTTTAGAAGCTATTTTGTTTGAATATGCCTTGAGATTTTGGCTAAACCTTAGGTACAGAAAAAAGAAAGCCACTGATTTAGCACTTTGTGAGATTTTGTTCAAATGTTATGTGTGTATCAAAAAAAATCTGTTGTTTTATCATTATTATTACCACATCACTCCTCACTCTCTCTCTACTCTGCTCCCAGCTCCATCTATTATCTCGTCAACACCAGAGGCAGAAAAGGTCCAAAAGTATCTTTAAATACATATTTGGGATCTATCTTGTTTCTGGATGCATTTTTGGCTCTGTAATACAAAAAAAAAGTCATGTACTCAGCCTTGCACACCTTCTTCCCTTACTTTAAGTAGTAAATATAAAAAAAAAGTCAGTCATTCTTTATATTTGTTTTTTCTTTTGAAGTCACATTTGCTCACACAAGTTTCTGTGAGATCTTGAGTTAGATATCTCCACCATGAAATTGTTACCACAAACAGCAGGTGTGTGGTCTCATGGTCTGAACCAATCTAGGACTCTGGTACAAAAATCGGCTGAAACTGTCCTCATGTCTGTGGCCTCCCACATTTTTTGAATCAGTTTATATTCAGCAATCTTGTAGTGTGTTGCCAGCCTAGATCAGACTTTTCCTAACATCAGGTTTGACTTATGGATGACTGATATATTTGTAGCTCTTCAGACCCCTGAAAGTGTCTTATTTAGATTCAGATTTCTTAGCTTTAAGAGAATGAAACAGTCTTTTAATTGGAGGGCAGCATGGTCAGATGTGTATGCAACTTTAGATTTTATGTATAATCTCAAAAGAACTGAAATATAGCACACAGCTCAGCTAGAAATCTCTCTCATTCAGAAGATAAGATCTTACCTTGTTTAGCCTTTGTTCTTCCTCTCTCCCAGAGTGTCTCCTCTCTTGTTAGCGAGTGCCTGAGTAAGACCTGCAGACCCCAGCTGTTCTCAGTGTGGGCAGCAGCACAAGGTGCTCCTGTAGAGGAATTCAGCACTTTGGACAGCACCTAGACCGGCTCTCCCCACTCTGGAATTCCAACACTGCACTCTCACAGGCTGGGTCCAAGGACTTTGTGGTTTGAAATGAGACCACATTTCTACCAAGGTGCAGAATGGAAGCTGTTCAGGAAGCAGAAGGAAAAAACACAAAGCTTGTCAAGGAAATGAAGCAGACTTGGAATTGTTGTGGTTTTTATTATTTTGAGAAACTTTGTTCAGAATACGAGATATAAAAAGAATGTCTTAACTACACAGATCATCGAAAATTTTTACTCAAACACTTTTGCTTATTCATGATTATGATGTGGGAAAGAAATTGCAGTTTCAAGTGAAAAAACTTGAAAACTTTTCATGCCTTTATCCAATGAGTAGGACAGTGGATAGAGTCGGAGGGAGTGCATGCAGGAAAGGAGCTGCAGGCCAGACTAGAACCCAGGCAGCCTGCATACATGGGGTGCAGTCTAACTGTCAAATGCGCCCCAGAAATATCATTTTTCTCTCAAACACTGTGTTTACACTGGTCTTAAACAAGATTGCCAAACATCCTATACTTGGCTTTACCAGTAAAACAACCCTTTTGAGGTGCACATATCTTATCTCAGGCTTTCTCAAGACAGATCTCTTGTCTTTCTTTTAGGCAGTCGGGAAGCAGCGTTCACGTACGCCATCACAGCAGCAGGTGTGGCCCACGCCATTACAGCAGCATGCAGTCAGGGCAACCTGAGCCAGTGTGGCTGTGACCGGGAGAAGCAGGGCTACTACAATCAGGAGGAAGGCTGGAAGTGGGGAGGCTGCTCGGCTGACATTAAATATGGAATCGAGTTCTCTCGACGCTTCGTGGATGCCCGCGAGATTAAAAAGACTCCACGTCGCCTCATGAACTTACATAACAATGAGGCGGGGAGAAAGGTAAACAGGTCTTGCTTTATTCTATAAGCTTTACATCTGAGTGGTTTCCAGAGATTCTTCAGCAGCTATCCATAGGCAGAAACATACTCTTGTCCATTCTTATGCTACTGCAAGGTTGTCAGTATCTTAAGTATTTTGAAACTTTTCAACACCAAAAATCAATAGTACTGAACGGTACCAAAAACTAAAAATAAACTTTAGATAATCAGTCACATTTCCAATCTAGAGTTGCTACCAGTGAGAGCAGGTAAATAGTCAGACACTAACATTATTATGTCCTTCTAAGGCTCGGTTAAGATGATAAAGTTATGTTGATGATTCTTCCAAACAAAAAAGCTACAGAAGGTGACACAAGGGCTGCTCAATTGTGGAAAAAATTATAATCACGATTTTGGTCGCTGGTGAGATCAAGATTATTTATTAACTTATTCTGCATGTTATTTTCCATCGCCATGGTTCGACCCCTCAAAACCAACGTGGCTCCAAATAACAAGGTTGGAAAGAAGGGAACATGCAGTCCATTTTCCACACATGACAACAACTCTTGACAAAACTAGCACTACTTGGCATGCAATACTTTGATTGTTTGATCTCAACTATCTTGTGTAATAGCTGTGGGAAGTTCAAAACATTTTTGAATTTGACACTTGATAAATTGTTCAAGGCCTTGATGACACTGTGAGAAAACACTGTCACACTGAAAAGTTGCCAATGTGTGGTGACACTCAGACAGCATGCAGGAGTATGTTTCCTTTTTCTTTTGATAACAAAAAATTATGTATTAAAGCACTACTATAAGTTGTAGCTGTGGTATCAAACACAGGGTTCCTACACGCTTTTAAAAAATTATATCCAAGCCCTTTAAGACCTGAACTAAGATAAACTGATTCCACTTTCTGCATAGTAAACGGACAAAAGTGAAAGGCATGAGATTTGTAAATACACCAGACCAGGAATAATTAAATCATTTCTGATTTAATGAACCGTCAATGGTATAGAGCTAATACCATTTTTTTGTTCATAAATGCCCAAATTTGATGATTTCTGGCACATATAACGCCTCTATTCTATCAATTCACACTATATTGATATATCGTAACTAGGGGTGTAAAGGTACATGTATTAGTACCGTATCCATTTGGTACGGGCCTCCCGGTACGGTACAGATGTGTACCGAACAGATACATGTGCAACGAAGCCCATACAAAAACCAGCTGGAAAATCAGCAAACAACTCACTGTCACACTGTCCTGGCAACCACACAACCACAGCAAATGACAGCAACAGCCTGAATATTCCCAGATTAAAGCGTCCTGTTTAGGAACTCTTTGTTTCCCAGTAAAATACAACAGTGGACAAAAACAACAACAGTAGCGCTGACATTATTCAGCAGGTGTGTCGTCCAGCGGATCAATCAAAGCATTTGAAAAGGCTCCACTCAAACAAGAACAGCTCTGTAACAAGGAGAGACAACAAATAGTCTCATCAGCCAGTTATGAATTTACCATAATTTAACATCTTTTTATTATATTAATGGTGCTCTGGTTTTGTGAATCAAATTCATTCTAAACATGGTATCTTCAACTGTCAGCCTCGGAGGAGGGGGAGAGGGGGCTCCATCATGTCTGCAACTGCGTCATAGGTAAAGTTATCCTCAGATTTCACACAGCACTAACCTCTTTATCCACCAAGATGGGCTGTGAAAAGTTCTCCCAAACTCTGTAGTAGGCCCCATTGGTTAAAAATGTAATCCAGTGCTGACGTCCGTGTTGAAATCAGCAGGACAGACGCTGATTAGCATACTGAACAAGCTAACTTACGGTTGTATGATGATGCGTTCAAGTTGGCTGGGAAATGTTAGTGTTGAAAGAATGGGTATAAACATGTCAATATATGAATTAAAATAACCTTGTAATTCAAAAATGTACTTATTTATTGATATTCTTATTAATTGAAGACCTTTTGGAAGGAGGTTGCAGAATTATTAATAATTAAAATGTAATTTATTCAGGCTATTTCTTATAATACAATTTTAAAAAAAATTATAAATTCTGTTATTTATTGGCTTTAATTACTTTACCGAAAAAGTACCGAACTGTGACTTCAAAACTGAGGTACGTACCGAGCCGAAATTTTTCCGTACCGTTACGCCCCTAATCGTAACACATTTTTGCAGGTTTGCTGAGTTGATTCTAAACAGTTTAACAATCAAAAAGCAGAATAATGCTTTGTGTCCAGGAAGACCTGCTAAAATAAGGGTGGGCTGCAAGGATTTTTAAATTGGCAACCAGGTAGCTCAGATGTTACGGAACTGGACTAGTGTTTTACAAAAGTAGTTTTTGAATCACAATCAGTCAGATAAAATCAGAGAGGTGTCTGGCAGTCCTACCCCAGGAAACACTGAACTCCCTGAACAATGGAGAACATTTTGCAACAATTTGTGGAGGAAGATGAGTAAAATCATACAAGGTTGGCTCTAAAAAAGATGGATAAGTGTATGTCTAAGTTAAAGTGCCTTCAAAAATATAAAACCTCTCAATTGTAAAAATCTGACTTTTTAAGCCTTTTTATTGCCTTCAATTCTAAATGTGCAATTTAAGACTATTTAAGACTTCTCAAGGATCTGCAGGAACCATGCAAACAGGCATCGGTATTGTTTGATTTTTACTTGTAATAAAGCAGAGTCTAATATTCAGGGCTGTTAAAACAAACACTCTGACCATTCCTATTTCTAATGAGAATACTATGCTAACATTAGCATTACTCTAATTTTGCATTAGCCCCGAAATCTGTTTAGGTCAGACATAATAATAAATAAAACTACTAACTAATTTATAAAAATTATAAGGTACCAAAATTTTGCAGTTTACTGATTTTCTGGTTAAACTTGGACCTACACAGTTAACAGGGCTGGGCAATTTGGCCTGAAAATAAATTTTCAGATTTTTTTTCAGACCCAATTTATGATTCTTAATCAATTTTCTACAGAGCAAATTTTTGCTAACTAGTAAATCAATCGCAAATCAATGAAGTCAATCAAGTGCCCAGAGCTAAGACTTGACGTAGATCTTACTGTGCAGTGAGAGCTAAAGCTTACAGTTTTTATGGATGATTTTATTTACAGATTCAAATTAAATTAGTTTGTTTACAACGTGCCAAATCATTTACTGTAGTTCAGGTTAACATGGGTAAATCTGAGGGCCACACTAAAGCAGATATTCTTAGTATAAAAGTAAAATTGCTCTTGTATTTAGTTTTTTTAAATTCCCTGACAATAATGATCCTCATTTTTGGCACTAGTTTGGATCAGTGGTTAGAGTAGGCACCCATATGCACAGGCTGTAGCCCTCAATGCACTGGTTGCATGATTGATCCCCGGTCCCAGTGCTGTTTAGTGCACATACCCAAGTTTCCTGTCTCCCTTCAGCTGTCCTATCATAATAAAGGCAAAAAGCCCCAAATACTAATAAGAAATAATCCTCCTTTTAAAAATCAAAACATTTCATGGCTTGACATATGTGTAGGTGTGAAGCATGGATTAACAGATGCTTGTGCTAACGTGTTTCTTTGCAAACAATCTCAGATAAAGAGCTAACAGACACCAGTCATATGACAATGAATTGTGACTGACCAAGTTGCAGAGTGATTGATTACCCAGTTTTCCTTTCAGCAGCTTGTTTTGCTTCAGCCAATTATTGACATTTCTCCCTCCTCTGAGAGGCCGCCTCTGATGTCTGAGACTGTGTTGGCCAAGGGCAATCATTATGGGCATGTTTGTTTGCTATTATACTTCCCAGGACAGTCATGGAGGAAAGAAAAGGGGAACGAGAAAGAGTGTGAGAGGTAAATAAGAGAGAGAAAAAAAATGATGTTATGTTGACAAATGGATCTCATTAATAACTAAGGCTTTATTGTGTCCGCTGGGAGAATGGGGCCATACCAATGGTTGCCAGATGGAGGCCTGCCATCTCCTCTTTGCAGTTCCTTTCATGGAATTATGAAGTGTTAAGTCAGGAACAGGATATTATTGCAGTTCTCTGCACAATACCAAAACATGTCGCTGCCATTTGACTGCATCTATTCAGTGTGGGAAAGCAGGGCGACAATGTGGGTGTTAACACAGCAGACTGATGGGGTCTGATCTGCATGCCAGGGTGCTGGCGTGTTGGACCCTTGGGGTTAAAGTTGGCACTGATGGCTGTTGTCGCTCTGACACTTCAAAACTCAGATATTGCAAGGATCTAAAGAAGTTAAACATCTTCTTTCATCAAACAGGAGGTGACAAAGTTCTCTTTAAGAACTGATACTTTATTTCTAGTTTTTTAAAGGGTTTTGTGAAGTTTTGTGTACTCTGAGTGATTTGACCCAGTTTAAAACTCATCCTAACTACAGTACGTAGATAGATGTTGAATTTCAAAATACTGCAGATGTTTTCAAGGGGTGTTTGAGATGGATCTAAATCTAGATGATAAACATATTGGTTGTTAAAGCTCCCATGTCAAAGTTAGTGATATTCATACAATCTTGGCTAGCCTAGCTTTGCCTTAACGATTTGTTGATGCAGATTGGAACCCATTACTCAATAACATTTCTAAGTCACATGATCAATAGTACTGAGCCAATCAGAGCGACAATAATCAGAGGCGTTTGTGATATTTTAAATCTTCACTGCTCAGCAAAAAATGTAAAACTCCATTTTCACGGGTTACCTGTATTTTTCCATAAATCTGTTAGTCACCCTTTATATTTAAGGTCAAGAAAGCTTTGTGCTTTTAAAAAGCCAAAACTCAAACTCATTTAAAACTTTCTAAATACATTTCAGCTTGATTTTTGTAAAATATTAAGAATTTATAACACATACTGGCTATTTGCCTTAAAGACAGGGATGATAATGATTCTGCACTGATTGACTTAAAAATAACATTTTTTGTATTTGCAGCTTTTAGTTATGTGAGCATGTGGAGGCATGGAGGGTAAACCTTTCAGACCAACTTTGTCATATATGAAAACAAAAGACACCAGTTATCAAAAGTTATATAACTTTAGAGCCATAAATCCTTACAGAAGCTTTCCTAGCGAACGTGAACTTGGATGAATTTTTAGGGACATTTAAGATTAAATCAACACAAGTAAATCCTATATTTAACACCTTTTATCCATTTTTAATCCATTTTTGTTCATGTATTGCCACTAGCCTGAATGCTAAAAAAATCTATACAGTCATATTGTTGCATTGTGGGTGGGAGGGGGGTTAAACTAATGGCGGGCTGTCCCATCATCACATCATGCTTTGTCAAACTGCACATGCTTAAACACACAGATCATTATGAAGACAGTTTGAGTTGCACATAGTAGAGAGAAAGAGACAGAGAGGCCTGATTTGGCCCTCTGTGTCATGATTATTCATAGACCGACTAGATTAATACCTTTACTGAGCAACAAAGAATTTTACGTTGATAAAGCACTTCTTAAAAAGATTTGTTGAACTTTGTTGGTTTTTAAAAATACATAGTTTTTATGCAGATGATTTTCTTCTTTTAAGGCTTTAAGGCAACTTTTTTTTAAAGGACTTCATACTCATTCCATTGCAACCATCTGTTTTAAAACTAAACAATCTCCTGCTTTTTAATATTTAAAAAATATAATTATTACTCAAACTTTAAAAACACTTTTGATCTTTAACCAAAATGGTACCACCAAAAAAGAGAGAGCAATGTGTAAAAACATAGCACAAATATCTTGGCTACAAGTTCTACAGATTTTTAGGCAGTGTGCATGAGTTTTCCTGCAATTTCTGATAACCGAAAAAAAAAAAAAGATTACCAGACATGTGGTGCCTAGGACTTTTTTCTTGTTGACATGGTGTCAGAACAGGTATCACTATCATTTGATTTTTAAGGTATCTGATATTGTGACAAACCTACAATGACAGTGTTAAATGTTTTCTTTTATAATGACCGATAATAAGAATAACTGAAAAAGGAAAACTGCTACAGCAATGAAACTCGTGCTTAAATTAAATGTAAAAGAAAACCAAGTCACCGTATCTCTTTCATCTTGATTTGGGGCTATGTGTTTGACGAGTGATATGTGGATAAGAAGCTGGTCATATTGAACTAATTAGTAAGAGATCACAGGCTTTGATCGACACAGTTTAAGTAAATGTTTCCATGCATCTGTCAGTCCCCCTTATGCCAGGAATTCCTTGTGGTTTTTGTGCTATACATTTTTGGAAATCCTCAATCTGAATCAACATCCGAGGCGAGACTGACAGCTGACCCCGCTTTATGAAGTTGCTGAGCTCATGTTTTTTCAATAAAGCATCATCCTTAAATCACGAAACCAGGACCACATGAGTCCATGCACAAGACAGATATTGATACTGAACAACTCTTGTGTATATTTGGTGAGTGACTGATAGAAATAATGACTTATGCTGCTGGAAAGGCAAAGTGCCAAGGAAAAGCTGCACTGGAAAAATGCCCTGCCATCCAAATTCAGATTTTTGTAACAATGGCCATCCTTCATTCAAGCAAGCCTGGGGTTTATATGAGTCATGTAAGTGTTAATAGACTCTAATCAAACTCTATATACTATTTGGTTTCCCTTTATTTCTTTTGAAAGATGTGCACAATTCCCAATAATGAGCATTCTGACCTTCACTGTCCATGCTAGCAATAACCTCAAATTGATCCAGTTATGGTTACAGGTATTTTTAGGTATAACCTAAAAAACAAACAAAAAACATCGCCTCTTGAAATCAAAAATGTGGCTCATTTTCAAACGTGATGCAACTTTGCTTTATTCTTTTCATCCCCATAGCGTTAAAGCAATCCAATAAATCTCAAGTCCAGCTGTGAACAATCACTTGAGTTTGTCTTTGTTTTGTATTACATATGCAACACTTCTAATGACACAATAAAACTGTTCTAGATCACCCAAGATGATTGATAGCTGCATGAGATTCATGGTGATTCTTCTGTCTTTGATGTGGTTTAAGGAAGGTAGAAAAAACAGGATGGAATATTACCAGTAAGTTTTTTTCCTCTTTCATGCAAATGCCTGCCCTTGTCTGAAAAAAACAGACATGCTTTTATTCTTCAAAGAACCGTGTCTTTCAGCTTTGCAGCAAGACTGCCAATAGCTGAAAGTTTTGGTATTTGTGGCATAAATGCACCGAACCTCAAGAATTAGTCATTAGCACAATCATCAGGAGCATGGCGGCTACTCAGATTGGTTGATCTGATATATTTTCAGAGTGCAGAACATACACACAAGATTTTCTAAACACTTCCTGGTTGATGGCAAACATTGAAAAGTTGAATGCTTTCCTGGCCTTCGACTTTGATAACTCATGGGTTGGGTCGCCTCAAGCTGTACTCCAAGTTACAGCTGGATTGGATGAACACTCAAATAAGAGTTGGTCCCAGGATGACCCCTCAAAATAGGGAAAACCCAACCACTTTTTGCCAATTTATTCATTATTTAATGCTTTTCTTTTGGAGTGGTACAGCTCCAGGAGACTTTTTCCGAGATCTTATAAGCGACATTTACCTACAAATTTCATGTGAAAGAAACCTCTACATATATCCCTTTTGTGTTTCAAAAAGTCAGTGTTGAAAAATGTTGGTATGCCCGTGTCTAAAACGCATAAAATGTTTCCACTTTTGGGCTGCCAGTGGCTCAGTGTTTATGTCTGCATGTCTCAGAGTATAAAGGCTGTCGTCCTCAAAACAGGTGGCCTGGGTTCAAATCCAACCTGTGGCTCCTTTCCTGCATGTCAGTCCAAACACTCTCTCTCCAGACCTTCATTAATTCTAAAAACTGGTTAAATGATAGGGCATGTGTTGTTTTATTGAAGGGTTTGGATTCTTGTCCATATTGTAAAGTTCTTTCTCATCTCTTCTGCTCTCTAGGTACTAGAAGAAAGGATGAAGCTAGAGTGTAAGTGCCACGGTGTTTCAGGCTCCTGCACCACCAAGACCTGTTGGACTACACTTCCAAAATTTCGTGAGATTGGCTACATTCTCAAAGAAAAGTACAACGAAGCGGTGCATGTGGAGGTAGTCCGGGCTAGTCGACTGCGCCAGCCCACCCACCTAAAGGTGAAGCAGACTCAGGGCTACCGCAAGCCCATGGAGACGGACCTTGTCTACATTGACAGGTCGCCCAATTACTGCGAAGAGGACGCAGCAACGGGGAGCGTGGGCACGCAGGGACGCCTGTGCAACCGCACCTCGCCACATACAGATGGCTGTGACCTGATGTGCTGTGGGCGGGGATACAATACACACCAGTACACCAAAGTGTGGCAGTGCAATTGTAAGTTCCAGTGGTGCTGCTTTGTCAAGTGCAACACATGCAGTGAGAGGACGGAGGTGTTTACCTGCAAATAAAGGACGAGGCATTCTCAGTGCCGGGAAGTGAGGCGCCAAGGACCAGCTGAATGAGGAAGACTGAAGCAGCCGAGATAATAGTGTGACAAGGACCAGAGAACGAGGTGGAAACAAAAGAATGGAATTACACTATCAGCTCTTCATGGCAACGTTTTGCACAGCAGAATCTATCTAATTTCTTTTCAGAGAATAAATGCTAAGTATCAGTAGGTAATACCCCAGAACTTTACTGTCACATACAGATGTGCTCATGTACTGATGGATCCATAGTGACATTGGGACTTCATGTAATGAATGAATGAAACCCTTTGTGGGAACTGTGCTTTGCACTCTTGGATTTGCAATAAAATTTCTCAAGAGACTTGTGCATGGAAGGGAAATTCAGTAGCCTGGGAGTTGATCAAATGACATCAGCTGATGTGACTGGGAGAGATTGCTCAAGTCTTTGATTGAAACCTTTAAAGGTTTGGTTGTAATTTCACTAAAGGGGAGCAAAGGCAAATATTGACATGAACGACTCCAAAATAGACTGGGGCTCATGTTGGATGTTTGTAGAAATTAAGAACATTTTGTAATATTGGTGCGTCGGTGTGCGCCAAAACCTGAGTGGAGAACTCTGTTAAACCCTCTGCTGCCAACTGGAATATGGTGGAGTTTGTTAGTTTTCCAGTCACACTGGAACTGTCTGTTCTGAACACTGAAATAAATTGTTTATTTATGTTATAGTATCTTAAAACGAAGCACTAACGGGTAGAGATGTCTTTTTTTGTACTAAGTGTAAAGAAAAATACTTTTTAGAAACTCTGACTGAAAATGTGTGTCTATTAGAAAGTGACCCCGCGATCCTTCAAACATCTCATTTGTTTTTTCTTGAAAAGAAAAAAAAGGCTTCAATGCTGCTGGTGTGTTGACAACAAAAACATCATTACAGTGTGTTTCACATTAAAACACCTTGGTTCTATTTCATGTAGCATAGATTGTTTCCAGTACTTTTCCTAAAAGCGGTATCATCTATTTGGATGCTTTTGCAATTTCAGCTAATAGACGGTAGCAGGGAGATGCATTTAACTGCTAAGATCCTTCATCAATTCATTAAACATTAAACTGATATGTTGCTGGATATGTTGTCGAGTGCTGCACTGATATTTCTACTCAACTACAACTCATGAGAACTTAATAAACACCCATTTGACTCAGTTTGGCACTTCATTGCTAAATTAACTGTTGGAGTCTGCTTATCTTAATATAGATGTGAGTTTTAGAAGGTTACTGCTACACATACTGTAAAAAATCTTATTATTTAGCCTTTAATGCTTGGGAGAGAAGGTTTTTATTATACACATTTCACTTGAAAGCAGCCCTGCATCAGACAAGTTGGCCTCACAGAAAGGGTAATTCTAAACAAGCATTAATAGAAATTGCCATAACAGGCTGACAAATTACATTTTTCTTAAGATAATTTTGACTAAAGAAACTTTATTTTAACTTGAATTTGTAAAACACATTGTCTGGTTGTTAACAGAGTTCAGTTACAGATTTTCTTAAGAGAAGTAAAGTTAGTTTCTTAGCACTTGAGCTGTGGCATCTTCTTCTTTTTTGTGGTTATTTAATAGTGGCTAGCAAAGAGCATTTAGAAGCACTAGAGCCACCATCTGGAGGTAGTACCACATTACAACAAGACACTGTTAAAAGAAGTAGAAAACATTGCTTTAAGATTGAGAAAAGTCATGTGAAATGGAAGATTTCTCATACAAATGTGATAGCTAAGTCTTGGCAGTGACTCTAGGTTTTCTGTGCTCACTTATCACTGAAAAATTCCCGGATTCACATGGTCAGTAATAAAATTATTAGAAGAACTATGCCTGAATAATATTGGAAATCAAACACTTTGGTAGTGTGTGTTGTGTTTTTTTGTTGTTGTTGAAGGAAACCACACCTGATAAATGCAGTCATTTTTAAGTAGGTTTAAATTAAAGCTTCAGTCAAACAATAGTATAGTTTAAGTCATCTGAAAACTCAAATCCTTCTCTGGGTCCAGGCTTCTGACAGCAGCTCTGACACATGCAGGGGAAAGCAATGAGAATTTATTCTTACTGATCCCATACATCTGGTTCAGCTCAGCAATAAGAGCCAGCCCCTGTGACTCCACAACGGCTCCTCATTTGACGCCATTTTGGCTCTCAATAATTGACCAATTTAGCAATAGTTTGACGTATGATGACATATGTGCAAGTATTTTACTCAAATTGTGCTTTTTCATAATTATTTACTAAAATAATCTGTTTCCATAAAAAGTTTTTTTCTTTTTTTTTTTAGCTGTATGACACTCCTAATATAGAATATCAAGAACAATTCGGCAGTATCTGGTGTGCTAGTAGTGGAGTGATGTGGAAAAAAGACCATCCCTATATCCTGTCTATTAAAAATAAATATAAAAAGAAAATTAAAAAACAAGAAAACCAACTGTCAAACAGGAATCACTTCTCATCATTTATATAAAAGAGCTGACTCTTAAATACCAGCTTATTTGTGAATGACACATCACTAAAACGAACCACTAACAGGTCAAGATGTCTCTCATCACAGCAGTGCATGGTTCAGAGCATCAGTCAAGTTTTACTGCCAATAACATTTTCACCTACAAGGAGTCTGACGTGGTATTTATGCAAAATCAATTATCAGAAGATTTAAACAGTAACAGTAAGAAGTTATTATATCTACAGCATTTTTTGCAGCTGTAAACATTCAGCAGCACATTGACTGGTCACAGCACTCCCCAACACCAGGATGAGGTGCTGCTGATATGAAGAATACACTCCTGAAGGACCCACATCTGCAATTAAGCATCATGCCTGGTGTCTGTGATGGTGGCAGCATCATCGTGAGGCATCTGGCTGCAGACCATGGTGGGGCGTTTTGGGCTCATCTGTTGCAGTCCGCTATAATGGGACGACCTTAACTGGGAAGTGATGTACTCACCCTTGTTGGGTTTTTCATCAGTTTGTGGTGTGTTATTTATAATTTCATCCCCATCCCTCTTACACTTACCCTAACCTTTATGGTTTAGTTTAGTTTAGTTAATTAGAATCCCCGTTAGCTGCTGCTTTGCTGCAGCCATTCTTCCTGGGGTCCACAACTGTTTTACAATGTGACAGTGTCAGAACATTTAGTACTTACAATCAACATAACATATAAGTACAGAGCAACATTAACTGACATCTTTTGCCATCACAATTGCCATCATTGACAAGACAGGGTACAGGGGGGACTAACCCTAACCCTCTTCAGGTTTTCCTTAGTTGTGGTGTGTTAAATTCAAATTCATCCCCTTTAGTAAATTCAGATTTTTATTCATAAAATTCTGCTGTTGTGAAAAAGGGCCAACTACTGTAACCTCTGACAATGAGCAAAAAAAAATAAAAAATAAATAAATACCACATTCAGTGCATCATTTTGGTTCCTGCTTGGTTAATGCACACCCATGGTAGAGGTCGCCCCATTGTAGAGGTCTGCAGCCAGATCCTCTTGGAGAGGCCCCATTGAGGAGGTCTGCAACAGATGAGTCCAAAAACAGCCTACCATAGAGGTCTGCAGCCAGATTCTCTTGGCATCATCTGTAGACAAAGAGACACTCCAAATGCACAGAGAAAATGAAAAAAAAATCACAGTTTGGTTTTTATCAAACAGCATACAAGTGGCAACATGACATGCTTAAGGCTGCATGACTAACATTGCACATCCTAAGATGTGACTATTGTGCATGCACACACTGCGACAGCAGCTGAAATAGAAATTATTCAACTCTAAAAAGAACTACTCATAATGTCAGATGGCTTTATTAAAATCAAGGCAATTTGGTACACCCACCTGTTGATTTATAGCTATAATCCTATTTTTGCATTCAACTAAGCTACAGTCAGTTGTGGCACATTTTCAAGGTTAGATGGGGTTTGCAGACTTTAGAATTTACTTAACAGATGAGCTGATACCTTAAAATGCATCATTATTTTGCACATTAGACATAACCACTTAGCTCAGTGATTTCAAGGTTGCTGCATGTTGTGTACAACAGTTTTTAAGTTAATTTATTTCTGACCAGTTGTTAATCATCAATGTTACAAAGAGATCATTTAAGCAGGATGCAATGGCTAAGATAAAGTAACATATATCTAGTGTGCACCGTCATTCTGACGCTATATTTCCTGCAGAGCTACATCAATAAAACTCTAAGGGGAGACAGTTGGGAGTGCAAATCCTTTTGCACATATTTAAAGCTATATGTCTTGTGTTTTAATGATGAATGGTATTATAAAACACACAAGAAGGCCTTCTCTTGAACCCTGAGTAAGGCATCCACATTTTTCATTTCATTGTGCAACGCATGTTGGTACAAGAATGTTCCTGTTCAGCGTGCAGTTACCCGTGTCGACTGTTCCAGCAAATATCCAAAGCTATTATTTTCATAAATTCTCTCCCTTTGTAGAAAAACACACACATTAAATCTGGCCACTGTGTGTTTTAAGATTTGAAGCCAAACTTTATGTGGAAGTCTGTTATACAAACATTCCACCCATGCTTAATATAGAAACTGGCAAATGTGTTGGGGAGAATAAATCATTAAAAAAATCAAAAATAAATAAACCAAGCAGTATGCTGACTTTGACGTTATTTTGTACACAGCAGGTTTTGGTAATGTGCTGCGGTCTTCTGTCTTGATTGTGGCACGCACAGAATAGAAGTCAATAATCTCTCCCAGCATGGAAATGAGGTTCTTCTCCATGTGTGTGTCAAGGGGAGGCTTCATCAGAGAGATGGAGAGGAAAGGAAAAAGTAAGGAGTAACAAGGATTATGGAAAGGGTTGCTATCCATCAAAAAGAAAGCAACCCCCTCCCACACACAAATAAATCCATATTTAACAAGCAAACTGTGATTATTCATGAAGATGGAAGGGTTTTTGCTTCAGAATGAAAAGCCACCATGCTGCTCTTTCAGGATAATTGGGGCTGTCTGACTTGGGTGGTCAAAGCCACCTGTGACAACCACACTCACTGTTTCCCTCATCACTTTGCATGTTTGTTTTCTATTGTGCTTGGAGCTGCAGACAAAATTAGCAGCATATTCTGTAAGGCATTAGGTGGTACAATCCATGATACTCAGGACAAACTGAACAAGGATTTAGGATGGCAGAATAACTGGCTCCACACTTGAGCCTCTCCTCCTGCTTTCTAGGGTTCTTGGCAGAGGCGCTCTGAGTCACTACATGGGAAGAGGACCTTCATGCAAATGATCTGATGTGAATAGGAAGTGGCTCAGTGTGCCTCTTGTTTCTGGACACACAAGCAAGAGTGTAGTTCTTTTGTGCGGGTGTTTTTGAGATGGATGGGATGGCTTGATGAAACAAGGAGGTGCATGTGTAGCCGGAAACCGCGAGTGAAAAGAGTGGTTATTTAGGAGGAGAGCTAATTGAGAGAGGTTTGGTAAAGAGTCGGTACACTATATGAGAAGGCAGCTGAACCATTTCAAAGGCTAATTGCAATGTCTTTAAAAGAAAATATAGGAAAACACTTTCAATTTAGCAATAAACTAACCATCTTATAGCCTTCAAACAACATGCTCTCCACTGTCAAATCCATTCATTGTACAGTTTGTTTATCACAGAAGAAAAAAATACTCAGATCTTACAAGATACATCAATTATTTAAGTCACTGAGGGATTTAAGAATACTCAAATCATTCATAATCGACAATTTTGGACATGGTCACTCATAGCGCGTCCACTGAGATCTTTCTACAAAGTGGCTCTGTGAACGACAGCCATGCCATTTCATTCATTTGCTGGACGCTCCCACTCGTCCTCCTGTATGTGAAAAGCATTGTGGGCGGGCAGCAGAGCAGAAGTAAGATGTGTTTTGTTAGTAGTCTGAAGCCCTGGGGACCGGAACCACATAAGCTCCCCATGCTATGGCCTGGATTGAAAAAATAAATGTGTTTATTGCTAACAAACATTCTGTCATTAAAAATATGACAAAGAAAATCAGACTTGGTTATATGTGGCTTGATTTAACACATCTAATGTTGGGGTGTCAGGGTTAGAGGATTGGGATATATAAATGGAGCTTTTGGTCTGATTCACACTGGGGGAGATGCAACAACTTTTATATGGTGTAGGACAGCGGTTTTCAGCCCTGGGGGGTGCCACAGAACTTTAGGGGAGGCGTTGAACCATAAACCAGAAAAAAAAAGTGATTTGCTTTGCTAACTTCTGCTGTGCATGGAGCAAAATGAACAGACTTATAGTTACTTTAAGGCAGTGATACTCAACGTGTGATTTGTGATTGTTTGTGGCTGTTTTAAATCTTAATTTTAAATATTATTCCTCCAGAAAACCTTAAAAAAGGGAAACTTTTTTTGCCCTTTTTCACAATTTTTTGGCACTTTTCACTCATTTAGGCTACGTTTTTTCATTAAATACCACTTCTCTCCTACTTTTTGCCCATTTTTGTCACTCTTGACAGCTTTTTACTCATTTTTATACTAATTTTTTTTTTGCCTTGTTTCACCTGTTACTCATTTTTTGTCACTTATCACCTATCCTTTTTTTCACTTTTTATCCCCATTTTTGCCCATTTTCACCCATTTTAGCTGTTTTTTTTTTTTTTTAACCATTTTTGCCATCTTTAACTTTTTTATTGCTACTTCAAGCTGTACCACTTTTACCACTTAGATTGTGGCTCTTGCAAAGGTATTTTTCAACAGTTTGGCTCTTTGGTTGAGCAGGGTTGAGTAACTCTGCTTTAAGGATTATCAGAGCAGAATAATCAGGTAGTATTGGCAATAAATTTATTACTGAAACCAAATAACTGATTACCTGGTAAAAACGGATGTTTAAGAACATTGGCAGATCAAAAAAAATCAAAGATATAAAAATGCTAAAAATATTTTAAATTAGACATAAATGTTTGAAAATATGGTTAAGTTTTTGGGTGGGGGTCCACTGAATGAATAATTTTCTCTTTGGGGAGGCTCACTCTCACACAGTTTGAAAACCTCTGGTGTAGGACATGGGCATACCCATCACAAGCTCTAAGATCATTTTAGAGGATATGGCTTGAGTCTGCCAAGACTGTCCATTAACTTAATGCAAATTTAGAACTTGTCCTGATATTATTATTGCTTTTGAGAACCAGGGCAAACTAAAAAAAAACTATGTTGAAAGGACAGCTTTAATTGTTTTAAGCGAGGCTGCGTGAGGTACTTGTCAATAGTAAGTGCATTAGTCACAGGTGACGCCGATCAGCATGGCCCCTTAAATAGTACTCACCACAAATTAAATTTGACTCATATAAAGACTCGGTGCACGGCAGGTTGAAGAACACGCATGACGCATCACAATGTGGTGCTTACTAGGGCTGGGTATTTCCCACAGACTCATGTTATGATGCATATCATGGAACCCAAAAGAAACTTCTTTTGTAGAAATTAAGAGAAAAGGCAGAGCTTTTAAAACCTTGCAAAGCAGATGGATACGCCTGTTTCCTTGTTTTTCACTGGCGAATCCATCTTGCAAAGCTCCCATCTGAACCATCTGGGTCCGGTTAGAAAGTGACAGGACCAATCAGCAACGAGGGGCAGTACTTTCAGGCGCAGCGGAGTCGTGACGTAAACAAGCAGCAACAAGAGGTCGATGCAATTATGACGGAAGAGATTAGCGTGGATGCTGCTAAAGTGCCAGTTTTACCAGAACTTGACGACATTTCTTCGTTAAAAGAAGAACAAAGAACGGCAGTGAGTTGTTTACTTTTCATAAGCCATGTTTTGCATCATTCCTTGGTAGCTGTACATGTGCAGCATGTGTTTTATTGCTCTGATTGGCCCGTAGAGATGTGACAGACAGAACATTCATCCAATCACACTGAGTTTTTTTTAAAGCCTCTGCCCTTTCCCAGAAGCTTAGTATTTAAGGTTTCCCAGATGGATGTCTGAAACAAATCCATCTGGTGTGCCAGTTTAGAGTTTTTAAGGATCCTACAATATCCTGAAATACTCACTGCCTGCATCACAGGCAATGAGTATTTCTTAAGTGCCATCACAGAATTTTGCTACCAAATCCATTCCATAATATTATATTGATGCACATCTTAAGGAGTTCATGACAATACATTTCTGAGCACAGCCATAGTGCTCAAACAAAAGTGGCTCAGTTGTTCTGTAAAACTAACGGTCTGCAGGGAAGTATAAACTAACTTCCATGCTACCACTCCTAGGGGTTTCTCAATACAGAAACCATGCTGACCAGCATCTTCTGTGGCTAATGAGCCATCTCTTTAAGAAATTATGTCAGGTTTCAGGCTAAGGAAAAGGGAACACAGAAAACTGAAGGAGTTTGTACAAAGTGGTGGAACTTACTCTAAAAACATAAAACCACTGAACCAATGAAGTAGCAAAGAACAGGTCATTCCTCCTGTCTGATTTCCTCATTAAGCTGACAAAACTTTTTATTCTTTGCTATGAAGATAATTTACAACATTTGTCTACTGTAGGTAATTGAATGGATGTCAGCCAAGGACATATAAAACTACTCAGAAATTAGAAGCATTGCCTCATGCCAAGTATTTTCTCCTAATTTTCTTCTCAGTTTTGTGAAGTGACAAAAGCACTCCTAAATGCTTTTGAGTTGGCGCCAACTTTCTGCCTCTTCTCCTAATTTGTAACTCTTACAAAATGAGAAGGGAATGCTCAGATCAGAGGCTCAGCCTCAGCGATAAGGCACATCTGAGGGAGTGAGAGAAAGAAAGCAAGGGTGGCAAAACCATAAATCACCCAAATGAAGAGATGAAATTAAAAATCAATGAGTCAGGGTTCTTCTAAGCTTGAGATTATCCAGATACCGAGTGAGAAGAGAGGGACTGTTGTCTTCCAGATGCTGCTCTTCAATTACAGACTTCTCTTGAGTCGAGTAAAGAGATGTTAAACAGTCTTCGGGTGATGGATTATTCGGGGCCAATCCTTTAAGTCTTGTTTGTTATTTCAGGATGTGAAGGCTTTGGCAAAGGTGACACAAAAACATGGAAGTACTACTGTTCCGAGAACATGTCCAAGAAGCCCCTGAGGACAGAATGCAATCAGTCTTTGCGGCTGCAATGATGCAGGTTTAAAACATTGAAATTCTCAAAGCAGAGAACACAATACAGTTTAAGGTTGCCCGCAACACAGCCTGCAGCAATTAAGAACGTATAGTTTTCTTTTTCATGTGATCACTTGGTGTTTTTCTGTGTTCCTTTAACTTTGTTTTGACTGCTTGTCTTAGTGAAAGACCGTCATTTGGAGGTTTTTCTCATCATCTGTTTGATATTAGTGGTGAGGAACATATGGCCATTCAAAGGCAAAACCTTGTGTGACATCATCGACCACAAGGCAAAGTGGGGATCGTCAAGACCCCAAACCGAGGACTGTGAACGCTACCTGACTGTCTCTATCCATCTGCAACTGCATTGTCCCAATAACAGGCCGGCGTAGCTCTGTGTTTCTGGTGCGTGCTTGGGGTTTGTGCAGAACTCTGCGTTGTCTCTTTTGCACAGACGTGAGATCTGAGAGGTCTTCCAATCCATACACATGCAGAACACATAAACCAAACTTGAGTCAACTATCCAACTAAATAGCAACAACTGTGCATGATGATTTCAAGGAACACTTAAAAAGAAGTGTTAACTCAAAGCTCCAGAGAAAAGCTTTTAGCTCAGTGTGAAAAAGACCGAAATGAATACTGATTTCTTTTTATGGCCTACAGAAGCAAATCAGACCATCACAGAAAGAAAATACTGTTTTTAATAGTGTATTTTTAATGTCTGAAACTGGAGCCAGAGGGCAGGTGTTGAACAAAGTTCTAAAGTGAAAAAGGCTGTTTGTTTGTTATTGTTTCTTGGACGATTCAGCTGACAATGCAACGGGCGTAGCTTTGTCCACAGAGGTTGCAAAAGTCAAAACACAGAAAAAGTTCATCACAGGATTGTTGAAGACACGTGTTTTAAATCTGAACCCTCCATTACCCAACTGTTAGCCCTGCAACCAAGAGAGACAGCCCCACCCTCCCATGGACATGGAGTACCAACACAAGATTTGGAGGTCAATAATACTTCAGAGAAACCAGAGCTCATTCTTCTAATGCCTAGTTTCCACTTCTGTATGACAATGATGTCTGTAAATATACAGATAATACATCCTAATGTCGTACCCTAAGAAATGCACTTTTCACAGATGGATAGAAACCTGACAGAAACTACCTGTAGCCAAAAGGAGAAGATAATATTGTCAGTACTTTGCCATGCAGTAGTTTAGAATGCGTTTGGAGAATTACTGAGACAAGAACAGTACTGATATTACATTTCAAGAATTAAGTGAAGAAGTTGGCCATCACTCAAAGGTCTATTTTAATGATAACAATCTGTTTTTCTGATATAATTTAACCTCCTACCTTTTTAACAAACACACATGAAGCCGTTGTTCTGAGCAGAAGTTGGAGAAGGGTGGACTTACATGGATTTGTCTTTTTTTTGTCCTTTGATGTGGATTTTTGTGCTTTTTCCATGGGTAAGTAACCTCTTGATAAATAATTGCATTTCCCCTTGACCTGTTGACTCCAGGCTTGGCTACACCCATCATGATGTTATGTTGTAGTTAAGTGAAATATGGTCTGGCGTCAACACAGAGTATTTTATTCCTAAATTTAAACAAATATTTCTATTTGGTTCCGGCCGGGGGCTCCAGCATGCAGCAAAAATAGGAGGCCTGCTCCAGAGGGCTTCCAACTGCTTTCACTGTGGAGCAGAGAGACCTGCAGAAGCACTCTCACTGAATTAAAAAAACATTCAAAGATGGAGCGGAGACGCACAAAACATGTCTCTGATGGAATTTTGAAGACCCTGCATGTCAAATGAGGACATTGTTACATTCTGACTTCCCTACAACACTGGAATAAATTCTGCTATTAGAATTTTGGAGGAAATTGTACAGAATTCCCCCAAAAGTTCAAGTAATTGGCTTGGAATGTCTTGAGAGTTTTCTATTGTATTTTTTCTGGAAAATAATTCCAAATTTTAGGGAATATGTTTGTATATTTCTAAGTTTGATTTAAAGTTTTTTAGGTTGGGGGGTAAAGGGTGGACAGTGTACCTTGAAATTTGCTGGTAAATTCAAGAGAATTTGGGGAATTTTTGGATTTTTTATAGGAAATTCATTTGGATGTTTTGAGGAATTTGTCTAGAGACATTCCATGGAATTTGGGGGGAAAAATGTTTTTTTAACATCTGTGGAATCTGAATAGAAACTTGGGGGAATTGGCCAGAAATTTTAATGGAATTTTGATGGAAATCTTAAGTACCTCATTAGACCTTTTCAGAAAAGTTTGTTGAAAGTTTACTGAAATTTTTGGTGAAATTTGAATTTTAGGCAGACCTATTATGTTTTTGAAAACTCTGATCATTAAATTTTCCTCAAAAAAAAAAATAAATAAATAAATAAAAAAATAAAAAAATAAATAAATAAATAAAACCTCCAGAATTTTTAGTTGAAATTAAGTTCATACCTGGCCTTACTGACTGAAAATCCTCCTACCAACTGTCTGAAACACATTAAAAATGTGAAAAAAATAGGTGTGTGCCGTACAGTGAGATAAGCCTGTTGTCCTCATACACAGACACCATTTCTGGGGAAAAAAAAAAAAACAACTTCCTTTTCAACAACAGGACTTAGTTTCTATACTTCTCAAGTCCTACTGATAAGTGCATAACAAACAAAAGGAGGTTAATGTATTTCAGACTACACAGATGATCTTACAAGACTTCATATCGACTGATACATCATGCTGTATTTTATATTAAGATGACTTCTATATAACTAGTCATAGCGGAAGCCTGTTAGCTAGTGTGCATCTTGTTCGCTTAGCGAGAACACTGCCATACTGAGATTTGCAGGCACATATATATCACAGAGATTCCCATAGGAATGCATGGTCTTCAGGTTAACTCGCCTCTGTAACCATACATAAATGGAAACAAGGGGGTAAGTAGCTGCACATAGCTGGAACACTACAAAAGAGCTGGGTGATGGGAGCCGGTTAAAAGGAGTTTGTTTTGGTCTGGAGGACTGAGTGCGACATCTGCTGGATCAAATGTTGCTAGCAAGACATGCTACATAACATCAGACTCAGATAGCAAAGCAAAAATTCTGACTACATACATGCATATATAAGCAGACAAGACATTAGTCTGGGGAGCTCTGAATTTGGCATGCACACCTGTTTATGTTGGACTGGAGCACTAAGCAGTGCTTGTAAAATATGAGTGAGGTTAATACTTATGCGGTGACGCCCTAAGGCCTCACAGCTACAATAAGAACAGCATCAGCAGTTTTAGACGACGGGATGGGTCTAACCCCAAGTGCTGCTTTATTTGTGTCTGTGTCATGAATGAGAATATATAGAAATTATTACGCCTTTGTCTGCTCATTTAACCGTCATCCCACTTGTATTTTTCTGAGTCTGTGCATCTGTGCCTGCTTGTGTTAGACAGACAGGTCTCTATGAGAATTGGGTTTTTATGTGGAGGCATTTGGTGGAGGGAGTTCGAGGACAGCCCACACGCGCTTTTGTGCTGCTCAGTGTCCAGTGGTTGGCTCGGCCGCGGCTTCTCCTTGAGGTTATTTTTCTCCTCACGTTTTGTTTTCATGAAGTGAGGTTGGGGTTCTAAAAGCAGACTCCACCTTGGGAAAAACTACAAGACCCTTAAGGGCCCTTTTCTTAGCACCCCTCACCCCACTGTGAGGTGAAACAGAAGACAAATGTTCTGGATAGAGCAAGTTGCAATTTTCACTAAGATGATGCATGAAAAATTATATCTTGGAAGTACACTTTCCACGGCCTGTTGATTTTAACATACACTGAGGCACTGTATTTCCAAGGACTCAGCATGAAGTTTTACAGCTAATTGCTCAGCAGTTTATATTTCTTAACCATGATTCGTCTTTTTTAGCTAATTGAATTTGGCATTTCGTTTTTTAATGCTGCAAATGATAAAGTGAACTTGCTAAAACTGCAAAGAATTAAGCTATTCCAAACCAAAGATATTCAGAAAGACTCAAAGTGCTGTTCCCTAAATGATCTCTTCTGATGAAAAAACATCAATATGCTACACAGCTGAAACCACAGAACTCTACACTCCACAGCTGCCATCTGGAAAATACTGGCATTTTTAATGTTTTGGATAACTGACATGGCACGCAGATATTGTCAACAAGTATAAAAGAAACCTTCTTGAAATCATTTTGTCGCCTCAGGCAACTTCAGGTCATCTTTATGAAGTCTTGGCCTGAACTTGATTACATTTTTACTGCATATTAACAAGATGTAGCACCAGCAACAAGTTGATTACTCTTTCCCATGCTTAAGAGGGACGCTTCAAAATCATGTCAAGAGTAGTCAAGGACAAGCCAATCCTTGTATAAAGCCAGCGCCAGGGAATTCCAGTGCCAGTTTATCATCCTTCCCTGTCTAACCAGTGGAAAGACAAGTGATGAAGGTGAAAAGGTTCCATGATGAGGATGTCATGTACATGGAAAGTTCTGGTGTATCCCCTGCTTTCCACAGGAATGGAAGGTCACTGGGACAAACAGCTCCAACTCATCATGTTGCAACGAACACTGAGGGCTGTTGTTCAAACAAATTATCATACCCCTTTTAATTCTTTCATTAACTGTTTGTGGCAGGTAGTGATGGTGACAATGTTTGCCTAACGTATGAGAAGTTGTCCATCTCCTGCTCTGAGAGATGATGGCTAACTCAGTCTGTCAGCAGAGTGCACCGCATGGAAAGCAACATCAGAGAGACTGGTTGCCCAGCGCTTGTATATTTCTGTCTCCATCTGTGTCACTGGCTGGAAGTGGGCTCATGTACATGCCTTTGAATATGTAGGGCATTGGACACCAGCTCCATGTGGTTTGGGAGAAGTTAAAGGCTGGTTGGGGCTTTAATCCCGCCAACCCTCCTCCCAGTTTTTCCCCTCTTTTTCTTTTCTCTGCGGGTCCTCTTTTCCCCCCCAACCAGTTCCCCATACACCGCACAAGCCCATCAGCACCCCAGCTCCAAAAGACCCTCACTACCCCCTCCACTGCCTCTGCACCATGTAGGCCTTGCCTCGCCACAGTCCTGACGTCCTCTGATGGATGCACGCAGGTCACACTGATGATCCAGAGAAGTCCTTTGGTCCATCACTGGGCCTTTGATCAACATACTTAACCCTTTCTTCCTAGGAACCCCCCTCAGTGGATGAGAATGTAGGGAGATTGAGTTACACAGTACCGGGGAGCGGGCAGGCTGACATCCCTTTGGTAACACATGTCTTTGTTTAAGGAAAAGCTCTGGCACTGACAGTCCTCTTCCAAGCTCCTCTCCTTCTGTTAATACCCAGACGGAGTTACCAAGAAGAAGCTCTGGAGAAGAGATCCAGCTGTTAGTCCCAGAGAAAAATTAGGTCTTGAAAAACTTATTTTGTATTTTATTTATCCATAAAGTTCTGGTTGAACAACTGGTCTGAATCTTGGACCGGTATGTTATACTGTCACAAAATTACATCAAATTTGTTAAAATGAGACATTTACAAATGGACCAAAATGTGTGATTTAAAAAGCTCTCTAACTGGATGGAATTTCTTGCAGTTTATAAATACACCTACAACAAATACAAGTTTGCAACTTTAACTTCAGATAACCTATGACATAACTCTTTCTGCACCACAATTAAGTTTTAGTTATATAATGAGAGTTATATATACACTATATTGCCAAAAGTATTCGCTCACCTGCCTTGAGTCACATTTGAACTTAGGTGACATCCCATTCTTAATCCATAGGGTTTAATATGACGTCAGTCCACCCTTAGCAGCTATAACAGCCTCAACTCTTGTTGCTCCTGAAAAACAACCCCACACTATAATCCCCCTCCACCAAACTTTACACTTGGCACAATGCAGTCAGACAAGTACCGTTCTCCTGGCAACCGCCAAATCCAGACTCGTCCATCAGATTGCCAGATGGAGAAGCATAAATTGTCACTCCAAAGAACACATCTCCACTCTTGTGTTTTACACCACTGCATTCGACACTTTGCATTGCACTTGGTGATGTGTGGCTTGGATGCAGCTGCTCGGCCATGGAAACCCATTCCATGAAGCTCTCCACGCACTGTTCTTGAGCTAATCTGAAGGCCACATGAAGTTTGGAGGTCTGTAGTGATTGACTCTGCAGAAAGTTGGCAACTTTTGCACATTATGCACCTCAGCATCCGCTGACCCTGCTCCCTTATTTTACGTGGCCTATCACTTCGTGGCTGAGTTGCTGTCGTTCCCAATCGCTTCCACTTTTTTATAATACCACTGACAGTTGACTGTGGAATATTTAGGAGCGAGGAAATTTCATGATAGGACTTGTTGCACAGGTGGCATCCTATCACAGTACCACGGTGGAATTCACTGAGCTCCTGAGAGCGACTCATTCTTTCACAAATGTTTGTAGAAACAGTCTGCATGCCTAGGTGCTTGATTTTATACACCTGTGGCCATGGAAGTGATTGGAACACCTGATGTCAATTATTTGGATGGGTGAGTGAATACTTTTGGCAATATATATAAAATGCTGATATATTGTCATTAGGGCTGTGTATCATGATACGGGGTAGTGATACAGATATATTGCAATGTATTGCGATACTATGAGCTAGGTAATATTTTGCAATATTTATAATAGTATTCACATACATTTTTATCTGTATATATATAACTTTCATTTTTAAGTCAATAAATATAGAATAAAAGACAACAGGATCAGGCTATTACTGAAAAAAACAGTCCTGCATCATCTAGCATTTTAACAATCTTTGCACAATCTGAGGATGAGAATTTTCCTCATTTGTTGTGATGACTTAAACTGCATGTAGGATTTTTGAAAAAAAATAAATAAATAAGAAAGCAAAAATAAATCAATACAGAGCAAATGTACTCCAGTCTTTTATATTTCATGTAATATCAGTTTGTATTAGGGCTGTCAATATTGATCAACAGTCCCATTCGGATTTCATTTGTTATTTTTTACAGATTTTGAATTATATTCGAATATTCATGCACATTTTTTTATTAATATGTATGTAAAACGCTCAGTTGCTTTAATCACTGTGTAGTTACACATTTGTCCACTAGAGGACCCTCCAATGTTACATTACAGATTGCAATGAAGAAATAATGAGCTAAAAGCAAACATAGTTAATGTTAATTTTTATGTACTTTTTTAGTGCAAACACAGCCACCTGCACCATTTAGAGGCCTTTAACAGGTATGTTGGTACTGATGGTCAACTTTAAAACGAACAAACGGGTTAGAAATTACATGCCAAACAAAAATAAATTAAATTGCGCCGCTTAGGGCGGTGAGGAAATCATGTTTATAATAAGCAAAACATTTTGAAAAATGTTGGTACTATCTTGTCCCTACATGTTTTTACCTAAAAACAGGAGGCACTCCATGTTTTCTGAATCAAGAGCAGAGCGGTTTTTGCTCACTATTGTCCCAGCCATGGAGAAAACTCTCTACGCACAGATAATGGCGTGCCAGCTTGGACAGGAAAGGATAGCTGGACCGGATCGTTTTCCACCACCACAGCAGGTTACTGTCGATGGGCATCGCGGTTTTACTCTCGTACATCAGCATCTCTTGATGTAGCCAAGCCTCACTTGGCAAATCACTACCAGCGTGTGCACCAAATTGGCAATAAACATCCCCAAACATCTGCACTGGTGGCGCCTGTGTTTTGGTTTGAAAACTTTATTGTTCATCATGTCAAGTCATGTGACGAAACATTTGGTTCCTACACCTAAATATGGGTGAAGCAGAAGCCAAGGAGAGGGGAGAGAGACTGGAGAACGATTATAAACAGCAAAAATATTTTTTAAAAAAGTTCAACCAACACAGGAATAGTAACTTTAGCTTTCGAATAGTAACAAGTTTTTAAATATTCAAATTATATATGAACCCTGAAATTTGTTTCAGCGGCCTTAGTTTGTATATCATTACTAAATGTCAAGGTTTTTGTGGTGGATGACTGTAGGAGACCAGCTAATCCTTATGCCCAGCTTTAAAGACTGGTGGACTGTGTTGTGGGGAGGCTATGACCTAGCATGCTACAGTATTATCATATTATGTTAAATAGATGGTGCAGGTTCTCACAAATAATTGTCTGTGTAATTATGGTTGCACAAGTAGAGACCAGAGGTAGCTTCAACAGGCTCATTTCATGTTAGCTGTAATGCTATCGCTATAATGTCTAGGTCGCAGACTCATCGTGCTGTCTGAGTATTTCATTCTGGCATGGCCTATTTTGTAAACTATTTGACTCTTTTCTAAGTCTGTACTGTCTTTAATGTTTTGGAAGCCAAGATAAGTCCACACATCGGCTGCCTGTTGAGTAGACACAAGTGACTGGCTCACTTAGGCTTGAAGGCTCATTTGATCTCTTTGTCTAAACAGAGGAGAAGAGGGAGGGGTCAAATGCCTGCTGCCAACTAGTGGTCAGAGGTTGATTTTACATTCTTAAAAAACTACTGCACCAACAAAGTAAATTATTTCCAATTAAAATATCGATACAGTATCGAAATATCGTCATATTTTAGTGTATTGATATTTTCTAACATCCCTAATTGCCATATAGACTTTCTGAGCACAGGCCAAGCAAGCACCCCATGAAAAAACTGAGCTCTCAGGACTGTAAGCTCCAGACCAGTAGAGTGGCTCCAGCAGATTCCAGGAGCAACATCTGAGACCTCTGTCCAGAAACAGCTACGATACGGTGCAGAATCCTCATGCTCCCAGGTCTCTGGAAGAGGACCTGAGTTTGAAGGCGACCACCCAAGAAAAGCGTGAGTGGGGAATTTCTAACATTGTGGATTTTTTTGCTCAGACAATAGAAGGGATTTCTATATTTTTTTGCCAAGTGTAAACATGTAAACACGCCTCGTTTGAATGGGCTTAAATTATCTGGAATTACTTTGGACATTTACTTCTAAATGTAAAACCCCTCTTCAGCTAAATATGGTACCAATAACGCCTGAGTGATGAGTAATAAGAGCACTGGAAAGACATGCTGGAGGCTTTTCCTATTCGTCAGTTTCTGTCGACGATGTGAGTAATCATTTCATTTGCAGTGCAATTGTCAACTTGTTGAGCAGGAACCACACTGGCACCAAACAACACCATGCTTCCTCAGCGCAGAAAGCTGTGTGCTACCACAATGTAATTGAATTCAATGCGTCTTCAAAAAAACAGGAAACAGGTTTTTGTTCAAGCCAGAACTTGGCGTTTACAGTTATTTATGCTAATCTCAATGAATTTGCCAGCCATTGAGTAAATAGCTCTTGTTTTTCAATCTTACACCCACTACTATAAAGTACCATATGGGTTATAAATCTCATAAGAGGATAAAAGAACAAACTGGTTCAATTTTATGGTGTGAATTTGATCTTTTGCTTTGAGTATTGTAAACACAAGTTAAATTTATGCTCTGGTATTAGGAAACAAAGCCTTTATTTTGAAATAATTAGTACAATATTTTTCTTTGAAATAGCTCTTTGATGATTTTTACAACATATGAAATGTGGTTTGAAAGAATAGTTGTTCAATATGTTCATTTTAGAATTACCTTACCAGTGTTTGGATATGTTTTATCAATTAGCGGGCTCGGGCAGAAAGCAGAGGGAAAATTAATATGTTTCTAATTCTGAGAATCATGGTTTCTGCATCTGTGTATCATCCTTCCAAAGAAAACACCTACCCTTATATTTCTCTGTTTTAGTGAGCTGAATTGCAATAAAATGTAATCCACAAATACATAAACACATTAGACCTCATTGGGAAGTTCTATTAGGTCTGTCATGGGGAAGCAGTAAAATCCATTTTTAACTCTTGGCAGTTTGCTGCCTTCTGACCTGCAGTTACACCTCTCATCACTCCAGCCATTTAAGCGCACTGCCAGCTCCACGTGGAGTCAGTGCAGACGCTCCTGTCCTGTCATGTGCCATCTGTCTACTTGGCTTTCGCTGGACTTTTCCCATGCGCCCAGGTTGGTGAGGCAACAGCAGCTGTCAGACGGTGGTTGTTGGCGGGGCGTGGTGCCTGACCAGCGGGTCTGACCAGACACTTGTGCTGTTGCGCTGAGCTCCAGGCAAAGAATTGACCCCAAAACCTGCCTCAGACTTCCGGTTGCCATACTGCGGTTGTCGGGGTCCACAACAGCAGGGATGAAACTTGATGGTGTAGACGACCTGGATTTCCTGGGTGTGCATGCCCAGATCAGGATCAGCTAATTCAGACACTAACTTCACAGCTAAACAAACAGTGATTTGTGGCCTGCAGTAATCCTGTTCGTTGGTCACATCCCGTCTCTTCTCTTTCTTAAAATATTCTACTTGAAGTTTCCTCAGAGGGATCTTAAGATCTGGCTGAAGAATAAATAGAGGACACAGCTTGAAGCCGAGTTGGTTTTAGAGGAGTATGAGTGATGACTGTCACTATAGCAACCTCCTTATGTTTTTAGTTTGAAGCTGACATCTCAATAGGCCCTGTTGTGTGCTGATATGTGGGGATAGTAAATGTTGTAAATGTATGAGGTGAGTTATTAGGAAGTCTGTTAATTACAGGGGTGGGCAGAGGTATAAATCTCACAGATTACAGGCTGGATGTAAAAGCAAAACAGTCCGCAAACTCAACACTTGGTACTTTAGAGGCTCCATGATGGAAGTGCGGGATGGCTGCAAAGTCAAGACATTGTGTAGAAGACTCCACTATCAAAGCTGAGCTGAGTCTGCATGAAATTAAAGCTGATGGACATTAATTCACAGAATAGGTAAGGAGTGGTTGTATGTAGTAAAATAACCTGTGAGATTTAGCCCATGCCCTCTTTAAGATATTGGATTGACAATGTGGTCATGACTACAAAGCTTCACCACAACTTTGTTCCTATATTTGCAGATTCGCCTTACATTTTGTCACGTTTTAGCTAATCGACACTTCTATCAAGTCTTGCAGGCTCTGTGATATAAAATGATTTTTATGATGTAAAAACACATCAGTGCTTGCTAGGGAAGAACACAGTCGAAAAGCATGTCAGCATTATGCACCAAATTAAACCAAATTCTGGTGACTTCAACTTTCACCTTGAGGAAAAAAAAACACACCAGCTGGAGTAGCATGCATTCATATCACTAGTTTCAGCTGTTATATAACAATTTTCTTCCTTTTCTGCACAGATGAGTATTGAAAAGTGCTCTCAAACTTTCTAGCAAGTCCCTTTAGTTGGAATATAAATGCACTGTTGAAGTCCATGGTGGGATCAGCAGACCACCACTACTTCTGTTGTAGGTGCACTCGTCATTGTCTTTCCACTAAACAACAGAAAAGTCTCAGTAAGTATCAGATTATCGAGGAGTATTGATAATGGTATCAATATCAATAAAATTGAACAATCTCCACTCCTATTTGTCAGTCATTAATTGACCAGCTAATTTAGCTTAAAGATAGTTGACTAAAATGAAGGTGTCTGTGAAACTTTTCCAGTGTTTGTTTGGGCAGTAGTTCCACAAGAAAAGTAAGACACATTTTTAATAGGGATGCACGATATTGGATTTATACCATGATACCATTATGGATATTTAAATGTGCTTTTTGGACAAGAAATTTCAGTCCTCACTTTAAGGTTTGAGGATGACCAAGGAAACAAACTTTAGTCCTTAAAAACAGTTTAAAGACTGAGGATGAATTAAGAAAAAGACATCAACTGACAAAACCTCCACTAATTTAGTAATTTATATGAACAAAATTTACAGTCCATAAATGCTGAAATACACAAGCAAAATATCGTATGTAAATATCGGAAGAAATTTTGATATCTGCTGATACCAATACCAGACCTATAATATCGTGCATCCCTAGTTTTTTGAAATACAAAGGACAGGAGATGTGACAGGGCCAGAAATTGCATGTTTGTTTATACTGAATAATGCTTTTATCAATTTTGCATGCTTTGTTTTACAGGCCAGATCTACATTGCCTACGATCCTTCAGTTACACTACACCTTTTGTCAAAATAATATCATGCTCTACTTACCTGGGGAGTTAATACAGGGGCTCTCCATAAAATAAATGCAAAACAAGGAAAACAACGAAGTAAAACAACAAGACAAATCTCCAAAAGTAGTATGGGAAGCATGGTCTATGGGCCTATTAAGTCCATCTACTGTAAAATCATCACAAGGCTTGGTCTACTCTCTCTACTTTAAAGTAAAAGAAAGCTTTTTTTTTTCAATAAAGTTAGAACGGCTTGGGGTTTCTTCCTTTAAAAATAAACTACTCTTCACCACCTGGGCTTGTGCTTGTTTATTAGTGGATCAACGCTGGGTCTCGTAGCCTTCATTGTCGTATAGGGCAATAATAAAAATCACTGAGAAAGAGCAGACGTGTGCTGTGAATGAGAAAAAGCATGTGTTATCATTTTGAAAAGACTTTTTTGGTTAGTACAAGCCTAATGTTATTGATAGGAGTAAAGGCCAAATCTATGAAAGTAAAACCAAAATTGTGATAGACCTCAAGTATTTGTAAAATATTTGTGCGCCACTTCTTTTTCAAATATTAAGCCTAATGTGGTTTTAAGGAAAGTTGGCAAACTAAAAAGTGTGAAATGGGTCAAAGCAGAGATAAATGAAGGTTAAAGAGAAGCACAAACAAACACAAACATTCCATATGGGGATGTTTTCAGCTTAGATAATGAGAATGCATCAGGAGGGAGGCTGATGGCTGGAGCTTGAGAGAAAGGTCTGAAGGTAGGAGAGTTGATACACAATGGGCCATGAGAGGCTCTTTTCTTCCCTATGGCGAACCCTTTCACATGTCTCTCCTCCCCAGCTCTGAAAAGGACCCCACATATATCCTTTTCCCCTACTCTGTCAGTTCACTCTCCTTTCCACTCGCTCCTCAACAGCTGTGTCTTGGTGGTGTGTCATTATTTGGACTCATTTACAACCCCCTGCCTATGAAGAGCTTGGTTTTGTCGGGGTTGTTGTGGTAGCTCGCTCACATTTGGTTTCAAATATGTTGCCTGTAAGTTATTTGATGGTTTGGCTGATGACAAGTACTGGTTATACTAATTGGAAGCTCTTAGAAAAAACACAGGCCTTCAATGTGAATGAACACTTGAGTACATTTTTCAAACGTGACGTATGTTTTTGAGCGCTGCTGTTTCGGCATCGCAGGAATGGTTTTCTTAACCATAATATAATGTTTCTGGCACAAAATGTTTGAAAGAGATATTTTCTAATTATGACTGGGGAACATAATCTGTGATCAGATATCAAATGAAACCAACAGGGCATGTTTTTGTGTGGAGAGCAAAACTCCACTCTGCAATTTTGGCGAAGCAATGAGATGTCTCCGACACTCACTGACACTCACTCTGACTCGAAAAGACAAGGCAACGTCTACCACAGTAGGTCTGATATTTTCTGGGCTCTGGATAAACAGGTGCACCACCGCGACCATCATGGAAAGAGACTTATGTCTAGGACTTACCCCGTATCATTCCCAATCCTCAGAAAGACTTTGGGGATTGTGCAAGGAGACAGTAGTGGATAAATCACGTGAAAAAGAGATATGGTATTCTGCTGAAGTTCTGTGCCAGGAGAGCTATAGGGGAGCCACGTGTGGTCAAAGTGGTGAAGGGAGGCCTCACAGTGTTGGAAAGCATGTGTGCTACACTCTACCAGATGTTGCTTCTACTGTCATTTGATTGAGGCAATCAGAGATTTAAGGACTTACCTGCTTCCATTATTACCAGACCAGTAATATACAAACTAACAAACCTCTGTAAGAATATAGGGTCTGACGATTTCTAGAAGGTGAGGAATCTAAAATGAAATCCTTTCCAATGTCTGTACATCTCAGTGTTCAAAGAGCCTTCACAGATGTGCAAGTTACCCATACCAAGGGGTGGAAAGAATTATAACTGAGTGGCTTTTTAAGTTACTCAATAGATCACTGGAGATAACTTAGAGGAGCCGATGTACCACTGTGGAAGGACGATAATACACTGGCGCGGAGGAGAGCGTCTGCAGCCTACTTCAGAGGAGAGCTTGATTGAAGATGCGTCTCAGGTGTGCAGCTCAGTCTCTGCGCAGCAGCGTGGTAACGTTGCCCCTCAAACCAGCACACGGAACAGGAAGTCACCAAAATAAAACCAGAGAAGTGACGATCGCCACAGTGATTCCCTATTCCTTCCCAAAACAGCTGTTGCATTGTACATACAGTTAGGTCACACCTTATAATTATCAACCTGGTTGGAGGTCCATATTCTTTGGTTGCTATTGCACAGTAAGGAAATGTCATATTTCACTGGGACAGCCCTTGGGTATCAAAAGTAGCTACTCAGTGCTTTAAGTAAATTTTTAACCAACTTTGACTTACTTTTTACTTTTACTTGAGTAGATATAAAGGGCAGTACTTTTACTTCTACTTAAGTAAACCTTAACCAGAGTAACTGTACTTTAACTTGAGTGTAATTGCCCGGTAATTTTAACACCTCAGACCACACCATGGGCACTAATAAACCCCCACTCTATCCCAGATGCTTGCTTTTGGGCTATGCGCTGATAATATTCTGGATAATCTATTAACTCTTTAGCCAAGAGGACTCAAGGGCCATTTTTTTCCAAAAACAATTTCATACATGGACTCATTGGACCACAGCACATTTTTCCACTTTAGGTCAGTCTATCTTGAATGAGAGAAGTTGGCAGCACTTCTTACTGTTGTTGATAAATTGCTTTCACTGAATCTTAACTTAGTTTTGAAGATGCAGCAATGTACTGTTAACTGACTAAGGTTTTCCAAAGTGTTCCCAAGCTCACAGCTGATATCCATCACAGAAGGATAGTGTTGGTTTGCAGACTTGGAAAGATCTCTCCAGGTTTGGCTTAATCTTTTGATATTATGGACTGTAGATGGTGAAATCTAAAAAAAAAAGAATTCTTGCAAATGCATGTTGAAAAATGTTATTCATAAACTATTACATGGGTTGCCAATGCAGTCTTTAAAAAGTTGAGAACCTCATGCTACCATTGATTGTAGACACCTGAGCCATTCTTCTATACCCAGTAGTGGTACTATCACCTGTTACCAATTGACCTGGAATATTCCAGGTCCCATTTTTTTGGGACACATTGGCATCAAATTCAGAGTATGTGTAAAGGTCAAATAAGTAAATATTTTTTCAATCAAATGTAAAAATGAGAGTTTACATATCTCCTCTTTGTGCTGCATAAAAATGAAAACAGGTTGAGAAGAAGTTGCAAATCATTGGATTCTGTTTGAAAACACATTTTACACAACGTCCCAACATTTATGTAATGGGATTTGAACTTGTGGTAGACACTGTCAGCAAGGTTAACTTTTACAAAAATTTAATAATGTTTTACTACAAAGTGATGATGATAATGGCAAAGAAAAAGACAATCATTTGCAAGACTTAGAACTAAACTTATTAGCTAGTACAGGCCTGAACTGGCCAAAGAAGTATTACAAATGTCAAAGCTGAACCATTCATTTAAAGACTGTCCAAATACCACGCCACTTTAAATTTGGACACTGGGTATGGCTTACGGAATGCTTTTAGTGGTCAAAATAATTAGTTGCTCTGTAAACACATGAAATTTTTCCTCAAGGATTTCAGTTGTGAAACACTTTACTGCAGTTTATATTCATATTTTAAATGCTTTAGAACTTTGTTTTTGCTTCAAGCTGTGTTTTGTGAATGATAGATTCTGGTGGGCCAGCAGTCTGATCAATGATCATAATATTTTGTGACTGATAAATGTGTTTGATCACAGTAGGAATTGAGCTGTAACACTGTAGAGGAACACAGAGTTATATTACAGGAATTATTTAAGAAGTTGAAATAGATGTTGGATCAGTAATGGCGAGGTATTAGAGGCAATAGTTTGAAAAAGGAAGGGTGCCAAGTTTGGAACAAAACACAGTGACTTGGTAAAGTTCTTTAAGATGTTTTGAGTTCTTGACGATAAGACTTCAGTTCTTCAGAAGACTTCTGTATAATATCTATTCCCATGACCCTAACTGATTGATTGTGGGTTAGTGGCTAGTCGGCTAAAGGTGTGAAGTCAGTGACAGAGTTACTAGTTGGTTGACAATTACTGATTTTTTTTATCATGGCTATTGCTAGGCTGCCAAAGAGCTCTACTACCTGGATGTAAACAGGTACTATGAATAAATACAATGGATGGCATCTTGGAGAAGTTGCGTGGTGTAGCAGTATCTGATTTGGAAAATGGAGGTAAAGCTCAAGCCTTTCACCCCCTTGTTGATTTCTTATTTCTTGCATATTTGTCAGAACTTAAATGTTTCAGATCATCAAACAAATTTGAGTATCAGAAAAAGGTAACCTGAGTAAAAACAAAATACAGTTTTTTAATGATGATTTCATGTATTAAGGGTAAAAAAAACAACCAAACCTACCTGGTCATATGTGGAAAAAATAAATCCCCGGTTGTTTAATCATTAATTATCTATGATTAACCACATATTTTGGAATTATGAGTTCAATATTACCAGCCACACCCAGGCCTGATTACTGCCAGACCTGTTCAAGAAATCACTACAACAGAACCAGTCTGACAAAGTGAAGTAGGCTAAAAGATCTCAAAAAGCAAGACATCATGCCACAATCTAAAGAAATTAAAGAACAGATGAGAAACAATCATTTACATCCATCAGACTGAAAAGGGTTGCAAAGCAAATTCTAAGACTTTGGGACTCCAGCCAACTACAGTGAGAGTTATTATATACAAATGGAAAAACTTGCAGTGGTGAATCTTGCCAGAAGTGGTGGGACTACCAAAATTACTTCAAGAGCGCATTGACTATCAATCCATAACGTCACAAAAGAGTCCAAAACAACATCTAAAGACATGCAGTCTTCACTTGACTCAGTTAAGGTCAGTGAACGTGATTCACCAGGGCAAAAAGGCATCCGTGGGAGAGTTTCAAGGCCAAAACCAATGCTGTCCAAAAACAGCACAAATGCCTGTCTCACATTTGCCAAATGACAATGATCTGAAACACACCAGAAAGTCTACTTCTGAATGGCTTAAAAAAAAATTAAGGTTTTGGAGTGGCCTGATCTTAACTTGAATCTAAATGAGAAGCTGTGGCATGACCTCAAACAGGCCAATCATGGTCAAAAACCCTCCAGTGTGGGTGAATTTAAAAAAAAACAAATTCTGCGAAGAAGGTTGGGCCAAATTTCTTCCACAATGATGTGAAAGACTCATTGCCAGCTATCCCAAATGCGTGCTTGCAGTTGTCGCCTCCAAGGGTGGCACAACTAGTAATTAGGTTTAGGGGCAATTATTTTTTTATTCAGGGCCAGGTAGGTTTGGATGGTATTTACCCTTAATAAAATGAAATCATCTGCCCTTTTGCATTTACTCAGGTCATCTTTGTTTAATATCAAAATTTGTTTGATGATCTGAAACGTTAGAAATCAGGAAAGGGGGAAATTATTTTTCACAGCACTGTAGCTGGTTTGCAAAACTGCCAAGAGGGAGAAAGAAGAAGAGACAGCCGTAGAAACCACTCAGGACAACATTCAGTTATGCCCTGTATGGACATAGTCCATTCTGCGGGGTAGCGGTGATTCAACTGTTAACATTAGCTACATTCTGTAAACCTATTTCACATCGTTTGCCTGCAGAAACTGTGATTCCATAATAAATATGTTGTATTGAATTTTGACTGTTTTCTGCATGTTTTCTTAATTGTTAAAGTGGAAGTAAATCTGTGGTTAATCTGATCTGAAATCATTTGCCTAGGAACATCCCTTACCTAAAAGGATAGAGTTGTTCCTTTAGATACAAACACGATTCAATCATCACAGCAGGAGCCAACTGATGATTACCATGGTGATAACTCATTCATTCAAAAGCAACTGACAAGTCGAACAAAATGCCCTCCAAGCTTCCTTTACATCATTGTAGTAGGAAGGTCATGGCTAATGGTGGAATCAGGGCCTTAAGTCTTCCCTGACTGTGTATGTGAGTGGCCATGCCAGTCATGAGGCCCAGGTCACAACAGCCATTCTAGTCAGCGGTCACCATGGTCCAGTTGTTAATGATTGAGTGTGTTCCTTGCGCTGACACTAAGTGGTGAGTCAGGTCAAACTGCCATTCAGAGGAATTCCATCTTGGACATTCCAATGCCGCTGTTCCCTCAGGTTCACATCACGGTGGGTGCGAGGGAAAAAAGGTCAAACAATGTGATCTGGAATCTGGGAGGGAGTTGGCCTCTGCTTGTTCACAGCTCCTGAGATATGAGTTAAACATGCGGAATGTTAATCTGTCAATGTGTGGTCACGGTGCGTTTTTGTAAGCGGTCGGTGATTTGAATCACGAGGCCCTGCCGTTGTGCCCCGGCCCTCTCCGCCTATCAGGGGCGATTAGAGGTAACCAGACCTGACACCCTGATGGCCATGAGAGGCATCCCTCGCTGGCCAACAAAGCCACATGTCACACACGGCCATCTTGTTTTCTCCCAGCAGGTCTCTGGAATGTAGTCTAACCCATCAGCCTCCTCAATAAGGTCTTTCTACAAATTCAGGGTCAGAGGCTATTGAATCTTAACTCTTCAGGGGGATGCAAAGTAGTCCTCAGCATGTGAAACTATGTAGAACGAATGCATTTTAGCACCCTTTCTTTGCTCCTCAATAGGCCGTCTTCATTGAGACAGCCATTCTGAAGGCTGTCTTGGTAAACTTGTCTTGAAAATGAAACTGTGAAGAAGCTGGAAGACATATGTGATCATCAACTGAAGCTCCAGCAGTGGAAATTTAAATTTTAAAGTGCTCATAAACAGCCAGTATTGTTAAAAATTGTTTGCATAAATTGTATCCGAGACCCTAAACTCTGAGCATACTAGTCATAACCTTCTTTGGTTTCTTGTTTGAAGGAAGTAAAAAATGCATTTTTTAATCTGAGTATGCAGGGATAGATCCATGCCATGTTGGAAAAACATTTGCACCACAGCTCTGGTTTGTGGCTGGCTATTGTACAGGGAGTGGTATTTCACTTATGAAGTGATTCCGTTACAGCTGTCCCCTCAACCATCCCCCCTCTGCACGCACTCACTTACTCCCATTCAACCACACATACACAGGCAGAACCATTTAAACACAGTTCTCCATAAACACGTACAAATCAGTTCCAACGGCTGCTCCAGCAGAACTCAGACATGGACCCAGACCCACAGCGCTCAAAAACAGGTTATTTTAAAAGTGACATGATATGCCAAGTTGCACATCTGCGGGCTGAGTCTGCCAAGCTGCCATGTGAAATACGATCCAATGCTGGTCTGCTTGATTCCAATGAATGACATCCTTACACTCCTATCTGTTGAATAATGCATTCGACTTAAGTCTTCATATAGCAGGGGTCTCTGGCTTGTTGAAGGGAAAAAAATCTTGAAGGCATTATTGTATTTACTTTCTTTGGCAAGGTTTTAACTCATATGGGAGGTAGTTGTGGCTTTTGTGGTCACGTGTTTATTGTTTATGCTTTGTATTTATCCTTAATTAATGCTGCGCTGATGATTGCTGTCACGGACACCAGCAAGCATCAGCCGGGTCTCACGCAATGTGCGGATGATTTCCTCCCATATTCAAGGCCTCAGAGAGGAGCAAAACGCTTCCTCCAGCGTGTCTCTTTAAGATGGAGCAGGAAGACAGATGCTGTAGAAAAACACACACCAAACCGAAGACTGTCAATCTGCTTCCCACTACTCCTCAAGTGCACCTCTTTCTTGAAGTCTTCTTCTTGTTTTAAGCAAGAGCTAAAAGGAGCTAAAAGTTCAAATCAGTGTTTTCCAGCATCACAATGTCACACAGGTTTTTCCCAGATGCAGATGAGTCACTGGGGTCACTGCAAGGTCCACGTGACCCCCCTTCTGTAGAGCAACTCCATCCAACCAGACTCTGTCATAGGATTATTGTTTTCAAATGATCTGCCCGCTGACAAATGATGTGTGACCAATTTATAATAATGCAGCTTGTCCACAATGAGGAATGGAATCCTGCTACTTCATTTGGATGTTGAATAAACATGATGTGCTGAATTAAAGGCGACAGACTCTGATATTGATTTATCTTCTTCATAAGTCAGCACTTGCAGTTGATAGTATCTATAGAAGCCTTCTTATGAGGCAAAACAACCAACAGAATTTCAGTTGCAGCCTTTTACAGAATATTAACTCTAAAAGTATTTGCAACTCTGTTAATCTTCTGCTTAAATTAACTCAAAATATTTAAATGGGAGTTGCTCAGGCCAGAACAGATACTTGTTCCCAAAGTCAATAATGAAAGTAGGTGTGCATAACATCATCAGCATGATTTCAGTTTCGGCACATATCATCTTAAAGTTAAATATCACTATCAGCAGATATGAAAGTTTCTGCCAAGATTTTAGCCAATGTATTGGCCACACTTACTGACAGTATAAATCATATATTGATCTGAAATACCAGCAAAGTATACAAATGTAATATCAGGCATCAGCAGTGGCTTAGGGCACCGTACACTCAGTGAGACCCGTTGTGAGACCTGAACATTTTGAATAAAGCCTTAAACGTTACCCACCAGACTGTCAACATCCTCACTCTACTCTCAGTTCCCACTTGACTCAATCTTTTTTGTGCTGAAGACGCTTGGTCTTATTACATTTAAAAAAGGTGTGTGTATATATATATATATATATCTGCTAAAATATGTTTGGAAATATTAGTGTTTAGATATTGGCAAATTAGGATTTGGGATCAACACTCGACTAACACAACATCAATACTTAATGAGCTTATGAAGTATGTTTTTTAAAGGAACAAGCAGATACGCAATTTACTCATGAAGCAAGCACATTCTACCATAACTTGCACCGTCAGATGTTTGATGTCGTGGTTTCCCGGAGGAAGTGATTAAATAGTGCATGTTTGGCAATTCTTTTCACTTCTGCTATATTCAAGAGCAAAAGAAACGTACAAATACAATCACTGACAGTCAAATTAATCAATTTACCCCCAGACCACCATCTTGTCTAAGTGGGAGTCTTTGAACCCGAAGGTTGAGGGTTCAATTCCCAGCTCTTGCAGTTTGCTCCCATTGCTGTACCACTGGGGAGTAAACATGTATGGATTCATGGATGAATGGGATCAGTTAATGGCCACTCACACAACAACAGCCTTCACCATCAGTGTGTGAATGTGGAATGAATGGGTATTAATGGACAAGTATGACCTACCAAGTCAAACAACTAGAAAAGCACTTCACAAGCTCAGGCCCATTACTGGTTACAAGCCAGCTGATTCTATACACATGTGTGCATGTAACCACAAAAGTAATAGTGTCAAGCTCTCAGTATGTTGCAGTGACTAACTTTCAGGTACTGTTTCTCTCCTGTTTTTATATTTCAGGCATCTGAGCTGCTACTGTTGAAAACAGCCGATTGCATTTTCTTGCATTGTCATGATAAAAGTATTTCACTGACAAACAACTGGGGACATTCAAAGTGGAGAACTTGTCAAAACTAAATTTGTGACATCAAATGGACCAGGCTTTGGCGAAGCAACAACTAAAGAGAACTTTCAATAACATTGTCAGGAATTTCAGTACAGGCACTTGTTTAACCACAGCTTCTTCCAGTCATCATGGACAAGCAAGACATGAGTGTAGACACACCTCCTTCAAGGTGCTCTCACATTAGGTTTGATTATGTTGTGCCACATCATGGTGCAATGCTAACCTTCTGGTTAGCAGGTCTTTCACTAAGAAATGCACGACAGAGAAGGGACTTAAAGTAACTGACTTGTTTAAAAGGAAGTATTTCATTGAATGTCTGATAAGGTAAGGCGCAGGGTAAGCCATTTTCCCAACCATTTCCAACAGATAAAAAACTGAATTTAACATCAAATTTGATTTTCTGGGAAATTGAAGATCAACTTAAATAGTTGGTTATATAACCAAAATACTCATGACATATACAACTGCTGGTAGAAAAAAAACAGCAACAGATGTCAGCAATGGATAGCAAGAGAGAGACATTGTACACAACATAAACACATTTACAGGCAAAGACTGAACTGAGAGAGAGCAGTTCTATACACTTAATATTTAAAACCAACTCTTTGATTCCTTCAGAATCTTCTGGAATAAGATCTCTTCTATGGAGTTTACAATACAAATGTTAGAGACCCTTGTGGCCAACTCAAGCATGAGGGACTGTTTTCTTGAGATGTTGACTCACCCTAAATATACTCTTTTCTATTTTGGTTGAAACGCTTAACATGTCACGGCTGCTCTACCCTATAGAGGAAAACACCGCTACGCTTCATTTTTGCCTGGGTTCAGGATCTCCCCAAGGGACCGAGCTTACGGCTTTCTCAACCCGCCGTATCAGTAGGGCCATCCCAACATGTATAATCTGTAATGCACAGCTGCCTTTTTACTGCACACTACTGTTCTGCCACTGAGGCCTGACAGTGCCAAGGGCTGTGGCGGCATGGGCGGTGCAGGACTCAGAAGTTTGTTTTTGTCTCGTGGGCTCCGAAATCACATCTCACCACCTGAGGAAAGGAGAGCCTGGCTCCTGATTCACTAGTGTGCGGTGGGAGAGTTGAGGAAAGAGGGTGGAACGCTTTTCTATGAAATACATGGACCATGGTGCTTTTGTATTGAGGTTCTTTGTTTCACATGTATCACAGGAAGAACCTAATCTGAGACTAACATTTCTGTTATATCCTTGATTTGAACTCACTTAATTTAGTTTACTGCACTGACAACTTGTAGTCATGTGACTACTATGATGTCACTCACTACAGTAGATGGGGAAAGAACTTGTGTTAGCATAAGGCTACTGCACTATAGCAAAAATTAAGTTTGACGTGTTTTCCAGAGTCATATGAGTAACAAAATACAATTAGCCTTCATAACACAAATGTCAGTGACACTGTTAAATGAAGTGATACCTCGAGAGCATCACAAAAAGAAAAACTTGAGAAGAGCCGACCAAAAGAGGTATTTCTCTGCACACTGACTGTAATCTCAAGCACGCAAAGGCCTTGATGCCAATGTAGCTGTCCTCGTGAGTTTTTCATCAGAATGTCAACGTCTGCTCTTTAGACTACACAAAAGGATATTCACACGTACTTGTTCTGTTTTCAACACTTTGGTTGAAAGTCACCAGTAAGCAGGGTCAAGTTTCAAACATTAACACTGGAATTTCTTTAAGTATTAGCTTACTCAGTGCTTCTGTTGCAAATAAGAAGTTGTGGTGGATAATGCTGTTTAGCACGTCATAAAATAATTTGCAGGTATCTAATACTTGGCAGACATATCTGGGCAGCATCAGAAGTATTGAGCTGTTGTGCTGGACTGTGGTGTGGTGAGGAGGGAGTCGGTCTATGTACCAACCCTCACAGTATGGTAATGAGTTTGAGGTAATAACAGATTTTGGTTGTGGATACAAGGAAGTGAGTTTCATCCAGAGGATGGCTGGACTCACCCTTCACAAAAAAATCATCACTGTTAGTTCAACTTCCAAAGTGTTAAATGTACCACTTTTTAAGAGTTTATATAGTTCTCATGGGTTCCAGGTTAAATCTACACTAAAGCATTAATGTTCTAAATTTACTTTAGTGTTAATCTTTATTCCTCATGGGGGTTTTATTTACAACAACATTATGTTATTTCCTTTCACTCTACATGTAAATTTCAACAATATATAATTCTATTTATTGACATATTGCAATGCACTTCCAGGACTTACTAAAGATTGACGTTTTGTTTTGAACATCTGTGGCAAATTTAGGTGTCTCCTGGCAAATATGGAGCAAAGAGACAAATGCAGTGCTGGGAATCACCTATTGATGAAAACCTGCACATCTACCTACACTATATTGCCAAAAGTATTCGCTCACCTGCCTTGACTTAGGGTGCCTTGACTGAGGGTTTAATATGACGTCAGTCCACCCTTTGCAAAAATAACAGCTTGAACTCTCCTGGGAAGGCTTACCACAAGGTTTAGACTCAACAACGCAGATGACCTGAAGGCCGCTATCAAAGCAACCTAAGCTTCCATTAAACCTGAGCAGTGCCACAGGCCTCCATGCCACACTGCATTGATGCAGTAATTCATGCAAAAGAAGGCCTGACCAAGTATTGAGTGCATAGAAATGACCATACCTTTTAGAAGCCTGACTTTTCTGTTTAAAATATCCTTTTTTTATTGATCTTATATAATATTCTAATTTTCTGAGACACTGAATTTTGGGTTTTCATTATCTGTAAGCTGTAATCATCAACATTTCAAAATATAAAGGCTTGAGATTTTTCACTCTATGTGTAATGAGTCTATATAATATGGGTTTCACTTTCTGAAATGAGTGACAAAAATGATTTAACTTTTTCATGATATTCTAATTTTTAGAGATGTACCAGTATGCTAAGTCTTTTTTCTTCAGAGGCTGCCTTCAAAACATGGCAATCCCCACAGAGCAGCTCAACCCAAACAGGAAGATGAATGTACGCATTCAATCAACCTCAACAGGATGGACAGACTCCTGACTGTAAATCTCTTCACTATGTCAGCATTACATCAAATCTTGTGACACAAGCTACAGGTCACCAGTTGGTCAGAGGTTCATGGAGGTAACATGACACCAAGGACAAAAAAAAAAATTCTGAGGTGGAAAACCACAGGATTTTAATGACAGATCCTTTCAAGAAAACAAACCTTTTCATACCCTAATGTACTCACCCATGGCAGAAGCAAAAAGAAAAAAACATCCCTGCATAATAGCGAATTATACATCCTGGTAACGCCATGTAACTTTGGTCGAAACAAACCTTAGTCTGCAAAATCATCTCCAGACATGGAGTACATGAAATTTGCAGGGTTAAAGATGGGATAAGGAATCCGACACCTAAAAGTAGCTTGGAGTAGAGTCCTTGCTGGCAATAGCATCCAGTAAGTAGCATGTCCCCTTTGCCGTCCAGGCTTGGGGAGAAATATCATGACTTCAGATGATAAAGGTCTCTAATCAAGGCAAACACAAGGAGATCATACCTCCAACAAATACTAAGAGAAGCAAAGCAAGCAAACAGAGGTTTTAGTCACAACATTCAGAAAATCATGAGAGAAGAAACATGAAAAAAAGTCTTTCAGACACAGTTGAGGCTCTAAACTATAAACAAAAGCCCTTCTGCAGACTCAACAGTATAGCAAGTCTTATTTTACTCCACTGAGACATCAGAGCATATAACACTGTAACTGTGGACGTATTTAGTCAAACAGGTCTTCTTTAAGGTGGGATTTGCCTCTGCTGGGTCATGTTGAAAGACTAATTCTTTATTGACAAGTGTGATGAAACAGCCTGGAAAACAATCAGGTTTACATAGACTGGGCCAGGCCAAACCAGGCCAAAGTAGACCCTGTTAGATCCAATATAAAGGAAAGAAAAAGGAGGAGTTCAAACTGTTGGCACATATCTAACCTTTAAATGCTATAGGATGGTTAGAACAAACTTCAGTCTCTGTATAGGAGCCGTTTGGCTTCATGTTTATATGTCATGCTTACTTTAAGAAACGATTATAATGATAGTGTCAGATGAAGGTATATAGCTGCAGAACATGTTGTTGAGACAATAAACCAGTTTTTATTTTCATGAGGAGGAAAGTGCATCTTTCATCACTTCTTCCACAGTGCCCAAGGCTGCTTCCTTCTCCGTGGTGCGGCCTGCAACCGTCCAGCCACACAGGAAGCATCCTCCACTGCTCCCCCTCTCTCTCCCTCCTTTTTCTCTCGGCCTCCTCCTCACTCGCCCATGGTGGAAACTATTAACAGGGCAGGGTTCCATGGAGCAGTGTGGCGAGGTTATCGTTCACACAGCTTTCCCTCTCTCTGTCTGCCTCTCTCTCTCTCTCTCTGTACAGTAATTCTGAACAACACAGCCCAATATAGCGGGGGGAGACTCACTGCCCTCTGTTTTTAAACCTCCACAGCCGCAGGGTAACGATTTTTCCTGATACGCGCGTGGTAAAAATGCGTAAGACTTGACCTTTTTTCTTGGGCCTCAGTGTGTCACAGGCAGGGGTGACATGGGAAGGAAAATGTGATGGCTGGCTGACTGCGAAACCCTTTTTTGAAGTGTCAACATAAAAGTAAAGATGTTGAGAAGAAATCTTTTTAGCATAGTTGAGTTTCAATGAGTAGTTTTTGGAAGCATGCCTGTTTATTTTTTTCTTTGTCAATGAAATGAGAATTATTGTAAGATAACGCAATTCCAGAATTTTAAAAACGGTGGCATGGAAAAATAGTTGCGGTGTTCTTAGTAGGGCTGACAACCTCCAACTGGTTGGTCCATTAGTTGGTCAATGGGCTCTAGTCAAACAAAATCTCATTGGCTTGCATTAACAAGGACAAAGGGAAAGACCCATCAAGCACAGAAAAAGAGGAAAAAGATCCAATCAAAACGGTGGTTTGGAAAAATTTAATTACTTTGAGATTGTTTCACAGTAACTACATCCTAAAAGAATTAAAAAAAAAGCTGAAATCTAAGCATAACTGTGCAGAAAGGTACAGAAGTTTGTTTCATAGCTGCTGCAAGTGTTCGGTTCACTCCATCACAGCCTCTGCAACCACTACCTGTTTTATTCACAGGATGACAAACATCGTTCTTTAACTAGCTGCCCCACAGACGACCATTTCAAAGTGTCAGAGGCAGTAGCAGAGGCAGTTCTCAGTTAAATTGGACTACTTACTGGAAGATGGGGCAGCTTTAGAGACCTGGATGCAGCCGAGGACCTATAAGCTATAACCTATAAGAAGTTGGACGATCGCCGCCATATCTCTGAACGTCTTCTTTGTTGTTTTCGTCGTGTGACACCACCACATTAATAGAGGCAGATAAGCCAAATAAGGAAATACAAGTGGACTAACAAGCACAGCGGTAACATTATATTAATAAATTGATTTATGATCTATATTCACGTGTCACTGGGCACAGACATAATATGTGACAGGAGATTGGCTGGCTGGCCTGACGTCACCGCTATTGCCAGAGGCAGCTCCGCTATGTAATGCAATACAAGTAAACAAGGAATATACAAGTTTTTGGAATAAAAAGCTCAAATGATCACATTAAATCGATTTTAATGAAACAAATGTGTAGAGCAATGTCTTGGTGCTCCCATCCAACTTGGAGAAAGCCTCCCTGAGTCGTACCTGCTGACATTGTGTGTACTGTACTGCAGTCTCTCTTCTAATCTCTCAGCCAGCTTCATCATCCTTCTTTCCTCCTCCAACCCCAGCTGCTGAAAAGCTGTCATTGATGAAAACGCTGTGAAGGGGTGAGAGGTGCTCAAGCCCCATGGGCTCGTGTAACAGCTCCACTGAAAGACTCCCATTTAAACACACACACACACACACACCTGTTAACAAACAGCAACAATAGGCTGCATGGCTGCCAGTTCAGTGAGCTCCATACCCTGACCCCACTCCCACCCCTCAGCCCCCTGACGGATATTAAAGAGCCTCTCTTTACCCATACTGGCACAGAGCTCACAGGCCCCACAGAGGCTGGTCCCAGGGTATCTGCAGTTCACCATTGTCTTGTGATGGAGAGCTGGGTGGATGGATGGTAAAGAATGCTGATAAAATGGCGGGCTGTTTTGTTACTTTTGGTCCAAATGAAATGTAAAAAGAGTTAAATATTTAGATAGAACTACATTTCAATTAGACATTCCTTTCATGTTCCCATAGAAACTTGCTGTAGTATAAAAATGAATGAAAGCAAAAAAAAAGAAAAAAAAAACATTATAGCTAGAAAAAAGATGGAAATCTGTCATTTAGAGAGAATTTGGCTCTCTCTATTAAAAGGACACACTTCAACAGGATTTGGCATCACCTTCTTGGTACATTTGCAAAGCATACTGCTCTCTCTATCAGTCAATCAATCTTTATTTGTGTGGCACCATTTCAAAACCAATGTTACCTCAAACACTTTACAAAAAAGACATGTCTAAACCGTATTCTTTATTAGAATATTTACAAAGATAGACCCAACATTTTTCCTTTATGAGCTTAGCACTAAACAACATTCAGCAAATTTAGAGAGCCAAGGAAGAACTTCCCTTTTAACGGGCAAAAACTTTAAGCAAAACCAGACTTGTGTTGAACAGACACCTGCTGTGGCCTTGTTGGGGTTGTGAAGGTATAAAGGGAAAAGCAAAGATGCAGAATTAGAAGAGAGGGAGATATAGAAAGAAAGAGTGGAAGATGAGGCCAAAAGGAAAGAAATAAAGAAGAGGGAGAAACAGAAAGAGATACAAAAAGTGAGAACCACAAAGAGAGAAAAGGGTGATAAAGACGGAAAAGAAGACTAAAGTCTCGGTTATACTTTCTGCGTGCACGGACAAAAACTGATGCAGAATCATGATGCAGAAACATCTGGTGCATTTATACCTAGCGCCAGCTTCCTCTTCGCCACAAACTGATATTCTCCCAAAAGCTAGGGAAATCAGATAACAAGAATCACGTCTGTAGCATGTTAAATACCATTTTGATATCTGCCGTGTCTGCATCTGTAAAAATTTCGGGGATATGCGCAGCCAGACGAAAATTACCCGCATGGGACCCCCGCAAAAGGGCGAGTCTTAATATTTGGCGTCACATTCGACGTGCGGGCGCTTGCAGATGCATCATGCATAAAACAGGCTTAAGAGAGAAGAGGCAGATGCAGCATCAGAAAAGAGGGAGATGCAGAAAGAGGGAAATATAGAAAGGGAGAATAGGGAGAGGAAGAAACAGAACAGGGGGAGATGCAGTAAAAGAGACAAGGAGATGCAGGAAATGACAAGAGGGAGATAAAGAATTAGAAACAGGGAGATGCAGAAAGAGAAGAGGGGGATGCAAAAAGAGAAACGGGGGGGGGGGGCTGAAACTAAGATGTAGCTATATCAGAAATAATGGTGACATTACCTGAAAAATTAGCAATAGTAGCCAAACAATATGTTTAATTGACTGAACATTAGAATATTAGCACTAGCAACTAAGATGAAAATGATACTGTGAGGAATGACAGTTGTTGTTATAATAGCTGAAGTTGAGCTGCTCTTAGATTCACTTTAACATTTTTAATATCAATAGCAGATGTCAGGCTGATGTTGGTAAATGAAGCTGTTGTAAACTGGCAGGCCCACAACAGCAGGCTGTTGATGTCTATAGCAATGTTAATGTTAATAATGTGTTTGAGACAAATGTGGGATAGAGTGAAAAAGCAGAGTTGGGCTTCTGGCATGTGCAGACCAGTGTGCATGCAGTGGAACTGCAAAGATTGATGAGGATGGGAGCAGTTTGCTTGTGAGTGCACTTCAGATGCAGATTGATACACAGATGGAGTAAGTGGAATTTGAGGGTTAAGACTGAAATTTGGACCATGAAAGAAGTTCATCTGACTCATCAGGATTAGCAGATCAAGCCATGACTGGCAGTCATACTCCTGGTGCGCTGCACAACTACCCACTTGAGACTGGATTGAATCTTCTAAATTAGTTTGAAGATGTAAGGTGTAGCTCTTTTAAACTGAGTTTCTGTGACTTTAACAGTATGATTTTGAGACATAACATGTCATTATTAAGATCAAAAGTTTTTTTTTAGAGTGAATATTCTTGGACATAAAGCCAGCAGGGACCAGCCACTGATGATGGCCACCATTCTTCAGATGGGGCCGCTCTCCAGTTCGGCTGTGACCACTCCTTTTGTGCTCTCTGAGGGGGGCTAGCCATTCAAGGCTACAGGACTGATAATAGCCTCGCTGGCCTGCTCCCCCTTCAATCCCCACCATCCTCCCTAAAAATTCCCCACTTTAATTGCGTTCCCTGGAAGCCAGTAGGAGAAGAGGAGGAAAAAGTTAGAGGGTGGAGAGAAAAGAAAGAGCTCTATAGTGGGGAGCCGGTATTCATCCCTTGCCTATGCATTGCAATCAACAAACTGCGAACCAAAGTCTAAGAAGAAAGAGGCACAACGGTCAAAAGCAGTGGAGGACTGGCCCACCAGTCTCCAATTCAGCAGGCCCTGGCTTCTTTAATAACTGATCGAGTTCACAATTAAACCCCGCTCGCTGGTAATACAAGTCTCCTTAAGGGCTCAATTGCCATTGGTGAGAGACAGGGCCACTGTTGTGTCCTGGGGATTAAAGCAGGCAGAGGGAATCAAAAGCCATTTTACAATACAGTAATCAGCATGTTTTCCCTCTGAAAGGCCCTCTGCTCCCCCATTTAGAAAACACAGAGCGTTACCTTCTTTCTGCTCTCTACAAAACCCATTCAGCCACCAGCATTATTATATGGATTAAACCTAGGTGTGTTTGGGAGCCCTGCAGTTCCACGAAGCGGGGGGGTGGAGGTGAAGAAATGTCCACTCCAGGCAGGTTGGTGACAGCAATGACTCGACCAAGGACACATTCCCTGGCTTTTACTCCACCTGCAGTTTGCCTCCTGAATGCAAATGAAAACCAGTATTGAGGGTTGTTCAACATCTTGAAAATGTTACACAAACTACCTTCCTGTACTCTTCCTGTTTAACATTAAAACACCATTAAGATAATGAGAACTGAAGTCTTTTTAATCAGGTAAACAGAAGGGTTCACCTGCAAGAAACAGTAATGCAAAGAAACTGTTTTTAGTTTTTCAAATCTCATAATGTCCACTGTCAGCATTCATAGTCCCCATTCAGTTTTAGACTGTCAAATAATGTTTTCATGTATCTCTCACAAATTACACCCATTCCTGTGATGGGCTTTGATTTCAACAAACTCCAGTGTGAACCCATGTGCAGCGATATGAGATGCTTCGAGGGTCCGTTAGTGCCATTTATCACATGAGATGTCTGGTAGGAAAGGATGTTCCCAGGCGTCTATTTCCCAATTCAGCTAAACACCCAATCAAACTGTGTTTAATAAACTAGTCTAAAGAGGAGAACACAGACAAATAAATCACAGGGTCATTGTGTCAGGGGGTATGATGTGAGCCTGATATACTCTGTAGATCATGACTAACATTAGGCGCTAGCTCTGCCAGCCTTCAGTCTAATACAGTGCTACCCTTGACAGCCCACATAGCACTTTATTTCAATTTTTTACTTCAAAAAACGACCACACCTCGCTGTTCCTGCTACACGCTAACTGCCAAGCTTCTCATATTTATGTCCGGCGAAGTGCCAGGGAAAGCTCTGACTGGACGGCAGAGGCCATTAACTAAAGCTATAGCAGCTTCTAGTGGTGTGAGGCTTCATTACAGTTTAGAAAAACATTAGACCAGGATTTCTAGCCTAAGTTTATAACAAATGATGGTCACTAGTCTAACCAACTCGTACATTTTGTTCTTACTAATTTTAACAGCACGCTTCCCTACTGGTGAAGTTGTAAAGAGTGAAAAAGTCCTCTTTGAGGCTGGGATAGATAGTTAGGAGTGGGAATAACAAGTGGCCCCACGATACCATATTATCACGATACTTGGGTCACGATTCGATATTTTGCGATTTTAAACATTTAGTAATACCATATATTGCAATAGATTGTGATCTATACCATTTTTTTCAACTGTTTAGCTGATTTAGCATTAGTTTTGCCCTCATGTTTGTATTTCTGCAGTATTTTTTTTGTAGCACTTCTTGCAAACCTCATGTGTCATGTCAATCTCATTTGTTCTCTGCTTGCATTCCTAATGTCCTCTTCCTGGTGCTGCCATGTTTGTTGTTCTAACTTTCTCCTGCACTATGACCGTCACGTCTGTGGACCTCACTGGACAAACAATTGTACAAGCTATCAATTTCATTTTTCCATTATATCATGAACTTCAGTTTATATTAGCAATTAATTTGAAAAAAAAATCAACACTTGGTGAACAAGACGATAAGATATATCTCTAGACAAAATATCGCTTTCACACCACTCCAAATGAACCAGACTATCCGGGGAAACAGACCAGAGTTTGTTTAAACTGGACCAAACAGCTCTGGTGTGAATGCACCCTTAGTTTCTCAATTCTTGACAGAACAGAATAAGTAACATTTACATAATGTCAACTTTGCACAGAGCGAAGGCCAGACTACACATTTTCAGCACAGTCACAGCCTAAACTGCAGTTGCAGGGTTTCAGGACCCACTGGCTCCAAAAATCTGCCGTTTCATATCATGTATAGTAATGTGTCACGACAATCAAGAACACTTTTGAGACACCTCGGGGGAAGGGGGGTTATTTTAGCTAGTATTCAATCATTTGACAATCAGCAATGTTTAATATGAAATTCATTAGAAACTGTTGCATGATGTACACAACTGTAGAAGAAAAAGTTTCTTTGATTGTCAAAACTGTTGACTTATGAAGAAACTCAATGAAGTCTCAAACGAGGAACATCTGCAAGAAAAAGGAAATAAACATATGTGTTGCAGCAGTGAAATATCAGATCCATTTTTCCTAATAATAAAATCAAAGGGTCTATTATATGGCCTGTTTTCTCATTGTGTCTGGGCATAATGTATTGTGAAAGGCCAGATCAATGTATCACAACAGGGAGAGGAAGTGTTCAATGTCCCTGTCCTTCAGCCTCGTGATCAAAACCACAAACATCTGATTCAGTTTATCCTGTTTCTTCCAAGGCCATTCACTCCATTGATCTCCTTAAAAAACCTGAATTCTTGACTGCAATGCAAGTCATAAAACAAAAGGGTTGATTGTAAGGAATGAGATGTTTGCAAATGCACGCTAAGGATGGAAAAGCCTTTAAGTGACAAACAAGCTCACATCTGTCATCTAATACAAAGCTCTTCTTGGGGACTAATGCGGTGTAACAGCTCTGAACTTTTGTTTGTATTAGCTTTGTCAATGAGCAACAGCAAGTCCAAAAGGCCAAAAAGTGACTGTTGAAAGTGGTAAAACATTGGTGTCGACTTGACCTGAAATGCTTCCTGGCTGCTGTAAAGGGTGAAAACTGAATGGCCATCAACAAGATGTCTGGCTGGAAGAACAGTTGGGATCTTTTCATGTGTTCACACAAAGGTTGGTTGGTCTTGGATGTGACATTTGTGGTGTCAAAATGTAAACAAGTAAGGCGCCAGCCTTGAGATGCTACGGTAAAGTAACTTAATAGTGCACATCTGTAAATGACTGGGCAGCTTCCATGTACAATATGGAGATGACGGGTTGTGCAAAGCAAATTTTTAAGAAGTCTTTAATGACACTTCAAGCTTTCTTGAAGTAAGAGTTTCTCTATTTGGCAGTCAAAGGTGAGTGATGAGGGCTTTTGGTGGGGCTTCTGAGCAAATTTTAAAACCACTAGAAACTGAAATCATGAGAAGCTGTCATACAATGTGGTTTAGTTTCCTTCGCTCCTAATCGTCCGCACATAATATACATTTTTTCTAATCCAAATTTTAAAATCTTATATGTTTTTTTGGACTTTATTTCTGCTGGGTTTTAATTTGGTCTGTAAATGTAGTATTTACTTTGAAGATAGTACAACTCTATCTACCAATAAATCATAAGATTTGTGACAAGGATTATGAAAACCTAATTGAATGAGGAGGTGGTTTACAATTTGTAATGTAATAGAGGGATGAGGTATGTATTTAGCATTAAAGATATGAAAGACTGTGTTACACCTGGATCAGAACACTTGGGGTTTTTTTCCTATTTCTTTTTTAATAATTTGTCTTTTTCCTTTGCATTAATTGCATTTTTTTGTTGCACTGTACCATTTAGACTGTGTTCCAGTCCGGAACACACTCCATACATTTTACCATTTTAATGCAAAATGGATTTACTGTATTACTTGGTGGAGAAGGCTCTGCCCAAAAGATGCTCCATGGGTTATTCAAGCAGCAAGCTTTGACTTTCCAGGGAGTGCATAGCTAGAAACCCCCATATGGAAAGATACATTTGTGACTATGTGTATTGAAAGCAATTAATTTATTTCAGAAGTAATTAATCCATAGTAGCATTAATCTGAACTGTCAGTCCTTAGAATATTTCTCCAAAAGTCTTGGGGATCATCTAGATGTTTTTTGGCAAATGTGAGATGAGCCTTTGTGTTCTTTTTTGTCAACAGTGGTTTTGGCCTTGGAACTCTCCCATGGATGCCATTTTTTATGGAGCTATTATCATTGCAAAAGTATTTGCGAATGCATACAAAGATCTGCACACAAATCCACAAATGCCTGTAGAGATCTGCAAATGCGTGCACAAATCTACAAATGTGTGTACAGATCTGCAAATCTGTGTAAAGAATTGCAAAGTTCTTTGTGCAAAGTTTTGCAAATTTGTAGAGAGATCCACAAATGCATGCACTAATCCGCAAATATGTAGACCAATTTGTAATTGTGGACTTGGTTCATTTTGGTTCAGAATCTGCCTCTCAATTGGCTGTCATACACATGTGAGTTTTGCAACACTTGTACCGCGCACGATTTGTACTCAGATCCGTAAGCGTGTACTTAGAACTGTAAGCGTAAAGGTTGGGTGTGTTGCCCTCAGCGCAGGCTCACAGGCAAGGCTGCCTTTCTCACCACATCGGCATCACACAGGAGGCAGCAGTTAAGACTTAGTAACGGCTCTATATAACGTCAGTGTGGAAGAAGAAATGTTGTGCAGAAATGTTGCACAGATCTTTGTACGCATTTGCAAATACTTTTGCAACAATAATATCACCATAATTTTTGCCCAGTGTCTTTCTCTCGTTCTCCTCAAATGATGCTGACTGGTCAGGTCCGTTTTCAGACCTGCCACCAGACTGAAGCTTTGAGTGATGGAGCTGCCTGATGACAGACACGGAATCTGACCAATCCATCTGATTTGCAAGGTTAGCTTGACTATGCAGTGTATTAGAAGGCATATATATATATATATATATATATATATATATATATATATATATGACAGCTATATTAGTTTTGTACTGATAATGAGTGCTACAAGTGCAGAAAGTGCCATCAATGGACACAGGCCCCATGGCGGTAAAGAGGATTATTGTCCAGTTTTGGAAACCTACACATGATATGTCAAATACTCGGTGCCTTTGGAGCTTTGAGAACAAGTATTACCTGGAACTATTATCAGAAAGAATTAATAATACACAACAAAACACAACATTTTGATTGAAGAATGCTCTGTCTATGTGTTTATAACTACACTGTTGGCAGTTGGAGGTGGGTGAAGGTGGACTTGAGGATTAAATAAAAATCTGATAAATGGCCAGTTTTATTGTCTTTAATTTGTTGATTTCAACCATTTGAATATTGTGACAAACTGTCTTCTACATTGCTGTTGCATCTGACTGACTGGCTTTTCATATAGGATTTTTTAGCATGTAATGTTGTGAGGAATTCGTAGTGATAATGAAAAATGCAGAATTCATTTGAAATGGTGTTTATCTACTTCATCTTCCTGTTTAAAGCGTAGGCCAGAACAGTAAAGGAGTAAAGCTGTATACTGATACACATTCTTGTGCATACACTGATGTCATAGTAAGGCGTTATGCACTTATCTGCACCATAGGAGGCCATCACTGGTGTGCTAAACCAACCCATTAAAGACAGTGAGATGACATCAGTCTTCACCACCACCAGCACTCTCTGTATGTTATCTTCCACATCTTAAAACATCACTTTGCAGTAAAGAGATTGTAGCACAGCAAAGTAAAAGTCCATCCAATGCGTGGGCAGAATAGACAAACTTTTATCAATTTGCTCCTCCGCATTCCTTACCACCCCCTGATTGCTTTCTGTTTAAGCCTGTTGCAATAACCTTAGTCATGACCTGTGTGTTTAAATCAAAAATGAAAAATTCCCCAGAATAAAATGGAGGTCTCCTTGAAGTGCTTTTAGGCAGCGGGGAAGATGTTGTCTGCAGGCCTGTTCTGTGGGTGGCACACCACGTATCATGACAGATTGTTACGTCTCAGACATGTCTGGTTGTTTCGGTCATAAGAGGGTTAAGAGTAGATGCTGTTTGAAAAAGAGAGAGAGGGCAGAGAGAGATTGTCGAAGGGGAAAAGCAAAATGAAGAGAAATTGGAAGGGATGGAGGGAATGAGGAGGGGAATAAGAGAGAGAGAGAGAGGGATCTTCAGTGAGTTTGGCAGCTTTCCACAGAAACCATTATACATGATGCACATGGCTGTGTTAGTGTAATGTGTGTGCAGGTGTATATGTCTGTGCTTGTGTGGCCCACTCTTCTCTCTCCCAGGTAACCACTCAGTCCGCCTGGCTGGAGGTACAGAACACTAGAAGAGTGGTGGCTGAGTGTCATAAGTCTTCTTCCCCTGGGGTGAGCTGGCTCACGACTATATACCTGAAGACGTCAGCAGTGACAGCCAGCCGCTTTTAACGGTGACACAACAGTCTTGTCCTGCATTGATCTTCAGGAATTTTATGTAACAACATCATGAGAAAGTTGGTGAATCATAATTTGATAGGTAAGAATATGACAAATTGTACTGTGCTATATTTGTTAAAAAGTTATATAAGGAGTAAGTAGCAGCTGTGATGTAATATCTCTTGCTGGAGCAAAGATAAATTTTAGATGGAGTCATAAGGGAAACCCCAAGACTTCCACTCTGTGATTTCTGATATTTTGGAACATTCTGACTGTCATTTATACTTACATCTCACTCACTACATATGATGTAAATGACTAGCGGGACACTTTTAAGGCTTATGGTCCCATTAAAAAATATGCTGACATGTAACCTCTTAAATATCAGAGGTTTATAAGTTTTGAGCAGCGGTCAAACAAGTGAATTTCCCTTGTTTGTTGTTTCATTTGAGCCAACTGTTGCATCTGTGAATCCAAGCAGTAAATAAAAAAGTCAAGGAAAAGTCAGAGCATTACCCTTAGATAGATAACCGCTGCAGAGATTAGGCCGGGCATATCCTGTGGGATTTTAAAGGTGACATGTCATGCCCTTTTTCTACAAGCAACAGAGGAGGTAATAAACAGCCTTTCAAAGAACATCTGAATTGAGTTTGACAAGTTTAAGTTTAAAGATGGTTCCTGACTTTCACCACTACAGCACCCTGCAGAGGGTTTCTGGGCAGCTTAGGCTGGCCACACTAGACAATATTCAAATCTTTGACAGTTTTGAAAACATGGTAGACCGCTGACAAAGGGTTGTTGTGGGTATTCTGTAAGAGGCAGTCCAGCCTAGAATTGCAGGCTTGTGCCACAAGACCTCACGGGATTGAAATGTCATTTCTTGTCGAGGGGAAAACTGTCTTGTGAGATCAATATGCCAGAAACGCACAGCAGCAGCTTCCATGACATGATACAATACTGAACTGAAAATGATAAAGATCACAGAGATGCCCCTGACACTTCCTCCTTTGCTGTGTGTGCTATGTGGGGTCACACGTGATTGGTGGATTGATTATCAAAACGGTATGAAATAATTAAATGCAGCTGCTAAAAACCTGTGCAGTATCTCCATAAGGAGAATAAAGTGATTGTTTAGTTTGTGTTTGCAGGCAGACAAGCTCATCGTGATGCTGTTTGTTTCTTTGTGACTTTGATTCGATTGCTGCTTCAGCTGCTTGCGTGATCTCATTGTCTAGACAGAAGAGAAGAGGGCCTGCTGACCTGCTGCCAACTAGCAGTCAGGGGGCGAAATTACACCAAAAAACTACCGCACCAACAAAGTAAATTATCACTTATTAAAGTATCAATACAGTGTTTTAAAATAGTGATACAATATCACGCCACGAAATATCACAATATTTAAGTGTATCGATATTTTCTAGCACCCCTACAGTTAGTTATTACAAACATGTTATTGTGAGAATGTTTTCTTTTGAATGTTTTAAATATGGATGTCCCTAAAGAGGATGAAGAATAATTTAATTTTAGTTAGACAAAACATACTGTGTGAAAGCAGGCACATTCAGTACAAGAGGATTAGTTTAAACATTTCTGACAACCTGCATTGCTTGCATTTGTGACTTTCAGTTGTACGAGAGACACATTTTCCAATTGTGTATTTTTATTCTCAAAATTAAAAATAGAGTAAAGTTGTTCTTGTGACCCCAAATCTTGTTCGTTTCATCTCATAAGCTAAGTGTCTCATCACATTCCTAGTAAATATCAGTATCAGAAGTGAGGCTTACAATCCTGTAGTGTGTGACCAGACTTAGGGCTGTGCCTGACATACGTAGATGGAGCAAACTGTGAGCCTAAATCTTGAGAGTCCCTTCTTGGGAGATTGTATAAAAGAAGCCATCTCAACCAGGTGACACTGTGTTGGTCAGGGAAAACAAAAATCTTTTTTAGAAACTTCAGAGCACTGTAAGATTGTAAAGGCAAGCAAAACAGGTCAGAAAAACATCAACTGACTGCTCAATTTTGAAGATAATTTATAATAATAATTCTTATTTTTTTTCACATTTCTGCTTTATGACTTTTTTGGATCTCATATTTTGATACCATTTATGTTGTTGCATCTTATTTTCAAAGTTATGTCTTATTAAGAATGTGTTTTCAAACACTTTAAATTGCTTTATGAATGGTGCTCTATGGATAAACTTGCCTAGCCATACAACAGTGAACACCAATTTCAAAAAACCTTTAATTGGGGGCTTGTAATTTTTAAATTTTGTTATTTCAGGGGTTATGCATGATTGTATAAACACCATAAGAGAGGGTCTGCTCTGCAAACAAATGTCAACAACTGGAGTGAGGACTCTATGGGGAATTACCCAAGTTAAAGTTATTCTAAAATCAATTTTTAACAATTTCTACAAAAAAAGGAGAGTGTGACCAATAGAGAAAACAGACATATAAGAATAACATCCATAAAAATACTGGAATTTCCCTAAAAGAGATTAAACTCAAAAGAAAAACTATTTAGAAAGTAATTTCCCCATGGAAAACATACAAACTAATGAAAGGAGTTAAAGCAGCATGTTGCCGTTCAAGTGTCGACATGTCATGAATGCTGATACGCTCCTCAGCCAAAGCAGCGGTGAGACTGAGGAGTCTGTGATTAATATTCTATGGCTGCACTTGTTAGCATGCATCATCTGCTCCTTACTCAGTCTCATACATACACCCACACTATCCTCCCACTCTGCTGCTTGCCCTCAAGTGCTGAAGGGAGATTAGCCGCTGGGAGAGACAACGCTCCCCATTACTCTCTTGTTCGGTGGCCCAAAGGTGAAATGAAAAATCGCCCTGTGGTCCTAATCCGGCAGACACTCAACACATTCATATTGTCCTCCCAGGGTGCACCTCTTTTGGCTTCCAGCGCTGCCATGGCGACCGAAGGCTGTAAAACCATTAGTGGATTTGTTTTGTAAGCAGCATGTGAAAAATACAGAATGCACAATTTACAACCACAACTACACAAACATGTGCTCCCCTCTTGAACTCTTGGTGTGTTTTCCGTGATTAGAATGATCAGTCTTCTTTTAACATGTGCTGTCAAGATGAAAACGGACGAGTTTAGTGCAAGAAAAACACAGCGAGGTGAAGTGAAAATCCCCCCGATATGGGATCCCAACGATGAGTGGTGCTAGAAACCCGGCTGGCTGCCAAGAAACCATTACTAATCCCCAGGGGCTGTTAGAGTAAGGAGTGAGTGTGCATGCTATGTGAGTGCGGGTATCATCCAGCTTGCATGTGACTGTGTTTCCCTGCTCATGAATTCATGCCCCCACCTCTTTGACCACCCTTATGCCTAAAAGAGTCACAACAGTTGGTTAAACATTACAAGAGCGCTGAAGGAGCTTCAAACACCTGGCAGGAGGGGAGAGAAACAGTGTGAGTCCTTAAGCATGGACAACATTCCCATTCAGAGATCAATGTGTGAGTTAAGTTTGAGGGTGGAAAACCACCTTGAATGAAAGCAAAATCAAAACAAAAGCTTATTTAAAGCATGAGTAACTAATCAAAATTGTTTATACATAGTTAATATCATTTATGAGTTCCTTTACAGCTGCTGGCACATTTATAGTGAGCGCAAAATATGCCGTGACAGCTAATGTGCGAATAAATACAAAACTTTTCCATCTCCTTTTCCTAACAGTTCCAGTGACGACCATAAAATTTGTTATTGAAAACTTTTATTTAATCGGTGTTTACCAATTAAATTCTGGCTGTAGGTCCATGAACTCAGTCCTACAACGGAGAAAACCCAAATAATAACAGCTCAACAGCATGTGTTCCAATGCACAAGGCCACAACAACCCTTTCCCATGAATATCTGCATGACAGTATCCAATATCATCACAGAAACCACAGGAAAGATGAATGAACCACACAGGCATGCAACACAGAAGAAAAGGGAGTGCCAGCATCAAGCCGGTGGGTAAAGTCAAGCTCATAGGTCAACGCTGGACGAGCTTGTGGTTCAATTTGGCATTTTGGCACTAATTCACGACATTTTTAAGTTGAAAGAGGCTCTTCAGAAGTGAACAAGTCCATTTAAAGTGTTTTAACTAAACACAGATTGCACATTAAGCTTGTCTGTTTGTGATTAGCGAGCCATGTTTTGATCATCTTCCAGTAAAAATTAAGAGCAGGTGGTCACGTTGTCTTTTGTCCTCTTATTTCCTGAAATTCATCTTCACCAGATCTTTTTTTCCCCCCTCCTGAAATAAATCAGCCTCTTCAGACAGCAAAATATCACTTTAATGTTTGCCAAGAGCACAACATTTGCTTATTCGCTAATCATGTTCAAAACAAAATAAAGAGCGCATGTTAAGCTCACAAGCTGGACCGCAGGCATGACAAATGCATGGATTGAGCCACCATCGTAAAACGTGCCTCACAAGAAGCCAAGGCGAAAGCAAACACAAATAAAATGGCGTGCAAGTCATTTTCCCCTCCTTCCTTGTTTGGAGGGGAGAGCAACCCAATGCTCTGTGAGTGAACCCACTATAAAAACATCCTCAGAGAGTCTGCCAGTAGAAACATTAAAGAGCAAAAATCACAAGGACACCTCTCGCATCTGTCTGGCCCCAAGCTCAAACTCAAAGTTCAACACATTTAGCTTAATTGAACGAGCTGGACAGAAATACTCTGTTGGCATCAGTTCTCTCTGCAGACTCACGTCTCCTAATTGATTACCATACATCCACAGAGCCAGAACTATTCCACACACATACATATACACACCAAACCTACACTAGAGATCTCATTAAGCATGCCACTTAGTGTACACTTAACTGTCCAAAACCTTTTAGATGTTCCTATTTGTCAAGGTGTCCTAATGTTCAGGTCACAGTGGTGAGTTATTAATCAGCAGATAGACACAGGCCAAGAAGGACTGCACGGTCAAATGCATCTAAAGTCTGCAGATTTAAACTTTTTCCCACAGGGATATAATATTAATCTAATTTTCTATTCAGAATTCATATCAGGGCAATGATAAATAACGGCATGCCAGCGTTAATATATGGGATTCCTTTGCATACCACTACTCTAGAAAATCAGTTGAGACATACATTTAAGCTAAAAGGAAGAAAGAACAGCTGCTGGAAGAAATGTTCAAGCAGCTCAAGGGTCATTGACATGGTCTTCACTCCTTTACGCAATCTATCTATTATCCAGACCGCTTGTCCGGTTTGGGGTCTCAAGGGGCTGGAGTCAATCACAGCTGTCATATACAGAGAGAGGGGGTACAACCAAGACTGGACGCCAGTCAATCAGGAGGCTGATAAACAGTGCTGTGAAAAAGAGTTTGCAGCATTCCTGATTTCCCATTTATTTACACATTTGTCACAGCTAAATGTTAAGATTGTCAAACTAATTTAATATTAGACAAAGATAACCGTCCAACAAGTTTAACTGTTGGTTTGATGTTCTTTTTATGAAGTGTTGTGTTAGTTTCATTCCAGATGTGACCTTCCAAAATGTTCAGGTTTTGTTTCGTGAGTCTACAGAATGTTTTCCCAAAAGTCTTGGAGATTATTAAGATGTTTTTTGGCAATTTGTGAGATGAACCATCATGTTCTTTTCGGTCAGCAGTGGTTTTGGCCTTGGAACTCTCCCATGGATGCCATTTTTGCCCAGTCTCTTCCTTATTGTTGAATCATGAACACTGGCCTTAACTGAGTCAAGTGAGACCTGCAGGTCTTTAAAGGTTGTTCTGGGTTATTTTGTGAACTTCAGGATGCGTCACTTGCTTGTGAGTTGTTGCCACCATTAGGTTTAGGGGGCTATTACTTTTTCACATAAGGCCAGGTAGGATTGGATCGCTTTTTCACTTAATAAACGAAATCATAACTCAGAAACTGCCTTTTGTATTTACTTGGGTTATCTTTGTTAATATTAAAATTTGTAGGATGATCAGAAACATTTAGGAGTGTCAAACCTGCAAAGAATAAGAAATCAGGAAGGGTGCAAATACTTTTTTACAGCACTGTAGAAATTAAGAAAAAAACAAATGTTGGTAAGAAATCTTAAAACAGATCATGGGACAAAAACCACCAGCAAACAAAAGCATATCTGATGACAACAAAAATGGCGGGCACTTTGTCTGAGTCAGATAAAAACAATTGGTTTACTTATATAAGACTATTTGATTAGATAACCTGTCCTATCTCAGAGGCTTCCAGCTTTCTACCTTTACTAAGAGGTCTGTGACTTTTATTAGTTTCCTATATTTCAACAGTGCCTTAGTCCTGAGTGGACAGAGGGGCACTTTCCCTTACAGAAGATCGCCTTTTTTTTTTGGATAACAGCCATAAGGACGCGACCTGAGGATTCAGTGTTATCTAACAGACACAACACAGTAATGATTTTTTTTTTTCATCAATGACACTCAAAAACCCACTCTGAAGATGGCAAAGATGTCCTGAGCGACCAGGAAAGGGTTATTATCTTCATAAAGAATCAGTGATTAATAGACCAGATCTAATGTATATGGCCACTAGGAATGACCCTACAAAGTCATAAATCGGACAATTTGTTCAAAAGAGCCTCATTTAACTGTTAAGCTCATAGCTGAGCAACTGCTTATGAAAAAGGGTCACTCCAGCCATATTTGCTTAATGTCTAATTTTACATAGGTTTGTCTTGTTTTCTGCAAATGAATCCTGACTCACAGCCCACCTTAGTATCAATAGGAACTTATTACTTTCTAATCAATACCTTGTGTACTTTTAATCAATTTCCTTAGTGTGTTCATGAACAAATCATTCTGGTAATCCCATTTTGTGTAACTGTTGGAGCAATGGCATCTCAGGTGACCTTTGAATTAGAATATATTTTTAAAAGAAAAGCTCAGTTTTGCAGTTGTATAATGCAACTAAGCCTATGTTCTGCGACTTACTGCCTTTCGTTTATCAAACTAAATGCACTTTTAAGTCTATTAACCAAATCTTTTTCACTCTGTTGATAGTTCACAAAAATTAACATGAATGAATGAATCATCAGTTGTGAATTCAGTTGTTTTAACTGTTGGACACTTGTTGCACTGCCCTTTGGAAAGTTTTTGTAATCATTTATTTTTTGCACATAAGAAATACATTTTTTTTTTACTTACAACTTTCACAAGGAAAGTGCATTAAGAAGATTGTGCACATGAGGTAGGAACTCAAACTTGGCTTTTAAATAATTAGTACTATATTATATAGTGATAACACTATATCATGTGTTCTTTGTTACAATATATTTGTAACAGGATATAGAAAGTTTCTGTTGTATTGTAACTGTGTACAGTACTGCTCTGTTGAACTAAACAAGTAAAAGCATGCTGTTGACTGAATTAAGATGACACTCTGCACTACGAAGCTTAGTACAACTATACCAGCTGATACATCCGTCCAATTTAGAGTCACCAATTGACCTAACAAGCATGTTTTTGGTGGTGGGAGAGAACATGCAAACTCTGCACAGAAAGACCCTGACCAAAGTGAACCAGGAACCTTCTTGCTGTGAGGCAACAGCACTAACCCTTGCACTTCTGTGCAGCCCACCAGCTGATACAACCAACAGGAAATATGGTTGTATCGTTATTGACCAATGTCAGCCATAGATTATCAGTATCAGGTAAAAAAGAAACCTGACTGAAGCATCCATAAAAACAGCAAATTAGGAACTAAGTTATCCTAAGGATAAAAAGACTTTCTACAGTTCATGAAAAGATTTTTAAAAAGTCTCTCTTTGAAAAAAATGTTATAGAATGTGAAGATTTCTTCACTATAAAGTAATTTCAAAACAGAGAAACAGTAAAACTTCTTTTACTTTACCTGTGACAACATGCACACACTCAAAGAAAACACACACGGGGCTTTTCCACTACGCCGAGCCAAACCAAGCTGTGCTGATTTGCATTTCCATCACCAGTCTGGCTGCGCCGAGCCGCGCTCAAATAGCAGGGCCAAAGCAGGCCATCCCCACCTTCAAGCACGCCGTGCTGACGTCGAAGCACTTTGCGGGGTCCAATTTGCTGGAGGGATTTACCCCCTCTGCTACTGATAACCCCTCCATGATAACGTTTCACCCCAAGGGGAGAACGGGGGGATATGTTTTACCCCTGCCTCTGCTCCAGCTGTCCATAACTCTGTTACAGCGGTGTCAGCATTCATTGTATGACTTAAATATTTATGACACAAGACCAAAACTTGAGATTTTCGTGCATACTACGGTCCGATAGCTGCGCACAGCTTCTCACGCTAACTTCTGCACCTACTGATTACAAAAGTTTGACCCTGTCCCCTTCTTATAGACTAATGAATTCTAGACTTTTAAAAAATAAAATGCCGGAGATGTTCGTAACATTTCACAAAAATATGATTAACTTCATTTTCTGCTCTCTAGAGACCCACAAATCAATAATAAGGAGACTGTTCTTTAACTTATATGCGGGAAAATCCTCTTGGTGATAAGTGCAAATTATTGTTTGTTTACTGATCGCAGAGAGAGAGACGAGGGAGAGAGAGAATGTAAAAAGAGCAATTTGCAGTGCTGTTGGTCTACATTTTGATTTTTGCTTTAAAACAATGTGAAGTCATTCTGATCAGACAATGTAGAGAGATTGAGGAGGGCTCAACACTCTCCGTCATCAGCTGTAGACGCGCCCTCAAATGGGTAGCTCGGTTGTGGTGGAAAAGCAAATCCCCTGCTGCGCTGCCGTGCCGTGTGAAGCCGAGCTGTGCCATGTTATGGAAAAGCCCCAACAGTGTGTAGGAAGAGCATTTTTGTACCTGTGAGTGACAATAAGTGGATGTGATGATAGAGGTTAATGGCGCGACTGCAGGTGTACCTTTTCTTATCCAGTGAAAGTGGATGCGGCTGACTGCCACTCCTGTGTGAGTCACACTGCTTTTCTCATCAGTCATTTCCACAATCTGATGATGGATCTTTATTGTTATTGAAGAGCTTCATAGAAGAGTTTAAACATAGTTCTTCTGTGCTGTTTTTTGTCTTGCAATTTAATAAACTGTGATCTTCAGAGTAAGATTTTAAGATATTTCTTTGATTTGGAGATGCATGTGATGAATACAGTATATGAATAATCATAATAGACTATTATTGAGAATGACTCTCATGAAGACATGAGCATTTGGGCGCTGACATCCTCAAATGTTTACAGAACTTTACCTTTTGCCAGTCACAGTGTGTTTGGGCTCCAAGCGATGCTCCATCTGACACCAGGACAAAAACACGAGTCTTGTGTAGGTGCAGTGACTGATGTCTAGCAGTCTGTAGAAATCAAACAAAATAAAGAGCACAAAGTAAATATCAAAATAGCTTTTCACATTTGTAAATACACCATGATAATAATGTATCGTAATTGATAATGACACTGATTTTTATTCACACATTTATTTGACCAAAGATGTCACTCAGAAAAGCTGCAGGCTCATTACAGTGGCTTTTTAATCCTTCTCCAGTGGTAACGGGTGGTCTACTATTTGCATAAGTCAACTGGCCTCAGAGGGAATTATAAAGTGAAGCCGGCAGCCCTTTATTGCTTGAATCATGTCAATACCTCCATCTTGTCAGCTTAGCTTCAGACATGCAGACCATTTAAGTGGAAGAGTGAGCCAGCATTAAGAGAGGATTATAGAATCTCAGAGGTTAAACATCGCCTGACCCGGTCCTTTTCCTCTGGGAGGTGGAAGCTTTCTCTTTGTGAGGATCGGTCCAGAAGCATAAAGAAAATGTAGTTTCTCTCTAAGACGGTTTTATCAATAAATCATTTATGACTTAAAAACCTTGGATCAAGAGTAAAAACAAGTAGCTGTACTAGATGTCTGCCATCATACTTGTATGAACTTACGATAACAAAAGAAAGAAAAAGCAATCAAGGATATTATACAGTTTACTTTTATCTGATTGAGCCAGGTATGATGTAATCATGTTATATTAAGCTCTGGTTTCTGTTTGTACCGGTCAATCAAGGACTGAGCTGCTTTGGTGTATGCAGTAAAGTTGTTATGACACAAGAATTTTGTAATTTTGTTAAGATATAATTAAAAAGCAACTGATAGCAAAATGTTACCATGGTGATATAAACTGACCTCCTGGACAGGAAAATGTATTAATTCAATTACTCTTGATTTCCAACTTGCATATAAGTCACTGAAGACAAACAACAATTAGATGCTATATTAAAAGTAGAATATTACAATTAATCAAGTTTCAATTTCAATCACTATCATGAAAATAAGATAATCTTGATAAAATAATCACTCTGCCACACACCATGTTACACTTGGTGGTGTATTCTTGTTTGTTGTGATATTTTGACCACAAAAGCAATACTTGTGTTTATGTATTGTTTGTCATTGTTTTACATATTTACATCTTTTCACTCATATATATTTATTTATTGCTTGTTAGTGTAGAGTTAGTTTAATAAAATGTATGTGAGGCAAATATTAAAAAATAAAATAAAATACAATGAGTAATTGTGTTTCATAATCATGATTTAAAAATCACACAAAATAATTATGGCAAGGATTTTTATCATAAACTAAAAGCCCTAATGCAGACGAATTAATCTGAATTGTCATCAATAATCTTGAATAAGTGTCTGAAGATGCTTTACGCATGTCAGTGTTGGGGCAGACAGGTGAAGCTGTCATCAGTCTGCAGCTTGAGACATAAAGGGAAACTTAGAGGGACCAGGAGACATCACTGCATCTCTGTTCTGCTTTTTATCAGTCGGTTACAGCCTTTTACATTATTATGTGCATCTTAACGGAATTCTAGAGTGACTAAATAAAATCCATTTGCCAACCAGTACATTAAACTGGTAGCTGGGCAGAAGCTGTGGCAGCTGATGGTGAAGTGACGGAGCAGGCAGAAATAAGTTGATCTTCTGCATTAATCAAACAAGATCTTGAACCTTTCTACACGTGCAGAAATGTTATTTTTCAAAATTCTTCATAGCACCTGTACTATAAAACAATCAGTTTTTTAATGTATTACTGCTCTGTTTGTCTCAGGTGGTGCTAAATCTCTTTTGATCACCCTCCGCCATGTGCTATCTCTCTCTCGACACAGTGTAGTAAAAGCCAATCACTTCAGATTCCCCCACTTTCTAAAACCCATCAGAATTGATGGATCCAGCTTCCACTTCACTAAAAAAAATTTAACAGGTAAGTGAGTAAAAGTGAAGCTGTTGTTTAACTTATTTTCTATTGTTGAACTGAAACTCATAAAAAGATGAATGAGATCTGCTGCATGAGGGTGTTATGGACACATGCATGATGGTGTCAAGTGTTGCAAAGTAAACAAAGTCTTGGCTGGAAGTTGATTAACAATAACCACCGATTACACCTGAATTGCAAGGAAAGTGCCATTGGTTCCTGGAGGAATGAGTCACCATCAGAGGATTAAGCTCCATAGAGGAAGATCTTCTGTACAGTCATGATATCAAACTCACCAAAATTACATAAATGGTTTGATTGGACCACCCACGCTACTCTGTCAAGACATTCAAAAAGGAATTAAGCAAGTACTTTGTCAAGGCACATTCGGTGGTTAAAAGTTGATTAGAATAGCATTGCTGGTACAAGAGAAATGAGTTGTGGATAAGAAATCTTCATCAGGATAACAAACATAGTTAAAAGTAACCTGAGAGATTTCTGCTTCCTCTCTAAGAGTCTTATTTTACTCAAACCACAATAACATCAGCTGTTCTTTATTTCACCCTTGATTCCATCTTTTCTCTTAAACCACAGACCCCCTTCTTCTCACTCTACGTCAATCATTTACTTAGGCAGCTTGACAGGCAGGCAGGTCTGTGCACCAACTCCAAGCATGCATAGAGCCAATGACAGGGCCCAGTTGGTTTAATCATGCTGCAGAAGCATGCTACTAGATGTTAAACAGAACCGTTTCTTCCTGCTGAGTCAAACCCACAGCTCTCATTTAGTCATTATGCTGCATTAGCTTGCGTGTTAGCGGATAGGTAGCCGAGCAGGAGATCTGTGGCACAAATCAACAGCAGGAGATGTACCCTTGGGTCTCTGAATAATAGTCTTTAGGCTGATTATTGTTATATGATCAGTTTATTGGTTATTTTCTGCTGACTTTGACATGGTGCATTCACACTGGCTAATTCCTGTTTTTCATTCTAGCAGGTTCAGGTTACAGTCGCCGCATGCATTAGTGTTTGGCTCTGAGTCCACATCAGGATCTGGCAGTGCACCTTGTCCCCTCAGAGTGATGAAGAATCTCTGTGTGTCTCAGCATCCTAGCAACAGGCAAGCCCAAAAAACTCCAGGGAAGGACAAGAGAACAGACTAAAGAAACATGACAAATGTTCTGTCTGTCCCATTCATTATGAGATAATCAGAGCGACATGACAAATGGGGCTTTTCCACTACGACTTTTGGCCATGCCGAGCCAAACCAAGCTGTGCTGATTTACATTTCCATCACCAGTCTGGCTGAGCCAAGCCGAGCCGTGCCACGCTCAAATGGCCCTGCTCTGGAGCAGGACCAAAGTGAGCTAGCCCCACCTCCAAGCACGCTGCACTGACGGCAGAGCAGTTTTCAGGGTGCAATTTTCAGCCCATGGGGAGATAAGTTTTATCCCTTCCTCTGCTCCAGCTGTCTTTCAGTGTTACAGTAGTGGTCTAATGTCAGCATTCACTGCAGAACTTAAACATTTATGACACCAGACCAAAACTCGAGATTTATATGCTTATACTACAGTCCTACACATCTCTAGACGCAACCTCAAACAGGTAACTCAGTTGTAGTGGAAAAGTAAATCCCCCGCCGTGCCGAGTCAAACCAAGTCAAGCCGTGCCATGTAATAGAAAAGCCCAAAAAATGGAGTAGTGAGCATGTGCAGCTCAGGTAAGTTAATGCTATTAAAAGCTTTGAGTGTGGATCTTTACTCTGGTGTTAATAAAGAAATCAGGCCCAGTTCGGACAGAACTGCCATTTTTACACCTGATACTACACCTGAACTAATCGCTGAACCAGCTGCCATTGTAAATACAGGCTTACGGTACAACTAAACTCTGCCCATAACTATTGTACTCTCATGTTGAAGCAGATCAGGAGAAGAGCAAAAGCACATTTCCATGAAAGCATGAAAAGCTTTTACTGCGGTTCTTTGCTCGTTTAAAAAAGTTAAATGTGGTCCAGCTTTATTAAAACTGACACTATACTACAGCTACATCCAAGCTAATGGCTACACTGATGGTTTAGACCAAGGCTGTCCAATTTGGGGCCTGCGGGCCAACCTTGACCCACGAGTGATTATTTTTGGCCCGCTGCCCATGTTCAAAATTTTTGATTTTTTTAAAATTATTATTATTTTCTGACTGTCAGCATTCTAAATATTTCTTTCAATATTTATTTATTGTTGCACTTCCTTTACTGACCACAAATTAACATTGTGTTGCATTGGGGGTAGGGTGGTGATAAGGGAAAGTTTAAAAATAGTTGGGAACATGAGAACTTTTTTACTAAAAATTGATTTCAAGGCAGTATTTGTGCCATATGGATGTTCAGTAATTTCCTGCTGTGTAACACAATAAAGAATAGTGTTATTCATTTTCAGAATTACTTTGTATGAGTTATTGTTTTGCACAATTATGCTATAGGCATATTTAATTTCATGCACTGCAACATGAATGTGTAGTTTTGGCCCGCGACCCTCCACCCCTGTTCATTTTTGGCCCTACACTGAAAAGAATTTGGGCACCCCTGGTTTAGACTACAAAAAGTTGTAGTACAGGATGGAACTGGTGTTTTTTACAGTGGAAAAATGTAATTAAATATCAGTATCGGCCAAAATGAGTTTTAAAATATTGGCATATCGGATATTTGCAAAAATCCAATATCATGCATCCTTAGTTACCACAGCTGCACAGTAGAAGTAGTAGTAGTAGAAGTAGTTGAAGCAGGTTGAGGGTTTTCCCATCAGGATTTGTTGAAAAAAAAAAAACACTTCCCTCATGTTATGAAGGCTTAAAGATCTCATTTCCTTGTTAAAAAACAAAATAACCAAAAACATGCATTATGAGGCAGTATTGTTAATGCAAAATGAATTTGAAAGATTTCTGAATGCTTTTATTGCATTATGTGCAGCCTCTTCTGCCATTTATATGGGACAACAACCGGTTTAGTTTGCTGCTTCAATCAGACAGGTGTTACACTGAGAGAGAGAGTATCCATTCATCCTCTCTTTGTAATTTAAAAATCATTTTGCCCTAATGCCCTTACCTGTCTGCCTGGGAAATCCCTAATTGCAACATCAGCAGATGCAACCAACACTTAGCCTCTATTTGTGGTTAATAAGGCTGGCATACTTCAAAGACCTGACTGGAACGAGATGTTCTGAGCTGTCAGGAACTACTGTGAGCTGTTGTCATGCGGTTTTATGACGAGCCATGACCTCAGGGGTCATTTTTCACCAACCTTAATGCAGTAGCTCTGAGTGAGTGTTGATGGTAAAGGGCTTTGGGGCCTGGAACTGAATCAGCAACATGCCAGCCAAAAGCTGCAGCTGCACACAGCACATGAAGAGCTGATGGCAGGTAGAGCAGGTGCTCTCTACCAAACCATGGCTTTTATCAAACCTTAATAACACAAAGATTATGAATGGCTGGTAATTTATAACTTTTTATTCAGTAATGATTTCAGTGAAACTTTAATCCTGATGCGGAAACGGGTGCCAAGGGAAAAGGTGACGAAAGCCAGTCAACGAACGAGCCAGGAAAAATTGATGATTAATCAAACTGTGCCAGTTATCTTCCGAGATCAAAGGTTAGACTTCATAAAGGGGCTTTTAGAGCCCAGGGGAAACTTCTGAAGAGCTTTATTTGTTGTAAAAGTTTATAATTACTAGTCTGTGTAGTTCTCTTTCATCAGTTGATACTTGGAAGTCAAAGTGTGGGTCACTTCTGCCATGATAAAGCCAAAAAGATTATCAGTTGTTCCTTAAAATATACTGTTAAGTCATCAGCAAATACATTTACATTTCAATCATCTGTATTCTAACAGCGGCTCTTTCTTCCTTTTATTATAACTTAAGTGTGAAGTGCATTTCATACGCATGTGCTTTGCCACAAACTACCTTTGCAGAAGAGTACCAAAATATGTGCAACAATGCCATCTCTGCTTCCTCACAATCACAGTAATACTCACACACATAACAGAACGACCACAGATTATAGGCCACTTCTTCAGTAATTACTACTGGCCAGGCCTAAGGCATAATCTTGCAATTTCCTCTATGACGCGCAAAGCAGGAAACTCCATATGGGCACCCAACTCCACATGATTCCCCATGTTCTTTTATAAACTTGGAGCACATACTTGTGATTCTTATGATAAGAAATTAGCCATTACCTCAAGTGTGTGTGTTTTAAAAACAAATACTGTTTATGTGTGCATGCTTCCTTGTGACCATTGCAAGCCATCTTTACCATCTTAGACATCATACACCTTGATGTAGCACCATGGAGCACTGGGTGAACTGCACAATCTCACTGATATAACTACAATGAGGTATCTATCACACAAACAAAATATGAAGCACAAGATACATTTCAGTGAACAGATTGGTCTAACTAAAGACTCTGGACCTAAGTGCACCAGCTGGTTATATGCCTGGGTGTTAAGTTATTTCTGACAGTCAATACCAGCAATAATAGTATGCAAATACAGTTAAATACAGATACTAAACTTTGGTGTTTAAAACACATTTTTAAGTTGAAGAATGAACAAAGAAATAGACTTCAGCTGATGAAGTTTATTCATAAATACAGACAATATTTGCAACCAACATAGGCCAGTATTTACAGCCAAAGACTGGTTGTAAATACTGGCAGAAATTTCATATCAACTGATAACATTAATGCCAATACCATGTCAACAATATTGTGCACCCCTAGTCATAATCCTTCACTATTTTGATTGAAAAGACTCAGAAATTAAAGACAATAAATCCAGGAAGTGGCATTCTAAACACAGTCATATTTACCAGATATCATGCCAAGCTATATGGCTATGGCTATGGCTATTTTAGCCTGGAAAACAGCAGAAGCTGAGTTGGGCATAGTAGAGAGTAGGTGTGTGTATTGGCAGGACTCTGGCAATACGATACGTATCCCGATACAGGGGTGTCGATATCGATATGTTGCGATTTATTGTGAAACTATGAGCAGGGCGATGTATTGCGATATTTATATGCTGTATAGTTGTATATATATGTGGGTTTTATATATATATATATGGCCTAACAACTATACAATTTTACTTTAGTATGGAATATAACAGAATTAATCTATTAATAAAAATTTATTAAAATTCTACGTATAGTATAAATAAAAAAATATATTGTGTATTATAAAATATATGGTCCTGCCTGCAATCTGAAGATGAGGATTTCTCCCATTTGTTGTAGTGCATTAAAATACTTTAAGGATTTTTTTGAGAAAATTGGAAAAATAAATCAATATAGAGTAAATGTACCCAAATCTTTTATATTTCCCGGTATGTTAGCTAGTATGTCTTAACGTAACACCAAGGTGCTTGTGGAGGAAGACTGATCCTCATGTCCAGCTTTAAGGACTGATGTTGTGAGGAGGACGTGACGTGACGGACCAGTGTTTTGATCGTATTACAGAGGCCGTCATTACTAACGTTTACGACACGGTGCAGGTCCTTACAAATAAAACAAAGTATTGACTGTATTTATGGTTACATGGGTGAAAACCAGCTGTAGCTTCAGCAGGCTTCTTTCACGTTAGCTGTTAGCTGCTAAGCAATCGCTATGTACTCAGGTTCATCGTGTTGTCTGAGTACTTCGCTCTGGTGTGGCATATCTTACAAATGACTTGACTCCTGTATAGTTTTGTACCGTCTTTAATGTTTTGGAAGCCAAAATAAGTCCACATATCTGCTATGTATGCAGCAGCTGCTCTGCTGTGTAGGCACGAGCAACCGACTCACTCAGACTGGAAGTCTGACGTGATCTCATTGTCTAAGCCAGTGGTTCTCAAACCTTTCAGCCTGCAACCCCCAAAATAAAGGTGCCAGAGACCAGGGACCCCCCCTGTACCTGAAGGTAGCTGAGCACAGCCATGCACAATAAAGAATAGTCATGTGCAACACGGCTGTCCATAAAGGGGGAAAAGGGGAGAGCTTTCTGGGGCCCAGTCAAACTGGGACCCTATGGAGGTTAACAAAAATATGGTCCCTTGTAAAGTTAAGCTGTGATATTCATATTTCATATTTAACCTGAAAAACCACTCTTCTCAAAGAACCAAATCTATTTTCTTCCTCATTTATGTAGTTAAAAGCCTTCTTAAAAATGTAGATCCTTTTATGAAAAATGATTAAAATGGTTTAAAAATTGCTACAATGGGTTAATAAAGGCAAAAAATAGTTGAAAATGTGGTGAAGTTGGATTTTAAAAGTAGTAGAAATGAGTTAGAAGTGGCAAAAATTGGATAAAAATGGCAAAAAAGGTAGAAATGGGTTAAAGTGGGAAACATTGGCAGAAATAGTGGTAAAGAGGAGTTATAAAATGTGGCTGAAATGGCTTTAAATTGGCAAAATTGGGTGGAAATTTTTGGAAATGGGATGAAAATGAATATAAACTGGCAAAAAAAGGGTTAACTGAGAAAGAAAAGATCGGCAGATAGTGGCAGAAATTAGTTAAACAAGCAAAAATGGTGGTTAAATGGTGAAATGGGGTTAAAATGGGAAAAATGGGTGTAAAAATCTGTTTAAAGGGGTTAATAATAGCAATAATGAGTAAACAGAGGCAACAATAATCTTAAGTGGCAAGAATTGATTTAAAAGTGGCAAAAACAGGCAGAAAAAAAGTGATGGAAAAGTTTAAAACTGACAAATAGGTGTTAAATGGTAAAATGTGTTAAAATTGGTGGGAAAAATTGATGAAAAAGGGTTAAAATTTGACAATATTGGTGTAAAGTGGCAACAGTGTAATTTAAAAAAATATTGTTTGATTTTTTTAGGACAACTGAAGATCCCCTCTCAGTCTCTCGCAACCACCATGGGGGTCCCGACTCCAAGGTTGAAAACCACTGGTCTAAGCAGAGGAGAAAAGGGAAGAGTCAACTGCCTGCTGCCAGCTTGCGGGGCCTGCCACCAGCTAGCGGTCAGAGGGTGAAATTACACCACAAACTACCGCACCAACAAAATAAATTATCAATTAATAAAATATGGATACTACATTTTAAAATATCAATACAGTATTGCACCTTGAAATATCACAATATATTAGTGTATCGATATTTTCTTACACCCCTAGTAGACAGGACCAATGTATTTACACCCAGCTATTGCCCTTGGCTGCTGATGCAAAGGCAGAAGTATTCTTATCTGAAATGCACAAGAGCCAAAAGTATTGGATGCTCCAAGATAAACTTCTTTGACATCCAAAGACTTCCCTAGAGCTGATACTCTGTTACAGGTTGTTTGCACATGATCCCTAATGTCTGTTGTGTGTCAGGAACTGGGGAACAGCCATTAGAAATGGAAATGGAGGCAGGGTTGTGTGACAAATCTAGCCCAGTGGCCGATAAAAACTTGCCCAAACCCAGCCTAAAACCAAGCGCAACGCTGAAATTCGACATAAGCCAGTAAAACTTCTGCCACACCACATATATTGCTTCTGTGCTTGCAGGTGTGCTGCTTCTGTGTGTGTGGAGCGTGTGTCTAGGTGCCAGTGTGGCACACTGGATCTTCGGTTAGGGTTAGTAGTTTATTCTGTATTGGATATTAAATACACATACACAAGACATCAAAAATGGGTCTGCTCAACCCATGAACAAAAAAAAATCTACCCGCAACAGTACGTACAAGGTAGCCGATTCCGCAGGAAAACCACTGACCTGGCAGCCCTGACTGGAGAATAGTTAGTACTTTAAAGCTCTAAACATACTTGTAATTGAAACAGAAATGTTTCAATTAAAAGCAAGTTAAACAGTGATGTACTATCAACCAAATAAACCTCATTTATGGAGTAACCAAGTGATGGTGTGCCATTCATGAACGAGAATGAAACAGCTCTTTAATGTGAGTAAGGGTAGCTAGCTCCTGAGTGCCAGTTTTCTTTCCACCTTTGTTGTTAAGGCTGTTGTAAGTTATTACATCTATTATTACATCTGCAAAGAACCTTTTGGGCCATGGAGCAGATTAAGGGTTATTTATTAGTAAGTCACAGGGAATCAGAGATTACATAGACATGCTTGAATTTTATAGATCAGTTAATCGTGGTTAATTCACAGCTGCAGACAAAGAGAACAAATTACTTCTGGGAAGTGCGTCAGTTCTTGTGATCCATGATGATCTCAATTGAAGAGCTTCTTTATTTTTTTGTGCCTTCTTTCTTTTCTGCTTGCCTCGGTTGCCTGTATATTGCTTTTGACAACAGATACATTCTTTTACTGCAGTGTTTAAAACACAGAAGCAGCGACCATTACAAAATAGTCATCCCACTACTGCAGGCTTTACTTCAGTGCCATTCATGGTAGACACTGTCCAGAGATCATCCAATCAATCAGCATCTTAGCATAACCGATTTGACAAGTGCAATGTTAGCTGAACTGTGTGGAACTTTCCCACTGGTGAAAGTTCCACCTGATCATCCAAGGCAGACAGTAATGGAAAGCTTTGAGTACAATCGCTGGAGTACATATAAATGGCTAAGGCTGTTAATGCATGAAAAACTGACATCAACACCGACAATACACCAGCTCAGCACCTCTTTTCATTCATAGAGCAAACTGCTCCACAGATTGCTGTGATTTGGCTGTGTTGCCTTAAGGCTGGTTCGGTTTGCAGAACTGGGAAACACCAATCGTCTCCCTTGTTCCAGGAACAACAACCAGTCATCCAGAATGAACTAACCTGCATAATCATCATAAACCAAGCTACTGACAGTGGCTGAGTTTAAAACGACTGTGCAGTGTGTCCAAACTAAAGATTATGATAAAATTATGAGGACTGAGAAGAAAGACAAGACCGTATTGGAATGTTGGGAAGGCAGAAGAGGCCTTTACCCAAAAAGGAGGTAAAGGCAGCAGTCGGATGTTTGATGTATTCTCTCTGGAGGTGAAGGGGGGCATTTCTCCAAGGTTTTGCTGTTTTCACAAATGCACAACACTTTTTTTAAAAACGCCCCTGGATTTATCTGAATGATCTGATCTCTGAATGCAAACAGGTTCATTTCACACCCCGACTTTCTCTGTAAAATTACTGCCAACCCCCTTGTAGAACTTTTGCAAGTAGTTGGGGTTGGCTAATAAGTGAATGCTAATCAGCTCAGCATAAATGAAACTGCTTTTTCTGCCCATAATTATTTGTTTTGCACTTTTGATATTTTGGCATACATATATTGTCATCATAGCATTGGGCTATTTTACTTTTTTCCCCAACTCTTTTTAATCACATGTGAAAAGTGATTATTTAGCTGGCATTCTGCAAAACTCATCTCTCCATTAAGTGAAGAAGTTAAGAAGTATGTTCTCCTCTCTCCTTATCAGTGCACAGAGGACTTTACTGAGAGGCCTTCAGGGAGGAAGGAGATGGAAAACAGTGTGTTGCATGAGCTTCCACTTCCACGCCCGGCTTAATGATTTACTTCATTTAACAGCACAGGCCATGATATGAGGTTGTATTTTACGCACAGTGATAGGAATGTGAACCAGTTTTATTAATCTGGCAATTGTTCCAGAAAGGTGGAAAATAGGAATGTGCGTGGTTAAATTTGTTTATCGAATTAGCTGGCTCAAGAGACTTATAAGCGGTTTAAACTAATTACCTCTCATTTTTTTTATAAACACAGGCTTGAATTTCTGGTCCACAATGCTCTTTTAAACTATAATGAACCTCCCACCACTAGAGGCCGCTGTACCTTCAGTTAATGGCAGCTGCCTTCCTGTCTAAGCTTCCCTTGGCACTTCACCAGACATAAATATGAGAAGCTCAGCGCTAGCTTAACGGTTAGCATGTAGTAGGAACAGTGTGGCATAACAGCTTGAATTAGGGATGATGCTGCAACAGCCTTCCAAAGGGTCTTCATTTAACAAAAACACTGATTTCTTTTAATTAGTAGATTATCTGTTGATATATTGAAATATTTATACATTTTCCTTTGATCTTCAAATTTTCCAGCTGTGACTACAAAGTTTAGGAGTTCTTGTTACTGCCAATATGAGCAGATAAAGAGGATGGAGTCCGTCTTGAATCTGAGGAATCTGCCCCCGCCCTGACGTCAACATTTGAAGGTACCACATTTAGGTTTAATTTGATTCACAAAACCAGAGCACCATTGTTTTGATAGAGACCTTAGATCCTGCCATTGACTGGCGACCAGTCCAGGGTGTACCCCGCCTCTCGCCCAACGACAGCTGGGATAGGCTCCAGCCCCTCCCACGACCCCCAACGGGATAAGTGGTATAGAAAATGGATGGATGGATGCAGACCTTAGATCATGGGAAGTGAGGGTTGGTGAGACTTTTTTTTAAAGGTGGAGTATTAGTTGTTAGATGTCTTTGGGTCAGTTAACGTAACGGTGCCAAAACCCCCTTTTTTTCCTCAACAGCTTATATGGTTGAAGACTGGCTGCTTTAAATTGTCAGAAATTGTCAGACAGAGGCTACCCAACATCCAAACTGAGCTGCTTGCTCTGTGTTTTAGTCGCAGAGAGGTTCTTGTTTGTGTGGTGCAGTTTGGAATGCTTTAATTGATCCGCTGGATGTGCTGTGAGGGTCTCACCAGCTGAATCATGTCAGCATTATTTCCGTCTCCTCCTTGTCTTTGTCCACTGTTGTATTTCACTGGGAAACAAAGTGTTCCCGAATGGGACACTTTGATCTGGTAATATTTAGGCTGCTGTGGTTGTGTGGCTGACTGGACAGTGTGGGTTGCGCTCTTGTTTTCCGTCCGTGTATGTGCTTCGCTCCACATGTATTTGTTCAGTACACGTCTATACCGTACCAAGAGGCCCGTATCAATAGTATATATACCAGTGCAGCAGATATACCAGTATATAAACTTCTAAGTCCTAGCTAAAATTTTTCCTGGTTTAAACAATTCTAAATAGTATCCCTGTGCTATGTAAGGATCCAAAGTGGCAGAAACATACAGTTTAAATTGATATCTGTTTTTTCTGTGGTTTACAAAGATTGTTAACAAGCATTTTTTTAAAGAGATGAAGAATTAAAATGCCCCATGTCACAGCTCCATGCAGAGGTCATGGTAATTGCTTCTGTCCTGAACTCTTTTGTTAGTGACAGCCTCTGTACATGGAGTGTGACCTTACTGTTAGGCCATCAGTGCCCCTATATTAATGAAAAATAGCTCTTAAATTCATGCAAGTCAGTGTCTTGATGTTTTACATGAAAGCAGGATAAACTTTTTAATGAAAATGTAATATGACACAAACCTTTTTTTATAAGGTTGCTTATTTAAAATCTGTTCCAACTATTTTTGCAAATTCACTTGCTCTGAGGTTGTCATTGAAAAATAAAGACTCAAAACATTGAAACTTTCATTACAGCTCTTTTTTAAACTGCTGTAAAATCAGACATTTTTGGCAAAGCATTATCAAAAGCCCTAGAGTTTCTGTAGGGACTGATCTATAAATCAGTTTTAATAGAGGAATTCTCTTTTAAAGATGTGTTTTGTTTTTATAGAGTGTTTCATAAAACTTGAGACAGCAAAGAGTCCACACTTGATTGATGAATTAATCTGCAAACATAAAACTTCAAACACTTTATTACCATGCATTTATATATAGCCCTTTATTGCTTGTCTTTTGCTGCTTGAGGGATTCTCAATATGCTGGATTGAATAGCTGTGATATTTCCATGCCATTGGCCCATTTTCTTAAATAAGCACTGCAAAAAGTGGAATTTAGAAGTGAACATCTATAATTATATTCCTGTGTTTGCCATTTCATGAAACGTTTACTTAGACAATTTCAATGTCAGAATGAAGTGAAGATGGAAAGGCAAGCCTGTACAATGAGAACCAGAAACGATACTGACACCTAGTGTCAGTTGAAGCAACTAAGGAGGTCAGCTGCCCGCATCAAGTTTATGGAAATGGATGTGTTAACAGCAACACAAGACAGTGCCTGTCAGTGATACTTGATACTACAAGAAGATTCATGTAGGTATGAAAAACATCAACGGAGACGTAGCAACTCACTGTATGCTTGTGTTTCCCACGCTCAACTGTCAAAACAAACAGAAGGGGGGCTTGAACCAAAATATAAATTAGAGAAGAGATGAGTTATGCTAAACGACTGAACGTGACATCGTTCCCCAAACCACACAAAGACAAATACACATGCCCTCATGGACTTATGTACACATGCGTTCAGTGAGCCTCTCAAAGCCAGAGAGCAGAGGGTGATAATTACCCGTGTAAATTCCAGGACCCCTCTCTGCTCTCTGCTCTGCTGACTGCTGTTGAGAGGTGCGTCCCGCCGAGCCTGATGGTGATGGTAACCCACATTCAGCAAGCTCTCAGTGCTTCCAGAACCCCTATCACACACTTTGACTGCTACGCTAGAGTGTAAGCTAAACCCTTTAATAATACAAAACAAAGATGTGTGATCATTCGGGTTGGTGTCAGTCAGAGCTCGCGTCAACTGAATATTCTCCATCATTGATGGATTTCTTTGAAGGATGACGGAGAATTGTGAAGGCTGTCTGTCATTTTGACAGACTGGAATGATAAGGATGAGCCTGCATTTCAGTGCACACACACAGACAGATGCATAGACATTTTCCATTTTGCACAGAAGGACTATCAAGGAGGTTATTTAATCTATTAAAAAATCTTGTAGTCAGTGGGCTCACTCACTGACCTCGACACCACAGATCAGTGAAAGTGCGTCGGGCTCTGTGCTGACAGCGCACTGAGAGGCTAGTGCAGGTGTCTCAGTACATCACAGAGGGATACTGGTGAGCATGCAGTGTTAAGGCCTTTGCACAATGAGTCATGTTGTCTAATCATGTCTGCACACTGATGCCGAATTTGTCATTTTTTGTCGTTCAGTTTTTTCAGAACAGGTTCGACTTTATGCAAAATTTCGTATCAGTCCAAGTCATTTAATGGGTGATTGATGATTCAAAACTGTTCCCGCAGCTTCCACCTTGCTTGCTCACTGACCCTTCCCTCTCTCCCTCGCACCGAAACCTCACTTTAAACACCAAAGTTTGCTCATTTATTATGTGGATATCAACCATGGAAATAACAGAGATGGGTGAATGATGATTCAGATCAGAGCCTGTTGCTTTATTCACTCTTTCTCACTCACCTCCACCCAACCACTCCCCATCCCTCCCCCTCTCTCACGCCAAAACCTCATTTTAAACACCATAGTTTGCCCGTGTATTATGTGGATATCAGTCATGGAAGTATAACAGATAAAGGCATACGTTTGCAGTCTACTCACAGGTCATAACAATTAAAAAGTTGTCCATCTCTCCAACTTGTCTCAGTGCTATGACTATGTGCTGTATGAAGCTCTGTGTCATGATGGATGGGATTTTAAAGAAGTGACAGAGACACAGGCTCACAGCCTGAAACTATATGCTACATTCTATGAATTTTCGCAGTCAAGGCAAATTACAAACACACCTGACTCAATGTGCAAGATTCGAGCATGTGATGTTTTTTCGGATTATGCAGAAAAAAAATGTGCACAGCTCCACAGTGCAGCCTTTCAGCAACTTCGTCAAACTGCAACATCTTGACATTAAAAAATCCTTAAAACTGTACGTGATATCTGAAACGGCGCAGTTCATAGTTGCTTGCTTGAACAGAGGGATTGTGCTCCACCATCACTGCGTAAAAATGACAAGGAGTAAACACTGCTGCTGTGTTCATCTTTCTCTCAATGCCATTAAAAATTGCAGAACCTCAAAGATTGTTCTTTAAATATAAGTTTGGAAAGGGTGCTTCATAATTTAAACACTACTAATAAATTCATATTGAATTATATTATAGTACAGATTTTGAAGAGAAAATTATAATGACTGATTGTAAAATGGTATGATGGAACTTTTATGACCCTTACTGTCAAAATGACGGACAACAAAAACCTCTGGTGTAAGTTCTCAGACTGAAATTGTGTTTAGGATATGAAGTAGCAAACCTGAACACACAGCGGTGGTGCAGTAGCAGGCATAGAGCTGACACAGATGTGACTCTGATCTTTTTTTTCATTTGCTCAGATCATTAAAGTGGCACAACTAAAATTATGAATACACTGACATTTCTTTAACATTGGTATCGCTCAATATTTGCTATTTAAACAAACATCAGCCAAAGGCAAAATTTTGTGGAATTAATAGATGTTAGTTACCAGTATTAGTGTACAATCAATTTTAAGCTGGTATTTAGAATATCTAGCTGCTGAATCAATTATGTCAGGGCGCATTATGAAACAATTGTGTCCTCTATGAAAACACCCCAAGACATGAGTGGGGTAAAGTGACGTAATGGCAAAGAGCTGACTTACAGATAAACAACAAAGAAGGAGATAGCGGCGAAATGATATCTGTTAAGGGGCTCATGTCCTGTATTGTACAGTGTTGTATCCTGATTTACACCACTATCCAAAGTGGATTTTTTTTTCCTTACAGAGAATTATATGAACAGGTAATATTCGCATACCGTCTTGGGAAACCTGAGAGTCAAACTTGTTACCTTTACAAAGAAATATGTGGTCTTAGTAATTGCCGCAGCTGTTTAATGCCTGGCCATCTCGAAGGCCCTTATGAAAAATCAAAACACTGGTAAGCAGGCATTTTCTATCAATATACTCCCACGATAATGAGGTGCCATGAAGTGACCAAGCTGACCTCTTCCTTCAATGCACATCCCATGAAGTCCTCCATGAGGTCAGCACGACCACCACAACCACAGAAAGAGTTTTTTTCCTTCATCATTTCCTCCCTTGGGAATTACAGCAGCATGTTTTCTCTTCTTTGCTCAGACTTTATTCTGGTAGGCATGCTAGTGGTGCTCGGATATCTGAGGTGCAATCGGCCAAGACCCCTGTGAACACATTCCTTCCTTTACCTGACTGATGAATTTCAAGGTAATGTTAGCGCTCCTGAACCACACCAAAGCTGCACCTCTAGGCTTCTGCTCAGCTCACTTAGCTGCTTCCTAAATACATAGAAAAAAAGGGGCGTGAAAAACATCAGGCTAGATTCACATCTGCATCTTAAAGCAGGGTGTCTGGGATGCTGAAAGGAAGAATTTATTGAACACGGCCCATGTCTGGCTGCGCAGATGGCAATAACATAATGCGACTATTTTAGCATCACAGTGGTGAGCAGGAATCAGCTGGTTTAGTCTGGGAGGTGACTGAAAGGAACAGAAGAGAGGGAAGAGAGAGCTCTGTGGTGGCTTGGCCTGTACCAAGCTGTCAGCTTAGAGCTGGATGACAAACCCAGCAGAGCAGATGAGAGGAGAGAAGAGGAGGGTGGTGTCAGTGGTGGTGTGAGGAGGGGGATCTGATTCCTGTTACATCATCTGCGGCTGACAGACAGTGTGGCAGACTTATCTGTCTGTGGTCTCGGGTGGCATTCGTCTGGACAAGCAGTGAGTCACACTTTCTGTTTACCTCAACATGAACCCATCCCTGAAGCTCCTCATTCGCCATCCAAACAGCCTCCATTCAGCAGCCGCATGAGGGCCGGTAGCAGGGTGGCTTCAACCCCACGGGCTGGATTGCCAGGCCAGGAATGTGCTGTGCCCACACCTTGCTAAACCATGACACCTTTCCTGTGGTGTAAGAGCTGGTTTCTTTTGAAAAAAGCTCTCAGCTGGAACCAGGAGAGTAAATTTAGCCCTTCTACTGTAGCCGCTCTTCCTCTGGGGCAGACGTGGGTCAAACAGTGTTGAAAGTTCCGTGCTACTGTTTGTTTTTGCCTACCCAGGTGCCAGATATGTAGGATTTGTCTCACAGGACAATGAATGAATCCGATGATATTTGGACAAGCACAGAAAAGTGCCTGGAAAAAAGTTTACCACACTTTTCAACAACTTTACAGACTATCTGTACTCACCTGATGTGGCAAACCCCAAACACCTGGTTCTCTTAGTCTGGCTAAATAAATACAAGTTTGCTAATATCAGGCCAGTCTGCTTTGTAGATTTATACAAGGTGATCTAAATCCAGCAACCTGAGTGTCAACGGGAAGAAAGAAAAGTCCAAACCATTCCTGTTTTATTATTGCTCAGTGCAGCTTGATGAAGACTTTTAACAGGGATTAGTCCTTCAAGTATCAATGCTTAATGTACTCCACCACTGCTAAGTACCACTAAAAACAGGAGGTTTAACCTATAACCTGCATGTTCTGTTAAAATACTTTTACTGTATCATGGTGATAATATGAATACTGAAAATTGTGAGCAGAAATTTTAATGAAGAAGTGACAGGATACAAATCTCTAGTAGTGGGCTCTAAGACTCAAACTCCATAATATTTCCCCCACTACGCCTCTTGAATTTCTGTCTACATAAAAGCATAAGAGGACATACGTTTATGCGGCAGTGATATAAAAATAAACCAGTCTGAATCAGAAACACGGTCTTTTACTAGTGATGCACGAGAACTATTTTTTTGAACGGATACTGATAATTTCCTACTCCTGATGGCCGATAACCGATATGAAGTAATATTTATTTTTCAATTGTTGATTTAAAAAAAGAACTTTATTCGATGTGTTTATGCACATCTGGGGGTAAGAAGGGGTTAATATGTAGAGAGCAAAGATATTTATAACTAATTCTAACTGACATCACTCATGTCAACAAGGCTGTGATGTCAGCAAGGAGGTGGCGGAGTCATGTTCGGGGCCAGATTCATGGGGAGAGAGCTGGTAGGCCCTTTAGGGTCCCTGAAGGTGTGAAAATGACCTCGGCAAAGTATATAGAGTTTTTGACTGACCACTTTCTTCCATGGTACAAAAAGAAGAGCAGTGCCTTCTGTAGCAAAATTATCTTCATGCATGACAATGCACCATCTCATGCTGCAAAGAATCTCTCTGTGTCATTGGCTGCTATGGGCATAAAAGGAGAAAAACTCATGGTGTGGCCCTCATCCTCCCCTGACCTCAACCCTATTGAGAACCTCTGGAGCATCCTCAAGCTAAAGATCTATGAGGGTGGGAGGCAGTTCACATCAAAACAGCAGCTCTGGGAGGACATCTGGCATCCTGCAAAGAATTTCCAGCAGAAACTCTCCAAAAACTCGCAAGTTCAATTGATGCAAGAATTGTGAAGGCGATCTCAAAGAAGGGCTCCTATGTTAACATGTAACTTTGCCTGTTAAGATGTTTTAGATTGAAATAGCTTTTCACTTCAGTGAATATGACCTCCTAATGCTGCAAATTCAACAAATGACCATTTTTAGTTCTTTACAACCTATAAAATCTTTTAAAACTCTGTTTTGCATAATAATGTGGAACAGTGCATTATGAGTTTTTTTTTTTTTAAATAACAGTTATCATTATGAAGTTTGTTCAAAAACATCTGAATTATGCTCTAATGGCTGATTACTTGAAAAATATTCTGTCATTTGCATTAATATTTAGGAAAATAAAAGAAAAATGTCATTTGCATAATAATGTAGAACACAATGTACAACAGAAGGAGAAAAACTGAGTGATGACTTAACTACAGTCCAAAATTAGTGCCCTCATTTTTTATTATCATAATTAATCACATACTTTGTCACTTTAAAAACATTTTGTTAATTCAAGTCAACATCTGCCTGCAGCCACAGTGATGTAAAAAAGGTCTGCCACTGCTTCTAAATGTCTCATTTCACTTTTAAAACTCACAGATAGCTCAGTGGACAAGGCAAAAGTCATCTGAACCAATTGTTATCAAGCATTTACCTTTTTACTGTTGACTTATTTCCTTTACAGTCCTGAAAAAGTTCCTTTTCCCTTGGTTAAATTCATGTTAAAACCTTCAATCTACCTATAAAAGTGGATCTGTATCCAAACTGGAAGTCTCTTATCCTTATCTAAGACTGCAGAAGAATTCAAATTGACAAACTAGATTAAAATGCAAAATAGTGAAATTTAAAATGAGATTAATTGTGATTAAAATGGTAATGACAGCCCTATAAAATATTGAAATTTTGATTTATTTGTTATATTCTTAGCACATTAACAGTGTCCCCTCCTCCACCCTCCTTTCTGCAGTGGCTGCTTGGCAGCGGCTCAAGTGACCCCCCATGAGCAAGTTCAACATTAACCAATGATGACAACATCCTCAACTGGTCAGGAAGCCCCATCAGTGGGACACAAACTCAGATTAGTGGCTCATCCCCGGTGAAAACAGCCTCTGGCATTTTGCCCTGGCTTCCAAATCTAAACCAGGAGCTCGCTCTCGTGAGAATGATGGGGCTTAGACTGCCTCTGTGTTTGTCCCCCTTCTACCTCTGCCAGGCAACTACTTCCTACACCCCCTGTATATCATTTTCATCATGTCTCTTTCATTACTTTAACCATCAAAATGTGTTTTTTCAATACAGTAAAGATGCTTAAATAGTATGATGGAAGACAGTTTTGAACATATCTAAACTTCCATGGATGCCAAACTCTAGTCTTTGTTGATTTAAACCTGTAGATTTGAAACTGAAATCTGTGCAAGTGTTTGCACTCTATCTGCTTATCCATGTTTAAATGAAGGGAACCACAGAAAAGCTAACAAGACAATGATGGAGCCAATCGGAAAAGCCAGGCTTTGCATTTATTACAGGACACCAAACAAAAGCCATGGACTCATGCCGTGGAGATGAGGCCACACTTCCAGTAGAGCAAGACTAATCATGAATGCAAATAAGCACAATGAAAGCAACGAGAGCAGGAGAGGTGCTGAGACATCCTTTGGTAAACCTCTGGGAAACAGCTCTTGGCAGGACTCAGGGTGCTCTACTTATCATTTAAAGAGACTGAGACTGAAACACACTAACTGCTGAGACAATGATGTATTCCCACCATGCAGAGGGAGAGGGTAAATGAAACCAAGAGAACAAGAGATTAGCAGATAAAGTTTGCACAAAGCAGCGTAATCATCTCTGTTAATTTGTTCGCTGCAGTTGGAAGCAACCAGATCCACTCATTAGCGAAGGGAAGCCACACAAGCAGAGCGTGCTGGAGAGATATAGCAGGAAAGATGTTACTGGTCTTTGACAAAACTAACTGGAGGGCTGTGAGGAAGAAACGTCTGTGCCCTATGTGACAGCTTTATTGGGATTGATCATGTTTGAGTTGTGTGGTGAAACCTCTGGAGGGGTATCACTAACTCGAGTCTGGCGGGGCAACTGGTGTTTTTTCTTCTCATGCTAAGCTGCAAGCTTAGAGCCTGGCACTATTAAATTTAACTTAAGGTGGTTGTTTATGCAATAATATGCAAGGGGATACTATAAAAACCTGTAAATTGCAAACTTCTATGACAGACAACCAACAGCATGTACACACAAAAAGCTTGCGAAGATGACAGCATTAAACCAAACATCCCTATTGACCAAAACTGTGTAACTGACACTGATAAACAAAATTATCTGTGTATCAATTTCAATGTTATTATCCTTGATGATGTGATTTAGAAATCTGTTTACATACAAAGAGATCAAATACAGGTTTCAGTGGCTCTGCCATCCGTAGCAGAAATTGTAAATCAATAGTTAGAGATTTCGAGAAGTACACAATGGCTCCTGGCGCAGAGCTGAACCATTCAGAGCCACGGCTATGGAACGCGGAAGAGTGTGCCAGTTCACACTGAAACATAAGCAAATACTCAATGAATGAGCCAGCTTCCAGGAAAAGCCAGAGCCCAGTGGAGATAGCTGCTAATCTGAGCATGAAGCAGAAACCCAAACAGAGGCCAACCGCAGGGCAGGCCACCCGAGCACAACAGCCAAATGCATCAGACACCTTCGGGTGATACCAAACCGCAAGACGCACAAAGAGGCTGGGAGCCATGGCGCAAGCTGAGCAGCTGTAACCCACCGTTGAAAAAACTGACCACATATAGAAAAACGTCAGTGATGAGCAACCATCCCAACACCGACTATAGGGAACTATATACATTACACTTGGAGCGTGTGTAGAGGATTCACTGACTCTCAGCACACACTGGTTCACAAATCCAGGAAGATTTTTTTACACATAAAGTATTTTCAATGGTTTTAAATATTCTTCCAAAAGCAGGGAAAACTGAGGATATTAAAGACTGTTTTGCCAAATGAAACAGAGCATTCAGACAGGAAACCACACTGTATTGTGTTGGAATCTGTGGTGTTACAGCTAATCATTGACATTTTGTCGCTGGATAAAACTTGCACTGTTGGGATTAGTTGTTAAAATGGCTGAAAATTACACACAAAAAATGGTTGAGTTAATTTCTATGATGGTCTATGAAACCCTTTTTTACTTCTCAGCTGAGTAAGGAGAAACTAATGTGATAGAAAGTACAATTCCTTTGTGCAAAGCAGGCCTTGGGTTTTGCCAGCTCTCACTAAAATTGGAGATGAAAAATTCCACCAAACAACAACATTTTTCTTCACTTTTGCAGGAATTTAATCACTAAATATTTAAGGGTGTATGTTTTTTGTTGTGTTGTTGTAGACAAATTACATCCGATCTGCAAGGCCATATCTCCCTTGTTTGCATGATGTGAAACTTTCCAAAGGGAATTTTCTCCCAATATTCATCTTTGTATCTATCGTAGGGAGTATTATATTGGTGTAGATTTTAGGGATAAACCAGACTGGAAAGACTGGCATTGCAATATTGTTTTTACTCTCTGAGATGTACATAAGGATGAGTATCACAATCTGGTACTCACATGGTACCAGTGCCAACACATCCCATACCTACCGAACCAAATTACAACACATATTGATACTTCACCTTGCTACCCCAAATGAAAGGCAAGAAAGATATTTCTACAAATCATTTATGACACCTTGACAGTTTCGCTTTGGCACCAATATAGGAAAAAACCCAAACAATAATCAACCCTAGTTTATTGTAATCTTTATGTCTGTCTCTTTCAGTACTTTTCTGAATATAAGTATAATTCCCCTCCAACTTTCATCACCTATCCTCTGACAGCTGCTCTGATACACACAACAGAGTAGGAATCGTGAAAATGGAGAGAGCAGGAGGAGCTTCATGTGTTTTAAAAACTTAAGTAAACTTGTTGCTTGTCATTGTGTTACTTAACAATCTTTTTTTTTTAACGTTCCATTCAAGGAAGTGACGTTCCTAGGCAAATAATATCACATCTAATCAAACCCAATTCATATTTGTGTTTAGTTAACTGGTCTAAAATCAAGAAAACACCTGGAAAAAAAGTCAACATCAAGCACAACTTATGTTCAAGGGGGACACAGCTAACCTGACACAGCAGATGGATTTGTTTCACACATCCATCTGGGAAAGCTCCAATAGGAAATGTTTGAGAAAAGGCAGAGGCTTTGAAAAAAAACTCGGAGTGTGATTGGATGAATGTTCTGTCTGTCACATCTCTATGGGCCAATAAGAGCAACAAAACACGTGACGTAGCTGCTATCGAGCTGCGCGTGCGCAGCTACTGAGGAATAACGTGAAACATGGCGACTATAGACATGTAAGTAGCAGACTTTTGTCATTTTTGAAAAGAAAACAACTCACTGCTGTTCTTTGTTCTTCTTTTAACAAAGAAATGTTGTCAAGTTCTAATAAAACTGGTGCTTTAGCAGCATCAGCGCTAATCTCTTCCTCCATAACTGCACCAGAGGACTGTACGATGAACCAGGATCAAGATAACTTAAGAGTTAACCCTGGATTTTCTGTACGACGACACTGGTTCACTTCTTACCGAGATAAATCACCGCGGTAATTTATGCTGAATGGCTAAACTGCCCCACAGCAGGTTATGTTCTGGATAGGAGATCAGCCAACTAAAAGCACCGCCTCCTGACCAATCAGTTCTCTTGGAAAATGGCCTGCCCATTCTTAGAAGATCCTGTAGACATTGGTGCACGGATTGTGATAAGAGCGCTTAGGAGAGAAGGAATATTTAGGGATGGATGATAGATAAATCCTGGTGATTTCATCCATACAACAGAGACAGTGTGGAGAAATAAAGCCTTGTCACTCGCCACTTTTGATGTATGTTTTTATCGCTGATCTTCACATGTTCCCAAGTCCTTTTTGCTCCACTAGGGTTGCATCTGAAATAGTGAGGTTAATAATAATGGTCACACATGGCATAACTGCAGAAACATGGATTGATGGAACGCACAACTACTTGTGCCTAGAGATGGCACGATTACCCGTTTTCACAATTAATTGCGGTATTAAACTTTATGATTAGTTAATCGTAACGTTTCCTAAATACCGTCAATTTCCAGAAAAGATTATGCCGGGAACCATATTGGTACGACAGCGCAACTCACCCGGAATGAAAACAAAGTTACACAACATCCGTGTGTCACCGCCTTCTGTTGCTTCATGCAGTTTGTCACTGTCCCAAACACGCTACAGCATGAAGGAGGAAGAGCTGTTCCCTCCAAATAAACGGTTGAAGTCAGCCGTGTGGGATGTTTCTGGATACAAAAAAATGACCAGGGTGTCATTGTGGAAGACGGCCAGCCTAAATGTAAAACGTGCCACAAAAAAGTTGCTGTGAAATCAGGCAATACTTCAGCACCTGCGGGATAACAACCCAGCGTTGTACGCCACAGTAAAGGTAAATAGTAACAGGGTTAAGTCATGTCAGTGTTAGGGATGGGGATCAAAACCTGGGTCCATAAGGACCCGGTTCTGTGTTTTTGAAATACCCGAAATCAATAACGTTTTAGCTTATCTATACTGCTATCGAGTCTCACAGGCTCTGTGACGTAATGTCATTTTAAGATAAGACTGGTGTAAAAACATACATCAGTTCTTTCAAGGGGAACATAAACTAGAAGTGTCATACATCACATAAAACAAGAATGTACCTTAAACTGTCGGCTTGAGAAAAAAGACGCTGCCTGTGAGTTGCATGCCTGGGAGTAACAGGCTCATATCCCTCACTTAAGCTGCTTCAGGACAGTTTTCCTCTTCAGCTGCTCAGATAAACGCTGATAAATGCTCCAAAACTTTGAGCAAGTCCTGTTTGTTAATATTAATCCAGTGTAGAAATCTGCAGTGGAATCAGCAGAATTGAAGTTAATTGGCTAACTTTACGAGCTGAAGTCAGAAAATTGGATGTGTTCAGGTAACCTCAGTAAATTAGACAATTATATTTTATATGTTACGTGTTCAAATGCCACATAAAAATGGGAAAATTTAGTTTTTGATGAGAAACTTTAATAAATACAGTTGTGAATATGAAGAATGTGTTTATATTTGAGGGATATCAAATAGATGTGATCGACTAAATTATAGCTTTTTAACTAAAAACGCTACTCAGCTAAGACCACTCGAGTGGTCCATCCAAATGGGATTATTATCCTTTTTCTTGTAATTTTTGGTTATTTTACATTGTTGATATATTATTTTGTTACGAGACCATCCTAGGATGTAAATAAATTAAAATACAAGACCTATAAGGAGTGTTCATGTGATTTTACTGATTCACGGTAGTGTGAAATAAATTAATGCAAAACATAATCGTGATAATCGTAAAATTGCAATTATTTCTCTGACAATAATCGCACCAAGAAAATCTGTAATCGTGATATCCCTACTTGTCGTCACGGTGAGGAATTAATATTACAACACAAAACTTGCTGAGGAAGCTCTGCCCCTAACATCTGTGCTGTAATAAATTGAAACTGAATGGTCAGAGTGCTGTCCATTTATAATGTCCAATGAATTAATATTGTATAATCTGACAAATTTACGCATTAACAGAGTCAGCAATTTTCCTCCAGCATTTCTTCCTGGCTTTTGCTGTGGTGACAGTGTTGCTTCTGGCCTGGATGATTACTTTAAATTCCTCATATTTTTTTAACAATGATTGTCTGTTCCTCCATTGAGAAATATGCTGCTCTGCAGGGTTTATCCATGTTTGCGATTGTTCAGACACTGCAAACACCACCCATTTTGTCAAATGTCGATATAAGTCAATCCAGCTAACGGAGAGATATCCCGGGCGTGTTAATCCAGCTTCATCGTACAGGCCTCTGCTCTTGCTGCTGCTTGTTTACGTCACGACTCTGCTGCGCCTGAAAGTACTGCCCCTCATTGCTGATTGGTCCTGTCACTTTCTAACCGGGCCCAAACGGTTCAGATGGGAGCTTTGCAATATGTATTCGCAGTGAAAAACAAGGAAACGGGCGTATCCATCTGTTGCAAGGTTAGGACACAGCAGGAACATTAAATTTTCACAGAATGTCGCTAACAAATATACATTTTTGCAATGCCAGCCTTTGATCCTCATTGCTCCTTAATGATTACATGTCCGTGCTAAATGTCCTGACTCAGTGCTTTGTCTGCATGTAAAAGAAACTCCCCCTTTACTAGGTTCAAATAGTGCTACACCTTGGTTCCTGCGGGATGCTACTAGTGCCATCACTTAATCGTCGTTTACCTTTGGATTCAAGAGTACTGTGGCAGCATGACAGCAGGCATAACCAAAGCTACAGTAGCTACTGGTGGCAAGCAGCCACACTAAAGTTTAGACATAGCCTTTGACCATAACTGTGAGACTGAACTGAAATAAAACACCAAGAATTAGGTTAACAGACCAGTAACTGGTGCAGACAACTGAGAAACCTGACTTTAACCTTTAAGCCGTCTAATTGCCTCAATTCCTTGATCAAAGTAAAATTTAGGTTGCATGGTCAGCTCCGTGATTGTGAATTTTCATTTAAACAAGACCTCATAGTCCTGAGCTCCCTGTGTTTCACACAGTGCAGCACACTGATGTACAACTGTAACAATCAGTGGCACGTCTATGAGCATAGCATTGACAAGCTCCAGGACAAAATGCTGCTAATAGTAGGAAAACACTTACACATCTGCCTCTTCTAATTGAGGATCTGCTTGGACCGTCATACTAGTGTATCTGTAACTGCTGCAGCAGGACTATCTGTAGCAGTTGCTTCATTTTTACATGTAGGAAAAACACTGACTCTGCATGCAAGTTCCAACAGACTTCTTGCAGATTTAAAGACCCTGTAAAGTAAAAATAAATCTGTATTTAGGTTTGTCATATGATAGACCACTGTGTTATGAAACCCCAGGTCAAATTTCAGTCACATAAAGCATCTCTAAGTTTCTAAAATTAAGCTTCAAATCATAAAAAATGAGGCAGTAAAATCTGCTCCAGGATGGTGTGGGCGTGTCTGTTGAATGAGCTGAAACCACGCCCACTCAGGACATGGGTAGTCTGCAGCATTAACCTACTCATACTTGGAAAAATATTTTCCCCTAAAAAAATGAACCAATAAACAAAACATGCATAACTATAACTTTGCAATGAAACATAAACATTATAGAGCAGTTCAAGAGTACAAGACTGAATTCCTTTGCACAAAATGAACCAGAAGTCCCAGCTCCAGGTGACTTCCTTCCACAATATTGTAGCGTTACAGGGGCGGGGTCATTCTCTACTGTGGGCTCATGACATCGTGAGTCCACATATTGGTCCCGCCCACATGAAACCAAGCCAGGAAAGAGATGAAATGGCCTAAACCCAGAATTCAGTCTCATTCAGTCTCACCATATTCCACCATTTCTGGAGTGTCAAGACAAAAACTTTGGATTTCACTTTACAGGGTCTTTAAGGAAACAAGGAAAATTGAATGAATTATATTTTTTATCAGACAGCACAAAGGTGGCAGCACGCTGGTCTTCTAGTCATGTCAGTAACATTGCATGTGTACAATGCAGTTGTGGTTGTAAAATAACACACAGTATAGTTCAGCTATGGTAAAATTTCCAGCACCAGTGCCGTCACTGCAAACCATTTTTTAAGCTTGGATTATGGGTTTTTGCTTGAATTGCAAATGAGGCAAAGGACTGCAGGACTACAAGATCATAAGACTATGAAGCGAAAAAGCCATCCCAGATTACAAATACATAAGGTTTTTCTGTTAACACTACTTTTTTCAGTGAATTGCTCCAGTGGATGAAGTCAGTTTAGTGACATTGCACTGCTGACTTGGTACTGTGTGCACTTATTCAAAAGCAGTATTAGTTGCTCAGTGTGGTAGCTCACATCCCAGGTTGTCAGTCTATTTCACAAATTTTTTTATCTGTGAAAATTATCATCTTACTGGAAGACTATCAGAAACAAGTTAAGGTTTAAAACATACTGTAAAATGAATCCGATAGATTAGCATAAGGTTAAAATATGACAAGACATCCCCTCAGTCTCAAGGAAAACTGTGATCTTTTGTGATTTGCAAAAAGACAAAGAATTATCTACACCACAACTTAAATACTGTCAGGATACTAGTGTTTGAATTTTGATATGGTACTAGTTCAAAATGTCACAAGATGTCTGGTCGAGGTGAAAATCATCTCGCGAGATCAATATTGCCCAGACACCAGGAGCAGCAGCTCTCCTGACAAAAAACAATACCTAACTGGAGGTTATAAAAGATCACAAAGATGCCCTGGAGATGTAAAAACTCACTCAGCAGCATCACTTCAATACAAACAGCCTGCAACTTTGACGAGTTGAAGATGCGTTGTTTCTGAACGTTACTGCTGTGGAAATATTAAAAAAAAATCCCACCCTGCGCCGCTTTGTGTGCTTCTCTGCAGTGAGCAGGAAGGGGCGCAACTTCAACAGCAATCAAACAAACTCCAGCACCTCCCTGCACATTTGTGTGAAAGTGTCAAGTTTTTGGGGAGGAATAACTGCCTGTGAAACAGTCAGACAGTACTTTGTATCTTATTTCTGCCTATCACCACTTGGTTTGTAACTGAAAGAAGAGTTTCTTGACAAAAAGCACTGGAAGTCTTTGGTTGCCTAGAAATCTCTCAAGGCAGTGGACTTCACAAGGCAATACCTCTATTATGTATGTATTTAAGAGAAAATTATCCCAGAAAGCGTATCCAAAGTCCGCAACTTCAAGGTCCACGTAATGTGCCAACTATACACCAGTGTATTAATTAGAGATATTTTGCAGGTATGCAGTAATCGTGGAAATATTGTAATTTATATCATGTAAATGTTTTAAGCCACCCATGAGAACCCCCATCCTGTGAAGAGAAAGACAACATTATTAGTGTTCTACACCACCATTTATGAGGAACACAAACAAAAGCTGACTTGACAAAATATTAATGCTTTTTCACACTGGAAAAATAAATGCACAGCAAGGGACCTTTTACAGAACTCTGTGTGGTCTCTGCAAAGATACAATTAACTTTTATGTGCCGACAATGTGGAACAATAAAAAGAAATACTTCTCTCGAAAGAAATTTTCTTCCTGTCTTAGAGGATAAACAAATTAAGAGCTCTCCGGTAGATTTTATCAAATCTGTATCCTATTTTGTGTCAAACTGACATACAACAGTGCCTTATAGTGCCTTTGTATACTTTTGTCATGTTGCAAAGAGAGTTGGATTACAAAGAAGCAACTAAAACTGCAAACCAAACACTTTTCTGGGAGCCAAAAGGATTAAGGATGTTCATAAGTCACTCAGTGAAATACTCCCTTCAGCAAAGTCCGACAGTGTCCGGGGATCCCTTTCAAAGAGAAACGGACGATTATAGAGGAGGCCAAAAAGTCCTCTCACACTACCGTAATTCAAATTGACAGGAAAACAATAACAGTGTGGTTCTTTCACAAACAAGTGGAAAACACGAATGTGGGCTTTCCCCATATTTTTGTTTGTGGAAAAGCCTGTTTGTCCTCAATATGTCACATTCTCAACCATCAGTGGCACAACACACCACATGGCCTTGACCTAATGTTGTGGGTTTCCTCATCCAAGTAGCCAAGAATATTTCACCAGCGTGTTTCACACAACCATGTGGTGCACTGATAAGTTTCTGTGAGTAATACATGTGGAATTTTAAGTTAAAAAAGGCATATGATATCTTTCGAGTACGAGAATTTATTTCTCTAGATGATGCTTTCGAGCAAGCGCGCACACCCACAAAGCGTACAGAAATTGCATCCAAAGATACCACCACCCACCCATAAGGAAGTAAGCACCACATGAGAAAATAATATGGTAAACAGGAAACATGGGCGTAAGAATGCCAAATGCATTCTGCAGTTTCAGCTCCGATCTCTCCTCAGCACAGCAGCGGCTATTTCTGAGAAAGGCTGTGAAAACAGCCAGGAGAATATCACTGAAGGAAAAAACTACTTGATTTGGAAAGAAATACAACCAAATATTGTATCCTATAGCCGGCAAACTACCAGGATAACTATTTTGGATTGGCCTACAGAATTTGGGCCAATCAAAAGTAAAAGTTATATAAAAGTTTTAACCATTTCCCTTTTGTATGAACTACTGTGTTACTATACTCTTTTAAAATGCTGGAGATGTTAAAAACATTTAGCCTATGATAGAGAGTTATTTGTTTAGGTGTGGACAACTCATTAGTCAGACATGAATTTATTAATTGGCATGAGTATGGAATTACCATTTCCTAATGCAAAAATGATTCTGTTCATTTGCTGTAATGCTAAAGACCCATGCATGAATCATAAGAGCACAAATCTTTAACTTAAATGTAAGAAAACCCTTTCTTTATGATGGTAAATAAGGTTTGTTTCTATTGACAGCAAAAAGAGAGAGAGTGTCTGAGTCTCGATCATCAGAAACAGTAAGTCACTGTTGATCAGATGGATGAGGGAGAGGTGGGAATTGAACTTGAAAAGTTCTCTGACTTTTACCTAGTTAGGGTTTGACTCTTTCTCATTCTGTCCCTGAAGGATCATCTGCTGCTCAACCGAGGAGCATGTGTGAGTGTGAGTGCACCCGCACTGGTTTTACAAGCCTGGGCCTGATATGAGTGGTTATGGCTTCAATCATGATAGCTGCATAATTACAATGACTTTTTTTCCATTGGAAAACTGTATATTAGGGGTGAAAAAATTACACAAATATAAAATAAATCAGTTATGATTATGAGTGAGGACAGTCTGTTATCCAAAAGTTAAGGGTGGGTCAAACAGACAGGCTGGTGTACCCAGGCCCAATAGGCCTGCCTGTCATATAGCTCATACTGATTTAAGTCCTTGTTATAGCAATGTCAAAGTAATATTTTCAGACCTTATTTACATATAATCAATCATCATTTATGTTAAAGTCATAAAGAGGTGAAATTGTTTCCTGCTCTGTGGAAAGTCAGTGTATTATAAAATCTGCAGTGCACTTCCATCAGACACTAGGCTAATCTTTGTTTTCGCCGCGTTCATGCCAAAGAAAAACTTGATCAACAAACATTACACCCACACACCGACCAATCGATTGGTCATTAAAAAAACAATCAGCTCAATCCGTAACAGGCTCCTCATTGCACCCTCTGGTAGTCTGGATGAACTTAAAACTCAACATAACAAGCTTTATGAGGCACTATTGATTATTTTTATCCTCATTTTGTTGTACTAAAATAACAGCTGGCTCAGAGGTGATCAGTGTGCACCTGCCTTTTAATCATATAACTTCTGATATCATATCACGATAACTTTTTGGCATCATAGCCTACAAAATATCCTCAATCAATTGTTTGTATTGACTTAAGATAACTATTAACAGGATCACTTGTTCCAGTTGGCGCTGTGTCATTTATGAGCGTATATCAGACCGCATGCAGCGTTTATTTACTGAGGCGAAGGGAGACAAGTCCTCTGGTCGGGACTTAATGACCGTTTTTCTCTCTTTGCTCTCTGTCTGCCTGTAACAGAAACTAACGCTGATGTGAACATCTTAATCTGATGATAAACAGGCAATATTATACCTCACGGTGAATTAAACCGGTCACGGGAGTTGGGACTCTGACGGAGGACAGAGCAGAGACACTCAGTAGTGCCACAGTAGTTTATAAAGAGCCACCATCTTCGTGTTGAGTTCAAGACCTATTGTTTCCAAGTTATTTACAGCCCAACCGCTGTGAAACAATAAAAAAAGAACATGTTCTGTGACACTTTGTGTGCCTCTCTGCCTGCATTGCCCAGCATTGCTCCTCTGTCTGTCAGTCAGTCAGCTGCACGCTCCGTTGTTTCGTTCTCGCATGCACGCATGCGCGTGGCCAACCAGCGAACAGGAATCTTGGTTGGATGAGAGGATACCCACCAACCATCCGACCAGTCGAATGAAAGGTGTCAGCCCTACATTTCAGCTGTGCCTTTGGACTTATTGAAATGTTTTAGTGTGCACACAGTTTTAGTGAGCACACCTACAATGTGGTCGTGTGATGCTGGTGTCATGGAGCCCCAGTGAGTACAGCTGACAAAAAAAACAATTAAACTGTGATTTCTTAGGGAATGACATTTCCTTTGTTATCTTGTTTAATAAGAGAACAGAGAAGTGCTTTAAAGAGTGCTTCCACTGATCTTCTGGTGAGACGACATTGCCAGCTCTGACTTAAATGGAATACAACAGAAGTTCCTGAATAATGACTTGGAAAAACATTTTTGGATTTTACAGAAAATCTGTACACATTTATGATCTTTTCATGACAGCAGTTTTGAACCAGTATACCCAAGAAGTCTTCCAAGAGGTGTCGAGGACAACTGGTGAAACTTTGTGGTGTACAAATCAAGACAGAAAGACTGACATGCCACCAATTATAGTAAGATTAGACATAGCTCACCTATAAAAGGTAAAATGCAAATTGAATAAACTTTATTGTCTAACTCTACATGGTAGTTATCATCAAGATTTATGTCCAAGAGCTCATTTCACTGAGTGCTTTTGTTTGGTTATTTGATGGAATGTGACTTTAGGATTGACGGCTCTACTGACAAATGTAGACCTCTGCAGTGTTCTCAAATAGATAACAAAAACTAATAACATCTGCACTTTCCATAAACATGGATGTCTGCTTCAAACAAAACAATCTGTTTTGCTGTAGACTGACCTGAAAGATCTTTAAGCGTTTAACATAAAGGAGAGACATGGAGTCAAGATTTTGGCTTCACTTTTGTTTAAGAGAAGCAGAGACAGCTGCATTGTCCATATGAATATACAGTCAGTGATATAGCCCCGTCAGTGATGAGTCTACAATGGAAGTGAGAGTTTTTGAGCTCAGTAAAAAAGGACCCCAAAGGCAGCTAATTTTCTACTGTATTGTCTGCAGCCATCTGGTTGAGTCACTGGTTCTGCAGATTAGTAAGTGGGCAGCACTTCCAGCAGACCCCAGCACTCTGCCAACTCTCGGTTCCTGCCATTATCTATGCTTTGTGTTTCACTGACAGCCACATACCCATAATGGATAGGCAGCTCTTTTCCATTAAAATAATACCCTCATCAAGTGAGCTCCTGTCAGCAGAGTTGTCTCAGTGCCTGACTGAACACCCTGCTCCAGGACAGCTCAGAGGGTGAGGGCCAAAGGCTGGAATTTTAATTGTTTCATGGGAAATCAACTGGTTAGCTGTTCAAACAAGAAGGCAAAGGACAGCTTTCCATTAAAGATGATGATCAAATAGAAAGGAAGGATTTAGGAAATGATACCATAGATTAATCCTGGCCACTGCTTCTGATAGTTTTTCCTTGATGAGATGGACTACAAAGCCTAGACTACAAAGAGGAGTGGACTTGAAAGAAGAGGTTAGAAAGAGAATAAAGAAGGGGTTGGAGGCTACTTGTGAAAAGGAAAGATGCATCCTTTTGACTCTCAGGGAGATTAGACATTTCTTCAAGTGACAAAACACCTTATTAACCTCCATCTGACCTCTGAGGATTGACCTTTGACTTGTGGCCCTGACACCGCTGCGCCTTGCTCCTGTTGGAAGTCACCAGCATGAGTCTTTTGATAACGACTAACGTTTGTTCAAAAAGAGCCAAAAGAAAGAGAGGATGTAGGGATTGTGTGGGTGCATGAGGGGCAGAAGATGGTGGGATTTAAGTAAAGAGGCATGAAACTGAGAGGAGAGTTCAATTAGAGACACAGCACCCCCGGTAATCCACTCTCCTTGTTCACAAAAAGAACAAGGGTGGGAGGGATGGGCAGGGTGAGACGAGACATTTTTAACAAGGGGTCAGAGAAACTTTGGTTAAGAACATTGGCCTTTATCAAATCCACTGGCAAATCCGCAGATTAAGTCCATTCCATTGTTTTCAGGAAGTCCGCTCCCACCGACCCAAAATGCAGGACGTGGATTTGGGGAACTTTGCAAGAGCTCCAAGCAACCAGGCTTGATGGCAGAGTGGGTTTGTGTGTTCACGTGTTACTTTGTGTGAGCAAGGGGGGATGACACAGAAGGAGGAAAGGGTTGTCAGGAAAGCTTGGGCTCAAAAGTGAAGCTCTGACCAGAAAATTCCAGTGATCGCTCATGACTCTCTGGCCACCAAAAGCAAAGCAGACGGATAGCGGGCTGTTTTCCCGCTGTGACCTCTCCATTGATAATATGTACTTTGGAAACCGTCATCCCTCATGGTTTCATTAAACCTTTTGTGATATTTACATGGCCTGCTGAGCTGTTCTACATACAGAGTCAATTTAGGCAAAATATGAAATTCTCCCCCTTGAATAAACACTATGCTTTCTTTCCTGCAGGGTCACTTTACCACAACCAAAGTCACTGGCATTTGATATAGAGCTCTGGTCAAAACACTTGTGGACAGCAACAAAAGTCAGCCCAGGACTACGAATCAAATATTCAATCACTACACTTTGACTAAAGCCCACTCTTTCCCCCTCCTCCTCCTGTGTACCTGTTACTTGTCACACTGTGTCTCCAGCACTATGCTTCCTGTGCTATTCAGCCTGGGGAAATGGGGCATTGGAGTGATGACAAGAAGAAAGAATCACTTGCAGGCAGTGAATCTGTCTCAGCACACTACTGCAACTATTTAAAGTAAGCTTCTTTCAACTCTGAAACCAGGATGGAGGAGAGAAAACACATTAGCGAAATAGACAGAAAGCCGGGACACAAAGGCAAATGATTTATTATAGCTTTCAGCAGAAATACCTGTGGAGGAGTGCAGGCCCTCAGGTGCTTTTCTGGCAGAGTATAGATGAGAATGAGAGAGTCAGTGCTGAAAGATGCTCTGGAATGAGGAGCCAGGGAGTCTTTGGCATGAGGTAGGCAGAGAGGATGTTGGTACCTCTGTTTGCAGGTGGGGATTTCATGGAGAGCTAAAGGCAGGGTGCTCAAACTGCTGAAGGGTAGCTGGAAAGCCTTTTTGACAGGAGGTTCTTCGTTGTTTTCTAAATTATCAGGGCCCCCTTTAGATGCTCTAAAGTAAAAGGTCAAAGGTGCAAAGTTTAGTGGGTCATCTCTTACGACCTTTTGCGTTAAGTAGCAACAATCTGGACACTAAGTGAAGCACAGAGTGTAAGAAAATGGATCACATCACTTAATTTTACATAGGTCTGTTTAAGCTGTAACATGAATTAAACCAACCAGAGTGTCATCTCTCATTCCCTTTTAAACTCAGGTGTACCTGCAGACAGGTGATTGCTACTGCATGGCAGGTTTCTGTCTATATCATAATGTAGCCTTAAAATGCCATAAAAATCTAGTCAGACTAGAGACTAGAAGGACCGCTAATTTTTCTGCAAAGTTATTGTGCCCCTTTTCCAAAACCTACAGGAAAATGATAGAGCCCTATGTTTGCCTTGTTTTAGCAGATATGCATGTCCATGTCAGTAGAATATGTTTGCAGTGTATTTCTTGATGACCCAGATGAAGGCCACAAGCAGAAATGCAAATGTAGCTGTTATCTAAACTTCAAGATTTTGTGAAGTTTGGTTCCACAATTGTGAACACAGTATACCAGTATACCAATGAACACAGTATATCACTTGTCTTTCTTGCTTTTCAAAGTAAATTTCTAGTTTACCATTTCAGTGAAAAAACTCTCCTTGCTTTTTGAATGCTTCAATTCTGAATTTATTCCACTTCAGTTCTACAGTGAATCAAATCACTTCTAGACAAGGCTGTGACAGCAGGGAGACACAGCCAACACCCAGCAGACACACACCTGGTATGAAAGCTGTGATGGCAAGAGCTGGCGCTGAACCTCTTAACAGCTGGGTCGGACTATTTAGGCCAGGATTGTGAAAGTCAATCACGGATTCTGAATTTAGGCCTTACCTAAGAGCTTAACAAGGTCAACATTTAAACATAAACTGCCAACCTCATTTTCAGCATTTGTAAAATATGAAAAAATATATAAATAACACTGATAATAAATCATTCTGACATGAAAAAAAGTAAAAATAAAAAGTTTAAAGGCTCAAAGTCTGAGGTAAAAAGTGAAACTTATTAGTTCATTAATCAAAAGGTCAAAACATGAAATGTAAAGGCAAAATACTGTTTTTAAAAGGCAAATAAATGAGATAGAAAGTCAGAACCACAAGTTTTAAATATTACTTAGAATATTGAATTGGGAACTTTGAAGGTCAAAACATCAAAAAAGTCAAAATCATAAGTTTAAGTATGAACTGTGAGATGCAAAATTGATAAAATGAAATGACAGCATTAATTTCTTTTCCCACTGAATTTTTATCTAACTTCTTTTACTCTTTACTTTTTCAGATTTGTATAATTTAACAAGGATATATTAAATCATCAAGGTTCAGTGTACACATTTATACTTAAGGAAATCTGCAGACCTCATACTGGTGGGCCAGTTATAATAGAAAGATTGTATGATCTTGTGGGCCAGATACAACTGTACCACGGGACGTATTTGGCCCCCGGGCCTTGAGTTTGACACCTGTGGCTTAATGGATTAAGTAGAACAACATAAATACCGACCATAGTAGAAGTAACATTATTGTCTGCCTTCCATAATTACCATAAGCAAGAGGGACAGTGTTTAATACATTTAAACTGTGAGTAGTGTAGTACGAACCCAATTTACAGAGCTGTAACGTTATTCATGTTTTCACTGTTTGGCATTCACACCAGTTAGCTGCTTGCTAACCTATTAGCATGGCTGACTGGAAGATGGCTCAATAGTAGCTGAGCCGAAAAGCATTGTATCATCTACCGCAGTGAAGGCGAACATTCCTCCAAACAAAAATGCATTCTTCCCCCAAAGGAATAGATAAATTACACAACTAGCAGATGCCACTGTTGATTTCACACAGAATAACTGGAAGTGTGTATGTGCATCACTGTCGCCAGCAGGATGAAACAGCAATGTGTGTGTTTGTGTGAGTGTGTGTGTGTGCAAGTGTTTGAATGTTGTGCCACCAACCCTAACCCTGACAGCAGATGTGGGATTGTAATGTGTGAAGGGTTTAAGACTTGACTCCACTTGCCAGGTTGCCATAATATCCTGAGCTCTTTAATCAAAGTTGCTTTTGCATTTCATGTTACAAATTTCCACTTGATTACTCCCTTATTGTAAAGTAATTGTTTTCATGACATGAGTCATTTTGTCTGAATCAAACAGAAAAAGATCTTCAGTGGAGGAGACTAGAAAGCAAACAGTTCACATGTTCAAGCTTAGATGAGTCTAAAAATAAGCTAAATACTTGTAGTTACCAGCGTTCGTTCTCTTTCCAGCACAATCCAATCTTTCACTCTCCATCATGGTTCTACAAACCTGACCAACTCAATCAATCTAGTTTGTTTGTATGGAGGAGCACTGGCGCCGCTGTTCTGTTTGAATCAACAGACAAACACATATTTGCACACTGTTCTGAGTAAACTGGATCACATCAAACAGTTTTTATGAACCTCTGCAATCAGAAATGCGTCACAGGCGAAGCTGTCTGGGCAGCCTATTGATGGCTTTGAGGACAGCTTTTTTTTTTGGAGCCCATTCAGAATCTAGTGGACACATTTTTAGACATATTACACATTGTTTGCTGTAGCCTATAAAGCTACCCACTGCTGAGTAAGATGTTCCCAGCACCAGATATCAGCATTTTGCGTGTGCCCACATGACAGGCATCTTACGTTTGCTGGATTTCTTTTGTTAGTGGACAAAGATGAAAACTAACTCCATTTGATGTCGAATTTGGGACTTTACATGGTTTTATTACTTCTTTGAAAATGTTTAAAAAAAAAAACAAACCAAAAAACAACCACAGTTTGGCGTCTCTGAAAAGATGTAAATTGTGATAGCTCGGTTTTCATCACAGTATGAAAGCTATCAGTTGAGTGATGAAGCTAGTAAATGGGCAGGAGTTTCTTTGACTATTTTTGTTCAAAATTTTGTTTCCTGGCTTAAAATGACTTCCATGCGGGGGCATGGGGTGCCTCTATTGGCTCAACAGTCTATTATTTGATTACAGAGTATTATGATCAGATCAGCTCTTCATAATCTGACAATGTTTTGATTTCTTTCTTCCTGACTGTAAGGACACAGAAGAAAAGCATCAATATTGTAGGGTGCTGGGAAAGAGGGAAAATTGTTTTATTATAAAGTAATTCTCTGCAGCAGTTATTCTCATCTAAATCTTCATGAATAATAATTTGCTTGTCTTGATGTTGAAGCATTTCATCCAAATGTTGCAAACTGCTGCTTACATGATCAACACTAATTTTATTGATGGTTCTGTTTTGGTTCAGGCGCATGCAGGAATTCATGCTGTGGCTGCATTTGGGGGTTGCCTTGTGACACAGCTGTAATCATAAGCTTCATGTCGCTGTGGTTGGCTGTATTTACGAAGCCATTTAAAACATTTTTGTTTCTTTTTAAATGTTGAAACCAAATAAATCTGTATTTTTGGAAGACATAGTGTACGTGCGGTTGTTGAGTACTTGTCTGTGTAATTAATTTTCAGTAATGCTCTAACTTTTTCCACTTAAAGCCCTGAGAAATCTGTTTTAAAAAGACATCCTAAATCATAATGAGTCTCATTCAGCATCCACACAAATTTAAGTTACATTAAACTTTAAAAAAAAACCTAAAAAAATATGCAAATTTTAATGTTTTCATTTTCAAGACTAAAGCATCAACACTTTGATAAATATATACCTGACATTTCACAACAGCCCATGTGACAGATAGTATACTAGGCAAAAGCCCTGCTGTCAAAAAAAACATTCTCTTTAATTGTGTAGGTAATCGCATGCAGGTTGTTTTAAAGATGATGTCATGTCACCCACAGAACTCTAGATGGGGGTCAGGAAGTGATTTCTGCACAGAGAAGTGCTGAAAAGGCCTTTGTTGCAGTTTACAGCTCTACCAACTGTTCTAACTGGAGGGAAAAAATACTTTAAAGTTTTGAAATTCATGACATGTAAAGGTGAGAAGTGTATGAAGCTCACAGAAATGGCAGCAGACGTGGATTAAAAAATTACCTTTCTGAAGTGAGAAATCGCTCGTGAATGCAGTGGCCACTTAGAAAAAGGTAAGGCTGTAATCATTTTGCTTCCTAATTATATATATATGGCTGAAATTTAAAGTAATACAGACTGGAGAGGCAATATTTTTTTTAAACTTATAATGTAATTTAACAGAAAAGTGGTGCATCCATGTGAAGATACTTAAGTTATAGCAGCAATACAAAACACTGATTCTCAAGCCAAAAAACAAGACAGCAGTCATCCAATGCTGCTTTTGATCCAAGGTTGTTGACCCAGACACATATAAAGTAGTTGTAAGGCTTCAAACTCTTGTTTGTCTTCATCTGGTAAGCTGTATAGTTGGACTTCGACTAAGTCATGTGTGATATCAATCACCTTCACGCCATGCAAATCAGCCAACATAAAGTAGAACATACCAGATGTATGTAGAATGATACTGCATAGGCTTACAGACTAGCATATGCCATTGCATATGCATTACGAAAAGAAAGAAAGAAAGAAAGAAAACATCATATTCTTTTCAATAAATCCTGTATTTGTGAAGAATTCAAATACAAATCTCATATTCTTATCTTCTGTTGGGTTATTTAACGTTTCACTAATACTTCTTGGTTTTCTTATATATTCTTCTTCAGTCTCTCTCTTTCTCTATCATCCTTTCTGCATTCCATAAAAATATGTTTCACTGTTTGTTATCCACAAGTATCACATCTACCATTTTAGTGTTTTCCCATTACAAACAATGTTTTATGCAAACCTGTATGTCCGAATCTCAGTGCTAGGTTGAATCAATGATAAACGTGTTACTTCTGATAAATCCTTCACAATAAAAGTCCATAGTTGTCATCTTCCTCAAATGCTTTTATTGTGAATGCCCACATCAGGAAATGTAGTGCTTTCAGTAGCAGCTTGTTTTTGTCAATTGCCTCAATAGTTGCTAGACATATCCTGTGTAGCTGAATCAGTGGCTTTTCACTTTTTAAGAGTTTTGTGCTTGTTTTTATTTCTACATTTTTGTCAGTCATTTGGGGTTTCAATATTATTTTAAATGTTCAGTTTGCTGCTGTTGCTCTGTGGTTCTGTAAGTTGTCTACAATTGTTGTTGTTTCAAGTTTACTAGAGCTGTATGTAACCTTACATATAATACCACCGAAAACAATAATATTAATTATCATTTTTAAAAATATTGCATTTCTCATCGGGTATCGGTATTGATTTATTGGAATTGGATAGGGACTGGAAAAGTGGATAGGCCCATCTCTGATCAGTCACACTGGTCTTACTCAAAGCAATTAAGAAACAAACAGGGTTGACACTCAACAACATCTCAGCTATCAACAAAAAATAATCAGCACAGGAACACTACAGCTAAATTTGATCACAACACAAACACAATATCGAAAATACAGATACATTTAAATTTTGATTTAAATGAGTTTCAATTAATTTAAAAGGAGAAATATTATGTACAAAAGATCCTTTGTACTGAAGGTGAAAGGTTAAAGTGAATCTGGGTTTCCAGGCTTGACCGGTTCATGAAAAGAGCCAGGTGAAACTGGTAGAGGAGTGCAACAGTCTGAGATTGAATCCTGATGAACAAATTTAAGCAGGGTTAGTTTAGAAAGGCCTCTCTTTACAAGCCTGGAAGAAGACATCAATTGTTTTACTGTAGTGAAACTTAGCTAAACAGAGCAGCCCACAACACAAAGTCTTGGTCAGGTTGACTAAACAGACCTGGGTCTCTTGTTTGGGTTTTGCCATCGTGACATGGATGCCAAGTTACTCATTTGTGATGTCTGCAGTTGTGTCTGTGTATTTTCACAATGTAAATCTTAGATGGGACAAGGTTCAAACACTCCTGGGATGAAAATAAACATGCCTTTAATTGCTTGCAAATATGTTCTCTTCTCATGTAGTAAATAAGCCTCAGCGTCTCCTCTCCTTTTGTTTAATCCTTCTGCTCATTCACAAGAACCCACATTAAAATCCAAAGTTGTTATTCTCTTTCAAACACGACTCCCCAGTGTCAAATACTGCCTTAATTCTAAAAACGCCATTGAGGGAAAAGCAAATATTTAACTGAAACTTAAAAATAATTTTCCACCTCACTAAGAGGACCACACAGACACACACTCACACATACACAAATGCATGCATGCGTGCTGAGTGCAAAGCTCTCCCTCATACACCTCTCTCTCTCTCACACACACAAAGTTCTGCTTTTCTTCAAAGCCACATCCTGAATCTCCTTCCTCGGGGGAGAAGATTTACACTGTGGTTGTCCTTCAGGTACACCAGAAGAGCTCAGCGTTAAAGCCTCCACACTTACAACCCCCTGATTTTGGACGATAGGTTTACAGACAAATTGAAACCGTGGAAAGTAAGAAAAAAAGTTGAAGTTTGAAATCACGTTAGTGCTTTCACAGAAATCTGACACTTCTATCTACAATGATTTGACTCATTTCTTTGAGACAAAAACCCACAATACATAAAAAGGAAAGCATCAAGATTTTCTCAGCCTCAAGTGTTCTTACCAGTTGTGCAGGCTTTGCTACATTTGGGGTCTTAGTTGTAGGTTAAGGGGGCAGCCAAGGCCAGGACACTGGAAAAGCTAGTGGAAGGAAGAGGGGGTTAATCTGATGGTTAACGATATTCTCTTGGCCTTGCTCATTGTGGCTAAAGTCAGCTGTGTAAGCAAAATTTATAGAGTGAAAAAATATGGTCCATAGCCTTGGATGGTACACATGTAAAGAAAAAAGTCATAGTAATGTGAAGACTTTACTTACAGTATTTAAACCATATCAGCCTCCCGCAAAACTTATTTTATTGCAGCAGTCTCTCTAACCAAAGCAAACTCCCTCAGCGCACGCCTCACCTCCAGCCATCCACCCAGTGTTCCTACCATAGACTGTGACTGAGTGCAGCTGCTTGTATTGATGTTCTGAAGGCATGCAACAATAGTTAGACCATGATTCAGTGTGCAGAGCCATTTTTTAGACACCGTGTATGGTGTATCAGAGAGGAGGGGTGGGGGGGGTTGCTATTCCAAGGGTGTTTACAGTGAAGATTGCCAGGGTTGTCTTCATTAATTGTAATATACAGAAAAATAAATGAATGGCCGGGCAAATATGACATATCTCACATTTATGGTAGGTTTAAATATGCCTGGTTATTTTAATATACTTAAAGAAAAAAACAGCCCTCATACTAGGAATGGGCTGTACTAAGAATGGTAATACACTAACACCGTATGCCGGGTTATTAAAAAATAGCCATGGCATTGCTTTTATTACCGTCATGAAGGCGGTGTAATGAGTGCACATTTTCAATAAATTCCTTAAGATGTGCCTTTTTCCACTCACAGCACCACTGTCTGTGTGTGAAGATGCTTTTAAAGTCATGAAAGAACTCCTGTTTACGATGCTGGACCAATTTGGCAAAAGTGCAGGTATCGGCTTGGCATGGCACTGGCACGGCAGCTCTGGCACCACGGTATGGTCTTCTTGCTGGCTGTAATGATATCCACCACAATGTGAGTTTGAAAACACTTTAATTCTTCTTTCTTGTTGTAGATCAGTGATGAGAAATGAAACAGTTTATTAATAATCCTTTGTGCTGCATCCTGCAGAAGCAATGTCCGACACAATTAAAACAATCAAAATTTTTCAAAAACGTTATAACTTACAGTGCTTAGCAAATTTATTAGATCATCACCAGAAGTAAAGTTTATGCAACAGCTGCTCTAAATTAAAAGCATTGGTAATTACCGAGATCATTTTTTATGTTTCTGCAATGGTTAATACACCAATATGTAGAAGCTCTTTAACCCAAATGATATTTTTAATGCTAAAATATAATTATTATTGTTATCCATGAATTTTCAAATCTACTGATTTACAAAAAAAACTGAAAAAATAGTAAAGCACATAATTATTTCTTGATTAATATGTCAAATTATAGTTATTTACTTGCATTCCTGAACAGAAAAAATGAGTTCTAGTGGTTGAATGTTATGCTTGATTCATTTCTGACTTCTCAGAGAAGCCCAGTGAGCCGGCTCAAACTTGGGTATAAAAAGGTGAATTCAGTTTGAAATTCCTCATTCCTGTTCAAAATAGTAATATGTGGAGAGCTCACTGAAAATGAAAGAGTCCGCATTAAAGCACTTCACGATGCTGGATGGTCTCTGAGACAAATAGGGAAAGACATAAAGTGTTCTCACAGTGTGGTCAAGTATGCTTTGGAGTCAACTGCCGAGACTGGTACTTACAAAATGCGCCAAGGAAGAGGCAGGAAACGAAAGATAACTGAAGCAGATGTCAGACACCTCAAGATTTTAAGTACTAGCGACAGAAGGAAGACCACTGCTGATCTTCAGGCGGAGATGAATGTTTCTAGATCAGAGTCTGAGAAAGTCTCCAGAATGACCATAAGCAGACGACTGACGGAACAAGGCTTAAAGGGAGGAATAGCTGCTAAGAAGCCATTATTGAGGCCTGCAAACATCCATAAAAACCTCAGATTTGCCAGGGAGCACAAACACTGGACTGTTGATGACTGGAAGAAGGTACTCTGGACGGACAAGTCCAAGTTTGAACTCTTGGGTCATTACGGTATGGGGTTCCATTTGTGGATACGGTGTGGGCAAATGAGTGAAAATCAATGGTATCATGAACAAGATTGTCTACCACAACATCTTAGTGCATCATGGAATCCCTTCTGGACTGAATCTGATTGGTCGTGGGTTCATATAACAACAAGACAATGACCCCAAGCATACTTCGAAGCTATGCAGAGACTGTCTGACCAAGAAAAAGGAATCTGGAGTACTGCTAGAAACTATTTGGAACTCAATAACAAAAGAGACTACGGAAAAGTACTGAAAAACAATGGCAGCAAGAATGCAAGCTGTTATCAAGGCCAAAGAAGGCCATACAAAATATGAAGTTTATTGGTTATTATGTGTGAAAAAGGACTATTTAGTTGTTTCAGTTTGTTATTTGCCTAATAAATAACAATAACATCTCTAGTTTTAAACTAGTTTTTGAAAGATTTCTAAAAATATTTATGTTTTCTCGTTTTTATGACGTGGTCTAATAAATTTGTCAAGCACTGTATATTTACCCATATTTATGTGTAATGTTGATGAAGTTAAACAGTACTTGTTGGTTATTTTAGGCGCTGATATATTCTGTAACTTTTTATAAGCGCCCCATAAAGCAGGGGTTCTTGAACTTTTTAGGGCTAGGGACCCCTTACAGGGCAGAACATTTACCCTCATGCTGATTAAACATATGTTAAATGCCATCGGTACTCCTAGATACTGTATTGTTAACTCTTCAGCCTAAATACAAGCTCTTCTACAATTGAGTGTGGCTTCTTACTTTGATGATCCTTTGAGCAGCCAAATAAGAAACCCTGTGCTTTTTCAGAGGTTGTGGTCAGGTTCACATTTGTGTTTTTTTGGCAGGTATGTCACAATCCTATCTGAGTTTTTATTGGCCCAAAGCTGACTTATGTAGGAGCCATCGATTTAGTATGGTTATTTTATGGCACTGTGGTCTCTTTATGTATTTATTTGCTTTTTAATCACATGGCATCGCTTTAATAATTTATTTAGAATTATCCCACAGACCCCCAAGCTGTGGCTCGCGGGCCCCCAGGGGTCCCCGGACCCCAGTTTGAGAACCACTGCTGTAAAGGATGGGGCTCGCCATTGAAGCAGTAGGCAGAAATAATTTGCCTAATATTTAAGGACAATCTTTATCTGTATAAAAGCACATGGAACATTCATTTGCATTCCTAGATCCTGTATATTAGTTTTGTATTATTTCTCAAATTACCTCCAGGAGGAAGGGAGGGAAGCAGAAGGAAAAGAGAAGACGTCTGTGTCATAACAGAGGAAAAGGAGAGAAACTCCCTTTCATGAGAACATGCTACGCTCGCTGTTCTTGCGCATGCATGCAGACAAGTGCTTGTATAAAGTGGTTTTTAAAACACCTGATGGTAATACCGTATACCCCAGTAAAATGTGCTGCATGAAAATAAAATACTGCAAAAATATGACAAACATGAGGGCAAGACTAATGCTAAATCAGCTAAACAGTTGTTTAAAATCGCAAAAATATCAAATTGTGACCCAAGTATCATGATAATATCGTATCATGGGGCCACTAGTGATTTCCACCCCTACCCAGGTGCTCTTTAACCTTGCAAAGCAGATGGATACGCCCGTTTCCATGTTTCTCACTGGCAAATCCATCTTGCAAAGCTCCCATATGAACCATTTGGGCCCGTTTAGAAAGTGACAGGACCAATCAGCATCAAGGGGCAGTACTTTCGGATGCAGCATGGTCTTGACGTAAGTAAGCAGCAACAAGAGGCCAGTACGTTATGCAGTTCTAATGGAGTTTACTCCTTCAGTAGGGGTGCAGCTTGCTGGCGGCTACGTCACAAGTTTTGTTGCTCTGATTGGCCCGTAAAGATATGACAGACAGAATGTCCATCCAATCAACCTTTGAGTTTTTTTTTTGTTGTTTTTTTTTAGGGGTCTGCCCTTTTCCAAACTCTGTCTATGAGGGTTTTCCAGATGGATGTGTGAAACAAATCCATTTGGCATGTCAGGTTAGGTGCTTGTAATACTAGAGCAAAACATGCAAATTACTGGACTCAGAGTCACTGCTATGCCAGCAGTGGCAGTGGATTTACGTGTACTACAACACAACACATGCATTAAAATCAGTTATGACGGTGTTGCGAAAATTAATTTTGTTGCAGAATTTTTTCCAGCGGCAGCATTGGTGCCAGTTTACCACTACAACTTATTACCTTTTTAAAAAGTAAAAAATTACAAAAAAGCAAATTACTTCATGGCACCACTGCTGAAAGTGATGTGTTATACTACTAGTTTCATTACTTATGCATAACTGTTACATCACCTTATGTGCATCGACACTCAAGTGCAAATTCCAAACAGGGTTGCACAACATTATTGGCATGATATCAGTAACAGCAGATATGGAAATATCTGCTGATAATCACAGCCGATACATCAGCAGTACATAGCGGCTGTATAAACCAGCAAAATGCACAAAGCACCATCAGTAATAGGGGGTTGTCTAGTGCACCACATACTTGAGGTGGCTCAATGTGAACACTGAAAAGTTTGAATGAAGCCTCAAATGTAAAACAACTCCTCTGTCACCTCCTCTGGACTCAGTCTTCCTTTGCAAAGGACACATCTGGTGTTCTTCAAGGTAAAAAAAAAAAAAAAAAAAAAAAAAAAGGTTTGAGAATATCAGTATTGGTTAAAAATAATTTGGAAATATCTCCATGCCCACATCAGCACAAATCGTCATTATAATGACAGGGACATACCAGATCTCTCACTTGTGCTTTTAAATTAAACAAGATGAAATTACACCCATTTATCTCTGCTTTTGTGTATACCTGTTTTTGAAAATCAATTATTCCCTTATCAATAGCACCACTGAGCATCACATAGCATTGCAGAATACAGTCAGACAAGCGTTGCAAAAGCACGTGTGAACAGGAACGACTGATATTTTTGTCTCCAGTAACCAGTTTTGTAACAGTAACTTGATGAAATGTAATCTAATTAAAGTAATGTAGTGCTCTATAATGAATTATCTCCAACACTGAGGAGGGTACAAATTGGCATAAAGCAACAACTTATTTCAAAACCTTGCAATGTGATAGCAGATTATGTGCTGTTTCTTCTACGGATCCCACAGAGTTAAAATAGGTTGGACTGTACATTACTCCTGCTTGTCTCTAACTTCCTTGGTATTGTTGCACAGGATGGAGAAGTAAAAATGAGTCTTAAAATAGGTGCATGTCAATTACATCATAAGTACAAAGATTTGGAGAACGCCTGAAAATGATGGATTCAGGGGGCTGCATCTTGAGTGAGGTACTGTGCATATTTGCAATTCCAAACTGGTCATTATATTGAATTCATGCTGACACTGACACAGTTTAACCTGTCATTCAATGAAAGCCAATGCAGATGATTGGGTAACAATAAACATCGCCCACCTATCACAGGGGCCACCAGTCTACAACAAATGATGCTTTAGCTTTCTGCGGTCAACATAGTGTCGGCTAACACATCATCAGCATTCCTGAAGTCTTGCCCAGTGCAAAGGTCTATTTACACTACCATAATAACACAATTGTTCAAATGGGCTGTAGAAAATATGAAATGAAATGGGAGAGGAATGGAATCCAGTCTGATATGCTTGGTTTCGGAAAGGAAGGAATCGCCTGTCTCGTCTTGTTTACCGTACCCAGGCAAAATAAATCATAAAGCTGACAAGTGTAGACTTCTTTCCAAACTATGAGCATATAATGTCTTTGTGTGGTTTCTTGTCACAGGGCACCCTGTCAGATACAATTACACACAGCAAACCTTCATCTGAGAAGTAAACAATTCACAACAGAGGTAGCAATGCACTCTGGGTTAAAATGTTGCCCTTTGGGCTGCAGTTAAGGTTGTTTACTTTGCAATGTAGTGAGTGTGAGACCATTATGTTACGATAATGTGTCTGAGATTTGGCAATTTCACTGACCTTGGATACAACACATGGTCTGACCCGCCATATGCCAACAATTCTGTGTTTCATGTTCAATATGGTGGGCTGTAAGTTGAATGCATACAGTGAGAGGAAAGGAAATTATTTTCATTGCATTTCAGTTTTATGTGAAAATATCTCTGTAGTGTTATCTTTCAGGTCTGTCTTAGAATTTTTGCTGTACATTTTTTAATACAAGTCTTAAAAAAGGAAACCAAGGTAAGTTAAGGTTGTCTCAAAAAAATACAAGTACATTAACTATGACCCAGGCTTTTGGAAATTGTTCATCTTTAATGGCAAAAATTGGATGCACCAATCTAATCCTGATAGTGTAGACTCAAATTCCAGAAATCAAATACTACTTTTTGCAGATGATAGTCAATTATACAATGAAGCCAGATAAAAACAATTAATTTGCTGGGCTCATTACATGCCCCAGGAAAACCCTTAGTACTCTCCATCAAAGTTTTACTGCACGTGTCTTTCAAGAAGAGAGAAAGAAAGAAAAGACAACACTGAAAACTAGAAGGTGGGGTGGAAACACAGTGAGGCAAAGCATTGGCTTTGCTACGGTTGGACTGTCATGGCGGAAGCATTGCCTGCTGGTGCCAACAGATGCGCTGACAGTCTCACCCATGGTCTCACTTGACAACTGGAAGTCATGGCAGCAGCCGCGATTTCAAAGGGGTGGCCGGTGTCACCCCCAAAGTATGATTGGCCACCCCTGATGCCACCCCAGAATTTCTAGAACATCACTGGCTGTCATGCCATGAAGCTTCCGGCATCCGTATTCCCGGGGACTTGGAGACATTACAGGCGCACAGACACGGAACTCCTGCACAGCAGCAGTACATTTTTCAACAGATATGGTAAGTCCAAATTCTAAGGTTCTGCTTTGCTTTTGTCAGCTTTGCTGCTACAATGAAATGTGCTTGCATGCTAACTAAATGTAGGATAATGTTAGACAACTGTTTACTTCTTTGGCTAAGGCTAAATAACAGTGGTTGTGGTTATTGTTGTTCCAATACCAGTATCAGAAACACGTCTGATACTGCTTAAAATGCAGGTATTGATATTGACGAACACAAGTATTACTGCACCGATCAAATAGCGTTATGTTTAACTTTATATTGTGCTTAGTTTCACCATGCTAAGTGTTAGCAATATAAACAGGAAATCAATTCTTCTTCGTTGCTGGAAAACACAAGCTACCGTTTTTAGAGCAGCGAAAAAGAACGGGAGGATCCACTTGATGGGCATTTTAATTAATGTTCTACACTTTAGCAATATCCAAATTATAACTGAGTGGAACTATTGAAATGAATTCAAATAAATTGTGGCCTGCAAATTAAATTAAGTGCCTGCAAACGATACTAGTCTTTCAAATAGTTGTGTTTGTTTGCTGAGAATAATCACTTTTCTGTTGTTCAATCCAACCCTACAACTTCCTTAGGCTACACTTGAAAGGCATTTTCATCTGTGGAAAAGTTACAAAGTGCAGGCTCTATTATTTGACTGTAACTATAACCTATGTATGCTTGTGCTATTATACCATTGCTTTTATACATGTTTAAAATTAAAAAAAAAAAAAGGTTATTAGTGTAACAGAAAGTAATTAAATGTTGTCATGTGTGTTAAATATAGCTATTGTAACTGAGGTCGGATTTGAGGATGGATTTGGCAAGGATATCTGTCATGGAGAAGGCTTTTGTGAGCCCATGCTTCTCAGTGGACCCAAAGGTATGTTTAAGCATTTGAACACCAAAAAACATTAACTGATAGCTGAAAAGGGTTAGAATTTGGTTACGAGTATAGCACAAAGTAAGTAAATGTTGTCATATGTCAGATATGGCGTTTGAAACTGTGGCTGAATGTGGTTAGGACAGCTGTCATAAAGGCACTGTGAGCCCCGGCCATCTGCCCCACCTACTACCTGTCCCAGTGGACCCAAAGGTATGTTTAAATCTTTAATCAGTGCACAAAAATATTTTGATTATCTTGTGTTTTCAAATCCTAACTGACTCCATGGCTAGCACTGCCACTGTCTTGGGTGTTCACTCACTCAGCCACTCTCTCAGCCCATACAAATAAGTTGGTCAGTTGCTGTACATAATGAATTTGATCCTTTTTTATAGAAAAGTGTTGTAATTTTGAAATGTTGTTTATCATTTCAGACATCTCAAAGTCCAAGGTAGAAAGCCCTGTCCAGCCAAGACCAAAGATATTCCCTCGGGCACTCCAAGGAGACAGGCTAAGGTCTTTTAGTGAGACATAGTATGTGGTAATTTCAGTTATACAACATTTGGTCTGCATTTTGGAAAAGCACTTTGGAAAATGTGGTAATGTTAAGGACAGGGGTGGAAAGTAACTCATTACTTTTACTCAGATTACTATTATTGAGTAGCTTTTTTGTGTACTTTGGTTTGATCAAACCCTATAATAAATAACCTGGTTGGAGGTCCATATTTTCTTGTTATTGCACATTTAGGACAGGTCACATTTCACTTTGAAAACCCCCTGGGTAATACTTAAAGTAAATTTTAAATGACTTTTTTATTTTTACCTTAATAAATTTGTAGACTAGTACTTTAATTTCTATTTAATTTAAGTAAACTTGAACTAGAGTAACTGTACTTTTAACTTATTACAATAATCTGGTACTTTTCCACCTCTGGTTAAGGATGATTTCAACTTTGTCATTTATATTTAGTATTCTCCTGTATCCTCTATTTCACAGCAAAATTTTCTGTACAACTCAGCTTTTTTTGTAATGAGGGTTTTTGGATTGCTAAAGAATATTCATGATATTTACAATAAACATGATGGTTTTGCATCATAATTAATGCTTCTTGCAAGCTTATTTCATTATCATAGTTATAGCTGTCATTATGCCAGCTTATAGGCATTAATGTTTTGTTTTAAAGTAGGCTTCCTTTTGGTTAAAGGCCTCCTCATCAGCTCTTTGGTTGGCTTGTTGCAGATCTATGACCAAAGATACTTTGTTTATTTACAGGTCAGAGTGTTGTTAAGAGCTCAGGAGACTGATGATGTTGCTTTGTCATTTTCTTCTCATTACTACTTTATCAAAAAGATATTTACAATTTGTAATGATTTTAGCATATATAACTTGGCTATTAATTCATATTAAAATCTTGCATGATGTTCGTGCAAATCATGAAAACATTGTGGCCACCTCTGCACATCCCTTTGCCACCCCTTGGCCACCCCAGTGAAAAATTCGTAGAACCGTCACTGCATGGCAGAGGGTGAATATTCCTCTATTCCTCCCAGCATTGTGAGTATTCTAGCAACAATTCGCTGTCTTTCCCTCTGTTACGCTCTGACTTGTCTCCTCAACCGGGTGTGTGTCTTTCAAACTCTATAAACTCTAAAACTTTAAATAGAAACACACAAAAAATGATGCTGGGAATGAAGTTACTCATGTCCGCCATCTCCAGGTGTAAAGTGGTAACAGCGCAGACCTCCGCCATTAGCCCTATCTCCCAATAGTACAGAATCCTTAAAAAAATTCCTGAATCCAGACGGTGATCCGGTCACTCTCAAAATCTAATCAGTTCTTCCTTTTGCCACATTTCCTGAAAATCTGGTCACAACTTTTTGAGTTATGTTGCTAACAAACTAACAAACAAACAAACCCACCCGATCACATAACCTCCTTGGCAGAGGTAATCATACTGTAATAAAATAGGTATCCCAAAGAGGTTCCAGCACAGGCAGACCATTGTAGTGTGGAATGCTGCAGCTGTATTACCTGTTAGATGTCAACTCTAGTTGTGGTTTGCTTCACTTATTTTAATGCAATTTTATCCTAGTTTATTACCCAGAAACACAATCTGTACAAATGTACAAGTATATCCTTGTGCTGTCTGTTATAATTCAACATCTTCCCACGAGATTAAATGATTAGAGTTTTACAATAGCTAATGCTAAGCCAAGCAATATGTCACGGAATACACAAAGCACCAATGTGCGCCAAGCAAACCATGTTATTGTCCATCTGTGGTTAGAGCCTCGGCTTCCCACGAAACAAGTCTCCACAGGCCAAATGTTGCTGCATTTGGGGCCGAGGCCACACTACAGTTTGCCCATCGCATGTGTCATAGATCTGCTTGGTCCCCTCGTGGTGGAACAATGTGTCTAAAGCTGGACCGAAAGGGAAAGCTTCCTGAGGTCAGGGGAGTATAATACACTAGCTGGCTCTCAAATAAAACTCGTTTGTTTTTCTTAAAAGGAGGTTGAGGTTTTTGGGTTTCAGTCCATCACCCCCTACACCACACCACCTCCACTCCTCTCTGTTTGTTACAATGGAAGCCTTATGGTGTGTGTGTTTTGACCTTTTTGATTTTTACACAAGGTGGTGATTGGCAGAAAACTTGTTTCATCATGACTCGAGCTCTGGTTTGGCACACCTAAATGTCAGCTGTGTATAAATTAGGTAGGACTGTGTATATACTGCCGCAGTTGGAAAGGCTTTTGGCACCAAAAATCTCACAAAGAATAAACGATATATTGTATGTTAGACAAGTTTCGGATTTCAGCCAATATATGAACGACCATTGTAAAAGTTTATCTGCAGGTTTTTGGAGGGAAATCCACAAAACTTAATTAACCTTAGGAGACAAAACTGATCACTCAACATGCCGAGAGAGAAACAAGACATAAAATCAATTTCAGTCTTCATAAACTACATGGTTTAAAACGGAGAAAATTTGAGTCATGCCATCTCATAAGGTCGCACATGAGTAGATGTTTAATTTTTTAAGCTAGACTATATTAAAATCAACGGTTTCTCTCACATTACACAGAAGGTCCTACGTGTGAATGTACTCTGTTAACCCTGAGATAGCACAGATATGAAGTAGTTAAAGCTCATTGGGTGTTATGGTCAACATTGGTCAGTAATGGCCAGTGGTTTGGCGAGATTTGCTTCTTGTTACACAGCTCTTCCTGTCCACACACATACTGTATAATAAAGACTTCCTCAACAGATTGGAAACCACCACACTCTCTCACCAGCAATCTTGACTTCTTTTTTTCTCTATCCCTTCTATCTTTCCCTCCTTTCTTTCATTCTTGCTTTCTTTCAATCGCTCCCATTCTCTCTCCCTATCTCACTCCTTCCTTCTACGTATTGACCTTCCCAGGCTGGCCTGGGTCTTTATATTTCAGGCTCTGAGGCTACATCTGAAACAAAAGCAAAATTATGGGTCTGGTTTGGCTTGAGGAAAGCGCAGTGACCCCGGCATGTGGTTTTCTTAGGCCAGACCAGAGAGAGGTGAGGTGGGGAGAAGAATTTGTGTGAATCTAGCTGCGTATTTGAAGCAAACCCTGACCACAGCTAATTTGAATGTGTCATTAGCAGGAGGGGGGGATCTAAACTTGGGCTGGCCAGTGATGGAGTGAGACACCACTTGTTTTTCCTTTTATTGTTGAGGGTTTTTGGGAGGAGGGGGACATGGAGGCCCAAACCTCGAAAGAAGGAACACTACTTATCACCCCATAAATCTCCTTTCTTCATCTCTTGTCTAAGTCATGAAGCTGTTGTTCCTTGAAGCTTTGATGACTCTTATAATTTGCTGCTTTGGGTACTCCCATGAAGTGTGAAAGAGTTTGCTGGTGCTGTCTACAGCCTGAGTGGTATTACTGTCAAACCTACAGTAGTGTAAATGTTATCTTAAAGGGAACCATCGTGGCTGATCCAACAAAGGCAGTGCTTGATTAATGTTTTAAGATGCAGCAAACACCTGGGTCACATGGGTTCAAATTCAAAGTGGCATGGTCTACCACAAACTAGAGGTGTAGAAATAAAACATAAAAATGGAAAACTGTGTATTTTGAGACCTTACGCAGATGGATAGCCCTAAAGTAAAACAATCAGTGAAGAAAGCTCAGTTTCTTCCTGTGTCTCTTAGTGTTTCCTACAGTTGGCCTAAATCATACTGTGTGGTCTTGAACCCTATTTAGACCTAGTGGGTGACCGCTGTACAATTAGGTATGCCATGTTTCACAGCAGCAGCAGAAAGTGGAATTCCTGTCAATGGTGCAGACCTTCTCATGTTTACAGCTCAGATAATCTACTTGCCAATCACTGTATTTCACCCAATCTGGCTTATGGTTGTTTCATGCAATATGAATAACACAATTATAAAAACCCCAGAAGACACACCAGGTTTATGTAGCTCCAGATTCTCCAAGAGAAGGACTTTTTACATGCAAGAATGAAAGACGATGCCCCTGATGGCGATTTGACAGCTTAGAGAGGCATTTTTGTCTTGGCTTGAAGGCGTTTGACACAGCTAATTTAAGGAATCTCAAAGATTTTCTGATGTATTTGTCCACAGAATTTTCTAAGAACTGATATGAAAGCTGTGTCTAAAAATATATAAAATAAAGGCACATTTTGCTAGGTGTTGGCCTCTATCAGGGTCAGTTCTTGTCACCAATGCTTTCAATGATTTTGATAAGGATATATGTGGCATCATTTTTTAACAACAAAATTAAATAATGTTGAAAACAGTTAAACTATAACAGCTTTCTATACATTTTTTCCTTTCATAATTCCTCTTAATGTAAGTATTCAGTCTACATGTTGCAAAAACATCATTATTTCCTTTCTCTGTGTATCTGACCATTCTTGATTATTTTCATTCTTGAGTTAATACACAGGAGAACAGCTGATCTCCAGCTCAGTGAAGTCCTCTCTGTTTAATATCATATCTGTGGGCTCAGATGTATTGATTATGTCACCAAATCAATCACTCCCAACAACACGTTACGGTTTAAACCCCATGAATAATTTTTTATCTGTCCAGGGCTTCATGGAGCAATACACTCGGTCTGCTGACGTCAAGATCGGTTAACTGATCCATATGGGTTTATCTTTACACCACTAGCAAAATCTGCTACTGAGATGACAGTATACATGTAGCTGGTTTACAAATACGCCACGAAGAAGCAACAGCCATGGAAACCATTTCCATCATCAACTTAGTGACGATTGTTTATGTTTTATGTGGGTGGTAATGAGTCCATTCTGCTACTATAGATGTTTTTTATCTACACCAACAATGATGCTCTCTCTACTTCAACATCTACCTTTTAGCTCAGAGGATGAAATGGGCCTGTGCTGCACAGATACAATGGTTGTTGAAAAGACAAGATTAGGTGTGCCTTGCCTTATTGACTCTTGATGACTTGATGACTGCAATTTGTAGTTATTCATAACTGACCAGTTGTTGACCAGAGTCTGATGATTTACACAGTGCAGTGCAAAATTTTGTTGTTATAATGAAGTCATATAGCTGCTGCAGTTCTTCAATATTTCCATACTCAGCAAAACATGCATTTAAATTGTGTCTAAAGTGGAGAATATGCTCAGAAAACAGTCAGATTCATCGCAGGGTCATTTTGTCAGTGGGTATATGATAGGGTTGGGAGAAAAAAATCAATACAGCATAGTATCGCGATATTTTGTCTGGTGATATAACGCATCATCTCGGCCACCAAGTATCGCTTTTTTCAAATTATTTGCTAACATGAACTGAAGTCTATGATAATGGAAAATAACCAGGGGAAGGACATTAGGAATGCAAGCAGGGAACGGTTGAGGTGGACATGACACATGAGGTTTGCAGGAAGTGCTACATAAAAATAAAATACTGCGGAAATACGACAAGTATAAGGGCAAGGCTAATGCTAAATCAGCTAAACAGTTGATAAAAATGGTATACATCACAATATATTGCAATATATGATATCGCAATACTCACTGTATTGCAAAATGTTTAGAAAAGCAATAATATCAAATCGTGACCCAAATATCGTGATAATATCGTATTGTGGGTCCACCAGTGGTTCCCACCCTTAGTATGTGATGTGAGACTGCTGTGCAGATGAGAGCGTGGCTGAAGTTAGCAGCTAGCTCTGCCATCCTTTATTTCTCTTTGCAGATTAAGACCATGCACAATGTAGTCACTCATCACTACAGTTGAGTAGTTATTGAGTACTGACTTAAAAAAGCTTACATACAAATGTAATACTTTTATCTAGCTCAAAACAATGCTATACCATGTTGTTTCTATGACACACTAAACGCTAAGCTTTGTTTCCATCCGGTTAAGTGCTCTGACTGGAAGTAAGCTGAAGTTAAAGCAATACAGTTTTATATATTTTTATTGACAATTAAGCACCATATCTTAGTCAATCAGTGCGTACATTTTACATGAACAACCCCCCCCCCCCCCAAACACACATACACACACACCAAACAAAACAAGCACAATTTATAACTTAAACACAGAGCACAGCACAGTCCTGCATTGCAAAGTAGGATATCAAATTGTTGAAACATTGTTATCATTGACACATACAGTGAGTGAAGCAATACAGACAACAGATCCTTCCCCTGTCCACTAGCCATCTTTCCTTGGTTTGGGAAGAGCCCTCCAGAATATAGTGGATATTCTCAGGCCCACATAATCAAGGAATAGAGTCCATGTATAATAGAATTGTCCTATTGTCTCTCTGGACCAATACGTCAAATATTCCATTGGTAGCAAATCAAATATGACCTTGTGCCAGTCATAAACAGTTGGTGGTTTATGCGAAATCCATTCCAATAGTACTTTTACGTGCAGTATAGGTTAACACTGAGCAGTTTTTGATTGTGGGCATCATTAATTTGAGGATGAGGCATTCCTAAGGCATACAAAGCATTAGTTTTAAAAGAGCATCTGACCAGGATTTCAAGCCTCTTTAAAAAAAAAAAAAAAAAAACATAAGTAGTTTAACCAACTTGTAAATCTTGAGCTAATTTGATATCTGAATTTAGTTATCATATTTTTAAATATCAATGAACAGTAAAAAGGTTAAAGACCCTGTAAAGTGAAATCCGAAGTTTTTGTCCTAACACTCTAGATATGTTGGAATATGGTTGCTGTAAACATGTGAAAACACTGAGATCTACATGTGACTGAGTTCTGGATTTAGACTGTTAGAAAGTTTTTCACCTCTTTCCTGGCTTGGTTTCATGTGGGTGGGGCTAATATGTAGGCTCATGATGTCATGAGCCCACAGGAGGGAATGACCCCACACCTCTAACATAATAATATAAAATCATAGAGCAGTTCATTTCAGTACAGTGGGCGTGGCTTCAGCTCATTCAACAGACACGCCCACACCATCCTGGGGCAGATTTACTGCCTCAGTTTGCTTGATTTTGAAGCTTAATTATATAAAACTTAGGGATGTTTTATTTGGCTGAAATGAACCTGGAGGTTCATAACACAGTGACCTGTAATACAAAAATAATTACAGATTCATTTTCGCTTTACAGGGGAAATATTTAAAAAAAAAATCTGTCACCAAATCATGTCTGTACGCAAAAAATACACACAAAGTTTATGCAGTGTTGGATGTATTGATCTACTTCTCCGTGCTGTCATTCTCCCTCATCTCTCCATCATACTGCTGTCTGTCTGTGTCATATCAGACCTGTATGCTAAATTCAGACATGTATTAGCTTGTTAACCAAACAGCAACAGCTACAATATTAGTGAGGAGAAAAAGCATCGTTTTATACATTAATATTTAATCATAAGTTAGCGCTGACTGAGCGCTGTCCTCACACTGACAGCCAACGCAGCGCGACCATCCGTGCGCATTTGGAGAGGACGAGGAGAATGGTTTTTAACATCGTCCAGCCTACCTGCCTCAATAAAAAACTTTGGATTAAAGCAGTTCTCCTCTTAAACAAGACGACCACCTGTACTGCTATTGCCCTGAGCCTGTCCCGTCTATATGAGCTGCTGCAGGGCACTTTCTCGCCATCATATCAGCTGCGAAGCAAGGCCGTTTACACTCCAGATGCAGAGGATTTTGCATGACGAGAGGAAATAAAAATTAAAGAACTGGGCTTGAATTTCATTTCTTAAATCAAGTGGAGTTAAGTTTTTGTGGCAACAGCTAAAACTGCGCGCCTGGCATGCAAGCACCTCTCTCACCTTGTCATCACACAGGGAGGGAGGCAGAGGGCAGGAGGGAGGAAGGAAGGGGAGCTGGGATATAACACTATAGGTTCAGCAGACTCCTTATTCTCCGTTACTCTGCATAATTGGTTGACACTGCTTCACCACGCTGCTGCATCTGCTGTCAGACATGAGTACAACATGTGCACATTTCCTTCAGAACTCATGTCAGCAGCTTTTTTGCGTAGTGTAGAGAGGCAAATCATACCAGCGTATTTACATTTAAAATTGTGTACCTGGTACACAAAATGTGTACAGGTCGGCAGGTCTGGGGGTGTGACAAAATCACGGCCACAAAATCAAAATGTCATAAGATTTCTCGTTGAGGTGAAAACCATCACGCAAGATCAATATTGCGCGGACAGCAGGAGCAGCAGCTCTTCTGACAGACTGCTGCCCCATCCACATGGAAACGAATTAGGTGTATACGCAAAAGTTTACGTCGGATTGGCGTTTCGGGTGACAGTAAACGATACTTTTTGAAAACGGGTCCCAGAGTGCATAAATCCGTAAACAACTACCGTTTCATCTCCGTGTGGATGGCTATCCGCATCTTTCTTGAAACGATTACCTCACACATTGCGTATCTCCTTTAAGGCCCCTGCGCGGGTTGGACCAAAACATTAATGGCGGACTACAGGGTTGTGTTCGTGATGCAGAAGCTACTGAGCTTGTTATGGCTTTTACAGCAAAATCTGATGCTCCTTTACCACCACCGTGAAACGCATACACCATATATTCTTAAATCCAACATGAAGAACAACCAGAAGGACAACTAGAAGAAAGTTTGTGTCAGTTTTCTGTGAGCTTCTTCTCCTTTGGTGCATTTTCATGGCAGCGTTACAGCACCACTTACAGGCTTGGCATATGCACTACGTTTTCAGTCACTTCAGTGGTTCCTGAAACGACTCCGTCTCTATGAAAAACTTTTTGAAAACAAAACGGCAATATATCGTTTTAGTCTCTGTTTGGACAGAGCCTGAATTACCAAACTGAAAATTAGAAAAGATCACAAAGATGCCCTGGACACTTTAAAATTGTTGGTTTGACAGCTAATGACGAAACAGAGCTGATCCGTGACTTATTCAGATCCCTGCTCCAATGCCCACCCCCTCCTCCGCGTGCGCTACTTGGGGCCGCACATGATTCGCCAGTGCATAAAAAGTTTATCATTACAGTGCGAAATGATTCATGCTGCAGCTGTAAACCTGTGCAGCTTCCACTAGGAGAAAACAGTGTTTATTTAGTTCATGTCTGAGCGCAGACTCGCTCACTGTGTCGCTATTTGTTACTTTGTAAATCTGATTCAATCGCCGTTTCATCATGTCCCGTTCTCATCTCACCGCCTGTCAGTCAGACATCCATCAGCTGTTGGCTGTGAGTATCATCAATCAAAGGCTCAACTGATATAGCTCAATGGGCCATTGTATACCGCAGCAGTAGACTTAGCAAAACAAACTGTTTGTTGTCTGACAGCAGACAGAGCAGAGACACAGACTCGTTCACCAATGCACAAACATTAACACACATGCTCATCTGTGCATCATGTCCAACACTGTCAAAACTTATCTGAGAAAAAAAGACCACAAAACGATGATATAATCTATTTCTGTAGATTACAGCAAACATGTAACCTGAAGTGTGAAACACATCATCTGGAAAAACTTAAATATTAAGCGTTTGGGAAAGGGCAGAGGATTTGGAAAAAAAAACTCGGAGTATGATTGGATGAACATTCTGTCACATCTCACATAGCCACGACCGACTACAGACATGTCAGTACACGACTTTTGCTGTTTTTGAAAAGAAGACAACTCACTGCTGTTCTTTGTTCTTCTTTTAACGAAGAAATGTCGTCAAGTTCTGATTAAACTGGTGCTTTAGCAGCATCTACGCTAAGCTCTTCCAAACTGCACTGGCCTCTTCTTGCTGCTTGTTTACGTCACGACTCCGCAGCGCCTGAAAGTACTGCCCCTCATTGCTGATTGGTCCTGTCACTTTCTAACCGACCCAAACGGTTCAGACGGGAGCTTTGCAAGATGGATTCGCCATTGAGAAACAAGGAAAACGGGCATATCCATCTGCTTTGCAAGGTTAGCAAACATGTTATTGACAGAAGATTTCTTTTGAGTGTTTTAAATATGGTTGTACTCAAAGATGACGAGAAATAGTTTACTTTAACTGGTGCAGCTCTTTATTTTTCAGTCTGTTGTAATCATGTGTGACATGAGCGCATAATTTAAAGATGTAGACTATTACAATGAAAGGTCTGATTTGAAGAGTATTAAAATGTACAGTCTGAGTCAGACAATACAAACTGTGCATAAGCATTTAAAGCCTATTCAGTACAAGAGGATTAGTTTAAACGTTTCGGAGTAGACCTGCTTTGCAATCATGACTTTCAGCTGTATACAGGGCATATTTTCTGCTCATGTATTTTTTTTTTTTCAAAATGAAAAAAAGTGTAAAATCTCATCTCGTCTCATGAGATAAGAGTCTCGTCACACCCCTGGTAAAGAGATTATGTGTAAATCATCATAACACATTTTCCCTATGTTGGGTGTGGTTTTTGGAGAATGCCCTCTTCAATCTCTGTGATAAAAATTCTGTTGAAACTTATAAAGGTAAAGTGCTACTTCCAAAGACCATCCAGGGAGGATTTCACCAGGCCTTTAAGAAGACACCAGTGCTCTTATCTTAAATTCTGATTGTGAAGAAGTGAACTATCAAGCATTTGGCATGTTTTAGATTTTCATCTCTGATGACGGCTAAAGACAGGCGAGACAATCTTGTCTTCAAGAAGTAGGTTTTCTATTCATGGAGAAAACGGCCAACAATGAGAGGAAATCACATTATGGTTTCTATTCTATGTGCCAGATGGTGCCATGCTTCAGTCATAATAGTGGAAAGAAGACTTAGAGCATCAATTTGTTGAGGGAGATCTTACACCCTTGACTGTTTAGAGAATACCCAGCAAAAGCCACAGCTATGGAGTCATATGTTAAAACCATTACAGGGTAAGACCCCTTACCACTTTTACCATGCCCTAATGAGGAGTAAATTCATGCTGCTGCTCACTGAGTGCTCTTGGTGGGAGGTTTTGCCGGCAGACCCTTGTGTCAACTTTATTGCTTCATCACCCTGCAGCCTGTTGAGACATCCTTTAGACTGAACTATAGAGGCCACCATTGCAGCTTAAAATCCACTATGTGTTCAGACCTCTCCCTCTTTTCTTTCATATTTTTGACACATTTCATAACAAAGACAGCACACATAAATTACAGAAACCACTGATTGATTGCCAGTGAGCTCTTTTGCTCAAGTGGTCGTTCAAAACATGAGATCACAGTGCGGTAGGTGTTTCCTCATTTGAATTACGCACACTCTTAGGCTCTTGACCCAATATCAGCAAGAAACTCGTCAAATTCATTCTCAGCCTTTCCTTATTGTAAATGGATGGCCACCGGGTGAGTCCATCTGTTGGATAGTACTGATTTAAAGGGTGACTGGTGGTCGCTGTTGGTACCACCCTCTTCCCAAACTTGGTGTCTGGGCGAGTAGGTGCTGGCCAGATTGAGCTCTGGGCAAAGGCCTGTGTGTGGTCCATTGGGCTCCTACGACAGTACAGTGTTGTGCAAAATAAAGCTAATGCCAAATCCACAACGGACATAAGAACATAATAACATTTTTATAACTTTAGGAAATCAAATTTTGAACAATAATGAAAAAGACATTATTTTTCCAGGGATGTATCATGCCATTTCTTGATTTTTATATACCCCAATGTCCTTGTTTCAGTATTGATTATTTTGCGTCATGAAAACCACAGTCTTGGATATCTATGCCCAATAATTTCTAAATATAAAAAGATCTTTAATCCTTACGTAATCACAATTGAGTGTTAAAGAAAGAAATGATGAACATGTACATGGTGATTCTAAGACTAATCAATAAACCAGACCACTGTTACTTTCTGGGCTGAAATAGTTTTTCCTTAAAGAAGTTTAAAGTTGCTTTTTCAACTTGTGTGTTCACCATCACTGAACAGATCTGCTCTTAATTGTGGCAGAGAGAACATCAGCAAGACTCATTCTATTCTTCATCTCATCCCACAGACACACCAGAACAGCTAGTAGTTTCTGCAAGCTTCATTTTCCACGGGAGACAGCCACAAGCCCAAAAAAGCAAAGCGCAATGTCATCACCCAGGAATCCAAGAAATACCAGAAAGTCTGACTTTTATTACAAAAATCATCTGTGAGCACAAACAAATGTGGAGCACAAACATGCCTTTTAATTGAGAAGGCAGATGGTCCCATCGCGGGCGGGACAGCAGTCAAAAAGGACTGTGGAAAACAAAGCATCCGCAGCAACCGCGGCCCTCCATTTGTGCCGATCCAACTGGGAGACAGGGTCTGGGGTTGGAACCCGCAAGACTCAAACAGAACTCACCATTGTTGCCTCAGTGAGGCACACAGACAGACCAATTCACAGGAACAAGTTGTATTGGGTTTCCGGGGGGAATGTTGTTTATCCACTTCATCATCATTGTTGTGTTTGTCGTCTGCTGTTTCTTTGATAGCTTTGGGAATGAAGCCACCTCAACCCTGACCTGAAATCCAAAATGCAAATAGATATTGGGGGAACAGTTGGTCAAAACACAACATTTACATTGAAATAAACAAAGGCTCTGGAAGTAATCTACAAAGCAATCATAATGTATGCTCATTTCTTTGTAGTAATTTGAAGAATTTTACCAGTTGAAATGCTGCAGATGATTTGTTTAACATTTATGAAATGCTTTCTGTTTCTTGGGATTATAGCCTACTATTCTGAGGAACTAAATCTCCCCCTAAAGACGTTTTTCCTCCCAGACTGGTCATAGTAACTGAATCCTCTGTTTAATAGTTTGCTGTAGCAGGGGACTGACTGAGTGGTTTCCATTCCGCTGGGCTGTAACCGATTGTCCCAGTGACCACAACAAAGGATTAAAAAAAGGAAGGAGGGTGAGAGGATAGAGAATAACCCAGGGCTCAGTACAGATTGGAGATTCCTGAGATCAATGACTCAATGGCTTCCAGAATATTCTCCAACCTAACTACATTTTTACCATAACCTTATCATAGCATCTGCTTTGTCTTTACCACAAAACAAGCAAAGGCTGTGTAACACATAGTTTCTATAATATCTTCAAACACACAGGATATGCTGTCTAACAACCAGTCTGCCTTCTCTGGACTCTACACTAATGGGTTGAAATCAAGCAGGCTTGATGTATTTAATCCAGACATGAGAGGAAACAGACAAAGACATCATCACAGCAATCTACCAACAATGTAGGCCATATGTCCATTAAGTTGGTATTTTGTTCTGTGCTGTGAAGCAAATGTGTGCTCACAAGGGTGACTGCTGTTTCAACAGACATACGGCGAACAGACTCAGTCTTGCTGTGATGAAGTGGCCTTACATTCCCAGGCCTGCTCTACAGGCGTCCATACTGTAGCGGGTAACCATTAACCAAACCTACTTTGTGTGTATGACTGACGACTAATACAAAGAGCATTTTGATAGATTTCTCCTATCCTGTGAAGTTACAAGGACAGAAAACACCCTATTGAAAAACAACATAAGACATATTAATTATCACTGGCAACTGTAAGCTCCACTTAGTCACACAGAACAAGCTCCATGTCACTGTGCCGGATTCAAAGATCTTCTACTCATTAATTTCACAGATGACCTTTGTCTAGCTGTAGTTCCTAGAAAACACATATAATGACCTCAAAGTCTCTCTCAAAGTTCAATGAAGTTTTAAGCATAGAAAAAAATGATTTTATGACAAAGCAGGCAAATGCATTGCATCTGTCACCAAATTACAAATATGCCTGCCGGTGCCTGAAGTCCTTTCCCCCATGGTCATGCCTCCACACAATAGGATAGTAAATTCTCTGAATCTCTTTTCTTAAAATGTGAGTGTATGCAGAGACAGTGGTTTAGAAACAATGACATACAGATGTGCTCTAGAAGAACCAGCTTTGAGTTTCAATCCCATAACTAGTATTTCTGTCTAAAAAGACACTATTCTCTTTATACTCAGGCAGAAGCAATTATTGATTTTATATTGGCTCATGGCAGTAAATGTGTTATTCTCTTCACTTGCAGACAACTTTTAGATCAAACCATGAAGGATTCTTTATGTTTTATCCAATCATGTCCTAATTTTGTTTCAAATGAATCCAGGTGTTATCAGCGTTTTATAGGAATGTGCATAAGTTTTCATCCTCACTAAATGACACAAGAATTACTAGTTCATTAAACTCATTAAAGTCAGCCCCATATGCCAGCCAAATGATGCATCGATGCAATGGCCCACCACTTACCAGGGCTGTAGCTTCAAATAAAGGCTACTACCATATTACCATATTGCTCTACTACATGGATATAAACCAATACAGTGGACAAATGACCTCTCGCGATGTGGAGCAGTTGGCAACATTTTGGTGAAGAAACCAGAGAAGTCTTTAGTGAAGCCGTTAACTGGCATGGGCCAACATCAATGCACTTGTTTATAGGACTGGGTTCAGAAAATCAATTCTCCAATTCAGATTGATTCTTTTTAATAAAAATCCAATATCAATCCATAAAATCCAAAGATGGATCTTTTAATAAATGCCTTTCTCCTCTCCTGGCGGCTCCTCGCGCTGCCTGTCTCAGACTTACGTCACTCATGCAGCCTGAAAGTTGACCTGCACTCGCTTCTAAAAGCGTTTAGACTCTGATTCAAAGTTTAAATCTCACGCCCAATCCGTTTGGCGGAGAGCACTTAAACTGCTGCTGCTACAGACCTGGTACACTCACACACAATAGTGATCGTCTGGGGTACTACATTCAAGAGGAGCAAACCTCGACTGGTTTGTGAAACCCCCGGTTACGCCGCTCCGTACAGTGCGCTTTATTTTACGACCTCCTATTCTTCCGTTTCACAGCCTCGCAAATTATGCACGACCCCACCTTTTACAGCAGGGAACTGACGGAGCGCTCAGTCATTTAGAACGATATGAGTGACAAACCCACATCTCAACTAGATTTTCTATAAAGTTAGCATTATATAACATTCAGAACAATAGACAATGTACATTATATGATAGATAACGCGGTGCATATTTCTTTTATAAGCACTGTGGATTCTGTCTTTTTCTTCGAGCTCAAAGCTGTTTTTTCACCATCATGTCTCGTCTGGACTTTTTTCTTGAAAAGCTTGTAAAACATCAACCCTGTGGTGCACAGTCAAGCTCTATACATCTTTTTTTTTCAGGACAACCTGGGCTTTAAGAATATATTTTCTTTGCACAGACTTGTTCTCCCAAGTGAAGTGAAGCAACTGATCAACTACAACCCACAATGCAGTGCATCTAAACATTGCTCTCAACAAATATTCCGCTACCCACCGAAGAAAGCCAAAGTACATGATCAAATATGGATTAAAAATGGACAAAAAGACGCGTATTATCGGATCTAACGCCATGGATTTAATCTTTAAAGACACAGAAAAGTCAAAGGAAGTTCCGGGCTTGCTAGAACAGCGTCCTTGAGGGCTACGGAGTGATCGAGGGTAGCAAACAAACGGCAAAATGGTCAGCTTTCAGTGGTAATCGACGTATAGTTAAAAAGTTATTAATGTTTTTCCAAACTGTGTCACGTCTTGTTGTATACGACAACCCTGTCTTCAGAGGCCCCGGGAAGTCAGTCAAGTTCTGGGCTCACTAGAAAATGTTCTGTAAGAGCTACAAATGCATGAAGAACATATATGGAAAGGCACAACACAGACCTTTCACAGGAAAAAAACAAGTTAGTGCCTATGACTTACAGTTCAAAAGTTACCAAGCCATTTACAAAGGGGTGTGCCTGTGGCAAGGATCCCGTGCCGCTGGAGCTCTAAGGGTTAAAGAGCATAGGTGTCTGTCTGTAGTACACCGCTCACAGACAGCAGAAAGACAGATAAACATTAAAGCACCACACTGTATGCACTATATCTGAAAATGTGACCGTTACGACTACTACCACACTATAAGCCTCAGTGTGATTAGACATTATGGACTTAATCAAACTTAGTTAAAAAATAATTTATCAAATTGACTTATTTTTATTTTTATTCATTTACAAACAAGTATTTCAACTTGGACTTGCAATAAGTGACTTATCTCTGTAAAAACAAACATGGTGGAGCCTGGCAGCTCTGCTCCACTGAAGGAACTTCCAAACTTGACTGCATTTTAGATTTAAACACTACAAATTCAGAGGCAAACTGGACAAAAAAGACCATATCCAGGATGGGCCACATGCAGGTAAAAAAGTGATGTAAATACTACTAGTTTAGGGTCAATTTTTGATGCAACCCCTGAAAATTTTAATTATGTGCCTAGTTTGAACATTGTACTATTTCCAACTTAATTTCTCTGAGAATCTCTCAAATGTAGAAGCAACATAGAATTTTTACTTCATGTTTCTGGGTTGTCCATCCATCTGTGAATCCTCAGCGTTCTTATGAAAGCAATACCTCAAGAACACTGAGGTATTTTACCCCAAACTTTGTACATACGACTACTCTGATTCAAGGATGAGCGGGCCTTCTGTTCACCCCTTGCTTATAACCTTTCAGCAAATAACACCACCACAGAAACCTCTTCTGTTGTTCTTCCTGAGCTACAACTGTGCTTTCACTGTCAGGCACTCGTATACCATACAGTGGCATAAAACCACTAGGTAGTATTTCTAGCTATGTTTTAAATATTATCTAACGTAACTCTCTACTAATAGGAACTTAGCAGTTAAAGCGTGGCTCATTCCACATTGTGCTGAGTGATGTGGAGGTGAATTACTGGGTGTGATGCTGACCACCATTAGTGATGACTGTGAGTGTGAAACTCAAAGGGCAAGTGTAAAGTGAGTTCCTGATGATTACATATTTGACACCTCATATCAAAACATAAAGTACGTAATGGTTTCCCTTGAAACAAACGTGCCAAAATCCACTGACAACTCCCTGTGTTTACAGAGCAAATCTCCTCTCTGCTGATCTGTTCTCTGTCTGGTTACCGCTCAGAGACCCAGAGACATCTGACACGGCCCAAGCCGTCCACTGAGAGGTGACAGTTGGGTGTGTGTACTCAGCCACAGACAAAACAACACTTTGGCAGACACAGCAAACTCACGGCTCATTTTCACATACAATGAGAGCTCAAACCTGTGAGGCCTGAAGGCCACTTATGTCAGTGAAGGCTTTCGCAGACAGACTTTGAAATCATGGCCATTGTCAGGGTGAATGGCGAAAGTCTTCAAGGGCCAAGTCTCACCACAAGACCAGTTTTTCAAAGTGAGGACAGCTGCTTTATGATGTGGGTTTGATACGGGGGGAAAAGTCCCTTTAAACTTCTCTACTGAAAAAAAAACCAAATAATGGCATGGTAGTAGGGCTGCTCCATGATGGCAAAAATCAAAATTGTGATTATTTTAATAGTAAAGAAATCAAGATAATTAAACAAGATTATTCATTGATTTTTACAAGATCTGCATCCCATGCATTTATTGAACTTTCACACTCTTAACACTTCAAAAACCAAAGAATAAATGAAAATAAGCCTTAAAAATAAATATATAAAATATATGTTAATCAGTGAATTAAACAAAAATACTTTCATGGCCAAAATACAATAGCAAACACTAAAAAAACATTTCCCACATAGCAAAAGCCATGGACAAAAGAAGTGTAACATAGCGTGTGGCACAGTAATCGTGATGTTGTGTGAGTCGATAAAATCGATAAAAATCAATAATTAAAAGTGTCGCCGTTGAATTTTTGTATCGATTTGTGTTGCGCGATTATGGCGTCACTTGGCGTGGCGAAGAGCTGTTGACGTCACACACAGACGGCTGATAAACTTTACTTTTGCTTAGTTTAGCACTTCTCTGATTATATTCTGATGATTAGCGGAAAAATTTAGTAGATATATTCATCATCAACCATGTCTCATGATGGAGATGAGACACTAGCGATCTAAAAATAGCTTGTTGTCTTAAAAACTGCGGCTGAACTTTAGTTTGTTTTTGTTGCGATAAGAGACTGGATGAAAATAGCAATAGACTGTTGGATGTCCATGTAATTCCTGATATTTGTCTCACTTTGCGTCCTAAATGTCCGCTAAAACAGGAGAGAGGAAGGAGCAGCCTGAGCTGCAGTCACAGGGCGAGAAGAGCAGTTGTGCGTGTGTGTCTGTGTGTGTAACAGAGAGGAAAGAGAGTTTGTGTGTCCATCCGTGAGTGCAGGTCAGTCCGACAACAAGCATGAACGAACTAACATTAGCTTGTTGAATAAGTGAGTGACAAATTTTTATAAGTTATCATTATATCAATAACTTTAAGAGGCTGAGGCTTACCTGTGGATTCTCTGGGATAAAATATTTGCAAGAGGATGTAATAAAAGCAGAATCCCACTATAGGAGTCTTTTATTCCAATCATATCCCCAGGCTGTTCTCATTAGTATGGTCTTATGTGTTTGTAAGTAGGGAGGCAAGGTAAAAACATTAAAAAAGATCCATTTTTTTAAATCTATTTTTTTTGTGTGTGTGTTTATTCTGTGACATGTTCAAGTTATTTAATTTAACAAAACAAAACCAAAAAAAAAAGTAGTTTTCCTTTAGTTTTAAGAATATAGACATTTAAACCGAGAAGATCCACTGTTAGCAATCCAAGGCAGCGAGTAACCTGTCAGCTCAAGAGAAGCGAGTGCATACGTCTTTTTGTCTTGTCGCTCTGCATGGCCCGTCATGATTGTGACAGAACGTTCCTCCAATAAACTTCATACAAACACATTTTATTCTAAATGCAACGACAAGCAGTGGAAGTAGACTGTACCAAATAAACGCCACGTTAAAACCCCCCTTTTCATTTCAGGAAAGATGACTTGAAGGTCACAGACTATTTTTGGTGGCCATCACACCATGGTTAAATGTGGTTGGAATTGTTTCCCCTTCCTTCTCAATGATATGTATACACTTAAGCACTATGGACGTCAGTGTTTTCTGAGCTGCTTGTAACAACAGAGAGACTGCACGCTGAATTTTCATGAGTACAGCCTCGGTCTATATTCCTAAATGTGATTGATCCTCTGTGTACTCTGGCAACAGGTCGAGTTCAGTAGCGGTTGTAAATGGTTAGTTTAAAATCTGTAAGTTATGGAGGGGCACACTTGTGTGCTTTGTGTTTTTCTTTGGGTCAAGGTGGAGCCCCTGTGTAATTGGTGGACTGTCTATCACCCTTAACCTCAAAAAATTTAATTGATTTTAGGGGAGACAGTAATAGGACTCTGTGGATCACACAGACTGTATAGAACTTGTCATGAAATACAGCCTTGTGGAGACGATCATTTATGATCCTATTTCAGGGGAAGGTCCCCATCTACTGTTGTGGAACATTCACATCAGACTTCCACATTGTTTTTTGTGCAACCCAACACTTTGTTAGGCTTAAACTTGAATCTTAGAGGTTTTCTAATGTTGTACTATGTCGGTCTCTCTGGAATACATCTAAAAATGACAGGCATAAATTTTAGTGAGTTCAGATTTTATGGCAAAGTCTGTTCTACTAGAAGGAAGGAGAGATTCACAAGGGGATTTTTTTTACTGTAAAGTAAAAAAAACATTGGTCTAATGTTGGCTGTTTCTGTCATTGTAATGTAAAGTGGTGACAGTTGTCCATGGAAAATATACTGTTAAAACTCAGTGCCTGTGCAAGTGTTGTGCTGTATGTGTCTGCCATCTATTGGACTCCTATGAAACACCACTTTGCAAGTTATTTTAAAAGCAACAGACTTCAACACTTTAACACAGGTGAATGTGTGCTAATCATGGGAGACATTAATGGTGAATGTTTCCTGTTATGGAGCATCAGACAGCATGCAAACTAATCATCTTGAGAGGAAAGTAAGTGTCACCTTATCATACTTAGAAATCAAGTCAATTCATCATCTATGTGCAAATGAAATGCACTGCAAATATGAGTATCTCAGGCAGACGAAAGCAAAACCACAGTTAAGTTGGTATTACCCATCTACAAAGAAACATTTCTGTGTTTATGGTAATGAGAAACAGTGGTTTGTAAAATAGAGGAAAAAAAATAAATACCCCCAAATTTATTAAAAGAACTCACTTATATCCTATAACATGTGTTGCGGTGGGAGCTGGGGTAGGACGCCAGGAAAAAGAGGGAGTGGGTGAGTGCAGGAGTCGGCCGAGCACGTGCCTCCTGAGGTCCTCTGGTCTCTGTCTGGATCAGTCTGCCTCACCAAACCCCTGGGCTAGACTCTCATCAGACCCATACCCCATCTACTCTGGGCCAGACACCGCTATGACCACTTGTATTGAGAGGCCTGACCACTATTGTGCCACAGCAGAGTACACAAACAAACAGTGCAGACACAACCAGGTCCGCTCCCCTGCCATTACGTCGACTCATCAAGCCCACTCGGCTTAGTCATAGAATCGGCTTCCAGAGCGAGCTGCTCCTTTTTGGCTTTCAGATGGAGGATCTGGCAGAAGACATTTGCTCATCTGTCCCCACACATGTATGTGGTTTGGTAACGCTGCTAAGGACTGCTGCCCCAGCTTTTCTTACTGTCCAGATTCAAAGAAAGCCAGCCCTCCTCTGCGTAACGTCCTCCCACACTGCCAGCCTGGTGCACCTATTCAGCTTATATGTCCTTAAAAGTTATTTTCTATCAGTCCTGGTATGGTTTAATGAGGAGAAAACACATAAGCATTGTTTTATATTACATTAAATACACTACATTACATACACTACATTTTTGTTCCACAAATAGTATTTCCAACAGCATTATAAATTATTGATGAAATAAAACAGATTTTGTTTACAATCCCATATGCTGTGTAAAGTGTAAATTAAATCAGACTGTAATCTCATTAGCCTGTATCTTTACAAAAAAGTACACAAACAACAAATCTGATGTTTAAACAGATATTTTACCATTTTTACTCTTTTTTAATTTGATGACAGCCACATATTAAAAAAAAAATGGTAGGGACAGAGCGATGTTTCCTATTGTGTAGCATCACCTCTTCTTTTAACAACAGCCTGTAAATGTCCTGGAGGTAAGCAGACTAGCTGCTGGAGTTTTGAGAGAGGAATGTTGTTCCATTCTTGTCTAATGTTGGATTCTAGCTGCTCAACAGTCCAGAGTCTTCTTTGCTTTTTTTAATTTCTGTTTTATTTTATGATGCGTCAAATGTTTCCCACTGGTGAAAAATCTGGACTGCAGGCAGGTCAGTTCAGCTGTATATGTGGTTTAACATTGTCTTGCTGAAATATGCAAGGCCTTCCCTGAAAGACACATTGTCTGGATGGGAGCATATGTTGCTCTGAAAACTCTATCTCCTTTTCAGCTTTGATTGTACCATCAGAGATGTAGGCTTTTGAACTGTACGCTTTAAACAAGCTGGATGTTGCTCTCCTCTTTAGTCTGCAGGACGAAGCATCTGTGGTTTCCAAACTAATTTAAAAGTTTGATTCATTTGACCACAGAACATTTTTCCATTTTGCCTCAATTCATTTTAAATTGGTCAAGCATTTCCTGGACTATGTTTACATATAGCTTCTTCTTTGCATGATGAAGCTTTAACGTGTATTTGTGCATGGCACAGCAAACTGTGGTAACAGACAATGATTTCTTGAATTGTTCCTGCCCATGCGCTGATTTCCAATAGAGAATCATGCCTGTTTTAAATGCAGTGCTGCCTGAGGGCCCAAAGACTCCGAGCATCCAATACTGACCTTTGCCCTTGTGCACAGAGATTTCTCCAGATTCAATTTTTCTCAGTTTGGTGAACCTCTGCCCATCTTTCCATCTGAGAGATTCTGCATCTCTAAAATGCTCCTTTTATACCCAGTTATGTTACTGACTTGTTGCCAATTCACAGAATTAGCTGCAAAATGCCCTTCCAGCTGTTTTTTATTGATACCACTTACTTTATCAGCCTTTTGCTGCCCTGTCCCTACTTTTCAGAGATGTGTTGCTGCCATCAAATTCAAAATCAGCTAATATTTTGATGAATGGTAAATGGTATGAATGGTAAATTTCTCTGATTCAACATCTGAGGTGTTGTTTGTGTACTATTGTGAATAAATATGGGCTTGTGAGATTTACAAATCACTGCATTCTTTTTATTTACATTCTACACTGTGTCCCAGTTTTTTTGGGAATTTGGGTTGTAGAACAGGGTTTTTTAACTAGTACAAAAACAAGTCCAGCCTTTTGCCTTCTTATAAATACTTTTAGCTCTTTCTTGAAATGATGACTTTTTTCCCCTCTCAAGATTGATTAAAATCAACACTTTCTTAAATTAAAAGCATAAAAATCGAAAGATATGTAAATGTATCAAGTTTCTGGCAGGATTGTGTTTATTTCCTAAGTGAATTAGTTCCTCCTCTTTCTGGAAATGCTCAATTAGGTTTTCCTCTGTCAAAATATATAAATAAGGACCTTGTTCATTTTCTTACAAGATTAAAATTGAAAGATAGGTAATGTATCAGGTTTTGAGAAGGATTGTTTTCATTTCCTAAATGAATTAGTTCCTTGTGGATTGGAAAAAATATATTTGACCTATTCCCCAAACCAGGCCATTTATAGTTGTTTTTATTATCACATAATTTAGGTTACTTCCTTTTAAATTAGAATAAAGTAAGTAAATCGCATTAGAAACCTTGGAAAACATAACGCTATAAAACTTTGGCTTAAAGTGTGTGGTTTAAGGGCTCTTGAGTTAACACACTCACACACATACATCCAAGCGCACACACAAAGCATTTCTTCTCTCTTTTCATGTCGACCACAGGGATGACCTGCTGGCCTCTATTTCCGCTGAAGAGGATATCCCCCTTCAGAAGAGCCTTAAAATCCATCACAGCAGACAACTTGAAATCCTGATGTATGCACCTCCTCCTCCATTGTCTTTGAAGAACTGGGAGGCTTTGGCTTTGCCTGGGCACAGTGATGATTAGAGTCTCGTAGTTAAGGCCTTTACTGACATGTGTTCAGCTCACTTTCTGTCTGATGTCCCCCCTCCTGTTTGAAGGAGAGAGGAGTTCTGGTTCACTGATAAATGTAATTAGGAATGCGGTTGCTGCTATCCATGCCCATGGTGTTAACCACTGCTGCCACCTTGCCCCCCCCTTTCTTTAATCGTTCTACCGAAGAGGATTTCCTGAAAATCCTTCCTCCCCAACTCTCAAAGAGACAAAAAGACCATGAATGAAAGCCACAGTGAACATGCACGCAGACTATCTTGAGTAAAAGCTTATGTGCATCCTAACTCAGTGGAGGGCATTCTGAGGACAGGCTGTTAAAATACGCCTTAACTGTCCCTCTAAAGATATGACTGGGAGCAAAATAAATAATGTTCTAAATGTTACTATGGAAAACTGACCGCAATGAACAAAGTCAACAGGCTGAGATACTTCTATTTGCATATCTCTGTTTGTTGGCTAATATTGACATGTTGGAATTACTGTAATCAGGTTTCCTAATGCTGGGTTATATGACTGTGACCAGGGTTCACAGATTAATTAGGTAAAGAAAAAAGATAAAACTCTTATTTAACTTTAGGAACATCAAAATTTAGGTAGACATTTACGTAAAACTTCTATGAACAAAAAATATTCTCTCTTTTCATATTTTAAAGGCACTACTTGGTTTTCCCTTAGTGAAGAGCAGGGATATAGTGGTAAGTCAGGTTAAGGTACCTATCACTACTCTATAATGTTTTTCTTTTTTAATAGAGAAATGAGATGGAGGCAGTTTATGAATGACAGTAAATGCAAAATATTCCTTTTCCTTGTTTTCTTTGTAAATGCAAGTAACAATTTAAAATTTTAGGTGCTGATAGTGCCCCCTGCTGGATAAAAATTACAGTGCAATAGGGATGCACGATATTGAGTTTTTATTGATATCCAATATGCCGATATTTTAAAACTCATTTTGGCCGATTTTGATATTTAATAAAAAAAAATGTTACTGTAAAAACATCAATTCCATCCTGTACAACAAATATATATTTTTTAATATTGGTAGTATTTTTTTAGAAACTGACAAAACATTTGATTTTTATCAGAAATGAAGGATGTATTGTTTGAAAACTTACAGCTATGTCTCTGGGTTACATGTGCATTACATGTTACATGTATTTTTAACAGTACAGCCAAAGTCATCTGCATCTTTGAGGGCAATAAAAAGCAGCAAAATTAACCTGCTGACACTGAGCTCCACAGTGCAAAAAAGAAATAGCTTATAAATTTACACTGGATCTTCTGACTGGGTCTCCTTGTGGTCCCTAGGGTTCGTTTAAAAACTAAAGGTGATCGTGCTTTTCAATGTGTGGCACCAACTCTTTGGAAGTCTCTTCCGCCTCAGTTACACTCAGCTGCTTCTGCAGATACGGTGAAAAAGGAGCTTAATACTCATCTTTTTAGATTGGCTTTTGAACATCTGATTCTGTCAGGGGCGTAGGAAAACTCAAAAGGGAGGACTCAAATGCAGATTCAAAAAAGTAACTGATTTAATCAAACAAACAAAAGTACTTACTACAAATCCAAAATCCAAGAAACAAACAAAATCCAAGGAGGCACGAGGGAAGCACGAGGAGTACAGGCACGGTGAAGACATCAAATGAACCGACACAGACACAGGGAGACACAGAGAATAAATACACTGGGAGTGATTGCACTATGGGAGACAGGTGTGGATAATGAGACACAGGTGAAACTGGTGAGGATAATCAAAGCGGAGGGAAACTCAGGCAGGAAGCAAAACTGGAATCACACACAAAGGAAGGCAACTACAAAGTAATACAGGAAACATGGAACCTAACACAAGAAGCACACGAGGACTGAATGACAAAACTAAACACTAGAAGCTGAACAAAGGAAACACAGGAGGATACAAAGAACCAAACACAAGGAGGGAAACTCAAACACACATAGAAAAACTGAACATGAAACACAATTCTAAACATGGAATAACTAAACAAGAAGCACGGGGAATAAACTATACAAGAAAAACAATGAATAAAACTAAATAAGAAGCACAGGACGTAACTAAACATGAAACAGGGAATATAAAACATGAAATACAGAGAATACTAAACATGAAACACAAGGAGTAAAACTAGACATGAAACAAGGAATGAACTAGACAGAAAACACAGGGAATAAACTAAACATGGAACACAGGGAATTACTTAATACAATAAAAAACTAGAAACATGGAAATCAGCACAAAATACACAGAAACTCAAAGACTAAAGAAAACATCAAGGAAAACTGAACTAAACACTAGAAACATGAAATACAGCACAAAATACATAGAAACACAAGGGCTACAGATAACATCAAAGAAACTAACTAAACACAGAATCATGACAGATTCACTGATTTGGTTATTTTTCCATGTTACATATTTTAATGCCTTGTTGTTGTTGATTTGTTGTTTTTTATTATTACTGTTGTGAACCACTTTGTGACCTTGTTCTGTGAAAGGTGCTATACAAATTATTTACTTACATTATTGCCAAATCTATTGAAATTATGCACATGTGTGTGGAATTTTAAGTGTATTTGTTTCATCTCAACAAGGGATTTACCATCATAACCCTTCAAAAACACTTACTGGTGATAATAGACCTTGATGCAGCACAAAGGGGAGGTGAAAAGCACTTGTGAAGACAATAACATTAAGTGTAAGAAAAAACAGACTAAAGGATCCATGTAATGTAAATCCCAACTTCATTTATATATAAACTATTGAGTAATGAGAATGTACATATTTTGTTAGCTTGAATGGATATTGCCATTAACAAGCTAGTTTTGTATCACACTAGCTTTGAAATATGAAACAATATATATTGTCAATATCCTGATATGCAAGATTGAGTGTTTCATATATTCACATCATGGGATATAATGTAAGCCACATCCATATGGACTACAGTCCATATTCAGTGTTTAGGGAGGGCAGGGAGAGCAGAACCTTTTCAACAAATCCCAGAGGATTACTGGACTAACATTCAGTTTGTTACATCCATTACAAACATATATAAGACAGGCATGCACAGCCCCAAGAGAAAATCAACAGAACACGTGTGGTTTGGCTGCAATTGTTGTTCACTATCAGTGGAGCAGGTTGGTAAAAAACATCTATACCAATAAAAGCTTTCAGTGCACCTGTCTGCTCTTCATTAAATAAGGAAATCTTGTAAAGTTATAATAAAACTGGGACTATAACTATATCCAAGCTAGTCACTTCACCAGCTGCCATTGCTTACTGACTTGCACTAAAACTAACCCTGGCCGGTAGCTCCCACCTCATTCTCCTCAAATGACGTTAACTGGTCCATTCTGATCGGGAGCACACCTTTCAGCTTGAAGCTTTGCAATAAGGATCTGCCTGATGGCAGACATGAAATCTTTTTGGCTTTGCTATCAAGTAAATCAGATCACTTATTAAGTTAAAAGATGCTACTTGGTTCCTTAGCACCTTTACTCTTCTTCTAGATGATGGTTAAGTTTTGCATTAAGATGCAGTGCAGTCACCAGCTACTCACAAGACGATGGCTCAGCGATGGCCCAATGTGCAACTTTGGCCACTGAGAGGGCCACATTGTTGTAATTCTTAGTGCCAGAGGGCCAAATTGTTACGAACTGTGTGATACTCTAATTTTAACATTTACAATACTAAATATAACAAATGGAACGGATATGATATGCTGCTATGTTTTTTATGTACTTTTATTTATTCTGTACTTTTATGTAATCTGCTGTACAGCACTTTGGTCAACTGTGGTTGTTTTTAAAGTGCTTAAAAAATAAAGTTGGATTGGATTGTTGGATTGGAGATATATTGCTTTCATTGCGCAAATTCAAATGGCAATGCTTAATTCAATTAGCTTAACATAGAATTTAAGGCAATATAAAGTGTTTTAAGAGCAATGATTTAGTTTATCTTTGTATGTTTTCCAAATAATTATATATAAGAATCACCCCCCCCCAACCTTTCAGAAAATGTGTGCTAAAACAAGCTCAGATTTTCCCTCCATGATGTCATGTGGGGAGGTAGCACTGCCCCAAGAATTGGTTGGCCCTCCCCGCTTGAAAGAAAGTTCCGCCCTCCTCTCCTGATCCTCCTGATCAGGAGAGCCACATTCATTAGACCATGACTTTGTAGACATGCTCTTTTCTGACACTTTTCGTCAGCTTGAAAACTGTGGCCTTCTTAATAATATGGCACGTCTTTCTTAAGTATTTTTCCTTTTATTGGCCTCACCTGGAAAACGAATTATCACAGGTGTCTGAGATTGATTTCAGAGCCCTGAGACACAATACCATCCAATTACATACCATTCTATTTTATCAATTTAATAGCAACCATAGATTAATTGAAAATATGTATTTTGGTTATAGCTGAACCAATCTAATTATTTCAGTGATAAAATCATTGGTGTCATGTGTAAAATCAATTAACCCTGACAGGTGGAAAAAATAATTTGAAGAAAATTAACACTTTCAATGGAAATGAAAAAACAGAAGTTCAGTAAATAAAATAGTGTTTATTCCATAGAAAAAAATAGCTCATCTAATGCATACAGTGAGAAAGGAAAAGTGAATGGTACAAAACAAAGGCTTATGATGTCAAAAAAGAATATTAAAGAAATATATCATCATATCCTTTCTAAATGCATGCACTTTCTGTTTAAATACGCTCTGGAAGCCTCAATTTATTATGAAATAAAGCCTCCCCATATTCAGCTCCATTATTCCAGATGCAACATTGGACTTCACATCTGGCTGAGCTTGTCAAAAACAACCCAACCTCTCATCAAAAGCAGTTTGCAGCCTTTCATCTCAAAAACTGTCAGAAGTAATCAAGCATACCATTGAATCCTGGACACTGATCTATGCATTGATATTATCAAACCAATGTGGACAGTGCTGACAGCATACATCCTTTAATACATGTGGTACAATTTAGGATCTTCTTTTCAGAACCAAAACTCAGAGACAAAAACATGAACGTTGATGATGTTCTGGCCAGAGTCCCCCTGGGTTGTCAGGTTGCGCATGGACAGTTTGAGTACAGTAGAAACTGGACCAATCAGAGGCTTCACCTGGCGAACAACACCTGCAGGAGAAAAATAAAGAGAGAGATGATATCAGGAAAGACTGCATGACTGAGTACTACGGTACTTTTACTGTAAGATCTTAAAGAAAAAAGAAGAGGATACAGAATACAGAAACATTTTTGAATGTTTTCTAGTTTCACTGAACATATGTCAATGACAGTCTATACATTTTCAATGAACACAAACTTTCTTTGTGCTTATGAATTTAAATTTTATTATGTTGATTTTTTTCTTAGTTTCCCAAGCAATCCAGATAGTTTTGGTTTTAGTGCTGATAGTTTCAAATGAAAAATTGTCTGCCATCCCAATACAGTTGAAGCCAATAAAATTGTGTTTGTGGTGTTGAACTCAATGAAAAAATACTTTTGTCTTCAAAGTTTCTTTTCAGAAACAATATTCTTGTCTCAGGCTGTGTTAACCAGACATATTTCAGATGCATTCCTTAATAGTGTGTTTCATACATGGCTGACAAATCATTAAACTTTATTTATTTCAGTTTATTCAATACAGCTGTCTTTATTGGTTGCATACCAACTCACACGTAGCACTATTTGACCAAAGTGTATTTTTCCACTTTAAGAACATCTACATTTAAGTTTGCAAAAACTCTTCTGAGTCTAAAGCAGTTGTAATCTTCAATCCAAAATGAAAATAACATGAAATTTAAGATGCTTAGATACTGATGTGCTTCTTTGGCAAGACAGTGCAGACATATTATGATGCAGAGTAATCATCTGCATAAAAGAAGGCCAAAATATTTAGCAGTTTTCACTGAGACTATTTCTTTAGTAAAAATAGGTCCAAATTTATAAAGATCCAAACACCCGAGGATTTTAACTTTTTAAAAAGCTTACTCCCTAAGTGTAAGCTGGGATTTTAAGGGTCCAAAAAAAAAAAAGATTCAAATTAGTCTGACATACACTATATGAACAAAAGTGGCCAAACCTGTTAATTATTGGATTCAGGTGTTTCAATCAGACCAGTTGCCACAAGTGTATAAAATCAAGCACCTAGCCATGCAGTCTCTGTTTGCAAACATTTGTGATACAAAATATAAAATTCTGAAAAGCTTATGGACTTCAAGCATGTGCTGTGATAGGATGCTACCTTTGCAATGTCACTTAGTGAAATTTCATCCCTGCTGTATATTGCACAGTCACCTGCAAGTGATTTTATCAGAAAGTGGAAACATTCAGGAACAACAGCCACTCAGCCACAAATCTGAAGGCCATGAAAAATCCACAAACGGAGTCAACGACTGCGATGGCACATGACGCATTAAAGTCGCCAATGCTCTGCTGATTACAAAGCTGAAGATTTTTAAACTTCCACTGGCATTAATAATGTAATGGATAATTAATAGATTGGGTTTCCAAGTGTTGGGGAGGAGAGCATGCTAAAGTATACAAAAGTTATCTTTTTTGTTGGAAATGTCCCAATAAAAACACACTGCTCTCTGGATCTTCAATCTCTGAACTTGAATTAAAATACTATGGCTCATTTCCTTTAAAAGATAAAAACTTAAAATAAATATAAAAGTAGTCTCTGGATCTTACATCTCTGGATGTATAGAATAAATTGAACTCTTGTATTAAATTAATAGCACTTCGTCCTTTTTTTCTCATTTTGTGAGAAATGAAACTACACTTTTGATCGCTTTGGCCTCTTTATGTGACTAACTCCCTCATTTTACTTCCTCAACTTCTCTGTTCTTGGGTTAGGGTTGCTGACTACCTCTCACAAGTCTGTGTTTTCAAGGCTTATGGAAGTAAGGCATTGAAAAGGGAATCATTAAGATTAAATGTAAATGATGTCAAGGATGACATTCCTATCAGCCTCCCTGGGAAAGTTTATTCTAGGGTGCTGGACAGGGGGCTCTTGCTGATTGGCAAACCTTAGATACAGGAGGATCAGTGCGGATTCCTTCCTGGCCAGGGGACAGAGGACCAGCTCTTTACTCCTTCACACAAGGATTTCTTGAGGGAGCATGGTGGTTTGCTCATACAGTCTACATGTGTTTTGTGGAATTGGAGAAGGCTTACGCTCATGTCCCTTAGGGGTCTTGTGGAAGGGTACTGCGTGGCTGCTGCGGCGAGCCATCAGGTCCCTGAATAACCAAAGTGAAAGTGGTGTCTGAATTCCCAGCACAAAGTGGGACACGTTCCTGATGAGCATCGACCTCTGCCAGGGCTGCCCCTTGTCACTGATTCTGTTTGTAATTCTCATGCACAGGATGCACAGGAGGGTTTCTGGTTTGAGGACCTCAGAATTCCATATCTGCTTTTTGCAGATGATGTGGCTCTGTTGGTTTCTTTAGCTGGGGACCTCCAGCAGACACTGGGACAGTTGACAGCTAAGTGAAAAGCTGTCTGGATGAGAGTCAGCATCTCCAAGTCCAAGGCCACGGTTCTCTGCCAGAAAACGATGGATTGCTCTCTTTGGGTGGGGAATGAGCCTCTGCCTCAGGTGAAAGAGTTCAAGTATCTCAGGGTCTTGTTGGCTGGTAACAGTAAAAGGGAGTGTGAGACTGTCAGGTGGATTGGGGCAGCATCAACAGTACTGCAAGCATTTTGCCAGACCATTGTGGTGAAGAGGTAGCTGACAAGTTACCGGTCGATCTGATGAGGATGCCTCCTGGACGGCTCTCTTTTTGAAGTCTTCCTGGCACATCTGGGAATAGACCTTGGGGAGGCCCCAGAATGGGCTGGAAGGATTTTATATCCTATCTTGTCTGGGAACGTCTTGGAATCTCCCAGAAGAAGCTGGAAAGTGGGTGGATGGATGGATGGATGGATGGATGGATGGATGGATGGATGGAACATTTGAAAGAACAAAGTTGTTGAAACCTTATTTAAAGCGATGACTTGTGATGGCTAGGCTTTCTATAACAATCTGACTTTTTTGTCTCTTTTTGTTCCAAACTTCGATAATATTCATAACCTTCATGATGCTAAATCAGATGTTAGAATAAACAAACAGCATCAGAGAATTACTAGATACCCATGGAATTCATTGCTCTTTTAAAGTGAACAGGACATTACAGGGAGGAAAAATTGTGTTCATACTGGCTGACAGCGGTCCTTTTCTCTGCACAAAGCTGGTGACGTTTCAGCTCTGGCCTGTTTGAAAAGCCATCGCCAGGGTTCACTGAGGCTGAAAAATCTTTGCACTGTCCTCCTATCACACCTTTAACTGGTCTGATTTTCCCCAGAAAGTCCTCTGGTTTCTCTTAATCATCAATGAGTCAGTGATGTGTTGAAGGTTTTTTGTATGGTGACTCAACATGGATTAAAATGACAACAAATCACTGCCTCCCATCTGTCTGAACGATGACACTCCTCTCCATGGTACTTCTAACAAAGCAGTAAAACCCATTTGGTTGTTGTTCACCACAGGACAAATGATGATCCTTTATGCGCCATCCGCTGCGTCCTTTGGGACCCTGGCATTGTGTGATTGAAGCTCCCCTCCACCCACTCATTCTCTTCCTTCTCTTCCTCCCCTCTCTTCCCTTCCTGAGGGGGGCCTGGTGTTTGTGGCACCATCACTACGGCCCACAAGGGTAAATGAGTCCCATGTGTTCGATGGAGGGGAGCAGTCGCAGTCACGCGATTCAGCCATGGAGGCATTCCTCCAGGAATCCATCTTTAACTCGAGGAGTGGAGAGCAATGGGAGCTCAAAGTCTCTTTTTCTGTCACTTTCCTTCACTCTCCCATCCCTCTAAAAGTCGGATCTGCGGGCTTCACAGATTCCAGCAGATTCTGGCGATAAGAGCTTAGAGGAGTGTGGAATGGGGCCCATTTCTACCAGGGTTGCCCCCTTGTTTTGGTGTTTTGGTACTCTGTTGCATAGTGACTCTTCATGGAGGGGAGTAGGACTGAGATTTTACTGTTTCCGAAGCGTCAGCAGCATCAGAAGAAGCTGACCTTTGCCTCAACCCGACAACAGCATTATATGAGAATCATCAACATGGAAAAAGAGATTAAATTTTGAGCCTCACAATTATTTGCAGACATACCCCAATTGAGATGGCACGCAACTGACAAAAAATGACCGATGAAGACTTGAAATGGGTTCAGAAGGTTCATGATTGTTCGTGTGCTCAATCTAAAAAAAATTCATGACAAGCTTCAGCGTTGGGTTGAGCAAGCACACAGTGAGGATGAGTAAGATATCATTACAAGCACAATATGGACCACCACAAAGACAGATGAGCTTCAGTCCACATTAAGGCTGTTATTTTAATGGCAGGAAGCAATGACTGCTTCCAATGAGGGCCAAACACTTTATAATGAGTATGAAGAGGGCAAAATTTTCCACTGAAATTCGAATGACTGTGTCACTGACAAGAAGTGTTACAATATAACCGCATTAAAAAATAATGATGAAAATTTAGGAACACTTTAAGCTTAATTGCAATAGCTGGAATGTGTCTGAGGCCAATTAGTGTTTAGTAAATTTGTTTGTGGTCAAATTAGCACAAGCTGAGGAAAATTCTACTCTCTAAGGGACAAAAGTTCTGTTAATGCAGCCGATTGCGCCTCCAAAACGCTTACATTTCATTCATGCCTACTCTTTTTTTGGAGGCATAACGTGTTTGTTCATTTGTTTTCATTTTTATACAACGACCTAAGTCACAGATCATGGGTTTGAGCCCAGGTCTAATGAGTGCCTACAGCCGCACCGAAGGAGATTGCCTCAGGTGTAAATTGGAACCAAATTGTTCAAGCTTGTCAGCGTGCAGTGTTGAAACCAAGTGCCAACGTTAATGCATCCATCCATCTTCTTCTGCTTATCCCAGGTTGGGCTGCAGTGGCAGCAACGATGTAAGTCCATCTAGACATTCATCTCCACAGCAATGTTTTCCAGTTCCAGGTTTATGATGCCACCTGCCAGTTCTGGGTCTGCCCTGGGGGTTCCTCCCAGTTGGACGTGGCCAAACCACAGGGAGGCGACCAGGAGGCATCCTGATCAGATGCCGAACCACCCGAACTGGCTCCTTTTGATGTGAAGGAGCAGCAGCTCTACTTCGAGATCCCTCCAGATATCCGAGCTCCTCAACTTATCTCTAAGGCTGAGCCCAGACAGCCTCCTAAAGAATCAAATTTTGACTGCTTAAACCCACAATCTCATTCTTCAGTCATTACCTAAAGCTCATGAACATATGTGACAAATGGTACATCAAAAACTTTGCCTTCTGGATCAACTTCTTCTTTATCACAACAATACAGTACAGCACCTGCTAAACAGCTGATGCTGCACCAGTCCACCTGTCAACTCACTGTCCATTCTACCAGCACTCTTGAAGACCTCAAGAACTTGAACTCCTTCACTTGAGGCAAAGACTCTTTCTTTACCCGTCAACAAACCCTGTGACTCGAAGTCAACAGTCTAGAGTCACCTCACCCAGAAAAGGGAAACCAGGGCGCCCCCCAGAGCCAGACCTGGGGGGTAGCACTATGGCAAGTGTCTGGCGGCCAGGCTTCCCTCCATGGGGCCCAATTTGGCTCAGGCCAAAAAGGCAACACCTTTATGTATTTTGGCATAACATTTGCCATGTAATGTCTGTGACTTCTGTGTTTAATCCAATACCACCACTAGAAGCAAATTTCACTTGTTTTTCAACAAAAGGTGTTCTGAATTGAAAAATGAAGGTATGTCAAAGATATATGATCATGTAGAAGACAAAAGTTTGTATATTATCCACTTAATTCTAGGGGGAAAAGTATTCATGATCCCGGCCAACAGCGGCAACCTGAAAGCATCACGGAGACGTCTGTGATAGGCTGAATTTCCATACAGGCCGAAACTTCTGTGTCAATCCAGTAAGCCTGTTAGACACAAAATTAACAGTTGTTTTTCAAGAAAAGCCGGTTTAAATGGGGAAATGAAAGTATATGGCCATATAGAAGCCCTACATATTTATATTACTCCCTTCTTTTAGGAAAGAAACAGCTTAGTTTTGGTTTCAGGCAAGAGCAATACATTTCCCACAATCCTCTAATGTCACAGCAATGTATCTGATTGGTTGTGTGTGAATTTTGGCTGCGGGGTGCTACGAGCAAAGTTAACCATGGTGGAATTTTAAATCTAATTTTTCAAAGTACTTTAGTTGCAGTAGATGATTTTAACCTGTAGAGGGCAGTCACTATGCACATTTTCATGCAAAATAAAGAATTTAAATACTTTGTGCTTTGTACTTTCTGTAAAGTTCTGGTTCTAAACTTGCCTCTGGAGTACCGTGTGAAAGCAAGATGTAGTCGGACATGCCCTAAATCACTTTGCACCAAATGGCCAAAGAAAGCCACCGTACACTGTCAAAATAGGGTCCAGACTGTTTATCATGTACACATCAAAGCCTGCTGATGCATGATAAAAATCCAGACCCCCAAGTACAAATTTCACATTTTCAGGTAGAATCTGTATAGTGATAACTACAAGGGGCTCAGATGGCCTAGTATTTAGGCTGCATCTCATGTACTCAAGAGGCCCAGGTTCATTTCATGTCTGCAGCTCCTTCCCTGCATGTCTCTCTCCCACTTTCTCATCCCTAATTCTAACTCTATTTGCTGTCCACCTATCTGAATAAAGACATTATATATATATATATATATATATATATATATATATATATATATATATATATATATATATATATATGAAATTGAAAACTACACACATGATTATGTGGAACTATATACAACTTTAAAGTTTGCAAATCTGCATGCAATTGGACATGATCAAAAACTGTCCTGCCTCACCTGTGAAATGAACCATGGCTACTGTAGTTTACAGAGTAAAAAAACACCTGAAAATGTTTAATCCAGCTTTCATCCTTTATGTAACTTATTTTTCACCCAGCCTTGAAGGCAAGAACGTTAATTATGTTATTACAATGTGGGCTCATTTGCTCAATCCTGTACAAAGGCACAGATACCAAAGTCAGTGCGTGTGTTCATGATGACTCCATGTTTCCGTAAGCCTCCCATCAAAAGCACCATGGTATCCTGAATGAGGGGAAAGCATCAGCCAACAGCTGGGCCTCTACATACTCACAGTGAACCTGAGGTGAAACCACAACCACAAACTCATCTTTAACTTTTCATCCGCGCTGTGAGGCAAAACGCCAACAGCAACAAAACAGGTTGACTCTGATTGGCTACCGTACCACCTGAGATTCACATAAATAAACCTGGGAAGGTTTCCAAAACCTTATAAAAATGTGTCCTGTATCTGGGCTGCAAGGTCATGCCATTCGGGGGTCTAAAGTACCCATGCAGGAGATCCAGTTGTAGCGCTGGAAAGGTTTGTGGTATCTTTCCATCTCACTGAGGTATCTGCAAATGTGACTGCACTGGCCTGAACAGCAACCATCAAACAAACAGCTGTGCAATCTGTCCGTTCTCCAAAAACATCCCGCCGCACCGTAAAGTAGACCCTTAAGTAGAAAATAGCCTTAAATAAATGCATGCTAGTAGCAGAGACACTGCCACAAAACAAAGTGAGGCTGATGCCAGGAGGCATTTGTCATCCTTCATGGCTACGGGGGCGGCAATATTGAAGGGTTACATGTAAACAGTACAATTTCGGGGTTTTCTGGTTTCTACGACTCAGCGAGGAAGTGTATGACAAAATCCAAAATGAACGGGTTTAACACCAGAGACAAATGAAAAATATGCATTGGCCTCACCACAGTATTGTATAATGACACACTGGTTGTGGTGCTATGCATGCTCACAGCAGTGAAACCATTGGAGAGTGTCCAGGTGGTGTACAAAGTTACAGTTCTGCAAAGAGGGCACTGGAGGGCATTCTGCAGCATCATTATGGCTATAAATTTGATATGTTTTGTATCTTACTACATCACTGATGCTCTGCTGAGCACAGTTGGCATAAACACAGCAGAGAGTTGTTTCGAGAGTTGTTCTTTCCTTACTACATACAAATTTCATTCCAAGAGTCCATAAAAGCTAGGAGACAGTCCAAACATTTACTAACTAGCTCCCTTGTTTCCCTATTAGAAAAGCAACCAATTTATAAGTTCTTATAATCCGCCTGCATAGCTGAAATATAATCTTTTCAAAATGCTGACATAACCAACTGTACTAGACTGACAGCCTGAGTTTCTACAGGAAAACCAATCAGCCTTCTCTTATTCACAAACAATGCCACTAATAGGCAAGTGTGGTTAATATGAAAACATTACAGACTGCTGTTATTATAAACTTTCCAGGGATCTGGACAACAATACCACCTTAGCATGACATAAAAATAATTTATCTAACATTATGTCTGTAAATATCACTTTGACTTGACCGTATTATAAAACCAAAGGTTGAAGTGTTTTCAAATTGGCATGTATAAGATATCTATTAGTAGTAAGTGTATTAGGCACAGAAGAAGTCGGCCAGCTTGGCCTCTTTAAGGAGAGACTGGGCTGCAGAAGTTCTTCCTATCCTCATTATGATTCATGAAAGTATCCTCTTCTAACAATAGTGGACAATGTGTGTTAAAAATGCTAACTTTTGCACTATGGGACTATTTTTGTCTCTTTTGAAGTCCACAGACCCAAACAGATGGCCAATGTTCTGCTGGTGGAAGAACGTATGATGCACTCAAGTAGTGCGAAGTCGCTTGCTGGTGGAAGCTCAGGAGGAAACTCAGTGGAAGTTCAAGCAGGAAGGCTGTTTCTACTCATTCATCAGTCAGCAATGTATATCTCTCCCTTCTTCTATTCCTTCTCTCTTCCTGCTCTGGAGTTCAGTTGCTTATGGGCGTTCACTCTCTGCCACAACCTTGTTTGACCAATCATCGTGAACCTGTCATATTTTAAATCTGTCATTCTCTCTTTCAAAGTCAGACTGTTGTTCCAATACGAATGCTGCATTCCTCCTCCACCCCAGCCACCTCCATTCAGTTCATAAACATTTCTTCCAATCCTCACAGGTCTTCTGCTTATCTCATCCTGCATACCTCAGTCTCCTCCTCCAAGCCACTTCATTGGTTTTTGCTCCAGCTGTATTCTCCTCTGATCCTGCATCCCTCATCAACACCACCACCAGTGTCTAGACTCCATAGGGGCGTATCCTTTTCCTGCTGTTTGCCTCCCAACCCCTTCAAGTACATGAAGTCATCAAGATGGAGTCTAATCACCAAAGACATTGCACTTTTTAATTTCATTAAAATTTGGAAAATAAATACTGTTAAACTTGTATTGAGTCTCTCCAGATTTAAATTATTTTAGCTTGTTTTTTGTTGTTGTTGTTGTTGTTTTTTAAATAAGCTAATGTGGGGCAAAGACCACCATAGCTGCATAGCCTAGCTTCCATGCCAACATCCGACTGGTTTCTCCTTATATGGGCTGAGCTGACTAGCCTTCTCCTGTGGCTAACAAACTTACTACTTACAAGTGTCTCACACAACTCAACTTCAAGAATACTGAACTATGCCTTTAAAGCAAATTTGAAGTGCAACACTTCTTTCACATGTGTGAAAGAGTATTTTGCTCATGACAAAGCTGAGTGATTTATTTCTTTCTCCATTCAGGGAGGAATCTTTGTTCTAAACAGTAAACTTAGAGAGTCAAGCTTGACACATGTTGACACACAAGTGTCGCTCGGTAGCAAAGGTCAAGCTCGATGGCATCTCTTTTGTCCAGGCCTTTTCTGGACTGGTAATACAGAGACCACTGTGGTTTATGGGCCCCTGGGACATCAACAGCACGACTAGGGGCTTTTGGCAGCCCTACTACCTGCCCAGACGGTACCCTTGGCCATGCTTACCCACCGCATCCACCTCTTACTCTGTCCTAATAGTGTGGACTTTGTTAATTTGTCAACAGTGGAGTTTCTGATGCCTTTGGAATGATGCAAGGACATCCAGAGTAAGACCAGGGTTGTGTTAATCCTCCTTCCCACCCAATAATGCATCTTACTCACAACAGGTACACCTTTCTTCAGCCTCAATTTTTGGCCCAAACATGCCTAAAAGTTCTGCACACGGTACTGTATATTTTAAAATGTATATATTGACTGATAAATCTTACTGCATTTCATATAAGCTGATAAAAATTTAACCTGTTAGCTAATTAGAAGCTTGTTCGCTTAGTTAGCACACTGTCAGTCTCTCCAAAATCCAATGCAAAAGTTATTTTTCTTGTCAGACATCACAGAGATTCCCATAGGAATGTATGAACTTTCTCTTGGCTTGCCTCCATTATATTTGTGAGTGAAATGAGGGATAAAGGTGTGGAAAGCTTCTCTCCACACAAAGCAAGGTCAAACTGCACAGAGCAGGGCAAACTTGGGGGCATGTTTCCACCTGGATATTATAAGCACTATATGTATAATTTGACCTTGAAATGGAGCAGATAGCAGAAGCAAATGATGCACAATTTTGGTGCAATTTACTTCTGCATGCCAACCTCAGTAAATTTATCCCTGAGTGAACAAGCCTCTCAGGTATGATCAGTGGTCAGAGTTCCAATGACATCCATGACTGTAAACACTCCAAACAAGGGCCAGGAACCATACCCTAATTGTCATCCTTAATGGCTCAATATCTTCAGGTCAAGTCCCAGAAAGTCACAGTTTTAGATCACTCCAGTGGCCCATGGCTTATTGTTGGACAGTGTCACTCTCTGGGCAGTGACATCATTGAAAAGAAGCTGTAGGGAATCGGTTGCTTCTTTTCTTGGCCTTTCCGTTTTAGCAGTTGTGGGCTGCTGCAGCTGAGATGACATAACATGCACTATTATCTTCACCACAATCTTTGCGCTGCATTACAAGTGACCTTTCAAGGTTATAACCAATAACCAACGAGCAAAAAATACACTTGAAAATAACATGAAAATCTGCTGTGTTTGCAGTTCAAGATTTGTTTTATACTCTCCCTGTTTATTTTAAAGGGATGTTTCGATAAGCTGTTTAAGAACTCTGATATCTCCTCTAGCTTTTTTCTACTTGAACACAGATTTAAAAAATGTATTAATTTTGAGCTAATACTTTAACAAAGTTACATTTTCTAAAACTCACAGTGCCAGACAGCAGAGAATGAATGGATCAGCAAACCAAGGGAGATAAGTATAACTTGTGACTTATTGAGACAGTTTTATTGCTAAGAATTATACTCTGTGTGTACATATCAGTGTGTTCTGGACTGTGGTATGTCTCTGGGAGCGTGAAATATCTGAATCACTATCTCTTCATCAGTACATTGATGGGCGACCACCCGAGGGGAGTTTTCTGTGTGTGACTGTGGGGATGTTGGGAGGAGAAGACCCTGTTTTGATTAGACGGAGGATTCCTCATGTGTTTGGCGCTCTCTGGTGGGCCGGCCGCTGCCAATGTCATGATTCATCCAAACGACAGCGGCTCAGACTGGAGGTGCTAGTTGTCTGCTTATCTCCGCTGCTGTCTTCAGCTCCTCAGCGGTACAGCCACAAGCCAGAGCCACAAGCTGCACCGGCTCTGAAGAAGTCATGTCTCACACAGTCGGCTCACATTCCTCCGGCATCTGTGGACGACAGCGCTGACGGCCGGGACTACCTGCACAGAGACAAACTGTCCACTTCCTCCTCCATTCATCTTACTGTCTGGCTCACTGGCTGCCAGCCCTGTGCCAATGGTCATTCAAAAAGAATTTATCTTCTGTGCAGGATAGAAACCACAGAGGCCACAGTTTAAAAATGGATGGAATTTAGCTTCTCTGTCTCATATTTACAAACTCTCTGGAGGATGTGTATAATTCTTGAAGAGAAAATATTGCTATTTAATAAGACAGACTTAAATACTACATAATAAAGTCCTTTTCCTGCCACAAAAATTAGACAAGGGCTTATTCTTGGTACAGACGAGTCCTTCAGAGACATAAAAGCCCATGAGGAAGAGTAGCTGAGTCAAGAGAGGACTAAACATATTCTGACTACTCTGTGTAATGGCTGATTTCAGCTTAAATTGTTTGATTTTTGCATGTTGATACCAGTTGGCTAATCTTGGTGCCATCAGGGAAAATAGCTTAAAGGCTTCTGGTCTGGCCATTCGTTGTCTGGGAAATCCATAAAAGACACCAAGGTCAATCTATCCTTTTCAATGCAGTGGTCACATAGTTGGGCTACACAGGGGTGCTATGGTTAGCCAAGCAGCAACCTCCAGTGTTGAAAAATGAAGCCAATTGTTAAGTGCAAAAAACTGCAGTTCCTCCAGCGTCCACTTGAGGCTTGATTCAAAAGCCACCAAAGTCTCATTAGCACCCATGTTAAAATGTCCATTTTGACAGCAGAAGTACAAAAAACTTTACAAGCTGTTACAAAAATGGTGTTAGGCTGAACAGCTAAGCCGATTGGTTAGCCAGATTCTATGCATGTCTGTCAGATGGCTCCGTCTTAAGAAGCCTCAAGCTGAAAGGCTTGATCCCGACCAAAGCATGGCCAGGACAATCAGTGTCATTTGAGAAGAAAGAGGGGGTACAGTAAGCCTGTAAATAACGGTAACCGGTGAAGAGATCAGTATGATGCAGCTAATTCAGTTGTTTTTATTAGAAGTGGACAACAATTCTTTTGTTCTTTTGTAGAAAAGATGTTCATTAAGAGTTTCATTTACCAACTGGCTTCATTGATAGTGATCAATGATAACGGCCACCTGTCAAGCTTGTCCACCCAAAACACTGTCTTTGGAGTGTTGCTCTGAGAGATGCAAAATATATCTATTAGTATCCCGGTTTATGATCACTGCATCTTATCTGCAGACTTCCTTGATGTTTATTTTTACAACACAAATCTTGGCCTTTTTTTCTGAAATAAAAAATTAGACCACCATGACTTATTTTGGGTTTAACACTATTAAATGCAATCATCATGTTGAACATTTGGTATTCATCTTGTTCGAACATTGTCCTATTCTTATAAATATTTTAATTATAATTATCATTCATCACTAAGAAAGTTAGCCAAGATTCCAAGAAAGAGTACAGCAATCTTGCAAGTGACTTCATTCACTAAATAACTCTCCCGGAAACAACTTCAGAATAAAAGCCTTAAGTGAAAATATGGGTAGCTCAAGCTTTTATTTGAAAAGAACACCGTAAGAGCTACCATATCTACAGTTCAAGGCTGGGACATCTTGACAGACTTGGCAGGATGCTTTCAAAGTGCCATGTATCCATCTATGGCTCACAGAGCTCTGAACTCTCTGTAACTGGTAGCATGAAATTGTTGAAGTGTAAAGACTGTTAGTGAACTTTTCCACCACAACTGGCCTATGGGGGGTTTCCAGGGCAGCTTAGGGGTGTACCCAACCCAGACAAAGCAAACTACAAGCCTAAATCCTGATGATGTTCTGAGGTAGATTTTTAACAGGATCAACTTGAATTGGTGAGATCTGAAGGTAAATGTGTGTCCGTTAAGACTCTGTAGTCAGCGTTTCAGGATGCTACAACATTGGAAGGCAAAAAGGGAAGAAAGATGATTTAAGGATATTCATGTCATTTTCCTTACGTCTTCTTATCTTATATTTTGATATATTTATTTCTAATGTTGTTGGTGCCTTTAAACACTCTCATCCTAACTCTGTAAAGTACTCTAAACTGCTCTGTATATGAATGGTCCTATATATACTACTATATATACAATCTTTTTCTTGTCTTGCCTGAGAATAAATGGATGGGTGGTCATAGTTCATATCTCAGTCCAACAGATGATGATGTTGGAAAAAAGAGAAGACATCTTCAAAGTGATTGTTACTTATATGAGGATGCATTTTTATAGAGAAAAACAAAATCCCTGCCAAACAGTGGCTGATGGGTTCCAGGCTTACATTTCAGATGGTTTTCCTACAACCAGAGTCTGTTTAAACAGGATTAGATGGTAGTAATTTGAATGCAAATAAATGCCTCAGACACCAAAAATCTTGCTTGTTGCAGAGATCATGCATTCATATGTTAATAACGATTACTGGGCTGCCAACTGGTCTGGTCGAGTAAAATGAGAGCTGACATGTTTGTATTGCTTTGTCTAGGCATATTTTGACTGAGTTTCATATTGCTTCTTTAAATATAGCATTTTCATATCAATCTGAAGGAAAACAGGATAAGTGGGATGTCAAATCTTTCCCCTGAACAGAGAAACATTTTTCAGTCTCTACTTCTTAAATAAATTCTGCAACTAGGGGGCTCCCCATCAGAACAATAACACAATATGATGAGTAGAGACCGAGCCTCAGCTTCATCCATCTCTGCTATTCACAACTTGGTTGAATTAAGGACCAGTGTTCTGATTTCAGTGAAGAAAAGCTGTTAAAAGTGGCTGTCCTGGGTCGAGCTGCAAGCTTCTTACCTGGTATTATGGGTATCTCAAACCATGAAGAGCACTTTTATTACCTCCACCAAGGAGGTTGGTTGATCAGGTGAGTTTGTTCGATTGTTTGTTTGTTTGTTTGTTTGTTTGTTTGTTTGTTTGTTTGTTAGCAATATAACTCAAAAAGTCATGGACGGATTTTCAGGAAATGTCAGAAATGGCATGAAGAAGAACTGATTAGATTTTGGGACTGATCTAGATCACCGTCTGAATCCAGGACATTTTAAAGGATTCTGTACTATTGGGAGATAGGGCTAATGGCAGAGGTCTGCCCTGTTACCACTTTACACCAGGAGATGGAAGACATGAGTAACTTATTCAAAGTTTTGGACTTTACAGAGGTGGAAAAACACATGCCTGGTCAAGGAGACAAGTCGGAGCGTAACAGAGAGAAAGACAGCAGATTGTAGCAAGAACACTCACAATGCTGAGAGAATAGAGGAATATTCATCCTCTGCCATGACTTCCAGTGTCTCCACCCCACTAGGTAGGGAGTAATCTGCGAATTAGATTTTGGGAGTCATCCGGATCCCCGTCTGAATCCAGGAATGTTTTTAAAGGATTCTTCACTATTGGGAGATAGGGCTGATGGCGGAGGTCTGCACTCTCTGAGTGCTTTTCTAGTTTATTAATTAATTTATAAATTTATTAAAGACCTTTTTTTGCACAAACTTGTTCTCCCACCTCTTGGGGACCAAAAATTTTTTAAAAATATATAATTCTGTCACCAAAAAAAAAAAAAAATCTTTAAAACATATTTACAAAACAGCCCTTCTTTGTGCTCCTTTATACTAGCTCTTCACTGTGTCGCTGCAGCAGTCCTGTCTGCAGGGACACAGAGGGCCACATCACAGGCTTTCCGTCTCTCTTTCTCTCTATTAGGAGCTATTCAGGCAATCACCTGTATGATTTAAGGGTAAAGACATGCACAGTTTCATACAGCATGATGCAACAACAGAACAGCCTGCCATTGATTGTCACAGCCTGCGACAAAGCATTGTGGGATACAAAATGGTGGAAAGCATTAGCTGCTGGCAGCAGAAATGACCGAAAAATGGATTAAGAAGGGGATAAAGCCTTCGAAAGGGCTACGGAGGCATCATTAAAAAGGACCAGTGGCAGGCTGCCAGAGGGGAAAAGTAATTGGCTACAATTTATGATTAAAAATTATTAACATTTTTTAAACTGTGTCTCTTCTTGTCCTATATAAAAACAATGGTATCTGGGGGTTATGGAAAAATGTTGTGTAGTTCTGATAAAACTACCACTATAGCTATGTTCAAGCTAATCACTTCACCAGCAGCCATTGTTTACCTGCTTGCAGTACAACTACATCCTTGCTCCTGCCTCATTCTGCTGAAATGACAATGATTGGTCTGGTCATTCTCAGCGTTTCAGCTTGAAGCTTTGCTAGATGGATCCACCTAATGACAGACATGGAATCTCACTAATCCACCAGCTTTGCAAGGGAAGCAATGGGGTGGAAGCTTCTGCAGTATTGAGTTTGCGTAAACTCCCAACTAATACCAGATAATAATGGTTGTTCATAACAAGTAAGCTGCACAAAGCATGAATGTGATACAGCAACAGAACAGCAGTTTCCAGTAGCAGGTCTTTCACGTAACAGCACTTCCATCGCAATGATAAACACTCTGTCAAAGTGGGACTGCCATAATAGCCACTATGACAAGATGTGTCTAGCTACAATTATAAATAGCAAGACTGTCCCCAGTTTTGAAATCTGTTGTAAAACTTTAAAGAACTTAGAAAATATGTACAACACAGGAAAAGATATTTCTCATTAATAAAGGCATTTCAGTGCAAAAATTCTTCAGTAGCTTTAAGGGTTCAACATGGCCTTGTTACATGAAAGTAAAACAGCTACACCAACCTATGAAACACTTTCTGGGAGTGCTCAAAGACAATATTGATCCCCACAATGATGTATGTTGCTGACAGATTAGCAAACAGGAGACACAGCAGTGTTTTGTCATAGGTGAGAGATTCAGCCTTGGATTTAACCCCTGCTTCCAGCTGAGACCACACTGTTCTCCTGTGTTTTCAAAAGGAGGACTCATCCATCCACCTGCTGACTGCAAGAATCAATCATCCCATTATCAACCCAATCCAAACAACCCGTCACTAACACGAAGTGGATGACAGTGTTAGCATGAGTAATGCATTCCTACGCTGTTTGTGTTTCTAAATATGAGTATGTCATAAATGTTTTCTTTGTTGCAATGACACTGGCAACTTCAGTCTGCATATCTGCAGGGATTTTGTGTTGTTGGCATCATGGAAATCTGTAAGTTTGCACTGATTCAGAATAGTGCTAGGGGGTTGGTTGTGTTTGCACAGATGCTTAGGGGCTGTCAGGGTCGTCTTCCAGATATGACAGTGCTGGGAATGCCAGTGATGGATGACCAGAGGCTAAGAAGGACTAGTGCGGTTCTTACGATATCTGTCTGGATGTGAATGAGTGTAAGTCTCTATAAACACGGCATGACTGTGTGCAGCAGACTGGGTTGAAAAGAGTAAGTGTAAGTGAGCAGAACGGAAGACAGCGCCAGCCAATCAAACCTTTTAATATTCAATTTTTCATGTAAGCAACGGATTCTTGGGATTCCTAATTGCCTCTTTTGTCCCTTTCAAAAACACAAAAAGTGGCCAAAAACAATGGACCAAAGTTTGCTTGAGTTCACGCACTTGTTCATTAGTGGAGCCTCAAAGTCTGCTTCTCTTCACATCCCACCAAGCTGTAATACCACTGTTGGAGACACTGGAGATACTGGAAACTAAGCTTCCTTAAGTGACACGTCAGCGAGCTTCATACAATGGTTACGCAACAGCAGCATCTGCGGGCCAAAGCACCAGCAGCAGCAAATAAAAACCAAGAGGGCCTTCATCGCACCGTGGACGCCACACTCCACAGCGTCGGACGAAAGGCTCCAGCACACAGGGCCTCAATTTGGATACGTGATGGGGCAACTGGTGCTAACATGCAAGAGCTGCATCCAATAAGCATCCATCCAACGGGTTTGGGGAGAGAAGTGGCTCCGCACAAACACGCCTTTCATGTGGTCGTCGGTTTAAGTGCTCTAATGCTCGGCGAGACACTGAGGCCTAGCGTGGGGAAATGGAACAATACATTTAACCACATGAAGCAAAGCGCCCAGGATTACTTCTGCAAATATTTCTCTCTCTCTTTCATTCAGCTTCTCTCTTTGTCTTTCTTTCTGGAATTTTATTCTCCCTCTTTCCCTCATACTTGCCCTTGCAAACGAGTATGGCTATAAACAGGGAATTTCATCTAAATCCTATTTAAACACACATCAAGACAGACAGTTTGATGAAATACTACAAAACACAGCTTATCTCTCTTGCAGAATTAGGCTTTTCCAGGGAAAACAAACCATTATAAAACAAAACAGTGTAATTTCAACAGCTTAAAGTGTAAATCATGTAAATTATTGCCATTTATCTCCCATTTCTTTGTTTGCAATTTGGTACATCTGCAGAGAAAACATCTGTTTCTGCACAAGTGTACAAGAGATGAACAGTTGCATGCGCCCACAATCCAGCCCGAACCAGCGACAGTCACACTCTTCTCCTCCTCCCTTCCTTCATTTAAAGACAGATGTGCATACCAACAGGCCATCCCTTCATCGAACAGTGAGAGAAGACACAAACGCTGTCCTTCTACTACCACCCTGTCTGCAATTCTGCACTAAACTGAAACTTTAAGCTGGAAAAAAGAACTGCATAGACCCAAAAATGTGTCATCCTTGTGCTCACAACACCCTTTTTCACAGAAAGCAATTCATCTCTCCCACAGGAGAGCAGCAGCCCTGGGTCACTAGCAGAATGAAGGATGGCGATGGCTTCCACCCAAACATGTGTTGTTGTTACACACCATTTGAGATCCTATCTGCTGCTACAACTTGAGAGCAAGTTCAGGCTTTTTTATGCATGCTGGCAGAGGCTGAACAGGTAGTTATAATGAATGCTATGCCTGTCAGCTGCAATCACTTACAAACACTGGCATTTGCATACACAATTGCTGGTTTACACACTCTTCAAAACTGCTGTAAGTTATTTTGAAAAGAATCAATGTGCTCTGGATATGCATAGCCATAGATAAGTGAATTAAATTCTGCTTTGTCTGACCACAAGACTGTGAAAATTGATGCCAAATATTTGGTGGGACAGACACAGGCCTGCATCTGTCTCAAAGAGCCGCTCAGAGGACAACTGTACAAAGACGCAGACGCTGAGAAACCCCCATGAAGACGATGACAGCTACATGATGCCACCAGACTGCACACACTGTTAACAGGCTGTGTCAGATGTACTTGAGTCAGGGCGTCCAGACATTCCTCAGGGGAGATTTTTCTGTGTCCCTTCTCAGTGCGCACATGTGAGTTTGATTTGCGGTGAAATAAAAATCACATATGGATTTCAAAATGAGAATTGGGAAGAGGGAAAAAGTGCGATTTCCAGTCACGGAGCCCATCAGGCTACACATTAAAGCTGCTATTATCGCTAATGTTTGCACTAGCTTGTTCTATCCAGTCAAATACTCACCCACATACATTCCATTCTCAACCCGCTTCAGGATGTCAAAGGCGTTCTCCACATTGCCCTCCAGGATGTCGAACTTGACGTCGTAGCTGCCCAAGTGATAAGTTCCATAAGCAGGCACCGTCGTCCTCAGGAAGACGATCTCTGTTGGAAGATAACAATTAAACACAAAGAGCTTTTGTAGCACAAAGCTTTATAATCACACTGGGATTGTGCAGCTAAGCTTGTGCCAACTCTTGCTTTTCTTCCTTTTTTTTTCTTTCCAAGACAAAGACAATAAAACAGGAGATGGAAATGTGTTTGTAGTACACTGACAGGGTCACAGAAAGGTTTTCAGCACTGAAGGACCTTGATTTTGAGAGAGCTGACAAGAAACGACACAAGCTAAACTCCCTGTGACGTTGAGCATGAGTGTGCCTGAAATATGTGCTACACACGTCAGCCAATAGATGCTTGTCAGCTGTCACTTTCTGCCACTGATTAACGAGCTGCATGGAGGACATCCTGAGAGGGGGTCAGAGGGAGCTGTATGGATTCTGACAACTGCAGGGAAACTGGATGGATGGAAGCTTGTTGATTAAGGAAGATTGAGTAGAGCTAAAAGGCTGAGGATCACACGGACAATAAGGAAACAAAAGTTGTTTTCAAAGAATTTAACAGCATATTCTACCAACGATTCAAGGCACAATTTTTTTTTCTTTTAAGGATAGTAGGAAATTCATGAAATCCATGGCAGGACACTAGAGCCTTTTTACATGAAGCTCTGCTGTGTCTTATTTTACTGGGAATATGTTGTTATAGCAGTTTGCTAAAAGGGACACACTCCCAAAAAACATAGAGAGAAGGAAGTTTACTGAGATATCCATCCTACCATCCATTATGTTTTTACCCCATTCAGTCAGTTTGACTGGAACTAGTCCCAGTGGCCATTAGGCAAGAGACAGGGTACATGATGGACTGGTCACCAGTTAATCACACATAAGCATTTAAAAAACACACTAACAGTCACATCTACAGGCAATTTAGAGTCACCAATCACCTACCACTTGAAAACGTTAAACAGAAACTGATTAAATAATGTGATCACTGTGCCAGGTTATGTGTTAGTGCTGGTAAATGTTGATTAAAAATGGATTCAAACTGTACTTGCTAATTCTTGTCTGAATACATGAAGCTCAGTGTTAGTTTAAGCAGGACACAGTAGTCATACGCCCAGCCGTCATCAACTGACGCCAGCTGATCCCAATTATTGCTATGACGTACTCCTCACTAATCCCTGCTTGCATAAATGCTGATGCACTATGCTGCTACTACTTCTGACAAAGCTTAACCTCCTCCACCCCAGCCACCTCCCTCATAGCATAAAGCTCGTTGGACCCTCATATTGAGATTCATGCTACTATGTATTAATCGCTTTTTAACTAATTTTAATGTATTCAGTATGCATTGTCATTAATGTATCAATCCATACAGAGGCTTCTATCTGTGTGGTTCCTGGAAAGTCAAAGCATGCTGCTTGGCAAACCCAGGGAGTATCTTTTTTAGCAGAGCCTTCTCCGCCAAGTAAAACTGTGTATCCATTTTGCAATAAAATGGCAAATTTATTATGAGAGTGTTCTTGACTGAAATAAGCTCTCTATTCAGAGGGTGCTGGCCAAATATTGAATTCCTCAAAGCTTTCCAGTCAGGTGACCTCTCCTATTGCAGCTCTTAGCATCCTACTGTGATTGGACATCTAAAGCTGATGTCTAGTCATTTTTTTTCAATAAACTAATAACACAATGCCTGTGCTGCTGTTTTGACAACAGAAATCCCAATCCTGCCCTTAAGCTAATTGTATAATATAACAATGTGGCATTATAGCATTATAGGGTGTTTTCACAGTACATTTCCATGACAGCCCCATAACAAAGCTCTGCTGTCATTACAGCTTGAGACACTCATATTGATACAGCAAGAGTATGATATTTAGTGTCCCCATCTGTCAGTTGACACTGTGCTTTAGCACTGTGGGTTGGAAGACACAATCAGACATGCACATTCTCACTTCTGTAATGTCTCTGTTCCTCCTAAGCTGGCACTTACAGGTGAGAACTTCTTTATGAAACCCCACTTGGCTTTCCTATTGAGTTTTTTGCAAACTTGAAGAGGGATTTCATGTTTTGCACTGAGGAGAGGCTTCCATTTCGCCACGCTGCCATCAGCCCAGCTCAGTGGAGGACTGGAGGATACTTGTTCCTCTGAAACTTTGTCCCATCTCCACACAGGATCTCTAGAGCTCAGGTTGAGCTAAGTATAACAATAAAATGAATCTATTCTGATGATTTTGTTTGCTTTTGCAGGTCATGTGGAGACAGTGGTATGAATATTACAAACTCCCTTCCTTTCACAATTTTGCTACATGTCTCCAACTGTAAAACTCCAAACTGTTAGCATTAATATTCACAGAAAGTGGACGTGTTCCTACCCTCTGGCCTGGTGAACTCTCTGAAGGTGGGCAGGGAGATGAAGGTGTGGGATATAGAGTGTGTGGGGTCCAGGACACAGGCGACGTCATTGGGCTGACAAGCCTTTATGCAGCGGATGGTGTCAGAGCGTTCAAGCCTCGTCAGTCTAAAGGAGAGAGCAAACATACACACCCACACACAACAAAAGAAAACACAAACATACACACAGCTTTTGACCTTTAGGTAATGTCTATACGGCTTCAGAGACGACCACTTTTTAGATTTTAAAAGGGAGTCTGTTGCGTATTGGAGAACTCAGTGGGACAATTCCAATGCCATTAATACAGACAACATTAAAAACAATCAAATTTCTGTGTGGTTTGGAGGAATAAAAAACCAACAATGGCCAAAAAGTTCATGCTGAAGCCAGACATAGCCGCCTGTGGAGACAAGCAGCGCCATTGATGCGTTTCTGATGCGCTTTTCAAGCATTGTGGGAAATGAATTACTACACTCACAGAGAATGATCCACAACCTGCTCAGGAAAATATTTGGATTTGCTGAACATCCCCGGCTTCACATCAGATAATCTCTTGAGGAGGATTTATGGGCCGGGGGAGTGTTCTAAAAGACTCCTAAATTGTGAGCAACATGACGAGACAACTCCCCAGCCTCTCCCCAGGGCCACTCTCATCCTATTATTTAGGGCTTTGTTTATTCCACAGACTAATCACTGACAGGTCGGAGGGAATGGAGGGGCCCCTGCTGGCTCCTAAAGCTAACGCCACCTGAAGTATCGCTATTCACTACCTGTCTGCTGCATAAGACTCAGAGAGCGGCTCATGCCGCATTAACAGGCTCATAAATCAGGAGTTTGTCTTTGAAACCATGTGGAACTGGTGATCATAAAGTGCTGTAGAAACTAAATAAAAGCCCTGACTTTGACATCCATCTTAAATTGAAGCTTTGTCTTTGCAGAGGAGACAAGTCAGTACACGGTTATAGTGGGTTATAAAAACAGTAGAGCAGCCATGTATAAGTTGACTTAATGTGCATGGCAGCAGTATAGCCTCATTGTGAGTCATTCGAGCCGTGGATCTCTGGAGTTCCTCGGGGGACCTATAGGCTGAAGCTTAAAGCACAACTCGGCTAGGGTTGCAGGGCTCCTTCCATGTTGAGCGAGGAGAGAAGCCCCTGACAAAAAGTCAAGCCGCCACTGGGTAGGGGCTTGTAATTAGCAATTAGCGGGTGGGTCCAAGTTTTGCTTTGGCCTAGGCCAAAGCCACAAAATGTTCTTCTAGTTTAAAATACTGCGGCCTGAGCTGCAGAAAGGCCCGAGTGGGGCTCTAGAGGACGAGGTGAAAGCTCTGCTGGGGTAAAGAGTAAATTTACGAGAAGATAATGACCCAGGGTGAACTGCCCCCTTGACATACAGATGGGCACTTCAAAGTGAGGGCAGCAAGTGGAGCTAACTACAGCTTCATGTGTGTGCGTTTGTGCATGGTCTCTGCTATTAAAACGCATATTTGTGTGTTTTTGGTCATCTGTGCATGTGCGTTTGTGCATGCAAACACACATGTATTTATGTGTAAGTGTGCACAAATGCACGTCTTCTTCATCTCTCCATGCATCATGTGGCCCAGGCCAGGAGAAAAACCCCAATACTTTCAGACCAGAAAGAAAAACAGACTTTTTGGATGAAAGTCCCCTGGTCAAGCGTAAGGCCTTTTATTTTTTTGGTAATTATTATTTATAGTCGGCACATTGATAACGCCCCAACACAAACACTGCAGGGCATCATTCATTCTGTGCGCGGTGATGTTGCTGCACCACAAATTGTTCAGACCACCGGCCAGAGCCCAGAGCCCCATAACTCAATGTCAGAGCGCAGGAAAAAGCCTTCTGCGCGCCACTATGTTCTTATTTTAAGGATATCCCCACCAGGGACCGAGTGCATCCTTACTGGCCCTGACAGCTCAGGACAGGAGGAACCTAGGACATTTGAATTTACCGTTATTATAAGCCACAGCCCTCGGGCAGCAGCCTCACAGCATGTCAGACTATTTATACCCTCTCCTGCTGGTGTACATTTCTCTCTCTTTTGCCACTGCATCCCATTGCATGTCATATACTCAGCCTTCATTTGGATTATCTGTCTGCTTTGGGGTTTGAACCCACATGCAGCGGAAATCTGTGCATTTTACATTAAGTTGAAAATATACCATGGGGTAAAGTGACGTGCATGAAAATAACTGCCACAGAAAGATGTATTTGCGGTGCAAAGTAACCGATATTTAGGAAGTGGAAGTAAGAGAGCAATAAGAGGCCCATACTGGCTCAGTTTTGACTTGAATATTGAAGGTGTGGAATGCATAAAAATTAGGTTTTCTTGTTATTATATTCAAACCCAAGAGTTTGGCCTATAGATGAAAATTTGAACAAAAAAATTTGGTTACTCTGCTGATTTGAAACATCAGCTTTTTTGCTACCATAACTGTCACAGAAAAACCTAAGATTATTAAGGAAACATTACTATTTTTCATAAATAATATTATCAGTAAAATCAAGTTTTACAAGAACATATTTATCTTTTTTAACAGTGAGGTGACAAACTACCAAAAAATGTAAGCATAACTCATAAAGCACAGATTTCCTCTTTGTCGTAGCCGTCTGGACAACAGAAATATGAAACTATGTGAGACAATCTTCATGCCTCCATCTGTGATTTTTCCCTCACATTCCAACTGCACCCTTCGCTGTGTTTCATCAAAACCCCACAATGCACCATGATCAAGAACTGGATTGGACTTGAACATGTGTTATTTCTATTTCAGTTTTAATAGAAAACTGTTCATCCAACACAAAAAACCATAAAACACTGCAAACGTCAGACTTTATCATGCAACCATCATCAAATTACACTCAGTCATAGGCAGACCGGAGACTTTACTGTGTGGTTACATACCCTGACCTAGAACGCCACCTAGAGGCTGTTGGAAAGCCTTACCTCCAAGACAATACATTCAAGTGGACCTCATGTATACTGTTGGATAATGATCCATAATACTGGTATCAAAAGATTAATTGGGCAAGATGATATTATACTAAAATTGTGCTTCTGATCTTGTGTGTCATTTAATACTTATAAATCACTTTTAAAAAATGATGCATCATCTTTAACACGACTATCAGGCAATGAGCGGAAGCAGTTAACTCACATTTTAGCTGCATAAATCCATGAAGGAATGAAGTTAGGAATCACTGGTAATGTCAAAGAGAAGAGGAAGATGAGAAAAGGACATTATCAATTCTTCATGGGAAAATTCAGTGTAACTGCTCTGTAATGCTATCTATAATATATCTATAATCTGTAGATAATCATGATTAATCGCACTTTTTCCATTGCATTTTAGACTTTTTTGTGTAATTTTTTTTATTTTTCAGAGGTTCAGATGTCTTTGACTTGTCCACTGAGCTGTCTGTATTTTTTTTTTTAAGTAAATGAGACATTAAGGAGCAGTGCTGTATATATATAGTAATATATATATATATATATATATATATATATATATATATATATATATCTCACTTGTGGCAGACATATATGACTGTTTTTATAACATCAGATCCTCTTACTTGGTTTGTTATTTCTGCATTGCCATTTTTGAAGTCCTGCTTTCTGAGACCTTTCCTTCTTTTGACTAACAGTGGATAAGTCTCTTGCTGAGATGCTTACATGTACAGGAGAGTTAGAAACATTTAAGCAGCACACTGTCCTGAAATCTTCTATACATTCTCAGGGGTGCATGAGTTAAAAAAAACTTGTGTTACAAGATTAAGCACTATAAATTTCAAACATAAGCTATGATTATCTTGGTAAACTTCTTGCCCAGTTTTCAGGTGCGTTTAAAATGACACATCACTTTTAAGCCTTAGCTAGCCTTTATTAAGTCTTGTGTTTATTCTAGGAGAGGATTGTAAGGAACTCTTGGCTCCTCCTGGGTAACAAACACCAGCACTTTGGCCATGTAAGTGCTGAACGTATTGTAGCGACGAAGCCTCAGCTCCAAAGAAAGCTCAAAGTCCTGTGGCTGGTTGATGAGCTTTGCCACTGACATCACGCCGCCACCAGGCACCCGTTCTGTCTTGAAGAACCCGCCCTCGTTGCCGGTGACGATAGCAATCTGGATGTCATCGCCGGGCACAAGGGAGGAGGGGCCCATGCGGAAGATGTTGGTGAAGACGGGGATGTTGGTGGGGAAGGTGAGGTGGTAGTAGGTTATTCTCACGGGCATGTTCAGGCACTCGAGAGACTCATTGCAAAGCAAGCGTTCACATCGGCTGCAAAGAGAGAGGAGGGTGGGGGACGAAAAAAGGACGGAACAAGACGGAACAAAACAGGCAGAGAGAGAGAGAAACAAAGACCAGGTGTGAATTTCATTTGCCGTGCATTGCATGCAGTGGGAGGAACATCAGCCTGCAGCATAATATTTTACAGGCCAGTCGTGGTGCTTGCTGTGGGGTCATGCAAGAAGTTCTGTCAATAAGTGATCAGCCTCTACTGCATATATGCATTTCAACATTCTAAACAAAACAACATGCTACAGCCGACATGTCGTCTGGAGTCATTCCAGCTTTGTGCAAACTGGACATGCAGAGCCGTGATCCAAAAGTATGAACAAGTCTTGGTTTAAAAGGCCTGAAAGTGTTTACTGGTGAGCTCAGAGCTCAAAGTCCACTGTGAGAAAAATGCACCTTGTTCCATAAATGTGAAGCATTCAGTGTCTGTCTACAAATAAATACAGCAAGTTTTGATTTTCTTTCAAATAGGGTTCATAAATTCCTCTTCTTAAATCTTTGATCAGGCTTTGTCTGACATGGCTGGTCAGACTTAGGCCGTTTCAGACTGGGTACATTACTACTTCATCATGGCATGATTTCCATTTCAATCTGCATGTCAGCAACTCAGGGCTTTCAGACTGCTTGCATGAGTGCTGTTACTCAAATGCCTGATATGTGTCTCACAAACTGAGAGTGGACTGCCATGCATGTGAGCTCTTTCTTGCACAATTACAGCTTTTACCAGGCTCATGTGTGCTGCATGTTGGCTGTGTCTTTCTGCCATCACAGCCCTGTTTAACCTAAATAAATCTCCCAAAAGTGGCGTTATTTATTCTATCAGTGAGCCGGTCAAAATTCATAAGAGAAGAATTCTGTACAAACAAGAAAACTTTTTCTACATAAATGCAAAACTGTGCTCTTACTTTGAAAAGCTCAAACAGGAAGTGTAATTTTGTAGTTTGGAGACCAACTTAATAAAACAGATGTGTTTTGGCCTCCATCTGCAGTTTCAAGAAACAAATTGCAAAACTATTCTGCTGATGTGGACATACTGTACATATCTCAAAAAACAAGCTAAATATCTACGTATATGTGGATTACCTTACCAGCAGGCCTTAAATGGATCCTAACTGGAGTTGTCAGGATCCTGATTTAAAATGAATAAACATTTTCAGGATGGCCAAGTGATGCAACCTTAACATTATCCGATGCTTCTCTGTTTAATGGTGTGTTATTGCATCATAGCTGTAAAGAGTATTGTGCTTTATTTTAGCATTATCCTTTGGTTATTTTTCCATGATTTTCAACATATTATAAAGACTAGTCCACAGACTGATGTACTCACGTCTCTCCAACACGCCTGTAGTTGTTAGGACACTCAAAGGACAGACATCTGAAACCACCCTGTACATTAAAGCAGCTCTGATTCTCTGTGCATGTGTGTGTTCCCGTCAAACATTCATCAATATCTGCAAATAAAATGGACAACAGTTAGAAAAAGCATCAAAAATATCATCTGTATTCACTGAAACATTGTCCATCAGGTGTATGATTACATTAAAGACAGTTTACCCTGACAGCTGCGCCCATTAGATGCCAAGGTGTAGCCGCTGACAGGACAGGAACAGTGGAAGCTGCCAGGAGTGTTGTGACAGCGATAAGAGCAAATATGACCTCCGGTAGGCAGAGCACACTCATCGATATCTAAAAAAATGATGCAAATGGATAAAGACAAGTTTAACCAGTGAGTACAATTCAGGAAACTTACTTAAACTGCATAAATAAACAGGCTTGATTTATTATAGACTTCAGCTCTTAAGTGCTCGAGAATCTTACTGAATGGGACAAACTATATTAGTCTTTGTAAATGACAGAGAAAACCTGAAATATTTTCTTTCTGTATTTCTTTTGTTGAGAATGGCTTCATCTTACCTTCACAAGTCATGCCATCGATGTCACTGAGCTGGTAGCCTCGGCGACAGTAACACTGGTAGGAGCCGTACACATTAGCACACTCTTGACTGCAGGGGTTCGCTTCACATTCATTCAAATCTTTAAAAGAATCAGAAAACAATTCAAGACCATTACGAACAATACAGTCATGCACAAATATGATGTGATACAAAATGACACCATAAGATAAAATAAGAAACAAAACACAACAGTGTGATATGTCACGATACGATGCAACATGACATGAAACAATGTTGATACAATACCATGCAAGGTTATAATAATTAACTAAAACTAACTAAATAATTAAAACTAAAATGTAAAGATCATTTTAGCTAACTGAAACCAAATAAAAACTAAGTTTTACAAATAACATGAAAACTAACTAAAACTATAGTATGTGCTTACAAAACTAACTAAAATGAAATAAAATTCAGGACAAAATCTCTTTAGTTTTAGTCTTTAACTCTAATGTCCTGACTGACATGAACACCCAAGCCTAGAGAGAGTAAAATCGCCTGATTTGATTAAAGACAACTTCACACAATGGTAATTTTATATCTTGCGTTGTATAAAAACATTAGAATAATTAAAGTAAAAAGTGACAAGACCTTTTGGGTCTCACCTCTGATCGGTATCCCACATTGCCAAAAAAATAAAACTAATAAAAACTAAACTAAAACAAAGCATTAAAAAAAAAATTGAACTAAACTAAAGAAACAGCAGTAGAAAAAATTTAAACTAAACTGAATATTAGAACATAAGGTGACAATGAAATAAAAATTAAAACTAATGAAAAATCCAAAAGTATTATAACCTTGAAATCTTGCAATATGTGACACAAAACACAACGCACAATGGTGTGACATAATATTATATAGCGTCATACGATACGATAAGATGCGATTTGGGGAAATATGTCCAACATAGTAAAGCACACATTTTTCTGCTTCTGCTGTGGTATTGTTAAATAAAAACAATAGAATCAAAAGACAATCCACAGAGAATTACATCAGATAACCATCAACAACATATTTTGAACATTATCCACATAGAAACATCAAACAAACAAAATGAAACAAGATAATATAATATGTTATGACATAACATACGATTATGACTCCATGAGACCTATGATATAAAATGATACGAAACAATTTGATGAGAAAATATGATGATAATATACAGCACAACAAGACACAACATAACATGGTACAAAACGATACGATTCGATATGACTTAGTACAATTCAATATTAAACAATCGGTTAAAAGTGTTTAGATAAGATAAAATAAAAAGATAATTTCGGATGAGATAAGAAAATGCAATCTGATGTGATGCGACACAATATATGATATGACACAGTAAGAAAAGATAGAAAATCAAACGATTTGATATGAAATTATACAACACAATACAATACAGTACATTTGATTCAATATGATAGATTAATGATGATACGATATAATATGGTAAAATAAGATACAATATGATATGATATGATAAAATATGATACCATACAATACAACATATGATACAACATAATATTATATGATCAAATAATGCACTACACAATACAATATGATATGATACAGTATAACACGAAGTAATAGGATATTCTACGATATGACATAATACTATATGATAAACTATGATACCTCACAATTCAATATGATATGATGCAATACCATATGATGCAACACAACAGTATTGTTTATGATAGTATACAATACTATAAATTAAATTTTGGGAAATCCGTCTTAGATCCTGGTGCCACACACATTTTGTGTGTGATAGAAACAAACAACAATTCAGCGAATTACAGCACATAACCATAAACAACATATTTTGCACATTATCCACAGATACACAACAAAACAAACAAAATAATTTATTACATCCAAAAAAACTTTTGCAGAGTGGCAGATCCTCCTTTGTCTATAATATGAACTGATACAAGACCCTTAGCACTTTAAAGTAGTACAGTGCTGTAATATAAACTGTTCACCAAGAATGGACTTAACCCTTCCTGCTATAGAAATACCAGAGTTGCTTTTTAAAACTGGTTTATTTTGATTGGTAGATATGATTGTCAGTTTCACCTCAGACACAGGCAAAAGCTGTCTGCCCTGATAAATAATAGCTGCAGATTTTTTTCTTTCACATTCATGCATTCATTTTTCTGTCTCCTCGTTGTTAGTGTTAAAACTCAACAGAAAACTTTGGTAATATACCGGGGACTTTAGAATTCAATAATACTGAATGGCTGTATTCTAAGATTTAAGCTCATTCTAAAGTAAGTAACATTAAAAGCTCATATTGTAACTATTGTGTCAGCTGTGACTAACACAAAAGGAAATCAAGCTTCGATCTGAACAAGTGTTTCTTTCCTTCTATCATTGGGAACATACAGTGCTTAACAAATTTATTAGTTCACCTGTAATATTTGTCTCAAAGACCATCCAGCATCATGAAGTGCTTTAATGCGGACTCTTTCATTTTCAGTCAGCTCTCCACGTTTTACCATTTTGAACAGGAATGAGGGATTTCAAACTGAATTCACCCAAATTTGAGCTGGCTCACTGGGCTTCTCTGAGAAGTCAGAAATTAATCAAGCATAACATTCAACCACTAAAACTCATTTTTCTGTACAGGAATGCAAGTAAATAACTATAATTTGACATATTAATCAAGAAACAATAATGTGCTTTACTATTTTTTTCAGTTTTTCAGTAAATCGGTAAATTTGAAAATTCATGGATAACAATAATGATTATATTTTAGCATTAAAATATCATTTGGGTTAAAGAGCTTCTACATATTGGTGTATTAACCATTGCAGAAACATAAAAAATGATTTTGGTAATTACCAATGCTGTTACTATATCAAAAGTTTCAGTGTTTCAGCTTAACTTACCGTCACAATTCCTGCCATCAGCAGAGAGTTTGAAGCCGGTGGTGCAGCTACACTTGTATGATCCCAGAGTGTTCTCACACTTGTGAGCACAGAGGCGGCCGGGATAGTGTCTGCATTCATTAATATCTAAAATATAATGTACAATTATACCACAGTAATAAGATTAAAATGTGAAAAAAATCTCTTAGATATATTTTGACTACTATGAAGACATAGAGCTGTACTTAAGTGTATTTGAAGTGTTATCTAGCACATCCTTACCCTCACAGGTCCGGCCGATGCTGTTGAAAATGTATCCAGGCTCACACTCACAACGGTAAGAGCCCACCATGTTTATGCAGCCATGACCTCCACAGACCGGCTCAGGACCCTTGCACTCATCAATATCTGCCAAGATTGATGCAACCATCAGAAAACATCAAAATGTAAACCTTATCAGCATGCTCATTTATACAGTATGTATTTATTCATGCTTTTTTATATCTCAACAGGAATACCCTGGTTGTGTAATATTATTAAATCAAATTTGCTTCAGTGTAACTGAGATTATGAAAGAGAAGAGGTTGAACTTCAGCTCATAAGCAGTTTTTAAGATGCAGTATGATCCATAAAGATCTGTTTATTTAGCCATACCAACACAGCGTGTGCCCTCTTCATTGAGGTGATATCCTCTGCCACAGTTCACAGAGTTCCTCTGACAGGTGTAGGAGCCGACTGTGTTGATACAGATCTGACCTCGGTGGCACGGATTCGTCTGAGTGACACATTCATTGATATCTAAAAAAATCAAATGACAAGGTACTTCGATTAGAATTCATAACTCTTGTTTAATAATATAAAACAGGGTCAATACATTTGTGAATCTCTGCTTTAGAAAAGAATAAACTGTTATGGGCTAAGAGATGGTCTGGTTTGAGTGTGGCTTAAGCATGTTATGACAGTGTGGCAGTGTTAAACGTTGATCAGTTAAACATATTCACATTCACATATATTGACTTTCCTGAAACAAACTTGATGTAAATATTCTCAAAGGACTTTAAACAGCGGTTGGTACCATAAACGTTGACATTTCCTGTCTCCACTAGGAGGTGCAATGATCAATGATAAATGTGACCATAAGAATGTGAGCATGCACCAACCCCTCATAAACACAGGAAGTTTGAACCAGAGAGAACCACAAAAATGAAATAAAACAATTTCCCATTTCTCCAAAAATATGTAAATTTGAGGGCTTGTCACTTTGACTAATGAGAAAGTCTTGAATACATTTTCATTATCAGTGTCTCATTTAACAGCACAACAAAATAGAAGATGAGCAGATGAATGCCTTAGGGGGAGTTCAGAAAGTTATGACCCCTGGAAATGGCACAAAATGCCCCAATTATGGCTCATTTGATCAAAATGGCAGATTTCCTGTTGGAGTTAGAGGCATGCTCCCACTATAGCACCTAAAGTCACATCTGCTCACAAAATTTCAGAAAGCTACAACAAAGTTAAAGGAGGAAGCTTTAACCTTGAAAACTTTTCGGGGCACTATTGAGGCAATCTGGAACAATCATGTTGGAGACTCAAAAAACAGGAAAAGAAACAAGCAAAACTGCATACATTTTTAGAATATTTTTAGGCCCTCAAACGTCCATCAATGGCCAGAAAAAAATGAAAATGGAAGATCTAAGTGATCATTGAACTGTGTGGTGTTTATTAAGATAAATAAATAATAAACAATTAGTCTAAGTAATAAACAATTAGTCTATGCAATATAAAAAAATCTAGTGAATCCAGAAACACATTCAAGAAGGCTAAAATCTACACTTGTTATTAGTAAAAGACATTAAAAAAGGCCTCATGTGCCTTTTTACAGCTATGAGATATCATTTTCAGCTTGCATCGAAAAATCCAAAATACGAAATATTATAAACATTGACATAGCAGATATGACATCCCAACAAAAAAACAAAAGTTTGAGTAATGATAAAAAAAAGTACAGTCAAACTCCCTCTGTTTTTTTTTCGGCTCTGCAGTTATCCTAATGGAACAGCCTTTCTTTCAGCTTGTTTGTATTTTTCTCAGAGGCACGAACATATTTCAGCGATTTTTATACTGCTGTAATCTGGCGCTTACCAATGCAGTTACCAAGGGCATCCTGGATAAACCCAGCACCACATTTCACCTTTGGAAGACATCTGAATGACCCTTGGGTGTTTTGGCACTCAAACTCTGGTCCACAGTTGTGGATGTTGGTCTCACACTCGTCAATATCTGGATAAAGAAAATCATAGGAGGTTTACCACTGAGCAAACACATCTCAAATAAAAAGTAAAGACAGAGATTAGGGGCGTTCTGACGGACCTTTGCAGTTATTGTTGTCTGTGAGTTCATAGCCAGTCCCACAGCTGACCTCCCGCTGACAGCGGAACGAGCCCTCTGTGTTGATGCAGCGCTCTCCTCCTCGACAGTTACTGGCTCCAAGCAAACACTCGTTGATATCTGTGAGTTAAAAGCAGAGATACTTGTTTACACAAACTGAAGGCTCAGCAAGCAAAAAAACACATTTAAAAATTGAAGAAGGAGAAGAGGACTGCTGCTTACCCTCACAACTTTTTCCATCTGGTTTGAGTTTGTAGCCTTTAGAGCAGGAACAGGTATCATTGCTCACGCAGATATGAGCACATTTACCTGAAAACAATCGGAAACATCATCATCAGTGACACTGGAAAATTTAAGGATTGTTCAGTGATGCTTCTTTACATACCATTGCACTGATCGGCTAGTACTGAATTATCTCCATTTTCCATGGTTTCATCTTGGTTTAGTACTGTGTGAAAAAAACAAAATAATTAAAAGCTTTTAATACACGGTATTCCTGTGTTTGAAAATCTAGCTCCTATAATTGTTTACTTTATTAATTAAGAAACAACCATCAAATATGTTGCAATATTTAAACCTCTTGCATAAAAATGCAAGGAACTTTAAAATCCTACAGGGGGCGGTGTTTGTCCATGTTTGGCCAAACAAGTTGATATCTTGTCTTCTTGCATCTGTTTAACAGTAAAAGGCAGTACTTAACCTTAAAACAGGTTGGTAATACTTGCCTTTTATTAACATTTGAAGTTAAAAATGGGGCAGTGTTCTCTAGTGAGACTTTATATCTAGACTTCATTTAAAGTAAGAACAATCTGTCTTTTCATATATTTGAGGTTGTACTGAAAAGAAGATACCAAACATCAACATGTCAAACATTTCTGAGAGGTTAACACTGACTAAAGGAGAAATATGTGAAACAGCAAAAATTGTCCCTTGTTCTCTAACGGTTACAGTGGTTTTTACTGTTTAAAGAAACCCTGTAACCTTTGAATTTACTGCTCATATCTTGCCTTGTTTGACACCACAAATTCCTGTCCCAGTTACTTTTACTAGCCTTGTGTTATGTATGACGTGACAAATAAAGGCAGGCCTAAATAAGAGGCCCTTTACATTAAGTGCTGAATGAATGTAACATTACATCACTCAGCTCAGTGCTTCAAATCAAGGTAATAAAAGTTTTGGATTATATATATATATATATATATATATATATATATATATATATTTTTTTTTTTTTTTTTCCCCATTATTTTTTCGATTTTAGTTTTTGTTAGGTTTTTATTACCCCTCTTTTTACATGCCTCCTCGCGGTTGAGAATGTCTGCTGAATTGAATACTCACAGTGGCAAAGCGCTTGTGGAGTGATTTTGCTCTGCTTTTCCACTGAAATCAATGGCCGAATCACAGGCAAGAAAACACTTCAAGTCATCGTGAACAAATTCTACAAAGGACTGAACACCGCCGTAATTTCGCCATTGGATCAACTTCTCACTGAGCTGAGATGCAGCAGCTACAGCGGCCAATAGGAACGCTCCCTCTGACCTGAGCCTGATTGGCTGCGAGTACTAGCCTCCTCATTGGCTGGGGCACCCCCGTCCCTTGCTCGTTTTCTCAAGTGAGATAGCAGCGCTATGCCCCGGTGCAGCCAAAAGATAAAAAGTATGACATTAACTTTAAACTGTCTGTCATCAACTTTGTGTTTGTTTAGTTCCTTACCAGTATTTAAAGTGTTTAGAGAGTGCTGAGTTGACAGAAGAAGACAAAAGTATAGCTATGGTAGAGTATACTGGTGTAAATAAATAACACCAAAAATAATAAACGCCTGGGCTATTATTTGGTGTTTTACGGTAGTTTAGTTAGTTTAGTTTTGTTTAGTTTTTATCTGCAAAAATCTGGATTTTTATTTTGTTTTTATTAGTTTTCCCACTTGACTGTTGGTTTTGTTTAGGTTTTATTCTGCAAAAATCTACATTTTTATTTTGTTTTATTAGTTTTCCCCACACTAGTTGGTTCGTTTTGTAGGGCTTTCAATTGAAGTTTTCAGGTTATCTAAAAAAAAACTACCACCAAGCAATAATTGTATACATCCAAAAGGGGGCAGTGTTTTCTCAAGTTGGACAACAGCACCTGCACTTGATATCTACATGTAATGCCTCTTTGGTACAGCAGGATGCAGTCATGAACCTTTAAAAATGTTGCAGTTTACCTGATTGTATAACTGATGCCATTAAAATTGACCATAATTATCTTATGGACAACAATGACCATACAGATCCAACAGTAATCCAGAGTAATCACTTGAAGCAAGGACTACACGTACATTCTTCATCAGCATTTTGAGATTGTGCTATGCTGTTATATTTAAGGAACATTCTAGTGTGAATGTGGTCATTTATGTTTTTCACACGGCCTAGGCTTAATTTAATATAAACAAACTAGGGGAAAAGTGAAATATTTAGCCTACTTCATCTTTGTTTTATTGCCACCCACATTCAGTTTGTCCTGTGGGTGCAGTCTGGTTGTCCTGGTCTCCATACTCGCAGCAGGCTCTGGATACCAGACCACACTGGTAGCTAACGGACAGGTTGTGGTCACAGGGGAGGCCATGCTTCTGGGCGGCCTTTCCAAGGAGACAGCAGTTACAGCACATCTGCAGAAGACAAAAGAAGAAGGTGCATAATGTCAACAGACAGGAGACTGTTTTTCAAGAAAAGGAGGAGAGAAGATACTCTACATCACAGTGATGAGTAAGTTTGACAAGGAGGGAGGTTAAAACTTAATTTCTGACAAAAAGGATTGTTCAACAATGCTGCCTGGTAAAATACAGCAGGTTTTCACACTGAAAAATAGGGGAGGTGTTATTCAGACAGATTTTCAAGTGCTCAATCAAGCAGACAGGCAGAAAGGAGTATGATTGAGAAGACAAGTCGACTGGCAGGCTTCAGACAGACTGACAGACACAGAAAAAAGCAGCAAGTCGGTAAGAAGATGGACTGACAGACGGTGATGAGATGACATCATCCCCTCTGGCAGAAGCAAACTCTATCAATCATTATGGCAGCCTGGTAATGTCAGTCTGGGGAGGGGATGATGAGAGGTGCAGAGGGTGGGGGATGGGCTTGTATGTGCAATGAGGTTATATACCTGAAATGAAACCATGTGTGGCAAATTTGATTTTTATGTAATAAAAGAGCGACTGGATCCAAGCCATGAGTCTGTCAAATATTAGACTACTAATGCTTCTCCATCTGTTGTTAGAGCAGGTGCCTCGCTATGTGACCTAGACACTGTCCTAGAAAACTTAAAGTTTTTAGGCAACTTCTGGAAAGAAAAACTCTTCTTTACTTTCCTGGAAGCATGCCAGTGTTTTAATCTGCTTAAAATACCATATCAGCAGGGTGCCCTAAATCAGGCCAGGTCACATTTTACCTTGTCCTCTAACTCTGTGGCTCCCCTTAAATCTACAATGATATGAGCCACATTTCAGCCAGCTTTAGTGTTTTTCTGACTGGTCTCTGTTTGGAGAGTTGGGGCTACAGAAGGTTGAAGTTTTTGGAGAAAAAGGCCAAAGCCCACGGATCATTAAGGCACTGAACATCAAACAGTCACTGATCCACAATTAACAAAAAATGTGCTCAGATCTTTTCCACAGTTGTGAGTTGGGGCAACAAATGGGCTTTAAATGAGAGTAGTTATCCACATGCCAGGATGCCTCGTGTAAATCTCACTTATGGTTACTGCATTTATGATATTATGTTGGAAATTGTTTTCCCTGTTTTGCTGATGAATACTGAGCAGCAGTTGATGACACAGTAGTGCAGTTACTGCAAAAATGAAAAGGGAGGCAGTATAAGAGGAGATGGAGAGTAGATGGAAAGACGTGCACTTCTGATATTTTCAGATGGTGATAAGTAGATTGTCTAACTACTATATCACTGCTTGCAGCCCTTTGTCTCACTGTAGAATATGCACAATAAGCCTGCAGACATAGTCTGACCAGTCACCTGGTACTACCCAGTGGACACAGGCTTTAAGTTCTTCTTTCACAAAAAAGTGATATTTATTTAGTGAAGCGTCTCTCTTCTTACACAACTGCAAAACCGAAGTCTATAAAAGTACATACACCCTTTTCTATTTTCAATGTGACCAGGTCTGAAAAAATCTTTCAAAGCCAATGGATTTGCCAGGTTCCATGTCTGTAATCAAAGAGATTCATAATGCAAAGCTTAAACCTGAAACTGGTCTAAAACTGATGAACCAGCTTCATTTGAGGAGAATGAGGCAGTAGCTAGGGCGTGGTTTAGTTATACTGTAAAACTCTGGCAATGGCTGCAGTGAAGTGATTAGCTCAGATGTAGCTATAGCGGCAGTTTTATCAGAAGTTGACATTTCTTCATCAAAAGATCAGATCCACATGTAACGTCTTCTTGATGGAAAATAAGTTTTTCCTCTCCTCCCAACCAGTCTTTGCATGTGTTTGATTCACTGACTGGCTCAGCTGATTGTGAACAATAATAACCTGTCAAGCTCACGTTTATTATACTTGCTGATCTGCCCACATCCTTGCGTGTTTTATACTCTCATCAAATCTAGTCAGCATACTTATGTTTTGTATTAAATGTTTAATTCCTGTACTTGAGAGCAAAGCTTACCACAGCCAGATGTCTGGTTGCGCAAGTATACTTGGCCAATAAAGCTGATTCTGATTCTGCTGTGATTGCCCACCATGTCATATTTCTTGTTGCTCTGATTGGCCTGTAATGTATGTAATGGAAAAACAATCATCCAATCACACTCCAAGAATGTTTTTTTAAGGTTCTGCCCTTCCCAAACACAGTCTACAGTTGCAAGAAAAAATATGTGAACCCTTTGGGATTTCTTGGATTTCTGCATAAATTGGTCATAAACTGTGTTCTGATCTTCGTCTAAGTCACAACAATAGACAAACACAGTCCGCTTAAACTAATGACGCACAAAAAATGATATGTTTTCATGTTTTTATTGAACAAAACATGTAAACATTCACAGTGCAGGGCGGAAAAAGTATGTGAACCCCTAGGCTAATGACTGGTTGACCCTCTTTTGGCAGCAATAACCTCAACCAAACGTTTCCTGTAGTTGCAGATTAGGCCTGCACAACGGTCAGGAGGAATTTTGGACCATTCCTCTTTACAAAACTGTTTCAGTGCAGCAATATTCTTGGGATGTCTGGTTGAATCGCTCCCTTGAGGTCATGCCATAGCATCTCAATCGGGTTGAGGTCAGGACTCTGACTGGGCCACTCCAGAAGGTGTATTTTCTTCTGTTGAAGCCATTCTGTTGTTGATTTACTTCCATGCCTTGGGTTGTTGTCCTGTTGGATCACTCATCCTCTGTTGAGCTTCAGTTGGTGGACAGATGGTCTTAAGTTTTCCTGCAAAATGTCTTAAAAAACTTGGGAATTCATTTTTCCATCAATGACAACAATCCGTCCAGGGCCAGAGGCAGTAAAGCAGCTCCAAACCATGATGGCCCCAGTTGGGATGAGGTTTTGATGTTGGTGTGCCATGCCTTTTCTCTCCACACATAGCGTTGTGTGTTCCTTTCAAACAACTCAATTTTGGTTTCATCTGTCCACAGAATATTTTGCCAGTAGAGTGCCGTGGAACATCCAGGTGCTCTTTTGCAATATTCAAACGTGTAGCAATGTATTTTTTGGACAGCAGTGGCTTCCTCCGTGGTGTCCTCCCATGAACTCCATTCTTGTTTAATGTTTTACTTATTGTAGATTTGTCAACACAAATGTTAGCATGTGCCAGAGATTTCTGTAAGTCTTTAGCTGACACTCTAGGATTCTTCTTCACCTCACTGAACATTCTGCGCTGTGCTCTTGCAGTCATCTTTACAGGACAACTGCGCCTAGGGAGAGTAGCAACAGTGCTAAACTTTCTCCATTTGTAGACGGTCCGTCTTACCGTGGACACATGAACATCAAGGCTTTTAGAGATACTTTTGTAACCCTTTCCAGCTTCATGCAAGTCAACAATTCTTGATCATAGGTCTTCTGAGAGCTCTTTTGTGCCAGGCATGGTTCACATCAGGCAATGCTTCTTGAGAACAGCAAATTCAAAACTGGTGTGTGCTTTTTATAGGGCAGGGCAGCTTTAACCAACACATCCAATCTCATTATATTGACTGGACTCCAGGTTGGCTGACTCCTGGTTCCAATTAGCTCTTGGAGAAGTCATTAGCCTAGGGGTTCACATACTTTTTCCACCCTGCACTGAGAATGTTTACTTGTTTTGTTCAATAAAAACATGAAAACATAAAATTTTTTGTGCGTCATTAGTTTAAGCAGACTGTGTTTGTCTATTGTTGTGACTTAGATGAAGATCAGAACACATTTAATGACCAATTTATGCAGAAATCCAAGAAATACCAAAGGGTTCACATATTTTTTCTTGCAACTGTATGGTTGGTTGCCCAGATAGATGAAGGGAAATATGTCCTATGCAATGGATATGTGAAACAGTCTATCTGGCATTTCAGGTTGGGGCTAAAATGCTGCTGTTTGGGAATTAGCTGTGATACATTCTTCGTGATCAAGGCATAAGTGACTGCAAGTTATCTGATATTGCTCAGTTAATGTTACCTAAGGGTGTAATCAGGATGTCATTTTTAAGTCAAAGTTTCTGGGGCAGTACTGTTAGTAAAAAGGCAGTCATACTATGCTCAAGTTAGCAAGTTATTTTATGGATTAATTAGAAGATGTCCATTCTTTTGTTCCCTTGGGGGACAATGTAGATTCTAACAGCATTATAAGCATTTTTTCCCCACAATCCTCTTTTGTAGGAGCAAAACACAGGTTTGTCCTGTAGTTGGTTATTCAAATAAACAACTTTATTCCAGTGGTTGTCAACTGGAACTGACAAAATCTCCTTAGTGTACAGCAGTAGAAAGCTTGTCTCGCCAGGCTAAATGACATCACATGTAAACTGTGAATTTGCTATGCCAATTTTGTTTGCGTATACATTTTGGTTTATTAGCAATAATGACATTTTACTGCATGTGCACAAAAGTGCCTAAACCCAAAGCTGACACCCATCCATTTTCCACACTGCTTATCCCGTTGGGGGTTGTGGGAGGCTAAAGCATATCCCAGCTGTCATTGTGCGAGATGTGGGGTACACCCTGGACTGGTCACTGGTCAATCCCAGGGCTGACATACAGACAACCAGGCATGCTCACATTCACATTTACTGCCAATTAAGAGTCACCAATTAACCTAATGAGCATGTTTTTCGGTAGTGGGAGGAGGCCGGAATACCTGGAGAGCATCCATCCAAGCATGCAGGGGGAGAACATGCAAACTCCACACAGAAAGGCCCTGACTAGGAAGTGGACCAGGAACTTTCTTGTTGTGAGGCAACAGCGTTAACCCCAGCCCTAACCCCAGACATATTTTATTCATTTTTTTTTAAAAGGCAAAATTAAGATGTTTTTAGTAACTTTTGTAACCTCTGGAGAGAGTTTGTGTCTAGTAGGGATAAAATGGTTACTAGTTTTAATGATTGCTGCAGTAAAATCCCCCTAAAGTAAGTTATACTATTCTAAATTTGGTTATCATGAAACAGTTAGAGATAACTGCACTCTGTAGCATATAACATAGGTTTGTTGACTAAGGTTAATTGAAAATAAGTCCACATAACATGTACAGAAACTTTTCAGGACCAGGAGACTTTCTGACATCTATTTTCCTGTCTTGATAATACAAATTTGAAATGTAATGTCAATGGTTGGGAATATTCCTTTTTAAATTTTGTGTTCATGTTAGAAATACTTGTGTGCAAGACAGGAGGCTTCAATTCCTTATTTCATTGCAAAATTAAAGCCCTTGATGCAGCGAATAAAGCAAAGCAGTGCACAATAAAGATAAAGTTACTATCATACAATGACTTGAAGAGGAAGAAACAATCTCCTTCTTATTTGTATCTTTTGTTCTACAAATTTATTACCCCGGCATGTCCAAGCCTGAGCCATCACCTGCACTTTAAAGTGGATCAAGTAAAGACAAGCTGTCCTACTGACAATTATCTCATCCTTCTGAGAAGTGCACCAACTTGCATCCCAGCTTTTCTATACTCTGCCAAGCATTCATCTCTGGGATGTGTTGGTATGAAGTATATTATGAAAATAAAGAGCCACACTGAGAGGAAATTAAAAAACAACAACATAGATGGGCTGAAAGTGCTTGGAAGTGCGCCTACAAAGGATCCTGGAGTCAGAGCTGAATTTATAATGTATCTGACAGCAACAAGCTCCATTCCTCCCTAGAGTGACATGCCTCATCCTGCTCATGACACACACACGCACACACAAAAACTTACAAATGCACCCTATGGCTCTCATTTATCTTTTGCCCCTCCAAACTGGCTGTCCAGCTGAGTGATATAGTGTACATGGATTGAGTTAAGGGAGGTTTTTTAATGCACATTGTGATTTATTTTCCTTTTAGTGTCTCCTACATACAAATAAAAGTGTATATGCACAAACAGGTCCAAACACACCTTTGTGGTCTTGGTCTCACATGTGTTGGCAAACAAAGTATCACACAATCCTTGGTCTTTTGCCATGTTGATGCCAGCGTTGCACATGTTATCCTCCAGCACTGATACACAGCATTGCTCCTGCACGATCCTGTCAGAAAAACACACACAAAACACGGGTGTTGCATTTATTCTGAGATCCTTCCATAACCTCCGCAGTGCAACACAAGTCTGCCTTACAGGGTAGCCCATTAAAATCAGCCTGAGGCACGCCTGATGGGGATCTCAGAGTTGTCACACCAAAAAAACGCCTTGATGAGTGGGTGAGTCGGTCCTGTGTGAATTTAGAGGAGGGCAATGGAGGTTTATTGTGATTTGCAATGCTGACATCACTGCGCTTAAACAGAGCTGAGCAGCACTCCCAGGGGCCTTTGTTCTACTTTTTTGGACCAGAGTTGAACCACTATTTCAGTCCCAGGATATCCACCTCCACATCTCCTTCTTCATGCTGACTTTTTAAAGACATAACCAGTATTATAAAAACCATCAAAACAAACCACTCCTTGAAAATAAGCATGCTGTGTCCTGTAGGAACAGCTGGGTGACTAACAGTTGCCAGTAATGACATCACTGAAGTACAATCATCCCCGTTTTAGCTCAGAAATTTAGAGATGAAATGTGACAGCGTATTACTTAAGCAAAGAAAGGAGTAACACATTGGTGTGGAAAATATTACAGCTGATCTTCACCTCTGAGTTCTTTGCGAGTGTAGATCATGTACAGTAATGGTTGATTGTACAGGATCAATAAAATTCTGCATACCATCTGGGAAGTGCAGGGCTTTCCATAGGCACATTTAATAAAAGGTCACATAGTGGTCTTGCCTCAGGAAATTATGAGCATCTGACTTAACTCCCTGCAATCTGATAAATATTTCTGCCAGTGGTTCCCATCCTTGGAAGCCCCCCTACTCATAGGTGCTTGTTGACTAAAAGTACAAGAAGCTTTCAGTCCCAGGAACTTCTCTTCAAGGAACTAAGTGGTTGCTGAGGCTCAGTGTTGTCTGCATTTCCACAAGGGCCAAAAATCCTAATGAGACTATGCAAATCAGGTATCCTGACACAGCCAGGTATCAGGAAGACAAAGTAAATCAATAACATTATGCACTATTAGACCTTTTACTAATAGTAATGGTCATAGTCTGTTACAGGTGTATCTCAGTTCAAAAAGTTAAAATTTTTAAATTCTAGATTCACCTCACACTAGAGTAAAATATTCCAAGACCTTTAAAAATCTTAATGATTAAAGCTTACAGCTCACATCTAACATCCACCATCTCAAAATATCAGCATATTGTGGAAAAGTCCAGTTTGCAAAGGTTTCCTGCACCTTTATTCTCTTACTTTGGTTAAGTTCAAACAACCACAATCGTGGGGAAGACTTAACAGTTGGCCAGAGGACAATGATTGTCATCCCACAAAGAGGGTAAGCCACAAAAGGTCACTGCTGAAAGGGCAGGCTGTTCTCAGAGGCTGTATCAAAGCATATTTATGGAATGTTTACCAGGGAAAAAGGGAAAAGTGTGGCAAGAAAAGGTGCACAAACAACAGGGATGAGCTCAATCTTTAGAGGATTTTCAAACAAAGTGGATTCAAGAACATGGGGGAGCTTCACAAGGTGTGGACTGAGGCTGGAGTCAGTAGACCAAGAGCCACCACACAGATACGGGACCAGGAAATGGGCAACAAGTGTTGTGTTCCTTGTGTCGAGCCAATCCTGAACCACCTGAGCTAAGGGGGGAAAAGCAATGGAACGTTTCTCAGTTGTCCAAAGTCCTGTTTTCAGATGAAAGTAAATTTAGAGTTTTTTTTGTAAATCAAGGGCCCAAAGTCTGGAGGTAGATCAGAAAGGCACAGAATCCAGTTTCCATTTCCATCTTGGGGGAAAAAAAAATCTACTGCTTGAAGAGTCCCTGTTCAGAGGGTAGTACTTTCCAAAAGCACCCCCAAGGAGGTCCCAGATCCCACTACTCTAGGCAAGAAATCGCTGTGGAAATTTAATCATGTCCAAAGAAGACAGAGTTATTAATTCAATAGTGACTAAGAATTCGGCTGCTTCAAACATGAATGCATGCATACACTGCAATGCTCAAAACTTTGCATGATATGATTTGTTATTTTTCACACTGTAATTCTGAAAATGAGCACTTTAATATAAAAGACAATCTCATGGTTGATTTCTGTTTAATGTTTTTGAGCATTTGGATTCAATTAAGACTTTCTGAGTTTGCATCTTTAGATACAAACCTTAAATAACAGCCAAAAGTGAAATATGTAGATATCCCACAACAAGAAGATTTTATGCTTATGTTGTAAGGAAACATTTTTATTGTAAACAGTACTGTGTTTTAGGTGGATACAATGCTGAAATGAATCTAAAATGGACACGAAAGGTGAGTTACAACTTGTGAGTCTGACTAATTTATTAAGTCATCAACAGGAATAAGTAGACAGCTGTAAATGAGAGACGATTGAGCTGTTTGTCTACAGCAGAAGCTTATGGACATGTCCAGACTTTTTTGACTGGGTTGGCACAATGACTAACCCAGGAGTGGCCTGAAGCCTGTCTGAAAAAACTAAAAGGAGCAGTTAATTACCATTTTCATCCCCATTAGGTTAATCTGTTTTACAGTCATTTTCTGCTGTTAATGTGTAAGAAATGCTTTTCCCAACAGCAAAACCTCAACCTGCTTTCTTTAAGAGTCAAACATGTCGCCCACACGTTTACGTTTATGTTTAAAACATAATTCTTAACTGACTCAAAACAAAAAATATAAGTTACCCTGATAGATTGGCAGCGGATAATATTCATAAAAACATACCAGAGTAAAAATGTCAGAAAAACTGCTGGTAGTCACCAACCTGATGCTCTGACAGCCGCCACTGCTGCCCAGTCCTCCACTTACAGCTGTGTTAAAAGCTACCAGACTAATTTTTGAGTCCCTTTATTTAAAAATAGGAACTAATTCATGTTGGCTAACATAACGTGAGTCATGATGTGTTTAAGGTCCAGTCAGTAAAATGACTGTATGACTTACTGACTTATTGTCTTTTAAATATTAGACTATTTGTACGGTTTAGCCTTTTGAATAAACAAAATCTGAACAAAGTATTTAAAATCATATTTTTGGCTTAATAACGATGACTTTTGTGCTCCTTTTATGACATTCCTTTTCCACTTGTAGGAGGTCCCAGTGCACTACAAAGCTGAGCAAACTGACCAACCACTAAACCGGCAGCTATATCAAAATGTTATTGCAAATCCTGATTGGTGCATCCTTTGGAATATGAGTTAAAAGTCTCAGTTTAAAGTATTTAAACATTGCAGGAAAGCTCTGTGTGCCTGTGTCAATAAAAATGCATTTTTGCAAGGAGTTTACTGTCAGTGTTTTAACAATTTCATTTCTCTCTTTTGCACACGTCCTATGAAATAAAAGCGATAAGAGGGGATAAAGCGATGCATGTGTTCATCACTGGTTTTGGCTGATATTGGCCTTGTTGACAGATTGTGGCACATCTGCAAATACTGTGGCATGAACAGATGTCAGAAGCAGATCTGATCAGTTGTGTTAAATTGACTTAAAGCTGGTACTGAGCACACTTTACTTCACTGATTTAAAAAGAATTTTTTTGTTTTTTTACATGCAGTTAGAAAATCTGGTCAGTTTTGGTGGTCAAGCTTGAGAGTCTAACACCAATAAAACTAAAAAAAATAGCATCTATACCAGTAGTCAGCTAAAATGTTAATTTATTAATTTCCACCATCTGTGCACCTCTAAGGAAAAGCATTTTTCTGCATTTTATAGTACTAACAAACAATGTTCTACATTAAAGCAATGTACTGGCAGCTTGTTATCACATTTAAAATAGTTGATTTGAATGTAAGCCTCTAATGACGCAAGTAGCCAATCATAGGTGGACATCCGTCTACATATACAAAAAGGATTTTTTGGTCCAAGCACACCCCAACACACTTCACTGGAAAAATGTCAGTAACTTAATGTTTCTATCCGATCAGATTTCATTGTATTGTCTAGCACTGGCTGTGTCTAAATGCAGTCCAATCAGTTAAGAGAATATTCTGTCTGCTCTTCATCAGTCTCACCGTAATTTTATCTCTGCGTCTCTTCTCCCTCATTTCCAACAAGCCTCTTTATCAACTCTTACCAGAAATTTCTTTCCACATAAACTACTGGGGATCTCAGATTTACGTCAGGGTGCACACCTCCTCTGCAGAACCTTTTAAGGGCAAAGTCAAGAGCTTGTTTTTCTTCTCTACCTACTCTTTTTCTCTCATACTTTTCCCCTTTGGTGTCTGAAGTAATCGTTCAGATTTCCTGTTATTGCCTCTCTCCTTCGTCGCTCCATGTCGCGTTTCACCTCTGAGGTATTTCCTGGCTTTTCGAAACAGCCTCTTCTCCTCTGACCCCCCTCACCCCTTTTCCACCCTGCTCCCCCAAAAGCCTCTGCCCTGTCTTCCTCTCCTCCCCTTTCCCACTATAATTTGGACAAATTTGGGATCACACAGGGTGGCTATGGTAAATGTGTTTGCCATCAATGTTCACAGCAGCAGATCTGCTCCAGCTTATGAGCCCTAAACCTGTGGCAGCACACCTCCTAGGGTTACCAGTAGACATGTTATTATCCCATCACTATTAGCGCTTCCTGCTCTCACATGAAGTGAATAATGTGCCTGGAGATTTATGGGAGTAAGGTAAAGCGATCTAATAGACATTTTTACCCGTACATGGTACAGGCTAAATTCCTGAGGGGCAATACAGTAGGAGCTTGACTGAAAGTCTAAGATTGTGACAAAGTTGTGGCAGGTAATGGCTTGTAAGCCCCAGTTTAGTCTTTCGGTGCATAGATTTTCAGTCAGTGGGAGAAAAATTGTACGCAACACCTGCTTACATGCACGTGGGAGACCCCGAGATAAGAGGAAGGGATGCACAGTCCTGGTTATCCATCCCCCGCTTCTGGCCATCTTTACAGCAGTCCTCCACTGACATCTGCTCAGCTCCTGCAGACATAAAAAACACAGAGAAGTGTTGCTTTTATGATAAAAGGGTGAGATATCTCACTTATTCTTAACTGTCAAAAGAATATTTTCTTTATCAGTTTCTTCAGTTAGGGTGTTCAGTTTCTTCAGTGAGGGGGTCCCCTCTTACATAACCGCTGCAGGAGCTTTGCATCATGCAGCATCTGGACTTAGAACACCTGCATGCATTCATTCAAGATGGTGAACATTCTTATCTGCATTAGGCTGTAAATGACTTGAGACTACATATCAGGGTTGCTCAACCATGAAGGCTAATCTTTGCTGTTTTGTAAGACTGCTTGACAATCAACTGTCCGTTCTGTTTCTGAGCAGTATGACATTTTCACACCCATCCTATGGTTTATCTGCCTGCTTTCAGAAAAAATCACCCCATCCATTATCTATAACGCTCATCCTGGTCGATCCCAGCTGTCACTTGAGTCAGGGACACCCTAGACTGTTTGCCAGTCAATCTCAGGGCCGACATACAGAGACTAACAAGCAGGCATACTCACATACACTCCATAGGTGACATAGCATCACCAGTTTTGGACTGTGGCAACAGAGAACATGCAAACTCCACACATCAAGGTCCTTTCTGACAGGGATTCGAACTAGGAACCTTCTTGCTGTGTGGCAACAATACTAACCACTGATCCACAGTGCAGCACTCAGAAATTAGTGAGTTGTCAAATCCTTAGTGTCTCTATAATCAGGCTTTAAAAATTCAGGATAAAAAACAAAAAAGACATCATCAGTGTCACATTTTAAATGAAATTAAGATTTAAGTTTGAATTATTTTGTCAATTTTCTTTATTTAAAGTTTGTGTGCTTATGTTTACCTGGACTTTCTCCCCAGCTTTCCTACACAAACAAAAAGAGGCTACAGAGCTGCAGCAGATCCATCAGAGCTGCTTACAATGAAAACTGTCGTCTCACTTTTAAAACACAGACATTTTTTTCTATAAAATCTGGGATCTCATGACTTTATCACTTGAAACTTACAACAAACTTCACCATTTGTTAGAGAGCTGCAAAATCCTGGTTGACTTAGCAAAGAAACCTGCACTCATGTTTGTTTGATGCTGGTAAATGTTTTTCAATTGTTTCATGCGGTACCCAGTTTACCATTTCATTGAAGCTATTTCAATTCTAACTTAAAGTTTAAGCCTTTTTTTCCCTAATAAGCTGTTCTAGGGACAGGTGCTGCAAAGTGCATTCATTATAACCATAGTGAAACTGCAATTTGATGGCTGTTTCCAATTTGTCCATGCATATCATAGGGTTGTCAGCATTAATGCATTAATCCCAATGCGATTAAGGTCCATGGTATTTTTTTTTTACTGACGATTAATCACATGCTTTATTTTTCCTTTCCACTCACTTTGGTTAAAGGGATATTTAACATATTTTCATAGCGTGGTGAATGTGCAGGTCACAACTTGTCAACGAGAGCATTTTGGGGTGGTTGGATTGTGTATTGGATGAGTTTGATGAGGGAAAGCAAAAGGTACCGTCTGTCTCCACTGAGTTGGCACAGCAGCTCAGAACTCGGCAGCGCCGATCTAAGAATAGCTTGCATGGACAACTAAAGGTAACGAACCTTTTACTAAGACTATAGGAATTATGGCAATGGGCAAATTTGCCAAAATGTTGAAGTATCCCTTTAAGGCACTGCCATGTCTCCCTGAGGCAGAAATGGGCAGAAAATTGGAAAAGCTGTTAGAAATGAGCAAAAATTGGTTAACAGTGGTAAAAATTGGTTTAAGTGGAAAAAATGGATGGAAAAGGTACAGAAAAAAGGGTTGACAGTATTAAAGACTTGGTTAAAAGAGTCAAAAGTGGGTTAACTGGGGAAACAAATGTGTCAAAAGTAGGCAAAAACTGCAATGAAAAGGGGTTAAAAGCGGGTTTAATAAATAATTTGAACATCAGAATCCATTTACTCTTCAACACTCTTTTTAGCTCCAAAATGAAGTAACCATGGGCTAGGACTCTTTTCACTTTAAATAACTCAAAGACAGCTCAGTGGACACATCAGAAGTCATCGTACCTTGGGTTGCCAAAAATTTACCTTTTCACTGTTCCCTTTCAAAATAAGATCCAAAAAGGAAGTTACCCTAAGTTTAAGAAATTGAAAAAATTCAAACAAAAACAGTTTTAATTGCAAAATAAAGGAATATCAACATGCAACAAAAAGGGGAGGTTACTCATGATTAACTGCAGTAATTCTGAAATTAGTTGCAATTAAAACTGTAATTGTTTGACAGCCCTGGTATACTGTATATTTCCCTGACAAATAAACTATTAATAAATGAGTACATAAATTAATAGCGAACCATCTTTCTAATTTTTTAATAGGTATGCATTTAGAATAAAAATTAAAATAAAACAAATCCATGTCTATTATTGGGCTCCAATCTACATTTGTGCCAGACCTGAAAATGGTTCTGTCCAATCAGTGTCATTTGAAGAGAACAGGGCAGTAGCTACAGGCGGGGTTTAGTTGTACTGGAAGCTGAAAGCAACTGCTTCCACCAGTTTAGCAATTAGCTCGGCTGTCGCTATAGCAGAACTGGACCACAGTTCTCTATCAAAACAAAAGCTAAGAGCCATATTGAAAGCTAACAGAACATTCGTCCAACCACCTGAAAATTTTTTGAAAAGTCCTGTCCTTCTCAAACGCCATGTATGGGTGGTTCCCCAGATGAATGTGAAATATATCCATGCAGCGGATATAAGAAACAGTCCATCAGGTCAGACAGCAGATACTTCTGACTAAAAATAAATCCATCAACACAAATACATCAAATTTGGTCATTATACTTTAAAAACTTTAGGAAAGGTGGTTATACCAGCATCACATGTAGGGTAAGTGCTAGGCAATTCAAAGACAGCAGCAAGAAAAAGGAGAGATATGCCAGCATATTTACTCAAGGAAAGAAAAAAGTCTATGACCTGATGACTTCTGGTAAAAACACTGAGATGTTTGTGGCATTAAGTAAATGCGCAGGAATCTCTCACTTTTTTCCCTCCCACTCTGTTTTGTAAAACATGATGTCAAGGTTGCTTTGACCACTTCTTTTGGGGAGTATACAAAAAATCAATGATGTGAAAAAAATATTTTGTTTTTGGCACGATAAAGTACACTAGTTGACTTATGACGTGACTTAGGGTGATCAAAACTGGGTATCCACCCTGGACAAAAAAAAATGCTGTCATGCTTTTTCAGGAAAATTCATTCTCCAAGGATGGAAAACTATGCACACAATCTGTCTTGTAAATTAAAATACCTGTAGGCATTATTTGTGCCAAAGACAATGACTGATAGATATGTTGTCGCAGAAAAGAGGAGCTCTCTGCCTGGAGCACAGCCGACTCTGTGGTAATCTGGTCGTTTATTCATGTGGATTAGAGCGCGTGGAATGTCTCGACTCTGTAAACAATCAACCAACGCAATCACATCAAGTACACTCATCCGTCTGTGGTTTCTGTGTGATCTGCCAAACGTGAAATAGCTTTGGCAGATCAGTTCCTCTGACTTTTTTTTGCTTCCAGCTCAAACCACAACCAGTGCGTCACTTTGTTATTAACAATAGATCCCCGGAGAGAGAAAAAGAGAAACAAACTCAATGTGAAATATATTGTTGATTCATTGAAATAGAATCCCACTTGTTGCTGGTCACTTCTCTGAATTCATGATGAAAAGTGATGAAATGTGCTGAACAAATCCAGCCGTTTGAGACAGAGCGTCTGCTGTGAAAAGTCTGGCAAGAATCAGCACCTTCAGATAAACTGTAGATTAGGAGGGGAGGACAAGTGTCTGGAAGAACAGACTTCAGTTTCATAGATTTGCTGCTTTCTCCCAGAGGAATAGAAGGAATTTTATTACACCCATTAAATCAAATATGACACACGAGCAGGAAGAGTCATCATCACAAAGTGCACTGATGAACTTTGTAACAACACTATGTAAGCTGTGCTATAAAACCTTCAATTTCTCGAAATTGTTTGCAGACTTCTATAAAAGCAGCCAAAAACTCAGCATAGGGGAGACAAAAAACAAGTACATTAAGATTAACAATGTGTTTGTTTCTGAAGTAAGCATGTTATTTTTTCTCCAATGCCACAGGAAAAAGCACAGAGTAAAAAATTTTATGACCATTGCATCTATGTGAAGGCTCAACCTGGCAGAAAGGAGTAGATATGTGCTGAGTATTTAATAGGCAGACACATTAGCTGACTCACTACTGACTCGTGGAAGTCTGGCATATCCCAAAATCCTCTGGCCAATAAACCTTGCAGCAGCTGGATGAAATGCAATGGCATTTTAAAACCTTTTCGAATAGACCTACCAAGTTGGTTGTCATTAAGTTGTTCCCTGTCTCTAAATATGAAAGACCTATGTATCTGTGAAAAGACATGTTTAAAAGTGACAAAACAAAATATTTAGTCTATAATGTGTCAGCATGACACATCTGAAGATACCATCTTAAAATTAGTGATATTATTTGCTATGTTGTGTTAGCTTTGTTATTTTGCAGCCTAAAACTGTTGATTAGTTATCAATAAATGCTTTGATCTATTTTTACATTTCATTTATGATCTTATATAAAACAGATGCAGATGTCAAATGTGGCTGTACACGCCTGATTAGCCTTAGTGCACTGTTCCTTGCTGCTTAATAGAGGGTTTTAAACATTAAACTCTTTAATTTACATAAATTTTGTCTTTAGTTATATACATCATAAGAGGGATACACCCTTACATTATAAATTAAGACAATTAACGTTTCCCAATTCACATACTTCTGTTGGTATGCCATATTATAGTACATTTAAAAGCAGTAAGGAGCACATAAACACAGCTGATTAGTATTGTCTCAAATCTCGCACTGCTTTGTTGCACTTACAGGTAGAGTCGAGGGTTTAACCGCCTCTGTTTTCTCCTTCTACTTCATTTCAACAGCAGGTTTTAAACAGACGTTAGGTGATTTGACGTTTTTTTCATCCACTATCAAATTCACGTAACTTGTATTTTTTTATTTTTAACATTCCCTTAAAGAAAATCAACTTTAAATCCCTTTTCCTTGGTTGAAATAAGCTGTCACTGCTAATTTTATGTTAGCCAAATGCTAAAGTTAGCATGGTTTGGAGTGCCATAGTAGCACACTGCTTTTGAGTATGCTTTGCAGTGTGCACTCATGCAGTCAAATTATTTAGTTGTTGACTTCTAGCTAGCTGTGCTACACACCCCGCAAGTATTGTGCTGTTTCTCTGCTACTTTTAGGAGTTGATTGTTAAACATTAAACTGCTTTTATTTATGTCATCAATGGTTTTAATTATTGTAACATTGCAATTTAAGAGACATATAACCTAAAAATAATTAAACGCTGTTGCTGATATTTTGCCTGCTCTGCTACACTCTCCACTCGCAGTGCTCCATTACTCGTTGCTGCTTTAAAGAGTTGATTGTTGAACAATAAACCGAGTGTATTTGTGTTATTAATGGTTTTAATTGTGCAAGATTACATTTTAAGAGATTACTACCTAAACATAATGAAAACTGTTTCTAATTCTTAGCTAGCTCTGCTACACTCTCCGCTAGCATTGCACTGTTAATCTTTGCTACTTAAATGTTTTAATCGTTGATCATTAGACTGCTTCCTTCAGTGTTTAAAGGTGCATTGTGTAGAATTTGGAATTTTAGCGACATCTAGCGTTCAGATTTTAGAATGAGCCGATCTGTTACCAAAACATCCCATCACTAAGCGACGAGAGCCTGTGAAGACCAAAAAGGATCGTGAGCTGGACATCATTTGGTGGGTGAGGTGAGGGTTTATTCATTTTTGTAACCATTATTTTTATAGATTATAGGTCAGTCTTCTTCTCCACCTGCCTTCCAGGTAGCTTTCAGGACCGGCGGGCAGGTTCGTATTTAAAAATCGTGTTTCGCTCTTTCTGTCCGCAAAACGTTGCCGTAAACAACATGGCGGTTTGTTATGTCAGCCTTCGTGAGGTCGACCCGAGGTAATGTAAATTTAAAAAGCTTTTTTCTAATTATGTAAAAAGAAAAGGAAAGTTTAAAGGGGATGATTGTGCACTTATTTTGACATACTTCACATAAATATCTAAACATTATATACCATTTACACTGTTTCTAGTCGGCGAAATGCAGCCAAATTCTACACACTGTACCTTTAAATGGTTGTAATAGTTACATTACATTTAAAAAGAATTACAAACTAAATATAGGATTAGTGAACACTGTTGCTTATTCTTTGCTAGCACTGCTACACTCTTTGCTTCTTTAAAAGTGTTAATTGTTGAACAATAACCTACTTCTATCTATGTTCTTAAAGGTTTTAACTGTTACATCTTTACATACATCTTAATACAACCATAGAAGGGTAACAGTAATCATTGTTTGGTACTAGGCCTGGGTGATATGGCCTGAATATCATATCACGGTATTTTTCTTGCCTTTGACGATAACGGTATTATATCATGGTATTACAAAATTAAAAAGAGATAATGCTTTTTAATCCAAGTTCAAGTGTTATTAACCTCCTTCTCCCATTAAAACAAACCTTTGATGGCATACTCAATTTATCTCTTAGTATAGGAACACAGAAAACATGTTTTATTTTTTAAGTCTCTCTAGGTTTACTTCTAACTGCACTCCAAGTTTCACATTTCATCTCTAACCTGATGAGGTCTGTCTGTATGGCCGCGGACTTTTATTTTGAACCGCTTGACGGAAGTATTGTGTTTACCACTGAGTTTGGCTTTGGCTGCCGTACCGGGGAATACAGCTAGTTTACAGCAGTTTTTCTGTCCTTATTTAACATCGCAGCCTGGATCTTTATCTCACTGTGGACTTAGAAAAGAAAGTCATAAGTTAAAATAGACTTTTAAATGGTTGTTTATGTCGTTGTAAGAGGAAGAGCTGCAGTGCTGGGCTCTGAGACCAGCCAAAGCAGCACTTAGCCTGTGTTACAGCCCCAGACATGCTGAAGCAGACAGCACACTGACTTAGCTGGGTACAGCCTTCAGACTTTGAGAGGAAAAACACGTGTTTTTGCCTGCTAACTCACACTGAGGCAGATACGATGACGTCATTAACAGCGTTATCGCGATTGGTTGGTAGAGTCCTAATCTCTACCGGAGGCCAAACTTATATCAATTATACCATCTACTGAATATACCGCGCACCCCTATTTGGTACTACACTGTAAGCTAACGGCTCTATTCTTTTCTGCTCTCAGACAGTAGCTGTAAGTGACAACTATGACTGAATCTATGATAATAAGCTTTTCTTTTGGAAAGCAATTTACAGTCAAGTTTTGGGTTTGTTCATGAATGATGGTTTTGGATTATTGCAGTATTTGCTGGTATTACCACATAGCATCATAATTTGAACATTTCTGCTGACATCCTTTTGCCTAAATAAACATTAAGTTTATATAAAAAGAAAAAGGAATAAAAGAGGCCCCTCTCTTGATTAAAATTAAGAACAGTCTTATGTCTGGAGATGCAGCTTGTTGATTCTAAATCACAGGAAAAGTTAATCTTATACATTACTTCCCCCTCATCTCTGTCCCTCAGCTTTCTCATAAGTGCAGCTTTCTGTTAGCTGATAACTGACTCTAACCCACCAGGCATCACAGACGCCACCACTGTCTGCAGCTCTGAAAACCTAAATTGAAAGACCAGAAGTCCTTTAAACTGTGTGGTGTTGGTTTATCAAAAGAAGTAAAGCAGGCACAGCCATGTCGTGTGCCTGCTCCTCTGTCTCTGTGATGCATTGTCTGGAGAGAGGGCTGATTTCCATCTTGGATGGAGGTGCTGGTTGTGAGGGTCGTTCTACTCTTGGCAGAGCAGCACATGGCTTGCCTGCGTCTAGACGCCTCATGTAAACAAGGCTTAATGATCCCAGTGGAGGAGCTCCGCCCAGACAGAGTAGCCGGTTGTAGCCAGACATCACAACAGCAGAGTGTGTCTGTTTCACTGTCTCCCTGCCCTTTAGGCTTTCATTTAGAGGGCTCTTTTTATCCACAATAAAGAAACAGTTACATAAGACGTAAGTCTTTTCACTGTCTCTCTTTCTGTTTGCCTATTTGTCTATTTATCTTAATTATTGGGAAACACTAAAGTCCCCCTTTGAAATAGTAACCTTAAGACTGGTGGACAAACAGCACTTTCTAACATTTTATTAGCGTTTACTTACATAACACTCATACAGCCATACTGTTGCTGCCATCAAAACATGATAAATGACCAAAACCCAGTTTGAGCAGTTGGAAGTATGAGCTTTGTATTAGTTTTGGAGATTTTTTAAAACCAGAATTTAAGTTTTGCTGCTATATTGTTGATTGATATAACCTTTGTTTGTTATGGTTTGTTTCAAACATATGCTTGAAACTTCAGATGCTACCATCCTTGCCAGGACTCTCCTGTAAAAGAGATCTTTGTATCTCAATGAGAATATTCCTGAGTAGATAAAGCTTGAATAAAGAAACAAAACAAACAAACCAGGGTACGGGTGGGGCAAAATTGGTCAGGGTATTGAAAAGAGTGGCATACTTAAGATGCAACCTCAACTATCAAGTAAAATGCCAATTTTAGGCTGTGTAAAACAATTTGGAAGTTCTATCACAGTTGTGTGTGCATTTTGGTGGAAGAAAAACAGAGGAAGTAAGTGAAGAAGAGGCAGCATTTACTGCGACTTACACTGTCCCGACTTATGTTAAAATATTACCATAAAATCTGGGATATAAGTTCCCAGTGGAATTTTTTTTTTTTTTTAATCTGTGTGACAATTTTTACATCTAATTTAGTGAAGGCCATACTTACACTTACACCCACTGTGGTTGAGCTCTCAGCTTTGAGTGATTGTTGTGAGACCAACTCACAGCCCATGAGTCCCTCTGCCTTCCTCTGCCTGTCACTTGTTGTCCTCATTGAGGAATGATTTCAGTCAAATCAGCACTCAATGGTAACTGTAACACTAACAGTATACTTCCTGTTTTCTTTAACTGATTGATAATGAGGAAGAAAAGCGGTTAAAAGGCGGCACCAAACCCCGCCAGTCCCATCTGGTCTGTGTCGTTCTATATTCCATCGTGTTCTAATCAGTAAAGCGGCTGTTTGCAGCACAATGGATGAGATGAGCTTCCAACTGCGTCAGGTTTCATGCAGCGTGTGACAGTCCTAGCTGCAAGCACCTGCAGTTAAAACGTCAGGTCTCTTAGCACTTTATCATGGTATATAAGTCATCATAATACAAAAAAGCTGCAACTTTTTAGATGAAAACACCTGATTTTATTGTAAATAACCAAAGCGATAACGATTGCAAGTGCAGTTCCCTGCAAGTAGTTATCTGAATTGTTTATGACAGTGCACATCTTCAATAGTTGCGTACTGGTCCTTAGAATAAAAAAAAATGAATAAATTAAGAGTCAGACAAACCTCAATCCATGTCCTTGACATGGCCATGAAACAAAACTTCAAGACATTTTATACATTGATTAGTTTTGTGTACATGCTGGGTTTCTATACTAGAGGTTAATTCTGATCCGATCGGTTTGCCACTGATTCCCTATCATCTATCTATCTATCTATCTGATTCTATGAAGTTCTTCTGGGAGTTTTGTCATGCAACTAGCTGACATCTGACCTGTGACATGGCTCTCAACAAAGAAGGCAGCGTAGAGAAAAAGTAGTCCCGCTGACTGTGAAAACTGCCCCATGTGTGACCAGGGGACTATGGGGGTTTGGATACAGCTTCTACCCCACATGGATGACCCTGCTGTGGGCACCTCAGTATAAATCACACCTTACTGTCTGTCCTGATGAGACACTTATCATTCTGCCAGAGCATCACAGCATACCAGGGCACTTGGCCTTTGACTGGGAGAAAGTAAGACACCATGGGTGGTAAAAAAAAAAAAAAACTCTTACATACAGCTCACTGGAAGGTCCTCAAATGTTCCTGTGAGGAGGCTTGAGCATGCTATTATAGAAACTGTAATTCAAAATATGGCCTTTTTGTGACTTACAAAAGCAAAGGAGAGTGGCAGTGTAACTGGTTATTTCTAGTGCTTGAAACCATTGCTGAAGGGTAGGTGTCACCCAAAAAATCTGCTCTCAGCTGATCCTGGAGAAACACAGCAGCATCCAGATTAGAATGAGTTTCACATCTGAAAAGCTGTTAAGTCTTTAAGTGAAGTTGGCAAACTTAAACAATACTATCTAATATAATTTAAAGAGGTGAGCAGAATAAAACTGAATTGTACTAAAAGGTCAGGCCATATTTTTTTTTTTACTGAATAATCTGCATGGAAGCTTGGGCTGGAATTTTGAGGTGATTAATTAAATAAAATACAGAGCAGAATTGTATTATTTAACAAACTGTGTTTCATGGTTAACCTCTTGCTGAGCCCTGCCCTCTTAGCTTATCTGCACAAAGGAAATGCAGCCCAAGTTAATGTTAAATGATAAAAGATTAAAGATATTACTGTGTACATTTCAATAAAATTGCAGGAAACTTAAAATATCTGAAGCTTTTCTATTGAGGTCCAGGAGAGCATTGTGAAGCTACAAGAAGTATGACTGTGTCCATGTTTGCCAACACTACATACAGTCAAACTACACTTCTAAAGTTTTAAATATTTCCCTATATGACAGAGCTGCAGTAACTTCTGTGGCAAGGTGGGAGTCTGTTGGTAGGGATATAGCAGATTCAATGTCATTGCAAGGCAATGCATACTGATGCACTCCTTTAGGAGCACCTAAATTCACAGGTGGAAATTAACTCAGTGGATAACTTCACCTATGGTGCAAATGGGTAACCTTGCTAAGGAGATGGATTCGCCCATTTCTGTGGTTCTCATGGGCGAATCCATCTTGCAAAGCTCCCGTCTGAACTGTTTGGGCCTGGTCAGAAAAATGACAGGACCAATCAGTGACACGGGGCAGTACTTTCCAGTGCAGCAGAGTCGTGACATAGGCAAGCAGCGGCAAGAGGCCTGTGCAATTATGTTGTTAGAGATTAGCGTGGGTGCTGCTGAAGCGCCAGTGTTATCAGAAGTTGGCCACTCATCTCGCCAGATTGGAAATCACAATGGGCGAAACTTAGATCAATCGGCTCTACAGAGTTGAACTAACACTGGTGTATCAATACTGTCAATTAACTCCAACACTTACAACTATTTCACTTAGAAGCTAAAATGACATTCTGGAGGTCAAAATCAACTCTGAAAAGTTTTAAACCTGAGATATCAACACTTATTTTTGCTGAATTAAACAGCTGTTTTGGGAAGTGATGTTGAATCATTCTCTCATTATGTGGTACAGTAGTACACACAGGTGGAAAAAGCACAGGAGTACTGTACTCAAGTAAAAGTACAGTTACTCTGGTTAAAACTTACTTAAGTAGAAGTATAAGTATTGATTTCAAAATATACTCAAAAAGTACAAACACACAAAAACCGACCCAATTACAGTAACTTGAGTTAATGTAATTAGTTACTTCCCAACCCTGAGGCGATGGTGCAATCAGGGGTGTAGCTAGGGATTTTGGCCCCCCAAAAAGGATATTACAAAGGAACCCCTAACCAGCTAGCCAAGGAACAAATGTTTTATCATTTTTACAAATATCTATGCATTTAAATGTATTTCTGAACCATAATTTCCCAATGTATGAGCAATATCTTTACTATGGTTAAATGATATTTACTTGAATTATTTTGGAGCGCTGGGCTATACCATTTGGACATTTTAAAGGGAGGAGCAGGGACCCCCCCAGTAATTTATTCCACTCTATTTGATACAAAATTTAGTCTGGTGACCAACTCATTTAGTTGCTTATGATTCAGTAATGACACTAATTACTAAGAAAAAATAAATAAAAACACTTTTCACTGCAGGCTTCCCAAGGGCCCCTCTCTACTGTGGTCCCGGGTAATCAGTACCCCCACCCATGCTATGCCCATGGGTGCAGTTAGAAAAACGTAAAAAAAATTATTTTCTCATTTGAGTACAATGTTCTTCTGTAGCCGGGCTTTTTTTGGTTAAAAAATAAAAATAAAAATAACAAGCTACTTGTGCATGTGCCAGAGGCCAGGTTGATAAAAGAGACGAGAAGTCCTTCTTTGACTACAGGCTAGCTAGGGGGCGCCAAAACTGACACAACCCAAAGTTCCTAGCAGGAGCTCTAATGTTATTTACCCCTCTTCTGTGCTTGGGCTATGGTGTTAAATACATGTAAAGAATGAAAGAGATAAAAATACATAAAGCAATCAACTTTTACTGGTTTCAAGTTGAGAACTATATCTAGTCATAACATGGCTGATCTTTTAAAGTTGCTACAAACTGTAACTGTAGTTCATATGATAAAGCTACCTGTAAAGGAAACCATGTCAACGCCAAAAATGACCTAGTTGAAACTTCTAAAGCGGTCTTTTTAATGAAAACCGGGTATTTGAACCCTTCATTCAAAAAGAGACCCGTATCACTTTGAAGCACCTAACTTTGTAAGCTGTGCTTTCATCACATGCCCCAACTAGCCCTCTGTGGCAGACTCATCACCTCCTGGGGTCTCACTCTCTGCCTGTTTGATGGTACTGTTAAAATACTGACAACAAAAAAGCACATTGTCATATAAAACGCGTACACATCCGTGTAAAACACCTATGCTAATCTTTAGCTTGACACAGCTGGCTTAATTAAGAGACGTCACGCGCTAAACAGTTAAAGGTAACTTACCTTGTCCAAGGAGAACTCCGAACAGAGAGCACAGCAGCACCACACACGGACCCATTGAATGAAAGTTAATCAAATTAAGAGACTTAAAAACTAACTCCGCGAGTTTTAACCGTCCAGTTATTCTGCGGGATGTGTTAATAAACCGCAAGGCTCCTTTGAGAGAAAAACACTAAAGCTTGAGTCCGCGGCAGAGGCAGAGATGTGGATGTGATGAAGCTGGGTGAGTCGCAGTTGCAGCGTGACTGAAGGAATGAACGTCTAATTATGGCAAAGTGAGGGGCGGGCTGGGGCCACAGACACCCACCGCATATTGCCAATCACATCTTTTTTTTTTTACACTGTTATGAACTCTGAATAACCACCAATAAGAAGTTCATTTACAGTCAAACAATTTGACATATACATTAGAATTTACATATTGAAAGTTACAACACACCAGAGGAGAGTTTACGCTGCACAGTCCTATAATTCTGACAGAAATGCTTACACTGGAGTCCTGTCCTTTTTAAATATGATAAATCCATTTATGTTGGAAAGCATTTGACCTGAAGTAGCTACTACCAAGGGAGCTGCCAAATCTTTAATAGCCTGGCTGCAGGAGGAACTGTGTCTTCAGGCTACTGTGCTGCAAGGTATGCATGCACACATGGAAATTGTCTCCCCATCAATGGCAGAGTAGACCTTTTTTTTTGTCTGTGACTAATGACTGTGCTGATTTTTTAACATCTGGAGCCAGTTTTGGGGTATTTTTAAAAATCTGTTGTGACTATGTCCAGACTGTAAGGCTCAGTCCCATTTCTAACTTTACCCCTACCCCTCATTATAAAGAGTTACATGAGGTAGTGGTGAAATCTCACCCTAGGAAATGAGATGACCCTACAAGTTCCTGATAGGTCATGACAGTAGTAATAAAGATTTCTTTTACATTTTTTTATTTTAAATCTAAGGACCATAATGCATTGATACAACATTAAAAACTGAGATGGCTGTTGCAACATTAAAAGGTAATTCATAAGGAAACTACCTGCATTTGCAGACTTCTTTTGACGCTTGAGTAATCGTCTTTGCAGATGATTAGCAGGGCATTCTGTAAGATTAAAGACACTTGGTTTGGAGTGTGCCTCTGGAAAATCTTTATTTAGGCTAAACAACCATATAGCCCCAGCACTTCATCCTTCCTCTTCATTACAAAAAGAATCAGGACACCCGTACTCTTAATTGTGCATAACATAGGGTGGGGCTAATTGGTAGGGGCGAGGGGTATACTGGCAATAGGCTTTAGACTGTCTCAAATCATACTGAATACTACACAGAGCTAACCTTGCAAAGCAGATGGATACGCCCATTTCCTTGTTTTTCACTGGCGAATCTATCTTGTTAAGCTCCCATCCGGGCCCGGTTAGAAAATGACAGGACCAATCAGCAATGAGGGGCAGTACTTTCAGGCACGGCAGAGTCGTGACGTAAACAAGCAGCAGCAAGAGGCCGGCGCAATTATGGCGGAAGAGCTTAGCATGGATGCTGCTAAAGCGCAAGTTTTATCAGAACTTGACAACAATTCTTCGTTAAAAGAAGAACAAAGAACAGCAGTGAGTTGTTTTCTTTTCAAAAACCACAAAAGTCCAGTACTTACATGTCTATAGTCGCCATGTTTCGCGTTATTCCTCGGTAGCTGAGTACACGCAGCTCGATAGCTGCTACGTCACATGTTTTGTTGCTTTGATTGGCCCGTAGAAATGTTACACAAACCATGGCTCGCTTAAGCTTTGTTAGCCCTGGCTAAGGCTAACATAGTTATGCTAGCGACGTTATTAATGTAACCACATAAATTAGCTTTAGGAACATGAGTTTTAGCAAACATAGCTAAAGCTAACGTAGCCATGTTAGCCTACAAAGCTTTTTTGTGAGTTTAGCATTAGCTATGTAGCTCTGTTATTTAGGTAGCTTACACAGCTAATGGAGCTACTTAAGCTATGCTTGCTGTTTTCAATGTTTTCATGGAGGAGGAGCTTTGTTCCTGTGAGCAGACTGTTTACTCCGCTTTATTTAACCTTTCGTGATTAGATTTTGCAGGTGAGGGTTTTATTTCCTGGTATTCCTATTAGCTTAACTCTTTGCTAACCTTAAACGTAAGATTAATCTGGTTTTATTTCAAAAGTTTTAGTGTATTTACATTTTGAAGTAGATGGCATCTCAGATAAATGGTCTCTGAGCGAGGCCGTCAGAGGGGGGTGCAGATGGCCTAGTGGTTAGGACCTACCCCATGTGCGCAGGCGGGTTTTAGTGCGGCCTGTGGCTCCCTTACCATATGCCATTCCCCACTCTCTTATCTGCGTTTCCGGCTCTATCAGCAGGGCTATTCAATTACAAATTCAACTGGGCCAAATTTTATAATCAAGAAATTTAGCTGGGCCAGACATGTTTTGAACCAATACAGATCAATTTGATGAAAAATATGCACTTTTTATTCATGGTCTCACTTTTAAATTTTGCAACATGACATAAGCACATCAAAAAGTGCATAAAACACAACAACAGAGCTGTATTTGAACATAACCTGAGGATGTTAGATTTGTATTTTTTTCACTTGAATAAAAATAAAACAAACAGAATGAAAAAATAAAAGGAAATTCTGTAAATAATAATTTTGGTCACATCTTACCCAGGCCTATCTTAAAGGGCATTAAAAACAAAATTTGCACAGTTGTAGCTAGAGTTAAAAAGGATGTGTTTTATACTCAGTATTTTGGGGCTACTTCTGTCAGCATCGCTAGCCACGCTTCAAAACAACGCAGTGCATCGTAGGTAAACTGTTGCTAGGCTAAGCAGAGTGTTGCATTCACGGTCTGAGGGAATTTATGAAAACTTGGAAGACAGGTTGCCCTTTGCATCTCAGGCATGACCATAGGTTGGGCCACTTTGAGGTTGGTTCTGGGCTGCATGTGGCCCCCGGGCCGCTGATTTAATAGGTCTGCACTATCCTATCTCCCTCTAGTAAAGGCAAAAAAGCCCCACAATAAATTCTGAAAGGGGAAAAGGCTGTCAGGGATGTACAGTCTGCAGCCAGACTGTGTTGTTAATGTGTGACAACTACAAAAAAAACTAAGATATTAATTTATATGTCAAGTTTTTAATAATTTTGTGGCCTTAAACAGCATCTGGGATGATATTCAAATCACTAAAACCAGAAAAGTCTGAGCCAGAAGTTCACTTCTGTGGTATTTGTGTATCTACAGTAGCAGAGATTCCTTCTTCTTACACTGCTGGGAGGAGTCTACAAAAGTATGGACAGTATTTGTAAAGAGAAGGGCAAAAAACATAAGCTAGTGCTGCTTAACTGTAAGGGGATCTGAGGATCACTGTCACCTGTCAGTCAGTGTTGTGGCACTGTCATGTTAGCTAAAAGATAGTCATACTTTAATCAAGTTAACCCAATATTTGATGTCAGGATTAGGAGAAGTCTGCTTGATGCTGTTGTCTAATGTAACCTACAGGGACAGCAGAGTGTCCAACAGCATTATTCTGCTATTTGCTCCTCTCTGGTTTTCTCTCTCTGATTGTGTCCTGCAGAAGGATAAGACAGGCTTTTCTCCTCACAAGTTAGTGTATCTAGTTGAATAACAACTTAATTTCATTAAGAAAAAGCAGACTAAACATGTAGGTGGCAGCAGTAGGAAACCATTCTTGCCTGCCAGGTAATGTGAAAGCTATGAAAGCCTTTCTCAAGAAGTCTACTCCAAACTAATGGTTACAGGAAATCTCATTCTGCCATGTGAATCATCAGCATGAATAGTGTGCAAACAGTGAACAAATGTCAGTAGTATTTTTAAATCTTTTGATGACCTCAGTTAAAAGAAATAAGGTGAAATATGTATTTTCATTTTCTCTGCCTGCAAACATGTGTTGCTGTACATGCAAAATTTTAGAGATGGTTTACATGCTACTTGTTGATGTTGCATCCTCCATAAAATCCTCTATTAATACAGTAGCTGATGTTAAAGGGCCCTTCAAGCGCTCAAATGAGCCCATTTTTCTCCTAGGTTACTAAAGTTCACAGCTGTACCAAAGAAAATGAGGCATTTTCCCGCAACGTTAATGAATTAAAGCTTTTGTAACAGTGCCACAGATGTGGGCTCACCATCAGCCAAAGTGATCATGAACTGTGAGAGTGAGCTGGGTATAAACAAGCCACAGACACACACACTCAGGAGTCTACCAGAGTTGGCAAGACGTGCAGAAATAATTGCTAGACTGCATTATAAACATTTTGTACCAACTAAGGCCCTCTGCAAATTCAATCAGTCTGCTGACTCTGGGCATGATGACAGAGAGAGGTTAAATGATCGTCTAATCAGAGCCATATGTCTCCACCACCAGTCTAGTCGGTCTAGAAACATCACCAAAGACTTGATATCAGGACGCCACAGGGAAGCCCACAAGTATATGGCAGTTATAAACGAGTGACTGGTCTGTTTTAGTTGACTGTGTGACGAGTGTTGTCTCAATCATGGTGTGCTTCAGTCAGCATTTTCTGTTGGTAATTACTCTGTTTACAGACTTCCTAAAAGGCCAAACTCAAATAGACCATACCAGTGATTTGAATGTTTCACCTCATTTAAATGCACGATTTATATTTATGTATGTTTTCTTTTAACCTTCCAGACAGCCATTTGACTTCATTAGCATTAAACTGTGGCATCAATATTTAAAGAACTGGAATAGAATAATGAAATGGTGAGTTTTAGCTTGACTTCAAAGGAATTTGTCTTCCTTATTCATATTATACAATTTAGTTTCAGTATTTAAAGCTCCTGTAAGGAGGTTTTTGTGTTCAACTGTTTGTGAATCAGACTGAAATAAACACTAAGGCTTCTATCTGAGCTACTAACAAACTAGATTAATCAGCCAGAAGACAGATTATTTCTGTAGAATATTTTATATGCCTCTCATTCCTACCATGGGGAGTAAAGAGAGAAGATTAACAGGATGTCTCAAGTCCCATATTAAGTCCTCACTCGAGATAGGCAAGTTCCGAGTCAAGTTCTGGGTAAAGACAGGCAAGAACCAAATCAAGTCCCAAGTAAAGACAGGCAAGTCTGTGGTCAGGTCCTGAGGAAAGTTTGGAAAGCCCCCTGGTAAGTCCTGAGTAAAGACAGGCAAGTCCCTGGTAGTCCCAAATAAGGACAGGCAATTCCTGGGTCAAGTCCAGAGTAAAGACAGGCAAGTGGCTGGGGGAGGTACCTAGTAGAGACAGGTAGGTCCTGGGTCAAGTCCTGAATGCATACAGAGACCTGAGTCAAGTCCTGAGTATGGCAGGCAAGTCCCAGGTAAAGTACCGGGTAGAGATAGGCAAGTAGGATCAAGTACTAAGTAATGTCATGTTAGTCCTAAGTAAAGACACGAGCAATTAATGAAGTTGCAGGTGAAGTCTGGAGTAATGACAGTGTAGTCCTGAGTCAAGTCCTATGTAAAAACAGGCAAGTCCTGGTTCAAGACAGGCAGGTCTTTGGTCATGTCCAAGCTTAAGACAGGGAAGTCCCTTTTCAAGCCCTGAGTCACAAGAGACACGTCCCAGGTCATGTACTGAGAACAGAAAGGCAGATTAAAATACCACGTAGAGATAGGCAATCTGGATCAAGTACTAAGTAAAGACAGGCAAGTCCTGGGTTAAGTCCCAGGTAAAAACAGACAAGTTGTGGGTCGAGTACTGAGTTGAGATAGGCAAGTCCCGGGTAAAGTACTGAGTATAGATGGGAAAAGTTGCAGGTCAGGTCCCAGGTAAAGACAGCTAAATCCTGGGTCATGTCCAGGGAAAAGAAGGGCAAGTTCTGAGACCAGTCCAGGGTAAAGACAAGCGAGTCATGGGTCAATGTGTGAGTAAAGATAGACAAGTCCCGGGTGAAGTACTGAGTATAGATAGGCAAAGTCACAGGTCAGGTCCCAGGTATGGACAGCAACATCCTGGGTCATGTCCAGGGTAGAGACAGGCAAGGACCAGGTTAAGTCCTGAGAACAGAAGTCCTGTGTAACAACAGGAAAGGCCCAGGTCAAGGAAAGGCCCGCTCTGGACTGAAAGCCTCCCAGCAAGATTTTCAGTTTCTTCTCCAGTTTAGCTGCTTTTCTGGGCCAAGTCCAAATTAAAGACAGGCAAGTTCTGAGACCAGTCCAGGGTAAAGGCAAGTGAGTCCTGGGTAAAGGTGTGAGTAAAGACAAGCAAGAGACAGTTCAAGTCCAAAGTCCTTAACTTTATATTTTAAGTCTTAAACAAGTGAATAGCATCATTCACCAAATGAAATGCCATTTTAACAGGGTGAGTCTATCAAAGTTGTACATATCAAGAACATTTTTGATTCATTTAAAAAAAAAAATCTGATTTAAAATAAAAAAGACCAATGTGATAAAGCTTAATTACAGTGGGATCAGCAGGTAGTGGTGAGAAATCCAGCTGGAATAGGATCAAAAAAGTGCCCCACACAGAACTGGATTACACACTTTTAAGAGCAGTTAAGTCCAAGTGAACTCACAAGTCGTTTGTGTTTAAGTCCAAGTTGAGTTGTAAGTCCTTTATGATATTGTCAAGCCAATCAAAAGTCATCCAAAGACTTGGACTTGAGTCAGACACAAGTCTGACCCAAGTCCAAGTCATGCTACTTAGGTCCACACCTCTGGCAAGAACAGTCAAAGATTCAGTGGTGATTGCATGCTAGACTTTATAGGAGGGCAAGATTTAACGTAAGATAACACTCTACACACATCTCAATAAGATGAGAAAAGGACTAAATTTGCTTTTTTCCTGCTGGAATCAATGCAATGGGCATTAAATATTCCAACAAAAAAACTAGTTGAATAATCTAAAACTCTAAAAACTCCTTCAAAAACAACTCTTGTAAAAATGCAGCTGATGACTTCCAAGATTAAAAACAATGACGTAAGCTTCAGGAAAACAAAAATAATGTGTTTAATGTAACTGAATACCTGCATTTAGATAATTAAAGGTCACTGGAAACACATTTTCACTCTACAATATGAACTTTGAGTTGAGACTGTCTCTATTGCAGCACTTCCTGCAGACATCTATCAGTTAAAAATGTGGCATCTCCCTTTGTAGTCTAACAAAGACCATCCTGTCATGTCTGATTCTCCTTTATCTTATCTTTGCAGTGGTGTACTGTTGAAAAGTGATAATAGGCATTTACAGGCAATAAAATGCACAAAGAATGCCCCAAGTAAGGAACAAAAACAGTGCAAGTCTGCAACTCTGTAAGAACACAGTAAACATCTGAAGGCAAATTCTCATGCCTGCAAGATTTTCCAGAAACCTCTAGCCCTTCCTCTCCACCTTTAAATCTGCTACTTGGCCTTAACAAGAAACAGCAGCATGCGCTGACCTCCTCGCTCACAGGTGGAGGAAATTGGAGTGGCTGAGGTCGCATTCAAACAGTGTTAATCTTGTTGTTGGGGGAGATGCACGTTTCCTTTGAAGCTCAACAAAGCTTGTCTTGCCACGTCTGTGTCAATCAGCAGAGGGCTGCTAACACAGTGGGGCAGTCAGTGTGCAGCACTGTGGGGCCTAAATGACTTGTTCCCTGTTGGGGAACACAACCATGGAAACTTGTTCAAGGAGAAAGTAGCTTTTCTGCCTGTAATGATTGAGTTTTGATGATGAAGCCACATAAACTTTTTAAGTTCACCTGAATGCAACCACGTTCATGTTTAAGTGTTCTGGCACTTTAACAAAAAGTGAAAAAAAATATTGACTATAGCCGTTTTCACACACGCATTCCTGTAAATTTTAAGAATATTTTAGGACAGGCTGCACCTCTGTTCACACATGCACATCACACTATGAGACTTTCCCAGTCCATCGGGAGGGTTGGAGTCTCTGGAAGCTGGATGTTTGTAAAAGAAACAAGACAATGGCGTGAGAAGAAGTGTGACACAAAAGTGAGTTATTTTTCTTTATATCAATGCTTTCTGTAATAAGACATTACAGCATCAACATATGTATAGTAAAGAACAACCAGTATAAAGCAGTGTCACTACAACACGACAATCACATCATTGCTCTTCAGCAGAGTGATGTACATATCATTGACCCCACCCATTTGCTCTGAGTGAATTTTCCTGAATTTCCTGCAGCATTGACATATCAGCTTAGCCTGACTGTACATCAAAACTTTAAAAGACAACTGGCAAGGAAAACTCTGAATAAACCTGGGATAAAAAATTGTGATGGTTTGATTCACACATGCAGCTTCACTCCAAATGTTTCTGAAAATTTCAGAAGTTTTGCACATGCGTGGACTTCTCTTCTAAGAAGAGAGAGTTCAAAATAGCGACTATGTGTAGGAAACATCACTGATTAAAAATCATCTCAGACAAAACGGTCTCCAGTAACATTCGCACAACTCTTTGTGCTCTTTACCATAAGTTTTTTTTGTTCAAATAGACACAAATAAGTTAATTAATAAATAAATGAATTATACACAACATTTACCTAAACAACATTAAACCTGTAGTGCTGCAAAGGGTCACATTTGGTGATATTGACATTATCACTAGTATTACCACTGTTTTGATTGCTTTCATGTTGTCATTTTACACACCTCTGTGAGCTTTGTAACAAATCACACTCCATAAAAAATGTCAAAAATAATGTTTATATTTAACACAATCCACTAATGGCATATATTTACACTACCCAGATCGCACCATCTATTAGCAGTGTTGATACATTGATGTATGCCAGCTTTAAATTAGATGACTTTATAAAACCTTAAGTGATATTACAAACATGGGAAAAGTTTCAACCATTTCAAACACAACATTTTACACCAAACAGTTTGGCCAGACAAGATGCCAAACACCTGCTTTTTGCTGTAATGATTCCACTGTGGAAACTCCACAGACATTAGAGCTTACAGAAACCCTAGTGATCAAATGTGGCTCCAGAAACTCTTGTTTAAGAGTGACATCAGAAACCCTCTTGACTTAATGTGACTTCACAAACTCTCTTGACTTAACGTGACTTCAGAAACTCTCTTGACTTAATGTGACTTCAGAAACTCTCTTGACTTAAAGTGACTTCAGAAACTCTCTTGACTTAATGTGACTTCAGAAACTCTCTTGACTTAAAGTGACTTCAGAAACTCTCTTGACTTAATGTGACTTCACAAACTCTCTTGACTTAACGTGACTTCAGAAACTCTCTTGACTTAACGTGACTTCAGAAACTTTCTTGACTTAACGTGACTTCAGAAACTTTCTTGACTTAACGTGACTTCAGAAACTCTCTTGACTTAACGTGACTTCAGAAACTCTCTTGACTTAACGTGACTTCAGAAACTTTCTTGACTTAACGTGACTTCACAAACTCTCTTGACTTAACGTGACTTCAGAAACTCTCTTGACTTAACGTGACTTCAGAAACTTTCTTGACTTAACGTGACTTCAGAAACTCTCTTGACTTAACGTGACTTCAGAAACTTTCTTGACCAAACATGACTTCAAAAATTCTCTTGATTATACGTGACTTTTAAATTTCTTTTGACCAAACAAGACTTCAGAAACTCTCCAAGTAAAATGTGAATTCAGAAACTCTTGTGACCAAATGTAACTTCAGAACCTCTAATACTCAAATGTGATTTCAGGAACTCTTGATTAAAAGTGGTTTACCCTGCAAACACCTAGAAGAGTTGCATGTATGTGATCCCAGCCTTAACCTTTACCAAAAATAGAAGATACCTTTTCAGGAACCTGTTTTTTTAAAGTTGTTTTCTTGCAATACAGTTTTATCATCACACATAAAAAGACTTATGAGACCTGAAAGTAAAACTCATAGTGGCTGTTTAACAAGTTAAACAAGGTTTTTGCTTTATATGACTTCCTCTTTTCCACTGCTTAGTGCATCCTGGGAGTCTGAAAATGTGCTGGGCCACTTGGGCTGGGATGCATCATTGAGAGATGAGAGTTGAGAGTCAAGTGGAGCTGTGGGAATCACCTCCAGTTTGATTTCTGGAAAGTTCTGGTCGGGAAAGGTACATTTCAAATGCTCTTCAAACAGCTCCTTGAGCTTCTTGTTTGCTGTTGCTACCTCAGTTTCAGCCTGCAGTGAAATAGGAGGAAGAATTGAGAGAAAGCATTTAATGATAAGGTGTAAAGAATACCGTAGAAAAGGGCTGAATGCGAAAAATTTTATTCTACAGTACCTTGCTTTCCCAGTTGCCAAAGACAAGCCTGACGTCTGACACAAACTCTGCAGAGCTTTGGTAGCACATGCTCTGTTTAGCCTCCAGTCGTTTTTTCACAGTGGAAAGCTTCAGTGGTCCCTTTATAGTCCGCCCGTCATTAACACATACCTACAGAATTTAGAGAGAGAGAGATAAGGCATCAATAAAACCTTGTGGGAAGATCTTGCAGTGAAATTAGGATCAATATCTCACACATACAGTGGTGTGCTAAAATATTTGCCCCCTTTCTGATCCCTGAGTTTTTTGCATATTTATCACACTTAAATGTTTCAGATCATCAAACCAATTAGACAACCCAAGTAAATAGAAAATGCTGTGTTTGAATGATTATCTAATTTTTTTAAGGGGGGGAAAAATCCAAACCTATCTGGCCCTGTGTGAAAAAGTAATTGCCCCCTGAACCTAATAACTTGTTGTGCCACCCTTGGCAGCAATAACTGAAATCAAGCCTTTGCGATAATGGGTGATGAGTGTTTCTCATCACTGTGGAGGAATTTTGACCAACTCTTCTTCACAGAATTGCTTTAACTCAGCCATATTGGAGGGTTTTCCAGCATGAACTGCCGTTTAAGGTCACACCACAACATCTCAGTTGGATTTAAATCCTGACTGGGCCACTCCAAAACCTTAATTTAGTTTTTCTTGAGCCATTGACAGGTGGACTTGCAGGTGTATTTCAGGTCGTTGTCCTGCTGAATTCATTGTTCCATCAATCACAGCAAGTGGTCCAGGTCCTGAAGCAGCAAAGCAGCCCCAGACCATCACACTGCCACCACCATGTTTGACTGTTGGCATGATGTTCTTTTCATCTAATGCTGTGTTATTTTTACACCCAATGTAACAGGACTCAAACTTTCTAAAAAGTTCCACTTTTGTCTCGTCAGTCCACAGAATATTTCTCCAAAAGTCTTGGGGATCATCAAGATGTTTCTTGGAAAATGTGAGACAAGCCTTTGTGCTCTTTTTGGTCAGCAGTGGTTTTGGCCTTGGAACTCTTCCATGGGTGCCATTTTTGCCCAGTGTCTTTCTTGTGGTTGAGTCATGAACACTGACCTTAACTGAGGCCAGTGAGGCCTACAGGTCTTCGGATATCGTTCTAGGTTCTTTTGTGACCTACTGGATGAGTCATGGTTGCACTCTCAGAGTGATTTTGGTTGGCCGACCACTCCTGGGAAGGTTCACCACTGTTCCTTGTTTTCTCCATTTGTGGATAATGGCTCTGACTGTGGTTTGCTGGAGTCCCAAAGCCGCTGGTGTGGCCAGTGAAATTGAACTCAGCTTTCCAAAAACTGTGGTGAATCACAGTTAACTCATGATTTAACAAGGGGGGCAATTACTTTTTCACACAAGGCCAGATAGGTTTGGATCCCCCTCCCCCCTAAAAAATTAAATAATCTTTCAAACACTGCATTTTCCATTTACTTTGGTTGTCTTTGTGAAATATAAAAATTGGTTGGATGATGTGAAACATTTAAATGTGATAAATATGCAAAAAAAACTCAGGAATCAGAAAGGGGGAAGATACTTTTTCACACCACTGTAACAGTATCTTACAGACTTCCCTTATTTAGTTATGAAGGTGCTGTTTAAGGAAAAGCACAAATATGATATTAGCTGCGGTATATAATCTATCATACTTAATTTCTCTGTGTCTCTGTGAAATAACAAACCATACAAGCCCTGTTTAAGCAAAAACACAAATAAATTTACAGTATCTTGTTAAAATTGCCCTGCCTTTGACTTATAAAAGTTCTGTTTTTGCTGCATATTTAACATCATTAAAATGACAGTTACTGTAACACCCTAAGACATTAATCTTGTTAACTTTTGTATGTGGTCAGCCGTGCTCTCAGACTCACCGAGGGGGAAACCGGCTCTTTAAAGTCTGAACTTAGGTCACTGCAAAGCAAGCGCAGCAACAGCCTCTCACACTTCTGCCGCCAAAAAAAACAGAAACAACTGATTAAATACATGTCAAGCAATAAAAGTTGAAATTGTAATCTACCACATTTACACAAACTACATTTGCTGGACCAGTGTTTTTCAAAGTATGTTGTCATTAAGAGGCCACAGAAACTTGAGGGAAAGAGAGGACAAAAATCTAATTGAAGCAGAAATTAGCATTGTATTTCTTTTTGGGGCTTTTAGCTTTAGTTTGCTTGGACAGTAGATAGATAAGAAAATAGCAGAGAGAGAGGGTGGGGAATGACATGCAGGACAGAAGCCACATGCTGGATTTCAACCAAGGCTGCCCTCTTAGAGGACAACAGCCACTGTTCACCACTAGGGCATCTGCACCCCCCATGAATTCATTTGTTATGATAAAATTCTGTGTAGAGTTTTTGAGTTTTTAGATGTTGAGTTTTAACACATGGCAATTGTAAATCTATGTGTCTCTAATGAAATGCATGAAAGAAACTATCAAGAGCATGCAAACAAAAATTCAATTTAAAGAAAATCTAAAGAAACTAAGTAAATAAGCAAATGAGGATAGGTCATAAAATGAGTTACTGTGTGTTTGAAGCATATTGATTGGAATTAGTGAAGTGTGTGGGCGTAAAGACTCAGGACTGGCTCTACCACTGTAGCAACCATGTGGGAGATTTTGGGTGAAGCTTAGGGCTGAGCCTGACACAGACAGAGCAAACTGTGAGCCTGAATCCTCTGGAAGGAGACCTAAAGGTGGATTATTCCAATAATATTTTGATGAGGTAAAATAAGACTGTAGGAAGGAACTTCAGAGCACTGTAACATTATAAAGTTCACAGAGCAGACAACTGAGCATCATTTCCCAATACTGAGGGTATTTTAATATATTTTGTTTTCAATGTCGTCTTTTTTGCTTGATGTTTTATCTCCTCATTTCTTTTTGTTTTACCAGTTGAGACAGACTAAACTAGGTTTGACATAATAAAAACATTTTTAATTTGGATATGACACTTATGAAATAAAACAATATCAATACCTGTATACAGTAGTGGTACATACATATGTATTATTTTTTTTCTAATGTACCTTTGTTATAAAATAGATTTGACTGTTTTCACTTCAGTACTTGTCAATATGTTGATTACTAAATAACAGAGGCCATATTATTGAAAACAAGTAGTATTAAAGAAGAAGAAAGGGATGAGAGAGTAGGGAATGGCATGCCACAGGTTGGATTTGAACCCAGGCCGCCAGTGTACAAAGGGCGCTTCCCAAAGTGTGGGCTGGGTCACTGGGGTACTTAAGGTAGACCACAAGAGGCCTTTTACCTTATATAAAAACCACAAACATAATTTTCAAAATTAATTTCAAGTTTTAATTAATCAAAACATACTTGATTATATGTTGAAAGTCTTTTCTTTAAGTCCAAGAGGTAACAAAACAGCCATAACATTAAACCTGCATGTCATCTTCAAAAAATTGATTTTGTTTGATGTACAGAATGGGTGTCATGGTTTAACTGGTGCTAAATTAAATGGTGGACGCTCCACTTAACAGTCTACCAAGGTGCATTAATGTTGCAAGGAAAGGATTTATGGAATCAGAGCCTACATTTGAAGGGACTGATATTAGAAAAAAGCATAAAGATGACTTTGTAGATGTGTGTTTAAACAAACAAAAAACTGGTGGCTCATTAATTGTACTTAATGATTATGCGAACATTTACTTGTGGTATTAATGTCTGAAAACCAGGCATTTTTTAAAATCTTCTCTCTATGAAAGTAAAATAAAAAGGTAAATACTTTCAGTCTCATTTTATGGTTGAATAAAGGTTTTGGTGGTCCCCAGAAGACTTTCAGGGCTCAAATTGGGTCGCAGTGCTCTGTAGTTTGGGAGAGGCTGAACTATGCTCCTTTAGGGTTTAACTTTGACTTAACTGTGGGCTAAACAACTAATTTTTCTTCCTAAAACTCTAGCCTTATAATCATCTATTATGAAAAAAAGATTTGTTTTAATTCTCAAGATCAATACTAACCCTTTTGTCCATGGAGAGAAATCCTCCATCAGGATCGGGCTCCCTCTTTACTGTTTTGTCTTCAGGTTTGCTTTCATACTCCATCTCAGGCACCAACAGGTCACGACAGAGAGAGCAAAACCACTCCCCACTGAAAAGACACAGCCCAGACACAATAAATCACTGTTAAAGACAGTTAGCAGGAGCATCTATTCTATGTGAATAGTGCTGCTGTCAGCGGTAAACTTCACACATCCAAAATGTGACAGAGTGTCAAAAACTCATTGTTATACTGCTGGAGAGTCTTTTTATTCAACAGAGGACCATAATTCCTTGTTTCTGGTATAAACTTCAAAGTAGCAGTGACATGAGTTATTGGATTTCTATCTGAGATTATTAAATTTCCCTTGACAGAGCTTGCCTGGGAGATTTGAGGAGACTTGGAACGTGGCACGAAAGGTGAAACACCTTTGGGCACTTTTGACAGCGCAGCAGCTCTCCCCCCATTCGACAAACAGCACACACGACTTCATTAGAGGCTTCCAGTGGAGAGCGGTGCTGGTCTGCTTCCTCCTCTGATCCTCCCAGTACAGAAGTAGTAGTCGTATTACTCTGATCCTGGGGGCTGTTGGGAGTGCGAGATTTGTCGTCAGGACTTTGAAGAGGAGTTGGGACTTTGTTCGGCACACCTTGGGCACAGTTTTGGGGCTGGTCACCTGTGCTGTCAGGGAGGCTGGCTCTTTGGTTGGCATGTACCTAAAAAATCCAAAAACAGGAAGAAAAGAAATACTGCATTCAGATAACTACTGTGCAAAGTAGTTTTTAAACAAACAGAGATGAATACAAATGTCTCTTTGTGACTTATGAAACAAAGGAAACCATAAAGTTAAATTTAATGCCAGACAAAGCAATATGCAGCACAGATTCCTGATGTGCAGTGGTGCAAAAATTCCAATTGATCAATTTGCATGCCAAGTTAAAAGTAAGCAGGACAGTTTTTTGTTGGAAATAACCATTAGATGAGCCTGGACCTCCAGGTATGATGCTTCATGCAGCAGCCATGGGCACTCAGGAGGCTTTAGGGAGCTCAACAGGAGATTAGTGAAGAGATTAAAAGGACCACCTTGTCAGCCAGGGCTAACAAGATGGACACAAGCTGAAACTTGCACAATTTTGACGACATCTAAGTTCAGAGTTAACATTTTCAATGTTATAGCCTGATCTGACAATCACAGGGGGTTCTACACCAAAATCTGTTCTTTCATCTCATGTGTACTCTACTGAACAACAATAAAGTAGATATCTGAGACGCCTCACCACCTCCCAACAGAAAGTCCAGCATGTTTGATTTTTGTCCTGCCTTCTATGAATTGTCCTGTGACATCAGTGACGTTGACCAATAAGAGCACAGAGCACTCTGCACGCACAGTAGTCACAGATGTAAACAAACCGACTGCCAAGTAAAAGAAGAGTGATGAGGTTGACACTGTGATATGGGACTATGAGTTGGAGGAAAAGTTTGCCAAGCTCTGACAACAACATCCCTGCCTTCAATTATGTGATGTCATGACTGTTAGTTGAGTCAAAGTATAAATTTATGGCTCTGTGATCACCAAATCTGGCACAATGACAGCTGTAAAAGACAAACTCTGACCTCGGCTTAACATCCTCAACTGACCTGAGCTTTCACAGGTCTCCTTGTTTGAATATCTGGATGCTTTTATTGATAATTCACAAACTGTGGCATATTTCAACAGTGCTCCTAATGATCTCCCTTTGAATTTTTGCACAGGTACTCTAAAAACCTAATGTTACAGATTTTCTGAACTATTTTATTAATACTCAGTCTTTAATGTTCATGTTTATTATGTTTATTGTTTTCCTTTCATAGCTGCAGCATTAGTAAAAAGCTCAAGACAAATTTCTCAATTTGTGGGACAATAGCTATCACTTGATATTTACAGTAACTGTTGTATTTGTTTTTTCAGTAGGGAGTGTTTTATAACCTGACATGCCAGAGGACTGTTCCACATATCCATTGCATGGAATATTTCACATCCATCTGGGCAACCCCCCATACAAAGTGTTTGAAAAGGGCAGAACCTTTCAAATTATTCTCTAAGGATGATTGGACCAACATTCTGTCACATTCATTACAGTCTTATCAAAGCGACGTGGAACCAGTTTGTGAAAAATTCATGACAAATTAGGTTAAGAAGAACAAAAACAACTTTTCCAACATGAAGAGCTTTCAGTGTGGTTCTTTGCTCTTTCTTAAATGAAGAAAGGTTGTCTGATGAAAGCTTTTGCAAAAATAAAATAAAAATATAAACTTTTTAGATGGCATTTCCTCAGTTTGTACTCGGTACGCAAGTTCCTGTTTTATAGCGGCTTGTATCTTTGATGTATTTTGCCAACATTGTGTATGGATTGCCGGTTGAGGTTGGGTTAAAGGGTTAGGTGGCGTGGGGTATGGTCATAAAAAAAATGTTAAAAAAAAAAATGTTAGCCAGTTTTGGTTGGACATCCGCTATACCTTCATCCAAGCCTATCACTTCCCTGGCGGCAGCCGTTGTTTACAGACTTGCAGTACAACAAAATCACACCCAGAGCTACAGCCTCTTTCTTCTGAAACCACTGCAGTTGGTCTGTTTCATCCTTCTTTACAGACAAGGCACAAATGTTTCAGACTGGAGCTTTGCCAGATGGATTAGCCTGATAACAGATATGGAATCAGGTGAATCCATTGTCTTTGCAAGGTTAATTTTTTTTTTTTTTTAACAAATATTAAGAAAATTAAGCAATCTACAGTTCTTAGTCTTGTTTGTAACCAGTCAACAGCTGCTCATGTATGTTTCTTGGTCTTAGTCCATTGTTGCAGTAATCTCTGTTAACAGAGACAACCAAATGCCGTTTAAACACAGAATTATGACCAGCACCACTACAAATTAGAGCTGCGCAAATTGTGAGAATTAGAGCCAATGCTTATGTTTAAAATTATAGATTTTATATTTTTTATAATAAATACCTTGTAATGCCCTGTTTCAGGTGAGCTACGGTATTGGTTTGATGTATTTACCATAAGTCAGAAGTATCTCCTCTTAAAATAAGGCTGAATCAGAACTTGCAAACTGCATTGGTGTAGAGAGCATTGATGTAAAACTCCCACACCGCCAACAATTTTCTATGTTTGACTAAAATAAAAACCTGCGATCTTACTTTATAGTCAAAATCTTTTCATTAAATTCACTAAAATGTGCTTTTGATCTGAGTATCTGTCAAGGTAAAAATCTACTATATATAAAGACGACTCATTGGACTGCATACATGATTTATTATGTTCTTACATAGCTGCTGTCATCATCTGGCTCATCTTTAATGACTATGATAGGCCCTGGTGATGACCTTCGTCTTTTCTTAGCAGCTGATCCCCCTGCTCCATTAGCCTGGTGTGTTTCTAGAGGTTTCCAGGAGACAGACCTTGTGAGAAAAGGAAGAACCAATCAGAATTAAGAGAAATTCACAGGAGAGAACAAGAGGCACAAAGGGAATAGGGTCGTACAAATGCTGTATTTTTCTGTTTTTTTCACGGTAGAAGAATAATCACATAGAAAGAGGAAAAATCTGTTTTTGTGTGGGTGGTTGTTTTAGCAGCTGTGTCCTCACCCTGGTTTTTCCTCCTGGGATACAGCAGCGTACCCTGGTGAACACTGCTGTCCTTGCACTTGAGAGAATTAAAAACATCCTTTAATGAAACCTCTGCTTTATATATGGTCTATGGAAAAAAAACAAGAGATCCTCATAGCACAGACTTACCATTTCTGTGTGTCAAAGAAGGCGGCATGCTCAGCGGATAGTTCGACTTCAGCATAAAGACTGGACCACCAGAGTCATTTCTCTTATTCAGATATGTGGATTCAATCTAAACACAGGAGAGCGTGTTGTTTACTTCACTAATAATACAATATGCGTTTTATTGTACATAAAAGGACAGAGAACTTGCCGTGTGTCTGGTTTCCGATGGACTGATGCCACCATTAACAGGCACTGCTGTTATGTGAGTGTATAGAGGTGATGAGGAAACTACATCCACAGGTCTGGATTGGTAGCTGGACCCACTTCCCATCATCCTCAGAGGCTTCGGAGAGAAGAAAAAATACAGAGAGATAAATAGAAATGATGCAATCGATTTTTATGCTACATTCCTGTCAGCTACTTTGAGAGTGTGAGGATAGAGGTGGAGATGAGGCGCCGCATCTTTATGCCCTGATGCTGGCTCTGAGGGTCGAGACCCAGTGGCAACAACTTTGGCAGGGAAGACAACTAAAAAAAACGTGGCTAAGGCCAGGCTACTGCCGCTTTGTTTGAACGTCGTTAGGATGATGACTTCCACTCTTCGGGATCTTTGCAGAGCAAATTTTACAAACACTGTCATGTTATCCTCCCCATAAATACTGAATAACCCCACCATCTTCTTAGCACTTAGGCTGCTTCCGCTTCTTCTTTGGTGCTTGACAGCAGGTCTCATACCGCGCCACCACCTACAGTTTCGGAATACGTAGTCTTGTGAGAAAGAAAACAAATGCCTTTATTACTGGTGGATTTTACCGGTTAATATTTTACCATCGGGATAATAAAAATATGTAAAATATATGCAATATTGGCCGATAATTTATTGGTACTGATAATTATCATGCATCCCTAAATACTTAAAACAGTATTTCATCTCACATATTAGTGATGCAATGTAACCTGACAATATTATTTAAAAAACATACAATCTTGGACAATTCATATCCGGGAAGCTCTAAGTCTCCCAAGCAGAAGGTCTACAGGTTCGATACCCAGCTCCTGCAGCTTCTAATTAAAGGGGAAATATTATGCAAAAATCACTTTTTCAGGCTTTTCAAACAGAAGTATGTGCCCCTGGCCTGTCTACAATCCCCTCATTTTCTATACAGTAAAGATGAAGGATGAGAACATTTTTAAAACTGAGCAGGGGCAAAGATGATTGCTACAGTGGTATTTTAGAAGACAAAAACAAAACTTATGACAACCCAGATTATGAAGTGAATGCAGACTTGCTAGCCAAGGCTCAGTGGATCAGGGAAATGCTTGAAGAGTGGGTTGGTGATGATTTTGATTTCATGTCTCTATCTGCAACTGAGATTGATGAAGATTTTTGTAAACATTCAATTTTCTATGCAGTTTTTCAAAAAGAGGCCTCTATTCTTCAATTATTTTACAACCTTTCTGGAAATCCTCTTCAAATGACCAGAGATTTGCCACATCATGTCAGCTCCTCTTAATATCAAAACACTACAAATGCTTTAGGGTCATTGTTGAATTAATCTGCACTTACAGCAGCACTAAGTAACAATGGAGCAGCAGGCATGCTCTGTAGAACAAAAACAACAGCTTATAAACGTTCCTTTGCATGACTAAATCATGCAACTCAGTGATATCAGAGTCTGATAGTAAAACAAAAAAAACTAATTTTTGCTATGCGGGATACTTGAGAGTGATTTATGCAATGAAAACAGCTTGAAAACATCAGTATGACTCAATGTGCGCTCTTCTCACGCCAGTATTGTTGTAGAATGAGCCCATACTTAAGAGCTGGAACCAAAACACTCTGTAAAGTAGACTAAACAACTTTGATGATGAGATAATATCTACACCTCTTTTTATGAAATCTTTGGCTCATCTTCAGTCCTGTGTTGCCTGCTGCTTCACTGCAGATTTGGGTCTTTTTTTTCATGATTTTAAATCCTAAGCTCGTCTAAGATTAAAATCTATCTTGACAAGGAAAGACATAGATTGCCCAGGATGTGAAGGCTGTCAGCTCTATTTAGGACAATGCCATCTGCTGTCGGTGCTTGTTAAGAGGCCTTATCTGTCAAACCAACACAACACAAATACACACTCGCACAAAGAAACGCACACCAACCTGGGGCGTAAACCCAGGGCTCGGTAAGCTGCTGGTAGGGCTGACGTGGTTGGGAGGAGGAACCATGAACCTACGTCCTGTCTGGGGCTGAATAACATGGGAGGGAGAGGCTCTTTGCAGGGGCCCTGGGACTGTTCTCTGCAGACGGACACTCTGGTACCACGTCCAGGGAGCAGGAGGCGGTTGGGGCTGCCAGTGGGCCTGCGGGTTCAGCTTGTCCACCTGCATTTGGAGCTGAGCCAGAGTGCTATGAGGGGCTCCCAGGGCAAAGCTGTGGGGTGAGCCTGAGGGGGGCTGCCCAGGGTTGCAGGGCTGGTGAGGGATACCCTGAAATCCACCCAGCTGGTGGCCCGGCACATTCTCCACCACTAAAGAGCCTGAGGGAATAAACGCACAGAGACAGGATGAGCAATACAAGTGGAATGAGGAAAAACACAATAAAGGCTTCACTTCTGCAGAGAACTGTAGGAGAGAAAAGGTTTGGGCAAAGTTGTCAAGTAAGGTTACAAATACTGATTAGTGTAGTTGTACCAGTAAAGTAAATGACTCTTTCTTGCTTTAATTAGTTGCCACTGCAGTCATTATCAACTATTTTGGGACCCTGTTAAGCTCTAGTACATCTGAAATCTCCTCAACATTTCCCTGATTCAGCTTCCTTTGTCCAAATGACAATGAAGAACCAAAAGAAATCATACAAATAGCATGAATAAAGAGGCAACAAGGGATGCAGATACTTCAGATTTACTGTCTTAAATAATCCTAATTCACTACACACTGCATGAATGAGACAGCAGCAGAGGCACTTTTAATAAAAGCAACACTAGAAAGGGAAAATGAAGAAATACAAGAGGAACTTGTGATGGATGTGATGGAAAACCTCTCTGATGGACTTCCTGGCAGCTTCCCACTTTGATTTTGCCAGGAGCCTAAAATCATGAAATCACTGAGTTTAAAAATCGACTCCAAAACTGTGACAAAAAGTGCCAACTGTGACCATACCATGTCCAATATTGGAGATTTTGTATTCCCACTATTTATTTGAGCCCTTGTTGGCTCTCTGGTCTGCTGACCCATGAGTCAGTAAGCCCCTTTCATAGCAACTGCTGCAGAGCTACTTCCAGTTAGACAATCTTTTACCTAGGTCAAGACTTTTCAGTATATCATGGTGAAATTAGCCTGAAATTTGTTACTTCACTATGATTCAAAGATGTGTTTTGGATTTCTAAATAATAAGATTCTAATATTCTGGTCATTTTTAGTAGCTATAATGCAACTTATAAGCAAACTTAGGCTACTCTGATTTTTCTCTGACAATGTCAACAGTGCACACTGAATCTGACCTTTTCAAACAGATTCAGGCCACTTTCATATGTGATTCTAAATCAGATATGTATCAGATCTTTTGGAAGTCGACTGCAGTGTGAACAGCCAAACAATAAAATCAGATCTGAGAAAAGATCAGAATTGTGCATTAAAGCCTGCAGTGTGAACGTAGCCTTACTGACCTTATAGTGCTAATAACATTAGCATAATGAAAAACTGGCATTGCTGTTCTGTAGCCTAAGCTGACTCAACATCGACTCATGTGTTAGCTTATAAAATAAATGGTCTAGTAAGCATGGGGTAGCATTGGAAATGTATTACACATTTTGTTTATTTCTATTTGCTTATGCGTGGAAAAGACTAATGGCATGAGCCAGCAATTATCCTCATATACAATACCGTATCGTTCTCTCTCTTTAACAGAGGCGAGTTAATAGAGAATCAAATTTAATCAATTTAACTTTTATAAAACTTTGTCTAACCTTGTAACTATAACCAAGTGGGGCAGGGCTTGACAAAGGTGTGGATCTTTTTATTTTGTTATTTAACTATTTAAGAAATAGTCAAAGGGCCTGCAAATAAGAATCAATCTTTTAACTAACCTGGGAGCATTTACATTGGGTAAATGTAATCTGAGAAACAAACAAACAAGGAATAAAAAGGAATCAAAATTTAGAAATGAGAAGCATATGACTGCTGAAAAACAATGCTTTTCCAACTTGATATTTCTTTCCACATGACAAAAGTTATACTTGTACATTAGCTTTAAGTTAAAGGTAAAGTGCACAGAATTTCTGCACTAAAATATCTATGTTAACCTCTATCTATATTAATTCAAAAATTTCCATAACTTTTTTAATTGAGGTCTTCCAGTATCTCACGTTTCTAAATTTTCCAAAGACAAATTCTTATTTTTCATGATTATAACAGGACATGTATTTTTATGGAGGCTGCCATAGCTTGCGAGTTTAATCACTCAAACTCGTTTCTGTGTCATGGATGCCTTCCACATTCTGCATTTTCAGCAAGTTAAGACCAGTGCTACTCAGCACCGCCAACCTCTGCTCCCTTTCTTGTTTTAGGACTCAGTTCAATAAAAACAGCACCTCATAAGGTGTATTTTCTAAACAGAAAAAACAAAATTTGATTTTCATTCATAAATTTTCACAATGAGGGAGAAATGCAATGAAAAAGGAACTTCCCGGTTGCGCTGGAAGCAGTCCAGGAATGCCCACATTCACTGGAAGCGACCCAAGAGCTCATGACTGCTTCCGGCACGACCAGGGAGTACTTTTTTCAGTACAATAGAAATTTATGAATAAAAACAAAATGTTTGTTCTCTGTTTAGTAAATACGTCTTATGATGGCCGTTTTTACTGATCAGAGTCTTCAACTCAAAACAAGAAGTTGACAGCAGAGATCTGCCAAGCTGGGCAGCGCTGGTCTGCGCTTTTCATATTGTCATTGTTTTGGTTGAGAGCCCCCTGGTGGCTGAATTTTACACACTGTGCGTTTAAGGTCATACGTCCTGGAAGGGTCAGCTGGGATGATACCTGGAGGAATGGGGCATGAGCCTGGCACAGGCCAGAACGATGGTCATCAGGAGGCTGGAGCAGTATAGGGTAAGGCTGACACAGGGAAGTGCTGAACTGGCATATGCCCCCATTCCTGACCTGACAACTACAATTCATAATTTTTCGATTTACAAGAAGATATTGGGAAAGATGCTTCAAATATGATGAATCTTTGAATCAAGGGCCTAGATTCTCTAAGGGGAAACAATAAAGTACAAAACATTAATGATAATAATGTCAAATCTTTTGTGATGTGATGTCCAAGGACTACTTCACTATGATATTTCAAAAACAACTGAGCTTTAAAGTCAAACAAGTCACTGTTGAGGGACAAATAACCATGACAAACTGCATGTGACTGATGAAAGGGAAGCAGCTTTTTGTTGTTGTATGATGTACAACTCTTATTGTTGTCATGTTGGTTTAATAAGTTCATCTGGCTTTACTTTGTGTTGAAAAGATCACCCTGGGCTTCATTTGTAAAGAGAGTTTGTTTGGCCTTCAACAATTCAGGTAGGTAAAAACACTGCATTAAGTTATTGGTGGAGTTAAAAAGTATGAAAAACTACTACAATAGCATAATAGTAATAATTAAAACAGTGTCCAGTGAAGATTAAATCCTACCTTGTGGGTTTCGATAAGCCTCTATAAAAGGAGATGCTTGTCTTACCCAGATCCACATTTGAGGCCCAGTACGAGGCTCGACACTGGAAGCGTGCGGTGCTCTGTGGTACAAACAAGGTACTGCATTTTGCCCGCAGGAGGTTTCCAATCTGAAACAGAATCTGGAACAGACGGGGTGGTATTAATAATTTTCAGATGACATTTGTGAGTCGCAAAAAAACATATGTTCCCACTTCATCATGTCCAAATAGTTCAAATTCCAGACTGGCTTTTAGAGTCAGGAAAACAAGAATTTGATGAAATACTGTTCAGCATATAAATGCTCAGACAGCCAAGTCTTACCAGACGTTTACAGTACAAGAGCGCTGTGCCCCCACTCCTGGCTGTGGCCCATTTAGTGAAGTTGATGACGTGATCCAGGTGTCGGGAAAGATAGCCGATGTCCTCCTGTTGTTTTCGTAAGACACTCTCATGCTCCTTTGTTACAGCCTGGAAAACATGAATAAATGAACATCTGGAGTGTTCAAACAGCTTGAGGGGATGCGCTCGAGGCCTCAGGGTAAAACAGTCAGCAGAGACTGCAGGAAAGTGATAATCTTCAACAAAATGGATTCAGCAAAACAACAAGATGCAGATATACAGCATGTGGCAAATGTGGTGAATTAATATGTTTATCTTCTAATATAAACCAAGATTTTTGTCATACCTCCAGCTGATTGACCAGCATCTTGCCCTTCTTGTTTATCTCCAGAATCAAAGTGCAGATGGATTTCTTTATTTCATTATGAACAGACGTACGGTTCTGATCAACCTGAAGGAGTCTGAAAACAAACTTTACACAGTCATATCTCTTAAACGATATACAAAATCAAACAGCCCATAATAAAACAGTTAAGATGTCTTTAATAGATTATGCATGTCTACTTTTACCCTTATGAAATTATAAGGTAAAACTATGATGTATTTAAAAAATGTTATTCATTTAAATCCACCCTCTGTTTCATGCATAATATGTCAGCCCTATGCCAATCCACAGCCTCTGCAGATAATCTACATACTCTATCTTCCTACTTTGTATCTATAGCAACTGGATGCTGAACAGAGTTTATCTCAGCACCTTTTGCACTCTTCATTGCACCATTACCTCCCATCCAAAAGTGTTTTTCCTCAAATTCACGTGCATCCATAGGCCTGCATATATTAGTAGTACTCTGCCCATCGAGAGCAATGCAAAACCAGAGGCAGATTCATTGTATGTGCCCTCATACTTTGCAAACAAATAGGATTTTGCTACCAAAGTTGCCAAAGTGTTCCCATTAATGAGATATTAAAGTGATGTAGAAAAAAGCTTATAAGCAAGTCTTTAAATGAAAGTGCTGTACATTTTCATGCAAACATTAGGATGTGGAACTCGAGGCATACCCATTGTTTATGGAGCTTGATACCTCTTCTATCACTTTCTTTTTCTCCAGCAGCTGATGGGTCAAACTCTCCATGTGCTTTTTGTGGTTGCTATAAGCATCTTCGAGGAACTGGTAACTAGGGTAAAAGGATCATAAGGTCAGCAAATACAATGTAACAGTAAACATATGATATATTGGCGCAGGGTTCACAGCAGCACTTCTAAAGCTATTAGATGTTCATTGATACAAATGCATAATTAGCTATCAAACTTGCATCATATTGTTATGTTTTATATGCTGCAAGAATGTGCATTTACGTAATTGTTCTTTTTTTAATGTAATCTACACTGATGCTCAGTGACATTATTTTCAGAGGGGAGACATCTCCATAAGGATTTTTTGGTCTTCTGACCTCACATACAAAATGCTAAATTTTTAATTACTTTCCATGTCTTTTCACAAATAATGTGCAGCTTAACTAAACTAAATTAAACTAAACTAAACTAACTGCATGGTAACTATAAGCATTTGTATTAAAAAAAATGCATATTGGTATGGCCTAAAATGTTGGATAGGTTCATACACTGGCTATTCTAATGCACTGGCTTACCAAGGCTTGAGCCCTGTGATCCATCCACAGGAGCAGGCCCAGTAAGCCCAGGAGAATAAAGTTTGTGCAGCTTAACTGTGTCCATGTATGTGAGTGGGGTTGTGGAATGGGCCCGAAATGGAGGGAGGAAAACTCAGTTACTTGAATAAATAAAAGTCATTGTGATGGGTTTATAAGAAGTAGTCAGGAAATGTGTGAAAGTAATGCAAAGAAACAAAAACAGCAAAGGCAGGAAGCTGAGCTTTTGAGAAGAATAGCCAAGCTTTCTGGATGTATCAGAGCTGCAACTCCCAATGAAGACTACAAAAACCCTCCAGCAGCAAAAAACAGTGAGCTTCCAGGTGCCAACACAATCAGGGCAACAACAAAAAGCACACTGAATGAGCCAGAGCAAGAGAAAGCCACACCAAGAGTCGAGTAAAGCCACCCGAACAATCATGCAAAAGATGTTATGAATTTTAAGGACAATACAAAATGGATGGACTGGCTGAGTTATTAACATTAGCTAAGTCTGTGCTTGGCTACAGCTTAGCTGGAAAATGCAGCATTTTAGAGGAGCCCCGTGCTACAATATGTGCAACTAGCAATAAAGAATCCAAGCAGCTGTGAACTCTCTCTGCCCCACCCTAGCAACACCTGCTGCTCCCTGGCAGCCTCGGCCCCGCTGCCAGCCCGCGCTAGCACAGACCTGGGACTCTGGATGTCAATGAATGAGGATGTACTGGACAAGGGTTAGAAAAGGGCCAATCCAGTGCCAGAATGGAGACTAGACGGACTCAGCTATTCAACACTGATGTCCTAAGGAAGTGACATTGTTAGAAAGCTGGACTTCAGTGCTTTCATTAAGGATTTCTGACACTCAAAGCCAGAAGCATTTTTATAGGTAAGAATCCACAAAAGCAATATATGCTTTTTACTGCAATATTCTTATGGCTATTTTGTGTGTTGTATCAGTTTTGTTTTGGACATTGATGCACCTTTATATGGTGGCCTTGAGACTGACATTTGAACATTTGTGCTTGTATAACAGGAGTAATGTGTATGTCTGTAATATAGACATTAATGCTTGTATTATGTGTGAGGTAGATTGATAATGGTTTGCAGAACTGGTGAGTTCCTTTTGGGGATGCAGTCCATATTGAATACGGCATATAGCAGAAAGCCTTATGCTCACTGGAATCACTGGCGGCTAATACTGCTTTTACTGCTGGGTACTGCAAACGGTCCAACTTCTGAATACCCCTTTAATGCTGCCCTGTGCATACATGTATGCTAAACATATCTGGGTAAAATTGTCTGGACAGTGTGCATTATTTGATACACTCAATGTTTTTATACATATCATGATTCTGGGATCATGGGATACAATGTTGTCATCATTTTCTTGTTTCAATGAAGACGTGAGACTAAAGTCAATTTTAAATAAAATATTTATAATTATAAAATATGTTTTATGATGTCAAAAAGGAGAAGACAATCAGATTGAGTCCTCTGATGGTTAGAAAGAATATTAAACGATGTATATAATTTTAAGATTGATTGAAATTGTCTATATTTGTACTGATTTCAAAATGTATTGCAAGGGATCATTACATCATTAAGTTCTGAATGGTAAATTGTACTTGTGGTCCTTGTGCTTGGCCAGTTGGCAGTCTCGACAGGTTAGCAGGTCACACGTCTCACAGAACAGCTTCAGCGGTTCTTGTTTGTGGATGTCACAGAACACCGGCCTCAGAGTCGACGCACCGTTAACCTCTGGAAAACAATATGAGGGAAATTACCCAAGATACATGACAACAGCTGCTCTATCTAGAAGCAGCTGATTTCTTATTGTAACAGTTGATTATTTAAATTATTTAAATAAAAAAGACCTCAAAACACTGTAAAAAGTACATCAAAAGATATATTTTACCGGATATACCATATATATATATATATATATATATATGGAAATAAGTTATTTTAGAGATAAAAAAAAACAATGGCAAAAAATCGATGCAGGCTACTCATTTTCTAGATTCCTGTCTTTTTTTAAGTTATCTTTGCTTTCATTTTTGTTACTCCTCGTAGTAAACAATAGCCTTGTCTCTCGGTCAACAACAAATCTTATTTAGCATTTTAATAGAAATTAAATAATGGGGCATTTAATAAGCAACTGAATGTGTTTCAATACTCAATTGTGTTGGTCTCTTTTCACCAGTATCATCACACTGAGAGAGTTTCATGTCAAAAATATGTTTGTTTTTAAATTAAAATAGCCATTAAAATAATCTTGGCTTGCAAAGCTCACTTATTCCGAGTATTTTGAGGTATTTTCTAGTCAATAGTGTAAGTATTAGAAATTTTTTTGGAGAAATAATTTCACAGGAGATGTAAGACATGACATACTACATGTTGATGTACAAGAGGATATCAAATAATAATGCATTTAACCATGCATCCATTTATGAAATCCCCCTAAACAGAAGCAATGACTGAGATCACAAAACTAATCCCATAATAGCTCCTTTCTCTTTGCCATGGAAACACCAAAAGTATTACACTGGGTAAATTATTTTGATAAAGACAGCCTTAGAATCAGGTAAGGATACCTTGTGGGGCTTCTGCTTTCTGTCTGATGGTGTGGTCTTTGGTGAACTTGACTCTTTGGTGGGCCTCCACACAGGTGGTACACAGGTACTCAACACAGTTTACACAAAACCCAGCAGCTTCAGTGTTGTCATCACAGGTCATACAGAGCTACGGTAACATGAGACAAGCATTACAAGCATAATTAATAAAGATAAGAAGCACAACATTTGAGCAGGTAGATATTAGGTGAAATAATACAAAGCGGAACTTGGGAAGGAGATTCGTGGGCAGGTTTAGTGATGCTAAATTACATCAATTCTGCAAAACTGAAGTGAAAGTGAAAAACAGACTTATCAAATCACCCAGTATAAAACATTTAAATTGTTGATGCTTGCATCCCTTTTGAAGCCACGCGCAATACGATACAATCTCGCATAAAGACCAGGAGCTTAAAAACCTGTGATCTTCTGTCATGTTTTTGAGCAAAGCTGCCATTAGCAGAAAAAAAATCTGTGGTTCTCAACTGGTGGGTCAGGACACAAAAGTGGGTCATGGAGCTGTTTTCAGTGGGTCACAAATGTGTGTCTGGGAAAAAAATATGGTAGTCTTTCATGTACGGCAGCCCTAAGAGGACACACATTCACATATTATATTTAATTATGATATAAGGCATTTATGAGATTTTGACTTATACAGGTTGTCTTGGGATTACAAAGCTGGGTTCCCCACAATAATGTGTCAACTTCTCGAAGCAAAAATGTACATGTTATCACAGGAAACAGAATGAAATAAAATTTATGCATGCGTATCCTCCAAGGGCTTCTGTAAAGATGGGCTCTTTGAACATCAACAAACATTGAACAACATGAACATGACTAAAATTTGGGTCATGGATTTCATTAATGAGGTGCTGGTTTATGCTGAGGCTACACCAGGTATTTGTGCAATTTCAATCCAACACTGGAAGAACGGGACTTCTATTTTTTCTGCTTTGGCATTTAAACAGGTATTGGTATCACATTGGCTAATTTACAACATGTTTTGCTGTAAAAGAAAATAAAGACATTTTCATTTAGGTTGCATTTCTATGGGACAGTTGCAATTTTGTATATTTCTGACTGGATTCAATTGCAACCCATGTAACCCCTTCACATGATTAATCAAGCACAGTACACATGTGCATCAGCATAAGAAATACAGCACCCTCACTTCCCTGTAGCTCAAACAATCCAGTCAGAAGAAGGTGCATATTGACTGTGTTTCTCATAGCCATTGAAAGGGAGGGACAAGGCAACTGCCATATTGTAATGCATTAAGTCACCAACCTGGACAGTCCTCTCCACTGTGCTGCTTGGAGCCTCAACAGAGTCCTTCACAAACACGTTTTCCATCACATCTACCTCCATACACTCTTGTCTGCAGACTGGGCAGCGGATCACATTCACTGGAACCACAACAGAACCGCATATGGTGGTCTGAGTCAGTATACATGCATAAATGACACATAACAGACATTACAGTCAGTAAGCATTACCTTAAATGCACTATTAAACCAAAGACAGAGAAAATTAGTGGTCTTATATGCTGGAGAGGTGATTCCCTTTTATGACTAGTAGTGAGTGTTTGTAAACAAAGTGACTCACGTGGTTTGGTCGCTCCGTCAATCTGCAGGTTTGGCGGCTCTGTCATCGCCAGATTCCTGGAGGGTGGAGGCAAGCATTTCTTGCAGAAGGAGTGCAGACACGGCAGAAGTTTGGGCTCTCGACTGTGGAAGTTTAGACGGCAAACTGGGCAAGTTTCCAGGTAATTCTGTCCGGCTGTATGGGACTTTTCTTCGTGCACTTGCATACTCTCGGCTTCGTTCTCCACAATGATGACAGCAGCATCCAGTGAGTCTTGTTTTCCTGCGTTTACCTCCATTTATACCGCGTTTAGACTCCGTTTCTCTGTGTTTCCGTGATATTCCCGTGCAGGTGAGCAGAACGAGCTCAATATCCCTGTACCGAGTAGAGCATCCTCGCGCACCTGCATTCCCTCTTCGCCCTCAGTTTAAAAAGCAGCTCTAGCCACATATTAAATACTGCAATTGCGTGTTAGCCTATCGTAAACCGACATTTTATCGATTAGAACACGTAATATTAGTCAAAAGAAGAAAAATCTCCGCGTGAAGGTGTTGCTTTTCTCGCGTGCAGTGGATATAGCTCAAATTGCACCGCGCGCGCTCGTTGCGGCACGAGAGGTGGGGCCAATAGTGCGCGTGTTTTGATGAGAGACTGATGATTGAGGGAGCTCATACGGTCAGAGATGATGGCTGACTGTTGTTATGGATAGCCAGGGACACGTTAAGAAATGATACAGAATTTCAGTGAAAATTTAACGAGGCAAAAGTTATAAATTAAGGCCAATGATGTCGTAAATTTCGAAATTAAAGTTGTAAATTTAAGAGATGAAAGTCGTGATTTCACGAGATTTAAGTAGTAAATTAGCAAGATAGAGTCTAAATCCTGTCAGAGTTGTAAATCTTATAGATTAAACTCGTAATTCAACTTGAATATGGTAGTAGATTTAACCTACATCAATGAGACTGAAAATTGATTCTATGGCTGGATGTCTTATTTCAAAGGGTAACATCAGAGGAGCAGCCATCCTCTGTGGAGCATCTTGTGAGGTTTTACCTTAGAATGTCTTTAATGAAGACATACAGTGCCTATAAAAGTGTTCACCCCTTTAAATATTCTACCCTTTTATAAATCAGTCATGGTCAGTATAGTTTTGCTTTTTTGACAAAAAAATGTTTAATGTCAAAGTGAAAACAGATTCCTACAAAGTAATGTCAAATAAGTGACAGCATATAGTAACCCCCTTTAAAGTGGCTGAACTAATTTAACAGAAGTCCAGGCATTTGGTGCTAGTAGTCCCACTATTAGTGAAACGGGTATCCCCTGAGTGTTGTATCTGAAGGGATTGTAGTATAAAAACGCATGTGTTTGGAAGGTCCAGTCACTGGTTAATCAGTATTCCTGGCTACCATTACACCATGAAGACAAAGGAACACCCCAAACAACTCAGAGAAGAGGTTTTTGAAAGTATAAGTCAGGAGATGGATACAAAGAAATTTCCAAGGCACTGAATATCACCTGGAATTCAGGTTAATCCATCATCACGAAATGGAAGGAATATGGCACATGTGTAAATCTGCCTAGATCAGGTTGTCCTCACAAACTGACTGACTGTGCAAGAAGGAGACTAGAGAGAGAGGCCACCAAAACACCTATGAGTACTCTGATGGAGTTAGAAGCTTCAGCAGCTGAGATGGGAGAGACTCTGCATACAACAGCTTTGGCTCAACTGTTGCCCAGGTTCTTTACTAGTCAGAGCTTTATGGAAGAGTGGCAAAGAGAAAGTCACTGTTAAAGAAAACTCAAACTTTGACTAGATTTCGCCAAAAGGCATGGAGACTTCATTGTGAGATTGGAAATCATTATTTATTACTTAAATCATTATTTCTCATGTTCTCTTTGTTGAATAGATCAGCAGAGAACAAGCTTCAGTATGTTCTTCCAGCATAATGTCACTGTTTGCGTGAAGAAGTCCACCCCAAAAGGCCCTGCCTCCAGTGGTGGACTCAGGATGTTTTTCAGGGCAGGGGTGAAATAATAAAAAAGGCACTTGCTGTATGTGATGGGGCACCAGTGCACATAAAATTGTCATACATTTATGTTGAAATGTTTGGAAACTTTGGTTAAGATTACACGTTTTATAGTGTGATTATACCACACCTCTATAATAAAACAGAGCAGGAATTATGAACTATTTAGCCATTTATTCCACAAAAATACACGAGGGAAAATGAACTTTATACTGAGGAGCTTAGGGTTGCCACAGTGAGGGATGTCCTCTAAATGAATAGCAGCATAGGATCAGGGAGCCGGTCTTCCCCACATTTGTTCTTGTGATGGGTCTTGAACAACATCGGGTTAGACACCGACCGCTTTACTAAAGCAGTTACCACAGGGGTTGTGGAACATATTATATTCTGAGCAGTTTGGTCAGAGTAGGGTAGGGTTTTTCATGTTCTGTCCAATAGGAAGGCACCCTGGAGCAGTAGTATAGTGTGGGGTACTATATGTGGGTATAGGGAGTATACCCCCTCATTTTGTTGTCTGGGTAGAGTATACCCATTTCTAGATAGAGTATTCCCCCACTGGAGTTAATTAATTCAGAGCATACCCATTTCTGCATGCACTTCTACACCACTGCCGTGGATGGCACTATATCCCCTTTGTGCACTAGGAAGGCACCCTGAAGGGAATTTTGCCATGTTTAATGTACCATAGGGGCATCCTAAACACATCTAACCATGGACTAAAATTACAATTTACAAATTTACTCTCAGAATTCCTCACTTCAATCTTAAAAATCTATGACTTTAAACTTTGAAATTTTAGATTTAATTTTCTTAAATGTATAACTTCAATCTTTTAATAGGCCTACTGTGACTTTAATCATGAAATCTATTTTTTGCATGTGGCCCTAATGCTCCATCACAATCTCCTATGCCACTTTGTGCTCATTTGTTGCACATGCTAAACTCCAAGTGAACCAACTTGGAATTGATTTAATAAACTAAAATTCATTGTTCTGAAACCAAAAACTCCACATTTCTTATCTCAGGGTAGATCAACTCAAAGCTCAGGGTTAGACCCAGAGTATGTTTAACTTCCTTCTAGAAATGGGCCCCAGGCCCGCTGCTCAGCCCCACTCCTCTGTTTACTTCTTGTTTTAAGTTGAGTACTGTGTGCAGCAAAAACAGCACTCCATAGTTTAGTAAAGAGTAAACCAGCATTTTGATTTCATGGATGAATTTCACATAATGAGGGAAAAAAGTTTATTGTTGCCTTTCTGGCTCGGACTGCCAACGATTTACAAAGTATTCTGGGATCTCTGGAAGCGGCACTTTAAACAGCTTTTCTCCCTACCATATTGAGTGCCATTTTTTAACGAACAGTGTCCTAAATTCGAAACAAGAAGGGGGCCTGGTCTCTACCAACCTTGAAATGTCTAGTGGGAGCACAATGTTATGAGTTGGAGATGGAATTCCATGTTATGGAATTGCCTATGAGTGATCGAACAATCAACAGATGGCAGAAGCAGCACAACGCTTGGATGTAATACAGCAACAGAAAGGCAGCTTCCAGTAAAAGTTCTACTAAAGTATGAGGCGTTTTCATGGCAATGACTAACATTCCCATCTGTTGTGGTGACTCCATCGTGATAAGACACTTCCCATTGCAATCATAAATATTAAGAATTTTTTGGCTTGAAAAATGTTGGAAATATTTGAAGTAATATTGGCAATGAATTAAAAATTATTTGCAACATATGAGTAGTAATGTTTTACATAATATGGATTATACAGCTCAGAGTTCTATTTTTAGCTTCAAGTATTATAACTGTCAGGTTTAGGTATAATTCTTCTCTTTAATGGATTCACTGGGATTCAGTTGACATCCAGCAGACTTAACAACTGCAGTTGGGATCATTGCAACATGAGTCAAAAGTTTCTCATGATTTAGAAATTTAACTTTATGCTAAAAAAACAAATCAAAACATATCCCTCTAATATCTAAAGGAATGAAAAGTCATCAATGCTAAAGCCTGTCTAAACCTCATTTAAAACATAGAGGACACTTTAAGTGCCGTGCATACATGAACTGCTCTATTGACAGCAAAAACAGCACAGTAAGTCAAGAGGATGAACAGATTCATACAAAATAAGGAAATTAAGTTATACATCAGGTCTGGATCCACTGCAGTTGAGCCTTTGAGAACCTCTTGAGAAAAAACCTCTTTAAAGCATTTAAAACAGCACAGCACACACCAATTGAGTGTGTCAATAAGAACCACACTTGTTAGGGTTCAAATTTCATGGTCATGCAATAAATTACCTATTAGGCAGGCTACAGAGCAGTTTAGTTCATCTTTGTTCACAGACATGAATCTGACTGCAGAGAGCCACAGTATCCTCCTCAATGATGGGAACCGGATTCCTCTGCTGGGACTGGGCACGTATGGGGACCCTCGAACGGTGAGAATATAATGTGTGTGTTTTCTGGGTATGTTAGAGCTGGGCTTGGCGATATCTGCTTCACCGGGAGGATTATTTGCATGTAAGAGTGCTGGTGTTTATGACTTTGAGGAACTGGATAGCAGTTTAAATATTATCATTGTGAATGTGATTTAAAAGCAAATGTGTTTGGAGAAACTGCAGCAATACTCAGATGAAATAAGCCAACATTTTCCATTGATTTTCAATAGACACCCAGAGGCACTGCTCTCGAGTGTGTCAAACTGGCCATAGATGTGGGCTACAGGCATTTTGATGGGGCTTTGGTGTATTTCAATGAGCATGAAGTGGGTCAAGCCATTCGAGAGAAGATTGCTGAAGGAGTAGTGAAGAGAGAGGACATCTTTTACTGTGGAAAGGTAGTCTGATTTATTGTTGTGTATGCCATACTAATAGTGAATGAAGGCATTTGTTTTTGTACATTTCAGAAATATTTCGAGGAGGCACCTGCTTTGCTTTATATGAATTCTATCTTTTTATTTATGAATATCCCTGTTATTCTCCCCAGCTCTGGAATACCTTCCATCCACCAGAGTTGGTGAGACCGGCTCTGGAGAAGACACTGAAAACCTTGAAATTAGACTACGTGGATCTCTACATCATCGAGCTACCTATGGCCTTTAAGGTTTCCTTGTAGTTTTTAAATGAATAGCAGCTATCTGTATCTGAACATTGCTCTTTCATGTTGGAAAAGTGGTCTTATTTAATTTAGATAATGTTTTTATTGATTTCACCAGTCAAAAACATAACTAAACAAACCAATCCCATAAAGGCCAAATGCAATATACCATACAATATTGTCTGCATGCATTAATTACTTAACAAGATAAAAAGCCCACTTATTAAAACATTAATAATGATGCATACCTGAAAAAGTCAAAAACAGAACAGTAAAATGCTGCTGTTTCTTAGTTTGAAAAGATCAGAAACAAGGGTGAATTAGAGAAAAAAAAACATTTGGCCATGTTTACAGTCGGTCAAAGTTTTTTGGCCATAGTTTGCTGTGTATGTGCCTTATCAAATGAGCTTAGATTATTACAGTTTAAGCCAACTGCAGCCCCATACCTTGACTATTTTTCTTACAACTTTTCAGAATCACCAAGCAAAATTCTTGCTCCTATGATTAATATAGTTATCATAAAACTTAAGCAACAAGTGCATTTATAAATGCTCAGTCTGAATACTATTGTGTGGATTGTGCTTTAATTTTAGCCAGGAAACGAGTTCTACCCAAAAGACAAAGATGGAAAATACATCTACCACCACACAGACCTGTGTGCAACATGGGAGGTGAGTTCTGTCAAGTTCACTATGGGTGGTCCTGCTCTGGTCTGATGCAGCTTTTCACTGTTTCTCACATCTGCACTTACATTTGTGGGGCAGCTATGCTGAATAAATAACATGCACGTAACTCTGATTTTTTAACAAATTAAAAAGCACTTTTAAATTAAGATTATTGTAGCATTGCAGTTTTGTGCAGACATGCACCAATTGTAAAATTTAGGTGGATGCCGATAACGATGTTTAAATAAACAAATTAGCTGATGGCAGATACTGATTCAAATGTATTTTCATTACTTTTTTGATGGAACACTTTATTAACGCCACAAAAACAGATCAGAGTTTGTCTAACAGGTCACATCTTCTTCATAATGATAAATTTCTTCTCTCAATCTGCTGTTATAGGTGCGAAATTCAGCACTAAATTGATAAAACACAGCAGAAAAGCATCTGCTTCTAGTATCAGTTCATGCTCAAATCATAGCCTGTCTTTTTTTTCAAAATGGCTGATGCTGCTGTTAAACCTATGTATCTGTGCATCCCTAGTTTTATAGACAAAATACCAACAGCGGTTATGAGTACTGTGAAATGCAATAAGACACTAGTAACTGACAAAGAAAAAGACAGAAGACTTGCATCTGTCAAACAGGTGAAGATGGTAAATAGAAACTTGACCCAATTAGATAATGAATAGGTGGGACATAAGGTGAAAAAAGGGCAATGGGGAAGACACACCCTACAGCAAAGCCAACTGCTTAACACTGGCTTTAGTAATCAACCAGGCCGATAATCAGTCGACCTCTTATGCTTCTAAATAAATAAATGTCATCCAGGATCATATGAGTGGTCAATAATTTTTAAGTAACAACAAAACAATGAATCAGGGGAAAGCTCTGGGCACAAAGCATGATGGCCTTGAAGGCTGATGTGCGAGTAGTCTGTGATTCAGCATCAAGGACACAGTCATAAACACCCATTCTGTGTTCAAAGGTCTGTTTTTTTCTTCTTCACTGTGCTCTATGTTGATTTTCTCCACTATCTCAGTGGCTCTGTGAAAATAATCACCCTAACTCTCTGAGACAATGTAAATCTTTCTACTCCACAGGCTTTAGAGGCTTGTAAAGACGCAGGACTGGTCAAGTCTCTGGGAGTCTCAAACTTCAACCGCAGACAGCTGGAGCTGCTGCTGAATAAACCCGGCCTCAAGCACAGACCTGTGTCCAACCAGGTGACCTCCTATTTAAATACCTGACAGTAGAGATAACAGTCAATCACAGCAGAGATAAGATTGTCTCTGTTGAACAATATTATGTTGGCTTATTCAGTACTTATTCAGGGAGGCATTGCTGAGCTTTTCAGCATATTTGTTAATAGCAGTAGGAGCTCAGTTATATTTTCCACCATTACCTTTTGAAATAAATGGGAGCAGTTCCAGCATAATCTGTTTTAGATTGGTCCATCTAAAAACTTGAATTACAGGGGACTATATGCCTCCACAAGGTAGTGAAAGTAAAATAGTGGGTCAAGAAAAGGGGGTTTGGTGGTTTCTGTGGTACTGGAAATGCTATAAGCAAGGACTAACCGTAGGGCCTAATGACCTTGACCTTTTACCTCCAAAATCCAACCAGTACATCACTGAGTCACCAAGGACATTTCTGCAAATTGTGAAGAAAATCCCTGGAAGGGATCTTGAAACAATGACTTCACAGGCAAGGGATGAACAAGGACCTCATGGCCTTGACCTTTGACCTGCATTCAGAATCTAATCAGTTCATCCCCGAGTCAGGGAGTCAGTCAAGGAAAATCCCTTGAAGCGTACCCAGGATATCAGCTGTGCACAGGGAGGAGATGAAAATTGTTGCAAAAGACCAAAGTCTATCAAAGTCAAAGAGGCCGTTTCAAGGATTGAATCCTTTTTTTGTGTCTGTTCCCATTTCAAACTAATTTTGTCTGTATGAGAAAATTCATGCCAGACCAGAGTTTCCATTTTTTGATATAGATTTGCAGCTCATATGACATTGTTTTTTTTTTTTGTTCTAACTCTGTTGCATTATCTACATCATGTTTGTTGTTATGGTGAGTGATCTCGTTGACAACTGGTCATGTGACCATGTGAATTAAGCACACCTGTGTATGCCCATTTGATAATGCTGGGCGAACCTGAAGACGCTACACGCTAAACACATTGTTCGCTCATAATGAATTCATTTTTAGTGTGCAGCAGATTATTTCTCTTTGTTAATGTCAGACTACTTTGGATCAATCGTCTATCTTTTTCTTACTCACCTGTAGGTTGAATGCCATCCATATTTCACACAACCCAAGCTCCTGGAGTACTGCCGCCAGAATGACATCGTAATCGTTGGATACTGCCCTATTGGTTCCTCCAGAGATGCATCCTGGTACATATGAGAAGCACTTGTTATGGTGGATGTGATACTGTTAACAAAACCTGAATTAAAGAACACATAAAAACATAGAAGTGAATACATCTTCTGCAGAAACCATTACATTTAACTTTTGGTACAGAATAACCCTTACCTAAAACAAACATTCAGAGTTTAATGGAAGAAAGTCAATATGTGCAGCATGTCAGAGTAAAATTTCATGATGCTCCTTTATCTTCACCTACAAATTCTCATCTCAGTTGCATAATTGTGTTTTTTCTTTCTCTGGCTTAAGGGTGAATTTGAAATGTCCACCCATGCTGGAGGACGAGCTGCTTGTATCTATCGGGAAAAAGTACAACAAGAGCAGCGCTCAGGTGGCTCTTCGCTTTAACGTCCAGAGAGGAGTCGCCGTGATACCAAAGAGCTTCAGCCCAGAGAGGATCAAACATAACTTCCAGGTGACTTTCACTGGAAGAATTTTAACAAAATGGACTTAAATAAGATGTAAATGCATTACTTAGTAAGATAAGTTAAGGTGCCAAAATCAAGTTTTTATGTTGATTAGTTAAACCACTTGAAATTAAACCAAACATTTCATTACAGATATTTGATTTTTCACTTACTGGAGAAGAAATGAAGGCAATTGAAGCACTGAACAAAAATATTCGTTTTGTGGAGCTGCTGATGTAAGTATAACTTTTTTATAGGAAATTACAGTACAATAATATAATAATGATAATACTTTATTTATTAAGCACTTTTCAAGACAGGGGCAGAAAGTACTTTACATGTCTCTACATAGGTGGGTCATTTTCAGTGTGGCTGTACCAACATGGGTAAGCTTGAGCAGCAGAGCGCTCAGCTGATGGCAGAGAATGACTGTGAGAAATAAAGTTTGACAGGCAGAGCAGTAAATGGGTGCTGGATCCAGTAAAACTGAAAAAAAGAAACAAGGCCCCCATTTCAAACATTTATTGAGCAAGTGACATTTCAAGCTAACATGATCTTCTTCTGAAAACTTGAAAGAGGCAACCAGGAATGTGGGTCAGAACAATAAAACAATGAAGTGGAAATACTTACACCAAGTGCTGATAAAAATCAAAGCTTAAAATCTATATAGGCAAGCATGTAAAATTGATCAAGGTAAGATTTTAGAGCAGAAACATTGTCTGCTGACTGAATAGAAAGTAGAGGTACTATTACAGCAAAAGCTTGATCACCCTTGACTACAGCCTTGAGTCAGGCATGGTTAGCAGGCCTAACGCAGTTGATCTAAGGGAACTTCTTAGGCAGAAAGGAGTTAAAAGCTCACTAAAAGTGCAAGGACATGCAAAGTTTTGTACATTATGAAAAAAATTAAATGAATTCTAAAAGAAGCAGACAGATGTGATTTGCCTTTGTTAAAAGTCTGGCTGCAGAATTCTGTATGTTCACTGAGACATATACAAAAGGGCATAAAAGTAATTTGGATGTGAAGGAATAAAAGCATGAAGAAATTTTCGGTCACAAAAGATCAAATTCACCCAAGCCTGTGCATGTTTATCAGCTAGACTAAATGGCATCCTTGATGTTTTGATTAAAAGTTACAGTCAGGTTTCTATATGGCTCACCATGTAAAGGATGAGGGCACTGAGCAGGAGATGGATCCACTTACTGCATGTTCATGGCCTATAATGTAAACAGAGAGTTCAGCCTTATACTGTACCTAACCTTAATCTATACCAACAGATTGTGGTTCATTTTGCATGCAATGTGTTGTGTTTCAGAATCTTAAATGTAGAACATTTTTGCAATGGATATCCTAATCTTCACACTCAAAGGTAGTATTTTTTTGTTTGTTGTAACACAGGTGGAGTGACCATCCAGAATACCCCTTTCATGATGAATACTAATCTTAGATATTATCAGCATCCTTGCCCTCAGTGGTGTATTTCCTACATTGATCACTAGAGGGCTCTAGTTCACAGTAAATGAGAAATGCAATTTCCTGAACACTTCAGAGGTGGGCGTACAGCTCAAATCTATCATATTTGTTAACTATGAGTTTTATTTGAGACTCACATGCTCCTCACTTTCACTGTGGAGTAGGAACATCAGTTTTAGAGCTTGCTGGTTGTAATGAAATAAAGAAAACTGTTCAAACTTCACTGAGTCATTCCTAGTCTCCAAGTAAGTCGAGTTTCTTCAAGTGGCATTGATGAAAACAGAAGATGACCAAAGAACTGTTCCATTTCAAGGTAAGGTAAGAAAACACAGAGGTTGGAAAACCTTAGGTTATATGAGACTGCCAAAATATAAGCATGACCATTGTAAGGATATAAGGATAATGTCAAATCCTGTTGAATGAGAGATGCAGCGTTAGTGAAAATAAGTGCTAATCCTACTACCAATGATTATCCATCAAGTTGCTGCAGTTCTACAGCTGTTTTTGAACTGTTACTGGAATATAACTTTCACACTGTATGCTGCTCTTTCTGTTTTACTTCTTATCTTTGACCTTGAGAATGATGTAAAATTTATCCAGTGGGTGACAATAGAAACTACCATTTTATTCATTTGATACAGATACACATCAGGTACTGAGATTAATGCATCACTAGATGTGGCATTAAGCATCTCTGGGACTTTGAGGGACTGTTTTTCTATGAAAAGCTTGTAGAATTGCCAGATTGCCAATATTATGATGATCGATGATGGACAATAAAAAAGTAAATTCACTTGACAACATACAACACACATACAGAGCATAACAGCAGCGTTTGGACGCTACATTACACCAACAGGGACTGTAATGACATTGTATTAAAATGCATGTACTCGTATAAAGTTGGTCGCCCTTCCGCTTTTCTTGTAAGGCTTTCCACAAGATTGTTGGAGTGTTTTGTGGGAGTTTGTGCCCATTCATTCATTAGAGCATTTATGAGGTCAAGCACTGATATTGGACAAGAGGGTCTGGCTCGGATTCTCCGTTCCAGTTCATCCCAAATGTACCTGATGGTGTTGGAGTCAGGGGTCTGTGCAAGTCAGTCAAGTTCTTCCACACCAAACTCATCAAACCATGTCTTTATAGTCCTTGCTTTGTGCACTGTGGCACAATCATGTTGGATTAGAAAAAGGGCCTTCACCAAACTGCTGCTGCAAAGTTTGAAGCTTAGCATCGTCCAAAAATTCTTCATATGCTGAAGCATTAAGATTTCCCTTCACTCATAAGGGGCCAAAGCCAAAAAGCCCCATTCTGTTATCCCTTGTCCACCAATATTCACAGTTGGTCAAATGCTGTCAGGCAGGTAACTTGCCAGACACTTTACTTGTATTGGAGTATCATTTGATCAGCAGTATCTATATGCTGGCTCAAGTAATTTTGTTGTCCGCCCCATTTGCCCATAATGACACTTCAAATTTGAGGAGTTACTACATGTTTAGAGCGGATGTGTTACTAAAGGACTTAAATCCATTCAGTCAAAAAAGGTCCATTAAACACAAGTCAAATATGTGCATGAAAATACACTGATCATGAGGGACAGGACTGCTGCAGTAAATCTGAACATTACTGAAGAAAAGATCAGGCTGTCTGCAAAGACATGATGTTATAAATGAATGCTGCAGGTGTGTACTTTAAACTTCTCTTGTACTGCTGTCCAAACATTTCAAGCTCCAAGGATTTCCAGTTTGCTTGTCTTGTTTTTGTATTTAAGTTGTACATTTTTGTAGGGGTAATAGTTCAAGTGTTGAACTGTGATATCACTCAGCCTTATAAAGTGTAAAATGCTTAACCATGCATATAAAACTATTTAATTTAAAAAAGCAAGATACAAGGACAGCAGATAATATTCTTCACCAGTAAAAATCGCTTTAGTTCCTTCTGTTTATCTGAAAATGCAACAGGAGTCAAATGCCCGCTGATAAACCTTTTAAAACACGAGACAACAGCTAAAATTTTCCATTTGACTTTTAAATAAACTGCTCTGCTTTACTCTGAACTCTCTGTGTCTTGTTTGGTCAGAGAGGGCAAACGAGTGTAGACGGATCAAATCTGCCGTCACAATGTTGACATACCACGTAATCTTTGTGTGCACACTTATCACCTATTTTTACCTTCATGGATCGTTTTGCTTCCCAGTGGTTTGACTGAGGAGATTTTGAACACCAAATTTATTAAATATTATACAGCAGAAATGTAGGGATGTGGGTATTTTGTTATTCAAAGAAAGGATTTAATGTCCTTTTTCAGGTGAAATAGGGGAAGAGTGGGCTCACATTGATTCATTCGTTTAATATAACATTAAGTTTTCTTTTCACATATGCAGTCTAATCTAAAATGGGATGCTGTTTTCTTCCAGTAACTTCAAATGTGTTGCTTCTGTTGAATGCACGTTTTGGGGATCAAGCTGTTTCAATATTAATCATTAACAAGTCCTGTGAGTGAGTTCCCGACAATGTCTGCACCACTATGGATTACATTTTAACTTAAAAGTGAAATACCAGGAGGAGTTTTAACAGGGGGCATTTGGGCACTTACTCTAAACAGCCGGGTTTAGGGTAGACTTCTGTCTGAAGTTGATTCAGAGAGACAGGATGGACCCTTAACAGCAGACGGTCTGAGCAGTGACCTGTGACCATGCAGTCTAACCCTAACCCTGCCATGAGCATTTTTGCTTACACGAGCTACTAGCACTAAATTGACGGAAAGCAACAGTTAAAAAGCCCTAAATGACACAACCACTGAACACTATAATAACTGAAAGAAATGATGCAATACTGGGAAGTGAATTAGGAAAGAGGCTTAAGTATTATTCCTGCAATAATGCTCCATTAATACTCCAATAATGCCAACATTTTCTCTCATGTTTGACCATGAAAACGGATCACTTTGTCCAACAGGTGACTTTTTCTGCTCAGTAAAATAACTCTGCCATCATTTGAATTGGTTTGAAACAGATAAACACTGGCTATTCATGCCATATCATTTGCTCTTGACCAGTGTTTATTAAAAGGGCAAAGCTACCAGATAACAATAGTACAAACGGATATCGACTATATATCAAGTAATGTTCCACATAGATGATTTAAAAATTTTAAACTAAACACTCCATGTGTATGATAAGAGTATGAGCAACAAGCTTTGGCTTTTAACTTTAATAAGATTTCAGGGGAGGCACTCTTTATAAGCTGATACTGCCTTTTAAATAATGCTCCCAGCTTAGAATGATTTAAAGGGGACATATTATGAAAAATATAATTTTTCAGGCTTTTCAAACATAAACATGTGCCCCTGGCCTGTCCACAATCCCCCCAAGAATCAGAAAAATACATTCCCTCTCCCCGCTCTTTCTCCACCTTTCAGAAAATTTGTGCTGAAACAAGTCGTTCTCAGATTTTCCCCTCATGATGTCATGTGGGGAATTAGCTCCGCCCCCAGGATTGGTTGGCACTCCCTGCTTGGAAGAAATTTCCGCCCTCCTCTCCTGATCCTCCTCTCAGCTGCCAGCTGAGAGGAGGATCTGGAAAGCCACATCCATCAAGCCACATCCATTTCCTGAGAGGGGCGGAGTCAGGGGTGGAGTCAGACAGCTCATTAGCATTTTAAGCTACAGACACAGAAAGCTCGTTCTGAGCAGGGCTGAAACAGAGGGGTTAGACATGCAAATCTCCAATACTGGAGTGTTTTTTTCAGCAACAAACTTCACAGTATGTTTTGGGGACCTCTGAGACAAATATAAACTTATCTTAAAAGGGTAAAATATGCCCCCTTTAACAGCAGAGCTGAACCATTTGCAAAGATAATCTAATTTATATCCAAGATAATCTTATTGTTTTTCCAAAATATTTTGATTGTGGTTTAATATGGGATTATCTTGACATTCCTCATTATATGCATTTTTCAGCAAACACAAGCTAAAAAAAATATTCTATATCTATCAGTAATCTAATTGGGATTATCAATCATCTAATTTGGATTATTTTGGCTCATATTTCAGATCAATTTCTTTTTGAAGGGAGTGATTATTTCTGTCATTTCTTTTTGATTAAGAAAACAATATACAAGATAAGTAGGATTTTTACTAACTGCTCAAAAAAGACACATATATTTGCGTTATGTATAGTTAATGACAGCTTTGTTGCAAAAAAAATGCTTTAAACTGGTATTTTGATAAATTTCATGTAAATAAATTTTGCAGCAGGCCATATTGCAATTTAAGCTAAATTTCGAGAAATTGCAAAGCCTTACTTAACACCATAACACCTTTAACCACTGAATTTGCCTTGTAAGGCAAAAACACAAGATTTAAAGGGGAAGAATATCTTAATAGATGAATAGTCCCGACCAAACAATGTCACAAGGACAAACTCATGCATGTGCATTAATGTACAGAGCAGCGTGGCAGCATCTTGATAGGTAACTAATTTGCCAGAGTTCTTCAAACTGGTTGGGTCACAAAGGGTGCCAAGGGTGGTTACAGACACTTGGAGGACAGGGACAGGAAATGGAACAAAAAGAAAGATCAACTTAAAACAATAACTGTGACTATAACACTTTGATATGCATCTTTTTAGATCTTACTACTCACTGTGTATTCAAATTTGATTTTTTTTCCTCCTGTACCAAACTTTCCATTTAAAAAAAAACACCAAAAGAAAGTGCACTATATGAATAAGAGAAAAAAAATTAACATTTGTTTTATAATAATTAGTGTTGTTATTGTATGGTCATAAATCATAGGAGACTGTCTACAAAAAATGTACTGAATGAATTTAATAACAAGATCTTTTCAAAACTAGCCTGACAATTAAAAGTCAAAAAGGAACATCTCAATAAGAAGTGTATGCTTTTAAGTTTGCTACTTGCCATTGCAATGTAAAAGGAATTTAACACATTTGAGGTGGAGTATAGCCAGGAGCTAATGCTAAATGGGGGTCCTTGGTAGGCTGACCAATTTGGGAAAATAAACTAATTGCAATTTAATGTGTTCTCCATCGAATGTATTTCTCAACAAACAAGCAGTAAATCATTCTGTTCTATAAGAACACAATATTTCTTGCAAACTTAATGAGGGGTAACTTCATACATCAAAATTCAAAATTGCAACAAAACTAAAGATAGGCTGAGACTTTGCCAACATGTTTGTGTCCTGAATTATAATTTCTACCTGAGGTTGAGGGTTGGGAAGTTTATGTTTAAAAAAGACATGATCGTCAAAGATTTCAGACAGGAAAAAAAGAGTCACTCCCCCATCCCCACCTCCATAAAGACCCTTTGGATTGTGACCTTCTAACAAATGCCTTGAACCGGCCACCCTGGACCCCTGTGGTGGGAAATCGTTCTGAATGGGGCTGTGAGGAAGGAATAAAGACACTTTTTGGAAGGGCTGAATTGAGAATGTGTGGATCAGGGGCTCCATGAAGCAGGGGTGATGCCTCAATTACACAAAGTCAGAAAAACAACCAGAGAAGTTGACACTCTAATTCAGAAAAGGATGCAATAATATTTTAAAATTCACACATATGCAAACAATGCACTTTTATATCTTTAAGTCACTATCCAAGCAACCTCAGTAATAACTGAGATCTTTGCAAATCTTCAGAGACATTTCTGACCGGCGACTTCCCTCCAGACTTTCTGGTTGCTCTCTGGACAGAAAGGCCCTGGGAGAATGTGTGTGTCAAAAGGTTACGCAATCAGCCCACCACGCTGAGACAGCACAGACCTCTAGTGTGCTGTGGGCAGTGAGTGTGTATGTGCATGTGTGTGGGGGGTTTCTGAATGAGAAAGGGAAGGGGGGGTTTGTCAGAGGGGCAACTCAGAGGGAAAACCTCACTGTGGGCTTCACCAAAGTTTTTAGTCTCTCAGATCGCCGCCCCTGCATGAATGCTATTTAGTGAAACCTGGCCTGAATTTAGCGCCCTACTCTCTTCACCAATCTGCTGTGAAACATGAAAGGTGAGTGCCTCTGAGTATTGATCACTTTTTTTCAGTCAAAGATAATCAGTGAGAGCACTGGTGTCAATGTTGTTGTTTACTATAGTCACAGAAAGGCTGATTGTGTACTTGATGGACTATTTATTAACTATTAAATGGATGCATTTGTTTTGAAAGCTCTATTGTGTATTCAGCTTTAAAAGGTTGATTGCAAATATTCCCTGCAGTGTTATGTATTATCAACACAATCAAGTGCAAAACTATGGATTTAGGAATAAAAAAGTTCACATATATGTCAGATTCTGCACATTTTAAGCTGCCAACTTTGTTTCTTGCAGACAAATATTCTGTATAAGAATTTAAAAAGTATAACTGCAATTCAAAAGAAAAAAATCCTTAATTATGCATGTAATATTGATATCGTTTGCAATCAAAAACATCTGTTTATTATACTCAATAGGCATTTGACACTGCAAACTATGATTTGATTAAATGTTTTACAGCATGGTGTACTTCCAATGCAGTATGCGTTTGCAGTCAAATTGTACTTTCTTGCACAGCCAAGTAGATCAATTAAAACTATTGTCTCCATCCATCCTATTTAGAATAATCTTATTGTAAATCTTGACTGCAAACAGGTTGATCTGTGGCATTCAGGTCCCTAACTTATGTAACTAATGTGGTTATGTATTATCCTGCAATTAGCCAACAGTGGGAGCTTCAGGCCGGGTACAGGACAGTATGAATATGTAACGCGGAGCTGCACGTGTTCAGAATCTGTGCCAGATTAGTGTCTTTGTCCATGAGATGCCACAAAGACCCACAGGCTCAGGCATTCTCAGGCTTTTGTTCTTACCTACACGGATATTATGAATGGGACTAAACTACCATACTAATGTCTGACTGCTCTATTAGGAATTGTCTTTGGTGCTTTTTTATTTACAAACTGAAATCTGAGTGTGGAGTGAGCAAAGGTCACTCAATGACTGAGCAGACATAGAAAATTACAATCAATCCAAGAACTGCTAGACCATTAAACCATAAGTTAGATGTGGGTAACCACTTTCATGACGACAGATGATCATATATAATGCTTTTTAAAACAATATTGAGTCATTTAGTGGAGGTATTTCAAAACTGTTTGCATAATATTCAATGAATAGTGAATTATTTTAAGTACAATCAATTCTAGAGTGGGAAAATAATCAGACATTACAACTGATAAGTAGAAATAGACTCATAAATAAACATGGTTTGATGTTGTTCTTGATCTTAATTTTAAAAATGATATAAATGATATTAACATTATATACAATACTTCTGACTACCTTGATTTATAATTATGTTTTAGTAACGCTTAAAGTAGATCTTCATTTCAGATCAAGTACTTTATTTTGCCATGCTGTGGCTTCTGCTTTACACTTTATTAGACAAACAGTCGGTTGCAATATGTTATCTCACCACTAGGTGTCACTTAATCTTACACACAGGCTCTTTAAAGGTTAATTCCTTCAATTTGAACAAGACTCACTTTTAACCACCCCCTTTAAGTCCCCTGAGTTAACTCTTTATAATGTTTGATCTCATTTTATAACCCACTGTAGACTTAAAATAGTTAATATGAATGTTGATTACAAGATTGTACTGAGATGGCTTGGGGGGTTGTCTAGTAAATATGTTAGGGAACGTCAGGCCTGCAAAAGAGCTCTACTAAGTCAGATAAACTGTCCTGTGTTACATCACTTGAGGTGTGTTTATTTGGCTTGTAGAGTACAAGTTAGCAAAGATAAAAGTTGGTTATGACCTGAGCTAACCAGCACTAGCTCCCTCCACTTTAAGTTATCAGCCTAAGGCTGCTGTTATGTTAGACAAGTGGCTCTGAACTGATGGGTCAGGACTCAAAAGTGGGTCAAGAGCTGTTTCAGTGGGTCACAAATAGTGCCTGATAAATATGGCAAAAAATCTGTGATGCACAGAGCTACAAAGCAGACGTACATTTTATTTTGACATGATTACAAGTTTTGGTTGCCATCTCTAGATTCTTGATTTTGACTTTTTAGGCTTGCTATCTTGGGAAAACAAAGCTTGATTCCCAGTAATCATGTGTTGATCTCTTAATATCTCTAGAGCAGTGGTTCCTAAACTTTTACATTAGGAGCCTCCTACATCCTCCAAGGGCCCAGAGAGAAAATGAAGCTATGCATAGTTGTCAAAAATAAAGTTTTATCGTTAACACTGACAAAAACTCTTTACAACCGGTATTGCCCTCATCCTTGTGAGCGTCTGTTGTAATGGAGTGGATACTGAAACATAAAACAACTCAAGGTCTCTCACAAAGCTACTTCAATGCTGTTCCTTCTAGCCCATAGACTGAAACTGTGCACCTCTAGCTGACTCTTTGTGTCCAGGTGAGCTAACATCATTAATATGTTTGTCTTTACTAACAACTCACTCATTCTTCATTGATTTTTTACAAAAAAAGAAAAAACTTGATTAAGCCCCCCCCCCCCCCAGTGATTCTTCTTTGTTGTATTTGCTACTCTGGGTTAAACTGTTGCCCGCATTGCTCAACACTGCCCCACGATTGGCGGTGGGATTGCTGTATCCATAGGCATCAGTAGAATGGAAGAAAAACGAATGAAATGAGCGCAGAGTACAGACAGAAAGGTCTGTCCGTATCCATTTTAAATGTAGAGCATAAACGAGCCTTAAGTCTGCTTGCTTGTATTTACCAAAATGCCTATAAATAAAACTTTACTGCAAGAGTCATCTGGCTTTTCATTAATATGTGCAAAGCTAACTTTGACCACCTTAGAGCAGACCCAAAAAAACCCTAAATTTCAGTTCCCTGGACCTTATGTTGGGAGCACATACTCTACAGCTGTGGAGAAATATGTAGCAAATAGCCTCTGATATGCTTTTACTTTGAAGGATATGTCTCCATCTCTGTGTTCCACCATATCTTTGCCTACATTGCAATCACAAACTGACCCATTTTAGATTAAAAACAATTGGTTATGAGTGAAAAAAATTAAGAAATGTGGGTTGAAATTTGCTACTAAGGAGGTGGTGGGTCCTGATGCTTTACGACCACTACTCTGGAGAAACATGTTAGGAATCAAGATTGAAATCTGGGTCCAGGGTTTTTTTAAAAGCCAACAATCAACAACATTTTAAGTGATCAATATCGGGGAAAAAGTTCAATCAGTTCTTGCAAGGGGAAAGATAAGCTCAAAACACTGTGATTTTGTTGCAAGTTCTGTTACTTAAAAAATATGAATCCAATGTTACAATCTGTCAAAATCAGCAGACTATGAGTTAATTAGTGGATTTGATGAGCTGACAGATGGTTGTATTTTGATGTGTTTAAGGTCAGCTCAGTAAAACTGGCCAAGCTGTGGGTTAGGGTTAGGGTTATCAACAAGGAGCTGGTTTCCCATTAAAAATCATATTTTATTATGGGAAATGTAGGCACTAGGTTTTCACTAATAGAAGAATATTTCAAATCAGGAACAGCCAGAACTGCTGGTTCTGCTGCATCCGTTTTGACTCTTTATTGTTTAACTGTCCATTTAGTCTGCCAAAGTAATTGAGGAGCAAAACTAAGTTGATGGGGTAATCTAAATGGACAATTCTAGTCCAAGGACAAAACAGAGCACATTATGTCCAGAAATTTAGTCACACATTAATTCAGTCAGTAAATCATTCAATAGGTCAGTCTGTCACTCACTCACTCACTTCCTCAGTCAGTCACAGCTTTTTAAAGAGAGGTGAACCTGGCACAGTTTCCTGGGATAAAGCTTCACTGCACCTCAATAAGATCATTCTCTAGTCTGGCATTTTTTTTTTCACCCAGCATCCCTCTCCACCACATCCTATAAACATCTATGTGTGAAAACTGTTTCTGCCTGTAAATGATGATATTATTAAGTCTCATCTAATAAAAGGGCATTGTTTGAAGTGTGGTATTTGGCTTGTGTGTTAGCAACTGTGAAAAAGTGAGGTAAACTGTGATCTGGCTGCAGGGCTATTCAAGAATCTCATTTGCCAGCACAGAGCAGAGGGTCTCCTCTGCTTTTGTTGCACCAAGCCTCCATTCCCACCAAGTACCTTCTGAAAACAAGGGGCTCTATTTTTACCTCAAGACCACAATTTGGCTCGGATGCTGGAGGTTTTGGCACTAAACAAGGTCCAACCCCATCAACACAGTGCACACTGAGTTACACTTGTGCTCCACCTTTGCCCTTAACCAGTAGGTGCTCATTCCTAAAGGTGGCTTCACACGAGACTTCTGGCATAATGACATTCCCATCCCACGTGCTGCTGTCAGAACTAAACTCAAAACACAGACAGCTTCCTTGGTCCCGTGAGGCCGGGTCACACAACATGAAATGTATTTGCTGGCGGAATGTGTGAGAAATAAAAGGGAAGGTGGTTTTGTGTCAGCGTGTATTCTTGTAACTGAATTAGTTTGAGCGTGTCCCCCCGCAGAATGATGACCAATTTGTTTGAATTTGGCCTGCAATGGCGACCGTGATGAGACTCAGAGAGAGGAAAAGGGGGTAACAGAGGGGTTGGTGAGAGGGCTGTTAATGCAAACTGACAGGAGTGAGCACAGTCAGTGAGCTGTCTGTTTCCTCCACTGAGAGAAATTCTTTCAGCAGCGCTGGCCCCAAAACAGTGTCTTGCCAAAGGCTTGACAAGCCTCTAACATGGTCATGTAACATCAAGCAATTAGTGACCTCCTCCAACACAAAAGTGACATACATTATATTCCACCTAAACAGAAGCATGTGACACGCCAAATCAGACTTCTCTAAGAACTAGCCAAGGTCCTCAAATTTCATAGTGCCCTGTTTTCCTCATAAAGGCAATCTTTCTGAGAAGGACACACTCAAATACCCAGAAACTAACTGTAGCTAGTGTTGGCACCAGTGAGTTGTAATTAGGGAGGCTGGGTTGACTGTGGCGGGGACAAATGATTTTTGACAGTAACATGTAATACTACAATAACCTGTAATATCACCTCAGAAAAACGAGATTCAGTTGCCCAGTAATATTCATGAAATGCAAATTACTACATGTCATGGATGAAAGGTGACTAACTGCATTTACTCAAATCACTGCAACTGAATGGGGCTTTTTGAATACATTTTTAAATCAGTACTTTTACTTCTACTTAAGTAAGTGTTAACCAGAGTAACTGTACTTTTACTTGAGTATAACACTCTTGTACTATTTCCTCCTCTGTTGACTACCCAGTAGCACATAATGAGATAACAATTCCACATCACACCTCAAAACATCTGTCGTACACAGAGCTGATATCTCAGGGTTATATATTTGTGTGGGAGAAGTTCCCCATCATGCCCTTGAGCGAAGCGTTTAATTGTATTTTATATGTGTTTTATTGTATTTGAATGTTATTCTTGTACAAGTGAACACTGATGGGGTTCTTTTGGTCATTTTTCTGGTGGATTGTTGTTGTTTTTGATGTGAGACACATTTGCACCATGAGGAAAGTTATCCACTGAGTTAGAGTTTAGCTTAATTTTCCTAAGGACACAGTGTTCTTCATCAGTATGCATTGCCTTACATTGCCTACTGAGGTTGACTCTGCTTTATTTTTGCATGAGGAGACCTACCTTGCCACAGTTTTTCAAAAGTTTCTGCAGCTCTGTCATGCTGGTAGAAATCAAATATTTAACCATATATAGTGTGGACCAATACAGGTGTCTTCAAAGGGCTATTTAATACATAATTTTACTTTATTATAGAGATGTGACTTTACCTGAACAACCCAGTTGGAGATCTATTCTCTTGTTGTTATTGCCGCTGAGGAAAAATCATATTTCATTTTGCAACTCCTGTGTAGCTACTCTGTACTCAGTACCAAAAGTAAACTTTAAATCAATCACTATCTACGTTTACTTAGTAGACCTATAGACCAGTACTTCTACTTCTACTTTAGTCATTTTGACCAGAGTAGCTTTACTTTTATTTGATTACAGTAGTCATGTACTTTTCCCACCTCTGGAGATTACATTATCACACTACATATAAACTAAACTTTTGAAAGTGTTAAATATTTTACAATATGTCAGAGCTTTACTAACTCTCATAGCAAGGCAATCCATACTGATGAAATACTCTACCCAAGGATATGATGGGAACTCTACCCACACATACCAGGGATTTAAAATCGCAGTGGGCCAAGCTGAGATCATTTGACTCTGCAGAGTTGAACTAACATGAAATCATTCTCTTGTTATGTGCATTCTTTTGTAGTCAACAGGAGGGAAAAAGTAAAGGAGTATGGTACTTAAGTAGAAGTTCAGTTACTCTTATTAAATAGAAGTGAAAGTATTGATTTTGAAAGGTACTCAGGTAGGGAACATGGTATCTTTTAGCGTCCTTGTCATTGCGGGGTAGGCAAGTGTCTTGGTTGAACAAGTGACCCCTATAAACTGGTGACCATTACCTAACTAACGGCTGTTGAAGTGACAAACAGATGGGCAAATTAAATAAATATATTTTGCGTTTAAATGTCACAAAATACTGCCAGATATGCATGTAACGATTTGTACATAGTGTTATTCTCTAAAACTGTTAAGTTCCCAATATGTTAAAACAAGACAACTACAGACACATTCTGCTGATAGTCGCCAGTTCACAGGGTCGCCATTTACATCAATACAACGGGTGTTTCGCAATAACATCGACCACAGCTGCTCCTGCTCATTTCTTGGCATTGACAAAGCTTTAACTAAAACTCATTTATTGTGTTTTGCTGAATTAAGTAGACTTTGGCTTTTACCCTGAGTACCAAAATTATAAGAGTTAATGATCTTCATGTTTTCCCATGGTGCAACAGTTCTCTAACATACCAGCCTCATATTGCAACCGTTACGGTCATCGTCGGACCTATCAAAGGTATAACTGGAAAGTAAGGAGTATCTGAGATTATATCCAAAGTAAGTATGAAATATAGCCCTATTGTATCTTTTTGGTTACTTACATCATGTTTTAGTCAATAGAATATTATTCCATAAATATTTATCACAAAATAATTAAAATGAAGGGCTCAATTTAATGAGTTCTACTAGGCCTGTTTGTCTACTGCATAAACACAAGGCTCATGACAAAAATGGATTCATGTTTTCGGTAACTATTCATTTAAACTTGACTCAGGTGGATAAAAATCTTGTTAGTGGTAAAATTATTGATTCATACACAGTGAGTTTAGACAAGCTGAGATCAAGATAAGACAGAGACCATAAAAATCAACAGGAAGAAATCATTACAAGGTTGAAGGTTGAAACAAGGTGTCTGCAACTCTGTTTTCAAAGTACCACACTGCAAAAATCTCAATCTGAGCAAATTTGTTCAACTAACTTCACTTAAAGATCTTAAATAAGATGTCTTTCTAGATTTTTCAGGGGGATGAGGCCTAAAATAAGTGTTAAGAGGTATTTCTGACTAGAAAAAACATTTGTTAAGATCTAAGTTTCTGCTAATCTGACACGCCAGATGGATTTGTTTCACGCATCCATCTGGAAAACCTTCAATACTAACTAACTGGAGTGTTATTGGATGAACGTTCGGTCTGTCTAATCTTTACGGGCCAATCAGAGCAACAAAACACGTGACGTAGCTACGACCGAGGTGCGCGTGTGCAGCTACTGAAAAATAACGCGAACCATGGTGACTATAGACATGTCAGTACACGACTTTTGTTGTTTTAGAAAAGAAAACATCTCACTGCTGTTCCTTATTCTTCTTTTAATGAAGAAATGTCATCAAGTTCTGATGAAACTGGCGTTTTAGCAGCATCCACGCTAATCTCTTCCGCCATAATTGCACCGGCCTCTTGTTGCTGCTTGTTTACATCAAAACTCCGCTGCACCTGAGTACTGCCCCTCTTCGCTGAATGGTCCTGTCACTTCCTGACCTGGCCCAAACGGTTCAGACGAGAGCTTTGCAAGATGGATTCACCTGTGAGAAACACAGAAACGGGCGTATCCATCTGCTTCGCAAGGTTACGTTTTTGCATATGTTTGACACATAAGACACTTGAACAGATTTCCAAGGAGGCTAACAGAGCAGCTGCTTTAAGTCAATCACACACCAGGAAGGTTGCAGCCATCGCTGAGTTAAAGCTCTTTGTTATTTTAGCAAGGGCTTCTTCTTGTTATCACATTAAGGACGTTGAAGACTAGCACATCAGTGGTGGTTTCGTCGCTCTGTCTTGATGGAAAATCCAGAGCTCAGCAAATCCAAGACAAAGACAAGACCAAGTAAAAATGCTCTCAATTCAGAGACAAGACCAAGACATTGAAAACGTGGTCTCTAGACCAAGACCATTTTTCAAGGACTACAACACTACCCATGTGGTAAAATTGTATACATAACTGCAACGAGGCAGGATTTGTCCCCAGATGTAATCTGGTTTGTTTGTTTTTAGGTGGTATGTTGAAAATGGCATTAAAACCATTTTTGATTGTCTTTGAGTTCATTGCCAAACAGTAGCATGCTACTTTGCTCTGACCTATCTATCTCAATCGTGCAGTCTGCATCCGTTTGTTTTCCTTGTTTCTAGTTTGCCATTTTTGCATTTCATCTTAAATGTCTTTTTTTCTGACGGTTCCCTTAGGACGCAGAGGTGACCTGGAGAACATGTCTAAGGTGGAACCCTCCAATGGGCACAGCAGGCCTCTGGACATCGTACCCAGCACAGAGGAGAAGATGACAGAGAGGGGTCAGTGGGGCAACAAGCTTGAGTTTGTTCTGTCGGTAGCTGGAGAAATTATTGGCCTCGGGAACGTGTGGCGTTTCCCCTACCTTTGTTATAAGAACGGAGGAGGTGAGTACTGGAATTTGTGACATTTATCTTGTCGCCTGTTTCTCAAATGCCTGAGGTTTCTGTTTAAGTTATTTTTTCTTCAACATCATTGGGTTACCCCCAGAAACAGGTCAGTGGTTTAAATATGTTTCGATCTGTTAAGATAGATCAGCTGTAGGTGTAGAAGTCAAGGAGTGGATAATACAAAGGTTAATATGTGAACTATTCCAAGGACATCTACTGATCCAGGACAGTCACGGTTCATTTAATTTAAGAATGAGCCAAACAGCTTTTAACAGTCTTATACACCAACACTCAAAGACAAATATGAGTTGACGATCATTTTCCACAAAAAAACTCCTGCACCAACTCCTCATATACATTGTTTGGACCATATTAAGGTCTTTCTTTTATTTGTGTGCTTATACAGGTGCCTTCTTCATCCCATACCTCATCTTCTTATTTGCCTGTGGAATCCCAGTCTTCTTCCTCGAGACAGCCTTGGGTCAGTACACCAGTGAAGGAGGCATCACATGCTGGAGAAAAATCTGCCCACTGTTTGAAGGTAAAATATCTTCAAAAATGTTGATCTCAACACCCTTGCTGCTGCTACTATGTTTGCTGTGTCTTTTTCTTCTGCTGCTCCAGCCTGGTCACATACTTTATTTGAATAAAAATGCAATAGAATGAGAGAAACCAGATTAAAAGTTACAGTGCACATTCACACGTTGGGTGTTTTACCCTTTTATTGATTTTATAAATCAGTCATGGTCAATATAGTTTGGCTTTCATGAGAGAAAAAAGAAAAAAACCCTCTTACATGACAAAGTGAAAACACATTTTTACAAAGTAATGTCAATTAGATTAGATTGTATAATGTAAAATAAGTGACTGCTCCAATATTTACTGTATGCTTTAGGTCATTGTCTTGCTGGAAAGTAATTCTTCTCCCAAGCTGTAGTTCTCTTGCAGACTGATTAAGGGTTTTTCCTAATATTGACACATTGTATTTACCCGCTACCTTTACAAGCCATACAGGGCCAGCTGCTGAGAAGCATCCCCACACCTTGATGCTGCAACCACTGTGCTTTACAGTGGAGATGGTGTGTTTGTGGTGATGTGCAGTTTTTGGTGTCCACCAAACATAGTGTCCTGCCTGATGGCCACAAAGCAATATTGTGGTCTCATCAGACCAAAGAACTTTCTTCCACTTGACCACAGAGTCTCCTGTGTGCCTTTTGGCAAAGTCTAGGCCAGATTTAATATGAGTTTTCTTCATCAGTGGCTTTCTCTTTGCCATTCTCCCATAAAGCTTTGACTGGTGAAGAACCTGAGCCACAGTTGTATGCAGAGTCTCTCCCATCTCAGCTGCTGAAGCTTGTAACTCCTTCAGAGAAGTCATGGGTGTCTCGGTGGCCTCTCTCACTACTCTCCTTCTTGGTCAGTTTGTGTGGATGGCGTGATCTAGGCTGATTTACACATGTGCCATATTCCCTCCATTTCTTGATGATGGATTTAACTGTACTTAGTACCTTGGATTTTTTTTGTATCCATCCCCTAACTTATACTTCTCAATAATCTTTTCTCTGAGTTGCTTGGAGTGTTTTTTTGTCTTTGTGGTGTAATGGTAGCCAGGAATACTGATTAACCAGTGACTGGACCTTCCAGACACAGGTGTCTACACTACAGTCACTTTACACACATTCACTGCACTCAGGCCCCATTTCCCTAATTGTGACTACTAGAGCCAATCTGCTAGACATCTGTTGAATTAGACCATTTGGAATTTAAGTGTGTAGAAGGTTTTTATGTGCATCTCCATGCAGGCCTGCATTTGTGACAGACGACCATCATACATATGCTGCACAGATGTGGGATAATGAAGCGTGTGGTTGTAATGGTTGTTGCATTTTCTGCCTTGAGATAAGTCTGCAAGCCAACCAGCCATATTAATAATCAACAGAGTGTTTAGTCAAGCATAGGCTTACAAATTGGAACATGAGTTTAACCTTAATCTGTGCCTTCATGGATGTTTAATCTACTAATTTGTGTGTCAGTTATTTCAACAGAGAGTGCTGGGTTGAATTAAAAAAGAAAGATGTTATTATACCAAGGTTAAAGTATCGAATGGCTATTTTACTGAGCATATCAGGGGCTTTCCTTTTATAGCTTTGGGTAGTGTTGACTTTGGTGACCCTCATGGACAAGGTAGGTTTATTTATCTATGTGTTGATGCCCTGAAAAATGTGAGAAGTATTTTCTAGACAAAAACAAAAAACTTGAAGAAAGGGTGTTTTGCATTGTGCTGGTTATCACTTTTTCTGTCTGGCTGAAGTTTTAGATTTTAAAAACTCATGCGTCATTATCAATTTTTGATCGTCGTTTGCTTTTTAGGTAATACAGCTTCATCAGTCTTGATTTCATACAATTTCACAACCAGCTAAAAAGTCTTTCAGGAGCTTTTAAAGGTGATTATGATTGCAGAACTTTAATGCTCAGAATGTTTTTTGTTCTAGGTGTGGGTTACGCCACTCAGGTGATTGTTGCTCTGCTAAACATTTACTACATCATTGTGTTAGCCTGGGCCATCTTCTATCTGTCCAACTCCTTCACCTGGGACCTACCCTGGGCCTCATGCAACAACACATGGAACACAGGTGAGACAAAGACCAGCGGTCAAATGTACAAGACAAGTTTTAACTTGATACATTCACTCTACATTGTTCAACTGCAAATATCTGATCAGCCAATCACATGATTACATGCCCATTCAGGCATGATCTGCCGAAGTTTAAATTGGGCTCCAGAATTGTAAAGAAAAGTGATTTAAGTGGCTTTACATGTCATGGGCTGATCTGGGGGTTTAACAAACTGCTCATCTAGTTATACAGGACTGTGGTGATGCTTTACAAATTCATGCCTCACCTCAAAGCTTGCTTGCTCAGTCAGCACACTGTTTATCATGGATCTCTGAGGTTCTTCTCTGTTTTTAAAGCTCTTAACCATCATTTTTTGTTGTGTAAATGTATTGGATTGTCGTCTTTGACTACTCCTACTCTAAAATTATTTTCTACAAGGCTGTTCTTGGGATACCTCCTTCATATCTTCTGACCTACATCAGTCAGAAGAGTACAGGAGTTTATAATCTTTGTTCCCAGGAGCTTCTATAACCATCTGTTCTAAAGGTCAGAACTTAGCTTGGACAAGTTAAAGTTTTAAGTTTGCTGCTCCTTTTGCCTGGAGTGAATGACAGAAAGACTTGAAACTTCATGAGCTTGTCTGATTGGATGCATTCAAGAGAAAATTTAATGGCTTGCAGGCAGAAACATCTGGCTGCAGATGCTTTGATTAATGTATAAATGTGGTCAAGTTTGGCAAATATTTGCAAAGTCTAAGTGTTTCTGCCTGTCTTGACCAGAGTTTTAATCTGAAGGAGATTTTCCTGGCTAAATAAAGATCAGTGCTCTATTGAGATTTCAGCTCACAACCATCTCCAGGGTTTGCAGAAAATTGTCCAAACAAGAGAAAATATCCATTGAGCTGGGGTTCCCTGTTGTTGGCAGAGGTCAGAAGAGAACGATCAGACTAGTTCAAACTGATCAAAAGGCAACAGTTACTAAAAAAACACTCATTACAACCGAGGTATGCAGCAGAGCATCTCTGAAAGCATAACATGCTGAACCTTGAAGCAGATGGGCTACAACAGCAGGAGACTGCACCACATAGTTGTGACTCCTGTTGGTTAAGTATGAGGATACTAAATGAGGCTATAATTCACACATCCTCAGCAAAATTGGACAACAGAAGAGTGAAAAAACCTGCCTGGTTTAATGAGTCTTGATTTCTGTCACAACACTCAAATGGTAGGGGTAGACTTTGGCATAAACAACATAAAAGCCTGCCAGACCACCAACAACCATGGCACCTTTAAAGTCACTTAAATCACCTTTCTTACCCATTCTGATGCTCAGTTTGAGCTTTGGCAGATTTTATTGATCATGTGCCTAAATGCAGTGATTGCTGCTGTATGTTGATTGATTAGATACTCTTGTTTATTAGCAGTTAAACAGATATTTTAATAAAGAAACATGACATCAACATGTATTGTGAGGTGCCGTTACATTATTTATGAATTTTGATGACTTTGGTACTTCCTTGAATTTAGTTTTTCTGCCATTATGGAGTCAACATTTGGATTTGTAGAGCAGTATACATGCATTTTGCTCTTTAGACTAAACTGTATTTACTATTAGTGGAAGTTTCTGTTGTTTATTTATAATAAGCATGCTAACAGCACAAACTAAAATGGTTTGCATGTTAAACATAGCATGCATTTTAGCCTTGAGCTCTTACTTTGTGTGTGCAATTTGTAAAGTATTAATGCTGCAAATAGTGGAGTGACTATTCCACTTTCTCTATCATCATTTCATGGATTCATGCCTCTATAGTATATTCAGAAGTGAAAGTCCTTGCACCCTTTGTCAGCCCTGTCTCAGTGGTGGCATTGTTTCGCTTGCCTGTGTGTAACTTGGAAACCTCGGAGAAAGCTTGGATTTCTTCACGGGATTGAATGTCTTTTTGTGCTTCCTTCATTCAAGATTCCTGTATGGCATTTCAGAGGGGGAATAGCTCCATCAATCACCATGAGAACACCACCTCTCCTGTCATTGAGTTCTGGGAGTAAGTGCTTTTTTTTTTTGTTTGGCTGTGTCCTTGAATGGCCTCACATGCCAACAAAAGTACGCGAAATATTCAACTCAACCAGGCATTTAAATTTATACTTTTTCTTTAAAGATTTTCGGTTTATTTTTTAGCCTTTTTTTTAGATAGCCTTTTGGATTGGCAGCAGGTCCCTAGCTTCTCAGACATCACTGTTAAAAAGACAGTATTTTCAAATTGAAACTTTACAATTACGCTTAACATTTTGGCTTTTTGTCCCATTTTGCTGTAGGCGAAGAGTGCTGAGAATTTCTGCTGGTATTCATCACATCGGCTCTCTGAATTGGGACCTGGTTATTTGTCTGGCCATTGCGTGGGTCATCTGTTACTTCTGCATCTGGAAGGGAGTCAAGTCTACTGGCAAGGTGAAACCTTAGCTTATAACTGGCTACTAAACTAAAGAAAGACCCATCTTTTAATCGGTAGTTTTCTGCAGCCGTTCTTGTATAAGAAGTGCATGTTTATTTTATATACTGTATGTTTAATGATTGGGTTCTTACTTTAGAAAGAGGTATGCACTGTTGTGGAGTGAATAATTAAAACCTAAACTGGGCAGCTGTTGAAAACAATGTGAAGTTGTGATTTTTTCTCAAATGTTATCACAGTTTTAGTGTGCTATAATACTGAAATTTTAGCCAAAACAGCATCTTGTTGAAGAAAGAGTTTCTGACAGGGAGGAATTTTGTGGACAAATCTGATGAGGTACTGCTTTTCTTTCCAGGTAGTTTACTTCACAGCCACCTTCCCTTATGCTATGCTAATAATCCTGCTCATCAGAGGGGTCACCCTACCAGGAGCCATGAGGGGAATCCACTTCTACCTGTACCCTGACCTGGGTCGGCTGTCTGACCCACAGGTAGGCAAAAAATACTTCATCTTTGTCCCTTTGCCTTTGTAAGACAGCTGAAAGAGACAGTAAATGCATTTGCACTTGTCATTTTTTAAGATGCTGTCATCAACCTCAATTTTTGTAGCATAAGTAACCAATGTTATCTCAACTCTTTACAAAAGGGAAGGTATAAACAGTACTCGTGTGTATAAAGGCCCAACATTTATAAAGGAGCACAGCAGTCAGGAACTTTTGTTGAAAAAGACTCATGGGATGCCCTTTTATGGGTTGTAAAGGGATGAGGGGAGATGCAGAAAGCAAAGAGGAACAAGCATAAAATCCAAGAAGATGAACAGAGAAAAGGGAGATGTAGAAAGAGATGGAGTTGCAGAAAAAAAGAGAAGAGGTGGATTCAGAAACAGAGGGTAGGTAGGTGCATAAAAAAGGGAGATACAGATAGATAGATGGGGGATATAGAAAAAGAGAAGAGGGCAATACAGAAAATAATAAGTTAAAGGAGATGTAGAATCAGAGAAGAGGTAGATAGAAAGAAAATGTAGGAATGCAGAAAAAGAAAGGAGGGAGATACAGAAAAAGACAGCGGAACAAGACTCATGTTGATCAGTGATGAAGTCGTCTAGGGATGAAGGGAGATGCAGAAAAAGAAAAGAGGGAGAGCGATTTAGAAATGAGAGAAGAGGAGATAGAAAAAGAGAGTGGGTAGATGCAGAAAAAAGGGAGTTGCAAAAAAGATAGGAGGGAGAAACGGAAAGAGAGAGAGGGTGAAGCAGAAAAAAGAACAGCGAGATGCCGAAAGAGAGAAGAGTAAGACACAAGACAACAGAAAACAAATTAACAACAATGATGAGCCTGGCCATTAGTCTATTGTACACTTATTTTCTTGGAAATGGCTGTGTCGGTCACAATGGTAACATGGGGAAGTAGGTGAAAGAGTGTAGTTTCACTATATGGGGCACCTTCTCTACTGACTAATCCAAACCAGTGCCTGTCATACTGTACTTTCATGTTGATAATTTACTACACAGGCATACAAACCCCTTCAGAGGCGGCTTCTATAGGAAACCATGTAACCTAATGTCTACCTGTTTTGTAATTTTTACCTCAGTGTTTTGATGCCCCAGTTCTGAAACTGAAACTACCAAGTACTATACAGATAAATCATTCACAGAAACACTGATACTGTCTTGTAATACATGCTAAGATATTTTCAGTCCATTTGAAGAAGTTTGAATAAAACAAAAAACACTAGCACTGTGACAAAAGATACAATTGAAGCTGATATGTTTATTGGTGTGGCATTTTCTTCGACATCTTGACTGAATCAGACTTTTAAAAAGCTTTACAGGTCACGTAAACACATCCAGAATAGCCAGGTTGATTTTACCTGATGTTCTGCTCTTCTTGCTGGATTTTAGTTGATTTTGGCAACAAGAGAATCGATGTATTTAACTCTATCAGGTGATCCGACACATAAATTAGAATTTTCTAAACAGAAGAAATGGCTTGCTTGCATGTTTGTCAAATCATCATAAATTGCGTCGGTGTTTATAGCTCGTTTCCACTTTCACCATGTGGCCAAATAATTACTTTTCCCAGATTTTGGGGAAAATATGCTTCATCTTGTAATGTCTTTAGTTTTAAACTCTTTTTGCATAAATGAATCCACCCCTGTGGCAACAACAGTACAATTATTCACTCCTTTGCATTGTTCAGAGCCATAAGTTGCAGGAGACAGTACCTTATGATAATTTGTCTTGCAGGATGTCAGTCTTATTACTGCTAAAGAAAAGACTAATGATTGAGAATGGAGGTCACAGGGACTTTTCAGCCAGTGTGAAAATCTAAAAAGGGCCCCTCTACAGCCCCTCTTTGGGCTCTTGGGATGAATGCAGGCCCTGTGTTTGCTGGCCAAGACAAGCATGGCTGGTGGAGTTGGTGCCTTTGTGCACTGTTGTGTCCAGTGCTTGTGTTGGTGGTTGGACCCCTTGTCAATCAGATCTTCACTGCTGGCTGACAGGTATCTAAAGCATGCCCCAGTGCCCTGAGAGCTCTCTACCAGAATGACAAACACAAAAAGAAACCTCATTTGAATTTTGAAGGGTTAGTCAGTGTTTTAAAAGATGGTGGAGAGGTGCTGCACTTCATGTACGCGCGTGAGAGTGGGATGGATAACAGGGTCTGCTGTCAGGATGTAAGGGTTAGGATGGTGAGTAAAGAAGTTACAAGGCGTTATACACTCACCGGCCACTTTATTAGGTACACCTGTGAGTGGCTTGTTAACACAAACAGCTAACCAGCAAATCACATGGCAGCAACTCAATGCATTTAGGCATGTAGACATGGTCAAGACCTGCTGAAGTTCAAAGCAAGCTTCAGAATGGGGAAGAGAGGGGATTTAAGTGACCTTGAATGTGACATGGTTGTTGGCACCAGATGGGCTGGTCTGAATATTTAAGAAACTGCAAATCTACAGAAGATTCGCATCATGGATCTGTTTTATGTTCCCGTAAGACACTACATTAAGCATAAGTGACAGAAGCTATCAGATCTTTGAAACTGTGCCCCTGTCTGAACTTTAACCCTTTACCTACTGAGCTGGCGCTGTGTTTCATATGTCCGGAATATTATTACCGTAACTCTGTCAAAGTTTGTCCCATCAGAAAAATTCCAATGGTGTTGGAAAGCTGAGAATGGTGGGCATGTGCACATATATGGTTCATTACAGTACTCGCAACCAAATGACGTGGGCATTCATAGCAAAACACCAGACGTATTGCAAGACCGCTACACGGATTCTCAACACTATAACTCCTTGGAAGTTTGCTCAATCTAAAAAATTCTAACACTGACAGAGAGCTGAGAATCTGTGCTTTCCGGCAATATGTGATGTGTGGTATATGTATTACGGTAATGTTGAACAGCACCACGAAAACAGCAGCTTTGGCAGAAGACGAGTGAGAAAGGAGAGTGAAAGAAGAGCGTAAAAGGAGAGCAAGCCAGAGTGGTGTTTTGTTTTCAAAAAATAGCGTTAGATAGTGACATTTGTGCGTGTCTGTCATGTGCAATAACAATACGTTACTTGAGAGTGTTGAGAATGCATTTTTCCACCTTTTTTTGCATTAATTTTATAGTTATCTTTTGCACTGTGTTTTGCACACCCAGAGTCCTAGACTCAAAAAATGACTGGTGATTGTTCTAAACATGTATAGGTTCACATTTCAAATGTCAAATTAAAACTCCATGAGCAATAACAAAATTTCTTCTCATAAAAGCCATGAAAAACAAATCCGTTTTTGTGTTTTTCTTCTTTTAAACTGCTGACAATTCCATATAATGTGCAATAATCATTAACCAGATGCTGAAAAGTCAAGTTCAAGTACTCCTGGGAAAAGGGACCAAAGCTCTCAGACTTTGGGTATCTCCTGACTATTTTACAGCCAGAATAACAAAATATGTCCAAATCGCCATTTTTAGGCTCAGTAGGTAAAGGGTTAAGTTTACTGTGTTATATACAGTATGTTTTATGAAACTGATCGTCTTGTTTTTTCCACCCTAAGGTTTGGATGGATGCTGGAACCCAGATCTTCTTCTCCTATGCAATCTGCCTGGGTTGCCTCACTGCTCTGGGAAGCTACAACAAATACAACAACAACTGCTACAGGTGAGGATGGTGTGTCCTGAATGTGACTGGTGGCAAACACTGAACGTTCATATGAAATTCAGACAGCTCTTGGTATTGATTTGATTATTTTTAACGTAATCTTATTCGTTCCTCCATTTCTCATTCCCAGGGATTGCCTGTCCCTCTGTTTCTTGAACAGTGGAACCAGTTTTGTTGCAGGATTTGCCATCTTCTCCATCCTGGGCTTTATGTCCTATGAACAAAATGTACCCATCTCAGAAGTGGCTGAATCAGGTTTGTTTTTAAGTTTAAAATGGCACTTGTATTATCCTTGATTTCCCAGCAAAGAGCTTTGTTTTCTTTTGATTTGATAGCCACATTTTATACACATGTGACAGGACATGATTTTACTATATTTGATTCTATATTGTAGGGGTTTATGGAATTGACTGTTTAACGTTGCCATGTTTTTGCACTATAAATAGAAGTCTGGCTGTATTTTTTGGCCTTTATTTAAAAATAATGATAAATCATGGTAATTTTTATGTGAAAATAACATAAATGTGCCTTACTTAGGCCCAGGTTTGGCCTTCATAGCCTATCCTCGTGCTGTGTCCATGATGCCATTCTCCCCTCTGTGGGCCTGCTGCTTCTTCATTATGATTGTCTTTCTGGGACTCGACAGCCAGGTGAGAGCAACATGTGCACTCAAAAACACACTAATAATAAAAAGTTAAACTCTAACAATAACGCAGATTTTATTTACTTGCTACTATTTTGGATTTGATATCTGCACACACAAAAATCCTTTGACTAATACACACAAACGTGTGCATATTTATGCTCCTTTCTTAATCAGTTTGTCTGTGTGGAGAGCCTGGTGACAGCCATGGTGGACATGTATCCTTCCACCTTCCGGCGTAAAAACCGCAGGGAGCTCTTCATCCTGGCTTTGGCTCTGATGTCTTTCCTCATGGGGCTCGTCATGCTGACAGAGGTTTGTAAATTCAGTATTTCTTTATCAGAAGAAAGAAAAAGTATAAATTCTTACTCAAAAGTGAGTGGATCTAAAGCCCTGGTGTGTTATAAACAATATGTCAGGGTTATTTTTACAAAGAAATATAATGACTGTATACAGTTTTTAAAAATACATTCAAACACCCACAGTGACAATGCATACCAGTCAAATCTTATGATGATATAAGAATATCAAGGTGATAACAAAACGCCTTTTGTGCTTCGGCGATACAACATAATTCTTTTTTATTTGTATCCTTCAGTATTATAAACTGCAGATTCCTAAATTCCCTCCATGTCCCGATAACTGGGGACTGTCTGTTGACTTTTTAACAAATATTTGACTTCATACAACTTTTCCTCAAACCTCTGAGACTATAAACTTTTGTCTGTTTCCACAGGGAGGCATGTATGTCTTCCAGCTCTTTGACTACTACGCAGCCAGTGGGATGTGCCTGCTCTTTGTGGCTATTTTCGAGACTGTTTGCATTGCTTGGATTTATGGTGAGTGTGTAAGCCAGGCTTTTCAATAATGCGAGTCCGTGGCATTAAAAAGACAAAGGCTTTTCTCACTATGCACTATTCACCCATGCCTATATGCCCTCCACATTCAGCCAATCAATGAAAAGCTAAATAAACCAGCTCATAGGAGGCCATGACCAGAGGGGGGGATGATATTTCACTCAGCTGTTTTATCAAGTTAAATGAACTAAAAGAACAATAAAGTAAACAAATAACTTAAGCACCTTTTGTTTGCTGAAGTGTAAATTTTAAAGATATTTCTGCTGTTTAGAATAAACCTTGACATGTAATTGTGAGATTCTGATGCAAGTTTCCATCTTATTTTCCTCTTTTCTCCTTGATTTTAGGTGCTGACCGTTTTTATGACAACATAGAGGACATGATTGGCTATCGACCCAGCCCTATAATCAAATACTGCTGGCTTTTCTTCACTCCTGCAACATGTTTTGTGAGTGTCACATTCATGTTTGTTACACATGCCCTTACATTGCTCTCCTGGGAGAAGAGCGACCTCTGCTGGTTCATAGTGGAAATACATTTGAGTAGTTAAGCTACCACGTTTCTAGCTTGATGGCAGTAGAGATTATTACGATGATGGATAATTTATTCAGTATTAACTCTTATTTAAAATATCAAGTATAAGAAGTATCTCTCTGCCTTCCTTTTCAGGGAACCTTTGCTTTTGCTTTGATCAAGTACTCACCTCTGAAGTACAACAATGAATATGTGTATCCATGGTGGGGCAATGGGATTGGCTGGATCCTGGCCCTGTCCTCCATGATGTGCATCCCACTCTGGATAGCAGCAAAACTGCACTACACATCCGGAACACTCAAAGAGGTAAAGTTGGCCTAAAACTATCCTTTAGATGCAAACTCTGTAACTTAATTTTATTCAAAAGTAACCTACTGAAAAAATAAGCTAACATAATATTTTTGAAAAAAGTTCCTAAAGCGGCTCTCATCAGTATTTTAGTGTGTAGAATGAGTCAGTAACAGCAAGCTTACTATTTGGTTCAGTTTCAGATTTATTACTGACCTTTCTTTCCTCCGGTTGTCTTCAAATCTCTGATAAATACACAGTGCCTGGTCAGCACTAAGTAGCAAACAGTCCCCAAGACAGTCTGGCTGCAGACTGCAGATCTCAGGTGCCCGCTCTTGTAGACCACTACTGTGAGACACTGCCACAGTCAGAATGGAAACACATACTAAAACTTTAAAAATAAACTCAGCTTAAACTGAGCTTAAACTCAATGTGGCTTGGAAATTTCTTTTGGGGCCACACCGTAATGGAGGGTCAGGCAGTGGGGGTGGCTTTACGTTTCAGGGGGAGTTTGGGCAATGAAGCACACAGCTAATGGCAAAGAATCACATCATCCATTACAAGTTACCAACATAAAACAATAATAAGAGAGCAACAGAAAGGCAGCTTTCATAAGCAGCTCCCATTTCCTAATGTACGTAGCAGTCTTTGATGTTACATCCACTATTTCAATGGCAATGATAAAAAATTTAATGTTTGTCGAACTGTTACAGCTTTCAAAATTCTGACATGACATGGAATTTCTACATAAGCAGAAATACCTGGTCGTTTATAAAAATGCTCAGTAGTGCCCTTTGCCAAGCATGGTTCTAGATCGATTAAAAATCTGTCCAAACAGAAAGGCAACCAGATGCATCTAGTTTTAATGACAGGCTAAATGAGATACCTTCTTTTAATGCTAACTCCTCAGATGATCCATCACATCTGTTCTTTGAAAATGTATAGTGATCAAATCTCCCTCATTTTTGACCTTCCAGCGCCTCATCCTGTTGACGACTCCCTCCTCTGAGTTACCGAAGACGAAGCAGGACCAGGAGAAGCTGCTCGCAATCTACTCGGCAGATGGCGAAAGTCACCATCAGAGATCAGCTCCCAACAAAGATGGCTACTTTCCCGTTGATGAGAAGGAGTCTCACTGTTAGAGACCAACCCCATCCTAACAACAGTCTCTTCAATACCTCACGAGAGAAGCTGTCAGACAGATGCAACAGACTGAAGAGGTGTGTGACCTGTACATGCTGCTGGAGAGTTCTCCTACACTGCCTTCAACTTACACATACAGGATATAAGTGTTCCTAATTATGGAGTATAATCATATTTCAGAGAGTTTATTCTTATTTACCAGCAGCAGAATCACGAGTACATTTTTAAAAAAGGCCATTGTTGAAACACAGTGGCTAAGAATTTACATATGATCATTTCTGCTTTCTAAGGAAGCATCTTTTTTTGTTATGGACATCTCTAATGTTCAGTTAGTCTGACACGACATTCCGGTAACTTCACTGATCCTAACAAATACAAATGCAGCTCAAGAGATGTCACGAAAGGGTACAGATCACTAAAGCTCACTGTGAATGAAAGATATGTGTTCAAATGCAGAGTGTTACTGTTTGTATTGTGCAGGAGAGAATCATCTCAGGAGGTAAATTTTCTAATAAAACATAATCTGTGAAGACATATTAGTGATGAATTCTTGAGGATGTAAGAATTGGAATTTATTTTTAGCCAACTGACCTCTACTCACAGTTTACTTTTGTTTTTATCTCCATTTAAATGTTAATATGACAATTATAAAAAATATTGTGTTTGTATATTTTTGTTTTGCAATGGGGCATGAGTATGTGAAGGGTTTCCCCCACAATCCTCTTGATATGACCTCATTTTAGCCCACTTTGCCTTGTATCTATGCCTCATGTATTGCATTGTATGAAATTAAATGTAAAGTGCCTGAAGGTGATGGTTGTGCCACTTCGATAAAAAGCACAGACTGGCTGTTTGAAGGGATTAATTCCACTATGAGCATACCTCCCTTACTGTCTGTTTCTGCTGTATGAAATGAACTACATGATGAGTTTCTTTAGATTCTTTTATTGGAATGAACTTATGATCATCGATTACTGATAAGGAACACTTTTACTTTAACTTTTATATGTTTAAATTTTATACTGAATAAAAAATGCCTTTAATTGAAACATACTGTACATTTATATTCAAATGTATGCTTTTTTAGACCATGCATTTCATTGTGCAATACATGATTGTGCAGAACTAAATGTGTGTTTCTGTTTTTATTTAACTTAACTCCGGCAAATTTTTTTTTTCAACTATTCAGTTATAACCAGAAGCAAGAAAGCCCTGATTCTGTGGATTCTGACCATGTTAACCAGTCAAGGATGAAATCACCATAGCAGCCACAACAGATCCATTTGTCAGGCTATGAATGAGCTGTGATAGAAGTGACACCGCTCACCATTAGAAACTCTCCTGTACTCTCCTGATCATAATCTATCAAAAACAGACCAGCTGCATCAGAAAGAGTCCACATAATCTAAAACCGGATTATATCCATAAAGATCCACTGTTTTTTTACTTTTTCCAACATGCAGAAAAATGTCTGACAGCTATGATCCTATCCTTCCACTTGTCTTTTCCTCACATAAACAGGTGTAAAATACTTATTTTATCATTTATTTATTTAACCTTTATTTGGCCAGGTTAGTCCCGTTAATATCAGAGGTCTCTTTTTCAACAGGGTTACTGCATTACAGTGTTCAATTTAATTTAGGTAAGAGTTTAGAAGTTTAAAGTTTAGAAATAGGGCCATCTCCAAACTGTTGCCACAAAGTTAGAGGCATAGCATCGTCCAAAAATGTCTTGGTATGCTGAAGCATTAAAATTGGTTTTCACGGGAGATAAGGGGCCTAGCCCAAACCCTGTAAAACAGTCCGGTAACCCTCCTCCACCAAACTTTACAGTTGGCACAATGCAATCGTGCAGGTAATGTTCTCACAGCATCCACCAAACCCAGATTCACCCATCGGACTGCCAAACAGAGCAATGTGCACCACTCCATCTGATGCTTGGTGATGTGAAGCTTGCATGCAGCTGCTCTGACGTTTACATCCCATGTGCCTTGGCAGTCGTTAACCCCACTCTGTGATTTTTCTGGGTGTTATGCGTTGTGGTTGAGTTGCCGCTGTTCCTGAACGCTTCCACTTTATAATAATATCACTTACAGTGGACTGTGGAATACCTAGAAGAGATTGGATTACAAACTGTCTTATTGCAAAGGTGGCATCCATCACAGTACCACACCTGAGTACTGAGCTCTTTAGATTGACCCATGTTATGTCACAAATGTTAACAAATGGAGACTGCACGGCTAGGTGCTTGATTTTATACACCTGTGGTGTAGCCAAATACATATAGTGCAGCTTTGATAGCTTCGTCATTCAGTTTCACAGAAGAGACAACAAGACAAAATTAATCAAATCCTATCCTGTCCAATAGTCAATTTATAAAACTGTTAGAAATGATCTTAAGGAAATGCATTTGCTTCTTCAATGTGACTTTTACAGTAATTTTCAGGCAGTAAGCAGTGGAAGTATTCTTACCTTGTAATGAAAAATCTATGGGCTCTACTTTCATGGATAATACTTTCCTGTTCTTAAGTGAGCAGGCTGTTCTGGGTGTCATTTCCCATCAGCATAATTCTGAAGTGAAGACAGACATGTGCTGTGCCTTGACTCAAAAGTCTGAATAGCTTGTAGGAGAGGTTATTTATAGTCAGTGACACTGCTGGGAAATGTTATGACAAACACAAAGCCGATTCATGCTGCAGTTTCTTCACATCTCCAAGTACTGAGAGTCTGCAGAATATGAAGGATTACTTTGGGGCATTTCCTTTTAAATGTCCTGGCATGAGTCTGAATGTGGTTACAGGATGAATGTATGGCTCAATCTAACAATAACTTGAGTATTACTGTAGAAATTACATGGTTCTGACTGGAGAAAAGCTCCATGCCACTGAGCATTAATGATACACCTTAAACTATTCTCTTTATTAAAAATAAGGCTTCTGATCATCATCTTTACAGAGCCTGATTTTCAGACATGTTTCTGTTGTCATGTCTCATCATTCAATCATATTATTTTCCATCTATGGTCCATAATGCAACATTTTAAAATAAATATATATAAGTGGTTGACTTTTTTCAAAGATCTGTGTCTTTATTTCTTATCAAGGAGTTGGTGGTGTGTCCAGATTCTCACCTGAGAATCACTGATGTAACAATATCCCTGATATGTTTGTCGTCAACTCTTTCCTCACAGTTGAAAAGGACTTAAGTAGATGTGGAAGTTTGCTCCGTCCCTGAGGAGGCAGCTCTGTTCCCTCTGCATGACAACACTGCAGCCTAAAATACAAAAAGCCTCAGTAGAGATGAGCAGACCAGTAAACGAGTCAAACGAGTTAAAGTACTTAGCTGCAACGAGGTTTCTTTAGATTTTAAAAGAAGAGCTTAAAATATGACACTATCATCTGTGCACTAAAATACAAAGTTGGAGAAGGACGATGAGGGAGCTGGTTCAGTCTGTTTACTGTTATGCCACACTATAGAGACCTGCAGTGTGGTGTGTGGGCTCCTTCTGGCTGTCACTCTGCAGCCTCAGGGAGAAGATGCTCCTGCACATTTCTTTATTCAGTCTCACAAAAAACATCCATGCCTATGTACTCTATACTCCTGCCTTACTTCAATGTTTATTAGCTCTTTATAAGCTGATGTTATGTTATTTCAGCTGTGGAGTATGTGAACAAACCAGCTGGGAGTAAAAATTGGATAAAAAAATGCACATACATATTAAACAGATGATTGTAAAAGCCCATTTAGAGGGATATGATTCAACAGCTCCCCTGTATTAAACAGCTTTCCATCATTTGTACTGAAATTATCAGAAATAAAAAACTCAGCATTTTAAAGTTGTTTTTTTTTTTTGCATCATAATTTATTAGTGGACTAATTTGACGATGTACAGAAGCCAAATGTAGAAATGCATTTCAACACTTATTATACTGATTTTTCCTGTGATAATGGAAAGCTTTTGTTCTCATGAGATCTAGTCTCATCAATCTTATTATACAGGCAGCAAAGATGGCTTTCTTTTTTTATCACAGGGAAACAAGTGTCCATATTCGACCCCATGTGCAGAAACACATCTCAAAAAAGTAGGGACAGGGCCATGATTACCATTGTGCAGCATCCCATCTTCTTTTAACAACAGTCTGTAAATATCTAGGAAGTGATATAACCACTTTCAAGAGAGAAACATCCCATTTTGTCTGATGTCGGATTCTAGTCACTCAACAGTCCCGAGTATTTGTTGGATTTTTTGTTAAATGATGCACCAAATGTTTTCTACTGGTGAATGGTCTCGGCTGCAGGCAGGCCAATTCAGCGCCTGGACTCTTCTGTGAAGCCATGCTGCTGTGATGGTTGCAGAATGTGGTTCAGCATTGTCTTTCTGAAATATGCAAGGTCTTCCCTGAAAGAAACGTTGTCTAGATTGGATGTTTGCCACAGGCACTAATGCAACCCCATGCCATCAGAGGTGCAGGCTATTGAACTGTGCACTAATCACAAGCTGGATGGTTCCACTACTCTTAAGTCTGCAGGACATGGCATCTGTGGTTTGCAACAAGAATTTCAAATTTTGATTAATCTGACCACGGAACAGTTTTCCATTTTGCCTCAGTCTATTTTAAACTAGCTTCAGTCCGGAGAATACAGCACTATTCCTGGATTGTGTTTATATGGGGCTTCTTCTTCACATGATACAGCTTTAACTTGCATGTGTGGATGGCATGGCAAACTGTGTTGACAGACGATGATTTCTGGAAGCGTTCCTGAACCCATGCAGTGATTTCCAGCTCAGAACCATGCCTGGTTTTAATGCAGTGCCAAATGAGGGCCCGAAGATCATGAGCACCCAATATTGACCTTCAGACTTGTCCCTTGCTAACAGAGATTTCTCCAGATTCTCTGAATGTTGGGATGACATTATCTACTGTTTTTAACAATTTCAAATAAAGTAGACAAAACTGAGACAACCTATGGAAGATAATTGTGGAAAGAGACAAAAATGGCTTATAAGTGACAAAAAGAAGTCGCAGAAATGGGCCCAAAACAATAAAAGGGGTTTAAAGTGACAAATCATGGCAAATAAGGGCAAAAAGCAGCAAAATAGGATTGAAGTTGGAGAAAGAAGTGGCAGAAGATGGGTGAAAAGCAGCAAAAATTGGTTAAAGTGGCAAAAATGTGGCAAATACGGGCAAAAGCTGCAAGATGGGCTTAAAGAAGAAAAAGAGGTGGGGGGAAATGGGTGAAAAACAGCTCAAAATTATTGAAAAGGACTGAAGAAAGTGGAAAATAAGAGCAAAAAGCAACAACAATGGGCAAAGAGTGGCAAAAAATGGGCAAAAATGGGTGAGGATCAGAAAAAGAAGGTTAGAGGACAAACAAGTTGGAAAATGGCTGAAAAGCAGCAAGAATATGGTAGAAGTGGAAAAAATGAGTTAAAATGAGTGAAAAGCAGCAAAAAAAATACTAAACACTGTGGCAAATAAGGGGAAAGGTAGCAAAGTGTGCCTTAAGTTGCAAAAAGAGGTGGGACAAATGAGTGAAGGCAGCAAATAGGGTAAAAAGTGCCAAAAGAAATGGTAAATAAGGGCAAAGAGCAGCAACAACTGGTTAAGAGTGGTATAAAAAGTTGCAAAAATGGGTGAAGATCAGCAAAATGGGTTGAAGAGGCAAAAAGTGGCAGAATGGCTGAAAAGCAGTAAAAATAGGTTAACAGTGGCAAAAATAGTTGGCAAAAGTGGTTGAATGAGGACAAAAAGCAGCAAAATGGAATAAAAGTGACAAATCCGGGTGTTAAAAATGGATGAAAAGTAACAAAAAATTGATGAAAGTGGCTATAATGTCGCAGATAAGGGAAAAGAGCAGCAACACTGGGTTAAAGTGCCAATTCAAGTGGCAAAATTGGTGAAAAGCAGCAAATATTGGTTGAAAGTGGCAAAAAGAAGTGGCGAAAAATGGTTACAAACCGGTGAAACGCTCCAAAATGAAGCAACTGTCAGGAGGACGCGAGCATCAATGCTACACACATGCATTGACATCATCAAGAAATCACAGCTAGGGAGGGCCCATGCGCTAGGTTTCTTTGGGGCCCAACCAACCCTGTGGGATGCAGGCCTGCTTTACCCTATTATAAAACAGGCCCATATACAATACAATACAATAGCAACAGAAATGACTCACTAACTGCAGCTGTAACTTCTATCTGAGCCTTTAGGCGGTGTATGTCGACATGTAATTGCAGAGAAATGCAATACGTGGCTTCTCAAACTGCCTATTTCTATTACAAAGCCGTTCCAGCAGGGGTCGCTGTCGCCATTATTCTGAACCAGTCTGTTTACGGAAGTCCAACTGACGTGTCACTGTCCACCGAAGCATTGTGGGAAGGAAAGTGGAGCTGACGGCCGCTGATGGCAGACTCCTCAATTGGGCAAATATACTCGATAAGTGAGCAGCTTTTAGGACATAAAGCTCCAGAGAAACGATGCTACCTTATGAAGCTGATGGTAGCTGGCTTTGAATAAGAGGAACATATGCCGGTGTCATTGCTGCTCTCCTGCGCACGAGCGCCCGAAGCAGAGAAGTGGGATACTGTGTCAATGGACCGCGGCGTTTTTATTTTCCTGTACCAGGGAGCCGAGTAAAGTAGCAACGGATTATATTCCTGTTGTGGATGGGTGGGGGGCGACTGCGCTCCCGCTTTCATTAGCGTGTAAAGTTTCTTGAAATATCTGTCGAAGACGCCGTCAAAGATGTCGACCAGCAGTCCCGAAGCGGTGAAGAAATTGCTGGAGAACATGCAGACGGATCTGCGGTCTCTGTCCATGGAGTGCAAGAAGAAATTCCCCCCAGTCAAAGAGGTTAGCCGGCTAGTTAGCTTTACTGTGTCGTTACCTTGGTTTACCTCTGGTTTAAATCTGTTTTTTGTTTGTTATTGTAACGTTTTACAAATGTTTGTTGTAGCCCGTTTCCCCACCAGACACTGGGCCTGGTCTCCATTTAGGGATGTGGACACTGGGCTGACCTCATACTGTATGGCTGATGTAAAAGTTATGTCAGCTACACGGCCTTATCACAAACAGACAATTAGACTATAACATTTCTATGTGCTTAAAATGACTTTTCTTGAAGCTTTCTGTAGCCGAAGGTAACCCAAATAACCTCAACTGACCCAGGTTTGTTGTCATACCGTAGTAGCATATAACAACGATACGAGCGGCGATATCGATATTTGTTCCGTTACCACAGCAACCAAAACATTAGTTTTAGACATCCAATATTGTTTATTTATTGATTATATTTATTAGCCCATATTACAAAAACGTGCAAGAAAATACCAAACATGGTCTTAATGGCACAAATACTGTAGCAGTATTTCCACAACTAAATGTAAGTTTATTTGTTATTGTTATATTCAGCTTTTATTTATTTAAGAGAATCTCAATGAGAGTAAGAAAATTATTTTTCAATAGTGTTTAGCCAAGACAGGCAGAAATGAACAGTTTCAGACAGGTGCTTAACAGCTATAAACAAAATCATCATACAAAACGCAATTAAAATGCATTAACAGATGTAAGGTAAGATATTTCAATGGCAAATATTTTTCAAAGTCAACTACAGTTGTAAATAAGTCAGGCAAAACACCTGCAACAGACGTGTTTGCCTCCCAATGTCAGAGCTGGGGTTCTCAAACTTTTCAGCCCACAACCACCAAAATAAAGGTGTCAGAGACATGGACCCCGTCTGAACCTGAAGTTGGTTGAAGCATAGATGAATCCAGCTGTGCACATTCAAGAATAGTCATGTGCTTACTTACATGTAACAGATTTTTAAAACATCACTTTGATTCAACATAAATCTCACCACGTGACCATGGATTCTATTTTACATTTAACTTATTTTATGCGTATGTTCACATATGCATAAAAAGTTTGAAATATACATTTTGAAATCATTTGAAAATATTCTTTGCTTTTTCAAAGGCATCTGTTGACTTCCATTTGGTGTCCTTCTTCTCCCAGGGGGGTCCTGACCCTGTGGTTGAGAACCACTGCATTAGACAACATTAATCAAGTTAAACCTCAGCAGACCACCACTCCCCTCTTTCTTTTTTTGCGATGTGCTTTTAGACTGAAAATAAAACTGAAGAAAAACAACAAGAAAACAAAAGTTTTGATTTAAGCTTTGGCACTTTTCAATACTACTGAACATCAAGATGTTAGTTTTTGTTAAAACGCATGGTAATGAGAAGAATGAAGGAATGTAAAATTTTGACATGAAAGTGTTTTGAAATAGTCGAAGACAAGGTGATATTAAGTATGAAGCAGTGCAACCATTTTGGAATTACATCAGTGTGGTTCTATTTTAAAAGATATAATTGGGGCTTTGTATGCTTTTATTTAGAGATGAGGACAGTGGATAAAGTCAGACACAGGGATGAGACAGTGGGGAAGAGTCATGCAGTAAAGAAGCCACAGGCCGGACCTAAACTTAGGCTGCCCGCGTACCTGGTGTGTGACCTTACCACTAGGCCATCTGCACTCCAGAGTTTGGTTATTTCAAGGCTCACTTCACTTACCTAAAACTTCAGTCCTTAGAATACACTTTAAAGTTTAGGGAATGAGGAGGAAGAAAGACAAAGACTTAAGCTGACTTAGGTCTGTTAGTCCTGCATAACACTCCACAAACTTATTCATACATAAGGCTGATATTTACAGCAGATGTCAGTTGTAAATATGCCAGAAATATTCAAACATGCCGTTATAGATGATTAACTTTTCGAGCTATTATCTGCTGATGCCAGTATATTGCAGATAATATCTTGTATCCCTAGCTAATATACTAGAAATGGCATGATAAAAGTGACCAGAATTGAACTGTTTTGATATGAATGATTATATACCAAATAGCTTTGTTTTTCAAAGCATTGAATAGGTGAACAGTTAGACAAACTCTGGTCTGTTTTCATGGTCACACTACAAAAAATGTTGACATACCAGGAGTTTTAATAGGAAAACATATTATGTTAAATCTCTTGTGTAAAAGGGTCATCCAAAGTAGACACAAGCATTAATATATGTTCTTACTACTGTTTTTATTGTCTGTGAAGTATCCTGAAAACCTGTGATATTGTCTCCAGACATGTTGCTGTTATTTTTTGATTCTTAGAGCACATTTAACCTATTTTCTACAACCCTGATTTTTTATTGTGGCTGCAGAAATTAAACAAGCATATCACAGAATCCAATATCAAATAAAAAGTAACAGAATGGCTAGATATCTCACCACTGTTTTGCAAACATTTGTCATCCCAGGCTCAAGTTTGCACTTGGTTGACACCACTCAATTGACCTTTATAAATTTAACACAGCAGATCTCCCATTAAGAGAGCATGTTTTCCATTACTGTCATAGCAAAGAATATTTCTTAAATGTTTTTTTTTTCTCACTGGCTTTATTGTGTAGCCAAGTTGCTGACATCATGTCTTAGTTTGAGAATAGAATAGTACAAGGCGGTGCAATGTAAGGGCGTTTTACAGTGCATGTGTATTGTTACAGTCAAGCTAGCTTTCATGACTAGACTGACCAGATGCCACAGCCCTCTTTATGATGTGCATATCTTTCAGCTGTCCATTTGCATCTATAATGCTGGTGTTTTCTCGAATGTAAAATTCATGCCCAAAAGAAAGCAAATATGAGATAAACACCACTTTAGTTTCCTCTTTTTTAATTTTACTGCACTGCACGTTCTAAATGTGTGAACATGTAGGTGCTATTTTATCATTACACCTCAGAAATGCACACAAAGAGCAGATAATGTTCTCCAAAAGTTATGTAATTCCACAGACGTCGTCTCAGTCAACAGCTCCTTACCTTAATTCCCTGTAATTCCCAGGTACTGCAAGTTCACTGTAGCCTTTTATACGTAACAGTGGTCACTCAGGTCATCAGCTGAAATGCTGTATTGTAAGAGGGGCTTTTGGGACTGTGGAAGTATTCATTAGCCAGCTCAGCAAGGCGATACATATCAAGCTACACACCCAGGGCTAGTTTGTTTTTCCTCAGGTATCACCGTAGATAAAGAAAACATTACAATATGAAGGAGGAGAAATGGTTCAGCAAGTGCTGCCTGTTCCTTTGTGTGAGTGCTACTGCAGACTGATTAACCCCACTGACTCGAGTGATACTTGTGTGCAAGTCATGCAGGGTCATAAAAAAGCATTCATCTCAGGGTTAAGGTCTCAGGCTGCTTGTTGGCCCTGGCTGTGGGGCCTTATGAAGCATCTACAGTATTGATTTATCATCACCCATGTTTCCTGTCCCTTGTACTAACATCTTTCCCCCAAGGATCACAGCGGTGTATAGTCACTTTGATGCTCCTCACAACCTCAGCTCACGTCTGCTCTGGTTGATGGGGGTGTGATAGAAACAACAATTTCTAATTTTGGCCATCATGGTTGGAGAGGAGATGTTATTTTATTAGTACTGGTGGTTATTGTTGTGAATTCAAAAGACCTGTTTAGCTGAATGCCGAAGATGCATGCCTCCATCTTTTCAACATTAAAATTAGAGCAACAGATAAGTGATAAATGAGTAGAACACAAAATGATAAGATATGTTACAATGTGATACTATATTATACAGAGTAAGGCTGAGCGATGTATGAGATGACATGATATGGATGTGTGCATGCACAGTGGTACCATTATAAGGTGTGTGATGTTAGTCACGTGACCTGAAGCCCATCATGCTACCACTTCTGTGCTTTGACAGCTGCTGAGCATGGTGAGCTCCTGTTTAATCAATAGATACACTAATGGAGCTGGTGATGTAGACTTAACATAACTTAGAACACCATCAGGAATGGTTGTTGAACTTTAAAAAGCATTAACTAGCCAGGCCTGCCCACAGAATTGGCTGGGCCTCAGAAAAACCAAGTGATTGGGCCCTCCAAGTTGTGAATTGATAATATTAGATGCATTTGTGTTGGATCTGTAAAATTTGGTGCCACCTTTTAATCCCTTTTCATAACTGTTTTTGCATATTATTCCACTTTTAATCAATTTTGGCCACTTTTTAACCTCTTTTCACCATTTTCCCCCCTTTTTGCCTTTCTTAACCTATTTTTCTTTAACCCATTTTGCCAATTTTCACCTTTTCTTTGCAATTATTTTTTGCAGCCTGATGTTCATGCAGATCATAGCTTGGCTATGAAGTCTGACATTACTTTCTAAATGGTTTAGTCAGTGTGCCCTCCACAATGGTAACATAAGCAAAAAAGGTAATTCTGCTTTCAGAAAAGGAGATTTCATTTTTTAAAAAGGGATATATTGTATTACAGCATTAATAAATGAAATCCTTTTTTGTTTCTTTGATAAGAATGGTTGTTATTCAGGATAAATGTAGAATATGGTTATCACAGATTAACTTTAAAATGGACCGTGATTTTCCTGACCTCCATGGGCCCTCCATTTGACTGGGCCCCAGAAAGCTCTCCGCCTCATCCCCCTTTATGGGTGACAATGTTGTATTTTTCCTGTTTACCCAATTCGCTGATATTTATAAATTAATTTAGGCCTACACCAATATTGATACCAGTATTTAAATGTAGGCTAGACCTAAAACTTGACTTCTTAGAACACACTTCAGAGTGTTAGGATGAAGAAAGTAACTATTTTTTGTCCTTATGATACAATCTAAAACTTCAGTAATGAAGATAAACAAAGAAAAAAGACTTAAGGCTGTCTATTCAGACTTAAAATCCACAAACTTATTTGTACATATGGCAGATATTTACTTCCAATATAGGCAGGTATTGACAGCTGATATATTGGTTAATGATATCGGCAGAAAGTTTCATACGTGCAGATACTGATAGTCGACTTTTTAAGCTTATGAGCTGCCAATACCGTATCAGTATTGTTTATCTGTAGAAGTATATCTATCCTATTTTCCTCCTCTGCATGTGCGTCGGAGGGCTGACCCTCTGTGTGGTATTTGAAATCAGAATATGACTTCGTTGTTTGCATTGAATTGTGATTTGAAAATGAGTTAATGCACATAAAAAGGCACTGCATTAATCTGATATAAATAACCATTCATTTAAAAAGATTGCCTAATGTCGCAGAAAGAATAGATGTTGTTATGTCTGTTTTTTGCAGTATCATTCAACCTGATATGATAACAATACATGCAATAAAACAGGCCATTACACAATACTATAAAAACAGAAATATGATATGATGCAATTAATCTGTTTTAAAGAACTGGTGGTTCCTTGGGAGGACTCTGGAGGGAAAGGGAAAGGCTTTGACTAGACATGATCCAGATCCAGCACCTCAAGATGGTTTAAAACATGTGAAAGGCCTTTAATTCATAGGAGTAAAAACATATGTTAAGTCTCCCTGCTGCCTCCCATGGATTTTAAGTATTCCCGCCCATGAACACTGGGGGTTTCAGGGATACCAGCAATATGCTCATGTTGTCTCTTTTTCTCAGATTAAATATTGGCTTAATTCCAAACCTGCCTTGGGTCCAAGTATGATCTAAAAATAACAAAACCCCCCCCCAAAAAAAATGCTCAGAATAATGATGGAAAAAACACACTTTTATTACACATGATACTTAATTGTATTCGGGACAGTGTTGGCTGCATTACTTCATGAATACATTAATTAGCAGTTGCCTAATTTGGCATGTTTGGCTGCAGGTATAGGAATCGTCACAACTTGTGATATGTTACGATGCGATACAATTTGCAATACCTGCCACAGAATAATATGCTGCAAACTAGTGATACTTGATGTATTTAAACAACAATTACTGCCTCAATATTTGCTTATATTCAGAAAATAAACTGCTTCTAAAGAGGTAAAGTGAAGGATTAATACATTCGTTCCACTTGTTTTGGTGTCAGTTTTACCTATTTCTTCTCACGCTTCATCCTTCACTTTTCATTCAGACTTACATGAGGGGTTAATAAGCAGAGATGCTGTGAGCCAGATTTAAAGGGAAATCTAAAAAATCTAAAAAAAAAAGGCAGATACCAAATAATTTGAGATTTTCTGCCCCATAATTTGAGCACCTTCCACTTTTAAGTGCATGAGCTACAGACACATTTAAAATCAATAATGCTTGTTTTTATGAAGCAATCTATCTTTATTGCAAAAGGACATTCAGTTATCCCTGTTCTCATTTCCCAATCCCACTCTCCATTCCTGTCCCTTCCTTATTTCCCAATCCATCTCCCACAGTGACATTGCACCACAGCCAGTGGTTTCTCTGGGTTAAGAGGAGCCAAGAAGAGCCCCATTGATTTTTCTGCATCACAGCTTCATGCTCAGAGCCTTTTTCATTGAGAAGCAGTCGGTGAAGCCACAAGGGCTTTGCTGTTTGTTGTGCTCTGATTGCTTTTTTCGCCTGGGTGAAAAAAAACATCAGGTAGGCAGCCCTGGGCCCGTCTGTGTATGAGTCAGGTGCTGCTGTCAACCCACAGAGAAATGTGATGGCTCGTCTTGGGGAGAACCTGCAGAATTAATGAAAGCGTTATGGACAAGTCGTTTAGTAGACAGGTCATGTAGGCCGTACTGAGATGCAATAACAAGCGACATGGATTGGGGATTTGGTGGTTTGACAGTGCTGCACTGAAGCTCTGACTGAATAAGCCTTTTTCATAATATGCTAAGTCAGATCCAAAAAAGTGCTGAGTTTAGAGAGCATGTTTCTGTGGAAGTCAATGTGTGAGGAGCTTCACTAATGGGGCTTTTCAAAGAAATGAGCTGGCTCTCAGACATGGGTCACTTCTGCTTTGAGGACCTTGACATAAAAACTTGCTCTGGAGAAGAAGTGAAAGCACTGAGCACTTCCTGATGTGATCCTGTCCTTAAATAGTTTGAGCTCAACAGAACAACATTTTCTCAGTATATTTACTGTGTGTTAGGATTAAAAAGTCAACTTTGACCAGAATATTTACAGCACTGATCCCTTTGTAGTTAATCCTCAGTGTTTTGGTTTATTTGCCTGCATTCCAAGATTTCTGTCATGTTAGCCTAAAACCACATAAAAGGTTTGTATACTGTACATGGAAGAGTAGTGAGAGCTGGTGCACTGAATGATAAGTAAAGGATAGTGTTTAGTGAGGGGGTTGTTAAACTCCTACAGGGTGAGGAGGACCTTGATGCAAGTTTGTCTCTCCGTGAAGAGGTTCTTTTGCTACAAAAACCTGCTCTCTCTAATAAATATCCTGCCATTTATCTGGCTGTTTTCTTTAACAAAAACTGTTGGAACCTGAAATACTGATTTGGATATGATTTTATTGATTTAAAGGTTCTGTGTTTGTTCAAATTTCCTATTAGAGCTGCATCCATACCAATGGCTAAAAACTCATTCATGCTCCCTTTATATGTAAAAATATATGTTTTGATCATTATACTGAAAAAGCCTGAATTATGCCATTTTTTTTACTGAAGGGGCTTTTGAAACCAATCAGCAGTAGCTACTGTATTGAAATCACTGTTTCAAACTAACTTTTGGTCAGCCTACAACAAACAAAGTGGTGGAGCTTAGACCGGTCTTAAGCCTCTTGTCAAACAGCTAAAGCAAGCCAACTTATAGTCATATCAGCCATGCACCTATCTGTTAATAACTTGGATCCTTTTTAAAACCAATACTGACAAGTAGGGATTTCCCAATCAGCATCAGTCTTATCTGTAAGCCAACTGCCCACCACATTTAGCCCCCGTAGATATTCTTAATGACTACTATCTTGCTGCCACAATACTCTTTAATGTAATGTAAACAACCACTTAACCATAGCACTGATAGCACCTGGTGGTAACAGTGCAGTTTAGCACTATTTTGATCTGAAGAATGGGGACATGGTTGTCCAGAGGCTGTCAGGTTATACTTGCATATAACCAAAGCGGTGAGTGATGATATTCAATACAGGATATTAACCTGCAAAAAGGGTCAAAGGACAGCAGTGCTAGCACTGCTAACTTTAGCCATGTTCTGCAAACCAACTTAACACTGTTAAGGTGGGAAGTTGTTTACCATTTGTAGCTGAAATTGATTTACATAACATGTTTTCTTGAATTGAGACTACTGTGACAATGTGATGTGAAATTTATAGCATAGGAACACCAATCCTGCTTTGTATTGATGAGACTTTGATGGCTTTGACCTACATTTGTGCCTCTGTGGATTCACAGAAGTCGGAGCATAACATTTCAAACATGCATATGGATATTATCGATGAACCAATATCTCCAAATTTGTATAAAAGAGCTTACAAGCTCTGTGATGGGAAATTAAGAAAAAAATAAGAAAAAATGTCTGTCCAACACTCCTGGTACCTTGTCATCTCCCTCTTTCCATGTTCTATCCATGTAAACTCCAGACACAGAGAGGAAAATAGGAATGGGCTAATGAGCGAAAAATGGCACGTTGTGTTGTACTGGGAGGATACTTTAATAGGAATCAGTGTAATCAAACTAATTTGTTGCTAAAGCTTTGCCTGTGTTGTGCGGCAAGGACACGCTGTTTGCACTTCTGGCATCCAGCAGATAAACAAAGTTAGACTTTAGTTGGAAGTTTAGCAAAAACAAGCCTATTATTAATCCAAGGACAAGGGAGTGGAAGCATTTCTAGGTCCTTGTAATAATCACAGATACAGATTCTCTTTTGATACATTAGCCTATGATTAAAAAAACAACTTTGGTTGCAAGAAATACATTCACAAGAACAATAGTACTGTTGATACAAGACTGCATCCTAATATGATCAACATGGAAAGAACAGGTTTTAGCTTCCCAGAGAGGCTGTAAAACTCTTATATAAGATCATTCATGAGGCAGAAAGGGTTAAAGCTTCTGCTCTTTTACAGTGACATCATCAGACCTGTGGTATTTCCTTCAAAATGGTAATGACTTCATAAATAACGAACACTTTCAGAGGGAAGTTACGTCTGCAGTGTTCAACAGAAAGCTTGGTCATCACTTTCTATAAGGAAGTTTGAGGAAAAATATGTTAACATGCAAAGAGAGATTTCAGGGATTTAAGTCAACCCCGATAATCACTAGATAAAAGTAAGGTTTTATGTTAGGACTGATAAAGATTTTACATGCAAGGATTCATTGGCAGTGGCTTCAAGATGGAGCACCTGGTTCCACTTGAGGCTTGAGAAAGGAAACTGGAACAATGTGCTTCTAATTAGAGAGGCTTCTGGTTTCTGTTCAGTCATTCATGGATTATCCAACATCTTTTTGAGGAGTTGTGCAGTGGACAGACGAGAATATACAAGGTTTTTTCAAGTTGCCTTTCTTGATGATTTCTGGTAAAATCCTTGAAGCTGTTATCCTGATAAATTACCTCAATAACAGATCGTATCATTTTACTACATAGTGGGGGTCAGATATCTTGATAGTTGCAGTGTCACCCTTTACTTTGGAAAAATCAGGGCTTCTGACAGACAAAATTACTCTTACCATCAAAAGTATTTGAAGTGGCTTTAGATATTCTTTGCTGTATCTGATGTCTTGAGAAAACATGCTCTCCTTTCTTGCTGCCCTTGGGCCACAGACTGTGGAATTTCTGTGTGACTCATATCAGTGGAAAAGATTGAGAGCTTTAGCACAGTATGCAAAAATGTTATGTCGCAGTATGGAAGCTCTATAGGGTATCACAGGGTTCACAAGTGAAAAGACATTTCTGAGTAGCAGCAGCTGTTAAAGCTTAACTCATCCAGGGCTGTGACCAAGAGGCAGTTCAAAATCTGTGACTCTGTCTGTGAAGTAATGGTGTTTTACATTAATAAAAATGGAAACGCCCAAATGTGCACAATTTAAATTGACAAAAGTATATCAATACTCCTTTTTAAGTATTTTTTTTAAAGATTATGTTGTGTCAATTCCATTGCAGCAGTTTTTGATTAAGAAACATGGATGAATATATTATCAGCATATCAATACCAGCAGGTATTGGCTTAAAAATAATTGTCAGTTATAATCAATTTCTGCCGATATTGACGACCTTTCAGCTGTCAGCTGTAAATATCACCCTCCATCTTCTGTAAACATTAGAACACATGCTCAAACAAGGCAGGGCCAAAAAATAACATCAGCTGAAGTCTTTTTCTTTGAACATTCATACATCAGTTTAAAATTGTAAAAGCTAAAATAAAGTTGGAATTATCTGCTTATCGGATATGTTAAAAATCCAATATTGAGCATCCTTTTAAAGAAATTGTGACAAACTGTGCTCAACAGTAAAACGTCACACCGTAACGATGCAAAGTTTGTTTAAAGAATGTGTCCAATGTTATGTTATGGACGGATTTTGATGAAATTTTCAGGAAATGTCAGAAATGGCACAAGGAAGAACTGATTAGATTTTGGGAGTGATCCGGATCACCATCTGGATCCAGGAATTTTTTAAAGGATTCTTCACTATTAGGAGATTAGGGCTAATGGTAGAGGTCTGCGCTCTCTGAGTGCTTTTCTAGTTATCATTGCCATGGCTTCGTTTGGTGTGCTTCCTGTTTTAGTCACATTGCTTCCCGATTCACTATGGTTTGGTTCCAGTGCATCCACAGAGTGTGTGCTCAGCTGTTTATTAACGATCAGGATTTCTGAATGTAAATATTGAACAAGTTTAATATGAACAATTCCAAATTTCAGGAGAGAGCAGAGAGGGAAAGATCATTCTTAACACACCTCACACCACAGAAAAATCTGTTAAGATAATCGTGTTACATTATCTAAAAAAAGCAAAAGAAATACAGACTAACCAACTCTATGGAACAATGATTACAAGAGTGAAGATTGTTTCAGTCATGTACTTTGCATAGAAACCTCCCCATTACCCCACATTTAACAGTTGAGGCCCTTGTCTTTTCAGTGATCCTTCGTAGCAGCAGCAGTGTGTTATTGTCTCGGCCTCTGGGAATATCAAAAGCAGCCACAGCATTGTTGTAATTACCCCAGACTAAAAAAAGCTCCCTCTGTTTTCTCCTCGTTGCCCTGTAAAGACCTCTGGCTTTGTGTGGGGAACAAAGGAGAAGACGGAGACTAGCATTTTTTGAAGATTAACTTTTGAAGGAGGCGTTTGGTAAAAGGCCAGTCACCAGCGGTTGCTTGGTAACTGACTGTTCAGCAGGTTGTGCATTGTTGACTTCGACTGTGGCCTGACATTGTTTGAGTGACATGGTAAAGTACAGTCCAGTTTTTGCCCAAATATATCTAGTGTCCTGTTGTTTGAAAACTTTATTTGAATTAACTTCATAACCCTTTCTCGTCATCTGAGTTTGTCTCTCATTAGTCCCCCAGACTCGTCCTCCCTCCTTTTAAAAATTCATGCTGTGTGTTTATGGATGCAGCGATTATAGGAAGATGATGGTTTTGAGAAAGTGTCTGAGCCTCCAGTCATTTTTATCACATACATGCTGGTGATGAAGTGGGATCATGCAGTGGCTCTATGAAAAATGCATCAAGGTAATGTAGACCCATTGGCTGTTTGCTCAGTCAAAGATGCTGCTGCTGCTGTTGAAGATATGGGATTTGTGTGCTGATAACTGATAAAATGCTGCAGTCTACATTTTGATGGATCAACGACTGCTACAAGAGACTTACATTTAAAGATCTAACTGATAAGTAGGGTAGCAGCATCAGGTAACGTCAAATGAGTTACCATGTTTCTTTCCTGTTCTTTGTGGGTTTTATGGATGAACGTCTCAGAAAGCCGCCCAGAGAAACACGACTCGTTGATGTGACTGATAAGGGAGATTAGTACTGTAGTTATATCACTGAAGTAGCAGCTTTCTTTCACACACAATTTCCAATATAGACCTCAGTATTGGCTGACCTGGTTCCTTAGCGCACCCATAAATCCGGTATGCATTTTTTGAACCTCTTGTAGTTATCATATGATTGTAGTAATTGCTATGGCCTGGCCCTGGCAAAAGAAGCCCTACCCAAAAACAAGCTGAACATCTAAACTTAAAACAAAAAGTAAGGACATTTGTGTTTGGTAGATTATTTCTTTGTTGTAACGATGCTTCTTGTCAGTCAATCTTACACTGTTGGAAAGCATGTTTATTTCCCTTTTAAATGACACCACATTTGTAAGAAACATGCATTTATGGGATGAGCAGTTCGTGGGTTGCGCCATTAAAAGTTTGCCAAATCTTCTCTGCCAATGCCAAACATGCTGTTCTGCCATTGACTCTTGTTTGGTGGACTGGATGATTGAAGTTAGAGTAAAAAAAGACATATTGGCTATTTAGCAGTTCGTTAGTTTGATAAACAGGAGCCTCAGTAGCATGTGGGAGAACCACACACGGCCACAACAGCTACCAGGAGGACCTCCAAGATGACTAAGCTCGCCCCCACAGAGAGGGATTTACCAGAGGCTACCTCCAGAATTTGGGAGTGGAGAGGATGGAATGGATGCAATCCACATGCTCAGCTCTGCTGCTCATCCCACAAATGCATGTTCCTGACAAACAATTTAAAAGGAAAATAAATAGGCTAACAGTATAAGATTTATTGCCTATAAGCATTGTTACAACAAAGAAATAATCTACCAAACACAAATTTCCTTAATTTCTGTGCTAAGTTTAGAAACAAGCTTTGCTGATGTTTGTACGTTTGTCAAACACAATTTATTAATTACCTCCGCCAAGGAGGTTATGTGATTGGGTGGGTTTGTTCGTTTGTTAGTTTGTTTGTTAGCAACATTACTCAAAAAGTTGTGGATGGATTTTGATGAAATTTTCAGGAAATGTCAGAAATGGCACAAAGAAGAACTGATTAGATTTTGGGAGCGATCCGGATCATCGTCTGGATCCAGGAATTTTTTAAAGGATTCTTCACTATTGGGAGATAGGGCTAATGGTGGAGGTCTGCGCTCTCCGAGTGCTTTTCTTGTTGTATCTGTATTGATGATCAGTCAGTCTCACTTTATGTGGTTGCCAATCAGCTGTGACAAACCCGATCTAGGCCTCCCTGATTAGATACCACAACAACAAAAATAGAAATCCTAGGCACCCCATTCTGGCTGATTTCTTGCTTTTAAATGACCAAGAAATTGCACGCAAATTCCCTCTTACCTTTTTGCTTTCTGCAGCTGATGGTAAAAAATAATAACTGGTGATCTGTAATTTATTTAACTTCAGTAATTTTTGATACAGATCATTAAAAGAAGAGATATGGTATCTTTTTAAAATGTGTTTAACTATAGAACATGTATCTGTCAAATATTTTGACAGTGTTTGTGGCTAATGGAGCTGCTCTATTCTCTACTTCTATGTTGGCTGTTGTGTTGGAGCTGTAGAAACAAGTACTTTAGCAGGACTTATGTGTGTTCTCATGTATAATTGCTGTTAGATGCTTTTACCAACATTCTCTATGAGTCCTAATTTTACAGCACTATAGTATCAGATGCATTTCAGATATTGGTATTAAAGTTGGTACATTTTCACTCAAAATTTTTGAATTGTATCTTCTTTATAGTTTATTTGCAGTGTGAAAAGTGTTCTTC